>NC_084465.1:99968302-102468302 GCF_027409185.1 Cynocephalus volans
AAGGTGTGAAACTCACTCACCAGCAGAGGCAGCTACAGGTGGATAGTGGGGCTCCTTCCTCCCTACCCCCCTCAGCCTGGCTGCTGGACTCTTCCTCCTGCCCCAGGAACCTGTGTGGGCCTGGTCCTGAGTGTAGCTGTGGTGCTCTGCAGCTGTTTGGGACTTCCGTGTTGTCAGAGCCAGGGCCAACAAGACTGAGTAGCAGGGCTGTGACAATACCCCTATGCACCTTTGTAAACATCAATTGATAGAAACAACCATCCCCAACAAATGTCAAATGCATCTACATCCCTCCTTCTCCAGGCCATCACCCCAGCCAAACTACCACCTGAGCCTGTAACAGCCTCTTTTTTTTTTTTTTTTAAAAAAAAGATGACCGGTAAGGGGATCTTAACCCTTGACTTGGTGTAATCAGCACTACACTCTCCCGAGTGAGCCACGGGCCGGCTTGTAACAGCCTCTTAAACGGCCTCCTGCTTCCACCAACCCAGACTCCACCCAGGATTAGAGCAAGCTTTTAAACAATCAGATAATCTGAATTTATTTAAACGATCAATCCTGTCATTCTCTGATATTGCTCGTTTTTTCAGTCCCTCACACACATCAAGCTCCCTGTACCTCTGAGCCTTTGCCCTTGCTGTTCCTTCTGACTGGAATGTTCTTCCTCCAGTTCTGACCCTGCCTGACTTGTGACTGATCAGATCTCAACTCAAAGGTCACCTTCTTAGAGGCCTGTTCCTGATTACCCTCCCTAAAATCAACACTCTATATACATCCCGTTCATTGCTTCGCTGCATGCACACGACCTAAATTTATCTTTATTTACTTGGCTTTTGTTTACATTTCCTATAAATGGGGGAGGTCTCTTAAGGCAAAGACTGTGTTTGTTCACTGCTATCTCAGCAGCGAGCAGCACACTGCCTGATACAAAGCCAAGTGCTCAGTGATACCGGATGACGAACAAACTGCAAGGAAGGCATTACTATCCCCATTCAGCAAATGAGGAAACGGAGGTCAACTTGTTTAGGTGACTTGAACTCGGCGACAGGGCTACTATCCAAGTCTCAGGCCCTCTGGCCTCGACAGCCACGGGTCTCCCTGCCTCCTCACCCGGTGACCAAGGTCCCGTCGCGGCGGATCCCGAACTGCGCGTTCTGCAGCCCCCCGGAGCTGCTCACCCGCCGCCCGTCGCTCACCACGTTCCCCAGGCACTCGCCCGTGGCCATGCGGAAGAAGCCGCCGTTCTGGGCGACGCGGCAGCCGGCCGCCAAGGCCGTCTCCTCCACGGTGACGCGACGCCTCTCCGCGCAGCCGCCGGGCCCGCCGGGCTCCAGCACCGAGAAGGTGCGCAGGGGCGAAACGGCCCGCGTCAGGTGGCCGGCCACCGCGCGGCCCCCGAAGTGTGAGACGAAGGTGCGCACGGCCGCGCCGCCGGCGTCGGGGGTCGCGTGGGGCGGGGGCCAGCTCTCGTGCTCGCGGCTGCCGGCGCGTGCCGGCGTGCAGTCCCGGGCCGGGCGCACCCGTTCGCGGGGGTAGGGCAGTAGCAAGTCATCGTCGAGGGAGACCCTGCGGGGACGGCGCGGCCGTGAGCTCCTGAGCCCCGAGGGCAGGGCGATCCCCGACCCCGGCTCTCCCCTCGGGAGCTGCACTCACCCCGCGTCAAAGCCACCAGACGCCTCCCCGAGGAAGCCGAGCAGCGCGGGTAGGAAGAAGAGCCAGCAAGCCGTGGAGGCCGCCATGTTGGGCTCGGGCCTCCGGTCACGTGGGCTCGCCCCACGTGACTCACGACCCGCTATCGGCCGCTTTCGGATCTGTGTAGTATACTGTTTGCGGACGCCGTGAGTTCTCTCCAGTTTACTGCGTGTTTTGGGGTGTGGGAGGGGGGCTGGGAGAGTGATTGTAACTTTTTATATTGATTTAATTCCAAACCTGCAGAAAGTTGCAAGGATAGTGTAAAGAACTCCCATGTCCTTTTTACTCATGTCTACCAATTGTTCACGTTTGCCCATTTACTTTATCATTTGTACTTTATTTATATACATTTTTTTCCCGAACCAATTGCAGTCAAGTTGCAGACATCGTGATCCCTTACCCCGGTACTTTACTATGTATCTTCTAAGAACGGCTCATTTTTTTACACAACCACAGGACAAGTAACATTAGGACATTTCACACTGATGCAGTTCTGTAACTAATGCACAGTTCACGTTCACATGTTGTCAGTTGTCCCTATAATGTTCTTTATAGCTGTTTAATTCCCCCACTCCCCATTCAGGATCCAGTCGAGGACCCCCATCTGGGAGTTGTATTTAGTTGTCAGGTCTCTTTGGTCTCCCTTAGTCTGGAACCCTTCCTCAGCCCTTTCTTTGTCTTTTATGACCTTGACATTGTTGAAGAGGACAGGAAGGCTAGCTACATAATTTGTGGGACTTAGTGCAAAATGAACACGTGGGGATCCTTGCTAAAAAAACTATTGAGAATTTCAAGAGGGCGAGAGCATAGGGCTAAAGCAAGCCTAGGACCCTTCTGAGGGAGCCCATGAAGCTGGCCTCAAGTTACAGATCCAGTTTATTTTGTAGCACGTACTTCAAGCTTCTTCTGAGAGGAAATGTTTCTTTGGGCCTTTCCTCCCGGGGCAGTGTCCAGGATTAGGTGGAGTTTTGGTGCCAGTGCGATGCATGGACCGCACCAGAAGCCAGTGCAAGTCTGGTCAGCCTTTGGTACCACAGGTATGCAGGGCCAGGGCAGCCTCTTTCTGTCCATGATCAGTAGCATTACTGCTTGAACTTAGGCCCCTCTTTGAGCCTTGCTTGATCACGGTCAGCATATTGGGTTGGACAGTGTTCCCTGCCCCCCCCCCATTCATGTCCTTCCCAGAACCTCAGAATGTGACCTTATTTGGAAATTGGATCTTTGCAGATGGAATTACTTAAGATAAGGTCATTTAGGAAGGCCCTAAACCCAATCTGACTGGTACCCTTATGAGAAAAGGCAGAGATATACATAGAGGAAAGAAGATAGAGTCAGGTTGGAGTTACGTAGCCACAAGCCAAGAATGCCAAAGATTGCTGGTAGAGGCTAGGACAGAGGCATGGAACAGGTTCTTCTCTTGAGCTTTCAGAGAGAGCATGGCTCTGCTGACACCTTGATTTTGGAAATTATTAGTCAGGGGCCTCACACTGGTCCACAAGAGTGCCCTGAGGACTGAACTAATCATAGTTCACTTCAGTTAACCACATTCAAAAGGACTGCCCCTCTCAGGGGACTAAACAACCTGGCCTGATGCAAATATATTGACGTAGAGAGTATATCTTTCTGATCTTTGCATCCAGGCTGCTAAAAATAACCAGCAAACAAGCCCAAGCCTTCAGTAACCTCCCTGCCTCCGGAAACCCTCTATGTCATCTGGAAGTTGCAGAAGCAGGCAGTCTCTGGTGAGTTCTGACTTTGGTCTTCTCCCTACTTGGATTTTGCCAAGTTGTTCCAAGCACATAACCAGTGTCATGGAAATTCTCCAGCAGCTTTGCTTTTTGCTCACACACATTCTTCCGCCTGGAATACCTTTGTCCCCTCTTAGCATCCTCATTGGAGTTCTACCATCATTGTGTATTCAACAGGTCGAGCATCTCCATGTGCTCCATGCTGATGACACTGTGCTGTCAAAGACCAGCCAGTCCCTGCCCTCATGGAGCTGAGATTTTCCTGGTGAGACAGACATGACACAGGTCTGTGATAAATGCAAGCAGTAAGTAGCAGGGCTGAAAGAACAATGTTGCAGGCATGGCAGGAAGGCCCCTCTAAGCCCATTCAGACTGAAACATGAAGGACAGGAAAGAAGGGACAGCTGTGGGGCGATTGGGGCCCCAGAGCCTCAAGATGGGAAAGAGCGTGGTGGGTGCAGCAGGAAGATCAGCCTGGAGGAAGGAGAGCCAGTGAGGATAGGTGGGGATGTCGAGGTGGGAGGGCCAGATCCTGCAGGGAAAGCTCTAGGGAAATGAGTTTGGATTTTACTCAAAGTGAAATAAACAGCCACTGGAAGATTTTTTCCTTTTTTTTGAAAAAACACTTTTTGGTTTTCGTTTTGGCAGCTGGCCCATAAGGGGATCTGAACCCTTGATCTTGGTGTTATCAGCACCACACTCTAACCAAGCGAGCTAGCTGGCTAGACCTAAAAACAGTTTTATTAAGACATAATGTACATACTGTAAAATTCTCCTGTTTTAAGTGTATAATTCTATGATTTTTAGTAAATATAGAGTGATATCCCAGCATCACCATTATCCTTTTAGGACATTTTTATCACTCCCAAAAGTCCTTTTGTGTGATTCCATTTGTATTAAGTGTCTGGAAAAGACAGGTCTGGAGAGAGAGCAGATTAGTGGCAGCCTGGAGCGGGGGTAGGGGTGGGAGCGGGGCGTGGCTGCAGACAGAGCTGGAGGGTCAGAAGCAGGAGGATGATGGGATTAGAGTGGAGTTTGGTGGCCTTCATGAGTCACTGTGTCCACGCGTTCACCTCTGATAGCTCAATTCCCTGTTTAGTTTTTGAGCACACATTTCCTGAAGACATCCTTTCTGTTGCTGTCTTGCTTTTTCATGCATTTAGCAGACTCTGAGAGCTCTAAGCTCTAACCAGGGCTTGGAATATTTGAGCAGATATCGTTATGTTTCCTCCACAAACCTGGAACATGAGCATTTATGCATTGGTATAAATTTATCAATTAAGGGAAAGAATAAAATACTTAAGCAGTGTACCCAGGCTTCCTCTGCAGATCCCTTTGATTATAATTGTTTGCTACTCTCTGTGTCCCCCCTCTCTGACTGTCACCTCTGTGAGGGCAGAGACCACATCTGCTTTTTACTGCTGTGTCCCCAGCACTGTGAACAGTGCCTGGCACACAGTCTGTGCTCCAAAGATATTTTTGAATAAATGGAAGAAAACATGAGGACAAAAACATCCTTGTTTTTTTCTCAGCTGTGTCTCCCATGCCTGAAGCAAAGCTTGACTCACAGAAAATTCTCAATCAATATTTACTGAATGAATGGATGAGGTACAGTTGTTCCTCTGTATCTGTGGGTGATTGGTTCTAGGACCCCCTGTGGATACCAGGTGTGGAATATACTATAAAGCATATGTATTTCACAGGGCCTGGTTTTCCAAAGTCTTGTGGTTTCAAATACTGACCTTGCGGAGGACTGGAAATTTTCCTCAGGCTATAAGTCTCTGGTGTAAGATAAAGATTTATGGCACAGCAAGGTTGCTGGCTCAAGGACAGACTAGTTACTGATTGTTATGTGAAGTAAAGATACTGAGAAATTGCTGTAAGATCACTTAATTGTCTAATGGAATGTCATCTGACTGTTTCACTGAAAGTTACCAGCCTATATTGTTAAACTATAACCCCACCTTTGTTCTCTTCTTTGTAACTTCCTGGTCTGGAAAATGAATGCAGGAAGAGAACCCCAATTTGGCATTAATTTCCCGAGGAAGGGTTGCCTCTTGCTGGAGGGAGTGTTCCCAGGGAAGTTAACCACTTTGGGGCTTCTCACTGCTCAGAAGAGATGGGCTTTGAGTAATCCTTTGCATCTCCGTCACCCAGAGGAAGTGGGGTGACAAATCCGTGAGGGGCGAAGCAACACAAAGCAACAACCAGGCTCCAAGAATGCTCAAGTCCATTATATAAAATGGCTTTGTAATTGCATATAACCTACACACATCCTCTTATATACTTTAAATCATCTCTAGATTACTTATAGTATCTAATGCAATGTAAATGCTATGTAGGCTGTATTGTTTAGGGTTATAATGACAAGAAAAAAATTCTGTATGTGTTCAGTACAGATGCAGTTTTTTCCCAAATATTTTTGATGCATGGTTGGTGGAATGCACAGATGTAGAACCCACGGATGTGGAGAGCTGACTGTATTTGCCTGGGATTGATGTCGTTTGCTAGTAAAGAACATGTGACTGATAAAACTCCAGAGTTGTCACAGATGCTGGACCTATGTCTAAGAAAACTCAGAGCTAACAGCCACTTCGCTCGTTTAAGCCTCATGCATTGTGTGAGAGTTTTGCATGCACCATATCATCAGATCCCTTCCTGAATCCTAGAAGGTGGGTGCTATTATATTATCCATTATACAGAAAAGGAAGTGGAGGCACAGAGAGGGCAAGCCACTGGCCCAAGGTCACACAGCTGCAGGCAGAGTAAGCAGCTGGTTCTGTAGCACGAGCTCTCACTCCTCTGCTGTCCTGCCCAGAAGAAACATATTTCTCAAATGGGGATGCAAGTTTGTTTTGGAGTTGGAAAACCAAAGTCGTTTTCATAAAACCCATTTAGGAATTAAAAACCAGGATCGATTTCTTCTGTCTGTATTGTGTTCTGTATCTATTATGTGAAGTGCTATGAGGATATTTACAATACCTCAGAACCTGGCTTTGCAGTTTCAAGGGGCAGAGGACTTTGTCATACACTTGTAAGAAAATAATCTAAGTGATTCATTTTCAGAAGTGACTTATCTGAGGGTGTTTTAACTGATTCAGGCCTAGCCCAAAAGTTGTCTGACTGTTCCAGCCCATTCCCAGAGGGTCTCTGAACAGATAAAGCTCTCCTTGAGATGGTAATTAGTTACTAGCTGCTATTGTTTTCTTTCAACAAATAGAGCTCTCCTTGAGATGGTAATTAGTTATTAGCCCCCATTGTTTTCTTCATTCTTTGGTGTTTCTCCTTTCACAGAGCTTAACTTGGCCCTTTTTGTGGGCTTGTCCTGAGCCCCCAAAGGAACTCCTTGCAAGGGGGTAATAAATTTTAGACATTCAGGGAGATTGTGCATCCCATAGTACTCAGCCAATGAGGAAGTGGGGGGAGGGACTTGTGTGCTAGGGAGTAAATTGCTTGCTATGGCCCTTTTCTATGTGCCTGCCCATTCACAGACACCTGGACTTGCAAGGCTGTAATTAAAGTCTCACTTTGCTGCACCTCATGTCTCCATGTCCATCCTTTGGCATTGGACGATGAGGGCATTTGTCACCCATTCAATGTCTGGTGTGTCACCCTATGTCTCGCCCCCAGGTCCAGCTGGGCACATTAGGGTCCCCCTCATTCTGCATGAACTTGGAGGATGGGGTAGGGGCTCCAATCTTCCAGTGGAGGATGGGAGACAGCAATGACAGAGTGGCTTAAACTTGTCCCAGGTGCAATACAGCCTATCAACTATCTACATAGCACTTACATTGCATTAGGTACTATAAGTAATCTAGAGATGATTTAAAGTATACTCACAGGCCGCCTGCCGGCTAGACCAGACCCAGCAATGTTGATAGCCCAAGGTCTCTTCCACCAGCTACGACTTGGATAAAACATCCTGAGGAGACATTTTTTCTTTTTCTCTTCATTTTCTGTTTATTTTTGTTTTCTTATTTTTATTATTTTGGTGGCTGGCCAGTGTCTTCTTTTTCTATTTAATTCAGCAAATATTTATTAAACACTTTTTTGTTCCAGGCAGTGTACGTGAAGAAGACCAAGAGGTCATCCAAGCCCTAAAGTAGTTTACAATCTGGTAACAGAATTGACAAATAAATGCCAGAATAAAGTGCAAAAAAAAGTGGAGTAAAAAAGAGAAAGGGAGGATGGGAGAAGATGTCATAGAGCAAATGACATCATAGTGGAATCTTAAAAGACAAGTGACATCTTCACTGAATTGGGGGTCAAGGGCGGGATGGCTAACCCAGATGACAGAAAGAATAATCTAAGACCTGGATGAACCAGAGGACCCCAGTGGAATGTCACCTAATTAATATGGGCTTCCTGCCTGCAGTGTGCGAGAGTCACGGAGGGAGTGGGGATGGGAGAGAGTGGATGACAGAGTGCCTTAAACTCATCCTAGCTCTCACCAATCCATGTCCCCTTTTCTCTCAGACCTGACTTCTGGCAACTGTCCTGCAGAAGTTTTTTTTACAAATTGATTCATGCTAAAGTGACAGGACAAAGAAAATCTTAACTCATTACTTTTCCTGTATATATTTAAATCTTAAAGGAAAGGCTTTAAGAACACAATGATTTACCTAATGGAATTACTCTTTTACAGTGGAGGGGTTTTTTTTGGCTGCTGGCCAGTAAGGGGATCTGAATCCTTGACCTTGATATAACAACACTGTGCTCTAACAAGAGTTAACCAGCCAGCTCTATGGTGGAGTTTTATACCTTGAACAAGGAGCCTGTAAGGAACCTGCGTTTGAATGAGGACCCTGCTGGAGCACGTGCAGTCACGTGGGTGAAGTGTGAGCCCCCACGAGGGTCTCTGTCTAGGGGTGTGTATTGGGGGGGGCAGGGAAGGGAGGCTGTTGATGGAGGTTTAGGAGGGATTGATACCAGGGGCCCTGCTCTCATTTAACTCGCAAGTCCCAAACCTCCTTCCCTTTCCCGCCTTCCTCTCTCCCCACTCCTACCATTCTGCCTGTAACTGTTTCCCCCTCTCTTTGCTACTTGAACATGAGGTTATCTGCAGCGGTTCTGCTCCCAAAAGGAATGATGTCTACCGTTGTGGGAGCATCCTGTCCAGAACTGGCCTCCCCTGGCCTCCAGGGAACTTTGTATCAGGCTATTTTGGAGGGTTCAGCTCTTATCTTATTCTAGGGGCACATGCATGTGCTGTTGTATCTGGGACCTCACTGGCAGCCTGTAGGGCGTGTGCTAACTGCGACCATTGTCCTGTGCAGAGCTTCATTTCCTCTACTGAAGGATGGCATCTGCTGCACCCTGTTCACATCAACCCAGGAGAGATTTTTTCCAACACGTGGCCTGCATTGAATCACCAGAGGAATCTTGTTAAACATGCAGCTTCCCCGGCCCTGTCCCCAGGATTCTCATTTAGCTGCCAGCTGAATGCCCTGGGAACCTGCATGTTTGACAAGCTCCTGGGGGACTCTGGTGCTCAGCAAGGTTGAGAACAGCAGTGTCCCCACGGCCTGGCGCCACCCCTGGCACGTGGGAGCCCCTCAAGAGATGTTTCCTTCCTTCAATTCATTCAACAGATATCCTTTGAACACCCACTGTTCTAGGCGTCGAGGAACGGCAGTGAGCAAAACAAAGATCTCATGGAGCTTCTGTTCCAGCGATGGCGGTAAACAAATTTGTGCCTATGGTGGGTGGTGATGATGCTCAGAAGAAAATTAGAGCAGGACAGGAGCTAGCGACTGTGGAGGGAGTTGAGGGGACGACCTTCTGATGAGGGGGCATTTGAGCAGAGACTGGGAGGATGGTGGAAGGGAGCCATGTGGATATCAGGGGGAGAGTATTCCAGAAAGACGGGAGATGCACCAGGGACTTGAGCTTGGTGTGGGCTGGATAGGTTTGTTGAATGGATAAATTCCGAAGAGTTTTGGAGTGTGGTTTTGATGGGCAGCCACTGAGAAAGTTCCTCTTTTTAATTTTTGGTGTAGCATCAGTCATTTTAATAGAGGACCAGGCTGTGGACCAATCAGAACGGGTGACCTGCTTTCTCACAGGTCTGGCTGGGCTCAGGGACCTCGTTGCTGGGAATAGAAACGGTTCCTTGATGCAGGCGCTGTCTTCGCTGTATGAGTTCTAGTGCTGCCATAACAACAAAGAAATTTCTTGTCTCACAGTTCTGGAGGTCAGAAGTCTGAGATCAAGACGTCTTCAGGGTTGGTTCCTTCTGGGGGCTATGAGGGAGGATCTTTTCCGCGCTTCTCCTAGTGTTTACTGGCAAGCCTTGGAATTCCTTGGTGCATCATTCCAATCTTGCCTTCACACGGCATTTTCCCTGTGTGCATGTCTGTGTCCAAATTTCTCTTTTTAACAAGAACACCAGTCATAACAGGTTAGAGACCCACTCAACTCCAGTATGACCTCGTCTTAACGAATTACGTCTGCAACAACCCGATTTCCAATTACAGTCACATTCTATACTGGTACTGGTGATTAGGACTTCAACATATGAATTTTGGGGGGACACAGTTCAGCCCATAATGAGCTCCAAGGTCCTTTTTGAGAGGGTGAGGAGAATGTGAAGGGAAAGGACATTCTTTTTACCTTTGAACTTACATGATCAAGGTCACTGTTCCATGTTATGTACAGATTTTCTCTTTATCTGCCATCTGATACCACACAGGTGCCTTGGTGATGGTGAACATCTATGTCCCCTGAGAGCTGGTCACACATGCCCATTCCCAGGACCCTCCTGACCTGCTGAAAGAGAGCCCAGGCATCTGCATGTTTAACAACATTTCTCCAGATGATTCTGAAGCAGGTGGCCCCAGGCCACATTCTGGGAACCCCTTCTAGGGAGATAGCAGTCATCACTAGAATGACCACATTCAGAATACGGGAGACCAAGCCCCACATCTATGGCATGCTAAATGCTCAGGTGATTCTTCTGTGAGGAGAAGCTGAGGTCTGAGGGGAAGGAGAGGTGAAAAGACTCCTGTGCTGATGTTTGCTGAAAGCACCCTCTGACAACAGAAATCACAGGAAGAGATAATTCAGCTGGAGCTCAGCTTGCAAGTTTTTCTTTCCATGTTCCATTTTGCACTAGGATTTCCTGTTCCTGAAAGTGACTTGTGGGGCTGACCCATGGCTCACTCGGGAGAGTGCGGTGCTGATAACACCAAGGTCATGGGTTCGGATCCTATATAGGGATGGCCGGTTCGCTCACTGGCTGAGTGTGGTGCTGACAACACCAAGCCAAGGGTTAAGGTCCCCTTACCAGTCATCTTTAAAAAAAAAAAAAGAAAGTGACTCGTAAGCTCAGGTTTCTTCTGTAGTCACTCCCTGTCACCCCCGTACCCCCATTTGGTAACTTAATCCCTCTAAAATGAATTGGCGTCAGGCTCCAGTGACTAATCCATCCCAATTTCAGGAAGGATGGGGGTAGGGCATAAATTCCTCCTAAGCCGTTTATGTGCAGCCGACTTCTCTCAAGGCTGTGTGCCTGTCTTGGCAAATCATTGTGAGACAACAGGAAAGAAATCCTGGAAGCATACGGAGTGCCAAGGGGTTATTAAATTCTGGCCCTTGGCTCCCCAAGAAAACGTTAACGTCTAAAGCAAGACAAACTTGTCAACAAAATCCAGGAGTGTTCCTCTTGGTCTGAAAACTTAAGAGCGATTGTGGGAAAGCATCCAGGGGACAGTAGCAGAGGATCAGATAATGTGAAACTATTCTGCAAAGGAAAGGTTTAGAAGAACCACTGCCCCTGCCCCACCACTGGCTTCTTCAGCTGGGCACAGAAGGAGCCAGAGACATTTTAATTCAGATGCTCAAATATGACTAAGTTGTCATATTAGGATGCTCAGTTGCTATTTTCTACCTTGAGGCAAAGAAAAATAATGTGTAGAGCCTTCCAGCCCAAGGACTGAGTTATTAGCTGGTTTTTCTACTCTGGGGTCTATTTTTTTAATTCTTATTTTTTGGCATCTGGCTGGTACAGGGATTGAACCCTGGACCTTGGTGTTATCAGCACCACGCTCTAACCAACTGACCTAACTGGCCAGCCCCTGAAGTCTAATTTTGACACTGTCTGCACGCAGCTTGTCATCAACACCACAGAAGCACCTGAACTTGTAATAAGGCTCCAGAAGGTTTTTTCTCAAATGCTAAATTAGTGTCAGAGCTCTGGATAACATGTTTTGATATAGTCACACTTTGAACACGAGGGAAGAACTGTGAGCTGTGAATGAGACAGCTGCTTCCTGCCACTTTAGGACAAGCCCCAATTAATGTGACATTATCAACTTGTGGCAGCAGGTTACACTTGCCCAGCACTCAATATGTGACAGGCACGGATCTTAGCACTCTGCAAACGTAATTCTCACAGCAATTGAGGTAGGTGCTATTATTATTCCCATTTTGCTGATGAGGAAACAGTCCCAGAGAAGTGAGTGACTTTGCTCAGGACACAGAGAGATGGGATTTGAATTCAGGCAGCTTAGACAAAGAACCACACTGCCAACCAGTATGCTACACTACCTTTTGTAAAATGACATGACCTTGCGATGATGGAACAGAATGATATTGTAGAGTTCTTTGCACAGGGTATAAAAATTAGTATGTGTTGCCGTTCTTGGTCCTCGCTTATGATTTGAATTGTTCTTTTCGGAGACCCTCACCTTCACTGGGACAGATGCAGTAGTTCACATCTGAACAAATAGCCTTTAAGACTCCAGTTTATGAGTTTCTTTAGAATTTGTGTTGAGTGGAATCAGAGACTCGAAACAGACCTGGAAGTTGTCCAAGGTTGTCCTTAGGGCTGAGAAACAAGACTCAGTTCCTGATCAATTGCACTTTAAATTTTATTCAGCTGCTTGCACCCTGGGGCCCTCCCAGCACCCAGCTCCCCTACCCCGCGTGCTCAGGGCTTCCAAACAACCTCTTTCTTCAGTGGCCTCCTTCCCAGGATGTGACCCAGGGCCCCCAGGACTTAAAGAAGGACTAAAGGGTCTGTTTATCTACCAGGTGGCAGGTGCGGAAACCTTAGTCTCAGTGGCCGCGTGGTGGTGACAGTGTGGACTGATGTGGCGGGTATTCTGCCAGGACGTAGAGGAATCCACCCAGGGCTGCGACCGCGGTGCCTGTGTTGTGGGAGGAGCAGCCATCTGGGGGGAGACAGAGCCCCCCGGTGAGAGCTGGGTGACAGCAACCTTGGCCTTTTATTCAGCACAGTCCCATTGTAAGTCCTTTTCAGATATCACCCCAGCCAATCTGCAAGGCACTGTGTGGGTGCTTTGGTGCCCAGCTCAGAACCCTGTTGCTGGGCTGGGCACCTGTCTACCAGCTGCTGCGAGTGTTGGCTGCTAACAGCTTCCTGCTCCAATGCTGGAGCCCTCACATCTATGAGGTGTGCCCCCTCCCAAATGACTTGCTAAGACAGGGACACCAAAGCCCAGCGGCCTTGTCTCGGGGGTGACGCTGTGGTGCCATTTAGGCTCCAAACTGTCCTCCTCCCAGCCCTGCTGTGGCATCTGAGCTGAGGTTTCCCTTGTCTAGCTCCTCCCACCTACCTTAACCTCCTACCCTCCCTCCCCTACCTCAGTAAACTGCATGCACCCTAATCCTGTCTCAGGCCCTGCATGAGACCTTCTAAGATGGGGAAACTGAGGCTCGGGTAGCAGAGCTGAGCTCCCCAGTCCTGGTGACTCCACACCTCATTTCTTGGATTCAGATGCTCAAGCCTAGGCACGCACCTGCGACAGTAAGCCCTTAGATGTATTTGTCCTCTGAACTCAAAGTGCACTACCTGCCCTGAGTCACACGACATATCTGCTCAGGTGGGAGGGAGCCAGGGCTGTTTTCCTCTCTACTCAAAGACGTTGAGAAGGGATGGACCCCAGCCAGGTCTCTTGGAGGGAGGGGGAATGCAGATATCAAGAGGCTGAATTACTAACCCCAACAGTTCACGCCTATCGGTGTCCTACCAGATGCTGGGGGAGTGATTTGCACGATGATCAAATATTTTTTGTTGGTGGTGTTTTTTGGTGGCTGGAGAAGTATAGGGATGTGAACCCTTGACCTTAGTGTTATCAGCACCTCGCTCTTCTGAGCGAGCTAACTGGCCAGCCCAGTTATTTAATTTTTATTAATAAAAAATTGAAACAAAAGTCCTCTCTCCCTTCTTTATCCCTCCCTCCCTGCTTTCCTCTCTCCCCTTCTTCTATTCCCAGTTATTTCTTCCCTTTCCAACATAGTTATATCCTGTGCTCAGTTTCTCTGCGTTGGTGGGCTGACCATACAGGTTATCATCACAATAAGGACAGGTTGGGGATGACAGGGGGCACCATTCTCAATAGCTGCAGGACAACAGGTGTAACTGGGGAGCCCTGGGAACACCAAGCCATGTGGCCCCCAGGACTGTTCTGGTCACTTGCCCATCAGCTCTGAGTCCCCTCTCTGCCTTTCCTGGCTCCAAACCTCAGTACATGGACCTCTCCAAACTATGTTTCCCAGGCCGCCCCGCCCACTGGCTTCTGGTCAAGTTTGACCCACAGGAGGTGCAGGCAGAACGAGGAGAGAAATCAGGGTATTTCTGTGTCCTCCACATCCAGTCCCTGCTACTACCTCCTGCCACCATCCCTCCAGCTCTAGGAAGGGTAATGGCTTGCTGCAATGGTTAATCTCTGGGTTTTCCCACTTTTTCTGTTTTCAGCCCTTCCAACGCCTTTGAGACAAGTGCCTGTATTAAATTCCCTCTGTTGAAGTTCCCTATGCAGATTCTATTTTCCTGGTCAGACCTTAGCTGAGAAGGGTTATCTTTGTGATTTTCAACAACACACTGAAACAACTTTTTTATGTTCCTTTAACCAGATCTCTGGACTCCCCGCTTTCTAAGAGATGATCAGAGATGCCCACCCTTCCTTCCACCTCCCAAAGGTCAAGGTCCTCTGACCTGTGCCCCTTTGGTGATGCCTTTTTTCCACCGAAGGCAACCTGTGGAAACCCACTAGGTTGTCCCCGTTTCATGGCAAGAAGGTCCCTCAGGCATTTTCATTACCTGTAAATTGTTTTTCTCGCCTCTTCACTCTTCTCAAAAAATGCTGTTGGTGTTGAGTGGCTTTAGATACTTCATCTTCAGCAGCTGGGAGGAGAGCGAAAGGTGAACTTCTCAAGATGGATTTTTAAATGTTACTCACTAATCCTCCTTCCCCTCATAACACCTCAAGCCCCTCAGGTCTTCTCTTGAACCCTGAAGCTGTTCCTCCCACACCTGTCTGCAGATCCTTCCACATGGCCTAAATGAGTCATCTACAAATGGCTCTTTAAATTGTGGTCCCCCAACCACAAGCATCAGAACTACTGGAGGTGCTTGTTAAAAATGGAACTTCTTGGGCTGGCCGGTTAGCTCGCTCAGTAGAGTGAGGTGCTGATAACACCAAGGCCCAGGGTTCAGATCCCTTTACTGGGGAGCCACCAAAACCAAAAAAAAAAAACAAAAACAAAAACCAATTTTCACAGCTGCACCCCCAACCTGCTGATTATAGGTCTGGTGGCCTGAGAATCTTCATTTTGTAAACTCTGTTTTAAAAACACTATCTTATTTCTAAAGCTTTTGTGTCTTTGAGCACCCCAAGCTTCTCATCTGGGACACCAGCATGTACTGGGGGAATGCCAGCATGTACTGAGAGCCCGCTGTGCACCCAGCACAGGCTAGGTGGTTCCATATGTATCATGCCTACCCCACCCTCAGCTCAGGAAGGTGGATATTACTATGCTCATTTATTTGCAAACAGGGAAATCGAGGCTCAGGGAGGTGAAGCAACTTACTCCAAAGAGGACCAGCTGTCAAGTGTCACAGCTAGAAAGGGGCCGAGTCCTCTGTCTCTCTACCTTCTGCTATGTCACCTCCTCCCAGAGGTCTTCCCTGACCACTCCACCTAAAAAACCTTTCCAGTATCCTTTGCTTTCTTAGCCTACTGTCTCCTTTATGGCTCTTATCAGAAATTGCAATTATTTCACCTGTGGGTTTGCTTAGGTGGTTTCTGTCTCTTCCTCAGGGTTCTGGTTTTCCCTAGAGCCTAGACAGTGTCTGGCACATTAGTAGGTACTCAATACATCCTCTTGAAATAAATGAGCTTGTGGATGCAGGTACAGGGGGCCAACATCTTCCAACAGGACTGCCTGTTATCTTGCAGAGTTTTGGCTTCCAAAGCTCTGAGCCCATTTCCACCTGTGAGAGTGTGTGTGTGTGTCTGTGTGTGCATGCACACGTATGTTACAAAACTCTCTCAGTGCCCTTAACATCAATGCATTGTTTCCCCACCTGGCCTAGAAACCCAGTCCCTGCTTTGTCCTCCTGCTCCCAGCTGGGTTGGAAGCGCAGCTCACCTGGTCTCCCGAAGCATCCTTCTTGTGGCATCTGCCAGCTGAGAATGGCCTCCAGCCACCGGAGCTTGTAGAAGTCAGAGAAGCCACCCATTCCACAGAACATGACTGGAAGCAAAGACGGGGGGTGCTCTGCAGGCTTGCTCCCAGGCCCACCTCCCACTCCCCAAGGCCACTGTGGTGCCATCTGCCTCCTCCCGCACCAGGGGTTGGGCATTCAACGCAGAGGCTGAGGCTCTACTTTAGTGACTGGGGACTTCCAGTCCTGTGTCCTGCCTCCCACTTAGGGCCTCAGTATGGGCTGCTCAAAAGTCAGGGTGGGTGGAGGGATGTGAACACCAGAGCCAAGGAGCAGCCACCTAGGGGCTCCCTTTCTGCCTGATTATCTCTAAGGCTTTGAAGGTCCATTTGCCAGTCAGCTAGTCAGTCTGTCTGTCCAGAGCTCTGTCACCGGGTCAGCCTTTGGGGACAGGAAGCTGTCACATAGTGGCAGGCAAAATATGGGATGCCCAGTTACATTTGAGTTTCCGATAAACAACGAATACAATTTTTTAGTATAAGTATATTCCATGCAATATTTGGGATATACTTATACTAAAAATTTTCATTTCAAAACATTCACTGTTTTTCTGAAGTTCAAATTTAACAGAGCACCCTGTGTTTTTATTTGTTTAATCTGGTAATCCTACTATGGTGTGTGTGTGTGTGTATGTCCCAATCACAGACACCCTGCTGCTTTGTCCCAAGGGCAGAATGCCAGGCGCACTGTTTTCCATGAAGATGTCGCGGGTGGGGTAGGTGTATACGATGGCCTCAGCTCGCCGGTTCAGGTCCATCATGTTAGCGCAGAAGAGGTTGATGTAGTGTTGGCTCTGGTGGAATGGTTCCTTTGTGCATCCTTTCTGGGGGGACAAACACCCAGAGACAAGGCAGTCAGATGGGCAGATGACAGACGCGGGCTCTGTTATAGGAAAGACGGTTCTGAGATGGTCTTGCAGGGGGCTGCATTTGGGGCAGGTCTTTCCTTTTTTCTGCCACCCACACTCCCAGCCTGCTTGGGGCTACATTGCTGGGGGTCAGAGAGAGCTGGGTTCAAGCCCTGCTCTGCCACTTAGGAGATGCTTGACCTTGGCCTGCTAAATTAGCCTTTGTGGGCCTCAACAGTCTTCACTGGGAATGGGGGAGGCACTAGGAGCCGCACTAGAGGGGCTCTCCTGTGGTTGGATGAGATGGCTGGGAAGTGCCTAGCACGATGCCCGACACTAGGAGGCGCTCTACATCTGCTCACCCTGGCCATTGCACTGGTGGCCTCAGTGCTACTCAAAGTGTGGGCAGCGGACTCAGCTGATCACTATCCCACGCTGGGAGAGATCAGAAGTTGAGAACAAGCTTTAGAAACTTCTGTAGCAATGGTCAAAGTAACTTTCTACCCGTTGAATCTAAAAATTATTTCTCTCATAGTTTGTTTTTTTTTGTATTTACTTTTGTAAATATATATTCTGTAAATATACATTAGCCTGTCACAACTTGCATAGAAATACTAATAATAAAAAAATTTTGTCAAGCAAAAACAGCAGGTCCCTTCTTTGCTAAGAATTTCTGGTCATCGAACAACATTTTTTGAATAGAGATATGAGCCTTACCTGTCTGTATAGAGAAATATATATTTAAAAAAAATTTTATTATTGGGCTGGGAAGAGCATTGGGTGCTGGAAAGGTGGGAGTGGGGTGGAGCTGGTGTCCCTCCCCTCAGGCTTTAGTCCCCAGGACCCCAAGACAGACCCTCAGCCCAGACTTGATCCAAAACATATCTTCCCCAGCTCCACCGGCCACAGCGGGGCGCTGTTCACCCAGGTCCTCTGAGACATTAGGAAAGTCAGGTGCGGGTTTGCATGAAGTCTTCCTTTCTTAAAGTCTCGGGGTTCACACCTTTAAAACCCACTCCACGATTTCCCCCAACAAGTTCAATTTTGTATTTAAAAATGAAGCTAAAACAAACAAGCAAATATGAAGCCTAGCCTCCTTGATATTTTAACATAGTTGTTCCTTTGCATCATTTTAACACAGAAATTGTCTATAAATTCCAAAGGGGGAAATATCAAACAAAAAGCAAGGATACGTTTGTGCTCTCTTCTTTCCTTCTCTCAAAATCTTCTTTCCTTCTCCCAGATCACTTTTTTTTTTTTTAAAAGATGACCGGTAAGGGGATCTCAACCCTTGACTTGGTGTTGTCAGCACCAGGTTCTCCGAAGTGAGCTAACTGGCCATCCCTATATATAGGATCCGAACCCGTGGCCTTGGTGTTATCAGCACCGCACTCTCCCAAGTGAGCCACGGGCCGGTCCCTCCAGATCACTTTCTTCTGGGTAGCTACAGCTAAGGACAACACGCTGCCCACCACTGCAGGTTTGGTTTGGTCTCCTGCAAGTGGCTTTCTGCCGACTTTGTTGCAAGTTCTTTTCCATTCATTTGTTGTTGTTTACTGAGTTCTTTCTGCGGCTTCTCTCTTATTCCTTCTCTCTCTCCCTTTTGTTTTCCTGATGCCCTACAATCCAGTTCAGCATGCAAAGCTATCTTTTTTTGCCAGTCCAACAGAATCCCAAAGCCCAAATATCCCCCCTCTGTTGCTGTACAGTTGTCCCCCCTTATCCGCTGGGGATACATTCCAAGACCCTTAGTAGATGCCTGACACCACAGATAGTACTGAACCTATATATTCTATGTTTTTTCCTATACGTACCTATGATAAGGTTTAATTTATAAATTAGCCATAGTAAGAGATTAACAACTAAAAATAAAATAAAACAACTGTAACGATATACTGTAATAAAAGTTATGTGTATGTGGTCTCTCTCAAAATATCTTACTGTACTGTACTCACCTATCTTTGGACCGTGGTTGACTGTGGGTAATTGAAACTGTGGATAAGGGGGAACTACTGTATAATCATCTCAATTATATGGCAGAAGGATGGCAGGATTCTCTCACTTCTCTCTCCTGATGTCTGAAGCACAAATCCAAACAGCCGCTTGTATTCCTGGTGTGTAGCAGACAAAACTACACCTCCACAAGCCCCTCTGAATTTTTCCTCGTCCTTTGCCAGTGAGGTAGGGCCATCCAGCTCACTTACCATCCTGGCCCAGAGGAAGAAGAGCAGCTGATGGGATAGATAGTAGCCTGAGCAGCCGGGCTTGGTCATGAAGGTCCTGCAGAAGTCTGAGAGTCCGCAGGGCTGGTTGCTGTCTGCCCTGGGAGAAAAGCCATCCTCTAAGGAGGGTGCCCGGTCCCCAACCTGCATCTCCCTGGGTTGCGATCCCCCACTGGTTATTATAAACCCCAGTAGGTTCCAGGCACTCAGCTGGGCACAGGGATTGCCAGATAAGATATAGGTGTCTAGTGTCTTGATTTGCTAAATCTGGCACCCCTAGTATGGGGGGATGACGCTGGAGCTATCCTGGGCTTGGGGAAGCCACCAGGGCCTGAGACTTCCCATTGCTCTGTGGGGGCCCCAAATACATCTTTCTCAGCACCGCCCTAAACAGCAATACTTGAACCCAGACAGCTTGGCCTCTGGGCCCAACATATTATTCCCACTGTGCCCATAAAAAGAGGGCAACACAGGGTGGGTGCCTTACTGGAGCCCAGCTGTGCCCAGGCCTTCTACTCTCCAGAGGATGCTGAGAGGATGGGCCCTGGGCACCTGTCACCCATTGTGCCCACCCCCTGCACTCAGCGCTTCCCTGGGGCAATGCTCCAAGCCCACCCAGAAACAGGGCTTTTGTTGAGCAAAACTGCCTTCCTGGACTACAGCCCCGTCCAGGAGACAGGACCTTAAAACAAGTGTAGATTTCATCTGCGGCTACTGGAGGCGCTAGGAGAGCCCATTGCAGGAGGCCTGCTGTGTGCAGTGGCCTCAGGGACATTTCTGGAGGCAGGATGCTGGAGCCGGCCCTGAGGCTGAGCGATTACTTAGGCAGAGGGAGTGGGGGTGCTGGGGGGAGCAGAGCAAAGACTTTGCAGTGGGAGGGGGCCAGTGCCTTTGAGAGCCTGAAGAGGCCCCAGGGGCTGGATCAGAGGGGCCTGGGGACCTGGAAGGGCAGCCAGGAGTGGGGGGCTTTGTCCTGGGTACAATGGGAAGAGGCTTTGACCCGGGGGTGGGGGAGGTTGGTGCTGGCGGCTCTCTGGGGAGCTGTGCCTGGTTTTGCACAAACCATTGGGTTCAGCCTCGGGCTTGGAGAACGAGCGAGCAGAGGGGAGGGCTGGCAGCATGGGGGGAAAGTCGAGGGGGCCCACCCGGTTCCCAGCAGTTGCACCAGGCACGCGTCGCTGCTTTCCTCTGAGAAGGAGTCCTGTGGCTCCACTGTGGGGTAGACCAGGGAAGCGTTGGTGTGAGCCCAGGCGTGTGGGAGCTTCCAAAACCCGGGCTGGAGGGTTGGCTGGAACTCTGGCAGAGAGGGAGGTGGGGTGGGCAGTGACCCAGGAGCCGTGGGCTACCCCCTGCTTACTCCTTGCTTCCCCAACCTGGCTCCTGTGACTCTGAGCCAAGGAACTGGGTGTCCCCTCCCCAACCCCCACCCTGCTCCCTGCCTGGGCAGTGCTGACCATGTGCAGGTGCTGGCTCAGAGCTTCAAGCCTCGCCTGCTGGTTGAGCACTGAATTTGAAGCACTCAAGAAGCTCCTTTTCTTAAAAAAAACCATTTTTTCCCCTAATCCATAGGAACAGTGTTGGGACAGGCTTTGATTAAATCCACTGCATCCCATGAAGCTTGAGACATCCAAAAAGGGTTAGTAGACTCTTCTGGTTTGGTTAGAAAGTGGAATAGCTGCCTGGCAAGGGGCTTCTTTAAGATGGCACAGGGTGAGATGGCATAAGGGACCAGGCCTGGGAGAGGGTGGGAGACATCGACTGCAGGCAGGCCAGCCTGTGCTAGGAAGGGCTGGGGCATGTTCACCTGCAGCTGGGCTGTTGTTCAAGCACGAAGTGTGGACTGGCTAATGTTCTCCCTGCTTTCCCCCGCATCTGATGTGAGCCAGGAGCCCAGGAGACGGGGTTGGATAGTATGAGGGGCTTCCCCTCCCCCCACCAAGAACAACTCAGGCCAGGCTTATAGAATGTGGCCTTGTAGGGTCACTCAAGGCTGGTGAGGAGAGAGAGACTCTTAGCATTATAAGACTCAATAGGGATGCGAGTAAGACACTAATGTTTGCTGTGCAAAAGGTCCAATTGCTTTTTAGATATCCCACCCTCTGGGCCAGACCAGACAAGACCCTCTCCTCTGGTCTAGAACGAAGGCTCCTGAGCTTGGGCGTGAGCTGAACTGATGAGTGGAGACACGCTGCCTACTTCTCACCGCCACTCCCACCCCCTGTGTGGGTAGGGGAGCTCATTGGAATCTGAAGTCAAGGATGAAAGAACTTTCCCAGGGTCTGCCTGTGGCTTGCTTGGCTGACAGGTCACAGTTGGTTACAGACTGTCCCGAGCCTGCCTGGCACCAGGAGGAGCCTACACTGGGATATTTCAGCAAACATCCCCAGCTGCTGTGTTCCTGGAGGAATGGGACTCAACGCACGCTCTTACCTCTTAGGTACTTTGGGTCACTCAGCTTGAGGTAGAAGATGGATCTGCCAAGGAGAGCTGCCAGCTTCTTGGCCAGCTTCCCCACACGCTGGCTCAGCGGATGCAGCAGGGGGTCCTGCGCCCATGCCTCCCGAATGCTTTTTAGCTGCACTGGGAGGGAGCAGAGTTTGTTCATTCTGCCATTTGACAAACCACTTGGACAGGAAGAAAGACCCTAAGATACAGTGCTTCCTGACAGCCTCCCTGCCTTCCCCAGCACACAAGGGGGAAGGATTCGCTGAGCTTATCTGAAATTAGGCTTTTGTGGGGCTGATCTGGGCAATGGGGGTGAGGGTCAGAGTGATAGAAGGTGGTGGCTAAAAGCTTGATTTCTGGAGGCTGGCCTGGATTCAAATACCAACTCTAATACTTTCTTGTTGGGTGACCAGAGAAAGTCAGGTAATTTTTCTCCATCTCACTTTCTTCATCTGTAAAATGGGGTTAATGATAGTACTTAGTTTTTGGGAGGAGGGTTGTAAGGATTAAATAAGCTAATGTGTATAGACAGGACTTAGTATTATCCATAGTGCAAAGTAAGCACTTAATAAATTTTAGCCATTAATATTAATTAAGGAGACTTAGAATTTGCTGTATATAAGAAAAAATGGAGAGATTCAGACTGCAGGGTGGAATCACTGTGTACAGTTGAGCAGGTTGTACACTGCACAAGGGACACAAGACACACATTCCTCTCATGGGAATATATGTAAACGTATTAAAACATATTAATGTTTGCACATTTATTATGACAGTTTCCCAGCTTATGGCAGTCAGGTGACTTTGAGAAAGAGGGCACCTTTTTCTAATTCTCACAAAGTGTCTCTTCCTGTGTCAGCCCTGGGACTACTAAGTCCAGTAGGATGTAGACCCTGCCCACAAGGAGCTCATTTAGAGGGACAAACAAGGAGAGGATGCTCGGTGCTCAACAGGTAGAAGCACTAAGCGCCAACAGGTATTGAGCCCTGTAGGTATGATGTTGTGTATATACGATCTCACGGGATACTGCCACCAACCTGTTGTGGTTGAAGGCTGAGAAACTGAAGCTCAGTGATATCAGGTAACAGCACCACACAGCTGGCAAGGGGGAGATCCAGATTTGAACCCAGGCAGTCTGACTGCAGCCTTGTTCTAGATGGCTTGCACCGCAGTTGCCCCCAGAAGGGGTACCCAAGTCATCAGTGAGAACCCAGGGAACCCACCCTGGCCTCAGGGTGATCCTGGATCGTCAACCTAGTTTCTTCCTGCACGTGTGAAAGCTGCCACGTTTGGCAACCCCATTTGGGCCCCACAAGCAGCTGGCAGAGGCAGCTGGAGGGACCCTTTGCTCTTAGGGTCAATGTTACCCATCTAGCCTTGAGGAGAGAGGACCCAGGAGATCAATGGGCATTCTGTTGCTACTCGACACCCCCTGAATGTGAACCTCTTCTTTCTCTGTCATTAAAGATTATATCGTATGATGCTGTTGGTATAAAGTTGAACATATTGATATTATATATTAAAACATTTTCTTCCACCTAGAAGTTAATTTTTTTCTTCTGATTTTAAAGGAAATTAAAACATTTTTGTGAGTCCCTAAAAGTACTGTGGGCCCTCAGCACTGTGCCCGCTGTGCCTAATGGGGAAGTGTTATGTGTGTGCACGTGCATAGGTGTGCATGCGTGTGTGCATGCGCAAGGGGCCCCCTGTTTGCCTTGGCCAGTCTCCAGGACCCTCCTGAGGGATCTTATATGTCTCAAAGCTAAACAAACACTTACCTATTCTCTCAGAACCTTCAGGCGGCTTTGAATGGAAGCAAAGGAAGCTGGGGCTGTAACCTGATCTTAAGGGTCCCTAGCTGCACTCACGCAAGGGGAGTGGCCCTCCCATAAACACCCATTAAAAGGGCACGCTCCCCCTCCCCCTTGTTTGTGGCATGTCAGGAGGGGCTGCCAAATGGATCATTTCCTCCCGTGAAAACAATAATTTCCAAAATTTTTCCCATGCTGCCTTTAAATCAGGCCTACTTCTAAAAAGTTTGGTAACAGCCAGCTGGCCCCTGACACCCAGGAAGAGCAAGCCCCCCTACTCCCGCCCCCCTCCCCTACAGCCAAAGCAGGCTATTCTTGGTGTAAGGAGATTGCCAGGTCCCAGGGGTGCAGAGCGGGGCAGGTGACAAAGCTGAGAATTGGTTTTCCCAGGGGCCAGTTCAGGGGAATAAGGGCTCACCTTCCAGCACCTGGAACCCTACCACACCATCCAGGTTGATTTCAGATAGCCTCTCCTCCAGGAAGAAGGTGGCTCTGTCCAGCGCAGACAAGATCAGGCCGGCGATGGTGGCCTTACCCTCTGTGGTGTCTGGCCGTGGCAGTGAGGAGGGCTGCAGTGGCAGTGGTGCCAGTAGCAGGAGCAGGAGCAGCAGCACTGGGGTGGACATGGCTGACCTTCTGCTGGCAGGCTGGTCACACGCTGCAGCACTAGGAGCTCTCGCCCAGGCCAGGCCACCTCTACACGCCCTCCTCCCGCCTCTACACGCCCTCCTCCCGCCTCTACCTCCTCCCCGTTCCCCTTGCAGAAATGTAGGCAAGTAGCCAGACAGGGCTGACCTGGCAGCCTGGGTGGTTTGGGCAATCCGCAGGCACAGGCTGGGGAGAGGGGTGCCCGCCCTGTCCTTTTCATGCTGGTTCTCCGAGCCCACATGAGCTGGATCTTTGATCTAGCAATTACAATTGCAACTCGGAAATCCAAAAGCTCTAAAAAGCAAGTTTGTTTGTTTGTTTTAGATGAATTTGGAATAGACTCATTTGAGGGCACACCTACCGTGAGTGGATGCAAGCGTCCTGAGAGGGTTACCGTCCAGTACAAACAGAATTTGAGCTGCAAAGGCAAGCCACACATGCATCTTGTAGAAGCCATGCTTAGAAAAGCAACAAAAAGCAGGGAAAACGAATTTCACTGATCTATTTTATTTCATCATGGAATCAACATAATTGATTAATTTTTATTTTTTCCTACTAACTCTCTGAAATCTGGTGAACATTTTACACTCATGGCATATTTCAGTTTGGACTAGCCACATTTCAAGGGTTCAGTTGCCCCACATGGCCACTGTACTGGACAGTGAGGAAGAACAGTTCTTATTTATCTCAGTGTGCGCACACATCTGTTTCCCTGAGAAATTTTCATGTGGGCTTACTGGGTTCTGTCTCAAACCTTGCTGGGATTGTGATATATGTGTGTACCATATCTTCTTTCTAAAATCCCCCTATTCTGAATTCAGAAACATACCTGACCCTAGGGGCTTCAATTGAGGTTACAGATCTGTAATAATAATAAAGATAATACCACTAAAGTGGGTATGTGATGCTCCCTGTGGGCAGGCTCTAGGTTAGTTTCTCTACCTTTTCATTTCATTATTGCTCTTTCCCTGGAGTGTTTTTAGACATGTCTTCCTGAAAAATGTAAAATCATAGCTTTATTGAGATAAATTCACATACCATAAAATTCGCCCTTTAAAAGTGTATAATTTTGCAATGGTTTTTGGTATATTCATGAAGCTGTGCAATCAGCATTGTCTAATTCCATAACGTCTTCATCACCCCTCAAAGAAACCCTCAACCCACTGGCGGTCACTCCCTATCCTGCCCTCTCTCTAGGCCCTGGCAACCACTAATCTATTTTTTGTCTCTATGGATTTGCCTTTTCTGGACATTCTATATAAATGGAATCATACAATATGTGGTCTTTTGTGTCTGGCTTCTCTCACTCAGCAAAGTGTTCTCAAGGTTCATGTGTGTTGTAGCATGTGTCAGTACTTTATTATTATTATTTTATTTTTGTTTTTGTGGCTGGTCAATATGGAGATCTGAAGTATTTTTTTACTTTTTATGGCTGAATAATATTCATTGTATGGACAGATTCATTGTATGGACAGACCTCATTTTGTTTATCTGTTCATCCTTCAATGGACATTTGGGTGTTTCCACTTTTTGGATCTTGTGAATAGTGCTGATATGAACACTCATTTACAAGTTTTTGTTGGAAAACCTGTTTTCAATTCTCTCAGGTATGCCCCTGGGAATGCAATTGCTGGATTATGTGGTAATTCTACGTTTCACTTATTGAGGAACTGTCAAATGATTTTTCACAGTGGCTGGACCATTTATCTTCCCACCAGCCAGGTAGTGGGTTCCCACCTCATGAAATTTTAATATTGTAGCTACACTGTATATTTGTGAACTGTATCAATAGCTGTGCTTCATACAGAAAAAGAGTAAGATTTTTTTGCTCCCCGAGAACTATTTTTTCCCCCTCAGGTGCACTATTGAGAACGTGTGTTCCTGGTGAAGCTTGTCACTGTCTTTACTTCTGTGAATCCTTACAACCACCCTGAAGTGGGTCCTCAACCACCTTAACAAAATCTGAGGCTCTGAGTGGGGTTATTGTGGCCCAATGTCACACAGTTGGTATGTGGTGGAGCAAGGATTCCAATGCCTGAGTCCACATCCTAACCACTGATACGGGTTGAATGTGTCTCCTGAAGGTCCATGTATTAGAAACTAAATCCCTACGGTGACAATGTTAAGATGGTGGGAAATCCTATTGCAGTATTTGAAAGGTGGGGCCTTAAAGAGGTGATTAGATTGTGAGGACTGTGCTTTTGTGAATGGATTGATCCATTCATGGAGTAATGGGTGTACTACTGATGGCTTTTATAAGGAGAGCATGTGAGGAGGCCAGCTTTCTCTTGCTCAGCCATTTTGCCATATTGATACCTTGTGTCACTACAGAGTTACCACCAGGAAAAGGCTCTCACCAGATGTATTCCCTGGACTTTGGACTTTCCAGTCCCCGAAAATGTAAGAAATAACTTTTATTTCTTTATAAATTACCCAGTTTCAGGTATTATGTTATATGCAACAAAAAGAGACTAAAACACACCCTCCCAGCTGTCCTCTGCAAGGGAGTTAACAATATCCTTCAGGCTGTTGGAAGGATTGAATTCACGTGGGACATATGCCAAAAAGGAAGTCAGGACAAGCAAACCTGGCCCAGCTCTGAAATGCCCCTGGCTGGTGATGCCTCTGTCCCTTTTGTCCGCAGAGAAATGATTCCAACTCCTTCCCCAATTGGGGTTTCACCTTCCCAAGCGAGATGTCTACTCTTGGTTTATCATAACCACGGTGTCTGGTCCTCATCCTATTAGATCGTCAGAGCAGAGGGGCTTTCCCTGGTATGAATTCCCCCACCCTTAACTGACATGCAAGGAAGGTGACTAGATTGGGAGTGATTTGCCCAACGTCAAGCAGGAGAGTCAGGACCCCTGAGGCTGAGGTCCCAGATCCCTTCCCAGTCACATCAGGGAGGGTGGATGGAGTTGGGTAGGCGGTGGCTTCCAGCCTCCCACCTCCAGCACATAGCACCTAGATGCAGGGCCTCGCTGTCTGGGATGGCTTTCTGTTTTTCTGTCCATCCCTCCCTCCTGTACATGTTTACTTGCCCTTCCTTTCCATCTGAAAGCTCAGGTTTCAAGTGCTTGCTCTTGAATACTTGCCACATACTTGCTAATGGTGTGACCTTTACTTTTCTAGTCCCTAAAAAGGGGAGTCACAGGGCTATTGTGAAAAGCAGATGAGAAGTGCACCAAGTCCTGAGCTCTGGGGACTCTGTGGAGACACATCAGCAGGGGTGCCCGTCCAGCAGGTGCTGCCTTCAGGCTCTTATCAAGTGAAAAGGTGCTGTCTTGTTTGCTTGTTGAATGAGTGACTGGGGGTGGCTTTTCAGGTTCTGTGGCAGCTCCCAAGGGGAGGACAGCAGTGGGGGTGAGGGGACTTCACCAATGTGCTCTTGATGTTGCACAGCAAGGGCGCTGCTTTCACAGCGAAAAGGCCGTCACTTGGACACACGCTACACTTTTTACTGTGGTTACTTTGGGAAGTGAAATTGGAGAGTCCCCAGGAAAGGTTTCCCTTCTTACTATGGACACTTAAACAGAATAATTGTGGATTTTACTTCCTTTTTTGTCCTTTCCCCTCTTTCTTTTTTATTTTAAATGTTTTATGCAAGTACAGCATACACCATGAAAAAATGAACAGATAAGTTTGCTGCCTGATGAATTTTTCCCAAACGGAACACAACCACATCAAGCAACAGAACATGACCAGACCCTCCCACTCTCCCTCCTGACTTTCAGCAGCAAAGACTAGTTTCTATTTATACAAATGGAACCACGTACATGTACTGTCTGTGGCTGGCCTCCTTTCTCAACATTACGGTTATTAGGTTCATCCAAATTCTTGTGTCACTGTACAAGCGTACTTCAAAAGGTTCATGGAAAGATTCGTATTATCTTTTAATTCTATTTCTCCACGAACTTTTTGTAGTGTCCTCCTATTTTGAAATTATCTTAGAACTCTGAAAAAAAAAATTCCTGGATTCCAATATAGTAACAGCTTTACTTTAATAGGGCAAATACACTGGAGTTTAGGGAAATGTGTGCACGTGTGTGCAGGCTACTAATTACTTGCTTGCAGGGGCTCCTCAGCGGCTCCCTGGACCCCACTTAGAGACCCACGTCTCTGCCCCGCCTCCCTTCTTTCCGCCCCGCCTCCCTTTCCGCCCACCTCGGAGCCTCGGTCTGCGGCTGCGCACAGCGCGCCAGGCACCCGGAAGCGCGGTCACGTGACTGCCGCCGGCCCGCCAAGATGGCGGCGTTCTGTGTGTCGCTGCTACTGCTGTGTCTGGTTCTACCGCTGCTACTGCTGGGCGGATGGAAGCGCTGGCGGCGGGGGCGCGCGGCCCGGCATGTGGTTGTGGTGGTGCTGGGGGACGTGGGCCGCAGCCCCCGCATGCAGTACCACGCACTGTCGTTGGCCAAGCGCGGCTTCTCCGTGACCCTCCTGGGGTTCTGCAGTGAGTGCCCCGTAGTCTGGAAGGGAGGCTGCTATCTCAACCTTTGACCCTCGGCTCTGACCGCCTCAGGGGGGCAGAGGCGGCAGCGCCCCTTTGTCTCTCCTCCCCGAGTTCTGGCCTGGACCACTGCTTCCAGGTTTCTGTCCAGCCTCTGCTGGGTGGATTTCTTGTAACAGCCAGTGTTAATCGAGCTCTTGCCATATGTCAGAACTGTGCTAAGTGAATCCATTCTATGGTCTCACTTAATTCTTCTAGTGAGAGGAAAGACTGGAACTGGAACCCAGGTGCGTGGCACTCCAGGGCCAGTGCTGGTAACCACGTCTGCGTGCAGCTACTCTTGTCAGGCTGTGTCTGAACTGATAGGCAACACGTCTTTTTTCATTCTGCATCCCTCAGCCCAGAGCTCTGCAGGCAGGCGGATGTTTCATTTGCTCCCCATGTCCAGCTTTTTCCCCCAGTGTGCAGGGCATAGGTGTCTGCTCCTTCCTTATTCTCTATGTTGATATTTTTGGAGGGTAGCTAAACCCCATCTCCGGGAAAAGTGGGACCAGCATTGGTTGCCTTTAGTCCAGTCGGCTCTCCTGGCTGTTTTTATTTAGAGTCTGCTATCCCAGGGTGAGGGGGTAGAGTGGGACTTTCTAGCGGTCTCCTTGTGGTGGGAAGATACCACCATTCAGGGAATCCAGATCAGTTTAATCGAGTGCCTACTATGTGCCAGGAATTGTATTAAGTAGGGGTGGGCAAGATTGGGGCTCCCCCTCTGTGGGCATTCTAGTGGAATTTGGACAAGAATTGGCCTCATTCTCTGTTCTGGCTATTAAGGAACAGAGAGAGGTTTTGAAAAGCTTTATTTTCCAAAACAATTTCCATTATTCAGCCTGAGCTAGGAGATTATCTGACTTCAAATTAGATTGCTGCATTTAGTACATTAAAGGGGACATTCTCATTTTCAGATTCCAAACCCCATGATGAGCTTTTGCAGAGCGACAGAATTCAGATTGTGAGGTTGACTGAACTTCAGAGTCTTGCAGGTAGGATGCAGTTAACTCCAGATTTCTCTGAATCTGTGAGGAGTGTGTGTGGAGACACCTGCAGATTGTGAAGAGCTCCTTTGGTAGTGATAGATGTTTTCTGACTTGCAGTTGGGCCCCGAGTTCTCCAGTATGTAGTCAAAGTTGTATTCCAGGCAGTGCACTTGCTGTGGAAGTTGATGTGGACAGAGCCAGCAGCGTACATCTTTCTCCAGGTATGTGTCAGCCCTGCCACCCTCTGTGAGAACCGTTAATAGTTTTCTTTACTTTCCAGCCTTTTAAAAATGCACAAATTGATAAATAAATTGCATATTTGTGTATCTGTATAAACTTTTATTTATTTTTTTATAGCTGACCTTTCCTTTTTTTAAAAAATTTTATTTTGACAATATACAATGTGGTTGATTATTGTACCCCATTACTGAAACCTCCCTCCCTTCTTCCTCTCCCCCCTCCCTCCCAACAATCTCCTTTCTGTTTGCTTGTCCTATCAACTTCAAGGAATTGTAATTGTTGTGTTTTCTCCCCCCCCAGGTTGTTTGTGTATTTATTTATTTATTTTTTGGCTCCCACAAATAAGTGAGAACGTGTGATATTTCTCTTTTTGTGCCTGACTAGTTTCACTTAATAAAATTCTCTCTAGGTCCATCCATGTTGTTGCAAATGGCAGTATTTCACTCTTTTTTATAGCAGAGTAGAATTCCATTGTGTAGATATAGCACATTTTCCGTATCCACTCATCTGATGATGGACATTTGGGCTGGTTCCAACTCTTGGCTATTGTAAATAGTGCTGCAATGAACATTGGAGAACAGGTATGTCTTCGACTTGATGATTTCCTTTCCTCTGGGTATATTCCCAGCAGTGGGATAGCTGGGTCATATGGTAGATCTATCTGCAGTTGTTTGAGGAACCTCCATACCATTTTCCATAGAGGCTGCACCATTTTGCAGTCCCACCAACAGTGTAGGAGAGTTCCTTTTTCTCCACAACCTTGCCAGCATTTATCATTCACAGTCTTTTGTGTATTAGCCATCCTAACTGGGGTGAGATGGTATCTCAGTGTGGTTTTGATTTGCATTTCCCGAATGCTGAGTGATGTTGAGCATTTTTTCATATGTCTGTTGGCCATTTGTATATCTTCCTTAGAGAAATGCCTATTTAGCTCTTTTGCCCATTTTTTAATTGGGTTACTTGTTTTTTTCTTGTAAAGTTGTATCAGTTTCTTGTATATTCTGGATATTAATCCTTTGTCAGATGTATATTTTGCAAATATTTTCTCCCACTCTGTTGGTTGTCTTTTAACTCTGTTAATTGTTTCTTTTGCTGTGCAGAAGCTTTTTAGTTTGATATAATCCCATTTGTTTATTTTTCCCTTGGTTGCCCATGCTTTTGGGGTCATATTTATGAAGTCTGTGTCCAGTCCTACTTCCTGAAGTGTTTCTCCTATGTTTTCTTTGGGAAGTTTTATTGTTTCAGGGTGTATATTTAATTCTTTAATCCATTTTGAGTTGATTTTGGTATATGGTGAAAGGTATGGGTCTAGTTTCATTCTCCTGCATATTGATATCCAGTTCTCCCAGCACCCTTTGCTGAAGAGGCAGTCTCTTCCCCAGTGTATAGGCTTGGTGCCTTTGTCAAAGATCAGATGGCTGTAGGTGTGTGGGTTGATTTCTGGATTCTCTATTCTATTCCATTGATCCAAGTGTCTGTTTTGGTTATTATAGCTTTGTAATATAATTTAAAGTCAGGTAGTGTTATGCCTCCAGCTTTATTTTTTTTGCTCAGTATTGCTTTGGCTATGCGTGGTCTTTTGTTATTCCATATAATTGTCTGGATAGTTTTTTCCATTTCTGAGAAAAACCTCATTGGAATTTTGATGGGGATTGCATTGAATTTGTATATCACTTTGGGTAGTATGGACATTTTCACAATGTTAATTCTTCCAATCCGAGAGCATGGGATATCTTTCCATATTCTTGTGTCCTTTTTAATTTCTCTCAGCAGTGGTTTGTAGTTCTCCTTATAGAGATCTTTCACATCCTTCGTTAACACAATTCCTAAGTATTTTATTTTTTTGGTGGCTATTGTAAATGGGCAAGCTTTCTTGATTTCCCTTTCTGCATGTTCACTATTGGAGAATAGAAATGCTACTGATTTTTTGTGTTGATTTTGTATCCTGCTACTTTGCTGAAATCATTTATCAACTCCAAGAGTTTTTTTGTAGAGGTTTTAGGCTGTTCGATATATAGGATTATGTCATCTGCAAAGAGGGACAGTTTGATTTCCTCTTTTCCAATCTGGATGCCTTTTATTTCCTTCTCTTCTCTGATTGCTCTGGCTAGTACTCCCAACACTATGTTGAATAGGGGTGGTGAGAGTGGACATCCTTGTCTAGTTCCTGTTCTTAAAGGAAAGGTTTTCAGCTTTTCCCCATTCAAGATGATATTGGCAGTGGCTTTATCATATATGGCTTTAATTATGTTGAGATACTTTTCATCGATACCTAACTTGTAGAGAGTCTTTATCATGAATGAGTGTTGAATTTTATCAAATGCTTTTTCAGCATCTATAGAGAAGATCATATGGTCCTTGTGTTTGACTTTATTGATATGGTATACCGCATTTATTGATTTGCGTATGTTGAACCAACCTTGCATCCCTGGAATGAATCCCACTTGATCATGGTGTATAATTTTGCATATGTGTTGCTGTATTCTGTTAGCTATTATTTTATTGAGGATTTTTGCATCTATGTTCATCAAGGATATTGGCCTGTAGTTTTCTTTTTTAGTTGTATCTTTACCTGGTTTTGGTATCAGGGTGATGTTTGCTTCATAGAATGAGTTTGGGAGAATTGCCTCTGTTTCAATCCTTTGGAATAGTTTGTAGAGAATTGGTTTCAATTCCTCTTTGAATGTTTGGTAAAATTCTGCTGTGAATCCATCTGGTCCTGGGCTTTTCTTTGTTGGGAGCCTTCTGATAACAGCTTTAATCTCTTTTATTGTTATTGGTCTGTTCAGATTTTCTACATCTTCTTGGCTCAGTTTTGGTAGCCTGTGTGTGTCCAGAAATTTATCCATTTCCTCCAGATTTTCGAATTTGTTGGTATATAGTTGTTTATAGTAGTCTCGAATGATTCCTTGTATTTCAGATGAATCAGTTGTAATATCACCTTTTTCATTTCTAATTTTTGTTATTTGGATCTTCTCTCTTTTTTTAGTTAGTCGTACTAATGGTTTGTCAATTTAATTTATCTTTTCAAAAAACCAACTTTTTGATTCATTGATCTTTTGTATTGTTTTTTGGGTTTCAATTTCATTCAGTTCTGCTCTGATCTTAATGATTTCTTTCCGTCTGCTAACTTTAGGTTTGGATTGTTCTTGTTTTTCTAGTTCTTTAAGGTGACGTATTAGGTTGTTCACTTGCCATCTTTCCATTCTTCTGAAGTGCGCATTTAATGCGATAAAGTTCCCCCTTAGTACTGCTTTTGCAGTATCCCACAGGTTTTGGTATGATGTATCATTGTTTTCATTAGTTTCAATAAATTTTTGATTTCTTCTTGGACCCATATGTTATTAAGTAGAATGCTGTTTAATTTCCATGTGTTTGTATAGTTTCCAGAATTTTGTTTGTTATTTATTTCTAATTTTAATCCATTGTGGTCTGAAAAGACACATGGGACAATTCAAATTTTTTTGAATTTGTTGAGACTTGATTTGTGACCTAACATGTGATCTATACTGGAGAATGATCCATGTGCTGATGAGAAGAATGAATATTCTGAGGTTGTTGGATGGAATGTTCTGTAGATATCTGCCGAATCTAATTGGTCTAGTGTGTTGCTTAGATCTTGTGTTTCTCTGCTGATTCTTTGCCTAGATGATCTGTCCAGTATTGACAGTGGGGTGTTCAGGTCCCCTGCTATTATGGTATTAGTGTCTATTTCCTTCTTTAGGTCTAATAGAGTTTGCTTTATAAATCTGGCTGCTCTGACATTGGGTGCATATATATTTATGATTGTTATGTCTTCTTGATGGATGAATCCTTTTATCATTATGTAGTGGCCCTCATTATCTCTTTTTGTGGTTTTTAGTTTAAAGTCTGTTTTATCAGATATAAGAATAGCTACTCCAGCTCGTTTTTCTTTTCTGTTTGCATGGTAAATCTTTTTCCATCCTTTCACTCTTAGTCTATGTGAGTCTTTATAGGTAAGGTGGGTCTCTTGAAGGCAGCATATAGTTGGGTCCTCCTTTTTAATCCAGTCAGCCAGTGTGTGTCTTTTGATTGGGGAATTAAATCCTTTTACATTAAGAGTTGTTATTGAAAGGTGTTGATTTACTCCTAGAATTTTATTAATTTTTGTTTGGATGTCTTAAGTGTCTTTTGTTCCTTTATTTCTGATTTACTGTTTGTCTTCTGTATTTGTTGGTTCCTTGGGTTGTAGATAAACTTATTTTTTTCTCTTAATTGTTGCCATTTTTATTTTACTAGTGGGTTTTGATTTTTCTTGAGTTTTTATTGCAGTGGTAGTTATTTTTCAGGTACCAAACCCAATACTCCCTTGAGAATTTCCTGTAAGGGTGGTAGTGCGGTAGTGAACTCCCGCAGTTTTTGTTTGTCTGAGAAATATACTATTTGCCCTTCATTTTGGAAGGATAGCCTTTTGGAGTAGAGTATTCTTGGCTGGCAATCTCTGTCTTTTAGTATTTTGAATATATCATCCCATTCCTTTCTGGCTTTTAGGGTTTGTGATGAAAAGTCTGATGGTAGTCTAATTGGGGCTCCCTTATAGGTGGTTTGATGCTTCTCTCTTGCAGCTTTTAATATTCTCTCTTTGTCTTTGAGTTTTGCCAGTTTGACTATAACATGTCTTGGAGAAGACCTTTTTGGGTTGAATACGTTTGGGGATCTATGAGCTTCCTGAATCTGAAGATATGTGTCTTTTCCTATACCTGGGAAGTTTTCTGCCACTGTTTTGTTGAATATGTTTTCTTTTCTTTTTTTTTTTTTTTTTTTAAAAAGATGACCGGTAAGGGGATCCTAACCCTTGACTTGGTGTTGTCAGCACCCTGCTCACCCAATGAGCAAACCGGCCATCCCTATATGGGATCCGAACCCGGGGCCTTGCTGTTATCAGCACCGCACTCTCCCGAGTGAGCCACAGGCCGGCCCTAAATATGTTTTCAATCTCCTTTTTCCTCCCCTTCTGGAATACCCATGACTCGGATATTTGAATGCTTAAGGTTGTCTGATATCTCTCTTAGATTTTCTTCAATGTTCTTAATTCTTTTTTCTTTTTTCTTTTTTTTTTTTTGGTCTGCCTGTGCTATTTCAAACAGCCCATCTTCAAGGTCAGAAGTTCTCTCTTCTGCTTCTGCAAGCCTGCTGATTAAACTCTCTGTTGTGTTTTTTATTTCATTGAATGAATTTTTCAGCTCAGCAAGCTCTGCTACATTCTTTTTCAGGGCATTGATTTCCTTGTACATTTCTTCTTTCAGGTCCTGTATACTTTTCCTTGTTTCATCGTGTTGTCTAGCTGAGTTTTCTTGTATCTCATTTAGTTTCCTTAGAATCATCACTCGAAATTCCTTGTCAGACATTTCAAGGGCTTCTTGTTCTATAGGATCTAAATCTTGAGAGTTATTACCCTTTGGTTGTGTACTTTCTTGATTTTTCATATTTCTGGTATCTTTCCTTTGATGTTTAGTCACTGTGGCAGGGGATATCACGGTCCACTGGTTTGACACTGTTGTCTGGCTAGGATGCTGCTGGGACTGACAATTTGGTACGGCTGCCTCAATGTCTGTTCGGTTGCCCACTAGTGCCTTTGGTGTGTGGTCGCCGTGGATCTTGGACCTCTCAGGGGAGGCGCCTCTCTGGTCAGCACGCACTCGGCTGGGCTGTGGATGGAGTTGGGTGGTGGTGGCAAGGCCTACCTGCTGGGTCATGCTCTGGCACCACAGGGCGCGTAGTCTCCAAGGATCTTGGGCTTCTCTGGTTGGGTGCCTATCTGATCAGCACGCACTTGGCGGGGCTGGGGATTTGTATAATCTTTAAAAAACATGAATAGGAGCCTATGGTATGTGTCCATAGTGTTTACAGTACCCATTCATACTAAATAGATAGAGTCTTAAATTGCACTTATGCATTTAAATGTTTTACATGTATTAATTCATTTAATCCTCACAACAACCCTAAGAAGTAGGTTCCTGTATTACCTACATTTTAGAAAGTAGGAAACCTGGAACCAGAGAGGTTCTATAAGTAGCCTATCATCACACAGCTAGGAAGTGGGTGAGTCAGGATTTGAACCTAGGTCGTCAGTCTTGTTCCACAGTTAAGCTTTTAACCTCTTCCCTTCACCAATTTTCAACATTCAGAAGCATCTTCTTTTGATGGGCTGCACTGAATTCCAATATGTGATGTCCCAGAATGTGTTTATTTAGTCTCATTTTAAATGACACTTGGAGGGCCAGCACATGGCTCACTTGGGAGAGTGTGGTGCTGACAACACCAAGTCAAGGGTTAAGATCCCCTTACCTGTCATCTTTAAAAAAAAAAGGACACTCAGATGCTTTCTGATTTTTTTAATTTTTACAAATAGTGCTGCTATGAGCACAGTGATCAGACGACTTTTGCATGGGTTCAGTTTCTTTCCTTGGATAAATTCCTAGCAGTAGAATTGCTTGGAAAAAGTTTATGCACTTTTAAATGTTGTGGGATGTTCCTGGATAGCCTTAGAGTCAGGATAGGCCATTTTATCCTCACCAAATGGGGGTGCCTGGGCTCCCACATGTTTATGTCACCAGCTGAGGTTAGGCTTTTGTAGAGTTTGCATTTGTGGAGTTTTCATCTCTTTTTTCCATTTTTCGTCTCTTTGATTATTGATGATCTTGGTTGGACCTTTCAGGTTGGTCAATTCTGTTTCTTTTTTTTTTTTGGCGGCTGGCCAGTAAGGGAATCTTAACCCTTGACCTTGGTGTTATCCGTGCTGCACTCTAACCAATTGAGCTGACCAGCCAGTCCAATTCTGCTTCTTTTATGACTTTTTACACCTATTTTGGTGGCAGAGAGGATCTGTCTTCTGCTTATTATCAAAGGATCATAAGCTCCGTAAATATAATCAACTCATTGCCATGTGTATTGTAGCTATCTTCACTCAGTTTATTGTTGAACATGGCCTGGGTTTCCTCCTCTTCTGTCAAGTCTCTCTCTTCCCTAGAACCCCCCAGGCCTGCCCAGCATCGCTGTCTGCTGGCTTGTGGGCTGCCTTTGTGGGAGCAAACTCGTCATCGACTGGCACAACTACGGCTACTCCATTATGGGGCTGGTGCATAGCCCCAGCCACCCCCTTGTTCTGCTGGCCAAGTGGTGAGTGTCTGGGAGGCGGGTGCGATACATTCTGTAAAACCATGTTGGGATGAGTGGGAAGAAGGGCCAGTGTGGAGTCTCTGGAAGGGGGTTCCCTGTGTGCTTGGCAGGGGTATGGGCAGGGCTGGTGATTTGGGCTGGACATTGGCCACCAGGGATAGAAAGAGGCCTCAGCAAAGGAGGGCATTTATTGTTGCCCATGAAACTGAAAGGGCTGGAAAAGCAGTTGGCTTTGAGCTCAAAACAATGTCATTGGGACCTGGCTTATCTTTGTCTCCACACTCCCTTCTGGTGGTGGTCTTAGGTTCTAGGAGCTCCCCTAGCTCTCATCCCCACCCCTTCAGGCAGAGTGGGGAGAGCAAACCCCTCTGATTGGCTGGTATAGGTCACCTGCCCCTTTCTGGTCCACTCACTGAGGCCGGGGACTGCAGTCCCTTGTTGTCTCATGCTTGGGACAAATTCTCTATCACAAGAGCTAGGTCCCAGGCACACCCAGACCATATGGACAGAGACTGTGGGCAGATCCCCAAATAGAAACTGGGGGCTGCTGCTGGAAGACAGGGAAGTGGGCCATGGTGGCTACAGCTGACAAGGCTACAGGGAGGGAAGAAGGGCCTGTGGGATAGGACCCAGAGCAGAAAGAGTAATTTGTGTCCTGAGCTGAGTGTGACACCTGCCTCGCATGCACTTCCAGCCTCAGGACAGTGGCTGGCTGTGGCCCTCACCCTGATGGGCTTGATCATTGGTAGTGGTAACAGTGGCAGCAGTGGCAGTGGCAATGGCTTGCAGTCACTGAGTGCCTGCTGCATGCCAGGCCTCAGGCCAAACTCTTTCTTTTATCCCATTCAAACTTCACTGCACCCCAGGGTGGGGGGTGAGGGGTGTACTGTGATATTCTCCTTTCACAAGTCAGGAAACTGAGGCTGAAAGTAATTACGCCTCTTGTCGCTCATCTAAGTGTGAGGACCAAAATTTAGTGCAGAGCTTTGTCTGGAGGAACAGGCCATAATACCTGATGACATTAAATAACCTTGACTCACTCATTCCCCTTTGCAGTTCTCTCTGCGATCAGGGCTCAAGTCTCGATTTGGAGCTAACATGTCCTTAATGCCTCTCTAACATTTGCTAAACCCCCTTTGTACTATGTTGAGAGTGAGCTGCAACCTCACAACCTTTGCAGCATAGCACAGGGTGGCTGAGATTTAACAATGAGGCCTTTATTGTATTTCTTCTTTTAGTGACAAGAGACTGGATTTTCGCAGCATAGCACAGGGTGGCTGAGATTTAACAATGAGGCCTTTATTGTATTTCTTCTTTTAGTGACAAGAGACTGGATTTTCACTTTGGTGTTGATATATGGGTCCCTTTTAGCCTAACTGTATTTAATCCGAAAAGCGATATGACATAAAGAAAGGTGTGAAAAAATAATAGTGCGGGTGGAGCTCAGCTATCGAAACCTCTGGGAAGGTTTGGGAGACCCCAGCTCCACAGCCTCTTCTGCGTCGGGAAGTGTTGAGTCACACGGTGGTGGTGGTGCTCGTGGTGGTGGTGGTGGTGGTGGTGGGGGGGGGCTGTCCAGGGCTCCAAGCTGACCAGTGATACGTCTTTTCAGGTACGAGAAGCTCTTTGGGCGCCTGTCCCACCTGAACTTGTGTGTGACCAATGCCATGCGGGAAGACCTGGCAGAAAACTGGCACATCAGGTACGGAGGGCATGGGACAACTGTCAGCCCCAGGGTAGCACAGAGACCCAGGACTGGTTGGGATGAGAGCTGCAGGGCCCGCGTGCCATGGTGGCCAGGCATTTTGAGATACTGATGGGCCCGGGAGGTGTTACTGGCTTGGGGAAGCTGAAGGAGGATGTGGTGGAATTTCTTTCCCAGCTGGCTGGGTGGTCCAGGCAGTGTTGGTCTCCCAGCATCTCTCTTTGCTTTCCTAAGTAATTGTAAAGCTCTTTATTGTCATTGTCTGACACTCAGATTCCCCAAGCATCTTCTTTTTCTGGATCCTTCTGGGCCCTCTATTCCTTCGGCCTTTCTCCGTCCCTCCCGAGAGCCCCCATGATCTCATTGCAGAGCGGTGACCGTGTACGACAAGCCGGCGTCTTTCTTTAAAGAGATGCCTCTGGACCTGCAGCATCAGCTCTTCATGAAGCTGGGCCGCACCCTCTCTCCATTCAGGGCCTGGTAGGTCCCTGTCCTCAGCTGCCTTCTCTCGTTGTCACTGCTGTCCTGGCCTCTCCCCTTTCTCCTCCCTGCAGGAATCCACTAATCCAGGGATTGGCAAACTAAGGCTGGGGGCTTGCAGCCTGTTTTGTAAATAAAATTTTATTGGAACACAGCACACTCACTCATTTATATGTCGTCCGGCTGTTTTGGGGCTTCAGTGCAGAGTTGGGTTTTGCAGCAGAGAGTGTATGGCCCTCAAAGGCTGAAGTATTTACTCTCTGGCCCTTCAAGAAAATGTTTGCCAACCACTGCTCTATTTGACCCTCCTGCCATTGGGTTCCTGTGCCCATGGCAGGGTCTGAATCTGTGTGTCCTCTGGGGTTTCTCATGGGGCCAAGGAGAGGCCTTTGTGTAGCTCTCCCCAGTCCTGTCATGTGCCCCTCTCAGTAACTGAGCCTGGCAGTTGGAGGGTATTTTATCAGCCTCATCTTAATAAGGAATAAGAAGGGTAGGCCCCACGGAGAAAGGGGCTGAGATGGTCTTCTTTGCTGTTGTAACCTCAGCACCTAGCAACAGATAAATATTGGTCAAGAAAGCCAGCCCTTGGGTGGTGGGTCGGCCCAGTGGTGCTGATGTGGCTGGGCGCCCTGACCCCCTGGGGCCTGCGGGCCTCGCTGTGGTGGGAGATGGCCGTCCTGGGCCCTGGGGCCTGCTCAGTGGCCTCCCACGGGCTTCCCCTCTGCTCCCTCAGCTCAGAACCTGTAGACCCGGCCACGGAGAGGACGGCCTTCACGGAACGGGATGCCCAGAGTGGGATGGTGACACGTCTCCATGGGCGGCCGGCCCTGCTGGTCAGCAGCACAAGCTGGACAGGTCTCTGCGACCTCCCCCTTGCCCTGGCACTTGTAAGACAGCCACCCGGCGAGCCCATGTTCTTCTCCCCCCATCAGTCTCGTGCCCCCCATGGGTGTCCCGATGAGAAGGGGGTGTGAATGAGCTGGGAGGGGGCATCTAGAAACAGGCCATGACACTCACTTCTCTCCCTGTAGAGGACGAGGACTTCTCCCTTCTGCTGGCAGCACTGGAAAGTAGGTGTGCGGCTGTGGTCTGCAGTCCTGGGTCTGTCAGGGACCAATGAGCTGTGGGATGCTCGCCCAGCCTTGCGTGGAGCTGCTCCTGTCCCTGGGGCCAGTGGGTGGGTCAGCCCGAGGACAGCGGGGGGTGGCGGTGGGCAGCTCTGAGGCCCCATTTGGGCCACTGAGTGACCAGGCCCTAGCTTTGAAGTGCCACCTCTGGGAGAGCATCACAGAGAAGCCAGTGGCCTCCTCACAAGGAGCATGCCCCTCCCTCACCTGCCTCCCACCCCTCACTCACCTGCCTCCCACCCCTCACTCACCCAGCTAGAGAATCCTGGTTATTGTTTTTGTATTTTCTTAAACACAGAGTTTGAGCAACTGACTCTTGATGGAGACAACCTTCCTTCTCTAGTCTGTGTGATAACAGGTACCACCTGGGACCCTCAGTGTTCTGTGTTTAGGTGGGAGATGGGGTGGGGACATGCACACGACATTGTCTCGTTCATCCTCGTCCCAACCCTCCAAGGTAGGGTTGTCACTACATGCTTGACAGAGGGGAAACTGAGGTTCAGAGGGGCCTCAGGGCAGGGCGTGGAGTTTAGATTTGAATCTCGGATAGCACGACCTCAGAGATACTCAGCTTTCCACTTTTCCAGCATCCTTTTATTTTTTAAAACAAGAGCCCATTGTGCAACATAAAATTGCTTCTGAAGTCATACCGTGAACAAAGAGAGAAGCAGAACAGCCAGCACTCGAGGAACAGGCTCCTGAGCTGGCTGCTGCTTTGTCCTGCTCACTCCTCTCCTCCTGGCCTACTGGGTCCCTGGGGGGATGGCAGGGGACAGGCCACATGTCCCTACACATGGCACAGATGGAGAAGCTGGGTTGGTGCTCGGGTGCCAGGCCAGTGTTTATCCTGGTCATCTTTCCCAGCCTGAGGCCAGCTGGCTGCAGTTGCAGGGCCTGGCCTCAGTGGTCAGGGTGCACACCCCTTTGGGGTCTCAGGGCTCCTGAGGTCATTTCCAGAAGGGACCCGAGTGGAGCTGCCGAGGGGTGGAGCTTCTGGGAAAGTAGCTGCCATGTCCTAACAGGAGCGTCCTGGGACTGGGGCCATGGGCCAGGGACAGAGATGGTCCCATGCAGTGGTTGCTTTTCTCTGCAAAGGCAAAGGACCTCTGAAGGAGCATTACAGTCACCTCCTTGGCCACAAGCATTTCCAGCACATCCAGGTCTGCACACCGTGGCTGGAGGCCGAGGACTACCCCTTGCTTCTAGGTAAGAGGGTGGCAGGAGGCATCGGGGGAAGGTGGTCTAAAGGGGAGTCCCCTACTGTAAGACGGGGGGCAAACTTTTTTTGAAAAGGGCCAGATAATAAAGCTTATACTGGCCTCTGCCCCCTATTCTTTGTTTTTACAACTCTTTAAAAATGTAAAAGCTACTCTCAGATCAAGGGCCACAAACCAGCGGGCCTCAGGCTGGATTGGGCCTGCTCCTGGGGCCCCCTGGGGGCAGGTAGGTCGCCTACCAGGAACCCCATGTGGAACTCCTGAGAGGAGGCCCTTTCTTGGTGTGCCAGCTCCTCCCTACCTGATGGTCCTGGCAGCTGTTTGCCAAGGGCTCTGAGAGCCTCCCACACCCTCCATCCTTCCTGCTTTTCTGTTCTGCACAAGGGATGGGCTTGGGCTTGGGCCCACTGTTCCCCAAGTTTGGGAGGGCACTGGCTTTGGGAGGTCCAGAGACAACATGTATTGCAGCCTCCCCCAGCCAGAACAGCTGTCCCTCCTCTCCACCCTTTTCTCTCTTGATTACTCTAAGTGGAGAGTTGAGTCGAGGCTCGGTACTGACTCTAATGTCTTCAGCAGTAAGGAAGCTCTCGGGCTGAGTGCCTTCGGCAGGCAGGAGATCCCAGCTAGACTTTCCTAACGTTAAGCTGTTTATTTGGCTTTGTTTTTACAATGACAGCTGTTTTTTGTTGGGTCTGCTGTGGATTCTTTTTTTTTATTATTATAGTAAAATAGTCATAAAATTTGCCACTCTGACTGCTTGTAAGCATACAGCTCAGTGGCATTCATTATGTTCACAGAGTTGTACAACTGTCACCTCTATTTCTAAAACTTTTTCATCATTCCATTCAGAAACTCTGTGCCCATGAAGCAATAACTTAAGAGTTCTTTTAAAATAAATTGTGTTTAAGTAGAAAAAGAGAGTTAACTTAAATAACAATATTAAGTAGCACACAGTTTTCAGGTAGGGCAAATTGTTAGGAGTGGCGGTTGGGGGACATGGCTGTGTCCCTGCTCCTCACCAGGCCATGAGGCTGCTTGGCAACTTAAACCAGTTATGTTTGGGGTTGTTGGGGGTGTTACCCTATTTCTACCCCCGTGGGAGACGTTGCTGCACAGTCTTGGTAGGATTTGTGTCTCCAGGGTGAGCGGCCAGAGCTCTGACCGACTCCCCATCACCTGGCAGGGTCTGCGGACCTGGGCGTCTGTCTGCACAAGTCCTCCAGTGGCCTGGACCTGCCCATGAAGGTGGTCGACATGTTTGGGTGCTGCTTGCCCGTGTGTGCTGTGAACTTCAAGTGGTAGGAGCAGAAACTGAGTCCTCCCTGGGTTAGGTCCTCAAATCAGCAGCTGAGGGGGAATCAGGGAGGCTAGGGCTGCCCCGTCAGTCCAGCACTGCTGGGTGGCCATGCGTGGGATGCTTGCAGTGACTGTGGCTGGGCCAAGCCCCACCAATGTAGTTGGCTTCCATTAGAGCTCACGTTGAATGAGAACATACCAGTCTTGGTACTAGACCTCCCTCTACTCGGGGCTTCTGCTCGTGGAATGGCTCAGTGGCTGGAGTTGCCTGCAATTTATGGTTTTAGTTCCCCCTTGCTCCTGCCCTTTTGGCTGGGATTAGGCAGTTGGGTTTGAATCCACTAAATGCGTGTCATTCGGTGACTCCACTCCTCCTGGCAGGGGTGGGTGTTTGGAAAGGGCTGTGTTAGAAGAGGTTATAGAAACAGCGGCCAGGGCTCAGGCTGAGCACACAGTGCCTGCTCAGGAACCAGCCTCTGGATGGGATGTTCAGGATGCTGGACCTCGTGTGAACTGAGCTTGGGGCAGCAGAAAAGTCACCCTTGATGTGCTGGCCAGTTCCAGGGTGTGTGTGTGTGGAGGGGTGTTGCCTTAGCTTCTTTCTTGGACTTGGAGTTAAGAATGAAGAATGGTCGCCAAGGACGTTCTCATTGAAGAGCATAGAACAGAAAAGGCCCACATCCCCTTTCAGGACCCCGTTATCCAAATCAGTTCGGACATTTTGGTGTGTACCCTTTCAGACTGTTTTTCTATTCAGATGTGAAATTTAAGCACAGACTCACTGAAAGCCAACTGACTGTCCCTGACTCCAGCTTTGCCTGAGCGTGGGGTGGGCCGGGTGGGCAGTACAGGGTTCCGTTGGGCAGTACAGGGTTCCGTCTCTTCTTCAGGTGCACTCAGGCCTCCCTTCTTTCTGTCTGCAGCTTACATGAGCTTGTGAAACATGAAGAAAACGGCCTGGTCTTTGAGGACTCAGAGGAACTGGCTGCTCAGTTGCAGGTAGCTACGGCAAGCCGTGCCAGGGCTTGGGGGGTTTTGGACGCTCCCCCATGCCTGCAGCTGTGGTGGGACCATGCTGTTGGGAGAATTAGGACATGTCCCTGTGTGCCCTCTGGATTTGTGGAGCTTCTGCCACACAAATGATGCTAGAGCAAGGCGGCTGTGCAGCTATTTTAAGGATCGAGACCAGAGAAGTGAGATAGGGTTGAAGGGAGCTTCTTGGACCAGACTTGAAAGATGGGTGGGATTCTGCAAAGGGCACCTGTTTCTTATTACAAAAAGCAATACACTCTCATTTGTGACAGTTGTAAGATCAGCACATTTTTCTGTAAAGGTCTTGAGAGAAAATATTTTAGGTTTTGTCATACAGTCTCTGAACTCAACTGTTTGTAGCGTGAAAGCAGCCACAGGCCAGGTGTAGATGAAAGAGGTGTGGCTGTGTTCCAATAAAATTTTATTTACAAAGACAGCTGGTGGGTGGATTTGGCCTCCAGGCTGTAGTTGGCTGATCCTCGATTTAGACAGCAAAGCTGAAAAGAACACAGCCGAGGATGTTATCTCATTCCCAGCAGACAGTGGGACTGGACTAGCCAGAGGCGGAGGGAAGGTGCCTCTGATGGAAGGAACAGCAGGCAGAGGTGGGGGGTGCTCCAGGGCGTGGATTGTGGGAGAGCGAGTGTGCAGAGAAGTTTCCAGAAAAAGTTCTGTCAAGAAAGCATTGCTGGGGCAGGGGTGTTTTGAATGTTGGTGAGGGAGTGGGACTTGGGAGGGGTGTTGCTGGGCTGGGGACCTGGGGTCAGGTGGGGCAGGAACTCGGATGGGGTGGGGAGGGGTGAGAAGGTAAGTTCTGGTCTTTATTTTTTTTTGTAGATGCTTTTCTCAGACTTTCCTGATCCTGCTGTCAAATTAAACCAGTTGCGGAAGAACCTTCGGGAGTCAGAGCAGCTTCGATGGGACAAGAGCTGGGAGCAGACTGTGCTCCCTTTCCTTATGGACATGTGACCCCTCGGACCGGAGTCCAACCCTGGAGCTGGCTGCCCTGCCGTCCTGCCTGGCGGCTCCTCCTCACTGCACAGCCCAGTCCCAGGGCAAAGTCCTGCAAGCAGCGCCTCCCAGTGGTCAGAAGCTGGAAGGACGGCAGCGGGTGCTGCCTGCTGAAGTTATTTTAATAACTCAAGAGTTGGTGGCCCAGGAAACTGCTTTGTCTTGGTTTCTTGGAAGCTCTGAAACGCTTCTCTCTTTTCTTCCCCTATTCTGTGAGGCCGTCTCTCTTCCCTGCCTCGCGTCTTACTTTTCTGTCCTTTGCCTGTGCCCTCTTCGACTTGTCTTTGTCCCCTTGTTTTTATCTCCTGGTGCTGGCCTTTCCCAGCCTCTGCCCTCCGTCCTGCTCCTGACATTTTGTCTCCTGCCTTGGAAACAGGCACCTGCTGCCCTGCAGTGCAGTGGATGTATCACGCTCACAACAGGTTTGGTTTGGTGAGGAACTGAGTGTCCAGGTTGGGGAAAATCATACATGATATACATGTTTTTATTTACACAAAGGAAACACTTTGAGCCAGATTTTTCATTTCTGATTTATGGTTATTTTCTGAAGACCCAGAACTGCTGACTGAAAGGGGGCACCCATTCACTTAAACAGTTTATATCTTACTAGAACAAGTTTGTGGTTCCCGACTTGGAATCTAACACTCAGAACATTCAAGTCCAATGACAGTTCTATCAGCTTTCCCACATAAAAATTCTTCCCACGATAGTGGTTTCGTCTTCACTGTAATCTCCAAAGATGTTTGCGAAATCTACAGTGTGAGCTTCAGAATCGCCATCTCCGAGTGCTCTTGGTAAGGAAACAGTTTCTGGTCGTGACAGGGCACTGCTTCCCATCGGATCCCAGCCTGGCCTGGAAACAGAACACACGTGGCTCAGGATGGCAGTGTTTGGGGACAGGACACAGGTGTGGGGGTGTCCAAGCTGGTTTGGGTGGTTCCCAGATTTCCAGCCTACCCAGACTCCGAGAATCAGCCTTCGGGGTGGGGCAGGAGAAGAAAATTTGGGTTTTACACAGCAGTGATGGCAGCAGGGGTGGTCGCCTTTCCCCACTGGGCCCACTTGGGTTCTCTGTCACTGCTCTGCATCTGTCCACCCATCCTTGGGCACAGCTCGGGAGGGGCCGAGCTTTGAACCCGTGTCTGCCCGACAGCAGCTGTTCCTCACAAAAGCTAGAAGGGCTCAGGTGGTCTTCGTAAGCACGGAGGTCTGAAGAGCCATTAGGCAGGATGCTTTTGTCATGGTTTTTTGTTATCAATAATAAATATTTATAAGAATGAAGTGGTACAGACATAAAAATGTAGAAGTCTCTGTAAACCCACCACCCAAGTATAACAACTGTTAATTGATGTATATTTTTCTAGATTTCCCTCATAGGTATAGCAATATGAAGATGATTACTTTTTTAAAACAAATGGGCTTACACTATATATGCTGTTTGGCACTTTCCTTTCTTCACTTAAAATATGTTTTAGGTATTTTTTCTCTTCTGTATTTGAAGGACTTTGTTCTTTTTTAAGGCTGCATGGTGCTCTATGCGTGGGTACCTAGAGTGTTCGTCGGTTCGTTTGTTCCATAATTAATGTGCCACTTGACACAGATGGGCGCGTGGGTTGTCTGTGTCTGTGCCACCGAGGCTGCTGGGGGTGTGTCTGTGCAGACAGCCGCCAGGAGGGGCTTTGCTGTGGGGGGAGCCTGGGGCAAAGACAGGCTTCTGTGCCACCACCAGGTTGCACATGGAAAGTCCTGTCTGGGCCGGGCATGCCCCAGGGATGGCAGGGAGGTGGCTTTGGGTGGGGTGGGTGTGGTGTGGAGCATGGGAGCCAGGTGGCCTGGCTGCACTCTGTGGGCTCTTGGGGGGTCACTGTGCCTTGGCATCTTCACGGATGGGATGGGACGATGACAGCATACCCCTCTCAGGGGCTGGGGGTCTGACAAACAGGCCTGAGGACAGTGCCTGGCCCACAATGGTGCCAATCCAGGGCTGTGTAAATGGTCGACCCCAGCCTCTTCTCTGAAATCCTCCCCTCCCCTGCTCTCCCTGCATTTACTGGGCGCCCCTAACACGGCTGCCATGTTCCTGTGCGTTCCCTGCATGCTCGGCACTGTCCTAGGTGTGTTACAGACTTCACTCCCCTGCTGGCTGTTTCTGTGGTGCTGGAAAGGGGACTGAGGGCCAGCCTTCATGAGGGTGGGGGGCAGGACCTGTCTCCAGAGCCTGCAGTGGGCTGTCCTGTGGGCCAAACCTTGTCTAGCATCTACTGCCACCTCCATCTCACAGGTAGGGAAACTGAAGCCCACAGGTTTATGAGCTCCACTCTGAGACATGGTGGGGCCACTGGCCCTCCTGGGTTACTTCTGTGCTGCCTCCCCTCCCTCCCACCCAGAGCACCCAGGGACCCTGCCCTGCTCACCAAGCTCGGTGGTAAACAGCTGGCATGTCTCTGGGTTGCGGATGGTGAAGGCCACGTAGGCATCAGGGGCCCGCTGGTCCTTCCGGCAAGCAGAGAGCCTCTGCAGGACTCTGACCAGCGAGAGGATAATTTCTGGGCAATACAGCACGTCTAGGATGAAAAGCCTCAGGTTACTGAAGGACTCTGTGTGGGATTCAGGACTAAATGTGGGGTTCTGGGCTGTGCTGACCTCAGCAGCAGGACAAGGGCCTGGAAAGCAGTGGTTATGTGAGACCTGTGCCATTGTACAGGAAGAAAATTACACGGGTGAAAAAGGAAAACACTTAAGAGAGAAAGCTTTTAAAAGACATGGTAACAAATGGAAAAATAGTTCAGACTCACTGGTGTGGCCTTTAAAAAAATATCAATTCTTGGCCTCTTGGCCTATTTAGAAGACACTTAATGAGGCAGAACCTGACTCTGCCTTGGCCCTTTAGTTTCCAGGGGTCTGCTGATCTGCTTGCTGCTGTGTGGGGACACGCTTGCCCATGACCATCAGCTAGGCTTGTGTGCCCAGCCATGCGGTGCTGTGAGTGTGTGGGCCGGGGCCAGGACTGGAGGTAAGCACAGCTGAACCAGGGAGGGGGACCGAGTGGGCTCGGCAAGGGACCAGGGGTAAAGGGAACTTTGGTGGCCTAGCCAAACACCAGATTCTCTCAAGGACCCTGTCCTTGACCAGAAGTGGCTGCTTCCCTCCTTGTGGTCTCTGAAGGACGTGGGGCATGGACCTAGGACGGATACATGCAAGTGAAGGACAGGGTCGCAGGGCCACATAGAGGCATGGAGACGACAGTGAACCCTTGCACAGCTATGCATGGACCAAATGGAGGTTGGTGCTGATGGGTGGAGGATGTCTGCTCTTGTTGCCTGACACCGCCTGTCCACTGTGGTCCCACCCTAGGCTTGGGTGCTGGCCATATGTGGAAGAATGAGACACAGTCCTGGGAGAATCAGGGGCTGCCAGAACTCAAAGGGGCAGGTGGTGGAGGCATGGCTGGCCTGCACTCTCTTCCCTGAGAGCTGCTCTGGCCATTCCATTGAGGGCCTGGCTGGCAACCGAGATGCTTCCCTCAGGCTGCTGTCTGCTCAGCTGTGGCCTGGCTAATGGGTCAGACTGGCTGGTGCCCTGGGGCCTGTTCCACTCGTTCATCTCAAGCCTTGCTGGGAAAGGCCAGGGTTCACTTATTGGATGGAACCATTATAACAAGAGCAGGCCTGTCTCTGACAAGAGGGCTGTGACTTTAGGGCATGGAAGGGCTGGAACCCTGTGCTTTGATGTCACCTTGGAGGCCCAGAATGACTCTTTTGGAAGCTGTGTCATTTCTCTGCCAACAGCATCCCCTGGTCCCTCCTCTCCCAGCTGAGAGCGGGTTGGCACTGTAAGGGGGCCAATTGCTTGGTCTGCCCCACACTGACAGTTACCTGCTGCGATCACAACATCTGATTGGAAGGCAGAGAGCTGAGGGACTGTCACATCGTCCCAGTCCAGCTGGGCCAGCATCACTGTGGGGCTCCCTGAGTTGGCAGTGATGTCTGGCTCAAACGAAAAGCCATTGAGAAGGACGTTCCCTTGGAGCTGCTCGAGGACATGGCTATGACAGTCACTGAAGATGTACGCTCTGGGGTGGCATGTCTTGCAGATGGCCAGGCCTGTGAAACCGGCTCCACTGCCAAGTTCGAGGACAGTCCTGGTGGGAAATGGGGACCTGTGTCCATGACTATGCCAGGGCAAGCCTGCCTTGTGCCCTGCCGTGCCCCTTGAGGTCACCTGTGAGCGAAGGCTGCCGGGTTCTCTATGGCCCATTCCGCAAGGTAGAGGGCAGCATCCCAGGTGACCAGGCCTGTGGTGCCATGTGAGATGATGGCTGTGCTCTCAGACAGTGTGACCGAGTCCCCTGAAGGCTGTGCCGAGAGATGGTGCAAGAGAATCCAGCTGTCAGAATACAAGTAGCTGGTGTTTACCAAAAAGTCACCATGGGTGGATGGCTGGACAAACTGGTATGTCCACACCCTATAATGCTACTCAGCAATAGAAAGGAACAAGCTACTGACCCATGACGATTTGGATGCTGTCGGGGCACTGAGCTGTGGGAAGAGGCCAGTCTCAGGTTATGTACTTTGAGTCCATTCATCGAACGCTTTGGAAATGACAGAATTATAGAGGTGGAGACAGTGGAGGCAAGGGAGGGTAGGGGGGTGACTATAAAAGGTGGCATGAGGGAGATCCTTGTGGTGACAGAAATGTTCTGTATTGATTATGGTGGTGCTTACATGGACCTGTGCATAGAACTACACACACGCATCGTACCAGTGTCAGTGTCCTGGTTGTGATATGCACTAGTTATATCAGATGTTACCATCTGGGAGAAACTGGGGATGGGTACAAGGGACTCCTCTGTACTATTTTTGTGGCTTTTTATGACTCTATAGTCATTAACAACAACAAAGGAATCACAACTCTCTGGCATCATGAACTATGTGAAAAATCTCAGCCTGTAGTTAAGTTTCCTCAGTTCAACTTGACAGCTTGGGGCTTGGGGATTCTCTCGTGTTTGGAGCTTCCTGTCCCCTGCAAAGCTGCTGAGAACAGCGCCACCAGTGTGCGGTCACCCAGGGTGCTTTCTGGCTGGCTCTGAGCTTCAGAAGGTCAGCAAGGGGTTAGGGTCTCTGGAGTACTGTGAGTATTCATTTGTTATTTCTCTGATTTCTTTAACACATTTTTCCTGAGCTTCTACTCTGGGTGTTGGGGATACAGCCATGAACAGGATGAACTCAGTCACTGTGCTCATGGAACTTACATGCCAGTAGTGGATACAAATCAAAATAGACAATGTAGTCCACATAGTTATCCAGGGCTAGGACGAAAATAAAAAGGGTCACCTGACAATAGAAGACGGGGGGTGGGGGTGGGGGTGGGGGGTTTCTTTCAGATAGGTTGGTCAGGTATGGCCTCCTGGAAGAGGTGACATGTGACCTGAAATCCGGGTAAAAAGAAGTGAGGCATGTCGCGTTCTGGGGGGAGAGCATTCCAGGCAGAGCAAGTGCACAGGCCCTGCGGCAGCACAGAGGTTGGTGAGTTCAAGGAAGAGAAAGAAGACCAGGGGGGCTGGCACCCAGGAGAGCAGAAGCCAGACCAGAGAGGAAGGCAGGGCAGAGCACGTAGGGCCTCGTGAGCCACAGTGAGGAATTAGGATTTTAGTCTTTGTGCTAAGGGAAGCCTCTGGTGGCTTCTGAGCAGGAGAGTGACATGATCTGATTTACCTTTTTATTTTTTGGCAACTGGCTGGTATGGGATCTGCACCCTTGACCCTGGTGCTATAATACTGTGCTCCAACCAACTGAGCTAATCGGCCAGCCCTGATTTACCTCTTAAAAGGATCAATCTGGGGGGTGGTGGGAAGATGGTGGCAGTGGTTGCAACACAGTTTTTGAATCTTCCTGAGTCTCCACATAAGAAGAAATACAGCAGCTAAACATGGGCAACATTTACAACAAAACTAGGTGACAAGGAATCTCTGTGAACCCCCAAATGTCAACAGGTAGGGGTGAACCACCAGCAGACATAACACCTGTATGCTGCATGTGTCTGTGGAGACAGATGAGGGATGCAGTGGGGCATCTGGTAGACCTGAGCACAGGAGGCCCGTGACAGCCGCCGATGAGCCTTCACTGGCAGGTGCAGCGGGCCACACTGAGAACAGCAGCCAGCCTAGGAGGGGACGTGCCCACCCCAGTAATGGGAGCACATAGGGGAGTCAGGCAAGGCCTGAAAAATAATTAGAAATACTCAGCAACATGTGACCAAACTCGAGAGAATTAGAAATACCAGAGAACATTTTTTCAGAACTAAAACCTACACTACAAGGAATGTGAGAATAAAAAAACCAACCAACCAAACAGATAAATCCTTAAGAGAAAGAGAAGGTAAAAAGAAATTAAATTTTTAAAATCAAGAAGAAGAAAGAGATATGCAGGATCCAGGAAAAAATGACAAAGATTGAAAACAGGGAAGGAAGAGCCAACACATGGAAGAAAACAGAAACAAAGAAGAAATACTAAAACTAAGAATTCAAGAAAGCACTCCTGAAAAAACAAAAAGATTGGGCCGGCCCGTGGCTCACTCGGTAGAGTGCGGTGCTGATAACACCAAGGCCCCGGGTTCGGATCCCATATACGGATGGCCGGTTCGCTCACTGGCTGAGTGTGGTGCTGACAACACCAAGTCAAGGGTTAAGATCCCCTTACCGGTCATCTTTAAAAAAAAAAAAAAAAAGAAAAAACAAAAAGATCTGAAATAAATACTGAACGAGCACACACTGCACCTAAGATCACCGACCCAGAGTGATCAACCTCCAGATTCTAATAAAACTGCTGGACTTTAAATAAAAGAAAAAAATTCTTTGGCTATCTAAGAGAAAAGAGCACATGATGTAAAATGAGATTAGCATCAGGCTTTTCCACAGCAATGCTTTATGCCAAAGAAAATGGAGAAACACAGCTAAGATACCCAAGGAAAGAAAACATGAGTCAGGATTCTATACCCAGCAAATCCACCTTCAAGCATAAATGGCTCCCACTGTTCCACACATGCAGGAACTCAGGGAAGATCAATCTCATGTGCCCTTCTTAAAGAATGAACTTCAGACAACCAAAATGACTAGACAGACATCAACATACACACTGACAGTGAGCTCTCAATACATAATTACCTATGGAACTAAGACCAAACCAGATTTAAAAGAGGTCATGCTGTGGGCGGTAGGTTGCATAATGCCCCTAAAGATGCCTGTGCCCCAATTCCTGCAACTTGTGAATATGTTACATGGCAAAAAGACTTTGAAGATGTGCTTAGGTTACAGATCTTGAGGTGGGGAAATTATCCTGGATTATCTGGGCAGACCCAACTCCATCAGATGAGTGCTTCCCCTGGCTGAAGTCCGAGAGACATAAAAGAGGGCAGGTGAGATGGAAACATGAGAGGAACTCGACTTGCCATTGTTGGCTTTGAAGATGAAGGGGCCATGAGTCCAGGGATCCCGGGCGGCTTCTGGATGCTGAGAAACACCCCTGGCCAAGAGCCAGCAAAGAAGGAGAGCTCAGTCCTACAGTTGCAAGAAACGGAATTCTGCCAACGATCTGACTGTAGACGAGGTTGAGTAAAACCTCCACGGTTCTGATTTTGAGTTAGAAACTTCGGTATAAACTCATGAGGTGATTTATCTTAAAAAGTATAGACATATGTCTCACCCTGATTAGAATGGCTATTATCAAAAAGATAAAAAATGACAAATGCTGGCGAGTATGTGGAGAAAAGGAAACTCTTATACATTGTTGGTGGGAAAGGAAATTAGTATACCCATTGTGGAAAACAGTCTGGAGGTTCCTTGAAAAACTAAAAACAGAACTACCGTACGATCCAGTAATTCCAAGGCTGGATACTTATCCAAAGGAAAGGAAATTAGCACACTGAAGAGATATCTGCACCCCCATATTTACTGCAGCACTGTTCACCATAGCTAAGATATGGGATCAACATAGGTGTCCATCAACAGATGAATGGATAAAGAAAATGTGGTATACGTACACAATGGAATGCTACTCAGCCATGAAAAAGAAGGAAACCCTGTCATTTGCAGCAACACGGATGAGCCCAGAAGACATTATGTTAAGTGAGAAAAGTCAGACACAGAAAGATAAATACTGCATGTTCTCACTCCTATGTGGGAGCTAAAAAAGTTAATCTCAGAAGTAGAGAGTAGAATGGGGGTTATCAGAGGCTGGGAAGGGTAGATGGGGGATAGGGAGAGGTTAGTTAACAGATACAAACTTACAGCTAGATAGGAAGATTAAGTCCTAGAGTTTTATAGTACTGTAGGATGACTATAATTAACAACAATTTACTGTATATTTTCAAATAGCTAGAAGAGAAGTTTTCGAATGGTCTCACCACAAAGAAATGATAAATGTTTGACGTGATGTATATGTTGATTAACTGATTTGTTCATTACATATTGTGTACCTGTACAGAAATACCCACAGTACCCCATGAGGCTGGAACACCCATCCGAAGGCTGTGACATTTGTCTGGGCCAGTGATGATGGTGGTGGTGGACAGGGAGAAGAGACAGCTGTCCTGTAATGTCCATCTGTTGAGTATTTATTAAGGACTGGGCGCCAGGTCCTTGCTGACCAAGTAATGTGTGTTACCTGGACTGGATGCCCTGTAACCCCATGAGACAGGTGCTGCAGTTTGTTGAAGTGCTTGGTTTACAGATGAGGAAACTGAGGCTAAGGGAGCTTAATGGACCTCATCTAACTCTGCAGAATAGATGAGACAGGATTGAGGCCTGCGGGAGGCCGACTGGGGCCCGTGTCTTTACTCTGTCTGGAGGATGGTGTCTGGCCTGTGTGGGCAAGGGGGTGAACATCTCATACCAGCAAATAGCTCCGATGGCATTGGGTGGGCTCCTCGGCAGTCAGGACCTCTGCCAATGCCTCGTACAGCTCATCCAAAGGCTCCGTGTGAACAGCCTCGTGCTAGGCAGACAGAGAGAGAGCGCTTCAGCCAAGAGGTGAAGCTACCGTCATAAATAAAACAGATTCTGCCTGTTTGCTCTTGCTCTGACCTGTGAAAATGGCAGGATGATTTTCGCCAAATTTGGAAGGGAGATCTGGGGTGAAATGACTTAAAACAGGCCATCTGGCATCTAAACAATTCACTTGGTGGGGCGACCTCACAGAGCGGTGTAGAGTGGGTCAGGGTTAAGTGTGGTCTAGGACAGCGGATACTGGGACTCGGTGGGAGCTGCCATAGGACTGTGACAGAGAGCTCTGTGTTCACATTAGATGCTGTGTTTGGAGAAAATAAATGGGGCTTTGAAGTGTGCGCCAGGCAGGAGCCTCGAAGACGGCGCTCCACGTGGCAGGGTGTGGTTTTCACCAGGCTGCTTCTCAGTGGGTGACCCTGTCATGTGCTACAGCAGCAGCAGCCGGGCTCCTCTGATGACCTCCACGTTTCTCCTGGTGGTGCTTGGGAGACCTACTGGTGACCACAGGTGTACTGCATGGATGACGACAGGAGGGAGGGGGTGGGTGAGGGAGCAGCAGGGATTATATATTTGCTCAGTCTGGATGAGGGATGGCTCTTCCGCCCAGGGGCCGGCCACTGCAGTGGCCATTGACCACTGAGGAATCGCCTCTCTGATGTCCTGTCTAGTGTCGAACCCAGTAGGTTTGGGCTCCTCCTTAAAATCCATCTTTTCTCAGTCAGGAAAAGAACCCACACCAGGTAGAGCAATGGGGAGAATTTAACAAGGGAAACTAGTTACGAAGGACCTAGTTTTGCAAGAGCTAAAACTTCCAGCGGGGGCTGCCGGGCAGTCCAGAGATGGGCAAGAGCAGGAAACCTGCTGGGCTGGCAGGACAGTGGAGAAGGTGGGGTTTCCAGTGCTCAGGGGCTGGGGCTGCCTCGCAGGCATGAGACCCTGCACACTGGGGGCTGGGGCCGCAGAGGAGACACAGCTGCTGCTGGAGAACCCCGGAAACAGAGCGGGGGAGAATACCCCAGCTGCTCCCTTCTTCCCACCCTGCGCTGCCTCCCACTGGCCAAACCCAGCTGGCAGTCAGTTGTGCAGGGAGGCCCTGCCACACAGGGGTTTGCAAAGCAGGCACAGGGCACAGGAAGGACCTGAGCTCCAACTGGCAAAGCACTGGCAGGGAGCCCCCTTCCAGCCAGCCAGCCAGCCAAGTTCCACATGCTGTTGGGCTACCGGGCGGACACTGGCTGTTACCGACCTTTTTGATGAGCTCCGAGAGAAAGCACCGGGCATATTTCACTGATGGTGGGTGCTTCACACACAAGGGATGTTTCACGGTCTACGACAGAGGGCAAAATGTTGGTTGCTGGAGAGGCCCCTTCTGAAGTCTACAGGCTTCAAGGGAATAGAGGGCAAATCCCAGAGTTACCCAATCCCTTGGCAAAGGCATGCATGGACACAGGGCTCTGGCCCCAGGTGTCCCTCGTGCATCTGAAAGATCAAGTCTTAAATATAAGCCCTTTCCTAAAAATGTTGCCACAGCCTGGCAGCTTTGGAAAGGAGGGCAGAGTGAGTGAGCATGATGAGTGGGGAAGATGAGACTGGAGAGAGAGGGTCACACAGGGCCTGTTTGCTGGGAGCAGTGCAGATTTTACCTGGGGGCAACAAAGCACCCCACACAACCCTCCAGGGGCTTCCTAGTTGGCCTGTGTTAGGTTTTCAAGCAGCTCTTGCTACATTTTTTGCTGTACCACTTACGGTGTGATGTTCAGGGTGAAAATCACTGTAGGCTGTATTTCTCTGAACTGGTGGGTTGCCCTGAAAGTCTTCCCCTGCTCTGGCTGCCTCTTTTCCACATGGATAATCTCGGTTCACCCTCCAGCACAGGAATTCTTAACTTGGGCTCCCTGGAGGGACTTGGTGGTAGGGGATGGGAAAATGTCAGGGTTTCCCCTGAGTTTGTACACAAAATGTATTCCTCTGGAGCATTTCTTTCTGGGGAGGGAGTCCACAGCTTTGGCTTTTCAGAAGGGCTCATGACCCTTAAGATAGTTAAGACCCAGGATGCAGTGTGATCCCACACAGCCCACTTGGCCAGGGTCAGGGTGGGGCCGGGCTAGTTGGTGGTCCTGCCTCTAACCCACTCGCAGATGCACTTCACAGTCCAAACCTCACCTCCAGGGAGCAAGGGTCCATCTACATTTAGAAAAGACACATGAGTGGGCAGGATGGACCTTCTTATTTTTCCCTTAAATGCAACGAAGAAAGTCTCTGAGCAGCCACCAAATGCTAGAAGCTGTTCCCACACCTGTCTTCCCTGTTTTTGTTATGGATGGTTTAAAAAACATTCCCTAGATTCCCTCCTCTCAGGCAGCTTTTCGTATATTCTGATGTCTTCATCTAAGAAAACAAAAGAGCCAGAACTGTCTGATGTGCTGACACCCAAGTGCAAAGTTGACTCCAGTGATTTTGTTCTTTGAACACGCAGGTTTTTAAAGGATACAAGCGCACCTGTGGCTCTTCTGTCAGGTCTTCACGGGTCAGCCAGGGGGCCGGGTTATGTATCCCAGTGACTCTGGGATTCTTACCTTCTGCAGAATACCCAGCAGCAGCTCAGAATCTGATGAGTCCCTTAATTTCTCTTCTAGGCTCTATTGGGAGGAAAGAGAGAGAACTCTCAAGGGAGTTTTCACTGGCACGTTAAACATGCAATAGAACATGTTGGCAAAGGGCTAAGTGATATCTCCCCAGGGACCTGGAGCCAGTCGGAAGTGGAAGCCACGGGCGGGTGGCTAAAAGCCTGACATTCAGATGTCATGGGTTACACCTGGGTGAGTCGTGGGAAGAATGTCATAAGCCTGACTCTTGGTTCGCATTAGTCCTGGCTGCTTAGCTGGTGCATGGGTCACAGGTCAGCTCTGTGGCTGAACTGGTTAGCCATGAACCACGGGGGCGGGGGGGCAGCATCAAGGCTGGTGGGCTTGCCTCGGACTTGACATCTGAATTAAAATGGAAATAGGGAATGTGCAGATACCAGGCATGTTATGCTCTCCTCTCTTACAGGGGGCTCGAACCTAGCAGACCATTTCAGCTGCTATGTGACACTGGGCAAGTCACTTCATTTCTCCAGAGCTCCCTACCATGTCCTAAAATGCCCTTCAAGACCTGGCCCTGGCCCCTCTCTCTGACCTCATCTCCTACCATCCCTGTCCCATCCCTGCTCACTCCACTGCAGCTACACTGGCCCCTTACTGTTCCTCAACCACAGCAGTCTTGTTCTCACTGCAAGGCCTTTGCACTTCCTGCTTCCCAAGATATTCCCTGGCCGGTTGCTTCACTGTTCAGGCCCCAGTTCAAATGCCCCCTCTTTGGGGAGGCCTCACCTGATTCCCTACTTTGATGAATCCTCCCCCACCCACTCCAGTTGCTCCAGTCCCCATTTCTCTGTCTTAGTGGCTTTACAGCCACTCATCTCCTGGTGTTTTCCTGTTAACCATTTCTTTGTTTATTCTCTGTCTCTCCCATCCAAGAAGGGCCTCATCTGTAATGTATACTGCTGATCCCTGGTGCCTGGCTTATGGAAAGTGTTCAACAAGCATTTGGTGACCAAATAAAAATACTAGCTAACACATACATGCATTTACCATGAGCTAGGCTCTGATTCAAGGGCTTTTGTACTCAAGCAACCTGAATAAAGCCCTACGAGGTAGGTATCATTATGTGCCCCATTTTAATAAAAAAAAACTATGGCACAGAGAGATGCAGTCACTTGCCCAAGGTCACACAGCAGGTAGGGGGTTAGGCCAGGATTCAAAGCAGACAGGCTGTCTCCTGGGTCTGAACTCTCAACTACTGCATTTTCTATACTTCTTCCCTAGTCAAACATCTCTGGTCAAACGTGAGTTATTATAATAGTCCCATCTCATAGGTGTTGTGGGTGAGCCTAGGTAAGCATTTAGCATGGGCACGTAAACAATTACAGCCATACTGAATTGGGACCTATGGATGCTATCAGGAAGGTTTAAATTCTGCGTAAAAAAAAAATGCACATATTCCTCCTGACCGGAAATGCACTCTCAGAGTGCTAAACGTTCTATGTTGATGAAAGACGCAAATGACTAACCACCACCCCATAAGGTGGGGCAGACCCGGGGACATTCTGACTCATCCCAGTGAGCTCATCGCGCATGAATTATACACGAGACAGGGTCCATGAAGCCCCTCTGCTGGCAGACGGGAAGCTGCAAGCCATTTGCCTGTGCCGAGAATAGCAGGTCCCCAGGGTCGGTGGGGGGCCGCTCTTTGGCCTCCATCAGAGGCAGAAAAGACTCACGCCGCCTCTGAGACGCTGTTGTGCAAAGCCTGGTGCACAGATGAGAACACCCTGGCGGGCGAGGGCAGGTGTTTCCCAATGACGGGATGATCACTGGCTTAAAAAAAAAAAAGCCGTGAAAGTGGTCGTGAGCTGTCCATGACCTTGGAGGAAATCCCGCGCTCCTTCACCTGCGGGGACCCCGCCTGTGCCCCCACGCGCCAGCCGCCCACCCACCTGCCAGGGGAAGGAGCGCAGCGCCCGCGCCGCCAGGTAGCGGTGCTCGAAACTCCGCAGCAGGTGTGCGGTCCCCGCACTCTCCTCGGGCGCCATGGCGGGGGCGGGGACCCGGAGTTGCCTGGAAACCGGGCGGAAGTGGACCTGACCCTAGAGGAGGCACGCGAGGCTCCGGGCGGCGCGCGAGGCTCGGGAGGCGGGGCTTGGGGCGGGGCCAGGACGGGGTCGTGGAGGCGGGGATTAGGGTGGGGTTAGGCGATGCTCGGCACGGAAGGTGGGGCTTGGAGCGGAGTCGAGGCGGGGCGCAGAGCCCGAAAGGCGGGGCTTAGGGCGTGGCCAGGCGCTGCTCTGTTCCTGGAGGCGGGGCCTGGAGCTGCTTGGAGGCAGGACGAAGAGCCCAGAAGGCAGGGCTTGGAGTTTAGGGAGGAGCCGACGTAGGGCGAGCGTCCCCGGAGGCGGGTCTTGGAACGGGATCAAGGAGAGGCGCGGTGCTCAGGAGGCGGGGCTTGGGGCGGGACCAAGTAGTTCTCAGGTCATGGGAGGTGGCTCTTGGGGAAAGGCCGTGGCGGTGTTTGGGGTCTGGGTTTAGGGGTTGAGGAAGGGGTCGAGGTGTCGCTCGGGTTCTAGAGGTGTTACTTGGGAGGGTTCGATGCGGGCCCGGGATGGGGCTTGTGGCCTGGGAGCGGGGCCATAGTCGGGCCGGGCGGGGCAACAGGGTTCCCCGGGGGCGGTGTGTCAGGTCACCCGCCAGCTATCCATTCTCGCTGTTCCTGCACCTTCAGAAGGGTCTTTCTGGCGGGCTCCATACGTGTGGGCGCTGTCCTAGCCCCTTCCCATGAGTGCCTCCCTTCTGGGACCGCGCGGAAGGAAGCACGCCCCCCCCCCAGCCTTTTGGTCTGGTCACCAAAATGTTTATTAAGCACCTACTATGTGCTTGGCACTGTTAGGCATTAGGGATGTGACAGAGAAAAACCAGGTGGGGTCCCTGCCCTCCAGGGGAAGTAGACATTGAAGTAATTATCACACGAATAAATATAAAAGTACAAGGGCAGTATCTGCCGTGCAGGCCAGCACACCTAACTCTGAGGTCTCACAGTAGGAGTTTTCATCTTGCTGGGAAAGGAATTCGAAGGAAAAGGAGGGGTTAGGTCCTGGGGATAGGGGTGGTGGTGGGGCAGAGGTGGGGACGTGGAGGTTGGAAAAGAAAAAAAGTAATTAGTTCAAAGTTATTGTGTCTTGAGTTGACAGGCAGGGCAGTTAGTAACTAACTAGTGCTGAACCGTGTTCAAAGTCTAAACGTTTACCTTTGCACATCTCTCATAAAACTCCTTTTGGAAGAGTCCCGAGAGATAATTTGTTAAATATACTTGCAGAAGGTAGATGAGGGGACTGATTGAATCTTATTACTTCTTTGAGATGAGAAACACTGAGCCCTTATCAGCTGTGAGAACGAGAGGGGAATTAATTCTAATTTGACGCAATTATTCTCTCATATCTGTTGTTCCTCCATGGAACAAAGTGAGCACAAGAAATGATAGAAAAGAAAAAAAAAGTTTCAGTTTTTTATTCTCTGAACGCTGTTGATTTAAATAAAGAGGGTGGACTGTGGCTATTGAGTGTTTACACAGAAGGAATGGTTTCTGGATCTGAGATGTTGCACGAATCCTCTTAGTCACAGTATCCTGAGACAGAGTCACCTGAGATGCCACAACGTGTCTTAACCAGGGGTGGGTCTTGGTGGTTAAGGAAGTCTGGCTTCAGATCTGGGTCAGGCGCACTGGTTTCCTTTCACTGTGTTGATCGGTTCTCTGCCTGCAGTAGACAAAGAAAAGCAATGAGAACAGGTTACTTACACTCATAAATCCTGGGCTTTTTCCATTAACACACATAATAGCTATTAATTACCTTCCCCCTGAGGAGCAAAAATGTACCGTCAATGCCATAGCAAGTAACACTGCATGCTGTTATACTAAGATATTAATAAATCTAGACTGGGCCAGACTTTCCTGATGCCAGAGACGAGAAGCAGATTAAGGAAGGACCCTATATGGGCCACAGAAGTGACCCGCAGAGAGAGAAGAAACTTTTATTTTGATGTGTGGGTTTTTGGGAGAGACAAAGGTCATACATCTTAGATCTGAATCTGGAAAGATCAAGGCACTGAAATGATTTCTTAATGTTTCATGGACCTCACAAGTGTGGTATGTTCAGGTGTCAGTGAAGATTAGAACTGCTGCTTAAAAAGTAAAAATTTCGGGTGGTGTTGATATGTGGGTAAGCATTCGGACTTATCTGGTACATCCTGCCCGTTGCAAGAGGGGATGTGTATGTGCAGGAACTCTTATTAAAGATTCAACTCATGGATTTGAGGCTTAAAAAAACCCAAACAAACAGTAAAACTGAATGCATTTTAACTGTATGAAATGGTTTGCCTTTTAGAAATTGTCCTGTGGGTATGGTAGTTCAATCAGTACATTGAAGTTTTTCTTTTATCTCTCCTATGGCTAATGGTTTCTGTAGAAAAGAATCCATTGATTTCTTTCTACAATGTTGCTGCAGGATAGAGAGACCTTTATAGGTCATGTTTCAACTTATAGAAAAAATTTTATAGTTCAAATATAAATTACGTTAACGTGAACTTTGTAATGGAGTTTAAGGTTAAGTAAAGTTCCAACTTTCCATAGGCCATTTACAGTGTACAGGAAGCCCCGAGCTATCCAGACAGAAGCTATGTTACAGAGGAAGAATGGTCAGGGTCTGGCATAATAAGGAATATGAGAGAGTCAGTCTAATATAACTGTTGAGAAGTAGAAAGAGGTGCACCAGGGAGAGATAATGCTTTGGAAGGTGGCAGGACAAGTGTTAGGTGTTAAACTGTATCCCCTAAAAGGTAATTTGGAAGTCCTGATCCCCGGTATCTAGGAATGTAATCTTATTTGGAAATAGGGTCTTTGTAGATGTAACCAAGTTAAGATGAGTCATACTGGATTAGGGTGAGGGGTAAATCCGGTGACTGTTGTCCTTATAAAAGAGAATGCATGTAAAGACAGAGACACAGGGAGAAGATGGCTGTGTGACGACTGAGGCAGAGATGGAGTGACACATGTATAAGGCAAGGAACACTGAAGATTGCTGGTAATTACCAGAAGCTAGAAGACACAAGGCAGGATCCTCCCCGAGAGCCTTCAGAGGGAGCATGGCCCGGCTGACACCTTGATTTTGGACTTCTACCCTCCGGGTCTGTGAGACAATACATTTCCATTATTTTAAGCCACCTAGATTGTGGTACTTTGTTACTGCAGCCCTACCCTAGGAAACTAATACAACTGGCCGCATTATTTTAGGGCCCCCGTTCAAAGTAAAGATGTGGGGTCCTTGTTAAAAAAACAAGAACTTCAAGATGGTGACTGCAGATTATTAAACCAAGTTGGGGGCTCTTCTGGGCCCTGTGGGGCTGCCCAGGTGTCAAGCCCACGAAGCTGGCCCTGGTTGCTGGACCCCCGTGGCATGCAGGGAGAGACTAAAATGGGTTATTACAATGCATGGTGATCCACTGCAGGAAACCAAAGACAACTCGCTTCTTTTTCCGATGAATGGCTGTGTATGTCACACTAGCAACAAACAGAACCACGAGAACTCCGTTGACGACACTGAACCTGATTGCTGTGTTTTGGGAAGCAGATGCTCTCTGTATCTCCTCTCCTGTTTAAAAACCAGAGGGTTTTTAATCATCTGATTATTAAGGGCCTGTCCTAGCTGCTCTTGGTTCCCTGGGAAGTTTCTCATTCAGCCACTCGTGAATATTAATTATGGAAATGAAATGTACGTTTAACCCAAGAAAGTGCTCACTGTAGAGAAATCTCATGGGGCAAGTCGTTGAAAGCCGATTTACTAAATGACCTCTTCGCCAAATGACCCATTTGCCTAATGACCACTTTGCCAAATGGCCGATTTGCTAAAAGCCAGTTTGCTGAAAATCAGTTTGTGGGATGTCCTGCTTACCAGTAGCTGACACACACCTTACCCCAGGCTCCCAATGGGATATAGCACAGGGGCAGGGGCAAAATAGTTGTAGCAAAACTCTAAAACTTAAAAAGAAAAAATCCTCCATAAATTGGTGACTCAGTCATTCGTTTTCTGCCCAGTGGGCTGCTTCCTATAAATTCGCGAGAAGATTGTGGACAGTGGCTTAGAAGAAGGGAAAGGATGGACATTACTCCTTTTTGAGGGTAATTACTGTAAGAACTCAATGAATCATTGGACAGTATCTAAGTTTCTCCTGGCAGAAGAAAAGATGGCCCTGTTTATAAACAACCTACGAAAGAAGAGTGACACCGAATTCCCAGAGATGACTCTATTCTTCTTCTTCTTTTTTTTTGGCAGCTGGCCAGTATGGGGATCCAAACCCCTTGACCTTGGTGTTAGCTACACTGCACTCTAACTCACTGACCACTTTTCCTTTTGCCTAGATTTGGGGTTTTGGAGTCCTAAGAATTAGCAATCTCATTTCAGACCTTCGCCTCTCTTTTTTTCAGCAGCGAGTGGAATTGTAAAGCTTTATTCCTCCTCTGGGAGCAGCTTTCTGCATTGCTGAGTTTCTGTAAATATCTAGAAGGGGCATCTTGGGGCCAGACTGTACAAGATTTCCTGAGGATCGGAAGGATCACGGCCTGACTTTCTTTATGGAACGCCTTCCTTCTGACCGGAAGGTGCCAGAAGGTTACCAGCCAGTCGGGAGATTCACCACTTCCTCTTTATCTGTGGAGAGCTGTTATCCTGCTCTGAGGGCTCCCAAGCTGCTGGGAAACAGGATTGTTCTGCTTGAATATTCCACCCCCCCGCCAAGACCTCTTTTTGATTCTTTTTTATCTCAGGACATAACAGACTATGCTGAGAATTTCTTGGCGGTTTCTTTTGTATCTTACCTGGCCGCTAGTTGGAAGAATCCATCAGCATTTCCTGGGTGACTCCTAGGGAGATGTTGTGGGGTTTGGGGGTAACCCCCAGGAGCTTACACACTAGTGGGTAGATGTGAATGCTGTCAAAAGGCTTAGACAGGTGATTCTTTTTCAAATCTGGCCCAAAAGCTCTGAATATGGTCCTCATGTCCATGTGGACATTATCAAAGCGTGATCTCCTTTGTTGAAATATATTATAATTCGCTGAGAAGTAGTGATAATAAAAAAGCCATTTTAGATTTTAATCCCCTGAAAGAAAACTGTCCCTTAGTTAATCTCATATTTGTCGGATCCATGAAATCTTTGAAACTTAAACTACAAGGACACTGCTCTCTGCAGGGACAGAGAGAATACCAAGGAATTAAGTCTGTAAGAAAGAGAATAAAGAAAACATATCTATTAGAAACAGCAAGAAGATAGTAATAATAATACTGAAAATAGAAATAAGCTCAAACATAAGTGCTTACTATGTACATGCATTGTTCTGAATGCTTTATAAGTATATATTAACTTCTTTTATCCTCACACCAGCCCAGTGAGGGCACTATTATTATCATTCCCATTTTACAGATGAAGAAACTGAGGTGCAGAGATTAAGGAACCTGCCCTGAGTCATCAGTAGTAAGTGCTGGAGCAGGTTATTAAACCCAGGTAGTCTGATTCCAGAGCCAAGTTTTTTTTTAATGGTACAAAATTATATATATAGATACATGAGGGTACTTCAAAAATTTTGTGGAAAAATAGAATTGAAATACTAATTTCCATGAACTTTTGGAAGTACCCTTGTCTATATATACACACACACGTATATATATTTATATGGGGGAGGTTGTGGGAAAGGAGGGGGTCAGGACTCTAGGAAGTTGTTTAATAAATTTCAAGTAGCTTTCTCGTCTGTCCCCCTTTTCAAATGAAGAAACAACGTCAGTCATAACACTGTTTATGTGTTCTTAGACCAAGAGATATTCTAGAAATGTGATGCTCTCTGTACACTGAAAAGTTGGACTGATATTTGGCCTGGTGGATACAGAAAGCACCTGTCTGCTCAGCTCAGGCTCCTCCACCCTGGCTAAAGACACCAGTCCAGCTGTCTTTGAAGCCATGGGGCAGCCAAGACAAACACCCTAACGATGGCATCCTGTGCTTTGCAATCTCCTCGGTCCCTGAGGAGAGATGAGGTCCACTTTATGCTGGACTTCAAGGCAGGCAGGCGGGTGGGAATCTGGGCGTGTGTTCAGTGAGAGGCTTTGAGACCCAAAGAATTTTCTGCCTAATGATCAATTGAGCAGAAGATTAGACCGATCACAGCATCCTATTCCTTCAAACTGGTTGGGTATGTGCTTGTCCTATTAATTGCCCTCACATCATCCTCAAACTCTTCGGTTAAAAACATTGTGAACCAGGTTTACAGACAGGCCAGGTGATTATGGAATTTCTCCTTGACAAGTCCTCGGTATTGTCTGGGCCACTTGAGGGATAAAAAATGTTAGATGATAAATTGTTGCATTTTCCTGTGAGTATTTCCATCAACATTGAACGATCATCCTGTGAGTTTTCTCATACCTGTTATATGCTGGAGTTGTAACAAACTAAGAGTAAACAGGTTGCAAATGTAACGATTATATTTGGCTGCTGTTCACAGCAAACCTTCTTCAAGCTATACCTGGGGCAATTTTCTGTCATGTGATATTTATAACACCATGAAACTTTGCTTCTGCGGGCTGGCCGGTTAGCTCAGTTAGTTAGAGCCTGGTGTTATGACACCAAGATCAAGGGTTCAGATCCTTGTACCGGCGAGCCATCCCCTCTACTCCCCAGAAAAAGAAAAAGATAAATTTTGTTTCTGCCATGAATAATTGGCTGGTGTTAACAAAAACCAGACCATTTATGTTTCACGATTAGCATTGATTTTAGTGTTTTCTTCTTCTTTAGTCTTGTTTATTTTTTAATAACAGCTTTGTTGAGATATAATACATATACCACGAAATTCACACACTTAAAGTATACAATTCAATGTTATTTAGTATCTTCACAGAGTTGTGAAACCATCACCACAATTTTATTTTATTATTTATTTCTTTAGCGGCTGGCCAGTACTGGGATTTGAACCCTTGACCTTGGTGTTATCACCATCACACTGTAACCCATTGAGCTAACCGGCCAGCTCCCCAAATCAATTTTAGAACATATTTTATTAACCCAGAATGATGCCCTATACCCATCAGCAGTCATTCCTCATTTCCCCCAATAACTCCCATCTCCTGGCAAACATCAATCTGCTTTCTGTCTCTATGAATTTGCCTATTCTGGACATTTTATATAAATGGAATTGTAAAATGTGTGGCTTTTTGTGTCTAGCTTCTACCACTTAGCATAATGTATTCAAAGTTTATCCATGTTGTAGCCTGTCTCAGAACTTCATTCCTTTTTTTTGGGGGGGGGGTGCTGTGTAACATTTCATCCTATAGATAGACCATGTTTGTTGTTTATCCATCCATCTGTTGACGAACATTTGGGTTGTTTCCACCTTTTGGAGTGTTATGAACAAGACTGCTGTGAGCATTTGTATATAAGTTTTTGTGTGAACAAGCTTGCATATTTTTTGATAGGGGCAAATGAGAACCACTGGGGTGGTTTTCTGGTGGCTGGGTCTTGCAGAGGATCAGCAGGGCATGGGTTGCTGCTCGAGACCAAGATCTTTGCTGGTGGGGCCTCGTGACCTTCACACCTCCATGTCAGGCCATGGACAGCAAGATATGGCAGCAGATTATATCCGGCAAGAAAAGAGCCACTGCCTCCCCACAGACTGCCATGGGAGGAGATGAAATCTCTTCTCTCTCCTTCTCCCCCAGTGGGGTAAACCATGGACGAGGGGGTGGGTGTGCACAAAACAGTAGGCCATAGACCACATACCTTCTACTCCAGGCTGCTGGGGCTGCCAAAGTGTCTGTGGCAACGATAAAGCACATCTTGGGGAGGTGAAGGAAGGAGGCTTTGAATCAAATGTTGAGATTAAGGTTTTACAATGAGTAGGACTGATTCCTCAGACTGGAAATGAGGCTGTATTAACAACAAAAATAATTGCAAAGTCATGAACATATTCTTAAGTAATCTCATCTTCAGCAGAAAGGTAGCAGTGGGATGATTTTTGGCAAAGCTTGGCAAAGTTGTTAGAAAAAGTAACTACATTTACATATTCTCACCAATGAGTAAACAATGAGATGGACACATCTTTATTAAATAGGTTACATTGTTGTAAAGCAGCTCCTCAACCAGGACCCGGCACATAGTAGGCACTCAATAGACTTCGGTTCAATGAATGAATGACCTGATGATATGGGAAGTAAATATTTTCATCTCAGCCACATCATCATGAGAGCTGTGTGTGACATTTTCTGTATCCCCTAGGATTTGGATATTCTGAAAAACACTCTAAAGTTCATTGGATTTAGAAGAACCAAGGGCTGGTGGTGATGGAAGTATATCAATTTGGTATGGGGAATAGGTGACTGGAAGAACAGTGGAATAATGGCACCTGGATTGTGGCTATTTGGTCAACAAATGAAAAGCCAAGTATAGGTGAGGGTGATGCCAAAACTTCCCACATCATTTGAAAGAGAGAAGCAGGAAAGCAATTTGAAAGTTAGGCCACACCCAGACCCCCTTCCTGGGCCAGTGTGCCACAACACCTCTGCAACGATGGCTGCTAATGATTCCTTGCTCTGGAGAACAACCCCAGCCAAATGGCCAAATCCTGCCTCACTTGGAGTGAGGTGTGCTCCACACTGCTCCACCACCCCCAGCAGCCCATGGCCAATGACCAGATGTCCAAAGACCAGCTCCCTTGTCTCAGGGTGGGATAAGCTGGGTCTGCAGTTCATGTTCCAGAGCTCCCTGTGGAATCAGATTGGAGCTGACCTCCAGCTAGGACCACATCCCACTGAGCTCCTTCTCTGGTTCTATCCTGTTTTCATTTCTCCCATCTCCTGAGAGCTCCTCCACAATGAATTACATGCACTAAATCCCTGCCTCAGGCTCTGCTTCTGAGGAACTTGACCTAAGAGAGAAGTCTTAATATCAAATACTTTGCAAGGCCTCAGAAGCTCTGCTATCCATAGGTAGGTGAGATATTGTCCTGCCTGACCCCCCGTGGTCGTTTTCAATTATGCAATCCAGTTTTATTTTCTCTAAAGCCCTTCCCCCAGTCTGAGGTGATCTTAACTTTTATACTTATTTTCTGTCTATTTCTCTCCTCTAGAATGTGAGCTCCAGGAGATCAGGGGCCATGTCTATCTGGTTGAGCACTTTTTTCCTGGGACCTAGAACAGGCCTAGCTTCAAAGAGGTGTTCACTGTTGATAAAATACATGTTTAATAAATGCATGAATCTTATCTCCCTTAGTGGGTGAAAAACTCATCCTATTTTCACTCCTGATTAACTTACAGAAATTGTTATAGAAATCCTTTCTCTTTCAGTTTCTAGCACCTTATTTGTAACCTCTATAGGTAACACTTTTTCCTTTCTGATAATAGAATTTCTGTGGTTGCTTTAACTTGCAAATCCTCTAATATTTATTTATTGCATTTCTGATTGGCATTAGGCATAATTCTCACTTTTTAGTGACGGTTCTTTGTTTAACTTACATATAAATTGACTTTGCCCTGAAATATGGAATTGTCTGGAAGGATTAAACTTCTAACATTTTGTAGAACATAATTTCATTGGCTATTTTATTATTTAGAATAAGCTGATATTGACTTACAAGGAACTTAGGCAGCTCTGAATATCCAGTTGAATTCTCGGTGTTTGCACATTAAATTGCAACTTGAAAATGTTTTCTTATCCTGTGTTCTCAACACACGCTTTCTCCAAAGATATTACAAGCTGCATGTAGTCTTAGGAAACTGTGATTTTTCTTATTTGATCTCATAAGAATTTTAGGAGCTATGCTGCTCTGGGAAATGCGCTCCAGAGAGAAATGTGTACACACGTGTGCACGTGCGTGCGCGCGTGCGCGCACACACACACACACACACACCCCACACCACACCACATTTGACTCTGTTTATTTGGGACTCATGATAATCAAAAGTGCTATTTTCAACAAATACTTCTGAGAAATAATCTGAGCACTTAATTGGATGCAAAAGAGTGGGTATTTACTATTCTACCCTTTAATTAGTATAATAAGTGTTTCCAGCAGCAATAGCAATTGGAAAATCACTAGTTTTATTAGGTTCATTATTCTCCTTTAGTGTAGCGTGGCATCACTGTGGCTATTTCTCTTAAGTTGCTTCTTTAAAACAAGGATTGGCACTTCCTATAGGCAAATCCTGACTCTTGTGTTTTTTACAGAGTCCACCAAACTCTTTAGGACCAATAATTTGAGAAAAAGTTTCACTATGATGTTGCATTTTGACTGGGGAAGAATTCATGTCCCAGGCACATGTGTTTTAGGGAGGCCTGTGACTAGTCAGTCCATCACAATTATGCTTTGGTGGGAAGTATGTGTGGTTAAGGGAAAGGAGGTAGTTACTCATTCTAGAGAGTGATTGGGTGGAAAGAATGGACTGCATGGATTTGAAATTCTGAAGTCAAAGTTGGCTCTGAGTGTTTCCTTGCCTTTCTGTGTTCTAGAAGAGTCACTGAGCAGAAGGAAGCTAGTTGGCCAAGATTCTGTGTTCTCCCCCTCTCCACCCCAACCATTTCAGAGGTCAGATTGTTATTCTTAGAGCCTTTGCGGTGCATAATAAAGACATGGTTGGATCAAAATAAGAATGAGTTATCTTGCTATTAACATTGTTTTAGGCAGAAGTTGCTGGCCTCACCTTGCTCATAACTCTCCAAAGTTTGGAAACTATTTTCAAGGAGACTTGGCTTACACTGAATATCTGCCCTCTCCACCCGCTCTCCAAATCTCCCCCTGGTAGTAGCCTAACGCGGTCCTGTTACAGACCCTTGTCAGCATTGAGGACGCCACTCAGACAATCTCTCGGCCATTTCACTGTTTAATAATCTCTGTAACTCTTTGGAGAGAGGTTAAACCCACCCTTAGGTTTGTATGGTTTTCCTGGGTCTGACTGTCATGGATGCCTGCCTTTCTCTAAGAATTAGGACTTCTGAACTTGATGAAATACCTCAGTCATTGATCATGTTAAAGGATCGGGGACACTCATTTAAAATCTGAGCCTGCTCCAAATGGACCTTCTCCCTGTATGCCCTGACCATTAGTGAAGTTCTGCTGGAATATGGAGATGCTCCTGGGCTGTAAACAGTGGGAGCAAAGACTGCTGGGAATCCCATCTTTTAAGCATCATCTGCCAAGGCATGTCAATTCTCGTGTATCTTGATGGACTCTGGCAGCATTGGTGTCACCGAAGAAAAATATTTTAGCCATATTAAAGGTTAATGCATCAATCTCCACATAGGCCACCTGGAAGGGATTCAGGAAAGGGATGGATTTTCCCAGTGATGGATGATGGGAGGCGTGCTCCCCTCCTGCAGCCCTGCCTGGCAATGCAGATGTACCCATGAAAGGCACTGCGGGTGAGCTAGAGCAGTGTTCCCAGGGGGCTGACCTGGGGCCACTGGTTTGCTCTGATCGCAGTGGCTTTCCCTCCAGCTCCCTGGGGAGCTAGCTGATGGCCCTGCCCCATGGCAGGAGCTGCCAGTGGCAGAGCGAGATGCAACAATTTGACATTCACTTGCCAAATGAACAGCGTGTCATCAATTGCCTGACCCTGCACCAGATCCTCTTTTTGCACAACTGCTTAGGAATTCAGCCAAAAGCCTCTGATTATGAATTGAGCAGAAGGAAATAAAGTTCTGCAAATAAACGGCAATGAGACAAGAAACATGAATAAGAAAAATGACAGGAAAAGTGAATGCTACCAGAAGCCTCATGCCAGGGAAAAATGACCAGAGCAAGAGATTAGGGAGAACCTGGGTTTTGAATAGTGAATTAAGGAAGACTATCCAGACCTCTCTAGCAGCCAGGCAAATACAAGATTCACTATGAAACCCAGGGCTAAATGTTTTGGCCACAGTAGTAACATTATGTAATGGTGAAGAGTTGCAAATCTCAGAACCCAGAGTGAGTTCAGATCTGAGTTCTGCCTCTCACTAGCTGTGAAACTGAGAAGTTACAGCACTGCTCTGTGACTCAGTTTACTAATCAGTTAAATGAGTATAACCATAGACCCTTCTTCAGAGTTGTTATAAATTAATATATCTAAAGCACTTTCATCAGTGCCTGCCTGGTATATAGTAAATGTTATGAACATTGTTTTCTTGGGAGGGCAGAATTTACAAGCGTTCTTCAAAAAGTTCCTGGAAAGATTCGTATTATCTTTTAATTCTATTTCCATGAACTTTTTGAAGTACCCTTGTATTTGCATGATTTATGCCTGAAAATTTATTTATTTATTTATTTTGGTGGCTGGCAGGTACAGAGCAGGAATTGAACCTGTGACCTTGGTGTTAGAAGGCTGCACTCTCAACAACTGAGCTAACCAGCCTATGCCTGAAAATTTAAAAATGTGACAAAACAGGAAAGAATCTACAGCCCAACGACAGGTGAAAGAAAATAAACCCAAGGCAAGATAGGGTCATTGACAACTGCTTGTGACTCTTCTAGAGCTGTGCTGTCCAATATGGCAGCCCCTAGCCACTTGTGGTATTTAGATTTAAACAGAAATTAATTAAAATGAAATAATTAAAAAAATTCAGTTCCTTGGTCTCACCAGTCCCATTTCAAGGAGTTAAAAGCCCATGTGGCTAGTGGCTTCCATACTGGACAGTGCAGAATAGAGGATGTCCATCATTGCAGAACATTCTACTGGATAGTGCCAGCTTGGAGTGGAGTGACCAGCTAAAGAAGTGCTAAAATAATTCAGCTTCCATTCATAAGAATGTTGGATTTTTTTTTTGAGCGTTAGTTCTGTGCACCTTACATGCATTTTCTCAGTTAATCCTTCCAATGGCCCTATGATGCAGGGAATATGACAATCTTCATTTTACAGATAGGGGACCCAGGCACAGAGAATGTCATCATCCAAGGTCACCCAGCTGGGGAAGGATGTAGCTGGCTGGGATCCAGTTCAGGGAATCTAACTCCACAGCTTGCACTCTGAACTGCTGCATTCTACACCTTGCAGTCTGACAAGCACAGCATGGGCTTGGAGTACAGAGATGAGGTGCCAGGTAGCAAGGATAGGTTTGGGGCAAAGGCTATCCTCTTGGGGAAGAAGAAAGAGGCCCTATTCTAAAGGCTTTGGAAGCTCATGGAGAAAGCACAAAGCTGGCAACAGGTTTTGAGGCAGGGAGTTAAACACACAGCTCTGATTTCTGCCTTTTCACAGTGGTAATGAATGGCCACTGGAATCTTCTCAAGCTAATGCTTTCATCATAGCTCTTTACAGTCCAAAGAAGCATGACATGGTCATCTTTGTTCCCAAGGGCTTTTATGCCTGAGTCTAAGGGAGGTGCATAAACAGATATTAAAGTACTGCTGGGTCCTGACACTACTGTAAGCTCTGGAGGTACAGTCATAATCAAGCCAGTCTCTATCCTCATGAAGACTCATCCATTGATAATAACAGATATAAAAACTTATCGAGCATTTACTCCGTGGCCATTGCTTTTCATGTATATCTCATTTAATCCTTATATCAAATCTGTTAAATAAGAACGACATCATTATCTCTATTTCAACTTTAGGGAAACAGATGGCTAGAGAGATTAGGAAACTCTCCCAAGGTTGCACAGCTTCTAACTCTTGTCCCATGTACCTAGGAATGAGAGACAACATCCTTGGAAGCCAGCCCAGGGTCTCTGATGGTACCTCTCTCTGGGCTGTGATCTAGGCAGGGAGCAAGTTGTCCCACCACTCAGTCTAGTTCTGTGTGCTCCTGAAGGAGTTGTCTCCGTGTTAAACATTTGTAAAGGACTCTATGATCTTCAATTCAGCGACCCTGGTATATTAGTCCATTTTTGTTGCTTATAACAAAATACCTGAGCCTGGGTGATTTATAAAGAACAATGAAATTTATTGCTTACAGTTTCTGAGGCTGGGAAGTCCAAAGTCCATCTGGGGGTAGTGACAGTGACCCAGGGGTCTCACATTGCAAGATGGTGGAAGCAGAGAGAGCAGAGAGAGAGCAAAGACAGACTCTCTCCTTTTAAAGCCCTCAGAACCACACCCCTGGCCACCATTTTTAATGTATTCACTACTGCAGGGTTGGTTCTACATTCCAATCACCTCTTCAAGGCTCCACCTTTCTATGACCATACTAGGATTTCCCACCCTCTTAACAGTCACAGTGGGGGCTAAGTTTCTTAACAGTCACAGTGGGGGATAAAGGATAAGCTGTATGAACAGATGTTGCCAGGGGTGCCAATGTGCTTTGAGGGCATAGGCTATATGGCAGGAATGAAAGAGCTCGGTGTCTTTTCTCATTGCTCAGGAGACTGATCGGGATGGAAGAAAAGATGCTACATTATAAACACTTTGCAGTCTTTGGACCACCTGAACTATTTGACATTTTGAGGAGGAAAGAGTCTTGCCTGCCAGGTCAGCCACTGGGTTTTCCTTCTTGTCGTACAATCCAAACAATGGGCAAAGTGAAAAGAAAAGCAAGGAGTCTGGAGAGATTAAGTGGATATATAATAAAGAACTAAGATACTAAGAATGATGATGGGTCAACTGGGTAATTATCTGAATTGCTTTTGATTGTATTTTTCCTGTTAGATTCTACCTTTCTTTGAATTCACTTCTGTGCAAAGACTGGGACATGTCGAGCCCCAGATTTATATGGGTTATATAGAGATACAAAGGGCTGGATTTGGAAGATATGAGAAGGCAGTAACCTGCAGAGCATGATTTACCAGATTTGTACAGGCCCTGGAAAAGGAGAAGTTGACAGAGAAGGAACACTGGAAGAGAAGATTCGTCCAACCAAGTCATCATGGAAGCTAATAATTCAAGAGATGGAACATAGAGGTAGCACTGAGCATACCTCTTAAAGTCCTTTTAATCCACTTAATCACTTCCATGCTTGAGTTTTTCTTTTTTCCTCTAAGTAGAGTCATATATTTCCTTCCCACTCCTAATCACTCCTAGTCAACTGACTCCCTTTACCATGCTTTTTCTTTTTTCTTTTTTGGCAGCTGGTGGGTACGGAGATCCAAACCCTTGACCTTGGTATTATAACATCTCGCTCTAACCAATTGAGCAACTGGCCAGTCCCCCTCTACCATCTTTTAATCAGGCCTTGAAACTCCATCTCCTCTATGAATTATTGATCTATTTTTCCACCCCATGACACTGTTAGAAAAAAGACCAGACATGAAACCTGGAAAACCAGAGTTTGAGGACCAGATCTGTCTTTACTAGCCATTTTGAGAAGTCACTTTATTCTTTCTGGTTTATGCAAACTAGGAAACAGGTGTTCCAAGAAGCCTGCCCTACCCACCTCAAGGAGTTGTTATGAAGACCAAATTGGATCGTGGGTGACAGAAGTTTGAAAAAGACTCTGAAGCACTGCACAATCGGAACATATTTTTAAATTCTGCATAGTGAACTTACATTTATGGTTTTTTTTAACCAGGAAAACGAAGGTCTCTTCCTATCTCTCACCAAACCTATCCCTCTATCTTAATCCTTATTCCCCCAGTGCAAAAAATGTATCTGCTTTTAGCCTTTCTGTCCATTTGTGAAAATGTCAGACATTCTAGCTAACCCTTCATAAAATATTTTTGATGAGCATAGTCAAGATGGCTATCCTTGGTGTTTCTTGGCTTGTGGCTGCATTGCTCCAGTCTCTGCCTCCATCTTCAAATGGCCTTCTCCCCTCTGTGGCTCAGTGTCTCTCCTCTTCCCATGAGAATACCAATCTTACTGAATTTAAGGCCCACCCTACTCCAGTATGACTTCATCTTAACTAATGACACTTGCAATGACCCTATTTTCTAATAGGATCACATTGAACATGAATTTTTGGAGGGCACTGTTCAAGCCAGTAAAAGGTGGGACATCCTCATTTCCTTCCCTCCAGAAATGAGGAAATCAATGGGACCCCTCTTAGAGAGAGAGGCTTCCTGAACTGCCAACAATGATTTATCTGAACAATAGATGCAGAAGAGCATTAGGGATTGTCTACAGTATGTGGGCAGCCTCTTCTCAGATTGTGGCAAGGTTAAGGCAAATGCCAATCTTGAGTGTGTTTTTAAATGTATTTGGCATTTCCTTTTCACTGTAGAATGTACACAGGATTGTGATGTATGGGGCTTTGGTCTCAGGAGGAATCGGCAGCCAGACATGAAGCCACCTGGGTGAGGCTGGGAACAGAAAGTTAGAGAGACAGTCTGAGGGCTGAGGCTCTCATGCACCTGGGAACTGGGTTAGGAGGGAGGCTGGGGAGTTGGTCCATCTCAAAGGTCTGTGCTTCCCAAACTGGCCTTGGCACAAGATTCACCTGGGTGACTTGCTCAAAATGTACATTTCAGAGTTCTACCCCTGACCTAATGAATCAAAGTTACCCAGGCAGGGGCTGGGAAGCTGTGTTTGCAAAAGCAGCCTGGCTGCATCTTATGCTCAGACGAGGCTGGGAAACTGGACTTAACCCTGAGCAGTGGTCCCCAAACTCGTCCCTGCTTCAAAAAACAAAACAAAACCACATGATGCCTGTGTTCCACTCCCAAGGTTGGGATTTCATTAGTCTGGGGTGTGGTCTGGACTTTGGGAACATTGAAAAGATCCCCCCCACCAGATGACTAAACTGTTGATGAGTTTGGGAACCAAGGATCTAGGGCACACTTGAATCAGGGGAGCAGAGAGGTGGGGCGGGGGTAGACAGTGTGCCAGAGGCTGATGTGGGGGAGGTGGGGACCAGCTTTGCAGAGGCCATTAAGGATGTGGGCACAGTGTTGAGGGTCCGTAACAGTGCTTAGACCTGAAAAAACTCAATGGCTTCTCCTGCAGATTGGATGCCCCCCCACCGCCAACCTCACTGAGGCTTAAATCCCCACTGTAACTGTTGAGGGTGGGAAATCCTGTTATGGTAATTGAAAGGTGAGCCTTGAAGAGGTGATTGGATTGTAGGACCATGCAGTAGAGAATGGATTAAAAGTGGTGGTCATGGGTGGTTTGGAGAGCTTTAAAAAGAGAGTGAATGAGGAGGTTAGTCTCTGCACTCTCTGCTCTGCCATTTCGCAATGTGATAACCCTGTCGTCACTGAAGTCACCACCAAAGAAAGCCTTCACCAAATGTGTACTTTGGACTTCCTAGCCTCTGAAACTGTAAGCAATAAATTTCCTTTTCTTTATAAATCACTCAGTTCCATGTATTTTGTTATAAGCAACAGAAATGGACTAATATAGCTTCTAAATGTGAAAATTGCAACATTGAAAGTAATGCATATTAAATACATTGCAATGTTGTGAACTAGTCAGGTGCAACTTGACTCTGAGAGCCTTACAGTCCAGTTATACCTGTAACATGGGAACATTTTACTGAGTTTATATGATGTAAGGTGGAGCCTTCAAAAGTTGAAATACCAGCTGGGAGTTGGATTGGGGGGTATGTGGACAAAGGCCTTAAAACCCCACGGTGGGCAGATGTCCAATCCGAAGAGCCCCAATCCTAAAACAGGGCCTGTTTGTCAACAGGCTTTTTGAAAATAGCTCCTATTTTGGGGGAGGAACCCTGGCAGGAGTGGGTTGGAGCCAAGACCTGCTGAGAGGGGTGGGTGGGTGGATGGCTGGGTCTGCCTGGTCCTCGATGGAGCTTGCTACTCGGAATGAGGTTCCTGGACCAGTGCAGAATCCCAGGCCCCCCAAACCCACCAAATGGGACTCTGCATTTCAATAAGGTTCACAGCACAGGAAAGCTTGAGAAATACCAGGATAGGAGACCCAGAAGAGCCCAAGATTCTCTCATAACTAAGGAAAACAATCCAGATCAGAGATAAATTCTATCTCTCCCCCTGCTCTCTCTCTCTCCCTCCCTTCCTCTCTCTCTGTTATCCTTATAAACTTATGAGTTTGTATTTATACTACAGTTTTACAATCAATTGTAGTCACTTTTATTTTTGATGTTCAAATTATCTCTAATATGGCCAGTGACAGCCCTACGGGCTAACCCCTGTGAGATCATACATTATTATTTTTTTCACTTAATACATTTTAGTTTTTATTTTAAACTTTTATTATTGAAAAGATTCAGTTCTTTTCCCTTGTTTATATTTGATAACGAACTTCTCTGTACCTCTCACCAGCTTCAACAACTATCAACTCATTATCAAGCTGGGTTATTTTGAAGCAAATATCTTCTAATATTCAGCCTGTGTTGAAATTTCCTTATCTCAAATGAGTTTTTCAAATAGTTGGTTCATTTGAATCAAGGTCAAAACAAGTACATCATAGATTTGTAACCTAGCCTTGAAAGTCAGTGGAAAACTCTGTGAACTTAGACACCTTACTTGCCAGCTTGCACGTATAAGAGCCCAACTTAAGTAAGCCACCGAAGTTCGCAGGAAATCTAAGCAACTCAAAGCAACTTTCATGGCATCTTTCAGTTTGGCCCAGGATAAATCTTCACTCACTCTGCGTATGTGGGCAGAAGCCTGTTCACCAAAGTCGGGAGCTCCTTGACTCAAACCTCACTTCGTTAAAAGCAGAAATGGGTTCTGCTCTTCCTCATGTCCTGTGAAGCTGCAGAGTCTGTGGTCTTGGCAGAAAAGACAGGTCACTCAATGACAGGGAGACAGAGCGTGAAGAACCCAGAGCTGTTTGTCCTCTCAAAAGTGCATCGGATGGGGATTTCAAGCCAACAAAGATTTGCTGTGATAAAAGGGCCTCCAGAAGACAGTCTCATTTAAAACACGTTTGGATGACTTTTATTTATTTATTAATTTTTTTATTTTTGAAGCTACATTATAGTTTATTGTGATGCTAATTCGGTCCAAAGTGAGAAATGAAATCGTATGTACTATATTTTAAGTTTCTAGGGCAGCACCATCTGAAGTCAGCTACTGCCTTTTTAAAACACAAGAATCTGACCTTAAGAGATTTACGTTCCTCCATCCATTATTTTACGGCATCTTGAATCACATGATTTAGAGTTAAATGAAGTCCTGACTGGGCTGGTTCTGCTCGCTCACTCTGGGCAGGTGGGGGTCCGCAGACCCATGTCCATAGTGCTTCAGATGCTCTCCCCGGGCCGTCTTCACTTCCCCAGAGAGGCCAGGTAGACATACCAGAACAGAGCCACCCGGTTGCCAAAAAGCACCCGGAACTGCACGGGGACGTAGTTGACGTTAATGAATTGCACGGGCGTCCAGACCCTCCAGTTCATCCACAGCGCCGGCCAGAAGCCGCTCCGCATCCTGGCGGCGACGGCAGACGTGTCCTTCCCCTCCAGAAAGTTCATGATGAGGAAGAACAGCAACAGGAAGGCCGGTGCAAAGAGCAGACGGTCCAAGAGGAGCCTCTTGATCCCTGCCGAGGGAACCGCAGAAGGGATCCAGCTTTCCATGAGGAGGTAGAAGAAACGGCTCAGCGGCCCTGTGAAGAAGAACCCATAAATCGCATATCTGAGAGGCCCACTGATGTCTAGATTTTCAGAGTTTTCTTTTTTCCGTTTCTTCTCAATTGTCTGGGCCAGTAAGTTCCCAAGTGCTAACAAAATGCCACTGGTGGTTGCCTTGGTGAGCACCGGGTAGAGCCGCAGAAGGAGCAGGTACTGCGCTAGCGCCCGCCGCGGGAGCCTCCGCCGCGCCGCCCCGGGTGCCGACCCCACCTCGGGTTGGATGACTTTTAGTTGTCAGGCATTCAATTTCCTTAGTCATACGGCCTGAAAGATGTGCAAACTGTACCTGGGGAAAACTCCAGGAGACGTGTCCAGTGGATTCTTAAGCCCATCATTATCCTGTTCTCTTTGGCTTTTCTGAGGAATGTCAACTTTGGAATGCAGTGAAGGACCACTGGAAATGGGAATCAGTAGGTCCCTGAAGGACGGGGAAGACAGGAGACTCCCCAGGGAAAGGAGGGGCTTTGATGAGGAATTTATGGTTAGTGGTTGGGGAAGAGGAGGATAATTCCAGGCTAATGTCCTTGGAGTTAGGTGCCTTAGAGGAAGAGGTCTTAGAGAGCAAAGATCATTGTATTAGCTACCTATTGCTATGTAACAACTCATTGCAAAACGTAGAGGCTTAAAATAAATTACTTATTATCACACAGGCTCTGTGGGTCTGGAATCTAGGAGTAGCTTAGCTGTGTGGTTCCAGCTCAGTACTTCTAACAAGGCTGTTGTCCAGCTGTTGGCTGGGGCTGAAGTCATGTGAAGGCTGGTCTGGGGCTCGAGGCTCTGTTTCCCAGCTCACGCACATGACTCTTGCCTGGCTGTTGGCCAGAGACCTCATTCACTTTGTGGGGCTCTCTCTGGGCCACCTGAGTGTTCCTACAACATGGCTGCTAAATTACCCCAGAGCAAGTGATCAGGGAGTGCTATGGGTCAAATGTGTCCCCCCACATTTCATGTATTGGAAACAATCTCCATTCTAACTGTGCTAAGAAGTTCTAACCCAATGATGGTAATTGAAAGGTGGGGCTTTAAGAGGTGATTAGATTGTAAGAAACATGCCCTTGTGAATGAATTGATCCATTCATGGACCACTGGACATGGTCCCGATGGCTAGCTCTCTCTTGCTCAGCCCATTCTCACTGTGTAATATTCTGGTTGCCACAAGACACTGTAGAAAGGCCCCACTCAGAAGAAAGTCCTCACCAGATGTGTTCCCTGGACTTTGGACTTTCCAGCCTCCAAAACTATAAGAAATAAATTTTGTTTCTTTATAAATTACCCAGTTTCAGGTACTCTGTTATAAGCAACAGAAACAGACTAATCTGGGGGTGGGGGGTGGGGGCAAAGAGAGAGAGAGAGAGAGAAAGGGAAGAGAGAGAGAGAGAAAGAGAGAGAGCGCACGTCAAGATGGAAGCTGTGGTAATTTTGGAAGTGACATATCATCACTTCTGCTGAAATCTATTGGTCACACAGACCAATGCTGGCACAACGTGGGAGGGGACCTCACAACGAATGCCAGCAGGTGGTACCATTAGGGGTCATCCTGGAGCTTGGCTACAACAATCATTTAATCAAGTAGTTCTCAACTCTGACTGCATTTGGGAGAGATTTAAAAAAATACTTGTGCCCACACACTGCCTAGACCAACTAAATCAGAATCGGATATAGTGAAGTCATTAATCATTTTGCTCCTGGGTCTTTATAATAATTTTGCTCCTGGGATGCTTCTGTGAATGTAGGAGACAGAGAGAAAGAGATGTGAAAAGAAGATTTTAGGAAATGTCGCTGTGAATTTTGAAAATAATTTTTCTTTAGTGTTTGTCTGGAAGGACTATAGTAAACATTTCCATTGCCTTTAATTATTTGGATCTGGACTGATGTTTCCTCAAATGCAGCACTGAATCAAGACAGGGCCATGTGGTAGCACCACTTTTTATGCCACATTTATAAAAAAATGAATGTCATGAGTCTACCCTCAGGGACCTCACAATTTGGAGGGTTGGGGCAGTTCCACAAACAACTTCTACAAAGCTCATGGTAGAGGGAGGCTGGAGTGTGGTGGGAGGTGGTGTGATATAGATAATACGTTGCATGATCAATACTTCTCAGCAGCACTAAACTTCCCAACTCCCTCCTTGTGTCATAAAGTTGTGTACTATAGGTGCGGCCCCAGCATCCATTTTTAGGCTTGACATAAGTTGTTTGAAATCCAGTTGTAAACCCACCACACCAACCTGACAAAGTGGCACTTTGAGATACAGCCTGCTAGTTCTTCATCTCATTGACCCCAAACCCAACACACCCCACAGCTGCTGACCACGAGAAAACCAGAGTCATGTAAATAAGTCCCCTCTTTGCACATTTTTTCTTTAAACCCCTTGACAACCCCACCCACACCCCCTGTCATGGGAAAGCCTAAGGGATAATGCCCTGGACCTCAACAAAGGCCCATACCTGAAGGTCCTCTCTCTTTCCTCCTCCTCCTGCTGCTCCTCCTCCTCTCTCTCTCCTCCCTCCACTCCCCACCCACTGGTCGAGTTCCCTCCTGTCCCTGGGCTTCCCTGCAGCCCTCGTGGTCCCCCCTCTTCTCTCGTGGATCTGTGAGTAATAAACTGCTTCTCTTATTTCTTATGTTTTGTTGATCTGCCTCCTCTGTGGCTCACCTGACCCATACACCTGAACCTAACTCTCTTCCTGGTCATGGCTCTCCTGGAGAATGGCTGTCTATACCTGTAGGAACAAACTGGACACAAGTCAGACAAGAGCCATGGTTCCTGCCAGTATAAACACGTTTCCTGTGAGAGGGACACCTGGTCACAGGCCGAAGACTTAGGCATTAGGCCATCTATCAGGATGAAGTATCCCGTGAGAGGGACACTGTGAACCCACAGGGCCACCTCTCCTGCAGCCCGATCAGGGCAGGGCTAGAGAGAGTTCTCAAGACCAGATCAGAGGAAATCCACAACACCTTGTAAGGACTGGAGACAGATTTAGGCTGAGGAGTACGACTCAGCTTCTGTGGCTTTGGAATTTCTACAGAGCAAACTCTGGATCTTCAGAACACCTCCCCCACATCCTCCTGGTTGGCTTACTTTCCTCCAGGGGGTGGTCACTCTGGGAATCCATGCCAGGCTTTGGACTTGTTCTTCTGGAGGTGCAGACATGGGTAGCCACAATGGCAGAGCTGATCACATCTCAACCTGCCATCTTGGACCTGCTCCCTAGAACAGACCTCACAGCCTGGGGAAAGCTGGTGTTGGCTGGGGAGGCTGGTCAGGGAGGAGGGAAAGCTGGAAGCCAGGAGGCTAAGCCCCTTGGGTCATCCTGTGTCCAGAAGCTGAAGACTGGAGCCTCTATGCCTGTGCTCTTAGTCTGTCTGCCAAGCGCCTCTCAGGAGGTGGCAGGGGCGGGGGATTGAATGCCATGAGTGAGAGTTCTTTGTTCGGGGTAGGTAGAGGCCCAAATGAGCAAGAACCTTTTGTGCCTCATGAATGAAGGAGGGAAGGCTTCTGAAAGCCTGGGATTTGGGCCCAACTCTCGGCAAACATCCCAGGGTTTTTCCTAGGACTCCCATGGGATACCATGGGTTCAGCATGAGTCTCCAGACATAGATGGGTGTATACTTATTACTCTCTCCTTAAGGAAGGAAGGTGGGTGTTGGGAAATATGAATAAGCTGTGCAATATGTTCCTGAAACCATAGGGATTGGGACATGTATAGGAAAAATCCTATGATTTTACATTGTACCGGTAGAAAGGGGCGGGCCACGTGGGGTCTTATAAAGTGTGAGCTGCTGTTCACTCCCTCCCTCCTCCTGGGAGATGAAGCCTCTGGGTGACCCGACTAATCATCATAAGGTAGTGGTGATTTCTCACTATGTCCAAGGTAAACTGAGGCAGGACATTCTGGTTATGGGAACAGAGGAGCGAAAAGGTCTCCACTGGGTCAGAGCAGCCACTAGGCTGCTGGTGGGTTGGGTCTCCCTAGAGTGGCCATGGCTTTTGACTGGAAAGAAGCAGAGATAGTTTTTGCTCTCTGGTTTCTGCCTTGCAGGTGGACCAGCCACGTGTGGGCCCCCTGGGGGGGGCTGTGCTGCTGCCCGTGAGTGGGGCCTTTGGGTGTCAAGATTCCTGGTCAAGGATCAAGTCAGATGGTTGACGGGGGAAGAACATGGACCCGAGTCCAAATAATTGGCTTCTGAACTTGCTGTGTGAACTAGAACATGCCTGAAAGCGTTTGTATAGTGAAATAATGGCAAATTTATTTACAGCCAGGCTGTATTCCACCACCTCTTCCAAGTGCTTTAGAGACATTAGCTCATTTAATTTTTCAACAGTGAGCAAGGTGGGTAGCATTATAATCCGCCTTTATAGAGTTCCCCCTTTACAGGAAACTGACGCATAGAGAGTTTACCTCAGGTCAAGTGGCAGAGCTGGGCTTTGAACCCTGGAGGTTTGGTTACAGCCTATGCTTTGCTTTTATTCAGGTAACATTCACATAACACAAAATTAGCTATTCACATTTTAAAGTGAACAATTCAGTGGCAATTAGCCCACTTAGTCCATTCACAGTGTTGTGCAATCATCATTTCTATCTAGTTTCAAGACATTTGTTTCTCCCCAAAAGGAGACGCGGTACCCATTAGCAGTCGCTCCTCGTTGCTCCATACCCTGTCCCCCCATCCAGCAACCATTGATCTGCTCTGTCTCTATAAATTTACCTACTCTAGATATTTCGTATAATGGAATCATACAATCTGTGACCTTTTATGTCTGGCTTCTTTCACTTGGCATCATGTTTTCAGGGTTTATCTGTGTTGTAGCGTGGGTCAGTATTTCATTCCCTTTTGTGGCTGAATAATATTCCACTGTATGGATAGACCACATTTGGTTTATCTACTCATGCCCTGATGGATATTTGGGTTGTTTCTACCTTTTGGCTATTGTGAACAATGCTGCTATGAACATCAGTGTACAAGTATCTGATCAGGTTCCTGTTTTTAATTCTTTTGGGTATGTCTAGGAATGGAATTTCTGGGTCACATGGCAACTCTACGTGTAACTTTTTGAGGGACTGCCAAACCATTTTCCTCATTGGCTGTACCGTTTTGCATTCCCATAAGTAATGTAAGAAGGTTCCAGTTTCTCCGCATCCTCACCAACATTTGTTATTTTCTTTCTAAATAGCCAACCTAGTGCATGTGAAGTGATATTTCATTGTGGTTTTGTTTGCGTTGTTTCCCTGATGACTAATGATGTTGAGCATCTATCTTTAGTTGTGCTCTTAGACTCTGCTGTACTGCCTTTCTGGAGATGGGGGAGACTGAATAGCACAAGTGAAAGTACTTTGCGAAAGGCAAGGACCCCCCCCCTTTTTTTTTTTGCAACTGGCCGGTACAGGGATCCAAACTCTTGATCTTGCTGTTATAACACCGTGCTCTGACCAACTGAGGTAACTGGCCATCTCCGGCAGGAAACTTTCGAGCCTCATTAATGAATAATGGAAACCTTGTGAAATCTGCAGCAAGCCTTCTTATTGTGATAGCGCCTGAGCTTTCTGCTGGCTAAGCTGGGCCACATCACAGCCGATGAAATGAAAGCACAGACATAATTCACCCAGGGAACGGCTTGCCTTTACCTTTTAAAAATTTTTTAAATAACCTGCAATATCCTGGATTCTGTTCTATGTGACTCTTCCTGTCCAGTAAAGATAAAATCACTCTGGAATTACAAACACCTGCCATGTCACCTGTTCTAGTATTTCTCAATAGCATTTCTACCCCCGGCCTTAGAATTGGTTGAGTCGTTTCTTAAAAACACTGACTCCCCAGTCTCCACTCCAGGCCTTGCTGAATCTGCACCTCTAGGGTGGGGGCTGGGAGTCTACCTTTTAACAAGCCCTCCTGATGGTGTTAGTGCCACTGAAATGGCAGAACCATGGGTTCAGGGGCTGTTAGTCACTCACACCTGCATGGGGCTCAGTCTAGCAGATTGTCCAGTACAAATTTGGGTTGACAGCAGACCCCTTGAGGGACTGGGGCGAGGGGAAGCAGTTATCCAAACCTGGATAGGGAGGAATGGGGGTCCAGAGCCACTACAGCCCTGGGGAGGGAGGGATTGGAGCAGGTGAAGAATGCCGCAGGCACATAAACGTCCTTTCCTGTATCTTTTCTTTTCTTTTTTGGCAGCTGGCTGGTACAGGGATCGAACCCTGGACCTTGGTGTTACCAGCACCACACTCTAACCAACTGAATTAACCAGCTAGCTCCCCCTCCTGTATCTGAAGGATGCTGGCTTCTATGCGCTGGGACTCGATGTCAGTTATAATATTAGTGAAGTAGACTAACCCGGGAAATAATCATAGAATCCATTTCGTCCTCAAAGCCGCATTTCAAGCACCAAACCTAAAACGAGCTCTGGGAACATGACCCTTCCATTCTGCAGTACTGCCAGTCCCAGTAATTGCATGTAGGATTATTTTCACCTGACACTTAAAGGATGTTCTAAATCCAGCCAGTGGCTGGGGACCACTAATGACCCAGCAGAGGTTTCTACTGTCTCTTCTGTCCCTCCTTGCTGCTCAGCACTCTTTATTCCCGTCAAGAGCCAGTGGGCAAAACAACTGAGTGACAAGGAAGAGCTAAAAATGATCAGCTGCAGGGAGCAGCAATCACAGTTTTACTATCTGCTTTTTCTATCTGGAGATAATCAGAGACCTGACTCGAAAAGCTATGGGAAGGTGGCACTTTTGGCTGTGCCTGGAGTTCCAGTAACTGCACAGGGACTGGTGTCACTTGTGTGTCAGGTGATGCTGTCCTTGCTGCTGCATGGTGCTGTGGAAAGGAGGCTGGACTTGGAGGCAGGATACCTGGGTTTGGTCATGGCTCTTGTAAATCCTTGCTTTTTTTCTAGGCCTCAGTTTCCTCCTTTGTAAAACAAGAGGGGCGAATGATTTTTCAAGGGCCTTTCTGGCTCGATCATTCTGGGAGTCTGTCATCCTTGTCACTTTAGTGTTTTGCGACATGGGTAATTCTGCACGTTAACCAGAAGCAGGGTGAGCTTTCCTAGTGGTCTGACTCCTGCTGCTTGCTAATTAGGCAGGGTACAGTGCACACTCCCACAGCATATCAGTCATGGCAAGGTGCAGTACTTTAATCTTGAGCAGATGAGCTCATTCAGAACCACAGCCAAGACACTGATGGAAAAACAGCTCCCACTGGGGGTCAAACCATACTCATCCCAAATCGACATGCCAGAGTGCCCTCCACTGATAATCTGCTGGACCCATAACAAACAAAAGTGCTTGGAATGAGAATAGGCATCTCAGGGCACCAACTGAAATCTAATGCTTTATCAACTCCTGCTATAGAAATGAGGTCTGTCCCCAATGCTAGCATGGCATGATGGCGGTGTTTTTCTAGACAGAGAAAGAAAACCCCAAAGCACCTGTTTTACTAAACTGTTCTTGCGCATGTGTAAGTACAAATGAAAAATGCTGACCCTGCTACTTTTTGACATTGCTTTTTAATTATGGCCATCAATAAATCATTTATCCTTGAACAAGACTTGAGAATGGCCTTAAGGCAGAGGAGTGATTCCTTAGGAACTAGGCCAACAGCATGGACTTTCTCTCTCCCCATCACTTCTCTTAATCTGCTGTCAGAAACAGAAATGTTTTCTCTTTGAGTAGCTGGAAGCAGATGACTGCACTTGAATTCCATCTGGAAACTCTATTAACACACAGTTTTACCCTCGCCTGCCTTAATGGTGACTGTCACAGAACTTGGATCTGTCCCTTTCTTTGCATCTTTTCTCACTTTGTTCCTTTTACCAGTGTACTAGTCTGCTTCTGTTGCTTATAACAGAATACCTGAAACTGGTTAATTTATGAAGAAATGAAATTTATTTCTTACAGTTTGGAGGCTGGGAAGTCCATAGTCCAGGGGGCACATCTGGTGAGGGCCTGCCTCTTCAGCAACTCAGGATATCACATGGCGAGAATGGGCTGAGCAAGAGAGAGCTAAACTTCTCACTCGCTCACCTTACAAAGCCATCAGAACCACACCCATTGTTTCATGAATGGATCATTAGGGCACAGTCCTCACAATCTAATCACCTCTTTAAGGCCCCACCTTTTAATTACCATAATAGGATTTCCCACACTCTTAACACTATTACAGTGGGGGTCAAGTTTTCAATACATGAACTTTTGGGGTATATATTTAACCCATAGAAACCAGTGCAGTGGGGCTGAATAGTGGCTTCCCCCAAAGGTATGTCCCTATCCTTATCCCCAGAATCCATGCATATTGCCTAGTTAGGAAAAGCAGTCTTCTGCAGATATAATCTCAAGGGGAGATTATTCTGGATCATCTGGTGGGCTCTAAATCCAAAAATGAGTGTCCTTACCAGAGGCAGAAGAGGAGAAGACACAGACAGAAGAGGAGGAGGCCATGTGACCACAGAGGCAGAGATTGGAGTGATATGGCCATAAGCTAAGGAATTCGGGAAGCCACTAAAAGCTGGAAGAGGCAAGGAATGGATATTCTCCCCTAGAACCTCTGGAAGGAGCATGGCCCTCCTGACACCTTGATTTTGGACTTCTGGCCTCCAGACTTTCTGTTGTTTTAAGCCACTCAGCTTGTGATACTTTCCAGGGGTCACAGGAAACTAATACACCGGTGCAGTCAATTGAACATTGCTGACCTCATGTCTGTATTCCTTGGCAGCCCTGTAAGGCCTAGGGCTGGTACGAAAAGCCTTCCTCCTTTCTCAAGTGTTCCCCAGCTTTTCCTCTCACTGAAGGCCTTGAATCAGGAGCCATCATGATTTTTTGTTCAGTTGTTGTGGGGTTTTGGGCTGACCCTTCCTCTTGTGTGATCCATGGACTAGCAGCATCGCATCCACTGAGAGCCTGTTGGAACTGCAGACTCCACTGCCTCACCCAGACCTGCTGAACCAGAGTCTGCATTTGAACAGGATGCCCAAGTGATTCCTGTGCACGTTCAAATTTGAGAAGCACTAGTAGGAGAAACTCTAGGGTGGTAATTTAATCTTTTCCCCAGCTGCCAGAATCCCGGTTTCTTTATGTTAAATCTGTTAAATGTGGCAATGGCAGTGATGTTAGGCAAAAACAAAACAAAACAAAATCCTTAGTTTAGTAATGCATACTGATGTGTTACGGATGGAATGACACGGTGTCTTGCATTTGCTTTAAAATATTATAAAATGGGCCGACCCCGTGGCGCACTCGGGAGAGTGCGGCGCTGGGAGCGCAGCAGTGCTCCCGCCCGCGGGTTCGGATCCTATATAAGGATGGCCGGTGCGCTGCTCACTGGCTGAGCGCAGTGTGGCCAGTCACAAAAAGACAAAAAAAAAAAAAAAAAAAAAATATATATATATATATATATATTATAAAATAAATTGCAAGAAAGAAAAGAAAAAGGGTGTCAGGTGGGAACAATGAAACTAGATTGGCAAGATGTCGACAAGTTCTTGCAGCTGGTGATGGGCACATGGGGGTTGGTAGTGCAATTCTCTCCATCTTTGTGCATGCTGGAAATTTCCATAATGAAAAGTTGGGAAATATCCTGGTTTCCCAGACTTCCTTATTTTGTATATTTTTTTCATGACTTCGTTTCTTCCATCCACCCCTTGAAAATGACTGGTCTTTGAGAAATGTCTTTTTTGTCTCAATCTAATGGGTTTTTTTTGCTCAGTTTGCCTGTGTTTGGGGCTCTGTTGACTTTCAGGGTGTTTTGAGCAGTTGTTGCTGGGGGAGCAGGATGAAAGGGGATAGCTCTCCAGCATCTTCTCACTAGGTTTCCAAGAACATCTGCTGGGCTTCCACTGTTCCCAGCAGCAGGAATTTAATTTCCTTTCTCTTTCCCTCCCTGTCTTTGTCATTGGACAGAGTGTCTCATGCAGGAGCTTTAGGATCTCTGATTGACACGCAATTTGCATGTTATATATCTAGTCAAGGGGTTCTCAATCAGGGGACTATTTTGCCCCCCTAGGAGATTCTGGAGACATTTTTGGTTGTCACACCTGGAGGAGGAGGTGGTGCTCCTGGCATCTAGTGGGTGAAGGCCAGGGAGGCTGCTAAATATCCTACAATGCACAGGACAGCCCCGCTAAGGCAAAGCATGATCTGGCCCCAAATGTCAACAGTATTAAGGTTGAGAGACCCTAATCTAGTCTTAAAGGTCATCCAAGCACGTTTGGCCAACTTCCTTCCCTTTGTCTCATGGAGGAGAGGTAGGCTCATGACTGATGACAACGTCTGTGGGAAATTTTTACCCCTCACAGTTTGATTTTGGGATAGAATGAAAGTGATGTCATTTGTGCAAGTTGTATATTGCACACAAAAACCCACATGGTATTTGTAAAAATGACACCCCCGGAATTGTACCGTGCAGAGTCTACATGGCTATAAGTCGTTTCTCTGGTTTGAGGGTTTCCCTGGGGGGTTCTGGAACTGGGAGAGACTTTATTTCTGGCCACCAGAGGCCCTGAGCATGACTGTCCTACTGAGAAAGAAGAAAATGTTGAACAGAGAGGAACTCACTTTTACTGCTAGTTATGGAGCATCCACTTTTAACCCCTAGGCCATATCCATTTGGCTAAATCTAAAATTGTGAAACTGTATTATCATGGTTTACACTTTTGGTAGATTTTGTCTGAAGCACGGCGGTGATAACTTCTTATTTTCAATTGATTTATTGGGGGAGAAAACATAGGCCACTGCACTGAGACTTTCTATCCACACACCATTTGCTTGACGGGATTTTCTTAGTTTCAGTAGCATAACTTATTCTTATTGGTCCTCAATCACTTTGCAATAAAAACTGAGATTGCAAAAATGTTCATTGTCATTATCAGTGATGGAGCAGTAAGTATAGGCTCCCGGAGAGAGAGGGAATCAAGTGATTTAAACTAACAGAATGAGCTGCTAACCCTCAGAGAATTGCTTTTCATTTCAGCAAGATCTGAGACAGAGTTCAGGGAGACTGGAGGGACTGTGTTGGAAGATGGCTGTTTGCACGTGTGGTCACCAAGACCACTGAAAGCCCATGCACTGTGGACGGCCTCATGGATGGAGTTTTGATTTCTTGGGACTGAGTGCTGGGTTGCTGGCCTGCAAACCCCATCCCCCACCATCAGGGCCCAGGCTGGTGTGCTGGACACACAGGTGCAGTGGGAACACTCTGCAGTCTCCACCAGTCCTTCTTCCATCACTCCTTCTCTGATAACAGTCCCTGATTTTCCAGTGGGGAGTCACTAGTGCCCCATTCTCAGTCCACTGGTTCGTGTGGAACTGGCCACTCCCCACCCTGACCTGGGGGTGGACATACGGTCCCAGCTGGGTGTTCAGCATCACTCCACCACCCTGGCCACTGAGATAGGATCTGAGAAACAAATTAGCCCAATGAGAGTCAATCTTGGGGATTTATGATCACTCTTAAGAGAGAGAAATGGAAGTAGAAGGAGAGTGAGAGGAAGAGGAGGTCAGAGAGGACAAAGAGGGAGAGAGATCATTCCGATGACATAATTTGAGGACCTGGATGTAGCCATGCCTGAAGCTATCAATTGAGTGCTATAGTACTGTTATGGGTTGAGTTGCTTCTCCCCAAAAGGGTATGTTGAAATCCTAAACCACAGTACCTGACAATGTGACCTTATTTGGAAATAGTTCATTGCAGATGTCATTAGTTCATATGAAGTCATACTGGAGTAGAGTGGGCCCCAATCTGATGACGGGTATCCTTATAAGAAGAGTCGAGGACACACTGAGTCACAGAGATGCAGGGAAGAGGACCATGGATTGGCCGGAGGATTGGAGTGATGAGTCTACAAGCCGAGGGACACCAAAGGTTGCTGGCAAGAAGCTAGGAAGAGGCGAGGAAAGATCCTTCTACAGCTTCAGAGGGAGTGTGGCCCTGCAGACACCTTCGTCTCAGATTTCCAGCCTCCAAAACTGTGAGACAATAAATTTCTCTCGTTTTAAGCCACCCAGTTTGTAGTGCTTTGTTATGGCAGCCCTAGGAAATGAATTTAAGTACTTTTAGGTGAATTCTCCTCTTCTTTCTCCTCTCTCCTTCTTCTTCTAAATCATCATCAGCAGCAGCATTTTTGCTTAAGCACTGGAAAGGGTCTAATACTGACATTGTGACTATCTTTGAAGTGGGGAGCCCAGCCCCCATGGGCACCCACCCCTCCTCTTGCATCAGTCTCTGGGGCCCATGGATTGGACCATAATTCTGGGGGTTTTCTGGAGATCCGAGCCGGGGCACCATTCCATTACCTGTTGCCTTTAAACAAAGGCTGATGCTCACCCCATGGGCCCTTGATGGGTCAAGGACATATTTGTGGAAGGCAGGGTTCCAATACAGCCCCTAGATTCCTGGCCCCATATATGTGCTTTGTGTAATCTCCTCTCCCCTGGAGTGTGGATGGGACCTGTGGCTTGCTTCTAACCAATAGAATACAGAAAAATTAGAGGGGTTTTGCAGAGGTAATAAGTTTCCTACTCAGTTTGCTCTGAGTTAATCAAAAGGGAGATTATCCACGGTGGGCCTGACATAATCAGGTGAGATCCTCAAAGAGAGTCTGGAGGAGGGAGACTGTCCTGCTGGTTTCAAAGAAGACAGCAGCCATGAGTTCCACAGCTTCACAGAAATAAATTCTGCGAAAAACCAGGACCTCAAGCCTGAACTGAGAACCCAGCCCCAGCCGACACCTTGATTACAGCCTCATGAAACCCTGAGTAGGACCCAGCTAAAGCTATGCCTGACTCCTGACCCACAGAAACAGAGAGCTAACACATGGGTGCCTTAAGCTTCTAAGTTTTTGGTGATTTGTTATACAGCATAGAAAATTCATACATCATTTCATTTTAAGGAACTTCCAGGGGCTGTAGCCATCCCCCCCCACCTGCCAAGTATGTGTGTGGCAAGGGGGGATGCAGCCATGCCTGAAGTTATCTGGGTGGGGAATATGGAGCCAAGTGGGGAGAAGAAAACTGTCTTAGAGGAAGCAAAGCCCTTCAGATGAGGGAGGAGAAACTGGATCAATGTGCAGACTTGCCCAGTCCCTCTGGTGCCCACAGCCAGGTCTTGCCTTGCATTTGGGAATTATGATCCTAGACAGAGACCCCACTTCTGCCTTCTTGCTGGCTTTGCTTCCTGCTTGAGGCCATCTGGCCCCTGGCCCCTTGTACTCTATCACTCCACTTCCTCACCACTGTCCCTTCTTTTACACTGTGAAGAGGTGTTCGTAAGAGCACCAGTTAATAAGTCATTGAGCCAAGAGGGCACCCTTTATCACACTTTGTGTCGGAATCTGATGAGGACTTTGGGTGCTGGCAGTACCAATTTTTATCCATTATTTTTTCTATTACAGATGATTTTTTTCCACACTGGAGTCAGACAGAGGTCGGCTTGAGCCCAGCTCATGAAGACAAATGCCAGCGGTTTTGCAGGGTCCCAGGATGTCCTCTGTTTCATTAACACAACATATTTGGGATATATATCCATTGCCTGGAAGTTGTCAGGTGGGCAAAACTCAGAGGGGTTTGGAATGATGACTTAATTAGAATCAAAGACAGCAGAGGGCCACAGGCATGCTGGAGGGCAGGGATTGATCACTCAGTTTCTGGAACCTTCCAGGGCTGAGTTCAAATACTCCTTCTGCCCCTCAGCAGCTGTGCGGCCTCAGACTCTGATTTTTCACCTGTAAAGAGGGAAATTGTGCTGACTTGATATCCATGTTAAGAGGATAGAAGGATATGATGGTTGTGGTACCTGATGAGCATTTTGTTAAGCCAGGTACTAGGTTGCACACAGTGAGATAACATGGGTTATCTTAAGGCAGTATTTCTCAGATGAGGGTGAGTTTGCCCTCCAGCGGGCATTTGACAGTGTCTGGAGACATATTTGGTTGTCACAATGGGAGGAGGGGGTGCTACTGGCATCTAGTGGATAGAGGGTGGGGATGTGACTAAACATCCCACAGTGCACAGGACAGCCCTGCACAGCAGAGAATAATCCGGCCCCAAAAGTCAATAGTGCTGAGATGAAGAAATCTGTTTTAATGTTGAAGCAGGGTGAATGTTTACCAGCTCAATAAATGGTATATCTGGTTATAAATAAGGACAAAGGAGCATGTTTCCACAATGGGTGAATGAAAAAGATTATTTTATATTATAACATTTTGTTGTGTGCAGGCAACACATCTACATGGCCCAAGATTCAAAAGATACACAAGACTGTACAGTCCAAAGTCTCCCTCCCACTCTATCTTCTGGATACCCAAGTCCCCTCCCTGGAGGAAGCAGTGTTACCAATTTCTTGTTTATTTATCCAGGGGTCCTCTATGCATCTATAAGTAATTGTATGCATGTATGCACATATATACATTATATGCATGTGTATGCATTCTACACACGTTCTTTGCATCTTGTTTTTGTTACTTAAGCCATCTTGGAGAGCATTTTGTATCAGGACACAAACAACTTCCTCATTACTTCTTTTAAAGATGACAGACTGCCATATTTTATTTAACCACTCCCCTCTGGGTGATTATTTAGGTTGCTTCTATTTTTGTTTGCTGTTACAAACGCTAACGCAATGAATAGCTTTGCATGTACATCATTTTCCACTGAGCAAATATTTCTGTAGGACCAAGTCCTACAAGTGGAATTGTCAAATAAGAAAGTTTGTGCATTTGTATTTTTATCGGATGTTGCCAAATTACTGTCCATTGAAGCTTTACCCGTTTCCATCCCCATTAGCAGTGAACGTAGCAGAGCAGTTGGGTGATTTTATAATTTCTAAAATTTGCTCTCACTGTTTATATCTTCTCATCAAGAACCTTCTGGGAATAAATAAAAGGTTGTTGTGTTTTATAATATCTTGGGCCCAGCTTATTCTCAGCAGTCAGGAATCCAGAATCTGCCCGTGGGAGATCTTTTAAGTGTTATGAAGTTAATGCCTCTGGGAAGTGGCATTCAGTTTCTCTAGAAAAGGGCTATTTAGTTCCTGCTTCCTGGTGCTAATAGCTCCCAAATGACTTTCTTATCAAAGAGTTTACTTGTAGGAAAATGTGGCTCAGCAAATCTCCCTCTGAGTGGTTTTTGGCTTTATTTTTTAAGTTTCTGATTCGAGGACCTTTTTGAGAGTCTGATGGAAGTGATAAAACCCTCTCCCAAGAAAAAGGCACCTGCAATTGTCATATAATTTCAGAAGTTCCAGGAGCCATTTTTGGACCCCCAAGAAGTGGCTGTCTGGATAGGGGTGAGGCTCAGGCTGCCCAGCACCCTTTTCTGCCTTGTCTTGCTCTGTTTGGGGGGCACTGCCGTGGTTTGAAGGCTCAGAATCCTGCAGAACCAGTTCTGTGTGGCCAGAGACTCTCCACTTCCAGGTCTGGCTTCTCCATTTCCTGGCTGAGCAACTGGCCAGTTATTCAGCCTTCTCTGAACCTTAGTTTTCTTATCTGTAGAATGGGCCAATACCTGCTTTGCAGCATTGAGTAATAGAGATAATGATGGAGAAGCACCTAGCACAGTGCTGGGCTTGAAGACCATTGTGAGAAATGAATGCTACTGCTTTTGTTATACTAGAGTCCTTTGCTTTCTGGCAGCCTCCTTTTCAGGCTGGAATCCCTCTACTTGAGTGGCAACTGGGATTCTAAAATGACCATGTTCTTGTTGCAGAGACTTCACACATGCTGTTCCTTCTACCTGGAACACTATTCCCTTCTCTGGTCTCCCGAGATCTCTTTCAGCTCAATTCACCTTCTTGAGAGCCCTTCCCCGCCTCCCCAATTTAAAGTCAATTTGCCTCTGCCGTCTTCTCCTGGTGCCTCCTGAGTTGTAATGAGATGTGTGAGTGTGTTTGGCTGTCTAATGTCTGTCTCCCCACTGGACTACACACTCCCAGTGAGCTGTGGGGACCAACACAAGCAAAGGCCCTGGGGCCAGTGGGAGCTTGGCAGGGGGCACAGGCAGGAGGCCTTTGTGATCTGGAGGGATCACAGGTGAGGAGAGATGAGAGAGGCCAGTAGGAGGCGGGTCAGGGGTCCCAGGAAGACAAAATCTGAATTCTCTTCCAAGAGCATTGAGACATTATTGAAGGGCATGATGCAGGAGAATTACCCTACCTAATTGAGTACTTTAAACTGTAATGTTTGATTATTTTTATAAAATTATTTCAAAATTGTTCTATTTACTTTAAGAACAGATCACCGGCCACTGTGTAGAAGGCAGGGTGGAGGCAGGGGATGGGTTTGCAGAGCAGGGAGACCTATCAGGAGGCTGCAGCCCTGGTCCCAACTCTGCCTGCACGCTGGAGCTGTGTGGCTGGTGGCATCCAAGTAACATCCCTGAGCATCCTGGTATATTCTAGGGGGACACTTTGTCTAAGGGTTGACCCTAGGTTGCATGAGCTGCCTCAGCGCCCCCAGAGCTGACTGAGCGATCCCCCTATTCCAGGGAATGACAGACATCAGGGCTCCAATCAGCATCAGCCTGGGAGAACAAACTAGATTGGTGCTTTCCTTTGCTTATTATAGGGAGAATAAATTATTATTATTGCTATAGGATTATTAAAATAGCCACCATGCATTGAGTGACCATGAGGGCCAGGCACTGTATGTACATGATCCCATTTAATATTTTTTTTTGAAATCCTAGAAATTTATTAGTTGACAATTACCCATAAGAATTTTTATAAAAATGATTGTGGTAAAGTACATATGACAGTTACCATTTTATCAATTTGAAAGTGTACAATTCAGTGACATCTAGTACATTCACAATGTTGTGAAACTATCACCTCTGTCTAGTTCCAGAAACTTTTCATCACCTTAAATGGAAATCCCATACCCATTCAGCAGTAACTCCCCTTTACCCCCTCCCCAGTCCCTGGACACCACTTCTCTACTTTCTGTCTCTATGGATTTGCCTATTCTGGACATTTCATCTAAATGGAATCATACAGTTTGTGACCTTTTGTGTCTGCTACTTTCAATGGGCATCATGTTTTCAACGTTTATCCATGTTGGAGTGTGTGTCAGTACTTCATTCCTTTTTATGGCTGCATAATATTCCATTGTATGGGTAGATCACATCTTGATAATCCATTCATCTGTTGGTGGGTATTTATCTCCAGTCCTTTATTCACACCATTCCCTCTGCCTAAAATGACTGTTCCCATTTCTATTTAGTGGCATTATCCTGCAAAGGCAACCTTGCCTGTAGGTCTTCTCCTGAATTCTCAGGAAATGCTTCCTTGCTTGTGTTCCCATGGCTCTAGCTCCTGGATCCTTGCAGAGCCATCTGCAGACCAGCAGCATCAGCATCAGCATCAGCATCACCCAGGAGCTAGCTAAAGATGCGGAACTTCAGCCAAAAGGAGCCAAATCAGACTCTGCATTTAACAAAAATCCAGCTGATTCTCATGCATCTTGAAATTTGAAAAGCCCTGGGTAGCCCTCCTTTTAATCTGTTCTGAAGTGGCTAAGCGTCATTCTGCTCAGTTGGAGCTCTGCTGGGCCAGGGTGTCTTGGAGTGTGGAGAAGCGGGTAAGAGTGAATCCCAGATCTACCATACACTAGCTGTCTGACCTTGGGCAAGTTACTTAACCCTTCTGTACCACAGTCTTCCCCTCTGTAAGAAGGGGTTGAGGATAGATTCCACTTCATGGGGATTAATTGAGTTAAGGACTAAGTGTTCTGTAAGTGTTAACTTTCATTATTGTTATTATCAGTCATTTTCAAATTTACAGGGTCTACTCCATTTGTTGCATGCAGGAAATGCCCAAAAGTGTTTGTAATGTAAACATGTGACAACATATTAGGGAAGATGTCTTTTGGTTGTGAGTAATAGGAACTCGATTTAAACATAGGAAGTCTGAATTGGGGTGGAACTGGCTTTAAATCTAGGGTTAAAATCTAGGGTTTAATCTAGGGCTCCAATCATATTACAAATTTTATTTCTCTCTCCATTTTTGGCTCTGCTTGCCTCTGCATGTCCTTCATCCTCAGGCAGCCTCTTTTTTTTGTGGGAGGCTTCTGGCAGTTCTAGACAGAGGAAAGGGTGAGTGTATTTCCTGAAAGCACAAGCAGAAGTCCCAGGGAAGACTCTGATTGGACAATCTGAGTCAGGTGCCCATCCCTGAATCTGTCATGAGATTGGAATCTGGCCAGGTGATTGAAATGTTCCATTTGGTGAGGCCTGGGTCATGTGTTCATATCTGAGTAGAGGGAGTCAACCCTACCAAAACCATGTGACCCCACCAAAACCACAGAATTGGTTTATAAAGTCCCAGAGATGTCAGGCAGACAAAAACATGTGTCCTTTATATGAGTAGTGAAGAAGGATTTTCAGGCATCCTACTGAATGATTATATATCATTAATATGGTTAATGTTTAATTAGTGTAATTTTAGGTAATGGCATATTTTTGTAAGTAACAACTTAGCATTTCTTATTTTTTTCAGATTATAAAGATAATACACATTCAGGATAATACATTTCAGGAAAATTTTTGTGGAAGATATAGAAAATCATGAAGAAAAAATCTGCCCAAATCTCACTATGGGGATTATACCAAATTGAGTTCTTTTCTCTTATTAGAGATGTGGTATTTCCCTATTCCGATAGTCTTAAAAACCATGGTTTTTAATGTCTTCACACTGGCATTTATTTTTGAGTTTTCAAGAATTCAGACATTCTGTCAATTTAGACCAGCTGCCTCCTTAAGGAAGTTTGGACTTGATCAAGAGGAAAGATACACCTGGAGCCTGAGAACCTGGGTTTGATATAGTCGTAATTCAGGAGTCAGCAAACTATCGCCTGTAAATCAAATCCTGCCTATGATCGGTTTTTATATGGCCCTAGAGATACAAATGGTTTTTATGTATTTAAAAATTGTGGAAACAGTAAAAGAATATGTGACCAAATGCAGATGTGCTCTGCAAAGCCTAAAATATTTATGATCTTGCACATCACATAAAAAGTTTGCCTACCTCTGATCTATATGTGGGTACATGGATGACATTTACCGTCGCACTTTAGAAAGACCCGTGAATTGTGTAAAGGTGTCATCAATAGCTTTCCAGTGACAGGAGGTGACAGTCTGCCCAGGTGTTCAGGTGAAGTTTTTGGAAAGTTTCATCTTGATGTGGGTGGGTGGACTGAAGACAGGATACAAGGCCAAAATGAGATGATCCCATTCCCACCTTGCTGAAATTGCCTGAGAATTCTGTTCCAGGTATTGCTTAGGTTGAATCTTTGGGGTGAGGAGGTGAAGTGTCGGGGGAGTCCATTTTGTATTTGTATAACTTGGCTTCTCCTGTTAATTAGTGTGGTGTTCTGCTATATGAGGCAGTTTCATAAAATTTTGTGATGAGTTTGCAGCTCAGCAGGTGAAAGCGTTGTGAAGCCTGCCAGGCCTAGGTTCACATCTCGGCTCCGCGTCTTACTATCTGTGACGCCTTTAGGGCAAGCGTCATAACCCCTCTCGGGCTCTGTTATGTATTTCATGGGATTTCGAAGCTTGGATGAGGCGGTTTCAAGGCTCAAATGAGGCAGTGCACATTGGCAGGAACATTTACTGTTCATTGCATTTCCATGTGCCTCCCACATTTCCCAGCCCCCTGGTAGTTAGATGAGCCCTTGGCCAGGAGGGTCCAATGCTTTGTGAGTGGAAGTCACATACATCACTTCCAGCCTCAAGCTTTCAAGGACTGGGTGCATAATGGTTCCATTCTCACATCTCATTCTCACATCTCATTGCTGCAGTACCTGTGGAAGCCTTGTGTTGAAATGGAAGAACTTCCGTCATCCTGGGTCTTTGAGTGACCACATGGAGCGTGGTCCCTTGCCAACTCATGGTGGACATGGAATGCGAGAAATCAACCTCAGTGCTGAGCATAAACTTCCATCCTAACTAATGCAGCATGTAAAGCACTTATATTGGTCCCTAGTAATGGTAAGTGCTCAACAGATGTTAGTTACTTTTGGTAGGATGATAAATTGCCACAGGAAGTTTTGTGATCTGATTGTATGATGTCAATTGCTATTCTGCAATTGGACAAATTAACCTTGGCATTCCTTCCAGCACATGGGGGGTGGGGGGGAACAGATGACTGAAGGACAATAAAGCTTCATTATCTTTAGTTTGTGTCCCTGGATATCCTTGGGGGCAATGAACCATGTTTGCAGCTCTGAGGAAGCCAGGCCCAAAGGAGAATAGCTGGTCATACCAGGATTTGGACTGTCCAAGGCCAGACATTCCCTGGTCTGGAGAGAACCTTGTCTTTGGTGGGGATATTCTCCAAGGGAACATGAATGCTTTTACTAAGTGGTTTGGCCCTCTGAGAATTGCATACTAATCTGCTAGGCCCCTTTATGGACCATCCATATGTATCACTATATTCCAGTAACACAGTAAAAACAGCCAGCAGTCATGCAGCAATTTTACATGACCACTAAAACTTCCCCCAAATGAAACATTTGGTGTAATCAGCAGGGTTTAGTGGAGATGGCTGAGAGAGTTCATTATTTTCATTATAGCCACTGCAATGCTTATGGTCACAACACTGGGATGAGTCTTGCTCTCTCTTTGGTGAGTTGTGATTTGGAAGGAATAAATCCATCATTCATTTAACAAATATTTATTGAGCACATTGGATGATGATGAGGAGGAAATACTGGGGAAGAAAGAAAATCTCTTTCTGCCACTATTTTTTTAAGCTATCCTAGTACTCAGCTGTGTGGCACACAGGCTCAAGGGTTCCAGAGTTCTAGAAGCATCTCCCAACCATGCCACCTTGATCCAGATTTTACCTTGTAAGTCCAGTAGGGCCATCTCTGACTCTTAACCTTCTTGTGAATGGCTGATATGTCAGTCATGAGGAACTGTTATGGAAGTACAATGCATTTTGTGAAACTTAAAGTTGATCAAAAAATAACATTAAACTTTCAGAAATCTGTATATTTATGACATAGTCACTGGGGTGGAGGTGAGAAAATTCCAAAACACATTTGAGGACTTATCTCAGAAAAAGGTAATAGTCAAAACTCTTGGTTGCAAGTGACAGAAACTCCTCTTTCTACTGTAGGTAAGAAAAGGGATCATGTTTTAATCTGGTCCTCTCCACCTCCCAGCCCCAAACAGATCTTGAAACAAGGATGGAATTCCAAGTGGTTAATCTGGGAGGTGATCCCAGGGAGCACCAACAGGGGAATGGGGAAGTGATTCAAGAAAGGGGAGGAGGCCACTCAGGGGCCTTCAATGAGCAGATTAATATTCTGGGCAACTACGTCTCAGTCCCACTGGGGACCTTTGGGAGATGAGGTAGAATATACTTCAAAGTTGTTTCATTCAAGGGGCAAAGACAGTGAACCATTTCTGCTCTAATTCCCATTCGTCACTGGCTGAGGACAGCTCTGAGGGCATCAACTCTCTGGCTTTTCTGACATAACCCATGTCTGACTTTGAGAAAGTCCTCAGGGAGACAGTCGTGGGTGCATGCAGCTGGAAGCATGTACTAGAATGAAAGGTACCAAGGGGCTATGAGCAGGACATCTGCTAAAGGCCTTTTTGGGGATGATTTCCTGTGTTACTGAAGTCATTCTGAAGAAAGGCAGGGGTTCAGCTGGGTATCAGGAATCAGGGATCAACACACCATCAGATCTCTCTCTCCATTTCTGTGTCTGCCTATGTCTACATATCAGCTTAATTTTCTCTCACTCAGGACTGGTTTTCCCCATAAAGTGAGGAATGTGGCCACAAAAGCTCCTGTATGTATTTCTCACTCCACAGTGCCTGTCATCCCAGACAATGACAATCTTCCAGTTCCACTTTGGAAACAAACACAAGAGAAGAATTCTGATTGGCCTGTTTGGGTCAGATGCTTATCCCTGAACCAATCAACTGTGGCCAGTGGGGGGGTCATGTAAAAACATGGCAGCCCCCACTAGATCCTCATGGCTGAAGTAGGAAGAGGTACAAGTCTCCACAGAAGGGAGGGGGTGGTAGGCTGAAGAAACAATAGATGTCTATGATAAAAAGAAAGGATTAGGAGATGCATCCTGTTAAAGCTGTTAATTATTGGGGATAAAAAATTGAATATAAAGTTTTAGTGTGGTTTTCTCAACATGATTTAGCAGAAAGGAAAAAACCTACCATGAGGTAAATATTTCCTATGCACAGGCTGCTGCTATGGATTCAAATTTTTGTGTTTCAAAGATCGATTACAAAGTTTCTCAATAGACATAAACTCAGTTAGTATATGCTTATGATGAGGCTGAAGTTAAGCAGGAAGAGAAGAGAACATTTAGGACACTACTTTCTTCCATTGAGCACTGTCAAGTTTAGGTTCTGGCTGGAAGTGGGTGCACCTCAAGGGAGGGGCTGCATGTAAAGTGGTGTGTGTGTGTGTGTGTGTGTGTATGTGTGTGTGTGTGTGTGCGTGCGTGCATGCATGTGTGTGTGTGCGTGTGTCCAAAGATGAGAGCAACATCCTGCAAATGCCCATTAGCAATGTGATTGCACCAATCTTTTTATTAAGAGGGGGAGTTTATTTCCCCTGCTTGCATCTGGGCTGGCCTATGACTTGCTTAGACCAATGGAATGCTGCCAAAATGATGGTGTTTGACTTCTGGTCTCAGGCCTGGAGAGCCATTGTAGTTGCCATATTTTTTCCCTCTTGGAAGCTAGCACCAAGTAAGCCTTGACTATCATCTTCCAGGGGCTCTGGAGCATGAGGCCACCTGGAGGAAAAGTGGGTGGCCAGCACCAACTGCTAGGACATTGTGGACTTTTCAGTCTCGCAGGCCCTCCAGCTGCATGTGGCCTCATGAATGAGGCCAGGTGAAACCAGTAGAGGAAGTGACCAGCCAACTTACAGGATCATGAGAAATAATCTATTGTGTGGCTTAAAGCCTTTAAGTTTTGGGTGCAATAGATAACTGAAATAGCCCGCGAGGTGAGCATGTGGGGTGTGCATTTTCCACCTGCTGAAGCCTCAGGAGTTCCCAGGATCCAATCCAGAGATGACTCATATCCTCAATGGCCTTCTTGTTTGGAACTTTTATGAAATTTTCACAGAATCAGACCACCTCAGGGGGATCCCAAAACTCAGAAATTATTTTTTTCCCCTTGGATTGAGCCTTAGAAATTCCTAAGAAGGATCTGAGATGAAAGAAAAATTAAAAAACTGTGTTCATATAGCTTCAGTTCAGCAAGATTCATGTTGAATGTTAGATTAAGTGCTAGCATTTAGCCAGGTCATGTTTTCAAGACTCACGGGGCCTCAGGGTTGATGGGATCAAAAGGGCCTTCCAGTATCTGTGACATTCTCAGAAGGGTTGGTCCAAATGGAATGTACCCAGGTCTCTTTGAGCTAGTCCGCTATTTCTTTGAGACAAATGCCTCCCCCTCACATCTCTTCTAAATCTCTACAAATACAACCCCAGAAACATTGACAAAATATTGCATTTCCTGAAGATTCCAGGATAACATAGAAGAAGAGAATACTACATGGCCCCAAAACTTCCATCTTTCCTAGAATTGCTAATCCAGTGGCCGTGTCACTCCGTCCCTCCTCCTCATAATTTCCCCTTTCAGCTCTCTCTAGCAGCAGCCCTTTCTCCAACTTCACCCTGCCTTTCAAAACCCCTTCGGCTTGCCTGCTTCTTTAGCAAAATCTTTAGATAAGCATGCGTGACTTAGGGGGACCTCAGTCTACCTGCCACGTGAAAATATTTCCAGCTACATGATCTTTGCTATTCCAAGGCAGCCAGTCTGGTGTGGATTCTGTGCCTGTTGGATAGCTCATCCTTACATTCAGCAGAATTCTTGTCCTGTAACTTCAATCCAATGCTCCTAGTTTGCTGTCTTTGGCTGTGCTAAACAAGTTGAATTCCTCTTTCGTAGCAATAGATGTTTGAATATAGCCATGTGTCCCTCTCTGCTCCTCTCTCCCTTTCTCCTCTCTCTTTCCTTCCTTTCCTTTTCCAGAGAAGGACTTCACAAACTTTTCCCATGAAAGTCCCAAGAGTAAATATTTTAGACCCTTCAGGCCAAATGGTCTCATATAGCAACTACTCAGCTCTGTCCTGGAGCATGAAAGCAGCTGTAAACAGTATGTAAATGAATGAGTGTGGCTGTTTTTCAATAAAACTTTATTTACAAAATATGTGCAGGCAGGTTGGATTTGGCTCATGCGACCTAGTTTCCCAATCCCTGCTCCAGAATATTCTCTTCAGCCTGAGCATCTCTAGTTCTTTTGACCATTGCTTATTTGATGTGGCTTTCATTTTTTTTCCCCATTGTGGTAACCGTTTTCTGAATACCTCTTAGTTTGCCCATCTATTTCAATATGTGGCTTCTAAAACCAGATGCACTGCTCTGTAAATACAATGGCATAACACTCTCTCGTGCCACATTTTGAGCAAGACAAAGAGAACAAGGGCAATCGGCACCCTCGCAAACTCTGGCCTCATGAGAATTTGATGAATCTTCTCTGTGAAGGTTGTAAACCTGTGAATCCATGGGTCAGAGGGAAAGAAATCAGAAACAAGATCTGTCAAGCTTGAGTTTAATATTTGATGCACAGAGATCTCCGGCTTTTCTGATTGGAATTAGAGGGGGGAAGAGCTGGCCACAGAAAACAACTTTTATCCCCAGGTGAGTACGCAGCAGATGATTCTGTGAGCAGAACTTCCTGAGAACTGAGATGGGAAAAGAGCTTGTGTTAGGAGGGTGAGAAGGTCAGTAATTAAGGCTATGACTGTGCTGTGAGAGGCGAGAGGAGAAAATGAGACTGCCAGGCATGAATAATGAGAAATCTTTGATGGAATTAGCAGTGCAGAACAGATACCAAATGCTTCCTCATTCCTCTTGTAGTCAAAAGTTTTTGCTTCCACTGGATGGAGAAAAAGAGAATTTCATTTCACTAAGGAAGGGGGGGATTTTAGAAAAGTTCTCAGAAGAAAGAGAGACATGTGGGGGTTCATTGGAGGTCTCCAGGGACTGAGCCGTCTCTCAGAATAGCACAAGGATTGGGAGGTAGGAGAAGGCATCAGACCAGGCACACAGGACACTTTTTGCTGCTCTTTTTAGATGTGCTTGATGGGTGAGCCTGTCCATTTCCCTAATTTTAGGTGCCATTCCTCAGCTGATGAGTACTGAAATTTTATCTACAGCTTAGACTTCTCCTTTGGACACCAGACTTACATACGCAACTTTTTTCTTGATTTTTCCACTTGTCAACTCATGGACATATTAACCTTACCACGTCCAAAGCCAGACTCATAATTTTCATCCCCCTTCTCATGTGCCCTGTCCATGCCTTACCCATTCCATAAATGGCACCACCACCTACCCAGCTGTTCCAGGCAGTAACCCAGGTGTCGCTCTTTTTTTTAAAAAAGATGACCGGTAAGGGGATCTTAACCCTTGGCTTGGTGTTGTCAGCACCACGCTCAGCCAGTGAGTGAACCAGCCATCCCTATATAAGATCCGAACCCATAGCCCTGGTGTTATCAGCACCACACTCTCCCAAGTGAGCCACAGGCCGGCCCTCCAGGTGTCGCTCTTACTCCTCTCTTGCCCTCTCCTGCCATCAGCAAGTCCTGTGATTCTAAACTTTATCTCAAGTTGTCCATTCTGTCTGTCTTCACTGTCATCATCTTGGCCCAGGACCCTACCACATCTCAGCTGGGCTTTGGCAGCACCTCCTAAGGGGTCTTAACTGGTCTTTCTGCACCTGCTCACAACCTCCACCAATCAATTTGTCACCTGACAGCTAAAGTGATCTTAAGGTGTAACTTGAGTCTCATCCCTGCTTTCGTTTCCCTTTACACCTAGAATACAATCAAGACCCTGAGTCTTCTGCCTGTTGCTGCCCACCTCTCCAACCTCTTTCTACCTTCCCCCCATTTGTCTACTCTGCTTCAGCTACCCTGGCCTCCTCTTGGTTCCTCAAGCCCACCAAGCCCTTTCCTACCTTTTGTACCTGCTGTTCTAGCCTGGAATGATTTTTTTCTGATCCTCCCCAAACAAGCCACTTATCATCCTTTAGGTCTCAGCTTAAATGTTGCCTCCATAGAGGTGTCTTTTCTGACCCTTTTATAAAGGGAACCCTCCCCATTATTCTCCCCCTCACCCTCTTGCTGTTCTCTTCATGGATTTTTTTTTGTTTGTCTCCCTCAATAGCCTGTAAGCTCCTCGAGGGCAGAGCCATGCCTCTGCAAGGCTTGTCACTGTGTCACCAGCCCCCAGCACAGTTCCTGACACACATAGTTCCTCAGTACATAAATCCAGAAGGAGTGGATAAATAAATGGAGAGTCACTTCTCTGAACTATAGACAATGAGCTTAAACACCTTGTGTTTTTCTTAGTCAGACATATGCGTAATTAGGTGTACAATAAATAATGATGATGACAGCATCTGTGTCTTGCCTGATGTTCATCACCAATCACTAAATTAGTCCATTGTGCCTGTTTTGACAGTTCTGTTTTCAACCTAATGATTTGTTTCTTTTAACTTACGGCTGTTGGCTTTGTTTGAGTTTGTTAGCCTGACAAAGTGGCAGATTATTTTGGTGCTTGCTCCTCTTTATAATGTCATGACTTTAAAAGAAATGCTTTTGCTTTTGGTAAGAAACCCTAGCTTGGACAGTCTCTTAGTCAGGATAATTTGGGTTATGCTGCAGTAACAACAACCCCCAAATCTCTGTGGTTTCATGGTGACGAGGTTTATTCTTGGTCATGTTACATGTCCAGTGGGTGTTGGGGTGTGTGGGGTGTCTGTTCATTGTGGTCACTTGGGGGTCCAAGATGACAAAACCTCCATCTCTACATGTTTCCTTGATCACAATTGCAGGGGGTAGGAAATGTGCAGAATCACACTAAGTGTACACAGAAGACCTCATTTAAATGCAGCTACTTATTTGTGTCTTGAAGCTCACTGTAATCCATGAATCTCCCAGAAGATATGTGCATTTCCAGGTTGTTCCTCAGCACAATTTTGTTTCAGAATGTCAGACTTAAGACTTTCATTAGAGACAGAGTGGTGCGATAGTTAATGACAGAGCTCTGGAGTTAGTGTGCTTGGCTTCAAGCCCTGTTTCCATTGCTTCTTTGGCAAGTTTCTTCACATTTTCATGCTTCGGTTTTTTCACCAATAAAACAAAGTCATGATCATTATCATCATCATCACTATTGGGTTAACCAGGTGCTTGATACATAAGGGTTCAGAAATACTATTTATTATTATTAATTTTGGGGGGTAGTTACTAAGCATCAGAATCAGGAGTTCAATAACTTTTCTTTTCTTTTTTTTTGGGTAGCTGGCCAGTACAGGGACTGAACCCTGGACCTTGGTGTTATCAGCACCACACTCTAATCAACTGAGCTAACCTACCAACACAAGAGTTTAATAGTTTTTAACAATTGGTTGGGATCTATCACTGAAGGAACAGTCTTCTGAAGATGAGGCTCAGGGAGAACAGCCAAATTTAGTGGGTGTTTTAAAGACCATGGACATTAGTTGTATGGACTTGGGGCTGAGTTCTAGCTTGGGCCACCAGATAGCAAGATGGCCTCTGCTAAATTTCACCACTTCCCCAGGCGTTAGACTAACCTCTAACAAATGGGGTGAGTAGCATCCATCTTTCAGGGCTGAGGGAAAGATGAGTAAGTAAGAGGGAATGGAAGTAACTTCCATAGATACTTGAAAGTATTAGTTTATTTCTATATTAGTTTTCTATTGCTGAGGAGCAAATTACTGCAAATTTAGCAGCTTAAAACAACACCCTTTATTATGTCACTGTTTCCACGGGTCAAGGGTCTGCGCAGGGCTCAGCTGGGTCCTCTGCTCAGGCTCTCACAAGGCTGCAATTAGGATGTCAGTCAGAGATGGGCTCTCATCTGAGGCTCAGGGTTCTCTTCCAAGTTCATTTGGTTCATTGGCCAAATTGAGTTTCTTGTGGTTGTTGGACTGAGGTCCTCAGCTCTCCGTAGGCAGTGCATAGCATGGCTGTTTGCTTCTCCTTGGAGACCAAGGGGTGAATCTCTGAAATTTCACCTTCTGTGAAGGTCTCACCTGATTAGTCTGGGCCCACCCAGGACAACTTACCTTTCGACAAACTCAAAGTCAACTGATTAGGGACCTTAATAAAATCTGCAAAATCCCATCCCCTTTGCCATGTAACCTAATCACAGGCTACCCACACTCAAGGGGAGGGGATTAGACAGGGAGTAGACATGAGGGGGTGGGAATCGTGGAATTCTGCCTATCACAACTTCTTTCCTTGAGGAAGAGCAGGTCTGGGGGTGGGGGGTGAATTATCACAGAGGAGCACATCCCAAAGGTTGTGAGTGCCTGGTGCTGGGCTAGATACAGGAGACTGGGAGGTAAATGTGGAAAACTTTGTCCAATTTTTGCCTCTGTTGGGGCTGTGCTTTCCCGACCAGCAGGACCTAAGTAATACCAGCTTGTTTGGATTCTTTGTCTCTCTTTCTCCCTAGAGGTCCCTGTGGTCCCTGCCCTCCCACTCCCTGCCTGAGACCCACCAGCTGTGAGTCAGCATCACCAGGTCCTCTGATCAGAGATGCAGGTGAGCAGTTGGTAGAGTGAATCATAGAACAGAGAAATACCTGAAATGCTTCTTCCAGTGGCTCTGCAGACTGCAGGCAGGCAAAGGAAAACAAACCTCCAATAAAATAAACTCCAGGGAGAGAAAACAAATTTTAAGGGATGACATTGTTTTTTTAAGACTCTGCCAGCTGTTAGAGGCTCTTTGAAACAAAATGAATGCTGTCTCGGTCCTGCAGAAGGAAGCCCAGGGAATCGGGGGTGACTTGTCAGGAGCCCAATCACTGGCCACTTGTGCAGAAAAATAGTCGATTCTTGCTTACAGGGCCATGGGTACACTTGATAACAAGCAAGATAGAAAGGCCAGCAACCCTGAGTATTCTAGGTTCTTCTCAGCAAAGCCTTGAGCATAGCTCCCAGGGAGCATGCCAGAGGGTCACTCTGAGGTCCCTTTCAGAGGGCCTGTGATAGATGTCCACAGCTTTCCCAATGGGGCTACAGTGAAGAAAATACCCAGAGAGGTCATGCCCTCTGTGAGGAAGCTTACTCTGTAGGATGACATTGCTCCCAGCACCTGTCAACACCTCCCCTACAGCATGGATGGCAACTGCTTGTTTGTACAAAGATGTGAGACATGGTAGAGAAAGGGCCTCCTTGGTCAACAAAAAGATTGGCAGGATACAGTGACATGGAGTGTTGGTTTGGATTAGGAAGATTCTTAGCGTCGATAGATATATTAGCCCATTCCTGTTACTTATAACAGAATACCTGAAACTGGGTAATTTATAAAGAAATGAAATTAATTTCTTACACTTTGGAGGCTGGGAAGTCCAAGGTCCAATGAATGCATCTGGTGAGGGCCTTTTCCAAGGTGGAAACTCTCTACAGGGACCCTGGAGACCAGGGTGTGACACTGCAAAAATGGGCTGAGCAGGAGAGACCTAACCTGCTCTGCTCACTTTCTCTCCTTTTAAAGCCATCAGAATCACACCTGTTACTCCATGAGTGGATTAAATCCATTCATGAGGGCACAGTCCTCACAATCTAATCACCTCTTGAAGAACCCACCTTTCAAATACCATCATTGGATTTCTCACCCTCTTAACACTGTTACAATGGAGATCAAGTTTCCAGTATATGAACTTTTGGGGAACACATTCAACCCATAGCAATGGAATTTCAAACAGGGAGTGGGTATTCCAGCCAGCCTGGGTTTGGAATGATATTGATAGACCTGGGGTAGTCATGGGATACATATGAGAAGGGGCCCTTTGTCCTCAATGGATGTTAAAGGGCTGCTTGTGAGGTGAACTAGAATTCAGAGTTGGTAAACAATGGTAAGAGACCACATGCCATCGAGTGCTATTGATAAATGTTAATGGGACAGGAGCAAGTACTGAACTGGTGTGGTATTGATTAAGGAGGAAATAAAATGCAGTCTTGACGTATAAGGCACTGACTGCATTCTGCTTAAAGGCTGTCCCACCGCAGCATACATCCTTGTAAATATGGGGTGTGAAGTATGCTATTCTCTCCTCTCCTTCTTCCTCTTCCCTCTCTTCTATTTATTCTTTTGCTCACTCATTTATTTACTTATTCAATAAATATTTTAGTGCCGGGGCCAGCCCGTGGCTCACTCGGGAGAGTGTGGTGCTGATAACACCAAGGCCACGGGTTCGGATCCCTATATAGGGATGTCTGGTTAGCTCACTTGGGAGAGTGTGGTGCTGACAACACCAAGTCAAGGGTTAAGATCCCCTTACCAGTCATCTTTAGAAAAACAAAAATTTGGTGCCTACCACATATCCACACAGAGCTAAGCACCAGGGTTAAAGGGGTGGAGAATTAGACACAGTTGTTTCTCGTTTGGAGATTACATATGGTGGTAGGAGAGATGCTTTAAAAGGCAATTTCAAGATATGGGGTATAACTTGGGAAAAGACAGGGTCTCCTAGTGGAGGGCAGGGGGAGGGAGAAGGCTTTGGAGGTGAGGAAGTGATGGCTGAGACTGAAGGATGAGTAGGAAAGAGGCAGAATATCACTGAAGAGCTAAAAAGTACCCTTGAGCAGGGATGGGGATGCAGCTTCCAGGGTTGCAGTGTGGGCAGTGGAGGAGGGGCAGGGAGAAGGGTGAGAAGTGAGGCTGGAGGTGAGCAATGTAAGTGCTGGATTGTGTCTTCCCAAAAGATGTGTTGAAGGCCTAACCCCTGCACCTGTGCATGTGACCTTATTCAAAAATAGGCTCTTTGCAATAGCAATCAAATTAAGGTGGGATCATACTGGATTGGGAAGGGGGGGCCCTAAGTCCAACGATTGGTGTTTTCATAAGGCAAAGAAGAGGGAGCTTTAGACAGAGAGACACAGGAGGCACAGGGAGAAGACCATGTGCAATGGAGGCGGAGACAGGAGTGACGCAGCTACAAGCTGAGGATTGTTGGCATCTACCTGAAGCTGGAAGCGGCAAGAGAGGATTCTTCCCCGGAGCCTCCGGAGAAAGCACAGCCCCACAGACTCCTTGATTTTGGACTTTTGCCTCTAGAGCTCTGAAAGAAGAAATTTCTGATGTCCTAAGCCACCCAGTTTGTGGTACTTTGTTACGGCAGCCTCAGGAAACCAACGCAGGGGGTAGATGTGGGAGGGAGGTACCTGCTCCCTCAGTTTCCCAGAGGAGGAAATCCGTGTGAACTGCAGGCATGTGGCAATAACTGTGGTTGTCCCCAGGGGCTGGATGGGGGCTGGGGCACACAAAGGCCCCAGCTGGGGGGACAGCCACCATCAGCCTCAGCTGGCTGTGCTGTGTATTCTGATTTTTCACTAGAAGTTGGAAATCATATATATTTTTTAAAAAATGTGAAAAATCCTCATTTTTCATTATTGGCAACTCATCAGCTAAAATTTAAAAGCACCATGCAGGCAAAACCAAACGTGTCTACAGCCTTGATCTGGACTGTGGCCTGACGGCTGGAGACCTCCTGAGAGCAGTTTAAAAGTTCATGAAATCACCTGTGCAAACTGCCAAACATGATTCTGTTTTGGGACGGTATAAAAAATGAGCACTTTCCCATGTGTACTGAAAAAGTATATACTAAAGGAAAGCTCTGAGCGCTGATTTCTTGCAGAGACCAAGAATAACCAGCAGGGTGCATCTGAGGTCTGGAATCTCTGTCCCCTGACCCCCAACCAAACTTTCCAAGGCAGGTGTCTCTATACATGGAGAGGACTTTGGGTCCTATTCTGAGGACAGTGGGGACCTCAGATTTTTTTCCCCATCTCCTTCTGTTTTCATTGCCTCAGCCCTAGTGGAGCTCCGTCATCTCTCACTGAAATACTCCAACAACTTTGATGGGTTTCTGTTCTTCCTTTCCTCCAACCTATTCTCTATACTTTAGTTGTAGTAGTGTTTTTAAAGTGCAAATCTGATCATGTCACTCCCTGATTAAAATACTGCAGTGATTCATTGTTCCCAGGAGAAAGTCTCAACTAATTAATATGGCATGTGAGGCCCAGCCATTACAACTATTGCAACCCCTGAATAAGCTCCCCTCTTTGTTCTTTTGTATATTCAGCCATTCCTAGAGCTTTAGCATGATTGTTCTCCTGGCCTACCTTCTTCACCTTGCTAACCACAACCTATTCTTCACATCTCATCTTAGACTTGGTTATGTGGGACTTCAGAATTTAATGTGTGCATACAAATTGTGTAAGAGGATCTTATTAACATGCAGATTCTGATTCAGTGGGTCTGGGGTGGGGCCTGAGATTTCTCATTTCTGATGAGCTCCTGAGTTGGTGCTGACAATGCTGGCCTCATTTTGAGGACCTCACTTTGAAGCAGTGTTTTCGAGAATCTGTGATACCACGGTACACATCAGAAGAGAAATTCCCCAGCTTTGACATTCCTGGATCCTAACCTGTCTGCCCAGTGTCTGGGGATGGAGGGGAGGAGCTAAGCAAGCAAGGTTAGCACCACAGCGACCTTCACCTTAAGAAACAGAGAGTAGAGAGCATCATTCAAGGTGGGGGAACTATTTGGGAGAGGTTCCTCTTGCTTCTCCAGTGGGTGGAGAGGGAAAGGGACAAACTTGACCAAGAGGAAAAAAAGGCACTTGAAGAGCCAGCTACTCTCTCTCCCTGACCACATTCTGAGTTCTGCCTGGTGCAACCCTGCTGTCTCTCTTCACCCAGGCCTGTGGCGTCTGACCTCTCTTCTCATGCAAATGTTTTTCTTTGCGCTCCTGGAAAAACTGGACCCATAAATTGAATCCACCTTCAGGCAGTTGAACGTGTGTGGCCAGCACTTACTCAGCAGATAATCACCAGCCTCATTAACCTCGGCTCCTTCTCAAGAGTTTTTTTTTTTTCTTTTTTTGAGGGGGGTTGTGGTTGTGGTGGTGTTAAAGCTTATGAATTACTCTTTGATGATTTCTTGAGTATGTTAGGAGCAGAGTCCTTCATTTCATTGAGTAAATGTAGTTGGTGTTCCAAGCCCTCCTCGTTGGTATGTGTATTGTGGGAATGTGCTCATCATTGCATGTGTATTGTGTGTGTTCATGCCCTCGCACACATTTTAAATGCTGATTAGTTCCATAACCTCTCCCTGAAGGTGTCTCTTACCCATCAAATATTGCCAGGAGATCCGCAGAACCAATGCCTTGGATTTTATTTATTTTTATTTAAATTTTTTTATCGAAACATACTGATGGTACATATTTGTGGGGTACAGATATAAATAGAACTAATTAATATATAATTTTAGATACATAATAAATATATCTAATGACCTAATTAGATATATTAGATAATTCACATATTAGGGTAATTCACATATTCATCATTGCAAAATCATTTCTCTGTGATGTGAACATTTGATCTCTTCTCTTCAGATCACTTGATGACATGCAGTAAATCATTGTTATTTATAGGTGCCTGGTTCTACTGTACACCCATAGAACTTATTTTTCCAATCTAGCTGTAATTTTGCGTCTGTTAACCAGCCTGTCATTTCCCCCCTCCCCCCTTCCCTTTCCAACTCTAGTAACCACAGTTCTTCTCTCTCCTTTTAACAGTTCAACTTATTATTACATCTTGGGTTTTATTCGAAGCATGTTTCTCAGAATGTGTCCTTTGTCTACCTGCATTAAATCACCTGGAGAGCTTCACATGCAGATTACTGAGCCCCACCAGGGACTTGCTTCATTGGACTGTCTGGGGCTGGAGCCCAGGGGTCTGCATTTTTATCAACTCTCCCTGGTGACCCTGATGCACAGGAATGTGGAGAATCATTGCTGTGGGTAAGGCTCAGAGGGTTCTTTCTGCATGGAAGCTGAGTAAATCCACGTATTTTGGGGGTGTTGTCTTGTTTATAGAATACACTTGTATTTCATATTACAAAGTACTTGTGTTTCTCAGGGACCACTGGGTTGACTTTTTAAATGATCATTGTGGTCCGGTGTAGTTATATTGCTTGTTCACCTTGTATTCTGTCTTCAGCCCTGGTTTCCATTTGGGGGACCTTTGCCTGAGCTTCACTCTGTGGAACCTCCCTGTGTTCCCCAGTGGGATTGAGCCCCGGTTGCCCAGAGCAGGGACCTGCTCATCCTGCCTCTGGTATTGGCTTCTGGTATTGGCTCCTGTCACTGTCTCACTGCTCTGCTCCCTTACCACTGCCTCTGAGGATCACCTCCCAAACCCACTACTGGTACCTGTTAGGTCAGCAAGAAAAACGGATTGAAAGACTCTGAGCCAAACGCTTACCACCTCAGGGAGCTTATTTCCAGCAAACTTGGAGGGAAGACTGAAAGATCAGTTCCCACCCCTATGCAGACTAATAGAGGTTTTATAGGGTTTGAATTAGGGGAAGGGGTTTGGTAGCTATTTTGCATTTAGCACTTTGTAACAGTTCTGTGGGTTTCCTGTTCTGCACAAGATTCTGTTTTGCACAAAATCTGGTTTTTCTCAGAAAGCACTTTGCTTAAGAGAAAGGGGGGGGGGTCAGGGGACAGGGTGAGGAAGCAGTTACTATGGCTGTGCTTATGCTAAACTGATTGTGAGGTCTAATAGTACCCAGACCCTTATCTCAGGGCTCTTCTTCTGGGACATAATGTAACTTACTTTGAGCTCATCATCTCATTGAGTCTTCATGGCAGCTTTACCCATCCTCAGCCCCATTTTACAGATGAGAAAACTGAGCCTTGGAGAGCTGAAGCCACTTGGCCAAGCTTAGGAGCTGAGAAAGGACTTGAACCCAAGTCTGGTGAAATAAATGTCCATTTTCTTAGTCTCTACTTTATATGGCAGAGTTTATGGGTAAGTGGTTGGTGATGTGGGGTGTGTGTTGGATTTGGACAAGCTTCCGATCTTCTCTCCTCCTCTTCCCCAACTCCTCCTAGCTGAGGGGGGCATTCATGGTGCACCTCTTTAAGTCGACGATCTGGCAGAGAAAGATAGGACGCTGACCTCAGGTGTGGCTGTCCTGCCATGCTGGGCTGACGTGCACACCTCCAGGCCTGGCTGGCTTATGAACAAGCCTGTTGACAACAACCTGAGCTAAACTTGGCCAGGTGAACCCCAGCCAAGACAAATCCTTTCTGATGGAGTCTCCCCGCCCCTAACCCCACAACCCTAGCCTAAGCAAGGCCCCCCTGAAAGCCGACCTCTGGGTCCCAGTGAAATGCTTCTTTCCTGGACTTTTCCTGGCGGGAAGGCCTTCCAGGGCTTTTGTGTTGATTGATTTTAAGTCTGTGATCTTGTTTGTGGCTGCCTTTGTGTTATAATTTTGCACTTGTACTCACAGGCTATTCTGCCAAGGGTAGAAATTCTATTTTGAAATAATAAACAATAAACTGCTCAGGAATGGTGATGGCTTCCAGAGTTCCTTAGGGCCAGTCTCTCACTTGTTCATTTGGTGAATTCAGAGAGTTCTTGGGCTCCACAGGTCAGAGAAAGGGAAGCCAAACACTTACCCACAAATATTAATTGAGGGATTAATGTGCCCAGGTCTGTGGATGTGTAATTGCAAATGTCAGATGTGCTATTACAAAAAGAAACAGTCACATGAGAGAGAACAACAGAGGGCCAGATTTTATAACCATTTTTTGGTTTGTTGTACAGTCTTTTGGATTGTTCTCTGTACTTACATTCATATAAAACACCCATGCACACATACATGAATAAATGGGATTATATGGCATGTATCATTATTCAACTTGCTGTTCCTTTTACTTGCAAATATATTATAAACTTCTTTCTAAGATAGTACATATGAACTACCTCATTTATTTTTCATTTTTTTAAATTTATTTTTTGACAGTTTTTTAATTGAAACATAATTGATTATATATATTTGTGGGGTACAGAACTGTATATCAATACATGTGTACAATATGTGGTGATCAAATCAGGATAATTAGTATACTCATGTTTACAAACGCAATCTATCTTTGTGACCCTTCATTAATTTCCACTAACACCTCTTCCTCTCCCCCTTTCCTACCTTTCATAACCGCAGTTCTGTTCTCTCTTTCTTTGTTTTTTTTGAAATGAACTGCTTCATTAAAAAAAAAAAGCTGTTTATGATGGAAACTTTCAAATATATAAAAAGTAGGGAGAATTGTGTAATGAATCCCTCTCACCAGCTTCAACAATGATCAACTCTTGGCTAAACTGATTTCATCTACATCCACCCCCCATCTGCTGGCCCCCTTCCCCCATTATTTTGAAGAAAGTCCCAAACATCATATCACTGCATGTATAAATATCTCAGTATACCTCATTCCTTTTTAACTATTTTTTAATATTCCCCTGGTAAATATACCATAATTTATTTATCCTGTTCCTACTGATGGGCATTTCAGCTGCATTTAATATGGTGATGACAGATTTTCTAGTTGTAAATGTGGAATTAAACGAAAGGTTTTTTTTTGTCTCCTCTGAGGAGACTCTTATACTGTGGACACAAACTCTCTGGACCTGAGTGAGATGAAAACATGTTTGTTGCTGTCTCCTGCCCTTCCCAGACCCAGTGGGAAGGAAGGGAGGGGACTCTGGGCCAGGCAGGAGGGGGGTGGGTTTGCTGACTATGGGCTGGGGATGGGGTGGTCATCCCCACAGCCTGAGCAGCACCAAGAAAGACTGTGAGTCAGGCCATCTGGCCAGGGAGGCACAGTCATTATACCATGGGTTCCAGCAAGTGTAAGGGCCATGGAACAGACTAGAGTGAAGTGTCTTAGCTTCATAAGCTTAGTTGCTGTGATAAATTACTACAACGTGATGGCTTAAAACAACAGAAATGTATTCTCTCACAGTTCTGGAGGGCAGGAGCCTGCAATCAAGGTGTTGGCAGGGCCACCTTCCCTCCAATAGCTCTAGGGGAGAATTCTTCCTGCCTCTTCCAGCTTCTGGTGACTCCTGGTTTTCCTGGGCTTGTGGCCGCGTCTCTCCAACCTCTGCCTCCATCTTTACATGGTCTTCTCCCCTGTGTCACTGTGTGTACTTTTCTGTCTCTTATAAGGACACCAGACATTGGATTTAGGACTTACCTAATCCAATATGATCTCCATCCTTAACCATTTACATCTACAAAGACACTATTTCCAAATAAGTTCACATTCTGAGGTTCCAGGTGGACATGAATTTTTGGAGGACACTATTCAGCACTTATAGTGAGTGTCCTGGTACTTCCAGTTGCCCCAGTCAAAAGGCCAGGTCCTCCCTCCTTTTCTGAGGTTGAATGAGCATAACTGTGGCAGCAGGAGCAGTTAGAGTGCGCTCACCGCAAGCAACTGAGAACCCAGCTCTGGGCGGGTGAGTGGGATGGTCTACAAGAAGCCTGGAGGCAAGAAGCCTGGAGGTTGATGTTTCTGGGGCTGGTTCGGTAGCTCCATGTATCAGGGCTCTGAGTTGGAGATTCTGCAGTTCTCTGCTCTTTTCCTTATGGCTGCAAAATAGCTGCTGAGACCAAAAAGGGAATCTTTACACAGCTCCATCCAAAGGCGTGAAACATGAGTTAAAGGGACTGGGGCTGGCCAGGTGTGTGTGTGTGAAAGAGAGAGAGAGAGAGAGAGAGAGAAGAGAGAGAGAGAGAGAGAGAGAGAGAGAGAGAGAGAGAGAGAGAGAGAGAGAGAGAGAGAGAGAGAGAGAGAAACACACAGAGAGTGTTCTTCCTATGAAGGAGGAGACATCTTTCCCAGATGTTCCCAGGAGACCTCATTGATCAAGATTGGGTTTCATGGCCACCCTGGCTGCAAAGTAGGCTGGCAAAGCAAGCATCTGTTCTGTTCAGCCTCTGTAGAGGGAGGTGAGAGTCAGGAAAGAGCTCAAGAGCTGCCTTGACCACCGGTGGACAAATGGCCCTCCTACTCTTCCCAGTAAATCACCAAATAATCCATTATGTTCTCCTATCACTACATTCAACCTCCCGTGCCGCAAAGTCATATTATCTTGTTTATCACTGAAGACCTTTGTGCATCAACAATGTTAGGGTTAGTCTCATCACAAGGCCACATTTGCTTGGAGGGCTCTTTCTGGAGAAACCTTATTAAATCAGTAGTTTTAGTCCAGTGCCACTCCCCACCTCCTTGCCCTGCTCCCAACCCCTTGCACAGTTACAACAATGCACAGATGAACATCCCTGTCCATTAACACTTGCGCCTCCCTGACTATGCTTCGGTAGCATAGATTTCCAGATATGGGATTGCTATGTTATATACTCCATGCATGCTTGTTGGGAGCTTTCTCCAGGGTCAAGTGAAGATCTCACTTGCTCGTCTTCAAGCTGACCATAGCCCACAGTTTTCAGGGAAAACTAGGCAGGAATATGCGTTTATCTCACTTCCCCCTGTAATCCGTTGTCTCTGCCTGCCATGCCTCCCCCGTTTTGCCAGGGAGGTTCTCTGATGACTCTGGGGCTGCTGTATACATTATTCATACATCTTTTTATATCACCTACTGTGGCACCAGTTGGGGACAACAAATACTACAAACATGGCCCCAATAAAAAAGAATGTGTAATCAGTCTTTAAAAATTCCTTCTTGTCTGCCGAGTGCGGCACGTGGGGGTGGGAGGGAGCAGCTGGCAAGTCCTGCTAATTTCGAGGCTGCTTCACTCCGAAAATGACAGTGGCTTCACCAGCAGCCGCTCCCCAAGCCCCGGAAAGGGCAGACCTCAGGAGCCCTGGCAGATTTTATGGGGATGGAGTGCGTGTCTGATGCCACAAGGGAGAGACAAAAAATTATTTGAACGCATTATTCCACCTCAATAAATGGGCGTGTTATTTCTGGCTCCATCTCTCAGAAGCTGACAGTAGTGAAACTTGGTTATTTCTTGTTTATTTTTTTCCTCCCGTTTTGTTTTATTTTTTTTAAACTGAGGTTTAACATTTACACAGTACAGTGTACTCAGCTTAACTGTGCGATTAGACAATTTCTTTTAAATGTCTGTTGTTGTGGGTTGAATTGTGTCCCCCTCAAAGATTTGTTGGGGTTCTAACTCCCAGTACTTCAGATTATAACTTATTTGGAAATAGATTTATTGCAGATGTAATTAGTTAAGATGAGATCATACTGGAGTAGGGTGGGCCCTAAGTCCGGTATGACTGGTGTCCTTATAAGAAGAGGAAATCAGGACACAGACACACACAGGGAGAATGCCATGTGAAGATGAAGGCAGAGATTGAAATGATGCATCTGGAAGACAAGAAACCGTATAGATTGCCAGGAACCACTAGGAGCTGGAAGAGGTGAGGGAGAATTTCTCCCCTAGGGCCATCAGACTGGATATCAGAGCCAGCAGAATTGCCAATGCCTTGATTTCAGAACTTTAGCCTACAGAACTGTGAAACCGTAAATTTCTTTTTTTTTTTTTTTGAAACCGTAAATTTCTGTTGTCTTGAAGTCCTAAGGATGGTGAGTAGACAGGATGAGAGGTAGTCTCTAGAAGCCCAATGCCTAAATTTAGATCTGAGCACATAGTGTGTGCCATATGTACATGGTACATGCATAGTACATAGATACATATGTACATACATACATACATACATACATAGTGTGTGCCACTATGGCTTTATAGACATAATCTCATCTCATCTTCACTCAGCCCAGTGAGGCAGGTGCTACCACCAGCCCTTCTGTACAGATGAAGAAGGTAAGAGTCTTTTCCATCAGAAAGTAGATCAGTGATTTCCAGGGGCTAGGGAGGGATTGCTAATAGGTTTGGGGTTTCTTTTGGGAGTAAAGTAAATATTCTGGAATTAGATAGTGGTGATGGTTGCACAACTCTGTGAATATTCTAACCCCCCCCCAAATGTACATTTTAAAAGGGTGAATTTCACTATATGTGACATATCTCAATTTTAAAAACCATGAGATACCACTTCATACCCGCAAGGGTGACTATAATCAGAAAAACGGACAATAACAAGTGTTGGTGAGGATGTGGAGAAATTAGAACCTTGTCTATTGCAGGGGGAGTGTAAAATGGTGTAGCTCCTGTGGAAAACAGCTTGGCTGTTCTTCAAAAAGTTAGACATTGAGTTACCATATGACCCAGCAATTCTGCTCCTAGGTGTATATACCTGAAAGAAGTGAAAACATCCATCCTTAGGAAACTTGCACACTCATGTTCATAGCAGCATTATTGATAATAGCCAACAAGTGGGAACACCTCAAAATGTCCATCAGCTGATGAATGGATACATAAAATGTGGTCTATTCATATAATGGAACATTATTCAGCCATAAAAATGAATGAAGTACTGATACATGTTACAATGTGGACGAACCTTGAAAACAAGGTTTTCAAGAAGGCAGACACAAAAGGTCACATATTGTGTGATTCCATCTACATAAAATGTTCAGAATAAGCAAATCCATAGAGACGGAAAGTAGATCAGTGTTTTCCTGGGACTGGGGGAAGGAGGACTGGGGACTAACTGCTATTGGGTTTGGAGTTTCTTTTTTGCATCAAGAAAATGCTCTGGAATTAGATAATGGTGATGGTTGCACAACTTAGTGAATACACTGAAAACCACTAAACTGCACACTTTAACAGGGTAAGTATTATCATATGCTAGCCATAACAGCAACAATAATAATATTAAAAAAGACTCTCATCTGTGATGATACAAGGAGTATTATTGTCCACCTCCAGGGCCCAAGCTCTGGATCTCACCCTGCCCAGACCCTTCTCCGTTCATGAGATATCCTTGTCCACGTCCTTCCTAAGAAATCCCAAATTACCAGTTTTATATGCTTCATAGGGGAATGCACATTGACTGAAGAGATGGTGTGGCAGAGTGGTTGAATTGCTGGTTAGAATCCCCATCTACTGCTCATTGGCTGTGCCTCAGTTCACCCATTTGGCAGATGTGGTAGTAAATAATAGTACCGACTTTGCAGGGTTGCAATGAGGAGTAAATGAGTTAATACACATGATGTCTTTTGAAGTGTGTCCGGCTGATAGCAGGTGCTCAGCATATGTTCTCCTGACTCTCATTTGCCGGGGACCTCAGCCTGGACCCTGGCTTGTCTCTGAGTTTGGGCATGTCTGCAACTGCCTTGTCTTGGTTGTCTAAGAGGTATGTGGTAAGATCAGGCTGATACAGTGGTCCAGGCACAAAGGTGAGGGAAGAAAACAGCCCCTTGGATTGATGACACTAAGTCTAACCTTTGTTCCTTGTGTTATTGCTATTTGGAATTCTTTTTGTTTTTCAAATTTATTTTTTACAAATCAACATACAAAATTGTATGTATTTATTGTGTACTATATGATGTTTCGAAATATGTATATATTGTGGAATAGTTAAATCTAGCTAATTGACAAATGCATTATTACCTCACATGGTCATCATTTTTTTGGTGAGAACATTTAACATCCACTCTCTCTCTTAGCTTTTTCAAGAATGTAATACATTGTCATTAACTGTAGTCACCATGCTGTTCAATAGATCTCTTGAACTTACCTCCTAACTATAAATATGAATTTTTTATAGCCCTGATTTTGGGCATAATGTAAGTAAAGCTTAAAAAGATCTGGTGGTACAGGGGCCACATAGTAATCATAGCAAGTTTCAGTATTCAAATTAGAATTTGAGTGAACTTGGATAATCAAAGACTTTTGAATTTTACTCCCTGTTCTCTGCTAGGTCTCCTCAAGGCTGAATAGCTTTGAAATGGTCATATATTTGCATAATGGCTTCCATAAAGCTAATCACTTTAGGTCTGGAAGCATTTTTGCCTGGGGCTATTACAGTCCTCTGCTCCCTAGCTGATATATAAAATGGGGTAATTGAGGATTTTAAAAGTAAAGCGAGGGGTGTTAAAGAATCTATCCCGGCCTATTTAGAGCATGGAAGGACAGACCAGTCTTCAGAGCAAGACAGCAGGTTGGGAGAGGGGGTGGAATACAGAGGAGACTGGAGAAGGTATATAATGTAGGCATTTATGTTATTTGTGAGAAATTTCCTCTCTGAGTCAGTCTTGAAAGGGGGCGCTGACTGACTCCCTTTGGGTTGGTCAATGCTGTGTAGCCAGTGAAGTCTGGTAAGATTTCCCTACCATTTCTGTCTTTCCATTAAGTTTCCCAGGAGCCCAACCACTGGGTAGTAGTCTTGGTAGGGATAACTCTGTTTCCCTGCTACTTGGTTTATACATTTAAAATAGATGAACCTTGAAAATCTGTATGTCATGGTAATGGAGGAGGATTGTTTTAACAGAAATTTTATTGTTTTCACTAGCCAATACTTTAAAGTGGTACAAAACTCAAAAGGTGCAAAGAGGCACGCATTGAAATGACATCCTTCCATGCCTCTACCTCCAAACAAGCTCCCATCCCCACAGGCCACCAGTGTTGCCAGTTTTTGTCTTCTATATCTATGTATCTATATGAGTATATCTATGTATCTACATGTGCATCTGTATTTGTAGCTGTATCTGTATTTACCCATCTTCTATAAATGATAGCTTACTGTAAACTCTGTTTTGTACTTAGCTTTTTCCATTTAAATTGTGTATTAGTTTCTTGTTGCTGCCATAACAAATTACCACAAATTTAATGGCTTAAAACATCACAAATTAATTTCTTTTTTTACAGTTCTGGAGGCCAGAAGTCTGAAATGGGTCTCACTAGGCTAAAATCAAGACAATTTTTTGCCTTCTCTAGTTACTAGAGACTGCCTTCATTCCTTGGCTCATGGCTCCTTTCTCCCTGTTTGAAGCCAGCAGAGTAACATCTTCAAGTCTCTCTTTGACTCTGACCCTCCTTCTTCCCTATTTAAGGACCCTGGTGATTACATTGAGTTTGCTTGGATAATGCAGGATGATCTCTTCATCTCAATATCCTTAACTTGATCTCATTTGCAAAGTCGCTTTCACCATGTAAGATGATACAGTCACAGGTTCCAGGGATTAGAATGTGGACCTCGGACGGAGGGGGGGTGCGGGCATGATTCTGCCCACAACAACTTACCTTGGAGATATCCTATGTCAGGACATAGAGTGTCCTTTCTCTTTTATCAGTGGCAAACATACTACCTAATTGTTGGATGTGCCATAATTTACTTAATCAATCCCCTCCTGTCGAACATTTAGCTTGTTTCCAGCCTTTTGCTCTTACCATGAGTGCCACAAGGAACAATGCCTTATTTGGACCTTTGGTAGCATATCTGTAGGATGAATTTCAAGAAATGGAATTGCTGAATCAAAAGGTATGTATATTTGTCATTTTATTAGATGTCACCAAATTGTTCTAAGGACAGTTGAATTTTTTTTTTTTTTACTGTAGGAAATTTCAAAGATATAAAAAATAGAGAAAATAGTTTCATGTGTGCTGTGTACTCATCCCTCAACTTCAACAATAACAACTACCAACTCGTGGCCATCTTTTTCCATCTACATCCCATATGGGCTCTCTGTACTGTCTCTGTTATTGAGGGGCAAACCCCAGACATCATATATTCCAAGGGAGAGATTTAAAAATCTTAAACACAGTAGCATCTGTTAATGAGTGCTATGGTTTAATGTGTTCCCCAAAGTTCCAAGTACTGGAAACTCAACCCCCACTGTGACAGTGTTAAGAGGGTGGAAAATCCTATTATGGTAATTGAGAGGTGGGGCCTTTATTTTTATTTATTTATTTATTTAAAATTTTAATTTATTATTAGCATATTCATTTTTACAAATCATGAGATTTCTTTATGCCCTTCACACAACCTATCATTTCCCAAATCCCCTCCCTCCCTCCCCCCAACTCTAGTATCCTTAAGTTTGTTCTCTTCCTCTGAAAGTTCAACATTTTGTTGTTGTCCTTTCTTTCTTTCCTTCATTCCTTCCTTCTTTCCTTCTTCCCTCCCTCTCCCTCCATCCCTCCCTCACTTCCTAGCTGCCAGTTAAGAGTGAGAACATGTGGTATTTCTGTTTCTTTGTGTGGTTTATTTCACTTACCACAATTTTCTCCAGACTCATCAATGTTGCTGCAAATGGCAGAATTTCATTCTTTTTTATGGCTGAGTAGTATTCCATTGTGTGTATATGTCACATTTTCTTTATCTAGCCATCGGTCAGTGGACACTTAGGTTGGTTCCATATCTTGGCTATTGTAAATAGAGCTGTGGTGATATGAGAGTGCAGGTATTCCTTCCACATGATGATTTCCATTCCTTTGGGTATATACCCAGTAGTGTGATTGCTGGATCATATGGTAGCTCTATCTGTAGTTGTTTGAGAAACCTCTGTACTGTTTTCTATGACGGCTGTGCTAATTTACAGTCCCACCAACAGTGTAGAAGAGTTCACCTGAAAGGTGGGGCCTTTAAGAGGTGATTAGATTGTGAGGACCGTGCCCTAGTGAATGGATTAATCCACTGATGGTTTAATGGTGATCATGGGTATGGTTATGATGTCTTTGTAAGGAGAGTGAGTGAGAAGCGTGGCTCTCTCTTGCTCAGCCTTTTCTCTAGGTGATACCTTGCATCTCTGGAGAGTCACCACCAAGAAAAACATGTGTTTCCTGAACTTTGGACTTCTCAGCCTCTGAAACTATAAGCAAGAGATATTGTTTCTTTACAAATTACCCAGTTTCAGGTATTTTGTTATAAGTCACAGAAAATGGACTAATACAATGAGATTCTTATGGCAAGACTGAACCAAGAGGGGAATCCTTCCCAGGATGTCACACCAGAACACCTGCACTCCTAGGACAGTGACCCTCCACGTGGGAGAGCCTGAGCGTTTGCTGTCTATCATCATATGCGAGGTTGTTGTAGAGATAGTGGCTCATCCCACCCTGCCACCTGGTTCCTTTTTACCCAGGGTAATCTCAGAAATCAGCATCATACTGCAGATTTGTGGAGATGATGTTCTGGAAGGTTGGATAGTTAGGAATGGGCTGAATCAGCGAGCTGTTTTGGAACTCTGGTACTGAGCGAGAGCCTGAAGCAATAAAAGAGTACTTTGCGACCTGCTGAATCTGCACATTATTAGCAAGTGAGAGCCCTCTCTGTAACATACCAGAACTTTGATATCTTGCCTTATCAAATTTTCACACCACCTTTCTGAGAGTAATAAAATAGCAGCGAGAGGGGACGGGCTTTATCGGGAGACTGGCTCTGTGGGAGGAGAGGTGGTGTTTTTCCACCACTCATATCTTGACAAAGGATTTGTTCTCTATTAGTGAATTTGAGAGTGCGGCGTTTACAACAGTGTAACCTGGAATGGTGATTTGCTCTGCTTGTCAAAGTCACCATAGTTTGCTGGCCTTTTAAGTCATGGAATCTATGGAGACATCCCAGGGAGGCAGGGGAGGCTGAGGTGGTGTTGTGCCCAATTTCAAGATAGCAAGAAAAAAAAAAAGCACTTTGGAAGTTCCAACACCCCCGAGCCCCCAACCTAGCGGTGGTCTCACCAGTGATTCCCGAGGGCTGCACCATGACAGAGCCTCCAAAATCCAGCTGCTCTCCCTGCCTTTGCCTTCACGCTCACTGCACCCTGCTCCAGGCCACGTTGTTTCTCCCCTGAGTTGCTACAGCACCTTCTGACTGGACTTCTTGCTTCCATCCTCCCCCCTCATACAGCAGCCAGGACAGGTCACTCTGATGCTCAAACACTGCCGGAGGCTCCCATCTCACTGTGGAGAAGACAAAGCGCCCATCTCCTCCCTCATCTGCTGCTGGCTCTTCCTCCAACTAACCAAGCCTCAGGGCATCTACCCTTGCTGTCCTCTCCACCTGGAAGGCTCTTCCCTAAGAGAGCTGCAGGACTTGATCTTGTCTCTTCAGTGTCACCTTGAAGGGAAGCCCTCCCTGGCCACCAGGCCGAGACTGCAATGCACCCCTCACACCTCCACTCCCCTTCCTTGCTTTAATTTTCACCTTAGCACTCACAACTAACCATCTAACTAACTATACATAGATAGTATATGTAATGTGTTAATATATAGTTATACACATTACATTACTACGTATTAATTGGTTACAATGACATATTAACATTAAATACATGATATATTAGTAACATATGTTAATATGTTAACTTGTTTTCCTTTTCTTCCCTCTGTCTCCCTCATCTAGACCATAGGCTCTGTAAGACCCATGACTTTTGTCTGTCTGGCTCACTGCTGTATCCTCGGCATGTGAAGCCATGCCCGGCACACATGGGATCTTAATTACCATATGTTGAGCACGTGAATGACTACTTTTAAGGCTAGAGTGATAATACTTGCATTGAAACATTCCATTTCAGGTTGAACCCTGTGATGGGATTTGGTGTTACAGAAGAGGGAGGAGAGGGAGGTTGAGGTTCTCTGGAGACCAAGATGGATCAGAAAATGCTCTAGAGGTTGGCTCTGCTCATTCCCAGAGCCCCAAAGGGTTGATAGGAGGAGGGGAGCTGAAGACACATTCCCCCCAACCATGACAGAGCAGGGGCAGGTGGAGGGGTGCAAGGGCCCCCCCCTCAGTGGGAGGAGATGAAGTTGCAGTCTTGCTCCTTCTGGAACCACAGTTTATCTCCCATCTGTGGTTTCACACATGCAGCGCCTTTGGTTGTAACATCAACCATGGAGTTTACAAAAACACCTCATTCCAGACATTCTAGAATTCAACTCCACTTTACAATTGAACTCTCAGCCAGATGTGGGACTTCTGGGCACTGGGTGCACCTGCAGTGGGACAGGTGGGCTGCATAAGGCATCTCCACAGGAGCGTCTCATTCGAGGATTTCTTAGCCTAATTCTGTATCATCCCAGCTGGTTGTGCTTTTAGCTTTTTAGCAACTTTAAAATCAGTTTGGATGTTGCCTTAAAGGAGATTTAGGTATTTCTCTAAGTTTTTTTTTGGTAATATATTATTTTCTTTTTAATCATGCAATATATCAAACATATAGAAAAGAGCAGAAAATAAGAAAAGAATAAAACAGACCCTCCCCGACCCCCAGTTAACGATGCAATTATGCAAAATCTGCTTCAGACTGTTTTGAGTTTTTTATGAAGCAATATTGCAAATACAGCCAAACAACTGCTTTCCAGCACATTTCCCTACTTCCTTGTCTCCCTCCCCTGGGAACCACCATTCACAGCTACTTCCTGCACACATCTTTCTGAGGGTGTCACACAGGGATAAGCATGTGGTGGTAGCTTCTAGAAAGGGTCTGGAGTTAGGAAACTAGGCCTCAGATGTCTGGGACAGTATACCCAGGAATGAGTTTGTACTTTGCCCCTTGGTATATGACAAGACAAGTGCTGTTTGCTTACAGGTGGACATTAATTTCACCTCCTGATGTAGCCAAAAAGCTGTATGGAGTTGTCTGTAGATACCGTATGTAATTTTGTATCTACCGACCCCCTTCTCCCAGTCTCCCCATCCTTGCTAGTTTCTAGTAACCACTATTCCACTCTCTACTTCTATGAGATCCACTTTTTTAGCTTCTGCATAGGAGAGAAGAACGTTTGGTATTTCTCTTTCTGTGCTTGTTTTAATCATGAAATATTTCAAACATATAGAAAATAACATAAAATAAGAAAAGAATGAAACAGATCTCCCGACCCCCAATTTACAATGTAATTATGCAATATCTGCTTAAGACTGTTCTGACCTCGCTTATTTCACTTATAATTTTCTCCAAGCTCATCCATGTTGCTGCAAATGGCAGAATTTCATTCTTTTTTAAATGGCTGAGTAGTATTCCATCAGGTAGTGGTTAGATTCCATTATTCACTCCCATACATATACCAGCTGGTAGCAATTGGGGAGCTTGAAGTCTCATGCTTGACTTTCAAATTACACTTTCAAGCACATATTCTCAAGTATACCCTGTTTGATATTTCCTCGATATATCATCGAAAGTTCTTTGGATGCAGAAAAATAGAAAAAAAATCTGGATATCTTAAGCAAGGGGGACTTTATTGGAAGGATGTTGGGGAAACTTGTTCAAATAAGATCCTACTGAAGAACCAGACTTAGAGCAGACAGGAGTCAGGCAGCTCCAGAGGACCTTGACAGCAGTGCGGTGTAAAGATTGGCTGTGGGAATCAGACTGCCTGGATTCAAGTCCTGACTCCACCACATACCAGCTACTGGGCTAGGGCAGGTTATTTAACATCTTTCTGAGTCAGTTTCTCCATTTTAAAAATGGAGATAATATTACTTTTCTCAGTGTTATTGGGAGGAGTGAGTTCATATATAAAAAGCAATTGGAAGGGCTTGGTAAACTTCAGCCATGAACCCATGTGCCTCTGCTGGAATGAAAGACCTCCAATCGCTTTATCCTTAAACCCCTTTGCTCAAGATCAAACTTCCAGGAGGGTGCCTAATTGGCGGAGCTGTGTTCTTGGGGGGCAAGGTGAGAAGGGAGCTGTGGTAAGAGCCTCCAGGGACCTCTCCCCCTTCCATAGTTTAGGGAGCAGGGACATGGATTATTTACCATAACCAGTCTGGATAAAGGCAAGTGAGATACTCTGAGGGAGGGGAAATAGAGCCAGAGGAGCTAAAGAGAGACAAATACTCAGTCCAGTCTCATCATTTTCTTCTACACATGTGTGTACATTATCTTACATTCTTATCACTGTTTTCCTTCTGTCCATTGCAGTCTGCTGCCAAAAGTTAAAGTAAAATGAAAGCATTGAGATGGCTTGGTGATTGGCTTTTTGGTTTCTGTCTGGATGCTCGGCATAGTGAAGAAACCCCCAAGAAACTTCCTCCATCATTGTGCAAATTTGCAAGTGTGTGCATGCTCCTTAATAACACACGGTTGTGTGGAAGCATAATTGAGTTCAGTGTTTAGCTCTCTGGAAGGAAGAGGTATGTTCTTATTAATTACAGTGTGCAATAAAAGCAGAGGTGGGATAAGCAACTACTGCTTTCTAGAATGAAGTAACGAAAGCAAAAGCCAAGTAGCTAAAACTTATCCAACTGAAAAAAATGTATATAAAGTTTACATATGTATAAAGTTTTGTTGTCATTCAGTTATAAATATTTAGTAATTTCTATTATGATTTCCCTTTTAACTCACAGATTATGATGAAGGATATTTTTTATTTTCCAAACATATGCTTGTGTTTAGCTATCTTCTAGCTGTCAACTTCTAATTTTGTTGCATTATGATCAGACAATGTCAATTATATAGTGGATTTTGTTGAGACTTCCTTATGGCCTAAGCTGTGGTCAGTTTTTTTTGCACATGTGCCATGCATGCTTAAAAGGAATGTGGATTGTCTGTTTTATAGGAGAGAGTTTTTATTTTAAGTATATAACCAAGGTTAGCAGCATAATTGAAGTCTAGCTTCTTTTTCTGTCTGCTAATCTCTTAGAACCTTAGTATGTTAGTCAGAGTAACACCAGACAATGTTGCTGTGACAAATAAACCCTGAAATCTCAGTGGTTTAACACTCATATCACAGTCTGGTGCAGGGCAGGGGCTCTCCTTGAGGGCCCTCATCCAACAGGGCTTCAGAGATTGTGAAAGTTTGCATCTTGTAATTCTGCTGTCTCAGTTTTTGACTTGTAGCTATGTGAATGGGAAGAGAGGAAGCATGGAGATCTCACACTGGCTTTTGAGTACCTTGGACCAGAAGTGATGTGATTTCTTACCTTCCACCTGGTCCCAACCTATCTGCAAAGGAGGCTGGAAAATGTGGTCTTCCTGCATATCCAGGAAGAGGAATGATGTGCTGAACACAGTGTTGTCTCTGGCACACTGAGCGTGTGCTGAACATTTCTTACTCTTTTTGGGTATTTGTTTTTCAATATAACTTTCTCAGTTTTTGCTTGTATAGTTCCAGGCTATGTTGTTTGGTGTATTCAGCTTGATGATTATTGTATCTTCTCAGCAAAGTAGTCAAGATTCCTATATGTGTGAATAAAAAAGTGTTTTATAGATAGATGACATCAGGGAATGTTAATACTTTCACAGAGCCCTAAAGTCCCTTCTATTTCTCTGTTTTACAGACAAGGATAACTGAGTCCTAGAAAGGGGTCATTGGTCTCACTAATTTGTGGCAGAATTGAGACCAACATGGTGGTAACTTGGACTTTTCCCCAGCATGTTGTTTTCCCTCTATCTTCACTCTACTGATTTCAGTTGCTTCCTATAAACCTTCCAGTGCTAAGTACATAAAGATAGTGATTAATCTGAACTTCTCAAGAAAGTCCTTTCCTTGTTGGGAATGAGAAATCTCAGAAGACAAAAACCATCAAGTAGTAGTGTTTCAGGGAATGACTTCCAAATTAGTCCCTTTACCTTTTCTTTTTTCCTCTTCTTCTTCTTTTTTTTTTGGTCACAAAGCATAGTTGCAGGAAACACACTTAACTTGAGATGAAACATGTATTAGAGGAAGGTTCTGTCTATAGCATTATCTATTACTCTAACAAGCATGAAAAAGGAGAGAGGGGACGCTCTTTCTCTAGCTATTATTACCTCCACTATAGAGTTGACATACACAAGCTCATTATTGTGTTATGTTTTATTCAACAAAATAACTTTAATGTTGTAGCTTAAATTGAATTCGCTAAAACATCTTTATCTCCAACATAATGTGCCTCAAGTGTCTTCTTGGTGCCTGCATTTTCTCTAGAATTATAGTGCTGAAACTATGGAAATGGCGAAATTATAGGCAATCTGCAAAACAATGTGGCTATAACGTGGTAATGGGCCTTCCACATAATTAAAGGAACATTTCCTCATCAGAGATGTTCTATCAGAGACCCAAAGGCTATCATTGTACAAATCATCCATTTAGGAAAACCTTTATTCCCAGTAGCCCATAAAAATCTGGTTATGTAAACAGACTTGCTTATTCAGTAACATTAATGGCTCCTCACAGTTAAAAAATAATCAAGGTGATTGACCTATCATCTGCCTTCTCAGTGACTGAGTGTCACTTTTGATGGTTGGGAGCCTTTAGACTCTGTGAAAATTGTTCACAGCTGGCATAAAGACACAGGGAAGGGGCTTTCAAAAACCAACAACCTGTGTATTCCCAGCCTGTTAATCAATAGAAAATCACTACAACTGGATTAAGGTCTTGTACCTAGTAGAAAGGCTCTAGCAGACAATGGAATTGGATTCTTACCCTTGATATGACACCTCTTGAGTCAGATCAGATTCATGTGTCATAGATGCTTGCTGAAAAATTGCTCTAGATTTCTGTGCAATAGCTGAACTTGTGTTAAAAAAGTTAAAAAAAACCCTAGCATTAAATGTTTTAATTGATACCTTCTCAGCAGTTACTTTGTTTTGAGTATGATCTTTAGATATGGTCCTGAATGACTCATACTGAGGAAACCTCCAATCCGGGTTGTATTGGATGATGTCTGATGGTTGGTTTGTTTTAAACATGAATCTCTTCCCTTTCTGTCCCCTACATTCTATTCTCATTCTTCTGCACCTTCTTCAGGGGGGATTCACGTATTCCCAAGGCCCTTAAATCTTTATTTCCATTGCATAACTCTCTATATGACTCTGGGATGATATACTCAACTGTCCACTGGTCACCTCCGCTAGGATGTCCCTTGGGCACTGACATAAGCTTACTCTTCCTCTCCCGATTTCCTCTTCTGCCTGGGTTCACCGGCTCAGACTCACAGAGCCACCCATGCATGCTTCCAAAAAAACCCTGGAGTCACCCTGCATTCCTCTCTTCCTCAATCGAGTTAGTCTATCCTCTCGTCTCCACCCGCATTGCCCCAGCCTTGGTCCCCCCTGCCATCATATTTCACTTGGCCTATTGTGGCCTCTTTCCTGGTCTCTTTGCCTCCCTTCCATCCTCCAGCCAGACTGCTCTGTTTATAGCACAAAGGGGATCATCACTCCCCTGCTTAAAGACATTTACTGTGTCCCTTTGTCTACAGGATAAACATGGTTGACGAGAATTTATATGATTTGGCTCTCACTTCCCTCTACATTCTTCACTTTTTACTCTTAAGTTATGTGAACTTCTTTCAGCTTCTTGGTCTTCACACGTGCTCTCCTTTCTGCTGGGAACAATCTCCCACCCCACTCCTCAGTCACCTGCTTAACTCCTGTCATCTTCTAGTCTTCAACTTAGGGGTCCTCTGATGGGGGAAGTATTTCTGATCTCCTGATACTTCTATGAGCACTCATGACCCACGTGTACTGCTATCACAGCTCTTAGCACTCTGAGTTGCAAACGATTTTTTCTGTTTCCCTCATCAAATACAATGTTCACTGACGAGAGGACATGTAGTTGTTTGTCATTGTATCGTCGTCATCTGACATTTGACTCAATGCTCTGAAGTCTGCTCTAGGACTGTGCACAAAAGCTAAGACATTATTAAACATCCTTTACAATCTCTTCTGAGTTGGCTTGGAGAAAATCCAGTAGGTGTTTCTCAAAGGATGAAACAGAAGGTGAGCTTAAACCCGGAGTTCTTCAACTTCAATCTGTATTCGAATCCCCTAGGAAGCTTATTAAAGATGCAGACTCGGGGGGCTCACTTTTAAAGAGTCAGTGAGTATCTCCATCTTCAAAATATATCCAGAATCCAGCCTGTCTTCAGCACCGCCTGGTCTGAGCCACCATCGACTCCTGCCTGAAGGATCTCCTTGCTGGTCTCCCTGTTTCTGCTCTTGCTCTCCTATAGTCTATTCTGCACAGAGTAGCAGGGTGATCCTCTGAAAACAGAAGTCAGGTCACATCAGTCCTCTGCCCAGGGCTCTCCCATGTCTCCCAACTCACGCAGAGTTTAAGCCAGAGTCCCAGCTGCAACCCATAAGGCCCGACGTGACCTCGCCCCTAGTTGGCTCCTTTCTGTTTTTGTCTCCTGCTACCCTCTCCTTCACTCCCTCTGCTCCAGTCACAATGTCCTAACTGTTCCGTGTTTATGCCGGGCCTGCTCCTGCCTCAGGGCCTTTGCTCTTGTGGTTTCCTCCACCTGGAACACTGTTCCCCAGACATCCACATGGCTCCATCTCTCTGCTCCGATGTCACCTCTCAGGGAGCCCTACTCCAGCCTCCCTGTCTAAAACCTCAGTACCCACAGCTCCTCCCACCCCTCCCACCACCTCCCTGCTTCATTGTATCCTTTACTTTGATCTTTAACGCATAAACATTTAATTTTTTTTATCTGTTTATTTTCTTTTCCTCCCAGTAGAATGTCAGCTCTATGGGAGCAGGATTTTTGTCTGTTTTATTCTCTGCTGTATCTCCAGCACCCAGAACAGTGCTTGGCACATGATACACATCTTATAAATATTTGTTAAGTGAATAACCAAACCCAGAATCTGCATTTTTTTATTGTGCTAAAATACACATAACCTACAACTTACCATTTAAACTATTTGAAAGTGTACAATTCAGTGTCATTAAGCACAGTGTTGTGCAACCATCACCACGGTCAAGTTTCAGAACATTTTCATCATCCCCCAAAGAAAACCCAGACTCATTAAATAGTCACTCCCTTTCCCTTCCCCCACCTCTGGCAACTGCTAAACTGCTTTCTGTCTCTACAGATTTGCCTATTCTGGACATTTTTTATAAATGGAATCACACAGTATGTGGCCTTGTGTCTGACTTCTCTTAGTCAGCTTAATGTTCTCCAAGTTCATCCGTGTACAGGAACCTGCATCTTTAAGCAGCTCCTCTTGTAGGGATTTTTATGCAGACAGTCTGAGCACCTCCTTCCACATCCCACCTGTCTGTCTCTCCTTCTCTATATCTCTCTCCTTCTCTCTGCCCTATGGGTGACCTGGGGACAAGACCTCTGCCTTAGGCATCCCTGTGACTCCCCTTTGCTTTTCACCACAGCAGCCTTAAGTTGCGCCTTGATCTGAATCCTCGGGCCTCTGTCCACGCTGCTTCTCACAGACAGGTGTGGCTGCCACTGAGACACCTCTCCCTCACCTGCTTTACTTTTCCTCTACGGACATCAATCAACCTTTGTTTCCTATTCCCCCATCTCCCCAAACAGGGGGTTGCTCCTGTTTGCATCCCACCTGCAGAATGAATTCAAGCACAGGCTTTGGGGGAAGAAAGAATGATTTTGAGCCTCCAGCTCCACCACTCACTACTTATGTGAGCTTGGGTTAGTTACTAAACCTCCGTGAGATCTGTTTCTGCTTCTGTAAAGTGTGAACAGCAAATCTGCCCACCTCACAGGACTTCCAGGAGGATCAGTTTCCAAGTTCCCAACAACTAAACCAGGGTTTAATCCACAGCTGGGGAAAAAGATTTCATCTCCACACAGAGACTCCAAGATGCGCAACTGAAATCCACTGGAAACCCGTTTTCTCATCTAAGTTTAACGTCACCTGGGGGCTTGTGAGGCAGGACTGGTGACCATTTAGCAGCGATGCTTTGAAATATCAACTGAGTCCAAAGTGGTTGACAGATAGCACCTCACAGCACATATTAACACAGAAAGAGAAACCCATCCCTTGGGGAAAATGCGGGAGGCCGGTAGCCACCCCAGAATGGAGGGCTTTTCCTGGGAGTTCTCGCATAGATGGGAACAGCCAGGTGTTGCTTTCGGTGCCTAGCAGAACCGCGTTCCTCGCTGCACTTTGCCACTCTGCAGCAAATGTTTATTCCTGCTGCACTGATTAAAAGTGCTTACAGAAGGGGTTTGCAGGAGAGGTGACAGTATGAGTTATAGCTCTGTCGGATGCCCGTGGAGCCGGCCGCTCTGCACGGCTGTGCGAGGGTGTTTTGAAAAGTGGCTCAGCCCACCAGGAGTGACTGAGTGTAAATGTTGCTGCCACATCGTCTTGCAGCCTGATTGGGGCCATATTTGCAGAGCTCCCAAACCAGGACAGTTGTGCAGACTGGAAAACACGCTGACCTTCCTACCTCCTCTGCGGCACTCCACTGACCTCTCCCCCGACCTCTCTATCCAGAAGTGCTTTTAGCAACAGAGTTACCCGATGTCTCTTCTTGCAACTGGCTCTCAGCAGGAGGTCGGAGGAAATCCTTGATGAAACCAATTTACATGACTGTGTGGAGGACTCTAGCTAGCCCTTGAGGTGTTTGCATTTTTAAATTGGTAACTAGTAATCTCAAATGAGTTTCTAATTAGTAGAGCTTCAGGCATTGTAAGGAAATGAAGTGAAAAGATGTAAATATTGCAGGGGGAAGACACCCGCCCCCCTGCCCACCCCAAGTGTGGCTTTTCTTTTCCTAGCTTCCTTTGTTTGAATCCAGTGGTTTTCCTTCTAAACTCTCAGTGGGGTCCCTGGGGGTGGCTTGTTGGGGGTGTTTTTTCTTTTTTTTTTTCTTTTTCTTTTTCTTTTATTTATTTATTTTTTTCCCTTTTATTTATTTATTTATTTAAATTTTATTTTGTCGATATACATTGTAGCTGATTATTGCTCCCCATCACCAAAACCTCCCTCCCTTCTCCCTCCCCCCCTCCCCCCCAACAATGTCCTTTCTGTTTGCTTGTTGTATCAACTTCAAATAATTGTGGTTGTTATATCTTCTTCCCCCCCCCCCGGTTTGTGTGTGTGTGTGTGTGTATGTGTGTGTGTGAATTTATATATTAATTTTTAGCTCCCTCCAATAAGTGAGAACATGTGGTATTTCTCTTTCTGTGCCTGACTTGTTTCACTTAATATAATTCTCTCAAGGTCCATCCATGTTGTTGCAAATGGCAGTATTTCATTCGTTTTTATAGCTGAGTAGTATTCCATTGTGTAGATGTACCACATTTTCCGTATCCACTCATCTGATGATGGGCATTTGGGCTGGTTCCAACTCTTGGCTATTGTAAAGAGTGCTGCGATGAACATTGGGGAACAGGTATACCTTCGACTTGATGATTTCCATTCCTCTGGGTATATTCCCAACAGTGGGATGGCTGGGTCGTATGGTAGATCTATTTGCAATTGTTTAAGGAACCTCCATACCATTTTCCATAGAGGCTGCACCATTTTGCAGTCCCACCAACAATGTATGAGAGTTCCTTTTTCTCCGCAGCCTCGCCAGCATTTATCGTTCATAGTCTTTTGGATTTTAGCCATCCTAACTGGGGTTAGATGGTATCTCAATGTGGTTTTGATTTGCATTTCCCAGATGCTGAGTGATGTTGAGCATTTTTTCATATGTCTGTTGGCCATGTGGATATCTTCCTTAGAGAAATGCCTACTTAGCTCTTTTGCCCATTTTTTAATTGGGTTGCTTGTTTTCTTCTTGTAAAGTTGTTTGAGTTCCTTATATATTCTGGATATTAATCCTTTGTCAGATGTATATTTTGCAAATATTTTCTCCCACTCTGTTGGTTGTCTTTTAACTCTGTTAATTGTTTCTTTTGCTGTGCAGAAGCTTTTTAGTTTGATATAATCCCATTTGTTTATTTTTCCTTTGGTTGCCCGTGCTTTTGGGGTCGTATTCATGAAGTCTGTGCCCAGTCCTATTTCCTGAAGTGTTTCTCCTATGTTTTCTTTAAGAAGTTTTATTGTCTCAGGGTGTATATTTAAATCCTTAATCCATTTTGAGTTGATTTTAGTATACGGTGAGAGGTATGGATCTAGTTTCATTCTCCTGCATATCGATATCCAGTTATCCCAGCACCACTTGCTGAAGAGGCAGTCCCTTCCCCAGTGAATAGGCTTGGTGCCTTTGTCAAAGATCAGATGGCAGTAAGTGTGTGGGTTGATTTCTGGATTCTCTATTCTATTCCATTGGTCAGTGTGTCTGTTTTTATGCCAGTACCATACTGTTTTGGTTATTATAGCTTTGTAGTATAGCTTAAAGTCAGGTAGTGTGATGCCTCCAGCTTTATTTTTTTTGCTGAGCATTGCTTTGGCTATTCGTGGTCTTTTATTGTTCCATATAAATGTCTGAATAGTTTTTTCCATTTCTGAGAAAAATGTCTTTGGAATTTTGATGGGGATTGCATTGAATTTTTATATCACTTTGGGTAGTATAGACATTTTCACTATGTTGATTCTTCCAATCCAAGAGCATGGAATATGGAAGTGAAAAGATGTAAATATTGCAGGGGGAAGACACCCGCCCCCCTGCCCACCCCAAGTGTGGCTTTTCTTTTCCTAGCTTCCTTTGTTTGAATCCAGTGGTTTTCCTTCTAAACTCTCAGTGGGGTCCCTGGGGGTGGCTTGTTGGGGGTGTTTTTTCTTTTTTAAATTAATTTATTTAAGAATTTTAATTGACACATTGTAATTATACACACTAAGGGGTACAAGCTGATATATATAGTATACTAACTGGGTTAGGGTGGTTAATGTATCAATCACTTTAGGCATTTATCATTACTTCCTAGTGAAAACACTCAAAAGCCTCTCCTCTTGCTATTATGTAACATACAAAACTTAACTGTTAACAATAGTCACCCTACTTTGCAATCAGAACTTAGTCCTCCTATCTTACTGAATTTTTGTACCCACTGGCCAGTCTCTCCCTGTTTTCTTGCCCCTGGGAGAGGTTTTCTGAACTTGGGTTTGTAAGTTAGGGCAGGCTGGTGAAATCATGCACTATATTGTTTGCTGTGCCAGATCATATTCTCCAAAGATGGCCACGATATCATCTCCCATCTTATGGATTCTTCTAGAAGCTTGTCACACCCCCATTGAGAGGTGGAGTACAAACTCCTTCCCTTTGAATCTGAGCGGGCTGGAGATGATCCACAAAGAGGATACAGTGACAGTAGCTCTATATGACTCTGGAGGCTGTGTCAGGAAAGGCTGTGCAGCTTCCTCCTGGTTCTCTTTGGATGCTCACTCTTTGAACCCAGCCATCGTGCTGAGAGCAAGACCAAGCAGCCTGGGGCAAGACCCATGTGGAGAGGAACGGAGGCCTGTGCTGAGCTCTCTGCTGACACCAGCATCCACTCTCCAGCCACGAGAAAGTTTCACCTTGAGGTTGGTCCCCTCCAGCCCCTAGTGAAGACACCCCAGCAGATGCTGTGAAGAACAGATACGAACCCTTCCTGTTGAACCCTGCCTGAGGTGCAGATTTGTTAGCAGAACACATGATGTATTTTTTAAGCCACAAATTCTGGGGTGATTTGCTAGGCAGCCATAGAGAATCAGAACCTCTACTATGCATAAAACCTCTGCTCTGTGGAGCAATTGCCAGGACTCTGGAGTCAGTATACTTGGATTCAAATCTTGTCTCCACCCTGCACTCTCTAGGTGGCTTATGGCAAATTCCTTAGACTCCTTGTTTCTCAGATTCCTACCTGGAAAATAGGGATGATAATAACAACATCTGCCTCTGGGTACTATGAGGATATACATCATTTGGATGGGTGATTCCATCTTATGGATGTGAATTCCTTTATAAATATTCGTGGAATTCCAATTACATGCCAGGCTATGATAGGCACTGGGGAGAGAGTAGTAAACAAAACAGCCTTGGTCACTCCCTGCTGGAGCTTACAGTCTAATGGACCTTAAACAAAGAAACAACAAGTTAAACAAATGGTGACCAATTATGATGGCTTTTCTGAAGAAGTGACATTTAGACTGAGACCTGAATGAAGTGTGCACTTTAGCCAGATGAAAGGCCCAGGGAAAAGCATATGCAAAGGCCCTGAGTTATGGAAGAAAGAACTTGGGCTGGGAATCTGGGCTTCATTTGATACATCACTATCTTGTGTCTTTCCTCAAGCATCTGTAAGTGAGACAGAATAGGGCTAGGCCTGTGAACCAAACTGTCTCTATTTTCCCTGCAGAGGACACTTTGTTACTTTTCCACTCCTCAATCATGAGACCCCCAGGTTGCATGATTACCCCATGATCCACTCTGATAAAATAAACTGAGATAAGAGGGGAACAGATATTCACTGAGTTGCAAAAACCCTCCCCAAGACTTGTTTACCATAATTGTAAAAATTAAGTTACAGATAAACCTTAAGACCCCTTTAGGAATTCTCACACTCTCACAAAACTTCAATGTGACCATTACAGTGACGCTCCTGGGGTGATGGTAATGAATATCACCATCATGGACCTACTGAGGAGGTGCAAGGACCAAAGCCCTAACTGAGCATGTGCCCATGGCACAACCAGGGAGAACAGAATATACCCCCACCAGAGGCACAGAATGATGATGCTAACCTGTACCCCTTAACTCCTTTCCCTATAAAAGACCCTGAACAGCTCCTCTCAGGGGGCTAGCTTTCCTGTAGCTACCCACATTATACATAAGTCTATCTTCTCTTTCAATAAAGTGTTGCTTTACTGCTGGGTGCATTGTTTATTTCTATGACTTTGGAACCCAAGAGCCTAATTTGGTAATACAAGTGCTTCTTCCTGGCAAGTATCTAGATGGTTTCTGGTTCCTTTTTATAGAATTTTGCCAATGTCCACTCTCTGAAATATCCTCAGGGCTGCCAGCTAGGAAAACACAACACAATGAACACAATGAAGTGTCTATTAGTCAGGATTCTTGGCTGCAAGCAGCAGCAACTAACCCTGTCTATGAATCAAGTAGGGGTTTCACTGGAAGGTTCTTGAGGCTTACAGAATCCACAGGCAGCTGCAGAGCCAGGCTTGGGGAGTGAGCAGGCACATGGGAGGGTTGGAGCCAGCCAGCTGGAGCCATCCATTGGAACAGAACTGATCCTGTCTTTGCAACCCTCTTTCAAGAGTCAAATTCTAGTAGTGAGCATCTGATCCACTGAGCCCAGGTCTTGTGTGACCTCCTATGGTACTAGGAAAGATCTGGTCCCTTTGGTTTCATGGGGAACCTTGTGGAAGGGATTGGCAGCAGTAAATGGGCTTTGGGATTTGCCCCCTGCCAAGAACTTCTTCCCAAAGACAGATCAGGCTGCTAATGGGAGTGTTGGCTATAGACCGACAAATGTCCACTCTTACATACTTCTTGGAATGCCTTTCATGAACAATGAGAGGGTGGCTGTTTCCCAACCACTCTGGCTTCCTTGAGAGAAGCAGTGACTCCAGAATCCATTTTTGCTCTGTTCTCACCTTCTTCTGATTGGAGGCTCCACTGAGGTCTGAGATCTCTGGCTGACCAGGGGGTGAGTGCCAGCCTCGTTCCCAGGCAGTGGCACTGCATGAAGATGCTCTCATATGACATCACTGCTTTGGATTCCATCCTAATTCACTTGTGGCTTTCATAGCCTTGGCTTCCTGACACGAGCGTACAGCATTTGTCATTTATGGGACTCAGTGCAGCTTCAGAGCTGTCCTTCCTCATTTCTCCTCTGCTCTGTACTTTCATTTTATTGGAAATAAGCCACAATGTGTTCTCCTCTGTGCTCAGCACACAGACCTTGGCTCTTGACTTGAGATGGACAATTGTGACCCTTTGTCAATGTCTGAGTGGGTTTGACCAGGAGACATTCTGGCCTCTGAGGGGTGGGCTGACTGGGCAGCAGTGGGGCTGAGGAAACTGAGTCAGCTTTAATGAGGGGATGGTAAACCCCAGCATTCTCAATTACCATGTGCAGAGGGGCTTGAAGAATGTGGGCAAGTCTTAGGCTGGTGATGATATCCAAGGTGGTCACATCATGGGGGTGGAACCAGCAGCCACAATTTTGAAATAGTGCTGATCCTTGAATCAATTTCGATGGTATGAGAATTGGGGAAAAGTTTCCATCAGTGTCTGAAGGTGTGGGTGTGGATGACAGAGACCAGTCTCTTGGGGGAAGTGAGACTCTGTGCAGAGGAGCACCCCAGCATCATGGCTTTGGAGTCAGAAGGAACTCACTTGGAATCCTGGCTGTGCCATTGATTGCGTGAACATGACAATTTCTCTGAATCTTAGTTTTATCTGTAATATGGAGATAAAAATAGAATTCATACTTCTTAGGGCTATCACAAGAATTAAATGCTATGATGCTTGTTAATTTCTTAGCACAGCTCCTGGCACTTGGAAACAGCTCCAAAAGTGTTAACTGTTGTTGACAAAGACTGGGAAGGCTGTGGCTTGGTGGGCACGAAAATGGGTCCCTGGGCTTTTCCCAAGACCACTACAAATGATTCTACAGCAGCAAGGTGCTTCTAGGAACCACAGCTGGTGCACCTGAGCTTGCTTGCCCAAATGGAGTTGATAACTTCAATGCCTAGCCTGAGGCTGCAAACTCCCTCTAAAACTCCCTGAGGCTGCAGTCACTAATCATCTTCACAGGCTGTCCCCTTGGACTCCCTCCCCTCAATTCTTCTTTCAAACTCCCCTCATCTGGAATCCTCAGATCCTTTTCCTCTGCCTGGAGTCTTTGGATACCCAGCTTGCCTTCCTGACTCCCGAGATGCTGCTGCTTTTTAGGTAGCCCATTAGTCACGCCCATGTTCCCAGACACTCAATGCCTGGCAGTCTGAGAGAGGTGTTCATGTGCTCCCAACTGCCTCGTTTCCTGGGTAAGGGTTGGCTTAGGGATAGGAGGGGTGGAGTCTTCCCTGTGTCTGCAGCTGAGGTAGAAGGACAGGAAGGGACCAACAACCTTTGTTCTTGGTTGGTGAGATTCTTGGTCTCTTGACTTGTAGAGTGTTCTTTGCAAAGTCTGGTTCTTGGGCAGAGGAGAGTTATAGGAGAGAAGGGAGGTCTGTTGGATACATTGGGTGTAGAGGATTAATTAAAATATGTGAACATTGACTTCAGTAAAGGCCAGAGTGATGGGCATCTTCATCTCTTCATGGGCTATTCTTCCAAGGTTCCGCATTCAACTCATTGAAATAGAAAAGGGAAGTGTATTGGTTGATATAACCAGACCATGAGACAGTTGGCTCTTACCCATTTTCTCCCTCCCTCTCATCTGTATATCTTGGCTTCTTTCCTCCTACTATAGAAGAAATTTTTGTACACGGTGAGGCTCTTGGCAGAAGTCTCTTGGCCATTCATCCTTATGGCCTTGTCACCAGGAAGAAAATTGACTTCCCTCTTCCAGCTCCAGCTTAAAAACTCCCAGGAAAGCATTGAGACTGGCCCTCTTGGGTTAATCATCTGCCCATAGACCAGGAGTTTGAGATAGTATGACTGACCCAACTTGAGAGTCCTTCGAGGGTTGGGTGCACCTGTTACCAGAAGAAGTGGGGGAGGGGATACAGAAAAGGCTGCCAGTAGAAATCCCTGTAGATCGAGTTCACACAGTGGGTTATTCTGACAAAGCTATTTCCAATGCACTATTTCTTAGCTGCCTCAACTCCTCTTCGGAATAAGGCAGGGTACCAATACATTTATCAATAAAATATACGATTCTGTTATGGCAGAAATGAGTGTGAAGTTAAAGCAAAGAAAAACCCCTAAAGAGTTACCAGTAACCAGGAAATGACTAATAAATCAGTTTTGCCTTATTCTTGATTATTTGTGTTTTTGAAGGCATGGGTGGACATGAGATCAGGGTGAGGGTGACTTTATAGGCTCTCAGCCTGAAGAAAATTTGAAAATAGAAACACAGTACTTCAAATCACTGTGGGAGCATTTTCACAAACCTTATATATGCAGAGGATATGGGTGGCATGCCCACATGAGGAAATGATTTTGAGACCTGGAAAGATCTGCAGACCAAATGAAGTGGCTTACATGGGATGTCCCAAGTTATAAGTACAGTCAAAATATTACATTTGAGGTCCCTATGTAGACATATTTTGGAAATATATTTATTTTATTATCTGCACAGTTCTATGTTGCCCTAGAGAATGGCCTGTATGGCCTATAGCTTAATAATATACAAGGTGGGTAGTGTTTGCAGGAGGATGAGGTAACATATCTACATAGGCGGTGCCACATGTTTAATTAACTATTGATTTGTAGGATTTGTGTACTGAAGTTAATCAGGTACAAGATAACTTCACTTGGCTTCCTTTGAACTCAAGTATATAAATCTAATGTGGGGTGACTGTATATTAGAAATGGAACTTTTTCTTTTTTGTCTAGAAGTAATCAATGCAGCCTCGAAGCTGAAATAAAAAGCACCATTCAACCTTATTCCATTTGTAAGAATCAGTGTTTTATTTTCTTCTTGGGTTATGGAGCAAAGGGGACATATTTCTCTTTCGTGGAAAAATCTCACTATATATGATGAACAACAACTCTTACTGTGGAAGGATCACATGCAATATTTTTCTAACAAGGAGTCAGCTTGCATTCCCAGAGATAGCTGGAGCTGAAGTACAAGGATTTGTCAGGGAAGAAATATCGTTGAGCTTCCTACTAACTCAGGAATATCTTTGGGTTAAATGTGAAGGTCTAGTGACAAGGCTGAGAGAAATACACCAAGTGAGATTTCAACCTTGCTGAAAGATTACCGCTTCTTGATGCCAGATGTATAAAGCCCTGATTGCATTTGTCGTGAGTATGGGATCCAAGAGTGAATTTTAACCACATGGTTCTTTATCTGGCAGCCTCCCAAGGGATCCTGGAGTTCACATCCTTCTTTACTAAATCAAAACAAACAAACAAGCAAGGAGCTCACCTAGATGTCCTCTTGGAATTTGGAAATGGCTGTGGTTCTTCAAGCCGGGGCAGAGAAAATCTAAGGAGAGGGCACCCAAGGTATCAAAGAATTCTTTTCCTTGCTGCTCCCCTGGAAGTTTTGTGTTCCTATACTCAATTATGATTTCCTGGATTCTTCAGATTCTTCTTGTAGGTACACAGGACAGGTCAACACCTTGTTCTTTGGCAAACCACTCTATCCCACTTTCAGAATAATCTTGTTTAGTTTATGTGGTTCAGGGTGGTCCTGCGACTCAGGTTTGTCCAATCAGAGGGCTAAATCCTGCTGGTCACACTGATTGGTTCAGGAATGAGCATATCATAAGAATGGGGACAATCATGGTTTTCCATAAGTCTTTTCTCAGAGGTTTTGGGGAAGATGCTTTTTCTTAAGCTGGCACTAAGAACTGTGTATAGGACACAGGCTTGGAGCTGTGAGTTGCCATTTTGTGTTCACCTGGGTAAAGCTTGTCCGATAATAAAGCACAACAGAGCTTAGGGATAAAAAGAGAGACATACAGACAGCCCTCATGGCATTATTAGAACCTAGATCCAGCCAAGCCTGAAGCAAAGATCATCCCCACAAACTTCCTGGGTATATAAGTCAATCTCATTTTAATGCAAGCTAGTTTGAGTTGTGTTTCTGCTGTTTGCAAGTCAAAAAGTCTTAATAAATGCATTGGCTAAGTCTGGAAAGCTTCAAAAGTATTACTCAATCCAGAGAACAAGGGTGGTCTCAACACATGGCACTGAATTGTTTTCTTTAAGACAGAAATACCCGATAGCTCCCAGTTAGAACATTGCTCACCAAAACTAACAGAGTGGTGAAAGGGAAATGGTAAAAGTATCTCAAAGACCTCACCTTATTGGGAGGAGGGAGGCAGGCAAAGAAGTGAAAGCTTTTTGGTGAGGGCAAGAGTTGGCATCTTGTTTCCACAGAACGATAGAGAAACATACTTATGAACACTTGGGAGGGGAAAGCCAAGTCCTAAACAAAAAAGGGAGCGAATAAAAATTTGATTCAGCCAGGGCAAAATAAAAAAAGTAGAAAATAAAGGGAAATAAATCACAAGCATGAAGTATTATCACAAAATCAAAATCAAGTATATCATTTACACTAAATATAAAGGGATTGTGCTTTTCTCATTAGAAGACAGCAACTGTCAGCCGAGGTTAAAAAAAATAGAAACCAGTGATGTGTTTTTGTATCCAATAACTGCCTAACAAACCACCCCCAAACTCAGTGTCTTGAAACAATAAGCATTTATTATTGTTCATGAATCTGTTGGTCAGCGGGGTTGTTCTTCTGATCTTGACTGGGTTCATTCATGCATCTGTGGTCAGCTGTGGGTTGGATAGGTCATTCTGCTTAGCTTGGCAGGTCTCTGTCTTATTTTGGAGGTTGGGTGGTTGTAGGCTGGTCTAAAATGGCCTTTGCTGGGACAACTTAGCTTTCCTTCATGTGGTCTCTAATTTCCAGAAAGCTGATGGGGTTTCTTCTCATGACAGACACAGAGTCTAATAGAGAAAGCAGATGTGCACCAGGTCTCTTGAGGACCCTGCTTTTGTTGCTTGGCACACCATCTCACTAGCTCCACTCTATTAGTCAAAGCAAGTGACAAGGCCAGTCCAGATTCACACAGACACAGTATCTTGATGGAAAGATATGCAAAGTTACATTGCACATGGTGTGAACACAGGAAAGAGAGCAGAACTGGGGCCATCGTTGCAACCAATCTACCACAGCTATTTACTAGAACCACAATAAAACAAAGCAATAAGGAAAGGTTGAAAATAAAGGGACAGGCAAAGAGATTCCATAGAAACAGCCCCTGTGGCAGATGATATTGTTCAAAGAGGACCACAAAAATATCTTCAAGCCATGTGCTCCTCTTAGAGATGATGCTAGATCTCCCAGGGAGAGGTGGGGTCTATGTTTCCTCCCCTTGAATCCGGGCACATAAATATAGTGGGAATGGTATTTCATGATTTCTGAGGTTAGGTCATAAAAGGCAGTACAGCTTTCTCCTTCCTCTCTCTCATTTCTCCTTTCGTAAAAAGGATGCTTGATCATGGAACATAGTCACCATGTCATGAAGAAGCCCAAGCAGCCCTTGGAGGGGACCACATGGAGAGGAACTGAGGCTCACAGCCCACAACTGTGCTGAGCTCCAGCCAACAGCCAGCACCCACTAGCCACCCAGGTGAATAAGTCATCTTGAAAGTACATTTTCCATGAACCATGTTGAGGCTCCAGGGAGCAGTGATGAACTGCCCTGCTGAGCCCTGTCAAACTGCAGATTTGTGAGCAAAATAAATGATGGTTGTTGTATTAAGCCACTAAGTTTTGGGGTGGTTTGTTATGCAATAATAACTCTCAGGCAGCTGATACAGGCCCTGAAGGAAAAGTGGGGTTCATCCATGTAGCAGCATGTGTCAGAATTCCATTCTTTTTAAAAGACTGAGTAATATTTCCTTGTATGTGTATATATCACATTTCATTAATTTTTTATTTTTGTCTCTTACATTTTTAGAAATTGTTATTCCAGATGCTGAGTTCAAAAGGTGAGAGATACAATGAGGTATCAGAACCAGCCCAGAAAAAAGATCTAGTTTATACTCTCAGTGTATGTTCAATGTCAGCACTTTTGACTCTTTTAGTTTCTCTTTATTTGTTACCAGGATTGCTCCTTAGAGCTGTGCTCTGATCTCCAATGTGTCTCTTTTTGCCAAGACTTTGTCACAGGTAGAGTGGATAAGAGTATAGGTTGCTGTTTCTTAGCTGTGAAACCCAAGATTTCTAAGCCTCAGTTTCTTTATCTGCAAACTGTGGATAACAACTGTGGTGTGCATGTGTGTGTGCATATGTGTGTATGTGTGTGTACTTAGAAGCACAAATGAAGTCACGCTCTATACAACATTCTGCGACTTCTTTTCTTCATGAACAGCATGTCTTGAAGGTCTTTCTATGTTGGTGCATAAAACTTTGCTGCATTTTTCAGTAGCTGCATATATTCTATTTTAGGGCTATGCCATAAATTGATTAGCCAGTCTCCCATCATGGACATGTATGTTGTTTTGGGTTGTTTGCTTTCCCAAATGACACTGCAAAGAATTCCCTTGAACACCATTTTGACTCACTCATGTGAGTGTATCTGTAGGATAAATCCTTAGAAGTATGATTGCTGGAGCAGAGAGTATGTACATTTAATACATTGAAAGATGTTACCAAATTAGACAGTTTAATTTGCAAGTGTGTCTTATTGGGAAAAAATCTGTTAGTTTAAGTTCACCCTGTAAATATTATATTTGAGTAGATAGTTCATTAAATTGATTTGTATTTTGTCGCTTTCCCAAAAGGGCTCAAGGAAGCTTATAGCAAGAGGCAAACCAAATAAATCTGAAAATAAGAAACATACAGAGAAGAGCCAATATAGTAATAGTAACAGCTAGCGCTCATTTTGAGCACTTACTCTGTATGTGCCAGACACTGTTCCAAGTGCTTCATATGTATGAAGTCAACGAAACCTCACAGTCTTACCAGGAAGAATTATTAACACCTCCATCTTGTAGATGGGGAAACTGAGGCACAGAAGTGTTGGGTGACTTTTTCACTGTCCCACAGTGAGTGGCAGAGCTGGGATTTGAATGCAGACAGGCTGGATTCAAAGTCTGCCTGTTTAGCCATTATGATGTTTACCTCTTCAACATCAGGAGTTAGAGGGGGGAGGAAGAAGCTGGACAAATAAGTTATTATTATTGCTGTGACTCATTTATTCAACCCTTGATTCATTCAGCCATCAGTCTATTCATTCAATAGCTCCATAGATAGTTATCAAGGGTGGCTCTTTGCCAAGAGCCCTGGGGATAATAGTGAACAAAAGTATATGTGGTCCACACCTCTGCTTCATTACCGAGGTCAAACCTGAGTGCATCTCACTGGATGGAAGGCCAGCCATATCTGGTGAACTGCAGGTCCCTCTTACTGGTGTGTTTATTCTTTGGTGAGACAGTGAGGACCCCTGAGCCCTGGGTCCTCAGCTTTTGTCTCCATCTTGCACTATCGGCCAGAGCTTTTGACTTGATCTTTGCAACTCATCAGGTTCCCCTTGGAGGGGCAGGTGGGACATGTCTGCAGGCAGCCCTACAAGCCACATTCTCTGGATACTGGACTGAGCTATAACATCCTCACTGCTGGGGTGTGGTGGCCTTGGCTGAGCCAGGAGGGGCCTCAGGGAAGTCCCATTGATCCCAGAGGGAGAAGTGGCAGCCCCAGCCTTCTGCTTCCTGTCCTCTGGTGGGAAAAGTGCTGGCCAGGTGGACTCTTGCCTTGCTTGAACACTGATCAACAAGGCTTGGATAAATCCAAGTTTCCAGCCTCAGTTTTTCCATCTGTAAAATGGTAAAAATTAGAGCTATTTCTACTTTGTCTCTTTGAAATGTGTATGACACACTCACAACAAAACAAACAAAATTTCCATTCATTCAACAAATATTTTTGTAGTACCCATGTGTGCCAGGCATTGAACTTGGCCCCAGGATTTTCATGAACAGGATGACCAGTCTCTCTGCTCATGAAGTGCACAGGCTGGTGGGGAGAGAGATGTGAATCAGATAGTCACAACGCAAATAATAGCAAACATTTATTGAGTGCTTGCTACATGCCAGGCATGTCTCTAGGCACTTTATAGTGCGATGGCTCAGTTCATTCTCACTGCAGCTCCAAGAGGTGGGTGCTCTTATAACACCCATTTTACAGATGAGAAAACTGAGGCACAGAATAATTAAGTTCTTGTCCAAGGTCAACAGCTAATAAGAGGAGGAGCAGGGATTCCACAGTCCTCTGGCTCCCAAATCTGCATCTCTAAAGATACTATCCTGCATCTCTAAAGATATCATCTTGCTTCTATGCTATAAAGTGTTACGAAGAAAAAGAGCAGGATAGTTTGAGAGCATAATGGTAAAGACCTAGTTCATACTGGGGTGTTTGGGAAACATCCCTCAGAGTAAGTGGAATTTGAGAAGAGATGTGAAGGATGAAGGAGCCAAAATGAAAAAGATGGGTGTGTGTGCAGGAGTTGGAGAGAGGCAGAGGGAACAGTATATGCAAAGGCCCTGGGGTAGGGAAGATATCAGGGCATTTGCAGAATGGAAAGCCGCTGTGGTGGGGATCATTGAATTGCAGGTGCCCTTGAGACTTGGTACAGTGCCTAGAACACTGGCAAAACTCAATAAAGACTAACTCTTGCTGTGTGCTTTTGAGAGATGAGGAACCAGGGAAACAAGATTTCAGGAAGGGCTTACTTCTCCAAGACTCTGGTTGAGCACAGCAGGTATCATCTCGAGGCATTAGAATTAGGAACAAATAAATCCCATTTGATTGTCTCTGGCCTGCTTCAGGTATGAGTCCTGTAGATGTGGGTCCCTTTTGCTGGAGAATCCTGGGAGGGCTTTCGGTTCCCACCTTTCAAGGAAGCCTCCTTTGTCAAATTCATGGCATGTTTCCTTTTTCTCCATCAGTCTTGAAATGGGAAGAAGGCTGCTCCAAACTGCTTTCAAAGCTGAGCAAATAAAGCTTTTTTACAATTGGTTCCATTGTAGAAAGAGCATTAGACTGATGTATTCAAATCAATTCTGGGTAAAAGCCATAAAAGAGAGCTTAAGAATGAGCTCTGTTTCCCCAGGAAACCCAGCTGATGGATTAGCACCTGGAGGGGGCAGGCACATGACTGGCTGTGGAGGGGAGTTGGTGGCAACTTGCATTCTGGGCAGGTTCAGCAAGCAGTTTGAGGGGACTGAAGATGGTCATGGTTCCCATCAGTGGCTGGGAACACCCCTGCTCCTAAAGCTCCTGGGTGTGGATGAAAGGGTCTAGTGCTTTCCTCAGCTCTCAAAGGGAAGGAGGTCTTGTCATAAAGCACCTTTTGGGAACATAAGCTGATGTCATAGCTGGAAGGATCATCAGATAACTTGGTTGGAGCCACTCCTTTTTGGCAGGAGGAGGGTGGGTGGCTAAATTTCAGAGAGCTGGAACAGCTTGCCCAAGGTCACCCCCAAGTTAGCGGAAGAGCCAGAATTCAAATTCTAGTCTCCCAACCCTTGTCCAGTGCTGTTTGCATCATGACACCCAAGTCCCAGTTTAAAAAAAGAAAACAAAAACTACTCTGGCACTCAGGTCTACCATCCAACTAAAAACATTTATGCTTTAATTAAGTTTTCATTGGTACTCTGCACCCACACGGAGAACTCATCAGCATTGTTTTTATAAATTCCTTGTTGAGATTGGAAGATGGGGAAAAAGTAATCTCTAAGCTTTCTAAATCCTAGTTCATTTAACTTCTCCACATAGGCCTAGTCTCTCCCCTTTAAGTCATGTAGCTCTTGCCATTTTTATTGTCATGCACGTCTGTTGCTTACTAGCTGTGTGACTCTGATCAAGTTACTCAACCTTTCTGAATGTCAGTATTCTCATCTATGTAAAAGGAATAGTGTCTACCCTATAGAGTTGTCATGATTGGATGGCATGATGCGTAGAAAGAAATTAGCAGTACCTGGCCTGATCATTGCTCAAAAATGTTAGGTCTTTTTTATTATTTGCACAGGGGAAAAATGAATGAGCCTCTTCCCAACTGGATATATGTCTGCTGTTCCTTATTCTGCTTTCAGACTGGCCTGTCTCCCATCCTACTGCTAGGGTTGTTCATGAATACCTCCCCCTCTCTCTAACCCTCCCTACCTCACCTACAGAATATTTGAACACACAGAGCATATCTGCACACTTGGATGTACATAACACAGGCTCTCCCTTCTCAGTTGCAAGTAAGTGTAAGAGAGAGTAGCAAAATTTGGGTGGCAAGAAAGAAAGAATCTAAGTCCTTAATTTTTAGCCTACTTATTGCCCAATGTTTTCCCTTCTCTGGACTGGGATAGAAGACATCATGTTTGGAGTTAGTGCATCTCAGGACTGGTGTGCGCAGTGCACAGACCTCGAAATTTAACCCATTTGATTCCTTGTCCCTTTTCCGGAGGCTCAGTGCCCAAATCAATCAGACATCAGAGCTGAGACAAGGTATCTCCCGGTGCTGCTTGTGACTGGGACCTGCACAAGCTGTGTTCTCTCAGCCAGCTGGACTGTATCCCTGTATTTATCATAGAAACTTCCCTCCTTGGGTAGAACTTTGACATGACTGCAGGTGTGTTCAAGCAGCATTAGACAGTGGGGAGGAGAAGGAGAGGGAAGGGAGGAGGATACAAGATGGAGGAAAAGGGGGGCAGAGAGAAGGGGGCAAGAGGGAGTGAGAGGGATGGATGGGGAGAGAGGGTGATCAGAAATCCATAGTCACCCACTCTGTGACAGGAAAAGGGGAAACGTGCTCTGTTCATGGTGCTGAATCACAAGTCCAGCTGCAAGGGATTGAAAGGTGGTAACCCAGCCAGCAAGAAAGGGGTATGTGGCTAGAGTTATTACTGTGTGATAAAAGATTATGTATTGATAAATACAGGATCCCTCTTAGGAAGAAGAGAAGAAGTAGGAGGGATGGAGGGATGGAGGGGGAGAGAGACAGAGAGAGAGAGAGAGAGAGAGAGAGAGAGAGAGAGAGAGAGAGAGGAAAAAGATGTTTGCACGCAGATAGCAATGGAATGATAACTTGGGGAGATAACACACATCTTTTTTGTTAACATTTCCGCTCACCTCCCCAGGATCCTTATAGTGTGTGTGTGTGTGTGTGTGTAGGAACAGGAATTATTATTGCCATGTGAATTTTACCCGGTGTTGGGGGCGTTGCTTGGAACACCGTCTTACTCATGCTCATAAGACAGTATTGTAGCATAGCTGGGCACAGACAAGGCAGCCGTGCCCTCTAGGACTCGCTAGCCTTGCTCAAAGTACTGGATGCTGCCAGCTCTGGGGGGAAAGATGAAAGACACTTCTCTTCTGCCTTAGGATGATTTGGTTCCTTGCTCAGGCCAATGGGTTGGGGAATTTTCTATTCTGCGAGACCCCAGCCCCCGTGGTTGCCTATTTGGTTTTCTCTAGTATAATCTTCTGGAGGTAACTGGGGTTCATCACCTGCCTGGGACTGCACTGCCTTCCACTAAGCTCAGGGATTTCCATGCAGGAATATAAAATGTTGAGCAGGTGGTTGTCTCGTGCTTCAGAGCTCAGGCTCAGGAGCCCAAAATACTGGCATTAAAATCTTATTCTTGTTACTTATTGTGGTCTTGAGGGAAGTTTTTTCTTGTTTTGTTACTAATATCAATGCGGAGGCTCTTGGGTGGTGACTTGTATCTGAAGATGAGAGAAATAAGAAGACTCTTTGCTAATGTCAATCCTGGAATCCTTACAGAACATACTGTGGCCCTTGCTAAGCAGTCAAGTCAGCTTTGTCTTAGAGTGGTCTCCAGAAAGTTCTGGAAGGTGGCATCCTTGAGTGGATACAAGCATGGGATCGTGGCAGACAGTTGGGATGCAAGACCTAACTCCATCCCTCACTAGCTGGGTGAGCTTGGACCAGTTGTTCAAGTTCTCAGAGCTTCAGCTTCTTCATCTGTAAAATGAGGATGATGATGATGATAGTAAAAATTGTTGTAATAATCACCTCAATGGGTTGTAAAGAAGATTAAATGAGCTAATATACATATAATGCTTAGAACAGTGCCCACCATACAGCAAACCCTCAGAAACAGCAGCTGCTATTATTTTGCTAATATTATTACCAGGGCTCTTATCAAATGGGCGGCATTCAGAGTTAACTTGTGCTTTAGATCCTCTGTCTTCTTATCTGAAAAATGAGGCTGACAATAGTTACCTCATTCGTATGAGAAAGAAATGAGAGAGTTCACATAAGGTGCCCACACTATGTAGGCATCTAAAAAATGACTCCCCCCCTTTCTCTTTTCCTTGGTCATATTGGAGATCAAAGTATATTAAATATTAGAATACATGTACAGTTTGGTGGTTCTTGCCTTTTTGGGGGTTTTAGACCCCCTTGTAATTTTGAATGCAGAATCATATCTTCCTCTCAGAAAAATGGAAATATGTACATATAATTTCAGAGGGTTCAATAGTTCAATGAACTATTATGGGTTTTTTATCCCATTGCCTACAAAACTCATCTTAATCTCCCATCACACATTATATTACATAGAATTTTCTGGAAAAAAATATGAGCCACAAAAATGAGCTCTTAAGCTTCCAGCTCCAGTGATGGTGAGATACTGAGTGTCCGAGGGCCTCAGAGGTCTTGGCTCTGGGAGTGTCCAGAAGTTTTTGGGCTCAGGACCTCTGCCTGCTCTCGGACAAACTGCTCTCACTCCCATGGCTGCCCCTGGCCCTGTCTGAGGCTGTCTTATGGCTGAAGACAGGATGGTATTGGGATTGGGGGGCCCCTGCCTTCCCCCTCCCCTGGTGCTGTCTGTCACGCACACAGGCTGTGTGGGTGCAGCCTTTAATGCTCTGTTCTCTAAACTCTGCAATTTATGGTGCAGTCATACCAGGAGAAGGCAGGGATTAGTCTTTGTTGTAAGAGCTGTTGTATGTATGAAAAGGCTCTTGCAGCAATCAGCACTCCCTGGCAGAAAACAATGGGACACAGTGCATACCCATGTAGTCAGAATGAGATGAGGGGAGTTTTGGATAATCAAGACAAATATCCATGTGCCCGAGATGCCTCTTAGAAGAGCTGGCAGGAATGGTTTACATAAAGGCTGACGTCTGATGTTTGAGTGGTTGTCCTGGCAGGTCCCCGCTCACTAAGTTGATTTGGAGCTAAAGAGGGAATAATTGGGAGCTGGGGTCTGGAGAGACCCTCAGAAACCCCTCTGTGTGAATTATTTACGTAGATGAAGAGCTGGATTGCAATGATCCTTAGCGAAGAAGGAAAATGCGAGATTCCAGTCACATCCCAGAATTAAAGATGAGATGGGCAGAAAGTGACATTTTCAAACCTGGAATCTGGTGACCTGTCAGAATGTCATTTGCTTCTTGATAATTGACAACAAAACTAAAAATTAAGAATAAACTTCCAATGGGATTATGTCTTCCTGGTCAGACTGATGGGAAGGTTGTTGATAGCTCTGGCAGGTGCTATGGGTCCTTGTGTAATTTACAGGTGGTGGACACATAGGTTCTCAGGTATTCCAAATGAAGCCAAGAAGCTATAAGCAAAGATATGTGGGCATCTGTGGGTATGGTTTGGAAGGAGAAAGCCATCCTGTCCCCTGTAACTACTGATGGAAAGTAAGATGAGATTTGTGGGGTTCTCATCAATGAGGCAGAGAAGCAGAAATCCTGACTTCTCAGCTCAGTATATTGGGGCATGGCTGACATTGGGGGTCCTGGCTGACAGATAATGGCCATGCTGTAGATGGTTTTTAATGTGTTTGGGGCATCACTACCCCCTGTTGGGATTTCTCATTAAAGAGGAAGCAAAAATATCTCGAGCTCAGGGGATCTGCCTTTATGGGGTGTGCCCACATAGCTAGGACAGGTGGGAGCTTGGGGAGAGTAATGGTGTCATCCTGATGGAGCCCTGGAGACTCAACTAAGAACCTTAGGCAGGAGTTCATGGGAAGAGGGTGGTCCTAATTGCTAGACTCTTCCCCACACTTCCCAAATGGCTAGAAGTTTGCAAGAAGGATTTCAGCAGGGAAGCTGTGGCGTGTATGTTCCAAGACCCAGCTTAAGATATCAGACTCATGGTGGCCTGGCTGCAGAGCGGGCTGCGGCTCTTTCCCCTGGGCCCTTGCCCCTGACTTTCTGATGCTGGCCCACAGTCCATCATCATTCATGCTCCCTCTTCCTTCTGGAAGCCTCAAGACCCTCCAACCTCAGGGCCAGGCTTGCCTTCCTTATAAGAAAAGCAAATGAATTAATGATATTTAAAAATAGAACAACTCTTTTTTTGAGCCCTTATTATGTCAGGCTAAGAGCCATACATGTATAATTTTGTTCAATTCTCACAACAATCCCACAAAGTGCTGTCATTATCCCCAGTTTAAAGTTGAAAAAACTGAAGCTCCCAGAGGTCAGTTTACCTGCCTGAGTTTATGCGGCTAAGAAGGGAGGAGGCAGCACCCCAGATGAGCTCTGTCTGAACAGCCCCGTCTGTGCTGACCTAACTTCTAAGCCCCACTGTGGAAGGGTAAGAATCTGGACATCTCTGAGACCTGCAAAAAGAATCTCCCTATCGTCCCCTGCCACGTTCCCAGCGCCGTCCTGCTTAACTTTGCTTGGCCACAGCTGGCTTAGGTTTCACAGCAGATGTTGCTGGTGCCCTTACCATGTCTGTGCATGCATGCCCCCACTTGCCCTCACCTTAGCTTTTTATGGCCACCGGTGCCTACTTTGCTGGAAGCACTTGGAAATTAAGACCTTCCAGGGAGTAGCTGTCTGTCACTACGGGTGAGACTTCATGAATGAATACCTCAGCTCCTGCACGCCTAGGGTGGGATGAGTCTGACGTGTACCTTCCACACTTTCTTGCAGTTGAATTAAGCTCTAGATGCCCACAGTGGTAGCTTGGATGACAACAAACCCTTTATCAGCTGCTTTCCCTTCTCCATCTCCATCCCGTATCTCCAATCTGTCACCTGTTCCCTGGAATCACCTTAAAAAATAAACCACTTGCATTTGAATTCTTGTCTTGGGGTCTGCTTTTGGGGAGACATGGACACTCATTGGGATCTGGTGCATCAGCTTTGTGGGTGTGTCGGTTAGGGTGGTGGTCTGAAGACCTCACCAACACAGAACATGTGTCTTCCTTTAAATTGTCCATAATCTCTCTCATGGTTTCCATCACTTCTGCTTGTTGTTTTATTACTTGTTTATTAGTTACTTATTTATTACGTTTACACCTGAGATGGTGAGAATTCTGTTATCAGACTGATAGAAACAGAATCCGCATCTTCTTTCTCTAGACTCTTTTACTTTTGGCTGTTGGCCCAGATGTCACCCAATTTCCAGGCTCCCAAGAATTTACAGACGTTTTCCTAGGTGGGAGTAAAAGGAATCCTCTTTGTTCTGGCTTTTCTCCAGCCTTGACCGTCAGATCTAGTTGTGCTGCCTGGAAGTTGAGGAGTGGTCCCTGGGGCATCTAGCCCCAATGGCTTGGTAAACTCATGCCCTTTCTGTTGATGTCATGCCATTTGTAATAACACGGCCACTTTACTTGTCTGGAATGGAAACATTTGGCAACATTTGTTGCAACAGCCATCCATTCAGCAGTCAAGTGCTCCAGCTAAGGGCTTGGCACCATGGAAAGCAATAGAGATTCGAGAGCGAATGAGCTTAGCACAAAGGATTTTCAGGACGGTGAGACTATTCTGTATGACACTGTAATGGTAGATACATGCCATTATACACTTATTCAAACCCATTGAATATACAACACCGAGAGTAACCCTAATGCAAACTATGAACTTTTGTTAATAACAGTGTATCACTATTGGCTCACCAATTATAACAAATGTGCCACACTAAATCAACATGTTAGCAACATGGGAAACTGGGGTAGGAGCAGTTGAGGGGGTGTATGGGAACTTTACACATCCTGCTCATTTTTCTGTAAACTGAAAACTGCTCTAAACAATACAGTCTATTAATTAAACCACCACAACAAAAATGAACAAGCCCGTAGACTGAGCCCTTATAGAATTCACTGTCAAGAGAAAGAGGAGAGAGATAAGCAGCTGATTTCAGAGGTGTGATGCTCACTGGACAGAGGCTGGCCAAATTAAACCTGAGAAAAAGTAGCATTTACAATACACACCAGAGAGCCTATGACTAGTTGGTGGCCCTATGTTCCTTTATTGTCCCTAATTTCCCTGCCTAGTTTCACATGTTACAAAAGATGGGGTTGACAGTATGACCTTGGGCACTGGAGTTGGGTGGAGATAGTAGGAACCCTGAATTATGCTTTCTTCCCGGAGATGTCAGAATGTTTCATGGTTAAGAGCAGAGCCTCTAATTTGAGTCCCAGCATCACCGCTGTGTAATAGCCAGAGGATGGGTTCAGGGACCCACTGGACCCACTGTGAGACAGACTTGAGTTTATACTCCATCAGTCACCTGGCCTCTATAAGCCCCTATTCTGACTGGTGGGCCCCAGAGATGTTTGTGTTGGATCCCCTGTAATTAGTGTCAGTCCACAGCCCATGTGCAGTGACTCTGGAAAGGTCAGATTATTCCCTTTTCCCCAGTGCACAGTTATCTTGGTAATAGGGCATAGATCCCTTTGAGGCAGGCTGGGAGAAAGATTAACAGTATACGTTTTTTGGCACTGGAGCAGAATCCTTCTTTGAGGGGATTTGACCTCCTCTTCAGTCAATGGGTTGTGGGTCTGTAAACTGGATCAAGTCTGGGAACTGACTGAGGGGCTGTGACTTTTTATGATACAGGTTAGACTTCTGCTCACTTGACCTGGAACTCTTCTGCTTATACAGATCAAGTAAGAATCCAGTAGGCTTCGTATCTATTTCACCTCCAGGAAGACCGTGATTAAGTAGCCATCACTATAGGTGTGTGTGAGTCAGACTATTCTGATTGCTGCATTGACTCCGCTGTCCATTACAGTAATCACGTCACTGTCACTTGGCCCCAGCCACCACAGTGTACATTGGGCATGTCACGTATCCTCTTTATGCCTCAGTTTTCTCCTCTGTACAATGGGGATAACAATGGTACCCCTATCTCCTACAGGGCTGTTGTGAGGTTTAGATGAATTAACTTGTGGAAAGTAATAGAAGAGACTCGTGAAGCCCACAGGTAATTATTAAAATTATTTGTGCTGGGGAGAGGCAAGAGACGGAAGAGAGAGGAAGGTGCTGGAGCAGATCCATGTCCTCACCCAACAAATGTTTCTTGAGCACCTACTATGCACCACCTCCTGCAACAGCTGTTAAGGAAAAAACAGTGAGTCCAGCAGGGCAGTGACTGCCTTTAGGAGCTTCGTGGAGGAAACAATTATGCAACAGGTTCCCAGCTCTTCGTGGGGGTAGCCCAGGAGTACAGACGCACAGGATCTTGGGGCAGAATCATAGAAGGGATGCAGCCTCCCTGGCTCTCTTGCCCCTGGGGTGGGCCAGGAGCCTGCTGGTGCTCACTCAGCCTGCCCTGGGATCTGGGCATGACACTTCAATGTCCAGAAGATTCCTCCTGGTTCAGCTCACCACACAGACCAGGAAGGAGCCCCGTACTGATGCCAGGGTGCATGCTGGGCTTATTCAGAGCTAACAATGAATCACTCCGAAATATTTCTCAAAGTCTCCTACCTTTGCCCATCTGCTGTGACCATCCCCTGGCTGGGGGCCTGCTGGGGTCCTCTATCTTGTCTCACCCTGCTGGTCTGTCTGCTCACCACGACTCTCTCTCCTCGTTTAACGTGCTCCAGCCCCACAGCCCTTTTTGCTGGCTCTTCCCCAGCCTATGGGCCTTTGCACAAGCTGTTCCCTCTGCCTGAACGCCCTTCACCTGGCTGAGAACAACTCTTTGGTGCATCTCCTCTCAGTTGCCACTTCCAGCATGATGTTCCTGCTAGTGTCCCTCTCCCAGCCCCGTGACCTGCTGAGGCTCCCGTTTCTTTAGGCTCCCATGCACCCGGGACTTCTCCTTTGAAGCCCTTTGCCCTGTTGATGAGGTTCATCCTCAGTTCCTTTCTGCAGGCACCGAGCTCCACGGGGGAGAGAAAATGCCTGTCATGCCCACCTTTATATCTCCCTCCCCTATCACCATGCCCAGTCCATAGTGACACTTGGTAAATATCTGTTGATAGCTGATGCAAAGACGGTGCCCTTGCGTGAAGAAAGTCATCCTCCAGGCTGAATTTCCGCTGTGTTTTGAACAGCCTCAGTTTTCGGCCACCTCCAAATCATTCAAGATGCAGAATAGAACCAAAGACCAAGGTGCATGCACGTTGCTGATGTCCCTCCTCCCCGGTCGCCCCTTCTCTCCTCCCTTCCTTGGGCAGGGAGGCCATAGAGGTGCGACCTGGCCGGGGAGCAGGGCTTTGCCAGAGCGGGCCTGGCCCTGGGCGTGTGGGGGGAGAGCGCCCGCCTCGTCCGGCAGGTGAGTCCCGCGCAGGCCTCGTCCCGGGCTGGCCGCGGAGCGCGCGAGCAGCCAGCAGAGGGCGGCAGAGAGACAGGAGTGGTCCACGGAGCATCCCCAGCTCGCTAAGCCCAGCCGCGAGCCGAGCCGCGCGGACCCACCGAGCCCGCGCTCACCAGCCCCGGCTCCCGCGGAGAGGCCGCTGGCATCGGGAGTGCAGGCAGAGCCCCGCTGGAACCATGGCCAGTCCATCAGGCAGCCCCGAAGACACGGGCAAGCTCAGAGGCAGGGATGGCCGGCCGAGGAGGGAGGAAGACGATGCCCCTCCAGAGGAGAAGAGGTTGAGGCTGGGGCTGGAAGCAGGAATTGCAGAGACGGAGGAAGCAGAAGACGCGCCACGTCTGGGCACGGAGGACACCGGCACCCAGACAGGTGGCGAAGGCAGAGGTGTAAGTGCGGGGGCGGGGGCGGGGGCGGGGGCGGGCGGGGATGCTTGGCGGCCGCTGTCAGGTGGAAGTTGACAATTGGGCAGCAACTCCTGCGGGCGCGGTGTGACAGCTTGTGGGGACCTCCTGAGAAACTAGATGCTCTGGTGTTGGTGGCAAACGCCTTCTTGTTTATGTGGCATTGACTTCCTGATTCTCCCACGACGTCGCTGGCCGGGGGACCCGCTGCACTCTGCGGTTGGCCAAAAAGGGGAGGGGGAACTCTGGGTCCTGGAGGTCTCCAGAAGGGGGGGAGATTGGGGTGTCTCTGAGCAGCACTCACCAAGCACCCCCATCCTGAGCAGAGCTGTGTGGGGTGCCTCTCTGGGACTTTGCTGGCTGTGTGTGCCTCTCATCTGGGAAGGGGCTTGGGGGGTGTGGGAAGCCCTGGGCACCAGGCTCGGCCAAACCCTTCTGTGCTCAGCGTATGGGCTGGCAGTGGCTCTCCAAGCCCCTCACCTGCCCTGCATCTTCTGCTGTCGCTTCCCCGGGAGTGAGAGTTGAAAGGAGGCAGATGGCTTCCACCCCAGAAATCACTCCCCTCTCCCCATCCCTACAAAGAAGGGACAGCGAGGCAAAGTTCTCATCCCTCATGCCCAGCTCTGGTCCCTGTCAGCCGTGTGAACGTGTGTCTGTGGGGACGAGGGTCACTAGGTGTGTGAGGGCAGGGAGCTCCGTCATCAGCTTGACCTCCTGGGATCCGCTTTCTGCTCCCACCTGGATTCTTCCAGTTGTGAATTCGCTGACCTTCCATTTGGGGAGCACATGTATTTGGAAGATAGATGAAGGCTGGCTGGACAGCTGTCCCCCTTAGCAAGAGCTGCCACCTTGATAGTTTTTAATGGACAATGGGGTTGACCTTTTTCTTCCTTCCAAATGTCTTGATTCTAGACCATTTGCTCAGCTGAGCTTGTCTTAAAAACTTGACTAGTCGCTGATAAGCCCCACGCGAGAGAGTTCCTCTGCCTTTTGAGTCCATTTAGGCAGCGGCGGGCAGCCCTCCCTTCACCAGTCTGTGTCGAAGCCCATCTGGCCAGCTGTGGGTTGCTCCCAGATGCTGTTTTGGATCCCTTCTCACAGTGACACCCTCATCTCCCCACGGGTGTCACTGCATTCAGAGCTTGGGACACCTGGACACTGAAACCAGGTGAATTCTCCTTGAAATCCCAGGAGAAGGACAATACTTAGGGAAGGTTTTTTTGGGACACATCATGGAAAGGATGACAAGGAGTAGTGTCACAGTGTGGCGAGAGGAGAGGTCCTGGTCCGAAACACAGTTATGGTAGCTGTGAAATGCCACGAATCTTTTATTGTTGGAAGCCCCTCCTTTCTTGCTTTGCCTCCCTCTTTTACGTGGCACTTGGTCACAGACCAGGATACCAGAATGGAGTGACCCAGTGCAGTGGACTGGTTAGGGATGTCGTCTGGAACCAGGCTGCTGAGGTCTACATCTCAGCTCTGCCCCTCCTCAGCTGAGTGACCTGGGGCAAGTCACTTAACCTCTCTGAGCCTTGGTGTTCTCACGGGCAACATGAATACGTTGACAGGCCCTACTTCATGGGGTTACTATTCCAGAAATTAAGTAAGGTGTGTCCATAGGAAGCACTTAGCATTGCTCCTGGCACATGGTCAGTGCTCAGTAAGTGTGATTTAGGACTGACGTTCGCTCCACGGAGCTTGCTTGGTGTATTTCATTCTGCGGTGCATTACAAGAGACAAGGGTCTTTGGCCAGAATTTCCATGTTAAGTGCTTTCTGAAGATTAAAAGAATTACATGTAGACAAAACTGATAAAAGGTAGAAACCCCACTAGACTTTTTTGCCCACAAAGGGAAATGGGAATCCCCCCTTGAAAGATTAGTGACTGGACAGAAACTATGGGCCTCTCTTTTTTGGGATGCCTGGAACTTCCTGGTCCGGGGGCCCCTCGAAAAGATGAAATCCTGGTTTTCAAGTTTAAAGGTTGGCCATAACCCAGAGTGGCCCATAGCATCCATCAGACAAAATTCTCTTCCTTTTTAGTTTTGATAGGAATATTCTATGTGAAGAACCCAGGAAGCAGTTTCAGGCTGGTGTGAGGAGCAGCCGATATTTCTTTGAGGAGCGAGCCTATTGCTTCTCTCACAGGCCACGTGTGAGTGGATCGAGAACACAGCGCCCTTTCATGCGATTTGTCTGTGTAGACCATTAGCTTGGTGAAAATGTCAAAACCATCCTTGCTCTTTAATAGCAGATTATTTTGAACTTTTCTCTGCAGAAGCTGCATGAGACTTACTGTCCATGCTGTATCCAGACATTTTTAAGGATAAAATATCCTTTCTCATTACCGGGCCTGATGCTCTGGGTAGTTGAGGCTTAAATGTAACTGGTTGGCCCTCAGAGTGGCTCCCAGGCTCTGCTTTTGTCTTCGGGGTCAGGGGGCTGCTTTCTTTGGTGGTTGCTGAAGGATGCTTTTAGGAGGTAAAGTGGAACTGCAGGATCACCTGCTGGAGGTGTGGCTGAAGGAGGGCATGTGGTTATGAGGGCCTCCAGGAGGGACCAGAAGTTTCACAGGCTGCTTGTGCAACCTTCAGCACCAGCACTGTTGAGAAGGTTTAGAAAAACTGGTCCTCCCAGATCGCTTTCAAGGGATCCCAGGGTGAGTCCAATCCTCCCTTCCTGAGAGGTAGAAAAAAAATCTCTTCTAAGTAACTGGCTATCAGCCTCAATCATTTGCTCAGCTTTTCCCAAGACCAGGCAGCTCAGCAGAGATTTCCAGGTTGTGGAGAGAATTGAGCATTTAATGGTAATAATGCAACAGAATCTCTGAAATTCCCTGATGGGCTCTTTAGGCCGGAGCACCTGGGGCTGGAACTAGAGTGGGAAGGTTGTTGCCAGCATGGGGTTCCCTTAGAGGTTAATCCAGATTGCAGGTCTTTTCCCTTCTTGCTGGTGATGGTCTACACCTGGGTTTCTCAACCTTGGCACTGTTAACATTTGGGGCCCGATCATGCTTTGTGGTGGCAGGGGAGCCATCCTGTGTATGGTAGGATGTTTACCAGCACCCCTGGTCTCTAACCACGAGATGCCAGTGCCAGCCCCCATCTATGACAACCAAGAATGTCTCCAGACATTGTCAAATGTCTCCTGGTGGGGGGCGGGGGGAGCATGGGCAAGATAACCCCTGTGACAATGTTTAAGCATATGAGTATTGAATTTGGATCCTTGCTGTACCACTTATGAACTATGTGGCATTGAGAAATTTATGCTATTCTACGGATCTCAGTTTCCCCATGTATAAAGTGGAGATACAGTCATCCCTCAGTATCTGTGGGGAATTGGTTACAGGATCCTGTTATGCTCGAGTCCCTGATATAGAATGGCATAGTATATGCATACGACCTATGCACATCCTCTTGTATACTTTAAATCATCTCTAGATTACTAATAATACTTAATATAATGTACATGCTATATAAATAATTGTTATACTGTATTTTTTATTTGTATTTTTTATTGTCATATTGTTATTTTTTGTTGTTTTTTTCCCCAAATATGTTCAATCCGTTGTTGGTTGAACACTCTAATGTGGAACCCACAGACACAGAGGGCTGACTGTCATGAGATACCATCTCACAGGAAGGTTATTTAGTTGTTTGGGTTATGCAGACTCTGCCTTCTATTCATCTCCCTATCCATCAGTGAAGTGCAGAGGGGATTATCATCCACCTAAACCTCAGAGTGGATTCTGGTATCCTCTGGCCTTTACTGCCAGTGACTCATTGATTTTCCCCAATTTCCCCCTTGGTTCTCTGGGCCTAGGATTCCAGGAGACAGGATGTGGGGAGGCCAGAGCAGGTGGCACTCAGAGTTCACTCCCAGGCTGGAGACCTCCAGAGCCTGCTGCCTGGAGAGGGCATTTGGACCCACATCTGGGCTTCTGGATTCCCACTTGAGCACAGCTGGACTCCACAGACTGAAGCTCTCTCTGCCGAGACATAGATATTTCCCTGGAAACAATGTCTTAAGCTGACATGAAGACATGGCCACCCATTGGAACATGGTCTGTCTGCTGCAGCTCTCCTATATTTTATGAGGCAAGCTTCTGAGGAATGCAGTGAGTACGTGGAAGATGGTGGGAAGTTCACTCACCCTGCAAGGGCCCAAGCATGGTGCAGATTGGTAAAGGATCCTCCTAGGAGGAAGAAGATACAGGGGACATTGCTTTTAGCTGGAACAGAGAGGTACAGGGTACATATTGGACTCTGCAAATCCCTTCAGACAGGCAAGCCTCCCTGGACTTGGAGAAGTTATGGAGCATGAGCTGTGTTGCCCTGGGCTTTAATTATTTCAGAAATATTTAACCACAATGCTGGAGCTTGATTTGTGCTTCTCAGCTGGGAAGACATGGACTGTAGGCAACTGTCTGCTTAATTCTTTTAATTTCAGGAAGGTCATTGTTTTCCTTTTGTGTCCTCTGGAACATGACATGGAGCTCAAGGGGCAGGAAAGAGACTGGTTTGGAGGCTGGGACAAGGGGTCCTTTCCAGAGATGCTGGTGTCTTGGACGATGGCAGTTGTGGGGGTGCATCTGGATGCCTGAACCAAGGATTGTTTATGAGATACACTTCGAAGGACTTATGGATCCACTGGATATTGGAAATAAGAAAGAGGCAAGGTCAAGATTGACCCCCAGAATGGCAGGCAAGAACAGGAATTTCATTTTGGATTCCTTAGTGGCAATGCCTGGCAGAATAGATGGGTCTGGGGCCAAGAAGGCAAGTTTGGGTTGGAAATTCAGATTTGGGGGTCAGCACATGTAGATGGGAGCTGTGGCTCTGGGAATGACTGAGGTGGAAGAGAGTGGAGTGGTAGAAGAGGTTTTGCAATAAGCCTGGGGAAACCTTAATGATGAGAGAAGCAGAATCCACAAGAGTGGATGGAGAAGCAACAGCCAGAGGGCACTTGCTTGCACAGACAGGAAACTGAGAGGGTTGAGGGCCATTGTGTTGAAGGGAGCCCATTGGATTTAAAGTGTCATGCTCATCGGCAGTGGCTAGAATTTTTTTTCATTTTTGAATAGTAATTTTTATGGTATAGTTTCAAAACATTTTACAGATACATTGGAAAAATCAATAATGATTTGATAACTTGATTAAAATTTAATCAAAGCAGATATTCACCAGATCTTTGAAGTGAGCCATTTCTGAGTTCAACGTTCCATTGTGGACAGGTCAGGAGATTATTTTGGCCACAATATATTTGAACAATGACCATTTATAGAAATAAAATGTATTTTAATGTTTGAATTAAATTAAACAATTTTTATATTCTAAATTTATTTTTAATAGCAATTATTTTTGTAAAGAGAACATATGTTTTTAGATTTTTTTTCATTTTGTTATTTATTTCATGGACAGATACAAATTGTATATATGCATACGTGAGTGTACAGCATGATGTTTTGAAATACGTAAATAAGGATACTTCAAAAAGATCGTGAAAAAATAGAATTAAAAGATAATATGAATCTTTCTATGAGATTTTTGAAGTCCCCTCATACATTGTGGAATGGCTAAGTTGAGCTTATTAACATATGCATTATCTAACATACTTATTTTTTGTGGCGAGAACACTTAAAATCTATTCTCTTAGTGATTTTTAAGTATTCAATACATTGTTATTAACTATAATCACCATGATGGGAAATAAATCTCTTGGACATATTCTTCCTGTTTAACTGAAATGTTGTATCCTTTGACCAACATCTCCCCATCCCTCCCCCACCCCTGCCGCCCAGTAACCACCATTCTACTCTGTGCTTTCATGGGTTCCACTTCTTTAGATTGCACATGTAAGTGAGATCATGCAGTATTTGTCTTTCTGTGCCTGGCTTATTTCACATAACCTAATGTCCTCCGTTAAAATGTTCATCCATTTTATCTCAAATGACAGCACGTCCTTCTTTTGAACGGCTGAATAGTATTCCATTGTGTATAGATCATACATTGTTGCTGGAAGTGTAATGGAAGTCAGTTTGAAGGGGGGTACAAAGATTCCCCCTAAGTCTGAGCACTCTGGCACCCATGCAGGCTGTGTGCATTGAAGCACAGGAGGCTCATGGTCTTGCAAAACTACACTCTGTGTGTGCAATTCCAAAGCCCCTGTCCTCCACAATGCCCTGCTGTCACTTTACTATGTTTCCTTGGAAGAGAACCCAGCCTTGGTGGAGAGCCCTGCCCTGGCTGTGTTCTTTGGCAAGGACCCCAAAAGATGGTGCCGTTGGGAGACCCTCACCTCTGTACACTAGCCATTTGCCTTTCTCATTCCTTCTCCAAGTATTTGAGCAGCTCCTGTGTGCCAGGCATGGGCTAGGTGCTGGTCTATGAGATGGATCAGTCCCTCCAGTCCTGGAAATCATACTGTAGTGGAGGAGACAGACAATGGCCCAAGGACCCCTGCTTGTTTACGTAAATAAAGTTTTATTGGAACACAGCCACTCTCATTCATTAACCTGAGGGTCTCAAGTTAAGAAGACTTTGCACCACTCTGGTATCCCATAGCAGCATGAATAGAGCTGCCCTGGAAATGTACATAGCTTTGGGGTGGAGTTGCAGCGAGTTAGTCTCGACTTTGCAAGTCTTCGGTGTTAGGGGCAGAACCTGGGGTTTGGAGAGGGCTTTCCTTACCACTGTGGCTGGGCACTGGGCTAGCACGCTGTCTGATTTTTGTACGGGGGAGAGAAAAGAAGGACAGAATGGTGACTTGCTGCTCCTCCTATGCATCTCCCTGACATGGGTCTCCCAGCAAGTGTTTGGGGTCCCACCTTGCATAGCTGCCAAAATCCTGTGACATCAACCTTCTTGGTGCTGTGACTCTGGGTTACAGAGCTTCTAAATTACTGGGAAGGGAGAGAAAAGAAGGATGACTTTTGCAAGCACAAGAACTCGGGTTATTGAAATTAACATCTCCCCCGAAGTTTTATAACGTCTGGGCATGCATATTTAAGCGTCTGCCTCAAAAGCTCTTGCTAATAACCAGATGGTGCATTTAATTTCCTTTATTTGTTCTCTGAGCAGCACACAGCTTCCTGCATATCCCTCCTTGCAGGCAACTGCATGTGGAGAGGACAGCACTTGTGACCATCAGCATAGTTCCCTGAGGGGACACTGAGAGCCCTGTATTTGTGGGGCTGATCTGAGAGGAGGCAGCCCTAGCAGGAAGGTGTCAGGCTACTCACAGTCTACCACAGGGCTCCTGCCTTTGCTTCACCAAAGTATCTCAGCTCTCTCTGGCTCCCCAGACCTCACCAGCTCAGGAGCAGGGGTCCCTGGTGGGTTAGGGGTCTGAGGGAGCAGGGCCGGGGGAATCTACTGGGCATGAGGCTCCAAAGAGATGATACAGTCAGACAGGAAAGAGAGGAGGAGGAGAGAGGAGAGAGCTATGGAGCACAAGCCAGGACCTTGGGGGCACAAAGGAGGCTGGATTTCCAAAAAGCAAAGAACCAAGGTCAGACACCTTCAGGGTGCTCTAGGTGTGGCTGCGTTTTGTGAGTTTTCCTCATTTCCCTTCTCCTTGTGTGTCAGGGTGTCATAGAAACAAGCTCGCAGGGGGCTCTGTGCAGTGCCCTGCTCTGATGGTTTTTGGGACAAGCAGGCACTGCCCTGGTCTCCTTGGCTCCGTGTCCCCTTCCCTCTCGCTGCCACCCTTGCTGTACGCTGTCCCTGCCTCCCCTCTCAGACCACCTTCCTGGAGAATCCTGGGCAGGACACGTGTCTTTCCTCCTCTCTGGCTGAGGGAGACTCTGTGGCTTGGAAAGATGTGGGTGCCTGGGAGGGAAAGTCTATTACTGTTCATTCCTTTCCCTTTTCTTTTTCTGGACTCTGTGTTCTATGTTATCCTGATGGAGTCAGAAGCCCCTGCTGTCTGCCTCTTCTGCCCTGGACTCTTGGAATTGGACTGGATGAGAGAGTCTGTGTGGTCTGAGTATAATTTTTTAGTTTTTATTCTGCTTATTAAAAATATAAATTAGCATTTTCTTATTTGTGAAGAATTTAAACAATACAGCTGTCTACGAAACAAAAAGCAGAACTCCTTTATTCGTTCCTCTTTGATCTTGCTTCTCAGAGCTCATACTGGGAAGGGTGGATGGGGGGATACCCTTCCACATCTTTTTCTGTGTTTGCAAGCACATATATTTGCATCTAAGTAGTTTATTTTTAATCTTTTTATACACAATAAAAATGAGATAATGCTATATTCATTGTTTGGAAAATCCTCCTTCTCACCCGATGGTGTTTCTTTGACATGATCTTCCTCTTTTAGCAGTAATTTGGATGCACCAACCCTGCACCGACCAGTCTTTGAATGGTTTCCACCTTTCTTCTATGGCCGATGGCGTTGTGATTAACATCCTCGCACATGTCTGTGCTCTGTGCCTGAGTTTCTGTGAGATGTTCCCAGAAGTGGGCTATCCAGGTCAGAGGCGATCTGTGCTGAAATTGCATCCTGGCTAAATTTCACCCACGGACCATTGTGGTGCCATTCTTCATAGGCATCATCTTCTGCAGCCTGAAGGGCACGGTCAGCCATGGCATGGCCTGCTTCACCTTCTTTCCTTCTGGCCATTTTGTCCTCTGGTGTCCCTGAGGGCACAGCCACCTCCACTGGCTCCTTCTGGTGGGGATTCCAAGGCCTGTGTTTGCCTCCTCCAGGCCTCAGTTTCCCCAAAGATAAAATGGGGGTAATATAATAACAATGTTTCCCTCCTAAGGCTGTCATGAGGGTTCAATGAGATCACTCGTGAGAACAGGTGCACAGCGCCTGTGTGAATTCAGTGAAGCCTGCAGTGTCTCTAGTGTTGCCCCTTAGTATCTGCTATGTTTATTAGTGATCAGGTGACAGGGATGGAAATTGGAGCCAAGGCAGAGGGGGCAGAGGAATGGGATGGGGCTCCCGATACGTCCCCAACTGGTGACTATAAGACGAACCTCCAGCCTTAGGGTCCCCTGCCCCTTGCCGACGTCCAGAGGGCTCTGCTGTGTCTTCCAGGTTGGAGACCAGAAGCTGAGTCTGGCTGGGCCTGGGAAGGTGCTGGTCAGTGTCCTGCTTCATCAGGGCATCTCTAACCCCAGCTTGGACCTGGACCTCAAGTGATTCCCTGATGCCAGGCCCAGCTCGTTCTGAGGCCAGAGACCAAAGACAGGGAAGTATGGAAGGGTGGGGACCCTCATCATGAGTCTCTGCAATGCATATGAGTTTGTGTGTGTGCATGTGTGTGTGCATATGCATGAGTGTGTGTGTGCATGTGGGTGCAACTTTCTCTGCAAGTTTCCAAGCCCAAGGTTGTGTTTGTGCAGGACTAGAGTTGCCAGATAAAATACAGGAGGTTCAGTTAAACCTGAATTTCTGATTAGCAATTTTTTTTTGTATAAGTATATCCCATGCACTATTTGCAACATCCTTACCCTAAAAATGATTTGTTGTTTATCTGAAATTCAAGTGTAACTGGTGTCCTGTCTTTTCACTCACGACAGCTGGCAGTCCTGTGTGGGGGTTATCAGTGTGCTTCCTGGATCGCCACGTGAGAGACTCTCTCTGAATGTGTGCAGTGCCAGGATAGGGGTGGGCTGAGAAGATGTGACCCTGTTGCACTGCCTTAGTTGTGCCTGGAAGGGGCTGTGGGGTTGGAGGTTCTGGCCCCTGGGGCCTAGGTAGCATTGTCCAGCACCTCTCTACCCTGCCACCTCTGTGGGCTTCTCTCCCAACTCTCTCCAAACTTGGGGCAAGAGCTGTCCCATCTACTTCATTTGGAGCCTGGCTGCCCAGCCAGACGAGATGGCAAACAGTGCACAGATGGCTGCAAAGCTTTCCCCAGCTCTTTCTGCAAGAGGCCTGTGTATAAAGCAGAACCCTCATCCTCCCCACCTCCCCTTTCAGAAAACCCTGGGACAGCCACCACCAAGTTGCTACTTTAGATACTCTCCCCTCCTGGCAATTACCCTGTGTTTTGCCAAACAAAGTCCTTCATTTCCACTGTAAACTTGTTCACACACATGGCTGATTGTCTCCGATATATCAGTGTGTCTGATGCATCAGGGTGCGGGGCTCTCCTCTCAGGCACTTGGGAAGAGCTGCTGAATCGCCACCTGAAAGACTCTCAGTAGAAACTGAGGGCAGCTTTGGAAGAAAGCTGTTTCTTCTGTGTCATTCTGGATACTTGATCATGACTTAAATCATCCAGGGCCCTGCCCTGGGTATCCTGAGCTCAAGGTTGCCTTTATGTCCAGCTGGCTTGGGGGCTGTCAGGAAGGACATTGGACTTGGCCTCTGAGTCCATGGCAGCCTTTCATGGGAAGTAATACCAAGGAGCCACATCCTATGTTTTTTGAATAATTACTATTTAGTTATTTACTGAACTTGTTACAGATGGGGTCTCGGTTCTTTGCAGCTCCTCTGTGAGGGAGGTGCTAAGATTATCTGCATGTCCACTTGCTTTTTCTAGTCTCTTTCAGGAGCCTCTACTTTCTATGGTCTTTCCTGCTACTGGGCCTTTGCACATCCTGCTCTTCCTGCCTGGAACATTTTTCCCTCTCCCCACCCATGCACCCAGTAAAGGTCTTACCCACCCACCGAATCACCACACCCTCAGGGACACCTGGTCACACTGACTCAGTCACAGCCACCCCCTGTCATCTGTTCTCATAATGCCAGGTGCCTCTCTGTTGTAAACTTAGTCCAGCTACCTGTTTCTTTGGGTGTGATTCTTTGGTGAATGTGTGCTCCCTTCTAGACCATAGTCACCATGAGGGCAAGGGCCATACTTATTCATGATTCTCATTGTGTCTCTTTAGCATATGCTCAACTAGAATTTGACTAATGAATGAAGGCATACCAATTTTATAGGTGAGGAAACAGAGGCTCAGGAAATTTACACGACTTGCTCAGTATTCTATAGTGACTCAGAGGTAGGGCTGGATTGGAAGCCACCTGGTTGGTCTCTGGGTGCACACTCTAACCTCTTCACTATGGTAGCTCTCCGACAGCAGGAATGAGAGACAACCTCTGGAATATGTGTAGCCAGAATCCCAGGAGTTATCCCAGAAGGTGGTGTCTGGAGAATATCTGCCTGTGGCCTTCCTACTGTGTTATATAAAATTCCCGGTCTTTATGACTTGCCTTTAGCAAAGGCCTTAGCAATATTTGAAGCATGGTTATCAGTGTGGGAGGATAGATGTTTACAATAAAAAAAAAGTCTATAACATATTTAACTTGTGGTCTGCTATGGTCCCTTGATCTTCTTCAGCTTCGGTTATGTAAAATCCACACTGCCTGTCTTGATAGCTGCTCAGTTTCTTTTCTGCCTTCAAGATTGCTTAGGGACTGGCTCCGTGGCTCACTCAGGAAGTGTGCCACTGGTAGCGCCGAGGCTGCGGGTTCGGATCCTATATAGGGATGGCTGGTGCACTCACTGGCTGAGCGTGGTGCAGACCACACCGTGCGGAGGCTTGCGATCCCCTTACTAGTCAAAAAAAAAAAAAAAAAAAAAAAAAAGATTGCTTAGGAATTTCCCCCATAACTGGGGCCTGCTCCTATCCCCATCCCTCACTCAGCTTGACTTGGATTTTGTCAATAACTCTTCCAACTTTTGGTGAAGGCTGGATTAAAGAAAAGCCTTGAAAAAGAGGATGTGTGATGAAAGGTGAAGCTACCTGATGGGCAGGCAGTCACGAGTCAACTCAAAGTCTGGGAAAAGGGCTGACATGGAGGACTGGAGGGTCTTAGAGCTGAGAGTCAGGCCTGGGTAGAGCAGAGAGGCTGAGACTGCTGGGGTGGACTGTGAGTGTCTGATGAGTCCCTCCTTCACCCCATGGTGGGGGAAGACTTGATGAACATGCTTAATTTGATGGAGGAATTAGAGAATCCCTTGGGAGAACTTGCCCAGTATGGCAGTAACACAACATAGCCAAGTTATTGATTATTGATTGCCCAACTGTCATTGGCTCAACACCTTCAGGCAGAGCTGTAATTTGTATTAATTATCAATGCAAGTTTTGACTTTCCTAGTCGATACAAGGGGTGGTCAGAGAATGGTGACTGAGGCTGGCTGCTACCCAAAATGATGGGTATTACATGTGCAAGCTGCTTTGTCTACTTACTGGCAGGTGGAGAGACATCCTAAAGAACTCATTCAGTTCTCTGCAGAGCCCTGAATAAATGGAAAACAATGCTGCTGAAGTCCATCTGTCCATCCATCTATCCACTCATCCATCCATCCATCCATCTATCCATCCATCCACTTGTACTTCCATTCATGTATTCAGCAAAGACTCATTAACCACCTACTAGATTTTGGGGAAGCACCAACTCTAGTGGTGAAGGACACAGGCTCTGGAATCAGATTGAGCTTTACCACCTGCTAGCTCGCTCCCAGGAAAGTTCTAGAATTTCTCTGTGCCTCAGTTTCTCCTCTGAAAATTGTCTATTAGTTGCTCCTACTACTGCATTTATAGTGAGGGTTAAAAAAGATGCCACGTTAAAAGTGCATAATCAACACAACAGATATTAGGCTTCCATTTATTATTATTCTTAGTAGGTGCTGCAGATAACATGGTGAACATATGAAAGACACGGATTGGAGCAAATAGTGACATACAGGGTGATAAGTTCTGCAGTAGGGGAAAGCCAGAGAGTCACTGGGAAGGCCTGGCACAATCTTGGAGGATCAAGAAAATGTTCCTTGAGAAATTGCTGTTCCAGCTGAGATTTGTAGGGTGGGTAGATGTTGGGGTCTCCCCTGGAGGTCCCAGACAGGATGTGGCTGAGTTAGCCAGGGCCTTGCAAGACTGGGTCCTGGTCGCCACTGGCAGAGGTGAGTGATCCAGCTGTCCTGTCCCCTTGGGCTGGACATCCACCAGATCTTGGAGCGGCTAGATGAGGAAGGAGACTGGCAATGACGGTGGTCTCCACCCATCAACACACTCCCTGTGTAGAGTCTGGTAAGCCTGTGCCTCAGTCTCCTCGTCTGGTAAGTGGGGTTAGAAATACCATGCCTGCTTCTCTCCCAGGACAGTGAGGAAGATGAGATTACATGGCAAATGAGGGCTCTTTGAAAATAAAAACATTCTATTTGAAAGCAAATTGTCCTTCTGTGCCTGTGATATTTTCTAATCTGTGAAATTATTGTCAACCCTGAAACTGTCTATTCGAGGAAAAAAATAACAATGATGTTAACCCTTTCTCCATATCTCCCCTGGGGGAAGCAATTTGTCAAAGATTGTTGTTGCTATTTTATACACAGTGAAAACTAAAAAAGGTGCAAAAATGGGACCAGGACCCAGGACTCTTGAGTCCCTGTTTGCGTAGTCTTAAATGGGGGAATCTCTGAGTTCTTTCTCTAGTGTTGCTCTGTAAGAAACAGTCCTGATCTAAATATTTGCAGGGGTTGGTTAGAGCATGGTGCTAATAACAGCAAGGTCCAGGGTTTGATTCCTGCACAGGCCAGGAGAAAAAAAATTCACAGGGGGACCTTAGACAATATCTACAACAGAAGCAGATAATGGGTGGATTCAGTGATCACTACCACTAAGACAGCTCCAGCGCTGAAGCAAGTGGAAACATCTCTGGAGTCAGAAACTCAGATTTTGCCAGTTACATGCTGTGAGAACTTGGGTAGCTTGCCTACCCTCTCTGGGCCTCAATGACCTTGTGAAATAGGATGCATTGTAATAAAACAACTCCCAGCCTCTTCCCTCTGCACAAGAATGGTTTCTTCCCACCATTTTCTTTACTCCGCATCTCTCCCCAAGAGATGAACACCTATGGATTCAAAAGGAATGACTTCCTGGGCCTTTGTAGAGCCCATTTACTAGTTGGTGAGGTTGCTGTGCATTAAAGATATGGTTCATCTCCCATTCCTTTCTTCCATGATGTAAGGTGGATGGGTCAGCCGAGCCAGGAGAATCCCCACAGTCCGCCTCTCCCTGCCCCCACTCCTGGTGTGCTGCACTTTGTCTTAAGTTCCTGTACTCTGCATCCAGCCAGGAGATAGTAGTATCTCAAGATTTAATAACTGAGATTCCATTTTATCCTGGATGTCTAAGCCCTGTGGTCCATCATGGCTTTACTTGGAAGTACCCCTCTGTGGTCCCATAATAAAAGGGCACTCCATCCCCCACCTGGCTCCCTCCTGTAGGTAGAAGCGGGGTAACCATCAGGGCAGGGTTTGAGTGTAGGGAAGACCAAGTTTAGGGGCATGTTATAGAAGGAGGTGACTGTGGGGTCCAGGCTGATCAGGAAGGTAAAGGAGGAAAGAGACACGAGGCTGTGAGAGCAGGTTTAGAAGGGAGGAGGGGGAAGGAGAGGCGAAAGATAGGGGGGTTGGCTGCAGGGGGAGTTTTAGATGTTGGGACCAGACAGCAATTGGGACTTTACAATGATGAAGATCAAAGAGAGGGCATTAGAATCTCACTACAAAGTCCTGTGTTTGATGCTGGGATGTAAAGATGCTCCAGGTGAACGTCTGCTCACGATGATGAGAACGTCAGCATCCCGGTCCTGCCAGATCTTTCTTAAGAAGATTGTGTGCTCTGTTCTTGGGTCCTCTTTCATCACCTGGCTTAAAGCAGTGGTCTTTAAGTGCTGTTCCTTGGACCATGGCAGTTCTGTATAAAATGTTCATGGGTCAAGGATGAAATGAAAAATAATGAGAAAATGTTACAGAAATGTGCACATTGATGAAAGACCGCCAACTGTCCTCTTTTGCAGATTGTTCTTTATTCTGAAGTCATGTCAATTCTATTAAAATTTTCTTTTGCATTTGCATATTTTTCCTTTTATAAAATGCTATGGGGTAGAAATTTCTATGCTGATGTCCAATTCTCCTCTCTTTCTTGGTGCATGGGAGGATTATACCTTCTTCTTACACTTCAGTGGTGGTGAGAGTGGGGAGAAGGGGGTAGGACTAGTTCTGTCCAAGGGTCTGGGGGCAGAAGTTCAGTGTGCAACTTCAAGGCTGGGGCATTTACTTCCTAGTGCATGGCTGTCCAGTGTTCTCTCTCTGATGCCCTGACTGGTGATATTCCCGGTGATGCAACCTCCATCAGCCTGAGTGCCAGGGTCCCAGGGTTAGTTTGATGTGGAAACAGAGCACTCTCCCTGCTTCTCTGCTCCTTGACATGCAATGCTCAGGGAGCATGAGAGAGAAAACAACTTCTGTTGCTTGAAGTCACTAAGATTTAGGGGGTGTTTATTGTTGCTGCAAAACCTAATCTATCCTGATTGATCATGGTGGAATTTTTGTGTCGTGTGTGTGTGCACTCGTGTGTGTGAAATTGGTAGCTTAAAAAAGTCATTTCTTACCCACAAGAAAAAAGAATGGCAACCTTGTGTGGGTTCCCAAATTGAAAAAAAAATGTATTTTACCAGGTTATGAAATAGAAAAATCTGGGAATCAGCAGCTTAGAGAACTGCAGTGTGGAAGGTATACAAAGACCAGGCTGTTTTGTCAACTTCTCATACCCCTTTATAGAAGCTTAGTCAAGACTTGGAGTATTTCAGTCTTTCCTATTCCACATTTTATAGACTATTGAAGAGACATTGATAAAACACTGTGGCTTGCATGGTGTAGCCACAAACCACCACGACTCAGTTCTAGAGGTTCAGAATGAGCTTCCTGCTACTGTGATATCTCAACCCTTTATATATATTATGTCCTACTCACATTAAAACGTGGCCAATGCTTTTGCTTTATTTCCCCCCAAATTAAACACCTTAATCATGCAAACATGCAGAATTGGATTTAGTGTGACTGATTCACAACTGTCAGTAAGGATGTAATTAGATTATATTTTTCTCAAGTTCCACTAAAAGAAAATTGACAATAAAATACTGATCAATATGTGCAACTCAGGAGGTACAGCCTGCTCTGAGATGCAGGAGTGTTTTTTTAAAAAAATCTATATTCTGGAGTATAGAAAAGAAATCCATCTCTCTTTCCTAGAGGGGGAAGACTTTGAGAGCTGGGCTTAACGAAAGCTTGACTGTCAGAGGCTGAATTAAGCAAATAGATGCCTCCCTGGAATGAATGTTGTATTTCTGCTTTTTGGGGGACTGTGCTTTTATGATGAAGGGAGTGTGTACCTGTGGGTGGATGTCTGCACGTAAATGATAGTGTGTACCCGTGTGTATATATGAGTGTGTGTGTGAAAAATTCCCATGTGAACCTCAGCTTCTTGGGGATCTCAGGGTGCTGAGCCCAGGGGATGCTATTTTGAAAAAAATATTACTCAAAAATGAGACAGAAAGAATTGAAACAAAATCCTGGCCCTAAAGACACCAGGCTTATGGACATTCTGGATTTTCTTTGTTTTGTGTTCTACCTGCTTCCAAATGACATTTCTGCTTCCTATGAAATAATCAGAATCAAAGCATTAAACGTGATCACAAGCACAAAAATGCAGACACTCTATGGTTCTCTGTACATCAGGGTTTCTCAGCTGCGACACTACTGATATTTTGGGTTGGAAATTTCTCTGTTGTGGGCAGGGGGTGGGGGTTGGGCCCTACCCTGTGCACTGCAGGATGTTGAGCAGTAACCCTGGACTCTACCCACTAGACACCGGTAACACACCTCCCCCAAGTTGTGACAACCAAAAATGTCTCCAGATATTGCCAAATGTCCCCTGGGGGCAAACTTGCCCCTGTTTGAGAAATGCTGCTTCAATAAAGTACAATATCAGGTGAAATAAGCTGAGGCTGTTGGTAGTCAGGAGGAAGGAGAGACAGGAAATGGCCTAGGGATGTTCCAGTAGGGGCCGTAAGGCTCTGTTTCTTGAACCAGGTGGTATTTACATAAGTGTGCTCAGTTTATAAAAATAATCATTGCACTGGCCTCTTGTGTGTGCACGTTTCTTTATGTAAGTTAAAATTCAATAAAGTGTTTAGAAAAATTGGTCATAAGAGGAATGGTTTGCAGAAGGATTGGCACAAAAGTTGATCATCTTCATTTAAATGACTCTCAAATGAACATGAGGGGCTGTCAAGGTGAGCCTTTCAGGGCGTCAGAGCCAAGGGTAGGAGTGTATTGTCTACATCTGTGCACACACGAGGGGGTTTTTTAGTCGCTTGGCAGGATAAGGCTTCCGTCTGAGGACAGGGCAGTGACTCCAGTGGAAGGCCAAAGCATTGAGCCATCTCAGTGGATTTTGTGAGAATCTTGTGCATGACCCCTGCCCTCAGCGTACGCCTGTGTCTGTATAAACATTAATTCTGCAGCAAGGGCCACACATAGGGGTTGGGCTGGAATGAAGATATCATGGCAAGACTGAGAAATTTGGCCACAGTTTCTGGGAGGTACCCACAATTTCTGGAATCTTGACTCAACTTCTGGAGTTCCCAGTTGCCATCTGCCTCCTGCTCATTCAGTGAACATGTACAGAACCACTGTGTGCCTAGGGCTCGCCAGGTGGGAAGGATAGAAAGATGTCTGAGGCATGGGCTCCATCAAAGGAGACTGTACCTTAACACAAATCGGGTAAGAGCCCAAGGTCTGACTGGGCAAGCACCTTGAGAGACCTCATCCGAAGCCTAATCTGAGAATGAAGAACACTTTTTTAAATGACCCATGAAAACGTATTGTGCTTCATACACACACACACAATTTGTGTTAACTCTGCAGTATAACTATGTTTGTATTCTCAGCATTTTTTTTTTGGAGAGAGATTTGTTTCTCAGCAAATCATCTCTAGAATATGTTGAACTGGAAATTTTCTTGGAACCAACAGAAAGTATAGGAAAGTGAGGCCTTCTGCAGGAGTTAGGTTGTAAAGTCAGAGGGTAAAGTAAAAAAAGTCTACTACAGTCAAGATCACACTTGAAAATACCCTCCTCCACCCTTCATAAAATGTACAGCAGTCAGTCTTACCACGGCCAGTCTTACCAGGTCCAAACCAGCACCTCTTCCCCCAGGGCTGGAACAGAGGGTGTTTTTTGGTGAGCAGCTGATGGAATCGTTTAGGGGCCATATGTGCTAGGAACCACCCAGTGTGCAGTTATTGCAATCTCTCTCTCTCTTTCCCTCTCTTTGTTCTTGTCAAATACCCATAGTTTGTTTTCCATAGATTAAAAGAGCCCAGGTTGGGTCTACACCTGAGTGCAATTGGGTATGAAGTGGTGTCTTATGGTGGTTTTGATTTGCATTCCTCTGATGACAAGTGATGGTGAGCATCTTTTCCTGTGCTTATTGGCCACTTGTATATCTTCCTTGGAGATATGTTTATTCAAAAATGAAAACATGTGTCCACACAAGCATTTGTGCATGAATGGTTACAGCAGTGTCATTCATAATAGCCAAAAGGTAGAAATAACCCAAATGACTATCAACGGATGAAAGGATAAACAAGGGCCGGCCCCGTGGTGCACTCGGGTGAGTGCGGGGCTGGGAGCGCAGCAGTGCTCCCGCCGCGGGTTTGGATCCTATATAAGAATGGCCGGTGCGCTCACTGGCTGAGTGCGGTGTGGCCGGTCACAAAAAGACAAAAAAAAAAAAAAAAAAGAAAAGAAAGGATAAACAAAATGTGGTCTATCTACACAACAGAATATTACTTGGCTATGAAAAGAAGTGAAGTATTCATACATGCTACAATGTGGATGAACCTTGAAAACATGCTAAATGAAAGAAATCAGACACAAAAGGTCACATTCTATATGATTTCATTCATGTGAAAGTCCAGAAGAGGGAAATCTATAGAGGTTAAAGTAGATTAGTGTTTGCTTAGGACTGGTGGGGGCATGACAGGATAGAGGGTGATAGCTAAAGGGGATGGGGTTTATTTTTGAGGTGATAGAATGTTCTAAAATTGACTGTCATGATGTTCACATATATCTGCGAATATTAAAAATCATTGCAATGTAAAAAAAAAAAAAGTGCCCAAGTTGCAATTTTATTGATCACGCAATTGGCTCTAAAAATACAGATTCCTGGGCCCTGTCTCCTTTGATTCTGACTAAGTAAGTCTTGACTAGGGCTGGGTATCCCTGAGCGATCCTGCTGTTCAGCTTGGTTTGACATCTACTGTTCATAGGATCTCAGACACTGGCCATGAACCTCTGAGATCTAGGGCCCTGGTGATGATGACTCACATTGTGGGGAGCTCGCTGTGTATCAGTTACTGTGCCGAACATCTTTCCTTTCATATCTCCTCTTACTCTCACTATAACATCCTAGAAGGTAGATGGCATGACCTTGCTTTAGAGATGAGGAACTGAAGTTTTAGAGGAGTTTAAGTAACTTGTTCAAAACGTACTCCTCCTGTCTATCTGAAACTTTGTATTCGTTGACCAACTATTCCCCATTCCCCTCCTCACCCTTACCTATCCCCTGGTAACCAGCATTCTTCTCTCTACTTCTATGAGTTCAACTTTTTAAGATTCTACATATAAGTGAGATCATGCAGTATATATCTTTCCGTGCCTGGCTTATTTCACTTAACATAATGTCCTCCAGGTTTATCCATGTTGTTGCAAATGACAAGATTTTCTTTCTTTTTTTAAGGCTGAATAATATTCCACTGTGTATATATACCTCATTTTCTTTACCCATTCATCCTTGATGGACACTCAGGTTGATTCTATATCTTGGCTATTGTGAGTAATGCTGCAATGAACATGAGAGTGCAGATACCCCTTAGACATATTGAGTTCACTTCCTTTGGATATACTAGGGTACTTCAAAAAGTTCATGGAAAAATGGAATAAAAAGATAATGAAAATCTTTCCATGAACTTTTTGAAGACCCCTCATATATCCAGAGGTATGATTGCTGGATCATACATTTGGAGATCTACTGCACAGCAGGGTGACTATAGTCCATAATAATCTATTGTGTATTTCAAAATAAGAGCATAAATTTGAAGTGTCTCACCATAGAAATGATTGGTAAACAAGGTGATAAATATGTTGATAATTGAATTGAATCATTCCACATTGTCTACATATATCAAAGCATCACATCGTACCCCATATATATACAGTTATGACTTTCAATTAAAAATAAGTACCTCGTGAAAACCTCCAGTTGGAAGTGGTGGATCTGGGAGATGCACAGAGGCCATCTCCTCAACAGCCAGTGCTCTGAGGCCCACAAATTTCTATGAATGCCTGAAGACCTGCCTGAGATTTCTGCTGAGACTGGGGTGCAGAACCACTGCAGCCTCCTGGGCACATGAGTCCACAACTGCTGCCTCTGTCCCCCACTCTGATGACCTGAAGTGTGACCCCTGCTTTGATTTTCATAATCATAAACCACTCACAGAAAGCACTCGTGAGTTTTGTTGACTTCACTTGAGATTTGGTGCCATGGAGGGATCACTTTGCTCCCTGCTTGGTGTTGGCCAACTCATTGGCTTTTCCCACTTGGCTTCGCTCCTCCATTTTTCTACTTACCTCCTCCCTCATGGATTGCTCTGGGAACTCTGAGTTCTTGTCGCTATATTTTGCAGCGTACCTTCAGTCTTCTCTGTAACTCGTCCCAAAAGTATGTGGTCGAGCTTGCTGCAAGATGTTTGATGTGCAAAAGATCCCAGAAAGAGGATTCGCCCTCTGGAAGGTGGTGGTAGTTACGGATTGATGTGGATATTATTTCATTTTTCCTATAAAATATACTATTTAAACTATCAAACTCTTGGCACCTGGCTGCAGTCCTCGGCTGGCGACAGTGTGGTGGATACAGCTCTTTTGCAACCCCAGGGAGAAATGCTGTACACTTAGAGAAAGAGAAACTGGCTTTCTTTCAGAGGCAGAGGGAGGCTTCTGGAGCCAATGCCAGTTTGTTTGGAGGCAAAATGGCTGTTGTATTAAAATTGCCCTGACTTGGGCTGGTGCCCTGTGTGTTCAGAGCACAAAGCTGTGATTGCTTAATTTTTTTTGGTGGTTGGTTTTCCATCCTGTTGCTTGGCAGGTTTCTGCTAATAGCTTCAACCTCAAGAGTTCAGTTCTATAAACACTAACAGCACCTGCTGTGTGCCAGCCTCAACAATGCCTACTATGTGACAGCACTGGGGATATGATAGTTAACAAGATAAACATAGAAAGTGAACAAGAGAGTCTAGTTCTCATTCTCAGTCCACCCAAAAGAGATGCCATCATTGGGCTTCCAAGGATCTCAGACATCCTTACATCATCTCCCTGAAGAGGGAAGGCAGAAAGCTTTGCTGTCTGAGGTCCACAGAGGAGGTTTAGCTGGGTCATCCTCAAGGTTTGGAATGATGGAGAGCAGCTGGCATCTGTGTTTAGAGATGAGAAGGTGGGAGTGGCTGGATCTTAGAAGAAGCTGAGATTGAGATTTTGGGGAGGTTCCATGTGGAGTGGAGACCTGCTACAATCAGAGTCCCTGTGGCCAAGCCTGTGGTCAGTAGAATGACTCTGTGAGAGTCTTCTTGTAACAGATGGCCCCAAAAGGTTGACAGATCAGGAGCAGATGCCATGATGGCGACCTCCAGGGACCTATTTCCTGCCTGGCTTCCCAACAGCAAGCAAGCCCAGAATTCTTACATAAGCCCACAGAGAAGGGAAAGAAGCCCTGATAATGACAAGATCGAATTCTCCACCTGCCAGGTGTTCAGGGCCTCAGAGCAGATTTCACTGGAGGTACAAAAATAGGAATGTGACATTTCTTACACCTGGGTGTGGTGGAGAAAAATTCATTCCCTCTGGTTTGGAGGGAAGAAGAATGCCAGCAGACATGACTCTAAGTTTCCATTCTAAAACCTGGCGTCTAGGCCTGCAGCTTCTATGGGGTCCGCAGACCAAAACTTGGTAAGGACCACATTCTCAGGGCTGGTGCTCTCCCCGGTTTCCTCTCTTTGGCCCAGAGAGGAAGGAAGTTCCAGCATCACTTCTGTCCCCTTTGGGATGAGTTAGGATAGGAGATTCCATGTCTCTCTATCCTTTTCATTCTCCTCCTGGTGACAGGAAATGTTGGTCTGCTTGGTGAGACTGAGGAAATGCTGACTCTCTCAGGCCATGTTCATGTATTAGTGGGTGGGTTACTTTGCCCTGACTATGCAGCAGGGGCCACCTCTTCTGTCCTAGCACAGGCTCAGGCATTCTGGGGCAAGAAGGACAGGCAAGATCTGCCTCTGGTAGGGACAGCTAGGTCACCTTGTCTTTTGCTCCCTCCTTCTGCCTGTGACTGAATGGCCTCATCAGGGTCTTGTAGGGGCTCCAAGAGGAGAAGCTTCTACTCAGCAGCAAGTGATGGACCATTCACCTTGAAAAATGGGGATTTATCATCTCACATACTAACACCAGAGACAGCTGATTCCAACTTTGGCTGAATTAATAGCTTGAGATGTTGGGTTTCTTATTTGCCTTTTCTGTGGTGTTCTTGCTTTCCTCTCTTGGTCACAGAACCTGCTACTGTCCAAATGACAAGCCCTCATGTAACAAATCCAAAGGCAGCAAGGAGGGGGCACAGTTTGGCCCTGTGCATTTCTATATCAAAGTCTTGCCCAGAAAACCCTAGCAGACGTTGTACCACTCATCCACATCAGCCCTGAGTGAGGGGAAAGGGAGATTCTCTCAATAAAACAGTCAGAATGGAGTCACTGACTAGTCCTGAAACAATCACTGGCAAGAGGGGGTTTGTTTAACACGACTAGTTTAGGATGTAAAAGAATGGCAAACTTTTTCCATAAAGGGCCAGATGGTAATATTTTAGGCTTTTTGTTCCAGACCACCTCTGTTGCAATGACTTGACTATGTTATGCTAGCATAAAAGCAGCCATAAACAATGCATAAATGAATGGCCATGGCTGTGTTCCAATAAAACTTTATTTATAAAAAGTCAGAGGGCCAGATTTGGCTCTTGGTCTGTGGTTTGCTGACCCTGCTTAGATCAATCATGATTCATTCCCTGGGGGTGGGCCAATATCTGAATAAATTAGGGGTTCTGTTAACAAGGAGGAAGAATGGAAGGGTTTCTGGGTAGGAAACTGGTAGAGTCAGGGCCAAACTAGGTCTCCAACCTACTCTGTTACAAGTAAAGGCAATTGGAAGATTCCCATTTAGCTCTTTTTCTGTTCAAAATTGGTTAAAACATACAGAAATAAGGGACAGTGAACCTTGTATTAGTGAACTATCATCACAAAATGCTGTGTAACAAGCCACCCCAAATCTCAGTGGCTTAATATGGCAATCATTTATTTTCATGGTCAGCTGAGGGTTTGTTGATCTAGTTGGTGCACATCTGGGAAGCTCTTCTCTGCTCCTGGTGTCTCTTATCTTCTGGGAGCAGTGAGCTGCCCGGATATGTTCTCGTGGTGGAGACAGAAGTGAGCACACACAATTGAGCACACACTTTCTAAGCTTTGGGTCATGAAGACCAACATTCCATTGGCTAAAGCAAACACATGACTATACCGAACATGAAGGGCTGGGGAAATATACTCTGAGTCTTCAGTGGGAGGAATTGTAGAGTCACATGGTGAAGGGTTCAGATACATGGAGGGATGAATAGCTGAGTCCATTAATGCACCATAATCAACCACAATCCCTACCCACCAATACAATTAAATAAATATTTGTTTAATGCACCTGTGCCTGAATGCTTTTGGCTGCAGCCCAGGCGATAGGGACGTGACTGGAGAGGGATGATAGCAGTCATCGTTGTCCTGCAGGTCTGCATGGAGTTGTGTGTGACCAACCCCACACTGACCATGGCTGACTTGCCTTGGTCATTACCCAAGGGGTAATGACTGGCTGATATCATTCCTAGGTAATTTTGACAAAGCTTGTATCAGGAACCCAGGAAGCAAATCAATTGTAGGTTTCAATTTTGCAGGGAGTTAGAATGGTTGAACATATACATTCTTTTACGTGCTGATAATTATTTTCTTACCACAAAGAAGTCTGGCTATAGAAAGCTGCTATTAGAGTCAGTTGTCCCATGAACTCATGAGCTGTGTGTATGGTGGGGGAGACCCACTTGGTAGAGCTGCTTCCTTTATAAAAACATTAGCCAACACTCCAAATAAAGGGAAGAAATTAAATAGGCTTTACCATACAGGTACTCTGCCTTTCCAAAGTGGACCATACATTGTGAAATAAAACAGTCATGTTATAAAAAACACCTTTTTGTGCTAAACTGGTTCTGGCTTCAGCAAAGATACTATTTGCCTGAAGAGTGGAGGAGCAACCCATGATATTGCATATGGTAGCCCCACATCTTGTTCCCGTAGCAAATTCAAGTTGCTGAGAAAGACCAGGTGGATGTATGTGAATGCTGAATTTTTGAAACTATTTTTGGAGGAATGGAGGTTGGTGTGGATTCATTTACTCAGTGTTCAGCAAATATTCGTGGGATACCTGTGACATCCTAGGCACTGTAGTGGGGCTGAGGATACAGTCATCAGCAAAGGTAAGCATGGTTCCTGCCCTCAGGCAGTGGCCAGTTTAGACCCACACTGTCCAGTCAGGTAGCCACTAGCAACCTGTGGCTATTGAGTCCTTGAAAGGCAGTGAGTACAAACTGACATGTCCTGGAAGCATCAAATACACACTGGAATTTGAAGACATAACATAAAAAAGAATGTATTTTGTCGACATTTAGAAAAATAGTTTATACACGTTGAAATAGCATTTTGGATTTATTTGGTTAAATAAATGATATTATTAAAATTACCTTTTTTTTTTTTACTTTAAAGAAGTGGCTACTACAAAATGTAAAAGTTATATGTGACTTGCCATATATTTATATTGAATATTGTCTAGAGGAGTTAAGAGCATTAAGTTCAGAGTTACTCAGATCATTGATACACTTGTCAAGTGCTCTCAAAGAGAAAAAAAGGATGTGAACAGAACATACAGAGGAGAGGGGGAATCTCAGTCTTGGAGGGTCAAAAAAGGTTTTCTTCAACAGCCTGTCAGTTCCTCAAAAGGTAAACAGAGTTACCATAGGAACGAGAAATTCCACTCCTAGGTATATACCCAAGAGAAATGAAAACATACATCCACACAAAAACTAGCACTCAAATGCTCATAGCAGCATTATTCATAATAACCAAAAAGTGGAAACAACCCAAATGTTTATCAAGTGATGAATGGACAAATAGAATTGGCCTATTTATGTAATGGAATGTTATTCTGCCATAAAAAGGATTGAAGCACTGATACATGCTGCAATGTGGATAGCCTTGAAATCATTATTCTGAGTGAAAGAAACTAGTCAACAAAACCAACACAGTGCATAATTCCATTTATATGAAATGTCCAGAATAAGCAAATTCATGGAGATAGAAAGTAGATTAGTGGTTGCCAGGGGCTGGGGTGAGGAGGAAATGGGAAGTGATTACTAATGAGGATGGGGTTTCTTTTTGGGGTGACAAAAATGTTCTAAAATTGATCACAGTGATAGTTGCCCAACTGTGAATACACAAAAACCATTAATATAGGTAAATGATATGGTACATGAGTTGTATTTTCATAAGGCTGTAATATTAAAATAAAGTCTTTCTTCATGAGGTGACACTTGTTATAAGACATAACATAAAAAAGGCGTGGGCATGTGTTAACCAGGTAGGGAAGTGAGGGAACAGTATTTCAGGGCGAGGAACAGCACATGTGAAGGCCCTGAGGTTCAAGGGTGTGGAGCACACTCGCGGGACCTCAAAGCGATTTGTGTGGCTGCAGCTTGGAGGGCAAGTGAGAATATGGGAAGATGAAGCCGGAGAAAGAGAGGGGCTGGATCCTGTGGGTCTCAGGCAAAGGCGTTGGAGCTTTACACCAGCGGTGCCACCTTGGGTGTCCCACTTCACTGCTCAATGTCCCAGCTTCCCCACTGGTGACATGAAGGGCTGATGTAAGGATGCGAAGAGAAAAAGCCTGCTCAGTGAAGGTGGGCTTTTGTAATTGGTAACCCACAGGGCAAAGAAGAGCTGTTGAAAGTGAGTGACCCATTTGAATGCGCCTTCTGAAGCTATTCCACTGGTCACGGTGCGGAGTACAGATTGTGGCAAGGCAAGGGGAAGACAGAGCCTAGTCAGGAGGCTTTGGAAGTCCAACAGCCAGAGACAATGGTGGCTTGGTTTACAGTGATGTCAGGACGGTGGCAGGGTAGTGAATGAATTTGAGAGAGACTTAGGAGGTAAAGCCAATAGGACGTGGCCACTGAATACAGATTGGGTGGGCTGGAGGTATGGAGGCCAAGGGCGTATGAATGAGTACAAGCATGGAAAAGCCAAGTGCTTTTTCTGTACTCTTACTCAGCAGCAGTCATCAACACAGCAGACCGACGTCTGTGTTCACATGTGTGGGGACATCTCCCCACTGGCAAGCCAGCCAGCAATTCTTCAGCAGACACCCAGCGTGTGTCTCTCCTCTAATTCAATTCAATTCCTACACTGTCTACCTGGAGGTAGCATCAGATCCCACAGGGTGAGGGCTTGGTCAAAAGACTGCTCCCCACTTCAGATGCCAGTTGCAAGTCCAGTTCTCTGGGACTTCTGGCCAACCAGCTCTAAATCAGGGTTGCCAAAGCCTCCTCCTTGGGTTTGATTAATTTACTTGAGAGGCTCATAGCACTCAAGGAAACACGTACTTACGTTTACCAGTTTATTGTAAAGGATATTATAAAGGATACAGATGAAGAGATGCACGAAACAAGGCATGGGAGACGGGGTGTGCTGTTTCCATGCTCTCCCCAGGTGAACCCCTCCAGGAACCTGCATGCATTCAGCTACCCTTAAGCTCTCTGAAACCTGTGCTCTTGGATTTCTATGGAAGCTTCATTATGTAGGCGTGACTGACTAAACCATAGGTCACTGGTGATCAATTTAACCTTCAGCCCCTCTCCCCTCCATAGAGGGTGGGGGGTGAGACTAAAAGTCTTGCCTTGTCTTTCCTGTGACCGGCCCCCTTCCTGAATATACCTACAGGCTGCCAGCCATCATTAGCATACGAGAAGACTCTTACCACTTTGGAGATTCTAAGGATTTTAGGAGTTGTATGTCAGGAGAGGGAGATTAAGACCAAATATTCATTTTCACAATATCACAAAGGGTGGGAACAAAAAGCTTTTAACTCACTGCCAAATGGGTCCTCCAGTCTGAGATAACTTGAGGTCCCTCTGTGAAGAGGAGTGTTTGTGTTGATGATGATGATGTCTAGACTTTGAAATGCCATTTGCAGTACATTTTTGTACAGCCAACCGCTCCCTCGCCTTCCATGTCCAGAACTTATTAATTTTTTTGTCCTAATTTATCGTGGAGGGATGTTCATTTGCTTTCGTGAGAAATACGGAATGCCACCAAGAGAGCTTATTAAAATAACCCGAATTGCTGTGGGGGAGTTAAATTTGTTTAGATTTACACGGGTGTTATTATTTTGTTCCAAACCCATTTATGGCCTGTGGCTGAAGGACAGTCAACTCTCAGCTTGCTTTTGTTTGAAAGACCACAGCAATGCATCCATTTGGTGTAGCCACCTGCACCCCCTATGTGCAGAGAAGGCGATGCTAAGGAGAGCTTCCGTGGATTCCCCCCAAATCATTTGCTGGAAATGTTGCGAGGAGCTGCATTGCTGATTTTCTCAGTTTTGATATTGCTGCAGAAAGCCTCTACCAAGTCTCAGCCATGTTATTAAGCTACAGCTCCAGTGTGGGCTGTGATTTGTTTTTCCTGTGAGTGACACAACCATCTTTTCCATTAAAACTCGATGCAAATAGATGCTGGAGCGTCAACACTGTGTCATCTCTCCTGACTGGGAGAGAAGTCAGCCGAGGTGATTCTTGTTTGGTATTCATACCAGAGTTGTTTTCGAAAGCACGTTCCTCTGAAATTAACTCTGGGGTGCCCCACTTTGACGTGGGGCAGAGCTTTGGGTTTTCTGGAGGTGGGAAGTCAAACGTCAAATGAAATTTGGAAAGTTAAATTGGGCCCATGGCTGAGATCAATTCATGATCTTGTGACTGGTCTCTTAAGCGCCAAGTGCTGAGATTGGGATTGCTGTGATCACGCCTGGTCCCCATTCCTGCTGGCATCCACAAACAGTCATCTTCAATGAAATGTCCCTTCCTCCCCCGGCTACCTTATTTTGCCCACTGCTTAGATCAGTGGGTCTCAACCTTGGAATCCTCTGGGGAGATTAAAAAATACAAATGAGCTCTTTCATTTACAATGTTTTCGAGGTTCACCCACATTGTAGGGTATATCAGTACTTTGTGGGCTGTGCTTAGTCCTTGCAGGCTGCCAGACTCAGGGCTTCTGGTTCTTGGCCAGAGGGTCTGCCCTCAGCTCCTTGCCACTTGGGTCTCCCCATGCGACAGCTCAAATACGGCTGCTTGCATCTCCAAATCAAGGCAGGTTTACATCTCATCGAACATAATCTCATACATCCCGCTACCTTTGTCATATTCTATTGGTTAGAAGCAAGTTATAGGTCCCACCCACACTCACGGGAAGGGAATTATACAAGGGCAATGAATACCAGGAGGTGGGGAATCTGTTTGCCATAGTTTTCTCTATATAAAATGGGGATAATTATGCTTCCTACCTTGTAGAACTATAGTGAAGACTAAATGAGAGAATGTGTGAAAAACACTTAGAGGAGAGTAAGGGTTTAATAACTGTGGACTTCATTGTGATTTATGATTTCTTAGTGCTGTCACTGCTACCATTGCTAATACTGTTATCAGGTCAATACTGCTCATTGGTCTCTTGGCTATGAAAGCCACCTCCCTCTATGGCCCCAGGGATCCTCCTGAGCTCCCCCTACGTTGATCTCACAGATACCTCCTTCATCTCACCTTGGAGTTCTAACCCTGGGCCTCAAATACTTTCTCCAGTTTGACTTGTTTTAAGCATGGCCTAAAGTAGCTGGGTGTAGATTTTTATAAAAAGCAGCATCTTCACCCAAATTTGAGATATCTTTGAGAGACGATGTCCCTGGCCTCTGATGACTTCTGTCTCTTCCGCACTTAAGATTCTTTGCTAGAAGTGCAGGAGACAGCTTCCCTTCCTGTCCTAAGCGTCTGCATCTCCACTGCATTCCAATTTCCCACTTGAGAGATATTTATATACCCAGAACTCCCTGAGTCCATTTAATTAAAAAATATGTTGATGCTCTGGGCCAGATTTTGTATTGCTTGGTTCCGAGGATGAAAAAAAATCAGTATGACACATCCCTTGTTCTCAAGGAGCTCACAGTACAATGAAGGGATTTAGACTTGAGGTCAGTGTTCTTTAGTTTGGGACCAAGAATTAGAATTGAATAATACCACTGTTAAGTTGCCATTGAATTTACTTTTTTTTTTTTGTAATCACAGCACTTAACAATAAGTCCTTTAAAAAATGTATTTGTGTAAAAAATTGATTAGCTGCCCTTTGAAAAGAAGGCATCCACATTTAAGCATCCATTGATAGCTGCTAGATCTACTGATGGTTTAAGAAAATCTGAAAGTCTGGATTTTTATGCGAAAATTTCTAATCCTTGTATGTTGGATCAAATATAATACCACGTGGTTTAAACAAAACCCATTATAGGCAGCTGGTCTGTAACCTCAGTAGTGAGAGATGTAATGACAGTGTATATAATTTTGAAGTAATAATAAGATCAATTCTTGGGGGAGTGCTCGGGTAAATAAGTCTCAAAATGACGGCGTTTGGATATTTAGAGTGCCCCCATATAAAGATTTTTTTTACGGACATTTGTGGAGAGTTTGGCCCTACACAACATTGATGAAGACTACATAGTATCCCAGGGGTTGGCTTGTTGAAACTCAGAAAGGAAAAGAGGCAGACAGAAAATGAAAATGATACTGAGAATGTTTAAAAATTCAATATCCTGCAGCGCGCAGACTGAACGGAGTTTGAGAAAGCTGGAGTTATTATGTGTTCTTTGTGATTTATAAAAGACATATAATGAAATGCACAGACCTTAAGCATTCAATCTGATGAGTTCTGACAATTCTGGACATCTATGTAAACATCACGCCAAATTTAGGATGTTCCCACTGTTCTGGAAAATTCTCTTGAAACCCAGTCACAGAACCCTTTCGCCTCTGGGGCAACCACTGTTCTAATTTCTATTGATTAAATTTGTCAGTTCTTGGGCTTCATAAAAACTCCTTTGTGCCCTTTTCACTCAATGAAATGTTTTAGAGATCCATCCACGTTCAGTGGTTCTTCCTTTTTTAACTTTTTATTGACGAGTTGTAATCCACAATTTGTTTATTTATCTACCAGTTGATGGGCATTTGATTCCAGTTTTTAGTTATTATGAATAATGATTTGCAAATCTTTGTGTGAACATATATTCTCATTGTGTAAGGTAAACAGGAGTAGAATTGCTGCTGGGTCACAGGGTGTGTTTACCTTTATAACAAACTGTCGAACAGTTTTCCAGAGTGGTTGTACCATTCTCATGGACAGTGTATGACAGTTTTCATTGTCCCACGTCCTCACTGGCATTTGCTATTGCCATTATTTCTTTATTTTATTTTATTTTTAAAAATTTTAATTTATCAATATACAATGTAGTTGATTTTTGTGTCCCTTTACCAATTCCTCCTTTCCTCCCTTCCTCTCTCCCTATTGTCATTATTTTTGATTACAGCTATTTCAGTCAGTGTAAAATGATATTTCATCATGGTTTTAATTTGCATTCCCCCAATGACTAATGATGTTGAGCAGCTTTTCATGTGCATATTGGCTATTTGCATATCTCCTTTTACAAAGTTTATGTTCAGACCTTTGTCCATTAAATGTTTTTTCTTATTATTGCTTTGTAGGGGCTCTTAGATATTCTGGATAACTGTCCACTGTTAGATACAAGTATTGCAAATATTTTCTTTTATAAAAATTTTTTTATTTATTTTATTTATTTATTTATTTATTTATTTTTAATTTTTTTAAAAATTTTATTTTGTCGATATACATTGTAGCTGATTATTGATCCCCATCACCAAAACCTCCCTCCCTTCCCCCTCCCCCCTCCCCCCCAACAATGTCCTTTCTGTTTGCTTGTCGTATCAACTTCAAATAATTGTGGTTGTTATATCTTCTTCCCCCCCCCCCCGGTTTGTGTGTGTGTGTGTGTGTGTGTGTGTGTGTGTGAATTTATATATTAATTTTTAGCTCCCACCAATAAGTGAGAACATGTGGTATTTCTCTTTCTGTGCCTGACTTGTTTCACTTAATATAATTCTCTCAAGGTCCATCCATGTTGTTGCAAATGGCAGTATTTCATTCGTTTTTATAGCTGAGTAGTATTCCATTGTGTAGATGTACCACATTTTCCGTATCCACTCATCTGATGATGGGCATTTGGGCTGGTTCCAACTCTTGGCTATTGTAAAGAGTGCTGCGATGAACATTGGGGAACAGGTATACCTTCGACTTGATGATTTCCATTCCTCTGGGTATATTCCCAAAAGTGGGATAGCTGGGTCGTATGGTAGATCTATCTGCAATTGTTTGAGGAACCTCCATACCATTTTCCATAGAGGCTGCACCATTTTGCAGTCCCACCAACAATGTATGAGAGTTCCTTTTTCTCCGCAGCCTCGCCAGCATTTATCATTCAGAGTCTTTTGGATTTTAGCCATCCTAACTGGGGTTAGATGGTATCTCAATGTGGTTTTGATTTGCATTTCCTGGATGCTGAGTGATGTTGAGCATTTTTTCATATGTCTGTTGGCCATTTGTTTATCTTCCTTAGAGAAATGCCTACCTAGCTCTTTTGTCCATTTTTTAATTGGGTTGCTTGTTTTCTTCTTGTAAAGTTGTTTGAGTTCCTTATATATTCTGGATATTAATCCTTTGTCAGATGTATATTTTGCAAATATTTTCTCCCACTCTGTTGGTTGTCTTTTAATTCTTTTAATTGTTTCTTTTGCTGTGCAGAAGCTCTTTAGTTTGATATAATCCCATTTGTTTATTTTTCCTTTGGTTGCCCGTGCTTTTGGGGTTGTATTCATGAAGTCTGTGCCCAGTCCTATTTCCTGAAGTGTTTCTCCTATGTTTTCTTTGGGAATTTTTATTGTTTCAGGGTGTATATTTAAATCCTTAATCCATTTTGAGTTGATTTTAGTATACGGTGAGAGGTATGGATCTAGTTTCATTCTCCTGCATATGGATATCCAGTTATCCCAGCACCATTTACTGAAGAGGCAGTCCCTTCCCCAGTGAATAGGCTTGGTGCCTTTGTCAAAGATCAGATGGCAGTAAGTGTGTGGGTTGATTTCTGGATTCTCTATTCTATTCTATTGGTCAGTGTGTCTGTTTTTATGCCAGTACCATACTGTTTTGGTTATTATAGCTTTGTAGTATAGCTTAAAGTCAGGTAGTGTTATGCCTCCAGCTTTATTTTTTTTTGCTCAGCATTGCTTTGGCTATGCGTGGTCTTTTATTGTTCCATATAAATGTCTGAATAGTTTTTTCCATTTCTGAGAAAAATGTCTTTGGAATTTTGATGGGGATTGCATTGAATTTTTATATCACTTTGGGTAGTATGGACATTTTCACTATGTTGATTCTTCCAATCCAAGAGCATGGAATATCTTTCCATCTTCTTGTATCCTCTCTAATTTCTCTCAGCAGTGGTTTGTAGTTCTCATTATAGAGATTTTTCACCTCCTAGGTTAACTCAATTCCTAAGTATTTTATTTTTTTGGTGGCTATTGTAAATGGGCAGGCTTTCTTGATTTCTCGTTCTGCATGTTCACTATTGGAGAAAAGAAATGCTACTGATTTTTGTGTGTTGATTTTGTATCCTGCTACTGTGCTGAAATCATTTATCAATTCCAAGAGTTTTTTTGTAGAGGTTTTAGGCTGTTCGATATATAGGATCATGTCATCTGCAAACAGGGACAGTTTGACTTCATCTTTTCCAATCTGGATGCCCTTTATTTCCTTCTCTTCTCTGATTGCTCTGGCTAGTACTTCCAACACTATGTTGAATAGGAGTGGTGAGAGTGGGCATCCTTGTCTAGTTCCTGTTCTTAAAGGAAAAGCTTTCAGCTTTTCCCCATTCAGGATGATATTGGCAGTGGGTTTGGCATATATGGCTTTAATTATGTTGAGATACTTTCCCTCTATACCTAACTTATAGAGGGTCGTTGTCATGAATGAGTGCTGAACTTTATCAAATGCTTTTTCAGCATCTATAGAGATGATCATATGGTCTTTGTGTTTGAGTTTATTAATATGGTGTATCACATTTATTGATTTGTGTATGTTGAACCATCCTTGCATCCCTGGGATGAATCCCACTTGATCGTGATGAAAAATTTTTCGTATGTGTTGCTGTATTCTGTTTGCTAGTATTTTAGTGAGGATTTTTGCATCTATATTCATCAAGGATATCGGCCTGTAGTTTTCTTTTTTGGTTATATCTTTACCTGGTTTTGGTATCAGGATGATGTTTGCTTCATAGAATGAGTTTGGGAGATTTGTGTCCGTTTCAATCTTTTGGAATAGTTTGTAAAGAATCGGTGTCAATTCCTCTTTGAATGTTTGGTAAAATTCTGCTGTGAATCCATCTGGTCCTGGGCTTTTCTTTGTTGGGAGCCTTCTGATAACAGCTTCAATCTCCTTTATTGTTATTGGTCTGTTCAAATTTTCTACGTCTTCACGGTTCATTTTTGGGAGCTTGTGTGTGTCCAGAAATTTATCCATTTCCTCCAGATTTTCAAATTTGTTGGTGTATAGTTGTTTATAGTAGTCTCGAATGATTCCTTGTATTTCAGATGAATCAGTTGTAATATCGCCTTTTTCATTTCTAATTTTTGTTATTTGAGTCTTCTCTCTTCTTTTTTTTGTTAGCCATGCTAATGGTTTGTCAATTTTATTTATCTTTTCAAAAAACCAACTTTTTGATTCGTTGATCTTTTGAATTGTTTTTAGGTTTTCAATTTCATTCAGTTCTGCTCTGATCTTAATGATTTCTTTCCATCTGCTAACTTTAGGTTTGGATTGTTCTTGTTTTTCTAGTTCTTTAAGGTGAAGTGTTAGGTTGTTCACTTGCCATCTTTCTATTCTTCTGAAGTGAGCATTTAATGCAATAAATTTTCCCCTCAATACTGCTTTTGCAGTATCCCACAGGTTTTGGTATGATGTATCATTGTTTTCATTAGATTCAATAAATATTTTGATTCCCTGCTTGATTTCTTCTTGGACCCATATGTCATTATGTAGAATGCTGTTTAATTTCCATGTGTTTGTATAGTTTCCAGAGTTTCGTTTGTTATTAATTTCTAGTTTTAATCCATTGTGGTCTGAGAAGATACATGGGATAATTCCAATTTTTTTGAATTTATTGAGACTTGATTTGTGACCTAATATGTGATCTATCCTGGAGAATGATCCATGTGCTGATGAGAAGAATGAATATTCTGAGGTTGTTGGGTGGAATGTTCTGTAGATATCTGCCAATTCCAATTGGTCTAGAGTCTTGTTTAGATCTTGTCTTTCTCTACTGATTCTTTGCCTAGATGATCTGTCTAATATTGACAATGGGGTGTTCAGGTCCCCTGCTATTATGGTATTAGTGTCTATTTCCTTCTTTAGGTCTAATAGAGTTTGTTTTATAAATCTGGCTGCTCCAACATTGGGTGCGTACATATTTATGATTGTTATGTCTTCTTGATGGATCAGACCTTTTATCATTAAGTAGTGTCCCTCATTGTCTCTTTTTATGGTTTTTAGTTTAAAGTCTATTTTGTCAGATATAAGAATAGCTACTCCAGCTCGTTTTTCTTTTCTGTTTGCATGGTAAATCTTTTTCCATCCTTTCACTCTTAGTCTGTGTGAATCTTTATGGGTGAGGTGGGTCTCTTGTAGGCAGCATATAGTTGGGTCCTGCTTTTTGATCCAGTCAGCCAGTCTGTGTCTTTTAATTGGGGAATTTAAGCCTTTTACATTAAGAGTTGTTATTGAAAGGTGTTGATTTATTCCTAGCATTTTATTGGTTGTTTGGTTGTCTTAGGTTTCTTTTGTTCCTTGCTTTCTGATTTCCTGTTTGGTTTCTTTGTTTGGTGGTTCCTTAGGTTGTAGATAGTGTTTTTGTTAGCTTGTTTTCTCTTCATGAATGCCATTTTTATTATACTAGCGGGTTTAGATTTTTCTTGGGTTTTTATGGCAGTGGTAGTTATTTTTCAGGAACCAAACCCAGTACTCCCTTGAGGATTTCTTGTAAGGGTGGTCGTGTGGTAGTGAACTCCCGCAGTTTTTGTTTGTCTGAGAAATATACTATTTGCCCCTCATTTCGGAAGGATAGCCTTGCAGGGTAGAGTATTCTTGGCTGGCAATCTTTGTCTTTTAGTATTTTGAAAATATTATCCCATTCCTTTCTAGCTTTTAGGGTTTGTGATGAAAAGTCTGATGTTAACCTGATTGGGGCTCCCTTATAGGTGATTTGACGCTTCTCTCTTGCAGCTTTTAAGATTCTCTCTTTAACTCTGAGTTTTGCCAATTTGACTATGACATGTCTTGGAGAAGGTCTTTTTGGGTTGAATACATTTGGAGATCGTTGAGCTTCCTGGATCTGAAGATCTGTGATTTTTCCTATACCTGGGAAGTTTTCTGCCACTATTTTGTTGAATATGTTTTCAATGGAATCTCCATTTTCCTCCCCTTCTGGAATACCCATGACTCGGATATTTGAGCGCTTATGGTTGTCTGATATCTCTCTCAGATTTTCTTCAATGTCCTTGATTCTTTTTTCTTTCTTTTTGTCTGCTTGTGTTATTTTAAACAGCCCATCTTCAAGTTCAGAGGTTCTCTCTTCAACTTCGACAAGCCTGCTGGTTAAACTCTCCGTTGTGTTTTTTATTTCGTTGAATAACTTCTTCAGTTCAGCAAGTTCTGCTACATCTTTTTTCAGGACATTGATTTCCTTGTACATTTCCTCTTTCAGATCCTGTATACTTTTCCTCATTTCATCATGATGTCTAGCTGAGTTTTCTTGTATCTCATTCAGTTTCCTTAGAATTATCACTCGAAATTCCTTGTCAGTCATTTCAAGGGCTTCTTGTTCTATAGAATCTAGAGTTTGAGATTTATTAACTTTTGGTGGTGTACTTTCTTGATTTTTTGTATTTTTGTTATCTTTTTTTGGTGTTTATTCATTGTGGCAGGGGGTTGTACAGACCACCGGTTTGAGACTAATGACTAACTAGGATGTTGCTGTGGTTGCCAATTTGGTATGGCTCCCTCCGTGACTGCTCAGTTGGCCTCTAGTGCTTGTGTGTGTGGTTGCCTCGGGTCTTGGGCTTCTCCGGGGAGCCACCTTTCTGGTCAACTTGGACTCTGCTGGGCTGGTGGATCACGTTCCACAGGGTGTGTGATCTCTGTTGAGCTTTCACTTCCTGTGCAGGACTTCTCCCCGTTCTGTGTGCTCTGGCCCAGGCTGTTTGATCGTGCAGTGGTGACCCCACCGGGTGTGTGGTTTCTGTCGAGTCTCCGCCTTCCTGGCCGCACGTCTCCCCCCTCTGTGTGCACTGTGCTGGGCCGGGGCGTGTCTTCTGCACCCCTCGTCTATCAGCTGGGCCTTCAAGACCCTGCTCGGCACCGCCTCGCCCAGGAAGTCTACCAGGTTTCTGCTAGGCACAGACGACTGGTCTCTCTGGGTGCCTTTGTAGCACTGTGTAGATCTTTCTCGGGTCTTGTTCACCTTTGTATCCCCCCGGCATAAACCGAGCCTAGCGCCCGCCTGCAGCCTGCTCTCCGGCAGGTTCAAGCGGACCTGGGAACTCTCCTACCACACTATTCCCAACCAGAAATTCGTTAGGCTTTTTTCCAAACTGGTGGCCGCAGAGATGGTATGTGCCTCCCAGTAACAGGAAGCTTACCGGGGGCCGGAGTCCAGGGTGTGGTGGAATGACAGTCGGCCCGCCCGTACTTCCTTGCCCTCCCAACACTGGCCGGGGATGCCCCACGCCACCAGCCCCGCCAGAGAACTGGGGAGGGAGTGGGAGAGGAGGCCGGTCCGCAGGCTCCGGAAAGCCCTGCGCCAGGCCAAGCAAGTGGGAGGGCTCAGTGATGGCCGAGCAGGGCGGAGCTGCGCAAATATTTTCTTTCAGTTCATGGCTTCCCCAATTGTTTTCTTATGGTATCATCTGATGAGCAGACATTTAAAATTTTTATGAAGCCCAACTTATCATTTTATTTTCCTTTTTTGTTCAGTGCCTTTTGTGTTCTAAGAAATTTTGTTAGGGTTAGGGTTATGAGGATATTCCCCTGTTTTGTTTTGGTTTTTTTTGATACACATTTTATGCTTTTAACTTTGTGTTTAGGCCTCTGATCCACTTAGAAGTAATTTTTGTGTATGATGCAAAGTAGAGGTAAAAGTTTCTTTTATTCCCATTTGGATGTCTAGTTGTTCCACCAACAGTTATTAAGAAGACTTTCCTTTCCTCATTGAATTGATTTGGTGTCTTTGTCAAAAATCAATTGACCATATATGTGTCGGTCTATTTCTGAACTTTCTAATTTGTTCTCTTGATCTATTGTCCATCCTTATGCCAATACCACACTATTTTGGTTACTACAGCTTTATATTAAGTCTTGAAATCAGGGTAAGTCTTCCAGCTTTGCTCTCCTTTTTCAATATTGTTTTGACTACTGTAGGTTGCTTGCATTTCCATATAAATTTTAAAATCATATTGAGTTTCACAGAAAACTCTGTTGAGATTTTATATGGGATAACATTGAGTCTATAGATCAATTTTGGGAAGATGGATGTTGTAACAATATCATATCTTCCAATCCATGAACATGTTATGCTATCCATTTATTTAGGTCTTCTTGAAGTAATTTTCATCTAGATGTTCTGTAAATCACTCTTTTAGATTTATTCTTATTATTTGATGTATTTTGATCCTATTTTAAGTGGTATTGTTTAAAAATTTTATTTTCCAATTGTTCATTGCTAGTATATAAAAATTAATTTGACTTTTATATATGGACACTATCTAGAAAGACTGCTAACTCATTTTATAATCTGGCAAGCTTTTTGTGGATTTTATAGGGTTTTCTATGTGCACAATCATGTCACTTGCAAATAATGATAGTTTTACTTTTTCCTTGTCATTTTTATGCCTTTTATTTATTTTCCTGCCTTATTGCACTAACTAGAAATTCAAGTAAAATTTTGAATAGAAGTGTTGGTAATTGATATCCTTGCCTTATTCTTGATCTGAGGGGAAAAGTATTCATTATTTTAACACTAAATATGGTATTAGCTATAGATTTTTTATAGATGCTCTTTGTGAAATTGAGAAAGTTTTCTTCCATTCCTAGTATGGAGAGGCTTTTTAAAATATAATGAATGTTAATTTTTTCAGATATTTTCCTGCATTTATTGAGAAAATTGTAAGACTTTTCTCCTTTTTTCTTAATGTGTTAAATCACTCTAATTGCTTTTTAAATGATGAGCCAATCTTGCATTCCTGAGATTAATCTCATTTGATCATGTTGTATTATCTTTTTAATATATTGTTATATTCCTTTTTTTTTTAATGCAATATACATTAGCTTTTATTATTCTTTTCTTTTTAAAAATTAAAAAAATTTTTGGCCACAAAACAAGTCTTAGTTCATTTAAAAAGACTAAGATCATAGAAAATATGTTCTCTGGCCACAATAACGGAAGGAAATTTAGAAGATTCACAAATGTGTGGAAATTAAACATCCCTCTCCTAGATAAACAATGGATAAAAAGAAAAATCAGGGAAATTAGAGAGTACTTTAAGGTGAAAATCAAAGTGCAGCATAAAATTTATAGGATGCAGGGCTCATGCAGTACTTAGAGGAAAATTTATATTGGTAAACAACTATATTAAAAATAAGAAAAATCTCAAATCAGTAATGTAAACTTCTACCTTAAGACAATAGAAAAAGAAGAGCAAACTAGACCAAAAGCAAATATAAATAGGAAATAACAGAGATGCAACAGAAATATATGAATTAGGGAATTAAAAAACAATAGGGAAAATCAACAAAACCAAAAGTTGATTCTTTAAAAAGATCAAAAGAATTTGCAACTGTTTATCTGGACTGAACAAGAAAAAAAGAGAGAAGACTGAAATTACTAAAATCAGAAATATGCATTCATACGTTGTCACATGGCTTTTCGTGGTAATGAAATTCAGTTTTTTTCTCTTTCTCATATGCATTTTTGTTCTACCAGTGGGTTTTGTTCTTTCTTGTGTATTTGTGATAGTGATTATGGTTTTTTGGATTCCAGATGCAGGACTTCCTTGAGGATTTCTTGTAGGGCTGATTATATGGTGCTGAACTCCTGAATTTTTTGTTTGTCTGGAAGATACACTATTTTTCCTCATTTCTGAAGGATAGGCTTGCTGGTTATAGTATTCTTGGCTGGCAGTTTTTTTCTTTTAGTATTTTGAATGTGTCATCCCATTTTCTTCTGGCCTGTACAGTTTCTGTTGAGAAGTCTGCTGTTAATCTGTTAGTCTGATGGGGGCTCCATTATAGGTAACTTGATGCTTTTCTTTTGCTTCTTTTAAGATTCTCTGTCTTTGAGCTTTGCCAGTTTGACTGTAATGTGTATTGGAGAGGATCTTGTTGGGTTGAATCCGTTTGGGGATCTTTGAGCCTCCTGGATCTGAAGGTCCATGTCTCTCTCTATACCTAGGAAATTTTCCATTATTAGTTCATTAAATAGGTTTTACATGCCTTTTCCTTTCTCCTCCCCTTCTGGAACACCCATGATTAGAGTGTTTGTGTGCTTAAGGTTGTCTTCTAGCTTTCTTAGTTTTTCTTCATTTTTTATAATTCTTTTTCTCTTTCTTTTTGCCTGCCTGGGTTATTTTATTTTGAAAAGACTATCTTCAAGATCAGAAATTCTTTCTTCTGCTCATTCCAGCCTGCTGCTTAAGCTATCAGTTGTGTTTTTTATTTCATTGAGTGAATCAGTTCTATTAGTTCTGCTACATACTTTTTAAAGGTATTAATCTCTTTGCGAACTTCCTTATTCATATCCTGGATTTTTTTCTTGTTTCATTATGTGTCGACCCAGTTTTCTTGTATCTCAGTGAATTTCCTTAAGATTGTTGCTTGGAATTCCTTTTCAGTTATTTCAAAGGTTTCATGCTCTATAGGGTCTGGTGTTTGAGAACTGCTTTATGTTTTGGTGGTGTCATATTTTCTTGGGTTTCATATTTCTGCTGTCTCTACATTGCTGACTGGTCATCTGGTAGAGCAGTTGCTTCTTCTATTATCGTGTAATGGGCTTTGAGGAGAGAGATGTCCTCTTCTTTTTCTGGTCTCTGTTGGTGACTCTCCTGTGTCAATGCAGTTGAGTGTCTGGTGGGCTGCCTGCATGGTGGCTGTGGTTGCTGCTACAGTGTTGAACCATTTTTTCAGCAGCTGTGACTGTGGCAGTGGTGGTGGCTGTGGTAGGCCACCCTCATGGAAATGGTGTTTTCAGCACACTCTCTTGCCTGGTTCTGGGTGGGGTGTGCTGCCCTCAGCTTCTGTCTAGGACTCTGGACATGCTCTCTTGCCTGCTTCCAGGTGGAGGGAGCTGCTCTCCACTCTAGCCTAGGATCCTGGGCATGCTCTCTTGCCTGCTTCTATTGCTGTATTTGATTTGCAAATATTTTATTAGGAATTTTTGCTTCAATTTTCCTGAAGACTATTGAGATATTGATGTATATTTTTTTTGTGTGGCTATATGCTGGCCTTATAAAATGAGTTGAAAGTGTCCCATCTCTATTATTTTCTGAAGGTGTTTGGGTATAATTATATTATTTTATTTCTTAAATGTGTGATAAAGTTTACCAGTGAAGACATCTGGGACTGAACTTTTCTTTGTGGGAATATATTAAATTATGAATTCAATTTATTTGAAACTATAGGGCTATTCATATTTTATATTTCTTCTTTTTCTCAGTTTTGGTACTTTGTGTCATTCAGGAAATCTGTCCATTTCATTAAGGTTGTTGAGTTTACTGACAAAATGTCATTCATTTCTGCTCCTATTCTCCTTTGTGTATCTATATGATCTGTAGTGATGTTCCCTCTTTTTTTTCTGATATTGGCAATTTGTATTTTCTCTCTCTCTTTTCTCTTGATCACTCTTGCTAGGTTTCTTTGTGGTAGACAGCCCCTAAAATGGCTCCAATTGTCTCTGCTTCTTGGTATTCACATCTTTGTGTAATCCTTTCCCCTTGAGTTTGAGCTGAAACTAGTGATTTACTTCTAATGAACAGAATAAGCAAAAGTGATGGGATGCAAGTTCTGAGATCAGTTTACAAAAAGACTCTGGCTTCTATCTTGTATTTCCTTTCTTTCTCTCTTGCTTGTTTGTTCTGATGAAAGACAAGTACCATCATGGAGAAGCTCAGATAGCAAGGAACTTAGGGAAGCCTTCAGCCAATAATCAGTGAGAAACTGAGGCCCTCAGTCTAATATAGCCTGAAAGTGTTTACGGCCTGCCAACAGCTCGATAAGTGAGTTTGGATACAGAGCTCTCCTCCCCAGTAGATCCTTGAGGTCACTGCAGCTCCCACTGATACCTTGATTGCAGCTGTATGAGAAAAACACAATTCAGAGGCACCCTCATGGACTGTGCCTGCATTCCTTATCCACAGAAACTGAGATAAGAAACGTTTGCTGCTTTAAGTTACTAGATTTTGGGGTAATTTGTTGTGCAGCAGTAGATAACTAATATAGTGTTTATTGACTTTATTCATTATTTTAAGGAACCAACTTTTAGTTTTACTGATTCTTCCTATTGCTCATATGTTTTCTGTTTCATTGATTTCTTTCTTATTTTTATTTTCTTTCTTATATTTACTTTGGGCTTATTTTACTCTTCTTTATCTAAATTCTTAAGCTGGCAGTTTAGATTGTTTATTTTAAACCTTTCTTATTTTCTAATGTAAGCATTTAAAGCAATAAATATCCAGGCTACTCCTGTTTTATCTTTATATCATAAACTTCAATATATTGTATTTTGGTTATCATACAGTTCAAAATACTTTCTAATTTCCTTTGTGATTTCATTTTTGACCCATGGGGTATTTAGAAGTGTGGTGTTAAATTTCTAGTGTTTTATAATTTTCTATATAATTTATTTTTCTCAATTTCTAATTAAATATTATTGTTGTCAGAAAATTTCTCTGATTTCAGTCTTTTCTATGTTTAATGAGGCTAACTTTAGAGAGCAGCAGCATGTGGTCTATATTGGTGAATGTTCCATGGCCACTTGAAAAGAATGTATATTTGGAAGTTTTTTGGTCTGTGGTATTATAAATATCAAGTAGGTCAAGTTGGTTGATAGTGTTATTCAAATTTTATATATCCCTAATGATTTTTTTTAGTTGCTTTACCAATTATTGGAATGGGGTGTCAACGTCTTCCACTATGATTGGTGGATCTATTTCTCTTTTTAGTCCTTTCAATTATTCTTCATATCTTTTGAATCTCTGTAACTAGGTGCAGCATATGTATTTAGAACCATTTTGTTTTATTTATGAGACCCTATTATCTTTATAAAATGACCATTTTTATGTCTAGTAATACTTCTTATCTTGATGTCTAGTTTATTTGATATTATTAATGCTACACCAACTCTCTAATGCTTAGTGTTTGCATGGTGTATCTTTTCCCATCTTTTTTTTAGTTTAATCTGTATGTGTCTTTACATTTAAATTGTATTTCTCATAAATAACATGTAGTTGATGTTGCTTTTTTGGTTCAATCTGTCAATCTATGCCTTGTGCATGAAGAGTTTAGGCTATTTACATTTAGTATAATTACAGATATGGTCAGGTATGGGTCTATCTTGGTTTTTATTTTCTATTTGTATCCTCTGTTCTTTGTCCTCCATTTCTCCTTCACCACCTTCTTTTGGGTTAATAACTTTTTTAGCAGTCTCTACGTGCTTCTTTTGGTGTGTTCTTTTGGTTGATAAAGAAAACTTCAAGTTAGAAAATCATCTCTATTTATGGTTCAGTAATAAAGCTGCCTTACGCATAGACTCAGAGAGGCTGCTGCTTTTGACAGGAGAGGATGCTCCACTAGTTCCATTATCGTCACTAGTTTCCTGATCATCATGGTGTTGATGGGTCCCTACAGCACAGACACACTAGATAGTGTTCCTCTTCTCCCTGGGATTTGCTGTCAGGCTGTAGCACATGAGCTGCATTGGCAGATGATTATTTGTAGACAGGCCACACAAACCTCAGTCTGTGGTAAATGTTGGTCTTTTAGAGTTTACATTTCAGTTCCACAGTCAAACTGTCTCTCTCCTGGGGCTTCCAGATGTCTGCTAGCTGTCACCTTGCTTTTCATCACAGCTGTTTCTCTCCATTTGTTAGGAGACAGGGAACATTCTGAAGCCTTGGAGAAAGCTGTTTGTGGAAGTCACAGATGCCAGTGTTTTAGATACACTTCAGACAAACTGTTGACTTTGAGGGGCTTGGTTCTAAACAATGCTCTGGTCCCCTCCCCTCTGTCCTACCATGGTATCTATATTTTAGGGAAAAGGAGCCATGCCTTATAGGTGTTGAATTATCATTCACTCCACTCCTCTCCATTTTTTGCCTTGTTTATGACTTAGATTAATTCTGAATCTCCTGTAGCCAGATTCCTATGAAAATTCCAATAAAGCAAAAATGATTAAAATTGGATTGCCCATAGAAGCTGAGATGCCATTTTCCCCCTGGAGCTAGGTTCAGCATCTAAATAAGGGAGGAAGCCCAAACCCTGCACATCAGCCTTTCAAACAAGGCACAGTGAGAATTCTTCAGTTTGGATCCATAAATACACAACAGGAAATCTTTTTTCCCACTAGTTCAGAATTTAGTTTATTCCTCCCTCCCTCCCTCCCTCCTTCCTTCCTTCCTTCCTTTTACTAAAACACAATTGATTGTATATATCTTTGGGGTACAGCATTGCATATCAATACCTGTGTGCAATATGTCATGCTCAAATCAAGATAATTAATATATTCAACAATATACAATGTAATCATTTTTTGGTGGCCCTTTATCAATTTCTCACTACCCTCCCCTCTCAAACAGGAAATCTTAAATGGTACTTTTCTCTATAGTTTAAAAAAAATCTAATATGAGATTGCAGCTTTGATCATACCTTAATTTTTCATTTCCATTTGAACTTTAATTTTACTTAAATTTTCTTCTGACAGATCTCCAAAGGAATATTTAAGTGACATGGCATAATGCTGGTAGAGTATTCATATATCAGCCCTTAGGCTACCAAGGAAGGTTTCATCATCTCAGAGTGAGTTTTATTGGAATCTATAGCTCACAAAATATTGCTTTCTGACAGCCCCTGTGCAGTGGAATTTAAAGGCTTAAGTTTTGGGAGAATTTACACATTGGTAGAATCCTCTATTACACCTTTTAGGGACATTAAATCAGTATGCTCCCCAGTGGCAGTCCTGTGGAAAGGTGTTAAGTAATCCTGCGTTAATCTCCAGATAGGTGTGTGGGGTTTGGAACAGCCCTCGTTCCTCCCACTTTCTGAACTTGATTGTGGCAGTGTGAATGGAAAGCAGCAACTGTGTCCTTTGGTCCACTGTACTATAGGGGATATTGGTCTGTCTCAGTGATGTGAACGTGGACGCAAAATCCTATCCCAGAGCTGCGAAGAGCTGATTGTGCTTTGTTCATTTATTCATTCATTAAACAAATATTTATTAAGTACCTACTATTGCCAGACACTCTTTTAAGTCCTAGGGACATAGTGGTGAATAAATGAGACATTGTTGTTTTCTTCCTGGAGCTCGTGGGCTAGCAGGGAAGACAGAAGTTAAACTCTTAAACACACAAATAAATCTATCATGACTGTTGATAACAGCTATGAAGAAAATAATTTCTGTGGAAGAGGAATTTTCTTTATTATTTATTTATTTATTTATATTTTTTAGGACACTATTTTGTTTTATTTATTTATTTATTTATTTACCATGATTTTTCTTTTTTTTTTAAATTTTATTTTGTCGATATACAATGTGGTTGATTATTGTTGCCCCTTACCAAAACCTCCCTCCCTCCTCCCTCTCCTCCCTCCCCCACAACAATGTTCTTTCTGTTTGCTTGTCGTATCAACTTCAAGTAATTGTAGTTGTTATATCTGGAAGAGGAATTTTAGCTGAGACTTGGAGGACTGGTGGAAGTTAGCCAGATAAAAGGATTTTCTGAAACAATATAGAGAAACGTTTTCATGTGCATTTCTCCTATTTTCAGTGAGTTTGAACCTTTTGAGATTCTTGGCAATTTGGATCTTGTTTCATGAAATTCACTTATTCTTGTCCTTTACCTATTTTTTCAATCTTCGTCTTTTGCTTATTACTTTTGGGGAGTTTTGCTTTTCACAGGCAGTGTTTAGTCCACCTGCAGTTTGTGTGGCATAATGTGTTCCTGGTGGGTTTGCAAGTGGGTTGGGACTGAGTGATGATTGCCCTGAAAGGAGAAGTCTGAACCAGTAGCCCCACGGAATGCTGGCTTGGTCAAATCAGTCTGGAACCAAGTGGGATATGACATGTTTTGGAGTCTGTGTGGGGCTTGTTTTACCTGCTACACTTAGCTGTAGAAGCTGGGGCTCATATTAAAGACAGGTCAACCTTTCCTATTCTGCACCTGGCACCACATGGGCTTTTATTGTGATCAGTAAAATCTTGGTACAGATTCTTCCCATGGAGTCTCTAAAAACACCTGCTTTCTGTCTTCTGAAGGGGGTTGCTTACTTCTACTAGGGTGACTGATGGCAGGGGAGGGGGAACTAGAGGTGAACGATGGGGTGCATTTTTCTCCTCAACTCTGTGTCTTTTGACGTTTCTCTTAACTTCTTTAAAGACCATGTTTTACTCTATTGATTAGCAAAACAAAGTGGCTTTCAGAAGCCCGGTGTTGGGATCTGTGAGATTTTATTGAAAGCTACTTCTCCTGTTTTCCTGCCCTTGCAAGAGATTTCTTGTGAAATTCTTTTCTTGAGAAAATGAAGGCCATGGGAGAAGAAATGAGAAATCCCATAGATGCAGATGCAAGGCGCCACATAGACAGACACTTTTGGATTCATCAGGAAAGTTTATGCTCAGGGAAGGCAAATTCCTATGATACTATCTCCTACTGCTGTGCCCTGTGCATACATCACTAACCAATCCAGCCCCCACTTTAGCCAAGTTTTTAGGGTCCTTATCCACGTGGCACTCATATATACGGAAATATATTTGCCGTCCATTCCCAGAATTCTTTCCCTCTCACTTTTCTCCTTAAGATAGGTACTCCTGTGTCACTTCAGCCTAGAATTTTCCAAGAAACACTAATCTGACAAAACAGTCCTCAGAACAAATAAATTTAGGAAATGCTATACACTCAGATCATTAAATAAGCTCTGTGTTCCTGGAGTGAAGAAGTGTGCATAACTTTCAAAAATAGCACCTATAAGCATCCTAAAAAATATGGAATATGCTGTCAGGAATAGTGCTCTATTTATTCATCAATTGAACACATATTTATTGGGTACCTACTCTGCACCAGGTCATATTCTAGGTGATAGATACTTTCAAGAAAAATAAAGAAGGAAATATGGAAAGTAGGATCCAGGGTTGAGAGGGTTTCAATGTCAAAAGGGTGGTTGGGATAAAAGGACGAGATTGGAATATGAAAGAGATGAGGGACTGAGACATGCTGATGCCCAAGGAAAGAGCATCCTGGGCAGAGGGAGGAGCAGGTGCAAAGGCCCTGAGGTGGGGGAGTGCTGCTTGTGTTCAGGAAGAGCAATGAGGCCAGTGTAGCTACTGTGGAAACACTAAGGGGAGAGACTCAGGTGAGAAGGATCTGAAGGCTGCAGAGGAACTTGTAAGCCATTGAAAGAACTTTGGCTTGGAGAGTTTGAATAGATGTGTGATATGATTTGACTTCCACTTTGGGGTTAAGAACAGTACGGGGTGGTAGGTTTGTAAACAGGGAAATCTATCAGAAGGCTACTGCAGGAGTCCAGGATAGAGAGATGATGGTGGCTTAGACCAGTGGAGATGGTGAACAGTGGTAAAATTCTGAATTAATTGTGAAGGTAGATTTTGGAGGTGGGATTTCCTGACAGATTAGTTGTGGAGTGATGTGGTAATACAAGAAGAATCAAGGATGCCTCTATGGTTTGGGGCCAGAGCAATCAAGGATAGAGTGTCATCACCTAAGGAAGACTTACGGAGATTTTCTGTTTTATGGAATGTAGATAGGATTGGGAGGATACCAAAGGTTCATTTGGGACATGTTATGTTTGAGATGCCTATTAAACATACAGATGGAGGTGTTGAGAAGCAGAACATGGACTCTGGAGTCAAACTGGTAGGTTTCAAATACAGGCTCCAGTACCTTTTATCTGTGTGGATTTGGGTAAATTACTTAACCTCTCTGTGCCTTATTTTTCTCATCTATAAAATGGGGATAATAATAGTCCCTACCTGATAGGGCTATTGTGAAGTATAATTGAATTAGTGTATGTAGACTATCTAGAACAATGCCTGGCATGCAGTAATGATAAATAATGTTTGCCGCTGCTGCTGTTGTTCCTGTATAGACAAGTCTGGCTCATGCCCTCTCTTGGTGATAGACAGCCATTTCAGGTTCTAAACTAGGAGTTGTATTTAAGTTTTAGAATGATGAGTAAAGAAGGTTTAGAACCTTTGATGATTTGGATACAAGCTCCTGTCAGCATTCCAGACACTCACATTTCAAGGGGAGGGGTCCTGAAGAATTCTGACTGTTGGAGATTTATCGTAAAATCTTCAGTTAGATGCACGGTAATGCTCGGCAGAGAAAGGTAAGGCTATTTCCAGAAGAGCATGTCTTTTTACCCTTCCCCATCCCACCCATATCCCTCATGCTCTGTATCTGCTGCAGTCTCCGACTTCTCTGCCCCACCCTCTGCAAGACCGTAAGGCAAGGTATCAGATCACCACTGGGTCGGAACAGGCTTTAACCTCCTCCACATTCTTAGCTAACAGTAGAGTCTTCAAGAGTAATTTGGTGTAAAGCAAGAAGAATCCTTTCTAGAAGCAGCAGCCACTGAGAGTGAGGCTGATTTTTCCTTCCCCACAGCTGGCGTCTCAGCAAAACTTTGGCAATCTTGGTTGGCTGGTTGATGCAGAAATATGAAATTAGTATTTTCACTTCCATTTCTCAGTGGGGGGGGGAACCCCCTGCCTCTTTCTTCTTGGGTCTTGGCGATGGAGTTGGTTACTTGCTTATTAAATTTCAGTTGGTGTAGCCCCAGGCGAGTCACTATTGTTACTTTGTCTGGCAGGGTCTGGGTGTCATTTGACAAGTCCTATTTCTGCTCAGACCAGGAGAATCTTCTGGCTCTCAGGTTGCAGACTGTTTCTTCCTTCTTTTGAATCTGCATCACACCCACCTGCCTGGTATCTTCTGGACTCCTGATTTTCTCCTGACATCATCACTTACCCCACTTAAAAAAAATCACAAAAGTAACACATGCTTATGGTAAAATTAAAGTTAAAACAGCAGAGAAGTACATAGAAGAAAAAATGATTGAGGGTGTCACCCTCAACCCTGTTAATAGTATGAGGTGCTTTATTCTAGACATTTTGATGCATCTACCAATACATACCTGTTCTCACACATAGGGAATTATGCACACACATGCACATATTCACATGCCTAAGGGTCTAAAATATTTGTAATTTAAAATGGTCGTGCTTGTGGTTAAAAAATAAAATAGTACTGAAAAGCTTATAATGAAGATAAAAAATCTTCTACCTTTGTTCACTCCCAGGAGACAACAACTTTTAGTTCTGTTAGCTTCAAGCCCCCCATGGTGGTTACCACCAAGGCTCAGACAATACGTATGTATCTCTGGTTCTTGGTTGATCAGTTTTAGTCATTATCAATTTATATTTCTGGTTGTGATAGATGAGATTTAACCTCATTTTGATCCCATACCTTTCCTTCCCACAATCTCAATAAATTGTTATTTTTACTATATTTAGTAAAATCAATAAATAGAGTTACTTTTTTTTGGCTAGATAAATATTGTTCTTTTCAGAGCCAATAGTACTAAGTTGACATTTTCTTTCTTTTTTTCTTCTGGAGTTTATAGTTGCTTTTCTTTTTTCTTTCAACTATTTGCCTTTTTTTGTCTCTTAAATCTTTTACAAGATTTTTTTAAATTTTAAGTATACAGTCCAGTTCCCTTCCCTCTTATTTTTTCTCCCAGACACCTCTCCCACTGCTCCATTTTGTACTGTATAACTGTAGTCCTGAGACTTCCCTGCTGGATGCAGGGCATTTTTAGCCCTGTGTTTCTCTCCCACCTCCACTGGGCTTGGCGTTTTCAGGTTGTACGGCTCTCTGGGGTTCTTGAAGGCAGATTGGCTTCCTCCCTGGCTGTCACTCTCCTTTCTCATGCTGTCTTGGCTGGAGTTTCCTACACCCTACTTCCTGTCACAACTTCCTTAACCATGCTCCATGCTCCAGGAATTTATTAAAATTTATCTTTAACAGATGATTATCCTCTTTTCTCTTAATTCTTGCAGGTTCATGGCTTTTTGAATTCCTTCACAATCATCATAATGGGCTTTTAAGGAGGAGAGAAATGCATTTATCTCCTATTTAGGAGAAGTCCCATTTAGATTTTTTTTAAAAGTCTCTCTTGATTTTTTCTGTCTCTCTGTGTGTGTCTCTGTCTCTTGGTGTTATTGTTTTTCACTTAAATATATCTAGTGATTGATAACAGTACTCATGGATGAAGTAGCTCTTCTCTCAGACAAAACTAGATAAAACTTAGAGCTTATACCCCACAGTAAGTAACATCAGGGTTAATTCATTCTGAAGTTTACCTGGGGGTTCATAATGCCTTGTCATGTTTAAGTGTTTGAGCTGTCTACAATTTGGTAATGTTATTTAATGCTTTTAGATGATGATTATCTATGGGGTATGACTTTATAAAGTAATAAAATGTAAGAGGAGCAATTTTATGAAATTACCGTGTGCCGTATGTGTATAGATACATACAGCCATATAAAACCATGGCTCATCTGATCCCTGAAGACTTTGTTTACTTGCCTGACATTTTTAGATGTATCATGGGCATTTTTCCTTAAGCTATTTCAAATTTAAACTGGAGCCAGAGCTTCTTTTTCTGGTCCTTTGATTTAGAGCAAGCTGCTGTTTCCTCTCTTCTTACTTTGAGCTGATAGGGAGGCTGAAAACCTTTGTGGCTTTAGGCATGGATGTGCTGTTCCTATTTTTCTGTTAAGATTCAGTTCTGATTCTCCCTCCTCCCCCTAGAATCCTTCCTGATCTGCCTAGGCATGGGCAGCAGAATGTAGAGGCGAAAAGAGTGGGCTTTGGAATTAGGAAGACTCATGCTAGAATCCTAGCTTCAACATTTTCCAGATGCAGTGAACTTGGGCACATTATTCAGCATCTCTGAGTCTCTGTTTCCTTACCTGTATATTGGGGGGTGGGGGGTGGGGGAATAATCGTCCCTGTCAGTGTTATCTTGGGTGTGCTAAAGATTCATGCAAAGACCACGTCCACATACCAGTGTAAGGCTGGAATCAATTCTCAATTTATGAGCAATGTGAACAGGAGAGTTGGTGCTCAGCTGGGGTAACACTGTTTCTAAATAGCAGGATCTTGTTAGACCTGAGAAATTAATTTTTTGCTGTGCCATCATCTATTTTTTCTTTCCTTTAAAAAAAATCTGGGTATATTAGTCTGTTTCTGTTGCTTATAACAGGATACCTGAAACTGGGTAATTTATAAAGAAATGAAAATTATTTCTTACAGTTTTGGAAGCTGGGACGTCCAAGATCCAGGGAACACATCTGGTGAGGGCCTTCTTCTGGATTGTGATTCTCTATGGCAAATCAGGGTATCACATCATGAGAGAAAATGGTATGAACGAGAGAGAGATAACCTGCTCACTTGCCCTCCTTATAAAGTCATCAGAACCATGCCCATGACTCCATGCATGGATCAATCCATTCATGAGGACACAGGCCTCACAACCTAATCACCTCTTAAAGGCCCCACCTTTGAAATACCGTAATTGGGTTTCTCACCCTCTTAGCACTGTCACAATGACGGTCAAGCTTCATCCCAGTTGTTCCTGGGAAGTAGTCCTGACATTGTTCCTCCTTTAGACTTCTGTAGTCACCTGCTCCTTGCCACAGTGCTGTAATAATCTGTGGACACGTCTGACCTCCCTAACAAAACTTGAGCCCTGACAAGGCAGGGACTATATTCTATTAACTTCTGAATTTCCCAGTTCTTATGACAGTACCTAATACCTAGAAGGGGCTCAGGAAGTGTTGAGCAGCTACATGAATGAATGCCCCTATGCATTACACAAAAGGTCAGTTTGTTGCTTCGTTATGTAAAAAATGGCCAAGTGGACTTTGCCAATATGAAATGCATATTTAGGATACTCTGATCAAATACAGGCCATATGTTGTGAGTGAAACTTATTGGGGGGGGGAAAGAAGATCTTTGAGGCACCACTCAGAACACAGGCAGTTATCTTCCAGGGCTGTTGAAACTTAGGATATATTTTCTCCAAATTGGGAAGACCTGTCATAAATTATAAATGAAATGGGATACATTAGAGTCACGTAAGGGACTGCGGGACACCCCAGGGAGAGATGGCTGTCCTCTGCAATGGCTGACACTGAGCTTCCACGAGGGGCTTATGTGAGACTTAATAAGATCCCTTGGACAGAGAAAACCAAAGGGTGTTTTCAGATACAAGCCTGGAACAGACCGGTACAAGGGCAGACACAGAAAATTGCAGGATCTGATTTGCAATCTTGCTGCTTCTCACATGGGTGACTCCGTTTAGCATGCTCCAGCGTGAGGAGCAGCAGGCATTTATTTACTTAATGATGTTTAGTGACTTTCCCCCCGCAAACGAACCAGGGAGGATGGCTGGCCTGATGACAGGATGTGCTTCCACTTTGGGCCAGGTGACATGCTGGCTGCTTCTCATGAGCTGTTTGAGTTCGTCTTCACAGCCACCCCGAAAGGTAGATACCCTTGTACCCACTTCAGAGATGGGCGAATGAAGGCCTGGGCGTGATGCTAATTGCTCAGTGCCGTGCACGACCTGTTGAACATGGGCCTCTTGCTCCGTTTACTGCAATACATGCTTCCCCTCCCTGTCCTTAGGGCCTCTAGGATCCCCCCCTCCCTGCAGTCCCCTGTGATGGCCCCAAGTCATGGCAGTGGATGAGGGGAGCAATGGCCAGGTGGCAAGGCTGCCTTGGGCATGACTGTCCCCATAATGAAGTGATTCCATGCATGAGTGCCATTCCTTTTACGTGGGGAGATTATTCTGGAAATGAATCTTGGTGGGACTCATTCACCAGGTTCTTTCCTGTAGATCCAACAGGGTTGTCTAAATGCAGACTTCTTGATCTGGGGCCCATAGTTTCCCAGGAGTTTCATGGGTGGGTTTTGGAGGCTGGAGGTGGGTAGCAATGGTCTGAGCTTCCCTGAAATGTACGGGGCATGTAGTATGTCCTTTTTTTGGATAAGGTTATGGCTCCCATCAGATTCTCAAAGAGGGTCTAAACAACACCACCCCCACTAATAATAATGATGATGGTGGTGATGACAATGTATAACGGGAGCTAATGATCACAAAGTGCTTTCCGAGTTTTATCTCATTAAGTCTTCCTGTTAATCTGGTGAGGCAGGTGCCATATTATCCTCATTTACATACAGGGAAACTGAGACCTGGAGAGATGAAGTCACTTGGCTGAGGTCACCCTGTTGGTACCTCCTGGACATGGGGTCTAAGCTTAGGCAATCTGACTTCAGAACACACATCTTCCTGACCCAAGGGGAAATCAGCCTTTGGGTGGATATGTGGCTGTTGTTTGTTAGGGAAATGTGGGGTGCTGCAAGTTGGGGTCCTCCCAGAAGGACCATGAGGGGTGGGGAGAAGCAGTAGAGCCCCCACCCCATGGCATGTGCAGGGTGCCATGAGCGGAACCTTCCCTTCTCCTGGGAGAATCAGCACCAGAGCTGACCTCTCCACGGGGCACAGCAGACACTGTGGCCAGCCCACAAAAAAGCTTTAATCTCTTTGAAAATCATATAAAATTGAAAAAAGAAAAAGGGCCTGTAAGTTGAAGAAAAAATTTAAATATATAACAGCAATATATTTTTCTTTATATCAACACAGTCTAAAAGTAGAATTTTAAACTTTTTTTTTAATGAATAAAAGGAGCTCACCAAGGTGAAAGTGTCCAGAGGCCACAAAAGTCACAACATGACCCTGGAAAGGGCATTGTGGGCCTCTGTGAGGAGGAACTGGTTTATCTGCCCTGGACATTTATTTTGGTTCTTGAGCCTCATTAATTGTGATGGAACCATTTGGAAAATGTACAAAATGAAATGCACAGACAGAGTCATCTGCAGGGTCAGGGGGCTAACGGGGTGATGGCTCTAGGGGGCCAAGGGGGAGATACTGGATAGGAAAAGCCAACAAGGCTTTTCCGCTATGGGAAAGGGAGAAGGCCACCGTCTGTGCAGGTGAAATGTCTCATCAGAATTAGCATTTCCATGTTTAATTCCACCACTTGTTGTCCCACCGGCCACGTAATCACCAGTGATTAAACGGAGACAGAAAGATGTGCTTAGAATCCGTATCTTCCAGGGTCTGTCAATAGTGTGAAAAGGTACTGCTGTGATTTTTCTCAGTTCCCATGAGTCGAAATGACTGGAGTTTCCTGGAGCAGCTCCCCAGGAATGGTGTCTGTGTCGCTGCATCCTGAGCTGCCTCTGCAGGTGTTTTGTGCGGGGACGACTCCCCTCCACCTCAGGGGCCTGGCGGCGGTAGGGGACAAGAGTCCCAATTGTGCCTGACATTTATTTAGCAGCAGCCCCGTTTGTTAAGTGCAGTAAGTGCTTTCGCAGGCAATTAATTTAAGGCCTTTTTAATTTGCTTGGCTGGCTAGTGCTCTCTGTAAGGACACCAGGAAGGTCATCGTGTGAGTCTCTGTCCTCCGTTGTTCCTTTTCGTAGGTTGGGCAGAGGGTGAACCCTTCTCCCTTTCTATGGAGAACACAGGGTGGGCACCCTGGGGTGTCTAACACTCTATGCTGTCACAACATCTAGAACCTTCAGCAGCACCCTGAAGCCAGAGCATAAAGAAGGCTCATCATACATACTCATGGGCCCAAGTTTGGAGAGTCATCCGGTGGAGAAAAGGCAGACTTTTGTGACAAATGCCACCTGGCCCTATGGTCTCAAGTCCTACCCTCTTTAGGTTCCCCCTCCTCTAGCCATCAGAGACCCCATCTGCTCTAGTCTTCTTGCTGCCTCTGCTCCAGCCTTTTAGCCTCTGGACTGAATCACACTCCCTGCTACCACAGGACCTTTGCACCTGCTGCCTGCTTGCTAGAATTCTCTCACTTTTCCCTTTTTATACAGGTGACTCCTACTCATTCTTTACATCTCAAATCAAGCGTAACTTCCTCGAGGATGCTTTTTCTGACCTGTCAGTCTAGGGTGAGATCTATGCCTTCTTAGGGAACCTTGTCCATTCCCGCCAGACACTTCCCTCAATTTGGTGCTCGACCTTCAGTAGTGTGACGGCCAAATCTGTTTATGTTTAACTGTTCATATCTCTAGTACCCCACATACTGCCTGGGATGTGGGAAGTCCCTATGAATGGGTAGAGATAGTTGGCATGGAGCCATTTCGGGTCAGAGCCTTCCAAAGGTTCTCTATCACTACGGGGATCTCTTCACTCCAACCCTAAACGTGCTTGGATTCTGACTTCGCCATATGCCACTAACTGGGTGGCCTTGGGCAATTTACTTAACTGCTTTTCTCAGCCTCATTTTTTCTCATCTGCAAAAACTGGAGTAGCAATACCTTCTGTGATGGTTGATTTTGGGTGTCAACTTGATTAATTAAGGCACACCCAGATAGCTGGTAAAGCATTGTTTATTCTCAGGGCTTCAGTAGGCACCGAGCCCATCCATCTTCTGCTGAAAGGGATGCCCATGTGGTTTGGCATTTGATTAGAAGGAGTGGGCTGCCCCAGGTGTGTCTGGGAGGGTATTGCTGGAGGACACTGGCACATGAGTTGGTGGACTGAAAGGTGTGGAAAGTCCCCCTTTAGTGTGGGTGGGCACCATCCAATTGGCTGGGGGCCCAGAAGGAACAAAAAGGCAGAGAGATGGGGAATTCTTGTTCTCTGTGCTGGAAGAGCCGGGGAGCTCCTATTCTCTTGCCCTTGGATGTCAGAACTCCAGGTTCTCTGGATTTTGGACTCCAACACTTGCACCAGCAGCCCCCCAGGAGCTTGGGCCTTTGGCATCAGACTGAGAGCTATACCATTGGCTTCCCTCATTCTGAGGCTTTTGGACTTGGACTGAGCTACACTACCAGCTCCTCTGGTTCTCTAGGAAGCTTGCAGATGGCCTGTCATTGGACTTCTCAGCCTCCATGACCCAATTCCCCTAATAAGTCCCTTCTCCTATTTCTCTCTCTCTATCCTGTTGGTTCTGACTCTCTGGAGAACCCTGAATGTACCACCTATCCCTGCAGGTTTGTTGCGAGGATTAAATGAAAATGAGTTCCTGGTGCGGCGCCTGGAACTTCATTGTTGCTCAAGAAATGACTGTTTTCTTTCCTCTTGCCTCTTTATCAGGCATCATATTACTTCTTTTCTAAAAAAGCTTTTAAAAATTGTAGTAAGTATATATAACATTAAATTTTCCATGTGAGTCATTTTTAAGTGTACAAGTCAGTGGCATTAAATACTTGCACACTGTTGTGCATCCATCAAGATTTTTGTCATCATCCTAGACAGAAACTCTGTACCCATTAAACGATAACTCCCCACTTCCCCTGCTCCCGGCACCTGGTAACCTCTATTCTACTTTCTGTCTCTAAATATTGCTTTATAAGAGGCAGGGTAAGGCAGGTCTGGGAAGGGAGCTTTTGGCCTTCAACACGGATATGAAAGAGTAGAGTCGTGCTCTGAGAAATCACGTGGATGTCTGCAGGTTTGGGTTCCAGCTAAGACACTTCAACCAGGCTATGTTCACCTACTGATATTTAATCCAGCCAGCATAATTAATCCCCCTCAGTTTGGCCTCTCATATTTGCCCACTCAGGATCATCAAGCCTTTCTCCCTTCACTTGGTGGATTGGTTGGAATTATTGAGTTGGAAATAAAAACCTATTTATGTTGACTTAAACCACAAAGGAGACTTTATCATAAGGAGACCAGGGCTCCTTCTTGAGATAGACAGAATTCTAAGATGGTCACCCAAGATTCTCTCCCCTGATGTACGGGCATCTTCTCCCAGTTATTCAAACACTAATCTATGTACTGATGTAAAGAGATTTTGCAGATTTAATTAAGATCCCAAATCAGCTGATAGGGAGATTTTCCAGGTGGGCCCCAATGAAGCACACGAGCCCTTTTAAAGCATTTTCTCTAGTTATAGAAGGGTAAGTTGGACATTTGAAGCATAAGGACTTGACCCACTATTGCTGGCTTGTGATGGAGGGGTCCACATGGCAAAGGTTGTGAGGGACCTGAAGAGGCTGAGAGTGGCCCCCAGCTGGCAGTTGACAAGGAGCCAGGCAACTGCTTCCAAATTATTCACTGCCCTTGGAGTTTTTTCTTGAGTGTCTTTGGTTCACAGTCCTATACCAATGGGCTTATTTCTTTTTTCTCCAGCCACAGCCACTCCAGGGCTGTTTTTATCCCTAGAAGATTATCTTGCATCTGGGAGTCTGAGGAACCCTCTCAAACACACCCCTATTTTGAGCATCAGTTCAGTGTCAGGCTTTGTGCTGGATGCTGGGGGCAGAGGGACGGGTGATCCATGGACCTTGTCCTTGATAAGTTCCCAGCCTGGTGGGGGAAGTTCAAAGACAGAGGCATTGTATTGCATAGGGAAAGTCACACTAGCTGCTGTAATAACAACTCATAAATATTGGTAACTTACACAATAGAAGTTTATTTGTTGTCCACATGGCAGTTCACGGTGGGTGGTTGGTGGTGGGTGGTGGGTGATGGGTGGATGGCTTCCTACGTACTCATTCAGAGATCCAGGAGCCTTCCATCCTTTGCTTACATCATGCTCTGGGCCTTGGTGTTCTCCCCTGGATTTTCTGTATCCACCCAGCAGAGAGGGGAAGAGAGAGCCTGGGGGATAGCATGGAAAGTTTTCATGGGTCATCTCTGCGAGGGGCATACATTACTTCTTTCCACCTTCTGTCATCCAGGAGGCAGTCACATGGCTCCACTTTACTGCAAGGGAGGCTGGGAAATGTAGTTCAGCCATGTGCCCAGGAGGAAAAGCAAGTGGGGTTTGGGGAATACATGGCAGTGTTCTCTCTTTGCCATAGGTGTGCCATATGTGTACACAGGTGCAGAGGAGTGCCACATGTGTGCACAGATGCTTATGTACACAGGTGTGCACGTGAACATAGGTTTATTGGGAGACAGAGGAAAATAACTTAGCCAATTCTGGGGGTTCAGAGAAGAGTTTCTAGAGGACATGGTGCCTGAACTGTGTCTTGAAGGAAGAAGTAAGGCTTAATGAGCTGAAAATGGGTGGGGCTGTGATTCTAGGCAAAGGCACAGAGTTGGGAAGTGTGTTGGTATGGATGGGGAGCTTCCAACATTTAGGCAGGGAGCAGGAGAGATTGTTCCAAGCAGCTTAGTGCTTTGCTGTCGTTTACAAAAATCCCAGAATAGAAAACAGGAGGTTTGAGAACAAGTCCCTCCAAAGGTTCTATTTTATTTTTCTGGGACGTATTTTAGAAGACTCAAAGGTTTCCATAAAACCCATCACATCTCACAGACACCAGACCGGCCATCCTTTCTCTGCAGAGTCTGTGAAACACATCTTGAGAGAGGTCCCCCCAACACACCTTTGTACTAAATCCATCTAAGAAGAGGATGTAAAAATGATGTTTTTGAGTAGGTGTAGCCAGGGAGCTTCCTTGTGTGGCTGATTATCAGGAGGTGGCTTGGAGTCTGCGGGGGAGTCTCCTGGCCTCCCTTCACATTAGGACCACAGCCTGAAGCCCCAAGCTCTGGACAGAGAGGACCGGGGGCTCGAGGGAGTCAGCAGGAAGCCCCAGGCATGATGGGGCTCTGTGATGCGTGTGTGTACAGCTGAGCCCACCGTTCATTACATTCTCTCTCCCTGGTCCTGCCCCAGACACCACCTGCCTCTGGCTTAATACCACTGTTGACAGCCCTCTGCTGTGGCAGGGAGTTGGAACAGCTCCTTGGGGACGTTCTGTCTGTGTCAGATGTTTTGATTTTCCAAGTGTTGCTTCTGATGCTGGTCTTGAGTCTTTCTTGGGTCTCAGGGAAACCGTACTGTACTTGTTTGCATCCAGGCATTGGGGACTGAATGCATTTTGGGTGGACCCAGGTTCTCAACCTCAGCACTATTGCCATTTGGGGTTGGGTCATTCTTTGTTGTAGGCAGGGCTGTCCTGTGCATTGAAGGGTGTTGCATGGCATCCCTGGCCTCTCTGCACTAGAAGCCAGTAACACCTCCAACCCCAAATGGCTCTAGACACTGTCCCCTAGGGGGTGTGGGTGGAGGAGTCCAATTGCCACTGGTTCATACTCACTGGGCTGAAATCATGAGAAATAATAGGTTGCATTTTCCTAAGTTACTGGTTTTTGATCAGGTTTGCTCTGCAATAGATAACAGAAGGGGTGGTCGTCATAGTCCATCCTCCTCCTTCCCCACCTGGTGGTGTTTCAGGATAAATGGAAACCTGGATCACTGGCAACAGGAGAGAATGTGCATGATGTGCTGCTTCTGTGATTCTGTGTGATGACCAGAGTTGGGGAGGGCATTCTGGGCCTGTCTGCCTCCAGGGGGACCTGACACCTTGCTATGCTTCCTTATAGGGATACTAATCACTAAGCACCCACTGTGCCCTCCCTGTATTTAGCCATCCTGATACATCCTCTTGTCTTACCTTCACAGCTACCATCTGTGGTGGGTCCTAGGATATCCCCATTTTACATCTGAAGACGCTGAGGCTTAGAGAGGGTAAGCCCATTGCCCAAGGCCTCAAAACAAATGGGACCTGCACCCCAGCATGTCTGATTCCAAAGCTCAAGTTCTTAGTCATACGTTCCAGGTCTTGTTTGGCTCTTAACAAAGAGCCTTTTGGGTTTCTTCCAGCTCTGGGAGCTTCTGAGAAAAAAATATAACAAGAATAAAATCAGAAGCAGCAGTAAAAAGCCCAAGAAGGGTTAGATGGTTGAAGGATTTTTCAGATTGCCCATCAGATACATTCCTAACTCAACCGTGTGTGCTCCTGGGGCTGGGGGCAGCACGTGTGTGCACACCTGGGGGGTTGGGGTAGGACAAGCCCTTTCATTTGGGTGCTGAGCTGGGCTCGCTGGGAGGGGCCAGAGGCTCACTTTTAGCATCTGTGGCCATGAGTTTCTCATGATGACATCAATCCTGTCTTGGGAGACATTTCTAAGCCCTCAGTGAGACTAGGTCTCCAAGGCAGCTTGGACTGATCCGTATTGCTCAAGCAGAGAGGCTTCCTGCTCATCGGGAGGTCTCGCACAAGTCCTTTGTTCTCTTAGAGCTTAGGTGAGATGGGACACTTGAGCCTCTAAATCTTCCCCATCCTTAAAGGGTCAGTTCACATCCTGCAGTGCCTGGACGCCTTCCCCAACTGTATCACTTATTAGCTGTGTGAACTTGGATGAGTCATTTTCTTTTTCTGACCCTTGGTTTACAATCTGAAAAGTGGGATATTCACAGTGCCCCCCTCATTTTACTTATTTTGAGGGTTAAATGTGATAATGTATGTAGAGCACTTAGCAGAGTAGTAATCGCCCACCCTTGCTAGCTGTGGGTATCAGCTGTTATTGTCCCAGCCAAAATAGGTCGTGTGCTTCCCTCAACTTCTTCTGTTTTCTGAGTCTCAGGTCCTTGGGATCTGGAGTTGTGCAGAAAGGTGTGGGCTTTGCAGTCAGACAGACTTGACTCCCCACCTGCTTGCTGTGTATCCTTGGGCAAGTTACTCTACCTCTCTGTGCCTCTGTTTCCTCCACCTGTGAAATGCAACAGGCACATCTACCTTATAAGGATCAAATGGTTGAATGTTTTCAAGATGCTTAGAGCAATCATGGCATATGACAAACTGTTATATATATACATATATATATTAAAAATGCATTTTCTTGGTGACTCAGTATGTACATACGTGTGAAATGGGCAGATGTATAGTGTATGACTTTCACACAGTACCTACCTTTATCATATGCGATGCAAATTATTCCCTTCTTTTTTTTTTCTTCCCTGTCCTGTTTTTTCCATTTGACCAAAAAGGGTTGCTGGTCATGACCCAGCGAACTGATTTCACGATGCATGAATGGGTCATGGCCTGCAGTTTGAAAAGCACTGCTGGAGTGACTCTTCCTCCCCGCCTTGCTTTATCAATTGTCCCGGTCCCCTGGCATTTGAAATGTCTGGCCCTGCACCAGCAGCCTCGCCTTGTTCTCTCTGCCCCACCAGGCTCAGCAGACGCATTGTTCTGTGCACCTTCCGGAGCATCAGATTAATTAGACATTTCAGAGGAGATGGACTTTTAAAGCAATAGCTTCATTAGCATGAACTGCTGGATGCTCTGAAAAAGTAAAACTCAGTTATTTGTATGTTAATAAGCCCATCTCGGCTTCAAAAGCCAGCCGGTAAGCTTCACCATTTTTTGAACTGATCGTCAACATAATCTTTTCTTGAACAATTGTTCACAACAGGCCTTGCTGATGGATCTCCGAAAGTCTGCCCATCACCAGGGTTCTGAGTGTCCTGGTAACATAGAGGGGGCATAAATGTGTGGGGAATGTTGTGGTGTCAGGGACAATGGGATCTGTGCCTGGGCTGGGTTTATCCGAACGCCTTCCTTAGGCCCTGAGTTCTATAATGCTGATAGATACTGTGTTATTTTTCATTGATCTGCCACATTACAGGTGTATGGCCTTTAATGGTTCTCAATGTAATTTTACTTACACTGTCTCACAGGAGAGGCACATATGTGCCTTTCACTGTTGAGTGTCCTTGGCAAGGGTCTGCCAGCCCTTCTGCCCAGCACCTGCCTCCTCTGCATCACCTGGGAGCTCCGCAGACATGCAGAGTCCTGGCCCCGCCCCAGACCTCATCAGACCCTACAGGCGATTTACACCCCCAAGTCTGAGAAGCACGCTTGTGTACAACACCCTCTCCTTCTCTCTCCCCTCCACAGTCTCTCCTCCTCCACTTCTCCTTTTTCCCCCTCCCCTCCCCCATTCTTCTCTCCTCCCTCTTTCCCTGTTCTTCCTCTGTTTCCCCAGCTACTTGTAACAGCCACGTGTTCACCAGCATGACTGACACGTGACAACACGATACTCTTTTAATCCTTTGTAGCTGCACTTGCTTCCCCCCATCCTAAAATGAAAGTAGTAACTTAGAACTCATTGTTTTTGGCTTTTTAAAAAAATTATTTTATTATAGTGAAACATATATAACAAAAGGTTTGCCATGATAACCATTTCAAAACAGAATTCCGTGGAATTAGTTACATTCTCAATGCTGTGTGACCATCGCTTCTATTTCCAAAACTTTTTCATTATCTGAAACATAAACTCTGCACCCATTAAACAACAACATCCCATTATTCTCCTCCCACTCCCCTGTTTCTGGTAACCTCTAATCTACTCCTGTCTCTACATTTTTTTCTTTTTAATTTATTATTTCTTAATTGATCCATGTTCATTGCATATATTTATGGAGTACAATGTGATATTTGGGTACATTTATACACTTTGTATCTGCACTTACTTTTATCTGACAAGCTCCTCTTCCAGCACAGTAGTGTGAAAATTAAATTTAGTTCAATCCGGTAAATTTTCCACCACATTTGTTTTTAATTTCATTTTTAAATTAACATAAAGTCAAATGGACTTTTTTGGATATATGGTTCTGTGAATTTTAACACATGTATAAACTTGTGTATCCACTGAAAACAGGATACAGAACAGCCCCATCATCCCCCAAAACTCATCTGTGATAGCCCTTGGTAGTCACACCATCTGGGCTGGCTGGTTAGCTCAGTTGGCCAGAGTGTGGTGTTATACCATCAAGGTCAAGGGTTCAGATCCCCACATTGTCCAGTTGCCAAACACAACCCCCCCCAAAAACCCAAAAAAACAGAATAAAGAGGCAGTGCAGTTGTACCCTCCCCCCACCTATAACCCACCACTGTCTTCTGCACATTTAGTTCTGTCTTTTCAAGAAAGCCCCACAAGTGAAATCATGCAGTATGTAACCTTTACAAACTAACCTCCTTCCCTTAGCACAATGCTTTTGAGAATCATACAAGTGGTTGTGTGTATTAATAGTTCCTTTTTACTGCTGAGTAGTATTCCACCACATGGGCATACCAGTTTGTTTATCCATTCACCCCGTGAAAGACTTTTGTGTTCATTACTGGTTTTGACAACAGAGCTGCTATATACATTCACGTTCAGATTTTTGCATAAACATAAATTTTCAGTTCTTTAGGATAAAAACCTAGGAGTGGAAATAGTAGGTCATGTTGTTAAGTGTCTATCTAACTATATAAGAAATGGCAAACAGTTTTCCAAAGTGGCTGTACCATTTTACATTCCTATCAGCAATGTATGAGAGAGTTCTAGTTGCCCCACATCCTTGCTAACACTTGGTATTGTCAGTATTTTTTATTTTAGCCATTCTAACAGGCATATAATAGTATCTTGTAACCTCTTTAGCCTTTTCTATTTCCCCAGACTCACCCTCCTCATACAGCTGGGCCCCCAGGGTCCTGAAGTAATGTAAATTCAGAGAGAGAATGTGGCTATCAAGCCTCAAACTTTATTAGTCCTGGTATATACATGAGAGTCAGGTAATTCTCCCCACCAAGCAGACTCAGAGAGATGCACACAAAGATCTTACTAGCACCAAAAATAAAATAAATGTCCAAGCCCCCTTCCATAACTTTGAGCCCCATCCATATGCTTGAGAGTAGGGAGAAGCTATAGAAACTTTAGAACAGCCTTTCTGTTGCATTCAGTTGTCCAATGAAGATTTTTTTGTGTGTGTGCTCTGGCATTTACAAATGGGCTGTGACCAGACAGTCTCTGTGATGCCCTCCAAGCCCATTCTAGACTTTATATCACAGAAAATGGAAAGCAGACATTCTTCACATTTTCTAGCTAGGTTTCAGAGGGCAAAAGCTCATCCAAGGTCTATAGGCATGTCTGTTTAGCAGAGGTTATCCATCTTGATTAAAAAGAGAAACGTTTTTAAGCAGAGTCTGTTAATTCCATGCCTGGCAGCCTCGATGACAATGATGTCTGGCAGCGAATGGGGGAGGAAAATATCAGAATGTTTTCTGCCTGTTAGGCGCTATCTGCTAATTCCGTTTTAATATCAGACATCCAAATGATTAATACATCTCAGCAGAAAGCACAGCACAGACTCGTGATATTAATTGATTCATTCATTTAGCCAGTATTGAGCGTATGGTATGTACCAGGCACTGTGCTAGGAACTGGGGACATATAGCAGCGAACAAAACACAAAAGTCCCTGCCTTGTAGAGTTGAAGTTCTGGTTCAGGGAGATTGATTGTTAGATTACATTAGAAAGTGAGTAAGTGCTATTGGACAAGTAAAGTACAGCAAGAGTGTCAGAAGTATTGGGAATGGGGGTCCTGAACCAGACAGTGAATACTTACTATTACAAAACAACCAGGAATGGCAGTTTCTGAGTGGTCATTGAATAAATTTTCATCCAGAGATTCTGAAACTCTGAGTTATAAGCCCCCTGTATCAAAATGCCATGGGAACATGTGAAATAGGGAAGACCCTGCCCCAGGTCCTTGCCCCATTCTGTTGAATGTACATGTCGCACAAGCTTTCCTGGGGATTCTGAAGCACCCTAAAGTTTGAGGACCACTGTCTTAGGAATCTAAGTTTAAAATAGGACATATGCTTTCATTCCCAGGAAATGCTCTGAGTCGTCTAAAGCTGGGTCCAATTAAAAGAGCATTCACTGGTTTAATTCAAATCTTGACAGAGCCTGGCTTTGAAACTTGCAAATGTTAAACTTTGCAGCTGCTACTGATTAATTTTAGTGTTCAGAGAGAAATGCCCCAGCCTTCACAATAGCTTCCCGGGACCCCGGTTGGTAAACATCTTCCCCACCTCCCCACTACATGCTGAGGGCCAGAGCTTCCTAACTCTGGAAACAGAAGAGAGCAGCACCCCCTTCCCCATATCCCTGACCTCAGCAGCAACTTTGCAAAATAAGAGTCTCTTACCTCATTAAGCCAAAATGAAAGTAAAATCCAAAAAGATCATTTTCCTCTGAGCATCCCTTATAAAGCCTCATCTGTAGCTAAAATATGTCTTCATAAGCTGTTTGGTTCTAGGAGCTGGAAGTGCTTGAAAGTAAAGCTTAGGGGGCTGGTTGGTTAGCTCAGTTGGTTAGAGCATGGTGCTGATAATACCAAGGTCCAGAGGTCCGGGGTTCCATCCCTGTACTGGCCAGCCACCAATCAATCAATCAATACATACATACATACATAAAAAAAAATAAAGTAAAAAAAGCGAAGCTTAGGAATGGTTTTATCCTTCCCTGGTTTTATATCTTGTTTCTCTGATTGTTTCTAAGAATGAGAAGAATCTTAGGGGAAAGGGAGAGATATTTCAGAAGAGCTGAGGGCCCTGAAAAGGGCCCAAGAATCCTAAAACAAACATAGCCCTACGTTGCTTCGGAGCCCAGACACCAAGGGCCACGTGATTTCTCAGGGTGAAGCAAAGCCCTTTGTGCCTGTTATGAGCTTAATTGTGTACCCTCCAAATTCATATGTTGAAGCCCTAACCCCCAGTACTTCTGAATGTGATTGTATTTGGAGATAGGGCCTTTCAACTGGTGATTAAAAGAGGCCCTTAGTGTGGGTCTTGACCCAACTGATTAGTGTCTTTATAAGAAGAGATTTGGGACACACAGAGACACCAGGGATGCATGCATGCAGAGGGAGGGCCACCTGCAAGCCAAGGCGGATCTAACATAGAACTGTCCAGCCCTGCGCAGCCCCTGTGTGTCCCAGGCTCCTGCTGACTTGCCTGTGGGCCACTTAAGTCCATTTGCTGGGTACAGATTCAAGCTGGGCCAAGCACATTTCCACAGGCAAGAATCAGAGGCAGGGATAGGAAACCCACGTAGAGATGCCAGACTGCATGACCCCAGAGAGAGAAAAAGTCAGGCCTTGCCTTGGTTCCGAGTCCCATGCAGTCCCTAAATTGTCTCCTGAGTAGCCGCAATGCTGCCCCTACCCTTAACTTCCAGGGTGCTTCTGAATATTTCCAATAAATCTATCTTTTTGCCTAAGCTAGTTTATTAATATTGTTTCATAACAACAGCTAAAATTTAGCCAGACTCTGGGCTAAAAGTTTTGCATATGTTGTCTTGGGATCTTCAAAAAGGTCATGGAAAGATTTGAATTATCTTCTAATTTCATTTTTCCATGGGCTTTTTGAAGTACCCTAAAATTTTAATTCTCACAAACCCCATGGGTTTATTATTATATTATATTATATTTTATTAATATTATATATTATATATTAATTATATTATATTATATTTTAGTATTATTATTTCCAGGTTCCAGGTTCGCAAAGGTTATATAACTTGCCCACGGTTACTGTCTTAGTCCATTTGGGTGGCTATAACAAAATATCATAAACTGTGCAGCTCTTATACTACAGAAATTTATTTCTCACAGTTTTGGAGGCTGGGAAGTTCAAGATCAAGGAGGATTTGGTGTCTGGTGAGGACCCAAGATGGTGTCTTCTCGCTGCGTCCTCACATGGCAGAAAGGGTGAGGGAGCTCTCTGGAGCCTCTTTTATAAAAGCATGAATTTCATTCATGAGGCCCCACCCTCATAATCTAACCACCTCCCAAAGGCCACACCTCCAAATACCATCACCTTGGGGGTTAGGATTTCAACATACAGATTTTGGGGGGGGGTGTCATAAACATCAGTCCATTGCAGTTGCATGGTGTGTATGTAGAAGGACCAGGGTGCAAACCCAGCTAGTCTAACCCAGGTCTCCTGCTCTTTACTGTTATGCTAACCTATTTTTAATTTTATTCACTCTTGGAGTTTTCTAGAATAAAACTTATAAGTTGGTTTAACCCTCTTGCTTTTTTAGATGACTTCCTTTTCTTTTCTTTATTTCTTTTAAAAAATGAGGAATTCTATGGCCATAGCAGAGAAGGAATATCATTTCAGGATGTGTAAAGAACATTGTTTCAGAAGTGATAGGAAAGAAAAGTTCTGAAAACTACCTGTGCAAGGTGGAGGCTACTGAAAATTACTCCACTGCCCACTAATGCCAGCCAGGCTAACGGCTTCTCAGGACAGAAATATTTCTTAGATAGTAAAGAACAAATATCTGGGGTCTATAGCAGTTCTGTTCAGTTAAGTTCAAGGGAACTGCCACATGAGTCTATGAAAGGCCTGTTCGGTCTCAGGCACCGTGACAAGTTTTGGGACGATGGAGGTGGTGTGGATCCAAAAAGTAGGGGAGACATGGAGGTAAACCCACACATTGTAGTTGAGTATTTATGATGTATGACTCCCACGGACTCCTCCAGAGGTGTGAACCTGGGGCAAGAATTGGACATGGGTTACTTAATCTGCTTTGGTTTGGCCTGGCCCAGCTCAGGCAGCCTCACAAACTTCACTCTTCATCAGATTGTTGTCATACATCTCATACACTTCGGGCTTTGTATCAGTCAGCAAATGCTACAGAAGTGCTGTGTAACAAATAACCCCAAAACTTATACAGCAATTATTTTGTTCTCCTGAACTGTGGGTCTGCTGAGCTCATTCATGTGTCTGGTGGGGTCAGGTGGGGGTGGGAGAATCTGGATGGAGCTTGGCTGGCTGGTTTATTTTGTGTCTGTCTCTCTACCTATTCTGGGACCAGTAGGCTAGCCCAGGCATATCTTCTCATGGTAATGGCAGAGCCCAATCACACAAACTCTTTCCAAGCCTTTGGAAACATCATGTCTACCAACATTCTATTGGCCAAAGCCAGTTACATGACCAAACAAAAATCAAGGCTTGGAGAAATAGGCTTCACCTCTTTAGTGAGGGAAACTACAAAGCTACATGGCCAGAGGGTATGGCTAAGGGACAGGGTGAAGAGTTAGGGTCATGCCTGCAACCCACCACAGGTTCTCAGCAGCTCAGGTCATGGCCTTGTAGGGATCACTGAAGAGGCAGCCACCTAGCAGGAAGGTGCTATTGACTCACAGGCAGGTGACCGTGGATACCTACGGGGTCTGTAATTCTTCCCTTCCATTAGAAAGCCTCTCCAGCCTTCAGGGGGAAGCTGCTTCTTCCCTCCTTGGTGCCGAGTCCTAAGACAGGAGAGATTTTCGAATCCAGACCTATTTCTAGGTCTCTGATTATAAAATGAAGACTAAAATTAGCCCCAAATCAGGGCCAGCCTAATCAAAATGACTGGGTAGCAGTGTATCTTTGGGATTCTCTTTCTCCTTCTTGTATCTCTGACTACTGCCAATCTTCTTTTCCACCTTTCTTCTTGCCTTCTCTTAAAGAAAACCATTTTAGGTGTTATATAACAATACTTAGATTTTTACCCATCCAGAGGCTTTCACCTCTTAACAGAGGACTTTTAAAAATTGGAAAAGCTTTTAAGATTCATAGAAATATATGGTATATATATGATTATTATATATTATATGATGTATTGTAATTATATACTATATATTAAATAATATGTATTATATACTAAATCTATAAAGCTGCCCTTGTATTTTATTTTTTGCTTTCTCTTGTTACAAAAATAACATCCACACATGGTAATAAAAAATCAAATGCTATAGAGCAGTGAAAAATGGCAAGTAAAATGCCCCTCCCTTTCCCCGGTCCATTCTCCAGCCTGTATCTTACTCCTCAAGGACTACTTTTAACCTGTCCTGTTTTTGCTTGATCTGGAGTTCCACTCATGGGTCTAAACCATGCTTATACTTCTATTTATCTATCATCTTTAAAAGTATTTTTGGACCGTCTGCACATAGTGCCTCTAACTCAGTTTAAATATTTGCGGATGAATGAAATGAAAAGGGATAAAAGGATGAAAGATGTGGATTTTGGCTCTCCCATCCCCATTCCTCTCTCTCTCCTAATGATTAATTTTATAGCTTGAAATGATATACTATGTTTCTTGATTAATCAACACCAGGAAATACTTCTTGACTCTATGAGGCAAGACAAGGAAATGAATATCTCTGCATCCCCCTCCGTCCACCTGCACCTGCTCTGTCTTCTGACTGTTATTTTCATTGTTTAGCTTTATTGCAACTTTATTTTCTCTTCTCTGTCTATAGGTTTATTCAGAACACTGAAGACTAGTAGCTGGTGTATAGGATATTATGATTCCATAATTTTTATTTACTTGAGAATCTAGTTGGGACTGAGTCCATAAAAAAGGAGATGTATTCTGGACATTTTATAGAAATGGAACCTTGCAATAGGTGGTCTTGTGAGCCTGGCTTCTTTGATCTAACATTATCATTTTAGGGTTCATCCACATAGCATGAATCACTATTTTATTTCTTTTTATTCCTGAATAATATTCTATCATGTTGATTTATGACATTTATTCATCCATTTATAGATAGAGAGTAGATTAGTGGTTGCTTACGGCTGGGGCACACAGGGAGAATGGAGAGAGTTGGTTAAGGAGTGTGGGGTTTCTTTTTGGGGTGATAAAAATATTCTAAGATTTATTGTGATGATGGTTGCACAACTCTATGGATATACTAAAATCCATTGAACCATACACTTTAAAAGGGTGAATTGTAAGGTACATGAATTATGTTTCAATAAGGGTGTTAATGGAGTTGCAATCCTAGGTCACTAAATTTGTGTTTGTCAAAGGAGAACCTGATTCTAAGATGTACAGTTTTTTCCTTCATATTTTGACATATGTATCTCAAATCAGGGTGGCATGTTTAATTGTCAGTGCTTTATCTTTCTTAGTGGTTTCTAAAATAATACCATGTTTAAAAGCTGATGGTGTCTTACATGTAATGAAATACAATAATTAAGAGTACCAGCAGGAGGGGAGCATTAAACTGTAATTATTTTATCAACTTAATATGCCTTTACTTTATCACTAAGATCATCCATATTCTCATTTCTATTGTGTGTTACCCTTCCCTTTGTTATTACTTTCTTTATAGAGATAGTTTGATCTCCAGGTGAGTGTAAACAAATCAGCCCCATTACTCCCTACTCCACAGTCACTAGGTAGGGACAAGTTTTCATTAATCAAAAACCACAATAGAAAGATAAAATCAGTCATTAAATATAGGGGCTGGTAAACGCTGGTCTGCTAGCCAAACCTGACTTGAGGCTTGTTTTTGTAAATAAAGTTTTATTGACACATGGCCATGTGCATTCATTTGCATATCATTTATGGTTTTATTAGAAGCACTGCAAGTGCAAATTTCCCAGGACCCTAAATACTACTCCAGAGGCAAGTACTTACGTGTATGTAGTTCCCCGCTCAGGTCCAGAGCTTCTCAGGCAGGAGTTGGCTGGGCCTTGCCCATTTTTGGAAGATTCTAGTAAGTTAAAGAAGATGAAGAAGAAACAGGTAGAGAAAGGAAGAGAAAGAGGAAGAGAAGTAGAAGAGGAGACACAATTCCAAACTAGGATTAAAAAAACTGTGGTATATTTTAGAAGTGTATGCTTGAAAAATTAAACTTTTAGCATACTTACGCATGCACACACACATACACACACAATAAATGTAATATGATTGTTCTCTTTACAAAATAATTATAGGATTCCTAAGAATAAATCAATTCACAATGTACCATGGGCAATGTGGTCTGGACACAAGCTTAAGGATGGACAATGAAAACATTTTCCTTTCAATACTGTCCTTGAGTCTTTTTGGTTCCATTACAATCTAATTTGGCGATAATATCAGAAGTCTAACTTTGAGGTCCTTCATGTGTTTTGGTCCAGGACAGACATCCCTCTTAGCTCCCTCTGGAGCAGACCCATCTCAGCCACTGTCCCCCTTCCTCTGAGGCTCCCTGAGGCTCCCATCCTTGGTGACCTTTATGAGGCTTCCCCTGGGGCCACACACTTGGTGTTTCACCACGTGGTGTGCAGTGACATCTACTATACATGGTTTTATTCTGTCTCAGCTGTGTGACCTTTCATGCATTTGTCCCCCCCAGTTTTTGAGCAGAGGTGACGCCTTATTTGATTCTTACCGAGCTGGTCAGGGGATGGATAGGAAGATTGTTTGCAAACTGAGAAGTACTTTTTAGGATCTTATTATCCTTTGTCTCTTCTTATGCTCCCATGTGAGAGTACTGAAATATGCTTATCCCAGGTGCTTGAAAATATGTATTTATTTCCCATTACATAACATCTATCTGAGATTATAAATAGAATAAGATTTTCTAACAGAAGATAATTTTAATACAATACAGTGTTCCCCATAAGAATACAAGCTTCCTGGTGACCAAGTTTATGTCTGTCTTATTTATCACTCTTTCCCCAATGCCTGAAAGAGCTCCTAACACATAGTGGTTGCTCAACAAATATTTATTGAATATTGAACAAGTATAAAATTTCTCTTTTTTTAAAACAACTTTATTGAAGCATAAGTTATATACTATGATATCACCTATTTTAAGTGTCCAATTCAATGATTTTTAGTAAATTTACCAAGTTGTTATGTTTTTTCCCCAATTTGTGAGTGCTGCATGTTAATTTGTAAACATTAAAAAAAAAAATCCAGCGATGCATAAATTAAAACCCAAAGCTCTCCCTATTCTTCTCCACCAAATTCCACTCCTCAGAGGTAACCGTTTCTAACAATTTGGTGTGGACCTTCTAGATATTTTTCTTTTTTTGGCCAACATGACACACGGAATTACATAAAGAGGCTATCATCTGTATTGTCCTGTAATTTGCTTTTGCTGCTTACATAATATATCTATTATGGACTCCTTTTTCTAGAGTTAAGTCATTTTTAAGCATCTGTAAAGCACTGCATAGTGTGAACAAATGTATCAAAATTTATTTTACCAGTTCTCTGTTCATAGATACGTAGCCTGTTTCCTGTTTTCTTTTTTGCTATCATAAATGAAGCTCTGCGCCGGCCCCGTGGCTCACTCAGGAGAGTGCAGCGCTGGGAGAGCCGAGGCCACAGGTTCAGATCCTATATAGGGATGGCCAGTGCACTCAATGGCTGAGCGTGGTGCGGACGACACCAAGCCAAGGGTTATGATCCCCTTACCGGTCACAAAAAAAAAAAAAAAAAAAAAAAAAAAGAAGCTCTAATGACTAGCACCGAAAGAATAGTTTTGTTCACTTGTTTGAATGTTCTTATATGATTGATTCCAAGTAACTTGTTTTGCTAGGTCAAGGGGTATGCACGATATCAATTTTGATAAACACCACCAAAATGTCCTCCAAAAATTTTAATTTGTGAGCTCACTGACAGTGTTTGAAGTGCCTCTTCCTTCACAACTTTGCCAAGACTGTGTATTATGCATTTCTTACCTCTTTGGCTGCTTTTCTTCTAAATTGTCAGTTCACTCCTTTTGCAATTTTTTTGTTCGTTATGTTTTTCTTACCAATTCAAAGGAATTTACAATATATCACAGAGGTTATCAGTTTGGTTCATTTGTTGGATAAATTTTTTATTTTTTAGAAAGCTTTATTTTCTGGCAACTGGCTGTACAGCAATCCGAATCTTTGACCTTGGTGTTATAAAACTGTGCTCTAACCAGCTGAGCTAACTGGTCAGCTGGATAAATTGATTATTGAACGGTTTGGATGGAGCCTGAGGCTTGCTGCTGCGGGACAGAAGTGAAGATCGGGGTGGGGGCTCCTGGATCTTCCAGGGGGTTCAGATCAAAGAGGGAGAAAGGTTGGGGTTGGATTTTTCTCCATCATCGGGGGATTGGGGGGCCATAGCTTTGTCATCTCCTTTGCGTGCGAGTGACTGGATTAGGAGACAAATGGAAAAATGTTAGTTTTTTTTCCCTTTCCCACTAGATTGTAAACTTGGTGAGGGCAGGGACTGCATCTATCTTCACTCAGTGCTGTGTTTGCAGGACCCAGCGATACTGGCTGGTACTTATCCAGTGTTTGGTAAATACCTGTTGCATGCTTGAGTAAACGGATCCTATCACAGGATGTTCTCAGACTGTTGAGACCTTGGGGTGTTGATTGTGATGATGATGATAACACCTGCCATCTATGGACTCTGTCTTTGAGCTAGGCACTTTGCCAAGCTCCTGGTGTTCCTTGTTTGACTTAATCCTCCCAACCAGGGTAGAGATTATTACTAGTCTCATTTTACAGGTAAGAAAACTGAGGCTCAGAGAGGTCAAGTGACCTTTCTAAGGCACCACAGTGAGGATTTAACCCTAAGAGGTGTGGAACTCTGAATCATTATACTCTCTTCGGTTAGGGTTCTTCTGTCCACCCTCCCCCACCGTTGTTTTTTTTTTTTTTTTTTTTTGTGGCTGGCTGGTACAGGGATCGAACCCTTGACCTTGGTGTTATCAGCACCTGCTTTAACCAACTGAGCTAACTGGCCAGCCTCCTCTTCTGTCCTTTAAGATGCCAGAAATATTCCCAACTTAGGGGCCTGAAGGACCAATGATGGAATGCCTGTCCTGCCACTTTATGCCAGATGGGGCAGTGCTGAAACCCTAGAAATGGACAAGGACCAGGGAGACTGGTTTATTTCCTGGGCACTTACCTCACCTGTAGTAGTTAAGGACACGGGTTCTCAATTCAGACAGGTCCTGAATTATCTCTATTATCTGCGTGACACTGGACAAGTTAGTTCTCTCTGAGTTGCCAGTATCCTTGTCTGTAAAACAAGGATAATGCTGGAGTCCCCTTACGTTCTTGTTCTGAGGATTGAATGAGATCATGTGTAAGGGTGCTGAGAAGGGATTTCTCCAGGCTCAGAGTGAGTCTCAGTATGAATGAGCTGTTAGTGGTCAGGCCTGTGGACAGCTTGACGCCTGGTCCTGCAGCCCCTTGTGCAGAGGCAGGAGGCAATTTGCCTTCTACCTCTGTGCACACTTGAACTTCCTCCTGGCCCATGCCAGACCACCTTTCTGCCTCTGTGACGTAGGGTGTGCTTGGCTGCCCCAGGTATGAGTAGTTAGGGTTCATTCATAAAGCCAAAAGAAGAGAATAGCACTCCTGTGGGGTATAGTTGTCTTCAGAAGGTGATGGTGCTTGGAGGAGCTGGTCCGCCTCCTTCAGGCACGAGCTCCTGGACCAGCCTTGCCTTTAGCTTATGACTCTCAAGTGAACTTTAAATGATGCTCATGGCTTTTTAAAAGACTTCTTTATCTTCTCAGATGCCAGAGCTAATGGATTTACAGGTTTTTCCCCCACTGGGGACACATGAGCTACCTTCTCTTCCCTTACTGGCTGCGTCCCACAACTGTAAGCACCTTCCTTGCTGGAGCTCAGGGAGATTTAAGAGGTGCCAAATTAATTGCTTTCCAAGCCCAGCTGGAGAAAGGAAGCCAGACTCTTGGTATTTACTCTCCAAGTGGGTAAGGAGCAGAGGCATGCTTCACAGAGCCATGCTTCACAGAGCCAAAGGGATGGCTGATTGGGGCCAGCTGCCTCGAGCAGTCTGGGGTTTAGACAGAGAAGATGGCCCAGGTGACAAAAGGACCTTCCCATAACCGGGGCTATGGCCTGTGTGACCCTCAGCTGGGCTTTTAAGAAACTCTCTTTTATCATGCAGGGACGATGGCCTGTTGGGAGGTGCACAAGGCATTTTTGATTTCATAAAACTGGAATGTTGAGTTTTCCCAAAGGTCACTCTCCTGTCCCAGTGGGTGTCACCTGGGTATTGAGCACATGAGTCAGATCTGACTAGTCTATTCTGATTTCACAATATATATTCAGCCAAGCTGATTTGCTAAGTGTGTTAATTAACTTACAGAACCTTTAAAATTTTTTTTGCATAAGTAAATGAAGAAATTAAAATTAGCCCCTCATTAGGAAATATAACCTAATATTTCTGTCTGTTTTATTGTATTCCTATCTCCTCAAACAATATCTGGCATAAAGTAGATGCTCGTAAGTATTTGCTTGATAAATGTTGTTGAATGTCTGGTTTGGAAACCCTGATCACTATACTTCTAGGTTATGTAAGCCAATGGAATAAATTGATAATATAAGTTTGGAGGAGATGAATGCTTCTTCAGGCTCCTGAGCTCTGTGCCTGACCAAATAGTTGAGAAACAGAAGTAGCCCACTGACGGAAGATAGAAACCTGAAAAGTCTAGAAAAGGACTGGATTTTTGAAATATAAATGACGTACAACCTTCTATAAATAGGCTAGGCTAGAATAGAGGTGATCCAAGGCAGAGAGGCTTCTGAGATGCTGCTGCTGGCCAGTTTGGTTGTTACTGCTCCTTTTTGAGACATCTGTTCAGGCCATAGCTCTTCTTCTATGAGAACAGGACCTCATATGGTATGCCTTGGGGGCCGTGTTTTTATTCCATGACTACAGACTCTTGGCTATAACTGATTGTGCCAGAGATGGGCATATGACCCAAGCCAGACCAATCATATTCTCTCTCTTGGGACTTTATAATCAGGAAATAGAGATGCTGTTATTCTCTGCTGTTGCTTCTCCATTGGGATTTGTGAGTTGTGATTTGGCTATTTCTTCTGAGGAGAAGTAGGACAGCTAATTTTCAGAAAGAAAATGAAGGAGACCTGAAGAAAGAAGCAAAACCTCTCTGGATGACCAGAGAGATGCTGAGAGTAACCTCTCTGACACATAACCAGCTTTATCTTTCAATTTCTATTTTTTATGACTGAATGATATATATTTATTATTATTAAGAAAAAATGTATCATATACTAGCCAATTTTAAGGTTAAAAAATTATTTAAGAAATCTACTTTAAACTTTTTAAAGAATTAACAAATAAAATTTTTATTGTGGTAAGATATGTACTAATTACATTTACAGTGCTGTGTGACCACCATCTTTATATATTTCCAAAACTTCTTCTTCATCCTAAACATAAACTCTGTACCCATTAAGCAATAACTTCTCATTATTCCTCCCCTCACTACCCCTGTTTCTGGTAACCTCTAACCCACTTCTGTGTACAACATGATGTTTTGGTATGTATATATATGTTGCAGAATCACTAACTTATGCTAATTAACATATACATTATCTCACATATGTTTTGTGGTGAAAACACTTAAAATTTACTCTAAACAATTTTCAAGCATACAATATATTGTTATTACTATAGTCACTGTGATGTACAACATATATCTTGAATTTATTTCTCCCGTATAGCTGTAAATTTGTGTCTTTTGACCAACATCTCCCTGATCCCCCCACCCCCCAGCCTCTGGTAACCACTGTTTTACTCTCTGTTTCTATAAGTTTTACTTTCTTAGATTCTACCTATAAGTGAGATTCTAGTTCCTCTGGAAGTCTGTCTGCCCCTCCTGCCCTTGGGCTGTAGGAGGTATTACTGTTCTGTTATAAAAGCCTGCCAATTTAAACTAGTTCAGTGGGTTTCTGTCACTTTCAACCAAAATAGCCTTAACAAGAGCAATGTTCCTTAAGAGACCAGATTCATGTTAGTTTATGGTGAGAACTTAGATTTCACTGAAGGCTGGCCTTGACAGTGAGTACTCAGAGGAAAGTAAATAGAGAGAATGGGTCGGGAAGCCTTCAGAACTGGGCACTGAAGCTCAGTCAGAGACCCTTGGAGCCAGGTGGTAGTGCTTTCCTGGCCTGAGGAACCATGGTGGCTGCAGAGATCCTGGGAGAGTGAGTACCCACACCCAAAGTTCAGGTGCCCTTGGGAATCCCACCAGACCGAGGGTGGCACCAGATTTAATTTCCAAGATGTTCAGAAATGAGGTGGAGAAAGGTAAGTGGTCTGTTTTCCCAGTAAACAGTGCCAGTAAAATCAAGGTGGGACTAGATTTCAATTTCCTTAGGATAAGGAATCTGAGCTTTATAATCCATTCATTTCTTTTTTCCCTGACATTTTGTTTTAAGTGAAGTTCTCCAGCAGAAGTCTAACTTCCTCAAGGCTGAATTATGACAAAAGACAATTGTTCATATCTAGGGTTTTTGTTCTTGTTTGTCTACCAACCCAGAGCACATCGCACTGGCTGCATTAATGTTGGTGTTCTCTGCCTATTAAGAAGATCATGTATGTCTGTGGACTGAATGAAAAATGTGCTCATCCATATGGATAACTTTTCAAATATGCATATATGTCATTGTGATGAATAAAAGAAATTAATCTGCAAAAAAAAAAAAAAAAAAAAAAGAAGATCATGTATTAAAAACTGGGAGGAGGGGAAGGAGCTGGGCCAGGTTAGTAATTTTCAGATCTGTTTCTTCATATTGTCAAGTTGGTTTAGTGGTGCCAAAATGATATTGCTTGAAGTATAAACTTTTGTCGTTAGTTGAAGTCTTCTGGAAGGCTGTTTTGAGAAGGATCCTGAGAGTGTGTCCTGGTTTATGGGAAAGAATTCTACAGTCTATTAATGATGCCTGCCATGAGCACACACTAAGAGTGATGGCATCTGTCATTCCTGAAAAAGGAGAAGAGAAGTTTTTGGTAACAGTTAATGAACATGCTCATGGAGCGTCTATTTTTTGGATGGAACTGAGCTCAGCATTTTGAGTGCTTTAGGAGATGAAATGACCTCTGTCCCTAGGAAACTTCCAATAATGTTGATATAAATTGAGGCATACAGACATGGAATAGCAGATAACAATTTAAAGTAGCAAGCAATTAATTCCAAGTGCTGTCCAAGGTGCTGGAGACAGAGTGATGAATACATAAGAGAAATCAAAGTCCTAATAAGACACTCCCATGCAAACAAGCACAACAAACAAACCAGATAATTCCAAGCAGCAATAAAGACTCAGGAGAAAAACAAAGCTGGGTAAGTGGGAGAGGAGTGAGGGGCTGTGGGGCTACTTTAGAAAAGGTATTCAGGGAAGTCTTCTTTGAGAAGATGGCATTAGAACACAGACTGATGTGACACGAGGGAGCTACATAAGCCAGATACACATGAATACCTGGGAGAAGAGTGTTCCAGGCAGAAAAAACAGCAAGTGCAAAGTCCCTGAGGCATGAACAAGGATGTCTGTATGGCTGGAGCAGGTGGATGAGGGAAGGGTAGAAGGGATGAGGTTGGAGAGGGTGGCAGGGACCAGATTGTGCAGGACATTTTAGCTCATGATGAGAGTTCAGATTTTGCTTTAAGCCTGACTCTTGTCAGAAATCATCAGAAAGTTTTGAGTAGGGAATGACATGGTCTGATTCATATTTGGAGATGCTGTTTGGAGAATAGGCTGGTGAGGGAGAAGAGAGAAGCAGGTAGCTCATTAGGGAGACAGTGAGATCATGGTGGTTGTGATGGAACAAGTGAAAAGTGGTTGAGTTCAGGATAAGTTTAGAGTTGTAGCTGATGATACTTGGGGATGGATTGATGTGAGGTGGGGAGAGGAATTGAGAGATTGCCTAGGGCCAGCTTCATGGACACACAACTTTTGAAGTGGCACAGAATCTGTCCATGCTTCAAAGGGTCCCAAGCTTGGTTGCCATCTGCTGTTGCCATCTTGAAATTATTGACAATTTTTGAACAAGAGTATCTTTGTTTTGTACTGGATCCACACATTATACAGCTGGTCTTGCTTGAGTCAGTGAGTGAGTGGCGGCCCTGTTTCTGGAGACGGAGGAGACTGGAAGAGGAACATTTTATGGTGGATGAGAAAGGAGCTCTTTTTGGACCATGTTGAGTTTGAGAGGCCATTTAGACACCCCAGTGGAGCTATTGGGTAGATTGTATGGTAGAGTTTTCAGAAGGAGGAATGCTCCCTGCTAGGTCTGGAGCCCTGGGGGCCATTCTAAAGAAGATGAGATTTGAATTGGCCTTTTGGGAAGAGAACATGCGAAGTCCTCTCTTCTCCCTCTGCACAGAAAAGGAGTTGGTGGTGGGGACAATGTCTGTTAGTGTAGCTTTTGTCTTCATTTTTATTTCAGAACTTTAGGCAGACAGTGCCTGTTGACTTATTGGACAGGCATAATTTTTTATCTTCTAATTGCTTTTCACATATTTGCCCTTTTCCATCACACAGTTGTTTTGCTCTTACCTCTCATCCTGGAGTACTGCCAGCTCCAAAGGTGGCCTCTGCAGCCGTCTGGTGAGTTTCAAGGGGACTGAGCAGCCTTGGCTTTAGAAACTTGAATCCACCATTGCAACAAGTCCCATGCCCTGAATGACTCTCTCAAAGGAAAGGAGCTGAGAAGGCCCTTGGAGCTACAGAGGAGGGTCCCTGTAGGCAGTGGTGGTCTGTGGTTAATGCCTCAGTCTGTGGATACCAAAGGCTTAGACCCATCTCTTCCTGTTCTGTAACCTTGGAAACTAAATCTAACCTCTACGGGCCCCAGTAAAATGAGGATAATATTTCCTACATCGTAATGTTCTCACGAGGTGTAAATTAGGCAATTCATGTAGAACCCTTATCAGCACCACACTCTCCCGAGTGAGCCACGGGCCGGCCCTCATGTAGAACCCTTAGCTCAGACCCTGAAACGGGGAAAGGACTCAAAAATGCCAAATGCTCCCACTGCCGTTGAAAGTAGTTTCCCTTTGGTGCTGGGGAAGCAGAGCTGGTCCTGGACTGTGTTGTGAGAGAAGATGTGGGCAGTCCCCTACCTGCACCCCAAAGCTCTCTTCATCATTTTTGGCTTCCCTGGTGCACATCTGGACCCTAATTAAGATTGGTAGAGCAACATCCAGTAAAGTGAGCTGCTTACCTGGTTTTCCTTATTATGGACATGTAACTGCTTCTCCAACAGCTACTACTCCCCTATCAGATAGAAGAGCCATGAAATTTGTGTATGGGAGGATTGACTCCAACCCCGTATGCAAAGATGGGTCCTGATTATACCAAAGCAATCTGGGTAATTCCTCCCCCTTTACCCCAGCAATCGATACAGTGTTGGGCACACCACCCAGGACTAAGTTAATGGTATTCCATGATTGCATTGATTGATGAGGAGTAGGTACACAATGGCCTGATTAGTGTAAGGCTCAGGACTTTTGTTCTTTCCCCCCCACAGGCATGAGAAAGAAAGCATGTGGCCTTAGTTGCTTTTGACATCCATCTGGTGCCTAAGATGGAGAACAGAGATAGAACATTTGGTGACATTGTTGCTTGATCAAACCTTACCTTCTACTGTAGCTTTACATACCTTCTACCATATCTTCTACTGTAGATCAAACCCTACTACTGCACTTTTGAGTCATGAAATTCCCTTTAACATTTTCTTTTCTTTGAAGTTTTAAAAATTACTTTCATCCAAAAGCATTCTGCTGATAGAAATACTCTCAGAGCACGAATTCTTCAGCATAAATAGTGAAACAAGGTTTAGCTGGTTCCTATGTCTATATCTAACAATATTTGGAGGATTATTCAACTCAGGAATTTTGAATATGGCAAGAGGGTTATTCAATAATGGTGGCCCCCACATTCTGGAGTGCTAAGCAATACATTTTACTAAATTGTTCACTTAGGGATACTTAGTTTTGCAGTCTGTATTCTAGGGAGTGGATTTCTGGTATAAATGTATGCTTGTTTTTCAGGAAAAGATTAAAATTCTTGGACACATGTAGCTAAGAGACTAATCTTTCTTTGGGTCTTGTCTGGTGTGTTCTGCTGATGCCTCTGCGGTACAATCGTCTTTTCCATGCTTGTCTATGCTGGGGTGGGGTGCAAATTGCTGTTTTCAGAGAAATAAAAGTATCTACACCAGTAATTTGTTCAAGGGTTTGCCTTAAGAACTTAGCCTTTATCTTCAGTATTTCAATGAAAGGTTTTCCTCCAACATACTCTGCAAATGCCTGCTGCTGTTGACCTATTACACTGGGTTTGGGTTCTCTTCCATGACCTGTGGCTCCCCCCTCCCTCCTTGCTAACCCCTGTCCTTTGGTCAGCTGCCTCTGTGTTCTACATCACCTGTGTCATTGATAGGGGCTATAAGTCTCACTCCTTCTGGCCAAAAAAGCCACCTGATTGGGGACCGCACTAGAAAAGTAATCTTCCCATGGGGTAAAAGCATGGTATGCCCAACTGAATCACATTCAGTGGCTATTTCTCACTTTCTTCCCACTTAACTGCCCCACCTCCTTCCCAGTTCAAAACTTACCAGTTCGGTGTCCTGCCATATGTGTTCTTCCTTTAGGTGTTCAGATTTTGTACCCATTTTCCCTCTTGGGGATTTTTTTTCTTGGCTATGAGGACACCCTGACAACAGGTTGTGTTAGGGAAACCTGGTTGAAATTCTCAACCACAACACGGATTTTATCTGCACTCCAAACTATACCCATTGAGATTTCACACATATTTTTTTTAGTGGTAAAATATAACTTTTTTGAAAAAGTAAACAAGAGTATCCAGTTTTATTTAAAAAGCATATGCCCAGCACATGCTGTAAGGAAATAGAAGTGCCATCACAGTAGGTCCAGGTCTCCTCACTGATGATACTGATGGAGTCCTGTTGATATCAGTAATCCCAAATTTGTGTATTTGCCCCAATCTATATTGAGGTGTCCCCTAACCAGGGAACTCCTTGTAAAATCCCTCTTTCTCCAGTATTTGGGCTGTACAAATGCGCATTCCTCTTCCTGCCCATTGCAGTCACCACGAGGCACTGTCAAGGTTTTCTGCTCCTGTTCTTGTTCTCATTTGTCAGGAGCCTCGGAGCCAATGGTGTCCATCATGAGGACATCATTCTTTATCCCCAGGGGGCTTCCCTCTGGCCCTCCTCAAACTGGCCATCCTTGAAGTGAGAGGCAGGGCTGTACTCTATACGGAGTGGGAATGAATGAGAAGGAGAGAGAACTTTGCAGAGAGAGGGAACAGAGGGAACTGCAAGATCAAAGGCTGGGGCGTGGGTAGGACTGGTCATTTCTGTAACAATGTGCTCTTGCTGTTACTCTTCTTCTGGGGCTCCTACATGGCCCTTGCATTTGTCGTTTGCTTTTTCCTGTGTGTGTGTCTTGTCTTCCCCCCTTGGTTTTAAATGTACCCCGGGAGAGTGGAACATGCCCGGGGAGTGGAGTTAGATCAAGTCCCGGCTTTGCTGTTTTCTAAGGCATGACCTTAGCATGCTGAAGGATGTAATGGTTAAGAGTGTGGCCTTTGGACCTGAGCGGCCTCAGCCTGGTCCCAGTCCTTTTGTCAATGACTTTGTCTTTCTGCTCCTCAGTGTTCCCATCTGCAAAATGAGGATGATAACAGCACCTCCCTCAGGAGCTAGTGTGAGGGTTAAATAACTGATCATATGTTCAGCACTTGGAACAGGACCTGGCACATGACTGTCCTGTAACTGCTGGCTGATATCTGGCTTTGGCAGTGGCTATTCCCTCTGCCTGGAAAGTTCTTCCCCCAGACACCCATCTGGGTTGCCCCCTCCCCTCCTTCAGGCCTTTGCTGAAACAACAGCTTTTCAGTGAAACCTTACCTGGCTGTCCTATTGAAAACCACAGTCTTACCCATCCACCTCCTGCATCCTCCCTTCCTGCATCATGTTTCTTCATGGCATTTCTCACCATCTTACATACAATGTATTTTCCTTATTTGTCTATTATTATTTTTCTCTCCTAACTAGAATATGAGCTTCATGGAGGCAGGGATTTTGGTTTGGTTTGGAACTGTATCTGTGTATGTAGAATAGTGTCTGACACATAGTAGGTGCCCAACAAATATTTGTTGAATGAATGAATGAACTCAGCCTCCTTGAGCTGTATTTTCCTCTTCTATAAAATGGAGCTGTTGGCCTATGTATGATAGAGTACAAGATGCCTCTTTATAAATGCCAAGGCCCTGGATGCATAGAAGAGATAATAATTATCATTGAAGGCAAGGATCATGTCATATGTCTTCTTATTTCCACAACACAACTGAAAATCACTATTTGTCCACCCACCCACCCACCCACTCTCCCTTCCACTCATCCATCTACCCACCCACTCATTCAAACACCCACCCACCCAACCATCCACCCATCCATCTGTCTATGCATCTAACAAATGTTTATGGACTGTGTTTCGATTACTAAGCATTGGAATAACATTAATGACTAATAGTAATAGCTGAAATTTACTGAGAACTTATGTGCCACACACTTTGTTAAGTGTTTTGCATAGACTATTTTATTTCAACAGTCATATAAAGTAGGTGCTATTATCACAATCCCACTTATATACAGATGAGGAAATGGAGGCATGGAGAGGTTAAGCAACTTGCCTAAGATCACATATCTAAGAAGTGGTATAGCTTGGGTTCAAACCCAGGTTGTTTACCTCCATTATCCTTGCCCTTAACCCCACACTGTCCCTGTTTGCATTGAGTTCACATCCTTACAGGAAAGACAGACATGGAAAAGAAACTGTGCAAACAGTAGGCACTCAATAAATGTGTTTAGTAGATGTGTGCTCTCTGAGAGTTGATTGAGAATGAGTACTCCTATTCTGGTAAGAGATATAGTTTGTGAAAATTTCCACACCTGTTCTGCAAACCCACTGTCGTTTCTTCATCCCTTCATCTGTTGATGGATGCTTAGGTTGTTTCCATGTCTTGGCTGTTGTGAATAGTTCTGCACTGAACACAAGAGTGCAAAGATCTCTTTGAGATCCTGATTTCAATTCTTTTGGATAAATACTCAGAAGTGGGATAGCTGGATCATATGGTAGTTTTATTTTAATTTTTTTAGGAGCCTCCATACTATTTTCCATATCAACTGGACCATTTTACAATCCCATCAATAATATGTAAGGGTTCCAATTTCTTCATCTCCTCACCAACACTTGTTATTTATAATTGAATATTATTTAGCCTTATTAAAAAATAAAGTCCTGCCATACAGAACATGGACGGACCTGGAGGACATTATGCTAAGTGAAATAAGCCAGTCACAGAAGGACAAACACTATGAGGTATATGAAATATGAATAGTCTCCAAAAAGTTCATGGAAGGATTTGTATTATCTTAAACTCTTAGTCAAACTCATAGAAACGGAGTAGAAAGGTGGTTGCTGGGGGCTGGGAAATTGCTGTTCAACGGGCATAAACTTTTAGTTACCCAAGATAGATAAGTTCTAGGAACATTGTTCCTGCAGTTAACAATACTGTATTGTGTACCTAAAAATTTACAAGGATAGATTTCGTCTTATGTTCTTACCCCAATTAAAAACAAACAAACCAAAAAAAAAAAAAAAAAAAAAAAAGAGAGAAAGAAACAACAAAAAAAGAAAACCTTGTTGCCTCCGAGTGGTTTGGGAGATGCTGCTGTCTCTAGGTCTGGCGGGGCTACCTTGGCCCATGCCCTGCCTGCTGCATGGGGGCTGTGGGAAGCAGCCCTGCTGAGCAGAGCCTCTCCCTGGCCAGAACCACACGTGCACCATCCGCCGCTCCCACTCACCCTTGGCTCCTTCCCACCATAGGCATTTTTCACTCCTCTATAATTACCCAGGCTAATTAAATAAATTGATCTGCTGATGTACGCTCCACAGCCATTTCTGTGGTTTAATTTGGCTTTAATAGAATCGGCGCTTGAGTGAGAGGAAATGAAAGCCCGGGGTAGAAGTAGGATCTTTTAGTGTTCAAGAAAAATAATTTTTTTCAAGGGATTTTGGTTTCCTGCGTGTACATAATGTATGTGCATGCTGTCAGAATTAACTGGGAAACGGCAGCTGTCTGGTAGGAAGAATAGTTTGGGATTCCTTTTGCCTCGAGAAGTTCAGACAGACTCTTTGAGTCTTGACAAGAAGCTCATAACATTGGAGGCAAATGGGGCACAGAGCATACTGTTGGCTGTCTGGTGGCCAGGACGTGGATTCTTTCCTCTGTGGGGATGTCCTGGTGAACGGCTGTCAGTTCTGGATAATGTACGGAGGGTATCCAATCCATTCTAGGGATCGGAGGTGAGGTGTCCCCACAGCATGTGGTGGTTAAGAGTGTGATTTTGAGTCCAATATCATATAGTCTCATGCCACCTTTGCTATTTGCTGATGTGCATGTTTTTCTGCAAGTTGCTCCAAGTACCAGACCTTTAGTCCTCCTTCTGTAAAATGGACCTTGCGGGATTGCAGTGAGGAATAAGTGAGCTCAACCAATGGCCTGGGACATGGTGAACACTATAGAAATGTTAGCTGCTCTTAGTGCTGCACCAAAAGCAGTCACTTACCCACCTGGCATTTATTAAGCAGCAGCCATGAACCAGGTATTGTGCTGGTGGAACAGGGTGACCCCAGATAGTTCTAAGCATTGTCAAGATGCTATTATCTCAGAAAGGAGGGTCTGAGGCTCTCATTCTGCCCGTAATGAGAATCAGGATGTTGACTGCGTCAGTAATGCTGTATTGATTCATTTCACCCTAGTTATGTGCCAAACACTGCCCCAAGCACTTTGTAGGCACTACTTCAACCAATGGTAATGGTTGTCTTTATCATCCTATCCATAAATGATAATAGTTGTCATCTACTGAGCACCATGCCAGGGCTTTAACATGCATGACATCATTTCATCTTCTAACTGCCCTAGAAGGTAGATACATTCATTAAACCCCTTTCAGTGTTAAGGACAGTGAGGCTGAGAGAAGTGAAGTGAATAGGATCACCGGGGCTAGTAGGAGAGAAAAGCAGGACTTGAACTTGGGGCTGGCTGAGTCAGGTTCTTAACTATCTTGTTGAACTGCTGCCCAATGATGGGTTTTGGGGGAGTTCCCACAGCCCCCAGACTTATGTGAAATGGTGTAGATTCAATGCAAGGTGTTATAAAGGTGACAAAAGATTTTGTTGAAAATGTTTGAGCCTTTCCCTCTATGCAGACTTTTATGCAATTTACTTTATGCCTGTGAACTTAGGAATAGGTGAGAGTCTTTAACTAGTGTGGGCCAAGGGAGGGGTCACCTTGGATCCCTTTTATCTCCCAGCCTGGGGACTCGATGTGAGTGACCTTCATTATTTCTCTCAGATGTTTGCCAGAAGCTTTAGGCTCTATTTTTGAGTCTTAGTTCTTATTTTGCACTTTTCCCAAGTATGGTCTGTTTGATCTTTTCCCATTTATTTATTCAGAGGACGTTGCTTCCCTCCAACACACTTTGCTGAATGCTGCCTCCCTACCGCGTTTGTCCACCCTGGGAGTGGCTGTGGGACGGTGCATGTCCTTGTCTCTCAAGGGGAGCGGCTGTATCTGACTTGAAAAAAATTAGCATAAATTTAATATACATTTAATGTACTAGAAATACACTATACATAATATGATATACATTTATACTATATATACACTATATATAATATGATAAACATTTAATATACTATAAATACACTATATATAATATGATATACATTCACACCATATACAACATATATAATATGATATACATTTAATGTACATTTAATATATAACTCAGCAATTCTGTTTTTAGGTATCTTTACTTTCAACCTTTTATCTTAAAAAATTTCAAACCTGCAGAAAATTTGCAAATACAATATAATGAACACCAACATACCCTCCACGTGCTGTAGAATGTTTTCCTTCACTGGGTGTATCTTTTTCCCTCTTTGTGTCTTTTTGTCTCTTCTTTTTTTTTTTTTTTTAAAAATTTTATTTTGTCGATATACATTGTAGCTGATTAATGCTCCCCATCACCAAAACCTCCCTCCCTTCTCCCTCCCCCCCTCCCCCCCAACCATGTCCCCTCCGTTTGTCTGTTGCATCAACTTCAAACAATTGCGGTTGTTATATCTTCTTCCCCCCCCCTCGGTTAGTGTGTGTATGTGGGTATGTGTGTGTGTGAATTTATATATTAATTTTTAGCTCCCTCCAATAAGTGAGAACATGTGGTATTTCTCTTTCTGTGCCTGACTTGTTTCACTTAATATAATTCTCTCAAGGTCCATCCATGTTGTTGCAAATGGCAGTATTTCATTCGTTTTTATAGCTGAGTAGTATTCCATTGTGTAGATGTACCACATTTTCCGTATCCACTCATCTGATGATGGGCATTTGGGCTGGTTCCAACTCTTGGCTATTGTAAAGAGTGCTGCGATGAACATTGGGGAACAGGTATACCTTCGACTTGATGATTTCCATTCCTCTGGGTATATTCCCAACAGTGGGATGGCTGGGTCATATGGTAGATCTATTTGCAATTGTTTAAGGAACCTCCATACCATTTTCCATAGAGGCTGCACCATTTTGCAGTCCCACCAACAATGTATGAGAGTTCCTTTTTCTCTGCAGCCTCGCCAGCATTTATCGTTCATAGTCTTTTGGATTTTAGCCATCCTAACTGGGGTTAGATGGTATCTCAATGTGGTTTTGATTTGCATTTCCCGGATGCTGAGTGATGTTGAGCATTTTTTCATATGTCTGTTGGCCATTTGGATATCTTCCTTAGAGAAATGCCTACTTAGCTCTTTTGCCCATTTTTTAATTGGGTTGCTTGTTTTCTTCTTGTAAAGTTGTTTGAGTTCCTTATATATTCTGGATATTAATCCTTTGTCAGATGTATATTTTGCAAATATTTTCTCCCACTCTGTTGGTTGTCTTTTAACTCTTTTAATTGTTTCTTTTGCTGTGCAGAAGCTTTTTAGTTTGATATAATCCCATTTGTTTATTTTTCCTTTGGTTGCCCGTGCTTTTGGGGTCGTATTCATGAAGTCTGTGCCCAGTCCTATTTCCTGAAGTGTTTCCCCTGTGTTTTCTTTAAGAAGTTTTATTGTCTCAGGGTGTATATTTAAATCCTTAATCCATTTTGAGTTGATTTTAGTATACGGTGAGAGGTATGGATCTAGTTTCATTCTCCTGCATATCGATATCCAGTTATCCCAGCACCACTTGCTGAAGAGGCAGTCCCTTCCCCACTGAATAGGCTTGGTGCCTTTGTCAAAGATCAGATGGCAGTAAGTGTGTGGGTTGATTTCTGGATTCTCTATTCTATTCCATTGGTCAGTGTGTCTGTTTTTATGCCAGTACCATACTGTTTTGGTTATTATAGCTTTGTAGTATAGCTTAAAGTCAGGTAGTGTTATGCCTCCAGCTTTATTTTTTTTGCTCAGCATTGCTTTGGCTATGCGTGGTCTTTTATTGTTCCATATAAATGTCTAGATAGTTCTTTCCATTTCTGAGAAAAATGTCTTTGGAATTTTGATGGGGATTGCATTGAATTTGTATATCACTTTGGGTAGTATGGACATTTTCACTATGTTGATTCTTCCAATCCAAGAGCATGGAATATCTTTCCATCTTCTTGTATCCTCTCTAATTTCTCTCAGCAGTGGTTTGTAGTTCTCATTATAGAGATTTTTCACCTCCTTGGTTAACTCAATTCCTAAGTATTTTATTTTTTTGGTGGCTATTGTAAATGGGCAGGCTTTCTTGATTTCTCCTTCTGCATGTTCACTATTGGAGAAAAGAAATGCTACTGATTTTTGTGTGTTGATTTTGTATCCTGCTACTGTGCTGAAATCATTTATCAATTCCAAGAGTTTTTTTGTAGAGGTTTTAGGCTGTTCGATATATAGGATCATGTCATCTGCAAACAGGACAGTTTGACTTCATCTTTTCCAATCTGGATGCCCTTTATTTCCTTCTCTTCTCTGATTGCTCTGGCTAGTACTTCCAACACTATGTTGAATAGGAGTGGTGAGAGTGGGCATCCTTGTCTAGTGCCTGTTCTTAAAGGAAAAGCTTTCAGCTTTTCCCCATTCAGGATGATATTGGCAGTGGGTTTGTCATATATGGCTTTAATTATGTTGAGATACTTTCCCTCTATACCTAACTTATAGAGGGTCTTTGTCATGAATGAGTGCTGAACTTTATCAAATGCTTTTTCAGCATCTATAGAGATGATCATATGGTCCTTGTGTTTGAGTTTGTTAATATGGTGTATCACATTTATTGATTTGCGTATGTTGAACCAACCTTGCATCCCTGGGATGAATCCCACTTGATCGTGATGAATAATTTTTCGTATGTGTTGCTGTATTCTGTTTGCTAGTATTGTAGTGAGGATTTTTGCATCTATATTCATCAAGGATATCGGCCTGTAGTTTTCTTTTTTGGTTATATCTTTACCTGGTTTTGGTATCAGGATGATGTTTGCTTCATAGAATGAGTTTGGGAGATTTGCGTCTGTTTCAATCTTTTGGAATAGTTTGTAAAGAATCGGTGTCAATTTCTCTTTGAATGTTTGGTAAAATTCTGCTGTGAATCCATCTGGTCCTGGGCTTTTCTTTGTTGGGAGCCTTCTGATAACAGCTTCAATCTCCTTTATTGTTATTGGTCTGTTCAAATTTTCTACGTCTTCACGGTTCAGTTTTGGGAGCTTGTGTGTGTCCAGAAATTTATCCATTTCCTCCAGATTTTCAAATTTGTTGGCGTATAGTTGTTTATAGTAGTCTCGAATGATTCCTTGTATTTCAGATGAATCAGTTGTAATATCGCCTTTTTCATTTCTAATTTTTGTTATTTGAGTCTTCTCTCTTCTTTTTTTTGTTAGCCATGCTAATGGTTTGTCAATTTTATTTATCTTTTCAAAAAACCAACTTTTTGATTCGTTGATCTTTTGAATTGTTTTTTGGTTTTCAATTTCATTCAGTTCTGCTCTGATCTTAATGATTTCTTTCCGTCTGCTAACTTTAGGATTGGATTGTTCTTGTTTTTCTAGTTCTTTAAGGTGAAGTGTTAGGTTGTTCACTTGCCATCTTTCCATTCTTCTGAAGTGAGCATTTAATGCAATAAATTTTCCCCTCAATACTGCTTTTGCAGTATCCCACAGGTTTTGGTATGATGTATCATTGTTTTCATTAGTTTCAATAAACTTTTTGATTTCCTGCTTGATTTCTTCTTGGACCCATATGTCATTAAGTAGAATGCTGTTTAATTTCCATGTGTTTGTATAGTTTCCAGAGTTTTGTTTGTTATTAATTTCTAGTTTTAATCCATTGTGGTCTGAGAAGATACATGGGATAATTCCAATTTTTTTGAATTTATTGAGACTTGATTTGTGACCTAATATGTGATCTATCCTGGAGAATGATCCATGTGCTGATGAGAAGAATGAATATTCTGAGGTTGTTGGGTGGAATGTTCTGTAGATATCTGCCAATTCCAATTGGTCTAGAGTCTTGTTTAGATCTTGTGTTTCTCTACTGATTCTTTGCCTAGATGATCTGTCTAATATTGACAGTGGAGTGTTCAGGTCCCCTGCTATTATGGTATTAGTGTCTATTTCCTTCTTTAGGTCTAATAGAGTTTGTTTTATAAATCTGGCTGCTCCAACATTGGGTGCGTACATATTTATGATTGTTATGTCTTCTTGATGGATCAGTCCTTTTATCATTAAGTAGTGTCCCTCATTGTCTCTTTTTATGGTTTTTAGTTTAAAGTCTATTTTGTCAGATATAAGAATAGCCACTCCAGCTCGTTTTTCTTTTCTGTTTGCATGGTAAATCTTTTTCCATCCTTTCACTCTTAGTCTGTGTGAATCTTTATGGGTGAGGTGGGTCTCTTGTAGGCAGCATATAGTTGGGTCCTGCTTTTTGATCCAGTCAGCCAGTCTGTGTCTTTTAATTGGGGAATTTAAGCCTTTAACATTAAGAGTTGTTATTGAAAGGTGTTGATTTATTCTTAGCATTTTATTGGTTGTTTGGTTGTCTTAGGTGTCTTTTGTTCCTTGCTTTCTGATTTACTGTTTGGTTTCTTTGTTTGTTGGTTCCTTAGGTTGTAGATAGTGTTTTTGTTAGCTTGTTTTCTCTTCATGAATGCCATTTTTATTGTACTAGCGGGTTTAGATTTTTCTTAGGTTTTTATGGCAGTGGTAGTTATTTTTCAGGAACCAAACCCAGTACTCCCTTGAGGATTTCTTGTAAGGGTGGTCTTGTGGTAGTGAACTCCCGCAGTTTTTGTTTGTCTGAGAAATATACTATTTGCCCCTCATTTCGGAAGGACAGCCTTGCAGGGTAGAGTATTCTTGGCTGGCAATCTTTGTCTTTTAGTATTTTGAAAATATCATCCCATTCCTTTCTAGCTTTTAGGGTTTGTGATGAAAAGTCTGATGTTAACCTGATTGGGGCTCCCTTATAGGTGATTTGACGCTTCTCTCTTGCAGCTTTTAAGATTCTCTCTTTGTCTCTGAGTTTTGCCAATTTGACTATGACATGTCTTGGAGAAGGCCTTTTTGGGTTGAATACGTTTGGAGATCGTTGAGCTTCCTGGATCTGAAGATCTGTGATTTTTCCTATACCTGGGAAGTTTTCTGCCACTATTTTGTTGAATATGTTTTCAATGGAATCTCCATTTTCCTCCCCTTCTGGAATACCCATGACTCGGATATTTGAGCGCTTGAGGTTGTCTGATATCTCTCTCAGATTTTCTTCCATGTCCTTGATTCTTTTTTCTTTCTTTTTGTCTGCTTGTGTTATTTCAAACAGCCCATCTTCAAGTTCAGAGGTTCTCTCTTCAACTTCGACAAGCCTGCTGGTTAAACTCTCCGTTGTGTTTTTTATTTCGCTGAATAACTTCTTCAGTTCAGCAAGTTCTGCTACATTTTTTTTCAGGACATTGATTTCCTTGTATATTTCCTCTTTCAGATCCTGTATACTTTTCCTCATTTCATCATGATGTCTAGCTGAGTTTTCTTGTATCTCATTCAGTTTCCTTAGAATTATCACTCGAAATTCCTTATCAGTTATTTCAAGGGCTTCTTGTTCTATAGGATCTAGAGTATGAGATTTATTAACTTTTGGTGGTGTACTTTCTTGATTTTTTGTATTTCTGGTGTCTTTTTTTTGGTGTTTATTCATTGTGGCAGGGGGTTTCACAGTCCACCGGTTTAAGACTAATGACTAACTAGGATGTTGCTGTGGTTGCCAATTTGGTATGGCTCCCGCCGTGACTGCTCAGTTGGCCTCTAGTGTCTTGTGTGTGTGGTTGCCTCGGGTCTTGGGCTTCTCCGGGGATCCACCTTTCTGGTCAGCTTGGACTCTGCTGGGCTGGTGGATCACGTACCACAGGGTGTGTGATCTCTGTTGAGCTTTCACTTTCTGTACAGGACTTCTCCCCGTTCCGTGTGCTCTGGCCCAGGCTGTTAGATCGTGCAGTGGCGGCCCCACCGGGTGTGTGGTTTCTGTCGAGTCTCCGCCTCCCTGGCCGCACGTCTCCCCCCTCTGTGCACACTGTGCTGGGCTGGGGCATGTCTTCTGCACCCCTCGTCTATCAGCTGGGCCTTCAAGACCCTGCTCAGCACCGCCTCGCCCAGGAAGTCTACCAGGTTTCTGCTAGGCACAGACGACCGGTCTCTCTGGGTGCCTTTGTAGCACTGTGTAGATCTTTCTCGGGTCTTGTTCACCTTTGTATCCCCCTGGTATAAACCGAGTCTAGTGCCCGCCTGCAGCCTGCTCTCTGGCAGGTTCAAGCGGACCTGGGAACTCTCCTACCACACTATTCCCAACCAGAAACTCGTTAGGCTTTTTTCCAAACTGGTGGTCGCAGAGATGGTATCTGCCTCCCAGTAACAGGAAGTTTACCAGGCCGGAGTCCAGGGTGTGGTGGAGTGACAGTCGGCCCGCCCGTACTTCCTAGCCCTCCCAAAACTGGTCAGGACGCCCCACACCCCCAGCCCTGCCAGAGAACCGCGGAGGGAGTGGGAAAGGAGGTCGGCCGCAGGGTCCGGAAAGCCCCGCGCCAGGCCAAGCAAATGGGCTCAGTGATGGCCGAGCAGGGTGGAGCTGCCCGCACCTGGGAAAATGGAGGCAGCACCGTGCAGTGAGTGGCCTGGTGGTGCAGGCGGGAGCCGCGTGGGCATCCACCCCCCGAACAGAGCTGTGCCAGGGATCACTCACAGTGCTGTGCCAGGTTGGGTGCTCGCTCTGTCTCTGGTTTGTTGCCTTCCGTGTTCTCGGCGCTGCCGCCTCGGGCTGTTCAGTCGCGGCGCCGCTCGGGCGCTCCCAGGAATCTTCTTTAATGCCGGCCTGAAACCTCGAATCCTGGATAGGGCAGCTGGCCGCCTTCAGTGCGGCCCCAGCCTCCGGGATCCTGGCTGCATCCACAGCAGCCCTGGCGCCGTGTTCCCTGTTTCAAGACTCACTTTTGCAGCTAAGAATCAGTTCTTTTCCTGCTCCACACTTCAAAGCTGTTGCCTGTAAATGAGGCAGCCTCTCCTGCCGGGGGCAAAGTGGCGTTGAGCCCCCACGACCGGCCAGCAGCAGCAGTCCTCCCTTAAGAGATGGCCAGAGAAAGGTCCACAAGTTTCCCGGCTGCCTGAGGCCCAGTGGCCACCTTTTCCACCTCAGCTACTCCGCGCCAGCCGCCGCAGCCGCCGCCATCTTGAAACTCCCTTTTTGTCTCTTCTTTACACACACGCATGCATGCAAACACAAGCACACACTCTTACACTTTCAATTGAATCCGTTTGAGAGTAAGTAGCAGACGTTACACTCCATCTTGGACACGTGATCACATATCATCTAAGATCAAGGGTCTTCTCTTATATAACAATAATGTAATGACCACACTCAAGAAATTTAATGATATAATACAATGCTCTTATTGATTATACACTCTATAGTCAAATTCCCCAGTTATCCTGGTAATCAATATTCTTCATGGCTGTTTGTTTAAAAAAAATCCAGTGTCCATAAAAGACATTTAGTTTGTACAACTTTGAAGAACTTTTTTACTCTGGAGAAGTTCCCCAGCCTCTGTGTGTGTGTATTTTATGACATTGGCATTTTTAAACAGTCCAGTTCAGATGTTGGGCAGAATGTCCCATTTGCAAATGCAGGCTGGATTTATCTGATTCCTGCCTCCTAATTCGATTCAGGTGAGGCATTTTGGCAGGAGCATGACATGAGTGATGTGTGTCCTTCTCAGTGCATCGTGTCAGGAAGTGAATGATGTCAGTGTGTGCTGTTATTGGTGGGTTTGAGGGAGATGCATTTTAAAGTCACTTCGATGAGACGAGTCACTTCCTTTTGAAACCTAGGCTGAAAACCAATTTCCCCTGGAGCAGAACAATGTTACGGCACGTCCTGCGAGACACTGTTGGTGCATTCCCTTGGGACATCGGGGGAGGCTGTGTACTTGTGCACTTGTGTGGGTTGTACAAGGTGCTGTGATACAAGATGACAAGACACAGCTCCACCCTCACAGGCTCTCAAAGGGGCCTGAATCTAGTGGGAGAAGTTTTGGAACATACCATTGCAGGGCGATGTAATGAATGTTGAAACTGAGGATACGTACAGAGCAGGATAATAAAGGTGTTACTAGCTCAGCTGGGGAAGGCTGGGATGACTTTGCAGAGGTGGAGAAGTTTGGAACCCTTAAAATTCCCTTCCAGAATGGCTAATGGGAGGCCAGTCTCCACCAGCTCCCCACCATGTGTGAGTTGGGAACCGTTCCTCTGTTTGAGGGCAAGTGCTGTGAATATCTTCCAGGCAACACAGAGCCAGCCAGGTCTGCTCCTGGCGGCCTCAGCAAGTGTCTGCTGAGCACTGGAGGAGGAGTCTCTGGTTTTCTATTTCCAGGTCTCTCTCTTGGTCATTGGCTTTTGGATGGAATAACTCTGCTTTTTCTCTCCACTGTTTTTCTGTCTCTCCCTGTCTCTCTGTGGAGTCCAATCTGATCTAAAAGACAGAAGGGCATGAACGACAGCCCAGCCTGCACCACGCATGGACTGTGTGGTTGTGGGCAAGTCGTTTTATCTTGCTGAGCCCTGTTTTCTTGTGTGTAATGGAGACATAGTGGTGTCTCTGTGCAGCAGGGCTACTGTGAGGGCTGAACGAGGCAGTGCATGTGGTATGGGTTCTGGTGGAGAAGGGATCAATACATTCTGGCTGTTATCATTTTTCTCTTTAACCTCAAACTGCTTTTCCAGGCCTTATTTGTGTAGGACATCTATTTTCTTTTTAGAGCATGCTGTTTTAAGTGTGGCCTGGCTGACAGGACAAACTTCAGGCAGACTCATTAATTTTGAAAGTACTGGAACAGGGAAGGAGTGGAGACCCCAAGCACATCTCAGGGGAGCATTTCAGACTCCTGCTGCCAGCAGCCCCTTGTCAGCATGTGCCAGGCAGCCATGGATGGTATTGGCTTGGTTCAGGCAGCCTTCTTGGGAAGGTCTCATCTGCTCAGCTGCTGGCATATATAGAGGGTAGTTAAGGGCTCTGGGGCTTAGTCTGTGATTGGCAGAGACTGGAAGGTGTGAAGCTGTGCGTGCGTGCGTGCGTGCGTGTGTGTGTGTGAGTGTGTGTGTGTGTGCGCGCGTGAGAGAGAGAGAGACAGAGAGAGACAGAGAGAGACAGAGAGAGACAGAGACAGAGACAGAGGCAGATACACACACAGAGGGAGATAGAGACAGAGACAAAGAGAGCAAGACAGAGACAGAGGCAGAGAGACAGAGAGAGAGACAGAGAGGGAGACTGAGGCGAGACAGAGAGAGATAAACAGAGATAGAGAGACAGAGAGGGAAGCAGAGGGGTGGAGACAGAGAGCAGAAGATGCAGACAGAGAGAAAGAGACAGATAAAAACAGAGAGGGTGGGGGGGAGAGAGAGAGATTGATTCAATGCTGAGATTTTCTCAGCTCAGATTTTCTCTTGTCCTTATTGGCTTTGGCAATGTTGTGCTTTGGAGAAGTGGAGCTTCCATGAGTTTTTTCAAGACTGAGTCATTCCCTGTGTTAGTTCAGGCCCAGCAGCAAACAACAGACGGCACACTCAAATCAGGATAATTCAAGGCAGGTTAATAACAGGACACAGATATGGCAGGGCACAGGGAAAGAGGGACTGGAGAGGTGAGGAGCCCCAAAGGGCCACTCTATGGGGACCAGTGACCTCAGTCAAGGCAGCCTGGAGAGGGGATCTGGGGGATAAATATCTTACCTCACTTCCCTCCCACCCTCTGTCTGCATCGTGAAGAGCCCGAGCACAAGGGGACCCCTTGACGTAACACATCAAGGTCTGTTTCTGGGGCAGAAGGCACCTTTGCCAGCTCAAGGCTCAGAGCCTGAGGTCTCCTGCAGCTGGGTTTAAAAATGGAGACTGGGGACACTCAGAGATGTTAAGAACATTCTAGTCACAGACACAGACTTTCTCCTTGATCTAATTAGGAAGATTGAAGGAGAGTCGGAAGGGGACTGTAGTGGGTTGAATAGAGTCCCTCAAAAAGATATGTCCACTTCCCAAGCCTCAGTACTTATGAATGTGACATTATTTGGAAATAGGGTCTTTGCAGATGTAAGTAAGGATCTCAGGATGAAATCATTCTGGATTTAGGACGAGCCCTAAATCCAATGACTGATGTCATTATGAGAGAAAGGAGAACAAAGTCTGAGACAGAGACACACAGAAGGGAAGGCCATATAAGGACAAAGGTGGAGGCAGAGATTGGAGTGGTGTGTCTACAAGCCAGGAGATGCCCAGGACTGCAGCAGCCCCCAGAAGCCAGGGGAGAGGCATGGAAGAGTTTCTCCCTCAGAGTCTCCAGAAAGAACCAACCCTGCTCACACTTGATTTTGGGTTTCTGGGCACCAGAACTGTGAAATTATAACTTTCTGTTGTTTTAAGCCACCGAGTTTGTAGTAATTTTTTTTTTCTGAAAAAAACCACAATGATTTATTCTCATGGACCTGAAGGTTGGTTGTGGCTGACTGATCTAGGCTGGGCTTAGCTGGATGTCTCTGCATCAGGCCGTGGCAGCTGGGACAGCTGTGCTTTTCACTGAAAGTCTCTGGTCTGGATGAAATAGAGGCATTATTGTGTCCCCCATCCTGCTCAAACCAGCAAGCTGCAAGGGCATGTCCTTCTGTTGACAGTGGCAGAGATGCAAGAGGGCAGGCAGAAGCACACAACGCCTCCAATGACTGGGATCAGGGTGGGTACATTGCTCCATACATGTCCACTGGCAAGCAAGTCACATGACTATATTCACATTCAAGGAGTAGGGAAGTGCACTCCTCCCACAGTGAAGCTGTGGCAGTGGTGTGCATGCAGGAGGGGTGAAGAATGGGGGCCAATAACTCAATCTGCAATAGTCTGTCCTCTGGCCACAATTATTCACATCTTTCCCATATGCAAAATGTAACACACCAGCATCCTAGTAGACCCAAAGTCTCACTGAATCATGGCATCGGGCTCAAAGTCCAAGACATCATCATTCATATCAGGTCCAAATGTGGCTTTTCTTAATTCAGAGACTTATGATGAAAGAGATTGGAGTGATGCATCTATAAGCCAAGGGAGGCCCAGGATTGCGGCAGCCCCCAGAAGCCAGGAGAGTGGCATGGAACAGTTTCTTTCTCAGAGTCTCCAGAAGGAACCAACCCTGCTGACAGGGTTGATTTGGGCTTCTGGGCTCCAGAACTATGAGATTATAACTTTCGGTTGTTTTAAGCCGAGTTTGTGGCAATTTGTAACAACAGCCCTAGGAAACTCTATGGGGACTAACTCTCACTGTGACTCAACGATATTTAATGCTGTATCCATGTTTCCTCAAAGTCACCTCAAGGACCAGTGGTTTATGTGTCCTGTGCTTTGGGGAAAGAATAGGTTGGGTTGTCAGTTTCTCTCGGGCAGGACTTTCTCTCTGTGTGTCCCTAGCTCCTGACACAGTGTCAGGCACAGGATGGCCAAACATACTTGTTGAATAAACGAATGGACACTAAAAGGAAATTAATAGTATCAGTCAAAGTCATGGTGGAAAATAGCAAACAAGAAGTATGTAAGGCAAATTCTAAGACTGTATCTGTGATTTTCTTAGAAATCACTAGACTTGTGAAGAAGGAAATTAATTTGATTACTCTGGTATTGTCTCAATGACGTTGTTGTTATCATTGCCAATAGTAATGATATTCATAATACATATACTAATAATGATAGCTAATATTTATTGAGTGCTTGTTTTGTTACCAGGCATTGGGCTAAGTGTTTTACATGCATTATTTCATTCAAGCATCGCAGGTACCCCATCAAGTAGGTACTCATGCTTATTTCCATCCAATAGATGAGGAAACAGAGGCTTATAGAGTTTAAACAACTTGCCCACGAGTACACAATTCAACGGCAGAGGAGTTAGGAGTGGAACAGGGTCAGCCTGACTCCAGAGCTTCTGCTCTTGACCACCCAAATGTGAATCCCATGAGTATGAATTGAGAAGACCTCTTGGGTTCCCTTCCTGGGGAGCTGCATCCCTTCCCATTGCCATGTGGTACAGCAGCTGGATTCCTAACAGCCACTTCTGTGCTATGTAGTTCTACTCCTTGGCTATAGCTGATTGGTCCAGGATATGTACCTGACCAAACCTAGACCATTCAGAGGCATCCATTAGGAATTTCGAATTGGGAATGAGGAAGAGAGCCATCTCTCACTCAGATGTAAAGGCAGGTGCAGGATAGTTATGTGTATTAGTTCATTTTCTGTTACTTATGATAGAATACCTGAAACTGGGTAATGTATAAAGACACTGAAGTTTATTTCTTACACTTTTGGAGTCTGGGAGGTCCAAAGTCCAGGGACACATCTGGTGAGGACCTTCTGGGTGGTGACACTCTCCAGCAACGCAGGGCGTCACATGGTGAGAAATGGCAATAGCTCCTTCATGTGCTCTGCTTATAAAGCCACCACTCCACATCCACGATAACCCACTAAACCAGTAACCCATTAATCCATCAATGGATTAATCTATTCATGAGGACAGAGTCCTCACGATCCAATCACTTCCTATAGCCCCCATCTTTCAAATACCGTAATTGGATTTCCCAGCCTCTTCACACTGTTATAATGGAGATCAAATTTCCAACACGTGAACTTTTGGGGGACACATTTAATCCATAGTACCAAGGTCTCTGTGTTGTGGACAAGAGAACAGAAGAAAACAGTCTATCAGGAGAAAGAGGAATGGGGTATGTGCTCAGATACGAGGTGCACAGAGAGAAGACTTCTGGATTCCCTGATGGAACATATCTCGAATTCTGATGTACATGTGGATCTCCTGGGATCTTGTGAAAATGCAGAGGTAGGTCTAGGTAGGATGTGAGATTCTGCATTTCTAACAAGCTCCTGGGTAATGCTGCTGCTGCTGGTTCATAGACCACACTCCAGACTTCGATCTAACCCAGTCCTAAGGTCTGGCTGTGTCCCTGTCCTTGGATTCCGTCAGACACAGGACATAATTGTATCATTAGCTGAAACTCCCCGTTTCCTCTAGCTACCACTGGGAATTTCTGTTTCTTGAAACTAAGGGTCCCAACCACAACATCCTTGGTGGGAGCTCTGTGCTCGGGCAGGGACTCACAGCCCCGACTCAGAGCATTATAACTCTTTACGTGTCTGTCTCCCCCACTGGATTCTAGAGACTGGTCACAAGCTTTGTTGTATCACCTGGACTTGGCATATAGGAAGCAGCATTCAAGAAAAGTTTGTTGAATGAATGAAAGAAAAAACATCACACTGGAACTCAGGAGTCTTGGCTCCAGCAATGACTTTTTGGCTGAATCCCTTACCTTATAAATTTGTTATTCTCCCATTACCGCAGGAATGCTGTTGGCTCTGTGACCCATTATATTTCTCGGCATCCCGTTTCTCTATCATTTAGTGCCAAGAGAGATGTCTTGACCTGATCATATTTATCTTTTTTGCTTTGCCTAATAGGAAACTTACAGTTCAATTTGTGGTTGAGCTAGTGATTGAGTAGGACTTCATGGGTCTTAGTTTAGCCTCTGGTCTTGACTTATTTTGTTTTTTATTTTTCCTGGTGTTTATTTCTTATTTGTCTATGTGCATTTTTTCATCTGTTCCTTTAATGTTGTTGGAAATCCTCGACGGAATGACATGGATATATACCATAAGAAAATGGCAATAAGTAATACCAATAATGAGTTTGGAATACATTAAAAATTACTAGGGAACTTTATCAGTTTCCTAGGACTGCATAGCGAAGTACCACTAACTGAAGGGTTTAAACAGAAGTGTATTACCTTGCAGTTCTGGAAGCTAAAAGTCCAAGCTCAAGTTATTGGCAGGGTTGGTTCCTTCTGCGGGCTGTAAGGAAGGATCTGTTCCCTTCCTCTCTCCTAGCTTCTGGTGGTTTGCTGGCAATCTTTGGTGTTCCATTGCTTGTGGATGCCTTACTCTGATCTCTACCTTCACGTTAACATGACTTTCTCCCTGTGTGCACATTTGTCTCCAAGTTTCCCCATTTTATAAGGGCACAGTTATTTATATTGGATTAGGGCCAACCCTGCTCCAAGATGACCTCACCTAAACTTAATTATGTCTGCAAAAACCCTGTTTCCAAATAAGATCACATTCTGAGGTGCTGGGTGTTTAGGACTTCAACATGAATTTTGGAGAGACTCATTTTAACCCATAACAGGGATCTTGAGCTAATAGTTTCCTATCTGGGCCTAAGTTTTCTCACCTGTAAAATGGGGATGCTGGAGTGGATGATCTCTAAGAGACTTTCTAATTCTCACATTTGATGTCTCTTGATGATTCTTTTTCTCTGTCCCCACCCCAGAGTGTCTGTTCTAGCAGGAAAGAAACCTAAAAAGTAAATTTATGTTAAAGGTTAGGAGGGTGTTCACTCATGCCTTGTTCAAAGGACTCTGCAAGGATCAGGTAATCATTACCCTGCAGAACAAATCACTCCTTTGAGGGCAGAGGCTGTTGTAGATGTTGCTCTATAGCCTCCTAATCATCCTGCATTTGCAGCTGCCTACTCCATCTGTGGACATGCTGGCCTGGGGAGGGCTCTGCCTGGCCAGCTCTGCTGCAGACATGCTGTGGGAAGGCCGGAGGGAGAGGGATAATTAGAGGAGATAAGCCCACTCCTGAGATCAGTGCTGTAGACTCAGGGCTCCTCTGCCCGGGGAGCATGTCAGTGTCAGGCAGCTCTGCCTATTTTCTGTGTTCTGCAGCTTGAGACTGAATGTACGAGTGTTTTCCTGTGGGAGGAAAGGTGCTGGGCTAGCTGGCTTGCCAGAGGGCTTCCTGTGGGCTAGGTACACACATGCCTCCCACCTGCATAGGTACTGGGAGAGAGTATACCTCTCCTTTACCCCAGGATTGACTTTGTGCTACCCTGGGCTGGGTCTAATGTCCTGAGTGAGTTGATTCTTTGGGGAGAAATATGGATGTCTGTGCACACTCCCTCAAGAATGGTGTATGGGGTAGAGTCTTTGGCAACAGAAGCTACTGTGACTAATGTGAGCAAGGAAAGGACTTACTGTAAGGAGGGACGTATGGGAACTCACAGGGCTGAAGGGAAGGCTGGAGAACTAGACAGTGGCAGAGGGTTTCTACGGCTGAGATGGTCTTTTCTGGAATTCCATTGACAGAATCAGTAAAAATGTGCCACTTTCCCCCGTCTTTGCCTCTTTCCTGCTCAGTTTTGGGGAGCATGTGACTGGCTGATTTTATATCATTAGACTGCTCCCCAGCAGTATGAGCATATCAAGAGAAAGATCTAGTGAAGGAAGCCTCCAGTGCCCCCTCTGGCTTCTGTGGTGAGGAGGTGTGTACCCTGATTGATAACCATACCAAGACTGCACGTGGTACAGGGGGAGACAATAGCAACTCTAAAAATGAGAATAGCTGACAGGTGCAGGCACTTACCACGTATGGAATGGTCTGTATCATGGTCTTATTTAATCTTCATAATGATCCTTTGGCTCTGTTTTCTTTTCAGATTTAGAGATGTAAAAGACAGAGCTGGGATTTGAACCTGACTCTATCTAGGCCCAGTGCTATGCTCCTAATGGAGATGTGCTTCTGTCTTCTGATGCTGCCCTACATGGTGGAAGGAAGAGCTGTAAACATGGGTACAGTTGCTGTCTAAGGATCTCAGCAGTCCTTGGCCCCAGAAATAGGTGAAGGAGTGGGCCAACTGGGTAGCTGCCCAGAGGGCCAGGTTATAAGAAGCACTAAAATAGCCCCAGAAGCATTAGTAGAAGGAAAAAGCTTTGCCCTTTGACCATTTTACTACTCTTGTAAAAGAGATTGTTAGTGCCTAGGAGGAAAAATACTTTGATAAACTGCTCAAGATGTGGCAAGACTAGCTGGATAATTTGCAGGATCCACTGAAAAATGAAAACGTTGGGCCCCTTGTTAAAAAATTAAGAATTTCAAGATGTCAACCATGGCACATTGAGCTTGGGGCCCTGTGTCTGCACAGGTTGCACGCCTGTGAGCTGGCCCTGGGGGTGAAATGAAGATAGATGTTTGCTGAACTGTTGACCAAGAATGATGATCATAGTTACCATCAGGGTTTTTTTGCTTTGTGCCAAGTTGTCTTCTTGCTCAGGCCAGACAGATGTCTCTGGTGACCAAGGGAGGATGTCTCACACAGACCAAGGGAGGCCACTGAGGGACATAGAGAAGGTACTTCTGAGGCTGGAGGGTAGGCCTCTTTCTAACATGCCATTCATGGGTGAATGCAAAAAATCGTCTGAACCTTCTGAGAATGGTTTGAGAGCAGGTGGTTAGTACCAAAACAGCATTTCATTACCCGAGCTAAAGAACTGCAATTAATATCTTCATTCATATTATTGAGATATTAATTATGCCAGGTGCATTGCATGAGTTATCTTGTTTAATTTTTTTTATTGTAGTAAGAACATTTAACTGAGCATTTCACTTAATTTTTAACATGAGATTTATAGTCTTAAACTCATACAGTATTGTTGACTACAGGCATGACGTAGCACCATAGATCTCTAGAACTTACTCATTTTGCATAAATGAAACTTTATACTCCATGAAGAGCAACTCCCCATTTTCCCCTATCCCCCCAGCCCCTGACAACCACCATTCTACTCTCTGTTTCTATGAATTTGACTATTTTAGAGTCCTCATGTAAGTGGAATCATACAGTTTTTGTCCTTCTGTGACTGGATTACTTCACTTAGCATAACATCCTCCCAGTTCATCCATGTAGTTGCATATTGCAGGATTTCCTCCTTTTAGAGACTAAATAATATTCCATTGTATAAATATATCACATTTTCTTTATTCGTTCATCAACCACTGTTTAGGTTGCTTCCACATCTTAGCTATTGTGAGTAATGCTGCAATATACATGGGAGCACAAATTTCTCTTTGAGATCCTGACTTCAATTCTTTGGCATAAATTTCCAGAAGCGAAAATGCTGGATCTTATGATAGTTATTTTTAAAAAAATTTTTTGAGGAACCCCGTACCATTTTCTTTGTTTAATTTTTTCCTCCCTCACTAGCCTCCATCGAGGGAGCCTTTTTTCAGTTCCTCAAAAGTGCCACGGACTGCAAGGCTTTCAAGCAGGCTCTCCTTTCTGTCTGGAACAATCTTTCCTTTCCCCTTTCCTGGAAGACTCCTCACCCTCAGGTCTCAGCTGATATGACCTTTCCTAACCCCCAAGGTGGCCCCTTGTACTAATGAATTGCGGCCCTTCTTACACCCAGTAGGAAATTACTCGTGTAAATTGTTTGCTTGTCTGTCCGTCCTTCACCCCCATGTCTGTGTCTCTGGGGCAGGAACCATGTCTGCCTTGTTTACTGATAAACAAGGGCCATAAGAGCTGTGGCTATCTTCTTTGGGCTGCCAGGGGCTCCCGGGTACTTCATTTCTTGGTTTTTTGGTGCGTCCTGTCTACTCACTTTTTTGCTAATGAGTTTGCTTGGGTGGACCATAAATGCTGACACAACTTCCATCTGGAATCAGCTCCCAGTTGGTCTCCTTCATTATCCTGGTCATATCCTTCATCTAGATCCACAATCAGTTTGCAAGAGAAGGAGAAACCAACCTAGAGTTGGTAGTTCTTCCTTCCCTCTCTCAGCAACTCCCCCACTCATGCAGCGGGACCCCCTGAATCAGGAAAGCATTGGAAGGTATTTTGAAAAAAAAATGTCAGTGCACAGGTTGCCCATAATGTTATTAATTTTCAAGTTACCTTCACATTTATGTAGGGACAATTCCTCCTAGAAGTTCCAGCCAAGGGCTAAGTTCTAATTTGAATTTGTGCTGGTTTGAGATGGGAATGCACCAACCATTGCCCAGGGGTGAACAGGAGGAGCACAGAGCCCTGGCTTGTGCTTTCTTCCTTCCCTCTCTTGATGACTTAAAAATTGTTTGCAGCTGTCACTCATTTTCCAGAAAAATAGGCCAGTTGCTGATTGCCCTAGCAACACCTAAGAAATATTCCAGGTCCAATTATAGGCTGCCAACAACAAGTATGGCCTCAGCCAAGGAATTAGCTTCTTCGGCTACTGGTGCAAAGGGTCTGGCAACAGGATCATCCTTGGGTGTTTGTAGAGAAATTTTCGCTCTTCATGATGATAGTTACTCCCTCCTCTATCTAAAAGTCTCTCCCTAATAAATCCATGAAATTCTGCTTTTTGGAAATCATTCCTTTGTGCCAAGCACTCATGTTCTCCAGGCATCTCTGGAAACTTTGGGTACCTACTTCTGTTTAGGAAGCATCAGCCAGTTAATGAAAAGCTGCAAAGATGAGCTGACTCTGTGCTGGGCTCCTCATAATGTCCCAGTGAGGCTGGTATTGCTTTAAGATGGAGGGTCCAGAAAGGTGGATTGACATGCTTATGCAACTATAAGTGGCAGAGCTGGAATTTGAAACCAGTCAAACACCAGTGCTTGAGCTTCATCCCATGTTGGCCAATGGGGTAGCATAAGAAGCCAAGGAGATGCTGGGGAGGAGGAAGGCTTTTTTGGATTGTTGTGGTTTGTGTTCCTCAAACAGCAGACCATGAGATGAGGATTTGGATGCAAGGGATTTTTTGGGGGGGGGGTGATCCCACAATAATGGAATGGGGAAGAGAGGGAAGGAAGCGGGCCAATGAAGGATTTGTTGGCTAGAAGCTTACTGCCACGAGCAACCAGTGCTCAGTCCTGCTGGGGAACTCTGGAGGCTGGTGCGGAATGTCTCCAAGTGCTATTTCCTCTGAGATCCACCAGTTCTCATCTCTCACTGGTTTCAGATCGCTCCAGGGGGTGTCACTCTCTGCAACTGCTGGACTGCCCAGAACACAGGCTGAGCATCTCCTGTGGCTGGAGGATACTCCTAGATAGAGAGATACAGGTGCTCTCGGTAGGGATCCATCAGTGTGGGAGGGAACTTTCCCTCGAAGTTGCCAGTGATGATGAGTTGGCCTGAGGGGATGTGGTCTCCAACTGTACCTACTACATGGACAATAGGGGAGAAAGAACCCAGAGCGACATCAATACTGTCTTTAGGGTATTAGCTTCTTACAAACCCTCCCTGATGGATGCTTCTGCTTCATTTAAAATTTTACTGGTACTAGAAATAATAATAGTCCTAGCTAACAGTTATTAAATACTTGCTCTATGCCAAGTACTGTGCTCAATACTTTTACATACGTGATTTCATTTAATTTTCATGACCACCCCAAGAGGTAGGGACTACTACTCTATTGATATTGCAGATGAGCAGAACTGGGCTTAAGGAAGGGAAATATCTTGCTGAGGGTCCCACATCCAAGAAGTAGCAGAATAGGCTCTTAAACCCGAGTCTGTTTCTTTCCAGAGCTGCAATACTTAACCTCCCAACAAGGAGAGGTTTTGTATATGCTCTTTGAATGATAGAACCCTGGGCAGTGAGAAAATCCACGCCTCATTCATTTGACCTGAGGTTATGAAGAGTTTCCCATTCCTTATTCCAATGAGACGTTATGAGTTCCATGGGGGTCCTTCTTAAGCAAGGAGGATCATTGAGTGAGAAAGGTGACCATAGTCAGAGACCCTTATGAGGTCTAGCTAGCAACAAATCAGTTCAGACCATTAGATTTGTCATAAACGTATGATGAATGGTAGTTCCCTGATCTCATATCCAACCTCTGGGAGCTATCCTTTTGAATGATGTCACTGCATAATGTTTGAAACTGCTAATGTGATTATCTTGAATCATTGGAGAAACATGAGGCTCAAGCAGGTTTCATAATAACTTTCTTTATGCTTGTGACTGCATTTTCATCTCTCAGTTCTGTTCTTGTACAATGAAAACCTCCCAATTTCTTTTCCTTGGCTATTCCAATATTAATGCTGATAAGAATTGCTTTGCAGTGTCAGAGCACCTGACCGATGTGAGCTTGTGTCTTTCACCCCCCCCTTCCTTGTTTTTCTTGAGTAAAGACTAATAAGGAAAATAGCCTACCTTTACAGCAAGGGAAAACAACATCTATTTAGAGGAACTTTAGATGAAAATATGTTTCTTTCATATTGGGTAATCTAATTCCACAACTCTTGCTTAGCTTTTGTTTCCAATGATTTAACAAGCTGCAGTACATGGTTTCTAAAAACTCTCACTCTTATACACATTTCTGAACTCTGTTTAAGAAACAAAAGCCCAAATATCATCCTTTATAGAATTCTGGCCCTTGCAGGGGGCAGAAAGGGGATGACCCTTGGTGCTGTGGTTCCATGGTGACCTTTTGAAGCAGGGGGTCTTAGCATTGATTCTTTCCTTTTAACTCTAGTCCAGGATCTTTTGGGGTCTCCTTGTCCATTTCTGGACTTCCAAGCATAGCTGTCTCTTGTCAAGAAAGTTTATCATTTAGCAATGCATTTCAGCCTTTAGGTCATATGAGCTAGGAGGTTTTCCTTAGCCTCTACCCTCAATTCTTACTACTGTAACTTTAGCCCATATTCTTTGCATTATTTGAGAATAATGACCATTGAAGATGTGAAGAACACAGAGTTTAAAAATGTTAAATGAATAATGTTTCTATCTATACCCCAGCCCTGTTTATGCTCATGAGGTCTCTAAGGACCCTTGGAATAACCAAGGACAGGCAGCTGACAGGTGGCAGGCTTCTCCCAGCCACCGTGTTTACAAAGCACCTACTTTGTGCCAGGCACTGTGCCAACATGCTTTCATGCCTCATTTGTTTAACACTGTGGGCACTCTCCACGGTGTGTACTGAGATCCTCCCATTTCACAAGGGAGGAAATAAGTGCAAAAAGTTCAGCAACATGCCCAAGTTCATACGTTCAGAAAGTGCTAAGGCTGAGAACCCACGATCCTAAGCACCAGGCACCTCCCGCTGTGGGCTGGCTGGTTATCTCAGTTGGTTAGAGTGTGGTGTTATAACACCAAGGTCAAGGGTTTGGGTCCCCATACCAGCCAACAGCAAAACAAGCAAATAAAAACAGAGCAAAAACCCAAGTGCCTCCCCCAGTAAGCTGGGTGTACCTTCTTCTCGGCCATTTAAAAGAACTAAAGATATTTTCAAAGCACACCTGCTTAAAAAGATGGATCTCAGTCAGAATATTGAGCATGCTAAAGTCACCTTCTTTCTTCTTTTATACCTTACCTGCTCTTCTAATTTGGAAAGCAGACCCTGTTCCTAGAAACTGTCATTTTAAATAATGACATGTAGATGACTGAGAGTGTTAGCACCATGATGGAGGTGCTGCGGGAAGGGTCGGTTTAGAATGGTTTTCTATCAGTATTGCTCTGGACTAGGATGCAGTTTCCTTCTCTGAACTTCCTTTTCTGCATCTGTTCAGTTTGTTGAGCACCTGCTATGTGTTGGACATCGTTGTACACTCCAGGGACACAGCAGGGAACAAAATGGCCCAAAATACCTGCTATCGTGGACATTCAACCCCTGGTTGAAGTTGCAGGGCTCACTCCTGCTCATTCCGGGGACTGGCCTTCTAACACCCCGCCAGCCACAGAACCCAGGGAAGGGTCTCTGTGTTTTCTCTGTTGAAGACAGTCTAGACTGTCTTCACACGGACAACCAGACTTGCAACTGACCAGCCCCTGAGCAGGTGGTCTAGATAGCATCTTCATGAGTTTTTGTTTCCTTTTCTTTTCTTTAGCCGTTTGAATATTTGAGTGCCTCCTAGGTGCCAGATGCCATGAAGATGATGCCATGAACTGAGAGAGGAAACTGCCTGGAGCAAAAATGACTAATTATCCCCCCAGTTCTTCGCCCCTTCTAATCAATAGCACCTCCACCAATTTTTAGCAGGCACATGGCTCCTCAGGATGAAGATGGTATTTCCCTGTCGTTATGAACGGAATTGTGTCCCCCTACTCCCAATTCCTATGTTGAAGCCCTAACCCCCAGGACCTCAGAGTGGCTGTATGTGGATATAGGGTCTTTAAAGAAGGGATTAAGTTAAAACGAGGCCCTTAGGGTGGGCCTTAATGCGATATGAAGGGTGTCCTTCTAAGGAGAGATTAGGACATACAGAGAGGGATGCGTGCACATAGAGGAAAGGCCATGTTAGGACAGAGGGAGAAGATGGCCAACTGTAAGTGGAGGATGAGCCTCAGAAGAAACTCACCTTGATCTTGGACTTTGAGCCTCCAGAACTGGGAATAAATTTCTGTTGTTTTAGTCGTGCAGTATGTGGCATTTTGTTTCAGCAGCCCTAGTGACGCCTGCCTTTCTTGCAGTTCAGCATGCACATGAAACCAGGCTCTGGTTCCAGGGATGTGAGCTGGGGGACAGGTGGGTTTCTGGATGGCGTCCATAGGGGCAGTGGTATTTTATGCCTTTCCCCAATCCTGATGGAACCAAGGCTTGGTAATGAGCCATCTTGGCCAGGTGGCAGGGTGGCCAGGATTGTGGGAGAAGCAGCCTGGGCCCCTGAACCACATTGGCCCTGGACTTCAGATCCCAGGCTTCCAGGTGCATGAGAGAAACTTCTATCACGTTTAATCCATGGTTATTTGGGCCTCTGTGATGCCTTCTCGTGTAAGCTGGAGTTGACTGTAGGTTGGTAAAATGGGAGATTTCCGACCAGGGAAGTCTTTTCTTCCTACCGTGAACATAGCAGCCCGGTTTTTCCCATGTCACGTTTTTAATAGATTAAGCAGCAACTAGAGCTGTCCTTAGGAGCAGGAAACTTCTATTAAGATACTTTTGATTTTGTGAAAGCTAAAGAGACCGGGACACTATGCCAAATTCAGATATTTCCTCTGAGGATCAGTGGGGGGCTTAATGTGTCCTCAGATGAATCAGCTACGAGAAGACATTCTTTAGTTGACTCTGCAGTGACGTTAGGCCATGGTTGCCTTTGAGGACTACACTGGAGAAAGCCAGCTGAGATGATATTCTGTGTTGAAAGGGTTTTGTGGGTTAACTGAAATACATTGCAGAACTTTATCTCAATTTTCCCTGAGTCCACCCACATGGGTCAACCAAATGAAGCCCTCTTTAATTCCTGTCCCCTTCCCCCCAGAAAGATGGTGGTGGCAGTGGGGAGTGATGTCTATTTATTGGGTGTGTGGATAAAACGAGGTAGAAATGGCCCAGTCCCCACAACTCTGGTTCCTCCTCCTGTGGCCCACACATCTGTAGGGAATGGAGGTGGTTTCCCAGTGATGCTAACAGCCCCTCTGGGCCTCAGCTCTCCTGTTCTGGGCAGAGGAGAGGATCAGGGCTCCGATCTTTCTGCTCTGGTGTCACCTTCCTCCAATCCTGTTGGTCAGAACAGAATTGGCTTCTTACAGAGTTTTTTTCTTCTAAGGCTGTTGCATATTTAGCTGGTCAGTTTCCCCTAAGATTCAGGCCAACTTGCATTAGCTCAACTGCTTCATCTCATGTAAGGAGGTGAGATTCTTCAGGCTGGGTCGGGTTGACCTGCACGATACTATTTCATGATACTTCCTGTGGCAAGACACACTCACCACATAAACCTGCATGTTCGCATGACTTCAGCGTCTATTTTATTGCTTTTCCAATGGTGGGGAGGAGAACTGTCAGGGGAGGATGTTTCTGAACATGGGCTACTGTCTGCTTCCTTTTTCTTTCTTTTTTAAAATTATTTTTTAAGTTGGCCGGTATGGGGATTTGAACCCATGACCTTGGTGTTCTAAGGCTTCGCTCTAATCAACTGAGCTAACTGGCCAGCCCTTGCTTCCTCTTTTCTACCTCAACCCCCAAGGTTTTTCAGAGTGTAAAGAAATACCTTCTGCATCTTGACACCAGCCCATCTGACTTCTGAAATAGGTGGGGGCTTCCAGGGGTCAGTGGGGGAAGGGATGGAGTGGGGAGGGGGCTGTGGAATAGTTTTGCTCCACAGAACCATCACCTCTGGAGACACCCAGCTTGGGCATTCCTTGTGGGAGCTGTTTTCACAGCTGCAAGGTGTCACGTTATGTGAAGTTTACTGGATCACAGAGATCTATACCCACAATTTTAGATGGATAGTAACCAGTGTGTCATATGGAGATCTCCATGTGTCATATGGAGATAAAGAGGTTTAGAAGTTTGGAGGAAGGAGATATCAGCTCCACCTGAGGAGATCAGGGAAGGCTTCCCAAAGGAGGTGGCCTTTGAGTTAGTCCTTGAAGGACAGAGTTTGGAGGAGTGGAGAATGTGGGGAGGACTTCCAGGAGGAAGAGGGAGCTCTGTGATAAAAGATACAAGAGCAGGGAAGGAAGGATGGAATATGTATGGAGGGCAGTGAGCAACTGTATCTGGATGAAACAGGGCACATGAAGGGGAAAGCGGGAGGTCAAGTTGAACAGCTGCGTGCAGGTCAGGCTTAAAGGGTTTTCTGCACTTGGGGGATGAACTGGTACTTCATGCAGCAGAAAAAGTACTTAATACAAGGGCCGGCCTGTGGCTCACTTGGGAGAGTGTGGTGCTGATAACACCAAGGCCGTGGGTTCGGATCCCTATATAGGGATGGCCGGTTTGCTCACTTGGGAGAGTTAATGTTCACAGAGACTCTTTGAGAAGGGCATATAACATGTGGTATTTCCCTAAGTTAATTGACCATGGAAACTCCTTTCCAAGGACCAATGTTCTGGGAAACCCACTTTAGGAAAAGCTGATCTAGGAAGAGGGGATGAACAGGGCAAGAATGGAAAGGAAGGTGTGGATATGGCCAAGGGTATGGAGGCTGAATTTCCAGGAAGAGGAAGAGGAGAAGGAGTCAGGAAGGACTCTGAGGCTTCCAGCCTGAGAATTTGGGATGCTGACCATGACAATCACTGGGTAGGGATGGGGGTGCTCTCGAGGGGGAGCCCGGGGATGGGTTAGGACTATGTGAGGTGTGTATGTGGAGATCTCTTGTCTGTAAAGTGGGGTGACGAAAGTCTCAACATTCCATGTTGTGAGGACTATAAAAACACCTGCAGATATGGAAACTGGTGCTTACACTAATATTGTAATACCCGATATTCATTAAACACCAACTATGTGCCAGACACGGTGCTAGGGGGTGCCAAACACTTTCTATAGAGAATCAGATAGTAAATGTCTTCGGCTTTGCAGGTCACATGGTCCCCATCACAGGTGCTCAACTCTGTCCTTGTAACCAGGAAGCAGACACAGACAATCTGCAATCCAGGGGCCCTGGCTTTCTTATAAAACCTTATTTGGAAATAGAAGTGATAGACACACAGCATTGTAAATGCAATTAATTCCATGGAATTGTGGGCTTAAAATGGCAAACCTTATATGTATTTTGCCACAATAAAAAACAAACAAACAAACAAAAAACAGTGGCAGTCTGGATTTGGTTTGCACATCCTTGCGCTGCACTGAGCACTTTAATGTACCGGTGTTCAGCTTGTTTAAGCTCGTAACTGCCCTTCGAGGTAGGACTTCCTTTATCAGCGTTTTTGAGAAAGTTGGTAATTTGTCCAAGCTCACAGCTGGTGAGGACCAGAGGCAGAGTTAGAGCCTGGGCGACAGACTCTGAGAGCAAGCACTTGACTGTGACAGCACTCTGTGAAAAATCTTGCCTGTTGTTATTATTGTGGTTGCTGTTATTTCCAGCAGGTGGAGGTAAGTTAGGGCAGGAGCTTAGGCAAGGCGATCCTGGGGTTGGGAATTACCTGCGAGGTACTCTGGCTGCATTTTCCAGGGGAGGGTGAGTAGAGGAAAGGGTAGTGGGTGAGACCTTGATAAGGATGGCAGGAGAAGAGGTGGGGATGGAGACCAAGGATGAGCAGGTAGAGCCATATGTGAATTGGCAAGCCTGAGTTGGGAGGCATCTTAAGAAGGAAGGAGTGGTCCACAGACCACATATGCGGAGATGGATTGTCAGCAGGATGAGGATCTCTAACACAGCGGTGGATTTGCTGACGGGGTCAGCAGTTGTAGCAGATGCTGCAGGTACCATCCATTCTTGTCCCCTCAGTCCATTACAATAGGGTGCTTTTGTAGCACCCCTGACTCTCTGTCTGGGGGCTTTCTTTTGTTCCAAGCTTGGAGCAGACCGGAAGTGTCAGGGATAATGTCCCCAGCAGCAGCTCTTAGCCAATGGTGCTGCCCTCCGGCAGGGGGAATGGGTAACTCTAGTGCGTGTTCTGCTTTATCTTTCTGAGCTGCCCACATTGGTAGCCGGCTTGATAACACACCCTGTGCTGGCTTCCTTCACTTCCCTGACTCTCTTTTCCACTCAGGGGATCCCCTCCTAAATAAACTACCTGCACTTGAATCTTTGTCTCAGGATCTGCTTCTGTGGGAGCCCAACTTAAGGAACCAGTAATCATCCAGACAGCAGAGTCAGTAAAGCGGGTGGGAGTCATTCAGTCAATTGTGTGGTCGCAAGGATTAGTCGAGCACCTGCTATATATCTGCTGGGCACGGGGACAGGACCTGAGGATATAACCATGAACTAACAGACGGGATGTTTGCCTTCACCGAGTCCATGGTCGAGCTGCCAGGAGCAGGGTAAGTGCCCTTGTAGGGAGCTGTAGGGTGCAGGGACAGGTGTGGGTGGAGTTACTTTCAAGAGGGAGGTCAGGAAAGCCTCCCTGAGATGGTTCACTTAAGCTGAGACCCAAAGGAGGAGCAGCCTGTCAGCAAAGAGCAAGGAGAAGAGTGTTCGAGCAGAGGGAACAGAAAGGGCAAAGATGCCGTGGCCAGAATGAGCTTGGTGAGGAAGGAATAGGAAGAAGGCTGGTGTGGGTAAAGGGGAGAGGAGGAAGTGGGGGAGAGAGGAGGAGGAAGGAATGGGGAAGGGTAGGGAAGAGAAAAGGAAGAGAAGCAGGGGAAGGAAGGAGGGATGGAGGGAAGGGGAGAGAGCGAGAGCGAGAGGGAGAGGGACAAGTGACTGCAGACAGGTCCTCGGGGAAGGCATGCAGCCTTGGAGAACATCGAGGGGGTGTAAGACAGACCTGCTGTCTCCCCCTTGTCAACAAGTGCTCCTAATTCTGACTCTTAGCAGAGGAAGAAAAATAATATGCAAAAAAGGCTTCGGAAACATCCAGAGAACATTTTAAACACAAATTTAAAACACAATAACAGGGTCAACCTGCTTCCTCTTGGGAACAGTTTTTCATTTGGAACCTTTTCTTACTTCCCGCTAATAGGAACTCATTCAGGCAATTTTCTTTTCTTTCTTTCATTTTTTTTTTTTTTTTAAACAAAGACTCATTTGAAAGCACAATGACCTTTACATGTTTTTCTCTATTCTCTTTCATGGAGAGAGCATTGCAGCAGCATACAGTGTCACCTTGCCTGCCAATTTGCTGGGGTAAAAAAACCCCTAAAAAATATAAAAGAAAAAAAAAAAGAGCAAGTAAGTAGGCAGAGATGGGAAGCTTGCCGTTGCTGAAGTTATGTGTGTTTTCTGGAATATTCAGCAATAGCTTCTAATAGGGATTCAGGGTGACCAACCATTCCAGTTGACCTGGGATTGAGGGAGTTCCAGGGACTTGGGACTAGTTGGTCACTCCGGCCAAGAAAACACAAAGAAACGTATCAGAAATGTGCTTTCCGTAGCGGCCCCCAGAAGGACCCTCAGTCACTAATGCCTGCATCTACACTTGCAGTCTTTATTTTTACTCTACCTAAGCTGCTCAGAAACAGGAGTTAGCATCTTTTCGAAGTCCCCAGGAAGAGTCCTGGTTAATCATGTGACTTTGTGAGAGGCACCCCACAGCAAAGAACTTCAATATTAATATTAAATATTTCTGTTCCCTGCATAGCCTCGGCCAACCCTCCACTAGTGAACAGTTGTCCCAGTTATGCTAGGGAATGTGGGGTTCCAAGATGTGGTACTTTCAGTGTTAACACTGGGACAGTCCTGGGTAAACTGGGATGGTGGCTCACTCTATCGTGATGATATGGGGGTTTGGGTGACTGATGCTTCCTGAGTCTCAATTTTGTCATTTGTGAAATGGGAGATAATTTTGGTGCCTGTCTCATCCTTGTAAAGGGTTTGGTATAGCGGCAGGCATACAGTAAGTGCTCAGTGAATGTTTCCTGTTGTTAAGATTGTGGATTAGGCAGAGCAGACTTTATACATGGGAGCGATTTCAGAAGGTTGGGATGGATGACCTTTCCCTTACTCTGCTGCCTATAATCTTGCCATTAAGGAGTCATTCCTTTAGCTCAGACCTTCTCACACTTTTCCACTAAAGTACCTCAATGGCAAAGGAGAGCGATTTTGTGCTGTTAGGATCCAGGGCTGGGGGTGATATGAGGGCTTAGTCTGAAGGGGCTGGCTTCAGGGGAAAAATTTATTTGAAGTCTCAAGCTTAATCATAAAAGTTCAGGTGAATTTCACATTTGGTTCTATTTTCTATTAATTTTTAAAATATAAAAACAGTGTTTATGTTTTTTTACCAGTTGTTATTTAAATTTTCCACACACAAACCTTTCAGTGAAACCCCTGACCCAGGAAGACCTGCTTTGTTTATCCTGTGGGTTACACTTGGGTTACACCTACCCAAGATAGAGATTTCTGGCTCTAATGGAAAGTGTCCCTGAAGAGATAATCATCTCTGGATGAGACAACCATTCACACCTTAGCCAAAAAAAAAAAAAAAAAAAAGGCACCAGCTGCAGAAGTTAGCAGAAAGCACAGTGGCCTGGGAATCAGGAGTCAGGGGACCAGGGCTCTCCCTTGGACTCTGCTACTTATTCTCTGTGTGGTCTTCAGTGGGTAACTTCTTCTCTGTGAGCTCCAGCCACCAAATCTGAAAAACAAACTAGACCAGATCAGTGGTTTATAAACTGTGTTCTAGAAGACCCAGGGGTTACTGGGGGAGAAGATAAGGCTCTACATTCCCTCCTTCAACCACCCAGCTTGGTTCAACCAGGGCCTTCCCTCTGTCTGCTTTATAAATTAGAGTTCTGGGTAAGATTTCAGAGTTTTGATGCTCACCAAGTCATAAAACTGCTCTACTGAGTCCTCTTGTAGGTCCCCGTTGGTCAGAGTAAACTCCTTTCACTTTACCTCATCCTCAGGGAAGAAGCCCTTGGGGCACTGGAGGAATCATCCTGGAGCAGGTGCCCTTGTCTGCTGTGAACCTGAGGGTCTGGGCATGGCCTCCCCATGGACATCTTGAGGGCACAGCTTGAGGGTGTAACCCAAGCATAACCCACAGCTGTGACAGGAAGCCAATGACTAAGGATGTGCTTCCCAATTGTGAGAGGGTTAGGGACAATTATTTATTTTGAGTGTGCCCCAGATTGTCATCATCCTTCTCGTCCTTGGCAGAGACTCGGATGAGAGCATCCTCTGCCTGGCTCTGCTTCCTGGCTGCTCAGCTTCCCAAGTCTGACATGCTCTGAGCTTGGCTGCCTTTGCGCATGCAGTCGACTTCCAATGTGAGAAAAATGGAAACAACCTAAATGCTCACCGTAGAGGAAATGGTTCAACACATCGCGATGCCTCCATCCCAAGGACAGACATACTGAGCTGTCAAAAAGAATGAGAGATACATTCTTGGGGTGAGCATTAAAATATCCCCATGACTCAGTTAAATTTATAGCAAGATGCAGAACCATGGTCCAGTGGGATCATCTTTATACTAAACGCACATCTGTATCTGTAGGGTAAATGCGTGGCAGAGGGTCTCCAAGTCTTCACACCCAGCTGCTAATAGGGCTTACCTTTGGGGAAGGGAGTGAAAGGCGACAGAACTACAGATACCTACTGTGTGTCAGGCTCTGAGCAAGGCTTTCTCAGACATTATCACATTTAATCCTTGAACAGATCTTTGAGGCACAGATGAGGAAACTGAGTCACAGAGAGATTAAGTAAGTTGTCCAATGACTCATAGCTAGTAAGGGGTGAAGGTGGGAATCAGGCAGTCTGGGGCTGGAGTTCCTGCTTTGAATGCTCTAGGGCCTCTTTGATGAAAGGGAATTTTGCTTTGTACCCTATATACTTGTGTACAATTTGAATATTTTATACTGAGGATGTCCTTGCACATTACTTTCATAATTAAAAAGGTAGGCAATTTTAGAGAAGGGAAGAGTGCTTTGCCTTGTCACCATTTTATGGTGTGGAGTGGCTAATGTGAACTGGGCACTGCCCAGTCCTTGAGGTTTGGCAATAGAGATCTGGGTTCTTTTATCAAGCAGTGGCAGAAAGTATGGCTTCAGTTTTGCAAGTTCCCCTGGGAGAGGTGGCACATGCATGAGTCATTCACACTATAGTGTGAAATAGATAGGCCATGGAGAGAGGGCAGGACGTTGAAGGAGGAAGAGTGGCTGAGGAATTGGAAGAGCTGGTTTGGGGTCCTGGCTCTTTCCCTTTTGGCAGCCTGGTCTTTATTCATATTGAGAAAGACTTTGTAAAAGGTGGTCAGACTCTATGCCCTTGAGGGTATTTGGTGAAGGCAGACTGAGGTCTTTGCCACATCCATGCGTATTATAACTCAGAGTCTGAATTTCATTCTAGCAAATTTCTCTGGAGGTTACAAACAGTAATGATGATGCAAATAATTAATGTTTATTTAGTGTTTGCTTGGGGCCCAGGCACTGTCCTTAATACATTGCTTCTAAAACTCTAACATGCACATGAATCACTTGGGGATCAGGCTAAAAGGCAGATTTGGACTCAGTAGGTCTGGGAAGGGGCCCAAGATTATGCATGTCTAATGAGCTCCCAGGGGATGCAGAAGCCGCTAGTCTGTGGACTACACTGTGCATAGTGACGATGAAGGGGTCAAGATATAGCCTGCTGGAGCTTGAAGCCCGCTTCCCTTCCAGCTCCGAAATCTCAGCCATGTTACTTATTTCATAGGGTTGTTATAAATATTAAATCAAATAATGCACATAAAAACTCTTGGCACAGTGCCTGGTGCATAGCGAGAGCTTGCAGAATGCTAGTGATTATTATTATTAATATGTCTTCAGATCCTCTCAACAACCCTACAAGTTAGGTCCTATGATGCTCCTTATTTGACAAATGAGAGAACTTAGGATAAGAGAGGTTAAGAGACACTGTAGGCTCGTGAAACCGAAAAGCAGCTTGGCTAACTCCAGTGCAGGGATTCTCAGCCTCAGCACTATTGGCATTTGGGGCTGATCATTTGCTGTTGGGAGTGGGGGTGGTGTGTCTTGTGCCTTTAGGAGTTTTGGAAGCTTCCCTGCCCTCTACCCAGTAGATGTCAGAAGGATCTCTAGCTCCCCCAGTTGTGACAATCAAAAATGTCTCCAGACATCGCCAAAATGCTCCTGGCAGGGCAAAATCACCTCCAGTTGAGAAGCCCTGCTCTGGTTTATGAAGTGTGTCCTCCAATGGTGCAGGCTGTTTTTCAAGGCATCAAGGAGACATGATATTGTCATTCAGGCTATCTAAGAGTTAACTGAGACTCAAGTGGTGTTTGAGAGAATCGGCTCTAATGCAGTGACCAAGGGTGTCACATCTTTTTTTTCTCATATTTTAATGCTTGAATAGTTTCAACTCCACTGTTGTTCAACTCTTTGAAAAATTTTGGGGCTGATAAATATTATCACATGTTGGAGTTTAGTGCTGTGAAATCATGCCTTTTTCATTTTTTTTTAAAAAAAGAGACGTTGCCAACACCATCTTTAAGTATGCTTTTATTTGCCTTCTGGTATCTACATATAACAGAGCTTCTGGAAAGTGGAATTTATGATTTGCAATCTGTGGCCATTTCTGTAGCATTATGATTTGCAAACAGGATTCACCTCCCAGTCTGTATTTTTCTTGCATGCTTCCTTATGTTTGACTAATTTAAGGTTCTAATAGATGCACTTTTAAAAGGTTGCTTTATTTATCACTGATGCTGCCCGAGCAGCTTCAAAGTTATTGTGCTGACCTCATTTAATTATTTGTAAAACGTGTGTTTTGATTCAGTTGGCAAGGTTTTGGGTGTCTTTTTTTTTCATGTTTAAGGAAATTAAAGAACAAACATAATTTATTGAGTGTTTATGATGTGCCACTGTGGTTCATTTCTCTGAATCTTCTAAACATTTCTTGGAGGTATTATACACCCATTTTATGGGTGCGAAAATCCAAAACTTAAGCCTCCATTTAGGATCACTCAGTGAGTAAGCAGTAGAGGTGGGATCTGAGTTCAGAGACCCCAGAGTTCATACCCACACTACTTGCTGGGGGTGCATTTAGCCATCAAGAATAGACTGGCCTTCATTCCTGCTTTGCTCACGTGCTGTAAAGCAGCCAGCCCCGACTGTCTGCTTGGTGCTGTGGGTTCCAGATGCAGCACAGTCCGTTATCTGGATGTTCCATCTGCCTAATTTCACACTCCAACTGCTGAGAAATAGCTGGCTTTTCAAAGCCATGGGGACACAGCCAGTAAGTCTTCATTTACTCTTAGAGAAATGGAAGAATCGTGAGGCAATATTGGGGGCCTGGTGGAATGTGGAATCCATGAGCGTATAAATGGCACCCACCTGTGTGGGGAACAGGGGGACTGTGTTCTTCCTTCAGGGCTGTGTATCTGCTGGGAGGGTGAGATGGAAAAGAAATGTGCTCAGGCTGAAAGATGACGGACATTCCGACCTGAGTCAGCGCTGCCTCCCTTGCCAGAATTCAGCCAGGCTGCCTTGAGCCCAAGGCGGCAGAATGGCAGCATGGGAGCTTTGTTTGGGCCAGTTAGGCCTGGTCAGCTAGCACTCCAACTGTGTGCATGCTGTGCAAAACATTAGAAGGATCAAAGACGTGGAACAGATGGGTACTAGGATTATTTGGAGCAAGTTGGTTAAATTTTCTGAGCCTCGCTTTTCCTATCTGAGAAGCGGGAGCAGGACTGCATATCAAGCTCCCAGGATCAACTGAACCGGTGCTCAAGAAAATGCTTTGAAACTTTCTAACTGAATTTCATTGCAACACACGTTTGTAGGATGTTTTCAGACTGTGAGTCAGGCCCTGGGAAGATGAGTTAGATATGGTTCGTTCTTAGAGAACCTCAGCCACAGTCTAGGATTGTACTAGTCAGGGCTCCTGGGGCTACAAGGGACAGAACCCCAACTCCAGCTTTCTTCAGTTGAAAGGGATTTTATTGGTTCACATGACTGAGATGTCTAAAAACAGAACTACTTCAGGTAAGACTTGATCCAGAAGCTCCGCCAGTGCTGTCAGGATTCAAGTTTGCTCTCATTCCTCTGTTTTCTCTTCTCCATTCTCCTCCATGCTCGGTTCACTCTGAAGAAGCGTTTCTCCACAGGGTGGTCCTGGTGGTGTCAGGCTTTCCACCTCTAAGCTTTAAGTCCTGCAGGAAGCGAGTCCGGGTGTCCGGACCACTCCTTTGGAAATCTTGGGGTTCAGTCTCCTTATTTTTGATTGGGTCATGACCACCCCTAAGCACTCCCTGTAGCAAGAGTGGTGTATTGCTCTGGCTGGCCACACAGGAGTCACAGGCTCATTGCAGGGGTCAGGGTGGAGTCAGTTCACCCCCTACATGGACTGAAAGTTGGGAAGGAAAGTCAGGGCTTGTACCAAAGAAGGAGGAGGAGTCTCAGCCTCTACTTGGATACGATGGACAATAAAATCTGGCAAATGCCAATCAATAGAGGTTCTTCCAAAGCTGAAAGGGAACAAAATTTGGGGCAGTAACTTCATTTTGGGCATAAATGTTCAGAGAGAGCTTCTAGAAGCAGTGAGTTTTAATGTGGATATTGATGGATGAATTGGAGTTTACCAGAAAGAAAAAGGGTAGACGAGACAGAGGGGTGATCAAAGTAGAGCAGATTAAGATCCTGGACACAGGACAAGTTTGAATTCCACCCTAGAGGTGATGAGGAGGCATTCTCAGTGTTTGAGCAGAAGAGGGAGCTGATATAAATGAGATTTTATCATAGTTTTGGGTTGCAGGGAAATAGCTTCAGGAGGTTCCTGGGGGTTGGGCTTTTTGGGCCCTACATAAAAGGCGTGGTTTAGGGACTTTGGGTCCAGCCACTCACTAGCGATGTGACCCTGAGCAAGATACTTATCTCCCAGTGCCTTGATTTCCCTGTCTGTTAGTGGGTATATCCATCATACCAACCCCTACCTCATGGGGTGGTTGTGAGGATCAAGTATGTTAACGTGTGTGACTTAGAACAGTGCCTGGCTCACAAAGTGTCCTGTCAAATTAAAACAAAACCATGGACTCAGTCTTCCCTAAAGAGTGTTTTGAGGAAAACCAGTTTCATAGGATTGAACAGGTATTAACTAAAAGAAGAATAGAATAGCCAAATGTATTTTGATAGAAGCTGGGTTCCACATTAGTAATAATTATTATTGTGGCAAATATGTGCTAAGTGTTTACCAGGTGATGGACACTATGTTTTACATGCTGTTTTCCTCATTTAATTCTCACAACCACCCTGCAGGGTTACGCAATAGGAGGTGAAAAGGCCAGCATTAAAATCTGGGGTGACTCACTCCAGATACAAAGCTGTTACTCCTGACGCTGGACTGATCACTTCTCTGCAGGACTTCTGAGAGCCATTGCTATTTACACATGTATGGAAATATTCCCCAAATGTATCAGATTGAAATCTCCCTCCACCCCTAGAGCATCTTTTATGATTTGAAAATGACACTTTGGGCAGATTGCTTAAACAACAGCAACAACAGCAGCAGTAACTGATAAAAAGGTGCATAAGAAATGATACGGAAAGAGAATAATTCAGAGAACATGTCTCTCAAAGAACCACGTGGCTTTCTCCCCCTTAAATTTCCTGGATCAGTTGCCTAATGGGCTGTCGGTGTCCCTTATGTGACAAAGTGACACAGACATTACAGAATTTGCCATGAGGTTCTTCATCATTCTATCCCATTATCTGTGTGTTTTCAGCGCTTCTCTGCCTTTCGGGTCTTTTGCTCAGAGAAGAGCACAGTCCCATTTAATGGGCTGTTTGTTATGACCACCCTTGACCCTGCACTTTAGCGGTGACCTTCTCTGTTTTCTGTGAGTCCCTCAATCAGCACTAGTATTGAAATTCTCAAGAGGCGATCTAGACTGACATAATGTGTGATCGATTGGCCCCATCTTCTGCTGGGGAGACAAGTGGGGGCAGGAGTGTGGATAAGCCCGTGTTAGAGTAAAAATGCTGAACCATATTTTTGCACGTCTAAACCCACAGATGCAGAGAGAAGGAAATGAATGCCTCTTTTAAGCTCCTGCCAACAGTTCCACGTTGCCTAGGGAAGGGACTGTGTTTGCCAAGATGGAATAATTTATAACCCATTTCCAACTTTGAAAGTGTGCAACTTTTTTTTCGGGAGAGGGAGAGGGAGATTACTTGAGGTTTATTAGGGATCACCAACTGAGAGGTCAAAGCTAACAAGAGGAAAATTAAATAGGAACTAAAATCAGCAGCTGTGGTGTGAATGGAGTGGAGAATTCAGCTCAGGAAGCCTGGAAGGGACTAGGTTTCTCTTCATCTTTGATTGAATGACGACGTGGGGGTGGAGAAGGGTCCTCAGAGTATCTGCATCATGGGGTGGAACAGAAAAGGGGAAAGTAGTCTCAGGCACTTCACACCTGCTCAGCCACCCAGCTGGGCTGTTTCTAGTGCCCCCAGCACATGCGCCAAACTCCTCAGCCTCACAGTCCTGATCTTTTCTACTTTCCCCTGCCCTCCCCACTTTCCATTCAGCTGTTGATTTCCTGACTGTCTTATCACCCCTTCCCCCCATTAACCCTGTGAGACGTTGCCTTTGCCCAAGACATTCCCGCTGCCTGGAATGCTCTTCTCGCCATTACCAGCCACAGACTCCTACACATCCTCCTTTCCCTAAGGCTGCTTCCCTGAATCCTCCAGGCAGAGCTGATGTTTCTTCAGCCAACCTGTCCCACTTCTAAAAATCACATTTTGATTGCACATTGTACTGCAACGTATGCTTAAACTGTCTCCCCATGAGGCCACAAACTTCCCAGTGGCAGGTTTCGGTTTATATACCCACCATCTAGCACCAGGCGCTTAAAAGGCTCCTGATATATGCATCTTGAGGAGTGAATGAATAAATGAATGCTTTTATTCTCAGTATCTGTTAGGAATTTCATTTTGCTCTGAGTAACAGAATCTCTCTACCCTCACCCACAAAGATTCAAACACACAAACTTGTTTTCCTTCAGAAACAGGTCCAAGGCAGGCCCTCCAGGGTTGGTGTAGTGACTCCATAAATTCATTACAGACCTGAGCTCCTTTCAGCTGTTCATTCTGTCATGCCTACGAGGTGGCATTATCATGGCCCAGTGTGGCCGCTGCAGCTCCAGACATCACATCTGAATTCTAGATGTAGAATCGAGGAGGTGCTATGAAGGAAGTGCCCCCATTCTCTGCCTTTAAGGAGGATTCCCAGAAATCACATAAGCACTTTAGTTTATATCTCATTGGCTGAAAAGTAATCTCCTGGCCACACCTTGCAGCGTGGGAGACTGAGGTTCTCTTAGAGAGGCAGGGGAATGGATGCCTGGTATGCTAGAATGATGGCCCCTTAATGATATTTACATCTGAATCTCTGCAGCCTGTGGGTATGTTATAGTACACGGCAAAGGGGCATTAAGGTAGCAGGTGGGAATTAAGGCTGCTTATTGGGCCCAAAGCACTCACAAGGGTCCTTAAATGTGGAAGAGGGAGGCAGGAGACTCAGGGTCTGAATGAGGTGATGTGAAAGAAACTCCATGGGCCATCGCTGGCCTTGAAGATGAAGGAAGGGGCCATAGCCAAGGAGTTCAGGTGGCCTCTAGAAGCTGGAAAAGATAAGAAAATGATTCTCCCCTCGAACTACCAAAACGGAATGCAGCCAGGTGATACCTTGATGTTACCCCACGGAGACCCATTTCAGACTTGCGACCTCCAGAAACATAAGATAATAAATTTGTGTTTTAAACCACTGAGTTTGGTACATTTGATATAGCAGCCATAGGAAACTAATACATTGGCATAGGCAGCCAGAAGTTTTTGCGGCATCCTATTTTTATTTTTTTATTATTATTATTTTTTTATGTTTTATATATTACCTTTTTTTTTTTTTAATTTTATTTTGTCGATATACATTGTGGCTGATTATTGTTGCCCATCACCAAAACCTCCCTCCCTCCTCCCTCTCCTCCCTCCCCCCACCTCCCACCGATGTCCCCTCTGTTTGCTTGTCGTATCAACTTCAAGTAATTGAGGTTGCTATATCTTCTCCCACCCCCGTTTTGTTTTTTTTTTTGTGTGTGAATTTATATATTAATTTTTAGCTCCCACCAATAAGTGAGAACATGTGGTATTTCTCTTTCTGTGCCTGACTTGTTTCACTTAATATAATTCTCTCAAGGTCCATCCATGTTGTTGCAAATGGCAGTATTTCATTCGTTTTTATAGCTAAGTAGTATTCCATTGTGTAGATGTACCACATTTTCCATATCCACTCATCTGATGATGGACATTTGGGCTGGTTCCAACTCTTGGCTATTGTAAAGAGTGCTGCGATGAACATTGGGGAACAGGTATACCTTCGACTTGATGATTTCCATTCCTCTGGGTATATTCCCAACAGTGGGATAGCTGGGTCGTATGGTAGATCTATCTGCAATTGTTTGAGGAACCTCCATACCATTTTCCATAGAGGCTACACCATTTTGCAGTCCCACCAACAATGTATGAGAGTTCCTTTTTCTCTGCAACCTCGCCAGCATTTATCATTCAGAGTCTTTTGGATTTTAGCCATCCTAACTGGTGTTAGATGGTATCTCAGTGTGATTTTGATTTGCATTTCCCGGATGCTGAGTGATGTTGAGCATTTTTTTCGTATGTCTGTTGGCCATTTGGATATCTTCCTTAGAGAAATGCCTACTTAGCTCTTTTGCCCATTTTTTAATTGGGTTGCTTGTTTTCTTCTTGTAAAGTTGTTTGAGTTCATTATATATTCTGGATATTAATCCTTTGTCAGATGTATATTTTGCAAATATTTTCTCCCACTCTGTTGGTTGTCTTTTAACTCTGTTAATTGTTTCTTTTGCTGTGCAGAAGCTTTTTAGTTTGATATAATCCCATTTGTTTATTTTTCCTTTGGTTGCCCGTGCCTTTGGGGTCGTATTCATGAAGTCTGTGCCCAGTCCTATTTCCTGAAGTGTTTCTCCTATGTTTTCTTTAAGAAGTTCTATTGTTTCAGGGTGTATATTTAAATCCTTAATCCATTTTGAGTTGATTTTAGTATACGGTGAGAGGTATGGATCTAGTTTCATTCTCCTGCATATGGATATCCAGTTATCCCAGCACCATTTGCTGAAGAGGCAGTCCCTTCCCCAGTGAATAGGCTTGGTGCCTTTTCAAAGATCAGATGGCAGTATGTGTGTGGGTTGATTTCTGGATTCTCTATTCTATTCCATTGGTCAGTGTGTCTGTTTTTATGCCAGTACCATACTGTTTTGGTTATTATAGCTTTGTAGTATAGCTTAAAGTCAGGTAGTGTTATGCCTCCAGCTGTATTTTTTTTGCTCAGCATTGCTTTGGCTATGCATGGTCTTTTATTATTCCATATAAATGTATGGATAGTTCTTTCCATTTCTGAGAAAAATGTCTTTGGAATTTTGATGGGGATTGCATTGAATTTGTATATCACTTTGGGTAGTATGGACATTTTCACTATGTTGATTCTTCCAATCCAAGAGCATGGGATCTCTTTCCATCTTCTTGTATCCTCTCTAATTTCTCTCAGCAGTGGTTTGTAGTTCTCATTATGGAGATTTTTCACCTCCTTGGTTAACTCAATTCCTAAGTATTTTATTTTTTTGGTGGCTATTGTAAATGGGCAGGCTTTCTTGATTTCTTGTTCTGCATGTTCACTATTGGAGAAAAGAAATGCTACTGATTTTTGTGTGTTGATTTTGTATCCTGCTACTGTGCTGAAATCATTTATCAATTCCAGCAGTTTTTTTGTAGAGGTTTTAGGCTGTTTGATATATAGGATCATGTCATCTGCAAACAGGGACAGTTTGACTTCATCTTTTCCAATCTGGATGCCCTTTATTTCCTTCTCTTCTCTAATTGCTCTGGCTAGTACTTCCAACACTATGTTGAATAGGAGTGGAGAGAGTGGGCATCCTTGTCTAGTTCCTGTTCTTAAAGGAAAAGCTTTCAGCTTTTCCCCATTCAGGATGATATTGGCAGTGGGTTTGTCATATATGGCTTTAATTATGTTGAGATACTTTCCCTCTATACCTAACTTATAGAGGGTCTTTGTCATGAATGAGTGCTGAACTTTATCAAATGCTTTTTCAGCATCTATAGAGATGATCATATGGTCCCTGTGTTTGACTTTATTAATATGGTGTATCACATTTATTGATTTGTGTATGTTGAACCAACCTTGCATCCCTGGGATGAATCCCACTTGATCGTGGTGAATAATTTTACGTATGTGTTGCTGTATTCTGTTTGCTAGTATTTTAGTGAGGATTTTTGCATCTATATTCATCAGGGATATCGGCCTGTAGTTTTCTTTTTTGGTTATATCTTTACCTGGTTTTGGTATCAGGATGATGTTTGCTTCATAGAATGAGTTTGGGAGATTTGCGTCCGTTTCAATCTTTTGGAATAGTTTGTAAAGAATCGGTGTCAATTCCTCTTTGAATGTTTGGTAAAATTCTGCTGTGAATCCATCTGGTCCTGGGCTTTTCTTTGTTGGGAGCCTTCTGATAACAGCTTCAATCTCCTTTATTGTTATTGGTCTGTTCAAATTTTCTGTGTCTTCACGGTTCAGTTTTGGGAGCTTGTGTGTGTCCAGAAATTTATCCATTTCCTCCAGATTTTCAAATTTGTTGGCATATAGTTGTTTATAGTAGTCTCGAATGATTCCATGTATTTCAGATGAATCAGTTGTAATATCACCTTTTTCATTTCTAATTTTTGTTATTTGAGTCTTCTCTCTTCTTTTTTTTGTTAGCCATGCTAATGGTTTGTCAATTTTATTTATCTTTTCAGAAAACCAACTGTTTGATTCATTGATCTTTTGAATTTTTTTTTGGTTTCAATTTCATTCAGTTCTGCTCTGATCTTAATGATTTCCTTCCATCTGCTAAGTTTAGGTTTGGATTGTTCTTGTTTTTCTAGTTCTTTAAGGTGAAGTGTTAGGTTGTCCACTTGCCATCTTTCCATTCTTCTGAGGTGAGTATTTAATGCAATAAATTTCCCCCTCAATACTGCTTTTCCAGTATCCCACAGGTTTTGGTATGATGTATCATTATTTTCATTAGTTTCAATAAATTTTTTGATTTCCTGCTTGATTTCTTCTTAGACCCATATGTCATTAAGTAGAATGCTGTTTAATTTCCATGTGTTTGTATAGTTTCCAGAGTTTCGTTTGTTATTAATTTCTAGTTTTAATCCATTGTGGTCTGAGAAGATACATGGGATAATTCCAATTTTTTTGAATTTATTGAGACTTGATTTGTGACCTAATATGTGATCTATCCTGGAGAATGATCCATGTGCTGATGAGAAGAATGAATATTCTGAGGTTGTTGGATGGAATGTTCTGTAGATATCTGCCAATTCCAATTGGTCTAGAGTCTTGTTTAGATCTTGTGTTTCTCTACTGATTCTTTGCCTAGATGATCTGTCTAATATTGACAGTGGGGTGTCCAGGTCCCCTGCTATCATGGTATTAGTTTCTATTTCCTTCTTTAGGTCTAATAGAGTTTGTTTTATAAATCTGGCTGCTCCAACATTGGGTGCATACATATTTATGATTGTTATGTCTTCTTGATGGATCAGTCCTTTTATCATTAAGTAGTGTCCCTCATTGTCTCTTTTTATGGTTTTTAGTTTAAAGTCTATTTTGTCAGATATAAGAATAGCTACTCCAGCTCGTTTTTCTTTTCTGTTTGCATGGTAAATCTTTTTCCATCCTTTCACTCTTAGTCTATGTGAATCTTTATGGGTGAGGTGGGTCTCTTGAAGGCAGCATATAGTTGGGTCCTCCTTTTTGATCCAGTCTGCATCCTATTTTTAGAAGCTGTAACACCTCACTTAGTTTGAATGGTGGGGCAGGTGGTGGGGGGGAAGAGGGGGTCTTTATAGTGGGAGACTCAGGACAAATGATGATCTGTGTAAAGGTCAGCAAGCTTTTTCTGTAAAGGGCGAGATTATAAATATCTTGTTTCGAGGGCCAATAGGCAAAGTCCAATATATGTGAAGAGACTTATGGAACCACCTAAAATGTGGTCATTTAAACATGTAAAAACTGTTTTTAGCTGGGTGTGGGGGGCTGTACAAAAATAGGCAGTGGACTAGATTTGACCCATAGCTTTCTGACCCCTGGTCTATGTCGTCACCATGAAGAGGCTTTCTTTTTATTTTTTAATGATGAGAAATAGTTTTTGTAAGCATTTCAAAGAGTGATGTGTAAAAAAAGGCTAGAAAGTGGAAATTCTCTTTTACAGGTCTTCTGCTGCAAATTTTACCTACATAACAGGGTGTATTAGTCCATTTCTATTGCTTATAACAGAATACCTGAAACTGGGTAATTTATCAAGAAACGAAATTTATCTCTTATAATTTTGGAGGCAGGGAAGTCCAAGGTCCAGGGAACACATCTGGTGAGGGCCCTTTTCTGGGTAGGACTGTCTACAGCAATTCAGGGTGTCACATGTTGAGAATGTCCTGAGCAAGAGAGCTGACCTGCTCACTCCCTCTCCTTATGAAGCCACCAGAATCATTCCCACTACTCCATGAATGGATCAATCCATTCACAATGGCACAGTTTTCATGACCCAATCACATTTTGAAGGTCCCACCTTCCACCGCCACATTGGGGGTTAAGTTCCAACATGAGCTTGGGGGACATTCAAACCACAGCATGGGGCTTTTCAACCTTGGCAAGATTGGCATCTTGTAGTAGAGGCTATCCTATGCATTGCAGGGGGCTTGGCAGCATCTCTGGTCTCTAGCCAGTTGATGACAATATCATCTCCTAACCTTCTCCCCGGCTGTGACAACCTCACACTTCTCTAGACGTTGCCAAATGTCCCCTGGGAGGCAAAATCACCCCAGTTGGGAACTGAAGTATTCCTGTGTATGTAACTGCTCCATAGTTGGGGATTTTCCTTTTGAGCATCTCTCTCTCTCTCTCTCTCTCTCTCTCTGCATTTGTTTATAATTCCTTCCTTGTTCCTTCCCTCCGTCCCTTGTTTTCTCCTTCTCCTCCTCCTCTTCTTTTAAAAAGTAAGGCCATAGTGTACATTTGCATTCTGCAGCTTAAAAAAACCCATTTATTTTATTATGCTTTTAAAACATTTATTTGTACATCTTTGTGGGGTACAGTGTGTCATTTTGTACATGCCTATGCTGTACATTGATTTACTTACAGTAGCTAGCATAGCTTTGTACCCATTAATCCACCCACTTCCCCTCCCCTCACCCCCTCCCTTCTCGGTCTCTGATAACTGTTACTCGACTCTCTACATCCATGAGAACCACTTAAAAACAAACAAGCAAACAGACAGAACACCCTTTTATTGAAGTATAATATACATACAGAAAAAGTACACAAATAATAAGGGTACAGGTTATGAATTTAAACAAAATATAGATGTGTATAAAATATGGTATGTAAATATACAAAAATAGGTATTTTATATATTATCTAAAAATTTAACAGTGTCTTATGGACACCTTTCTGTATCAGCCATTTAAACCTCCCTTGTTTTTGTTTGAAGGTGGCAGGAATGGGGCTCCATCCCTTCAACCCCAGGGATGACCTTCACCTGAGCCAGTCAGCACACTGCGTTCCCTGGGTCAGATAATTCATGTCAGAAGAGGCATGTGGCTGAAATGAAGCCAGAGAGTCTAAAAGAGATACTCAGTCTTCTGCTCATTGGACTTGAAGGAGAGTGCATGTGATGCCAGGGCTGAGTCAGCCACCTTGTCACTATAAGGGGAAGCTAGGACCCACCCAGAAGGAGCAGAGCCTAGACATGGAGAGAGAAGACTGGATCCTGGTGGAATCTTTTGAGGCCCAATTAAGCCATACCCGAAGCTAGACCTCTGCTGGGGCAGTGAATTTGGCATCCTGGCTGGTGAGTAGCTCAGCCAACTGGGTGCAATGTTTCCTCATTTTTCATTCCCTGAAACTTCACTCCATCCGTAATCAGACTACGTGAACATTCCTTGTAAACAAAACCAAAACATACACATTGATTTTTCTTAGGAAAGCCACTTTGCCTAAAAGTTTAAAGAATCTTGGTGTGTTAGTTTCCTATTGCTGCTATAACAAATTATCAAAAACTTAGTGGCTTAAAACTACGCATATTTATTCTCTTATAGTTCTGGAGGTCACAAGTCCTAAATGAGTCTTATCAAAGTGTAGGCAGGGACGTGTTCCTTCTGCAGGCTCTAGGGGAGAATCCATCTCCTTACCTTTTCGAGCTTTTAGAGGCCACCAGTGTTCCTTGGCTGGTGGCCTTTTCCTCGATCTTCAAAGCCAGCCAAGAAGGGTCAAATCCTTCTTACATTGCATCCCTCTGACCCTGACTCTTCTGCCTCTCTCTTCCACATTTAAGGACCCTCGTGACTACATTGAGACCACTCAGATAATTCAGGAGAATCTCTGTATTTTAAAGTCAGCAACCTTATCTCCATCTGCAACCTAGTTCTCCCTTGCCATGTCAAATAACATATTCACAGGTTCTGGGGATTAGGACATGAAGACCTTTGCATAACAAAGTACCGTAAACTGGGTAGTTTAAACAACAGAAATGTATTCTCTCTCAGTTGTGGAAGCCAGTCTGAAATCCAGGTGTCTGCAGGGCTGGTTCCTCTTAAGGGCTGCGGAGGAGCATCTGTTCCAGGCCTGTCTCGCAGCTTCTGTTCGCCTCAGGTGTTCCTTGGCTTGTAGACAGTTGTCTTCACCCCGGATCTCCAAATCATTTTCCTTCTGTAGAAGTCTGTCCCTGTATCCAGACTTCTCAGTTTTATAAGGACACAGTCACATTGGATTAGGGCTCACCCCAATGACCTCGTTTTAACTTTATCATGTGCAAAGACCCTATTTCCAAATAAGGCCACATTCAATAGGTACTGGGGGTTATACTTGGACATCTTTTGGAGGTCACAATTCAACCCATAGCAACACCTTTGGGGGCCGTCATTCTGTCTACCACACTAGAGATGGAGTATGTCTCAGGATATTTTTAAAGATCCCTCAAACCTAGATTTATTACACCTTGGGGAAAGAAACACATGTATTCACCTAGGTAAGTAAAGCCCTCCTCTGCCCATCTCTGGCTTAGTTGGTGACTTGTCCCTGTGCCTATGGACAGCAGGAGAACCTCAGGGATCACACGAACTCCTGGCTCCTCTGCCTGATGACCCGAGCTGTCCAAAATTTTTACTCCTTTGTGTGTATCTATTCATTTTGCAGCACATGGGTCAAATGCACTCATTCTTTTATTCCGCAAATCTTTACGGAGCACTAAAGGGGTGGCGAGTGGATGTGGAAACCCTGAGACACATGTTAGAACTTCAAGGAGAGATGGTAAAATGGCGGCTGGGAGTGGGAGCCTGGATACAGGAGAGCAGCCAGGGTGGGAGGGATGGAAATGGCCTCTTGTTCTGTTCCTGTCCCCTGACCCTCCCCACCAGGCTGTGAACCCCCTGAGGGCTGGGCTGCGGCTGTTCTGAGTCACTGTCCTCAGCATTGGACCTGGTGGTGCTGGCACAACTTAGAAGCTCCACAATTATTCACTGCATGAATCAATCAGATGGATTCCTGGGGGGTCGGGCCTGGCTCCCTCAAAGAGCCGGATACTTGGCAGCCTGGGTGTATCTGTCAGGATCCAGGCAGCCCTGTCCAGAGGGTCTGCCAAGGAGGTAGATCCCTCCGCCCCCATGCTTTTATTCCTGCCCCGTAAGTCATTAAGCACATATATCTTGATTCTGATGTTGACAAAGTTGGAAGAGAGTGGGTAGGGAGCCGATGACCAGGGACATCCCTTAGACTGTCACTTGTGATAAACGGCTTGGTCTGAGGGCTGGCACCTGGGGGTTTGTGCTACTCATGTGGCTGCTCTTGGAGGGGAGCAGACCAGGGCACTGGGGTTTGAATAGTGCTCAGTTGTACTGTGGCTTTCAATCCCTCCCTGTCGCCTTTCCCAAAAAAGGGAGGTATTTTGGTTTTTTGATAATTGTGGTAAAATATACGTGATAGAATTTGGATGTGTTGTTCCCTCCAAAACTCCTATGGAAATCTGATCTCCGACGTGGCAGTGTTGGAAGCTGATTGAGCCCTATGTGGCAGGATTAATGAGTGAGATCTCGCTCTATTAGTTTAAAAAGACCCTGGCACCTCCCTTCTCACTCTCTCTCTTGCTTCCTCTTGCCGCCTGATCTGCTTGTACCCACCTGCTGCCTGCCACTTTCCGCCATGAGTAGAAGCAGCCTGAGGCTCGTGCCAGATGCAGCTGTCCCAGAATCATAAGCCAAATAAACTTCTGTTCTTTATAGATTACCCAGTCTCAGGTATTCTGTTATAGCAGCACAAAAACGGACTAATACAATCCATAACATACATCACTGTTTTAACCACTTTTAAGTGTACAATTCACAATGTTGTGCAACCAGCACCACTATCTCTAGAACTTTCTCATCACCCCACACAGAAACCCCACACTGATTAAACAGCAACTCTCCATTCCCGGATCCCCAACCCAACCCCTGGTGACCTCTATTCTACCTTCTGTCTCTGTGAATTTGCCTATTTTAGACACCCTGCCTAGGTGGAATCATACAGTATTTTTCTTTTTGTGTCTGGCTTCTTTCACTTAGCATAGGAGTTTTTTTTTTTTTAATTGTATCTATCCATATATATATATTTTTTTGAGCATGATTTTTATTGTATTTTATTTTTGAGATAACTTTAAATACTTCAATATTTTCTTTTCTCTCTCGTTTTTATTTTATCATTACACACTGTAAACATTTAGGAGTTTCTTTTAACAATGTCTTCTGGAAAATTTCAAGAGTCCACATTGCTCTATGCTCTGTCTTCCTTTAGTAACCTGATCCATCACAAATCCTTGTGTCCCTTGGTCACCTCTTCCCAGTATGTGATCTGGCTCTCAATTTCTGTTGAAACGCTCATGTTTTGACTGCCCCCTGAAACATATCTCAAGTCTGCCTTTTCTTCTCATCACCATGTCTCCACTTCTTCTCCTGCTTGGACCAATGTGGTAACATCTTAACTGGCCACCTGTGTCTAGCCAGTTGTTCTCCTGAAACATAATCTGATGGTGTTGCCCTCTGGCTTATACCTTCACTGGCTCCCCATTGCTCAAAATCCAAAGCCAAGTGTTCAATACCCTTCAGAATCTGTCTCCATCATGCCCATTGAGCCTTGTGTCTTGCTGAGCCTCTTTTGTTGTCTCTGGGTTTCAGCCACAGGAAACTATTTGCCCGTTTTGGAGTGCACCGGCATCTCAGACCACTGTGCTTTTGCATTTGCAGCTACCTGCACCTGGCATCCTCCTGCACCTCTTCTCCATCTCGCTAACTCATCCTTTAAGGCCACACACAAAGGGCCTCCACAGGGCGGACCTCCCCCCCCCCCCCCGTTGAGTCTCTATGTGTATTCTTCTGCTAGATTCTTGCCAACTTGGATCAGAAGGATTTGTTTTTGTCTCTCCTGTAGGTGCGGGTGACCATGACTCCTCAGGGGCAATGGTGGCTTCTTTACATAATGTGCTTGAAGATGAGATCATGGGCTTTGAAGTTCTTCAGACTTGGCCTCTGATTTCAGGTCTTCCACCGTGGCTTGGCTGAATCATGGAGGAAAGTTTCTTCTGCTCTTTGAGCCTTAGGGTTTAAAAACATTTTTTTTTATTGGGTATAAAGTGTGTGGTAGACAGACTTTCTGGGGGCTCTTATGCTCCCACCTCCTGATGTTCATGACTTTGTGTGATCCGCTCTCCTTGTGTGTGGGTGTGACCCTTGACTTGCTTTGAACGAGTAGAATATGGCAAAGGTGACTGGATGTCATTCCATGGTTACATTATATAAAACTCCATCTTGCCAGCGGACTTACTCTCTAAGAGGAGGCAAGAGGGTATGAAGTAAGTAGTTGTGTGTGAAGGAACGGTGAGCAGCCTCTAGGAGCTGAAGGTAGCCTCCAGCCAGAAAGTGAAACCCTCAGTCCTCTAGCCACAAGGAAATGAATTCTGCCAACAATCTGAGGGAGATGGGAAGCAGATCTTTCCCCACTTGAACCTCTGATGAGACCACAGCTCCGTGAGACCCAAAGCAGAGAACCCAGCTAAGTTGTACCCAGACATTTGACCTACAGAAACTGTGAGATTAGTAAATGTACATTGTTTTAAGCCTTCAGGTTTATGATAATCTGATATGCAGCAATAGATAACTAATACAATGGGTATATTGATACCTACCCTAAGTGTGTAATCCTCATTATAATGGTTAAATGAAGCAAAGCATCTGAAATGCTACCACATGGTAAAACATGCATGAAAGTTAGACATTATTGCTATTACCAATATCCCTACATATCTCGCGCCCTTAACCTATAATAGATAATCGTGATGGGTTTGGGGGAGGCTGAATGGCTTAATCAATGAGTGAGTGTCCATCACCCAGGGTTAGATTCAAGACCCCTGCCCTTGTAGTCATCAGCTCATCTGGGTCTTGCCTTAACCTAGAAAAATGAAAGATAAATGTGATTTCTACTTAGTTGGAACATTTCATTATCTCCTTGAAGTCAGGAGACTCCAGCAGAGAGAGCAGATTGATTTCTTGAACTTGCTTGTCTCAAAGAGGTAAATTTTTACCATGATTTATAGAGATTCGCAGCTGGAGGGGAGCTTGGATATCCCCCATCCAGAGTCATATCAGACACCTCTGGGAGTGTTCCCACCTCCCAGCCTTTCTGCAGCCAGGACCAGCTTCTTGCCTTTGCAGATCTCAAGTTTTCTGGCTTTTGTAGGCTGTCCCTACCAAAGGCTATATTGGTTCTGGGCCAGAGCTTGCAGAGTATTAGCAGGGACATCCTAAAATAATCAGCTCATCTGAAGGCAGAGGCAGGAACAGTGTCACACCACAGACTGCAGATGTCTGGTCATTTAGACCCACCCCTGAAGGTGGTAGCAGAGAAAGGAGGAGGAGTCCAAAGGCTTCTACTTGAAGGGATCTACCCTGCTCTGGCTTCATGGTATTCTTTTATAATGCTAGTGCTCCATATCACCTCCATCTGGAGCGATAGCCCCTTTGCATCCCGAAGAGCTCTGGATGCTTTTTGGACTCTGAGCTCTGAGTGTTGGGTCCAGCATTTACTGGAACAGGTCAGGCTGGTGTCTGATAGGTGTTCTCTGAATTGAGCTGACCTGAAACCATGAGTGGAGGTAAAGTCACGTAGACTCAATACTTGTGGAGTCTAAAGGGCAGGACACCGCCCTGGGAGTCCTGGCAGGGGGAGCGTGCCATATCAGTGACCTCTTCATTACAGGGCTCTGCTAAAGACGTAGGTCCAAGATAGGAAAGTCACTTCTGGAAATTAAATATAGGAGGACAAATGACCCAGTTTCTTCAAAAAACAAAGGGCATGAAGAAAAGGAGAGGAACTCTTATGGATTAAAAGGAACTTAAGAGACATGTCACCCAAATGCGATGTGTGGACCTTCTTAGGATCCTTATTCACACAAAACAACTACTGTATTAAAAGATATTTTTGAGAACTGAATCCATTCAAGATCGAGACTGGGTATTTGATTTTATTAAGGAATCATTGTTAATTATGTTGGGGTGATAATGATATAGTTATGTTTTAAAAAGCCCTTCCTTGTTAAGAATATACACTGAAGTATTTATGGACAAATGATATAATGTTTGGGATTTGCTTTAAAATGCTGTTAGAAAACCACCGCAAAACCAATCAACCAAAAGTGGGAAAGGCAGGCAAATGAGACAAGAACTGCTGAAAATGGGCGGTAGTTGAAGCCAGGTGATAGGTGCATGCAGTTCTGTAGTGTTTGCTCTGCTGCATGTGTGTTTGAAAATGTCCATAATAAATGTTAACAGATTAAATGAGTGTCCCCTCCTAGTGTCAAATTAAATGAGTGTCACCTTCTAGGGATTAGAAGGCTGAGTCCTGGTGACTACTGATTCATAGTGGGATCAATTTCCCTATCTCTAAAATGGGCACTGTGACTCCTTCCCTCCCAATATTTATTTGGTGACTTCTGTGTACCATCACACTATGGGTTATGTGCTTGAACAAGATGGACAGGGTTCCTGCCCTCATGGAGCATGTGGACTGGTGAAAGACACCGGTAAATAACATTTGCTCAGGGAAGCATTTAATTGAAATTGTGGTCATTGTTGCAAAGGAAAGCTACACAGGGTTGTGAGAGCTTATAAAGGAGATTTGACAAAGAATCTGGAGAAAAACCATCTGGAAAGCCTTTCCTGAGGTGACACTTAAGCTGAGACTTGAAGGATGGCAGCTTGGATGGTTTGTGTGTGAATGTGGATGTGCATGTGTGTGCATGCATGCTTGTACATATGCACGTGTATGCATGTGAGTATGTATGCATTCATGTGTGCATGCATGGGTGCTTGTGTGTGTGTGTTTGTGTGTTGGTAAGGACAAGGAGAAAGAGTAACAGCTGTGCAAAAGTACCAGGCACATGCAGAGTTGAGGGGAAGCCATGGGAGGAGTGAGGGTTGATGGGGGAAGCAGGCGGCTGGGGAGTTGTGGGTCTCCTGAAGGGGTTTGCAGGGAGTGATGATGCTGTGGATATGAGGGGAGATATTAGGGATGGCTCTGGGAAGCAGCACCTTGAGGACCCTGGGCTCATTTATGAGGCACTGAATTTGAGTCTGGTTGAAGTTAAATGTTTCAGGCATGACTCACAGTGTCCGGGGACCCTATTATATGCTTCATTACAGTAGCTGAGGCTGTGAACCAGAAAGGTGGCTGTGATTGGTGTCCGACACTACACTCTGTTCTCTGTTTCCACTTTTCTCCTTCTCAGCCCACATCCTGGAGCCTCAGTGACAACTGCTCTCTGAGGTGTGGTGTCAAGCCCCTTCCTCGAAGCCCCTTCTCCATTTGGTGTTTGATGACAATAAACTGCTTTTGGCTTTTATTTATTCTCAAGGGCTAGCATCTCTGCCTACCAGGGAAGAGAGGTCTGTGGAGTCATGGATTCAAATGCCAGCTCTGCCATTTACTGGCTCTGTGACCTTGGGCAAGCTACCTGACTATTTCAACCCTCAGTTTCCTTATCTGTAAAAAGGGGCAAATTATAGCTCCTCCCTCACTTGATAAATAGGGGCACATGGCATGCCCAGTAATCATTTACTGAGCTGTTATTCCATTATTAACTCTGGGATTTAGACCTCACCTGTGGATGGGGTCAAGGGCTCAGACCTTGACTTTTGTGTTCTTGTGCCAAAACTAGGTATTAGAGTGGGATAGGAGGCAAGAAAACTAACGTGTATTTTGAAGTATATGAAAATGTTCAAATTCCCTTGTAGAAAATTTTGGAAATAGAAAATAAAGGAGAAAATCACAATTTCCCTTCATCATCCCACTGGGAGATGAACACCATTAACATTTGGCGATTTGCCTCCCAGTCCTTTCTCTTTTCGGAATTGGATTAATTGCAGTCCTGAGTCATGACATAATCTCAGCATCAGTTTTGTTGTAGCCAGTTTTGTCTGTCTGTCCATCTGTCTATCTACACGTTAAGGTGAACTAGTAAAAATTGCCATTTTTGAAGATCAAAAGCAGTTGTTTTCAGCAAATTTGTGTGGTTTATCTTAATATTGATTTTATTTCTGTTTTAACTTTATATTTATTTATTAAAGATTAATAAATATTAACTAAAATATTTATTTAAATTTTAAACTCAAACTTATTTTATTTTATTTTTTAAATTTAATTTAATTTTGTCAATATACAATGTGGTTGATTATTGTGGCCAATTACTGAAACCTCTGTCCCTCCTTCCTCTCCCCCCTCCCTCCCAACAACCTCATATCTGTTCACTTGTCGTATCAACTTCAAGGAATTGTAATTGTTGTGTCTTCCCCCCCGCAGTTTATTTGTGTATTTATTTATTTATTTTTAGCTCCCACAAATAAGTGAGAACATGTGATATTTCCCTTTTTGTGCCTGACTTGTTTCCCTTAATATAATTCTCTCTAGGTCCATCCGTGTTTTTGCAAATGGCAGTATTTCATTCTTTTGTATAGCAGAGTAGTATTCCACTGTGTAGATATACCACATTTTCCTATCCACTCATCTGATGATGGACATTTGGGTTGGTTCCAACTCTTAGCTACTGTAAAGAGTGCTGCAATGAACATTGGAGAACAGGTATACCTTCAACTTGATGATTTCCATTCCTCTGGGTAAATTCCCAGCAGTTGGATAGCTGGGTCATATGGTAGATCTATCTGCAATTGTTTGAGGAAACTCCATACCATTTTCCATAGAGGCTGCACCATTTTGCAGTCCCACCAACAATGTATGAGAGTTCCTTTTTCTCCGCAACCTCGCCAGCATTTATCATTCACAGTCTTTCGGATATTAGCCATCCTAACTGGGGTGAGATGGTATCTCAGTGTGGTTTTGATTTGCATTTCCCAAATGCTGAGTGATGTTGAGCATTTTTCATGTGTCTGTTGGCCATTTGTATATCTTCCTTAGAGAAATGCCTGCTTAGCTCTTTTGCCCATTTTTAAATTGGGTTACTTGTTTTTTTTGTTGTAAAGTTGTTTGAGTTCCTTGTATATTCTGGATATTAATCCTTTGTCAGATGTATATTTTGCAAATATTTTCTCTCACTCTGTTGGTTGTCTTTTAACTCTGTTAATTGTTTCTTTTGCTGTGCAGAAGCTTTTTAGTTTGATATAATCCCATTTGTTTATTTTTCCTTTGGTTACCCGTGCTTTTGGGGTCGTATTCAAGAAGTCTGTGCCCACTCCTACTTCCTGAAGTGTTTCTCCTATGTTTTCTTTAAGAAGTTTTATTGTTTCAGGGTGTATATTTAATTCTTTAATCCATTTTGAGTTGATTTTAGTATATGGTGAGAGGTATGGGTCTAGTTTCATTCTCCATACTACCCAAAGTGATATACAAATTCAATGCAATCCCCATCAATATTCCAATGACATTTTTCTCAGAAGTGGAAAAAACTATCCAGACATTTATATGGAATAACAAAAGACCACACATAGCCAAAGCAATTCTGAGCAAAAAGAAATGAGGCTGGAGGCATAACACTACCTGACTTTAAACTATACTACAAAGCTATAATAACCAAAACAGCATGGTACTGTCATAAAAACAGACACACTGATCAATGGAATAGAATAGAGAATCCAGAAAACTTGTTTAATTTTAAAAGATTGTAACAATTGATTATGCATATTTTGGGGGTTCAGTGTTGACTATTGGTATTTGTGTACAATAATATGTGATGATTGATGTGAATCAATATTATTAGCATGTTCATTATTACAAGTTGTAATTATTCTTTGTGTCCCTTATCTGATTTCTCCCTAACTCCACTCCCCCTCCACTGTTCCCACCTCTAGTTGATTTTGTTTTTGATAATAAGAACTCCTGAACTCAACAGCCCCAACAAAAGCTATGTCCTTGACAATAACCTCTATATAATCACATGGTCACCTAGTCCTCATCTTGTCCTCTGTGGCTCTCTCCCCTCCAACTAGGTACCCATCACCTAGAACCAGTGTTCATCATTCCATTTCTTGCTTTTCTTTTTTTTTTTTGCATCTATATGTATTTCTACAAAATGTGTGTATGTGTATTTAGTTTTCTCTATGTGTGTATATAATTCTCTTTCAAAACAAAATTGAAACCATGTCATATATAATTTTTTTGGTCTTGATTAAAAATATTGTGTCTTGAACATGTCTCCTTTTCATTAAAAATTCTCTGGATGTAGAAAATTAAAAAAAATTATTTTAAAGAATGTAATTCTGCCTTTTGCAGCAACATGGATGAACTTGGAGAAAATTACCTTAAGTAAAGTAAGCCAGGCACAGAGAAAGAAATACCACATGTTCTTACTCATATGTGGAAGCTAAAAACATTGATCTCATAGAAATCGAGAGTAGGATAGTGTTTACTAGACTGGTGGTGGGGAGAGGGTGAGGAGACAGGGAGAGGGTGGTCAGTGGATCCAAAGTTGTACAGTGGTAGGAAGAATGGGATCTAGTGTTCTATAGCAATATAGGGAGAGTAGGGTCAACACAAAGTATTGTGTATCTTTGGCTAGTCGGGATGATGTTGAGTGTTCTCAGCACAAACAGGTGATAAATGTTTGAGGCGAAGGATATACTAAGCACCCTGATATGATCATTGCACACAGTACGAATGTATCCCAATACCATCTTGTACTTCATAAATGGAAACATAAAATTTAATGCTTACGTAATATTCTGTATTATGGTTGGAGTATAATTTATCTGTAATTTCCCCTTCCAGTTGAGCATTTTTGATTCTTTTTGTTGTTGTTGTTACAAATAGTACTGTGTACATTTTTGAAAGATTCTTGGTATTGTTTGTGAAATTGCTTAAATTGCTTCTAAGATAAGTTGTAAAAAATTTCACTTCCTGCCTCCCCATATGCCCCAACCCCCATTCCCAGGATGTCTTAGAAAGGTTGCCAGTTTGATAGGGGGAAAAGTGATATTAAGCATATTTTCATATGTTTATATTTTTTCTCATGAATTCTCCATTCATGTCCACAGCTCATCTTTCTACTGGGACTTTAATGTTTTTCTTATTGATTTGGAAGAGTTATTTATATATTAAAGAAGTTACTCCTAATCTGTCACAGTTATTGCAGATATTTTCCTGGTTTGTCATTTGCCTTTCAATTTTTTTTTTTAAATGATGGCTTGAAAAGAGAGATGGTTTTATTTTTAGGTAATCAATTTATCTCATTCTTTACCTTTGTGATTTATTCCCCTTGATTTTATGATTAGAAAAGCCTTCTCTGTCTTAACATCAGTTAAAGGTTTCTCTATAGGGCCAACCCCATGGCTCACTCGGGAGAGTGTGGCACTGGGAGCGCAGTGGCGCTCCCGCCATGGGCTCGGATCCTATATAGGGATAGCCGGTGCACTCACTGGCTGAGCGCGGTGTGGGCGACACCAAGCCAAGGGTTGCGATCCCCTTACTGGTCACAAAAAAGAAAAAAAAAGGTTTCTCTATATTTTCTTCACATTTTTATGTTCAGTTTTTACATTTTAGATCTTAAATCTATTTGGAATTCATTTTGATATAGGTACGAGGATCTAACTTGATTTTATTCCAACAAATACCCAATTTTCTAGAAACTGTTTTGTGAGTATTTTTCCTTTTCCCACTGGTTTATGATGCCTCCTTTAGCATATGATAGATGTTCCATATTTATGCTCTGGTGTTGTTCAGGGATGTTCATATTATAACTTTGCCCATCAAGTCTTATACCACTAATATGCTGGAATGACTGCAGCTTTATGGTGGGATAGCACCTATTTCTATCAGTTTCTTGTAATATGGTTCTTGAGCATTCTTATCTATTTCTTAATCCAGGGAATTTCAGAATAATTTTGTCACCCCTCCCCTAAAACAAATGGAATTTTGATTGGGAGCAGCATAACTTAATTTGAGAAGAATTGACATTATCACAAATTTAGTGTTCCCATCCAGGGAAGCTTGTACACATATTTTTTCATGTAGGCCCATCCATTTCTTGTTAGTATTTCATGCCCCCCCCGTTAATTTTTATTGTTGTTGGGAATGGAATCATTCACCCAATATAGCTTGATGTACTGGTTGGAAACAGAAGAAACACAGACAAAATTGAATAATTCAAAGAGAGTTTGGGGGGGTGGGAGGATGGGCCGGGGGAGGAGAAAAAGTGGTGGATTAATGGGTACAAAACTACGCTATCTACACTAAGTGAATCATTGTACAGTATATGCATGTATGGAAACAACACACTGCACCCCATGAATATGTACAAGTAAATGTTAAAATAATTTGAACAAAAAATAAAAAAAAGAGAGTTTAATAAATGGATTATTTACCAAGGTCTGGGGGAAGGGAGTGTGTAGGAAAATCATAAGGCACTGGAGAGCACTGCTGGGCTTTTAATAGGGGTGGGGTGGGGTATTTACCACCCCTATGCTGCAGAAGCAAGAGGAAGGGTCAAAGACCAGAACCTGGAAGGGGAGAGTCACGTGGAGAGGGACTCCTTGACAAGCTGGGACATTTGGACGAGACGCCAAGCCTACCGTAGGAAATCTGCAAGGAAGGGAGTTGGAAATGACTATCACAAACTCTCCTCCTTCCCTGATATCCTGCTGGTGCTCCCCATTGACTAAAGCCAACTGCGAGCTATAGAGCCAGGGGTCTACTAGGGTGGTCCACACGGATCAGCCTTGGGGATGGATGGAGAAGAGTGGGGAGGAGACGTGGGGGATGAATGGAAGACGTCTATCGTGTAAAATCCCCCAGCCTTCCCCCATTACATATACCATCTGGTGTTTTCAGCATTTCCAGAAACAATTGATACTTATATCTTCACTCTGTTATCCAAACATTTTTCTAAATACTCACTTCCTTCCAAATTCTAAGAATTTTCCAGTGATTCCCTCGGGCATTCCAAGTATATAGTCATATGATACGAGTAATTATTGTGTCTTCCTGCTTCCCATGGTTGTGTCATACAGTAGGAACACATGCACATGCACATGCATTGGAAAAAAGTTTCATAAAACCCTTAGTATGTGTAATGCCGTGCATCTGATGTGGTGTGATGTTTTCTGTTCTAATTCTAAAGAAAGGAAGACACCTTACTGGTGATCAATCAACCCAATGATTTCCTGCCCCACTCCTGGGTCATGACTTGCAGTTCCAAGAATGAAATGCATGGCAGAGGAGCCATAAGGAAAAGAGTAATGGGTCTCTCCTTGAGTTAGGTGATCCGGGAAGACACTTCTGAGGAAGGACAAGGAGGACTTAGCTATGTGAAGACTGAGGGTTGGTCAGGGGATGGCAGGAAGCGGGTTTCACGCAGAGGAAAGAACAGGTGGAAACAGGCATGGCCTGAGTCAGCGGGGGTGGGTGGGTGGGGGACAGAGAGGCTGGAACATTCCAGTGGGGTCGGAGAGGGAATAGAGATGAGGCAAAGGAGGAGAGGGGTGCAGACTTTTGCGAGCAGGGGCCAGGAGTCTGTATATACTTGTGTATATGTTGCTTGAATGAAAAAACATAACAGCAAATGGTGTGTTCATTTTCCAGGGCTGTGTAACAAATTACCATGAACCTAGAAGCTTAAAACAACACAGATGTATTATTTCACTGTGGGGTCATGTTATCTCCCAGGGTCATAAACTTGGGTATGGGTTACGTGAGTCCTCTGCTCAGGGTCTTTGATATTTTCAAGTATGAGATGCCACTTTCACTTAGAGAAAGTCTCCTCTGAGCAGAGACCTCTGTGGACCTTACCTTGTATGTCTCAGGAAGTCATCCATATGCAAATTGAGCTTGGACTGATGGGCTGAAGACACAGGTGAGCTTTGTCCTCAGAGATGATTTCCCAGCCATGGGCTTCTTTCCTCACCTGATGGTGCCCAGAGGGGTGAGAGACCTGAGTTCATCAGACACCTCAACCCTACGTGTGCTCAAGATGCTGTCCTGGGTACCTGGGGATGGGGGTTATGTGTGCATGGCTGCCATGTGGTGTGTGCCCTGTGGGATCTGCCAGGGCATGATCCCACTGCGTCATGTAGAAAGATGAACAATGAAAGAGAGAGAGAGAGAAAGACAGAGAGAGAAGAGAGAGAGAGAGAGAGAGAGAGAGAGAGAGAGAGAGAGAGAGAGAGAGAGAGAAGCCATCGAGGCCACAGCATCCAGGCAAGGAAAGAAAGCTTTTCAGCTTAGTCTTCAGGGTGGATAAAGAGTACTTTCTGGGTCTGAGGAGCATTCAGACTCATCCTCGCAGGAAGACTTTTCTTTTCTAGAGCTTTCTATGTGGCAGGGACTGCTTTGTAACCAGCAATTCATTCTATGAGTTAGGCACTGTTGTTACTCCAATCTTGGAGATGTGGAAACTGAGGCACAGAGAGGTTGAGTAGCTTGTCCACTTTCACACAGCCAGGCAGTGGCAGAGACGGGATTTGAATCCGAGCTGTTGGGGCTTGTACTGCTATGCTATGCTGCCCAGGGTGGACCAGCTGTGAGGACCAGGACCACGTATTTCCTTAGACATCATTGTACCCCGTAGTAGATGGTCAAAACAAATTTGGAAAAATGAGTTAATGAATGAATGAGTGCTAATAGAAGCTGAGTCTAGTTCATATTTTGGGTGGCAGTGTGCTCAAGGGGGCTGTGTTGAGGAGTGAGTAGCGGCTGGTCTAAGCTAACAGTAGAAATTGTGCTTCCCTTCCAGTGATTGTTTTAAGAGTTGTCCTCCTTTCTGTCTTGGAGCATGGCTCTGTGTGGAAGTGAGGCCTGGAAAGGTCCAAGTTATCCACCCCCAGGCCTGAAGATGCTTGTCCACAGGGCAAAGACTCTGGGGAAGAGATGACATCGTGCAGACATAGAGGTGCTGCTGTACTTGACTCCCTCTGGAAGTCTTATTATATGAGATATCAAGCTCCTATTGTTGAAGCCACTTTTATTTGAGAATTCTTTTCCTTGCAACCAAAAGCATTCTAACTCACAACTTGTTTTTGAATTCATTTTTAAAAATTCGTTCATACATTCCATCCAGTAAATATTTATTGTGCACTTACTGTATGATGGGTCCTACAAGAGGGCCTGGGGATTCAATGATGAACTTAATCATGAATAAGGCAGAAACTGACCCTTTAGTAGACAGTGGGGGGTGGGGGACCCTTTAATAGATGGGTACTAATCATATAGACAGATCAATGGGTGTTTACCACTGTGAGAAGTGCTTTGAAGGCGAGTACACAGTGATGTCAGAGTGTGTGATGTGGGGATTAATCTTGTAGGGAGATCAGGAGGGTTTCCCTGAGGAAGTGGTACTTGGGTGAGATCTAAAAGAAGAGTAGGAATTAATTTAGTAGGGGGGCATGGAGGAGGTATGTTCTGGGCAGAGGCCCTGAGGTCGGAGGGAAATTGGAGACTTCAGGAGGTGAATGACGAGAGGGTGAAGCTATACTGGGGACAGTGAGGGGAGGTGGGCAGGGCTGGTCCTTCTAGTGCAGGGTCATACCAAAGCCTCTAGGCTTTATCCCAAGACCCACAGGGACTGTTTAAGCAGCAGAGGATGAGATTGGATTTGCACTTTGGAAAATCAATGCAAAGCACACAATTTGGGTTGAAAGCTGTAGCAAGATTCTGCAGAATAATGGCCATTCTGAAATCATGGTAGGGCCATGAGCCCTTTTCTGCCTCCCTGTGCGACCCCTGGTTGGAGCTCTAGGGGCTGATGAGTTTAACTTGATTGCTTGTTTAGATGCAGTGAATTATCTCTGATTGGTGCACGTTCCTCCTCCTATCGTTTACTCACTTCTATGGCTTCCATTTGAGGAGCGAGGTGGCGTGATTTTGACAGCTATGGTGCATGAATCCATTTAGTAAAAGCAAGGAAGACATTCCTGCTTTCCCAGCTTGGCAAGATCCAAGCCCAGCAGGAGTGAAAGGGCCCACAGAGAGGCCCAAGATGGGAGAAAAATGACATTTAAAAAAAATTACTTGAACTAAGCTCTGCCCTTGGACTCCCTAATTTCCTGTTACATGAACCAATAAATTCTTTTTATTATTATTTTTTAAATGCTCAAACATATTAAATAAAAGCGAGGTGGACTGTGGGCAGAACGGGAAACCACGGGGTGTGAAAAGAATCTAAAATACTCAGAGGCCCTCAATGGCAGTCTGCACACTATGGTGGGACTGCTGTCCAGTCACAACCAAGTCTGGTTCCTCACGCGCCACTCCTCTGGGCATCAGCGATTTGGCTCTAGGTTTGGGTTGGGTGGGTAAAACCTATGAATTTCCCACACTGTTGGAACTCTGAATGGAGCTGTGCAAAGTGTCAGGATGGGGTGGACATACTTTCTGCTGGACAGTGCAAGGCAGCAAGAGGAAGGAAGGAGAAAGGATGCCCCCAACAGACAGCACACGCAACAGATGGAGTGGTCAAGCACAGGGGACATGTGACAAGTTCATTTAAAGGCCCTGGATGGACAGGAGGGATTGACTTGGCCTCCTTGTATGTACTTTGGGCTGGGGTGGACAGAGTTCAGCTGCTTCTATACACACACTCCTCCCTGTGAGCCCTCTGGGTCTGGTCCCCTTAAAGACCCCCTGACCTCCTCAAGGAGATGTCTCACCCCCTTCTCTCCCTCTTCCAACCCAAGCAACCCTTTCCAATGTGTTTTTATGGACTTTTAAGTCTCAAAAGGTATTTTCTCTCTCAACAAAATGTTCTCTTGCAAATGAGAAGTTCAGAGCTTCAAAATGATTGATTCACATGTAGCATTTAAGAGCCTTCTTTAAAAGTTAGAAAAATGGAAATTTTTTTTCTCTTTGTACCCACTCAACAAATGTATATTGAGCATTTATTATGTGCTAGGTGTGTTCTGCCTGGGGTGCTGGGGATACAGTTGTGAACAAAACAGACACAGCTCCTTGCTTTCATGAAGCTTATATTCTGGTTAGGGGAGAAAGAAAGAAAGAAAGAAATACATGTATAGAGTGAGAAGGGGGTATGTCCCTGATCCAAGTGTCCTGATTCTCTTAAAATCAATGCACATGTCTCCTGTTGACCTGGGGAAAGTTCCCCCACAAGGAGATGTGAAACAGAAAGGCACCAATCTGACGATTTCAAGATATCATAAAGCAACTGGAATGGCACCATCTGAAATTCAGTTCTGGCATGTTCCTGCAGGAGAAATGTCAGTTTCCACAGCTTGTCACTCAAGGTCTGCAATATGACTGACACGTTCAAGTCTTACCCTCAGTCCTTCCGTTCACAGGCTCCACGTTCCTGTTGAATGAAGACTGTGTATGGACCTTTGCACATGGCACATGTCTCCTGCCTCTGAGTCTTTGCCATGGCCATTCCTCCTGTCCAGAGGCCCTGCCCTATCCTTTCTGACTTTTAGAATTCTATCCGTTCTTCAAAATCCGACTGAAAGTACTTGAACCTAGGTGTCAGAGAAAGTCATATACATGTGGTTTCAAATCCTGGCTTAGCCTTAAGCTTGGGCAAATCACTGTTCTCTCTGAACCTTCATTTTATCCTCTCTAAACTGGGGATAGTGAAAACGCTTGTCTTACAGGTTGGTATGAGTATTAAGTGAGCTAACAGCAAAGAGCTTACCACGTAGCAAGCACTCATTAAACACAAACCATTGTTTTCCTCTGTAATGAGATGAAACTTTGGAGGATGTATGTTGGGAAGGGTGAATGTATTTTGCATGTGCATAAATACAAATCTTTGGGAAGCCACAGGGTGGACTGTGGTAGGCAGAAAAAAGATCCCCAAAGATGCTAACATCCTAATCCTCAGAAAATGTAAATAAGTCACTCTACGTAGCAAAGGGGATCCTGGATTATCTGGGTGAGCTCAATGAAATCGAGATGTCATTGTAAGAGGGGAGCAGGAGGGTCAGAGTTAGAGACTGGCTGGAAGATGCTATGCTGCTTGTTTATGATTGAGGAAGGGGCCGAGAGCCAAGGAATGAAGGTGGCTTCTAAAAGCTGGAAAATGCAAGGAAATAGATCATCTCCTAGACATCATTTCTCCTACAGAAGGAATGCAGCCCTTCTGACAACTTGATTTTAGCCCAGACCCATTTCAGACTTTTGGCCTGTAATGCTATAAGACAATAAATGTGTGTCATTTTAAGACACTAAATTTGTGGCAATTTGTTATAGCAGCAGTAGAAATATACCCCCATTTTTAGTGATTTATCCTCTTCCTTTTGTAAACTTGGCAGATTCCACTGAGGTTATTGCTATCTATTCAATACTCCTAGATCAGTTACTTAGCATGAAAGCACTTTCCTTAATTCCTAGTTACCACCTACCTGCACAGGAATTTCTTGTTCTCCTTATGCTAAAATAATCTAAATTATGGTGACAACATAGCCTGACACGGCTCGGAGGTCAAAAGCCTGGGCTGTGGACCCACACAGACCTGGGTTTGAATCCTGGCCAGGCCCCTGACTTGCTGTGAGAACTTAGGGAAGTGACTACCCATCTCCAGTCTTTAGTACCCTCATCTATAAGTTAGGAATACTAATTCAGGGTTATCTTAAAGAATATATGAAACACATGTAAAACTCTCAGTACCATGCCCGGCACAAAGTTAATACTCACTAAATATTAGTGGTTATTATTATTATTACCATTAATTGCATTGTTATTGTTATTCTGATGTGATTATGGGCTTGTGACCATTGTAAGGTGACTTCTGGATTTTTAGGGATTATGTAAACTGTAGTCTGAAAAAGCCCAGACTTTGCTGCTCAGGGATTGCTGTTCCACAGAGCACACACATGGATGGATTAGTTATGGAGGAGTAGGTTATAGTGGATGGACGAGGGGACTCCTCAGGAGGAGTTTTGAGTAGGGAGTGAGGCAGTCAGATGGGATAAGTAACACTGAGTCCTCACTGTGTGCCTGGCACTTGCCAAAGGCTTTGAAAGCATTTGCTAATTCTCTGCTCCTAACAGTCCTCTGGGGAGTGGGAATTAGTGTGCCCATATGACAGAGGAGAAATCAAAGCTCAGGGAAGCTAATCAACCTGCCCCAGGTCTGGCACCCACACACGTACTCACCAAGCCTGTCGCCTGTAGCGCTTCACATTCTTGGGAAGGATCCAGAAATCCCAAGAAGACAGCTGTGAGCCAATGCTGGAATTCCCCAGGAAGAGATACCACCCACCCAGGTCAGGGCTGGGAAAGCTTTTTAGCTGAAACCATACAGCTCACTCACTGAAGGAGGAAGGTGGGATGGAGCTGGCAGTGCCTTCCCGGCCACAGCTCTGGATAAAGCCACTCAGGCGTGTTTTTAAGTGAGGTTGCCGTAGGGGGTGTGCAAAATAAAGCCTGTGTTATTGATGTTTCCCATCACGAAGCTTACAGTTTCTTCATTTCTGGTCCCTGAGCCTCAGGACTCCTCAGTACAGATGCCAAATTGCTTCATGCTCTGGAAAGTGGGGTGCCTCTTAACTAAGGAAAAAAAAATTTGGCATTTTCAACCACCAGCCCCAACTGTTACAGCTTCTTATCATATTAACAAGGTGTCCACAGCATTCCCTAGAGAGCACTTTGTTTTTTTTTCATTCTTTCCTTTCCCAGAAAGGGCTTTATTGTCTCCTCTTTTCTGACTACTGAAGGGATTTCATATTCTTTGCCTTTTGCATTGGTCTAGTGTTGTTACATCCAATACAGTATCTACAATATCCATGTGGTTTTCACACTTGAATTAATTAAAATAAAATATAATAAAAATTCAGCTTCTCAGTTGCAGTAGCCACGTTTCGAGTGCTCTTGCAGCTATAGCAAACCAGATACCAAATAGCTATGGCTACCACGTCTGACAGTGCAGATATAGAATGTTTCCGTTGTCACGGGCAGTTCTACTGGACAGTGCTGGTCTAGGGCATTCATTCATTCGTTCAGCTCTTATTTACTGAGCACCTGCTATGTGCCAGGCACTGTTCCAGGTTTTAGAAAGCAAGTGGTCAAAAAGAAAAGCAAATCTCTTCCCTCATGGCAGATAATCAGGGCGGGTAAGACTATCAACAGGAAAGTAGTTGCAGAATGTAAAAAGAGTCCCAAAGGAGACTAGCATGGGTGAGGTGACAGAGAGTGATGGAGGTGGGGTTGTTTTAAAAGGCAAATACAAGGTGAGTGTTGACATTTCCCCCTCAAATCCCCTTCCTGCCCCTGGGTCCCTAAAAGCTCATGACTTCAGCCCACTTACTAAATCTTGCTTGCTCAGAATGCGGGGGGATGGAGAAGGACATCCCCAGAATGGTGGCTTCTTCTTTGCGTGGGGTTGTGTGGTACTTAGTGATGAGATAAAGAGGTCGTCCAGGTGCACCCCTTGCCATGGATACACCATGGTTCTAATAGCCATTGCACCAAGAAAAAAAACCAAGGGTGATCACTTGGTTGACCACAAACTTGGGAATGCAGGGTGTCAGGTTTTTTCCTGGGGGGGAGGAGAGTGTTGCCATAATGGGATCTCTATTCAAAAGCATAGTCTCCTCTTCCAGTTACTTCCTTTTCCTCAGCTGCTAAGGAATTAGGGTCCAGCTTTAGTAACTGACCTACTTCTACCCTGCAACACTGTGGGTTGATATTTTCCTCTAAATGGGTTTGCTTAAAGCAAAAGTGGTAATGCCAGTGTCTTGTCACTCGGTAAGAGATTTATGACCTTTAACCAACAGAATGAAGGGTTTCAGTGGAAATGCTCTATGTGTCTGCCTACGGGTAGACCCCGTGGATGTGGGTTGGTTAATTGTTGGGGCTGATCCAGGCGTGCTGACTTCCACGGTTGCTTCTTAAGCATCCTGGGTTGATGTCCCTCTTCCAGAGAGCTTGGGCAGAGGTGACACCTGGACCCCCATGGCTTCCTTTAATATTTCCATTTGAGTCAATTTTATAATGTCTCTGGCTTAGGATACTGAAATTTGAAATGACCTCTGGGAACTTATTCACCATCAGTCCAAGCACAGAATTACTACTTGGATTTTCAGGGTGAAGTTGGCACCTGGCTGGACATAACATGGCAGAAAAAATTGGGGGTAGTCACAGTCATAATTCTGGGTGGCATTCTGATTGAGGGAATTAAAGAGCCAGGCTAAGATCCTATGTTTCACTCAAGAAATACAAGCTCTGGGGAAATAATCCCTGCTTGTTCTTTATTCTTGGTGGAGACTTTTGCTCTCACTGTCTCATGACTTATATTTTTTATGTTTTTACCATATGCCAGGTTATATGTCCCAATTCTCCTAACAACCCTGTAAGGTTGGCTCTATCCATCATTTCCATTTTACCAATGAGTGAACTGAAGGTCAGACATTTGAGATAATTTCTAGCCACACCATGACTGAGCCACAGAGCTGGGATTCAAACACAGGAGTCCAACTCCATGACCAATTCTCCTAATTGGGGTGGGTATGTCTTTAACAGAAAACACTTAAGAGATGTGTCCTTATGCTTGGAGTCTTGGCAGGCAACAGCACCTAGCCAGAATTTAATGCTACTCTTTGGTTTTCATTGAATTTATTTGTACTTGAAATGATATTGGTTTTCTATTTACAGTAGTGATAAAAACTTCCTCCAAAAGTAAATGTCTTTGTGTAAAAAAAAAGTGATTCTATTTAAAGAAAAACTATTAAGTAATTATAAATGTGGTGTGGATGTGGCAAAAAATAGTGACGGTGGCATGGAATGCTCCACATCTTCCATTGAGGCTAAGACATGGGGGCGTTTGTTGGTTATAAAGGCTTGTTTGCTACGGCGAAGGGCAAACAGGTGACCCTTCTGAGCACTTAGGAGGTGAAATCTGTGTTTGTGTGAACTTAGAGACTGCTGTGGCAGAGCTGAGAGCTGGCATGCATTGATGGAAGCCAATAGGGGTATTTCTCTGGAACATCTTGGAAGGAGGAGAATTGATTGTGGCTAAGCAGGGCAAATTTTAAGTCTTATACTGGGAAACACTTCTCTATCTCCTTTAATGAGAATTGAGATGAAACCTCCACTGTGTGCCAGACACGTTGTGTTCACCACCTCACTTAATCCTCACAACTACTCCTGGACACCTATGGTCCCATTTTACAGATGAGGAAACTGAGGCTCTGAAAAGGTAAGTTACTTGTCTAAGGTCACACATTTATGATTGATGGAGTCAGGACTTGCATGCAGGGTGTCTGACTTCGGAGACCCTGCTCTTAACTTCTACATGATAGTTATTCATTAGAGTGTTTATACATGTTCTATTTCTTCTCTTTGCATCTCAGTTCTCTGATGGATCTCAGAAGAGTCATCAATTTTCAGTTTGCTCATTTTCTTTCTTGTTGTCTGGACAGGAGTGATGGCTTCCCTGCTGTTTACATGCTGGACTGAAAACTGGAAGTCTCTCCTTCATTTTTGAAACATATTTTCAAAGGGTATAGAATTTTGAATTGACAACCTTATTATTATCATTTTTTTCTTTTAGCACTTTAAAAATCTCACTCCATTTTCTTCTGGATTGCATGGTTTCTGATTAGAAGTCTCCTATAATGCTTATTGTTGGTTCCCCGTATGTAATGTGTCATTTTTCTCTGGTTGTCTTCAAGATTTTCTCATTATCTCCTCTTTAGGGACCATGATTGGATTGAACTTCCCTCCTCCCACTGAATGTTGATAGGACCAAGTAACCTTGTTTTGGCCAATGGAATATAAGGAGTAGGTTTAAGATTTGGTGCACGATTTGCTGTATTCTTTCTCCTAATGCTGTGACAAGTGGCAACAATGTTTTAAGAGGGTGGTCACTCTGTAGATCTGGGTCCCTCTGTGAGGACAGTATGGACCAGAACCCCCAGCTGACCCACCATGAACATGTAGCATACGGTAAACAAATTTTTGTGCTTATTAAGACTTGGGGGCTTTGTTATTATAGCACAGCCCAGCCTATCCTAACCCAGTCTGATAGACTAGCCACCCTCCTTCAGATAGAAATGAACATGATGGCTAATGGGACAGGGAGCAGCAATAAAAAGTTCTTGCTTGTAAACCCAACTCGCTGACAACCACAAAGATATAAAGGGAGCGAGAAAGAAGGGATAGAACAAAAGAAAACAAAAACAAAAACAAAAACAAACTCAACCATCCCTACAGAAATCTCACAGCCCACTCCCTCATTTTGCAAACAGCAATAGCACTGCTAGATAATTAAGATGCACATGCCACCTGACATTAAGCAGCCTTTTGTGAACTGTTAATTAAGATGTAATCAGTCACATATTTTATTCTTACCGAATTAGAAGATTAGTGTTAATTTCTGGCAGGGTTCCCTTACTCCCTGTTGAAGGAAATCAATGTATCTGAACATAATTTAACAAGAAGAAGATGGTACCACAGTGAAAACAGGCTAGGGAGACATTAACTTGACGTTTTAGGTAATTCAGTAGGTCCAGCAAAAGAGGAGTGATTGACAAAGTCATTATTTCTTCCACCAAGGGTAGAAAGCACATTTCTGATGATGAATTAAAATTTTTGTAGTGAAAGAGCACAGTGAGAATTAAGAGTAGGGGGGATGAAGTGCCCACTCACCTCGTATATGACTTCTAGACAAGGATCATCCATCGTGGAATTTACATTCCTGGCTTGGACTGAGGGAAGCGACCACAACAGAGCACAGCTGGGCAAGTGTGGGCTGGTACAGATGGGATGCTTATTTGCAAGGCCTTTTCAGGTCAGACCTGGTGAGGGCTGCTGTTTGCAGAAGGCCTGCCTGGTTGGGAATACAGCAGGCACTTAATAAATGTATTTTGAATGGGTAAGAATATTAGCTATCCCCCAACTAAGATTTGTAAACTCTGCAGAAATGTCCTTGAATGTATCACACAGTCTCAATGCATTGAAACCTTTTCTTAAACCCATTAAAAATGTGGGATTAGTTAATGGTCAATAGTTATTTATTGGCAAACCTATTAGGGTGTTATCTGTTTATGAGGATGATATTGACAGACTATGGAAAGGTGGGTGGGGGTGAGTGGGCAGCCTGGGCTCTGGCCCTAGATGGCGTCTGAGAGAGAGGCAGGTAGTCTCTCAGGTGTCCGGGTGGCACAAAGGGGGAAGGTGGTGGACCAGGTGAAGCATCTGATCTGACATCATCAAGCCCAAAGGTAATGACAGAGTGAGGCCAGGAAAGACCAAATCATTGGGTACAGGACAGAGGATGGGAATGAATTCAGGAGATATTCCTTCTGATGTTAAAGTGTAGAGAGAGTTCCAGTTAGATAGAAAGAATACTTTCTGGTGCTCTAGGGTGACAAAAGCTAATAATATTGTATATTTCAAGATAGCCAGAAAAGTGGATCTTGAATGTTAGAACCACAAAGAAATGATAAATATTTTGGTGATAGATACGCTCAGTATTCTGATTGGATCATTATACAATGTACTCATGTATTGAAACAACAAACTGTATCCCATAAATGTGGCTTTAGCATAATGTAAATAAAAAAATAAAAAATAAAAATGAAAAAATAAAATAAAAAACTATGTAGAGGGAGGGGCTGTTAGAGGGTGCTTGGGCCTTGCCTGTTTGCTGGAAGCTGACTCAGTTGGTCTTGGGTTTATAGCGCAGGGTGGCTTCCTGCCCACCCCCTGTACTTGCCTCGACCTGTACTTCTCTCTCCTCTCCTCCTCTCTGACCCCTCCCTTCTGCCTTTCTTTCTACTCTTTTCCCACCATTCCTTTGTCCTTTTTTCCCTTCCTCCCATCCCCCCTCACTCCTTCCCTTCCTCCCACACTATTTATGGAGAATTTACAATAGTGCAGTATCTCTATTAGCAAAGCAGGAAGACTCAGACTTTGTCCTTGTGAGTCCAGTCTATGGAAGAGACACACAACAGACAGTTATAGAGTGTCACAAACAAACAATACGGGAAGGATTAGTACCCCAGACTCAGGGGTGGAGGATGTCAGGAGAGGATCTAGCTAAGGTCTGAATCAGGTGGGGGTGCTTAAGGGCCCATGTGGGCCACAGAGTGCAGGTGGTGGAGGGACGTCAGAGGGTAGAGACAAGCCTGGAGCAGTGACAGACCAGCTTACCTGAGCCCATTTGGTTTCTTTTCTTTCCTTCCTTCCTTCTTTCCTTTTTATTTATTTGTTTGTTTATTTATTTTTTTAGCTCTCACTTATGAATGAGGACATATGGTATTTCTCTTTCTGTGCCTGGCTTATTTCACTTAACATAATTTTCTCCAAGTTCATCCGTGTTACTGCAAATGGCAGAATTTCAGTCTTTTTATGGCAGAGTAGTATTCCTTTGTGTATATATACTACATTTTCTTTATTCAGTCGTCTGGAATTGCTGGATTGTATGGCAGTTCTATCTGTAATTTTTTGAGAAACCTCCATACTGTTTTCCATACAGGCTGCACCAACTTGCAGTCCCACCAACGATGTAGGAGGATTCCGCTTTCTCTGCATCCTCACTAGCATTTGATATTCTCTGTCTTTTTGATAATGGCCAGTCTAACTGGAGTGAAATGATATCTCAATGTGGTTTTGATTTGCATCAAAACCCTGATGCTGAATGATGTTGAGCATTTTTTCATGTGTCTGTTGACCATTCCTATGTCTTCCTTTGAGAAATGCATAATCAGCTCCTTTGCCCATTTTTTAATTGGGTTATTTGTTTTCTTACTGTTAAGTTGATAGAATCCCATTTGTTTGTTTTTATTTTGTTGCCTGTGCTTTTGGCATGTTATTCATAAAGTCTTTGCCCAGTCCTACTTCCTGAAATGTTTTTGTTTTCTTTTAGGAGTTTTATAGTTCCAGGTCTTACATTTAAGTCTTTAATCCATTTTGAGTTGATTTTGATATATGGCAAGAGGTATGGGTCTAGTTGCATTCTTCTACATATGGATGTCAGGTTTTCCCAACACCGTTTATTGAAGAGGCGGTCTTTTCATCAGTGTATGTTCTTGGTGGCTTTGTCAAAGATCAGTTGGCTGTAAGTATGTGGGTTGATTTCTGGGTCTTCTGTTCCATTTCATTGGCCTGAGTGTCTGTTTTTATGCCAGTATCATGCTGTTTTGGTTACTATAGCTTTGTAGTATAATTTAAAATCAGGTAGTGTTATGCCTCTGGTTTTATTTATTTTTGCTATGGATTGCTTTAGCTATTCAGGGTCTTTTGTTGTTTCTTATGAATGTTAAGATTGCTCTTCTATTTCTGTGAAGAAGGTCATTGGTATTTTGTTGGGGATTACATTGAATCTGTAGATCAATTGCTTTGGATAGTGTGGACATTTTCACAATGTTAATTCTTCCAATCCAAAAGCTTGGAATGTCATTCCATCTTTTTGTGTCCTCTTTAATTTCTTTCAACAGTGATTTATAGTTCTTGTTGTAGAGATCTTTTACCTCCTTGGTTAAATTGATTTCTAGGTATTTTATTTCCTTGGTGACTATTGTAAATGGGCTAGCTTTCTTGATTTCTTTTTCTGCTAGTTTGTTGTTGAAGTGTAAAAATGCTACTGATTTTTGCATGCTGATTTTGTATCCTGCAACTTTACTGAAATTGTTTATCAACTCTAAGAGCTTTTTGGTTGAGTCTTTAGGTTTTTCTATATGTAGGATTATGTCATCTGCAAACAGGGACAATTTCACTTCATATTTTCTGATCTGGATGCCCTTTTTTTCTTTGTCTTGCCTGATTGCTTGGCTAGTACTTCCAATACTATGTTAAATAGGAGTGGTGAGAGTGGGCGTCCTTTTCTTAGTGCTGTTCTTAAGGGAAAGACTTTCAGCTTTTCCTCATTTAGGATGATACTAGTGATTGGTTTGTTATATATGGTTTTTATTGTGTTGAGATACTTTCCTTCTATACCTAATTTGCTGAGGGTCTTTGTCATGAAGTGATGTTGAATTTTGTCAAATGCTCTTTCTGCATCTATTGAAATAATTACATGGTTTTTGTCCTTGACTTTGTTGATATAGTTTATCACATTTATTGAGTTATGTATGTAGAGTCATCTTCATTTCCGTGGGATGAATCCCAATTGATTGTGATGTATAATTTTTTGGGTGTGTTGCTGTATTCTATGCACTAGTATTTTATTCAGGATTTTTGTGTCTATGTTCATCAGAGATATTGGCCTGTAGTTTTCTTTTTTGTTGTATCTTTGTCTGGTTTTGGTATCAGAGTGGTGCTGGCCTCATATAGTGAGTTTGGGAAAATGGTCTCTATTTCAATTTTTTGGAATAGTTTGAAGAGAATTGGTATTAATTCCTCTTTAAAGTTTTGGTAGAATTCAGCAGTAAAGCCATCTGGTCCTGGACTCTTCTCTGTTGGGAGACTGCTGATTATTGTTTCAATCTTGTTGCTTGTTATTGGTCTTTTCAGGCTTTCTATTCCTTCTTGGTTCAGTCTTGGTAGTTTTTATGTCCAGAAATTTATCCATTTCTTCCAAGTTTTCAAATTTGTTGGCATATAGGTGTTTATAATAGTCTCTAATGATTCTTTGTATTTTTGTGATATTAGCTGTAATGTCTCCTTTTTCATTTGTGATTTTTGTTATTTGGGTCTTTTCTTCTCCTTCTTTTTTTGGTTAGCCTAGCTAATGGTTTGTCTATTTTATTTATCTTCTCAAAAAATCAAATTTTTGTTTCATTGATCTTTATATTGCTTTTCAGGTTTCTATTTCATTTAGTTCTGCTCTGATCTTAATTATTTCTTTCTATCTATTAATTTTAGGATTGGGTTGTTCTTGTTTCTCTAGTTCTTTGAGGTGTAGCATTAGGTTGTTTATTTGAAATCTTTGTATTCTTTTCATGTAAGCATTTATCCAATTGGTTTCTTAGGGTATGACATAGTTCCTGGGTTTATAGGCAGACTTTCTAGGTGTGGCCCCTGAAATTCCACCTGCTAATCTTCAGAAGCTGTGAAAGTACCACTGCTGTGATTGTGTTCTGCTGTATGGCACAGTTTCTTGTGGGTCCACTGTAATATCATGAAGATTGAAAAGCAGAGAGCTTTCTCTGGCTGGTGGCAGAAGGGAAGGTGGGAGAGATTTGAAATGTGAGACAGACTCGAAGTGCTGCTGTGGTTTGAAGATGGAGAAAGCCATAGGAGAAGAGGTGTGGGCAGCCCCTCGGAACACAGAGGGACTCCTCACCAACAGCCACCTAGGAAATGGGACCCCAGTCCCACAGCCACAAGGAATAACACCCTGCATGGGCTTAGAGGCAGAGTATTCACCAGTTCCTCCAGATACGAGTCCAACTCAGCTGATCTTATGACTTTGGCCTGGGAGACCCTGGAAAGAGAACCCAGCAGAGTCTGCTGGACTTCTGACCTGCAGAACCATGAGATGACCAAAGGGTGCCATTATAAGCAGCCAGATTTGTGGTCGTTTGTTATGGAGCAATAGCAAACTAGCACATTGTACTTGCTTTGGCCAGAGTCAAGCTGGTTTCGGGTCAATGAAGTAGATTTAAACAAACGTGGTGGATTTATGTCCTGCCTCTGTTTAATGTAGCTTGGTTGCTTTAGGTAACCAGGGAATAATAAGAAAAATAGAAACTATTTCCATATGCACATTTTCATTCTGTTGCAAGACATTTAAAAATAGCACTGAGGATTTTTTTATGAACATGTACTTTCTTTCAACGCGTGCGCGCGCGCACACACACGCACCCCATACAAACGTTGCATCCACCTTTTTCTTAAATAAAAAAATGGGATTCTGCACAGATAGGGGCCTGAATTTGGCTTCCTCCTCCTCTCCTAGCCAACTCAAATCCATCAGACTCTCCTGAGCCAAATGGCTGTGAGGCCTTGGGGGTGGCCCTAGGCCAAGCTGGCTTTGGCTGTGTAGGTCCCAGCAGAGAGAACCAGGTGAGGTCAGAGTGTGTTGGGTCTTGGGAAGAACTTGGTTCTGAGGAAGTTAAGTGAAGCCCTAGAGGGAAAGTCCATGAGGTTCCTTGCCCCAGTGAGTCCAAGAAGAAAAATCACCACCTGTCTAAGTGGGCCTGAGAACACAGAGATCACAAAACAAGAGTCAGGCATATTTGATTCTTTAATTATTAAAAAAGACATTTGAGTGGCAAAACATACCATAAATAAAGTCAGGAGATGAATAATAGACTTGGAAAATATGCAAAAAACATGGGAAAGGATCTTACTTATCCACACGGGCTTAAGAAACCCAATAGGAAAATAAGCATGGGAGCCACTGTCAGCTGAGCAAATCCTGAAGGCCACCAACATGTGTGAAAGTATGTTCATACTTGGTGACATGGAAACTAAAACCAACATCTGTTTGTACCTAATCAAATGTCAAGAATATAAAAAGAGCCATGATGCCTGCTGCTGGTGGGAAAATGGGAGAAAGTATGTCCATCCACCACTGGTCAAAGGGAAAAGCAACCTGTTAGTAGCTATTAATTAAAGTTAAAATACACAAACCTCTTGATTGAGTCATTTTACTCCTGGAAATATAGCCCATGGAAATAAAAGCACCAGTAAGCAAGGATATGCATCTGAGGATGTTTAATGTGGCACTGTTTAATGTGGCACTGTTTGTAGAGGAAGAAGGGGGGAGAGAGAGAGAGAGAGAGAAAGTAGAGGAGGAGGAGAGACAAGGAGCATCTTTTAAGAAAACTTTTTGTTTTGAAATAGTTATAGACACACAGGAGGTTGCAACAATGGTAAACAGAGTTCCATGAAGCCTTCCCTCAGCTTCCCCCAGTGGTGACATTTTATAAAACTGTAGTACAATATCACAATCAGGAAACTGACATTGGTGCAATTTGTTGATAAACTACAGACCTCACTCAGTGTTGCCTTGCCTCCCATGGATTTGTTACCTCTCTTCCCCTGGGTGATGGAGTTGCAAAGGATTACTCAAAGCCCATCTCTTCTTTTTTTTTTTTTTGTCGTTTTTTCGTGACCGGCACTCAGCCAGTGAGTGCACCGGTCAGTCCTATATAGGATCCGAACCCGTGGCGGGAGCGTTGCCGCGCTGCCAGCACAGCACTCTACCAAGTGCACCACAGGCTCGGCCCAAAGCCCATCTCTTCTGATCAGTGAGAAACCCTGAAGTGGTTAATCTCCCAGAATCCTCAAGAGAGAGGCATTCCTTCCACTTGGGAAATTAACCACGAACTGGGGTTCTCTTCCAGCATTTATTCTCCAGACCAGGAAGTTGCAGGAAGAGAACATAGGTGGGGTTATAGTTTAACAATATAGGCTGGTAACATTTAGTAAAACAAGCCAGATAACATCCCATACGGCAATATCAGTGATCCACCAACAAAAGCCTGGTCTTAGCAAACATTCCTTCTCCATACAGAAGCTTCCCAGTATCTTTTCTATTTTTTTTTTTTAAATTTTATTTTGTCGATATACATTGTAGCTGATTATTGCTTCCCATCACCAAAACCTCCCTCCCTTCTCCCTCCCTCCCTCCCCCCCGACAATGTCCTTTCTGTTTGCTTGTTGTATCAACTTCAAATAATTGTGGTTGTTATATCTTCTTCCCCCCCCAGTTTGTGTGTGTGTGTGTATGTGTGTGTGTGAATTTATATATTAATTTTTAGCTCCCTCCAATAAGTGAGAACATGTGGTATTTCTCTTTCTGTGCCTGACTTGTTTCACTTAATATAATTCTCTCAAGGTCCATCCATGTTGTTGCAAATGGCACTATTTCATTCGTTTTTATAGCTGAGTAGTATTCCATTGTGTAGATGTACCACATTTTCCGTATCCAGTCATCTGATGATGGGCATTTGGGCTGGTTCCAACTCTTGGCTATTGTAAAGAGTGCTGCGATGAACATTGGGGAACAGGTATACCTTCGACTTGATGATTTCCATTCCTCTGGGTATATTCCCAACAGTGGGATGGCTGGGTCGTATGGTAGATCTATTTGCAATTGTTTAAGGAACCTCCATACCATTTTCCATAGAGGCTGCACCATTCTGCAGTCCCACCAACAATGTATGAGAGTTCCTTTTTCTCCGCAGCCTCGCCAGCATTTATCGTTCAGAGTCTTTTGGATTTTAGCCATCCTAACTGGGGTTAGATGGTATCTCAATGTGGTTTTGATTTGCATTTCCCGGATGCTGAGTGATGTTGAGCATTTTTTCATATGTCTGTTGGTCATTTGGATATCTTCCTTAGAGAAATGCCTACTTAGCTCTTTTGCCCATTTTTTAATTGGGTTGCTTGTTTTCTTCTTGTAAAGTTGTTTGAGTTCCTTATATATTCTGGATATTAATCCTTTGTCAGATATATATTTTGCAAATATTTTCTCCCACTCTGTTGGTTGTCTTTTAACTCTGTTAATTGTTTCTTTTGCTGTGCAGAAGCTTTTTAGTTTGATATAATCCCATTTGTTTATTTTTCCTTTGGTTGCCTGTGCTTTTGGGGTCGTATTCATGAAGTCTGTGCCCAGTCCTATTTCCTGAAGTGTTTCTCCTATGTTTTCTTTAAGAAGTTTTATTGTCTCAGGGTGTATATTTAAATCCTTAATCCATTTTGAGTTGATTTTAGTATACGGTGAGAGGTATGGATCTAGTTTCATTCTCCTGCATATGGATATCCAGTTATCCCAGCACCACTTGCTGAAGAGGCAGTCCCTTCGCCACTGAATAGGCTTGGTGCCTTTGTCAAAGATCAGATGGCAGTAAGTGTGTGGGTTGATTTCTGGATTCTCTATTCTATTCCATTGGTCAGTGTGTCTGTTTTTATGCCAGTACCATACTGTTTTGGTTATTATAGCTTTGTAGTATAGCTTAAAGTCAGGTAGTGTTATGCCTCCAGCTTTATTTTTTTTGCTGAGCATTGCTTTGGCTATTCGTGGTCTTTTATTGTTCCATATAAATGTCTGAATAGTTTTTTCCATTTCTGAGAAAAATGTCTTTGGAATTTTGATGGGGATTGCATTGAATTTGTATATCACTTTGGGTAGTATGGACATTTTCACTATGTTGATTCTTCCAATCCAAGAGCATGGAATATCTTTCCATCTTCTTGTATCCTCTCTAATTTCTCTCAGCAGTGGTTTGTAGTTCTCATTATAGAGATTTTTCACCTCCTTGGTTAACTCAATTCCTAAGTATTTTATTTTTTTGGTGGCTATTGTAAATGGGCAGGCTTTCTTGATTTCTCCTTCTGCATGTTCACTATTGGAGAAAAGAAATGCTACTGATTTTTGTGTGTTGATTTTGTATCCTGCTACTGTGCTGAAATCATTTATCAATTCCAACAGTTTTTTTGTAGAGGTTTTAGGCTGTCCGATATATAGGATCATGTCATCTGCAAACAGGGACAGTTTGACTTCATCTTTTCCAATCTGGATGCCCTTTATTTCCTTCTCTTCTCTGATTGCTCTGGCTAGTACTTCCAACACTATGTTGAATAGAAGTGGTGAGAGTGGGCATCCTTGTCTAGTTCCTGTTCTTAAAGGAAAAGCTTTCAGCTTTTCCCCATTCAGGATGATATTGGCAGTGGGTTTGTCATATATGGCTTTAATTATTTTGAGATACTTTCCCTCTATACCTAACTTATAGAGGGTCTTTGTCATGAATGAGTGCTGAACTTTATCAAATGCTTTTTCAGCATCTATAGAGATGATCATATGGTCCTTGTGTTTGAGTTTATTAATATGGTGTATCACATTTATTGATTTGCGTATGTTGAACCAACCTTGCATCCCTGGGATGAATCCCACTTGATCGTGATGAATAATTTTTCATATGTGTTGCTGTATTCTGTTTGCTAGTATTTTAGTGAGGATTTTTGCATCTATATTCATCAAGGATATCGGCCTGTAGTTTTCTTTTTTGGTTATATCTTTACCTGGTTTTGGTATCAGGATGATGTTTGCTTCATAGAATGAGTTTGGGAGATTTGCGTCCGTTTCAATCTTTTGGAATAGTTTGTAAAGAATCGGTGTCAATTCCTCTTTGAATGTTTGGTAAAATTCTGCTGTGAATCCATCTGGTCCTGGGCTTTTCTTTGTTGGGAGCCTTCTGATAACAGCTTCAATCTCCTTTATTGTTATTGGTCTCTTCAAATTTTCTACGTCTTCACGGTTCAGTTTTGGGAGCTTGTGTGTGTCCAGAAATTTATCCATTTCCTCCAGATTTTCAAATTTGTTGGCGTATAGTTGTTTATAGTAGTCTCGAATGATTCCTTGTATTTCAGATGAATCAGTTGTAATATCGCCTTTTTCATTTCTAATTTTTGTTATTTGAGTCTTCTCTCTTCTTTTTTTTGTTAGCCATGCTAATGGTTTGTCAATTTTATTTATCTTTTCAAAAAACCAACTTTTTGATTCGTTGATCTTTTGAATTGTTTTTTGGTTTTCAATTTCATTCAGTTCTGCTCTGATCTTAATGATTTCTTTCCGTCTGCTAACTTTAGGATTGGATTGTTCTTGTTTTTCTAGTTCTTTAAGGTGAAGTGTTAGGTTGTTCACTTGCCATCTTTCCATTCTTCTGAAGTGAGCATTTAATGCAATAAATTTTCCCCTCAATACTGCTTTTGCAGTATCCCACAGGTTTTGGTATGATGTATCATTGTTTTCATTAGTTTCAATAAACTTTTTGATTTCCTGCTTGATTTCTTCTTGGACCCATATGTCATTAAGTAGAATGCTGTTTAATTTCCATGTGTTTGTATAGTTTCCAAAGTTTTGTTTGTTATTAATTTCTAGTTTTAATCCATTGTGGTCTGAGAAGATACATGGGATAATTCCAATTTTTTTGAATTTATTGAGACTTGATTTGTGACCTAATATGTGATCTATCCTGGAGAATGATCCATGTGCTGATGAGAAGAATGAATATTCTGAGGTTGTTGGGTGGAATGTTCTGTAGATATCTGCCAATTCCAATTGGTCTAGAGTCTTGTTTAGATCTTGTGTTTCTCTACTGATTCTTTGCCTAGATGATCTGTCTAATATTGACAGTGGAGTGTTCAGGTCCCCTGCTATAATGGTATTAGTGTCTATTTCCTTCTTTAGGTCTAATAGAGTTTGTTTTATAAATCTGGCTGCTCCAACATTGGGTGCGTACATATTTATGATTGTTATGTCTTCTTGATGGATCAGTCCTTTTATCATTAAGTAGTGTCCCTCATTGTCTCTTTTTATGGTTTTTAGTTTAAAGTCTATTTTGTCAGATATAAGAATAGCCACTCCAGCTCGTTTTTCTTTTCTGTTTGCATGGTAAATCTTTTTCCATCCTTTCACTCTTAGTCTGTGTGAATCTTTATGGGTGAGGTGGGTCTCTTGTAGGCAGCATATAGTTGGGTCCTGCTTTTTGATCCAGTCAGCCAGTCTGTGTCTTTTAATTGGGGAATTTAAGCCTTTAACATTAAGAGTTGTTATTGAAAGGTGTTGATTTATTCCTAGCATTTTATTGGTTGTTTGGTTGTCTTAGGTGTCTTTTGTTCCTTGCTTTCTGATTTACTGTTTGGTTTCTTTGTTTGTTGGTTCCTTAGGTTGTAGATAGTGTTTTTGTTAGCTTGTTTTCTCTTCATGAATGCCATTTTTATTGTACTAGCGGGTTTAGATTTTTCTTAGGTTTTTATGGCAGTGGTAGTTATTTTTCAGGAACCAAACCCAGTACTCCCTTGAGGATTTCTTGTAAGGGTGGTCTTGTGGTAGTGAACTCCCGCAGTTTTTGTTTGTCTGAGAAATATACTATTTGCCCCTCATTTCGGAAGGATAGCCTTTTAGGGTAGAGTATTCTTGGCTGGCAATCTTTGTCTTTTAGTATTTTGAAAATATCATCCCATTCCTTTCTAGCTTTTAGGGTTTGTGATGAGAAGTCTGATGTTAACCTGATTGGGGCTCCCTTATAGGTGATTTGACGCTTCTCTCTTGTAGCTTTTACGATTCTCTCTTTGTCTCTGAGTTTTGCCAATTTGACTATGACATGTCTTGGAGAAGGCCTTTTTGGGTTGAATACGTTTGGAGATCGTTGAGCTTCCTGGATCTGAAGATTTGTGATTTTTCCTATACCTGGGAAGTTTTCTGCCACTATTTTGTTGAATATGTTTTCAATGGAATCTCCATTTTCCTCCCCTTCTGGAATACCCATGACTCGGATATTTGAGCGCTTGAGGTTGTCTGATATCTCTCTCAGATTTTCTTCCATGTCCTTGATTCTTTTTTCTTTCTTTTTGTCTGCTTGTGTTATTTCAAACAGCCCATCTTCAAGTTCAGAGGTTCTCTCTTCAACTTCGACAAGCCTGCTGGTTAAACTCTCCATTGTGTTTTTTATTTCGCTGAATAACTTCCTCAGTTCACCAAGTTCTGCTACATTTTTTTTCAGGACATTGATTTCCTTGTATATTTCCTCTTTCAGATCCTGTATACTTTTCCTCATTTCATCATGATGTCTAGCTGAGTTTTCTTGTATCTCATTCAGTTTCCTTAGAATTATCACTCGAAATTCCTTGTCAGTTATTTCAAGGGCTTCTTGTTCTATAGGATCTAGAGTATGAGATTTATTAACTTTTGGTGGTGTACTTTCTTGATTTTTTGTATTTCTGGTGTCTTTTTTTTGGTGTTTATTCATTGTGGCAGGGGGTTTCACAGTCCACCGGTTTGAGACTAATGACTAACTAGGATGTTGCTGTGGTTGCCAATTTGGTATGGCTCCCGCCGTGACTGCTCAGTTGGCCTCTAGTGTCTTGTGTGTGTGGTTGCCTCGGGTCTTGGGCTTCTCCGGGGATCCACCTTTCTGGTCAGCTTGTACTCTGCTGGGCTGGTGGATCACGCACCACAGGGTGTGTGATCTCTGTTGAGCTTTCACTTTCTGTACAGGACTTCTCCCCGTTCCGTGTGCTCTGGCCCAGGCTGTTAGATCGTGCAGTGGCGACCCCACCGGGTGTGTGGTTTCTGTCGAGTCTCCGCCTCCCTGGCCGCACGTCTCCCCCCTCTGTGCACACTGTGCTGGGCTGGGGTGTGTCTTCTGCACCCCTCGTCTATCAGCTGGGCCTTCAAGACCCTGCTCAGCACCGCCTCGCCCAGGAAGTCTACCAGGTTTCTGCTAGGCACAGACGACCGGTCTCTCTGGGTGCCTTTGTAGCACTGTGTAGATCTTTCTCGGGTCTTGTTCACCTTTGTATCCCCCCGGTATAAACCGAGTCTAGTGCCCGCCTGCAGCCTGCTCTCCGGCAGGTTCTAGCGGACCTGGGAACTCTCCTACCACACTATTCCCAACCAGAAATTCGTTAGGCTTTTTTCCAAACTGGTGGTCGCAGAGATGGTATCTGCCTCCCAGTAACAGGAAGTTTACCGGGCCGGAGTCCAGGGTGTGGTGGAGTGACAGTCGGCCCGCCCGTATTTCCTAGCCCTCCCAACACTGGTCGGGACGCCCCACACCCCCAGCCCCGCCAGAGAACCGCGGAGGGAGTGGGAGAGGAGGCCGGCCCGCAGGGTCCGGAAAGCCCCGTGCCAGGCCAAGCAAATGGGCTCAGTGATGGCCGATCAGGGCGGAGCTGCCCGCACCTGGGAAAATGGAGGCAGCACTGGGGCAGTGAGTGGCCTGGTGGTGCAGGCGGGAGCCGCGTGGGCATCCACCCCCCGAACAGAGCTGTGCCAGGGATCACTCACAGTGCTGTGCCAGGTCGGGCGCTCGCTCTGTCTCTGGTTTGTTGCCTTCCGTGTTCTCGGCGCTGCCGCCTCGGGCTTTTCAGTCGCGGCGCCGCTCGGGCGCTCCCAGGAATCTTCTTTAATGCCAGCCTGAAACCTCGAATCCTGAATAGGGCAGCTGGCCGCCTTCAGTGCGGCCCCAGCCTCCGGGATCCTGGCTGCATCCACAGCAGCCCTGGCGCCATGTTCCCTGTTTCAAGACTCGCTTTTGCAGCTAAGAATCAGTTCTTTTCCTGCTCCACACTTCAAAGCTGTTGCCGGTAAATGAGGCAGCCTCTCCTGCCGGGGGCAAAGTGGCGTTGAGCCCCCACGACCGGCCAGCAGCAGCAGTCCTCCCTTAAGAGATGGCCAGAGGAAGGTCCACAAGTTTCCCGGCTGCCTGAGGCCCAGTGGCCACCTTTTCCACCTCAGCTACTCCGCGCCAGCTGCCGCAGCCGCCGCCATCTTGAAACTCCCTCCCCAGTATCTTTATATATCAATCAGTAACTTGTCTGTCTTTGAACCAGCAGCCTTGCTGTGTTGCAATTCTTTATCTCACAACAGAGACTATATAGCCTGGGGAAAATTTTCTGTTTTTTGCAAGGTCAACATTTTACATGTACTTTTAAGAAGTTAGACTAAACCTGAAAGTACAAGAAACTAGGCCCTGTGAAATATATTTGCTTTATAGTATACTCCACAACTCAGCATTCACCAGTTTTTACATGCACAAATATGTGTGTGGTTCTGTGCAGTTTCCTCCCGTGTATAGATCTGTGTAACAACCAACACGATCAAGACACAGAACCATTCCATCACCATAGAATCACTACCACAGACTCCCCCTTTATCACTGCTCCCCCCCCATCCAACAGGGAGCACTTTGAGGGAGAAATCCAAGTAACCCCTCCCCCACCCATCTCATGGTGAAGGGTCCACGGATGACAATCCCACCACGGGCTGTTGCTCTGTGTCCGTCTTGTGCCTGTGGCTTTCGCTATCTCTCCAATCAGGGCGGCTCGTCCTGCTCTGTGCTGCTGTCTTATTGACATAATATCCACTTCTACAAATCTATTTTGCTCTCAGCTCTATCCCTCCTTCCCTGGATGGCTGGGCCTTTGAGCAGTTCATAGACTCATCTTGTGAAATTGGCCCTTTTCATAAATCATTCTCAACCTGTTTCATGTCCTATCCAGCCTGATTTAGGCAGAAAAGGTTCTTATTGTCTTCTGGAGCTAAAATGGCCTAGCCTGCTCAGCCTGGGCCCTGCCTTTTATCTGAGCATCTCAGAGTAGCTTAGAAAATAAAATTCATTTCTCTGACCACCTGGTGAAGTTTCCTGGGTGTTATTATCCAAAGCACAGGGCTCTACAATTCCCATTTTCAGATAATCCAGGAAGGAGATATCAATTTCCTTCCTCACTGTCCTAGGGACCCCTGGGTCTTTGTCCTTTTCCTTTGACACCGGTCCTGGGCCATCTTCAGCTTTATGTATTTGCTTGTCCTCTGATCTTACTTTCCCTACTATGTGCCTCTTACTTAGTAGCTATTCAATAAATAATCACTAATTGCTGATAAACTGAAGAGCTGAGGAGTCCTCTCTCTCTGTCTCTCTGTCTCTCTTTCTCTGTCTCTGTCTCTCTCTGTCTGTCTGTCTCTCTCTCTCTTTGTTGAATTTCTCAGCACATGGCTAAGGGCTCAGTGATATCTGCTGAATTGCATGGAAAGATAGCACCACCTAATTTTGGACTAAATTGTATGTGTTCGAACTTGTCCATGCAAGTTCCAGTGATTCAGAGTTCGATGAGCGGGTGTGTAGTTTACCGGCTGGTGTGTTGGAAGAAGATTGGGCTACCTCTATCACCTTGGGCAATTTGCTTCAATATTCTGAACCCCCAACCCTGCCCCCCAGTAAAATGAACACGTAAATGTTGCGAGAAGTTAAGGGAAAAGAGAAGCCCCGTGCCCCGAACTTCAGTAGGATTTTAGGGACTCATTGACTGTTACTTTTCCTTCCTGCTGCTCATCCTGTGGCAGGTGGGGTTTCCTGGGAAGCCAACTCTGAGATGCAGGTTAGCATTCATTAGGGTCAGCATCTGTGGAAGGGAGGAGGAGGAGGCAAGGGTGGGCAGAGGGCAAAGTTGAGCTGCTGTGCAGCCTCCACAAAGGTTTCTATGGGGCGCCCCGGATCTGGGTTGGGACTTCAGAGTTGTCTCCCATGGGGGCCAAGAGCCTGGCTCTTCTATCCACATATGGACTGCCCTGACTTTTGGCAAGGCAGAGCTCTTCAGCTGAGGCAGTTGCTGATGGGGGCTGACGGCTTAGGGCTTTCTGCTGGCAGTTCTCGCAGTGGCTGGGGGAGTAAAACCTTCATTACTAAAGGAGGACATTCATGGCTGTCGGGAAAATATAGGAAAATGGTCAGGGCCCCTCAGATGTTCAGAATCTTGCTGAGCATTTGATGTAAATAAGCACATGCACCCAGGTGTTCCTTGGTTATTTTCTAATGTAATTGCGTATGTGCACCCAGGTGTCCTGGGTTATGGACTTAAGTATAAAGGATGAGTGGCTCTGATCCACAGATGCCCCCGGGGGTGGAGGTCCCAGGGAGGTTGCCACCGCCACTGCTGCTAGATCTGCTGTAAGCTGCTGCTGTTGCTGCTGCTTCACTTCTGACTGAGCTTGTGTCGTCTGCCAACAGCTCCCAGGATCTTTACCAATTGCCTAGCGAGGACCTGCGTGTGAGAGGTCTGGTGACCCAGCCTGGCATGTGAGGGGTCTGTGACCCACCCTGTGCAATGGGTTTGATGGGTCTCTGGGCCCTAAACCCAGAATATATAAATGAAATATAAATGAAAAACTTTGTATAACTAAAATAATGAAATATTTTTGCTTTAGTTATGAATTGCTTAGTCATACAATTGGCATAGCCTTAACCTGACAATATGGTTGGCTATGTCAGTAGGATTCTGACGATAGCCCTAACCAGACAATTAGCATAGCTGTTGCCCTAACCCTACAATGGCACATCACAAAATCCACAGACACTCTCAGGCCAGCCACCCTTTGCTCCATAGCATCTCTTGCTGATGGGTGAGCTTGTAGTGGGAAGCAGGGAGGAGCTATTGATTTAGCTTTTGATGAAGCTCTCTGTAAGGTGCTTCTTAAGCTTTTTTGGTGAACAGAAAACTGTTGACACAAGTGAGTACTTTGAACATGAATATATCTAGATTTTGATTATGGAGCATTTCATCTCATCCATCTGATTCTGTGATCATAGTGGACCACATTACTACATAATTGGAGCCCATTCAGTCTGGCCTGGTGAGGGCCTCTGGAGGTCACTGCATACACTTTCCTTGTCTTTAGGTAGAGCTGACATTGCATCTTCTTCCAGAGTGACCTTCAAGTGACATAGAAAACAGGATTCCACTATGTCATAGGATTATCCACATTACCAGGAGTTCATATTCTTTTATCTAACTTCGGCTGAGCTAAAGTAAGACCTAGGAAATCTGTTCAGGACTACAGAAAAATAACTCTTTTGTCCTCTGCCCTGATTTCCTGGCACATGAAGGCAGCTGGACTTCAGGATGGTTCTTTACTCCTTAGAACAGGGAGAGCAAATTGGTTTTGTAGAGCAGGCCAACTGAGGCTAGTTGGTCATGGTTGCCTGGATTACTGTGTACAGGATTCTGTATCACTCTGCTGGTTTAGCAGGAAAAAGCATCATGATTGATTAGTAATGTCTGCAAGGTGCAGTGCTCAGGAGAGGTGGTAGGTGTGGCATTCTGGGTATGTGCTTTTTCATTCGCTAACATTTTTAGGAACCTCAAACCAGTACTACAGAAAGCTGCTGGTGGAGGGAATTATCTGCTCCCCAACCTAATTCCCTCACCTCTGCTCTGTCCAAGAATCCAAGAGTCTTTAAATGACATTCAGGAGACTTAGCAACAAGTGGCATCTGCTGAGGTGTCCATGCCCCAAGGCTTGCTGTTTTTACAGACTTGCTTAAAATAGTCTCTGAGCAATGCTTTTGCTTCTCTTAAATATTAGTTGAGTATTCCCTGCCACATTAAGAACAATGATCTATAATGTATTGGGATGTTTATATGTAACACAATGAAATTTGGAGATGTTAATTTTATTTATCATACATTAAGATAATAAATAGTTATACCCTATAATAACAATAGTTACCATTTAATGCATGCCTAATATGTGCCAGGCATTTTATACACCTTAACTCCTTTAACCTTCATAAACACCTTATTGTCATTTACCAATAGGAAAACTGAAGCCCAGAGAGGTTAAGTAACTTTTCCAAGGTCGCACAGCCAGATATTTTTTATTCCAGTGCTCATGCCCTTTCCACTAGGTTATACTGCCTCCTCAGGGCCTCCCAGACATTTATTTTCATGTTCTTTTATCACATAAGATTCTCAGGGTGTATCCAATGAAGCCACAATGAAGGGGAACAAGAGACGGATATCCAGATATGATATCCCAGGCATCTGCTACTGTTTGGTGCCCAAACTCTCATCCTCTGATTCTTGTGACTTTTGAGCTAGTCAGACACAGTGGGTAATTTGGCATCTCCTTGTATGCCTTAGGACTCTTTGGTTGCAATTACAGAGAGCAGAATGTGGTAGCCTAAAGAAAGAACAGAATTTGTTGTGACTGCAGCGGGCATCTCAGGGAACCCAAGGGCAGGGAGCAGGTGGAATTTAGGAGCTAGCACTGGGCTTCTAGGGGCATGGCAATTCCTCTCTTCCCTTCTCTGCATGCTGGGCATGGTCTTTTCTCTCACTGAAGGCTGGATTTCTTTATTTCCTTCTCTACATGACAGGAAACATCTTCCACCAACAGCTCTGAAGTTCACATGGCTTCTGTTGATGAGAGAAGCCAGGACTCTCTTTTCAATTTCAAATTCCTGGGGAAGGAATCTGATTGGCTCAGCTTTGGTCAGGTCACCAACAACTATGGCTGGGTAGGTGGCTTTATGTTGTACAAATATGGCAGATCCTGCTCTAATCACGCTCATGGGAGTGCAAGTCCACTGTTTTCTTTTAAAAGAGGAAAGGAGGAAGCAGTATGATTCAGTCAAAAGTCTGATGACCTGAGAAATGTACAACTTGTATTATTTTCTAATAAGTTTGCCACTAACTTGTTAGGTGGTCTTGGAAAGTTGCTTAACCTCTGAGATAACAACAGCTAACACTTAAGTAGAGTTGTTACTGTTGTCAGATGCCTTACTTTTTTGGCAATTCTGTGGGTCAGGTTCTATTACTATCTTCCCTATTTTACAGATGGGAGAACAGAGGCCCAGAAAGGTTAAGCAACTTGACCAAGATTCCACGGTTATTAAGTGGTGGAGCTGGGATTTGAACCCAGGCAGTCTTACACCAGAATCCATTTTCTATAATATGCCATGCTGCTTTCCATGTAGTCAATGAGGATATTTTCCCATGTCTATAAAGTGGTAGTGATAACCCCTGGGAGTTAGAATACCAACTCTGCAGGAGCTGAACTGAAAATGGTATGGGAGAAAGCCCTCAGAAAACGACCTGCAATGAAAATGTGCTTTTGTCCAGTGTCAGCCTTGACTCACCATGGACCACCCATATCCACAGGAAGATGCCAAGGACCACTCGTCAGTCTCTTTCAGGAGCGGTGGGCATGGCCACACCCTTATTGCCTTTGCCCCCTGGTTGTTTTCAAGGCACAGGGTCACATGAAGCCACCGTGATCCCCGACTCTTCCATCTGGGGCTTCTGCCACTTATTTAAAGCTCTGATGATTGTATTTCTTTAATCTGGAGGGTAAGAGGTGTACAACTCCCTATGTCAAATCTGGACTGCAAAAAGGAATGAGAAAGTTCTAAAAATATAGACTGTGCAAAATCTCATTTCATGGAGGCTCAGGATGACTTTTGGTTTATTAGTGCTTGTGTCTGTGGGTTAGGCTTTTGATCTACTTTCCCCAGGTCTGGTTTTGCCTTTTTCTTCCAGGAGATGATGGCATGAAACACCTTTAATTCTGTCGCGGTGGCTTTGCTCTCTACTAAATGATATTTTGAAATGGTTTGCTCATGTCTTCTTTCCATGGATGGAGTATCATTTCCAGGAGGTTCTGAATTGGATCCATCCTGATTTCTCTTGCCTGTAGTGGGCACCCTACCAATCTTGGTCAAAGGGTCAAAGAAATTAAACATCTCTTTGCTAACCAAGTAAAATAAGTTTTCTGTCTTCAACACACATCACCTGCAGCCACTAGATTCTTTTGTGTATGTGTGATGAAATCTTGTTTATGAGTGAAGGGTTGCCAGAGCTTTGAAAAGATGCTGTGGTTGGATTTCCTAATAAAGTTGCCTCTTGGAATTTTGAATAAAATGCTCTCTCTCTTTGCTCCTAATAGGAAGCACTTTCACTAGAAAGCTTTTCTGGGCGCTGACTTGATATTCTCAAAGACTGCCATTATTTTTTCTCTTGCCTCAGCTGATCAACACGTCCCATAGGCTGTGGATTGAATGTCCCCCCAAAACTCATTTGAAGCTTGGCCCCCATTGTAATAGTGTTAAGAGGATGGGTAATCCCATTATGGTATTTGAAAGGACATCCAGAAGAAGGCCCTCACCAGATATGCCCCCTGAGCTATGGACTTCCCGGATTCCAAAACTATAAGAAATAAATTCTATTTCTTTACAAATTACCCAGTTTCAGGTATTCTGTTATAAGCAACAGAAACAGACTGATACATCATGTTAGAGTTGACAGCTAGGCTTGGAGAAGAAAGGAAGTCCAGGCCCACAGTCTCCATGTTTTCTACGCTGGATCCCCAAATGTACTGAATGCTGGGGCTCATCTCCCTGCCACAGATCCCAAATCTCTCAGTATATTGATGACCTCACAGTAAAAGAGGATTCATTGGAGCTGCTTATCAGATCGACCCACTGTGCAAAGTCAGCTGTAGGATTCCTCTCCTTCCTTGTGGACCCCCACATCTAAGAATGACAGACCACTTCCTTTCTCTTCAAATATGAGAAATAGGTCTGGCTAAACCGGGCAAGGTTTGTGGAGAGCAGGGGGCTGTGCAGGTGTAGGGGAGAGAGGCAAGAAGGGCTTTCCTGGAGTGACAGCCACATTCATGCTGCTCACAGTGTCTGCAGGTTCCCACCTCTTCTGGGAACCCCTGCATCCCCAAAAGGGGTCCTTGGTGAGCGTTGAGTCAGCTCACTCCAGCTCTTGGGGATAAGCATTCTGCCGCCAGTGGAATTGCAAACCTCAAATACTGTGTCCACTGCTGCTCCCTGGGCTCAGCTGTGTCTGCCTCTCACAAACCCTGATGCAAACACGGTGGTGACTTTGGCTTTCTCTCACCCCTAGAAGAGAGCTAGCAGGGATGTCAGTCTGGAGTGGACATGCTGGTAGTGGAAGGCACCCCCAAATGGAATCCTTGGGTCTCCTTATTCTGCAAAACTTATTTAGCATTCAAGTGAAACTCAAAGATGCAGTTTTCCCTAAAGCAAGTCCATTCTTCCTAGATGAAGAAATGTCTCTACACCTGCCCAGTGCAGTTGCAGGGCACATTGGGACTTGGCGGTCCCATCCGAATTAGGTTGCTGTGTGTTGGAGGGAGCTTGAAGGGACCCACACCTTTGTGGAACATGTGTGGCATCCCCAACTTCCTGATGTGATTTAGGGTGTCTGTAAGCAGGAGGCTGACTTTATTTTTTGGAAAGGAATAAATAATTTAAAACCATCAGATAAAAGCACCAATTGCATTGAACCTAAAAGACCCAAATTTTGCCCAGTGTTTGCAGCTAACGCCAGGGTATCTGCCGATAACAGAAGGTCTGTTTGAGGGAATTGCCCAGCCTCTCTCCAGGGATGCTACAGACTATGCAAAAACACTTTCTCTCTTTTGGTTATTGAATTCTTTGCTGGAGGAAGTGGCTATTACCTGCTCAGCGCATAGTCTCGAGACAGCTCTTTACCAGCTTGCTTGCTCCTAAAATGGACTCTCTGGAGAGCAAAGAGCTTCTTCTGGCTTTTTCTGCTCTTGCTCCAGGATGGAGGGCAGAGAAACTTCTCCTGATTGACCCCAGGGGAGAGGCTACTCGAGGGCCAAGTGCTGGCTACTGTTAAACATAACAACGGTAAATATAGGCTTCCAGGAGACCAGGCCAGGTGGTTAACACATAGCCCACTGGTGCAACCATCCCTCTTTTACAGATGAGGAAACTGGAGCTCAGAGCCCTGTTGTCACTTGCTTGAGGTGACACCTGAGTAAGCGGTAAAGCCTGGTTCACGTACATGTTGGTGGCTGCTGACTCCAGTCCCAGAACCCCTCAGTGCCCCAGCTGCTGGGGCCCCAGCCATCCTCTCTCCCTTCCCTGGATTCCTGATGTGTCTGGGGCTGGCTGTGCCCTGGAAGGAAAGCTGGAGCCCTTACATGGTGGATTGGGGTTCTCCAGAGATTCAGAACCAATAGGACAGAGATAGATATAAAAAGATATTTAATAAATAAACAAACAATAAAGAAAGAAACAACAATCACAATAATATGTTGAACTTTTAGAAGGAGAGAACAGAACTGTGGTCACTAGAAGAGGAAAGGGGTAGGGGTAGGGAGGAGGAGGGGGATTAATGAGAAATTAATGAGAAATTGGTTAATGGACACAAAGAATGATTACATATTGTAATGAGGAATAAGCCAACTGTCCTGATTTTGACCATCACACATTGTACACAACTATTGATAGTCACCTTATACCCCACAAATATGTAAAATCATTTATGCTTCAATAAAAAAGAAAAAAAAAAAGAAATTTATTTTAAGGAATTGGCTCCTGTAATTATGGAGGCTGGCATGTTCCAAAATCTGCAAGGTAGTCCCCCAGACTGGAGATGCAGGAGACAGCCAGGGTTACAGTTCAAGTCCAAAGACTGTCCGCTGGAAGAATTTCTTCTTGCTCCAAGGAGCTCAGTCTTTGTTCTCTTATGTCCTTTGTCTGATAGAACGAGGCCCACCCACATTAAGGAAGACAGTTTGCTTGACTCGAAGTCCACAAAATTATATGTTAGTCTCATCCAAAACCACCCTCACGGAAATATCCTGATCAGTGTTTGACCACATATCTGGTGGGCACATGGCCTTACCAAGTTGACACATACAATTAAGCATCACAGGTAGACACAGCCCAAATTGAAAATCCTTGAGCTAGAAGCTGCTGCCCTCCACCCTGACATTGTGGGGTTTGGATGCTGCTGCGTTAATTGTTGTGCTGTGTGGGTGGCTTTGCCTTGTGGGCCCTGTCTCCTGGGTGAGCAGAGAGCACAGGAGCCCTGGGGGTGGCCATGGAGCTTTCTGTGTGTGCGTGCACACATACGAACATACTGCAAGCAGTTGAAGACCTTATGGAACTTTCCCCATTTCAGAAATACAGCCTGGGCACACTGTGAGGAGCCAGAGAGCTATAAACCCATCGTTGCTTTATGAGATGATTTGTGATGGCAAAGCACTCGGCACAGCACCTAGCACATGGTGGTCACCCATATGTAGCTGAATAAACGATGACTTGTTTACATAGCAGGTGTCCCCAGCAGAGATGCTGTCCCATTTCAACAATGGTTGAGTGAGCTCTGACCAAGTGTCAGGTGCTGAGCTGAGCTGAAAACACAGGGGGCCTCCAAAGTGGCTGAGAGTGCCAGTCCCTGCCATCACACTGGTTGCATTCCAGCAGAGAGAACTCAGGAAAACAAGGCATCAAACAGGTAAGGAAGATACTTTCAGTTGATCCTGATGAAATAAAGAGACCAGGAAGGACTGACCTTAGCCAGGGAGGTCTGGGAAGGCTTCTCGGAGGAGGTGACATTTAAGCCGAAACCTAACGGGTGAGGAGGAGCTGGCTTGTGGACATCTGGGGATGGGTGTTCTAGGTGGATGGAGTGTCACATGGAAAGGATGCCAAGAGCTTGCTGGGTTGTAGAAACTGAACATAATTTAATAAGAAACAATTTGTAATGACGAATGATATTTGGGGGAATGTAGCTGGGTGGGAGACATGTGCTCAGACAGAGAGAGGCATGCAGAAACCTTTTTCCCCTGGGACAGTCACTTTTTTGTTTGTATATTCATTCCACAAGGTCATCTTTTTGGCTTTTCTCAGTGTGAGCAGCACAGGAGTTTTTCCTCAGTTCCAAACAGCGCTCTGATCGATCTGTTGCCTTTTAAATTGGAAGCACCAGGGAGGATCTGCCCAGCCACGGAGTTGTTAGGCTCCCCAGGTGCTCTGGATGGTGAAGGAGACCAGGAACATCTGCCTGTCCTGGGATCCCTCTGGCCTTTTTGTCTAACTCATCTCTGCCCTGTTTTCTTTTTGTCCTCCATGTGTGCCTCTCCAGCAGGAGGTTTTACGAAATGATTTATGCACAGTAATCTCTTTGCTTAAGCCAGTGACTCTGGGGAGTGGTGGGAGGTGGGGCTGGTATCAAGCTCTCTGCAGCTCCTGGTCCCCCCAGGCCTTTGCAGTTTTTCTGGATCCTCTGCACTGGGTTCACTTTGCCCTGTGAATTCCTGGCTGCTCCGAGGCTCAGGACTTGGGTGGGACTCAGGGGGAGGGTGAGTTTCTGACTGACTTGACATTTATTGAAGGGATAGCTCTGAAGCAGGAAGATTCCTTGATCTCAGCCATTCCGTTGATTTTGGGGGTCCTGCAGGTTCTGGGAGAGTGACCCCGAGGACAGCTGAGGCAGGTACCGCTTCTCACGAGGGTGGCTTCCACTTTGCAAGGTGGTGTGCAGGTGGAAAAATTGTGTTTGCAGTGTGTGGTTTAGCTCTGAGCCCAGAGGGTGAGGTGTGGGCAGTACAAAGGTCTGGATATTTCAACCCTGCCTCAATGGGTCATTATCCTGCCTTCAAAATCATCTCAAATGCACCACTGCACGATCGTTCTGGTGTTATCAATAAGAAACAGTGCAAATGTGTGGCCTGCTGTGGTTGATTGGTTGATTGGTTGATTCAGTAAGCATCTATTACGTCCCTTCTATGGGCCACATCCTGAACTAGGTGCTGGGGCTATGTCAGTGAATGAAGGAGACCCCAAACCCTGCCCTCCTGAAGGTGACATCCCTGTGGAGATTTTCCTAGAAAGTCTTCCTTCTGAGGGCTTCTGGTGCAGCTTTCCATCTTGCCAATCATTCAGGGAGGTAGAGAGGAGACAGTTGTTCTCTCAAGAATGTTGCATAATGAGTTTTGGTTTTGTGTTCCGAGACTTCATGTATACATTGACTCATTCATCCATAAGTTTTTATTGAGCACCAATGATAGACTCTTGTCACCATCTAGTTGCGGGGACAGAGTGAGGAAGGAAGCAGGAAGAAGTCCCTCTGTTCATGGAGTGTTGAGGCTAGCCGGGGAGGCGGATGTCATATGATTGTGGTCACTGCAGGAAATGGCAGCAGGTGGCAGAGCCTGGGCTGGGATTGGGAATCAGGGGAAGCATCTCAAAGGAAGGGATCCTGAAGGATATGGGAGTTAGCCAGGGGCAGTCCAGGAGGAAGAAACTGCATGTGCAAAGGCCCTGTGGTAGGAGGTAGCATGGAGTTTAAGAAACAGTGAGGAGAGATGGTTGGAGAGTGGTGAGCTGGGGAGGCCAGGTGAGGTCAGAGAGATGGGCTGGGCTGGGGCTGGAGGAGGCAGAGCCTGGGAGACCCTGGAGAGGGGGCAGAGCATCCAGGATTCAGAGTGTGGGGGAGAGGGGAAAGGGCTTTTAAGATCCTGTCCAGGGTTCAAAGGGCAAGCCCAGCTGAGGGTGTAAGATCTAGATTGTCAGGTAGGGTGACTCTAGACACCTAGTGGTCAGGGATCAGGGCCAGTCTTGCCTGGCTATGGTTTTTTACATGTAAGCAATATTCCACATAGACTATTTGTGAGGTAAGAATGATCAGATCGAATGCTTCCATTGTATAACAAGTATTTTGCAACAACCTTTACTACCGTGGGAAACAGACAGCCTACCTTTACACAGAGCATCAGAAGAAATCAGTATTTTACCCTGATATGAAGGAGAAACAGGAGACAGTTATAATAGAATTGTATGTATTTCCATACATACATGCTCAATGATACTGGAGTGACTGATCTTGCATCTACTTCTAATGGATATTAGGATTTAAGAGGATGACAATATCCAGCTGAGAATTAGTGACACTCTTTCTCTTAGTGACATTTGGCATGGGAGCCATATTAGAAATGCTGTAAATAGAGTTGTCCCACAGTGTCTGCAAAAGATTGGTTTCAGAACCCTCCACGGATGCCAAAATCCACAAATGCTCAAGTCCCTATATAAAATAGTGCAGTATTTGCATATAACTTATGCTCATCCTCCTGTATACTTTAAATCATCTCTAGATTACTTATAATACCTAATACAATGTAAATGCTATGTAAAAAGTTGTTATAATGTTCTGTTTTTTGTTATTTTGTTATTGTTTTGTATAATTGAAACATAATTGATTGTACATATTTGTGGGGTACAGAGTTGAATATCAATACCTGTGTACAATATGTAGTGATCAAATCAGGATAATTAGTATATTCATCATTACACACTGTGATCATTTTTTGTGGCCCTATACCAATTTCCCACTAATGCCCCTCCCCCTTTCCCACTTCTGGTGGCCTCAGTTCTGTTCTCTCCTTTTGAAAGTTCAACATATTATTGTGATTGTTGTATCTATCTTTTTTATTGAATTGTTTATTTTTTTAGCTCCCACTTATAAGTGAGGACATATGGTATTTCTTTTTCTGTGCCTGGTTTATTTCACTTATAATTTTCTCTGAGTTTATTCATGTTGTTGCAAATGGCAGAATTTCATTCTTTTTTATGGCAGTGTAGTATTTCTTTGTGTATATATAGTACATTTTCCTTATCCAGTAGTCCATCGATGGACATTTAGGTTGTTCCCAACTCTTGGCTAATGTAAATAGAGCTGAGATAAAAAAATACAAACAAATATTTTTGATCTGCAGTTGGTTGAATCGCTGATGTGGAACCTGCAGATATGGGGGCCAACTACATAGGAATTTGTGAGTACGTGGGGTCATTCTGAGTGTTATGGCTGCTGATACCAATGTGTGGTCCTGATGACTTGCAGGAACCCAGTTTTCCAAAATGCTGAACAGCTTTTGGTTAAGCTCTGAATGGCACAAACTACAATGTTCCATTTTTACATGTGAAAAATCCAGTGTTGATTTCAACTGTGCAAATGTAGTTTGCATGTACAATGGAGTTAAGTTCTAGGTTACAATAATTCTAAACAGATTTATTTATTATTATCGTTTGACACTGAGTGTCTGGCGGGACTATTCAAGGTCGTGCGGGACATGGGAAAGTTCCTTTTTGAGTGGATCTGTTCCTTACACCGCAAGATGCCTGGCTTCTCTGTCTCACAACACTAAATGCCATTTGTGTCCCCGGAGTCACTATAACATCCAAAATCATCCTCGCAAATTCCTGGTTTCCTTTTGGGGCAGCACATTCCCTACTGAGGACCATAGTTCTTGTGGGACTCAAGTACCTTGATGGGTATTAGTGGACTTTTGGAGGAGTGTCACTGTCAAGTTGGTTGGCCTAAGTGGGGAGAGAAGGAGGTAAGTTGTGGCCACAGTTTGTTCTCTCTTGGAGGTAATGAAGATGCCTCTTTTGGAGACTGCATGGCTTTGAGACTTTGGGGTCTAGGCCAAGGGAACCCCTTCTAGGGCCATGGAGTCTGTGGTATAGAGAAGGTCCATGGGGATTTGCACGGGAAGGTCTGGACATTACAACCATTAGAAAGCTTTTGTCATAAATCTGAAAAACTCAATTCTGAAAGCATGGGACGGAATCAAATTGGCCCATAAAAATAAAAACATGGTTACAGTAAAAATGAGATGAAATGGGAAAAGACAGGCGTTTGCTACAAGAAGCCTGTCTCTGCCACTAACCAAATTAGTCACCGTAATAGCCCTGGTGTGAAGCTCTCTGCCCCTCATGGCGCCTCTGTTGGCCCCTGTAATTTAACTATAAGACACACCTGTATTTATTGTCCATCATTATCTGTTGTCTATTGCTCTTTATTGGTGCTGGATTAAGTTAAGGGGTCTGATTTTCTATAATTTCCCAATTTATGGTCTTAGCTTACAACTGGGGAGTTTTTTTGTTTGTTTGTTTTTTACTTTTTTCCCCTCTAGCAAAAATAAACAGGATAAAAAAAAGCACGTTACTTTTTCCTGTTACCAGAGAAGACAGCAGGTCAAAGAGGAATGACTGTGGGACCCAGGCCCCAAGTTTAAGGGTGCCCCCCTCTCAGCTGTAGTGAATGTTCCCCTGTCACCCCTGCAGATTAATGAGGCCCATATTTTTCTTTGCTTTCTGGATTCTCTTGGATGGTTGCTACAGTCTGGGAGGAGCCTGTGGAAATCTCAAAAAGAAGCCTTGACTGCAGGCCTGTATCAGGTCAGAACCTCCACTCCTTGCTGGGGGTAAAGATTTTAAGCTGCATGTATGCTGCACGCAGTCACTAGCCAGTTGTTAGGGTCTCAGACATGGATGTTATGGTTGTAGCTCATGATGGCTTGAGAGGCAGGATCTCAATCCTTGCCTGCAGATGGAATTATAGCTCCTGATGGCATCTTTGGGGAGGGCAGAAAGATTGACCTCCAGTCTCTGGCAAAAGGGAGGGGGCAGAGTCATTGAGGGATAAAAAGAGAGGGTGGATTTAAAAAATAGCATCTATTTATTTCCTCCCAATTTATTAAAATAATGCATGCTTTTATCACACTCTTTCTTTTCTGTGTGTAGCAGTTGCTGCAATTGTAATGAATGAACGAAGGAGTCATTTGCCGCATAACTGTTTTCCTCCTCCCCCCTCCAGAGTAAGCTTCCCAGAGGAAGGTATCTGGCCCTCTTGTTCACCACTGGATCCCCAGCATTTAGCATGAACAGGCACAGTAGGTGCTCAGTAAACAGTTGTTGCATGGATGGATGGGAAATTTACAAGTCAGAAGACATTAGAAAGGAAATAATACTGCATTTTCGCCCTGCAGAGAGATTCAGTGGTTCTCAGCTCAGCTGGGCATTAGAATCAGCTGGGGGAGCTTGTTAACCATTCCTGGGTCCACCCCAGACCAATTTGATTTGAAATCTGAGTTTGGGGTTGGGGGAGGGGGTCTGACATCAGAGCTTGGCAAACCTCCCAGCTGACTCTAATCTGCAGATGGGTAGAGAACCTCTGATGTACGTCCTGCCAGTCATAGCTGCATTTTGTTTTAAAATTGTGTTATTGTTGCACAGGTAAAATGTGCATTTGCTGTGCAAATCAAGGAGTACAGAAGGTGCAGTCTCAGAAGCACAACTCTGCTGTGGCGCCGCATCTGCAAACCCATGCACCAGAGGAAGCCACCAGGAGCCATTTCTGTTCTAAGTTCTCCTGATGGCCACCTTTGTACCTCTAAATCTGTACCTTCTTTCTTGGTTATCAATTTCAAATGCCGAATCTATCGACTCTGTTATGACACATAAGGAATTCAGTTCATTTCTAATACCTTGCCCTTTCCCTTCGGCTCTCCTTTCCCCGGTTTTGGATAGTTATATAATCAATATCGGGTATTGCATTGGTTTCCTTTAAAACTGTAAGTGATGACCATAAGCCTGGGTTTTCCATCAACTTTACATAGTATGTTTTCATTCTCCACTAAGATGAAAAAAAAAAAAAATTAGGGCCCTAACACTTCCCTCTGTCTTTCCTCCTGCCATTAGTTTTACATCGTCAAAGTTTATAAAGTTTCCATTTTCTCCTGTAATTGTCTTTGTCATCCAAACTTTGTTTCTAGATTGATTTAATGAAACTGAAAAAGCAGTAAATGGTATTTGTTGTGGAACAAATAAAGCAGTTGGTCTCAAGGGAAGGAAAATCCTTGAATTATCTGTTTCTTCGGTGGCATCTTGTCCTATTCTTTTGTTGTGGTTTGTCCCTTTGGTGCTCTTGGCATTCTTCAAATGTCTGGTGATCCTTGGTGCTCCACATGGATCAACGAAGAAAAGATGAAATTGATAAACTCAGGCAGCTGGGCGGGTTTTCTCTGCTCTGTGTGGATCTGTCCCCCCATCGACCCCGCCTCTGAACTGGAGGGCGGCTTGCGGTGTATGTGTGGGGGGTGGTGTGTGTCATGTGCTAGGCTTTGCTTAGAATGTGCAGGAGTGGAGCTGGGAGTCAGGCTGGTCAGCTCTTCCCCAGTGCCAACATGAGCAGGGCTGAGGGACAAGGACGGCATCCTAGAAGCGCCGGATCTCCCTTAGGAAGATGGGTCAATTTCTTTAGCAAACGTCCTTCCAGTTTCAGTGTTTAGGTGAACATCACTACCTGTTGGGACGCAAGTAGAATCTCCACTCCTTCTAGTTCGTAGCATCATGATAGGCTCCTCATTTATTGTTTCCTGGAAGTCAGAGAAGGTCAACAGGTGTCCTCAAGATGCCAAATTGAAGCACCCAGTCTTTTTGTATGGCCAAAGCGATTGCATAATTGCTTTGTTACCTACTTTCTCTATGTCACTAAACATTCTCTGTCACGTAAGTTTTAGAGATCACATAGCATTCCACTGTAGGGACGTACGTACGTAATTGATTTAATCAGTCCTTCATTTCTGGTTGTTTCTATTGTTTTCAAATATGAACAGCATTGTGATAAACAAGACCGGTACTTCATACCTTAGATTATTTCCTTAGGAACTTGGGCTCTTTGAAAATTTTTGGCTCCTAGCTCTAGATTGCCCTTCACAGGGAAGCATTTTGAAAGCTGAAGCCAAAAGAGAGAGAGAAATTAAGAAAGCTCATCTTTAGATTCAGTCCCCAGTGGAGGCAGTCCTGGAGAGGAGGGGGCATTGCTAGAGGGAGTGAGGCACCCCTAGAGGGAGGGGACCCCTGTTGCTTCCCTCACTCCTTTCTCTGAGGAGAGGCACCTTGGTGGACTCAAACAGTGGCTCGTGACTCAGGCCAGCCCATGTTGCTTTTCTTCAACAATGACAAGGACAAATAAGTCATTTGGTCACTTGGTACCCTTGGTTTCAAGGTGTGTGTACTGGTTTTGGTGGATTGGATCAGAGACCACAGAAGACCCAGGGCCTGAACTCCCCATTACTTGGGGGATACAAATCTTGGGCTTCTATTCTCTAAGCTCTTTGCTTTTGGGCCACGTTACTAAGAAGTACTTCTTTTGAAGAGATAAAGGAATCCTCAGAACTCATCTTTTTTGCATCCAAGACAAGGCTGTATTTGAAATACCAGAAGAAAGTAGTTATTTCAGATCACTTAAACTCTTTGAATCAATTTTTTTTTTGTTGGTTTTGGCAGCTGGCTGGTATGGGGATCCAAACCCTTGACCTTGGTGTTATCAGCACCACACTCTAACCATGAGCTAAACAGTCAGCCCTGAATTTTTAATTTCATCCCAGCCCATGTTAATCTCAAGAACTTTTTCTCCTGCCTTTGATTGGAACCCGCCCCTGTCACGGGCAGGAAGGACTGATATTTACTATGACGTGTCTAAGGCCGCATTGGATGGGGTTTCTGATGGGTTAATCCTGGTATCCAGAGTAGCCTGAACTATTGGTTCTATCGCATGATCAAATTGTAAACTCTTACAAACTGTCGTGGCAAAATGCATTAGCTTGGAATTCTGTGGTGACTAATGGAAATTCAGGGGTGGGAATGTCACAGGAGAAAAACAAAACTCCGAAAGGCCCTTGTGAATTATGCCAGGAAATGCTTAGGAACAGACTAGATAAAGCCAAACTCATTATCAGTCTGCTTAAAGCAAACAAGTTTTTTTCTTTTTTGGAAAAGGTAATTTGGTATGTCTTTTTTGTGAAACAACTTGATAATATATACCAAAAACCTTAAAGATATCTTTAACATTAGTCTGAAGATTCTGAAAAATTCTTATGAGGAAATCATTCTAAGTATCATAAAAGCTTTAAGATAAAATTGTGCTCAGTGCTGTTATAATATTGCAAACTACCTAAATTTCAAGCAACCTAGATAGGCAACTATAGGTGAATAGGTAAGAAGCTTAAGGTACATTCAATTGATGCAATTTCATTATTATTATTTTTTTCAATTGATGCAATTTTAAAAATTGCATTAAAAATTCTCTTTTCAAAGAGTATGATAAAACACTGAAAGAGTGGTACTATGAGATTAACTAAAAATAAGACACAATATGTAGTATAAATTCATCTGTGTTAAAAATAATGTTTAGCGGCCGGCCCCGTGGCTCACTTGGGAGAGTGCCGCACTGGTGGTGCTGAGGCCGCGGGTTTGGATTCTATATGGGGATGGCCGGTGTGCTCACTGGCTGAGTGCCGTACAGCCCACACTGTGCCAAGAGTTACGATCCCCTTACTGGTCATAAAAAAAAAAAAAAAAGTTTAGAAAAAGCATCAGAAGAAACTATCCCCCAAAGGCTGTGTTTGGATGATGAGGCTGTGAGCAATTATTCCATTCTTTCTTATGCTTTGTATTTTTCAAGTCTTCTTTAATGAGCATGCCACTTTTTCATATTAAAAATAAATATTAAAGGAAACATTGAAATATACATTAGAGGCTCTAATTAAGACATGTCATTGTTCACTGGCTGTTGAAAACTGTGTTTGTATGTACGTTTTCCTTTGTCATGTGAAAGAGTTTCTATTCACCATGGAAGAGTCTGACCATGTCTCCTTGTTGTAAAGGTACAGGGACATCTTTGAGTGCAATGGCTCTGATGAAAAATAAATGAAAAAGCTGAACAGGTGCTTGGGTAGAAGGTCCATACTTCATCTATAATGTTTGTACATTTTAAAAAATTGAAACACAGTTGATATTACATATTTGTGAGATACAGAGCTGACTGTCAATACTTGTGTGCAATATGTGATGATCAAATCAGAATAATTAGCATATTCATCATTACAATTCTCCCCCACCCCCTCCCCTCTTCCCCCTCACCCTTTCCCACCTCTAGTAACCATAGTTCTATTCTCTCCTTCTGAAAGTTCAATGTATTATTGTGATCCTTCCTTCCTTCCTTTCCTTTCTTTTTTTTTTTTTTAGCTCCCACTTATGAGTAAGGACATGTAGTAGTTCTCTTTCAGGCTTATTTCACTTAACATAATTTTCTCTAATTTCATCCATTTTGCTGCAAGTGACAGCATTTCATTCTTTTTTATGGCTGAGTAGCGTTCCTTTGGGTATATATACTACATTTTACTTATCCAGTCATCTGTTGATGGAGATTTAGGTTGGTTCCAACTTTTGGCTCTTGTAAATAGAGCTGCAATAAACATGGGAGTGCAGGTGTCCCTTCGACATGATGAGTTCCTTTGGATATATATCCAGCAGTGGGATTGCTGGATTGTCTGGTAGATCTATCTGTAGTTGTTTGAGGAAACTTCATATCATTTTCTATAATGGCTGCACCAATTTACAATCCCACCAACAGTGTAAGAGGGTTCCCTTTCTCCATGTCCTCACCAGCGTTTGTTATTCTCTGTCTTTTTGATAATGACCAGTCTAACTGGGGTGAGATGATAACTCAATGTGGTTTTGATTTGCATTTCCCTGTTGATTAATAGTTTAAATAAAACATTGCATTGATCTTTTTCTTTGTGATGACTGCACTTCTAATCCACATGGCATGCTAAAGAAACAAGCTGGTTATGCGATGAAACCAGAGGAGGACTTGGGGAAATTGAGGTCACACTCACGACCCATCTAGTTACTCAAATTACCTTTAGAGTTGTGGAAGTATCTAGGTAGTCAAGTCAAAGGTAGAAAAGAAGGGTGGTCTATTTCTCAGATTCATTCATTCATTCATTCACTCATTCATTCATTCATTCATTCAAGTATTTATTGAGTATCTGCTATGTGCCAGGCATGGTAGGGACAATGAACACAGGAGACAAGTGTATTGTGAGGCCTAAAATTTCAAATGCTGCCTTGACATCTTTTGAGCCTCACAAGGCCCCAAATTCCTAGCCATGAGTTCCCCTCTTCTCACCAGATATGCCCCCCATCTTGTGAGAATGTTCCCTAATCAGCTATTTTCCTTATCAGCTGTCCCAGGTGCTCCCCATTTGGTCTTCAACCTAACAGGGTCCACCAGCCCACGGAAATATACACACAATCCAATCACATCTTCCCATGGGAACCAAGGGCCACCTCACCCTCTTGTTACTACAAAGGCTCTGCTGGTTCCCTCTGCTCCTGAGATCACCCCTGTGTGGCCCTGCATGACGTGTGATGCCTCCTCCCCTGGGCTGTGAGTATATGTGACTAATAAACTGCTGTCGATCTCATTTGTCCAGCATTGGGTATCCTGTGTTCAGCCATCTTGTACTATTTAGGGTCAAAATCCCTTCTTTACCAATAGGGTGAGTAGGTAACCAGAATCACAAGAGAGGCAAGGAAGATCTCTCTTCTTTTAGAGCTAGTATTCTACTAGTTGTGTGGATGGGAGATGATAAAGAAGTAATAAAAGAATAAATATGTTAACAAATTCTACTAAATATCATTCGGTAAACAGATAGAATGATGTGGAAGAAAGTAATGAGGGTACATAGTAATTTTGTTTTGCATAGGTGATCAAGGAGGCCTCTCTGAGGAGATAACATCTGAGTGGAGACTTGTAGGTTGAGCACCTTGTGAGCTGGGAGCAGCAGGATACATGGGATAGGGCTTGGCCAGTGCGGCTGGCCCTACAGAGTCAGGAGGAGAACAGCGTGGTGTGATCTTGGGGATGTCAGTGGGGCCAGATCCACGTGATTTTGGAAGCTACAGCAAAGAGTTTGGATTTTATTTTATATGTAGTGGGGAATCACTAAAGGGTTTTAAGTAGGAGAGTGGCATGATATGGTTTATATTTTTAAAAGATTATTTAGTACCTAGGTAGAAAATGGATTGTGGGGGAGCCAAAGTGGGAAAAAGCCCTGTTAGGGGGGCTATTGCAGCCATTCTGGCAGGAGGTGATAGTGCGTTGGAAGGGCTGGAAATGGAGAGAATGGATGGATCCAAGATATGTATCTCAGCAGTAGGAGCAGGGAGACTTGCAGACCAACTGGATATGAGAAATGAGGAGAACAGAAAAGGACATCTCTGAGGTTTTTGATTTAAGTAACGGGGTGGATGGTGGTGCCATTTAATGAGATGAGAAAGACGGGAAGATGGTGAGTTTGGGGCAGGGAATGAGATTGAAATCGAGTGTTTGGTTTAGATTTTGTGCTCTCTGTGTGAGTGTCAAGCTGGCAGCTGGAAGTACTATTATGTAGCTCAGGATAAGTGCCAGAGCCAAAGATATTAGTTTGGCCATTACCACCACATGATCATATTTAGATTGGTTGAATAATGTGGAGTGACGATAAAGTATTCAGAATGATTTATCCTCCTAAAATGAATGTCATGTTAGATATCAGTTTGACTGTATCAGTGGAATAATGTATAAGACTGCATTGAAAACTACGAAGCTCTGTGCAAATGCAGTTGCTAGTCACCTCACCATCATATTTGGGCCTCCCACAACTCTCATAATTCTGGGATCTTTGATTCTTTAAATTATTGTTTCAGGTACAAAATCCCATCCCTATCATATACTCACATCCACATTTCTTAGAGCACACCTGCCCTTCAACCTAGACTAGTGCTTTAGAAAGAATTTTTTTTGCTAAATATAGGAATTTTGGAGAAGAGAGATAAAGCTACAGATTACCTTTTGTTTAGTTGAGAAAATTTTCAGCTGAGTTATTTTAGCCTCAGTCTGAAAGGACTAGGGTCTCTAAGACTATTCTGACTTGCATGGGAGTTTGGAGAACACACAACGTTTGATTTTTCTAGGAGCATTTCAGCCAAGGCTAGATTGGAGCTCTCCATGGCTTGGATAAACAGTCAATATTTTATGCCTGTGAAGTTCTGGAAATTATGATTTAGGAGGAAGACTGGCCAGGAGGTTGTGTCTACCTGGCTGGGAATCACATAACAAATGGATCTTCTTTCAAGGAAGCTGTCTATATTTTATTCCAAAATTTAATTGGGTGGCAGTGTTGGTGGTGGGGTTGAACTCAAGGGCAATTATTTGAATTTCAAAGAAACAGAATGAGATTCTCTAGAGTCGAGAGGAATTCTCATGAGTTGGTCTTCTAGAGTATCTCACTTGCTCAGTAGTAGAGGCTGCTGAGGCCCGAAGAGGTTAAGTAATTTTCCAAAGGTCACTCAGCTGATTAGAACTACATTTTCCTGGCTCACATTCTCATACTGCTCCCAAGCAGCAAGCTCCTATATGCTCCTTATGTATACATTTTATATGGAGACAGTTTTTCAAGAACAAATTGAATATGAAGATGAAGGTCTGTCTCCAGGATCACAGTGACTTGGGCCACAGTTCTGGCTGGAATAATGTTGTTTGCTCTATTCTGCTGTGTCTAGAGCCACAAAAAAATCAGTTAGTGGGTCCCTAGTTAAATGATGTGCATAATTTCAATTTCATATTTTTCAGATTATTGAGCCGTGAAGATTTGTTCATTAACTGCTTTGTTCATTGGATTTTCTACAATGGGCCTGGCTCTAGGTTTGGTGTTAGGGATGCAATGGGGAGTGAGACACCATTCCTGACCTTAAGAAACTCTCCCTGTGACCAGGGAGATAGACATGTAATTAGGCAGTTAACATACAGAAAGAGAGATGGGCTTTGATAGGCACAGAAGATACAACACAGTACTCAGACCTAGAGGTTCAAACCAGGAAGGCTTGCTGGAGGAGGTGATACCTTGTCTGAGACTGGAAAAAGTAGAGCATGACATAGTGGGGACACATTCAAGGGGAGGGTGTAGGAAGGCATTTTATCCAGGATATGGCATGTTAAGGGAACTGTAACCCATTCAAGTGGAGCTGGAGAGGGAGGCAGGGACAGACCACGAGGGCACAGGAGCTTGGACTCTGTCCCAAGGGCTCTGGGAAGCTTGATGGGATGGAAGCTCCATGGGGAGGGGCTTGTGATCCTGTCTGCATGGAAGAAAGCCACAGTGGTCACTGTGGGGAGAATTGCGGGGTGCTCCAAGTGGAGTCAGGGAGATGACCAAGCAAGCTGTTGATGTTGAGGCTGGGGAGGATGAAATTAACCTAAACTGAGCATGACAGTGGGGAGAGAAAAACCAAATCACGAAGAGAGGAGAGGACAGCTGTGCTTCCAGGAGGAAGGTTCAGCTCTTTAAAATCGAGAGGGCTTGGAAGTGTAAATTAGCATGGTTGTGTCTTTTTCTAGCTCTTTTTACTGAGCCCTACGATGTGCCGGCTCCTGGCCAAACACCTTACATGCTTGTTTCCCATTTAATCCCTCTAATCGTCCTACAAAGCAGGTGCTATCATTATCCCTTGTAGGGGGTTGAATAGTGCCTCCTCCCCTCTGATTCATGTCCCCCTACAACTGCAGAAATAGGGTGTTCTAGATGTAATTATTTTGGGATTTCAAGATGGAATCAAAATGGATTGAGAAAGGGCCCTACATCCAATGACTGGTATTCTTACAAGAAGACAAGATATAAATACAGACACAGAGGGAAGTTGACCATGGGAAGATGGAGGCAGAGACTGGCATGATGCTGTCACAAACCAAGGGATGCAAAGAGCCACCAGAAGCTGAAAGAGGCCAGGAAGGATCCTCCCCTAGAGTCTTTGGCGAGATCGTGTCCCTGAAATACCTTGGTTTTGGACTTCTGGACTCTAAAACTATGAGAGAATAAATTTCTTTTGCTGTAAGCTGCCAGGTCTGTGAAAACTTGTTATGGCAGCCCTAGGAAACTAACACATGCCCATAATAGAGATGAGAAAAAAATCAAACTGATGCTTAGATAGGTTAGCTCTAAGCTCCAGGTCACCTGACTAGGAAAGGGTAGAGGTGGTGTCTTAGGTTGGGTGTCCTCTCAAAACTTAACCCCACTGTGACAGTGTTAAGAGAGTGGAAAATCCTATTATGGTAGTTAAAAGGTGGGGCCTTGAAGAGGTGATTAGATTCTGTGGACCATGCCTAGTGAATGGAATAAAAAGCACATGAGAGGTTAGTCTCTTTCTAGTCCACCATAATTACCATGTGATACCCTGAGTTGCTGTAGTCACCACCAGGGCAAGACCCTTACCAGTTGTATTCCCTGGATCCTGGACTTCCCAGTCTCTGAAACTGTAAGCAATAAATTTTGTTTTCTTTACAAAGTACCCAGTTCCAGGTATTTTGTTATAAGCAACAGAAATGGACTAATACAGGCGGGTTTTGAACTCATCATTTGACTTGCTGTCTGAGTTCTTAACCATACCAGTTTTCATGCCTGCCCCCCCCCTGACGCCCCAAATAGCTAATATTTATTGAGCACTTACTCTTGGTCAGGCACAATATTAAGCCATTTGCTTTATTTCATTTATCTTGAGGATTATCTTGCAAGAGATAAGTTCGTTTGAAAATATGAATGGGAACTGTCTCTCTTTGAAAGGGTAGTTAACTAATTTTTGAGGGCTTGGGCTTTTCTTTTTTTAAGCTTGTCCCTGGAATCTTGTTTGCCAGAGGAAGATTTTCCACCTTGAGGAGCTAAGTGGAATGAGAGAAGGTGTCAGGCATGTCAACCTGCTGCTCATGCAATATTTCACCTTGTAATACGTTAAGAAAACCGAGGTGATTTTCAGCCCATTCCAGTAAATTGGTTTTAGCACTAATGAATTGTTCTGTTTGAGCAAAGCATTATTGGCAAAATGCTAACGTTAATAGTGACACCGGGGCATTTGAAACTCCATCAAAAATTATAATTTCAAAATAAAAGGCTGGAAAAATGTCTGTGTTCTATTAATTAACGTAGGTTGTCTGATCAATGTTTTTAATTGGTAGCAGATTAAAATATGGATTGTTGGCATGGCAAAGCTGCAGATTGGCTGTCTTGCTACCTGTTGTTTCCAATGACCTCATTCCAGCATTTACATTCAAATCTGATAGCTCAGGGCTTTAGCAGTCAGTGGATTATAAATTTCATCCAGTTCCTCTGGATGAATTTCAATGTGTAGACCATGTGCTAACAGCGAGAATGATCAGAAAGACAGTTGTAGACAAACGGAGCATGAAGAAAATCATTCTTATTGGAGGATGTGGCAGAAACAATTTTCCTCTGTGCTGGGCAGACATCAACTCTGTGGAACCAGCCAGAAATAATGATTGCTCTACTGATGGGCTGTAACATTGGGGGTTACAGCCCAACCCCAGATGTTTCAGGGTCTCATGGCCAAATGCCTATGGAGCTAGCACGTTGGCTGCACAGAATGGCCAGTTTTTGCAAAGCAAGAAGATAGGACCAAGCAGAGGGAGGAATAAGAAGGTAAATGACAGCCACTGTCTATGGAGCATTCCCGTATGCCAGGCATTGTACAAATTTCACTTTATCTCACAGGAGGCACACAATGGAGGTATTAAGGTGAACTATATGAAATTACTGTTCTTGTAGGTCCAAAATAGACGAACATCAGCAATTTTGTTTCTTTCAGCCATGCTATTACTAGCCCTATTTTTCAGCTAAGGAAAGTGGAGTTTAAGACTCTTGCCCAGGATCACGGGCTAGGACGGTAGTGGCAGTTTAGGGCTAGCACCGTGGAAATCGGCCACAATACTCTCCTCCTCCTCTTCTTTTCCCTCTGGCAGGCTTTAACAGGGAGGTGGCAAGATGAGACTTGCACTTTGAAGACCCCTCTGGATTACTCTGGCAGTTAGCTGGGGGTGTGTGGGAAGGGACCAATGTGCATTCCAGGAGACCTTTTAGGAAGCTGTTGCAATAGTCCAAGCAGAGTGACTTAGTGGCTTAGAGAAGAGTGATGTAGTGGGGAGGTGGGAGTAGGGGGCTAATTTGAGAAATATTTAGAGATGAGAATCAACAGGATGTGGTATTTAATGGAAGTGCCCCCTCCTTCTGGCTTCTCCTCCTCATCCTTCAAATCCTGGTGTGAACGTCCCATGTGATACCTGCTCACAGCATCCAGTATTTTGCCTTTGCTACATGTATCTCCTCTTGACTGTAAGCTCTCTGAGGGTGGCGAGAAAGTGTCTCATTTGTGGCTACCTTTGGACCGTTACAATGTCCAATACATATGAGGCAATCACTCTTTGTGGGATAAATGAAGGAATTCAAAACAAGCAATCAATTACAACTAACTCGAATCCTGCCTGTTGCAGATTCCCATTTTTCTTGAACTCTGGATTTCCTTACAAGAAGACAGTCAGAGTTGGAAAAATAACACCCATGATCTGCCCCCCACTCATCCCTCAATTTCTGCAGAACTGTCTCCGTCACCCTGGTGGGGCTGCCTGGAACTGAGCAGCCTGTTATTTAGTGTTCACATTTACAGGGTGACATGCCTTTATCCTTTTAACTAAGCTAATGTGGGCCATTGCCACTAAAATTTTCGAGACTGTTTAAAGAGGAACACACTGACCAGTACTATATGCTAAATCGCTTTTAAACAAGAGAAATTCTGTCATCTGCAAAATGAAACATCTTTCCTCAGGAGAAGTCCTTTTTCTTTTTCTTTCTTTCTTTCCCCCCCCAAGTATGCTTTGAGTGGGAATGTGAGGAGTATAAAGAACATTTAGTTTGAAGAATCTTTATGGTCCTAACAAGTAAAAGACTTTAACAATCGCATTGATTTTTGTTGATGGATGTAAAGGGTTTTGGAAGTAAATACTTACCCTGGGCAAGGCCCACTTGGAGATGCCAGGATTGTACTGCACCTTTTTGAGACATTAATGGGGATTGAAGGATGACAAATTTTGCCATGGAAGTAACTATTCCAACTGATAAATTGCATCAAAGGGACAATAGAAGTCAAATAACAGATACCCAACTGGGGACATTTGTCAGGCAAAGGGACAATGGATCTGGTTGCTGGTTTCTGTTGGCAAAACTTCAGGAAGGGTATAGCAGCATCAAAACACTCAGAAAGCCCCTAAGAGGGATGTACGGTTCCTCATGGAAGGTGGTACCCATCACAGAAGAATCCAGAAAACTCTTAGAATCAGAAGTGCTCACTGGAAGTGTTTCTTTCTAAGAATTGTGGAAGGTTCTACCTCTTTAAGTTGGGTGGCTCTGTTGTCTTCCACAATGGTCCTCTGGGTGTGCTGGTGCCTCATCCCCCGAATCATCCTTTGAGTCCTTCCTCTTCTCCATCCCCACGGCCAGGATGCCAGTCAGGTCCCCACTGTTGGGCTCAGTATGGTGGAGGGTGTCACACACCAGGTGGTGAGGGGTCTTGGGTGTCAAATCCCTGGGCTCACCTCCGGGCTGCACCGGAAGTGGCTTTATCTCTCTGAGGCTCCGTTTCCTCATCTGTAACATGGATTAATAACAACTCCCATGTAGGCCTCTTTTGGGATGGGGGCGTGGATCCTTTAGCACATTTCCTGGTACATCTAAGTGCCCAATAAATGCTAAGCCCCAAAGAAAACAAACCATCATCATCAACAAAGATACTGCTGTGACTACAGCCTGAGTCTCTTGGCTGGTCTCTGCTTTCAGTAACTTCTCCTTTCACTCCGTAGCCATCCCCCACCCTCCCCGGCAATAATCCTCCTCCCACAAACAGTTTCGTCCTGCCATCCTCTTGCCAAGAGCAGTGTGTGTGGTTGCAGGAACTCAGAGTCTGGAGTTAGGCTTGGATTCAAATTCCGGCTCCGCCACTTGTGAGCTGTGTGGCCACAAGTTTGTTGCTTACCCTCTCTGTGCCCTTCTTGCTTTCTGTATTGTGCAGTCTCTCCTCTGCTTCTCTTAGTTCATTGGCATTACCCTCCCACTTCTCTCTGCAGCTGGCAGTGAGCTAGCTTTAGTCACAGCTCAGCCTCCTCTGTGCTTGGCACAGCATGGGTGCACACTGTCAAAAGTGACTTCCTGACTTTTAAGTTCAAGTGCCTGCCACTCCGACTGTGGCCTCTGTGCATTCTGTGCAGAGTGACTCTGATTGGTTGCTGATCAGCCAATGGATTGGCTCCTTCTGGGTTAGGTCTCAGCCTCTGTCCAATCAGTTGAATCTGGTTGTGGAGGAAGGTGGGGCAATGTGCCTGCCAGGGGGAGTGCGTGGAGGTCAGTTTCTAGACAGTGGGCTACATGTGCCCTTTGGAGTCCTGTTCAAATTTGGGGTGTTCAGGTCGTGAAGGGGGGCAGCCTATTTCTTGAAGATTCTCAGACTGTGAGGGATGGTTGAAGAATTAGACATAGGCACCATGTGTTTCCTCCTTCACTGGACCCATGTTTGGGGTTGTCAAAGCCTTATGCTCTAAACTATTTCTCAAACTCACCCCCTAACTGGGTCAAAGAGAGAAGGGAAACACCATGTGTGTTCCAGAGGCAAAGAACCTGAGTAAGGTGATTTGAGATATTGTCTCACAAAATGAGGCTGTTCACTGAAATATAATAAACAGCTGGGAAATAAACATCTCTCCTACATGGGCTGTTAAGCATAGCATTTCCCTGAAAACTACTTCACAAAGAAATCCTCTCACTTTTCAAGCCAGGCACACCCTGTCTTCTGTGTCTCTCAGGTGCAGTTGGGAGACTGGGGTAAAGATCCTGTGGAATTGCACTGTGTAGGTACCCTACGGCAGCAGCCTCTCGTGGCTGCTGGCAGTCGAGGGTCCTGGACCCTCCTTCTGGCATTGCCTACCGTGGGCCAGAGCTCAATGCAAGGTGTGCTCACCCCCACGTGACTGATTTGCTAAAATAAATGATCTGAACTTGCATTTTATAAACTCAGTGAATATGTTTTGAGCACCAACTACATGCCCAACATTGCTCTAGGCATCTGGGATATATTAAGGAGCAGAGCACAGAGAGGTCTCTGCCCTGCAAGACATTTATTCCTAAAGCCAGCATGGTCTGCCTCCTACCTGCCCCTCCAGTTTCAGCTCAAAATGTGCATCTCCTTTCTCTCTACTGCAGACCCCCCTGCTGCCATAACTAGACCATCCTCTTTCCCAACACAGGACCTTTGCACATGCCATTCTTCTGCCTGAAATTCTCCCCAGACCCCTCTTTCCCTAATGACTTAGCTTCCTCAGGGAAGTCTGCCCCACAGCTGCCCCTCATCCCTGCAGTCTTTCCCAGATTATTTGTTGTTTTGCTCTCTCAGAATTGTGCCCCTTTCCTTCATTGCAGCACAAATATCAGTTTGTTTCTGCATTTATGTTCATGATTATTTGGTTACCATTCTCTTGCACCAGGCCCTAAAAGCCCCAAGGTTTGAAGAGGTTAAACAACTTGCCCAGGATCTAAAGGGATATAGCCAGGATTTGAACTCAAGTTTGTCTGGCTCTGTTCTTTATGCAATCTAATATTGATCTGGAAATATGAAAGTACAGATTTCACCCCTAGCTTTATACATCTCCTCTCCCAATTTACCTAAAGTGATGCAGAGCTCTCTACTTGCAGTTAGCTGTGTACAGATAATAATAATAGCAGCCGAATCTACTCAGATCTCCCTGTTTGCTGGGCACGGGGATAGGTGATAAGTAATGCCCTGTGTGCATTGGCTGTTTGGATCTTGGGAGAAGGAACTGTAATTAACACCACTGCACAAATGGGAAAGGGTAGGAGAGGTGACATGCCCAAGGTCTCACAGGCAGGATTTGAGCCTGGTATAGAGGGATTCCCAGCCTATGGACACTGCACCTTCTCTACCATCTCCCTCCTGGAACTTTGACCCTGAAGGAAAATGCAATCAGGATAACAAGGGGCAAGCCCATGACTCTGGATCCCTGTTACATAAACCGCCCCAGAGGTTTACGAAAGGTTCACGGGAGAGGTGATTGATCGGCTGTAGGTTTATTGCTCGTTGATTTCTTTGGCCTTGGCACGTACAGATCAGAGAGAATTTGAACCAGTTGGAGGTTCCCTTCTGATGGTCTTTCATGCTCAGACCCTGCTGTGGTACAATCAGGGGGCTGACGTGGAGGGTCTATGGCATCCAAAGGTTGACACTGCTCAGACAGCCTGAGCACATCTCTTTCTTTCTTTTTCTCCAGGGTGTACTGTTTTGCTTGGATTTGTGCAAAAGTTTCCACGGAGGAATCTCAGTGCTAAGGAAAAGAGAAGGGATTGATCCCTTGGGTAAGAGTCAGGGAGGGAATGCCCCTATAACAACTCTGTGGTGAAATTCAGCTCTGATGCTTCATTGGGAGTGAGGCTTTGGGCAGGGGATGCTCCAAGACTACTTATGACTTTTGGGCAGGCTCCTTTGGGGCCCCAGGATTCAGAGCTGGAGGGATGCAGCAGATACACATGAGAGCCTGCATTGGGAGAATTTGTACAGGTTTTGGGGCAGTCCTGCACAGCACAATAACTCTGTGACCTGGGCAAACTCAAGGGTAAGCCTGTCTGACCCTCAGTGTCCTCATCTGGAAAGTGGGGCTGACCACATTCCATACCTCTCAGTATTATTGCAATGATTAAATGAGGTCCCATGTGACCTGCTTGGCCATTGCCTGGTATATAGTGTGCACTCAATGAATGGCAGATACACACTGAAAATATTGGTTTGATTGAGACCCTGAATAAAGCCTCCTGTTTATTCCTGTTGAACTACATGGATTCTGTCTGGTGTGAGCTCCTTGGGGGAACCGGAGCTCCTCTTCTTCTGGTGTGATTGGTCCTGGTTGTTAATGTCCAAGACCCACTTAATTTTTTTCCATCTTCACTCTGAAGACAAAGATATCCTGCTGAAATATCAGGAAATGAGAGACAGAAAGGAGACGTCTCAGAGAGCAATGATTTTTAATGACCCATTGACAGGGATAATCTCTGCTGTGGCAAAAAATAATGAAACATCGATTCTCAGAACCTATTAAACGTCAGATTTATATGAGAATTTAAAAAGGCAATTAGTATCTAGATTGAAACTAATTAGTGTTCCCCCCAACCCCATCCTTGGACAGTTCAGATGGGGAAGGTTATTAGGGACCTACTATGTGCGGGAACTTCAGAGGACTCAAAGGTGGGAAGGAACTCTACTTGTCATGAGGTGCTTCCTCTTCTTTGCAGAGTACATAGACACATGACTGTTTTTTAAGAAAGAAGTCAATTCCACAATAGGATTACACAGACAGTATTATGAGGCTTCAAAGAAAGGAGAAACATCATTTCTCGTTCTGCTTCAACTCCATATACAGATACTTTTCAACTCCTTTATTCAGTTTTCTGCACTAGACTACCTGAGTTTTATCTCTAGCTCGTTCAAATTTGACTTTACATACTTTCTGGATGGGCTCAACATGCCCATGAACCCCAGCTATCCCCATGTGTCCTGTCCCAACTTCCCTGTCTCTGGGCTTTTCCTTGAACTCCTGACTGTCTGGCTGACATCTCTTCTGGGAGATTCAAGATCCAGCTCCCCATCTCCCCTACCCCCAAGCCCATCACTCCTTCCAGGTTCACTCTTCTGAGTTAATGCCAACACCATGGGCCCAGTCCCCCATGTCTCAATTCTGTGGTCACTCTGGATTCTTCCATTTATTTCACTTCTCACATCTAATTGGTCACCAGGTCCTACAGATTTTACTTCTTAAACATCTCTTGCGATTGTTTTCTCCTGCTCATCCCCACTGCCTTTTCACCAGAACTATTGGTCACAGTCTTCCAATTGTTTCTCTGCCTCTCATCAGTCCTGTCCCACCTGTCCCACCTGTCCCACCTGTCCCACACTGCTGACAGGTGACATTTCTGAAATTCAAATCAGCACTCTTTACAATAGCCAAGAGTTGGAACCAGCCCAAATGCCCATCATCAGATGAGTGGATACGGAAAATGTGGTACATCTACACAATGGAATACTACTCAGCTATAAAAACGAATGAAATACTGCCATTTGCAACAACATGGATGGACCTTGAGAGAATTATATTAAGTGAAACAAGTCAGAGAAATACCACATGTTCTCACTTATTGGTGGGAGCTAAAAATTAATATATAAATTCACACACACACACACACACACACACACACACACACACACACACACACACACACAAACCGGGGGGGGGGGAAGAAGATATAACAACCACAACTACTTGAAGTTGATACGACAAGCAAACAGAAAGGACATTGTTGGGGGGGAGGGGGGAGGGAGAAGGGAGGGTGGTTTTGGTGAAGGGGAGCAATAATCAGCCACAATGTATATCGACAAAATAAAACTTAAAAAAAAAAAAAAACAAATCACAAGCCTTCACTTTTTTACTTGAAATGTTTCAGCATCTCTTCATGTCACTTAGGGGGATTCACTGCTTATGTGCATTTCCAAACAGCCTCCTGCAATTTGGACTCTGTTTACCTCTCTTATTTTGTCTTATAACTTTTTAGCAACTTCCTCCTCTAATCTTATTTTTATATTTATCCATCTATCCATCCATCTAACCATCCATCCACCCACCCATTCATCCATCCATACATCTGTCCATCCCTCTAATCATTCATCCATCCATCCATCCATCCTGCTAACCATCCATCCATCCACCCATCCATCCAATATCTATACAGCTCCTACTATGTGCCAGGCATGAGGGTAAGTCTTGAGTTTACAGTGATGAGGAAAATAGACATGGTCCTGATGTCCTCAAGGTCATAGTATATGGGACAGACTGATGCTAAACAAACAGGAATCAATAACTAAGTGTCAAATGTGTCATGAAGGAAAAGCGGGGTGATACAACAGAATAAAGGGAGTAGGGAGGTGCACTAAGGGTCTTAGATTCAACTAAACATTTAGACTCATAAGAACACCACAGCACACTCTTAGCATCATATGCTCTAGAATGACAGAGGGTAGGAAGCAACACAGGTGTTCCTCTGTGTCAGCTGTCCATGCCACTCGGCTCCAGAGTAAGATGACTCCACAAGGGGCAGGTGTTGGTCTGTCCTGGCTCAGAAGCTGCATGCATCATAGCTGCCAATATCTCTAGTCGCCGTGCCATAGGCAGAGCTCTCAGGATCTCTGCAAGGAGCATCCCATTACAGAGTAATGATGTGAACTGATTGCAATTTGTGAGAACTAATACAATATTTGTTTAAGCATGACTAATATAAGGAACAATTACTCATCCAAAAAAAAATTTACAATGCAATAAACTAAGGAGGACATGTTAATCCTTAATTTGACCTACATTTAAATAGCTATAATGTGGAGGTAAAATCATAGCTAATTTCAAGGTCTCCAGAAGGCCTTGGCTTAAGTAAATAAGATCTCAGATTTTACACTCTGCCATCCCTTACTTTTAGTTTTCTCTCAGGTATGAACTCACACCAGGACGCCTCTCAGAAGGTGACAGTCTTACCTAGCTGGCATTTCCCCTTTTCATGTTGGGGTTTGCAAGCATTGGCCACTTACACTCAGATCATGTTTTTGTGAGAGGCCACAGAGCGACTTTCTTTAAAGCTATCAAAGCCATCCTTCCTTCTGGAGGAGTTTCTATCAAGAGGTGTTCTAATGCTACACTGCTATATAATAAACCACCCTAAACTTCGAGGTGTAAAATGACAGCTGTCTGATGAAACTCATAGAGGCTGTGGTCAGAAATTTGGACAGGTGTAATGGTTAATTTTATTTGTCAACTTGGCTGGGCCATGAAGCCCATAATATAGTCACATATTATTGTGGGTTTTTTATTTTTGTTTGTTTCTTTTGCCTGTGAGAGTGTTTTTGAATGGGATTAACATTTAAATCAGTGGGTGTTGGGGTAAAGCAAATTTCCCTCCATAATGTGGGGTGGGCCAGTCTAATCAGTTGAAGACCTGAAGAGAAGAAAAGTCTGATTTTCCCCAATCAAGAGGGTGGCCCTTAGACTTGAACGGCAGCATTGGCTCTACCTGTGTCCCCAGCCTGTTGATCCACCTTGCAGATTTTGGACTTGTCAACCTCCATAATTGTGTAAGCGACTTCCTTAAAATAAATAAATATACGAGGGTACTTCAAAAAGTTCATGGAAATATTTGCATTATCTTTCAATTCTATTTTCCCATGAACTTTTGGAAGTATCCTTGTGCACATCCTATTGGTTCTGTTTCTCTGGAGAACCCTGACTAATAAAGCAAGTCATGGTAGGAATGACTTGATTTTGCTCCACAATGCCCAGGGCCTCACCTGAGATGACTCGAAGGCTAGTCTCAGATAAGATTTTTATCTAGAGTGCCTTCACATGACCTTTCCATGTGGTTAGAGCTTCCCATAGCACAGTGGCTGGATTCTAAGAGAGAAGGTCCCAAGAGGGAGTGTCCAGAGGGTGAATATCCCAAGAGACCAAGACAGAAGCTGTATGGCCTTTTATGATCTGGCCTCAGAAATCACAGAGCATCACTTACATAATGCTACATTGGCTGAAGCAGTAACAAGCCCACCCAGATTCAAGGGGAGAGACAACAACCTCACCTCTTAATAGGAGAGGTATCAAATAATTTAGGACCTGCTTTTGAAAACCACCATAGGAAGCAGGCCTTGCAGAATATTTAGGATTCTCTCTTTCATCCTTACCCAAAGTGACTCGATAAATTTTCAACATGTCTCTTCTCTCCCTTAGGTTTCTATAAGTTTTACTCATCTGGATCTTCTTCTCTCATGGAGAAAGGCCTGTTATTTCCCTCTTTATTCTCCACACATCTGATTTCCAACAACACAGAGAGGCAGTCCAGTGGTATTCATTTACACCTCATTGTGCATTTTCCTGATGGGATGATAGAAGGATGGTGGCATGACCTTGATAGTGGTCAAGAAGAGAGACATGGGGATGAAGGGTGCTTGGCCAGAGAATCCTGGTCTTGAGAAATAAATCCTTGAAATAAAGGCTATTGGTCTTGGAACATAATTAGTCTTTGACTATGTCCCTCATGTTTTGGGGAAAAATTCCTTAACCCAAGGCTTCCAGTCTTTCTATTAGGTATTGTTTTAAATACATTAAATATTGTGAGTTTCGTTTCCTTTTTTTTTTTTTTTTTTTTTTTTAGGCAATGGTTTGTCTATTTTACTTATCTCTATTTCATTTATTGGTGCTCTGATCTTTTTTTTTTTTTAATTTTATTTTGTCGATATACATTGTGGCTGATTATTGCTCCCCATCACCAAAACCTCCCTCCCTTCTCCCTCCCCCCCTCCCCCCCAACAATGTCCTTTCTGTTTGCTTGTCATATCAACTTCAAATAATTGTGGTTGTTATATCTTCTTCCCCCCCCGGTTTTTGTGTGTGTGTGTGTGTGTGTGTGAATTTATATATTAATTTTTAGCTCCCACCAATAAGTGAGAACATGTGGTATTTCTCTTTCTGTGCCTGACTTGTTTCACTTAATATAATTCTCTCAAGGTCCATCCATGTTGTTGCAAATGGCAGTATTTCATTCGTTTTTATAGCTGAGTAGTATTCCATTGTGTAGATGTACCACATTTTCCGTATCCACTCATCTGATGATGGGCATTTGGGCTGGTTCCAACTCTTGGCTATTGTAAAGAGTGCTGCGATAAACATTGGGAAACAGGTATACCTTCGACTTGATGATTTCCATTCCTCTGGGTATATTCCCAACAGCGGGATAGCTGGGTCGTATGGTAGATCTATCTGCAATTGTTTGAGGAACCGCCATACCATTTTCCATAGAGGCTGCACCATTTTGCAGTCCCACCAACAATGTATGAGAGTTCCTTTTTCTCCGCAGCCTCGCCAGCATTTATCGTTCACAGTCTTTTGGATTTTAGCCATCCTAACTGGAGTTAGATGGTATCTCAATGTGGTTTTGATTTGCATTTCCTGGATGCTGAGCGATGTTGAGCATTTTTTCATATGTCTGTTGGCCATTTGGATATCTTCCTTAGAGAAATGCCTATTTAGCTCTTTTGCCCATTTTTTAATTGGGTTGCTTGTTTTCTTCTTGTACAGTTGTTTGAGTTCCTTATATATTCTGGATATTAATCCTTTGTCAGATATATATTTTGCAAATATTTTCTCCCACTCTTTTGGTTGTCTTTTAACTCTTTTAATTGTTTCTTTTGCTGTGCAGAAGCTTTTTAGTTTGATATAATCCCATTTGTTTATTTTTCCTTTGGTTGCCCGTGCTTTTGGGGTCGTATTCATGAAGTCTGTGCCCAGTCCTATTTCCTGAAGTGTTTCTCCTATGTTTTCTTTAAGAAGTTTTATTGTTTCAGGGTGTATATTTAAATCCTTAATCCATTTTGAGTTGATTTTAGTGTACGACAAGAGGTATGGATCTAGTTTCATTCTCCTGCATATGGATATCCAGTTATCCCAGCACCGTTTGCTGAAGAGGCAGTCCCTTCGCCAGTGAATAGGCTTGGTGCCTTTGTCAAAGATCAGCTGACAGTAAGTGTGTGGGTTGGTTTCTGGATTCTCTATTCTATTCCATTGGTCAGTGTGTCTGTTTTTATGCCAGTACCATACTGTTTTGGTTATTATAGCTTTGTAGTATAGCTTAAAGTCAGGTAGTGTTATGGCTTTGGCTATGCGTGGTCTTTTATTGTTCCATATAAATGTCTGGATAGTTTTTTCAATTTCTGAGAAAAATGTCTTTGGAATTTTGATGGGGATTGCATTGAATTTTTATATCACTTTGGGTAGTATGGACATTTTCACTATGTTGATTCTTCCAATCCAAGAGCATGGGATCTCTTTCCATCTTCTTGTATCCTCTCTAATTTCTCTCAGCAGTGGTTTGTAGTTCTCATTATAGAGATTTTTCACCTCCTTGGTTAACTCAATTCCTAAGTATTTTATTTTTTTGGTGGCTATTGTAAATGGGCAGGCTTTCTTGATTTCTTGTTCTGCATGTTCACTATTGGAGAAAAGAAATGCTACTGATTTTTGTGTGTTGATTTTGTATACTGCTACTGTGCTGAAATCATTTATCACTTCCAACAATTTTTTTGTAGAGGTTTTAGGCTGTTTGATATATAGGATCATGTCATCTGCAAACAGGGACAGTTTGACTTCATCTTTTCCAATCTGGATGCCCTTTATTTCCTTCTCTTCTCTGATTGCTCTGGCTAGTACTTCCAACACTACGTTGAATAGGAGTGGAGAGAGTGGGCATCCTTGTCTAGTTCCTGTTCTTAAAGGAAAAGCTTTCAGCTTTTCCCCATTCAGGATGATATTGGCTGTGGGTTTGGCATATATGGCTTTAATTATGTTGAGGTACTTTCCCTCTATACCTAACTTATAGAGGGTCTTTGTCATGAATGAGTGCTGAACTTTATCAAATGCTTTTTCAGCATCTATAGAGATGATTATATGGTCCTTGTGTTTGAGTTTATTAATATGGTGTATCACATTTATTGATTTGCGTATGTTGAACCAACCTTGCATCCCTGGGATGAATCCCACTTGATCGTGATGAATAATTTTACGTATGTGTTGCTGTATTCTGTTTGCTAGTATTTTAGTGAGGATTTTTGCATCTATATTCATCAAGGATATTGGCCTGTAGTTTTCTTTTTTGGTTATATCTTTACCTGGTTTTGGTATCAGGATGATGTTTGCTTCATAGAATGAGTTTGGGAGATTTGCGTCTGTTTCAATCTTTTGGAATAGTTTGTAAAGAATCGGTGTCAATTCCTCTTTGAATGTTTGGTAAAATTCTGCTGTGAATCCATCTGGTCCTGGGCTTTTCTTTGTTGGGAGCCTTCTGATAACAGCTTCAATCTCCTTTATTGTTATTGGTCTGTTCAAATTTTCTGCGTCTTCACGGTTCAGTTTTGGGAGCTTGTGTGTGTCCAGAAATTTATCCATTTCCTCCAGATTTTCAAATTTGTTGGCGTATAGTTGTTTATAGTAGTCTCGAATGATTCCTTGTATTTCAGATGAATCAGTTGTAATATCGCCTTTTTCATTTCTAATTTTGGTTATTTGAGTCTTCTCTCTTCTTTTTTTTGTTAGCCATGCTAATGGTTTGTCAATTTTATTTATCTTTTCAAAAAACCAACTTTTTGATTCGTTGATCTTTTGAATTGTTTTTTGGTTTTCAATTTCATTCAGTTCTGCTCTGATCTTAATGATTTCTTTCCGTCTGCTAACTTTAGGTTTGGATTGTTCTTGTTTTTCTAGTTCTTTAAGGTGAAGTGTTAGGTTGTTCACTTGCCAGCTTTCTATTCTTCTGGAGTGAGCGTTTAATGCAATAAATTTTCCCCTCAATACTGCTTTTGCAGTATCCCACAGGTTTTGGTATGATGTATCATTGTTTTCATTAGTTTCAATAAATTTTTTGATTTCCTGCTTGATTTCTTCTTGGACCCATATGTCATTAAGTACAATGCTGTTTAATTTCCATCTGTTTGTATAGTTTTCAGAGTTTCATTTGCTATTAATTTCTAGTTTTAATCCACTGTTGTCTGAGAAAATACATGGGATAATTCCAATTTTTTTGAATTTATTGAGACTTGATTTGTGACTTAATATGTGATCTATCCTGGAGAATGATCCATGTGCTGATGAGAAGAATGAATATTCTGAGGTTGTTGGGTGGAATGTTCTGTAGATACCTGCCAATTCCAATTGGTCTAGGGTCTTGTTTAGATCTTGTGTTTCTCTACTGATTCTTTGCCTAGATGATCTGTCTAATATTGACAGTGGGGTGTTCAGGTCCCCTGCTATTATGGTATTAGTGTCTATTTCCTTCTTTAGGTCTAATAGAGTTTGTTTTATAAATCTGGCTGCTCCAACATTGGGTGCGTACATATTTATGATTGTTATGTCTTCTTGATGGATCAGTCCTTTTATCATTAAGTAGTGTCCCTCATTGTCTCTTTTTATGGTTTTTAGTTTAAAGTCTATTTTGTCAGATATAAGAATAGCTACTCCAGCTCGTTTTTCTTTTCTGTTTGCATGGTAAATCTCTTCCATCCTTTCACTCTTAGTCTGTGTGAATCTTTATGGGTGAGGTGGGTCTCTTGTAGGCAGCATATAGTTGGGTCCTGCTTTTTGATCCAGTCAGCCAGTCTGTGTCTTTTAATTGGGGAATTTAAGCCTTTTACATTAAGAGTTGTTATTGAAAGGTGTTGATTTATTCCTAGCATTTTACTGGTTGTTTGGTTGTCTTAGGTGTCTTTTGTTCCTTGCTTTCTGATTTACTGTTTGTTTTCTGTGTTTGTTGGTTCCTTAGGTTGTAGATAGTGTTTTTGTTAGCTTGTTTTCTCTTCATGAATGCCATTTTTATTATACTAGCGGGTTTTGATTTTCTTGGGTTTTTATGGCAGTGGTAGTTATTTTTCAGGAACCAAACCCAGTACTCCCTTGAGGATTTCTTGTAAGGGTGGTCATATGGTAGTGAAATCCCGCAGTTTTTGTTTGTCTGAGAAATATACTATTTGCCCCTCATTTCGGAAGGATAGCCTTGCAGGGTAGAGTATTCTTGGCTGGCAATCTTTGTCTTTTAGTATTTTGAAAATATCATCCCTTTCCTTTCTAGCTTTTAGGGTTTGTGATGAAAAGTCTGATGTTAACCTGATTGGGGCTCCCTTATAGGTGATTTGACGCTTCTCTCTTGCAGCTTTTAAGATTCTCTCTTTGTCTCTGCGTTTTGCCAATTTGACTATGACATGTCTTGGAGAAGGTCTTTTTCGGTTGAATACATTTGGAGATCGTTGAGCTTCCTGGATCTGAAGATCTGTGATTTTTCCTATACCTGGGAAGTTTTCTGCCACTATTTTGTTGAATATGTTTTCAATGGCATCTCCATTTTCCTCCCCTTCTGGAATACCCATGACTCGGATATTTGATCGCTTATGGTTGTCTGATATCTCTCTCATATTTTCTTCAATGTCCTTGATTCTTTTTTCTTTCTTTTTGTCTGCTTGTGTTATTTCAAACAGCCTATCTTCAAGTTCAGAGGTTCTCTCTTCAACTTCGACAAGCCTGCTGGTTAAACTCTCCATTGTGTTTTTTATTTCGTTGATAAGTTCTTCAGTTCAGCAAGTTCTGCTACATTTTTTTTCAGGACATTGATTTCCTTGTACATTTCCTCTTTCAGATCCTGTATACTTTTCCTCATTTCATCATGATGTCTAGCTGAGTTTTGTTGTATCTCATTCAGTTTCCTTAGAATTATCACTCGAAATTCCTTATCAGTTATTTCAAGGGCTTCTTGTTCTATAGGATCTAGAGTTTGAGATTTATTAACTTTTGGTGGTGTACTTTCTTGATTTTTTGTATTTCTGGTATCTTTTTTTTGGTGTTTATTCATTGTTGCAGGGGGTTTCACAGTCCACCGGTTTGAGACTAATGACTAACTAGGATGTTGCTGTGGTTGCCAATTTCGTATGGCTCCCTCCGTGACTGCTCAGTTGGCCTCTAGTGCCTTGTGTGTGTGGTTGCCTCGGGTCTTGGACTTCTCCGGGGAGCCACCTTTCTGGTCAGCTTGGACTCTGCTGGGCTGGTGGATCACATACCACAGGGTGTGTGATCTCTGTTGAGCTTTCACTTCCTGTGCAGGACTTCTCCCTGTTCTGTGTGCTCTGGCCCAGGCTGTTAGATCGTGCAGTGGCGACCCCACCAGGTGTGTGGTTTCTGTCGAGTCTCCGCCTCCCTGGCCGCACGTCTCCCCACTCTGTGCGCACTGTGCTGGGCTGGGGCGTGTCTTCTGCACCCCTCGTCTATCAGCTGGGCCTTCAAGACCCTGCTCGGCACCGCCTCGCCCAGGAAGTCTACCAGGTTTCTGCTAGTCACAGACGACCGGTCTCTCTGGGTGCCTTTTTAGCCCTATGTAGATCTTTCTCGGGACTTGTTCACCTTTGTATCCCCCCCAGTATAAACCGAGTCTAGCGCCCACCTGCAGCCTGGTCTCCGGCAGGTTCAAGCGGACCTGGGAACTCTCCTACCACACTATTCCCAACCAGAAATTCGTTAGGCTTTTTTCCAAACTGGTGGCCGCAGAGATGGTATCTGCCTCCCAGTAACAGGGAGTTTACCTGGGGCTGGAGTCGAGGGTGTGGTGGAGTGACAGTCGGCCCGCCCATACTTCCTTGCCCTCCCAACACTGGCCGGGGATGCCCCCCGCCACCAGCCCTGCCAGAGAACCGCGGAGGGAGTGAGAGCGGAGGCTGGTCTGCAGGCTCCGGAAAGCCCCGCGCCAGGCCAAGCAAGTGGGAGGGCTCAGTGATGGCCGAGCAGGGCGGAGCTGCCCGCACCTGGGAAAATGGAGGCAGCACCGGGGCGGTGAGTGGCCTGGTGGTGCAGGCGGGAGCCGCGTGGGCATCCACCCCCCGAACAGAGCTGTGCCAGGGGTCACTCAGTGCTGTGCCAGGTCGGGCGCTTGCTCTGTCTCTGGTTTGCCGCCTTTCCCAGTTCTCGGCCGCTACCGCCTCGGGCTGTTCAGTCGCGGCGCAGCTCGGGCGCTCCCAGGAATCTTCTTTAATGCTGGCCTGAAACCTCGAATCCTGAATAGGGCAGCTGGCCGCCTTCAGCGCGGCCCTGGCCTCTGGGATCCTGGCTGCATCTACAGCAGCCCTGGCGCTGTGTTCCCTGTTTCGAGACTCGCTTTTGCAGCTAAGAAACAGTTCTTTTCCTGCTCCACACTTCAAAGCTGTTGCCTGTAAATGAGGCAGCCTTTCCTGCCGGGGGTAAAGTGGCGGTCACCCCCCCACGACCGGCCAGCAGCAGCAGTCCTCCCTTAAGAGATGGCGAGAGGAAGGTCCACAAGTTTCCCAGCTGCCTGAGGCCCAGTGGCCACCTTTTCCACCTCAGCTACTCCGCGCCAGCCGCCGCAGCCGCCGCCATCTTGAAAACCCCCGAGTTTCGTTTACTTTTATAATATTATGGATACCAAAGTAATACATGTGCGTTGTGAAAAAATTACAAAATAGAGAAAAACATAAAAGAAGAAATAAATGAAAATGTAAAGTTAATATTGTGGCATATATTATTCTTTAAGAAAAATAGCCAAACATGCTTAAAATGAGATTGTACTATCTACAGTCAAATAAATTTATAATACATCGAGCCCATTTCTCCATGCCATTAAATATAGCATTGGTGCACTGATTTCTAAGGGTTGTATTGCATTCAGTTGTATGACTGTGCTATACTTCATTTAGCCCTATTGGTGAAAATTTATCTTAAAGCTGTGTTGGGTTGACTCACGTAGGGTGAAATCAAGTGAAGCCCATGTTGTCTATCATCACTCTTTGCTCCTCCATGGGTTTCATTCATTTTTGGGAAAAACCTGGAGAGGTGATGCTGCAGAAGTAGACTAGACTTATTTTGCATAGTACCTGGAGGTGGTACTAAGGTATCATCATTAATGGTGTTGATAGTAACGGCAACAACAGCATGATTTATTTAATGTACCCACCCAACCGTTCACGTTAAAAACCTACATGTCTGTCATCCTTACTTTGTTCTTCTTTCTCAGCCGCTACACCCAGTCACCAAGACCTGTCAATTCAGTGTCCTAAATATTTTTTGAATCTGCCCATTTTCTTCCCATTCCCATTGACACTACTCTTCTCTTGATTACTTCAATAGATGTTAGCTGTGGAGCTGTCTTACAGCTGGAGTGGCTGCTCTGAAGTGCAGCCCTGGTCATGTCATCTCAGTGCTTGAATCTCATCATCCTTGGAATAATGTCCAAACCCCTTCACCTGGCTCACAAGGCCCAGCCATTCTGAATGTGCTTGTCTCTTGCAAAACTCTGTCTCTAGGCTTTTGTCTGAGCTTGTTCTGTGATACAAATTTCATAGACTGGGAGGCTAAAATGAAAGAAATTTGTTTTTCACAGTTCTGGAGGCTGGGAAGTCCAAGGTCAGGTGTCAGCTGATTTGGTTCCTGGTGAGGCCCCACTTCCTGGTTGGCAGATGGCTGTCTTCTTGTTGTACCCTCATAGAATGAGAGAGAGATTATCTCTTCTTATAAGGCCACTAATACCATTCATGATGGCTCCTCTCTCTTGATCTAATAACCTCCCCCCAAACCCACTTCTGAATACCATCACACTGGGGATTAGGGGATTAGGGCTTCAGCATATGAATTTTGGGGGCATCCAGATATTTTCAGCCCATAGCAGCTTTGGAGTCAACTCTTTCCTTTGCCTTGAATGCTCTTCCTCCTCTTTCCCAGATTATTTCAGTTCAGATAATACTTTTTCCAGGAAGCCTTCCCTGACCATACCCCATCTCCAAGTCTGGATTAGTGCTCAGTGTGACTACCTGTGTGGATTCCCTTCCTAGTACTTATTTTAGTTGTAACCAAATTTTATCTTACTTCTCATTGAATAATGAGCTCTGTGAAAGTAGGGCCCTGTCTTTCTTCCCACCAGCTCTTAGCCCAGTACCCAGCACATAATATGCCCTTGATAATGAAAAAGGAAAGCCGTGGCTGCTGCCTCTTGGCTAAGCCCACTCACAAGATGACAGCTCTGACCCACTTATAAGAACCAGCTTGACTATCCTCCCATATTTGCTTTCTGTGGGGCAGGGGAGGTAGAAAATTGTCCTCTGGGCTGAAAATGCTTTAAGAACTAAGTTGAAGAGCACTTGTGTAAATCATTAATAAATCTGTTTACTATTTTTATTTGCATTGGATATCAAATTAAATATTGCATCAAGTGAGTTAAATATTAATATTGCATTAAATATATATTACATTTTAAAAATTAAGTACTACATGTTCTTCCTTGGAGCTGGATTATGAAGGCTTTAGCACAATCAGCCCAGCATGTGCTAACTCTGTGTGGTTGTTTTCTATGTCACTGATGGTTTATTAGAGCCCACAGGAACAAGGGAAAAGGTGAGAGACTGTGGGGGCTTGTGGGTGGCTGGTGTGACCAGGAGGTTAGCACAGACAGTGAGTTCATGTCCAATGGCAGGGGAGACAGAAAAAGAGATGTGGGAGAATATATAATTTTTTGTGCACTTATCAATTGCCATACATTGCCCTACACAATTTTCATGGATTATCTCATTTAATTCTTACAGAGACAAATGAAACAAGTACAATTATTATTCTGTTTTACATAGGAGAATACTGAGTCTCAAAGGTTAGGAGACGTGTGCAAGGGCTCAGAGCCTTGGTGAGGCTATCCCAGGCAGCATGACTCACATAACTATGACCCCCTACTGCTCTTGAAGAAAGTGCTTTCAGATTGCTATGAATCCAAACAGACACATGTCTTTTAGGGAATTTTGAAGTTTCTCTATCTTTATTCCTAACAATAGGGGAGTATGATAGAATTTAGATACATTCATTCATCCATCCATCCATCTGTCCATCATGTACATCCTTTTGTCCATCCATCCATCCATCTGTTGACCCATCCATTCACCCATCTGTTCATCCATCCATCCATTCACCCACCCACCCCCATCCATTCACCCACCAACCCACTCACCTATCCACCCACCCATCCATCTGTCTATCCACCCATCCAACCACTTTCCTGTCCATTCATCCACCTATTTATCCATCCATCCATCATCTATTTACCCACCCATCTATCCACTCACCCACCCATCTTACTGGTTCCTATAGAGCCCCTAATAGGTACCAGGAATGCCCAGGTCTGGGAACATAATGGAGACATAATCCCTCTGCTAATGGATCTCATAGTCTAGTGGCAGAAGCCAGGCCCATCTGGCTCTAAATATCCCAGGCTCTTTCCCCTCCACCGTGATGCTTTCATCTCTGCATCTTTCTTTGCCTATGTGGTGTATCCCATATTCCATGTCTCTGAAGAGCCATGACATGTGTGATGCTGCCTTCCAGGACATCTCTGGCCCCTGCTGCTGACCATGCCCTGATCTCTTGGTGACTTTTTCAGAAAGTCCCTGGTCAGCATCATCTTTTCCTAAGGATGGTGTCCCCACATGCTGGGCAGTAATGTCATATGATCTGTTGTGTCCCAGTGCTCAAAAGTCACATGTGGCCATGCAGATATGTCACTGGGTCTTCAGGTGTTAAGGGCCTCATTTGCATCTCTGAATAGCTGCTCCCTGTCCCACCTGCATGGCAGATACAGCTCACTATTCAGGTGTGTTTCAAGGCTTCATTACTTCCCCATGCTGTGCTATTGGGTTGTGTGGGACCCCAAGCAGATTCAAATGTAGAGAAAGAAAACATTAGCACTTTGCTAGACCAACTGGTAAGGCCTCTCAGATTCTGAAATTCATGCTTCAGTGTAGAGCTCTCATCGGATTCCAGACTCAGGTCTCCAGCTGCTTTCTTGACTGCTCTGAATGAATATCTCGAGGACATCTCAAATATCATATGCCTGCTTCTTGTCACATACCATCAAACACTTTCTTACTATCAATTTTTCTTTCCCCCCAAGTCTTCACCAGCGATAATCAGCATCATTCCTCACTAGAAAAAAAAGTCAGGAAATTAAGGGTAGTGGTATTCCCTGTTCCCCCAACACTCAACACACACACACATACACACCCCATGACCTACCAGCAAATCTTCTTGATTCTATCTCCAACATATCCTTCAGATCTATCTCCTTTTCTCCATCCCTGCCACCAACACACCTTAATCTCCACTGCCCCTCCATGCCCCAAACTCACTTCCTCTTCCTCTCCAGCTCCTGGTTCTTTATGATGAAGCTGGATTGAGTTCACCTGCTAAGAGTTTCCATAGCCTCCTTCCACGTTTAGCCCTCTTTGGTCTCTGATTCTCTTTCCTAATAATCCATGATTGGTCTGAACAGATTGCTCCTCTGTGGGAGGAGAGGTGGGGAGCAGTGGGGAGAGGTCAGTGCTTTTTATCCAGCAAGGGGCAGTGAGGGGCACAATGCAGAGGACATTCACGCAGTGGTTTGCGTCCAGCATGCTCTGTCCTCTTCTCCCCAGCTCCTCCTACCCTCCACTGAGAGTCCCCAGATGCCCCTGTGTCTTGAGTCTTTGCTCGTGTCCCTGTCTCCTTTAGTTACCCAAGTTCTGCTCATCCTTTCCCAGCCACAACTCCACAAATGTTCCCATCTCCTTCACCCCTTTCCTTCTGTGAATTCCTGTTGCATGTCTAGTCAGCATCTCACAGTCAGCATGTAGCGGTTTTCAGGTTGTTTCCTGAGTGTTGCCTTCCTGAGTCATGAAGAAGCTACCCAAGAGCAAGCCTGTGTCTTAGTTCTGGAGAGGATCCATGGATGAGAGGGGTCTTGGAATCAGAATCAGAAAAAGCAGGTTTGAATCCCAGCTCACAGACTGTCAGGGCCCTGAGAACTTTACTTCTCTGTGTTCATGTGCTGCGAAGCAAGAATAATAATAATAACCTTTCTTGTGGTCTTATTGTGAGGATTAAACATTTTAATTCATGTATAATGGGGTAAAGTTCACCACTAGCCTGTCTACACGATTGCAACCCCCTCACTCTTTCTTTTAAGAGTCTTGTAAGTCTTTTCTGGAAAAGGAGGGCTGTCACTGAAAAGGGTGGCACAGAGAGAAGTTTTGTCCGGGCTCTGCAAAGGCACAGGGCATGGTTGGCATGCTTCTGGACTTTCTGCAGTCTTTGGGCAGTGGTGGTCAGTGGAAGGCTCTTTCCAGATGGTGACAGAGATTCAGCTAATGGAGCTCCTCATTGTGGGTGACATGATCTCCTGCAAAGGGTAAGGAATGTGCTATACACATTGGTTCTGCAGTGTCCTTTGGATATCAAAAAGACTGAACACTGTTTCTTCCTTTTTTCACTCCTGCTAGAGTAATCCTAGTCTTCCCCAAGGCAAAGAGATGCTCTGACTGGTGAAGAGTCTCATGTGAGGAAAGGCACAAAAGAAAAGCACAAAGATATATCCAAGTTCTAATCCCATTGCAGGAGCAAAGCACATCACCTGGTTCATGCTAATTGGGCATTGCGTAATAGTAATCATGAATATTGAACATCGTCACTTGTCATCAGGGTGGGGAAGGGGTGAAGGGACACCCTCTGATGTCAAGGTTGACATTCTGTTCTCAAAACAGATGACAAGGAAAGGAGTATCTGAAGAAATACTTTGTTTCTCATTTTTTCTCTACTGGGGAGAGGGACGGAGAAGCTGCAGGCAAGCCGGGTCATTTCCGAGGCACTCCTGCAGTTTTGCATTCTTGGTGTGCCTTCTAGAAGATTGCAGGCTGGAGAGGAAAAGAGAGAGCTGGCTCCGAGGTGACTTAACCCCATCATGGTCTTGCTGTTTGCAAGATTATGAGAGCAGAGACTGGATCCATCTCTAAGGGTGGAGAATAATGTAGCAATATCTGAATCTCCATGGAGTGCAATGGTTGGATAATTCAAGAGTACAATTAGAGACACGATGATCCTGCCCTGAACTCTGTACTTTCTGCCCCTCCTTGTTGGTCTTTCCTTCTCCTCCTCTCCTCTGATCCTCTCCCCACTACCCCTTCCCATCAAGGCACTCGTGTTCTCAAACATGGAAGCAGAGGGGGTGGATGAGGACACCAGTAGGCTGGTGGGGAGGGAGGTGCCTAATTATTGTGCTGAGCACTGTTCAGAATTAGAACTTAGGGTCCCGCAGCTCCTGCAGCAACTAACTAGGCTCTGATGAAAGTTTCATGTGGTTTTCTCTTCCCATTAAAGCCTATTGAGACATTTGCAGCTGAGGAGAAAGGGGTAGAGTTTGCCTTAATCCTTCCCTGTCCCATATTTCTGCCTTTAAGTGGATCCGAGCTCAAGCCATGTAATTATCTCAAAAATAGAGCCGATAGCCACGGTGCATTCGGTGGGTTTCCTTGGTGGTGTCTAATGAAACAGCACGGCGTGGAGGAGATAGCCTGTTGGCAGGGTGGATAGATGGCCCTGCGTGTCTGTTAATCTCACATTTCATCTCGGTTTAAGCAGTCTCTGAGCTCATTAATTGTCTTTCTGCGAAGGGCCAGGCATTTATCTTTGAGAGCCATCTAGCCTCACTGAGCTCATCCAGCCTAGAGAGAAGAGAAGGGACAGACAGTAGCTCTCTACCTAATTTTACTGAACATGAAATACATAGCTGGGCAGGGTCGATGGCTGTTTGTCTATTTGCCTGATTGCCCACCAAAAAGGTTGTACTGATTTCCACTCCTACCAAGAAGGTATGAGATCACCCATCTCCTCTTCACACAAGGTAAAATATAGCCATCACCCACATCAGAGGCATAAATGCAATAGCGATTCATATGATTTCTAATGCATACAGAGCACCTGTTTGTTTTAGACAAGCATGATACACAATAATTCAAATTTTACTAGGACAAAGTAAAACGACTCTTTACTTTATACATTGTGGTATTTTTAAAACCACCAAATTCACTTAAAATAGATTTTAAATGTTGATCAATAGGGGGATAGTTAAATGAATTATGGTGCATCCATAATATGGAACTCTGTGCAGCTATTAAAAAAGTGAAAGTTGGTTTCACATCAGGGGTTCTTGAACAGTGGTCCCTTGGATGGACATTTGGCCATGTCTGGAGACATTTTTGGTTGTCATGACTGGCAGAGGTGATGTGCTGCTGGCATTTAGTACGTAGAGCTAGGAATGCTGCTCAGTATCCTACAGTACACAGGCTGGCCCCTGCAACAAAGAGTGAACTGGCCAAATTCTCTATAGTGCTGAAGTTCAGAAACGCAGTTCTACATGATTTATCTGGAAAAGGTATTCTCGCTATATTGATGAGTTTACAAAAAGCGAATGTGTAGATCAATATCTGTAGCTTCTATTCATTTTTTAAAAAATTAAAAGCAGAATATTATTGTGTATATGTAAATGTATATATAAGTATGTTCATACATGTTCAGGAAAAAGGCGAGAAGAATACACATCAAACTTATATCAGTGACTGTTTTTCCAGGGGTGTGTTTGGTGGGTAGTAGAAACTTTGCTCTTCATTTATAATTTAAAAAAGAGTGGTGGGGAATGTAATGTTGATTCTGATTAATTTAAATCCAATGGACACCCTCCCTTTCCAGGATCACATAAACTGCAAAATGGATTTTCACAGGGCAGCACAGTGACATAAAGCACGTGGCTTTTAGAGGGACTCTTCTATGATGCTGACCTAGATCGAGGCTATAAAAGAGAGTTTGAGTTTTGTAGAAGACTCTCTCTTCATTCCCCTGTGTCTGCTGTTGGTTATGGTTGAGCCTTGTAATACTAAGTTTTGATTTCTTAAACAAAATACAATAAAAATAATATGGAGAATGTCTTAGTCCAGTTGGGCTGCTATAACAAAATACCTTAGACTGGGTCATTTATAAACATTACAGATTTATAGCTCACAGTTCTGGAGGCTGGGAAGTCCAAGTTCAAGGTGCCAGCAGTTCTGGTGCCCGGTGAAGGCTTGCTCTTAGGTTCATAGATGGGATCTTCTAGCTGTGTCCTTACATGGTGGGAGAAATGAACAAGCTCCCTCAGGCCTCTTTTTATAAGGACACTAGTCTCATTCATGAAGGCCAAGCCCTCATGACTTAATCACTTCCTAAAGGCCCCACCTGTTAGTACTACTCCATTGGGGATTACATTTGAACTTATGAATTTTGAGGGGACACACACATTCAGACCATAGCAGGGAATAAACAGATCCAGAGGTTAAAGATGACTAACAAGTTTTTAAAACCACCTCATGGCCATCCCTAGATAACCAATACCTAGGAATACAACCACTGTGGGATATCCATTTTGACCAAATTATCCTGCTGGTCGCCTTGCTTCTAGCTAAATTGTTTCCAGCAGCAAAAGGGAGGTGTCCTGAAGCCTTTGGTGAGTCTGTTATTGCAATAACCAGAGCAGGGAGTATTGTGCTGGGCAAGAGGCACAGCTGTGCTAGACCAAGAGGCCTTGATGATGCATTAAACATGGGGATGAGCAACAGGAAGGAATCAGACAGGCACTGTGGCTTCAGGCTCCATGGGCTGGGAGAGCAGAGACATGTTCTGGGAGCCAGGAGGTGACAAAGGCTCAGCTGGTGGAAAGAGAAGAACTTGGCTTGGGCCATGTGGAGCTGGAATGTTTGTAGAACACCCATGTGGAGAGGACACGAGGACAGTCGGTGCATTGAGTCTGGTGCTCAGGGGTGCAATCAGGACCAGACACACACAGTCAGGGGTCCCAGAGGAGGTGCACATCGAGGTCTGGAGGGGACAGTAAATGGTTCCATGGGAGGGTGAGAGCAGACTCCTGGAGAATGCTGGCATTCCCAGAACAGGTGTAGAAAAAGGAGCCAAGATGAAGAAGCACGCTGGGAAAAGGAGTGGAAAGGGGTCAAGACAGAGCTTCAGGAAGGGAGTGGAGAGTCACTGCAGAGGGCTCTAGTTGGGCATTAAAGCTGTCTGGGTAGGTGAGGAACCCAGGTGCCGAGGAGTAAATGAGAGGGGATGAAGGGTCCCCATGTTGCCTTGTTCAGAGCTGCAGCCTTGTGTGTGTTGTGATTCTCCCATCTCTGTCTGCTCCTCTGCTGGGCCGTAAGGGCCACGAGGGTGGGGACCTTGTCAATTTGTGCTCCTTACTGTGTCTCCAGTGTTCAGCACGGTTCTGGAGGATGCATGGAGAAAGGCAGAGAAAGAGGGCTGTTATGTTTGCTAAGGGGTGGGATTTGGGTACATTTCTGAGCCCAGAGAAGGGAGCTGGTAGAAAATAAGGCTTGAAGATAGTGGAGGGGAGGGATGAGGGACAGAGGAGAGGCTGGATGAAGCAGAAGGGCTTGGTTCTGAGAGCCCAGGAGATAGGTCCTTGTCCATGTTCCCCCTTGTCTGCAGATCCTGGGCTCTGCCTTGGGCACCCCACTCGGGAGGTGCCTCCTTTGTGAGCTTGAAGACAGACTCACCGGAGCCAGCACAGTGGTCTGGAGAGTGGGAGGAGGAGAAGGGAGCTCCACGAGAATGATGAGCTCTCTCATGTAAACTTTGCAAACGGGAGAGACATGTCCCAGGCTGACCTGGGTGTAATAGCCTGCATGAGTTTTCTAGGGCTGCCAGAACAAAGTAATACAGACTGGGCAGCTTAAACAACAGACATTTGCGTCTTGCAGTTCTGGAGGCTGGAAGTCCAAGATCAAGGGGTCAGTGGGTCAGGTTTCTTCTGAGGCTTCTCTCCTCGGCTTGCAGACGGCCGCCTTCTCACTGTGCCTCACCTGACCTTTCCTCTGTGCTCCACTGTGTCCCTGGTGTCTCTTTATGTCTCCAACTTTCCTCTTCTTTTGAGGACAACAGTTAGATTGGATTGGGGCCCACCCTGAAGCCTCTGTTTAACTTAATCACCTCTTGAAAAGCCCTGTCTCTGGCTCAGTCACATTCTGAGGTCCTGGGAATTGCAGCTTCAACACAGGAGTTTGAGGGGGGTGGGTTTATAACAGCCTTTGCACAAGAGTAGGAGAAGAAGCTCATTCTCCAGCTGTCTGTCCAGTATCTACCCTATGGCTTGTTTGTTTCTAAATTATGGCTCTAACTCAAAGTCCTACACCCCAGCATTCCTCTTCACGTGGACAAGAACATGCTGACTCACCCTAGACCATCTTTGTGGTTAATTTCTTAGTCATGGGCTTGACCAGATACAATAACAGACATGCTAATCACAGCTCTTAACACTCAGCCCTTACTGAGTGCTTTCTATGAATCAGGCATGCATTGTCTCGTTGAAGACCTCATGACCACCCCATAGAGTAGGCTGAGAAACCCAAGACTCAGCAAATGGCATTGAGTGGGTGGCAAGGGTTAAATGTAGCTTTCCCCGGAATGGCTAGGTCCTCAGGCAGCATCTGATCTCTTTGTCCTCATGGTGCTGGTGCGGGTGAGCTCCCAGGGCCATCTTGCTTGTTCGGGACCCTTGGTTGGGACCAGCCAGTGCTGGGCAGAGTCGAGGGAAAGGATTTTGTTTTCTGTGCCCTAGAGTCAGAGATGCTGGTGGGGCCCATGGTGACACGGTGAAGGCTCGGTCCAGCCTTCAGGCAGGGAAAGAAGGAGTTATGGCCCTTCTCTCTTGCTAGGTGAGAAACCACTGACCAATTCAGAAATATGGCAGAAGTATAACTGAGGTCAGAGAGAGAGGAAGAAAGAGAAGGTGTTCTTGGCTTGCGGCACGACGTCCTGGGCTTGGAGCAGGCTGCCCTCAGACTTAATGTTCTACAAAGTATCCGTGCAGCTTGCAATTCCCAGTTAGAGGCAGCCAGGGGCCCGCCTGCACAGGAGCTGACTTGACCTTCTGGACCTAGTGGATCATGTGTGAGGGTCATCGGTTCACTCTACGGAGCTGAGGGTCTGACCTGGCCAAGGTGCTTGGCTTGTCCAGGTCCTAGAGAAGAGGAGGGGTGTTTCAACTCTCAGGGGCCTCACATCTGGGAGTGCTCATAGAGTGAGGGCCTCCCTGGATACCCACTGGAAATCCTAGCTCAGGAGCTGGGGTGTTTTCAGGAAGAAGTAAAATCTTCCAATGGATTCCCAACTTGCTTTAAGAAACATCCAAACTCCACCTCTATCTCACCCTTCAAGGCCTGGCACGATCTGTTCCCTGCTGGCCTTGCGAATGTCGTCTCTTCCCTTCTCCCCCCAAAAGTTTCATGTGTGTACTCTTATTACTGTGCCAACCCAGCCCAGCTACATAGGGGGAAGGTTTAGCGGCTACTGATTACTCCTGGACACTCTGGCCTTTCTGCTGGTCCTCTTCTACTCATGCCTGCCCCAGGGCCTCTGTACCTGCCATCCCTCCATATGTCTGGCTCCTTGTAATTCTGCTCTCAGCACTCCCTGATCCCCAATCTAAAGTACACCCAGCCATTCTACATCCCATAGTATATCTTGTTGTCATCATAGCACTTATTACCATCTGATATTATCTTTATTAGTTATATATTAGCTTCCTTATTTGCAATGTTCTGCCTCCTCCCCCTCCTGCCCCATGGCAGGGATTTGTTATCTTCTTTGTTGTTAAACACGCAGAGCCTACAACAGAGCCTAGAACCTATAGGACACTCCATGAATATTTTCAGAATGAACAAATAATGAATGAATGAGATATTCCTTTCCAAGGAATGTAGTTATTATGTCTAAGAAAAACAAAGCAAAAGCACCATTTTCCATGCAAAACTCAACCTTTCTTGTCTTTTTTTTTTTTTTTTTTTTTAATGCAGGATCCACTGCCCCTGACATACAGCCTGGTCGAGGGTCAGGTAAGTGCTCATTTTGTCCTGACTTAGGATGTTTGTAAAGTCTGGTGGAAATGAAGGAGGTAGAAAAGTTTCGTGTGTGTACTCTATTACTGTGCCAACCCAGCCCAGCCACGTAGGGGGCAGGCTTAGGAGAGGGGATCAGGCACTTGCCACAAGGCACCTCTGCAACTCTGGTGCTCAAGGCAGATGTCTGTCATCAGCCACAGCACTGTTCGACCCTCAAGCGGGGTAGTCACTACTGATTGGTCCAGGAAGGCTCATGAGGTGAAACCGACTTGGCATCTTTCATGTATGAGCTCTAGAAATGAAGTCAGTTTTGCCAGGATTGGGGCTGGGTGGGTGGTTAAACAGCTTACTGGGAATGATAAGGAAGATGGTCAAGATGGGAACCATGTACTTGCCTCTATTTTATCATTTCAGCTTTGAAGGCAGGCAAAGGAAGCCCACACCGTCCAGCCTTATACCATGTTTTTATTAGCATTGGAGGTACCCGAGCTTGGCCATGTAAAAGAATATAATTGAACCCAATGAATCTTTACCTTGGGGCAATGCATTTTTTTTATTGATTCCAACTCTACATTATTATTGCTGCTTAATGAGGAACTAATGTAATTTGTAATGAAGCCACATGGCCCTCGGATAGATGAAGTAAGGTTTTATTTCTCCCATGATGCTGTATCCACTCTTCAACTAAAACCCGGGAAGGAAAATTAATACAAATGTAAAATTTTTTTTCCCCAAGATTAGTGTCAAGACAGCAGCTTTTTATTACACATGTAAATTTCCCGTGTAATGGGATTGGAGATGTGCATGTGGCTGGCCATGCAGTGGATTGGAGATGGTTTAAGTGGCGAAAGAAGCTTCGGAAGGAGGCTGACTCTGTGGTCGCCGTCATTTGAGTGGTGATTAGGTGCTCTGTGTCCTCCTGTGCCTTCTCCTCCTGCCAGTGTTACTGTCTGTTGGAGCACCCCTCCCCAGTCTCGCCCTGTTGGCTGCCAGTTAAGGGTCAAGTTTAAGGCTGCCAGTTTGAGTAGTGGCCTCTTAAGAAAATTTTTATTGAAGGGAAATTTGCATAGCAAAATTAGCCATTTAAAAATGAACAATTTAGTGGCATTTAGTACCTTTGCAATGTGGTGCAACCACCACTTCTATCTAGTTTCAAAACATTCCCAATGCTCCAAAGTAAAGCTCTGTCCCCATCAATCAGTCATTCCCCGTTCCTCTGACCCCTCGGGCCCTGGCAGCCACCAGTCTGTGTTCTGTCTCTATGGATTTATCTGTTCTGGGTTTTTCATACAAGTGGAATTGTACAGTAGATGAGCTTTTGTGTCTGGCTTCTTTCACTTAGAAAACAGTCTGGCAGTTCCTCGGAAAGTTAAACATAGAATTACCATATGACCCAGCCACCTCACTCCTAGGTTTATGCCCTAAAAGAACTGAAAACAGGTACTTAAACAAGTACATGGACACACATCTTCACGGCAACATTATTCACAAATGCCAAAAATTGGAAATAGCTCAAATGTCAGTCAACCAATGAATGGATAAATTAAATGGGATCTATCCATGCAATGGAATATTATGCAGCCATGAAAAGAAATGAAGCACTGACACATGCTGCAACTTGGATGAACCTGAACAATGTTGTGATAAGTAGCTGCCTTTTGCTTGACCAGGGTCCTGTCTGTGCTGAACTTGGCTGCTTTATCAGAGACACAGTTGGAAATTGTGGGAGACTGGATTTATCTTAGGACAGAAGTCACTACTTCTTCTCTGGGCTTCCTGCCCAGCTACTGAACTCAGCTTTAGTGTCTAGGGCTGGAAATTGAGAACAGAAAGCCTGCTGGGGGTGGCTGAATCTGACCAGCAGAGGTTTCCCTGGTAGGCAGGGTACTGGAGTGGGCACAGCTCTCGCCCACCTGTTGCTGCCTCTGCCGCTGGTTTGGGGAGCACGGATCAGATGGTAGAGTTTTCCAGGTGCAGCCGGCTCTGGGCATTTTGCACTGCTGGGAACTTATCAGAGTCTTCCTGCTTTGTGGGGAGCTTCAACCCAGCAGCCTGACTATGCAAACATCTGTGCTCATCCTCCAGAGCACCTGACAGCGGGGGAAGGTGTCTTAGGAGTATTGGGGTGTTTGAAGAATGGTTGGCTCTTTTGGAAGACAAGAAAGCAAGGAAGCACCTATTGGAATGTTTGGTGCTTATCATGTGCTGGGGATTATGCCAGGTGCCATGTTCACGTGTGTTCAGCTGTTTACCTATTTATTTATTTTTAATGAGGTGAAATTTGCATAACATAAAATTAGCCATTTAAAAGTGAACAGTGGTATTTGATGCATGCACAATGTTGTAAGAGTAACACTTCTATCTAGTTCCAAGATATTTTTGCCATCCTCAAATGAACCCCATACCCACTAAGCAGTTGTTACTCGTTCCTGCCACCCACCAGCCCCCGGCCACCACTATTCTACTTTTTGTCTCTATGGATTTGCCTATTCTGGATAGTTCATGTAAATGGAATCATACAGTATGTGACCTTCTGTGTCTGTCTTCTTTTACTTCGCATAACATTTTCAAAGCTTGTCCATGGTGTAGCGTGAATCAGCACTTCTCTCCTTTTTATGGCTGAATAATATTCCATTGTAGGGATAGACCGTGTGTTGTTTGTCCTTTCCCTTGCTGATGATCACCTGGGTTATTTCCTCCTTTTGCTCTTCTGAATAGTGCTGCTGTGAATCTGTGTGTGCATGCACCTGTTTGAGTCCATGTTTTCAGTTCTTTTGGGCATCTACCTAGGGATGAAATTACTCTGCCATATGGTAATTCTGTGTTTAACTTATTGAGGAACTGCCACATTGTTACCCCCTTATAACAGAGGAAACTGAGACTCAACAAGGTCTCTCCAAGGTCTTCGGTAGTGAGGGACAGAGCTGGGATCTGAAGCCTGGAAGGCTGGCTCCAAGGCCATATTTCCAAATGCAATGCCATCCTGCATGTGGGAGTGACAGCCAGGTTAGCATGTTCTACTCTGTGTACTGTGCTGGGTAAAGAAGGGATGGGAGGAAAAGAGGAGGACAGGCAGACTCCTCTCACCTGGAGGGACCAAATGTGTCCACTCCTGAATGACCTCCCCAGTGGGTTTCCAAGCCCCTATCTTTTCCCCTGGTGGCCTCATACTATCTAAACTTTGGAAAATCTATGTAGTTGCTGGGTCACTTGATGGAGTTGGTTTGTTGATAGGTTGGTTGATCTGTTTACCTTATTTATCTGTCTTCTATCATTACTCATCTATCTACCCCTCATCTATTTGTCTATCTACCCATCATCTACCTATCCATTATCTATCATCTGTCTATCCATTATCTATCTATCTATCTATCTATCTATCTGTCTGTCTGTCTGTCTGTCTGTCTGTCTGTCTGTCTATCATCATCATCATCATCATCATCATCATCATCATCATCATCATCATCATCATCTATCTTTATCTTAGGGCTGACATAGTCAACTTGACAGAATAACAGCAAATAATCAGGTATCAGCTATGGGTCACGGCTCCTAGGCAGACTAGGTCTTATCATCTTCCTTTTTCCATGGGGGAACAAAGTCTAGAGAGGTGAGCCAACTTGCCCACAGTCACACAGCTTGTGTGACTGTGACAGAGTGACAGAGCTGGAATTTGAACCCAGGTCTGTCCATCTTCCCAGCCTGGATTCCTCCTACTGTGTCTGGAGGCTTCTCTAGGCTCCTTCAGGCATCAACATTTTTCATACTGGGGCAGTGATTGATTTTTTTTTTTAAAAACATCGTTACAGTTCTGGCTTTTCTGGACCTGCACAGCCCCCAGAGCATCTTGAGTTGCTAAGGTCTTAGTCAGATGTAAGAAAATGGGAATTCCTTTTGGGGAAATGGCATTTCATTCCTCTCTTTTCCTAGAGGCTTAGGAACCAGCATATTGCAAAACAGATGATCTGGTGTTTATGGTCAAGGTGATTATTGGTGTAACTGCTTTTGTGTCCCTGCCTTCTCAGTATTTCAGTAACTGAGTTGAGATCAGAATCTATCGTGTGGCATTGGCCGACCCTTTTCCCTCAGAGGGATGCTGCAGCCCAGGAAGCTGGAGATGGGATGCTTCTCAGGTGAGAGAAAAGACAGTGATGAAGGTGACACAGGCTGGCAAGTCCCCACTCTGGGCAGTTCAATGCTCTGCCTAGGAAGTAACTTCTCAAAGGCCGAACTTCCCCCAGCTCCCCTCTCCCGAGGTGATGAAGCACGCGGGGGAGCTGGGGAGTGTTTACACCTGCTCTATGCCCTAATTGCACCGGCAGAAATTCCCTGACCTTTTAAAATGGATAAATCTCCTTGGCGGTGGCATATTTCTAAAGCTTAGCCTGGAGTGGGAATCAAGGCCCTGGCAAGATGTGGCCAGACCAAGGGGAAGATTTATTATCCTCGAGGGGGTCTGTCTTGGAAAACTTCCATGCCTGTGGCCCCACTCAGGGCGGTTTGGGTAGAAAAAAGTGCGCTTTTGGCTGGAGTGCCAGCTCTTGCCTCACTTCTCAAATGGATGAAAGCAAGCAGCCTGTTTTTCAGATTGCGATGGATTTATTCCTTTGATCACCTTGCTTTTCGTCTGCCTCCTCTGTAGGTTCTGATGGATGCTCTGTTCTCATGTCTCTGTTATTCAATGTCGCGCAGAAAATGGGGTGAGAATCTTATTATCACGGGTATTTTGTTCCCTTCCAGCATCACCAGGGAGCATAATAACCTAGGTGGCTGGCGGCTGTCTTCCTTTTATCCTCTTTCCCTTCCTCTTCACTCCAGTGCTTCCAACCAACAGGCGTGGGAGAACCAGGAAGAAGGGTCGGGTGTTTCCTGAACGCCTACTGTGTTCAAGGCTCCTTACAAAAGCGATCTCATGTAATCCTCCCAACACCTCCTCAAGAAAGGTTATTATTAAACCCCTTGGCAGGTGAAGAACCTCAAGCTCAGAGAGGCAAATAACTGTTGCAGGTCTCCCAGCTCATCAGAGGCAGGACAAGGATTAAAATCTAGGTCTAGCTGACTGCAGGGTCTTTGCTCTTTCTAAAGCTGCCTCAGGAACCAGGACGGTTGGTGTGCACACTGGATCAAGTCTCCTTCCCGATGTCCAGGCTCCTCAGTGATTTCTTAGAGTGATGTGTGTGCTCCCTGTCTAGACTGGGTCTTTCCTCCTCTCAGCAGCTATTTGTAAATTTGCAGCACCCTCCCTGTGTGAGAGGCTGGGAATAGCTTCCTGGTGATCATTTCCCAACAGAAGGAATTTTCTTTCCTGTTCAATGAGTGTCAGCTCATAATTACCTGTGTAGTTAGAGTGGGATTTACCATCTGATTCACTGTGGAAGCTGCAAGTCTGCCCGCATAGGTAGCTTTGGCATCAAAGGGTGTCTGGCTCCCCAAGGAACCTCTGGTGTCATCAGGGCCCCAGTAAAACCACATAGAACCACCTGCTCAAAGTACTGAGGCTTCCCATTGTTCTAAAGATAACACCCTGACAACTGAACATGAGCTGGCTGACCTTGCCTCGGCCACTCTCCTGATCCTGGTAGCTGTCAGATCTAGTGTCACTTCTCCTGAGGAGCCTTGGATGACTGGCTGGAGCATCAGCACCTCTCCTGCCTTGGACATGCTCTTTTCTATGGCCCTATTTTATCTTCTTCATCGCGTTTGGCACTCTCTGAAATAATATTCTTTTCTTGTTCTCGTGTTTATTTACTTGATTTCCTACCACTAAAATATAAGCTCCCTGAGAACCATGTCTTGTTTATTGTGATAGCTCCTGGGCAGGGCACATAATGAGCATCTGATACATATTTGTTAATTGAAAAACTGAGACTTTACCTGACACCTTATTACTCCTATTACACTCTATTATGTTTCCTTTCTATCATCATATCTCTATTTTTAATTACTTTATTTCTTTACCTATCTTTTTTGTGTGTGTGCATGGGGGAGGTCTATACAATTCCTAATAAGCCAATTGTCTTTTTATTTCATTGAATCTCCAGCACCTTGTGTAGTATCTGGCAGGGAGTACATACTCAGTACACATTGCATGGAATGGATAAATGAATGGATGGATGGATGGATGGAAGGATGCTGGATAGATGATAGATGGATAGATGATGGATGGTGGATGGATGAATGGATGGATAGTGGATGAATGATAAATGGATGAATGGTGGATGGATGATGAGTGATGGTGGCTGGATGATGGATGGATGTATGGATGTATGATGAATAAATGGATGGATGAATGAATGGATGGATGGATGGATGGAAGCATGAATGGATGATGAATGGATGACAGATGGATGGATGAGTGTTTCAGTGGGTAAATAAGTGGCCATGTCTGGCTGAATTTTCCTGAGTTCGTGACCATATCCCAAAGCAAATAAGAACTTCTTTAGCATTGGTCCATCTGGGATTGCTCAGACTTCATTTATTCTCCAACAATAGCATGAGTCAAAGTACTCATGAATTTCTAAGCATTAGGAATTTGTTATCACAACATCACTTTTTAAAAATTAATTTCCATTTGTATAATACTATAGGCTGAGAATGTAGCCTATACAGAACCTACTGAGGGGACTTCGTTACAGCTTCACACGTACATTAATATGTGATTTTGAAAGAAATGCCCCTAGGACACTTGATCTCTATAGGACAAATCTTAATTTTACAGTTCAGGAACTCTTTTATTTTTTAGATGACACAAATTGTTTAGGGTCTTTCAGAGCTTTTACTATATTTCTGTCCAATTCTCTTTGTACTGGTCAAAGTTTGGGCTTTATACATTTTGAGCCTATGTCGTTTGACTCACAAAAGCTATTTATTGACTAGCATTGGTTATGAATTGAACCTTTTGTTGATATGAAATGACCATCTTGAGTTTGATTAATGCTTTCTCCCTTGGGTTTTCATGAGATCATTGTCCCTTTCCCTTCTTTCTTGGTTTCTCAGGGGTCTGGACACATTCTTCCTCTGTTACTCTTGTTTCTGTCATTTCCTTTGTTGCAGGTGTCTCTTGGGAGCAGCATATGGATGGATTTTGTTTTTCACACACTCTGAGAATCTCACTCTTAATAGAAGAGTTTAGGACAAGTATATTTGCCATAATAGATATGTTCAATTTTGTGTCATTTGAAAGATTATTTCTTACAAAGCACCGTTCTTGCTGCTTCATTTGTTTTCTCTGTTCTTGCCTCTGTAGTCTGTCTGATATGCATTTATCTTACCTGTTGATTGGAGGGTAGGAATCCTGTTATTGATTCTACGTGTGGTTGCCTTTAACTTCCAAAAAGGATGTTGTAATGCTTGTTTCTCTAATGTTCAAAAGCAAGAATGAAATGGCCTCTTTGGACTTTGTGCAGGTAGGAAGAGGACATGTAGCTGACCTACACTTTGCATCCTTCTGCACCTTCTTCTAACCTCTTCTCAGGCTTTGTCACTGTCATTGTGTCAGCTTTGTGTCAATAAGTTATAACTTTGACATAGTCATAGTAATAGGTAATATTTGTGCGTGCAGGCAGAGGTTATTTTTCACATATTTACAATTTTTATTATTTTTAACATTTTTCACAATATTTATCAGGCACTGTGCTAAGCACCAAATATAGAATTTCTGCCTAATATTTGTGAGAACTCAATAAGAAGCCATCTTTTGCCTCCACTATTGAGATGGTAAAAGTGAGTGCTTGAGGCTCCATAATTCACCCAAAGCACTTGAGTAAATGACAGTGTCATTAGTACACGGTCTTAGCTATTCTTCCTAACCATGACACTCTGTTCTTCTGTCAGAATTACTGCTGCCAAAAGTATGTGGCTTTGAAAAATGTAATTACATGAAACAGTTCACTGAGGCTTTTTCCTGCTCTGAAAGAGTTCCCCTTTCTTTTTTTTTTGTTTTACTGAGCTTTTTAGAAAAGAATTATTTATTTATGTTAATTGACACATTGTAACTATATATACTTATGAGGCACAATCTTATGTTTTAATACATATGTATGTTGTGCAATGATTGGGTCAGGGTAGTTAACGTAACCGTCACCTCATGCATTTATTATTTCTTCATAGGGAGAACATTTGAAGGTCTCTCCTCTGGTTATTATGTAATATACAAAACTTAACTGTTAAAGAGATATCTGCACTCCCATGTTTATTGCAGCACTATTTACAACAACCAAGATACAGAATCAACCTGTGTCCAACAATGGATGAATGGATTAAAAAAAGTGATATATATATATACACAATGGAATACTATTCAGCCATAAAAAAGAATGAAATTCTGTCATCTGTGGCAACATGGATGAACCTGGAGGACATTATGTTAAGTGAAGTAAGCCAGGCACAGAAAGACAAATGCCACACGATATCCTTCATATATGGAACCTAAAAAAAACAAAACAAAAAAAGTTGATATTTTAGAAGCAGAGAGTCGAACAGTGGTTACAAGAAACTGGGGAGGGGAAAGGGGAAGGAAAAGCAGGGAGAGATGGGCCAACACCTACAAAATTACAGTTCAATAGCAGGAATAAGTTCTGGTGTTTGACCGCACAGTAGGGCAACTATAGTTAACAAGGTGCTCTCTTCTTGACTTAGATTTATTTATTGACCCCCGACATCTAGTCCAGCACCACTCAAATTTTCATGTGTAGAGGAAGCTTCTGAGGCCTCTTGTTAAAATACAGAATCAGGTAATTTATATGTTAAATAGCTTGATTTAGCCATTCCACAATTTAAACATGTATCAAAATAGCACGTGGTACTCCACAAATATATACATTTTTACTTGTCAATTAAAAAAATAAATAATAAAAAAATGCAGAATCTGATGCAGTAAATCTGGGATGGGGCCTGAGATTCTCCATTTCTTATAATCTCCAAGGTGAGGCTAATGCTGTTGGTCTAGATGCCTTTCTATGATAGCATGATTCTGGATTACTGCAGAACTTAGTGGCTCTGCCTGCTTAATGGGCCTCGTTTTTACTGGTCCTCAGCTCATTTAATTTTTAGTGAGTGGTTAAGCAAATGGACTCTGAAAGCAACCACCTCAATTTAAAGCCCAGCCCTTGCACTCATGGGGGTAACAGTACCTATCTTACTGGGTTGTTGTGGCGTTTAAGCAAAGGAAGATAAATGAAATGTTTAGAACAGTGTCTGTCACATGGTAAGGACAAGGTATTTGTCTGGTATTATAATTTGCTCCATTAAAGCCCTTTGATTTACCACTATACAACCCCCCAGCTCTTTTCTCAGTCTTTGAGGTTTATGAAGACCCTGCCCTTAACCTCAAGTTTCCTCCTATTTCCTCTGCACAAATCCTTTCCTCAAGATGGCTCGTCTCACCTCTTCCAGGCAGCCCTCCTGGTTAACATTTCTCAATTTAGTCCCCCCAGTTAGTCTTATAAACATGTTTGCCTTTCCATCTAGCCATGATACTACATATTGAACTTTTTGTGACTGATGTTATTTTTATATATCAATTTGGAAAATACACTCTGATAAGCTATTTTGGATTGGGGATAAGACTCCTAGGGGAAAATTTGAGTAAGAACAAAGTGCTGCTGTTCAGCTACCTGCAGGACTATTTTTCCCAAGTGGGTTGTACAAGTTTATATTCAAAAGAGAATTGATTAGGATAATAGAAGTTTAGAGGCTGTTGGAATGAAGGAAGCACTGGAAGAAGAGGAGAAAATAGACACAAAATAGCTGCCATTTGGAGAAAAACTGTGAAGAAAGATCAGAGATTTTCAAAGGGAATTGTTGGGAAGTTCTGCACTGTTGGGTGCGACATTTTTCCTCTTCTTGTTAACCCATAGATTCTTCTGCAAAATGCCCGTCTCCTGTTAGTGTTAAGTGGTGATGAGGGGCTAGGCATAGCCAGACTGACCCATTGGTAGCCATCTGTGCCTGGGCTGCATGCTGATGTGAGACTCAGGTGTTAGTATTTTTTAATGCTCCCCAGGTGATTCCAATGTACAGCCAAGGTTGGGGACCACTGACTTACAGCCATGTGGCCCACATTAGCTGGGTAACATGTTAACAGTGTTAAGGTCCCAGAGTAGTTCTTTTTTTTTAAAAGGTGGTGGTGATGTTTCTGTGCTCATGTAAGTTTGGAAAACAAAGCTAATTAGGTTTCTTTGCTACGGGACTTATCAGCACTTTTAATATGCTAACACGGATTCTCAGTCTCCCAAAAGTAGGCAGTGTACGTGGGTCGTGTATGTAGTTGCCCAAATGCCTTTGACCATACAACCCTTTTGAGAAATATCCCTCAGTATTCTGTGGGGACTTCATGCCTTTTTTTTTTTTGTCTTAGTTGCAGGCCTTAGAGCTGATTTCAGGGGCAATGGAAAAGTTCCACTCAACACCCTGCTGCAGTGTCAGATGTGTGACGATAATGGTACTGGTGAAGAAGATAATTTTGATTATGATTATCTCACGACCAAGCAAACACCCAAAGAGCCGGGAGAAAAAATGCTCAGCCCCTCCTGGGGACAGGCTGCCTTCCCTACCAGGTGGCCCAGACTGTCACTTCCAATTTGGGAAATGCTCTTACTTTGCATAAGTGATTGAAGTAATTGCACTGGCTGTTTCTCTTAATCTACACGATGCCGTGTAGGGATGGGACAGCTAATGCGGTTAGTTCTAGTTTTCTCTAGATTGCTTTAGATCCATCGTCAGTGCCTCCCCCTAATTGCAAGCTCCATCTTGGGGTGCCAGGGTGCATGTGATACCAAATTCTCCCCTCTTGTGATGGGCTTGTGTGTCAGGACGGATTTCTGTTGTGGATGCTTTATAGCTCTCCGATCATAGAAAGGGCTCCCTGGAGACGCAAACTTGCAAAATGATATGATGTGCCACTGAAGAGAGTTTCTGGCTCAGGCACTATTGTCCTTCCCCAGCACTTCTGCATGATTGTTTTTTATTAGCTAAAACAGAAAGGGCATGATGTCAGGTTGCCCAACCCCAAAGTGGTTCTCCCTGCTTCCCACTGCACATCACAGTGGCCTACCTGAGTCCCCCACTTTTTGTTTCAGCAGCTTACTAGGGAGGGAGCCAGGAATCCATAACCCATAGAACTGAAATTCTCCATTCCCTGACTTCCCTTGGAGGAGCAGGTGATGGAAGAAGCAGCCAAATACTCCCTGATTCCACAGCCAAATGTTACCTCCTCCCCGGGGGCTTGGCTTGGCGGAGTAAATTTCAGGGCCTTGGCATTTTTCATCCCAATTTAGGTTAGACTAGCAAAGGGAGTTTGATTTCTAAAAGCCAGATGATATTCACACTGTCTGATCCAAGCTGCCAGAGGGTTAGTTACAGTGGGCCAGAGGAGAAGGTAGGCTCTGAGCATTATGGGGAGGCATGCTCCTGGAGGGGGAGTTCCTGGCATGCCTTACAGTAATGGGTAATAAATGTGCAGTTATTTAATTTGGAGTCAGAGCCACAGCATTATCGATTACCTGGAATGTTTAAAGCTCTAGACAGCGAAAGCCCCTTGCATGAAGAAGTGTGTCTGTAGCAAATCATCAAGTATTTAGAAATAAACAGAAACACATAACACACACACAAGGTAATTCTCACTGGCCTTATGAATGCAGGATTAGGAGTACTAGTCAATACTAAAATGCCAGCCCAAGACTCAAATGTGCAGAAGGATGAATTGATGGATAGCATCTGCTTACCTCTCCAGACCCACTTTCTGCTCTTCTCCACCCTGCACTGGGCCCTGGGAAGCTTCCCTGTGTAGACTATAGCCCCAGCCTCCCTTGCTCACTGATTTATGGCTGAGTTTGGGCAATAGGGAGCAACAGCATGTTATAGGAGGAGAGAGGAGAGGGCAGGGCATTTAAAGTCCCTGTTCCCTCCCATGGGCTAGTGCATCCCTAAGCTAAAATCTCTGCTCCTCTCAGGCTACCCTCCTTATCTGTATTCAGGCTCAGAGATGGTGGCAGAGCTGGGAGCCCCACTATTACTAGCCTGGGGACACTGCATTATCTCTCTTGGTTGCCTTACTTTCTGCCTATACCTTGTAAATAGTCCCTTTACTAGGCTCTTCACAAATTATTTTAATTTGAGTGTGCCATCTGTTCCCTTCTGAGACCCTGGTTCACACAATGGGCAAGATGCGGTTTATTCAACTACATAGAAATGAAGTCACAGTTTAAATGTCACTTTTCAGAGAGACCTGCCTGGCCCCCATTATCCTCGGTTTCCTTCATGGCACTGGTCAAATCTTGGTGCTGTCATTTGATTGGCTTGCTGGCCTGTTTTATGCTCATTTCCTTCCCTAGAACAAAGACTCTATAAGCACAGAGAAGTCAGGTGACTTGCTCAAAGCCACACAGTGAGGAGCGGGTGGAGTTACAACTTGAACCCATGTATCTGATTCCAAAGGCCTTCCTCTCAGAGCCCCACAGAAGCTGAGCTCTAGGTGGACGCTATTTTCTTAGAATCATTCCTCTTCTGTTACCTGTATTTGAGGTAGATAGAGAAACCTTGGGTTTCCTAAAACATCCCTTAAACTCAAAGTTGCTTCTTCTCTCCCGCCAGGCATTTTGTGCAGATGCAGTCACAGAGACAGGTCTTCAAGGTTCAGGATTCTACCCTTCCTCTGTTTCCCTTTCCCCATCCTCCAGCGTAGCCACCAGGAGGTCAAGGCCTTGGCCCTCTCTTCCTCCACAGCCCTTCTGTCTCTGTCAGGAGATGGTGTTCCTGTTCAAGCCCTGGGCAGCTCACAGGCTTAGGTGGCTGGAGTCCTCCCCAGAGATGGGAGCTGTCTCAGATTCACTGAATGACTTGTGATCTGGGTTTCCTTTCAACAGGAGATGCATGAAAGAAATCCCTGCTGTGCTCTGTAGAATCGCTAATGATGTGTGTTGAAGTGTTTGACCACAGGTCAAAGCTGATGGGAGATTTTCTCCTAATCTCTCTCAAAGGTCCCAAGGAAGATGAGATAAAAGCACATGCACACATGTTACAAATCTAGAAACACTTCACCCATCTAGCCATCGTGTATGGATTTTAAAAAACCTGACGTCTACAGCTTCATTTCTCAAAAATACAGACAAGAATCATGAAGAAAACAAAAAGTGGTCCATGATCCCACTTCCACAATAAACCCTGCTGACATTGGAAATGTACTTTCCTAGACAATTCAACGTTTTATTTATTTATTTATTTATTTTTTTTATTTTTTTTTTTTAATTTTATTTTGTCGATATACATTGTAGCTGATTAATGCTCCCCATCACCAAAACCTCCCTCCCTTCTCCCTCCCCCCCCTCCCCCCAACAATGTCCTTTCTGTTTGTTTGTTGTATCAACTTCAAATAATTGTGGTTGTTATATCTTCTTCCTCCCCGCCCCCCGGTTTGTGTGTGTATGTGTGTATGTGTGTGTGTGAATTTATATATTAATTTTTAGCTCCCTCCAATAAGTGAGAACATGTGGTATTTCTCTTTCTGTGCCTGACTTGTTTCACTTAATATAATTCTCTCAAGGTCCATCCATGTTGTTGCAAATGGCAGTATTTCATTCGTTTTTATAGCTGAGTAGTATTCCATTGTGTAGATGTACCACATTTTCCGTATCCACTCATCTGATGATGGGCATTTGGGCTGGTTCCAACTCTTGGCTATTGTAAAGAGTGCTGCAATGAACATTGGGGAACAGGTATACCTTCGACTTGATGATTTCCATTCCTCTGGGTATATTCCCAACAGTGGGATGGCTGGGTCGTATGGTAGATCTATTTGCAATTGTTTAAGGAACCTCCATACCATTTTCCATAGAGGCTGCACCATTTTGCAGTCCCACCAACAATGTATGAGAGTTCCTTTTTCTCCGCAGCCTCGCCAGCATTTATCGTTCATAGTCTTTTGGATTTTAGCCATCCTAACTGGGGTTAGATGGTATCTCAATGTGGTTTTGATTTGCATTTCCCGGATGCTGAGTGATGTTGAGCATTTTTTCATATGTCTGTTGGCCATTTGTATATCTTCCTTAGAGAAATGCCTACTTAGCTCTTTTGCCCATTTTTTAATTGGGTTGCTTGTTTTCTTCTTGTAAAGTTGTTTGAGTTCCTTATATATTCTGGATATTAATCCTTTGTCAGATGTATATTTTGCAAATATTTTCTCCCACTCTGTTGGTTGTCTTTTAACTCTTTTAATTGTTTCTTTTGCTGTGCAGAAGCTTTTTAGTTTGATATAATCCCATTTGTTTATTTTTCCTTTGGTTGCCCGTGCTTTTGGGGTCGTATTCATGAAGTCTGTGCCCAGTCCTATTTCCTGAAGTGTTTCCCCTATGTTTTCTTTAAGAAGTTTTATTGTCTCAGGGTGTATATTTAAATCCTTAATCCATTTTGAGTTGCTTTTAGTATACGGTGAGAGGTATGGATCTAGTTTCATTCTCCTGCATATCGATATCCAGTTATCCCAGCACCACTTGCTGAAGAGGCAGTCCCTTCCCCAGTGAATAGGTTTGGTGCCTTTGTCAAAGATCAGATGGCAGTAAGTGTGTGGGTTGATTTCTGGATTCTCTATTCTATTCCATTGGTCAGTGTGTCTGTTTTTATGCCAGTACCATACTGTTTTGGTTATTATAGCTTTGTAGTATAGCTTAAAGTCAGGTAGTGTTATGCCTCCAGCTTTATTTTTTTTGCTGAGCATTGCTTTGGCTATTCGTGGTCTTTTATTGTTCCATATAAATGTCTGAATAGTTTTTTCCATTTCTGAGAAAAATGTCTTTGGAATTTTGATGGGGATTGCATTGAATTTGTATATCACTTTGGGTAGTATGGACATTTTCACTATGTTGATTCTTCCAATCCAAGAGCATGGAATATCTTTCCATCTTCTTGTATCCTCTCTAATTTCTCTCAGCAGTGGTTTGTAGTTCTCATTATAGAGATTTTTCACCTCCTTGGTTAACTCAATTCCTAAGTATTTTATTTTTTTGGTGGCTATTGTAAATGGGCAGGCTTTCTTGATTTCTCCTTCTGCATGTTCACTATTGGAGAAAATAAATGCTACTGATTTTTGTGTGTTGATTTTGTATCCTGCTACTGTGCTGAAATCATTTATCAATTCCAACAGTTTTTTTGTAGAGGTTTTAGGCTGTTCGATATATAGGATCATGTCATCTGCAAACAGGGACAGTTTGACTTCATCTTTTCCAATCTGGATGCCCTTTATTTCCTTCTCTTCTCTGATTGCTCTGGCTAGTACTTCCAACACTATGTTGAATAGGAGTGGTGAGAGTGGGCATCCTTGTCTAGTGCCTGTTCTTAAAGGAAAAGCTTTCAGCTTTTCCCCATTCAGGATGATATTGGCAGTGGGTTTGTCATATATGGCTTTAATTATGTTGAGATACTTTCCCTCTATACCTAACTTATAGAGGGTCTTTGTCATGAATGAGTGCTGAACTTTATCAAATGCTTTTTCAGCATCTATAGAGATGATCATATGGTCCTTGTGTTTGAGTTTATTAATATGGTGTATCACATTTATTGATTTGCGTATGTTGAACCAACCTTGCATCCCTGGGATGAATCCCACTTGATCGTGATGAATAATTTTTCGTATGTGTTGCTGTATTCTGTTTGCTAGTATTTTAGTGAGGATTTTTGCATCTATATTCATCAAGGATATCGGCCTGTAGTTTTCTTTTTTGGTTATATCTTTACCTGGTTTTGGTATCAGGATGATGTTTGCTTCATAGAATGAGTTTGGGAGATTTGCGTCCGTTTCAATCTTTTGGAATAGTTTGTAAAGAATCGGTGTCAATTCCTGTTTGAATGTTTGGTAAAATTCTGCTGTGAATCCATCTGGTCCTGGGCTTTTCTTTGTTGGGAGCCTTCTGATAACAGCTTCAATCTCCTTTATTGTTATTGGTCTGTTCAGATTTTCTACGTCTTCACGGTTCAGTTTTGGGAGCTTGTGTGTGTCCAGAAATTTATCCATTTCCTCCAGATTTTCAAATTTGTTGGCGTACAGTTGTTTATAGTAGTCTCGAATGATTCCTTGTATTTCAGATGAATCAGTTGTAATATCGCCTTTTTCATTTCTAATTTTTGTTATTTGAGTCTTCTCTCTTCTTTTTTTTGTTAGCCATGCTAATGGTTTGTCAATTTTATTTATCTTTTCAAAAAACCAACTTTTTGATTCATTGATCTTTTGAATTGTTTTTTGGTTTTCAATTTCATTCAGTTCTGCTCTGATCTTAATGATTTCTTTCCGTCTGCTAACTTTAGGATTGGATTGTTCTTGTTTTTCTAGTTCTTTAAGGTGAAGTGTTAGGTTGTTCACTTGCCATCTTTCCATTCTTCTGAAGTGAGCATTTAATGCAATAAATTTTCCCCTCAATACTGCTTTTGCAGTATCCCACAGGTTTTGGTATGATGTATCATTGTTTTCATTAGTTTCAATAAACTTTTTGATTTCCTGCTTGATTTCTTCTTGGACCCATATGTCATTAAGTAGAATGCTGTTTAATTTCCATGTGTTTGTGTAGTTTCCAGAGTTTTGTTTGTTATTAATTTCTAGTTTTAATCCATTGTGGTCTGAGAAGATACATGGGATAATTCCAATTTTTTTGAATTTACTGAGACTTGATTTGTGACCTAATATGTGATCTATCCTGGAGAATGATCCATGTGCTGATGAGAAGAATGAATATTCTGAGGTTGTTGGGTGGAATGTTCTGTAGATATCTGCCAATTCCAATTGGTCTAGAGTCTTGTTTAGATCTTGTGTTTCTCTACTGATTCTTTGCCTAGATGATCTGTCTAATATTGACAGTGGAGTGTTCAGGTCCCCTGCTATTATGGTATTAGTGTCTATTTCCTTCTTTAGGTCTAATAGAGTTTGTTTTATAAATCTGGCTGCTCCAACATTGGGTGCGTACATATTTATGATTGTTATGTCTTCTTGATGGATCAGTCCTTTTATCATTAAGTAGTGTCCCTCATTGTCTCTTTTTATGGTTTTTAGTTTAAAGTCTATTTTGTCAGATACAAGAATAGCCACTCCAGCTCGTTTTTCTTTTCTGTTTGCATGGTAAATCTTTTTCCATCCTTTCACTCTTAGTCTGTGTGAATCTTTATGGGTGAGGTGGGTCTCTTGTAGGCAGCATATAGTTGGGTCCTGCTTTTTGATCCAGTCAGCCAGTCTGTGTCTTTTAATTGGGGAATTTAAGCCTTTAACATTAAGAGTTGTTATTGAAAGGTGTTGATTTATTCCTAGCATTTTATTGGTTGTTTGGTTGTCTTAGGTGTCTTTTGTTCCTTGCTTTCTGATTTACTGTTTGGTTTCTTTGTTTGTTGGTTCCTTAGGTTGTAGATAGTGTTTTTGTTAGCTTGTTTTCTCTTCATGAATGCCATTTTTATTGTACTAGCGGGTTTAGATTTTTCTTAGGTTTTTATGGCAGTGGTAGTTATTTTTCAGGAACCAAACCCAGTACTCCCTTGAGGATTTCTTGTAAGGGTGGTCTTGTGGTAGTGAACTCCCGCAGTTTTTGTTTGTCTGAGAAATATACTATTTGCCCCTCATTTCGGAAGGATAGCCTTGCAGGGTAGAGTATTCTTGGCTGGCAATCTTTGTCTTTTAGTATTTTGAAAATATCATCCCATTCCTTTCTAGCTTTTAGGGTTTGTGATGAAAAGTCTGATGTTAACCTGATTGGGGCTCCCTTATAGGTGATTTGACGCTTCTCTCTTGCAGCTTTTAAGATTCTCTCTTTGTCTCTGAGTTTTGCCAATTTGACTATGACATGTCTTGGAGAAGGCCTTTTTGGGTTGAATGCGTTTGGAGATCGTTGAGCTTCCTGGATCTGAAGATCTGTGATTTTTCCTATACCTGGGAAGTTTTCTGCCACTATTTTGTTGAATATGTTTTCAATGGAATCTCCATTTTCCTCCCCTTCTGGAATACCCATGACTCGGATATTTGAGCGCTTGAGGTTGTCTGATATCTCTCTCAGATTTTCTTCCATGTCCTTGATTCTTTTTTCTTTCTTTTTGTCTGCTTGTGTTATTTCAAACAGCCCATCTTCAAGTTCAGAGGTTCTCTCTTCAACTTCGACAAGCCTGCTGGTTAAACTCTCCGTTGTGTTTTTTATTTCGCTGAATAACTTCTTCAGTTCAGCAAGTTCTGCTACATTTTTTTTCAGGACATTGATTTCCTTGTATATTTCCTCTTTCAGATCCTGTATACTTTTCCTCATTTCATCATGATGTCTAGCTGAGTTTTCTTGTATCTCATTCAGTTTCCTTAGAATTATCACTCGAAATTCCTTGTCAGTTATTTCAAGGGCTTCTTGTTCTATAGGATCTAGAGTATGAGATTTATTAACTTTTGGTGGTGTACTTTCTTGATTTTTTGTATTTCTGGTGTCTTTTTTTTGGTGTTTATTCATTGTGGCAGGGGGTTTCACAGTCCACCGGTTTAAGACTAATGACTAACTAGGATGTTGCTGTGGTTGCCAATTTGGTATGGCTCCCGCCGTGACTGCTCAGTTGGCCTCTAGTGTCTTGTGTGTGTGGTTGCCTCGGGTCTTGGGCTTCTCCGGGGATCCACCTTTCTGGTCAGCTTGTACTCTGCTGGGCTGGTGGATCACGTACCACAGGGTGTGTGATCTCTGTTGAGCTTTCACTTTCTGTACAGGACTTCTCCCCGTTCTGTGTGCTCTGGCCCAGGCTGTTAGATCGTGCAGTGGCGACCCCACCGGGTGTGTGGTTTCTGTCGAGTCTCCGCCTCCCTGGCCGCACGTCTCCCCCCTCTGTGCACACTGTGCTGGGCTGGGGCGTGTCTTCTGCACCCCTCGTCTATCAGCTGGGCCTTCAAGACCCTGCTCAGCACCGCCTCGCCCAGGAAGTCTACCAGGTTTCTGCTAGGCACAGACGACCGGTCTCTCTGGGTGCCTTTGTAGCACTGTGTAGATCTTTCTCGGGTCTTGTTCACCTTTGTATCCCCCCGGTATAAACCGAGTCTAGTGCCCGCCTGCAGCCTGCTCTCCGGCAGGTTCAAGCGGACCTGGGAACTCTCCTACCGCACTATTCCCAACCAGAAATTCGTTAGGCTTTTTTCCAAACTGGTGGTCGCAGAGATGGTATCTGCCTCCCAGTAACAGGAAGTTTACCGGGGCCGGAGTCCAGGGTGTGGTGGAGTGACAGTCGGCCCGCCCGTACTTCCTAGCCCTCCCAAAACTGGTCGGGACGCCCCACACCCCCAGTCCTGCCAGAGAACCGCGGAGGGAGTGGGAGAGGAGGTCGGCCCGCAGGGTCCGGAAAGCCCCGCGCCAGGCCAAGCAAATGGGCTCAGTGATGGCCGAGCAGGGCGGAGCTGCCCGCACCTGGGAAAATGGAGGCAGCACCGGGGCAGTGAGTGGCCTGGTGGTGCAGGCGGAAGCCGCGTGGGCATTCACCCCCCGAACAGAGCTGTGCCAGGGATCACTCACAGTGCTGTGCCAGGTCGGGCGCTCGCTCTGTCTCTGGTTTGTTGCCTTCCGTGTTCTCGGCGCTGCCGCCTCGGGCTGTTCAGTCGCGGCGCCGCTCGGGCGCTCCCAGGAATCTTCTTTAATGCCGGCCTGAAACCTCGAATCCTGAATAGGGCAGCTGGCCGCCTTCAGTGCGGCCCCAGCCTCCGGGATCCTGGCTGCATCCACAGCAGCCCTGGCGCCGTGTTCCCTGTTTCAAGACTCACTTTTGCAGCTAAGAATCAGTTCTTTTCCTGCTCCACACTTCAAAACTGTTGCCTGTAAATGAGGCAGCCTCTCCTGCCGGGGGCAAAGTGGCGTTGAGCCCCCACGACCGGCCAGCAGCAGCAGTCCTCCCTTAAGAGATGGCCAGAGGAAGGTCCACAAGTTTTCCGGCTGCCTGAGGCCCAGTGGCCACCTTTTCCACCTCAGCTACTCCGCGCCAGCCGCCGCAGCCGCCGCCATCTTGAAACTCCCCTAGACAATTCAAATAGGACAGAAAGGTACAAAATGTCCTGTCCCTCCAACCCCAGCCCAGCCGGTCCTACTTCCCAATGGCTTTCTGAATTCCATCTAGAAAATTCATCTGTTACACTAATGTGTACATATAGCCTTAAACATTTATAGCAGAGTGGCCATATATAAGACTGTTTTGAGACTTGATTTTTTCCCCCTTCTTCTTGTACTCATATCTTGGAGCTCTTTCCCTGTCAGCATGAGCAGTTCTGTTCCTTTCTTCTCAATGGTTTTATAATATATCACCAGGTACCATGATGTGTTTAATCTTGACAGTTGGCTTCCACTGATTTTCTCATAGACACAGTATCTCGGTGAATGTTACTGTGCATATGACTTGTCATATTTTGTGGGGAAATCCATGTAGTATATACCTTGGAGGTAGAGCTGCTTGGTCAAATGTCTGAGCATTTTAAATTTCGTTACGTATTGCCTAATTGATCTTCATGAGGGTTGTAACAACATACACAACTGGAACATTGAATGTGAGTGTCAAGCATATTATCTCAGAAAATATGCAAAGACTGTCACTATTGGAAGTGGAGGAGTTAGTTTTTCCTTCTCTTAGCACTCACGATGGTCCACACAATCTCTGTGGTGGCACTTCCACAGCTCAAAATGTGGAGTTGATTTTTTTTAATGTCTGGCTCCCTCATTAGACTGGCAACATCTAAGGCAGGACCTGGCTCTTCAATTCAGCATCTTCATCCCAACACTGTGCCTGGTTTATTGTTGACACCCATCGTGTTTGCTCGGACCTCTCTACTGTTTTGTTTCATACAACAACTGCCATGGAAACATATTCTCAACTCCCTGGGATGTGATAATCCCTCCACTGTGTGTCTGTCTCTTGGATCATGGTCATTTGCTGTGTCCTGGGAAAGGAGATACTGTGTACCTCACTTAGGCTAAAATTTCTTGGTCATCCATTGCATTAGTTTGCTAGGGCTACCATAACAAAGCACTGCAGACTTGGGGGTTTAAACGACAGAAATTCATTTCCTCACTCTCCTGGAGGCTGGAAGTCTGAGATCAAGGTTTTGAGCAGAGTTGCTTTCTTTTGAGGCCTCTCTCCTTAGCTTGTAGATGGCTATCTTCTCCCTGTGTCTTCTTGTGGTCTTCTCTCTGTGTGTCTGTGTCCTAATCTCCTCTTCTTTAAAGGACACCAGTCAGATTGGATCAGGGTCCACCCCAATGACCTCATTTTACCTTAATTACCCTTTTTAAGACCCCCATCTCCAAATACAGTCACATTCTGAAGTATTGGGGGTTAGAATCTCAACATATGAATTTTGGAGGGACACAATTCAGCCAACAACAGCTGCCCTCTTAGGTAGTAAAGACAGGGACCCCGTTCAAGTAAGAATTCTACACTAGCAAATTTCACTATGGTGAGTCATGTGACAAACCTATTGGCCATCATTTTTCATCATCACAATGCCTTTTTCAACCTCTTCTGAAGACTCAGGATATCTGAGACTCTTGGTTCAGGTGAGCCCCGAGGTGCCTTCTTATTTCCCTAGTTGTGGATACTGGTGGCTCTTCATCAATGCTCTGTATGCTGAAAGACTCTCATGCACAGGATTCTGCACTTGGAGGCAAAGACTTTACCTCCCAGCCAAGAAGAATATGGGCAGGTGCATGTTTGGCTATTTTTCTTGCTTCCTGGATCCTGCCAAGGCTGGCTGGTGAGGTGTGACTTTTCATGGGTGAAGCTTGCAGAGGAAAGAGAGCCAGGGCTGCTTGGTGCAAAACTCAGAGTTTGAGCCAGGAAAGAAGACAAAGAAAGCCCTTGATCCAAGTCCAATTTCCCAGGCTAATGCTGATTCAATTGTAGGGACTGCTTGAAGTGCTGTGTTTACATAGATTCTGAGACCCTATTCAGGTTCATTCAGAAAGGATGTCTTGATCGATTAAGGATGCCTGCCAAGGGCGTGGGTCAGAGAACAGGGGCATGCGTGCCTCACGTTTGCCATCTCTGCTTCTAAACGTTCTGCTGTTGTGCACAGGGAAGTGGTGCCTGCAGGCTACCAGGCATGTCCCATGTCTTAAGAGGCCTGTGGACAGATAGCGTTTCATGGGAGAGAGGAGCATATCATCTGGCCTGATGAAAAAGGGAAGATTCATTTGCTAATCTGGGAAGGGAATATTTTCAAGGTTCTGAAGGGCAAACAAAAAGGAAAGAATCATTGTCCTTTGGAGACTGGAAGCAGCTTGTGGGTTCAAAGTCCCTCTTCCTATTCCTTGCTTTGAATGTTCTCTAAGAAGTGATGTTAGAGAAAAGATACAATCTGCATCGATCACAGTCAGTGAAACACAACTGTGTTACAGAGCTCTAACCCAGAAAGTGCCTTCAACTCTGTGGCCCTGCATAGGAGAGTGCTTAAAACATTTTACAAAGCACATCTAGGAGGCAGTGACACAAATATTCTCATCATCAGAGTTCAGAGTCCTTTATGACTTGTGTCACAATGGGATATAGCTGCCTTTTCTTCTGGAGTTATTCTGGAAGCACCAAGTAGTGGGAATGGCAAACGTGATGTGCATACCCCACAACCCGCAAGCTCTCCCATGCCCTTGGTAGACATTATTCGTAGATCAAGACATACTTGGTCTCTGCTGATCTGTGAATGCCACTTTTCCCCAAGTCTGGCTCGAGATGCCTCTGGAGGAAGTCTTGCTTGATTTATCCCATAGGCATTTTTCCCCGCACTTGTAAAATAGAAATTGAAGTTGCCTTAGATTTCTAAGGCTCCTTCTGGATCTAATTGTTTCCGGTTTCCACACCTTTCTGACTGCACTTTGTAGACTGATAGCTGCCTGCTTGTACAGCCACCTTGGCTGTCAGGCTTCTTGTTTTGAAGTGTGAAACACAGTGAACTTGCTGCTTCTGGATATGCCACTTTGTCTTCCCTAATACTCCAGACATGATCGGAGCTGGAATTTGCCTTCTCATCTGCTGATAAAGCAAAGGCCCGTTGAGTGCAAATATGGATGAGCATATTAGTTATCTGCCGCTGTGTAACAAATTGCCCCCAAATGTAGTGGCTTGAAACAACAAACATTCATTATCTCACAGTTTCTGTGGGTTGGGAATTGTGCAGTGGCTTAGCAGGGTGTCCCGCTTTAAGATCTCTCTCAGGCTATGATCAAGATGCCAGCCAGAGTTTCAGTTAACTTAAGGCTTGACTGGGGAGGATCTGCTTCTAACTCATGCTTGAGGCCTGTTGGGCAGGGTGCCTCAGGTCTTCTGTTGTTGGCTGGAGACATCAGTTCCTTGCCAAAGGGACCTCTCCATAGGGCAGCTCACATCTTGTCAAATGAATGAGAGGAGACACCCAAGACAGAAGCCACAGGATATTTTGGTAACCTGATCTTGGAGGTGACATCCTATCTCTTCTGTTTTATTTGTTTCATTAGAAAAGCAAATCAATAAGTTCAGCCCATACTCAAGTGTGGGATTATACAGGGTGTGATTATACAGGGGATTATATAGGGTGTGAATCCCAGGAGGCAGATTCATTGGGCACCAACCTAGAGGTTGCCTACCAAAATTAGATACGTAAGAATGTGCTTAATACTAGTGATGATGGCTAACGAGTATTAAGCACATACTAAATGCAAGGTACCATAATCAGAAACTCACATGGCCACAAAAACTGATTACATTGTGTAATATTGAACATACTAATTATCCTGATTTGAGCATCACATATTGCACACAGGTATTAATATTCAATGCTGTACCCCACAGGTATGTACAATCAAGCATGTTTCAATAAAAAAGTAAAAAATAGAAAAAAGAAGCTAACATGGATTTAAAAATTTATTACTCATTATAACTCAAAGAAGAAGGTGCAGTTGTTCTCAAAAGAAACTGAGGCTTACAAAGGATAAGTAACTTGTCCAGGCAGCCTTAGTCTGAAGGCCAGGTTTTTAACCATGCGGCTCCATTACCCTTGGACTATTTTAAGGAGTTTCCTTAAACACTGTCAAGAACTTTAGCAGTGCTTGAGAGTGTGCACTCCACATGGAAGTGCAAGAATGAACATGGGTTTTGGGCTGAGATAGGATTTGCGATCAAGTTCCTTCTCTGTCGTATAACACTGTGATCTTTGGGATATTATTATCCTCTTGGACCTCATTTCCTCCATCTGCAAAATGGAGATGATAATAGTCCTAACGTCTTAGGATTACTGTGAGAATTAAAAGAGGCAGCATGTGCAAAGTACCCAGCTCCTAGTTGGAATTCAGTATGAGCTAGTTTCCCCTCTCCCAGCTTCCCAATAATTTATTCTAATTTTGACAACTCTTTTCTCTCCCCTGAAGCACTTCCTCTGAGAACTGCTTTACTCCAGTCATTCTTTAAAGTAATAACACTTAAAACCTTATAAAAATGCTCTGCAATTCAGACTGCCTCCCCCTAGGAAGTCCTAGCGTTGGAGACTCGACTGCATTATTGTCAAAGTGATTGATGCTGATTTTAAAGTTCCTTCAAGGGTCGTCTTACATCCTGAAACTACCCATGATGGCGAAGGCACTTGGAGAGAAGGACGAGGGGCTCCATGTAGCTTCTTGTTCTTTATGACCTCCAACTTGAATGTCTTATCTTCTGAGCAAGAGGGGAGCAACAGAGGGGGCCAGTGAGAACCTGCTTTTCCAGAAGACATTGGTATTCAACTCTCATTGTTCAGAGCAAACAGTTTTAAGTGTGGACTACCTGGCATGGGTAGACGAGGAAGCCAGATGATAGAAGATTTGGGCAGATGGCGGCAGGTGCTTGGAATGTCCAACTGTTAGTTATCTGACAGCTGTTCTTGATTTGGGAGAAATGATGCTCTGCTTGGGGAGGTGCCTGAAGTACCTCCTTCTTCCCTTGTTAGCTTGACAGTCCATCAGTTCTTGCTCTCATGTTTCCCTATATGGGAGTGAGAGTCCACTTATGGTTTCACTTGGACCTATCCCAGGAGATGGAGAAGACACTGGCCAAGACTCAATGACCTTCCCATTTCTGAGATCAAAGCAAACATTGGTAAAACCTTTTTTGAAAAACAATTTTAACTTAAATTGTTCTTTAATGGCTTCCTGGGGATTTAAGAATAAAATCCTAGACTCCATTACTCACCTTGTCAGCCTTTGGAAGTGATACTTCATTGCTTGTTTTACTTGTTTCACTAGAAGCGAGTGAGTTCAAGCAACACTCAAGTGAGGGGGTTTATACAGGGTGTGAATTCCAGGAGGTGGGGTCTTTGGACATTATTTCAGAGGTTATCTACCACAGTTGGATACATTGTGGTCTGCCTTGTCTCAAACCTCATTCCTTCATCCTCAACACTAGCCTCAGTGGAGACTCAGGTCCCGCAAAATACCTGCACCCAACTTCTCCCCATCCTTGCACTGTGAGAATTCCTTCTCATCTTTGAGGGCTTAGTTTAGGGGTCACTTCCTCAGGGAAGCCTTCCTGGAGTTCCCCAGACTGTATCAGGACCCCTATTATATTTCATCCAAGCTCCTTGTGTTTTTCCTTCCTGGCACCCATTACAGCTGTAACTACATAGTTATTGACAATTATCGGCTTAGTGTCCAGCAGCCTCATTGGACCGAAGGATCCCTGAGGGTGGGGAGAAGGGCCATCTTGTTTTCTACTGTTTCTTGAGTTTCTAGCACAGGGCCTGGGATGGAGCAGATTCCTAATTCTTTTTCAATAAATGAAGGAAGGATGAGAAGGGACAGAGGAGCAGGGAGACAATGATTGTGTGAGGGTCATAGATATTGCAGGACCTGGAAGCATGGATTGGTTCTGGGCCATCCTAGATTGCTGAGTGGATTTGAGGGTGATGTGGGCTTGGGCCCTTTTCTCTTTCCGAGAAACTCAAGTCTGGAAGGGTTGATCTTGGTGTCTGTCCTAGGAGGCTCACAGGATGTGTTCTGGGGAAATGGAGGCATTAAGACCTGTGTTACTGTCCCTGGGATGGTCTGGTGTGCTTGAGACCATGGCAGATTGAATCTAAGGAGCAAGATGGGGCTAACAGTTATGTCTTCCAGGATGCTGGAACTCATCACTATATTCTAGGCATGAGAAGCTTTATCACACCCCTCCTTGCCCTCAGTGTGCTATGACTTTGGAATGCATTTTCTCCTTTAAATGAAGTCATACTGATAGTATGATGATGATGATGGTGGGGGTGGGGGTGATCATGCAATAATAATGATAATGATGACAGCAGTGGGGTAATAATAGTGATGATGACAATGAAGGATTATGATGATGATGATGGTGGGAGTGTGGGGGTAGTAGTGGTGATAGTGATGATAATAGAGAATTATGATGATGATGGTGATGGGGTAATTATGGTGATGATGATGAAATTATGGTGGTGATGATGGTGATGATGATGATAGAGGATAATGATGATAATGGTAATAATGATGATGGAAGATGATGGTGGTGTTGGTGATGGTGATGATATTGGAGATTATGATGATGATCATGGTGGTGATGATGATGGTGATGATGATGATGGTGATGATGATGGTGGTGGTGATTATGTTGGTGATTATAAAGGTGGTGATGATGATGATGATGGTGGTGGTGATTATGTTGGTGATGTTGATGGTGGTGATGATGATGGTGATGGTGATGATGATGGTGATGATGATGGTGGTGGTGATGATGGTGATGATGATGATGGTGATGATGATGATGGTGGTGGTGATTATGAAGGTGGTGATTATGATGGTGGTGGTGATGATAATGGAAGATTATGGTGGTAATGATGATATTGGTGGCATTGGGTGAAGATGGTGATGATGATGGAGGATGATGGTGGATAATGATGATATCAATGGAGGATTATCGCAATGATGATGAGGTTGATGATGATGATACAATAGCTAAAAGTTGAGTGTTGACTTACATGTCAATATTCTGCCAAGCACTTCAAATGCATCTCATTGAGTCCTTGCAAGGACATTATGGTAGATTCCCTTTCTGGAACTATCCACATTTTCATAAATGAGGACACCACGGCACAGAGGGGTGACCTAACTGGTCTGCAGTCATACTGCTGGGAGTTAGCAGAGACAGGCCTGATATCCAGCTCTGCCTGACATGGAAGCTCTCTGGGCAGGACAGGGAGAAATTTGTGGTATTTCTGCATTATGGTAGTTCCAAGGTGCAGATGGCTTTATACGGTCTTCTCCTCTGACTGCCTCTAATGCCTCCCTTGACTGTGCCCAACCCTGTGCTTATAGGTGAAGGGCCAAAGACATTGGTGAATTGATAATTGTTTACTTCCTTGGGAGGAGGGTAGAGGGCAAAGAGTTGGGTATAAACATCCTTGACGTCCAGGGCTTGCCTCCAAAGGCTGAGCTCTGAGACAGTGGCTTAAGTTCTAATACAGTTAGGTGGGTTAAAAGAACAGTTCTAAAACTAGACAGACTTGGGTTCTAATTCAGCCGTTAGCTCTTCCTGGTTGTGTGACCCTGGGCAAGATGATGTCCTTGTCTTTCTTTGTCTTAGGACTCAGTTTCCTTGTCTGTAAAATAGGGACAATGGTGCCTACTCACAGGGCTGACTTGCCATGGAATAAGTCCTCACAGATGAACTGTTATTATTACTGTTGCTATAATTATTATTTTGGAAGCTCAGAGCCACCCAAAGGAAGGGGACCAAACATCACCCGAGTTCTATGTGCCAGGTGGTTGACACAATGACCTCACTGGGCTCTCATGATAATCCTAATGGTGGGTGATTTCCTCATGGAACACGTGGTCTCCAACAGGCCATGTCACTTTCTCAGGGTCATGCAGATGATGAGGTACCAGAGCTGGCATGTGAAACCTAGTCTGAACTCCCAAACAATCTTCTTCCCTCCACCACACCTGGGCATTCCAGGGTGCTGCCAAACTTTTTGGCACCTAAAGTGCTGAGTTCTAGACTGTCCCACAGCCCAGAGCATCTGGAAGGAGGTCAGACCCAGGCCCAGCCTATTGTTTCAACTTCTGTCCATCTTGATGATGCCATCAGTCTGACCTTGGCCATCTCTCGGAACAGAGGCCTGTGAGCTGTAACCATTGACCTGGCCTGAACCCATGCTCAGCTTCTCCTGTGGCAGAGCCAGATGGATCTAAGGAGATGGAGAAGGTGACTTTTATTCCCACCTAATGTCCAGGACCACGCAGTGCTGAATGGAGGCTGAAGGGGTGGATGCTGCCTATGCTGGGCTTTCTAGTTTAGGGTGGTAAGAATAAACTGCTGCTGATAATATCCTGAGGCAGATACTACCAAGAAACAGACATGCTTTATTTCGCTGGGTCCTCACCACAACCCCATGAAGTGGGTGGTGTCACCTCCCCCTTTATAGAACAGGAAATGGAGGTTAAGAGTTTTGCTCATGGTTGCCCAGCTGCCAATGGCAGGACCAGGACTCCCATCTAGGTGACTCTGACTCTTAGCTACAATGTCCCTCTCTCTGTATGCTGGGCCTTCGGGAGAAGGGGTGGAGAAGGGCCCTGGGAACCTGGCATTGCTATCAGGAGCTTTCTTTCTGGAAGAATTGTTTTGGGATGCTGAGAGCTATTGAGATTGGAATCTTCAGCTGCCCTGGTGTGGAGCCGAGGGCTGGGGGAGGAGAGTGTGGCCAGGCCCTGCCCTGGCTCCTCAGGGTACTCCTGCCTGTGAGCCCAGAGCCTCTGCTGCTCTGCAGGCTGCCCCCAAACTTCCAGGAGGCTTGGCCAGCCGGATTCCTGTGGACTACAGCAGCAGCCTGGGAGAGCAGAGTTCATGAAGCCGCCACGCCCCCTGCAGGTCCTGGGCTGGAGGTGCATCCACTTCTGCACTGAGTTTTTGTTTTTAATAAACTTTTTCTTCCTTTTAAATTGAAGTATAATAAACATACATAAAAGTAACCAACCCCAAGAGAACAGATGGATGAATTATCACAAAGTGAACATGTCTGGGACACCAGCACCCAGATTAAGAAATAGAATATTACCAGCATCTCAAAGCCACCCACCTCTCTAGCACCCACACTTGGACTTCTAAGGCCATAGGTTAATTTGGTCTGTTTTCCAATCAATAGAATCACACAGTAGTATGCATTCTTTTCTATCTAGCTTCTTTTGCCCATGAGAAATGCATACATATTTTCCCCCAATGATGAGTCCTAGAAGATTTATAGCAGCACTATTCATAATAGCCCCAAATGTTCATTAACAAACAGGAGAATGGGAAAATACATTACAGTGTATTCATACAATAGATTTCTTACAGCAATAAAAATAGATTAACAACCGCTGTGCACAGAAACCTGATGAAAGCTCACCGAGTTTTGCTTAGCGTTCATGTACCTTTAACATGTGTCCCAGGAGCCGTCCCAGCAGCTGTGAGCTGGACTTTGAGGGGGACACCCCAGAACATTCTCAAACAGCCTCTTTGGGCCCAGCCAAAGCTAGCACTGGAGCCCAGACCCTAAGAAAAGCTCTTGCACTAAATATCATTTAACTCAGTTGTTCACAAGCAGCACATTAGAACCACCCAGGGAGCATTTAAAAACAAAACAACAACACAAATAAAAAAACCAAACATGCAATGACATCCAGACCCCATCCTCAGAGATTCTGATGTAATTGCCTGGGGGTGTGGCCTGGACACTGGTATTTTTTAACGCTTCCCCTATGACTGTAATGTGCAGCCAGGGTCGAGAGTTACAGTGTGGTCCCTGGACTAGCAGTACCAGCCTCACCTGCAGGATCATTGGAACAGCAAATTCTCGGTCTCCATCCCAGATCTGCTGACTCAGAAACCCTAGGCTTGGGAATCTGTGTTTCAACAAGCCCTCCATAGGATGCTTGTGGCTGCTCAAAGTGTGAGAACCCCTGAATACCTCCCTTCTCTCTCTGAGGATGCTGAGGGTGTTCAGTAGTTGTTGATGAAGGGAAACCCAAAGTCCATAGGCAACCTTGTTTTCCAGTTCTAATCAAAACTCTTCATGCCCATTTATTTAATGAACACTCAGTACTTCCTACATGCCAGACCCTGTGCTTTGTGGATTGTCAGCTAGTTATGACCTCATGGAGTTTGCAGTCTAATGAGGGAAGACAGACTGACACACTATGACACAACTGCAAATTGTGATGGGTGCTTTTACTGCAATAAAAGCAAAGTACGGGGTTCTAGGAGTGCTTGTCAGGGGTGGCAAGCAACAGATAGGTCTTCCCTGGAGTATGTAATTTTGAGCTGAGACCTAAAGATGGAGAGGATTTAAATGAGAAAAAGTGAGACAGAGAACATTTTAAGCAGAGGCAGTACAGCATGTGCAAAGGTCCTGGGGCTGGAAGGGCATGTCTATACTTTTTTGGTCTAATGGGTGAGTCATTTGGATGAAATGACATTTACCTTCTCCCACTACATATCAACCATCAAAACAGGGTAGGGACTTGGCCCTTTCCTTCTGACCTTCAAGCAGCGACCTTTACAAAGGGAAAATCTCATCTTGATTTTGTTCATATTGACTGTGGGATCCTACTCGCTTCTTTCAACCCTGGAGCCCAGATCAGGGGTTGCAAACTATGACCCATGGAGTCACTGTCCGTTTTCATAAATAAAGATTTATCGAAATGCAGCCTTACCTGTTTATTTAAATATTGTCTATGGCTGCTTTCTTGCTACAATAGCAGAGTTGAGTAGGTGCAACAGAGACCACATAGACCTTTACAGAAAAAGTGTGCTGACTTCTAGCTTAGGTGAATCTTGAAACTCAGATCCCCAAGACCTAGCTTTCATGCTTGCTCTGATATTCTCCATCTTCTTCCTTCATGTGTTTCCTCCTCCCATGAAAAAGGCCTGAGATATAAGGTATAAGGTGTGATGAGTTAGAAGTGGAAAATATTAACTTCTACCTGGAAGCTCAAAAACCCTGCCTCCCCTAGCCTAGCAAAACTTTGCCAAGTCCCCACCCTGTTGTTTTCCCTCGGTGCTGATTGATAGTTCGGAACATTTTCCAGGCACACCCAGGCTGGGCGCATGTAATAAGAGCTAAGAGTGAATGACAATACCGATCTGGCAAGATTGATGGAGTAGCCGGGTTTCTCCCCAGTGAGGCCATGCCGAGTGTTGACGCAGCAATATGTTTGCCTGTTCTGCTCATTAAAGTTTAATGTTTGAAAACTTCTTCTTCACTTCCCATCAGAGATCCGAAATGCACGAGGTAACCACACTGGAGACTGATTAAATCTTCCCTTTTCTTGCACCACAGTACGAGCGAAGGTGTTTCTGCAGTGGTAGCCAAAATATGAAATTAATCACCCTGTCTCATTTGTAGCTGTTCCAAAGCAGACAATGGAAGAGGAAAGAAAAGAATGGAACAAGACAAAACAAAAACAAAAAGGAAAGAAAATAAAGAGATTTCAGAAGGGCAGAGATAAACAGCCTTCTAGTGGGGCTTTGTGAAGATGTGTGAGGTGATTTACCACATAATGGAGCAGGCGATGAGCCCCTGGTGCAGTGACTGTGCATGCTTTTCTCCTTTATTTTTGGTTATGTGTCTTGGTGTCCAGATGCCAGAGATAAGTCCCCATCAGACCTTCAAGAGGAAACTGAGTCTGAACTCTTAATATGCTTTCTTCCCAGGCAATTCTGCACCATCTCACAGACAAATCCTGTCCTTGTCCAAATACCTTATTCCCAAAGTTCAGACATTGGGATTCCACTCTTGCCTCCAGAATCTGCAGAGGACATGACCTTGAGCAGACACCAGACTTATGTGTCAAAGGGCAGTTGTCAGATGCTGACCTGCAAGTGTCAGGGGAGGAGCGAGAACGCTGAATGAGAGTTCTTTCAACTCTCACTTGATTTAGCGAGCTGTATCAAGGCTTTCTTTTACACACACATAGGATTTGGTGATGCTGAATTACTTGGGGGGCATTGATGGATCCTGGATAAGGTGCCCAAGATCTGAGTCTATGTCTGAGCCCTGCTTTGGAGGGCAGGGGAGAGCAGAAGACAAGTGCTGTGGTCCAGGGATGGGGGAAGTGGTGGAGAGGAGGTCTTTGCTCTGTACCTCCCTTTCCCATCAGGTCTCCTGGAGGCGACATGTTCCTGGGGCCACGAGCCTATGGTGGAAGAGCTGCATCTGCTTAGTAGTTGGTGGGCATGTTTAGGTGGTGTTGTGGGTTACTGAAGAATAGAAATGGGGTGTGGGGGGAATGAATATGAAAGCTAACAAGCCGGTGGTCCATTTGGGATCAGGTCACCCATAGCTTCTGTGCACTGGGCATCTAGGGTGGATCAAGTGAGGGAACTTCAGAGATAAATATGGTGGATCAAGGTGATGAGAGCCCCAATAGCAAATATGATCCCAGATGGACCCCTCTCCACCCTTTTTTATTATGCTCCAAATGCTCCAACTATCTTCTAGCTTCTATAATGTGCCTTTGTTTGTTCCCTTTGCCCTGTGTTCCCATGCCCGGCTCTGTCTCTCCATTTGGTCTCATCTTAAATGTCCCCGTCTCAGAGAGACCGTACCCCATCTACAGTGGCCTGTCTGACCACACCTTGTTCATTCTTTCATCTCTCGCACCACAAGCTGTCATTATCCCATTTGTTATTTGTTTGCATGTGTCTACTGGGAGGATCCTTACCTCTTTGGCTCACAGCTATCGACCTCAGGACTGGAGCAGAGAAGAAAATAAATGAGTGAAATGGGGCAAGGAAGGCTTCTGGGAGGGGGTAGGGGATGGTTGCTGCTTTGAATCCCTGCATTGCCAAAGAGTTTGATTGTTATTACATCTTTATTTACAATTGGATTCTCCATCCCCATATTGAGATTCATTTCTAGTTAGAGATCAGTTTCAATTAAAAGGCACATACACACAGCCAAAGCTCTCATACATCTCTGCTCAGTATAAAGACCCAGGTCACGGATTTTGTCATTTGCCACCATTGATTTTTCATGAGTAATAATTACATTGTATACACAACATCTGCACTAAGTGATATTTATATCTGCAATTATCTGGAATAACTTTTAATGTTAAAACATATATTTTTTTCCAAGGAGGGGCAAGTTGAGTACATTGAATTTTTTACTTTCACCATCGTTTTTTTATCCAGACAATGCTCTGTCTCATATGAAATAATAATTTAGCAATCAGAGCCTGAAATGGTTTTATAAATGAAGTTTGAATTGACATTTCCACCAGCTGGGGTGGTAATTTTAAGCTTTCACTGGGATGAGTGAATTTAGATCCACTCTTGAAATTTACTTTGCTATTATTATCTTTGAAATCCTTTGAGTTTTTTTTCTTTTCTCAGATAACATAGGCACCTCTCTCATCATGCCGGGTATTGCCCCTGCTGTGAAGTTGTAGGGGGAATCTGCCTACTCTGTAGCTTGGCATTCAAGGCCTCCCACAACTGATCCATCCCTGGGTTCAGAAGATGCTTGGGGAGCCTCGACCGTGTGCTATGTGTCTAATACTGACTAAGATAGATTTCTTGCTCCCCTCCTGGAGCTTGCAATCTGGGTGGGGAGAGAGCCAATAAAGAAGCCCATTTGAACAAGAGAATTTACAGATTCTGATAACTGTCCTCAAGTGAAACAGTGTTGAAATAGAAGTCCTGGGAGAAGGATGCACTTGGTAGCTTGGTTGTTGGGAAAAGCCCCTCCAAAGAGGTGGCTTTTGAACTGACACCTGAAAGATGAAGAGGAGTCTGCCATGGAGAGATGGGAAAGGTAAAAGCAGATGTGGGATGTGGGGAAAGCTGGCATTTTCAGAGAACAGAGAGAAGAAGTCCAGAGTAGCTGGAGAGAGTGGGCATGAGGAAGAGGAGACAGAAACTAGACCCTGGAGGGCCCTGAGGGTCTTATCAAGGGATTGAATTCTACTCTAAGGGTGGAGGTTGGGGAAATGTAACTGGTGGTGGTGGTGATGGTGGGTGACTGTCATGATTCAGTTTGTTCTGTTTGTGTTTCTGGAAGATCACACTGGCTGCAGCGAGGAGAATAAGGGGTGGGGGGCAGACTTTGCACCAGGGAGATCCTTTAGGGGCTGTGATGGTTGTTCAGGCAAGACAGGGGGTACCTCGGACCAGGCTGCTGGGAGTGGAGTTGGAGAGAAGGGGGTGCATTTTAGAGATGCTAGTCACACATCCAGCTGATGTTCTCTTGTTTCCTAGCTGACACTTTCTGATAGGTGGTCCCCACATACTCTGTATATCATCCTGCAGTTATGTTTTCACCTCTGGGTCTTCATGCTCCTCATCCTCTAGACTGTCCATCATATCCTCCCCTCCTACCGTCTTCCATGTGTCCCTGTGTCCCTGGGCTGGCACCAGAATCTCTCCCCCATGAAGCCTTCAGCCCCTGTGGGTCTGCAGACCCCTCCTTCCTGGCAGTACTAAGTCAGCGGTTCTCATGATTGCTGTGTGTAAGTGGGTCCTGGGCAGCTTGCAGTATCCTCCTCCAGGGATTCTGGTTCACTAGTTTGTGGGGGGCCGGGCTTCTGACTTTTCTTCCACACCCAGGTCATGTTGAGCTAGTGGGCTGGTCTTGTTCTACTTTTCCTTCTTCTACCATTTCTATTAGCTTATGTTTTGTCTTCTGTTCAAGGTCGTAAGCCCCCAGAGGGAAGAATCAGTCCATATTTCATGTTTGCAATCCCCCAGCATCTGGGTCCAATGTTGTGCATAGAAGGGGTGCTCAAATATCAATCTGGTTTTGGGTGGAAAATCCCAGAGAAGTGACTGACCTTGGTACTGTGGCTGGCCAGCTGTCACGGCACAGATGGCCTTTCCCACAGCCCCCTGTGCCGGACTCTCCCTGCCCAGGTCTCCAATTTCTGTCTCCCTTCTCCCTTCTAATGCCTACTTGTCTTTCTGATCCCAATTTGAATATTGAATCTTCATTGACTCTTTTATCCCCATTTTATGGAGGGACACACAGAGACCTAGAGAGACTACATCACTTGACCAAAGCCCCACTTACAATGCTGTAAGGTTTAAACCCAGGTTTTTCAGACTCCCAAGTCCACACTCCTTCCATTCAGCAAATACTATTGCATACCTACCATGCGTGAGGGCTTTCACTGTTTCCTCTCTCCCTCTTCCCACTCTCAAATTTGCCTAGATGTGCCTTCAGGGAAAATAGACTGGGTCTACTCTCTCCCAAGTATCAGCCCTTGAAAGGCTTGCAGGCAGCTCTTAAGTTCCCCTCAAGTTCTTTCCACCTTTGCCATGACTTAAGAGTCCCCCTACCCCCTGGTCACTCTAGTCAGACACTCCCTGCTCAGCCAGTGGCCCTCTGAGTGTGGACCCCGACCTTGGATACTCCAGGTCTGGTCTCATGGGCAAAGTGGTCCTGCTGGCATCTTATAGCACAGCCTCTACTTTCATGGGCTCTTTGGATGGTAACTTCTTCGTTACACAGTTGACACACAGGCTTACTGGTCTCCCTAAAGCCAATTTCCATCCTGTGGTTAAAAAAGGATCACAGCTTTTGCTCCATTTTACCCTTCAAAGTTCTCAAGCCCCAGAGAAATGATTTGTAAGGACAAGGAATGTATGTCTGTTACAAGTTATGTCCCAGTGGTAATCTTAATGACCAGACATCATAATTTTAAATTTATTTTATACAACTATGGCTTTTGACGTTCCATGAGGCTTATAAAAGAAAACACAATTACCCATTTCCCAGCAAAGTAGGCTACCAAGATTCTAAATCGATGAATAGCAGACGAACTATGTGGACCCCTTGTCCGTTTTGTGGAAGGGCGGGTGGAGAGGAGACAGATAAATGCTGGGTGAAGAGGGTTTATCTCTGGAGGCAGACAGGGCTGGACTCAAGCCCCGGGCTGGTGTGGGCTGCATTACTTCACTTCTCAGAGCCTCAGTTTTCTCTTCTGCAAAATGAAGGCAATAATGCACTCCCTTGTAAGTTGCTCTAAGTATTAAATGAGATAGTGCTTTCCAAGATCTAAACACAGCCCATGGTCTGTGAGTAGTGCTCAATGAATGTGAATCTGATGATGATGATGATGGTGTGGTGATGATTGGGGGAGACAGGGAAGCAGCTACAATTCAGAGAGATCAGTGAGGTCAGCAGTTGGGGGATGTGGGGTTAGTTAAACCAGGGGAGGGAATCAAGAGGGGCTTCTTGGAGTAGGGGGTGAATGAGATGGTGCAGCAGGTGTGAGCAGAGAGACCAAATATCCTCAGGCATCCTCAAGAAGAGAGGTATGGATGCCTCTCCACCCTGTGGGAGGGAGAGCTGGTCCTCCCTTCCATGTGTGTCCAATGGATGGAGTCACTCTAGGGGTGCAATGGGGAGAAGGCTCTTGACCATTCTCCCTCAGCCTGCCTGAGGGCCTGGGGAAAACAGAGGTGTTGGAACTCAGGCTTTGGCTCCTGGTGCCCCAGTTCTCCTGGAAGCTTTCTGCAACTTTTCTTCAGGTTTAGCTGGAGACCTGCCTTTTGCTGCTGTTGGCTGTAGGTGGCAGCAGAAGCTTGACAAAGTCCATCTTTGCAGGGCAGCAGTAGGGGAGAAAAATGTCATCAGGACCCTGGAGCCTGCAGCCTCTGTTATCTCCACAGTGGTTAGGCTGGAAGCCGAAGGGATTAGGGCAGGCAGCAACCATATTAACAGAATTCTCTATTGAGTTATAGCCTTTCTGCAGATGTCTGCGGAGACTGCAGTGCCGGAGCTTACCCCTGAGAGTTGGATCTTTATCAGACCGACTTCTGTTGGCTCCAGACTCTTCCCTGCCTCAGGAGACTCCAAGAAATAGCCAGAGCATGGAGGCCAGGGCACAGATGCTGATGTGGATTAAGACCCTGAGCGATATAGTCCTGGGAAAGATGGACTCCCCCCTACAGATGAAGTTCTGATCTTGCCAATGACAGTTGCTTTGAGGACTATTTAGAAGTGTCCAGTAAGCATATCTCTCCTAAAATATTTTCCCTTTCTTCCCTGGTGCTTTGCAGGTACCCCAAGCAAGTGTTCAAACTGCTTATGAGCCAGGGGCACTATAGTACACTGGTTAAGAGCACAAGCTCTGAGACCAGTTGGCCTGGGATGGAGCCCTGGTTTTGCCATTTACTGCTGTGTGACTTTGGGCAAGAGAATTAACCTCTCTGTGCCATAGTTTCCTTCTCTGTCAAGTATCCCCTACATCTTTGCATTTATTTTTGTTCTTATGGGAGGATCCAAGAAGACCTTTGGTTTTATGGATAATGAGTTGTGCGATGGGGAGTCATTCCACCATGCCCCCCTTCTCTTTCTCTCTCCTTTTTGTAACAGCTTTATTGAGGTATAATTCACATGCCATACAATTAACCCATTCAAAGTGTACAAGACAATGGTTTTAAATGTATTCACAGCTGTGTAACCATCACCACTGTCAATTTTAGAACATTTTCATCACCCCCAAAAGAAACCCTGAACCCTTTAGCCCTCAAACCTCAATCCTCTTGTCCTCCTCAGCCCCTGGTAACCACTGATCTACTTTCTGTCTCTATGGGTTTGCCTGTCCCGGACATTTTCTATGCATGGCCTCCTTCCTTCTCTGCTGGGACTCAGCCCTGCCTCTCCTCTGCATCATAGTTAGGGGAGTTGGCTTACTCATTGCCTCGGGGGCTGATTGAGGCTTTCCCCAGCCCCTTCTTGGGGTCCAGTGAGGCATCTCCAGAGGAGAAGGTTGTGGAGAAACTCTGCCAACCAGACCTCCTTGCTGCTCACAGCACAAGCAGCTTGGCTCCAGATTCCTCATTTCAAACTCAATTTGTGGCTCTGCCAAGAGCAGCAGTCTCCCTGGAGCAGGTAACCCAATTACTAGCCCCTCCCCAGGCCCTGAGAGCCTGGAGTGCACAGTAGCAGCCTCCCCAGGACTCACGGCTGCCAGCTGTGAAGCGAGGACTGCCAGGAGTCTGCTGGGCCTCTGGACTCAGCTCTGAAGTGCCTGCCCAGCCTGGCCCAGGCTCCTGGATAATAAGGAAGCCCTCGGCTTTTGTCTTCACGCTATTGAGAGAAAGTTCCCTCCTGCAGGGCCAATGGTGTTGACTCTTATGACCATGAGCTCAGCCAGGCTCATTGTCCACACCAGCATGATCATAAAAATGCCTCCATTCATTGAGCAGGCTCTAGGTGAATGCCTCTGTATTGGTCCGTTTCTTTTGCTTATAAAAGGATATCTGAAACTGGGTAATTTACAAAGAAACAGGATTTATTTCTTACAGCTTGGAGGCTGGGAATTTCAAGGTCCAGGAAACACATCTGGTAAGGGCCTTTTTCTTGGTGGTGACTCTCTAGAGCAATGCAGGGTGTCACATGGTGAGAATGAGCTGAGCAAGAGAGAGCTAACTTTCTCGCTTGCCCTCCTTATAAAGGCATTAGCACCATGCCCATTACTCCATGGGTGGATTAATCCATTCACAAGGGCACAGTTCTCACAGTCTAATCACCTCTCAAAGGCCCCACCTTTCAAATACCATAATCGGATTTCCCACCCTCTTAGTGCTGTTACAGTGGAGATTGTTTCCAATACATGAACTTTTGGGGGACACATTTAACTGATCGCAGCCACCATGTGTGCAGTCGTCTTTTGTCTTTATGGGACCCCAGCTCCATATCTACTGACATCAAGAGGGAGGGCTTGTGTGGCCTGCAGCAAGTAAACCAGGCACAAAGGCACAGAGCAGCTGGACCATCCACTGTTTGCTGAGCACTTACTAGGTGCCAGACACTATGACAGGTACTAATGTGTGTAATCCTCCCTGCAACTCAGGGTGGAGAACATGGACCACCCCTCTTTCAGGTGAGGATGCTGAACTCAGGAGGACTGAGCACCTTCCTGCCCTACGTGGTGAGGCTGGGCCTCTGTGAAGCCAGGCAGATACTGCAGAGCATGTGCTGACACCAGCAGAGAAGGAAGGTGGCTGCATTAATGAAATGTCCAGACTAGGCAAATCCGTAGGGACAGGAAGTAAATCAGTGGTTGCCAGGGTTTGGGGATGATGGGTTTGGGAGGTGACAGCTAAAGGATATGGGATTTTTGGGGGGATGATGACAATGTCCTAAAACTGATTGATGTGATGGTTACACAACTCTGTGAAGATATCAAAACCCATTGAATTGTACACTTTAAACGGGTGAATTGTGCGGTATGAGTTATATCAAATAAAGCTGTTGTAAAATAAAGAAATGAGAACTTGACATTGCAGGCTGTATAAACCTCCCGTTACAACCTCCACGTGTCCTCACATCCTCTAATTAAAACCTGAAACTTCCCACCTCTGCATTTAACCCAAGGAGCATTGAGATATCCTGGACCCTAGATGGCAGAAGCCATTGATCCAAACCTTCTATTTGCCCTGCGTGGTATCTTCTTCTGTTTATATTGCCGCTCATAGAATCCCAGGGAATGTTCTCTCATTTCAGATTCCAGCTATATATTTTCACAGGCTAGGAGAGAGTCTGGGGTGGTTTTAATCCATCCAGCTAGTCCCTGAGCAACACCCCCAGTCTGAGATTCTAGGGGTGACCTGTGTGGGTGGGCAGAGAGCCCTACCCTGGGGCTCTCCCATTCCTCCTGCCCCTCCAGACTGTCCAAGTAGTCTAGGTTTGGGGAGGAGTCTACACCCAGCCACACCTGGGTACTCTACTGGGCACCATCTTACCTGTGTGAGTTCCTGTATCTTATTACACGGAGAGGGTGTCTCTCCTTTCCAACCTTGAATTAGACAACAAAAGACCATCTTAACATTGTCTGGAAGGGCGAGAGGGGAGAAAAACCCATTCCACCACACTTTTGAAGCCCATGGCTTTTGAGAGGCTGCTTGGGGATACCCTATGAAGGTGTCTGGTGCACTTTCCCTGGACTGAGGTCCAAGGGGTCTGGGGTGTTTGGAGGGGCTGAAGTCTCACTTTTCCAGGGCATCTGCCATCAGACGAGCCACAGTATCACCCTCCTGTATCCGCTCTAAATCTCTGTGCTAGAGAGCTTTCCTTTAACTGTTAATTTTCAATTAATTAATTAATTTAAATTAACATATTGTAATTGTACATATTTATGTGGTATGATCTTTTTTTTTTTTTTTTTTTTTTTTAAAGATGACCTGTAAGGGGATCTTAACCCTTGACTTGTTGTCAGCACCACGCTCTCCCAAGTGAGCTAACCGGCCATCCCTATATAGGGATCTGAACCCGTGGCCTTGGTGTTGTCAGCACCACACTCTCCCGAGTGAGCCACGGGCCGGCCCTTGATCTGATGTTTTGATACAGATATATGTTGTATAATGATCGGGCCAGGGTAGTTAATGTAACCATCACCTCATGCATTTATCGTTTCTTTGTGGCAGACACATTCAAAAGCCTCTCCTCTAGCTATTACGTAGTATACAAAACTTAACTGTTGACCATAGTCACCCTACTGTGCCATAGAACACTAGAACTTACTCCTCCTATGTAATTGGAATTTCATACCTGCTGACATCCTCCTGTCCCCTCTGATCCCGATTGTTGTTCCCAAACCTATGCCCATTCTGGCTGGGGAAAGAGGGAATATGCTGCCTAAATTTCAGGCTGTTTCTGGGAGTCCTGTTCCCTGAAGCCTCAGCAGGAGTGAGAACGGAGAGCCCTTCCATGCCTTGGAACCCACACTGCTTACACGTCTCCTCCTGCCGGTCTGCCGACCTTGCTTTGAAATCATTAATGTACTGCCCCCTCCACTCCCCTCTCCGTATGCTGGGAATCTTCTGGAGGCAGGGATCCTGATTCCTCTCCTCTCCACCTCCCCAGCACTCAGTACAGTGTCTGCACCAGTGACATACTCAGGCCACATTTGGAAGAATGAGATGTTGGCAGCCTGAAGGCACAGAGATTTAGGGCAGGGACCGATGCTCCTCATAGATCCCCTGTCCTTTCTCTTCTTGTCTCCTTCTCTGACTCTGTGAACTCAGTTTCTTTTTTTGTCCCCTGGACTCTAAACCATCATCCTTCTTGGTCTTTTCCCAGCTCTCCAAGTCTAGGTAAGAGAAGCCAGAGCAGAGAAAAATAAACAAATTAGGAATGTCCCCAGTGCAAAATGAGTGTGCAAATAAGTGTGCCTAGACTTCTGCTTCCCCAGTGATCATTCACACACGGCTCCCGAGGTGCCACTGGCCTAGATCAGCTCTGTGAAAGTTAGCGATACATTAAACCTATTATTCACTGCAGGCAGTGGGGCTGGCCTGAGTGTACACTGAGAGAGTAGGCTATAGGATAAAGCAGCAAGAAGGGAACAGCAGGTGTGTTACAGCATCCCCGGGCTCATCTCCATCTCCAAGACCCCCTCTTTCTTACAGTGTGGGAAGTTCCACCCAACCTCTATTCTGTTACATATGGCCACTGGATATTTCAGAAGCTTCCAACTTTGGGAGGGGGATCTAAACCCTTCCACAAGTAATGATTGATTTACCATTTTCATTTCCTCCATTTACATTTCTTGCCTCCACCTGCTGCAATCCGGTGTCCACCCGTACTGCTTTTTCCTTTAAGTCTTGACTCAAATGTCCCCTCTTAGAGACCACCAGATCTAAAGTCCCACTCCTCTCTCCACCTCTTTGTTTTCTTCATAATGGACCCCTGGAGCTTGGCTGCCTGGGTTCGAATCCTAGCTATGCCATGAGGTGTATGCAACCTCTCTGTGCCTCGGTTTCCCTGTCTTTAAAATGGGGTTGATATGTATGTAGCTGCTTCGTAGGGCTGTGGTGAGGATGAAGGGGACAAATCAAATAAAGTGTTTAGAATAATGCCTGGTACAGAATAATCAGCTGTGGTTACCACTGCTGCTATTGATTTTTTATACCATTTGCCATGTTGGGAACAATCTCCTTTATTTGTTGGTATTGATCTCCCATTGTTGCTCCCTCCAGCAGAATGTAAGCTCCATGAGAGCAGGACTATTCTTGGCTCTGCCTCAGTTTCTCCATCAGTGGGAAGCACAGGGGGGTGCTCAGTAAACATGGGATGAATGGGTGAGCTAGGGATCAGTGCGGGAATTGGAGAGAGTGGGCAACTTTCCAGACAGCTGGAGTCGGCAGAGATGCACATGCTGTGTTTTCTGGGTGCAAAGACAGCGTCTGTTGTGGGTTGAATTGTGTCGCCCCTAAAGATGTGTTCAAGTCCTAAACCCCAGTGCCTGTGAATGTGACCCTATTTGGAAATAGGGTCTTTTCAGTATAATCAAGTCAAGACGAAGTCATACTAGAGTAGGGTGGGTCCTAATCCAATCACTGGTGTCCTTGTAAGAGGAGGTTTGGACACAGACACACACAGGGAAGATGGCCATGTGATGATGGAGGCAGAGGTTGGAGTGATGCTGCCACAAGCCAGTGAATGCCAGGCACTGCTGGGAACCACCAGAGGTTAGAAAGAGGCAAGACAGGATTTTTTCCTGGAGTCTTCAGAGGGAGTAAGGCCCTGCTGACAGCAGCTTGTTTTTAGACTTAAAGACTGCAGAACTGTGAGAGAACAAATGTCTGTTGTCTTAGGACATCTGGTTTGTGGTGATTTGTACGGTGGCCTTAGGAAGCTAACATGGCATCTATCTGTGAGCAAGGAACCCCATCAGGGGTGGGATAGAATTAGGAGGGAAGCCCCTGTGGGTAGTCCCTACACCCTTCTGCTATGTTAGTTTTCTATTGCTGTGAAACAATATCATACAAATTAGCAGCTTAATGCAGCACACATTTATCATCTCACAGTTTCTGTGGGTTGTGGCTTCTCTGGGTCCTCCGCTTCTGAGTCTCACAGTCTGAAATCAATCTGTTGGCCAGGGCTGGGGTCTCTTAAGAGGCTCAGCTGGGCAGACTCGATCCTCTGTGGCTATCACAGAGAGCCTCAGTTCTGCCATGTCAGTTCCTTATCATGTGGGTCTCCCCGCAACGTGTGGCCACTTGCTTCATCAAAGCCAGCAAGACTGAAAGAGGGGCAGAACTCCCCAGCAAGGCAGATGCTGCAGTCTTCATGTGGCATAATCACCTTTGCCGTATTCTATTCATCAAAAGTTGATCCAGGTCCCACCCACACTCAAAGGGAGTGGGTTACACAGTGGGTGACCACCAGAAGGCAGGGATCACAAGACCACCTTGGAGTGTGTCCTCCATAGTCAAAATGGCAAAAGTTGACAGCTGGCAATACCTCTGGTATCTGGTGGGATTGTGTTCGTCACAGTGAAGCAGACCCGGAGGCGGTTCCTATGGCAACCAGCAGCCAGGGGTCTGACATGTCTCTCTGGCCGCAGGGACTCTCTGCGTCTTTGCCCACTCATCTCAATCTGCAGATGCACTTAAACTCCAGGGTCTCCTTGTTAACTGGGCTGCTTCCTCTCTCGGTGAAAACCTTACTTAACAACTTACTTAACAACTACACACATCCCAATACACGATTACCCACTGGGATCTGTACTTCGATGTCCACACGTAGAGTGGTGCAAGAGCAAGAAGCGTGGGATCTGGTGTAGCCCCAGGCGATGAGGAGAGATGAACTGGCAGAGAGGGAAGGAAGAGAATCCAAGCAGGTGACATTGTAGGCACAAAGGTCCCACTGCTGGACAGAACATGGCACTTCCTGGGAATGGACAGAGGCTGGCATTCTCCCTCCCCCACCACTATCCAACCCCACACCAGTTGTAAGTTTCTAGAGGGCAGGTGCCTTGGCTACTTTTGTCCACAATGTGTTTCCAGTACTGTGCCTGGCGCATAGTCAGCACTCAAGTCATATCTGTTGATTAAGTGAGGACAGAGAGAGGAGGGGGGTGGAATGAGATGAGGTGGCAGAGGAACTTGTTAAACTCTTTGTCCCTTATTCAAAAAGCAGAGGGAGGGTCATCATCAGAAGGCATCTTCAATTTCACCATGTGGACGATGGATTGGAGGCACAGGAGGGGATAGCAGGAGAGCACATGGATGAGGGGAGAGCTGTGAGGGCCTTGGGCCAGGCTGGTGTATGTTTTAGGGCCGGGCCAGATGGAGATGGACACAGAGAGGAGTGGATGGACAAAGCGATATTTTTGGAGGTAAAGTTGACAGGGCTTGGTGATGTATATGTAAGTGATAGAGTGAGATGTGCCCAGGTGTGGTCCTGGAGCCTGTGCTGCAGCCTGGAGGGGTGTCCCTTGAAACAGAAGGTTGCTAGTCATTTAATTCCTCTTGTTTTAGAAGGTGGCCACGTGGTATCAGGGCACAAGGGCTGGGCTTGGAGCCAGAACCCCCATGTGCAGAGCTTACCCTTCCAGGGCACATTGCTATGTGTCCTCCAATGTTCCATTGAACCTCTGTAGAATGGGCCCAAAGCACCTAGCACAGGGCCTGGCACAGAACAGGTGCAGTTTGAACCTCTGAGCTGGGTGATTGGGGCTAGTTAGGTCACCTCCCCCTGCTTCCGTTTCCTCATGGCTAAAATGGGGTCTACTGTTCTGCTCTTGCAGCAGAACAAGCCATCCCAAAGTTCAGTGGCTTTAAACAATTGCCACTTATGGTCACTCCATAGCTGTGGGTTCCCTGGTTTGGGTTTGGCTGAGGAGACTCTGATTCTGACTGCTGGTCTGTTGGTCAGTGGGGTGGCTCACTCCTTCTGGTGTCTCTCATCCTTCTGGGATAGGTGGGATAGGCGGCCCTGTGTTCTTATGGAGTTGGCAGAGGTGCAAGAGGAAAAGCGGAAACACATAGAGCCTCTGCAGGCCTAGTTTTGGGACCAGCACATTGCCATTCCCACACAGGTGCCATTGTCCAAAGCAGGTTGCATGGATAAGTCCAGAGTCACTGGGCAGGGAAGAACGTGCTTCCCAGAATGAGGCCAGGGTGGGGGCAAGGGTATAGGGGAAGGTGAAGACTTGGGGTTGGCAATTCAGTCTGCAAGGTAGGTAATAGCAGTGCCTGCCTCATAGATGGCCAAAGAGCTGCTGCGTGCAAAGTTCTTAGAACTCAGCCTGGCACGTAATAAATGACTCGTGTAAACCAGGGTGCCTCACCTTGGCAATACTGACATCTTGGGTAAAATCATTCTTTGTTATGGGGACTGTTCTGAGCACTGTAGGATATTTAGTGGCATCCCTGGCCTCTACCTATAGATGCCAAAGCATCCCTTAGTCATAGACAACCAAAAATGTCTCCAGATATTGACAAATATCCCCTGGTTAAGAAACACTGGTATAAAGGTTAGTTATTATTATTAGCTGAATCACTGCATGTCATGTAATCCATATGACAATTATTTTTCCTTTGCTGTCTTACTTAAGTCTTTGCTGCGAAAGAGGAGGCCTAAAAAGCAGTGCCGTTTATTTTCCCAAATTGTCTTTAAAGGAAAGAGAAAGTTACAAAGAGCTCAGTCTAAGCCTTGGCCCCTAAAGGTTTCTTTGGAAGAACAGACAGGCAATTCTTACCACAAGACGATGCAGTGGCTGCCTCTTAAACAATGGCCCTGTGGATCACACATGCACCAACTCAGCTCCTGAGCTCTGGTTTGAGGATGTATGCAAAGTTAGAAGGAGCCAAGGGTTCCAGTCCCTGGGCTCTGTTTTCTCTGCAGAGATCCTTGGGGGCATACCTTTATCTTTCCTTGCCATATCGAAAGCTTTCTTTTTCATTTTTGTGCTGTGTGGGTCTTACAGCATTAAGTTAAGAGTAGTCATGGCAATAGCTATTGTTTATTCTACAACAAATACTGTCAGGAACAATGGTAAACACTTTACCAACATCTTCGTTATATACTTCCCTCTCCCACACTTACATACATCGTGAATATTTAATAACCTTGTGAGGTAGGTTGCAATTTAATTCCCACTTTATCGACAAAGAAGCTGAGGATCAGGGAGGTAAAGCAACTGGCCCCAGTTGCACAGCTGGTAAGAGATGCAACCAGGATTTGAATCCATGTTGACCTGATTCCAGAATTCAACCTCTTATTCCCCATGTGATGCTTTATCAAAGTGAATCTAACTACATCCCCAAAGGTCTCAGAATTGCAGGGTAGGGGGAGACTGGAAAATTGAACCGAGTTGCCTCTCCCCATCTGTGTGGAGTACATCCTGAATGAAGTGTATAAAGTACCAGGCATTAAAGCTTATGAGTCTATTAATCCACAGCTCTGGAGAAATTAAAGTTTCATATTGATGATAAACCTTCCCTAATAAAACATAAGGGAAGCAGGAATAAATCTCTGATTTCAAAGGACCCCAAACCACTTAAATAATTGCATGCAAGATGGATGTGTACAGTGATGATGGGGTGATACGTCTTGTCCAGAGGAGGATACTTTGGCAAAGTGGTTTTGCTTCCGCTAAGTGGGGGAGACTAAATGATGGATGTGAGTTATTGATTTCATGGGAGTTTGCATGAGAGTGAGCACAGCTGGATGAGAAGCCCATGGTGCAGCTGATAGCTGCTGAATATGCATTTAAGAGGAGAGGAGACAAAAGGCATTTGGGTGGACAATTTCATCTAATAGCCAAAGGCTGGCTTTCTCCTCAATATATTTACTGCCCAAATATATGGCAATCAATTTGCCTTTCTCCCTCCCTCCTTCCCGCTTACCTTCCTTCCTTCTGCTCCTCATCCTCCTCTCTTCCTCCCTTTATTTTCATTATGTGGCAAATCGTCATATGCATGTGCAGGTGAGCTATAGTGTGATTTAAACACAGTCGTGAATTGGATTCCCAACTTTGTCACTTACTAGCTCTGTGATCTTGGGAAACTTACTTCATCTCTCTGGGCCTTAGTTGTCATTTTTAATTTTTAAAATAGAGTGTTTATAAAAGAATAGTTTTAGACTTACAGGAAAGTTGCAAAGATAGTACAGAGAGTTCCCGTCTACTCCACACCCAACTCCCCCTGTTGGTAACATCTTACATCACTATGGTGCATTTGTCACAATTAATGGACCAATATCAATGCACTGTTGTTAACTAAAGTTCATACTTTATTAGGATTTCCTTTCTTAGCTTATGCTGCTTTCTGTTCCAGGATCCTATCCAGGATACCATATTATATTTAGTCATCAGGTCTCCTTAGGTCCTCTACACTATGACAGTTTCTCAGACTTTCCTTATTTTTAAAGACCCTGACAGTTTTGAAGAGTATTGGTCAGGTATCTTGTAGAATAGTTCTTTATTGGTATTTGTCTGATGTTTTTCTCACAGTTAGACTGGGGTAATATGTGTTGGGGAGGAAGACCACAGAGGTAAAGTGCCCTTCTCATCACATCATATCAAGGGTACATACTATCAACATGACTTGTCACCGTTGATGTTGGCCTTGACCACCTGGCTGAGGTGTCTGTCACGTTTCTCTACTATAAAGTTATTATTTGCATACCACAGCCCCCTTTTCATTCTGTGTTCTTTAGAAAGATGTCACTATGTGCAGCTCACACTTTAGGAGTGGAGATTTTTGCCCGCCTTCCTTGATGGGGGAGTATCTAGATAAATTCTCTGGAATTCTTCTATATGAAATGTTTGTCTATTCTCCAACTTTTATTTGTTTATTCAATCATTTACTTACACCAATATGGAACTCATGGATATTTATTTTATGCTTTGAGTTATAATCCAATACTACATTATTTATTTTGTTGCTCAAATTGTTCCAGCTTCATCTGGGCTTTAGCTTTTTGATGGATTTATTTTTGTAAGGAATAAATGTGGTAATCAGAGCTGGGAATAGGGTGAGGTGACTGACTAATGCAAAATTTAAGGGGGTGCCAAAAAACTCAGTAATTGAGATAAATGATATATTAATGCAATATTTAAAAAAATCTAAATGAATGAAACAGATTTCATGATGAATAAATATCAACATTTTAAATCAAGACAGGATCTGTAACGTCCACAAGTTGCTTAACCAGGTGCCTAGTATTTAGTATGTATTTCATAGATTGATTCTATCAATTCATATAGATGTGCCAGTATATTGGTGACTTTCTTGCCCAGTCATGCTGTGTAATAAAGTACCCCAAAACTTGATGGCTTAAAACATCAAGCATTAGTTCATGTCACAAGTCTGTGTGTCAGCTAGGGGGTTGTGCTGGCTTGACTAGGCTCATTTATGTGTCTGTGGGTTGACTGCCTGTTGGCTGATCTTGGATGTCTTCAGCTGCAATGGCCAGGGTACCTTGGCTCTGCCGCCATGTCTATCTTCCTTGTCCTGGGACAAGCAGGCTGGCCTGGGTATTTTCTTCTCATGGTGGTGGCAGAGAGTAAAAGACAAAGTGGAAACACGCAAAGTGTTTTGAGGTCTTGATTCAGTCCACTACATCATCCTTCCTGCTGCCTTCTACTAGACAAAACAAGTCTAGCAGAAGATTTCAGGGGAAAGGGCAATAAGATCTGTCTCTTTAGTGAGAGGAACCACATGTCACATGGCAGAGGGCAAGGTGTGGATACAGGAAGGGGAAGAGAATTGGGGCTGTTCATGCCACAAATCTACCAGGGACAGTTCTGTTTTAGGTGTTGGAAGTACATCAGTGAACAAACAGAATCATGTCTCTGCCTTTGAGGAGCTCACATTTTAGCAACAGTGATGACCAGAAGGAAGAAGGAGGAGGAAGATGAGGAGGAGGAGGAGGAGGGGGAGCAGGAGGAGGAGGAGGGGGAGGAGGATGAGGAGGAGGATGAACAGGAGGAGGAGGAGGTGAAGGAGGAGGAGGAGGAGGAAGAAGATATAAATTAGTTCTGCCTCTCAAGAGGCCTGTGCCTACTACTGTCTGCTCCACGTGGACATATGGAGTTGTTTTTGGCAGCTTTCCCCATACCAGTCAGCAGAGCACCTGCGCTATCTGGGAAAGGAATCCATCCTGGGATGCAGCCTCCGAGAGGGAGTGGGATGTGTGTGCAGAGGTGTTTTGTCCTACCAGGGGCCTTCTATCTTATTGATCTCCTTGTTCAACAAAATGACTCCCCAGTCACTAAAATCAAATCAACAGCTCCTACCTTTGCAAAACGCAAGCTGTATTAATTGAGATATTGGAAGATATATTTCCTTAATTTCTGCCTAATGGAAAATCCTTATGCCTGATCAATTTGGGTCAGTTTGAAGCAGATGCTGCTATAAACGAAGTTCATCTAAGGTTATTCATGATAAAAATCAATATCCAATAGTTTGGAGCAATGTGGCATGTTCTGTTGCAGAAGAGCTTTGGAAAGTATCAAGACTGGTGGATCTTGCTGCTTTGTGAAAAGAGCCACACCATTTGGCCTTCTAAGAGGCCAGAAAATCACTCCTAACTCCTCAAGTGGCTTCTCAGGCACAGTGGTAGGTACTTTTGTATGCACTGTTTCATTTATTCCTCAACAACCCAATGAGGTGGTCCATTAAAATTCCCATTTTGTAGATGGAGAAACTGAGGCCCAGGATAGTGATACTAAACCAGTGAGTGGCAGAATCAGGATTTGAGGCCAGGAGCTTAACCACAGTACTGCTTCCCTCTCCACCATTTACCAAGGTAGCTTTTGCTAGTTGAGTGAGCATTCCCGCCTGTGGTTGGGGAGGGTCAGCAAAGAGCACTGATTAAGCATGAAGGTGTTCTGAGTCCTGTATCTGGTCCTGAGACAAGAATGCTGCCCCTTCAAAGGAAGTCACACTTGGTGGGAAATGAATAGGCTGTGAATTTCAGATCAACTTATCTTCCATCACCTCCAATTTTTCCGTTACTTTCAACCTTTCATTGTCTTCTTGTCTCCCATTACTTCCTGTCCCCCATCACTTCCTATCTAACATCATTTCCTGTCTCCCATCACTTCCTGTCTCCCCTCACTTCCTGCCTCCCATAACTTCCTGTGTCTCACAAGTTCCTGTCTTCCACTGCTTCCTGTCTCCCATCACCTCCTGTCTTCTCTCACTTCTCATTTGCCATTACTTTCTGTTTCCCATAACTTCCTATCTTCTATCATTTCTTGTCTCCCATAACTTCCTGTCTCCCATCATTTCCTATCTTCCTTCACTTCCTGTCTCCCATAACTTCCTGTCTCTCAGAAGTTCCTGTCTCCCATTACTTCCTGTCCCCCATCACTTCTTATCTCCCATCACTTCCTGTCTCCCATCACTTCTTATCTTCCATTTCTTTCCTGCAGTTGTCCTTGGATAAGCAACTTGAGCTCTCTGAGTCCCAGTTCCTGTATTGTTTAAGAAGTATAATAGTTCCCCCACTTCAGAGTAATAGTGAGAATTAAATATGATTATGTATGTGAACTACTTCCTTAAGATGGTGATTTTCTTCTTTCATTTCTCATAGCAGGCACTTAATAAGTTTTGATTCCTCTCCTGACTTTCTTCCTTTCTGGTTCTTGTTCTCAAAAGACTGTTGAGTAAGTCAGTGCATTCAGAGACATAAAAATGACAAGGAAGCGGATTTTAGAAGACTTCCAATGGGCACAAAGATATAGAAAACAAGCTAAATACCACACAGAGGAAGCTCTCTGGTCATCAGGAACAGAAATTCACTCAGGCTAGCTCAAGTCAAAGGGGTTCGTTGAAAAGAGATAGGTACATCTAAATGCAGGTGTCAGGCCTGGAGCTGGGATCCGGGAAGTCAGCAGGACTGCACAGCCCTTCTCAGCTTCTTCTCATGGGCTGTGTGGACTGCCAAGCCTGCTTCTCTCTGCTCAACCACTACAGGCTAGATTCCTCTGCTCACTCACCTATCCATAGCCAGCCTTTGAGTGTTTCTTCAAATGGTGGCCTCTGCTCTGAGTCTGCAGGAATTTTCAGGCTGGCTTCCCATGGCTTATTGGCTCAGCCTCTCAGAATACTGATTCTAATATCCCAGGAGAGGGAATCTGACTGGCCCATATTTGCACAGTTGTCCAACTCTGGTCCAATCACCTGTGAATGATGGTTCTACCTCTACCAGGGATTGGATGGGGTAGTTCTCTAAGAGGTGTGGTTGAGGGGTGTATTAGTCAGGGTTCTCCAGAGAGACAGGACCAATAGGATATATATATAAATATATGATAGGTTTTGTTAGGGGAATTGGCTAACGCTATTGTGAAGGCTGAGGGGTCCCACAATAGGCTGTCTGCAAACTGGATGCCAATAGAATGGCTCAGTCCAAGTCTGAAAGCCTCAGAACCAGGGAAGCCAATGGTATGATTCTCAGTCTGGGTTCAAAGGCCTGAGATCTGGGGTAGCCACTGGTGTAAGTCCTGGAACCCAAAGGCTGAAGAGTCTCTACTTCAGATGTCCACCGACAGGTGAGAAAAGTGTATTCCAGCTCCAGTGGAAACAGAGCAAGCTGTTCACCTTTTCCTGTTTTTGTTCTCTGAAGACCCCCAGTGGATTGGATGGTGCCCACCCGTATTGATCCTTCCCATGCAGTCCACTCAGGCTCACATGCTAATCTCTCCTGGAAACATAAACACATCCTAAATAATGCTTTACCAGGTTTCTAGGTGTTCCTTAAATGTAGTAAAGTTGACACCTAAAATTAACCATCACAGGAAGATAATGAGATAATGCTTGGCATCTCCAATACATTGGACTTTCTGTGAGCTCATTAAGGGAATAAGGAAAATACAAGATAAGAAATAGATCATGAAGGACTGTCCTCTCTTTGCTCACTTCCTTCTACTTCATGCAGTAGTTCATATCCAAGAACTGGACAGCAGTGCTGTAGAGTGCAGCATTTCTCAAACTTGACCATTCTATCTATGGTGGCTTTTAATGCAAAAAGAATTCTCATGTATCCCCAATATTGGCTTACATTATTTAAAATTAATGTTAAACTTAAATTAATATTATTTAAACAGTACAAACATAAAACCACCAATTAATGCCTTATGCTTATTGCTCTTATACAGCTATAAAGCTAAAACAAATTTATAAATGAAATGCAAACAGACCTACAAAACTAATAAAATCCAAATTAGTAACATTAATTTAATGTGATGGATGATGCTCCTTGGCTGAAACTAAATCACTTCTCATAAAGTGCATCAGGTATTGACTGCTGGAGTGTGGGTTCTTTTGAGTTAGATGTGCCAGAATAATAGTTTGCCACCTGACAACCCTGTTCATCCACCATTTTCTCTCTCCAAAGTGACATTTTTTGGTTTTCGCCATTGATGTGTTAAGATCACCTCTACTCTTTTTCATCAGCTCAAGGCAATTCAGGTTTTATTACTGGGCACCAAGGAGATTATAAACACAACCACAAGTGCTCGAGCATGACGTAGGACAAACTAATCAAGGCACAAGACAAGTGATGCAAAAAACGCGTGTATTATTTTAGAGTATATTATGTTTGAGATTAAAATGTAAAAAAAATTAAAAATTTCATAGGAAACTCATAAACCTGCAAATGTATGTCCATGCTAGAAGTCCAGGACAAGAATGGATTAGTGGTTCAGGTTAGTGGGTTCTGATGCCACCTCTGTTCTTCTCTAGAAGAATTCTTCTACAGTCCTAAGAGAGTCCTTTTATCTCTTGATTTCTTCACCTGTGACATGATGATCCTTGCCCTGCATAAGGCACAAGTTTGTTGTAAGGAGCACATAGATGGAGTTTCTGAAATTGCATTGAAAATCACAAATTCAAGATGATGGCTGTTATGGGCTGAATTGTGTCTCCCTCACCCCCTGCCCCTGAGAATTCATATATTGAAGTCCTAACTCTCAGTACCTCAGAATGTGACTGTATTCTAAGATAGGGCCTTTAAAGAGGTGATGAAAGTGAAATGAGATCATATGGGTGCACAGCCCTAGTCCAAAATGATTGGTGACCTCATTGGTAGAGGAGATTGGAATACAGACATGCACAGAGGGAAGACCCTGGAAGACACAGGGAGAAGACGGCATCTACGAGCCAAGGAGGAATGCATCAAAGGAAATCAACCTAGCTAACAACTTGATCTCAGACTTCTAGCCTTCAGAATTGTGAGAAAATAAGTTTTTGTTTTTGAATCCACTCAGGCTATGGTACTTTGAGATGGCAGCCCTTGCAAACTCACACAGTGGTGAAGATGGCAAGTATTAAGTGCTGACGAATTGGTGAGCAGAATATCTGTGTTTTCTCCGCATTCGGGAAATACAAATCAAAACCACATTGAGATACCATCTCACCCCAGTTAGGATGGCTAATATCCAAAAGACTGAATGATAAATGGTGGCGAGGTTGTGGAGAAAAAGGAACTCTCATACATTGTTGGTGGGACTGCAAAATTGTGCAGCCTCTACGGAAAATGGTATGGAGGTTCCTCAAACAATTGCAGATAGATCTACCTTATGACCCAGCTATTCCACTGCTGGGAATATAAGCAGAGGAATGGAAATCATCATGTTGAAGGTATACCTGTTCCCCAATGTTCATTGCAGCACTATTTACAAAAGCTAAGAGCTGGAACCAGCCCAAATGTCCATCATCAGATGAGTGGATACGGAAAATGTGGTATATCTACATAATGGAATACTACTCTGCTATAAAAAAGAATGAAATACTGCCATTTGCAACAACATGGATGGACCTTGAGAGAATTATATTAAGTGAAACAAGTCAGGCACAGAAAGAGAAATACCACTGCAGGGCAGCAGTAGGGGAGAAAAATGTCATCAGGACCCTGGAGCCTGCAGCCTCTGTTATCTCCACAGTGGTTAGGCTGGAAGCCGAAGGGATTAGGGCAGGCAGCAACCATATTAACAGAATTCTCTATTGAGTTATAGCCTTTCTGCAGATGTCTGCGGAGACTGCAGTGCCGGAGCTTACCCCTGAGAGTTGGATCTTTATCAGACCGACTTCTGTTGGCTCCAGACTCTTCCCTGCCTCAGGAGACTCCAAGAAATAGCCAGAGCATGGAGGCCAGGGCACAGATGCTGATGTGGATTAAGACCCTGAGCGATATAGTCCTGGGAAAGATGGACTCCCCCCTACAGATGAAGTTCTGATCTTGCCAATGACAGTTGCTTTGAGGACTATTTAGAAGTGTCCAGTAAGCATATCTCTCCTAAAATATTTTCCCTTTCTTCCCTGGTGCTTTGCAGGTACCCCAAGCAAGTGTTCAAACTGCTTATGAGCCAGGGGCACTATAGTACACTGGTTAAGAGCACAAGCTCTGAGACCAGTTGGCCTGGGATGGAGCCCTGGTTTTGCCATTTACTGCTGTGTGACTTTGGGCAAGAGAATTAACCTCTCTGTGCCATAGTTTCCTTCTCTGTCAAGTATCCCCTACATCTTTGCATTTATTTTTGTTCTTATGGGAGGATCCAAGAAGACCTTTGGTTTTATGGATAATGAGTTGTGCGATGGGGAGTCATTCCACCATGCCCCCCTTCTCTTTCTCTCTCCTTTTTGTAACAGCTTTATTGAGGTATAATTCACATGCCATACAATTAACCCATTCAAAGTGTACAAGACAATGGTTTTAAATGTATTCACAGCTGTGTAACCATCACCACTGTCAATTTTAGAACATTTTCATCACCCCCAAAAGAAACCCTGAACCCTTTAGCCCTCAAACCTCAATCCTCTTGTCCTCCTCAGCCCCTGGTAACCACTGATCTACTTTCTGTCTCTATGGGTTTGCCTGTCCCGGACATTTTCTATGCATGGCCTCCTTCCTTCTCTGCTGGGACTCAGCCCTGCCTCTCCTCTGCATCATAGTTAGGGGAGTTGGCTTACTCATTGCCTCGGGGGCTGATTGAGGCTTTCCCCAGCCCCTTCTTGGGGTCCAGTGAGGCATCTCCAGAGGAGAAGGTTGTGGAGAAACTCTGCCAACCAGACCTCCTTGCTGCTCACAGCACAAGCAGCTTGGCTCCAGATTCCTCATTTCAAACTCAATTTGTGGCTCTGCCAAGAGCAGCAGTCTCCCTGGAGCAGGTAACCCAATTACTAGCCCCTCCCCAGGCCCTGAGAGCCTGGAGTGCACAGTAGCAGCCTCCCCAGGACTCACGGCTGCCAGCTGTGAAGCGAGGACTGCCAGGAGTCTGCTGGGCCTCTGGACTCAGCTCTGAAGTGCCTGCCCAGCCTGGCCCAGGCTCCTGGATAATAAGGAAGCCCTCGGCTTTTGTCTTCACGCTATTGAGAGAAAGTTCCCTCCTGCAGGGCCAATGGTGTTGACTCTTATGACCATGAGCTCAGCCAGGCTCATTGTCCACACCAGCATGATCATAAAAATGCCTCCATTCATTGAGCAGGCTCTAGGTGAATGCCTCTGTATTGGTCCGTTTCTTTTGCTTATAAAAGGATATCTGAAACTGGGTAATTTACAAAGAAACAGGATTTATTTCTTACAGCTTGGAGGCTGGGAATTTCAAGGTCCAGGAAACACATCTGGTAAGGGCCTTTTTCTTGGTGGTGACTCTCTAGAGCAATGCAGGGTGTCACATGGTGAGAATGAGCTGAGCAAGAGAGAGCTAACTTTCTCGCTTGCCCTCCTTATAAAGGCATTAGCACCATGCCCATTACTCCATGGGTGGATTAATCCATTCACAAGGGCACAGTTCTCACAGTCTAATCACCTCTCAAAGGCCCCACCTTTCAAATACCATAATCGGATTTCCCACCCTCTTAGTGCTGTTACAGTGGAGATTGTTTCCAATACATGAACTTTTGGGGGACACATTTAACTGATCGCAGCCACCATGTGTGCAGTCGTCTTTTGTCTTTATGGGACCCCAGCTCCATATCTACTGACATCAAGAGGGAGGGCTTGTGTGGCCTGCAGCAAGTAAACCAGGCACAAAGGCACAGAGCAGCTGGACCATCCACTGTTTGCTGAGCACTTACTAGGTGCCAGACACTATGACAGGTACTAATGTGTGTAATCCTCCCTGCAACTCAGGGTGGAGAACATGGACCACCCCTCTTTCAGGTGAGGATGCTGAACTCAGGAGGACTGAGCACCTTCCTGCCCTACGTGGTGAGGCTGGGCCTCTGTGAAGCCAGGCAGATACTGCAGAGCATGTGCTGACACCAGCAGAGAAGGAAGGTGGCTGCATTAATGAAATGTCCAGACTAGGCAAATCCGTAGGGACAGGAAGTAAATCAGTGGTTGCCAGGGTTTGGGGATGATGGGTTTGGGAGGTGACAGCTAAAGGATATGGGATTTTTGGGGGGATGATGACAATGTCCTAAAACTGATTGATGTGATGGTTACACAACTCTGTGAAGATATCAAAACCCATTGAATTGTACACTTTAAACGGGTGAATTGTGCGGTATGAGTTATATCAAATAAAGCTGTTGTAAAATAAAGAAATGAGAACTTGACATTGCAGGCTGTATAAACCTCCCGTTACAACCTCCACGTGTCCTCACATCCTCTAATTAAAACCTGAAACTTCCCACCTCTGCATTTAACCCAAGGAGCATTGAGATATCCTGGACCCTAGATGGCAGAAGCCATTGATCCAAACCTTCTATTTGCCCTGCGTGGTATCTTCTTCTGTTTATATTGCCGCTCATAGAATCCCAGGGAATGTTCTCTCATTTCAGATTCCAGCTATATATTTTCACAGGCTAGGAGAGAGTCTGGGGTGGTTTTAATCCATCCAGCTAGTCCCTGAGCAACACCCCCAGTCTGAGATTCTAGGGGTGACCTGTGTGGGTGGGCAGAGAGCCCTACCCTGGGGCTCTCCCATTCCTCCTGCCCCTCCAGACTGTCCAAGTAGTCTAGGTTTGGGGAGGAGTCTACACCCAGCCACACCTGGGTACTCTACTGGGCACCATCTTACCTGTGTGAGTTCCTGTATCTTATTACACGGAGAGGGTGTCTCTCCTTTCCAACCTTGAATTAGACAACAAAAGACCATCTTAACATTGTCTGGAAGGGCGAGAGGGGAGAAAAACCCATTCCACCACACTTTTGAAGCCCATGGCTTTTGAGAGGCTGCTTGGGGATACCCTATGAAGGTGTCTGGTGCACTTTCCCTGGACTGAGGTCCAAGGGGTCTGGGGTGTTTGGAGGGGCTGAAGTCTCACTTTTCCAGGGCATCTGCCATCAGACGAGCCACAGTATCACCCTCCTGTATCCGCTCTAAATCTCTGTGCTAGAGAGCTTTCCTTTAACTGTTAATTTTCAATTAATTAATTAATTTAAATTAACATATTGTAATTGTACATATTTATGTGGTATGATCTTTTTTTTTTTTTTTTTTTTTTTTAAAGATGACCTGTAAGGGGATCTTAACCCTTGACTTGTTGTCAGCACCACGCTCTCCCAAGTGAGCTAACCGGCCATCCCTATATAGGGATCTGAACCCGTGGCCTTGGTGTTGTCAGCACCACACTCTCCCGAGTGAGCCACGGGCCGGCCCTTGATCTGATGTTTTGATACAGATATATGTTGTATAATGATCGGGCCAGGGTAGTTAATGTAACCATCACCTCATGCATTTATCGTTTCTTTGTGGCAGACACATTCAAAAGCCTCTCCTCTAGCTATTACGTAGTATACAAAACTTAACTGTTGACCATAGTCACCCTACTGTGCCATAGAACACTAGAACTTACTCCTCCTATGTAATTGGAATTTCATACCTGCTGACATCCTCCTGTCCCCTCTGATCCCGATTGTTGTTCCCAAACCTATGCCCATTCTGGCTGGGGAAAGAGGGAATATGCTGCCTAAATTTCAGGCTGTTTCTGGGAGTCCTGTTCCCTGAAGCCTCAGCAGGAGTGAGAACGGAGAGCCCTTCCATGCCTTGGAACCCACACTGCTTACACGTCTCCTCCTGCCGGTCTGCCGACCTTGCTTTGAAATCATTAATGTACTGCCCCCTCCACTCCCCTCTCCGTATGCTGGGAATCTTCTGGAGGCAGGGATCCTGATTCCTCTCCTCTCCACCTCCCCAGCACTCAGTACAGTGTCTGCACCAGTGACATACTCAGGCCACATTTGGAAGAATGAGATGTTGGCAGCCTGAAGGCACAGAGATTTAGGGCAGGGACCGATGCTCCTCATAGATCCCCTGTCCTTTCTCTTCTTGTCTCCTTCTCTGACTCTGTGAACTCAGTTTCTTTTTTTGTCCCCTGGACTCTAAACCATCATCCTTCTTGGTCTTTTCCCAGCTCTCCAAGTCTAGGTAAGAGAAGCCAGAGCAGAGAAAAATAAACAAATTAGGAATGTCCCCAGTGCAAAATGAGTGTGCAAATAAGTGTGCCTAGACTTCTGCTTCCCCAGTGATCATTCACACACGGCTCCCGAGGTGCCACTGGCCTAGATCAGCTCTGTGAAAGTTAGCGATACATTAAACCTATTATTCACTGCAGGCAGTGGGGCTGGCCTGAGTGTACACTGAGAGAGTAGGCTATAGGATAAAGCAGCAAGAAGGGAACAGCAGGTGTGTTACAGCATCCCCGGGCTCATCTCCATCTCCAAGACCCCCTCTTTCTTACAGTGTGGGAAGTTCCACCCAACCTCTATTCTGTTACATATGGCCACTGGATATTTCAGAAGCTTCCAACTTTGGGAGGGGGATCTAAACCCTTCCACAAGTAATGATTGATTTACCATTTTCATTTCCTCCATTTACATTTCTTGCCTCCACCTGCTGCAATCCGGTGTCCACCCGTACTGCTTTTTCCTTTAAGTCTTGACTCAAATGTCCCCTCTTAGAGACCACCAGATCTAAAGTCCCACTCCTCTCTCCACCTCTTTGTTTTCTTCATAATGGACCCCTGGAGCTTGGCTGCCTGGGTTCGAATCCTAGCTATGCCATGAGGTGTATGCAACCTCTCTGTGCCTCGGTTTCCCTGTCTTTAAAATGGGGTTGATATGTATGTAGCTGCTTCGTAGGGCTGTGGTGAGGATGAAGGGGACAAATCAAATAAAGTGTTTAGAATAATGCCTGGTACAGAATAATCAGCTGTGGTTACCACTGCTGCTATTGATTTTTTATACCATTTGCCATGTTGGGAACAATCTCCTTTATTTGTTGGTATTGATCTCCCATTGTTGCTCCCTCCAGCAGAATGTAAGCTCCATGAGAGCAGGACTATTCTTGGCTCTGCCTCAGTTTCTCCATCAGTGGGAAGCACAGGGGGGTGCTCAGTAAACATGGGATGAATGGGTGAGCTAGGGATCAGTGCGGGAATTGGAGAGAGTGGGCAACTTTCCAGACAGCTGGAGTCGGCAGAGATGCACATGCTGTGTTTTCTGGGTGCAAAGACAGCGTCTGTTGTGGGTTGAATTGTGTCGCCCCTAAAGATGTGTTCAAGTCCTAAACCCCAGTGCCTGTGAATGTGACCCTATTTGGAAATAGGGTCTTTTCAGTATAATCAAGTCAAGACGAAGTCATACTAGAGTAGGGTGGGTCCTAATCCAATCACTGGTGTCCTTGTAAGAGGAGGTTTGGACACAGACACACACAGGGAAGATGGCCATGTGATGATGGAGGCAGAGGTTGGAGTGATGCTGCCACAAGCCAGTGAATGCCAGGCACTGCTGGGAACCACCAGAGGTTAGAAAGAGGCAAGACAGGATTTTTTCCTGGAGTCTTCAGAGGGAGTAAGGCCCTGCTGACAGCAGCTTGTTTTTAGACTTAAAGACTGCAGAACTGTGAGAGAACAAATGTCTGTTGTCTTAGGACATCTGGTTTGTGGTGATTTGTACGGTGGCCTTAGGAAGCTAACATGGCATCTATCTGTGAGCAAGGAACCCCATCAGGGGTGGGATAGAATTAGGAGGGAAGCCCCTGTGGGTAGTCCCTACACCCTTCTGCTATGTTAGTTTTCTATTGCTGTGAAACAATATCATACAAATTAGCAGCTTAATGCAGCACACATTTATCATCTCACAGTTTCTGTGGGTTGTGGCTTCTCTGGGTCCTCCGCTTCTGAGTCTCACAGTCTGAAATCAATCTGTTGGCCAGGGCTGGGGTCTCTTAAGAGGCTCAGCTGGGCAGACTCGATCCTCTGTGGCTATCACAGAGAGCCTCAGTTCTGCCATGTCAGTTCCTTATCATGTGGGTCTCCCCGCAACGTGTGGCCACTTGCTTCATCAAAGCCAGCAAGACTGAAAGAGGGGCAGAACTCCCCAGCAAGGCAGATGCTGCAGTCTTCATGTGGCATAATCACCTTTGCCGTATTCTATTCATCAAAAGTTGATCCAGGTCCCACCCACACTCAAAGGGAGTGGGTTACACAGTGGGTGACCACCAGAAGGCAGGGATCACAAGACCACCTTGGAGTGTGTCCTCCATAGTCAAAATGGCAAAAGTTGACAGCTGGCAATACCTCTGGTATCTGGTGGGATTGTGTTCGTCACAGTGAAGCAGACCCGGAGGCGGTTCCTATGGCAACCAGCAGCCAGGGGTCTGACATGTCTCTCTGGCCGCAGGGACTCTCTGCGTCTTTGCCCACTCATCTCAATCTGCAGATGCACTTAAACTCCAGGGTCTCCTTGTTAACTGGGCTGCTTCCTCTCTCGGTGAAAACCTTACTTAACAACTTACTTAACAACTACACACATCCCAATACACGATTACCCACTGGGATCTGTACTTCGATGTCCACACGTAGAGTGGTGCAAGAGCAAGAAGCGTGGGATCTGGTGTAGCCCCAGGCGATGAGGAGAGATGAACTGGCAGAGAGGGAAGGAAGAGAATCCAAGCAGGTGACATTGTAGGCACAAAGGTCCCACTGCTGGACAGAACATGGCACTTCCTGGGAATGGACAGAGGCTGGCATTCTCCCTCCCCCACCACTATCCAACCCCACACCAGTTGTAAGTTTCTAGAGGGCAGGTGCCTTGGCTACTTTTGTCCACAATGTGTTTCCAGTACTGTGCCTGGCGCATAGTCAGCACTCAAGTCATATCTGTTGATTAAGTGAGGACAGAGAGAGGAGGGGGGTGGAATGAGATGAGGTGGCAGAGGAACTTGTTAAACTCTTTGTCCCTTATTCAAAAAGCAGAGGGAGGGTCATCATCAGAAGGCATCTTCAATTTCACCATGTGGACGATGGATTGGAGGCACAGGAGGGGATAGCAGGAGAGCACATGGATGAGGGGAGAGCTGTGAGGGCCTTGGGCCAGGCTGGTGTATGTTTTAGGGCCGGGCCAGATGGAGATGGACACAGAGAGGAGTGGATGGACAAAGCGATATTTTTGGAGGTAAAGTTGACAGGGCTTGGTGATGTATATGTAAGTGATAGAGTGAGATGTGCCCAGGTGTGGTCCTGGAGCCTGTGCTGCAGCCTGGAGGGGTGTCCCTTGAAACAGAAGGTTGCTAGTCATTTAATTCCTCTTGTTTTAGAAGGTGGCCACGTGGTATCAGGGCACAAGGGCTGGGCTTGGAGCCAGAACCCCCATGTGCAGAGCTTACCCTTCCAGGGCACATTGCTATGTGTCCTCCAATGTTCCATTGAACCTCTGTAGAATGGGCCCAAAGCACCTAGCACAGGGCCTGGCACAGAACAGGTGCAGTTTGAACCTCTGAGCTGGGTGATTGGGGCTAGTTAGGTCACCTCCCCCTGCTTCCGTTTCCTCATGGCTAAAATGGGGTCTACTGTTCTGCTCTTGCAGCAGAACAAGCCATCCCAAAGTTCAGTGGCTTTAAACAATTGCCACTTATGGTCACTCCATAGCTGTGGGTTCCCTGGTTTGGGTTTGGCTGAGGAGACTCTGATTCTGACTGCTGGTCTGTTGGTCAGTGGGGTGGCTCACTCCTTCTGGTGTCTCTCATCCTTCTGGGATAGGTGGGATAGGCGGCCCTGTGTTCTTATGGAGTTGGCAGAGGTGCAAGAGGAAAAGCGGAAACACATAGAGCCTCTGCAGGCCTAGTTTTGGGACCAGCACATTGCCATTCCCACACAGGTGCCATTGTCCAAAGCAGGTTGCATGGATAAGTCCAGAGTCACTGGGCAGGGAAGAACGTGCTTCCCAGAATGAGGCCAGGGTGGGGGCAAGGGTATAGGGGAAGGTGAAGACTTGGGGTTGGCAATTCAGTCTGCAAGGTAGGTAATAGCAGTGCCTGCCTCATAGATGGCCAAAGAGCTGCTGCGTGCAAAGTTCTTAGAACTCAGCCTGGCACGTAATAAATGACTCGTGTAAACCAGGGTGCCTCACCTTGGCAATACTGACATCTTGGGTAAAATCATTCTTTGTTATGGGGACTGTTCTGAGCACTGTAGGATATTTAGTGGCATCCCTGGCCTCTACCTATAGATGCCAAAGCATCCCTTAGTCATAGACAACCAAAAATGTCTCCAGATATTGACAAATATCCCCTGGTTAAGAAACACTGGTATAAAGGTTAGTTATTATTATTAGCTGAATCACTGCATGTCATGTAATCCATATGACAATTATTTTTCCTTTGCTGTCTTACTTAAGTCTTTGCTGCGAAAGAGGAGGCCTAAAAAGCAGTGCCGTTTATTTTCCCAAATTGTCTTTAAAGGAAAGAGAAAGTTACAAAGAGCTCAGTCTAAGCCTTGGCCCCTAAAGGTTTCTTTGGAAGAACAGACAGGCAATTCTTACCACAAGACGATGCAGTGGCTGCCTCTTAAACAATGGCCCTGTGGATCACACATGCACCAACTCAGCTCCTGAGCTCTGGTTTGAGGATGTATGCAAAGTTAGAAGGAGCCAAGGGTTCCAGTCCCTGGGCTCTGTTTTCTCTGCAGAGATCCTTGGGGGCATACCTTTATCTTTCCTTGCCATATCGAAAGCTTTCTTTTTCATTTTTGTGCTGTGTGGGTCTTACAGCATTAAGTTAAGAGTAGTCATGGCAATAGCTATTGTTTATTCTACAACAAATACTGTCAGGAACAATGGTAAACACTTTACCAACATCTTCGTTATATACTTCCCTCTCCCACACTTACATACATCGTGAATATTTAATAACCTTGTGAGGTAGGTTGCAATTTAATTCCCACTTTATCGACAAAGAAGCTGAGGATCAGGGAGGTAAAGCAACTGGCCCCAGTTGCACAGCTGGTAAGAGATGCAACCAGGATTTGAATCCATGTTGACCTGATTCCAGAATTCAACCTCTTATTCCCCATGTGATGCTTTATCAAAGTGAATCTAACTACATCCCCAAAGGTCTCAGAATTGCAGGGTAGGGGGAGACTGGAAAATTGAACCGAGTTGCCTCTCCCCATCTGTGTGGAGTACATCCTGAATGAAGTGTATAAAGTACCAGGCATTAAAGCTTATGAGTCTATTAATCCACAGCTCTGGAGAAATTAAAGTTTCATATTGATGATAAACCTTCCCTAATAAAACATAAGGGAAGCAGGAATAAATCTCTGATTTCAAAGGACCCCAAACCACTTAAATAATTGCATGCAAGATGGATGTGTACAGTGATGATGGGGTGATACGTCTTGTCCAGAGGAGGATACTTTGGCAAAGTGGTTTTGCTTCCGCTAAGTGGGGGAGACTAAATGATGGATGTGAGTTATTGATTTCATGGGAGTTTGCATGAGAGTGAGCACAGCTGGATGAGAAGCCCATGGTGCAGCTGATAGCTGCTGAATATGCATTTAAGAGGAGAGGAGACAAAAGGCATTTGGGTGGACAATTTCATCTAATAGCCAAAGGCTGGCTTTCTCCTCAATATATTTACTGCCCAAATATATGGCAATCAATTTGCCTTTCTCCCTCCCTCCTTCCCGCTTACCTTCCTTCCTTCTGCTCCTCATCCTCCTCTCTTCCTCCCTTTATTTTCATTATGTGGCAAATCGTCATATGCATGTGCAGGTGAGCTATAGTGTGATTTAAACACAGTCGTGAATTGGATTCCCAACTTTGTCACTTACTAGCTCTGTGATCTTGGGAAACTTACTTCATCTCTCTGGGCCTTAGTTGTCATTTTTAATTTTTAAAATAGAGTGTTTATAAAAGAATAGTTTTAGACTTACAGGAAAGTTGCAAAGATAGTACAGAGAGTTCCCGTCTACTCCACACCCAACTCCCCCTGTTGGTAACATCTTACATCACTATGGTGCATTTGTCACAATTAATGGACCAATATCAATGCACTGTTGTTAACTAAAGTTCATACTTTATTAGGATTTCCTTTCTTAGCTTATGCTGCTTTCTGTTCCAGGATCCTATCCAGGATACCATATTATATTTAGTCATCAGGTCTCCTTAGGTCCTCTACACTATGACAGTTTCTCAGACTTTCCTTATTTTTAAAGACCCTGACAGTTTTGAAGAGTATTGGTCAGGTATCTTGTAGAATAGTTCTTTATTGGTATTTGTCTGATGTTTTTCTCACAGTTAGACTGGGGTAATATGTGTTGGGGAGGAAGACCACAGAGGTAAAGTGCCCTTCTCATCACATCATATCAAGGGTACATACTATCAACATGACTTGTCACCGTTGATGTTGGCCTTGACCACCTGGCTGAGGTGTCTGTCACGTTTCTCTACTATAAAGTTATTATTTGCATACCACAGCCCCCTTTTCATTCTGTGTTCTTTAGAAAGATGTCACTATGTGCAGCTCACACTTTAGGAGTGGAGATTTTTGCCCGCCTTCCTTGATGGGGGAGTATCTAGATAAATTCTCTGGAATTCTTCTATATGAAATGTTTGTCTATTCTCCAACTTTTATTTGTTTATTCAATCATTTACTTACACCAATATGGAACTCATGGATATTTATTTTATGCTTTGAGTTATAATCCAATACTACATTATTTATTTTGTTGCTCAAATTGTTCCAGCTTCATCTGGGCTTTAGCTTTTTGATGGATTTATTTTTGTAAGGAATAAATGTGGTAATCAGAGCTGGGAATAGGGTGAGGTGACTGACTAATGCAAAATTTAAGGGGGTGCCAAAAAACTCAGTAATTGAGATAAATGATATATTAATGCAATATTTAAAAAAATCTAAATGAATGAAACAGATTTCATGATGAATAAATATCAACATTTTAAATCAAGACAGGATCTGTAACGTCCACAAGTTGCTTAACCAGGTGCCTAGTATTTAGTATGTATTTCATAGATTGATTCTATCAATTCATATAGATGTGCCAGTATATTGGTGACTTTCTTGCCCAGTCATGCTGTGTAATAAAGTACCCCAAAACTTGATGGCTTAAAACATCAAGCATTAGTTCATGTCACAAGTCTGTGTGTCAGCTAGGGGGTTGTGCTGGCTTGACTAGGCTCATTTATGTGTCTGTGGGTTGACTGCCTGTTGGCTGATCTTGGATGTCTTCAGCTGCAATGGCCAGGGTACCTTGGCTCTGCCGCCATGTCTATCTTCCTTGTCCTGGGACAAGCAGGCTGGCCTGGGTATTTTCTTCTCATGGTGGTGGCAGAGAGTAAAAGACAAAGTGGAAACACGCAAAGTGTTTTGAGGTCTTGATTCAGTCCACTACATCATCCTTCCTGCTGCCTTCTACTAGACAAAACAAGTCTAGCAGAAGATTTCAGGGGAAAGGGCAATAAGATCTGTCTCTTTAGTGAGAGGAACCACATGTCACATGGCAGAGGGCAAGGTGTGGATACAGGAAGGGGAAGAGAATTGGGGCTGTTCATGCCACAAATCTACCAGGGACAGTTCTGTTTTAGGTGTTGGAAGTACATCAGTGAACAAACAGAATCATGTCTCTGCCTTTGAGGAGCTCACATTTTAGCAACAGTGATGACCAGAAGGAAGAAGGAGGAGGAAGATGAGGAGGAGGAGGAGGAGGGGGAGCAGGAGGAGGAGGAGGGGGAGGAGGATGAGGAGGAGGATGAACAGGAGGAGGAGGAGGTGAAGGAGGAGGAGGAGGAGGAAGAAGATATAAATTAGTTCTGCCTCTCAAGAGGCCTGTGCCTACTACTGTCTGCTCCACGTGGACATATGGAGTTGTTTTTGGCAGCTTTCCCCATACCAGTCAGCAGAGCACCTGCGCTATCTGGGAAAGGAATCCATCCTGGGATGCAGCCTCCGAGAGGGAGTGGGATGTGTGTGCAGAGGTGTTTTGTCCTACCAGGGGCCTTCTATCTTATTGATCTCCTTGTTCAACAAAATGACTCCCCAGTCACTAAAATCAAATCAACAGCTCCTACCTTTGCAAAACGCAAGCTGTATTAATTGAGATATTGGAAGATATATTTCCTTAATTTCTGCCTAATGGAAAATCCTTATGCCTGATCAATTTGGGTCAGTTTGAAGCAGATGCTGCTATAAACGAAGTTCATCTAAGGTTATTCATGATAAAAATCAATATCCAATAGTTTGGAGCAATGTGGCATGTTCTGTTGCAGAAGAGCTTTGGAAAGTATCAAGACTGGTGGATCTTGCTGCTTTGTGAAAAGAGCCACACCATTTGGCCTTCTAAGAGGCCAGAAAATCACTCCTAACTCCTCAAGTGGCTTCTCAGGCACAGTGGTAGGTACTTTTGTATGCACTGTTTCATTTATTCCTCAACAACCCAATGAGGTGGTCCATTAAAATTCCCATTTTGTAGATGGAGAAACTGAGGCCCAGGATAGTGATACTAAACCAGTGAGTGGCAGAATCAGGATTTGAGGCCAGGAGCTTAACCACAGTACTGCTTCCCTCTCCACCATTTACCAAGGTAGCTTTTGCTAGTTGAGTGAGCATTCCCGCCTGTGGTTGGGGAGGGTCAGCAAAGAGCACTGATTAAGCATGAAGGTGTTCTGAGTCCTGTATCTGGTCCTGAGACAAGAATGCTGCCCCTTCAAAGGAAGTCACACTTGGTGGGAAATGAATAGGCTGTGAATTTCAGATCAACTTATCTTCCATCACCTCCAATTTTTCCGTTACTTTCAACCTTTCATTGTCTTCTTGTCTCCCATTACTTCCTGTCCCCCATCACTTCCTATCTAACATCATTTCCTGTCTCCCATCACTTCCTGTCTCCCCTCACTTCCTGCCTCCCATAACTTCCTGTGTCTCACAAGTTCCTGTCTTCCACTGCTTCCTGTCTCCCATCACCTCCTGTCTTCTCTCACTTCTCATTTGCCATTACTTTCTGTTTCCCATAACTTCCTATCTTCTATCATTTCTTGTCTCCCATAACTTCCTGTCTCCCATCATTTCCTATCTTCCTTCACTTCCTGTCTCCCATAACTTCCTGTCTCTCAGAAGTTCCTGTCTCCCATTACTTCCTGTCCCCCATCACTTCTTATCTCCCATCACTTCCTGTCTCCCATCACTTCTTATCTTCCATTTCTTTCCTGCAGTTGTCCTTGGATAAGCAACTTGAGCTCTCTGAGTCCCAGTTCCTGTATTGTTTAAGAAGTATAATAGTTCCCCCACTTCAGAGTAATAGTGAGAATTAAATATGATTATGTATGTGAACTACTTCCTTAAGATGGTGATTTTCTTCTTTCATTTCTCATAGCAGGCACTTAATAAGTTTTGATTCCTCTCCTGACTTTCTTCCTTTCTGGTTCTTGTTCTCAAAAGACTGTTGAGTAAGTCAGTGCATTCAGAGACATAAAAATGACAAGGAAGCGGATTTTAGAAGACTTCCAATGGGCACAAAGATATAGAAAACAAGCTAAATACCACACAGAGGAAGCTCTCTGGTCATCAGGAACAGAAATTCACTCAGGCTAGCTCAAGTCAAAGGGGTTCGTTGAAAAGAGATAGGTACATCTAAATGCAGGTGTCAGGCCTGGAGCTGGGATCCGGGAAGTCAGCAGGACTGCACAGCCCTTCTCAGCTTCTTCTCATGGGCTGTGTGGACTGCCAAGCCTGCTTCTCTCTGCTCAACCACTACAGGCTAGATTCCTCTGCTCACTCACCTATCCATAGCCAGCCTTTGAGTGTTTCTTCAAATGGTGGCCTCTGCTCTGAGTCTGCAGGAATTTTCAGGCTGGCTTCCCATGGCTTATTGGCTCAGCCTCTCAGAATACTGATTCTAATATCCCAGGAGAGGGAATCTGACTGGCCCATATTTGCACAGTTGTCCAACTCTGGTCCAATCACCTGTGAATGATGGTTCTACCTCTACCAGGGATTGGATGGGGTAGTTCTCTAAGAGGTGTGGTTGAGGGGTGTATTAGTCAGGGTTCTCCAGAGAGACAGGACCAATAGGATATATATATAAATATATGATAGGTTTTGTTAGGGGAATTGGCTAACGCTATTGTGAAGGCTGAGGGGTCCCACAATAGGCTGTCTGCAAACTGGATGCCAATAGAATGGCTCAGTCCAAGTCTGAAAGCCTCAGAACCAGGGAAGCCAATGGTATGATTCTCAGTCTGGGTTCAAAGGCCTGAGATCTGGGGTAGCCACTGGTGTAAGTCCTGGAACCCAAAGGCTGAAGAGTCTCTACTTCAGATGTCCACCGACAGGTGAGAAAAGTGTATTCCAGCTCCAGTGGAAACAGAGCAAGCTGTTCACCTTTTCCTGTTTTTGTTCTCTGAAGACCCCCAGTGGATTGGATGGTGCCCACCCGTATTGATCCTTCCCATGCAGTCCACTCAGGCTCACATGCTAATCTCTCCTGGAAACATAAACACATCCTAAATAATGCTTTACCAGGTTTCTAGGTGTTCCTTAAATGTAGTAAAGTTGACACCTAAAATTAACCATCACAGGAAGATAATGAGATAATGCTTGGCATCTCCAATACATTGGACTTTCTGTGAGCTCATTAAGGGAATAAGGAAAATACAAGATAAGAAATAGATCATGAAGGACTGTCCTCTCTTTGCTCACTTCCTTCTACTTCATGCAGTAGTTCATATCCAAGAACTGGACAGCAGTGCTGTAGAGTGCAGCATTTCTCAAACTTGACCATTCTATCTATGGTGGCTTTTAATGCAAAAAGAATTCTCATGTATCCCCAATATTGGCTTACATTATTTAAAATTAATGTTAAACTTAAATTAATATTATTTAAACAGTACAAACATAAAACCACCAATTAATGCCTTATGCTTATTGCTCTTATACAGCTATAAAGCTAAAACAAATTTATAAATGAAATGCAAACAGACCTACAAAACTAATAAAATCCAAATTAGTAACATTAATTTAATGTGATGGATGATGCTCCTTGGCTGAAACTAAATCACTTCTCATAAAGTGCATCAGGTATTGACTGCTGGAGTGTGGGTTCTTTTGAGTTAGATGTGCCAGAATAATAGTTTGCCACCTGACAACCCTGTTCATCCACCATTTTCTCTCTCCAAAGTGACATTTTTTGGTTTTCGCCATTGATGTGTTAAGATCACCTCTACTCTTTTTCATCAGCTCAAGGCAATTCAGGTTTTATTACTGGGCACCAAGGAGATTATAAACACAACCACAAGTGCTCGAGCATGACGTAGGACAAACTAATCAAGGCACAAGACAAGTGATGCAAAAAACGCGTGTATTATTTTAGAGTATATTATGTTTGAGATTAAAATGTAAAAAAAATTAAAAATTTCATAGGAAACTCATAAACCTGCAAATGTATGTCCATGCTAGAAGTCCAGGACAAGAATGGATTAGTGGTTCAGGTTAGTGGGTTCTGATGCCACCTCTGTTCTTCTCTAGAAGAATTCTTCTACAGTCCTAAGAGAGTCCTTTTATCTCTTGATTTCTTCACCTGTGACATGATGATCCTTGCCCTGCATAAGGCACAAGTTTGTTGTAAGGAGCACATAGATGGAGTTTCTGAAATTGCATTGAAAATCACAAATTCAAGATGATGGCTGTTATGGGCTGAATTGTGTCTCCCTCACCCCCTGCCCCTGAGAATTCATATATTGAAGTCCTAACTCTCAGTACCTCAGAATGTGACTGTATTCTAAGATAGGGCCTTTAAAGAGGTGATGAAAGTGAAATGAGATCATATGGGTGCACAGCCCTAGTCCAAAATGATTGGTGACCTCATTGGTAGAGGAGATTGGAATACAGACATGCACAGAGGGAAGACCCTGGAAGACACAGGGAGAAGACGGCATCTACGAGCCAAGGAGGAATGCATCAAAGGAAATCAACCTAGCTAACAACTTGATCTCAGACTTCTAGCCTTCAGAATTGTGAGAAAATAAGTTTTTGTTTTTGAATCCACTCAGGCTATGGTACTTTGAGATGGCAGCCCTTGCAAACTCACACAGTGGTGAAGATGGCAAGTATTAAGTGCTGACGAATTGGTGAGCAGAATATCTGTGTTTTCTCCGCATTCGGGAAATACAAATCAAAACCACATTGAGATACCATCTCACCCCAGTTAGGATGGCTAATATCCAAAAGACTGAATGATAAATGGTGGCGAGGTTGTGGAGAAAAAGGAACTCTCATACATTGTTGGTGGGACTGCAAAATTGTGCAGCCTCTACGGAAAATGGTATGGAGGTTCCTCAAACAATTGCAGATAGATCTACCTTATGACCCAGCTATTCCACTGCTGGGAATATAAGCAGAGGAATGGAAATCATCATGTTGAAGGTATACCTGTTCCCCAATGTTCATTGCAGCACTATTTACAAAAGCTAAGAGCTGGAACCAGCCCAAATGTCCATCATCAGATGAGTGGATACGGAAAATGTGGTATATCTACATAATGGAATACTACTCTGCTATAAAAAAGAATGAAATACTGCCATTTGCAATGACATGTATGGACCTAGAGAGAATTATATTAAGTGAAATGAGTCAGGCACAGAAAGAGAAATATCACATGTTCTCACTTATTTGTGGGAGCTAAAATAAATAAATAAATACACAAAAAAACCTGGGGGAGGGGGAGGGAAGAAGACACAACAATTACAATTCCTTGAAGTTGATACGACAAGTAAACAGAAAGGACATTGTTGGGAGGGAGGGGGGAGAAGGAGTAGGGAGGAATGTTTCGATAATTGGCCACAATAATCAACCACGTTGGATATTGACAAAATAAAATAAAATTTGGAAGAGGAAAAAAAAAAAAATCTAAAAATCCTAAAAAAAAAAAAAAAAAAAAAAAAAGAATATCTGTGTTTTGATGCTAGTATGGTGGTTTTCCACGTCCTGTGGCAGCAATTTTACCATCCTAATTTATTTTATCTGAGATGGGGAGGTTGTAGGTGCTCTGCTTCATTATTATGGGACACGTGTGGTAGGGTATGTTCATCCATACTTATTGACAATTAGACTGTTAAATATCCTAGACCTACTATTTGTTGATAAGGCAGCCTGGGTGACTTGCTGACTAAGTACTTGTTAGCCCACTTATTGTTTAAGACCTTTCTCTCAAGGCTCATCTCATTCATTCACGAATTTGTTCATTTAATAATTCTCTATTGAGCCCCCACTGTGAGCCATGCACTGTAATGAATAAATGCTATAGTGATAGTGGGGAACAAGGCAGATACAGCTCCTGTCTTCATGGAGATTGCAGTCTATTGGAAGTAGATATTAAGGGGGTAAACTAATAAACATAGAATTATGTAATGCAGGATGTGCAGTGAGGCAGAGGTACAGGATGTGATGGAAGCATTCGAAGGATGTAGGGAGCAGCCTTCCAGGTGGAGGGAACTTTCCATGTACTAACTCAGAGAAGGGAGAGGAGCCATTGTGGCTGGAGAGAGGTGAGTCACGAGGAGAAAACAGGAAAGGGAGAGTGTGGGGCTGTTGCATATAGGATCTTGTAAGCTGGAATAAAGATTTTGGATTTCTTGAATTTTTAAAAATCTTCCTGTAGCAGAAATCTCAACTTGAAATGGCTTACACAATAAGATTAATTCTTTCACATAACGAGCATTCCAGAGGCAGGGCAGTGGGGCTAACTCCTCTGCATGGCTAACTCAACCCCCCTCTTCTTAGCCACCTTTCAGACATGGGTGGTCATGTGATCTAGTTCTGGCCAATGAACTGAAAATGAAACTGCGCTGGAGTTCCTGGGAAAACATTGGTACTACTCTCTCCCTTCCTATTTCTTTCTGCCTGGGCTTAGTTGAGATGGCTAGACTACCACAGCTATCTTATGACCTTGAGGGAAGGGCCATGTGGTAGGTTACATTCTTGATTGCATCTATTTGCTTCCCCTTCTGGGAGGGGATTATCTACCCTCCTCTTGCTGTGTGGCTTACAAAGCTTCTCGGTAGGAGCAACATATTTCTCCTCTTAATTATTAGACTTGGCTGCAGCCAACTGCAGCCTGTTTGTTCCTTGAGTGAGAAATGCATATTGTTCTTGACAGCCACTGAGATTTGGGAGTCAACTGTCACTTTAGCAAAGCTGATTAACAGAGGCTAAAAAGATACCCCGAGCAGCCCCTAATCTTTGGAACTCTTATTCTGTGGGGAAAAAAAAGCCCCTATCTGAATTAGTGGTTGCAGTCTGATTTTCTGACTCTTGCAGCTGAAAGCATTCCTAACTGACATGAGGAGTCACAGGGTCGGTTGACTCAGAGGCCCAGCGGTATCACCAGGGTCCCAAGCACCTTCTGTCTTTCCCTCTGTCACGTGCACTATACTCTCAAGTGTGCACAATTGCTGCTTCGGTTCCAAGCAAATCCATGCAGACTCAACAACTTCTGCTTAAATAGAAAAGAAAAGAAAAGAAAAGAAATCATTCCAGTCTTGCACATCTGATTTAAAGATCCAAAATCATTTCTTAGAAGCCCCCCAAAGACATCTCCCCCATCCCCTCTCTCCACGATGTCTCATTGACCTGAACTGGTTGACATATCCTTCCCTAAACCTATTACTTAGGTTGGTGAGTGAGATGGCCTTGATTGGCCTTGGCATATTAGAATTTCCTAGTGTCACATGGGGGTAGATGGACACCAGAAAGCAATTGAAGCTCTGCCAGCATGGGAGGAGAACTTGCCACCGGGTGAGCAATCATAGGATCTGTTGCAGATGTGCTCTCGGAGCCATTTCTGAGCCCAAGACGGGGTTATGAGACACCAGCTCCTATTCTCACAAATCCCCACCTATTCATCTTATTTCAAACTGCACTGCAATGCTGTCCTTTATTACGTTTCTCTCATCCCAGGAAATTTGCATCATATTCCTCTCTGTATCCCTAGCAGTAGCAAGTGCCCTGTAGGACGGATGGAGATGGAGACCCACTGGAGGAGTCAGACTGTGGAAGAGGCTGGGGAGGAAGAGACTCACTAGGCTGTAAGATTCACAAGGGCAGTGACCTGCTCATCTCTGTATTCCCAGCACCCAGGATTTAGCTGGAGTTCAGGCAGTGTTTGTTGAGTGAATATATGACTACATGCTGGAGGCAGCCAAACCCTCATGATGAAGCACCCTCCTTCATTCATGTTTAAGGAACAAGCTCAGCTCCTCTCCATCTTTGAAGGAATTAAACCCATGAAAGAGTTAAGATCAACTCTTCCAATTTTTTATTGTGTGACCTTGGGTGAGTCAATGTTATCTCTTTGAGCTTCTGTTTGCTCATCCGTAAAATGAGGCTAATAAGACAGCCTGTCTCAATGTCCTAATATGTGTAAAGCACTTTGCATGCACAGAACTTAGTAAGCACTCAGGAGATGGTGGAGCATCTATTTAGTGAACCACATTTTCACTTCTGACTGCCTCCAAGGTGGGCGGAGAATTTGGAATGGGAGATGTTGTGAACTGATTGAATTGTGTCCCCCAAAGTCCGTCCATTAGAAATTTAATTCTGACTGTAACTTTTGAGGGTAGGAAATCCTATCATGGTCATTGAAAAGTGGGGCCTTGAAGAGGTGATTAAGTCAATGGCTTAATGGTAGTTGTGAGTGTGGTTCTGAGGGCTTTAAAAGAAGAGTGCATGAGGAGCTGTCTCTCTCTCTTTTTGCTCTGCCATTTTTTTTCCATGTGAGACCCCTGCATTGCTGTAAAGCCATCACCAAGAAGACCCTCACCAGATGTGTTCCCTAGACTTTGGACTTCCCAGCCTCGGAAACTGTAAGCAATACATTTTTTCTTAAAAATTACCCAGTTCCAGGTATTTTGTTATAAGCAACAGAGATGGACTAACACAGGAGAGAACAAGACACACAGCTCCCTGGAGGACAAAGGGTCTTTTGAGGCAGCAACAGAGGCTACTGAATCCATCCTGGTGGAGAACCCCTCAGAAACTCACCCCCCTTGCCTCCTCCTGGCCTAGGACAAGACAAATGGTCTTTAAATGTGTGCCCATTAAAGCTAGATGATCCAGCAAAACCCTATAAACTGTGCCATTCACAATTTAAAGGATTTGTGGTTGAGAAACTGCCAGATTCCTTCTGCCAGCCCCACAGGATGCAGCAAAGACACACTCTGGGGGAACCTATTTAAAGAAAATGAAATGTGGGATGGGTGACTGTTTAGAGCTGAAACAAAGCCAAGCTTTTCAGCTTCCTGAGAATCTGTGCTCCATGTCCAGACTAGAATTAGTCTGAGGACAGTGTAGACCTTTTTCTGTGGGTGTTATTGGAGGGGAACCACGCTCTGAAACATCTACCTCCCTCCCCTCATGAAACAAGTATTCTCATGGGTCAAACATTGCCCTCAAGAGGTTCTTCTTTTAGAATTCTCTTGGGAGGGCCAACCCAGTAAGTCACTTAAAAATGTCTGAATTTCGGATCCTAAGATGGCGGTGGCTGTGGTGGTTGGCGCGGAGTAGCTGAGGTGGAAAAGGTGGCCACTGGGCCTTAGGCAGCCAGGAAACTTGTGGACCTTCCTCTTGCTGTCTCTTAAGGGAGGACCGCTGCTGGTGGCTGGTCGTGGGGGCTGACCGCCACTTTGCCCTCGGCAGGAGAGGCTGCCTCATTTACAGGCAACATCTTTGAAGTATGGAGCAGGAAAAGAACTGTTTCTTAGCTGCAAAACCGAGTCTCTAAACAGGGAACACGGTGCCGGGCCGCTGTTGATGCTGCCAGGATCCCGGAGGCCGGGGCCGCGCTGTCGGCGGCCAGCTGCCCTATTCAGGATTCGAGGTTTCAGGCCGGCATAAAAGAAGATTCCTGGGAGTGCCCGAGCTGCGCCACGGGACCAAGTGAGCAGCCTGAGGCAGCGGCGGCTGAGGATGGGGAAGGCAACGACGCAGAGGCAGAGAGGGAGCCACCCGACGTGGCACAGCCCTGTGAGTGACCACCGGCCCAGCCCCGATCAGGTGGCGGACGCCCGCCCGGCTTCCGCCTGCCCCACCAGGCCACTCACCGGCCCGGGGCTGCCTCCAATTTCTCAGGTGGTGACGGCTCTGGCCCAGCTCGGCCAAGCCTGTCCTCCTCACCCAGCTCGGCTCCTCACTGAGCCTTCCCACTTGCTTGCCCCGGTGTGGGGCTTCCCAGGGCCTGCGGGCCGGCCTCCCCTCCCACTCCCTCTGTGGTTCTCTGGCGGGTCAGGTGGCGTGGGGCATTCCCGGCCAGCGTCGGGAGGGCAAGGAAGTATGGGCTGGGCCGACTGTCAGCACCCTGGGCTCCGGCTCCCCGGTAAACTTCCTGTTAATGGGAGGCAGATAACATCTCTGCAGCCACCAGTTTGGAAAAACGCCTAACTGATTTCTGGTTAGGAATAGTGTGGTCGGAGAGTTCCCGAGTTCGCTTGAACCTGTGGGAGAGCTGACTGCAGGTGGGCACCGGAGTCAGTCTGCGCCGGGGGATTCAAAGGTGAACCGTGTGCTGTGGGCTCCTCCTCCGAGGAGCTCATGCTCTGGTGTGGGAGATAAGACAAGTACACAAATAACCGCGATACCAGGAGGAAGGTGATAAGTCCTGAGAAAGATCTACACAGTGCTACAAAGGCACCCAGAGCGACCGGTCGTCTGTGCCTAACAGAAGCCTGGTAGACTTCCTGGATGAGGCAGTGCCAAGCAGGGTCTTGAAGGCCCAGCTGATAGACGAGGGTTGCAGAAGACACATCCCAGCCCATCCCAGTGCGCACAGAGTGGGGAGACGTCCGGCTAGGGAGGTGGAGACTCGACAGAAACCACACACCCTGTGGGGCTGCCACTGTGTGATCCAACAGCCCTGGCCAGAGTGCAGGGAACGGGGAGAAGTCCTGCACAGGAAGTGGAAGCTCAGCAGAGACCACACACCCTGCGGTACCACCCCATGATCCAGCAGCCCAGCAGAGTCCAAGCTGACCAGAGAGGTGGCTCCCCGGAGAGGCCCAAGACCCGAGGCAACCACACACACAGGGCACTAGAGGCCAACTGAGCAGTCACAGAGGTAGCCATACCAAATTGGCAACCACAGCAACATCTTAGTTAGTCAATAGTCTCAAACTGGTGGACTGTGAAACCCCTGGCCACAATGAATAAACATCAAAAAAAAGATACCAGAAATACAAAAAATCAAGACAGTACAACACCAAAAGTTAATAAATCTCAAACTCTAGATCCTATAGAACAAGACGCCCTTGATATGACTGACAAGGAATTTTGAGTGATAATTCTAAGGAAACTGAATGAGATACAAGAAAACTCAGCTAGACATCATGACGAAACAAGGAAAAGTATACAGGACCTGAAAGAGGAAATGTACAAGGAAATCAATGTCCTGAAAAAAAATGTAGCAGAACTTGCCGAACTGAAGAAGTTATTCAGCGAAATAAAAAACACAACGGAGAGTTTAACCAGCAGGCTTGTCGAAGTTGAAGAGAGAACCTCTGAACTTGAAGATGGGCTGTTTGAAATAACACAAACAGACAAAAAGAAAGAAAAAAGAATCAAAGACATTGAAGAAAATCTGAGAGAGATATCAGACAACATTAAGTGCTCAAATATCCGAGTCATGGGTATTCCAGAAGGGGAGGAAAATGGAGATGCCATTGAAAACATATTCAACAAAATAGTGGCAGAAAACTTCCCAGGTATAGGAAAAATCACACATCTTCAGATCAAGGAAGCTCAATGATCTCCAAACGTATTCAACCCAAAAAGGCCTTCTCCAAGACATGTTATAGTCAAATTCGCAAAACTCAGAGACAAAGAGAGAATCTTAAAAGCTGCAAGTGAGAAGTGTCAAATCACCTATAAGGGAGCCCCAGTCTGGCTAACATCAGACTTTTCATCACAAACCCTAAAAGCTAGAAAGGAATGGGATGATATATTCAAAATACTAAAAGACAAAGATTGCCAGCCAAGAATACTCTACCCTGCAAGGCTATCCTTCTGAAATGAAGGGCAAATAGTATATTTCTCAGACAAACAAAAACTGCGGGAGTTCACCACCACACGACCACCCTTACAAGAAATCCTCAAGGGAGTACTGGGTTTAGTTCCTGAAAAATAACTACCACTGCCATAAAAACCAAGAAAAATCAAAACCCACTAGTATAATATAAATGGCATTCATGAAGAGAAAACAAACAAACAAAAATGCTATCTACAACCTAAGGAACCAACCAACACAGAAAACAAACAGTAAATCAGAAAGCAAGGAACAAAAGACACCTAAGACAACCAAACAACCAATGAAGTGCTAGGAATAAATCAATACCTTTCAATAACAACTCTTAATGTAAAAGGCTTAAATTCCCCAATCCAAAGACACAGACTGGCAGACTGGATTAAAAAGGAGGACCCAACCATATGCTGCCTGCAAGAGACCCACCTCACCCATAAAGATTCACATAGACTAAGAGTGAAAGGATGGAAAAAGATTTACCATGCAAACAGAAAAGAAAAACGAGCTGGAGTAGCTATTCTTATATCGGTTAGTATAGACTTTAAACTAAAAAGCATAAAAAGAGACAATGAGGGACACTACTTAATGATAAAAGGACTGATGCATCAAGAAGACATAACAATCATAAATATGTACGCACCCAATGTTGGAGCAGCCAGATTTATAAAACAAACTCTATTAGACCTAAAGAAGGAAATAGACACTAATACCATAATAGCAGGGGACCTGAACACCGCACTGTCAATATTAGACAGATCATCTAGGCAAAGAATCAGTAGAGAAACACAAGATCTAAACAAGACTCTAGACCAATTGGAATTGGCAGATATCTACCGAACATTCCATCCAACAACCTCAGAATATTCATTCTTCTCATCAGCACATGGATCATTCTCCAGGATAGATCACATATTAGGTCACAAATCAAGTCTCAATAAATTCAAAAAAATTGGAATTATCCCATGTATTTTCTCAGACCACAATGGATTAAAACTAGAAATTAATAACAAATGAAACTCTGGAAACTATACAAACACATGGAAATTAAACAGCATTCTACTTAATGACATATGGGTCCAAGAGGAAATCAAGCAGGAAATCAAAAAATTTATTGAAACTAATGAAAACAATGATACATCATACCAAAACCTGTGGGATACTGCAAAAGCAGTATTAAGGGGGAAATTTATTGCATTAAATGCTCACCTCAGAAGAATGGAAAGATGGCAAGTGAACAACCTAACACTTCACCTTAAAGAACTAGAAAAACAAGAACAATCCAAACCTAGAGTTAGCAGACAGAAAGAAATCATTAAGATCAGAGCAGAACTGAATGAAATTGAAACCAGAAAAACAATACAAAAGATCAATGAATCAAAAAGTTGGTTTTTTGAAAAGATAAATAAAATTGACAAACCATTAGCATGGCTAACAAAAAAAAAAAAAAGAAGAGAGAAGACTCAAATAACAAAAATTAGAAATGAAAAAGGTGATATTACAACTGATTCATCTGAAATACAAGGAATCATTCGAGACTACTATAAACAACTATACGCCAACTAATTTGAAAATTTGGAGCAAATGGATAAATTTCTGGACACACAAAAGCTCCCAAAACTGAACCATGAAGACGTAGAAAATTTGAACAGACCAATAACAATAAAGGAGATTGAAGCTGTTATCAGAAGGCTCCCAACAAAGAGAAGCCCAGGACCAGATGGATTCACAGCAGAATTTTACCAAACATTCAAAGAGGAATTGACACCAATTCTTTACAAACTATTCCAAAAGATTGAAACAGACGCAAATCTCCCAAACTCATTCTATGAAGCAAATATCATCCTGATACCACATCCAGGTAAAGATATAACCAAAAAAGAAAACTATAGGCCGATATCCTTGATGAATATGGATGCAAAAATCCTCACTAAAATACTAGCAATCAGAATACAGCAACACATACGTAAAATTATTCACCAGAATCAAGTGGGATTCATCCCAGGGATGCAAAGTTGGTTCAACATATGCAAATCAATTAATGTGATACACCATATTAATAAAGTCAAACACAAGGACCATATGATCATCTCTATAGATGCTGAAAAAGCATTTGATAAAATTCAGCACTCATTCATGACAAAGACCCTCTATAAGTTAGGTATAGAGGGAAAGTATCTCAACACAATTAAAACCATATATGACAAACCCACTGCCAATATCATCCTGAATGGGGAAAAGCTGAAAGCTTTTCCTTTAAGAACAGGAACTACACAAGGATGCCCACTCTCACCACTCCTATTGAACATAGTGTTGGAAGTACTAGCCAGAGCAATCAGAGAAGAGAAGGAAATAAAGGGCATCCAGATTGGAAAAGATGAAGTCAAACTGTCCCTGTTTGCAGATGACATGATCCTATATATCGAACAGCCTAAAACCTCTACAGAAAAACTCTAGGAGTTGATAAATGATTTCAGCACAGTAGCAGGATACAAAATCAACACACAAAAATCAGTAGCATTTCTTTTCTCCAACACTGAACATGCAGAACGAGAAATCAAGAAAGCCTGCCCATTTACAATAGCCACCAAAAAAATAAAATACTTAGGAATTGAGTTAACCAAGGAGGTGAAAAATCTCTATCATGAGAACTACAAACCACTGCTGTGAGAAATTAGAGAGGATAGAAGAAGATGGAAAGATATCCCATGCTCTCAGATTGGAAGAATCAACATGGTGAAAATGTCCATACTACCCAAAGTGATATACAAATTCAATACAATCTCCATCAAAATTCCAAAGACATTTTTCTCAGAAATGGAAAGAACTATCCAGACATTTATATGGAATAATAAAAGAGCACACATAGCCAAAGCAATGCTGAGCAAAAATAATAAAGCTGGAGGCATAACACTACCTGACTTTAAGCTATACTACAAAGCTATAATAACCAAAACAGTATGGTACTGGCATAAAAACAGACACACTGATCAATGGAATAGAATAGAAAATCCAGAAATCAACCCACACACTTACTGCCATCTGATCTTTGACAAAGGCACCAAGCCTATTCACTGGGGAAGAGACTGCCTCTTCAGCAAATGGTGCTGGGAGAACTGGATATGATATCCATGTGCAGGAGAATGAAACTAGACCTATACCTTTCACCATATACTAAAATCAACTCAAAATGGATTAAGTATTTAAATATGCACCCTGAAACAATAAAACTTCTTAAAGAAAACATAGGAGAAACACTTCAGGAAATAGGACTGGATACAGACTTCATGAATACGACCCCAAAAGCACGGGCAACCAAAGGAAAAATAAACAAATAGGTTTATATCAAACTAAAAAGCTTCTCCACAGCAAAAGAAACAATTAACAGAGTTAAAAGACAACCAACAGAGTGGGAGAAAATATTTGCAAAATATACCTCTGACAAAGGATTAATATCCAGAATATATAAGGAACTCAAACAACTTTACAAGAAGAAAACAAGCAACCCAATTAAAAAATGGACAAAAGAGCTAAATAGGCATTTCTCTAAGGAAGATATACAAATGGCCAACAGACATATGAAAAAATTCTCAACATCACTCAGCATCCGGGAAATGCAAATCAAAACCACACTGAGATACCACCTAACCCCAGTTAGGATGACTAAAATCCAAAAGACTCTGAACGATAAATGCTGGTGAGGTTGTGGAGAAAAAGGAACTCTCATACATTGTTGGTGGGACTGCAAAATGGTGCAGCCTCTATGGAAAATGGTATAGAGGTTCCTCAAACAATTGCAGATAGATCTACCATACGACCCAGCTATCCCACTGTTGGGAATATACCCAGAGGAATGGAAATCATCAAGTCGAAGGTATACCTGTTCCCCAATGTTCATCGCAGCACTCTTTACAATAGCCAAGAGTTGGAACCAGCCCAAATGTCCATCATCAAATGAGTGGATACAGAAAATGTGGTACATCTACAGAATGGAATACTACTCAGCTATAAAAATGAATGAAATACTGCCATTTGCAACACCATGGATGGACCTTGAGAGAATTATATTAAGTGAAAAGAGTAAGGCACAGAAAGAGAAATACCACATGTTCTCACTTATTGGTGGGAGCTAAAAATTAATATATAAATTCACACACACACAAAAGAATAAAAAACTGGGGTGGGTGGGAGGAAGATATAACAACCACAATTACTTGATGTTGATATGACAAGCAAACAGAAAGGACACTGTTGGGGGTGAGGGAGGAGAGGGAGGAGGGAGGTTTTGGTAAGGGGCAACAATAATCAACCACAATGTGTATCTACAAAAAAAAAAAAAAAAAAGACTGAATTACTTATTTAATTGTAGAGTTGTCCTGCCAGGAATTCTTGGGGATGTGTGGAGGTTCAGGAACCCAGAAGTGGGGCTAACAGGAACAACAGGGTGTTTTAACTTCAACAAAGCCACTCCTTCCTGCATAAAAGTTTGCTTGCTTGCAGCTGCCCTTCATAGTTCTCGTCTTCCAGTACCTCAGGACCTTTGCACATACTGTTTCACCTGTCTGGCATGATCATTCTTCCTCCTTCTCACAGTATTCATTCCTATTTATCATTCTGATTTCAGCCTGTGTTAGTCCATTTCTGTTGTTTATAACAGAATACCTGAAACTGGGTAATTTATAATGGAATGGAATTTATTTTTCGTGGTTTTGGAGTCTGGGAAATCCATGCATGCTCTCTATCTTCTTGGTAGGGACTCTGCCGCAACTCAGGTGTCACCTGGCGAGAATGTGCTGAGCAACAGAGAGCTAACCTTCTCACTCACTCTCCTTGTAAAGCCATCAGGACCATGCCTTAGGAGGGCATGTTCCTCACAATCTAATCACCTCTTAAATGCCCCACCTTTCAAATATTACAATTGGATTTTCCACTCTCTTTGCACTGTTACAAGGAGATCAAGTTTCCAACACATGAACATTTGGGGGACACATTTGACCCATAGCACAGCCCTTGTGCCTCCTCTCATTGCGAGGCCTCTCCTCTCACCCCACTGGGTGCATTTTAATCAAGAACCTTATCTTAGTTGTATCATAAAGTCATTTGTGTGATTATTTGATTAATGTCTTCCCCAACAAAGCTTAGCATTTACTGGGGCAAGGAATTTGGTTTTTCTCAACACAGAGTCCCTGGTGCCTAACACATGGGTCCTCAATAAATATGTTGACTGAATAAATGAAAAGAAGGTTGACATATTCCTGGGGAAGAGTGGCTCGTCAGGGAGAGCTCTCAAGGTGGCCGAGTGTCTGGCCTTTATTCTTGCAGGATCAGAAACTTAGTCTGGACACTGATCCACTGTTGAGCATACCTGATATTTGTTAAGCAATTCTAAGAGTTTTACAGGAACTACCTCACTTGTTTTACTGAACATCAGTAGAAGAAACAGGCACAGAGAGGGTGAGTGTCCCACTCAAGGTCACACAGGATGGGCGGAGCTCAAATTTGCACTTGGGTAGGCTGGTTCCAGAGCCCACACCCTTAGCACAGCAATTAATTTAACAAAGCTCCCTGGTTGACGCATACACCAAGTGCCAACTTTTTAATATTAGTTTATAATAAGATGTAAATGTTCAAAGCTGGTGCCTCTTCCCTCAAAGGCAAGCCTCCCTGTAAGCCAAATTGCCATTCGAAGGCTGCTTAGGAGCATGGCCACAGAGAGAGGGGAGCTGGTGTCAAGACTGATGTTTGGGTGCTATGACAGTCTGGGTCATGGTGTGGATGGTAGTCACAGATGAAGCACTCTGACCCCACAGATGAAGCTCTCTGTTTCCCTTTTCTCAGCTTCCTGTGCTGCTCAGGCCCCTTTCTGCCTTCAGAGAGGCTGAGGCCTCAGTCCAGATCCAACTAAGCAACATGTCCTCAGAGCTGCTTTGTCTTGGGGGCTGCCTTTGCCCATCTCTCTGCCCTGAAGTTTCTGTGTTGATTTTACAATTACACTTTCAAATGGAAGCTTTAGTTTCCCCTAAGTTCCAGGGTCTTCCATGTCCTGGTAACAACCTTAAATGCAGAAACTGTTTCTGTATCCTTTCACGAATGTCAGAGAGGCTAGGTAATTTTCTCAAGGCCACACAGGTGATGGTACAGAGCCTGCATCCAAACTTTGGTCTGTTCGATTGCAGAGTCTGAACACCTGACCCCCCTGCTGAACTCTTCTGTCTCCCCTGGGATAAACCTACATTTTGTAAAGCACATGACCATGTGCCCCCCATATGCTAGCATTTGTAAAATGTTTGTGGGCAGCAGGTGTGTTATTGTGTGTAAGAATGTGGGCTTTGAAATAAGAACACTTGGATAGAAGTCCAAATCTGATTGGCTTTTTGTCCTTGGACACATTTGCTAGCCTCTCCCAGCCATGGTTTTCTCCTCTGGGAAACAGGAGTAATCACAGTAGTGATCCTTCATGGGATTTCTGTGAGGATCAAAGGGGTTAATGAGTGTAGAGCATTGAGCACAGTGCTCAGGACAATTCCATGTATCAGTGGGGGCTCTTTCAGTGATTGGGACAGAAACCAGGCTCTTACCAGTTTTTGAAAGAAATTATGTGGTTCATTAATTGAAAAGGCTGGTGAAACGTTAAGGCTTGAGGCTTCGCTGGATTCAGTGCTCTCTCCTATTCTCATCGTTGACTTCTGTCACATTGGCCTAATCGTCAGGGCTCATGGCAGTCCCTGGGCATTCCAGGCTCATGTTATCATGTCCACTTACCGGCAGTGCATACAAAAGCCCCAGAGTGAGGCTCGTTCCTTCTGATCAGCCTAATTTGTTTCTGAACCATTCACTGCCATGGCCAGAGAGATGTCCACTTGGCACTGTTACTATTGTCATTGTCATCATCATCCTTGTTGTCATCATTTAAGACACAGGGTCACAGTTCACCACATTCACTTCCCTTTCTTTGGTCCCAAACTGGATGCCAAAACGTCTGCTCACACTCTATTGGCCAGGACCCAGTCACATGACCACACCTTGCTACAAGGGAGTCTGGGAAGTGGAGTCCCTAAAACCCTCCCACTTGGAGCATCATCTGTGCTGTTTCCCTCCTGCTGACTCAATGCAGGTTGAGTGTGGCAATCTTAGAAGCCACGGAAAGATGAAAACAAGATGGAAAGAGACCAGATCCCTGAATCATGGCTGGAGGAGAGCTTCTCTCAGTTGTTTTGGACTTATGTGAGCAAGAAATAATTTTTTATTATGTTTGAGCCACTATATATGTAGGAGCTTGTTTGCTACAGCAGCAGGTGTTTCCCTAACTAACATAATACTTTATCGCCCTTCCTCTTCCCATTTCTCCCATGGGTGGGCAGGGCAGGGGTTAGGATGTTCTTTGGGCCTGTGCCTGAGCAGCAGACTTATGAGAACACTTTGGGAGATATAGGTCCTCTAAATAGCTTCCGATCTCTTCTGGAATCCTTGCACTTTGCATTTGAGGGAGCTTTGAGAGGCCCCCTATATGGCAACCCATCATCGTGGGCCTTTGGGTTGTGTCTCTGATACCCCAGGTAATGAAGTGGGATGCCCTGAGAAAATGCTACGTATCAGATTAATTGTAAAATGTGGAGGCTCTCCAGAGAGTATACACAGTGATTTCTATCTTTATGGAAAATTTTACTACACTGAATTGCCTGTCAGGATGTTTAAACAGCCTCCCAGAGCATCTTATAGTGCCCTCATAGTCATTACACACCACTAATAGGTGCTGAGCTTCGTACACCTATTTGCTGCATGGATTTAGTCATCCTGGAAGACCTATTTCTGATTAAAGAACACATGATTTCAAAGTGTCTAAATACAGTGTACATGCCCAGGGCTATGATTCTGGGTCCTAAGGTTCTCCAGCTGAAGACATTTCCCTAGCTTCCTTGATGGTGATGCACAGAGACGTTTCTCTTTGCTGGGGTTTTGAAGCTACAGTGTCCATCAACTTTCCTTGGAGGAGTATAGGAACTGCAGATTCCTGGACTCCACTAGAGAGAGTCTGGGATGTGGAATGTGCATTTTTAAGAAACACATTCAAGTGATTCATGTATCCCATGGATATTTATTGCCCATTTACTTTGTATTAGGCTCTGTGGTTGGCACAGGGGCTATGTCTGAGAGCAGAGTGAACTAGGTTGCTGCCTAAAAGAGACAGCATTACAGGTCAAAGAAATTTGTGGTCCTGCATATTCCCCCAGCAGCTGTTTACTTCTTTTCTGGCTTCTCCCTGCCTAATTCCTGATTCTCTAATTTTCTAATGATTATCCTGAAACTTGATTCTCATGCAATAGCTAGAAAGACCTCCTTGGTTTTCTTGCTTGTGCCAAGATCCCCTTTCTCTCCCATCAGCCCCTGTAGGATCCTCCTCCTAGTGCAAGTCATGTGGACTTTCTTAGACTGTGCAACTGTGTGCAAAGTACTTAACATTTCTGGATCTCAGTTGCCTGGTCTGTGAAATGGGGATGATCATTTTGCAGGAACCCTGTCTGAGGGTGTGTGATCTTGTTATGGGTTGAATTGTGTCCTCCCCCACCCCCAAATTCAGATGTTGAAGTCAACCCCCAGTACCTCGGAATGTGAGGAAATAGGGTGGTTCAGATGTAATTCGTTAAGATGAGGTTATACTGGAGTAGGGTGGACCCAATCCAGTATGGCCAGTTTCCTCATGAAAGGGGGAATTCAGGCATAGAGACAGCAGGGAGAACACCAGGTGACAATTGGAGTTATGCTGTCACAAGCCAAGGAGCACCAAAGAATTTCAGGAAACCACCAGAAGGTAGGTGCGAGGCGTGGAGCAGATTCTTCCTTGCAGGCTTCAGAAGGAACCGACTGTGCAGACACCTTGATTTCAGAATTTTAGTCTCCAGAACTGTGAGACAATATATTTCTGTTGTTTAAACCACCCAGTCTGTGGCATTTTGTCGTGGTAGCTTTAACAAACAAATACACCTTTTGAGCCTGAGATCTTTGATTCCTGAGCACAACTGTAAAGGCCTTATTCTTAGCAGTCGGAGGGATTGGACTAGATGCTCAGGTCTATAGCGAGGCACCGTCCTGATGTGACGATGATGATGAAGACAGTTCCTACCCCACCACCTACCATTTATTGACTCCTTTTATTACGCCTGGCATTTCTCTCATTTACTGCTCTTATTGGCCCTGTGGGGTAAGCCTCTAGAATCTCAATTTGTATTTTAAGGATACAAATTGAGGTTCACAGACATAAAGTGACTAGCCCAAGGTCAAGTAGGGGAGTCCGGATGTGAACCCAGATGCTTGAGTGTAAGGTATGGATTTAACCACTACCCTATCAAGTCTCTGAGCTCTGATGTAAATATCATTATTCAATAGGTGTCACTCTCTGTGGCAGGGTTCCTTAACATCCACACTACTGACATTTTGTTTAGGAAATCCGGTGTCGTAGGGCCATCCTGTGCATTGTAGAATGTTTAGCATCACCCTTGACCTCTACCCACTAGATGCCAACAGCACTCACCCCCTCCCCCAACTCATTCTCCATTGTGACAACCAAAAATATCTCCAAACATTGCCAAATATCCCATGGGGGGCAAAACTGTCCCCAGTTGAGAACCAGTGCCCTAAGGGATGTCCCTTTTTAAACCACAGTCCAGTTGGTCCAGGAAAAGGGTTATTAGGTGGGGGCATTTCAGATCATGCTCAGAGAGGGCTTCTCCACTGTGCCTAATAAATGCTGTCAATCTGCCTGGCCGAGCTGCTCATCAGCATACAGCCAGCTCTCTGGGGTGGGCTGTGACCCCGGCAAAGGGTCAGGGGTGGGAAAGAATGTCCATCTTGCAGGGAGGGGACACTTCACATTGGTAAATGCTGGATGGCAGCATGAGGGACTGGAGACTGATGCTGGGGTTCTCCGGCCAATTTTGGATACCATTTGTCCATATTGTAATTGATCTTTAAAGTCTGGATGAGGAGAACTGGGAACTCACAAAGACCCAGGAATGGAGGAGACCAAATTAATTTACTTCTTTAGATCACTATTTAATTCACTTCTTAAGTACCTTTGAGCCTGGGACAGTGATAAGTGGTTTGATTAATCTCTGTGTTTGAGTCTTGGCTCTGCTACATCCTAACTGCGTGACCTTGGACATGTGTCTTAACATCTCCAAGTCTCAGTTTTCTCATCTGTACCATAAGACTAGTAATACCCTATGCCTTACAGGTTTGTCATGAGGATTAAATGAATCAATGTATTTAAGGTGCTTAAAGCAGTGCCTGGCCCATAGTAAGAGCTCATTGAATATTTAGCTTTTATAACATCTCATTTCCAGTGGAGGAGCTGGGTTATAGGGACACAACACATTCTTCACGATTAGGGTTTCTCAACCCCAGCACTATTGACATGGGGGACTGGGTAATTCTTCATTGTGGTAGGGCACTGTCCTGTGCCTTGTAGGATGTCAAGCAGCACCCCTGGCTTCTATCCACTGTCTTCCAGTAACACTCCCTTCCTCTAGTTATGACAACCAAAAATGTCTCTGGACATTGCCGAACATTCTAGGGGAGTAATGTTGCCCCTGGAGGAGAACGATTTTTCTAGATATTAAGCTCCTTTAGGCCTTCCTACTCAAACTGTGGAATGTAGCATCAGCGTCCCCTGGAAGTGTCTTAGAAATGAAGAATTTCAAGCCCTGACCCAGAGTCACTGGTCAGAACCTGCATTTCCTCAAGATTCCCAGGTGAGTCAGATGCTCATTAAAGCTTATGGGGCAGAGCTTTAGGGAACAGGCCAAGTCATATCAGTCTTTAAATCCACAAGATACGGCACAGACTATGTGCTGGGTTAGTTGAATGAGCAAATAAATGAATTGTGGCAAAGAGAGAGGTTCCTCCTTTAAGTTTCTATCATTCGTCCACAATTCCCATTGCCATGCTCTGAGCTTGCTGGCTCAGACCCAGGCCTGAGATCAATGCTTCATCACAAGTGGCTTCACCCAGCAATTCTAGTTCCTCCAGAGCCTCCTAGATTGGGGTAAGTTGGGGTGGGGGGTGGTGGAGCAGGCAGAGGCAGCTGTGGGCAGAGTCATGAAGCCTGCACAGTGCATACCCAGCTTCTCAACAAATCTTGTTCCTTCCCTTTTCATCTGGAGACCCTGATACAGACAGCCTGGGGTGGGGACCTTGAGTCGATTACTTTAAATGCTTCCCAGGTGGTTAGAGTGTTGCTGAGGGGCTTAAGCATATCTAAGAAGTTGTATTTTCTTATTTTAAAAAAGTTCTTGTTCCAATGAGTTTATAAGAGAATGCATTGAAAGAAGCTTCAGGTATAGTAGCCTCAGAATTTTTCTTGTTTTGCTTCTAAAAGTGCAGCAAAGTGAATGGGGCAAGAGCTGGAGGGGATCCTCATAGTGGATGTAGGAAGGAATCAAAGAAGAGGATGAGAACACATTCAGGCTTGTAAATACTCTTTATTGTGGGCCAGGGGCTGGAGTCTTGGAATCTGTGTGCAAAGGCAATTCATAAAGCCCCTTTGATAAGCCTCAAGTCTGGAATATCAAGCAAAATTTCACAGACTGAACTCTAATGCTTTATGAAATGAGAATCACATTTTAATAGGGCTTATAATATACACTGAGCTAATTCCAAAGGGAAATGTGCCCTGCTAAATACTCTTGATGGTGGCGATGAGAATTAGAGTGGATAATTCCATCACTGGGAAGAGGTGGTGAGCTGCAGGTAGACTGAGAGTGGATCCCTACCTGTAAACACATTTTTCTGTGGGCGGTATGAGCACTTGTGAATGTTACAGGGACACACGGAACATTTAAAGTCTGAACAGACTCCATGACAACTTCAAACAGAGGCTTGGCCAAAATCCCTCCTGAGCTCCAACAGCATCTCAGTATGGATGAGGTATTATCAACTCCTGATGAAGATCAATTTAAAAATAACTGAGTTCTTGAAGCTCCTAATTCTGGAAATCAATTAGATTAATCGGCCTTGTAAAATGAATGCGTAGAATGTGTTTCAAGGTTACTGGGGGAAAATGTGAAACCATTAGAATGATTAGCTCACTGAGAATGACGTAGCCTGTGCTATTGGTATGTTTGACTTGGTGTACAGAATGGTTTTGCAATGGAGCTGATTACCATCTCCCAAGGAGAGCTGGGCAGTTGTTCACCAGTGTTCTGAGATGCAGGTGACAGAAAGTGACCAGGGGTGATGTAAGGAGGATGGGAATTGCTGAGCTAGTGATGAGGAGCTCACAAAATCAGGTGCCATGTCTCCAGGATCAGTGTCCCAAGATCACACCACTGAGCAAATCCTGGGAAGATGACGATCGGCCATGTCTGCTGCTGCCACCTGCCATGTCCTTGCCACTTCGATTCACAGTCCAGTGTGGGTGTGTCTGATTGGCTGAGCCTAATCATGTGCCTGTATCCTAGCTGCAAGGGAGGCTGGGAAGGAGAGTATCTGGCATTTTCAGCTTCACAGGAGAGTGGCAGGTTTTGTTACTTGCCAAGTCACATACAGTAGAGAATTTATTAAACAGAAGAAGGAGGCTGCAGATGCTGGGAGGCCCCATAAAATGACAAAACTTTGCTATAGTGAAATAGACATTCATTCATTCACTCAGAAAACACTTATTGAGCTAGTTCTGTGTGCTTGGGAAATTACTGTGAACAAAACAGACTAACATAACCGCCCTCATGGGACTCACATTCTATTTGAGGAGAGACACACAAAAATAAGTTACAGAGGGTGCATTAACCAATATGGTGGCTGCTAGCCACATGTGGCTACTTGGAGTTAAGCAATTAATTGAAATTAAACAAAATTAAACATGCAGCTCACCAGTCACTGTAACCACATTTCACCTGTGGCTAATGGCTCCTATCTTGGACAGCTCATCAGCTCAAAGTCCAAAATGTCATCTAAATAGCATTGGCTCATTGAAATTATTCAAACTCAGTATGGGGAAGATTTGAGTATGAACCATCCTGGGGCACAATTCCCTTCTAACTGTGGACCTGGGAAACTAAAGAAACAAGTTATCTACTCCTAAAATGTAACAATGGCATGGGCATAGGATAAAAGTTATAGGTATTCTGGTTCAAAATGGAAGAAAATGGAGGGTTGAAAGGAAGTCACTAATCCCAAGAGAGTTAACAATCTGGCTAGGAAAATACCATTACATTTCAAGCCCTAGGAATAATTCTCTGTTTTTCAGCTTCATCTTCTGGATTTCTGGCTCCATCTTTTGGGCTTATAGCTCTAACTTCTGGGTCATCCTTCATTTCGATGAAGGATATGCTTTGAGTAGTTTTAGTCTGTTTCTTGGGGAGACAGAGCCTTCTTCTGTTTTGTACTCTCTCTTTCCAGTTCAGTCCAAGCTAGGAATATTTATTCTGGTATAACTCTCTTAAGAAATTCACGTATCTCTCATGTGTGTCACTAGGATTCGCTACGTTAGTCAAGAGCCTTGTCTAGAGACATTTATGAGATCATCTCTGACTTTGGCTGCTGCTGAGGTAGCTGAAGGGGTCTATGAGTCACACCTTTAACCTGCTCAAAAAGCCTATTTAGGGACTGAATACTTTGAAATTGTGATCTTTCTGATGAATATGCAAGATCTTGTGAAGCTGCACACTTCTTTTTTTTTTTTTTTTTTTTTTTCTCTAGACCACCCTTTCCTGACAGTAAGTCTCTTAATTTTAGCAACATTTGCCATCTGGGTAGGTTGAGAAGTTCCCAAATCATCATAGTTCCTTTTTGCTGAGCAGTTCTTTTTTTGACTTTATATCTCTCTTCTCATATTTCACTAAAGGCATTGAGATAAAAACAAAACAAAACAAAACAAAACAAAAACTAAAACCAAACAAACTAGCTGCACCTTCAACATTTTGCTTGAAAATCTTTTAAGCGATATATCCACGATCGATGCTTACAACTTTTACTTTCCACATAACTGCAGAACACATTCTGCTTTAATTTCTGTTACTATATAACGAGAATCATCTTCCCTCAGATTTAAATACATGTTCTCCATTTCCTTCTGAGCCGTTGTCAGCATCGTCTCTAATATTCATATTTCTCCTGACAGGCTGTTCAAGGATATCTAGGCTTCTTCTACCTTGTTCCTCAAAATTCTTCTAGTCTCCACCACTGCCCAATTTCAAAGCCACTTCCACATTTAAAAATATTTGTTACAGCACCACTTCACTTCTAGGTACCAACATCTGTATTTGTTTTCTATTTCTATGGTAACAAATTATCACAAACTTAGTGGCTGTGACAACAAAAATTTTATTATCTTACAGTTATATAGACCAGAATTCCGTCTTGGGTTTTACCGGGTTGAAATCGAGGTGTTGGCAGGACTTTCTTCCTTACTGGAGGCTGGATGGAGAGGATCTTTTTCCTTGCTTATTTGGGTTGTTGGGAGAACTTGGTTCCTTGTGGTTGTAGGATCAAGGTACCTGTTTTCTTGCTGGCTGTAAACTAAAAGCTGTCTCCAGCCTGTAGAAGCCATTGTATTCCTTGACTTGTAGACCCTACACCATTTTCAAATCCAGCAATGGTAGGTTGGATCCTTTTTATGTTACACATTTTTCCTTTTTTTCTGATCTGGTTGGAAAAGTGTTCTCTGTTTTTTGTTTTTGTTTTTGGTGGCTGGCCGGTATGGGGATCCAAACCCTTCACCTTGGTGCTATAACACTGTGCTCTAACCAGCTGAGCTAACTGGCCAGCCCCTGTTCTCTACTTTTAAGGAGTCATGTACTTAGATTAAGCTCACTTGGATAACCTAGGTAATCTCCTTTTCTTAAGATCTATGCCCTCACTGCAAAATCTCTTTTGCCATGTGAGGTAACATATTTGCAAGTTCTGGTGATTAGGTGTGGACATCTTTTTTGGGGGGGGGGCATTATTCTGCATAGCACAAGAGTCGTACACTGTTTTCCCATACTCACTAAGAGCTGTGACTCTCAGATAATCAGGTCAGGATAAGAGCCACAGAGATACCAGGAATTCCTCTAGATCTTTGATGACACACCATCCCTGAAACAGACATATCCTGAACCCACAAGCGCAAAGCTGTGGTTGACTGGAGCAGGGGCATTTGTGGAGACATTGGTAACCAGAAGGTTTGTGATCTGAGGGGGAGGGTGAAGACAGACCTAAGGCATAAGAGCCTGAACTCCCCAGATAGGTATGGATTCAAATGCCAGCTCCTCCACTTGACATTGAACAAGCTAATTAACCCCTTTAAGGCTTGGTTTTCTCATCTTTAAAGTAGGGATAATGAAAATTCCTACATCCAGGGTAACTGTTGGAAGAGGATTCAGCAGAACAAATCATATGAAGCCCTTTAACATCACATCTGCTTCATACAGATGGCTTTATGAGGGGCCTTGAAAAAGAGGTTGGCAGATGTATGTTAATTTATTGAAATGCTCCTGAGGGCAAACACAAGCTTCCTTTCAGGCTTCCTTGTGCCCTACTGGGGGATCATTATCCTCAGACACCTGTGATTCCAGGTACTTGTTTCAGAGGAAGTGCAGGAAGTGATGGAAGAGAATGGGCCCTGGGGAGGCCCCAGAGACCCTGCAAAGTGCACAGGAGTCTGGGCTTCATTCCCCAAGGAGGAATGTGGGGGAATCATTCTATATCCATAGTTGTTTGTTTTTAAACCTTGTTCTAAGGGAGTGGTGGAAACAGTTAATTTGCAAGTATGAAAAGACTATAAGATTTTTTTCCTATCCCCCCCCCCATTTATATTCTTATGTTGGGCAATAAAAAAGAAACTAAAATCCAACTTTGAATTCTGCTTAGATATACTTTTAAAGCATTAAAACCTTGGAAACTTGGATTTATAATTGGAAAAGTGACATGGGATCTTTAAAATGACTTTATTCTTTCACAGGGGAACTAGGAACTTAACATTTAAAAGGTAAACAAGTATTTTATGCATGTTTCAAGGAGGGTTTTGGCTTTGACAGGGTAAAATTATTTTTTATTAGAAAAAGTACATTTTAGCATTTAACAAGATCAAAACATTATATTACCTCACAGATTTTTTTTTAATGTTCCAATTTCTGCCAATCTTCTTGGATAGAAGGCAATTCTTTTTCTAAAACTAAGAGACAGATAAGGATGAAGATGTTAAATAGCAAGAATTCTATCTAAGCAACAAAAGAAAGGAAGCTGAAGCCTTTTTTTTAAAATCAAAAGGATCTAGGGTCTTAGATGTCATTTGGTACCACTAAAATATCAGTTTCTTTATGTGCTTAATCTTAGAATTCTCCAAACAATTGACTGTAGCCTGAAGGCTGTTAATAACTGCTTTGGGTAAGGGAGATAGAAGATTCCATCCATGTTCATATAAGTTTGCATAAAATTGGCATAAATAAGTTAAACTGCTTTTATTAATTCTACAAAATGTCTCAGAGATGATGTGTATCATGAAATGTCAAGATATCTCAGACTCTCCAAATATCTCAAACTTACTTGATCTCAGAATTTCACTTATTTGTTTGCTGGTTGGTTTGATTGGTGGCACACCGATTAACTCTTAGTGTTCCAAAATTAAGTTTGAGGAATATTGCACTTTTCTCTATGGAGAAATATGATTGAATTTGAAAGGAGTGCTTTAGTAAAACCTGGAAAAATGTACAGTAATTGAGCTCGAGTGTTATTTCTCAAATTGTGGCTCATACACCACTGTATCAGAATCACCTTAAGAGTTTGTCAAAAATCTGGATTTCTGGGTCTGATCCTAGAACTATTGTATAAGAATCTCTGGAGCTAACATTCTGGGCTCTGAATTTTTTAAAACACTCTAGATCTTTGCTGCTAAAAGAGTGGTCTGTGGATCTGTGGTATCAGCATCTTCTGGGAGCTTGTTAGAATGCAGAATCCTAGCCCTTCCCTGTTATACTGAATCGGAATCTGTATTTTTAAGATCTCTAGGTGATTGATATGTATGTTTGACATGAGAAGCAGTGGATTAGAGCACAAAGCTCTAAAATTTTACTTGATATCTTGATCTAATTCTTTGTCTTTATATCGGGCTCTAATTACATATTTTATTTAACAGCTATTTAAATAATGAGTTCTACTTTAGTTATAACAAAATTAGAATTGAAGGGGTAGGCTTGGTGGTCTCTCTCTTAGTCGACTATCCTATGGGAAGCATTGCTGTTCAGATCAGGGACCTAGTTAAAGGCACCACTGTTTGGTTACCATCAGTGTATACTGACTTTTTCCAAACTGTCCAAAGAAAAAAGCATCTTGAGCTGCTATTCCAACCTTATGGACATGATGGGATCTGTCAGGTCCAGAGTGTGGGATGTCTGTATATAGTTCATGTAGTTTAATTTTACCTCCTCTTCTATGCCATCCCATGAATTGCTCATAGTCTTCTCAATTTAAAAACTTAGATATTGATTTTACCTTGCATCTCAATCTTGAAAAACAATGAAAGAACAGATTTTAAGTGAACCAAAAGACCACCCAACACTTCCACTGTTATTTATATAAGTATTGATTTTTAATAAGGGGGGCCAAACCTGTCAGTTTGAAATGCCAGTTTCATGAGTTTTTGAGTAAGTAGGCCATATTATGCTTTATTTCTTTGTAGGTTCTATGATTTGATACTTTACCATCCATGTTAATAAATAAGGTAGGGTCCCATAAGGTTCAGTGTATGCTCAGTGACCCATTCCAGGGAACATAATCCTATAGATAAAAATTATTTTAAGAGTCCCTCATGAGGATTAGAGGGAGCAGTAACTGGTGCTCTCCCATGGCTGAGAATAATATCTATTCCCACCAGCCAGAGTAGAAAACCTCATAGTTCACAAGACATTGGGTAGAGTACTCAGAGGTTCTTGCCCCAATAGTGGGGAATAATTAGTCATAGACCAAACATGTCTCTGGTCCCTTGTAACAAATTCTAAAAATAAAACTCAAAGTTATCAAACAGTTTTCAAGTAACTTAACTGCATCCCAAAACAAAGATCAAGAATGTTTATAAGAATACAAAAATATCCAGCTCAAACAAATTGCAAAGCAGCATGAAAATACAATCTAAAATAAGGAGAAAAATAAATCAATTGAAACCAAAATAGAACTGAGACAGATGTTAGAATTAGCAGAGAAGAACTAGTTTCCAAAATTAGATAGAAACAAGGAAGACATAAAAAAGATCCAAATTAAGGCTTGAGAGATAGAAATATGTAATATCTGAGATATAAATACACTGGACGAGATCAACAGCAGAATAGAGATTGCACATATGCAAAAAAGATTGTTAAACATGGCAAAATAGCAATAGAAACTATCTAAAATGAAACACATAGAGAAAAAGAATGATAACTTAAAAAATGACAACAGCATCAGTGTTCTCTGGGACAACTTCAAGGAATCTAATGTATGTGTAATGGAGTTCCTAAAGGAATGAGAATGAGGGACGGAAAAAATATTTGGAGGTAGTGGCTGAAATTTTTCCAAATTTATTGAAAGCCATAAACCTGGACACCCATGAAGCTCAATGGACACCAAGCAGAAGAGACATGAAGAAAAAACTACAATAAGGCACATCATAATCAAGTGCTTAATCTCAGTGATAAAGAGAAAAATTGTAAAGTATCCAGTGGAAATAAAAGACATGTTTATTACAGAGGAACAAAGATAAGGGTGACAGCAGATTTCTTGTCAGAAACAATACAAGTGAAAAGACAGTGGAACAAAATCTTCAACGTTCTGAAGTAAACAAAGAAACTTTCAACCTAGAATATATGCCTACCAAAAATATCTTCCCCAAACGAAGCCATATAAAGGCATTTTTTTTTTTGTTATACAAAATCTGAAAGAATTCATCATTAGCAACCCCACTCTGTAAGAGATACTAAAGGAAGTCCTTTAGGGAGAGGGAAAATGATACAAGATGAAAACAGGAAATCTACACAAAAGAATAAAAAACATCAGAAATGGTAAGTTCACCGATAATATACAAGATTTTTTTCTTATTATTTAAATCACTTTAAGAAATGGTTGACTGCTTAAACAAATATAGTAACAATGTATTGTGGTGATTATAATATACATAAAAGTATAAATCTATGACAATAATAATATCTAAGAGGGAAGAAATGGAAATGTACTAGTGTGAGGTTCTCATGGTGTATGTGCAATGATGTGATATAACTTGAAGGTAGACTATGATAAATTAAAGAAGTATGCTCTAAAACCCAAATTAGCCACTAAAATTAAAAAAAAGAGTTACAGCTAATAAATCAAAAAAGCAGAAAAAATGGAATCATTAAAACGCATCCAAAAGAAGGCAGAAAAAGAAGGAAAAGGGACCAAAAAAGCAAATGTTACAACTACAAAACAAATGACAAGATTCAAAGTTAACTGTGTCAATACCCACAATAAATATGTGACCAAAACACCTCAATTAAAAAGCAGAGATTATCAGATTAGATCAAAAAAGTAATACAGAACTATATGCTTCTATAAGAAATATACTTTGAACACTAAAATACAAATAGGTTAAATGTCAAAGGAGAGAAAAAGATATGCCATGCTAGCAATAATCAAAATAAAACTGAAGTGGTTATATTAACATCAAAGTAGATTTCAATGCAACAATTATTACTGAGCATAAAGAAAGTTATTTCATAATGAGAAAAGCAGTTCATCAGGAGGACATAGCAATCCTAAATTTTTTTGCATTGAATAACTGAGATTAAAATACACAAAGCAAAACTGATATAAGCACAAGGAGAAATAGACCAAACATGAAATAACTGTAAGGAGAAATAGTAAAATCCAGAATTACAGTTGAATATCTCAATACACCTCTTGCAACGATTGATATAAAAGAAGACAAAAAGTTAGTATACGAAAGACCTGAACAACACAACCAACCAATTTGAACTAATTGACTCTGACAGAACACTGGACCCCAAAATGACCAAATAAGCATTTTTTCAAGTGCAACATTTACTAAAGTAGACTGTATTCTGGGCCATAAAATCAGTCTCAGTAACTTTAGGAATCAGGACATGCAAAATATATTCTTTGGTCACAATAGAATTAAATTAGAAATCAATAACAGAAGAAATTTCTGGAAAATCCCCCAATTTTGGAAACTAACACATTCTGAATAACACCTGGGTGAAAAAAGAAATCAAAAAGAAATTAGAAATTATTTTGAATTGAATGAAAATGATAGCACACCATATCAAAATTTCGTGGGTTACTGCTAAATAGGAAAGTACACAGCACTAATTAGACAAGAAGAAAGCAGTCCAATTCCACCTTGAGAAACTAGAAAGAAAACAGAAAATTCATCCCAAAGTAAGTGGAAAAAAATAGTGGAGATCAGTATAGAAATTAATGAAATGAAAAGCAGAAAAACAATAGAGAAAATCAGTGAAACCAATAGCTGGTTTCTTTGAGAAGATCAATAAATTGGGACTACTCTAGGCAGAGTGATCAGGACAAACAACAATATCAAATATTAAAGATGAATCTTTATATAAGACATATTTATAACTTAGATAATACATATCTATATCTTAAATATAATAAGAAAATAATACAAACAACTTTATGCCCATAAATTTGACAAAATAGATGAAACGGATAAACTCCTTAAAAGACTCAAAAATACCAAAGATCATTCAAGAAGAACTAGGTAACCTCATTAACACTATATCTATTTTTAAAGATTGAATTTGTAGTTAAAAATTTCCCCACAAAGAACAATCCAGGTCCAGATGTCATCACTGTTAAATTCTACCAAATATTTAAGGAAGAAATAATACCAATTTTACAAAAACTATCAAGAAAATTAAAGAGAAAGGAATACTTCTCATTTATTTTATTTTGGGAGGTCAGCATTACCATGACACCAAAACCTGACAGAGAAATTACAAGAAAAAAACTTCAGACCAATATCCCACATGAATACAGATGCAGATATTCTAAACAAAAATTTAGCAACCTCCCCAATAAAATATAAAGGGATAATAGGTACATCATGGCCAAGGGTGCTTTATGCTAGTTTGGTTTAACATTCAAAATCAGTGTAACATCATATTAAGAAAAAAAAAAATTAAAAGCATAAGCTCGTCTCAATGGACATACAAAAAGTATTCGCTAGAATCTAACATGCATTCCTGATTTAAAAACAAAACAAAACAAAACAAAACAAAAATCAAAACTCTGAACAAATTAGGAATGGAAGGGAATTTCTTCAATTTGATAAAAGGTATCTATGAAAAATTGCTTCATACTTAATAGTGAGAGTCTGAATAATTTCCCCTTAAGATCAGGAACAAAACAAGAATGTCTGTTCTTATATCACTTCTATTCAACATTATGGTAGAATAAGTCCACTATAATGAAGAGAAATGATTAAAATCCAGGTTGGAAAGGAAGAAATAAACTTGTCTTTATTCGTAGATGACAAGATGATCTATGTAAAGATCCAATGAGATCTAGAAAAATTCTGCTAGAACTAATGAATGAGTTTAGCAAGTTTGTAGGGCAAGATCATTATGTAAGAAGCAATTGTATTTCTATATGCTAGCAAAGAACAACTGGAAATTATGATAAAAAATACCATCTACAGTAGCATCAAGCAACATGAAATATTTAGGAATAAATCTGACTAAAGTACGATATCTGCACACTGAAAACTACAAAACATTTATGAGAAAAATTAATGAAGAACTAAATAAATGGAGAGATGTTTACAGATCAGAAAAGACTGAAGATTGTTAAGGTGACAATTCTCCCAAATCGATCTATAAATTCAATGCAATCCAAATCACATTCTCAAGAAGTCTTTTTATTTTGGGGGTGGGGAGAGAAATTGACAAGCAGATTCTGAAATTTGTATGAAAAATGAAACACCTAGAATAGCCAAAACAACTTTGAAAAAAGAACAAAGTTGGAGGGCCAGTATTACCTGATTTTGAGATTTACTAGAAAGCTGTAGTAACCAAGACAGTGTAGTGCTGACTTCAAGATAGATACCTGGATCAATGGAGTAGTAAATAGAATTCCTTGGAGACGAATGTGCCTTTTATCAAATGGTGCTAGAATAATTTATTCATATGAAAACAAATGAACTTCAATCTGTATCCTGAAGCATATATAAAAATTAGCTGAAAATGTATCATACACCCAAATGTGCAACATAAATCTATAAATCATTTACAAGACACAATAAGAGGAAAATCTATGTGACTTTGGGCTAGGCAAGTATTTCTTAGATATGTCACCAAAAGCAAGACTCATTAAAAATTGATAAATTGAACTTCATCAAAATTAAAAACTCTGCTCCTTGAAAAACACTATTAAGAGAATGATAAGCAACAGATTGGGAGAAAATATTTGCGAACTATATAGCTGATAAAGGACTTGTATCCAAAATGTATAAAGAACTCTCAAACTCAACAATAAGAAAACACCCAGTAGGGCCGACCCTGTGGCTCACTCGGGAGAGTGCGGTGCTGGGAGCGCCAAGGCCATGGGTTCGGATCCTATATAGGGATGGCCGGTGCACTCACTGGCTGAGCGCGGTGCAGGCGACACTATGCCAAGGGTTGTGATCCCCTTACCAGTCACAAAAAAAAAAAAAAAAAGAAAAAAGAAAAAGAAAACACCCAGTAAAATGATGACCAAATATTTGAACAAACACTTCACCAAATTAGATATACATGGCAAATGATCACATGAAAAGATGTTCAAAATCGTTAGTCATTAGGAAAATACAAATTTAAATTGCAAGGAGATATCACTATATGTCTATTAGCATGACTAAAATGAAAAAGACTGACCACACCAAGTGGTCATGGATGGGGAGAACCTGGAACTCCCATACACTGCTGATTGGAATGTGAAATGGTATAACCACTTTGGAAAACAGTTTGGCAGTTCTTTTTTTAAAACTGGTTAAAGATGAACCTACCATGTGATGTAGCTGTTCCACTTTTAGAGGTATTTACCCAAGAGGAAGAAAAGCATGTGTCCAAATGCATATGCATGAATGTTCATGGTGATTTTATTTGTAATAGCCCCAAACTGGAAAGGATCCAAATGTCCATCAACAGGTGAATGGGGAAAAAATGTTGTGGCACATGCATATGATGGAATATTACTTAGTAATACAAAGGAATGAACTACTTATACAGGCAACAGCAAGGATGAATCCCAACAGCTTTATGCTGGGTCAGATATGCCAGATGAAAAAGACTACATATAATGTGATCCTATTTATATGAATTTAAAAAATGCAAACTAATCTATAGTGACAGAAAGCAGATCACTGGTTGCCTGGGGACGGGGTGGAGGGTGAATGCTAAATAGCACCATGACAATTAATGCTGGCCACAAAGCAGTGGTATGCAGATCCTATCCTGAAAAGGGATATCCTCCTGGAGGAACCCAACATTCAAAGATTAACTCAGGAGCAACTCATTGCATTTGCTTTATCTGCTGCCTGAGTGCCACAGGTGACTGTCTCCAGGACAGCTGTAGAGAAGGAAGGAATGCAGTCAATGTTTGAAAGAGCCTGAGAGCATTCTGTCAGTCTGTAGGCACCTCTATCTCATTATCCCACTCTCTGAACTTGACCATTTTGGAGTGAACTCTGCTTTCTCTTCTGGGTCTCCCGCTGGTAGCTGGGTCCACTTCCTCAAATGACAGGACCCCCAAATAACCATGATCTGATGGGTTGTATTGATCAGGAGGAATGTTACTGTGTCAGAGTTATACTGATTTGTTGTGCATACCTGTAAATACTTTGGTAGAAGGAAATGACTTAGCCAGCAAGATACAGAAGATGAAGGAGAAGATGATACAGTCAGTTCTGCTATAACGCGACCTGTGTGTTCCTAAAAATCACTGTGCTATGCAGAATTGCACAGTAAAACCAGATGGAAAAATGGAGTTGAAGCACAACATTCAAAAACTTCATCAGTGAGACATTAAAAAGGTAGAAACCTAATAAAAGCAGTAGCACAGTTTTGCACATGCTAAACGATTAAGAAATACATAAATAGTGCATTAAATATCACACTTGACCTTGAAAAAGACCCAAAGTTTGGTGTGGAAGTGGGTGTCAGAAGGAATGAATGTACAGTAGTTTGTGAATTACTGTGAATGGTGGAAGCAGGGTTATCTGATATCGGAGGGAACCTCATAAGCCCAGGTGTGGTTGGGTGTGGTTCATAAGGCATGAGATGAACTGAGGTAGCTGGTAGATGTTTGCATGTGAGAGTTTGTGTGGGCATGCACACACATATGTATTTTGCATACTTCTAAGGGTCTCAGTTCAGCTGGTTACAGCTTTCTGTGTTCCCCTAGTGTTTCTCACAGACAAAATCATGCATAAGCAAATGCAAAATATGTTATGCTCAGATTGTTCCCTAATGTATCAGTCGCATTGGAACAAATTCACTTTTTCAAAACAAGCATTATTGCAGAACTGACTGTGTAATGTTGAGAGAGAGGCCGTGTGTAGGACCCTTTGAAAGAAGCTTTGGTGGAGGATGGTACATGATAGGACTGAACTGTAAGATCTCAAGAACACCAAAATCGTGGCACCTGTTCTTTGTTTTGCTACTGTTAGTAAGCCAAGAGTCCATGAACCCACAGTTCCCTGCCTTTCCCACCAGTGTTGCTACGTGGAAGAAACTGGAAGGGAAGCCCATTCTTCTGGTGGCTGTTGTGAGTTGACCTGGTTCTAATTACTTCTCTGTTGGCTCTATCAGCCACAAAGAGGGTCGAGGCTGCTCAGAGGAAGGGGTAGGAAAGAGCGTCAGCTGTTTGTAGACCTAGAATCAAGAGAGTTGCATAGAAACACGATTCCCAGACATTGTTATTTCAGATCTGTAACACTGAAAAAAAAGTGGTCACTGACACAGTGTTGCCAATTTAACCAACAGCTTTTTATTAGTTCATTAAGCACCTACTATGTATCAGGTACAATTTTTAGATACATTAGCAAATAAAGCAGTCAAAAATCCCTGCCCCTGTGAAGTTTATATTCTGGTAGAATCAGATAAATGATGTGGTATTTTTCTGAGCAGGAGCATAAGAATGAACTAATCAGCAATAACAATAAAAACTCATGCTTTCATTTCAAAAAAGAATGAAATCATTTGTTGTTGCTGTAGTCTCCCTACATTGCTATAGAACACTAGATCTTATTCTTCTATGTTTGAGATGATGGATACGCTAATTACCCTGATATGATCACACAGTATAAATGTGCAGAAATATCATATTGTACTTCATAAATATATACAGTCATCATGGGTCAATTAGGAAAAATTAAAAAGAAAAAAATTTCAGAGACAGAAGTAGATTAGAAGTTACCAGAAACGGGGATAGGGGGAGGAGGGAGAGGAGAGGTCTAATGAGAAGTTATTGCTTAATTGGTACGGAGTTTATGTTTAGAATGACAAAAAAGTTTTGGAAAGAGATAGAGGTGGTGGTTGCACAGTACTGTAAATGTAATTAATTGCATGCAATTGTATGTTTAAAAATGCTTAAAATGGCAATTCTTATGTTATATATGTTTATCACAATAAATAAAAAGATTAAAATACAAACCATTGTGCTACCATTGGAGGTTGCTGGGGCACAGACTCATTTCTCTGTAAATTGATAATTATAGAAAAATGTAAGATAAAAAAAGAAAAAAGAATGAAGTCATCTTTATTTTCAAAGGGCATCATTATACCAAGTGCATGAGGCTGATTTAACCACAGAATAAATTCACAGCTGGTCGTTTAAAAAAGTGATACATTCACATGTAGATTCTTGGAAACCACAACTGATGAGCAAGGAAAGGGTAGGCCTTGAGAGAGACCCAGGTGTCCTGGTGATGGACTGTGGCTCTCAGAACTTAATGGTGCCTCTTATGTACTAACAGCTCAGAGAGCTGCTTGGAGGCATCCCTGGGTTAAATTGTATTCCTAAAATACTCACCCTGTGGTCCTTACTTGCTGGGAGCTTTTTCTTGCCATCCTTGCCTCAGTTTCCCCTTTTTAACCTTTGAGAGTTGAGAATGGCTTTCTTTTTTTGTTTTTCTTTTGGTTTTGGGTAAGCGGCTGTTTCTGGAACTCCAGCCCCATGACTTCCTATGACAAGCACCTTCCTTCCCCATCCTCCCGGGCTGGAAATTCCACAGGGGCTATTTATACTGCATTTCTTTGCTTCTCAAGTGCTTTGGCATCCATCGAGGCAGCTGACCTACCCTGGATGGGGCCCAGGCTTGGGCAAAGCCTTCTAGAGCCCCAGATGCTGCTGGGTTGCTGGGTGGGGATGCGGCAGGTGGTTCTGTCAGATGGTGCAGGGCATTCAGACAAGCCTCTGTTGTTACCACCAAATTGTGGTGTGGCAGCCAGAGAATGTTTCAATATGATATTTATAAATAGATAAAATTTACCTCTGCATATGGTCCCCTTTGGGATCATATTCTATAATGCATGATCCCTGTTCTCTGGCAGTTTGCTTTCAGCACAGTGATTTGGGGTGTGTGCTTTGGGGCTCCATGCGTCTGGGATCAAATCTCAGCTCCTCTACTTATTAGTTGTGGCTGAGTCATTACATTTTTCTAAGCTTTGGTATCTTCATCCAAGTTTATGAATAATAGTAGAACAGAGCCCCTAGTGTTAGGGTGAAATTTAAATAATATAATATAGTTAGTTTATCTTGCTACATGATCAGAACCTAACATACACCCTACCTTCCATCAACAGTTGAGTGCAGCTCCTCTGAGATAACCTCACTTGGTAAAACCCCGACTATGGTAATGATTCTTTTTCTTGGGGCTGTATTTTGTCATCCATCTCTCCTATGGGGTTTAACATATAGAGCGTGCCTGCCTTATTTTCCCAGTAATACCTGCTCTCAGTTACTGAGGTTTTTAACCCTAGGCATTGGGCCAGGCACTTTCCAAACATTAATAATCCTCACCTCAGCCCTAAGAAGGCAGGGTATTATCCTATTTTTCAAATGAAGAAACTGAAGATCTGCGAAGTTTAGTAACTTGCCCAAAGTCAAGGGCAGAGAAATGGTTAGAAGCCTGGCTGTTCTCTCTACCCATAGGTTATATTGCAAAATCTCAGAGAGTGGAGGTCAGGGTGTTCTGTATTACCTGTAATCATAGGAGGTTGGCTATTAAGATAGAATTGGAAATGGACTCAGAGAACCCCCAATCTGCTATTCTTCCCTCCAGAGTGCTTCTGAGCAGGTAGATTCCATGACCTGATGGTGTATGATGACTCATCTTTGTTCTGATCACAGGCAGATAATGAAGTTACTGCTGTTAAACACACACACACTCCTGGCCTTGGAGCAGTGACAGCCCCTTGTAAACAAGGAAAAGGGAGCAGATCAATACTTCCTTATCTTGAGATTCATCTCCAGGTCCTCCCCAGCCTGGGGCAAGAATACAAAATGCAATGTGCATGACATATGTCTGTATATTTTAAAACTGCACATGGAGCTAACACTGTTACCTAGAATGTTCTATCCTCCTGTAGAATATAGTTTTATATACCAAAAGTTGACAAAATATCAACTGTGATTGAATATAATTATTGTTGCTATGGCTGGGTATTCTGTAGATGGATCAGAAATGTTTGGATAATTTTTTTATTATCTGATTATTTATTTATTTTATTATTTTAAATTTAACTGTCAATTTTGAGATAATTGTAGGCTCACATGCAGTTGTGAGACATAATACAGACATCCTGTGTACCTTCTACCCAGCTTCCCTAATCGTAGCATCTTGCAAAACTATAGTGCAATGACACAGCCAGGATATTAATATTGATGCAGTCAAGATGCAGACATTTCCATCACCACAAGGAGTCTTCCTGCTGCCTTTTTATAGTCATATCCCTCCCTCACACCCCCACCCATGACTCCTGACAACCCCTAATCTGATCTCCACTTGTATAATTCTGTCATTTCAAGAATGTTCTATAAAAGGATCAACATAGTATGTAACCTTTTGGGACTGACATTTTTTCACAGCATAATTTCCTCAAGCTTCATGTAGTTGTTGTGTATATCAGTAGTTTGTTCACCTTTATTGCTGAGTACTATTCCATGGCTTGGATGTACCACAGTTCATTTAACCATTCACCCACTGAAGGACATCTGGGTTGTTTCCAGTTTTTTAAGAAAATTTATTGAAACATAATTGATTGTACATATCTGTGGGGTAGTGTTGAATATCAATACCTGTGTGCCATGTATGATGTTCAAATCAGGATAATTAGTATATTCAGCATTACACAATGTAATCATTTCTTGTAGCACTGTACCAATTTCTTGTGATGCCTCTTTCCCCTTTCCCAACTCTGGTGCCCTCAGTTCTGTCCTATCCTTTTGAAAGTTTACCAAATTATTATGATTGCTTTATTTTTCTGGCTTTTTAAAAATTCGTTTGTTTGTTTTTTTAGCTTCCATTTATGGGTGAGGACATGTGGTATTTCTCTTTCCCTGCCTGGTTTATTTCATTTATTTTGTCTAAGTTCATCCATGTTGCTGTGAATGGCAGAATTCGGTTCTTTTTGTGACAGAGTAGTATTCCATTGAGTATACATACCACACTTTTCTTATCCAGCCATCCATTGATGGACTTTTAATTTGATTCCAACTCTTGGCTATTGTAAATAGAGCTGTGATAAACATGGGAGTGCAGGGATCCCTTCCACATGGTGATTTCCATTCCTTTGGGTATACACCCAGCAGTGGGATTGCTGGATCGTATTCTATCTGCAGTTGCTTGAGGAACCTCCATACCATTTTCCCTAATGGCTGCTGCAATTTACAGTCCCACCGACAGTATAGGAGGGTCCCCTTTCTCTGCATCCTCACTGGCATTTGCTATTCTCTGTCTTTTTCATAATGGCCAGTCTAATTGGGGTGAGATGAGAGTTCAGTGTGGTTTTGATTTACATTTTCCTGATGATGAGTGATGTCAAGCATTTTTTCATGTGTCTGTTGGCCATTTGTATGTCTTCCTTTGAGAAATGCCTATTTAGCTCTTTTGTTCATTTTTAAATCAGGTTACATGTTTTTTCACTGTTAAGCTATTTGAGTTCCTTGTGTATTCTGGATGCTAATCACTTGTTGGATGCATAGCTTGCAAATATTTTCTCCCATTCTGTGGTTTGTCTTTACACTTTGTTTCTTTTACAGAAGAATTTTAGTTTGATAAAGTCCCATTTGTTTGTTTTTTCTTTTGTTGCCTGTGGTTTGGGGGTCATATTCATGAAGTCTTTGCCTTGTCCTACTTTCTGAAGTGTTTCCCTTTTGTTTTCTTTCAGGAATTTTATAGCTTCAGGTCTTACATTTAAGTCTTTAATCCATTTTGAGCTGATTTTGGTATGTGGTGAGAGGTACAGGACTAGTTTCATTCTTCTATATATGGGTGTTTAGTTTTCCCAGCACCGTTTATTGAAGAGGCAGTCTTTTTCCCAATGTATGTTCTTGGTGCCTTTGTCAAAGATTGGTTAGCTGTAAGTACGTGGGTAGATTTCTGGGTTCTTTATTCTGTTCTACTTGTCTGAGTGTCTTTTTATGCCAGTATCATGCTGTTTTGGTTACTATAGCTTTGTGGTATAATCTGCAGTTGGGTAGTGTAATGCCTCCAGCTTTATAATAATAATAATAATAATAATAATAATAATAATAATAATAATAATAATAATAATAATAATAATAATAATAATTTTGCTCAGGATTCTTTTAGCTACTCAGGGTCTTTCATTGTTCCATATGAATGTTAGGATTGTTTTTTTCTGTTTCTGTGAAGAATGTCATTGGTATTTTGATGGTGATTGCGTTGGGCCTATAGATTGCTTTGGGTAGTATAGACATTTTCACAATGTTAGTTCTTCCAATTCAGGAGCATGGAATGTTTTTCAATCTTTTTGTGTCCTCTTTAAATTCTTTCAGGAGTGATTTGTAGTTCTCCTTGTAGAGATCTTTCACTTCCTTGGTTAAATTGATTTCTAGGTATTTTATTTTTGGGGTGACTATTGTGAATGGGCTAGCTTTCTTGATTTTTTTCCTGCTAGTTCTTTGTTGATCTTTGCACAATGATTTTGTATCCTGCAACTTTACTGAAATTGTTTATGAGCCCTAAGAGATCTTTGGTAGAATCTTTAGGTTTTTCAATATTTAAGGTAATGACATCTGCAAACAGGGACAGTTTGACTTTGTCTTATCCAATCTGGATGACCTTTATTTCTTTAGCTTGCCTGATTGCTCTGGCTAGTACTTCCAACACTATGTTAAACTGGAGTGGTGAGAGTGGGCATCCTTGTCCTGTTCCTGTTCTTAAGGGAAAAGCTTTCCACTTTTGCCCATTCGGGTTGATATTGGTGGTGGGTTTGTTGTATACGGGTTTTATTGTGTTGAGATACTTTCCTTCTATGCCCAATATGCCGAGAGTCTTTATTATGAAGGGATATTGAATTTTATCAGATGCTTTTTCTGCATCTATTGCATCTATGGTTTTTGTCCTTAATTTTGTTGATGTGGTATTTCACATTTATTGACTTACATATGTTGAACCATCCTTGCATCTCTGGGATGAATCCCACTTGATCATGGTGTATAATTTTTTTGATATGTTGCTGCATTCTTTTTGCTTATATTTTATTGAACATTTTTATGTGTATGTTCATCTTAGATATTGACCTGTAGTTTTCCTTTTTTGTTGTTGTTGTATTTTTGTCTGGTTTTGGTGTCAGTGTGATGCTGGCCTTATAAAACGAGTTTGAAGAGATTGGTATTAATTTCTCTTTAAAGGATTGGTAGAATTCAGCAGTAAAGCCATCCAGTCCTGGGATGGATGAGTCCTGGGAGAGTGCAGATTACTGCTCTAATCTTTCTGTTTGTTATTGATATATTCAGGTTTTCTATTGCTTCTTGGTAGTTTGTACTTGTCCAGAAATTTATCTTTTTCCTCCAGGTTTTCAACTTTGTTGATGTAGAGTTGTTTATAATAGCTTGTAATGATTCTTTGTATTTTCTTGGTGTTAGTTGTAATGTCTCCTTTTTTATTTCTGATTTCTGTTATTTGGGTCTTCTCTTTTCTTTTTTTAGTTAGCCTAGCTAATGGTTTGTCTATTTTGTTTATCATCTGACAAAACCAACTTTTTGTTTAATTGATCTTTTGTGTCCTTTTTTTTAAGGTCTCTATTTTATTTATTTCTGATCTGATCTTATTTATTTCTTTTCATCTACTAATTTTGGGATTGGATTGTTCTTATTTTTCTTGTTCTTTGATGTGTAACATTAGGCTGTTTATTTGAAATCTTTCAGTTCTTTTGATGTAAGTGTTTACTGCAATAAACTTCCCTCTTAGTACTGCTTTTGCAGTATCCCACAGGTTTGGTATGATGTGTCTTTGCTTTCATTACTTTCGAGAAATTTCTATTTCCTGTTTAATTTCTTCTTGGACCCATAGGATGTTCAGGACCTATGTTGTTTAATTTCCATGTGTTTGTATAGTTTCCTGAGTTTTGATTGTTATTGATTTCTAGTTTTAATCCATTGTGGTCTGAAAAGATACTTGAAATGACCTCAAGTTTTAAAAATTTGTTGAGACTTGATTTGTTACCTAATATGTGGTCTCTCCTGGAGAATGTTCCATGAGAAGACTGATGAGAAGAATGTATATTCTGTAGTTGTTGGATGAAATGTTCTATAGATATCTGCCAGGTCCAATCAGTATATAGTTTAAATATTGTGTTTCTCTGTTGATTTGTTGCCTAGAAGATCTTTCCAGTGCTGAGATAGGAGTATTCAGGTTCCCAGCTATTATCATATTGGGGTTTATCTCTTTTTCTTTTTTATGTATAATAGTGTTTGTTTTATATATCTGGGTCCAAAGTTGAGTGCATATATATTTATGATTGTTATGTCTTCTTGCTATGTAGGTCCCTTTTATCATTATATAATGGCCTTCTTTGTGTCTTTTTGTGGTTTTTGGTTTAAAGTCTATTTTTTCTGATATACAAATAGCTACTCCTGCTCAGTTTTGGTTTCCATTTGTGTGGTATAGTCTGTGTGTTTTTACAGGTGAGGTGAGTCTGTGGAAAACAGCATATAGTTGGTCTAGCCTTTAAATCCAATCATCTGGTCTGTGTCTTCTCAGTGGGGAATTTAATCTATTTATGTTTAGGGTTGCTATTGAAAGGTATTTGTCTTACTCTTGGCATTTTATTGAGTTTCACTTGGATTTTTAAAATATCTTTTGTTCCTTTCTTCCCTTTTATTGTTCATCTTCAATGTTTGTTGGTTTTTTGTGGTGGTAATGTGTAGTTTGTTCTCTTTCTCATTTCCATTTTTGTTCTACCAGTGGATTTTTTTTTCTTTCTTGTGTATTCATGGTAGTGATTATCATTTTTGGATTCCAGATGCAGGACTCCCTTGAGGATCTCTTGTAGGGCTGGTGGTGTAGTGGTGAACTCCTGCAGTTTTTGTTTCTCTAGGAGATGTGCTATTTATCCCTCATTCCTGAAGGGTAGTCTTCTTGGGTATAGTGTTCTTGGCTGGCAGTTATTTTCTTTTAGTATTTTGAATATGTCATCCCATTCTCTTCCTGCCTGTAGAGTTTCTGTTGAGAAGTCTGCTGTTAGTCTGATGGGAGCTCCCTTATAGCTAACTTGGTGCCTTTGTCTTGCTATTTTTAAGATTCTCTTTTTGTCTTTGAGCTTTGCCAGTTTGACTATAATGTGTCTTGGAGAGGACAGTTTTGGACTGAATCTGTTTGGTGATCTTTGAACTTCCTGGATCTCAAGGTCCATGTCTCTTCTCATACCTGGGACATTTTCCCTTATTATTTCATTAAATAGATTTTCAATAGCTTTTCCTTTCTCCTTCCCTTCTGGAACACCCATGATTCAGATGTTTGTGTGCTTAAGGATGTGTTCTAGCTCTCAGATTTTATTCATTTTTAAAAATATTTTTTCTTCTTTTTTTTGTCCACTTGGGTTATTTTCAAAAAGACCATCTTCTAGATTAGAAATTTTTTCTTCTGCTTGCTCTAACTTGCTACTTAAGCTCTTGGGTGTGTTTTTTATTTCACACCCAAGGAATGAATCCTTGAGTTCCAGGAGTTCTGGTACACTCTTTTTCAAGGTATTAATCTGTGTAAATTTCCTCCTTCATATCCTGTATACATTTTTTTTCTCATTTCATTGTTTTGTCTAAGTTTTCTTGTATCTCATTGATTTTCTTTCAGATTGTTGCTCAGAATTCCTTTTCAGCCATTTTAAAGGTTTCCTGTTCTATGGGATCTTGTACTTGAGGATTATTGTATTCCTTTGATGGTGTCATATTTTCTTATTTTTTCATATTTGTTTTTTCTCCACATTGATGGTAAAGCAGTTGCTTCTTCTATTACTCTGGAGTGGGCTTTGAGGACAGAGACTTCCTCTTGTAGCTGTGTTTTTTATTGACTGTTGAGTGGGGTCTTTTAGTATTGGTTCTGGGTAGATGCATTAGTGTAATCTCCATGTGGGTTCATCTGTATTCGGTGTTGGAGTTGCATGTGAATGCCTCCATGGCCTAGGCACTGGGGCACTTAGTTATTCTTTGCTGATGTTAATGACATTTTGTTGGATTGTTGAGGATGTGGGCAAGCTCTTGAGATATAGGCAGAAGTGCCTGGGAGCCCTATTCCTCTTTCTCTGGAGGGGGTGATCCTGGGTGGGCCTGTAGGTACTGCAGGTAATGTTTTGTGATCTTGATGGGTGCAATGGGGTAAATTGGAGCTCCTCAGTTTGAATCTATTTGGATAATTGGCAAATGAAAGACATGCCTTATTATAATCAATATTTTCTTACACTACATATTCTATTGACAGCAATGAACAAAAGGAATAAAACCTAAAATGTGATTATATGCAAATGCTGTAAAATGGGCAGATGCTTCTGTAATAATGTAAGTTTATACATTTTGAAAACAAAAAATTCAGATTATTTTCCTATATTTTAAAAAGTAGTTGCTCTAAAATATTCAATATTTCCTATTAAAATTAACTGAGAAAATACAGATCATATCAAAAGTTATATAACATTTTACGAAAGCTGACCATTTTGCTTTATTTTAGCAACTTTAATTGAATATTATTACATATTTTTATAATAAAACTATTCATCATTTTAGCATTTTTTCTTTTTCTTTTTCTTTTTTGAAAAATTTTATTTTGTCGATATACATTATGGTTGATTATTGTTGCCCCTTACCAAAACCTCCCTGCCTCCTCACTCTCCTTCCTCCCCCCCAACAATGTCCTTTCTGTTTGCTTGTCATATCAACTTCAAGTAATTGTGGTTGTTATATCTTCTTCCACCTCACCTGGTTTTTTTTTGTTGTATATGTGTGTGTGAATTTATATATTAATTTTTAGCTCCCACCAATAAGTGAGAACATGTGGTATTTCTCTTTCTGTGCCTGGCTCGTTTCACTTAATATAATTCTCTCGAGGTCCATCCATGTTGTTGCAAATGGCAGTATTTCATTCATTTTTATAGATGAGTAGTATTCCATTGTGTAGATGTACCACATTTTCCGTATCCACTCATCTGATGATGGGCATTTGGGCTGGTTCCAACTCTTGGCTATTGTAAAGAGTGCTGCGATAAACATTGGGAAACAGGTATACCTTCGACTTGATGATTTCCATTCCTCTGGGTATATTCCCAACAGTGGGATAGCTGGGTCATATGGTAGATCTATCTGCAATTGTTTGAGGAACCTCCATACCATTTTCCATAGAGGCTGCACCATTTTGCAGTCCCACCAACAATGTATGAGAGTTCCTTTTTCTCCACAGCCTCGCCAGCATTTATCGTTCATAGTCTTTTGGATTTTAGCCATCCTAACTGGGGTTAGATGGTATCTCAATGTGGTTTTGATTTGCATTTCCCGGATGCTGAGTGATGTTGAGCATTTTTTCATATGTCTGTTGGCCATTTGTATATCTTCCTTAGAGAAATGCCTACTTAGCTCTTTTGCCCATTTTTTAATTGGGTTGCTTGTTTTCTTCTTGTACAGTTGTTTGAGTTCCTTATATATTCTGGATATTAATCCTTTGTCAGATATATATTTTGCAAATATTTTCTCCCACTCTGTTGGTTGTCTTTTAACTCTTTTAATTGTTTCTTTTGCTGTGCAGAAGCTTTTTAGTTTGATATAATCCCATTTGTTTATTTTTCCTTTGGTTGCCCGTGCTTTTGGGGTCGTATTCATGAAGTCTGTGTCCAGTCCTATTTCCTGAAGTGTTTCTCCTATGTTTTCTTTAAGAAGTTTTATTGCTTCAGGGTGTATATTTAAATCCTTAATCCATTTTGAGTTGATTTTAGTATACGGTGAGTGGTATGGGTCTAGTTTCATTCTCCTGCATATGGATATCCAGTTCTCCCAGCACCATTTGCTGAAGAGGCAGTCCCTTCCCCAGTGAATAGGCTTGGTGCCTTTGTCAAAGATCAGATGGCAGTAAGTGTGTGGGTTGATTTCTGGATTCTCTATTCTATTCCATTGATCAGTGTGTCTGTTTTTATGCCAGTACCATACTGTTTTGGTTATTATAGCTTTGTAGTATAGCTTAAAGTCAGGTAGTGTCATGCCTCCAGCTTTATTTTTTTTATTTTTTATTTCTATTTTTTTTTTTGTCCTTTTCGTGACCGGCACTCAGCCAGTGAGTGCACCGGCCAGTCCTATATAGGATCCGAACCCGCGGCGGGAGCGTTGCAGCGCTCCCAGCGCCGCACTCTACCAAGTGCGCCACGGGCTCGGCCCCAGCTTTATTTTTTTTGCTCAGCATTGCTTTGGCTATGCGTGGTCTTTTATTATTCCATATAAATATCTGGATAGTTCTTTCCATTTCTGAGAAAAATGTCTTTGGAATTTTGATGGAGATTGCATTGAATTTGTATATCATTTGCGTAGAATAGACATTTTCACTATGTTGATTCTTCCAATCCAAGAGCATGGGATATCTTTCCATCTTCTTGCATCCTCTCTAATTTCTCTCAGCAGTGGTTTGTAGTTCTCATTATAGAGATTTTTCACCTCCTTGGTTAACTCAATTCCTAGGTATTTTATTTTTTTGGTGGCTATTGTAAATGGGCAGGCTTTCTTGATTTCTCGTTCTGCATGTTCACTATTGGAGAAAAGAAATGCTACTGATTTTTGTGTGTTGATTTTGTATCCTGCTACTGTGCTGAAATAATTTATCAATTCCAACAGTATTTTGTAGAGGTTTTAGGCTGTTCGATATATAGGATCATGTCATCTGCAAACAAGGACAGTTTGACTTCATCTTTTCGAATCTGGATGCCCTTTATTTCCTTCTCTTCTCTGATTGCTCTGGCTAGTACTTCCAACACTATGTTGAATAGGAATGGTGAGAGTGGGCATCCTTGTCTAGTTCCTGTTCTTAAAGGAAAAGCTTTCAGCTTTTCCCCATTCAGGATGATATTGGCAGTGGGTTTGTCATATATGGCTTTAATTATGTTGAGATACTTTCCCTCTATACCTAACTGATAGAGGGTCTTTGTCATGAATGAGTGCTGAATTTTATCAAATGCTTTTTCAGCATCTATAGAGATGACCATATGGTCCTTGTGTTTGACTTTATTAATATGGTGTATCACATTTATTGATTTGCATATGTTGAACTAACCTTGCATCCCTGGGATGAATCCCACTTGATCGTAGTGAATAATTTTTCGTATGTGTTGCTGTATTCTGTTTGCTAGTATTTTAGTGAGGATTTTTGCATCTATATTCATCAAGGATATCGGCCTGTAGTTTTCTTTTTTGGTTATATCATTACCTGGTTGTGGTATCAGGATGATGTTTGCTTCATAGAACGAGTTTGGGAGATTTGCGTCTGTTTCAATCTTTTGGAATAGTTTGTAAAGAATCGGTGTCAATTCCTCTTTGAATGTTTGGTAAAATTCTGCTGTGAATCCATCTGGTCCTGGGCTTTTCTTTGTTGGGAGCCTTCTGATAACAGCTTCAATCTCCTTTATTGCTATTGGTCTGTTGAAATTTTCTACATCTTCATGGTTCAGTTTTGGGAGCTTTTGTGTGTCCAGAAATTTATCCATTTCCTCCAGATTTTCAAATTTGTTGGTGTATAGTTGTGTATAGTAGTCTTGAATGATTCCTTGTATCTCAGATGAATCAGTTGTAATATCACCTTTTTCATTTCTAATTTTTCTTATTTGAATCTTCTCTCTTCTGTTTTTTGTTAGCCATGCTAATGGTTTGTCAATTTTATTTATCTTTTCAAAAAACCAACTTTTTGATTCATTGATCTTTTGTATTGTTTTTTGGGTTTCAATTTCATTCAGTTCTGCTCTGATCTTAATGATTTCTTTCCGACTGCTAACTTTAGGTTTGGATTGTTCTTGTTTTTCTAGTTCTTTAAGGTGAAGTGTTAGGTTGTTCACTTGCCATCTTTCCATTCTTCTGAGGTGAGCATTTAATGCAATAAATTTCCCCCTTAATACTGCTTTTGCAGTATCCCACAGGTTTTGGTATGATGTATCATTATTTTCATTAGTTTCAATGAATTTTTTGATTTCCTGCTTTATTTCTTCTTGGACCCATATGTCGTTAAGTAGAATGCTGTTTAATTTCCATGTGTTTGTATAGTTTCCAGAGTTTCATTTGTTATTAATTTCTAGTTTTAATCCATTGTGGTCTGAGAAAATACATGGGATAATTCCATTTTTTTTTGAATTTATTGAGACTTGATTTGTGACCTAATATGTGATCTATCCTGGAGAATGATCCATGTGCTGATGAGAAGAATGAATATTCTGAGGTTGTTGGATGGAATGTTCTGTAGATATCTGCCAATTCCAATTGGTCTGGAGTATTGTTTAGATCCTGTGTTTCTCTACTGATTCTTTGCCTAGATGATCTGTCTAATATTGACATTGGGGTGTTCAGGTCCCCTGCTATTATGGTATTAGTGTCTATTTCCTTCTTTAGGTCTAATAGAGTTTGTTTTATAAAACTGGCTACTCCAACATTGGGTGCATACATGTTTATGATTGTTATGTCTTCTTGATGCATCAGTCCTTTTATCATTAAGTATTGTCCCTCATTGTCTCTTTTCATAGATTTTAGTTTAAAGTCTATTTTGTCAGATATAAGAATAGCTACTCCAGCTCGTTTTTCTTTTCTGTTTGCATGGTAAATCTTTTCCATTCTTTCACTCTTAGTCTATATGAATCTTTATGGGTGAGGTGGGTCTCTTGTAGGCAGCATATAGTTGGGTCCTCCTTTTAATCCAGTCAGCCAGTCTGTGTCTTTGGATTGGGGAATTTAAGCCTTTTACATTAAGAGTTGTTATTGAAAGGTGTTGTTTTATTCTTAGCATTTTATTGGTTGTTTGGTTGTCTTAGGTGTCTTTTTTTCCTTGCTTTCTGATTTACTGTTTGGTTTCTGTGTTTGTTGGTTCCTTAGGTTGTAGATAGCGTTTTTGTTTGTTTGTTTTCTCTTCATCAATGCCATTTTTATTGTAGTAGTGGGTTTTGATTTTTCTTGGGTTTTTATGGCAGTGGTAGTTATTTTTCAGGAACCAAACCCAGTACTCCCTTGAGGATTTCTTGTAAGGGTGGTCATGTGGTAGTGAACTCCCGCAGTTTTTGTTTGTCTGAAAAATATACTATTTGCCCTTCATTACGGAAGGATAGCCTTGCAGGGTAGAGTATTCTTGGCTGGCAATCTTTGTCTTTTAGTATTTTGAAAATATCATCCCATTCCTTTCTAGCTTTTAGGGTTTGTGATGAAAAGTCTCATGTTAGGCTGATTGGGGCTCCCTTATAGGTGATTTGATGCTTCTCACTTTTTAAGATTCTCTCTTTGTCTCTGAGTTTTGCGAATTTGACTATAACATGTCTTGGAGAAGGCCTTTTTGGGTTGAATACGTTTGGAGATCGTTGAGCTTCCTGGATCTGAAGATCTGTGATTTTTCCTATACCTGGGAAGTTTTCTGCCACTATTTTGTTGAATATGTTTTCAATACTATCTCCGTTTTCCTCCCCTTCTGGAATACCCCTGACTCGGATATTTGAGCGCTTAAGGTTTTCTGATATCCCTCTGATTTTCTTCAATGTCTTCGATTTTTTATTTTTTTTGGTCTGCTTGTGTTATTTCAAATAGCCGATCTTCAAGTTCAGAGATTCTCTCTTCAACTTTGACAAGCCTGCTGGGTAAACTCTCCGTTGTGTTTTTTATTTCACTGAATAACTTCTTCATTTCAGCAAGTTCTGCTACCTTTTTTTTTCAGGACATTGATTTCCTTGTACATTTCCTCTTTTAGGTCCTGTATCCTTTTCCTCATTTCATCATGATGTCTAGCTGAGTTTTCTTGTATCTCATTCAGTTTCCTTAGAATTATCACTCGAAATTCCTTGTCAGCCATTTCAAGGGCTTCTTGTTCTATAGGATCTAGAGTTTGAGATTTATTAACTTTTGGTGGTGTACTTTCTTGATTTTTTGTATTTCTGGTATCTTTTTTTAATGTTTATCCATTGTGGCCAGGGGTTTCACAGTGCACTGGTTTGAGACTATTGACTAACTAAGATGTTGCTGTGGTTGCCAATTTGGTATGGCTACCTCCGTGACTGCTCAGTTGGCCTGTAGTGCCTTGTGTGTGGTTGCCTCGGGTCTTGGGCCTCTCCGGGAAGCCACCTCTCTGGTCAGCTTGGACTCTGCTGGGCTGCTGGATCATGGGGTGGTACCACAGGGTGTGTGATCTCTGCTGAGCTTCCACTTACCGTGCAGGACTTCTCCCTGTTCCCTGCGCTCTGGCAAGGGCTGTTGGATCACACAGTGGTTACCCCACAGGGTGCGTGGTTTCTGTCAAATCTCCGCCTCCCTAGCCGGACGTCTCCCCACTCTGTGCGCACTGGGCTTGGCTGGGACGTGTCTTCTGCAACCCTCGTCTATCAGCTGGGCCTTCAAGACCCTGCTCGGCACCGCCTCACCCAGGAAGTCTACCAGGTTTCTGCTAGGTGCAGACGACTTGTAGCTCTGGGTGTCTTTGTAGCACTGTGTAGATCTTTCTTGGGACTTATCACGTTCCTCCTGGTATCGTGGTTATTTGTGTACTTGTCTTATCTCCCACACCAGAGCGTGAGCTCCTCTGGGGAGGAGCCCACAGCAAATGGTTCACCTTTGAATCCCTCTGGCGCAGACCTTCTCCGGTGCCTGCCCGCAGTCAGCTCTCCGGCAGGTTCAAGCGAACTCTGGAACTCTCTGACCACACTATTCCTAACCATAAATCAGTTAGGTGTTTTTCCGAACTGGTGGCCACAGAGATGGTATCTGCCTCCCGGTAACAGGAAGTTTACTGGGTGCTGGAGCCCATAGTGCGGTGGAGTCACTGTTGGCTCAGCCCGTACTTCCTTGCCCTCCCAACACTGGCTGGGGTCACCCCATGCCACCAGCCCTGCAAGAGAACCACGGAGGGAGTGGGAAGGCGGGCTGGCCCGCAGGCCCCGGGAAGTCCCGCGCCGGGGCAAGCAAGTGGGAAGGCTCAATGAGGAGCCGAGCCGGATGAGGAGGACAGGCTTGGCCAAGCCAGGCCAGAGCCGCCACCACCTGAGAAAATGGAGGCAGCCCTGGGGCCGGTGAGTGGCCCGGTGGGGCAGGCGGAAGCCAGGCGGGCATCCTCCCCCCGAGCAGGGCCGGGCCAGGGGTCACTCGCAGGGTTGTGCCGGGTTGGGTGGCTCCCTCTCTGCCTCTGTGTTGTCACCATCGTCATTCTTGGCCGCCGCCGCCTCGGGCTGCTCACTCGGTCCCACTGCGCGGCTCAGGCACTCCCAGGAATCTTCTTTTATGCTTGCCTGAAACCTCAAATCCTGAATAGGGCAGCTGGGTGCCTTCAGCGTGGCCCCGGCCTCTGGGATCCTGGCAGCGTCCACTGCAGCCCCGGCGCTGTGTTCCCTGTTTGGAGACTTACTTTTGCAGCTAAGAAACAGTTCTTTTCCAGCTCCATACTTCAAAGCTGTTGCCTGTAAATGAGGCAGCCTCTCCTGTCAAGGGCAAAGTGGCGGTCAGCCCCCACGACTGGCCACCAGCAGTGGTCCTCCCATAAGAGACAGCAAGAGGAATGTCCACAAGTTTTCCAGCTGCCTAAGGCCCAGTGGCCGCCTTTTCCACTTTAGCTACTCTGTGCCAACCGCCGCAGTCACCGCCATCTTAGGATCTGTGCAGCTATTAATTATGAATACCATTTCCGCACTTCCTCACAGCATACATAATTTGAGATCTGATTTTTTTAAAAAAATTTGCTGCCCTTCTAGGTTGACACTTAGTGATGTGGCAAACCAACCTTTCTCTTTTATTCCTTTTTTTTTTTTTTGGCCCATCATTTTAGCATTTGATGTGCATCTGGAAGACAAAGAATCAGTATCCTGTTTCATGCTTACTTGTCTAACTCTATTGATACACAAATTTAAGAATAATGAATTAATGAGTATTGCAACATGTACCCAGGTACCAAATGCTCTATTAACAAACATTTCAGGAATCATGACTTGGAAGACAAAGAGAAGCTGAATGATGGATTTGACAAGTCAATTAATTTTTTTGTCTTTTTTTCTGATTCAAATTCTTTCCACTTTCTGAGCGGTTGTTGCAAAATCACAGGCAGTGAGTGGCATAACCCACTGACCTTGAGGGCATTTGGAAGTGACCACCTCTTGTTTCAAGGACACGGTGCAGAGCCTAGTTGAATGGTGTTTCTCATAAAAGTGAATGTTTGTGCTCACAGATAGTGCTGCGTCAGCCTGATAGCCAAATCTCCAAAGATAGAAGTACTCACATTTCCTTGAATAAATACATTCTTTTGTGTGTGTTGTGACATGTGTGACTCTCTAAAGCTCTGGGTACTGGGCAGCGAGCCCTTTGGCCTGGGTCTAGCCACTTCCATTATGCATGTGGGTGGCTTCAGTTCAATGGATAGAACAGAATTAGGAGAAGAGACGTCAAAAGTTCCTCCGAGTCTGGAGCTTGTTGCGTATTTGTGTCAATCTCTCTGGGGGTTGGGCTTGCCTTAGGATAAGTTGTCCATGAGGTGGACTTTGCTTGAGGCGAGTAACATCTCTTCTGATGCTGCTGATAAAATAATGTGTCCAATTTGAAATCCCAGGACCTCAGGGAGGTGGGTAAACTGGTGAACATGGGTCTTATGTAGAATAGTATGCAGCACAATGCTGCGCTGGATGGGTGGAAGGATGGATGAATGAAGAAAAAAGTATACCTCTGCAATTATTCTGGATCTGATATTTTATGGGTCTTTCTGATCCCCAAAGTTCCTACATATCTATCCCTCAGAATGTAGGTTGCAGGAGATGATGGTTTATAGTTAAGCTAAATATTGGCTTAGGTGATGCCGGAGTGAACAAACAGGATGTATAGAAGAGTCTCCTGAAACCAGAGGTATTATCCGGGGTCGTTTCTTACAGCTTGGGCATACTTGGTAATAAATATCTGCAGTGGGACAAGTAGCGTGAAATCAGCCCAAATTAGTGGAAGTACATATATAGGATGGGGTTGAGGATCACTCCCCTCTCCCCCATATTCACAGTGGGACCCCTGGGCAGACAGGCTTCTTTCTCCTGTATTGCTCATTCTATCCCCTCTTCTGCTGCCAAGGGGGCTGGTTAGGGCCAAGGCAAGCTCATCCCCATAGCTTGAAGCCTATGTTGGAGGAAGGGCCTTAAATAAATTACAAATAGGATGGTCTTGCATTTTTACAATAAAATTATTTTAAAACTTTGCACCTTTTTAGTGCTATGGGACAGGCTCCTAGTTGTAGCTCTGTTGAAGTGAGTGTTGAGGAGGGAGATAGGGAAGTTTTGACTCAGTGTGGACAGGTTTGTTAGAAAGACCCACTTCCCCTATTTTACTATTGTGAATTATGCCTAAGTCAACATGATCGAATTTATATTGAGGAAATGTGAACACACACATATGTTAGTTAAAGAACATATTTTCCTCTTGTGGATATGTAGGTAGAGTCTGAAGAGGGATCCTGGTCATATTAATTCAGGCTTTGCTTTGCCTACAGAATAATTCCAAGCCACCATCTACAGAGAGTGTTATCAAAGGGATCTCAGTGTTAACGGTGACATTTGTGATTGGCTCTGTGGGGGCTTGCCCCCCTCCCTGGTAGCTGCTGAAATTGAGCTGTCAGATGAGGAAGATGAAATGCTACTTTGTTCTATGGCTTGAGCTCCCAGAGGCAACGTTTCCAGATCATTTGACATTAGTTCAGAGAATGGGAAAGTATTTATCTTTTTTTTTCCCTTCTTTTCTAAAACTAAAAAAAAAAGTTCTCTGCTTGTTGATAAGTAGGAAGGGACAGCTCTCCAGGACAGCTAGCTGCCTGCATGTTTGAGGGAGATGTTCACTGGGTTGGTAGTGCCCACTGCAGGTGGTTCCCAAAAGGGAAGCCAGCTCTGTCCACCTTGGGAGTACCAGGGACTACATATTGTTCATCCACCCTCAAGCACCTCACTTCCTGGTCATCTTTATAGCTATGTTTCGCAAAGAGTGCTCCTTGGGACATTAGATGCACAAGTTGTGCCAAGGAGGGAAAGATGCCATGAGAAAAAGAAGTTTTCTGTGGCCAGATAAGTTTGAGAAGCACCACATGCTATATTTATGCCCCTCCTATTGATATACAAATTATATACCTATTTTAAAGGCTCTAAGGATTCCTGCAGGCAAGAAACTTAAGCTATGTTTAGGCTAGAATTTCCCCCAATTAATTTGAATTTTTGAAATTTTCAAAAAGAGTTTTGAATCTCTACTCTCTGGCACTTTACAAGGCACAGATGTGAGAGGTACAATGGCAGGTAAAGCAGATGGACCTTACGTGGTCTCATAAAGCTTACAGATAGATAATAAACCAGGTAACAAAACATTGAGTAATTGTGCATCATGATACATAGTATGAAGAATCAAGCAACATGCTACTGAAGAGTAATAGGAGGGGTGCAGCTGATGGGGGACTGGGAGGCCACTCTAACAGGAAACTTTTAGTTGAGAACCACAGCACGAGAAGGAGGCAGACGTGTGGCGTGCAGGAGAAAGAGATGGGAAAGCATGTGCAAAGGCCCTGAGGCATCGCAGTCTAGTTCTAAGAAAGCTTTGAAGACCTTCAGCCTTTGTAAATTATCGTCATGACCAGAGCATCTCCTAAGATATTTACAAAGAGTCTGATGCAAAGTGGACTATCACAATTGATCCCTTTCCTTCCTTTATTGATGGGATTCTAAACATGGGAACAGTCTCTGTCTTGGGCAAGCTCCATGGCTCTTGTTACTGCCATCATCTCAGACTTGTGTGGGGTGGGACTCTGAGACCATCAGCCCCCTCCCAGTGCAAAGGATCTGTCTTTGTTGCTCTCCAGCCACAGCCCCCAGTTCATATCAAGGTATGTAATTTGGACTCACTCAAAGTGCAATAAAGAGAGTACAAAAGTGTTGGAACTTCAGAGAGGAGTTCTCAAGCATCAGTGTATGAAAGAGACACCTGGAGAACTTGATAAAATGCATAGTCTGTGGGCCTACCACTCAGATTTGGAATTCATAAGTTGTGGGCCCAGGTATGTGAAGCATGCCATGTAGCTCTGAAGGGCATGATCTAGGACTCATCAAACTTTGTGAAATACCTTGAAACCATAGCGGTTATGCTCACAGAAGCCCAGAACAGGGCTGGGGGCTGGTCACTGGGTTTCCCTGAGGAAATCCAAACTTCTTATACATGCTCATTCTTTCTCTTGCTCCTCCAGAGTGGCAGAGGAGGTTCATGTGGGGTTCATGTAGATGGGAGATGACCTTGCCAGAAAAATCATGCACAAAGAAAACTGTGTGAGGAATCTTGCCACTCAGCAGGGTAAATGGCACACACACTATTCTGGTTCTTGGCTTGTTTATGCACGGTTTGTACATTTTTTGATTTATAAAGTCTATTAGGTACATCTTAAGAGCCATAGTAAACTTTGATTTAGAAGCCATTCCTTTTGTAATCTGGTGTGGTTACGATCTCCAAATCTGAAATATAGCAGCTGATGGGATGATAAATCAAGAAGTGAACTTATTTATGTATTCTTAAAACAAGAAAAACAAGGCCACGGTGTTTCTACAGGTAAATGAAACCCATACCTGTGAGAAGCCTGGTCTGGGTTGGAGCTTGGCCACATGGGTCAAGGAGCGTGGTCCACACCTCCTTCCTGGAAGCTGGCCTGGTCCCCTATCTAAGGGGTCCCTGCACCTGGACCTGGATTCCACTCTTCTCCTGGGAGTTGCTGTATCAGTTGTCTCCTTTTTCCCCCTTGGAATATAAGTAAATTCCCCAAGTCTCTTTCTTGCTACTGGTCATGCTGTCTTGTGCAACCTTAAAAACTCTCCAGTGACAAATCCCCTCCTCGTTTGCCTTTAGCATTAGTCTAGTTCTAAATCCTGCTTCCAGGACTCGCAAAGGGTGGCCCTCCTACTTCTCCATCCTAGCATCTTTCTCTTAATGCTCTTCCTGAAATCCTTCCCCTCTCCCCCTTTGCTCTGCCCTGTGACTTTCTTAACAGGATCTATTTTTATCTGGATGATCTTTTTTTTTTAAATTGTCTGTGTCTTCCTGACTAAAGTGAAAAACTAGTGAATCTAATGTTATCAGAAGTGAGGGTCTGGGGAGGTCAGATAGCTGGTCTCAACTCAGCCCATCTTCTACCAGGTTCTTGACTCCACCACAGGAAAGAATTCAAGACCAGAGTCAGAGAAGAAAACAAAAAACAGGTGTAATATAAAGAATAAGAAATACACTCTTCACAGGGAAAGTGCGGGCTGGCTCCAGAGAATGAGTGGCAGCCACAGCAAGTTTAATACAAATGTAAGAAATACACGCTTCACCAACAAAGTGTGGGCTGGCTTGAGAGAGTGAGCAGCAGCCTGCTAAAACACAGGTCTGACACAAAAAGTGAGAAATACACGCCACAGACAGTGTGGGCTGGCTCCAGAGACAGTGAGCAGCAGCCCTTCCTTCTTCCTGGATTTTACTGTTATAGTCTGGCTACCTATACATATTCATGCTATCCAATGAATATTCAACTAAGGGGTGGTTTCTAAGTTCCCTGTTATATAACACGTTATATAACATAGCCTTGCACATGCTCAGTTGGTCTCTTTGGAGCATGCTCATTGGTCACATTCCACAGAATGCACTTAAAATATGCTTGATGCTGTCTAGCGCCTCCACTGGAAGGTCATTCATAGGATAAACTCCTTTCTACTGAGCATGCTCAGCCACTGAAATTACATAAATCTGCCTCCTGCAGTCTCAATCTCCACATGCTGGTGCTGAAAATAGGTGCAAGAAGCAGCAGTTGCTCAAGACTCAGAGGAGGGGCTTGAGTCCTAGGGGAGTGGCCTGAAGCCCAACCCCAGAGAAAACTAGTACCTCCTATCTCATCAGGACTCTTTTCTGTCTTGATACAAGAGTGGAAAACAGTGCTTATGCAAATGGCCAATACATATTTACTATCTAAAGAAAAAATTCCTTCTCTTTCTTCTGGGTACTTGCGTATGTGGTTTCATTTGCCAGATGGTCTTTCTCTTTTCTGTGCACACTTTGTCTGCTAACTCCAACATGTCCTTAAACTTCCAGATCACAGGCCGCTTCCTCCACAAAGCACTCAGTCACTTCCCTCAGGACTTTCCAAGTTTGGGATGGGTTCTCCCACTACATTTGTGTTATCACAGGGCATTACAATTGCCCATTTACTTGTTTTATTTCTCTATAGACTCTAAGTTCCAGGAGGGCAGGGATCCTGGATTCCTGCATATATCTGAATCTTAGAATGACCCCCACCAGGCCTAACACAGTGCCTGTACTTGGTGGATATGCAATAAATATTTACTGAATAAGTGATTTTTCACCTTTTGCCTCTCTTCTCACATTTCTATTCAAACATCTCAAGAGTAGTCTATGCTTGTGTCTTCTGTTTTCTCAACCTTCCACAGTTTGACTCTTGAATCTGCCAATGGACTTCTCTGGGCAAGAGATCTTGAACCTTATGCTGCTGAACCTGACAGAGACTTTCCAGTCCTTATCTTCCCTGTCTTCCCTGTGGCATTTAACACTGTCAGCCAGTCCTCCTAGTTGCTCTATCTATAATGGCAACCATGGTGCCCAGGTCCTGCTGTAACATGCATTGCAATACAGATGCGTTTTGGCTAGAAGACAGCAGGAGATGTCACTGGTTACCTGGCAAATCCCTGTAGCAGGGAAATGGGTAGTGCCAGGACTAAACCTCATGCAAAGAAAGGAAATTTCATAAAGATTTTATTATAATTTCAGGGTTTGGGGCCGAGCCCATGGTGCACTCGGGAGAGTGCAGCTCTGGGAGCACGGCGACTCTCCCTCTGCGGGTTCGGATCCTATATAGGACTGGCCAGTGTACTCACTGGCTGAGTGCCGGTCATGAAAAAGACAAAAATAATAATAATAATAATAATAATAATTTCAGGGTTTGTAAATTCCCAAATCCCTTTCATCATTTCTGTCTTGCTCCCAGTACGACACTGTAACTTTCCTCATCCTTAGGGCAGGAAGGGTGGAGAATGCAGATGGTTTGCTAGATCTTTAGTCCTGGGTATGGGGGATTTTACACATTAATATTCCCAGGAAATATGAACAGACTCCTCTATGGCCCATGGTTAAAACTCAAAAAATTTTTCTTCTTTTCTAACCAATAGAAATTTTTACCTGTTCTTATTCTAATTTTTATCCTAATTCTAGGTAGGTCCTTGTTCAGATAGTTATTATTAGGTGAAAACAGACTTGGGTAAAAAGGGGACCTATTGCTTCACTTAATTTTTTTTTCTTTACAAGCTCAAAAATACCAGATAGCTGGAAAAAGACATTCTCCTTTCCTGCCTTATAGAAATTTCTGGAAGCAGATTTGTTTGACAGAGGTGTTCTAACTTAATTAGTTGGGAAGAAAAAGTACAAAAAAATCAATTATGCAAATGTCAGGCCACATCAGACACCAGGGAAAGGGTGACAATATAACATTTTGGATGCATTTCCAATTCTATTTTAATATTAGACCTTTATATGATTATATATAGCAATAATATGCCTTAACACTCTTTGCCCTCTCTCATCCCTAAGAGGGTCCCCAGTCCTCTCTACTGAACAATCTGACCCTTCATTTGGTATGTTAGCAGATTTGAGGTCACTTGTTCTACCCTCAAATATGTTTTAGTAGAAATTACTTAAAAACCATGGTCTTGGTTTCTTTTACAACTTAATTTTAGGGTTATGACCCTCGAATTAATGAGAATTTTTCTTTCAAATGCATCACATCCATTGAGAAACTGAGTCCACTCAATATTATTCTTTCCAGGACCTCATTTCCCCTATTATCTGCTCATTCATTAGTTAATTTACTCACTCATCCAACGTAGGACTATCGGTGCGAGGACACAGGGAAGATCGTCTTTTCTCAGCTATCTTTTATTTCCAGGGTGAGAAGCTTTGGAGTTCCAGTGTTCATTTTGTCTCTAGCTCAAAGGAAAAGTTCTTGCTGCACTCATGGCAAGGTTAGAATGACCTCTCATCATTCAGGAAGAAGAAAGATTTGATAGAACAGATTTATTTCTGCTCCATCCAAGTTTATTTCCGAGGACACCATCCGTGGCAAAGCGTGGTAATTGGAGGTCTGCAGTGATATGTCAAGTAAGACTTGGAGCCTCTAGCAATTCTACTTAGAAGTCAGACAGTGGCCTGAGAAGGCTGCCTTTTCCCAGATATTGGAACTGCCAGAGTCAGGATTCTGTGAAATGATCTCTTGGTCTTGTCACCTTGGGTTAAGCATTAGAGCGTGGCTCTGATGGTAGGTTTTGGTGTCAGGGCTACTGTGAGACAACCACGAGTGTCTAGAGCGATCCTTCAGGATCAGGAGGAGAGGAAGAGGGAGGACCAGGGGAAGACGGGAAAACATCAGGGCTTGGTTGGGGGATCGGAGCTGGCTGCACACACCACTGGCTGCACTTTTCCAGGGCAGATAATAGGGTTCCTTGATCTTGTAAGCGCTGGGGAGCCCTCTGTAATGTTCTGGTGTAAGACAGTGGGTCCAGCAGATAGCTGGCCACCTCCGCCTGCCTCTGGTGTCGGTGCCTCTCTGTCCTATAGCTTTGTCATGGTGGTGGTTGTTTTTTAAATCACAACTTTACTGAGATGTAATTCACATCCCATGCAATTTACTCATTTAAAGTGTACAATTTGTGGTTTCTAGTACATTTGCAGAGTATAATTGATTTCAGAACATCTTCATCACCCCCAAAAGAAACCTTGTACCTTTTATCAGTCACCTCCTGTATATTCCCTCCCCAGCTCCTGGCAACCACCCATCTGCTTTCTGTCTCTTCCCACAATTTATTTGTTTATGCTTTCTGTCTGTCACGGACACTAGTCTATGAGCTAGATGTGGTTAGGAACCACATCAGTTTTACCTCCGCTCCAAGTACTCAATGTGTAGTTGTTAAAAATAACACAGAAGAGCGTTGCTTCCCCACAGTGTCACCTTCTGCCACTTGAGGATGTCTTCTCCCTGGAATTAAATTTTTGTTTCCTCCTGCTGAATTTGCCCTTCTGCCTCCCTTCTTAAATTATCTTATTTGTTTTCTTTTTGGTCTGATAAGAAATGATAATAGATTTCATTAGTATAACATGCCTATGTGTGTTCTTGGGGATACAGAAATATTGTTATCTGATGGGATGAGCTTTCTCTTCCATTTTTTCCCGGCTGTTGAGGAAATGAGTCCTTATTCGAATATTAGGTTTGTTCACTCCCTTCTCTATCATGGGAGGCAATTTGTGGGTTTGCCAAAAGCAAAAGGTGTTAATCCCAACTGCCTGTCACTTAAAGAACAGAGTTACTATTTACAACCACAAGACTTGTTGTAGGAGGAAAGCTGTACGTATTGGACAAAGGGCAGGAGAGTCAAGCTGTCTGGGAATCAATCCCAGTGTTCCCACTTCTCTAGCTGATGCACAGTCATTCTGGTCAGGCATCTCACCTCCTCCAAGAGGAATTGGAGACATGTGTTCCACTGGTGAGATGCCACCGGATCAGACCATGGCCTGACAGCCACAGCTGGTTTCTTACGTGGGTTGGTGTTCTACGTTCTGCAGGATGAGGGATGGCACTTGAGAGTCCTGGACATGCAGATGTTGTTCAGTGAGAGCATGGGCAACCACTCTCTGCCCATCACTAGCAAGCAGGCCACAGTGTTGATGTCAGGAAAATGGGAACATCTGTGTTTACTACCATGGCTACAACCTCAGGGAGACACTGAATGGAAAAAATGGCATGGATCTTCAAATAATCAGGGTTCAGAACAACCAGTACTACCTCTTCTTTGTCTTTTACTAAGCTACCTCCATGATATTCTGAAATTCGGAAGGAAAACTGGTGTGTGTGTGTGTGTGTGTGTGTGTGTGTGTGTGTGTGTGTGTGTGTGTGTGTAAATCACTCTGCATTAGAATTTGCAAGTTGTTTTTCCTCCTTTATGACAACCTTTGAAGATGGTTGAGTATAAGCTGCCTGGAATCTCCTCTGTAGCATCCTGAAATATTTTCTTTCTTTTGTTGGCAACTGGCCAGTACTGGGATCTGAACACTTGACCTTGGTGTTATAACACTATACTCTAACCAACTGAGCCCACTGGCCCACCTTCTGAGATATTTTCTGATGGCCGGTCTACTAGTTTCATGTGGAAATGAGAAATAGGAGAGCCTCCTGAGGGTGGGGGTCTTAATCCAGCCAAACCTGGTCCTCTTCCTCCCCGGTTACTCTGTTTTTGTACTGAGGGTTAATGTGTTAACATATTTGGACTGGATTTTGTCAGCCTTCCAGTTGCATTCTACACGTCAGGAAGACACACAGAAGACACATAACCAAACAAATACATATCTATTTGCAAATGTTGTCATGGTATGTAAAGAATATTAAATGCGAGGTGTGGGATGGAATTGACTTTAGATAAAGTGGTTAAAAATAAAGATTTGGGGGATGGAGTTTATTGTGTAGTACCCACTCTCTCTGGATGTTATATTTTGTTTTTGGTTGATTTCCTGATATTGGCTGATTTTTTTTCTTGTAACTTGCCCCATTTCCCAGAGATTGCAGAAAAGCAAGAATAAAAAAAAAACAAAAACCAAAAACAAAAACAAAAACTCAACCACAAAATGGATAAACTGCCTGGGTAGTTCTAGAATGCTTTGAAATGGTTTATTTTTTGTTGAGTGTTAGACACTCACAAATGAGCTGAAAGACGATTTACCCACAGACACTCAGCATCAACTCTCTCCCTCCTTGTGTATTTAATCAAACAGCCCATAATAAATTAGCCGTGATTCGTCTGGACACCAAATACCAAGTCATTCTCCTAAGTGACCCGGATTGATTTCCATGTGTCGCAATTCATCAGGGTGAAGTGGCTTCACTGGCCAGGAGTCTGAGTACCCTAACACATTTCTGCTCTCATTTTCACTCTAACCAGCAGAAGACATTTGGTGTTCTGCCTTAGATGATGAGCCTCACAATTAGTGGGAATGGAAATGCCAAACTAAGGTCCTTGGATGGACTGGCTTTTTTGGAACAGAAATCCTTGGATGGACTGGCTTTTTTGGAACAGAAAGGGCTTGAGAGCAACTGGGGGAAACAAGATGGAGCCTGTACCCAGGAGAAGAAGATGGGGTATCTGGCTGCATCCTGCATCCCATGCCCTTTGGATACCGGGCACATGTGGTCCAGAGCTGCATCACTTGGGAGTAGTTGTGTGTTATATCACGTTTGCTGGATTAAGTAAGTGCTGAGCATCGGTTAATAGCTCACATGTGTAAAGCCTTTACAATGTGCCAAACTGTTTTCTAGGTGCATAACAAGAACAACTCATTTAATCACTCCAACCTCTGCAGGAGGTAGGAAGATAGCACTGTGACCTCCACTTTGCAGATAGTGGAAATGAGGCATCCAGAAGGTCACACAGTGAGGCATCGGTGGTGCGAGTCTTCAGTACTAGGCTCATCTAAAGGATGGGGCTGATTTCTAGGTCTATGGATGGAGAAGCCCACTTAAACCACAGCAGTGGAACGTTCAGGTTAACAGGAAAAAACCTCCCAGATGGAAGGGTTCTACTATGTTTCAATGAAATCATTATCATCACCAGCATGATCATCACCATCAACAACACTGTCACCACTGTCACCATCATCATGTTCACCATCACCTATAATAATTGAGGTCGATGTGCCAGGTGTCTTGCCAAGCACATCATGTCCATAATCTTAGTTAAATCTCACGTCTCTCTTCTTAATTAGGGTCTTATGCTTGAGGAAACTGAGGCCTAGAGAAGCTAAGTGACTTGCTCAAGGTCACACAACTAGGGAGGGGGATTAGAACCCACATCCTTTTTAATTCCACCATGAACACTCCTAACTGATCTGCTCTACAAGCTGTCACCAATACCCGATGGTTCACTTTTACCAGAACATAGATATGGTCCCATCATTCTCTAGCTCACAAACCTTCACCAGCTCCCCATTGCTGAATAATGAAATCTAAAGTCCTTAGCATTGCACTTAAATGCAGACTTCCCTGTGCCCTTTCTTTCCTCGAATTCTTACCACACCCACTTCGGGTTGCAGCACACCAGGCTAGGTGCTCCATTCTCAGAACACATGGCATGGTCCTACCTCCTCGCCTTTGCCCATGAGGATTTTTCTCTCTGATATCTTGCCTCGCTCAAAGTCCAAGACCTCCTTGGGACACGTTTTCCTCTTCCCTCCCTGAACTTCTCTCCTTGGTGAATGTCTGGTGGAATGTCATATGATTTGCAATCAGTTCTGTCAACGCCCCTTCTATTTCACCTCTTCTTGTATTTTTAGGTAAAGTCATTGTCAATGTTGGTAGAGATGGTGCAGGTAGGAGCTTAAAGGTTATGAAGGTAAGTGCATGATGGTTTAAAATTTGAGAGTTAGACAGTAACGATGTGAGGGTGAGTTAGGGTCATCACTTTGTCCATCTGCTTGTGTCCTCAGGAATGAGCTGGCATCATTTGAATAAATTCCCCGTTTTCCTGCAGTTCCTTCTCTGCCTACCACCAGTACGAGTGTCTCTCTCCTGGACTTTCTCCCTCATCCACATTCTTCTTGTGTCCTTGCTTGATGATGGCCTTATGAACCCATGTTTTGAATTCAGTTCTGAAGATGTTCATTTTTTCACTCATTTCACTTAATAACTTAACCTGGTCTGGAAAGTCATGGCACCTATTCTCTATGCGTCCTGATGAGCGGTTGAAACCTCTCTCCTGGATTCCAGGCATCGGTCAAGGTAGGTAGAATGTCTCTGAAGGATCGACCGTCTCGTGTGGGCATCCTAGGAGTTAGCAAATGGGCTTTGGAAAAAAGATAAATTTGAAACCTGGTTTTGATTTTCTCTCGCTTGAGCAAGTCACTTACATTGGCTGATTCTGTGATTACTTCTCTATAAAATGGAATGAATGATGCTCTCTTCAGAAATTTTGGTAAGGATTAATGATAACAATGAATATTTTTTGAGGACTCTCTGTATTCTGGCCACTGTGCTAGGAACTTAGGTTCATCATGTCCTTCAATTCTCAGAACAGCTCCATGAGGTGGATACTTACCGTTCCTATTTCACGTATGGGGAAACTGAGACTTAGAGAGATAAAATAAACTCTCTAAATCAATTAAATGGTGGGACCAGGAGACTGTCTGACTCCAAAGCCATATCTCTTAGTCACTCAGCGTGATAGAGCAGGTCAGGTATTCAAGTAATGAATTCCCTTTATCCCTTCTTCACGACCTTTCTGTGTGATCTTTCTCATGGACCTCCTGCCATGGGGATGAGAAATAAGGGTTACTTTTTCTCCTCTTCTGTTCTTGACCTGGGTCTTTCTGTTTGGATAGTTTGGATAGAACAGGGTTCATCCTGTTCTGTCTCTTATATCTGAGGATTCTAGTGAAAGAACACGACATAATGTCAGTCATATTGCAGACATCACAAAGATTAAAAACCCATAGAGCTAGGAACTCAGCAGTTCAGTGGAAATTTCCACATTATGAGTAGGGTTTAAACTTGATCAGCCTTTTCATAGCACCCACATGTAGTGACATTCACAGAAGAGCATTTTATGAGATATGGAAACACAACACACAGTCACAACCTGAGTGTGTCTTCTTCACCTGACAAGCAGTGTGACCAAGCATCGAGATGCCTTTATTGTTGGTTATTCCTCTACCTGTTTTCTTTATTTCTTCTAACAAAAAAGTTCATGCACAGCTGGGTTTGCATATAGCTCATACAGTGGGTTTGAACCAGAAGATCTGGGTTCAAATCCTGACGTTGTTACTTACAGGCTGTATGCCCCGAACCTCCATTTCCTCATCTGTAAGATGAGGGTAATAATCAAACCAACTTTCTAGGATTGTCTTGAGGTTTAAACATGAGTTAGTACACATCAAGTCCTTAGAATAGTGCCTGGTCCCCCAGCAAGCTTTCAATAAATGCCAGCCATTTGACCATTCTGAGTGCTTAATAACTAGTCAGGTTAGGTTAGTGTCTGGTGGACAAATGAATGCTGAACATTAAAAGCATTTCGTATATTATGCTTAATAAATATGTTGGAGATCTTCAGAAAAATAATACAGTGAGTAAAAGTTGTAGAATGATGAATTAGAGATCAGCTAGAAGGGTATTTTATTCTTAGCATTGCCATTTTGTTTTCTACTCAGTGTAACGTTAAGTGACGTCCAGCTGTCTACATACTGTCTCGTGGTTCTCTGCAGTTGAGGTTTCCTTCCTTTGGTTGTTTACTCTGTCTGCTCAGTGAAGACCCCCTGACCACTCCCCCTGCCTCCCATGGAATTCCACGCATGTGTACAGTCATGGTCTTGAGATGGAAACCTTGTCACTCCTTTGTACTCCATCTTCAACTTCCACCCTTTCTTATTTGGGGCCACGGGAGGCAGCCTTTTCTACTCTCTATAAGCAATATGACAAAGCAAAACATGCCGGACTCTGCCAACACAGAACAAGCCTTTACAGCGTATCTCAGGCAAGGGCTCCTTTCCTGTGGAAACTTAAATAAATGACTTGGTGGGAGAAGAATGGCTTAATTCATGGAGCCCGAGCCACCCTTTATTGAGTTCGTCCTGTATCAGGTGAGGGGCACTTGTACTTACGTGGTCTGAAGCTTACCAGACTTCCTTGGAAGCATACAGTCATTTATTTATTTATTCACATCTTTCCACAGTATTTATTGAGTGGATTCTAAGTTCATGAAACTCTTCCAGGCAGCGGGTTCACAGCAATGAACACAAGAGACAAAAATCCCTGACCCTATTAATATTATATTCAATAGCATGGTTTCTCAGTCTTGGCACTATTGGCATTTCAAGTTGGGTAATTTTGTGTTATGGGAGCTGTCCTGTGCATTGTAGGACATCTAGTAGCATCCTTGGTCTCTACCCACTGGATGCCAGGAGCACCCCCTCCCGCAATGATGACAACCAAAATCTTTCCCAGCATTGCCCAATGGCTTCCAGGGGTCAAGATCACCCACAGGGAAGAAGGATTGTTCTGAACAGAGGGAGGTGATCATCTGTAAAACAGTGTAATGGAGGAAAATCTAACCAGGGGAGAGATAGGGGTCCCTGAGGTGTGGGGCTGGCAGTTTTACAAAGGGTGGGCAGCAGAGCCTCACTGAGCTGATATTTAGCCAGGATGTAAAGAGGCAAGGGAGTGAGTTCTCCGGACATCTGAGGCAAGAGGGATTGGGTAGAAGGAGTAGCGGGTGCAGGAAGATGTGTTTACTCAGGGTCGAGGCCAGACAGGTAATGGTAGTGGGGACTGGGGGAAGATGGCCAGGTAAGGCATTTCCAGTGAGGGACATGGGAGGTATTGAAGGGCCTTAAGCAGAATGGCATGACTTGACTTTTTATGAAGGATGCCCCGGCCACCAAGAGAATAGAAGGTTGTATGCGGCAAGGCCAGGTGCTGAGAAGATATTCATGACGGTGGTCCAGACTAGGGTGATGGGAACAGAGTGGATGAGAAGTGGGAGATTCTGGTTATGTCCTGAGGGTCAAACCAGGAGGACATACAGATGGGTTGGAGGTGCAGTGAAAGGGGAAGAGAGCCACCAGGGGTGACCCTGAGGCATTTGGTATGCAAGAAAGGAATGTCAACATTTCCATTCACAGCTGCTGAGAATGCTCGCTCTTCTCCCCAGCCTCAATGGGATGGTGAAGGTGAGCAGAGTGGTTCCTCTCCAGCTTTTTTATTGATGCTTTGACCTGAGCTCTTCCACCCCCTCTTCTACCTACAGTGTAGTCACTTTTGGATGCTAAAATGCCAGATTCCTGGGCCCCATCCAAATATATGGAATCAAATCACCAGGTGCAGAGTCTGAGAAACTGTATTGTACAGTAAAGCTCCAGATGATTATGATTTGGACACTGCTAATTTTCAGAGCTTCAGCCCCAGCGAATGCACCCGGAATAAATCTTAGCTTCCTCTAAGGGAGACTTAGTTTGTCTGGCTGTTTCCCTGGGCTCAATCTTGGCTCCAGTGTTTATCCATGCCCCCCACCCCCACTCCCCTGCAAGGCCTCTTAAGGCTCCTCTCTATGAAGCAGGTCTTGTCCCAAACCCTATCATGTGTATTTTTCAGCTTCTTAGGTTTGACGCTGTTCTTCTGATGAGCTCTTGAGGCTTTAATCCATAGCTTTTGGTGCAAATCTGAGTAACTTGTACAATGGGTAGATTTATAACCTTAGAACGGTAGAATTTTCATACCTACAGGGGACCTATGAGGGCGCTGAGTTCATTTGTTTCAATTTTTCCAGGTAAGAAAATGAAGGTTCAGAAAGAGAAGTAATTTTGTACAGTTTGACCCAACAGTAATACTGCTGGTTGTACTTGCCTTAAAATGATAATATCAGTTTTGCATCAGAACCTCTAGCCTTACAGCCCTCTGGAAAGCTTTTTCACTCTCACAGAAGCCTGTCTTGCCACATCTTCAATAGCTGCTTTTGTTTTTTAACTTAAGAAAATTGTTACTTTGTGTGGAGTGTCAATGCTTCACTTCTCTAACTCCCTCATATTTCAATCTGAGCATCTCAAGCTCCATTTTAGGGAAATCTGGGGGCTTTAAGGAGACTCTTGAAAGTTATTATATTGTTTTTTCGTTTTGCAAGTAAAGATTGGCTCCAGAAGGAGAAGCTTCACAAAGGCACAGGTGAGTCGCAGAGATGGTGGCAGCCCACCGCTGTGCCGTGAGCCTGGCTTTTTAAATCCTGCTGCTTAATAAACAATGTGCTAATAGGTTCTGGCCTGCCCTCTGGCTAAACAAGTAACAAATGGATACTTTAATAACTGGGTGATAATATGGGTCATCCACCTTGGTATATAACAGCCTCTGCTGAGGGATTCCACATTGGGATTATTTCATTATTCTGGAAGCATATATGCTTTATGAAGGGGACATATTTTATCACAATTATGAAGCTGACTTTATACTAAAAACAACCTAAATTACTCTCCTGAATAGTATGTTTTTAAATCTTAATTCTGAAAAATCAGGTATTGAGGAATAGATGAAATTGAGGAGTGTTACACTCTCTTTGTCCTCACACGGATTTGCCACTTCTCTACCCTGGGTGAAGGAGATGCAAAGGATTACTCAAAGCCCATTTCCTCTGAGCAGTCAGACACCCCGAAGGGGTTAACTTCCCGAAACCCTCAAGAGAGAGGCATTCCTCCTTTGGGAAATTAACACTGAGCTAGGGTACTTTCTCAGTATTTATTTTCCAGGCCAGAAAGTTACAGAAAAAGAACACAGGTGGGGTTATGGTTAAGTATAGTTTAACAATAGAAGCTGGTAACATCAGTGAAATAACAAAGTGACACATTCCATAATGCAATTTGCAAAGTGTTAAGTTGATCCAACAACAAAAGCTTGTTCTTAGCAAATACTGTGTTTTCCTACAGCAGTTTCCTCAGTATTTTTACATAACAATAAAGCAACTTTCTTACATATCAATCAGTAGGTTAACCTTCTCTCAGGGACATCTGTCCTTGAGAGCCAGGAACTTTGCTGTGTTACAATTCTATATCCACAACAGAGACTTTAGCCTGGGGAAAGTTTCCTGTCTTTTGCAAGCTTAACATTTCTATATGTAATTTTAAAAAGTTAGGCTAAACCTGAAACTACAGGGCTTTGGAAACCAGGCCCTGTGAAATACATTTGCTTTATAAATGTTAGTATACTACACAGAGGAAAAGTAAATCATCATCATCACCACCTCTAGCACCATCCCCATTATCACCAACACCACCATCATCACCATCACCATTATCACAACCACCACCATCATCTCCATCACCATCACCATTATCATGACTACCACCATCATCACCTCCATCATCACCATCACCACCACCATCATTATTACCACCACCACCATCATCACCTCCATCATTAACATTATGACCATCATCACCGTCATCACTATCAATGTCACCACCATTATCATCACCATGATGGTCATCTCCATCACCACCAACATCCCCATTATCACCACCACCACCATAACCTCCATCACCACCAATATCCTTTTATCACCACCACCACCATTATCATCATCACTACCACCATCCCCATTATTACCACCACCGCCATGATCACCACCATCATCATCACCATTGTTTTCATCATCACCACCATCACCACCATCATCATCACCGTCATCATCAGCAGCAACACCATCATCACCACTATTGTCATTTCCATCATTGTTAGCATCATCGGCATCACCATCATTGCTGTCATCAGCACAGCTACCATTTATTGAGTTAACATGTGTTTCATGTGTGCTGTATCTCAGGTGATCATCCTTGTAGCTCTATGTCAGGCAGGTACAACTTTTCTTATTTTATGGATGATATACCTAGAGCTCAGAAAAGTAAACTTTCTTGCCCAAAGTCATCTTGCCCAAAAACATCTACACCCCTGATTCTCTCTGGAAAATAGTAATTTCTGGCACCAACCCCCTCAGCATCGACTCCTATCTAATCCCGTGCCAACTAGGATTGGAACTACCTATTCAGAGATAAAGCTGCCAGAGGCACATGGAATGGGTAGCAGTGCTGAATTGTGTAGAATAGACCAATGAATAATTAATTAGCCATGATTGATCTAATTGGGCTGACTGCTTCTCTGTCAAAATAGAAAGAAAAGATAGATAGCTCCATCTTTACTTGGCAGGGAATGCAACCTCTTCTTGGGTTGGAATTACTGCCCAGAGAATTTGGTGCCAGGATGCTCAATTTTCTCTCATTAAAAAAAAAATAATGGCATGAAAAACTGGCATTACATGAAGTTTGCAGCAAATGGGTCACCAGTGTTTGACTTGAAGTGAAGACATCTCCTTTGGCTGGAGGTAAGGGTAGAGGATTTGTATCAATTTCTTCTTTTGATGGAGTCCTATCAAAATGGAATTCAGGTTCCTCCTTCCTTTCTCCTTCACTCCTTCTCTACTTGTCATTCTATTGATTCCAAAGCCCATATCTATCAAGAGGAGTGGTTAAAACAAATCAAAGCAAATAGCCTCCACCCATTCACCCAAGAGAGGAACTCAATTTTATTTTTCATCTGTCAGTCCCTTAACAGAATAGAGATAATTTCCCAGGTGAATCCTGTAAAGATCTGAATCCTGGCCTATTTCCGCCAAAGATCTGGATGAGGTTTTGCATTAGTAGGAAATAGGAGAATTACCACAGTCAGTTTTAGGTTGGTTTTGGAGATATCGCACACACCGCGACTCATTTATCTCTTTGGAACTTCTTGCTTTTCCATTATGGCGAGCTCCCATCAAAGCCCATGTCTTAATGGCTCACCTTCTGGGTGGATATGGGGGCAAGCTTCCCTGTTTGTAAAGGAAGTAAATTCCGCTTCAGAGATTGTGAGGAATAAGAAGCTGAAGTGTCTGAGTGCTGTAGAACTAAGTAAATATGGGGAAGAGATTTTTCAGAGCTGTTATTGATTGGGTGCTGAGAAGTCATTAAGTTCTAAGAGTGGCTTATTATAGCACTTGGGCCAAGATTAAAGAGGAGTTAAGCTGTGAATATCCATCAGGAGCCATGTCTTAGGTTTAGAGCCCTCTGCTGAGGCCCTCTTCCCCCCCAGTTCCCCACATCCCCCCTTCCCCTGTCTCCGGGTTGTCTGATGCAAGATACCACCAGGACATTTTCCAAGCTGGTTTATCTCTCTTTAATCGAACGTCCCTAGGAGCCCTGCGTGGGACGTCTTCATCAAATCACACATTTCCCCAAGTTAACACGAACTGTTCTCCAAGAGAAAAGAGCAGTGTAATTATTTTGCGAAGATCTGAGAACAAGCAGATTCGGGTGTAATGAGGATCCTATTAGGCTGATTGGCTTTGTAATGAACAACTTCCACTTTTTGTAGTGGAATCGAGGTCTTCCTTCAGAGTGGTGGTGTTAGGGAGACACAGACCTGTTTTTGGGATAGGCTCACCTCTTAACCTTAACATCGTGATGTCAAAACAGTAAGTGGACTCATGGGCTGGCATTTTTGTGAAAATAATAGTGCCTCATTTGTGTCCATATAATAAATACTTAATGAGCTCTCTACTTTGTCCTTCGTAATAAATAATCTGCTATCCAGTGCCTGGCACAGTGCCTTGGACAGGACAGTGCCCATAAATGGTTTTAATCACTATTCTGTGACTACACGTTTGCACCCTGAGACCAGGTGCCGTCTGGAATTTATCATTTTTTCAGATTTAGAAAGGTAATGTGCCTGTACTGTACATTTCATTGCACCTCCAGTGAGGTTTGGGGCGGCACTCCATAATCAAACATGTTAATATTTCTGCAAAAAAGTAAAAGCAGATATTCACAGTAGGTGGGATAATTAAACATCATGAGGCTGATGACATGGCTTTTCTTTAGGTCAAAAACATTCGAACATTGGAGATTTCTTTTGGTTCGACCTAATATAAAGAACCCCACGTTAGACCAGGGGAGACAGAGCCAAGTCAAATTTAAGCAGAAAATTTTAGTTTGCAGAGAGGTTTGGGGTTTTGGAATTTCTGATGGATGGCGTGGGCTTCTACTCACGCAGCCTAATTTGTCAGAAGGCACCTTGGCCTCTGTTCTTTCTGGTAACCGAAATGTAGTGGTTGGATGGTGCGTGTGTGTAAAAGAGAGGAAGTGGGGAGAAGGAAGGAGGGAGAGATTTGTTTCAGCTTCATTACTCTTTCTGCATGTCAAGAAGAACCTTGAGCCCCAAACCCCACCAGAAGAATCCCATCCATGGTCTGACATTTAGAAGTTTATTGGCTGAAATGAAAGAATTGTCAGTTTCAAAACACAAAAAGCCACTGGGAGATCAGGTGCTTCCTGCAAACATTTCTGCACAGTGACTCATGGCATGAAAAAAAAAAAAAAAAGCCTGCCTTGTTGTTCTATTAATTTAGTTCTGACTGCTGTTAGTTTTGAGGCTTGCAAGCTTCTCTGCAGAAATTAAAAGAATCCTCAGGAACCCCTCTGTGAAGTACCAATAACGAACCATGTTTGCAATGAAGGTTAAATGAAGATATATATATTAAAAAAAACGACTTCACAGGGTCAGATTGTTTCAACTCCCTTAATCTCAGAGATCCAAGTGCAAAAAACATCTACACCCCTGATTCTCCAATGAGGTTGAAACTGGACTCACCATCTTCTCCCAGCTTGCATTTCCACAGGGACCCCCAGCTCAGTGAACAGCATAAGTAGTCCCCCAGATGCTGATGCAGAAACCCTTCAGTCATCCTTGTCTCCCTACACCCTGTAAAGCCCCCAGTCCCAGGAACTCCACTTCCTGAACACTTCTTCATCTTTCCCCTTACATCTACCACCCCCAACATCCTTGATTCTTGGATTCCCCTCCTAGCCTCCTGCTACATTCCTCCCATCCATTGCACCCCTCAAATCCAGAGTGGACTTTTCAAACACACATCTGACCTTGCTCATCTGTAGTGTGGCTTTTAAGACCCTGAATTGTCTATCCTGCCTGTTTCCCCAACTCTTCCTGTTGCCCACCATGTACCCATTTAGCCAGGATTACTTAACCCCAGCTTTTCTGCCAACTCCACCATTCAATAGATCTTTCTTATTGAACCCTTCCCTGACTTGTTACACCAGGTAGGATCTCATTGTTCCTTGGTCTTTACCTTTCATGGCACTTATCACGCAATAATTACCCAATTAATTCTGTAATGACCTGCTCAGCCTCTCCTGCAACAGCCAGTCTGTAAGCCCCAAGAGGGCAGGGACCCTGCCTCTCTTGTTCCCAGCTACCTCCACTGGGTCTAGCACAGTGATGGCCCACGGGAGAACCTCGACAATGACAGGTGGATGAGAATTAGCCCTGAAGAGCCATTGAGTGTAGTCCTGCCTTTCTGGGTTCCTGTGAGTGCCGGCTGATGGGATTCCACTCTGATCCGGGAGCAGCTGTGGGGCCTGACTGGTAATTGAGCTTGTGCGAAAACATCCCCAGCTGCATGGATCTCAGCTTTGACTGGCACAGTGTTCTGTGGGGTAAGTGCCGATTGAGCTCGCAGGGCTTCTCAAGGACTGGGAGAAGTGTTCACTCTCCCCATTGGTTGTACAGACTTCCCCACCTAATCCCCTGGTGACTTGGATGCTGCCCAGTGCCAGGTTGCCAGCTCGGCATGTGTTAGACCAGAGCTGAGTTGTCTTCTCCAGTTGGTCCTGCTTCAACACTCATTACTTCCTTGGGAGGCTTTTAGCCTTCAAATATGCCTGCTTTTTGTGGATTTGGGGCTCTGCACACATGCCATCTTTGGGGAGAAGCTGGAAACACCTTTCATAGCATCTGACACCACGCTGTCTTTGCTCACGGGGGGCCAAGAGGTGGGGGACTCCTACACTTGGTTTAATTAAAGCCAAGGGGAATGCAGACGTAGGAAGCTATTTCAGATGGCACTACATTCATGTTGTAACCTGTCTTAGTGATCCCATTCCTCAAGCGGCAGATCTGGGAACATATAAATCCAGGCTGGTCCTTCCCAGTCACTTTTGACTCTATGGGGTAGATGAGGACAGGCCAGAGCTTTCCTGGGATAGGCCAAGAGAGGTATTTTTCTTTATTTCCACTCCTTAGAGGGGGAAGTCTGGAGGCTGTGATGATTCAATGATGTCAGCATACACAGAGCTGGGATGGGTTTTTAATGAGCTGGAAAGGGTTGTCTGTCTTCCTAGGTAAATGGAAATCCCCACATTGGCCACTGTTATAGACTGTGCTTGACGGGATTCAAAGGAGAATGAAGCAGGGCTGCCTTGGACTCATGTTTGCATTTTTCTGACAAAAAAGAAAGTAGGAGCTAAAGCATGAGTCTGCTCAGAAATGCTGCCAATTGAGACTGAGCACTTTTTATGTGCCAGGGAGTATGCTAAGTTCTATGAGAAACAGAAGTATGGTGAAGACACAGGCCCTACCTCCATCTAGCAAGTTGCTGTCATGAGGAAGAACCAGCCATTTGCATAATTAAACGCTCTTTCATTCAACATGTATGTATTGAGTGCCAGTGGGGGCTGTGCTGGTGCTGAGGGTAGAACCATGCAGCATGTGTGGAACGTGGACAGTGGGGAGGAAGTCATCCATTTAAAAATTATGCAAATAATGCAAATAGCTAATTACCAGCTTTAGGAAGTGCCACAGGGCCAATGTGCATGATGCTGCAAGAACATGTTACAGGGGTTTCCTACTTAGTGTGGAGCATTGGGGAGGGCTTCCTGGAGAAGGTGATATTTGGGCCTGGACCTGAAGGATGTGTAGGAGTTCAACAGCGGAACGGGAATAGAGAGCTTTCTAAGTCGAGGTGACAACTGGTGCAAGGAGCTGAAAAGAAAGACTGTTGATGGAGCTTATGATAAAGCAAAGAGGAGAGGAAGAGGATGAAGAAGTGATTAGGGGCAGACCATATGCAAGGCCTTGTGGGTCCAGGCAAAGCACGTGGACCTCATCTAGGAACAGAGAGAAGCCACTGAGAGGCGGGAAGTAATGTGAGCTTTAGGAAAGGAACCAAGGATGCTCTAATATAAATGAGTAAGCATAGCTGAAAGCTAAACTGAGAATCTCACTTGGGGCTCATGCACGATTCAGGGAGCCACATTTAAGAAGCAGTTGTTCTGAGCAGAAGGTGGCTTCTAATTGCAGTTGTTCGACATCAAATCCACATTCAAAGTTGCAATTATTTCACGGTTAAAAGAGCTGACATCTTCCTCTTCTGCAGGCAGACAATCCCTACGGAGCCTGATCCCAAGGACTTTGCTGACTCTCAGGGCCTCCAGAGTATCATCGCACAGTCCCATGAGGCTGCATGATGGGAACTGAAGTTTGGGGTAGAGATGGGATGGGGAGAGGTAAGGGCCCTCGGACCCAGAACTCTGGATGCATAGGCCTCTAAGCAAGTGAGCAAAAGGAGGCAAGGACACAGCTCAGCCAACTTAGGGTCTCATCTTCTGCACAGGGCATTGGACTGGAGCTGACAGAAAACAATGACCATCATGATTAACATTGCCATGGGTTGAGGAACTGATGTGCCATTCTGACTTCCCCAGTAAAGATGAGGACACCGAGACTAGAGAGGTTAAATAACCCTCCAAGGTCAAAGCAAAAGCGGAGCTGGGATTCGAATCCAGGATTTTCTGGGTCCAATGTACACCATCTTAACCTCTGCACCTTGCCATGTCTCAGGTGGGCCTGGGAATTTCCCAGAGGAGGGTGTCGCCAGTTCAGCCCTAAGTGCAAAGGAAAGAAGAGCATGAGCTACAGTCAGACAGATTCTGTCCCTTATTAGCTATGTGTCCTTAGGCAGTGTGCTTACCCTCTCTGGGCCTCATTTGTAAGATGAGCTAATATCAGTGATAGTATTGACAGTCACATTTATTGAGCACTTGGTGCAATGCCCTATTCTCAGACTTTCACCACATTTACTCATTTAACCTCACAACAACCCTCTGGGATAGATGCTAGTGTTATCCTCATTTTTATAGATGAGGAAACTGAAGCATAGAGAGATTACACGTCCAAGGTCACACAGTCAGGGAGAGATGGAGTCTGGCTTTGATCCCTGGCAGTTTGGCTCATAGGTTGTCATAGAGCTCGAATGTCATGATTCAAACTAAATTTATGGCATAGGAGTAGCAATACATAGGTTAGAAATATCCACTAATGTTCATTAACCATGCTGGGCTTCAGTTTCCTCTCTGTAAAATGGGGATGAGAACAGCTGCTACCCATTGGGCTCTTAGATTGTTTCATTTAGTAACCTCCTAGGATGAAGGTGTTATCCCCATTTTACAGATGAGAAAACCGTGCCTCAGGGAGATGGAATGAGCTGCATCTACTAAAAGGGAAAGCAGAATCCCCGGCACTGGGCCAACCTGATCTAGAGTTCATGTTCCTAACCTCTGCGATGCAGTGCTTTTCTGGTGGTGCTATCCCCCTTTGCAGGGACTTCTCTCCAGGAATGGTCCAGAGAGCTCTAGGCTGCCCCAGGCATTTCTGGTTCCACCGAGCCTGCTGCATGTCCCTCTAATCAGCTTGCCCAGTACCCCATGCCTGAACTATCCCATTGCTGTGTCAGTGGCCATGATGTCACTCAGATTACTGATGACTCTTCTCTCTGGAACCCTGAACAAATCCTGGGCAGATTGGATACAAAGCCCTTGTCAGACATCCTAATTTGAGTGTTCTCCCTCATGACTACATTCAGGAAGTATTTACTTAACACTTCACTTGTTTTCTGCTCTCCCTGACTTCATTTTGCAAAAGCTTCCATAATAACCTGTGTCTCCTCCACGGGCACCCCAGCTAGTCTCCTCCTTGGGAAAACTTGAGTGCTGTGTTTGGCATCTTAAGCCAGAAACATGTCCGAGCTTCCTCTGGCATCCCTAATTCCTTTATCCCTGTGCAGCATCTCCCTGTGTTTTTGCCCAGATGTCTTTATGTCCTGTCTTCCCTTGTCTTATTACATCTGTTTTCAATAGGGTGGCCCACGTGCAAATGGACATTTTTCATGCTGCAAGTGCACAGAGATCAAGTGATGTTTCTCTCTCAAATGGGTTTTTATCATCTCTCTCCAGCTTCTATGTTCAGAAATCTCCCCTTGCATGGGCAGTATGGTTTTGCTCGTGAGGCAGAGGCTGTCCCTGCACCACAGATGCAGTAGAACAGGGCCACTGTTAGAGGAACCTCATTCACTCACTCACCTTAGATCAAAATTCTCATTGCACCGGGGGGACTGCAGTTCTGCTGTTGCTTGTGCGTGTTTCTTGATTCAATGAGTCAGTAACTCTATTCGACGTTCCCAATACAGACCCTATTAATTTTGATGGCTTTTGAGGTGAATGGAGGAGAAAACGTTCTCTGATTGTACGTTGTATGTAGAAGTCTGTGGTTTTATGCATTTATTTTTATTGGAAAAAAATATGGCCAGAGCATAAAAAGAGGGATAGAATTCTGGGGTCTGTTGGGACTTTTTTTGTCTTTTTAAAAAAAATTGAGGTAGAATTCACGTAACAAAATTAACCATTTGAAGTGAAAAATTTAGTGGCATCTAGTTCATTCACAGTGTTGTACAACCATCACCTCTATGTAGTTTCAAAACATTTTCACCTGCCCAGAATAAAATGCTGTATCCGTTAAGCAGTTAGTCCCCATTCTCCTCCAACCCCAGTCCCTGGCAGCCACTAATCTTTGTTCTATTCTGGACATGTAACATCAATAGAATCATGCAATATATGGTGTTTTGTGCCTGGCTCCTTCCGCTCAGTATCATGTTTTCACAGTCCCTCCACGTTGAAGTGTGAATCAGTACTTCCTTCTTTTTTACGGTTGAATAATATTTCGTTGTATGGATAGACCACATTTTGTTTATCCATTGTCATTAATGGATGTTTGGGGTGTTTCCAACTTTTGGCTCTGTTGGGATTTTTACACTTGTAGATACTGACATTGTGGCTGCCCTCTGCACTCAGCCACTTCTTTCTTTGTGAGTATCCGGTGTCTAGATTCATTCTCTTTGGAGAGTGCAGTTAGAGGCTTATGAGCTGCCATGGTACATGAGAACTATGGGATCTCCTGATGGGGAGTCTGGCACTGCCACTTGCAGGTGTCCTGTCACCTCATGGGTGACCCTGACTCCTGAAAAGACATCGCCCTCCAGGACCACCACAGCATTTGCTCAGGGCTTAGACCCGTGGTTCACAGCCTGGGCTGCACATTGTCATCACCTGGGCAGAGTTAAGAATTACAAATACTCAGACTTTACCGCTTGAGAGCCTAACTTGATTCGAGTGGGACAGAGTCTTGGCATTTTTTTGGTTTGTGTGTTGTGGTAGGCTGAAGAGTCGCTCCCCAAATGTATGTCCAGGTCCTTACCCCTGCAACCTGCGGATATGATCTTGTTTGGAAACAGGATCTTTATAGATATAATTAATTTAAGAATCTCAAGATGAGATTATCCTGGATTTAGGGTGGGTCCTAAATCCAATGACCAGTATCTTTATAAGAGACAGAAAAGAGGAAGTAACAGAGACACACAGAGAACAAAGCCATGTAGAGACAGAGGCAGAGATTGGAGGGATGTGTCTACAAGCCCAGGAGCCTCAAGTGCTGCCAACCACGCCTGGATGCTGGAAAGAGGCATGGAACAGATTCTCCCTCAGAGCCTCCAGAAGGAATTAATCCTGATGACTCATAGATTTCAGACTTCTGGCCTCCAGAACTGTGAAAGAATAGATTTCTGTTCTTTCAGGCCACCCAGTTTGTGGTAATTTGTTATAGCAGCTGTAGGAAACTAATATACGGTATGTGATTTTAAAGCTCCCTGGGTAATTATAATACAAAGCCAAATTTGGAGACCACTGGCTTAAACTGTGCCAGAACCCATGCCAAGTGCTTTATGTATGTTATTTCATTTACTCCTGACACAAATAGATACTTATACTGCCTCTTGATAAGGAAAAGGAGGGGCAGTATCCTAACAGAGCTTCCACTCCTATCTCCTCTGTTCTACTGCCTGGCACTTGCAGGCTTTTGAACACTATTGGTTAAATTGCACTGGGATTATCCTTCCTGTACTGCCTGGCCATACTTCCCAGGGTAAATCCTGGCAAGGAACCAAGGACGACAAGCCTTGGTCATGGCCCCAGAGGGAGCCGGGGTGGAACCTCTGGAAATGTGTCTGATCTGCTCCACTGGTTCATTATCTGTAACTAACATGACCAAGCTGTTTTAGTATAAGATATTGTTCAGAAGTGACCGAACAATAGAATGGGAGATATTTGCAAATCATATATCTGATAAGGGATTTATATCTAGGATAAGTAAAAGAACTCTTACAATTCAATAATACAAAGACAATCCAATTAAAAAGCAGGCAAAGGATCTGAACAGACATTTCTCAAAAGAAGATATACAAATGGCCAGCAAGCACATGAAAAGATGCTCAACTTTATTCCTCGTCAGGGAAACGCAAATCAAAACCACAGTGAAATACTACTTCACATTCGTTAGTATGGCTAGAATCCAAAGTCAGATAATAAGTGTTGGTGAGAGTGGGGAGGAATCAGCGCCCCATACACAGTTGGTGGGAACATAAAATGGTGCAGCCACTTTGAAAAACAGCCTGGTAGTTCCTCAAATGATTAAGCAAAGAGTTATCACATGACACTGGAATCTACTCCTAGGTATACACCCACAGGAAATGGCAACATATGTCCATACAAAAACTTGCACATGAATGCTCAAAAAGCAGTATTAATGACAATAGGCAAAAGGCAAAATAACCCACGTGTCTATCAGCAGATTAATGGACAAACAAAAGGTGGTATGTCCATATAATGGAATATTTTCAGCCATATAAAAAGAAAGAATTCATGCTACGACTTGGATGAACCTTGAAAACATGATGCTAAGTGAAAGGAGCCAGACATGAAAGTTCACATGTATGATTTTATTACATGAAAGTTCAGAAAAGGCAAATCCATAAAGACAGAAAGTAGATTGATGGTTGCTTAGGGCTGTGAGAGTGAGGATGGGGGTGAAGAGGTGTGGGGTTTCATGTTGGGGTGATGAAAATGTTCTGAAAATGTGGTGATGGCTGTACATGTCTGTGGACATACCAAAAACCATTGCATTGTACACTTTACATGGGTGAGTTGTATGTTTTATGAATTATATCTCAATGAAGTCTTTTTTTTTTTTTTTTACTCGGAATTGTAGCATAAAGTCCATGTCCCATTCCTGCTCCTGCCATGTACCCAGCTGTGGGATCATGTATTGAAGCACATGGTAAATGTTCAGTTAACTATGATCTGCCTTTCTAGCTTACATCCCAGGAGGTCCAGGTGCTTTCTCCGCAGCAGCATCAGTGTTATTAGCATTGTCAGATGTGGTCTGTTCAGTGTCCCTCGGACCAAGTGATGTGTTTAAGAACTACAGTTCTCAACACTCGTGCCATATGACCTTGGACAAGATACTGAACTTCTATTCTCTGAGTTTTTTCCTCTGGAGGATAGAAGTAATGGCGTTACCTGTTTCTAGAAAGAGAACTATCATCCTCATCTTGTGGATGAGTAAACCGGGCTCAGAGAAGTCAAGTGACTTGTCCAAGGTTGCCCAGCTTAGAAGAGGCAGATCCAGGTGTGAACTCTGGAACCCCCGAGCCTCAGGCAGTTGGTCACAGCACACATGACACTTTCTCTTACAAACTCTGTGAGTAAACAGAGACATTTCCACGGAACACTCCTATTCCCTCCACCAGGACCCTACAACCCATGGCCAAGTGCAGAAGAGGGCCAGCAATTCTCATGGTGGGTCCAGGACACATCCCCAGGCGGACGATAGACAACACTCTGCAGACACAGGGAACTGGAAGGTTGTGTAAGTGGGAGAGACACGAACCAGATTATACTTGGAGATGATCCCTCTGGCTGTAGAGAACGGGACTGTAGGGGAGAAAAAATGCAGTCAAGGAGGCCTTTTTTGGAAGCCTCTATAATGATAATGATCTGAGTTCAGGCATTGGCATTAGGGATACCAAAGTAGGACAGGGATTTCACAGGTACAGGCATTTTACAGGTAGAGTGGTACAACTCGGAGGCTGATTGGATGGGCAGGTGTGAAGACCAAGCTGGCTTTTCTAGAAACAAAGAGAAGAGTTGAGGATGGTTTGGGGCTGCTTGGATATCATGGCTTCCTAGGGACAACTGGTTAATCTCCTGGATGTATAGTTTTTCAGCTACCTGAGGTTCAAGGATTCACAGCTGGGTCTGCCTCTTCTAAGCTGGGCAGCCTTGGACAAGTCACTTGACTTCTCTGAGTCCAGTTTACTCATCCATAAAATGAGAATGATAGTTTTCTTTCTAGAAACAGGTAACATCATTACTTCCATCTTCCAGAGAAAGAAACTCAGAGAATAGAAGTTCAGTATCTTTCCCAAGGTCATATAGCCCACAAGTGGAACAAAGATAGTTTGGACTTCAAGCCTGTATCCTTTACCACTATACTACATTACCTGTAGATGAAGAATAGCTGCATAGAAGTGGCTGTCAAGGCCAGTTCTTCAAGGTGTCTAAGCTTTGGTATAGTACAGAATGAACTGGGTTGAATGATCCTACAAGATCACCTAGCTCTCATAATATTTTAAATAATTTTACAGGTGTAGACTCTGAAGCCCAGAGAGGTTAAGCAGCCTTCCTAGAGTCACACATCCATTCAACCAGACTCATGCCTTGAACCCAACTCTAACTGACCTCCACTGCAGCTCTCCTTCCACCCTCTTGACATGGCCTGCAGAGGGTCACTATACTGAGTCCTGTTAAACCTGTCCAACCCAGACTCACACTTGGGGCCGCTGGGCTATGGGGCTAGGGTCACTCCTGGGGCTGCCCTGACTGATGTGAAACTGGGTTTTTCTTAGCTGCATCTTGATGTCTTAGACGACAGCATAGCGTTTCAGAGGAGTCTGCAAGTTACAAAAAGGGCAGCAGGTGTTATTTGGGCTAAATTGACCTTGAAATTGATTTCTTTATTTTATAACTTACTGAGAGGAGATTAATACTTTTTTTTCCCTGCAGTCTGAAACAATTTACATGGTAATAGGAGGCATAGTCAGTCAAATAAATTGCTGGAAGTGGTAGTGTTCCAAGGGAAAGATACAGAGCTTACTCACACTGATTTCTTTGCCCTGGGGAGAAGCACAGATTTTAACATCTGGGAGTAGGGAGCCAAATTTTATCTCTCATTTTAAAAGCAGGGGACTGGAGAATTTAATGTGACATTTACACAGAATTTTCTAAGTTGGGGAAAACGAGGGCAGCCTGAGTTTCTTGCTGAGGTTTAACTGGAGTTTCTGTAGGAGGGTCCTGGGTGGGTTGATTTGAGGATGGGCAGGTGGAGCTCAGATGATAGCAAGATGATCCTTGGGGAGTTGGCTGCCCTGATGTGGGCCATGGGTGAAGGAATGGGGGTGGTGGCAGCCTGGGTGACATAAACTTGTGTCCCCATGGGGGTGCCGAGGAACTGTGTGATCGGAGACCCTGCCTCCAGGGTTCTGGGCTTTGCTCTGAGGTCACCCTATGCAGGAATGGGATTTGATTTTAGCTGGTGTATCAGCTCACACAGATTGGTAGCATCTGCTAAGTGTGTGGGGATGGATTCTAAGACTGCATCTACTCCAGCAATAAAATGCAGCAATCGGTTAGTACTGCCCACCCTCGGAACATGCCAGGGGTGTAGTAACTTGTGTTCCGCTTACTTACATTTCCTGGCAAACACCATTAAGATAACACCCAATGCCAGTATTTCTGCATTCAGACCATACTCATAAGACTCTCGTGCTCCAGAGCAACCACAAATCATTTGCTCCATTATAATTAATTTTTTTTCTGACAATGTCAAGAAATGAATCCCTACCCAAAGGGTTCTTGCTAGTGTTAATGTGTGTGTTTTTTCCTTAAATTATTTTCTTTGCAAAATGTTCCCAACACAAAGAGTTGACAAATGTTCGAGTTGATGGATATACTAAGCACCCTGATGTGATCACTGCACACAGTATGAATGCAGCCAAATATCATATTGTACTCTATAAATATATACAAGTATCACAGGTCAATTAAGAAAAATAAATTAAAACAAAAAAACGAAAAATAGAGAATAGAATAGTGGTTAACAGAGGCAGGGAAAGGGAGTGGTGGTGGGGGTGCAGGGCATGGGGAAAAGTTGTTAGACCTGTACAAAGTCACAATGTTACAGTTAGATATAATAGGTTCTAGTGCTCTAAGATGGCAATAGCTAATAATATAATTGCACATTTCAAGACAGCCAGAAAAGAAGATCTGGAATGATAAATGTTTAGGTGATAAATAGGCTAACTATTCGAATTGGGTCATTACATAATATATGCATGTACTGAAAAAACAAACTGTACCCATAAGCATGTACAATGAAAAAAATAAACAAAATAAAAAGCTAAAATAAGTAAAAAAAAAAAAAATCAAATGAAAAGTTTAAGGTAGAATAAAAAAATTTTGGTCAATAATGTACACCCAGAGTACAAAATTCAAGAGTTAGAAGAGTCAAGTTTGTTTCTCTCCTACCCCATCCTGCTTAGCCAACTAGTTCCTTTCTCCAAAATTAGCCATTTTTATGTTTCTTGTCTATCTTCTGGAGAATTCAATGCATATACTAGAAATACATATATTCCTAAAAAAATGAACAGATGTGACATACATACTACTGCATTTCACTGTTTTTCCCTATCATTCCGTACAGATCTGCCTGATTATCTTTATTGAGGGTGTTTAAATCAATCATAACTTGTTTACTTGGTCCCTAAATAATAACAATTTATATTTTTAATTACAAATCCCAATGTTTTGTAATTACAAAAAATGCGTCGATGAATGTCCTTGGCATAGGTCATTTTACACATGTGCAAGTATTTAAATAGCAGAAATTCCAAGAAATGGAATCACTAGTCCAAATATTATACATTATTGATCAATGCATAATTTTACTGGAAGAATGCATGTTTTCTACACCCCTGTGACTTCTATACTTTATCTAACTTTCATCTTGATCAATTATAGTAAAAAATATGTTGTCTTAATTTGTGTAGTTTTTTTTTTTTTCTGTTTGTTATGAGTGAAATTGAAGATTTCCTAATGTATATAACAGACATTTTCATGGCCATCTTACTGGTAAATTGCCTGTCCATCTCCTTTGCTTGTTTTTTTTATTTTGACTTCCTTTGGTGTTTTTCTTATTGATTTGGGGAAGCTTTTTACAAATTTATTTGCTTAGCAGGATATAATTTTATCATATGCCCTTTATCTTATACTTTGTTTATGGTATTATTTTTCATGCATATCATTCTAAGCATTTTATTTGTTTATACATGTTTATGGGGTACAGTTTGTTGTTTCAATACATGCACATATTGTATGATGATCTAATCAGAATAGTTAGCATATCTATCACGTAAATATTCATCATTTCTTTGTGGTTATAACATTCATGATCCTCTTTTCTGGCTATCTTGAAATATTATTAAATAAATGCTAAAATAAATACAATATTATTAGCTATTGTCACCCTAGAGCATCAGAACTTATTCCTATCTAACTAGAACTTGGTGACTTTGTACTGGTCTATCAACCTTTTCCAATTCCCCCTTCCCCCTCCTTTTCCCTGACTCTGGTAACCAACCACTGTTCTACTTTCTATTTTTTTTCTTTTAAATTTGTTTTTCTTAATTGACCCATGATAATTGTATATATTTATGGAGTACAGTATGATATTTGGGTACATTTGTACTGTATGCAATAATGTATGCAAAATTTTTAATCGCTTGTTGTTTGGGAGTCATAATTAGAAAAATCTTCTCCACTCTGAGATTAGAAAAATCTCCATCCTTTGATAGAGTATGTTGTGTCCTCTAGTAGGTCCATGCATTAAGGAGTTATTTCAATTTTTTTTTTCTTTTTGGCCTTGGAGCATGCAGTCTCCAAGGCATGGTGAAAATGTGTGTGGTCTGTGATCGTCCCAGGGCCACGATCTGTCCTCATGGGCTCCTCAGCCTGCTGTTTTTCTCTCAGCATCCTGATCCCCAGAGGAGGAACTTCCGACCCTTGTGGTCAGACATTTTAGGACACAGTGAGCCCTGGTAGCCCGGTAGATGTTTAGAGCTGCCAACCACCATTTTTCTTTTATCGCCTTGGTCCCTACAGGTCTCACTGGCCCCAACCCTGGGAACCCATCGTGCCCCCCTGGCTGCACACTCTCTGTCCATTCCTCGGAGGCTTTGGTCAGCTATGGCCTTGGTTTGGAGATTTTCACATTCTCGGTCTATCATTGGGAACTCATTGTGGCCCCAGCACCCTACCCTGAACCCACATTCTCTGTCCATCACTCAGAGGACTTTAGTTGGCCATGGTCTTGGCCTTCTGTTAACCTGAAGGATGGCCCCTTTAAATTCATTTTCTCAATTAATTTTTGTATTGTGGCAAAATATATGTATAACATAAGGATTGCCATTTTAAGCATTTTTAAATATACAGTTGAAAAACAATCTCAGAAACAGAAGTAGATTAGAGTCTACCCGAAAATGGAGGAAGGAATAATGGGACGTTATTGCTGAATGGCTACAGAGTTTATGTTTAGGATGATGAAAAGGTTTCGGGAATAGGTAGAGGCAGTGTTCACACAGCACTGTGGATGTAGTTAAAATTCATTTTTATGCAAAGGATATCACGTTCTAATGTGCCTTCCACAGCCATGTGGCAGCCGGCACTAGTTCATGCCCAGTCCTGAGAGGGTGGTGTTTAATGGTCCGGGTGGGCTCTCTGCCCTGGTCGTTGCTTAAACTGGCTCCACCCACCCTGCTGGTGATTCACATTCCAGCTTTTCAAACTGTACAATGAAGCACAATGAAGCTGTACAAAGGGCAGGATTTCCAAGGGTAGACCACTAGGCTTTCGAGGAGAGGACTGAGGAATGAAAAGAACTTGGGACAAAGAGAAGAGAGGATGGCAGCAGCTAGGGTGACAACCGGCTTAGGGCCCTTGTTTGGGGTCTAAGAAGGGTTGACAGTCAGCTCTTTTCTGTCCTTTTCAAAAATTCCCACGAGGCTGGATCAGCTCAAGTCAAAATAGATGGAGGTTGATCGTAAGGATTCGGACAGAAGACCGAGGCTTTCGGGAAACTAGAACGATATTAGACAGCCGTGGCCTCCCTGCCTCTTTGAGAGACAACATCTCTTCTCTTGCCTCTGTTTCCCTCTGCTCAATCTGACTTAGAATGTGTCTCTGTTGCTGTTTTCAAAGTCAGGAGGGAAACAGGGGCACAGGGGACTGGGCATTGAGTTGGCTGCTTTGTTGAGGATAATACAGGGACTGCACTCAGAAGAGAGCGGCTGATCCATGTGGGTGTGTGCACAATCACAGGCCATGAAGAGGTCTGAAAGTGGCAGGAAGGGCAAAAAAAATCTCCTGAGGGGAGCAGACAGAGCTGGTGCCATCCTCTGTCTCCCAGCAGTGAAGGCTCCCGCGTGCTCCTACTGATGAAGTGGGATGGAAGTGCGGCACGGAGACGAGCAGCTGGCTCAGTAGGATGCAGGCCTCTGGGACCTTAGGCCCAGGGACGTGGGGAGTGGGGGCCCTGGCTGGTAGGAGAGGGTGAGAAGTGAGGAAGGGCAAAGAAAAGGAGGAGCTCCTCAGGGGGCAGTGGGATAGGAGTTTCCTCCGGTAACCGGGTTCCCAAGGAAGAGCATCCTTGAGTGTAAGTGGCACGTTGTCTCTTTCCAGGCTCTGGGATACTGGTCACTGGGAGCTTCTCTTCTCTTTTTTTCTAATCAGCTTCCTCTGGAAGGCTCCTAATTTTGATTCAACTGCAATTTCACCTTTCCAGGCCTGGTGGTTACTATGGAGCCAGTATTGGCTTCGAAAGAACCTCTGGAGTCCAATGTTATCCAGTGGCCATTTCCATGTGTCTTGGCTTCTATTCCTGACAGAGCAACAACTGATTTGTGCTGGCAGGGGCAGGGGTGGATCTCTAGAGTGCTTAGGAGTGGGCATAATGTTGGATCACCTGTCACAGTCATGTGAGAAGGTTTTTTTCAAAGAAAGGACCATGTGGTGCACAGGGATCCCAGGGAGTCTGAAACACTGAAAGGTTTTGCCCCTTGGTTGAAATTTACTATTGGGCTTAACTCATTACTCAAGCACAGTTTTTTGTTGGCTAGTCTATTAAATGGGGCTGAGACAGAAGCAACAAAAAACAGATTCTCAGGCCAAAGGGCATTCTGTCAAAGGAGGACTCGTGTAACTGGTAGCAAAATCGCTGCACATACAAAATCTTCTCACTTCTCTTCCTCCTTGACTTTAGGCAGTCACTGGAAGGGGGGCTATGACTTGTGCTCAAGTGTGTTTCTTCATTTCAGTAAACTTCGGGGGGTGGCACAAGGGTCATTCTTCGTGTAGAAGAAGGAGAGACACAAATACAATTTTAATGTTCTGGTCACCAGATTTTTCCATGACCAATGTCTACTGGAAAACTGCAAAAAGGGAAACAACCCATTCAGCTGCCAAAATCAAAAACAAAAAAGAAAGGGAAACAATAAGCCATGTATGTCTTCTTAGTGTAAGTTCAGAACTCTTCACAGAGACAGAAATCTCAGAAGTCCAAGTAACCTTTGTGGCTGATACAGAAAAGAGCAGGTAGTTTCTTTCTCTTGCTGTCTTTCTGTCTCTTTTGGTCTCTCTCTCTCCCTCTCCCTCTTTCTCTCTCTCATACACACACACACAGACACACAGACACACACACAGACACACACAGACACACAGACACACAGACACACAGACACACACACACACACACACACACACACACACACACACACACACACACACACTCCTCTTTCTCTTTCTACCCAGAAAGTTTAAAGGGTGACTCCAGGCCAAAGCCCAATGAACTTCGGTCAATAAAAATTTGTAGCATTAGGCACTGCTGGCACATTTGAGGCAGAGACATTTCCTGGCACATTCGAGTCGATGGTGACCGACTTTACATGGTTCATGAACTCTGCCTCATGGAAAAGTGGATAAAGGCCATCAGAGAAAGAATCCCATGATGGTGATTAGCAGCCAACATGCCTGGTTACAGCATGTTGTCCTGCTGGGTTACTTAGGACCAGTCCCTCAGCCTCTCTGCTGTTTCTTCACCTGTAAAATGGGGCTGAGGTTAAGACCTACTTCTTAATACCCTTGTGACAATCAAGGAAGAAAACGCCCAAAGAACACGCAGCACCCAGTATTGCAGGTGCTCCTTGAATGTGAGTTGTTGCTAGGATGAAATGGTGGAAGGTCCCCCGGCTAGGATGGAGGGTCCACACTGAGAGGAAAATCTAGGCCAGCTGCCTGATAGAGATGTCAGGAGAATTGCATATGCAATTTAAAATTTTCTAGTAGCCACATTAAAAAGTAAAAAGAAGCAGATGAAATTAATTGAAATAATAAATTTTATTTTAGATAGTCATAATATATTTATAAACATGGCAATGTATTTTATTTTTATGTATTATTAAATATTATCATTCTTACATGTAATCGATATAAAAATTTTAATGAAGTATGAATATTAATGAGATATTTTATATCCTTTTTCTTTGTAGTGTCTTCAAAATCTGGTGTGTATTTTATACTTCCAGCGTATTTTAATTCAGATGAGCCACATGGCTGCAAGCCACAAGTGGCCAGTGGCCACTGTCCTGGGCAGTGCAGGTGTAGATCCCTGTAGGGGAGGGACAAAGAGACACAGAACCCGTGGTAAACACGGCGAGACATTCAGGGATTGTGCTAAACTGGGTTACTCCAAAGTAGAATTTTTCCCTCAGTCTGGGTTCCTTCACCTTCTGGTTTGTTTGTTTTTACCAGGTCTACAAGTCTGAAAATTCAGCTCTCCTCCCTGGTGCCAAGAACAGTCCACAAGACTCAGTAAGTGGAAGCATTTTGCTGAGCAGATTAGATTTTGAAACTACTTTTGCATCCTTTTCTGCCTCTTTGGTCTCCGTCATCAATCACCAGGAATGGTTTTTACCTGAAACTGATCTTGCTGGAGAAGTAACTAGGTTTGAGGGGAATCAAGTTTCCCAAGCACACAGTTTCTATTAGGAAACACCTGGGGCTGGGTTCTCAGCCTCTGGTACATGGTGTGAAAGTGGAGCCTGCCCTCTGAGAAGGACCAGGGCCACGTGTAGGAGAGATCTGGGGTGCGGTGCTTGGGAAGGGGCCACAGGCGAGTCCCTGGTATAAGAGTCCCAGGTTATAAGGAGTATGTGAAGGAAGTTTAATATCATTTGGCTGTCCTTATGGCAAAGACAGAAAAGGCTATTGAGTGCCCTTGTGGCCCCTGCACCATAGTGTTGGACTTGCAGTAATTACGGCATATGACTGGGGTTGATGGCAGATGTAGGTTGCTGTGTGTCTCCCATCTGTCATCTGTGGACACCGTAGCCAAGAAGCTCCCTGCACTGGCACTTAAAAATCCCTCGTGCACAGCCTGTCAGGGATGCAGCAGCCACGGGGTGCGTCTCCATGTGTGGTCTGTCTGTATGTTGCTGGTGACCTCAGGTGATTTCAAGTGGTGCACAGACTTGTGTGCGGTTGGTTTGTATTCAACATTAAGCTTTTGATGTTATGATTATCTTCTCTTTATAGCAAGCGATACTGGATTTCCATTTATGGTAGTGGTATGAAATTTCTTTTGAAAATATTTTTTTTAAATGTGAGTTGACTTAAAGAAAAAAAATGGTACGGAGGTAATGTAGACATGGCAAGACATTGTGATGTCATGTGAATGGCTGAAAGTAGATTCTTTTATTCATACATGTCCGCATGGCCCTGGGCTCTGTCTGTGTGTGTGTTCCATGTTTGGCGTGCATTCCCTCTTTGTGTCCCAATCTATGAGGATACTTGGTGCAAACTGGAATCTCTAAGGATCCACTGGTTGGCCTCTGTCTATTCTCTCAAAAAGACTTTTGAGGCTGGGTTTTTATAGTAAATCTCACTGGTGGATCACCTGAAAGAATTGTTTACCTGTAATGCCAAGAAGAGGAGGAGAAAAAGGAAAGGAAGTGAGAAATGACAACCCCACGTGACTTTCTTGTCCCTCTTGGCACTTGACTGAGGGTCCGTCTCTGTTCTCTTAATGTCCTCTCAATGACCCCATAAGGTAAGTGCTGTTTCTATCCTCATTATATGAATGAGAAAACAAAAACTCAAGTGATGTCCCTAGGCCACACATCTGGACTCACCCTCTGACCCACCTGTCAGTGGGGCACCCAGGAGTCTTGTGGCTCCATACCAAGTCTGTGAAATATTCTCCCCAAGGTTTTAGATAGAGAAACGATTCCTGGAGTGGGAAAGTGTTGTATTAGTTCTCTCTTGCACATAACAAATTACCCTTGAATTTAGTGACTTCAAACACCAAACATTTGGTATCTTGCAGTTTCTGTGGGTCAGGAATCTGGGAATGGCGTACATGGTGTTCCGGCTCAGAGTCTCTCATGAGCTGGGGGTACAGTCATCCGAAGGTTTGACTGGGGCGAGAGGGTCCACTTCCAAGATGGTTCACTTAAGAGCAGTTGTCTGGAGGCCTCAGGACCTCCCCATTTGGATCTCTCCACAGAGCGGCTCCTGACATAATGGATGGCTTCCCAGGGTGAGAAATCTGAGAAAGAGCGCATAGCAGAAGCGACATGCCTTTTATGACCTAGCCTCAGAAGTCACAAGCCCTCACCTCTGCAGCATTCTCTCAGTCACACAAGCCAATCCTGGTGAAATTATGGAAGGGGGACTGTACAAGGGCATGAGTATCAGGGGGAGGGATCACAGGGGTCATCTTGCAGTTTGGCTACTGCATTCTTCGTAATCTTGTAATAACTATGTGTTGTAGCTCCACGCCAGGTTCTTGTAGCCTCCCACTAAATCTATGAAAAGAAAACATAAGGATACTAAACCCATTTTGCAAATGGGGAAATAAGGAATGCAGCAGGAAAGTGACTTACCAGAGTCTTGCAGTTGGAGGTGCAGAAGCTTTAAAGGGAAGTAGTAGAAATGCTGATTGCCCCCAATTGTATCAAAGGTGGCTCTGTCTCCATTTTCCCAGTGCTTAGAAGAGCACCCCCTGGATTTTCAGCTGCATTGGGTTGGGTTAAGTGTTCCAGGGACCCAGTCCTATCTCGTGAAGGCTGATGTGTTCTCTCCACTGGGAGCAAAGATGCTATCCAGCTGGTTTCCCCTCATGTTGTGAAGACTCAATGGTCTAACCCACTCCTACTTCCCCAGCCCCCGACTTTCATAGTGCTGCTGTTCTGGGTCCTTCTGGCTGGAATCCCACAGGTCAGCCTCACACCTTGCTTTGGAATGTGTCATAGATGGAAGTGGTCATTTTCGTGATCTCTGTTGGTGACAACGTTTGTTGACCTGACAGTTTCTGGATGGCATGTGTGTCAACATGTAAAATGTGTCCACTCTTTGATCTAGTAATCACAATGGAGGAATTTGCACCTTGGGATGATTATAGGAGGGTAAGAAGATGTGTTTGTATATTTATGGAAATTTTTTTGTAGTAGCAAAAATAATTTCAAAAAAGATGCACTTTCAATATCCATTAATAAGGGATTGTTTAAGTAAATTGTGTGTATCCACAAAGTCCGATTCCAAGTGCTGCTAGGATTTCATGCTGAGGATTTACATTTATTGACTTGGAAAGATGCTCATGACATATTGTTGAGTGAGAAATACAGCATCTATCATATGATTCCAATTATGCAAAATTGTATTCATAGATCTCCCTTTCTTTGAACGCAGAGAGAGATGTCAGAAAGGCAAATGGGAAGTTCAAAGAAATTGGTGGTTTTCATGTTTTTCTTTGGACTCTTCTATTGTTTTCTTTTTCTTTCTCTCTCTCTCTTTTTTTACAGTGAGTAGTTATTTTCCTTGATAGTAGTAAAGATAATAATAATATTGATAATGACTATTTATCAAATGAGGCAGTGGGTTCTGGACTGTTCAGGAGGCTTCCAGGACAGCTGGTGGCATGTTAAAGTCTGGTTCTCACTCATCGTGGAAATGCTGGCATCCCCTTGGAGGAGTGAAAATGAGGCTTGCAAGACTGAATTGTGGCCTCAAGACAGATTTTATGGTCCTTGGCTGCCCCAGGAGGCAGAATGCCTCAGGCCTTGCTGTTTCACCACTCTTTCCCCCACCATCTGAGCTATCTCTTTCTTTCTTTCTTTTTCTTTGTTCTTTCTTTCTTTCTTTGTTTCTTTGTTTCTTTGTTTCTTTGTTTCTTTCTTTGTTTCTTTCTTCCTTCCTTCCTTCCTTCCTTCCTTCCTTCCTCTCTCTCTCTCTCTCTCTTTCTCTCTCTCTCTCTCCCCCTCCTTCCTTCCTTCCTTCCTTTCGGTGGCTGGCAGGTGCAGGGATTGAACCCTGGTATTTGGTGTTGTGAGCCTCACACTCTAACCAACCGAGCTAACCGGCCAGTCCTCATTTTGCTATTCCTGACTTCCAGCTTTCCACTTTGGTACCATCTCCCAGAAAGGGCCTTTCCTGGATACAGGAGGTGCATTTTACTTGCATCCAGAATGAGGAAATGATAGTATGATAGCCAGCATTACTATAAGTTTAGTAAGTACCTGGCATTGTGCTCAGCATTTCATACACATTGTCTCTCTCACTCCCTGGAACAGTCCAAGGAGGGAAGAACTATCCCAACCTCCTTGTTCACAGGTAAGGAAGCTGAGTTGCAGAGGAGAGTGACTTGCTCAGAGTCTCATAGCTAATGGGGGTTGGGTCTGGGACTTGAACCCGGATCAGGACTGATTCCCGTGATGAGTTGAGCTGAGGATGAGATCACCTGATTTTGTTCAGTGATGCAGGGATCATTTCTGGTAACTCGTGTCTTAGGTGTGAAGTTGAGGCTAGAGTCAGCAGGTAGTTACCTATTATAGGCCCCATTGGAAGATGCCAGGTTTGAGGCCAGTCTTCCTGTTGCTCGAAATGTCTAAGACAGCCACACCTTCTCAAATATTCAAACAGATCGGGGTCTTTGCTTAGGTACCATATGAAGTGATTGTGTTGAGGTGATGTGATGCATGAATGAAACATACTTGTCTTTGAACACTGGCATCATCTGTTGTTAAAAGGTCACATGATGAGAGGTGCTTGGAAATGAGACCAAGTGAGAACCTTGCAGATTCCCACTCCCTTCCCGGGTTCCCTCTGTAGCAAACGTGTCCTGAACCGGATGGAGTGACGTTGCTCCAGCATGAAGCACATCAGTGCTTCCGTTTTCTCTCTTTTTCTCAATTATACTAGAGACGTAGTGCAGTTAAGTGGGAGAGACCAAATCACCACTTTCTTCTGCATCATCCCAGAACCATATTTCATAATCCTTGTTCTTTTTTGTAACAGAACCATACTGGATTCCTTTTTCTATGGCTCCATAAGAAATTACCAGAAACTTAGTGCTTAAAACAACACCTATCTATTATTGCCTAGTTTCTGAGGGTCTGGGCATGGCTGAATTGGGTCCTCTGCTTAGGATCCTCTGCATAAGGCTGCAACCAAGGGTATTGGCTGAGGCTGGGGTCTCATTCAGAATTCCCTTCTGAATTTGCTGGCTGTTGGAAGAATTCAGTTCCCTGTGGATGTAGGACAGAGGCTCTTGGCTCCCAGAGGCCACCTGTGTTTTCCTGCCATGTGGCCCTCTCTAGTTTACATCATAGAAGCTAACTTCTTGAAGGAGAGTCTCTACTGCATGCCAGCTAGATGGAGCCTTATGTATATATGCCCTAACATAATCATGGGAGTGGCGTCGTCACCTTTTCTATCTATTAGATGTGAGCCATAGGTCCTGCTTACATGCCAGAGGAGGAGATTATGCATGGTGTAGATGTCGGCCACCCTAGGGTCTGTCCATACAGGTAAGTTCTGTGATGAGTCTGGCTTCCTCTTTTTCATGTGCTCTTTCTGTCCAGCATCCACCCTTCCTCCCCCAGAAGAGGACTCACCAGTCCCCCAGGAACCAGACTTTATCAGTGCCAGACTCCACAGCATGCCTGATACCCTGGCCATCTGGATGTCTTAACTTCCTGTGCCTGTCACTTCTGTAGGACTCCCCCCACTCCTTGCTGCAGCCTCAGCAGCAAATGAGTATTTAATGGAATGCTGCCACCTTTTGGAATTTAGCAAAAGTGATCCGGGTTGTTTAGAGGGATGGAAACAAAATCGTGTTCCCTTCTGTACATACCCATGCACACACACACCCACTCACCCAGCTTTTACTTCCGCTGAGAACTGATGAAGGTTTGACGTCAGATTCTAGAAGGAAAAAAAATGAAATGAGCCGGCTTCTTCTGGAGGCAGGTTTGTTTGTCATTCTGCTCTGATTCATAATTGCTGTGAATGCTGACAGGCCTGGGCCCTGTTTTACGCTCCAAGAGGCAGGAAAATGTAGAAGAAAGAGATTTGGTGCATTGGGATGGATTCCATTCCTAGTTCTGCCACCAGTTCTCCAAGAACTTCAGCTTTTTAGTCTGTAAAATGAAAGTCTCCCAGGCTCTTTCAGTTCTCAAATTGTTGATTCTGGCTGATGGTGCCTATAACTAAGTATAAGAAATAGGCAACACCTCATTCATAGATGCCAGTCACACAGGAGTGGTGGTCAGGCCCAGTTCTAGGTAAAGAATGCCAAGGCCATATCTGTACTTGCAGGAAAGAGCAGGATCATGGATTAGTTGAGTCTGCCTTGGGCACACAAGGGCAGAGTGGCAGTGCAGGTGCTGTCCCAACTCCAGGTGTGTCGTAGAGACTCACGCAGCCAACATGGAGCTCGTTACCTGCCCCAACCCCTGTTGCTTCTCTTCCTGAATATTCAAAAGCATCGCATTCCTCTCTGTTCCCTGGCACCCTTGGCATTTCCCTCTCTTGCTTCCCCAATCTGAAGTCAGCAAAGCTTGTCCATTCTTCCCTTATCATGCCCCTCATTGACCCACTGCCCCTCACTTGCTTGCCTGAGACTCTCTCATTTTGAGCAAATTTCAGCAGTTCTATGTGATGTCAGAATAGAGTGAGAGCCCCTCTGATTCCAAGCTTGGCATCTGGTCCCCATCTTGCCACTCCTCTAACCTTATCTCCTACCCTCCTCCAACCCTGGTTCTCCCATCTCTATGCAACGTATTCCCTGACTGCAGACCCTTGCTCAGGGTATCCCCTCTGCTTGAATTCATGCCTCAGATCCAATTGTGCAAATTCCTAACCATCCATCAAGATCCATCGGAAGTGCCTTGTCCAAAGACTCTTCCTAAATCCCTCTGGTTGCATTGCTCTCTATGCATGAAATGCCTTCCACCCTTCCTTCCCACCTCCCTTTCTTGTCTCACCCTTTGTCCATCCCACTCCCATTAGCAGAGTTAATTCTTCTTCTTCTTCTTCTTCTTCTTCTTCTTCTTCTTCTTCTTCTTCTTCTTCTTCTTCTTCTTCTTCTTCTTCTTCTTCTTCTTCTTCTTCTTCTTCTTCTTCTTCTTCTTCTTCTTCTTCCTCCTCCTCCTCCTCCTCCTCCTCCTCCTCCTGGTACAGGGATTGAACCCTGGAACTTGGTGCTATCAGCACCATGCTCTACCCCCTAACTGGCCAGCCCTGACCCCACTCCCCTTAAACAAACAACTGTGTTGTAGTCACTGCTAAGAGCTGGAAGATCCACAAATGAAAAAGACCCAAACTCTGCCCTCAAAGGGTTTGCAGCATATGAGGGAGTACAAATGATGAATGGAAAGAAACCCATAACTGAGGCATGATCTGATTGCTTCTTAGTGGAGGCAGAATACAAAATTCAGAGGTGGCACAAGGCTGTAGTCAGGGAAGCCTTCATGGAAATGGTGGTATTTGGTCTTGAAGGATTAGGGGGAGTCATCCCACTGATGGCAGGTGATGGGGACCTCCAGGTGGAAGGATCAATGTGGGCAGAAACATGGGCTTGGACTTCAGCCTCTAATATTCTGGAGGAGGGGACGTCAGAGGTTTGCAGGAGAAGAAGGCATACCTGGCACTCCACAGTGGGCAAGGAGCTGAGTTTTCGCTGACATCGGTATGGGGCCATCAAAGGGTATTATGCTGGTGATTTTCTTCATCCGATTTGCATTTCAGAAAGATCTCCCTGGGACCTGGCTTAGGAGGCTGAATGGCTGGAGGAAGTCTTGGTCTCTCTCGGGCATTTTTCACTCTTTTGTCCTTTTGAAGCAGGCCTCCAGAGCGGACGGGTTACCAGATCAACACCTGGGCTTCTGGGCATGCTCTGCTTCTCATTGCTAATACGCATTTCTATAACATCTGCTCGGCAGAAAACTAAGTGTGCGGATGAGATAACGGCATTAGGAGCAGGAGGACAGAGCTGATACTCGGGGCAGTGAGACATGGAAGCTTAAATTCCTTCTTTTCGAAATGTTGCACATGATTCTGGCCACGTGGTTCTGATGAATGCCAGGCGGGCTCACGGGGAGGAAATATAGAGTGGAGCTGATGACCTTGGGCACCGCCGGTGCGGAGGTCTGTGGCACTGGTGAGCACCCCTGCCATTTCTCTCTGCTGCTTTCTGCCAGATAAGGGGAGAATCTATTTTGTGATTTTCCCAAATCTCTGCGGATGACTGCACCCCCTGGAGATGCTGTGATACTGACAGGTTTCCAATGTAAGCACTGAACTTTGGATTGGGAAGGAGAATCTTTTCTTCTGTTTCCTGATGGTGTGCCTAAATACAGCAGGTCCTCAATAAATGCTTGTTGTGGAAGTGAATAATTGAGTGGAAGAATCAGTCCTATTGATTTGGGGCATCCCAAAGACTCCCTCATGCCTCTCCCCAGCTGGTACCCACCCCCTTATCTAAATGGACCCCTGGAGTACCTGTGTATCTGCCTTCTTTCCCCTAACATCATCCCTAGGAGATTAATCCATGTTGCTGCATGCATCGGTAATTAGTCTTTTAAATTGTCAAATAGAGTATTTCATTGCATGACTGTACTATCACTTATTCAGCCATTCTCCCACTGATGAGCATTTGTGTTGTTTTCAGTTTAGAACCATGTGCATTCCTTTTTTTCCCCCTTGAGATAGTTAAAAAAAATTTTTTTTTAAAACTGACATGTTGTAATTATACATACTTATGGGGTACAATCTGATGTTTTGAAACATATATATGTTGTATAATAATTGGGTTAGTGTAGTTAATGTATCAATCACTTCAAGCATTTTTCATTTCTTTGTGGCAAAAACATTCCAAAGCCTCTCTTCCAGTTATTATGTAATATACAAAACTTGGCTGTTAACCGTAGTCACTCTACTGTGCAGTAGAACACCAGAACTTATTCCTCCTTTCTAATTGTAATTTTATACCTGTTGTTTGGTGGGCAAATGCACTCACTTCTTTTGGGAATATACCTAGGAGTATATTTGTTTGGTCACAGAACTGGCAGGTATTTAGTTTTAGTAGCTACTATCCAAAAAGTTTTCCAAAGTGGTTTTTCCAATGATCACTTCCATCAGCAATGAATATGAATCCCTCTTGCGTGCTAAGCCCTGTGAGTGCATATATTGCAAATTGTCACAACACACCCAAGGAGCAGCTGTAGTTCTTATCACCCCAATTCACAGAGGAGCATATTGAGTCTCAGCTAACTTGGACAATGTCACATAGATAATCAGTGATGGCAGGGGACCTGAACTAAGGACTCTGCCTCCAGAACAGCAGCAGCTTTTCAACAACCACAGTTTACTGTGGATTCTAGACAGCCAGGCTCTGCCATGGAGATGCTAGGGTTCAGGAATGGCTGTATGATGGAAGGGCAGTGTGGTGCAGTGGTTATGTGCACAGACTCAGGAACCAGACTGGAGCACTGATTCTCAGCTCTACTACTCAATCACTGTGTTAGCCTGGGCCAGCAGCTTGACCTCTCTGTGCCACACTTTTCTCACCTGTAAAGTGGACTTGATAAATAACGTCATGAGGATTAAATGAGTTAATACAAGTGAAGCCTTAGGAGAGGGCACGAAGGAAAATTGAACTATTGTTATTATTTTAGCTGAACCCAGTTTGAGTGGTAGACTTATCTGAGCTCTTCAGGGAAGAAGGCTGCAGTCTCAGACAGCTCTAATAGTTGTCAGGAGGGCTGCATAACTCTCACCCCCTTCCTCTAGCCTCTGAAGGTAGCTGGCTTTCCTGATGAAATCCAGAATCTAATTTTGAGCCTTGATCATTGGTTTCACAAAGCCTCCTGAGGTGCAGTCCAGCTGGCCCTTCTGAAGTGAACCTTCACTCCTCGGTGCCCCCAATAAGAAATGTAGTCTATTTGCTCAAGGTATTACCCTTTACAGAAATGATCAGACTCCTTTCTTCCCCCCTCATCCATTTCACAAATCCATGCCAAATATTGATGTTTGATAACTACAAATATCACACATAGCTTTTAATCAAGAAAGACAGAGGGAAGATAAGAGGAGCAAATACGTCTCTGTAAGGGAGTTCAATATCCTCAGTAATGATTTTGCTAAGAAATAAAATTACCAGAGGGAGGGGAGAGGACTCTGTGATGTGCATTTAAATAGGCTGAACCATCTGAAATTACCTGGGCTCTTGCTCCCAGCCCACGGGTTGCATTCAAGCTAGATGCTCATTACCTGGGTCGGTAGATGCTATCTTGTTTTACAAAAGGAGATGTATTTTAAATGTGAATTTCCAATTTGCCATCAGTCTATCCCATTACCAGCAAAACACATCAAACCAACTCTATTCTCTGTCACTTTTCTGAGACCAGAGTGGAATATGAATGCCAGTCATCGTCCACTCTTGGGAGAAATTCACCTGCTGGGGACAGCGGGGAAGTCAGCTTTTAGGCTTTTATCCATGGAGACTGTATTTCTTTCAGATGGTACAAAGGTCAGGACGATCTTGGAATACTGGCAGGTTTCAAGTATTTAGAAATGTCCACCATATCTGGCTAAGGTTGCCCCAGGGCTACTCCAGGCCAGAAGTTGGCCAAACCAAGTGAGACCTCAAGACCTGCATTTACACCCTCATGCACAAGGCACCCCCTAATGTCCTGGCGCATGTAGACTCTCCTGTTTTTCATGGTCTTAATGCCCTGTGACCTTTACACATGCTGTTCCCTTGACCAGGAATGCTTTTGCCCAAGACTTGTTCATCTCACAATTTTTTTATTAGTTACTTGCTTTGTGCCAAGCACTGTTCTAGGAGCTAGGGAGAGAATGGAGAAACAAAACAGCATCAGCATGATTCATACCCTAACCTTCTTTGTGTCTTTATGCAAATACCTTTCCTGCAAAGCTCCCCCTGATTGCGGTATTTAAATCTCCAAGCCCTGCTCCATACCCCTCTCCCTTTCTCTGCTTTATTTCTCATACAACACGGAGTGCCCTCTAACAGACTACATATTTTACGTTCTTGCTAGCTTATTTTCTCTCTCCACCACAAGCAGGGCAAGGGTTTTTGTTTATTTTTTTCACTCCTGTATCCCTAGCACCTGGAGCTGTGCCCGGACACAACAGACACTCAATCACTACTTGCTGAAAGAGTGAAAGAATGGAATAATAATCAGCATGTACCGCACACTCATGATGTACCAGGCCTGTGTTTTACACACATAGCCTCTTGTGATTGTTATGTCTTCGGTGATTCTTCTTGTCCCCATTTAACAGACAAGCACATTGATCCCTAGTGAGGAATGTGACCTGCTCAAGGTCACACAGCTAGGAAAGGGAAGACCGTGTACATGGGCAGAGGAGGTATGCAGGCTTTTCCTAGGAGAACTGGGGTCTGGGCATGGGTATTGAAAATACTGTGATATACAATATTCAGAAATAAAAATTGTCTCCCCAGCAGAGTGTTTTAACACTCAGACAATGTGTATGGTTCTCAGGATAAAATCCAAACTCCTTGACACAGCCTACAGGGCATTCTGTGATCTGGCCTTGTCTCTCCCGCCTGGTACATTCCCACATCCCCCCGACGCCGCAGCAGATGTGCTGGAGCATCATCCAGATCCTAACATAAGTGTTGTGCTTTCTCGTGATGTGTGTCTGTTTGCAACACCCCCATCACCCTTCCTCCTCTCTCCCCAGCCTCCCTTCCTACCTTCCCCTGAAATCTTGGGCTCCTCTTCAATGTCTCAGCATACTGAGGTCCTTACTCACTTGTCCAGGTTAGTTTCAGGATGGGTTTCACAGAACCCCGCCCCTCTTCTTCTTTCATCAAAGTGTCGATCACACTGGATTCTAATTTTGTTTTCTCATCTCTTTTCCCATTTCTTGCATGTCTTGCTCAGCAGCTTCCTGCAACCCCAGCACCATCTCAGCATCCACACTTGGTGGGAGCACAGCAAATACTAATGAATGGATGAATGATTTGGTGGGCCTGCCCGCCAGCACTGTTGCTGCTGTTTTCTTTGGCTTCTGTGTTGGCTTTTCTCATCTTTCAGTAGTTTTTTTGCTTTTTATTTCATATCCTCAACTTCATTTAACTGATAAAAGTGATCAATCTTATAAACCAATGTTACCAAAAACAGGTGATTTACCAATCCATATATCCACCAATCTATTGGTCCATCAATCCATCGATCCACCCACCCACTCACTCTCCCATCCATCCATCCATCCATCCATCCATCCATCCATCCATCCATCCATCCATCCATCCATCCATCCATCCATCCACTCTCCCATCCATCCACCCATCCACCCACCAACTCTCCCATCCATCTATCCATACCCACCATGTGCCATGTCCTGTGTAGCTGCTGAGGTTATAGTGGTGAGCCAAGGCTCCCTTGGACCTATGATCCTGGAGCCTACAGTTCAGTGGGGAAGACAATGACTAAGCAGATACTCACACTTAAGGATATCTATAAGTGGAGATGTGTTCCACAAGGAGGATCATGGCTCTGGGAAAGACTATTACAATGAAACCCGACCCAGATGGTGGGCCCAGGTGGGGACTCATGAGCTGAGCTCTCAAGTCTGAGTAGAGGTTCAAGGCAAGGGTAGGAGAGAGTAGAGCATTCCAGATAGAGGTAACGTTATGTGCAAAGGCCCTGTGGCCAGAGGGTATGGTCTTTTTGAGGAGCTGTTAGAAGCCATGCAGAGCGGCTGGAGCTCAGAGAGGGAGGAGGAGTATTCTAAATGAGGCCAGAGGAGACAGCAGGGGCCTGGCCATGGTGAAGATGCTGGTTTTCACCCCAAAGCAATGGAAGGCCTTGAGGGTTTTATAGGAGGCGATGCAATTTGTATTTTGTGGAGATCCCTCAGCCTCCTTTGAGGGGCCTCAGCTGGAGCAGGGGGCAGAATCTCAGAGGCTCCAAAATAGAAAGTGGCTGATGGCACAGCATTGGTCAGCCTCCTTCAGGCTTGAACAGAACTTCCACTCGCCATCTGGGCAGATTCCCTTCAAGTCCTAGAACATGCATGTTCAGTACACAGTACATTTGCATTTGCAGTTGAAGTTGGTTTTCCCTACATAAGCCATCCAGGTTCCTGGCTGAAAGAGTGAAAATAGACACATTTGTGCACGTGGGTGCAGCATCACCCTCACCCCATGCATACAAGGGTCCTCCACTTGCTTTCCTGCCTGCCTGGTGTGCTGATGGTGCTGGGTCACAGCCCAGACCATGGTTCCCAGGGGCAGAAAGTGAGCGGTCTAAAAACAGGTGGAACAATGAAGGAGTCATGGCCCAAGTTGGAATTTTCATTTCTGGATATGTGCAAGCTGATAGAGACACCAGCATGTCAGATCCAGTTCACAAACTGGCTCAGACTATTGTTTTGTGGGAGGAGGCAGTCCAGTACCAGGCCCATACTGGGGTCATGTTTATGGGCCTGGGTTCCATCCTTGAGTGGAGAGATCACAAGAGCACTTGATACTTGGGTGCTTCTTCATGCCTCTCCAAGTTTGAGTATCTGCCTTATCCTCATTTTACTCCTCCAATCAAGGTAGATGCTTGTGTTTTTCAGCCAGGGTGAGACAAGTGGATTCCATGATGGGCATAGAAATCCCTCTTTCTGATCTCACTCCTTCATCTCCCATTGTCCTCCTGCAAAATTCCCTTGGATTTTTAATCCTGCTGCCACCCTCCAAGGTCCCAGCTCCCTAACTGGGGGTCAGTTTCCTCTGGTCTCCCCTCAGTGGGGCTCTAGGAGAGAGCGTCAAATCCTAGAGGGGCACTGAGAAGAAAGCCCAGTTTTTTCCTTGCTAAGAGTGGCCACCTCTTATAGGAAAAATGCTCACCACGTCTCACTTCTGTCTTATCTAAGACTCCCTCTTCATTAGGAAATGGGGGTCAGATGGGGGATTCTGTTCTGTCACCTGCAGCTTGTGACTTGCATTTTTCCTCAACAACTGGGACTGCAGGCATTTTTAAACTAGAAGAAAACAGCAAACGTGTGCATGGGTTAAAAAGAAAGTCCATCTCCCCCATATTCCCCTTGGGGACTGTGCAAGAAGGCTCTGGGCAGGTGGGGAGAATTTTCAATGCAACCTTCATCTTTCTGGTTTTCCTCCCAAGCCCGTGGGGATTTCATAAACATTATGTTGCTCAATTTCAGTTCAATGGCACGGAGTCGTTCCAATGTGTTCTAATTACCCAGACATAAATGATTTCTGGTGCACTTTAAATGATTTCAGATGCACTTTTGTCTATCAGGCTGCTGATTTATATCTCCCTGGGACTTTGATTCTGTGCTTCATTGATTTCTTTTAAGGCTCTTCAGAGGTATATTTATTATAGATGATGCTTTTCCCTGTTCATTTGCTCCATAATTCTGGAACATTCTCATTTTCCAGTTGTCAAAACTCCACACCCAGCCCCCGTACATATTCTATACCAACTACAAGAATACACACTTATTGAGTGCTTACTGGATGCAGGTGCAAATACTAGATGCTATGGAAGAATGGAGATGCACAAATTAAGTTCAGAACAAAAACATGCATTCCTACCAGTGGCATGTTCATCATTTAGACAAAAGGGCAACACTCATATACACTAATGTGACTCTGCAGAAGAGGAATAACATGGGGTTTGGTTCATGAATCGTAAGGGATGAGAAATGGATGGGGTCAGAGATTTGTGTCCAGACTTCTGTGACAGTGGGAGATGGAGGCGGAATGGGACTCAGCAAAGTTCCTTGACAAGTGAAGAGGCAGGGCCACCAGTTTTTGCTCCTGTGTGCCTGATAAATCTTAGAGTTTCAAAGAACCAGTGGTGTCTATTGCTCAAGTCCACTTGCCCCTGAAGACAGGTCTGTTCATCTGAACAACCACCTTCAGAGCCTTTGTTTAATCTCCCACCACGGAAATAGTGACTGGAAGGACACTGGAGTGGTGTTTTGACGAGGCAGCTGGCTGCGGCTGCGATCCCGAAGATGTGGTGGAGTTCCAGCTTAATCCTGTTCTTGAAGGTCCTTCAGCCTTAGTTTTGTCACCTGTAAAATGGAGAACATCCTCTCTTATTGTCAGCCACTGTGGACTGAGCACTTACTATGTGCCAGGAAGCAACAGATCCATGTTTGTGGGACCTGGGCCTTACTCAATTTTGGTGGTCCCCTTTAAGAAAAAGAACCCCAAATTACGAACGTGTAGTTGGGTCTCTGCCCCATGGTGGGAGCCCACTAGGGTTAGCACTGGGGTTATCAGTGCTTCTTAAGCTTTGGACATTTTTTCTCCTTCTCAAATGATCTGTCGCATAGTTGTCTGCATGTAAACATAATTGTGGAGCTTCTGTGACTGGGAACCCTTCCTTTCCCCTGAGACGTGGCTCTGAGGCGCCTTCAGGAAACCTTCTCTTAGGGCAAAGCCCAGTTCTGAGCTCAGCCCTCTTCCCCACTCCTGGTAAACTCTGCCCTGCGAGGACAGCAGGGACCTACTTCGTGGGCAGACCGGGATGACGTTTCTTGCTGCCTCAGGCTGCCCTGCGGTCCCCTGGGCTGGCTTCAGAGTCCACCAGGGACAGGGACCTTTCCCCTCCCTGAAGTCCTCAGCCTCCGCCTCCGGTTCCCGCCACTGAGACCTCGCCACAGGACGGCGAGGAGCACGCGCCACCTAGTGGCCGGTTCCGGGAGCTGCCACTTCCAACACCGCCTCCGGGAGAGGGGGCGCTTATCTCCGGGCCAAGGATGGGTCTGGGGACGCTGTCAGTAAAGTCCAGACACTGCTCTCTGAGAAGACTGGGTTCAGATTAGCACTGGCCGTTCGGGATCAGGCTGGTTTGTGCCAGAGTGCCCTTGATTTTCGTACACGGATGCTGCCAACAGTGAATACAGGCTCTCAGAGAAGTGACCGCTTCTTTCCTCCTGCCTCTCCCGTGTTTTCCATCCTCCCCTTCTTCCTCCTCCTTACCTTGGCCAGCCTTCCTTTAACTAAATAGGTACTTTTTGGTGGTGCCATTATTTGGTCCATGTGCAGTGTGAGTGTGTGTGTGTGTGTGTGTGTGTATGGAGGGGGGCACCATTGCTGAGTTAGGGGCTAGGCAATGAGTGCCAGCTGTGCATGCGAAGGGCTGAAATTTCTCTCATTCATTCATCTGCTCGTTTATTCGTCCACTCATTTATCCACTTATTCATTCATTCACTCATCTGTTCATTCATTCATTCATCCACTCATTCATTCATTCATTCACTCATCCATCCATTAATTCATCCATCTGTTCATTCACTCGCTCTTTAATTCATCCACTCACCTATCCGTCTGTATTAGTCCATTTGTGTTGCTTATAACAGAATACACGAAATTGGGTGATTTATAAAGAAAATGAAATTTATTGCTTACAGTTTCTGAGGCTGAGAAGTCCAAAGTCCATCTGGTGGTGGCGACAGAAATCCGGGAGTCTCACATTTCAAGATGGTGGAAGCAGAGAGAGAGAGAAAGACTCTCCTCTTTTTTTTTTTAAAGCCCTCAGAACCACCATTTTTAATCCATTCACTACGGCACTGTTTTACAATCCAATCACCTCTTCAAGGCTCCACCTTTCAATGACCGTAATAGGATTTCCCACCCTCTTAACAGTCACAGTGGGGGCTAAGTTTCTAACACATAAAACTTGGGGGACACAGTTCAAGCTTTAGGGAGTTTTGAGGGGACATAATTCAATCCACTACACGATCCATTAATTCATCCATCCATTCATTCATTTGTTCACTTACCTATCCATCCATCCATTCATTCACTCATTCATTCATTCATGAGTGCATGCACATATTTAACAAATGCATTCTGAGGCCACCTGTGTGCCAAGCGTCACATGGTGCACATGCTTCACTTCTGACTTTGAACCCTGGACTTTTAGCACATGTCTTCCATTCCTCTCCCTTCTCTGCCTGGAAAGCGCTTACTCACTTTCAAGACCAGAGTCAAATATTGCCCTGCAGACTAAGCCATGAGCACTTACTCCTCCTGCTCATCAGCCCTGGGATCTTTTGGGAAGTTTCTGCTTCAGTCTCCTCTGACCCTGATCCAGGGGTGCTCAGCAGTCAAAGCCAGCCTTGCACTGAGTCAAAAAACCCAGAGTCTGGTTTGTGTCTACCTGGGACTCTGTGTTCTCCAGTAGTTAAGCTTCTTTCCCTCCTTAAGGGCATCCTATGCACAGTAATGTCCTTGAAGTCCAGAAATCTTAGTGCCCACAACGTGGGAAGGGAGATGAAAATGTTTTCTGCATTCTTTGGGTTTCACCAATCCTATTCTAATAGGGTTTTCTTTATTCTCAAGAATTTAGTGAAAATGAACTGTTTCTGAGCACTGTCCTCCTGGAAACCTTGTGTTCTGGTCTGTTTTTGTTTTGTTTCTTTTTCTCTATATTCCCCAGCTAATGCTGGGAATAGGGAAAGTTAGGTTTGCTGTTTAATTTGTCATTACAGAGCCCAAGTCAGGCAGCCAATTACAAAATGAGAGGGAAAAGGCAACGAGACATCTCACCTGCTCCTTGGTAACATCTCACAGGCTTGTCCAGGGCATTGTGGAAGGTACCACTCTTACCTGAGAATAGTATCCAAACTGCCAGGGTCAGAGCTTTGGTGCAGAGTATGTACTCAATACATGGTTGGCAATTTTAAAAATTGAGGTATAACTTACGTACCATAAAGTACACAAATCTTAATTACATAGCATGAAGAATTTTTACATATGTGTACCCCTGGGTTACCACTACCCATATCAAGATATAAAACATGTCAGCTCCTAGAAGGTTTCCTGCTGTCCCTCCCAGGCAGAATCACCTCCCACCAACAGCCCCCTGAATTCTGCTCCCTCCCTCCTCAGACCAGTTTTGTCTGTTTTTGAAGTTCTTATAAATGGAATCCTGACTTGGTGGGTATATCTATTACCTTGACTGTGCTGATGTTCATGTGTGTATGCATCTTTCCAAACTCACCAAATTGTGTATGTTAAATATGTGCAGATTTTTGTGTAGCAAGTATACCTCAATAAAGCTGTTTAAAGGAATAAACCTCATTCTGTGAGTTTCACTCAAAAGAAAAGAAATCTTGACTTATTTCACTCAACATTATGTCCACAAGCATCATCTAGGTTGTATATTGTTGACAACTTTGAACTTGCTTGTTGGAATTAATCGTTCACCATTTTTGAATCCTCATTTCGGGGTGAGTTGAAGATAGCTCAGGAAGATGAATCAGGTTAGTTTCAGTTCAAGAGTTTGCTTTGACATTAGAGAGCAACCTTGAACATGAGTCTCATGGAGCTCAGACATCATCATATGCTGGTTCCACCCCCCAGCCTCCCGCTGTGCCAGGCAGGGCCATGGGTTCCAGAGAACTCTCTTTGGGGTACAGAGCATTGGACCACTGATGGACACCAGCTCCTCCAGATATTTGCTCTATGTGGTTTCAGGGAGGCCAGGCTATTTAGAAGGAGGCTGGCTGTCACCCCTGGACAGGACAAGATATCTAATATACTTACAGTCACTATACACAGTTCATGTCTGATTTGTAGCAGTGCAGAATCACATGAGAAAATCGTCCAGTTTACAAGACATGGGAGTCTTAGTTCTGAGACTATGCTTGTTTTTAAGAAATGGCATTGGCCCCACTCTCTCCCCACTATGGAGTCTGTAAGGTGCTGATGAACAGGCCTCCCAGGCTCTAGCCACCTTAGTGCAGACATCAGTGTGCTACTCCCACCCCAAATTCCTGGACAGAAAGGCCCAGGGACGGACATGTTCAACATGAGATTAACAGGCTGCAGAGGGAGGCCCAGGCACCTGGGGCTTGGACTAGATTGCTTTGCAAGGTAAGCTCTTGATTTTATGACCTCATCTCTCGCCCCAACCCTGAGACTTCACTCACAATCCAGGTTGTTAACAGGGAGCGATCTTATCCTGTTAGCCTTTCGCTCGAGAAAAATTGGATTGAAAACCTTGCTAGACTGCCTCTGGACAGAGCTTTTCCATCAGCTGTTAATGACCCTCGGGCAGGGAGAGTTGCTTTCCTTTACACACCATTAGCAGGTGACAGAGAGGGGGCCTCCCTCTCTGCCTGGCCGCTGTCAGAAACTCCTGGAGAGGAGTCCCTGTGGGGAGCCTGCTGCCTGACCCATGGTAAGACCTGAGCAAGTCACTTCCCCTCTTTGCACTGGGGCTCACCTCTCTGTTACCTGGGTTATCCCTTAACAGAGTCTCCACGAAGACAGTCACACCTGGGCAAGTCATCTGGAGACATGGGGGCTCCAGTCCTTCTCCCAGGGGGCCCAGGGCTTTAAAAAAGAACATGCCTGACTTTCTACAGCCATTATTTTTATTGTGCCCATCCTGCATTTTATTAAATCTCTCTGCAGGTGGTAGATTCCTGGGATACATAACAACAACAACAACACACACACACACGCACACACCACTTAAAAAACCCCAAACTCTTAAAATTCCCTGAAGACCTGATCTCATGACACCTTCTAGGCTGGTGTCTACTCTCTCATCAGCCTGGTCTACTTTCCCAGTCAAGCAAAAAGTGAGCAATGGCTGAAGCTAGAAAATGAGGCTGAAACTCTACTTCTTTGGACATCATGGACTTTGGAAGTCAGATTTTATCCCACCAGTTGCCCTGACAATGGGTTGAGTTGGCTGCCATGATTCCAGCTTCCCGAAGAGCAGCTCCTGTTTTCTGAGCAGTTATTGCACCCTGGCTGGTGCTTGCTGCCTTGCATTCATTTTTGTGTGAAGCTCACAGTATTCCATGAATACTAGCCTAAGTGCTGTTTTGTGGATGAGAAAACTGAGCCTAAGAGAGATCGACTGGCATCCACTTTCTGAGTTGAGGTCTGTCTGATTTCTAAACTGTTCCGTCACCCACCTTGCTGTGTTGCCTCTCTGCAGAATGACAATACTTAACATCAACTGAGCACTTTCTCTGCCAAGTGCTGAGTTTGCTAGGGCTGCCACAACAAAACACCAAGAGTGGGTGCTTTAAGCAAGAGTGTATTTTCTCACAGTTCTGAAGGCTGGAAGTTTGAGATGGAGGTGTCAGAAGAGTTGGTTTCTTCTGAGGCCTCTCTCCTTGGCTTAATGGTCATCTTCTCCCTGTGTCTTCACATGGTCTTCCCTCTGTATGTGTCTCTTAATCTTCTCTTTTTGTAAGGACACCATTTGTATTGGATTAGGGCCCACCCTAATGAACTCACTTTAACTTAACCTCTTTGAAGATGCTATCTCCAAATACATTCACATTGTGAAGTACTGGGGCTAGGACTTCAACAAATGAATTTGGGAGGCACATAATTCATCCATTACAAGTGCTTTGCATGCATTTAATTTGTGCAATCTTGACAACATCCTGTAAAGTTGATATCATTGTCAGTCATGTTGAGTTGATGAGGAAACTGAGGCATGAAGGGTTTACAGAGAAGCTAGGATATAGGCTTCAACTGGGCTCAGTGCTGCTGATTCCCCTACCCACATTGCTATATGAAAAGATTAATTCTTGCAACCTATATGAACTTAGTGTGTCATGGAATGGTTTAGGAAGAGGAGGATCTGCAAAATACCAGAATGGAGAGGATTCTCTCCAGGTGAAGGACTTCCCCCCACCCTTACTAAGAAGGGATTGGTTCTTAACTCCAAAACCACAGTGAAACCATCATCTGGGTACTGTTTTAGAACTTTGTGCAAATGTGTGTATATCCAGGTACATATTGCTGCACCCAAAGGTTCTCATTTCATTGCTTAGAGGCAACAGTAACAATGTGCACATCATGGAGACATCTTTCAGTACTCAAAGCAGCTGCCAGAAAGCACTGGTCCAGCATCTCCTGGAAGGGATGAGGTTCTTGTACTGACCAAGACCTTGGCCGTATGTTGAAAGTAAACATGGCCATGGGGAAATAGGATTATCTGGGTTATCTGAAACTTTACCGGGTTCTGATTTCCCACATGGCCCTCTTGCTCCTGAAAAGTATATTTCTCAATAAAAGCCATACAGAAATCCAGTTGCCCCCAAAGTTCTCAGCGACCTTTTCTAGTGTGCTGATTCTGTTTGGCATCAATGTTCCACAATCTATCGTGTACCTCCCAGTCTCTAGTTGTTTAAAACAGTGTTTTTGACACTAGCCATAGTGCCAAAGCTCCATGTCAGAGATGGTAGGAGGCCTACTCTTTATATTTTCTCTTTATCGCACTTCTAAAGTGGTGGGAAGGTAATTATGATAATGAATTAATTATGTTTAATGTCTATCTTTCCCACTGGAATATAAGCTCCATGGCAGCAGAGAGTCCAATGCCTTGCTTTGTTCTCAGTACCTGGCAGAATCAGCACTTAATAAATATTCGTTGGCTGAATAAATGAATCAATTGGGCTGCAGAGTTAGATTGTCCATGCCTGTGGAATTTCCAGAACTTGAATTTTGTCCTTTTCTCCAGCTTTACTTTTGCTTTATTTGCTTGACCAGGGTTTCACAAACTTCAGCCTGTGGGCCAAATCAGGCCTGATGCCTGTTTTCATAAATAAAGTTTTATTGGAACACAGCCACACCCACTGCCATGCCCATTCCTTTATGTATTGTGGCTTTCCTTCTACAGTGTCAGTCAGAGTTGACTTGTTGCAACAGACTGGATAGTCTACAAAGCCAAAAATATTCACTATCTGGTCATTTACAGAAAAATCGGCCAATACCTGGCTACAACTAAAGGAAACCACTAGTGAAGTCAGGAGGCATATGGAGCCATTGTGGTGTTGGTCTGAAGAGAGAAGGGGATGGGGATACCTCTTAAGAGATGGCTGTACTAGTAGACTTCTTATGGTAGGGGTCCTCTAACTTACAGGCATATAAGAATCACCTAAGCAATTTCTTAAAATGCATCTTTCTAAGTCTTTCCACTGGTGATTATGGGATGGGGTCTAGAAATTTATTCAGTTGTTAAGTCAGCAATTAGGTACTAAGCACTTACTAAATGCCAGAAACTATTTTAGGTGCTGGGTGTGCCCCAATGAATGAAATAGACTAAGTCTCTGCTCTCAGAGGGTTTCCTTTCTAGTGGGTGAATAGTCATGGGTGCTGACAAGGTCTACTAAGTCAAGAGAGCAAAGCTGGGAGTGGAGAATGAGAAGGGGTTGGCTATTTTACTTAGGGTGGGTGGGGAAGGACATGCTAATGCGGCCATATTTGAAGGGAGACTTGAGAGAAGCCAGGGAGAGAAACTACATGGATATTCCAGGGCAAGGGAAAGGCAGGGAAAGGAAACCTTCCCTTTTTACACACTCCTTAGGTGATGCTGGTGTAGGTGGCAACAGAGGACCACACTGCTGCTTTCAAGGCCTCCAATTAATTATTCTCTCCTGTGCCTTCTTTTGTCCCCACCAGTAAGCTGGATACTCCCACCTGCCCCCAGCTGCTTATAGTGTCCCCCCCTCCCCCGTCTCTCTCTCTTCCTTTCTGAATCTGGTTGAGAGTTGACTTGAAGTCCTAGGATGGCAATAATCCTGCACAGTTTATGAAGCCTTTTTAAATAACATCTTTATTGAGATATAATTCACATATCATACAGTTCACCTGTTTAGAGTGTACAGTTCAGTGGTTTTCAGTATATTCACAGAGTTGTACAAACATCACCACAATCAACTTTGGAACATTTTCATCATCCCCAAAAGAAACCCCATGCTGAAGCTTTTGCAGACTACTTTATCCCATCCAGGCAGAACTCTGTATAAAGAGCAGGGCAGGTGGTTTCCACCCCATTTTACAGATGGGCAAACAAAGGCTTGGAGAATTTAGCTATGTACAAAAGAAGCTTAGGGGAGATTTTTTAATACTGGAAGGTGCCAAATAGCTTTTAAAAAGAAGGATTTGGAATGCCTGGGCTATTTGACTGTATACATTTTAATGTGTACATGACTCACCTGGGGATCTGGTTAAAATGCAGATTCTGATTCTGTAGGTCTGGGACAGAGGCTGAGTCTGCACGTCTAACAGGCTCCTTTTGATTCTGCCCCTGGTTCGTGGACCCCACTCAGTAGCAGAGATTTAGCTAATTCTTTAGTTTCTGTGTCTTCTTCCTGAAGAGCGGTCCCACTCCCTAAGAGGCAGGGATGGTGTTGTTCCTTGTGAGAATGAAGTCACTGCCAAAGAGGGCTGCCTATTTACCTGAAACTTGGGAGTCAGCCATACATTAGGGTAAGCGACAAATGAAAAGCCACCATATATTATTATTACTATTAGTTGCAACAATCTATCGCTATTGTTCATACTCCAGCCTTTAGGCAAGGAGCTGATTCCCTTTCTCTGTCCTTCCCTTGGCTTGAAATATCCGTGTATTCAAATATTTCCACATATTCAAATATTTCCATGTTAGCACAGCCTTTCCTGCCCACCTAAAGTAAAATACCCCCTCCTTTGTTATTCTGCACCCCCAGCCTTGCTCCATTGTCTTTGTAGACCTTGCCACCGCTTAGCCTTGTGTCTGTTTGCAGGAGGCTGTTCAGTATTAAAAGTTCCCTTGCTCATGGTCCCTGAGTGTCATTGGGAAGCTCCTTGGCCCAAGGATTCTGGCAAAGCCCCTGCTACCTGGAGGCTCTTAAAGTCCACGTTCAGGTTGAGAAAAGCTCCCAAGAGCCTCGGAGTTCCCAGGGTTCCTTAAGCACAGGCTCATGCCCCTTGGCCCCCACTGTGAGACACAAAGACAATGGCTATGATTGCCTGCCTGCAGTGAGTGGTGACTCACTGAAGGGCTCTCAGCCACCTCTTGCATTTGCATCAGGCTGGCTGGCTTAGAGACAGGGCCTGGGGCTTGCTTCAGTGACCCTTTAGAAACTTCATATGCTAAGTGCCAGGTGGAGCCACAGGGCTGTTATCATGGGATGGGGGGATGGAGAGAGCTGCTTGCTTGCTGAATGGCTCTAGGAGGGGAGATAGGCCATTTGATGATTTGGAGACTGACCAATTGGTTTATCTGGTGCCAAACAGCAAAATGCACCATCTGCAGGGACCTCATCCTGATTTGGGGCAATGTGATTGAGTGTAACTGTGGTTCCAGAGAGACTGGCCTGAGGGATATTAGCAGTTACCTGCTGTAGGTGACTCCAGATTTAAAATGGGATTCAAGGACACTACCTGTGGAGCAATGAAATGGATCTAGCATTACCATTTCGCACTTAAGCCATCCTTCCTTTTCTTACTAAAGTGTTCTTACTGTCATTATTGGCTAAGCTCCACCAGCAGATTGGCCCCATGGGGGAGGGCAGGGCAGGATGTTCGGTCTGTGTTCCCAGTACCTAAAGCAGTGCCTGGGCATGATGGGGGGTTCAGGTGCCATTTACTGAATGAATGCTGAGTGGTCCCTTGGTGTCAGGTGCTGCTGTACTTTGACATTTACTGCAGTTCTCAGCTGAGGAGATTGAGGCACAGAGAGGTCAAGGAACAGGCTGCAGGTCACACAGCTGTTCAGAGGTCTGGTTGGGATTTGCTCAAGGGTGTGTCTGACCACTGCACCATCCTTCCTAACCTGACAAGTTGTGAGGACCAGTTTGGATTTACTTTTTAATTTCTCTTGTTCCCTGATTAATCCTCTGAAGGAGGGATGATTCAGTTAATAAATCTGCTTCATTCACAACTGGAGATACAGGGTGCAGGGGCAAAAGAAGACACATAGTCTCCACTCTGATAGAGTTACAGTATAATAGAAAGAGAAGAGAATGATCTCCAGGCTTAGCCAGGATATCTGAGACCCTGTGTTCATCTGCTCAGGCTATCATAGCAATGTATCACAGCCTGGGTGGCTTGAACAACAGGAATGCATTTTCATACAATTCTGGAGGCCAGAGTGTGAGATCAAGGTGTCAGTGGGGCTGTTTTCTTTTGAGACCTTTCTCTTCTTGGCTCGTAGATGGTGTCTTCTCCCTGTGTCTTCACATGGTCTTCCCTCTGTGTGTCTGTGTTCCAATCTCCTCTTCTTATAAGAACATCACTCAGATTGGATTAGCACCCACCCGTATGACTTCATTTTAACTTAATTACCTCTTTAAAGACCCCATCTTCAAAAGCAGTCACATTCTGAGGTCCTGGGAGTGAGTACGTCAACATATGAATTCTGAGGGAACACAATGGCTTATAACAGACCCAAACAGAAAGGATCAGGAATCGTGCTGCTACCTCCTTTCCAAAATCACTTCTGCTTTCAGCCCCCTACCCCCTACCCCCTACCCATGGGAATCAGATGTCATGTTAACATGAACTCCCACATTCACCAGTTCTAGAATAACTGGTTATACTCCAATGCATAGGTAGAGATGAGTTCTCTTTATTTTTTTTTTGTATGGATCTCACTTGTGAATTGGACTGAGGTTTCAACCAGAGGTTAAACAACACCACCAACAACCCCCCCCAACAGCTTCAATTCCCTTGCTTTCTACAGTGCCCTTTTGAGCACAGTTGAGCAATCACTTTATCTAAACCATTTTTTTTTCCATAAGAAAGAATTTTGCTTAATTGGGCCTCATTTCTTCTCCCCTTAACAACCATGCGTCTGCATTTCTGTTGGGATTGAAAGCCCCAATCAGTTCAGATAAATCAGCTTCCTTTTAAATTATGATCTTGGAGGAAATAATGATCTAACTTACTTTTTGTTAATTACTTTTAGGTGAATTAGACATCCTGACTTTGCAGTCTCTGCTTTCCTCAGAAGTATTTAAGCCCTCAAATCTATTTAAACCTTTTCTTTTACTCAAATTAAGATGCTGAAAAATTCTGCTATTAGAAATAATTTAGTTTTTTGGAGTTCAGCTTCATGGCTCTGTAATTTTAAATAATTTGAGCTGAAAATGATTCTATCATATCCCATGTAGTGTCACCAAATTACCATTTTCCTTTCAAAATGTTCTGATGTTATTGGTGTGTCAGACTTAGTAAACAAATAAAAAGAACAGAGAGGTAATGAATAACACAATCAATCAGGTAGGACTGCAAAACATAAACCAAATTGTGTATCCCAAATACAGGGATTATGCCTATTAAACATAGTGACTGTGGGGTGTGTGTGTGTGTGTGTGTGTGTGTGTATCCCAAGAGGGGAAAATAATCAATTGTAAAGGATGAAAAATCCTATAGCTTTGAGCATAAAGCAATAGATCCAAAATGAATAATTTAGGTTTTCCACATAAAAATTTCCAAACCTTCAGAAGTAAAGTAACAATCTCATAAATAACAAGGATATTAAAAGACAATTAATGTTCCAAAAGAGAAGTACATAATTAAAACTTATTGAGAAGTGGGCAAAGCAGTACTTAGAGGCATTCTTATAGCCTCAGGTGTTATCAGGACTCCCCTATCATCAGAGAGAGGAATTCCTTCTATTTTAAGTATTAAGTGAATTAGTGTAAGGGCGATGTTCTTCCTGCCTCTGCCACCTCCACCCCAATCAATCAGAACATTGTATATTTAGAGTTTCAGTGCTTATATCTATTCAGTATCTGACATTGGGTAGTCTTCATATCAGATAGTCTATTGTGAAATATAGTGCAGCCCATTGTCTGGTTTAGGGACTTGGGGGATGAAGGAACTCAAGAATTAAAATCTCTCTTTACCATGCAAAAGGCACTCCTATCTGTGATGCTAATTCTTGTAGCCTATTTCCTTTTCTTTCTTTTTGCCCTTTTATTCCTGCTCTTTGTTGACCCCTCTGGATCCTGGGCATATTTTCCATTCAGAACCCAATGAGACAAAGCTCCGAGTTCTGGGGAAAAAGAACCATTGATCCAGTTTAGATTCCTAGGATCTGGGCTGGGGAAAGAACCCTTTAGATACGTGCAGTGGATTGAATGAGCCCCCAAAGTCATGGAAGCTTAATCCTCACTGTAACTGTTGAGAGTGGGAAATCCTATTATGGTAATTAAAAGGAAGGGCCTTGAAGAGGTGATTAGATTCTGAGGACCATGCCCTGGTGAATGGAATAATAATGGTGGCCATGGGTTTGGTTCTGAGGGCTTTAAAAGGAGAGCACATGAGAGTCTCTCTCTTCCACCATTCTCACCATGTGAGACCCTGCGTTACTGTAGAGTCACCTCAACAGATGTGTTCCCTGGACTTTGGACTTCCCAGCCTCCAAAACTGTAAGCATTAAATTTCATTTTCTTAAAAATTACTTAGTTCCAGGTATTTTGTTATAAGCAGACTAATATAATCAGCCAAGTAGTATTTGAACCCTAGGAAAGATCACAAAATTGAGGCCTGAAATCTCCCAGGGTTATTGCTCTGTCCTCATTCCCAGTGACAGTGGAGACACCCCAAGAACCTGCAGCTGAGGCAGCTGGATAAATGTTCAAGGACGTGGTAGGACTTGAGCTCAGAGTTCAGTCCTTTGTGTTTGTTGGAGGCAACAGAGCCAGATGATTAAGGGAGTGGATTTTGGAGTCCTTTAGTACCAGGGTTAAACCTTGACCTTCAAGTCTTACTTTAGAAATCTTAATGAGCATGAAAGTTCCCATCTTACAGTGTTGTAGGGAGGATTCAACAAGTTAATGCTTATCAAGTGCTTAATTCATAGCAGTGCTCAATGCCTGGTAGCTCTTCTTGTTTGGTTAGGGATAGGATATTTCTATGTCCTGGGGGTGCTCCTTACAGAAGGTCAATGCAGATGTATTTCGGGACTCTCTGTTTCCCCCCATCTAACTCCATCCACCCCTCAGAGGTCACTTGAAGCCCAGAGGCTCAGAGGTTTAGAGGTATAGTACTTCCTGCAAGAGTAGAGAGCAAGGCGGAGGCATTAAGACTTTGAACACTGCTTCCCACCATTGGATTAATAACCATGATGTTTACAAAAGTTCTTTGGGCTCTGTCTGCTGATCATCTCAGGACCTTCTGAGCATTGGTGGGTGGCTTGCATAACACTCCTCATGGAAAGGACTTAGGTTACCATCGGTTGTTGACAGTGCCCTTATCAGCCAGTATTTCCCAGAGACAAACCCACTTTTTATTGCCTATTTCATCCTGATGAAGGACATGGGCTTGTCGCTGAAACTCAGGCAGGATCTGGGGGCAGGGAGCAGCTTCTAACTCTCACCTTGTAGCTTTAATTGTTGGAGGAATGGCAACAAGGGAGATAGGATATGTGCATGAAGAGGAATATGTGCATGAAAAGTGGGGTGGTGAAGTTATTGCCCTTGGAAAGGTCACACTTACTTCTAGAGGTTGTCCACGACAGATTGCCAAACTGGTTTCCAAACCTGTGACCATAGACACATGGAGGTATTGCATCTGTGTTTAAAACATTGTAAAGAAAAGAGAATGAAAATAACCTCAACTGGTTATTGAGTTTGTCAGAATTTACTCTGATGCAGGTGATGAGGTTGATGATTGTGGTGATGCTGATGACTGATATATCACTGGCTGGGCTCTGAGGCTTTCTGATTACTCCATGCACACTTAAAGTCTTTATTCTACATACTCGTTGCATCTTGACTTCTGTTATGTATAATTCATGACACACTATTGTGCCCTTTTGTTTCTATGTTTCCGCCACTAGAGTGGGAGCTAGTTGATGATGTTTGTTTTTTCCCCTTCCATTCTTTGTACCTAGTATTGGACTTTGACACGTACTAGGTGCTCACTGAATATTTCTTGAGTGTAGTGTTCAGAAGCAGGTGGCAGGGAACTGAGCATTGCCTGGATGAGCTTTCCTCTTGAGGAGCTAGTGTTTGGCCAAGGGCAGCTCCCAGTGTAGGATCATTTCCTGGGATGGACACTGGGGTGGTCCCTTAGGGCCAGGTCAACAGACAGGTGAAATGTCATCCACACATAGCAAAGAAGGGCTACCGCCTCCACATGTTCACTCTCTGTAAGCTTCTTTCTGGAGATCTCAAAGGGGCATTGGATGTCTGAAGATTTTTTTTCCAATCCTTCTTAAGTTAGGGAGCCAGGGAAGGGATGGAAACACCAGAGAAAGGGACTTGCTGTGTGTTCCCAGAGGCTTCTTCCCAAAGGACACAGGAGGCAAGTAAGCCACTTAGCATGGCACTTGTCACATGTGCACAGTCAACATATTACTGCTATTATTTTATATTAGGGAAGGGGTTGCAAACCTACTCAGCTAACCATAGTCTGATGCATGAGAGCAAAGATGGCTTTGGGAGTCCAATCTCTGGGTTCCTATTCCACATATGTAACTGTGTCCCTTGGGCAAGACATTTTACCTGTTTGAGCTATTTCTTTTACCCCCTATAAGATGGAGACAATAATACCTACCTTCTATCTCGTGATGAGGATCAAATTAAGTAAATGAAAAGTGCCTAGCATGATAATGACTCAGTAAATGACAGCCGTCATTTCTGTTATTTTTTTACTTCTCAGCAAGGCAAGGGCTTTGATGTCTTTTAGGAATAGTTGAATTTTGACAGCATGCATATTATCAGTGGTGATTCACCCAGAAATAATAATTGTCTTCAGTCTCTGCCCACAAGTCACCTATTTCCACCGTGTTTGTTTTTTCTTCTGCTTTGGAGTCTGTACGGGGCTATAGGGAGGAGTGAAAATAGTAAGCACTGTAACTGTGATTTAGTGAGCACTTACTATCTGGCACACACTTTGCCAACACTTTACAAAGTGTTAGCCTCACTTCTACCCTGTGAGGCAGATTTACAGGTGAGAGAACTGAAGTGCACAGAAGTTCAATATCTTTCTCAACAAAGCTAAGAAAACACAGGGCTAGGAACCCAGCCCAGGTTATCTGATTCCAGGCCCTGCCATCTTAACAACTCCTTTAACCAGTGTAAGTTAAAGTGTCTTGAAACTACCACTCTTCTCCCTAGACCTACACACTTGTTTTTTATCCCAAAGCATAGAAGGATGACCCTCTTTTGATGGTCAATTTCTTACCATTAGCAGACCGACCATGAATATATTGGTGAGTGTTGCCTCTACTGCCTCCTAAGGGATGAATTTAAATGAGTAACGCCAGTTGTTGCAAGATTTCTGAGGTCCAGCTTTCAAATGACCCTCATTCTTTCCCTTTTATAGGAACTGGCCTAACTTCCTATCAAATAGCAAATTCAGATGTCCATGCATCAGTTGGCAAATTAACATATTGGGTTATCTCACGCTGGTATTGCCTGCCAGCTACTGGTTCAGTTTTGGCAAAGCTTACGATCTTGTCCTTATAGCAATGTTAGTGCAATTATTTCACTATTTTATTCCACTTTCTCTCTCAATATTTTATGAAAGAGTGGAAAACAGGCAAATTAAAGCGCTGATACAAGTAGTAAAAATCAGGGGTCTCAAATACAATTGAGACAAAAATAGGGACTATTTAACTTTAATTGGATACTTATTAGATTTAAGTTTATTAATCATTTCAAATTACAAAAGGGGAAAACCCAAATTAAAGAACTTGAACAAAATGCTAAATATATTTTTACCAAATATCTAAGTGTGATTAAGGATATATATCTATCCTTTCTGGAATTGAGCCAGTGTAAGTCAGGATATTTTCAGCAACAAAAACTACTTCAAGTCATTTAAGCCAAGGGAAATTTATTGGCTCACATAGTTGAGAAGAACCATGGGTCACTCAGAGAGACAAAGAAGCATTGCAGGAACCAGGGAGTTGGGGTGGGAAGCCACAAGTTAGGGCCACCATCACCATCTCTCCACTTATCTTTCCTTTCTAATTGACTTCATTCTGCAAACAGATTCTGTCCAGATGGCATAGATGATAGGGAAAATATCCACCAGATCTCTGACTTTATAAACTCATATTTAGCAACATCAGAGGAGAAGAGAGTATTTTACTGACAGTACTTATATATCAATCCCAGGACAGATTCCGATTGGTTCTCCTTAAATAATGCACCTACCCCTACCAATCAGTGTGTCCATGGGAAGAGAGTCACCATGACTGGCCAGGACTGGGTCACATGATAACTGATGTGATCAGAAAAGCCCAGAATCTGTTACTAGAATAAGGGAAATGGAGGGAAAATATACTAGGAATAGTAACTATTATAGTGCATCACTGAACCACACTTCTTCCCCATCTGTCTTCAATATTTTCACTTTTGACTTTTGTGTGTAGTTTCATTACCTTTAAAAGAAAGGAACTATTTGTATTGGTTAGCCATCTGACAAAATCTCAAGCTATTCAGTTCTATCAACCTCACTGCATAAATTGAATAAATAATTTACATTCTGTACAAGGATCATACAAAATAGATTTGGCATGGTGGGAATTTGCATCCTCCCAGCCTGTCCCTCTGTCCCTCCCTCTGAATGTGGTTCTCTAGGCAGCAAAATAACAGCATATGTTGTAAACACCTGGTGACCTCCATCCCTCAAGGAGTTAAGCTGAAAGCTAACGAGAATGAAAATAGGGTCAGGGACTGGAGGGACTTTGTTGAGCAGAGCCTTCCAGCTTTGAGTGACAAATGTGCTGAGATATGAAGGAGAGAAATACATATCCCACACGGACTTGCTTTTCATGTAAATAAGTGTTTTGGCCTCAAACTCTGGCATCTCATTAGGCAGGTGACTTAGTTATTGACAGGTATACAATTTGTATTTCCTCCCTTCTTTCCAAAAGTGCAGAGACTGTAACCTGGCCAAATTACACAACCTGGGTGCACAAGTAGACCGCCATCTTGGGTACATTTGTAAATATAGAGGGATAGATCCAGTCAGAGCAGCACGCAGGTCCTGTTGATTTGCAGCATTAGGATTTTCTAGAGGATTTTTATCCTATTTAAATTCTAGCATGTAGCCCATCCATCTCTCATGTTATAGATGCTTCAACTAATCATGACTAGGTCTGGGCATGAAGGGGCAATATTAAAACTATTTAGCAATCAGTAAGGTGTAGACATAGACACTGGTGAATCAGAATGAATGCTGGCCAAAGTGCCGGAACAGGATTTAAAAGACCCCCACAGTGCCAGACATTAACCCTTTAGTTGCCGGGTCATGGAGACATTGAAAAGGTGATTCCAAGGCCATTTGTCAAGGTCAGCAGAGCCATTAGTTACTAACTGGTATATCAAGATTTCAGTGATTTCCCAATTGGTACAGCCACTCCAGTACATACTGGCTGACAACCAACTCTTGTATGTGTGCAGGAATATGGAACTCGTGAAGTCCTTGACTTGAGCTCATACCCTGGAAGAGCTGTCCAGGGATCCCTGGGCAGTGGACCAGGTGAGACCTCAGGGTTGCCTTCTAGAGTTGTTCTTGCTTGTTTTCACTTTCAAATGGGAATTTGATTTAGGACCGGCCTTTGGTTTTTCCCAGACCTAGGAAGTAAACATTTTTCATTCTCAAAACCCACAAATTAATCATTTTTGCAAATCAGAGCCAAGCTCTGAGCCTCTAACCAGGAGGCCTGAGCCTGCTGGCCTCAGGAGCAGGGATTTGCTAGGGTATGTGCTAATGCATATGCATCTGTTGTTCTTGTGGGAGCTCAGGCCCTGCAGGCTTCAAGGGGTGAAGCTCTGCTCACTAATCACAATGCAATATCAGTGTTTCCTGCAAATCCCCTTATTATCTCTGCATCATTAGCAGTTTCTGAGCTTGTCTACAACTAATTTCACAGTGAATCTTATTTCTACCCAATATTTTAAATAAGCTATCATGCCGGGCAGCAGCTGACATGCTGCTGAGAAAGAAGCAAATCAACCCCAAACGGGCTTTCAAACAGCTTCCAATGATTAGGCTTTGGGTCACCATTCAAGGTGAGGAGAGGTGGCAAGTTTCTAGAACAATCTCTGCCTCCCACCCTGATTTAAATAAATCATGCCTTCGTACTTAGAAAAATGGTCTCTAGAACCAGGTTTCCAGGGGGCTCATTCCCACTCAGATGCTTCCTACAGTTGACTCTTTAGCAAGTGAACTAATGTCTGTGAGCCTCAGCTGGTAGAGAAACAATACCTACTCATATCATCACGGTGAACTTAATGAGCTAATGTTTATAGTGTGCTTAATGTAATGCACCTAGCGTATTGATCACCTACTGCATTCTCAATGAATATAGTGTTTATTATAATTTTTCATTCATTTATGAACTATTTAGCAAGTGACCTCTTTGTGCCTTGCGCTGTACAAGGCACTGACACCATCTGGCTACTCTCCATGTCTGGTCAAGACAATGGTTCACTGAGGAAGCTGATGGGGAAGGATCCCCTGAGGGTAGAGAGGGAGATGCATATATCCAGGCAGTGGTAAAAGAGAACTCACAGTCCCGTGTTGAAGACCTTCATCCCTGGTAGGTGGTGAGGAAGGAGGGAAGTTGGCTTTATACTCTGGGACATCTCCCACTCTGGAGGAAATGGCACCACCTGGAGGAAATGTTTCCATTTTGAAGATGTAGGAAGTCCTGTGGCTATTTCATCCTTTGGGTAAGATGGACAACCCCACCCCCACCCCCCCATATGGGACCTCCTTTTCTAAATAACTGAAGGCAACAAGGAATTAATCATCACTAACATTACAGAAACGTTCCCATCTTTATATACAATGCTAAGTGCTGTACATATATGATTATTTAGTACACTCTGTAGCCCTGTGGAGGGAATTCAATTATAGCTAAGGACACTGAAGTTTGGGAAGGTAGCATAAGTTGGCCACCAACCATCCAGGTAGCAGCTGGAATAGCCTGGAGTCCCACTCAGACATTCTGATTGTATCACCTCCATCCTGTCCTGCCTTGTGGCATGGCTTTGACTCAAGATGGTAAAGGTTGCTCGGTCCTTGACAAAGTCATTTGCAGGCAAACAGCTCTACTATAGGGTTGGTTTTCCCGGGAGCCATTGTGATTAAATTGGTGTTTCCAGGGGCTTCCATTCTACTTTCCTTTCACCTCTGCCTGCTGCTGCCTGGGACATGCCCACTGCCACAGACCCTTCTCCCTGCAACAAACATACAGCAATCTGAAGTGATCCAGAATAGTGTCTTTGAAGTCTAATGAAGGGATGGGAAAGTGGGGTTGTAGGAATGGGGTTGTGCCTCCACACTACTCCTTAACATCTGATATTCATACTTTTTATTCCCTGTAGATTCTAGATGAGGAGGATTGGAATGGGGAAAAGAAAGAAACAGATTTTCCATTCCCTGTGTGTCCCCATGGATACTGGCACTCTATATCATAAGCCTTTTGTAGCACACAGTGCTGATTCCAGAGGCATCAGAGGAAGAGAAAGAGCAGAGTTAAGTTCTCAGCTGAGTGGGCTCAGAGCAAGCAGGAAGGGAAGATGCTTTGACACTTGTTGTTCTTTGCACTATTTCCTTCCCCTGAGCAAGCACCTAGGAATCATGTGAAACCCAGCTCAAACAGCCCTTCCTCTGTGATGCCTTCCTTGATTCCTATAGGAAATTCCATCCCCTCCTCCTGTAGGTCATTATTGGAGGAATGGGTAGCATACCTGCTCAGAAGAATGGGGCCCCTAAAAATGCTGAGCCAAATTCATGTCTCCTCCACTTACCACCCTCTCTCCACTCTTCTACTTATCAATCTGTGAGATTCCTAGACTCCTCTAGGCTGGGGACTGAGTTCTATTTGTATCTGACCCTGAGGCAGAATGCACTTTCCCTGTCCACTTGGTTCTTTCCTTGGCTTCCTATTACAGGACATGTTCTAGACTTGTGTGTGTACACACTCATGCATGTGTGTACAGGAACCCCCCCACCAAGTGCACAATCTTGCTGACAAGGAACTATAAAAAGGCTGGAATTTTAAATATTTGTCCCTATAAGCATGGCCTGTGAGTTACAGTTCATCCACAGATGTATTTAATTTTGCCTGCAGAGTTGTTAAAATTTCGGATTACTTGTCAATGTTTCAAAACCAGGTGGTTCAACAAAAGTCTTGATTCATAGCTTTTCTTGGATAATCAGAGGGTCTGGTAACACTGGATTTATCTTCTTACATGACAGTAGTCAACTGGGACTGAGTAATGGCTGCTTCCTTTAGAAGGAACATGAACTCTGTTCGCCACAGTCTCTGCCACTCCCTAACACTCTAGCATCATTGTCTCCCTAACACCAAGCATCAGGGTCAGTTTCCATTCATCCTTACTCTAATGCTGTGGTCTTTCTGTGCCAGCCCTACTTCGGTCCTGTACATGACCTGTCAGGCTGTTGGGAGCTGAGCCAGGGGCCTGATTGTCACTTGGGTGGAACCAGATAACTGTATTTACTGGAGCGTTTGGCAGAGGGTAGGCATGGTTTCCAGTCCCCTGAGCTGATGTCACTCTGTTCTCCTTGTTAGGATTGTCAGTTCATTCATCTTAAGCCTTTGAAGCCACACAGTATTTGGTTATGAGCTATTTTCTGCTAAAGTACAAAACATTTTGCTAACCAGACAAGCTAAGCATTTCTTTTCATCTTCTCTGCACAGAGCTTTGCTTTCTAATCAGTCGTGTTCACTGGGCATTTGACTATTTCTTTCCATGTTGCTGGGGGCCGCATCTGATAAGGATCCTGTGGCTTACCTTTGCTGCCTGTGAAGCTCAGTGAAATAGTAAGAATGTAGATGTGGCTTTGTAGCAGCTGAGGAGCTGAAGTGGCTACTTGTCCAAGTGGGGGACTGGGGACCATTCCTCAGCATTGAGCCAGACAGCATCACTCTCTGAGGCGCTGCTCATTTCTGAAGTACCCAAGCATCTTCAGAAATGAAGGGATATTTTGCAGAAAAGTTTAGGTATGCCATTAGTCCCAAGTTATGGGACACACACATGCACCCTCATACTAGCACATGTATTTGTGCACACCCATGCATGCACACACATGCACAAACTGTGTACCTGGCATTAGATAGGCTCTGTTTAAGGTGCTGAGAATACAGTTGGTGGTGGGGAGACAAGGCTCCTGATCTCATGGGGAATGAATTCTAGCAAGGAAATACCAGCAATAAATTCAATTAATAGATATATGATGTAATGTCAGGTAGTGGTAAGTGCTATGAAGAACTGTGAAGCAGAGTGGGGAGAAAGAGCCGTGGGAGCTGCTTTAGATCATGGTGAACAGGAAGGCTTCTTGCAAGAGGTGGCACTTACTCAGGTCCTTGCACAGGGCAGCTGTGCTACACAATCCTGGGGACACTGTTCATGTTGTAGACTGGAGCTGAGCTATAGGGGATGGGGATGCCCTTTTTGCCTATGGTCACATAAGTGGCACCCCCTGGAGGTGTGCCATGCTGCAGGCCTGTTCCTGCAGTGGCTTGGGGAAGCATGCTTGGGCAGACAGATTGGCAAGGGTGAGCGTCTGGAGGTTGGGGCTGCTTGCTGTGTCTGAGGAACAGCAAGGAGGCAAGGAAATAGAGTGAGGGACAGGAGCCAGTGCCCAGGAGGGGGTCTGGAGTCAGATCTTCGATGGCTGTAGAGAACAGCATGTCTCAAATATTCATATGGGTACAAATCAGAATTGCCTGGGGATCTGGCTAAAATGCAGATTCTGGTTCTTTAGGTCTGAGGTGGGGCTTGTGATTCTACATTTCTAATGAGCTCCCAGTTGATGGCAAGGCTGCTGGTGCTGGGACCACACTTTGAGGAGCAGGGCTGGGGGCCGTGATCTGGACTTAGAGAATGCCACTGGAGGGTCACAAGCTGAGAGTTTATTCTGCCTGGCCGAAGAATGATTCACTTTAGAGTCCAAGTGCTCATTGAATCGGTCCATAAGGGAGCATTTTTGATCCCTTCACTGCCCAAGCAGGCAAAGGGAAGCTGTCGGGAGAGATAAGGGAAGGTTTATTTGTGTAGCTACTCAAACTTGGGGCTGTTTATAGTCGATGAATATCTGTCTTTAAGCAGCTGGGCGAATTATCCGACATACATGAAAGCAATCCATTTGAGATCAAAATCCTTAATTCCAGACCTTTCCAGGTTGATACATTTTCAAAGAGGGAGGTTTGGTAACATTGTTGAACATTAATTAGGTAACACTTGTGCGGGACTGGAGGATGAAAAGGCTTCTGTGTGAAAGTGTTTGGGAGCATCGCTGTGAAATGGTGCAATCTGAGGCTGGGATTGAAATGAAAATTTCACATAAGCAAGTGCTCATCCCCATCAGGTGCGGTGATTGGAGATTGTGTGAGCCTGAATGTGCCTAGCAGCCTCCCCTCCCCAGCAACGCGGTCTCCCGTCCTCGCTGAATAGAAGCCGGCAAGTGGATGAATGGGGAATTTACTAGAGGTAATTACAGAAGGAGGAAGGGGGGAGGACCCATGTGCTCCTAGGAGGGGGCTCTCTTTTTCCTTGTCACAAAGGACTGTTTTCATGTTGTGTGTTCTACCCGGGACTTAGTTAAGGACTTGGTTACTAGAGGCAAGGTGCTTCCCGGTGCCTTGTGTGGCCCTAGAGAGGACTCTATTCAAAAGCACGGGCTCCTTGCCGGTCTCCACTGCCAATGCCCACTTGTTCACATGGTCTTTAGTTCCTCCTGGGCTGATCTGGTCCTAAGAGCAACATGATAAAACCTGGGGATGGTGTACCTGTGCTGCCCTGGAAACCCATATTTGGCGGAGCTCATTTAAATGCCACTCTTACCTGAAGTCTCCCCTGAGCGAGACTTCTTGCAGCCCTGGCAGGAAGCATAAGATCATGTCCCACTGTAGACATGAAAACAAAACAAAATGACATTGGGATCGGGAGAGGGAGGAGACTTGGTTAAAATTACATGGCAGACAAGTAGGGGAGCCCCGTCGTTGACCTTGAGACCAACTCTTCATAAATATGATGTGCTTTCTTGGCTGCTCTGGCTCACCTTTTTGCTGGGGCATTGTTGGCCTCTGTGCATTTCTTTTGGGCACTCAGGAATGTGGCTACACCTTATGCAACAATGTTTCCTGCTTGGTGCCTAGGTGCCGGGGCACTTGGCCCCATGTTCCCCATGGAATATGAGAAGACTTCCTAAAACCATAAAGGAGGGCTGCTCTGCCCATAGGTATAGAGACACTGTGTATCTGACATCACAAACTCTACCTAGGAAGATCCAGATGGATACTCCATCAATTGGGGGTGGTGAATGCTTCGTGACTTATTGTTGACAAAACTGTAGAATCGCAGCAATGTATTTTTAGGTACAGAGTCCCCCTATAGCATTTAAATAATGTTTTGATGTTTTGCCGTCTGCTTTACCCACAGCCTAAGCCTACTCAGGTGTAGAGGATGATGTCCTCTATTTTATTTATTGATTCTTTTACTGATTTGGGACTCCCATTTCACTGATGCTTGTAGCAGAAGCTTTTCTGTCACTAGTGTCCCTGAATCACACATTAAGCTCACAGCGTCCCAGGCATGAGAAAGGATTCACACGGAACAGAGCTCAGCTTGCACGTACGTAAACAATATGAACAAAAATTAACTTAAAAATCTTTTTTCCCTCCCTAACAGTGACATTATACCAACAGGCCCACTTAATTTCTTACATTTGTACCTTTTCAAAAGGGCCCGCTGCTTTACGATGTCAAATGTGACCTTTACAACAAAACGTGCAAACTGCGTTGTACACAGAGGACTCTTCGAAGCTAGTAATTTTCATGATGCAAATTTCAGAGCAGAATGAGCCCATTAACCAAATTAGCAATTCATAAAAGCAAAAGTTCATGGTCAGGAAACAATCACGTCTTTTCTTAAGGTATAATTTTAGCCCATTGTAGAGTTAAAATGTGTGTGTGTGTGTATGTGTGTGTGTGTGTTTTTACCTTTAAGAAAAGTAAATTAGGGCTCTAATTAAATAGGTTAAAGCTATATATGAAAGAGAATGCACTTTGTGAGCAGTAAAGTGAATTAGCAATTTGTAAGAAGCCATGAATCCCTGATAAGGGCATAATATTGCCACCCTGAATGTGAATGAATGATTTGGGTCATTGCTGGAAGGAAACACCTGTGATAGAGGAAAAAAGCATTTTGTGAGGTCGTGTTAAAGGCTCTTGGGGTTGATGCAGGTTGAATTTGGACTGTATACCGTAGGGGTCCAATTCCACTTTACGCTCTGTAACCAGAGCCTACATGGCCGCCTCCAGAGACAGCCATGGAATCATTCTGAGACATTCACATTTCAGGGACACATCTGTGTCTCTGATTTTGAGGCAGGTCCAGCTGGGAGACATAAGACTGGCAACGTTTCTGATCCTCAATCTTTTCCTCCAGAACTTGACGGGTTGGGGGGATAAAAATACTACACATTCCACAGCCTCATTCTGATGATAAACTCAAATCATGTCCATGAAAAACCCATGGGTGTTGCTGAATAATGTTCCATTGTATGAATATGCCACATTTTGTTTGTCCATTCATCACTGGGTAGACATTTGGGTTGTTTCTGCTTTTTGGCAATTGTGAATAATGCTGCTTTGATCATTTGTGTGCAAGTTTTTGTTTAAATACCTGTTTTTAATGGTCTTGGGTATATACTTAGGAAGAATGAAGTATGTCACATGCCATGACCTAGAGGAACCTTGAAAATATGAAAGAAGCCAGTCACAAAGGGTCACAGATTGTATGATTCCATTTATACAAAATGTCCAGAAGAAGTAAATACATCCAGACAGAACGTGGATTAGTGGTTGCCATGGCTGGGGTTTTGGAGGAACGGAGAGTGACTGCTTAATGGTTATGGGGTTTCTTTTCAGGGTGATAAAAATCTTTTGGAATTAGATAGACGTGATGCTCATACAACACTGCGAATACACGAAATGCCACTGAATTGTTCACTTTTATCATTCTCTTTCTCTCTCTCTCTCTTTTTTTTTTTGGTGGCTGGCCGGTAGAGGGATCAAATCTTAGACCTTGGTATTATCATCACCATGCTGTAACCAACTGAGTTAACCACCTAGCCTGAATTGTTCACTTTTAAGTGGTTAATTTTATGTTTATGTAAGTTTTTATGTTATGTGGATTTTATCTCAGTTAAAAAAAAAAAAGCACCATGTAAACCGGAACAGTCTATACACGTTAGCCTATTCTCTGGGACAGATTTTGAGTGTCCCTGTTTCCTAGCAGAGTGCATGGCACCTTGTAGGCTCTCATTGAGTGACACCAGCCACAGCAGTAGTTAGTCTGTCTTAAGTGCATATGAGATGCTAGATGCTGGACTAGACCCTACTCAAGAGTGAGGGGGTGGACAGTCTCTTCCTCATAGTTCTGGTGACTTTGATCTGCAAGAGAGGAAAAAGCAGGGGGAAGACTGCCATGTCAGAGGAATGAAAGTTGGCAGTATTCATGGGAATGACATGCAGGGGACTGGGTAGGTAAGAGGAGCCGTGGGTGATGGGGAAAGGCAGTGTGAAGAAGGAGAGGGCCCCAGATAAGGCTTCCCGGGGAGGATGCAGGTGTTATTCCTGTACAATATACACTGTGTGAACACATGCCTTCATTCCAAGAAAGCTTCATTCTTCTTAAATGCTTGTGGACTCAGTGTGTGTGCATGCATGCGTGCGTGTGTGTGTGTGTGTGTGTGTGTGTGTGTGTGTGTGTTTTAATGCATCAATGGACAAAATTGAGCCTGAAGGCAGCCTGGGTATACTTGGGTTGCACAAATACCATTTCTCTGAATATAAATCCTGGATTTATGAACAAAGACAATGGGGCAGAGAGAGGTGAGGTCCTTTGCCCAGAGGCACACAACTTGTATGTGGCACAGCTGGGATTTAATTCTATTTCTGTCTGACCCAGGACATTCTACTGGCTCAGAGAAAATTGGATTTTAGAAATACCAGAAGGCCCCCTTCAATGGGCCTGTGATTGCCACCATTACATACGATTCTTTGGTTTCCTATTGCATTCTCATCTGTAAAATATGAATACTATTGTCTACTTGGCAGGGTTATTACAAAGTCAGTAGAGATAAATTATTGCAAGTTCAGGGCACACAGTAGTCACTCAGCACATGTTTTTCCCCCTCGATACCCCGCTTACTCTCCTTCCTCCACCCTCACTTCTGTATGGGGAAAGCGGGAAAGAAAAACAAAAGAGAAGACTCCAGTAAGAGAGTAGGTTCTCTGATTATTAGGGGAGGAAAGAATAAACCATGGTGTAATAATAAGAGTCTGAAGATCGAGATTCAAGACCACATTCTGTCCCTAATCAGCTGCAGGGCCTGGTATGAGGTTCCTGGCTTCCTGAGCCTCAGTTTCCACATGTAGGTAATGGGCATAATAACCCCATCTCCTTGGCTGGAGCTACTCAAAATCAGAGTAAGAAAATGCATGCAGATGTGCTCTGAAAACAGTAGAGTACCATGTAAGTGTGGTGTACTTCACCAGAAGAGGAAAAACCAGAGCGAAATAGCTTTCATTACCACTGGTTCTTAAGTAAGGGTGATTTTGCCCCCAGGAGACATGTGGCCATGCTTGGAGACCTTCTGGTTGTCACAATTTGGGGAAAGGTGCTACTGACTTCTAGTGAGTAGGGGCCAGGGAAGCTGGTAAATATCTTACAATGCACAGGACAGCCCCACACAACACAGAAGTATCCCGCCCAAAATGTCAGTAGTGCCGAGGCTGAGAAACCAATCCAGAAGGAGGAAAATACACGTGGAGATTTGGGCAGGGCGGGAGACCACGGAGGGTAAAGGGTTAACTCTTCTTTTGCTCACCCCACTCCTCCTTTGTACATTAAAAACAAGTAGTTTAAAGGTATATAAAAGTACAGATAATATTTTAAAATGTTTCCACTACCCCAAATTGGCAGTTATCAAACTCTCCTAGTATTTTTAATAAAATAATAATAATTAAAAAATCAGACAGTTTCCCTCATTTTCTCCCTTTCTCATTTCCCTCTCTTCTTCCAGAGATGCAGTTTCTATCATGAGTTTCTTTTTAGACAATCAGCTTTGTATCTCATGAATATTTTTAATAAATAAAAATAAAAAAAATAAAGGTGGAGCCTTTAAGAGGTGATTAGACTGTGAGGACTGTGCCCTCATGCATGGCTTGATCCATTCATGGAGTAATAGGCACAGTTCTGATGGCTTTATAAGGAGAGCAGGGGGAAGCAAGTCATTTCTCGCTCAGGCCATTCTCTCCATGTGACACCCTGTGTTGCTGTAGAGAGTCTCCACCCACCAAGAAGGCCCTCACCAGATGTGTTTCCCGGGCCATGGACTTCCCAGCCTTCAAACCATAAGAAATAAATTTCATTTCTTTATTCGTGATCCAGTTTCAGGTATTCTGCTATAAGCAAAAGAAATGGATTAATACATCTTCTTTGTTCATGTTTTGCTGTTTTGCAAATATTGATATCCATGAGCAAAGTACTGCGTGGATGTATGTCTTTTTTAATGAACACAAAAAGAAGGGCACCATATACAATTTGCACTTTTTACTTGACAGCTACTTGTGTTGACAACATATAGGTGGGTTGGAGTTAATTTGAGTGTTTTTGATCTGGTGGATTACTCTTGAGCTAAGCTCGCGAGTCCTTCCTACTGGGCAGATTGTAGAGGAAAGTGAGCTGCTTCTTGGAGGGAGGTGGCACTCACATTCCTGAGAATGGTCTCCCGTGGAACTTTTGGGGAGCCCAGCCCATGAGGAGAGGTGAGAGCAGATGCCTTGCAGATACCACATCACTGTCCACACTCAATGTTGGCCATCAGGCTGCTTAAGAAGACACAGTCGTTGTTTTATTAAGTTTTATTTTCTTTTTAATTGATGAATAATAATTGTGTATATTTATAGGGTACAATGTGATGTTTCCATACATGTACACATTCTGGAATAACCTAATCAAGGTAATTAGCATACCTTTCACCTCAAATATTTATCATTTCTTTGTGGTGAGAACATTTAAAATCCTCTCTTTTAGCAATGTTGAAATACACAGTACATTATCATTAACCATAGTCACTGTGTTGTGCAATAGATCACCTGATCTTATTCCTCCTATCTGACTGTAACGTGTACCATTGACCAACATATCCCATTTTCCCATCCAAGTCTCCCCACCCCCAGCCTCTGGTAACTTCCATTCTGCGCTCTACTTCTATGAGTTTGACTTTTTTAGTTTCCATCCATAAATGAGATTGTATGGTATTTATCTCTCTGTGCCTGGCTGATTTCATTAAATGTAATGCCTTGAGGTTCATCCATGTTGCTGCCAAGGACAGGTTTCGAAGGCAGGTTGGGATCCTCGTGGATGAGGTGCTGCAATATTTTTCCTCTCCATGACCTCTGTGGTTGAACGGGCAGCCCCCAGTCCTCCTGGTGAAGTCCTCACAAGATGAGGCTCTGGATCCTACCTATACAATCAGACCAATGCTCTGGCCAGTGTGGTTGACTGACAGACCTGTGAGACATGAGGTGCCCCTTTCTGGGCTCTCAGTCACTCTTCTCATCCTCTTCAGAGGTAGCCACGGTGGCCGGGATGTTGGGGTGAGGGAAGATGCCCAGTGGAGTGGTCCCCTCATCATCCTGGCATCCTGCATGCTGCTGGGGAGGGCTGATGTGGGTGCCCGTCTGCATTTTTCAGAGATAGAGATGGAAAATAAAGCAGCGGCTTCCTGCTATTAAACGGGAGTGTGATTCGTTATAGGAAAATCAATTCATTCTTTGGCTTTGGGGAAAGCTTTTAAGTGTGAAAGGGGATGCTAATCCCCTGGGAAATGATTTTTAAGCAAAACTGCCTTAGTTCTGCCAGCTGCTTAGATAAACACCAGAGGGGAGGCAATAGTGGCTTTTCTTTCCATATAACAGAGGTTAACGGAGCCTCTCTCTCTCTCTCTCTCTCTGTCTCTTTCTCTTTCTCCCCCACTTATTTCTCTTTTCCTTCCTTTCTCCCTCCCTCCCTCCCTTTCCTCCTTCCTTCCTTCCTTCCCTCCCTTGAACATTTATTAAGGGCTCGCTCTGTGCCTTGTTAACAGATAGATACAGTTGTTGTCTTCATGGAAGATGGGACAGCAAGGTGGGGGTGGTGGAGACAAAAACTAAGCAAGTAAAAGCTATATAGGAAATACCTTTGGGAAATGAAATCAATATATCAAAAAGACACCCACACCCCCGTGTTCATTGCAGCACTAGTCACAATAACCAAGAGGTGGAATCAGCCTAAATGTCCATCAATGGATGACTGGATAAAACAAATAAACGACAACAACAACAACAACAACAACAACAACAAAACAAATCTGTGGTATATATACACTATGCAATACTACTCAGGTATAAAAACACATGATATCCTCTCATTTGCAGCAACATGGATGGAACTGGAAACTATCATGTTAAGTGAAGTAAGTCAGGCACAGAAAGACAAATACCACTTGATCTCGCTCATATGTGGAATCAAAAAAAAGAAAAAGAGGTTCTAATAGAAGTAGAGAGTAGAATAATGGTTATCAGAGGCTGGGAGGGGAGGGGGATGGGGCAATAGAAGCAGCAGACTAACAAATACAAAACAATGTATGCACCCTAAGTGCATCATTGTGCAGTGCGCACATGTATTGAAACAACACACTGTGCCCCACAACTATGTACAAGTAAATGTTAAAATAAAAAAAAATTATTCTGAAAGCTGGAAAATAAAATAATAATTAATTTTTTAAAAAAATGCCTTTGGGTGGTGTTGAGAGCCATTTCCCCCTTTCTCATGTTTCACCCCCTCCTTTCCCTCTGTTTCATCCCCCGCCTTTTCCTTTCAGCCCACCTCTGCAGACACGTCTCCTCTCCTTTTCTCTTCCCTTCCCTTCTGCTCCTCTTCCCCTGGGAGAATCCCAGCATTGCATGGCCATCCCTGAACCGATCTACAGAATGTTGATTGGCGGACACAGGTGAGCCCCTCTGTCATTCACCCTGTGCAGAGATACAAAATCCTGCCCCCGGCTGCCTTGCAGATCTGGGGGACCCAAGGCACAGATTCCCTTGAGGACCCTGTGTTGGTGTCTGCCCTCCTGGGGCTTTCAGGAGTCAGCATTCCCTTGGGGGAAAGGAGCACCCCTTGTCCTGTCCTGTGTAGGATCTCCTGGGTCACCACTCAGTCCCGATCCTCTGATCCTCCGACACTGTCTCCTACCCCTTCCTCCTTTTTTTGCTTTGCTCTCTGGATATGCATGAGAAGTGCTTGGTGCATAATTTCTTCTAAACAACATTGTTGCCCAAGCATAAGCACCCATTTGCATAATGGTGACAGGGCCTAACGATCACAACAATAATATTTTTAATGATTGTTATGATGAAGATGATATTTACAGAGCTAACATATCCTGAGCGGTGACTAGTCCTCAGACACTAGTTAGCCCTTCATGTGTTTGATCTCATTTACTTTTTAAAACAACCCTGTAAGGTAGCTGCCACCATCAACTCCTGTGTTAACAGATGAGAAAGCAGAGGCTCAGTGAGGTTAACTAACGTGCCCACAGGACGGATGTGGGGTGAATGCAACTCTGACCCCAAAGCCTGTGCTTTATTTTTTATTGCGATAAAACACATATACCATAATAATTGCCATTTTAAGCATTTTTAAACATACAATTCCATGGAGTTAATTACATTCTCAGTGCTGTTTGACCATCGCCTCTATCGATCTCCAGAATTTTTTGTCATCCTAAACACAAACTCTGTACCCACTAAACAATAACTTCTCATTACTCCTTCCCTCCCATTTCTGGTAACCTCTGATCTACGTCTGTCTCTGAGATTTTTTTTCTTTTTAATTTATTTTTTCTCAATTGACCCATGATAGGTGTATATACTTATGGGGTACAATGTGATATTTGGGTACATTTATACAGTGCGTAATGATTGTAACAGGGCAATTAGCATATCCAACACCTCAAACTTTTGTTGTGTTTTTGTGTTGAGAGCATTCGACATCCTCTCTGCTAGTTACTTGGAGTTATATGATACTTTGTTGTGGACTGCAGTCTCCCTACATTGCTGTAGAACACCAGACCCTATTCTTCCTATCTCCCTACAATTTTGTACCATTGACCCACCCTCTCCCTGTTTCCCCCCCTCTCCTATCCCCTTAGGAGACAATTGTGTAAAGTGAAATAAACCAGGTGCAGAAAGAGAAATACTGCACGTCCTCACTCATATGTGGAAGCTAAAAAAGTTGACCTTGTAGAAGCCTGTGCTTTTAACCACTGGTTTTCCTACCTCTATTGCATAGTTGGAGGGCAGCAGGAACCACATGTTATGGGAGCCTAAGAATAAGTTATTATGTAGCAGAGTCCTCTCTCTGCAGGAGCGATGACTAGATCATACTTGTGTAACCTTTCTGTGCTTTGCCAAGACCATACCATCCACACCTCCATTCCAGGAGTCTTTGCCCATCTTGCTGTCAACCCCCACCTACCCACCCAGCATTCAGAAGCTTCCTGGCCAGAGAGGTCCAGTGACAAGTGCATAGGATTTGAAATCAGACAGATTTGAATTCAAATCCATGTCCTAACTCTTCCTAGCTGTGTGACCTTGGGTAGATTACTGATCTTCTTTTTCCAGCTCTGCTACCTCATCTGCAGAAGATTTCCATGTCACAGGCTACCTGTAAGGACTAGTGGCTTACTACTCATAGTGTAATATACCCATCACATAAGTGATTGTCATATTCCCCATCCTTTCTCAAATCAGGGATGAACAGGAGCACCGTCCTCCCCCTGCCCCCAAGGCCTCTCTCTGTCCCATTCTATGCAGACACATGAACCCCCTGGGCTTGTATGGAGAAGTGGGGGGTACTGAGCTGTGTGCTGGGCTTGAGTGCCCCTCCCCTAACAACAAATGCTTTTTCTGCTTCCTAAGCAGCTGCCTGTCTCTCTTTGGAATGCTTGACTTTTGGGGCAGATACTGGCTATGGGAGATTATTCATTTTCCAAAAGTGCTTAGAGCTGTTCATTTCCACAGGCCAGAGCTGGGATGGCTAAGGCCCAACTGGTTTACTTGCAGCCACCGAGTCCAGGCCATATGTGCCCTTGAAGGATGGATGCTGAGTTTAGGGGTCTTTGCTATGCTCAGCTGAGGCCAGCCAGCAGGAGAGTTTCTCTTGGCCCCTGAAAGATGAGGGGATAAGTCCGGTGTCTGCTCATCTTTCTTTTCACTTTGTGCATGTCCTGAGATCCTATCTTGTCAGCTACTGCCTCAGCAGGGTGGGCAGGTGGGGGCCCAACTGGAGTGGGCTTTTGGTTGATGAGCCTGATGTCAAGAGTCCGATCCCTGACTGCAGTGGGAAGACATGGACTTCGCAGCAGGACACATCTGGGTCAGTCCTTGTTCTCCCATGCTCTTGCTGTGTCACTCTAGAGAAGTAATTTTATTCTCTGAGCCTCAGTCCTCTCTTCTGCAAAATGGACTCATAATTAGTACTTTGTGGCTGTGTGACATAATACACGTAAAGTGCTTCAAGCCATTCTTTGGCCCACAGCTTGTGATGTGCTAGAGCCAACCCAACCATATCAGCTTCTCAGAGTGTTAAATCCCTAGTGTTAAATTGCAAGCCAGATGTTAAGCCATTGTAACCTCAAATCAGCCATGGCATGGTGGGAATCTTTACACCATGGAAATTGGCAACCATGACGAATCAGAGTTTCCTCCATTCTGGAGCCCATACCACTGCACATGGCAGTTATGGAAGGAATGTTTGTTTCTTTCCTTCTTCCTTCTTAACTATGTTCTCTTCTCCAATGCAGAATCATCTCCCAAGACTCTAAGCACAGATAATTTCTGGTCCAGCCTGGCTTGTACTGGATGTGAAAACACACTATTCTTTACTCACCCAGCCCTGCAGAGCCTCTCAAAGCTTCAAGTTCCTTAGCATCTCCTTCACAACCTGGCAGGGTAGCCTGAGGCTGACCCAATCCATGCCCCATGGGTCCCACCACGCGGTGGGATGTGTCCCTCCCTCCTGCAGCCCTGTAGTACATGCACGCGCTCTCTCTCATCCGGCTTCATCAACATCCTGCATTTATTTGTAAGCAGCTGGAGGGTAGAAATGATCTCTTCCTCATCTCTGTTTCATTTCAGCTCCCAGGGCAGTTCCTCTCAGCCAGTAGAAGCTCTCCTGCTTTTTATTAAGTTTTATTTTGTTTTTAATTGACACATAGTAATTGGACATATTTATGGGATACAGTGTGATGCTTTGGTACATGTATACATTGTGTAATGATCAAATCAGGGTAAATGATACATCTATCTCTTCAGACATTTGTCATTTTGTGTGTGTGTGGTGAGAGCATTCAAAATCTTTTCTTCTAGCTATTTGAAAATGTAGGATAAATTGTTGTTAACTATAGCCACCCTACCATAGAATAGAATACCCCAAATTATTCCTTCTGTCTCTAGCTGTAACTTTGTACCTGTTGACCAATCTTCACCCTGCTATCCCCCTACACTCCCCAGCCTCTGGTCACCTCTATTCTACTCTCTACTTCTATGAAATCAACTTTTTTAGATTCCAGATCTGAGGGAGATTATATGGTTTTTGTTCTTCCATGCTTAGCTTATATCACTTAACATAATGTCCTCTACATTTATCCATGTTGTCACAAATGGCAGGACTTTATTCTATTTATGGCTGAATAGTATTCCATTGTGTGCATATATACCACATTTTAAAAATCTGTTCACCCATTGATAGACACCTAGGCTGATTCCATATCTTGACCATTATGAATAAGTACTGTAATAAGCATGGGAGTGCAGGTATCTCTTCAATATACTGATTTTATTTCCTTTGAATATAGACACCATAGTTAGATTGTTGTATGACATTATAGCTCTATTTTTAATTTTCTGGGGAAACTCTATATTGCTGTTCATAATGGCTGTACTAATTTACATTCATTCCCACCAACATACTCCCCAGCATTTGTGATTTTTTGTCTTTTTGATGATAGCCAGTCTAACAGGGGTGAAGTGATATCTCATTGTGGTTTCGATGTGCATTTTCCTGATGATTAGTGATGTTGGGCCTTTTTTCATATGCCTGTTGGCCATATGGGTCCTTGTCCAGTCCAAAGGGCTTACTACAGTCTCCGGTGTCAGGGTACCCACCATGTGCCAGGCACCAACCTGAGCACTTTGACATTCTGTCTCTCGTCGTGTTCCTCACAATCTTAAAAATTAGAGACCACTTTGTCTATTGCTCTAGTAGGAACATCGAAGCTGGAAGAGTTTAAGTAACTTGTTCAAGGTTATACAGCTGGCAAAAATCAGAGCCAGAATATTTGCCAGAGAGTGAATTGACTCTCGATATTTCTTGTGCCTTTTCTTAGATCTGAGAATATTCTCAAAATGCCTGCTCTTGGGATGGAGAAAGTACAAGTACACTTCAAAAAGTTCATGGAAATATATGTATTGCCTTTTAATTCTATTTTTTCCACAAACTTTTTGAAGTGCCCTCATATGCATATTTTAAAAAAATGTGTTTTAAAAGACAGGTTTAAAAAAACATCAATAAGATAAATAATGTGTGAAATGGGTATTAAATAAATGGAACTAGGTAAAAATAAATTGAATATGCATTTAATTGCTGGCACGTGCCAGGCATTAAAGTGAATTAATAAACACTGGCTGTGCAGATAGAAGTGCATATATTTTAACTTAAATGAACTCCAGAAAATGAACTCTGGGTTCTTATTTCTCAAAGGACTGCCAGGTTAGAAGGCATTTCAGAATTCCAACTCTCAGCCTCATGAAGGATACATTTTGCAATGTCCAGACTCCAGATGAATAGTGCATGCTATGGGAAACACTGTGTCACATTCTGTTCTCAGACAGCTTTAGTTATTAGAAAGGTTAACCACACACTGTGTCTCAGTGATTATCCGATAACAGTGGTTCCAAGGCTGTAAGCCTATACCCTGTCTGTGTTGTTAAACTGTCCCTCTAGTACCTGCCACAGAGCTAGGATTGTATTAGATGCTCAACAAATATTTGAGAAATATGGAAAATATTTGTTGAGCAAATGAATGGATGGATGATTAATGGTCCTTGAAAACCCAGAGTAAATCTGATCTCTCTTTCCTATGTCAGACCTTTCGGTACTCTGAGCCAGAAATCGTATCTTCAGAGACGGACTCATCTATGGGCTGTTATTTCATGTTTGAAGGGGTGGAGGATAGGACAGTCACAGATCAAGTACATTTTAGATGCCAGATGTGTTAACAACTTCATGTATATTATTTCATCCCATGTTCCCGACAGCTCAGTAAGTAGGTGGTATGATTATTCCCATTTTGCAGGTAAGGAAACTGGCTCATTGGCATTTGTGCAAATTACCCAAGGCAACACAATAGCCAAGTTGGGATATAAACTCACGCATCTCATTTGCCATTTTAATGCTCCTCAAGCAACAGGGTTCGAATTCACTTGAAACTTGGGGCTTGCTCAAAATCTGGTAAAAGTGAGTGGGAATTTAGGTCTTGAAACAGGTACCCTAAGAATTGGAAAAGAAGTCATGAATAACACAGCATTCCCTGGAATGGCATGGCTTCTGTAACTATGAAAATTACTGCTTGTGATAAAAGTACAGGGTCAAGGACTGTGGGCAGGAAAACTTATTCCATGAATCTATCCAATATAGATAGACTTTTTAATAATTTTTACCCATTGCATGGGATGAGATTCGTGTAAAAATCTCATGGAGGACAGGGTGGGGCTAGGTTTCGTGATGAATGGTGCTTTAAATTTCTTCCCAGTAGGGCTGGCTGGTTAGCTCAGGTGGTTAGAGTGTGGTGCTGTGAACACCAAGGTCCAGGGTTCTATCGGTGTACTGGCCAGCCACCAGACACAAATAAATAAGTAAATAAATAAAAATTTTCTTCCCAGGACTTTCCAAAGCAGGTCCTATTACAACTGCAAAGGGAATTAACTGGGTGAGGTGCTGTTATGGTTGTCTTTTACACAGAAATGTCCTCTGTGTGTCTTTGTCCAGGCTTTGCAAGCATATGAAATGTCTGTGCGTTTCGTACCTCTTCCCACCTCACAGGTGCAGCAGAACCCTTGAGAGAGTCCAAGTGGAGGTAGGGGTAGTGTTGGGATTTAATAGCTTCTAGGAACTTGAAAATGCACCTAAGCCTTGTCTTTGCAAGCAGTGTCAATTAGTAGCAGTGCTATCGAAGCCCCCACATTACTCTCTATGTTTTCTTGGAAAAATTTTGCAATTGGCAATTATTTTTTAAAGGTATATGTAATGGTTGAGTAAGTGACTCTCTTACATGTGTCTAGATTTTGCTCTCTAAGGCAGGAAGGATAGTGCCCACTGTGTGTCTTGTTTACCACTATGTCACCAGCAATTTTCATAGTATTGAACTTGTAGTAGGTTCTCAATAAATGCTCATTGGAAGATTGACTGGGAATCACTGTTCTGGAGTACTAAATTATAATATCAGTTTTTATAAACAATAGCAAAAATATTAGTTACATGCATGCTTTAGGGCTTAGGAAAAACTGGGTTTAAACCTTTGTTTCATTGCTCCTTAGGTACATGTGCATAGGTAAATTACTTTGACTCTGAAGCCTTGAGTTTCTTATTTTATAAAGTGTGAACAATAATGCTTGTCTTAAAGGGTTATTGTGAGGGCTGAAAGAAATGATGCATATCAAGCACTTGGCACGGTTGCTAGCATACAGTTGAAATGGTTATTTTTGTTGGTAATACAATTATCATTATTAGCATGTATTGCAACTCTCTTAAGTTCATTTAAGAGTGCTGGCTGGGAGAAGTTTGCATTTTTTAAATTTAAACCACTTTATTGAGGTATGATTGATATACAAAATGCTGTACATGTTTAATGTACACAACTAGATAAGTTTGTAGATAAATATACAACCATGAAACCGTCACCACAGTCTATGCCATAACCCTATCCATTACCTCCAAAAGTTTCCTCCTACCCTCTTATTTATTATTATTATTATTATTATTTATTTTTGTGTGAGATAAGAACACTTAACATAAGATCACCACTCCTGAAGCCATATCCAAGTTTTCTTATAAATAGACTTCTCTGAATATGTGTGGTCTATGTTTCTTGATTGAGGACATATTTGCTAATGTTTTCTTTGGGAATGACCTGGTTGAATTATAGACCTCTGGTTTCTCTAACTTCAGAGCAATCTCTAGGTGGTCCTTGAACCATGCTTTCCTAACAATACCACCACCAACAATGGTAACAGCTGACATATAAACATTTACTGTGTAACAAACCCTTTGTGGTCTTTCTCATACTTAATCCATGTAACAAAACAGTGTGATCGATTCTACTATCACCATTTTACCATTTTACAGAGGAGAAATTGGGGCTGGACTGAATAAAATACCCACAATCACAGGGCCAGTTAGTGGTAGAATGAGAATGGGGACCTAGACAATCTGACTCCATACTCTGAAATATTGATGTATGCTATGTTTAGGGCTAGGGTTAGGGTTGATGAGCCAGTATGCTATGGCTCCTCCTCACATGGAGATACTCACTATTTACTTGCTGAATGAGGAGGTATTGGGGATTGAGACCTGCAGATTTTTAATCTCATTCTACGATCTAGACTCCGGCGTAGGGCTGGAAAGGACACCTGCTATGTGGCTGCAAGTCAGTTGTGCACAGAAGCAATGCCAAGACTAACCCAGCAAACGGGGTGAAGAGAAGGGATGAAGAAACGCCAGTGGACCTGGGATGTTTATTTTCTTTAGCTACTTGAAAACTTAGACAAAGGACCCACTACGGAGCTCAGAACTCAAGACCAAGATATCAGTTGGAATTGGAAAGGTATCTCAACACGAGCAAAGCAAAATTCTCATTGCAATCCAGGTTTGGGGCTGAGACAAGCTGAGGGGAACCAGGCTGTCCTACCTGAGCATAAACCTTGAATGACTGTCTTCCAGGGCCGTCATCATACTTTGACCTTCAGATCAGGACACTTGGTTTACTTGATGGGACTTGGGGTGGTTCTTCTTGACCTCAGACAAATAGCAGTGAGTTTCCAATTCACTCTGTGGAAGCGTCATTTTTACTCTACTTTCCCCTCATCAGAACAGAACTTGGCCATAGATATTGCATTGGAGGGAGCGGTCTTCAGGGCCCTAGCGCCAGACCAGGAAAGAAAACTGGCCATTTTAGCTGAAGGGTCAATGTGCAACAGAGTATAATGAATATCGAAAACATAAAGATTAATTTGCCCAGTCATTCATTTGTCCATCCACCCACTCACTCACCTTACCATGCAATTATCCATCCATTCAACAAATATTTATTGTGTCTGTACAGTCACTATTCTGAGCAGTGGGCATAGAGAGTGAACATAAAGAACACGGTCCCCTGGCCTCAGAAGTTTACAGTCTTAGGGAAGGCAGATTTGTAGCTTCTAGTGATTGGAAACTTTGTCCTTTATTGGTTTTTTTTGTTTTGTTTTGTAAGTTAATTCCATTTATTTTTAAGCCAAGGTCATGTTTTATGCTTGGAAGTTGATTTTAAAGGTGGTTGTTGGAAATATTGAGGGTAACCCCCTAAGCTTTTATTCTTTCACTCTGTTGGCTTAAAATTTTTTTTAATGCTTTTATTATTGGTTATGAATATTCATGAGATACAAAGCTGATTGCCACCCCTCATGCCCAAGGGGATTTTTTTTTTTTTAAACTTGAAACCCTCCTTATCACAGAGTAGACATCCAAGAAATGTATGTTAGGCAAATTAATGAACAAACTACACAGACACTGTTAAAAGAATGCAAGGTCAAGACAAGAGGAAGTCCAGCCCAGTCTGGGGAGGCAGATTGTGTGGGTAGAAAGGGAGGACAGTGGTATGGTGCAGAGTCATAGGCTGGCAGGACTAGAAAGACACTGAGACAAGAACCAGAGAGTGAGCCCTGGGTCCAGAAATATATCTTCTTCCAACTGACTGTGGCTTGCAGATTAACCCCTGCCTAAACTCCGAAATGATCTGGACCAGACATTTTTAACTTGGAGTTTGTGGATAGAATTCAAGTAGTTTGTAAACTTAGCTGTGAAAAAAACTGACCTCTTTATTTACATTAACTCCAACTGAAAAGTTATAGTTTCCTTCGATTATTAACATAAACAAACCACAGTGGTTTTTAGCAGAACCTGTGCCCCATTGAGAGAGGGTAATTTGGTGGAAGCGCTTGAATCCTTGTCGAGTCTTTATTTTTTGTGTGTGTGCTAATTTGAAAATTTTTAACATTTACTTGTGCATATTTTGGGATACAGTGTGTTGTTTCAATACATGCATATACTGCACAGTGATTCACTTAGGGGAGATAGAATAGTTTTGTACCCGTCAGTCCACCGCTTCTCCTTCCCCATTGCCCGCCCTGCTTTCTGGTAACCATTATTCTACTCTCTAGATCTATGAGAACCACTTTTTTTTTTTTTTTTAGATTCCACATATGATTGAGATCAAGCAGTATTTGTCTTTCTGTGCTTGGATTACTTCACTTAACATGATGGTTTCCAGTTCCATCCATGTTGCTGCAAATGATAGGATATCATTTCTTTCTGTAGCTGAGTAGTGTTTCATTGTGTGTATACATTACAGTTTTTTAAAATCCATTCATCTATTGATGGGCATTTAGGTTGATTCCATCTATTGGCTACTGTGAACAGTGCTGTGATGAACATGGGAGTACAGGTGTCTTTTTGATATATTAGTTTCATTTCCTTTGGGTATATAGCCAGTAGTGGGATTGCTGGGTTGTAAGGTAGATCCATTTTTAGTTCTCTGAGGAAACTTCATGCTGTTTTCTATAATGGCCATACAATTTACATTCTCACTAACAATGTAGGAGGGTTCCCTTTTCTCTGCATCCTCGCCAGCATTTGTTATTTTCTGTGTTGTTGATAATAGTTCCTCCTCAGTGCCCTCTCCTCTCCCTGGTAGAGCCCATTGACTTTGTGGAATTTTTGGCAAATCATCTCACAACTGGAACCCAGGGGGAGAGACAGCGTTCCAGATGCTCGTACCAGACTTCCAATTTTATTATCATTCCAACTTGAGTCATGAATGCCATGCCTTGTGTGATGCATTCTTTGAGGTTTACTAAATCACCTGGGTGCTATTCCGACTGGGTATTTCCATCATCTCTTGAAGAGATAGGAAATTTATGGTTGCAGTTTGCTCTGTTTAGATAATTTTGACATTTCTTCAAAATGCACAGTTCATTATTTTTTTTTCTTTTTGCATTTGCTGTAGAGATAAAATGCTTAAAATAACTAGTTTAGAGCTAAGCTGATAAAGTTAACAGATCCATAAATTGGGCCATGAATGATCCTTTAAGATGCCTGCTGTGACTGAGAGGGGAGCCAGTGCAGAATGAGTGGTGCGGGAGCTGGTATGCTCAGAGATGGAAGAGAAGACTGGAAGAGATTTCCAGTAGAGAGCAGGAAGGATTCTGAGCTGGCTTCAGTTATTACTGAAGCTGCTGTGCACGTAGATTGAAGCTGAATTGCTGGTGCACACACAAGGGAGGAGTTCTGATGTTAAGAGGCCCAAGAACAGCTTGAAGCAGGGTTGAGGGGGGGCACCATGTGGAATCATCCCCAACCTTTTCTCTTACGTGGCTGAGAGCCTAAGTCTATGGTGTGTCCATCTCCACAGACCGTTTTCCTTGTGAGTTTTAGAAAAGAAGAGACACTGAAAGGGCTCCTGTCTTCTCTCCCCATCTATCTCTTCATGACTCAAAGTTGAATCTATTTTTCCAACTTTCAATTGTTTCTCCAATGTATTTATTATTAAACATACACAGAATTTAAAAGAATAATTTCATAAATGAGTAATATAATGTATGGTATATAGCCACCACCCAGATCGAGTGATGGTGAATATTTTGCCAACTTTACTTTGTCTACATATATGTGTGTACTAAAATGTGTGTGTGTGCGTGTGTGTGCATGCCACAGTAAGGTGCAGGTATCAACCCTAAAAATTCAGCCTGCATTTCCTAAGAATAAGAATATTCTCTTTCATAAACACACTTTTCGCATGCCTAAGAAAATTCATAATCTTTCCTTAATATTATCTAGCATCTGGTAAATATTCAGATTTTCCTAGCTGTCCCCTAAATGACCTTTTTACTTAGTTTTATTTTTTGAAATCTTTAAATATTTAATTGACAAATAAAAATTGTGTATATTCAAGATGTACCACGTGATGATTTGATGTGTAATACTTAACACCATTACGTTGTGTAAGACTTAACACCATCAAGTTAATTAACATATTCATTCCCACCCATAGTTATCATCATCACTGTGTGTTTGCGTGTGTTTGTGTATGTTTGGGTGCTTAAAATCTGCTCTCATCAAATTTGATGTAAATAAAATAGTATTATTAACTATGGTTTCCATGCTGTACACGAAATCCACAGAATTTACTCATTTTGTAACTGAAGTTTTGTATGCTTTGACCAACATTTCCCCTTTTTAAATTCCCCCTTTACACACTGGGATCTCATAAAAGTTCTCATGCTCTATTTAATTGTTATTCCTTTGAATTTCTTTTATTCTAGAACAGGAGTTCTGAACCTTTTTAGCTTCAGGACTCCTTTACACTCAAAAAATAGTGAAGAGCTTTTGTTTATGCAAGTTACATCTCTAACAATTTACTGTATTAGAAATTAAAAGAGAACTTTTTAAAATGCAGGAATCTATGACTTTGTCCCAGAGTATCAGAAAATGAAACGTCCATGACTGCGAGGTCCTGGCACTTGGTCCTCATGGTCCAAGTTCCTCTCTGTCAATATCCTGCTGCAGGGACCTGCTGTTAGCTCTCTGAACAGGTGCTTTTCTGTCTCAGAACCTTTACACCATGGTCCTCTCTGCCTTAAACACCCCAATTCATGCTTTCCAGGCATCTGGCTCTTTCTCCTCCTTCAGGTTCAGCTGTAAAAACATCCCATCCGATGGACCCTCTGTGGCCTCCTCCCTGCTAAAAGTAGTTTCTCATTATCTCACATAGCACCCAGTTCTTTCCACTTCTAGAAAGAGTCACAATTGCCAGAATATCTGGAAGTGTGTGTTTGCTGTTTCCCTGTCCAGCTAGTGCCACCAGGGCATGGAGCTTTGGGTCACCATGGTAGAACCAGCGCCTGGTTCAGTGTTGGGCATACCTTGGGCACTCAGGAAGTAACTATTTACTGGATGGATAGAATGGTGAATGAAAGAATGCATCATTGGACTTTCTTCATACAGTAGTTCCCCCTTCCCTGCAGTTCTGCTTTTTGTGATTTTAGCTACTAATGGTCAACCATAGTATAAAAATATTAAATGGAAAATTCTGGAAAGAAACAATGCATAAGTTTTTAATTGAGCCACCATTCTGAGTAGAGTCTGGGATGTGAATCATCCCTTGGTCCAGCGGATCCACGCTGCACACGCTACCCAACGTTAGTCACTTGGTAGGCTTCTCAGTTATCATATCAGCTGTTGTAGTATCTCAGTGCTTGTGTTCCAGTAACTCTTATTTGACTTAATTTTGGCTCCCAAAAACAAGAGTTGTGATGCTCACAATTCGGATCTGCCACAGAGAAGCCGTAAGGTGTTTCCTTTAAGTAAAAAGGTGAAATTTCTTGATTTAATAAGGAAAGAAAAAAAAATCATATGCTGAGGTTGCTAAGTCTAGGGTAAGAACAAATCTTCTATCTATGAAATTGGGAAGGAAGAAAAAGAAATTCGTGCATAGGATATGTAGGATTTGGTACTATCCACTGTTTCAGGTATCCACCGGGGGTCTTGGAATGTGTCCCCACGTTCAGGGTCTCCACTGTATTTGCTGAGTGCTGATGGTCTTAGAACAGATCCTGGAAAACTCAGGCTGCCCCTGCCCCGCCGGCCCTCACAATGGGTCCGAGGTCTGACTGTGTTCAAGGGCTCATGCCCATGTGCCCACTGAGCCTAGGCAGGGCTACGCCATGCCCTTGGAGCCCACAGAAGCAGGTGCTGGCATCAGCAGACCCCAGCTTCTCAGGGGCATCTGCTGGAAGTCGTCAGCATGAGTGTGTTGGCAGAGAAGCAGAGCTGAGAAAATGTCAAAGGGTGAATGGGATAATCAGGCCCCAGCCATCAACACTGCCACCCACGCTAGCCTGTCAGACTCTACAAGAGAAATCTTCCAGACTTGTCAGCCTCTCCATGTGTCTAATGGCAGACAACAAGAATGTACCCAAGGGAGGCGTGCAGGGCTGACTCTGATTGACCAGAGCCTTTCCAAGCCCTGACTGGGCATGTCCAACGTGGATATGAAGGCAGCCAGGGTGATGAGAAGGGCAGCTCCTGTCAGGGTGTGCAGCATCTGATTAAAGTTCCCATGTGCAAAGTCAGTGCCCGGATGGAGTTTCACCACCCCATTTCCATTCCCCTTCTCCCTTCTTTTATGTTAGTACTCATGAAACAAGGGAAAGGTCTTGCAATCACTTGGCACAATAAACAGAGCTAAGGAGAGTGTTCCGTAAGATTGCATGCTCTTTTTATCTCCAAAACAAGGTGCATTACTCCATTTGCTAAATTCATATTAGTCTATGGATCCATCAGGTATTATACTAGACTATACTGTAGAGGAATGGACAAGAGAGACAAGATTTGTTCCCGTGGAGCCTGCATTCCAGTAGGAACAGACAGACAATATATTAATGAAGTACATAAGCAAACAAGATACTTATAGACTGTGGTGGATTCCACAAGAGAAAGCAGGTGGTGGGACAGGGAGTGGCCTGGGGAGGTGGTGGTTGGGGGGTGGGTTGTCTACATTTGATAGATAAGGAAATGACATAATGAGAAACCTAAAGGATGAGCTGTGATCCCCCCGACATTTTTTACCTGGACAGGGAATGGATTTCTATTTCTCCTGCTTAAAGAGTCAATGTGAAGTTATTTGAAATGCCAAGGTGGTAGAGATGTGCTTTTTTTTTTTATTGTAACATAGTTGGTTGTATATATCTGTGCAGTACAGAGTTGAATATCAATTCCTGTGTGCAATATGTGATGCTCAAATCAGAATAATTAGTATATTCAACATTATACAATGTAATTGTTTTTCATGGCCTTTTTCCAATTCCTCCATTACCCTCCCTCTTCCTCCTCCTTTCCCACCTCTTAACCTCAGTTCTGTTCTCTTCTCTTGAAAGTTCAACGTGTTACTGTGATTGTTCTTTCTTTCTTTCTCCCTTTCTCTGTCTCTCTGTCTCTCTGTCTCTGTCTCTCTCTTCCTTCCTTCCTTCCTTTCTCTCTCTCTCTCTCTTTTTCCTTTCTTTCTCTCTCTCTCTTTCCATCCCCCGCTATCTCCTTTCTTAGATCCCACTGATGAATGAGGACATGCAGTATTTCTCTTTCTGTGCCTGGCTTATTTCACAACATAATTTTCTCCAAATTCATCCACATTGCTGCAAATGGCAGAATTTCATTTTCATGGCAGAGTAGTATTCCATTGTGTATATATATCTCATTTTCCTTATCCAGTTGTTCAATGATGGACATGTGGTTTGGTTGCAACTCCTGTCTATTGTAAACAGAGGTGCAATAAACATGAGGGTGCAGGTATCACTTCAACATGATGATTTCCATTCCTTTGGGTATATACCCAGCAGTAAGATGACTAGATTATATGGCAGTTCTATATATGGTTGTTTGAGGAACCTCTGTACCATTTTCCATAATGGCTGCACCAATTTACAGTCCCACCAACAGTGTAGGAGGGTCCCCTTTCCTTCCATCCTTGCCAACATTTGTTATTCTCTGTCCTTCTGATAATGGCCAGTCTAACTGGGGTGAGATGATATCTGAATATGGCTTTGATTTGCATCAAAATCTTGATGTTGAGTGATGTTGAGCATTTTTCATGTGTCTGTTGGCCAGATTTGGATGTTTTCCTTTGAGGAATTCTTACTCAGTTCCTTTGCCCACTTTACACTGTTAAATTGTTTGAGTTCCTTGTATATTCTGGATATTAATCCTTTGTTGGATACATAGTTTGCAGATATTTTCTCCCACTGTGTTAGTTGTCTTTTCTCTCTGTTAAGTGTTTCTTTTGCTGTGCAGAAGCTTTTTAGTTTGATATAATCCCATTTGTTTATTTTTCCTTTTGTTGCCTGTACTTTTGGGGTCTTTTTTTTTTTTTTTTTTTTTTCTTTTTCGTGACCGGCACTCAGCCAGTGAGTGCACCGGTCAGTCCTATATAGGATCCGAACCCGCGGCGGGAGCGTCGCCGCGCTCCCAGCGCAGCACTCTACCAAGTGCGCCACCAGCTCGGCCCTGGGGTCTTATTCATAAAGTATTTGCCCAGTCTACGTCCTAATGTGTTTCCCCTATGTTTTTTGTGTTTTAGGAGTTTTATAGTTTCAGGTCTTATATTTAAGCCTTTAATCCATTTTGAGTTGATTTTGATATATGGTGAGAGGTATGGGTCTAGTTTCATTCTTCCACATATGGATGTTCAGTTTTCTCAGCACCATTTATTGAAGAGGCAGCCTTTCCCCCAGTGTATGTTTTTGTTGCCTTTGATGAAGATCAGTTAGCTGTTAAGTCTGTGGGTTGATTTCTGGGTTCTCTATTCTGTTCCATTGGTCCATGTATCTGTTTTTATGCCAGTATCATGCTGTTTTTGTTACTATAGCTTTGTAGTATAATTTGAAGTCAGGTGGTGTTATGCCTCCAGTTTTATTTTTTCATTCAGGATTTCTTTGGCTATTCATGGTCTTTTATTGTTCCATATGAATGTTAGGATTTTTTTTTCCATTTCTGTGAAGAATGTTATTGGTATTTTTGATGGGGATCACATTGAATCTGTAGATCACTTTGCATAGTATGGACACTTTCACAATGGTAGTTCTTCCAATCCAAGAACATGGAATATCTTTCCATCTTTTTGTGTCCTCTTTAATTTCTTCCAGCAGTTATTTGTAGTTCTCATTGTAGAGATCTTTCACTTCCTTGTTATATTGATTCCTAGGTATTTTATTTCTTTGTTGACTATTGTAAATAGGCTAGCTTTCTTGATTTCTTTGTCTGGTAGTTCGCTGTTGGAGTATTAAAATGCTACTGATTTTTGCATGTTGATTTTGTATCCTGCAACTTTCCTGGAATTGTTTAACAACTCTAAGAGATTTTTGTAGAGTCTTCAGGTTTTTCTATATATAGGGCCATGTTATCTACAAACAGGGACAATTTGATTTCATCTTTTCCAATCTGGACACTTTCTTTCTCTTGCCTGATTGTTCTGGCTAGCACTTCCAATGTTAAATAGGAGTGGTGAGAGTGGGCATCCTTGTCTTGTTCCTGTTCAGGATAATATTGGCAGTGGGTTTGCCATACATGGTTTTTATTGTGTTGAGAAACTTTCTTTCTATACCTAATTTGTTGAGAGTCTTTATCATGAAGGGACGTTGAATTTTGTCAAATGTTTTTTCTGCATCTATTGAGATAGTTACATGGTTTTTGTCCTTGATTTTGTTGATGTGGTGTATCACATTTATCGAGTTGCATATGTTGAACCATGCTTGCATCTCTGGGATGAATCCCACTTAATTGTGGTGTATAATTTTTTGAAGGTGTTGCTGTATTCTATTTGCTAATATTTTATTGAGAATTTTTGCATCTGTGTTCATAAAATATATTGGCATATAGTTTTCTTTTATAGTATCTTTGTCTGGTTTTGGTAACAGGGTGATGCTGGCCTCATAGAATGAGTTTCAGAGAATGGTATCTTTTGATTTTTTGGAATAGTATGAAGAGACTTGGTATTATTCCTCTTTAAAAGTTTGATGGAATTCAGCAGTAAAGTTATCTGGTCCTGGGATTTTCTTTGTTGGAAGACTGCTGATTATTGCTTCAACCTTGTTACTTATGATTTGTTTGTTCTGGTTTTCTATGTCTTCTTTGTTCAGTCTTGGTAGTTTGCATGTGTCCAGAAATTTATCCATTTCCTACAGGTTTTCAAATTTGCTGGCATATAGTTGTTCATAATAGTCTCTAATGATTCTTTGTATTTTTGTGGTATTGGTTATAACGTATCCTTTTTCATTTCTGATTTTTGTTATTTGGGTTTTCTCTTCTTTTTTTAGTTAAACTGGCTAATGGTTTGTCTATTTTGTTAATCTTCTCAAAAAACCAACTTTTTGTTTCATTGATCTTTTGTATCGATTTTTGGGTTTCTATTTTATTTAGTTCTGCTCTGATCCTAATTATTTCTTTCTGTCTACTAATTTTGGGATTGGATTATTCTTTTTTTTCTAGTTCTTTGAAGTGTAATGTTAGATTGTTTATTTGAAATATTTTTATTCTTTTGATGTAAGCATTTATTACAATAACCTTGCCTCTTAGTACTGCTTTTGCAGTATCCCATAAGGTTTTGATATGATGTATCTTTACTTTCATTACTTTCAAGAAATTTTTTATTTCCTTTTTAATTTCTTCTTGGACCCATATGTCATTTAGGAACATGTTGTTTAATTTCCACGTGTTTGTATAGTTTCCAGAGTTTCACTTGTTATTGATTTCTAGTTTTAAATCATTGTGGTCTGAGAAGATACCTGAAATGATTTCAATTTTTAAAAATTCATTAAGGCTTGATTTGTGACTAACATGTGGTCTATCCTGGAGAATGTTCCATGTGCTGATGAGAAGAATGTATATTCTGTAGTTGCTGGATGAAATGTTCTGTAGACATCTGCCAGGTCCAATTGGCCTAAAGTGTGGTTTAAATCAGGTGTTTCTTCATTGTTTTATTGCCTAGGTGATCTGTCTAGTGTTGAGAGAGGGGTGTTCAGGTCCCCAACTATTATTGTGTTGGGGTCTATCTCTTTCATTAGGTCTAATGGTGTTCGCTTTATATATCTGTGTGCTCCGATGTTGAGTACATACATATTTATGATTGTTATGTCTTCTTGCTGGATAGATCCCTTTATCATTATATAGTGGCCTTCTTTTTCTCTTTTTAAAGTTTTTGGTTTAAGATCTATTTTATTTAGTATAAGAATAGCTACTCCTGCTCATTTTTGGTTTCCATTTGTGCGGTATATCTTTTTCCATCCCTTTACTGTTGGTCTGTGTGTGTCTTTACAGGTGAGGTAAGTCTCTTGTAGATAGTATATAGTTGTGTCTAGCTTTTTAATCCAATCAATTGTGTGTCTTTTGAATGGGGTTTTTAATCCACTTACATTTAATCCAATCCAATTGTGTGTCTTTTGAGTGGGGTTTTTAATCCATTTACATTTAGGGTTGTTACTGAAAGGTATTACCTTACTTCTGGGATTTTATTGATTTTCATTTGGATGTTTAAAATGTCTTTTGTTTCTTTTGTTTCCTTTTATTATTTTTCTTGCATGTTTATTGGTTTGGGGAGGTGGTAAGACATAGTTTCTTTCTCTTTCTCATTTGCATTTTTCTTCTACCAGTGGGTTTTGTTCTTTCTTGTGTATTCATGGTAGTAACTATTGTTTTCTCATTTCTGTAATGTGCCTCAGAGAGCACCTTTTTGGATTGAATCTGTTTGGGGATCTTTGAGCCTCCTGATTCTGAAGGTCTGTGTCTCTCCCTATATCTGATGTAGCGGATTGAATTATGTCCCCCCAAAACTCCCTAAAGCTTGAATTGTGTCCCCAAGTTTTGTGCATTAGAAACTTTCATGTATTAGAAACTGTGACTGTTAAGAGTGTGGGAAATCCTATTACGGTAATTGAAAGGTGGAGCCTTGAAGAGGTGATTGGATTGTAGGACTGTGCAATAGTGAATGTACAAAAAATGGTGGTCAGAGGTGTGGTTCTGAGGGCTTTAAAAGAAGAGAAGAGTCTGTCTTTTGCTCTGTCTGCTCTCTCTGCTTCCACCATATTGTAATATGAGACCCCTGGGCCACTGTTGCTACCACCAGATGGACTTTGGATTTCCCAACCTCAGAAACAATAAGCAATAAAATTCTTTTTCTTTTTAAATCAGCCAGTTCAGTGTACTTTGTTATAAGCAAAAAAAAAAAAAAAAAAAAAAAACGGACAAATACACCTGAGATGTTTTCTGTTACTATTTCATTGAATATGTTCTCAATGCCTTTTCCTTCCTCCTCCCCTTCAAGAATATCCATGATTCAGATGTTTTTGCACTTTGGGTTGTCTACTCTCTCTCTTAGATTTTCTTCATTATTTTAAATTCTTTTTTCTTTTTTTTTGTCCATCTGAATTATTTCAAAGAGACTGTCTTCAAGATCAGAAATTCTTTCTTCTGCTTGCGCCAGCCTGCTGCTTGAATGCTCAGTTGTGTTTTTTTATTTTGTTGAATGACTCCTTTAGTTCCATGAGTTCCACTGCATTCTTTTTAAAAATATTAATCTCTGTAAGTTTCCTACTTCATATCCTGGATAGTTTTGTTCAGTTCACTGTGTTGTCTAACTTCGTCTTCTTGTATCTCATTGAGTTTCCTTCAGATTTTTATTTGGAATTCCTTTTCAGCAACTTCAAGGGTTTCCTGCTGTATGAGATCTGGTTCTTGAGAATTATTGTATTCCTTATATTTTCATATGACTCATATTTTCTTGTTTTTTCATATTTCTAGTATCTCTACATTTATCTCCGGTCATCTGGTAGAGCATTTGCTTGTTCTATTACTCTCCTTCCCTGGACTCCACTGGTGGCCCTCCTGTGTCAATTCAGTTGGGTGGTCAGTGGTCCACCTGCACAGCAGCAGTGGCTGCTGTGGCTGCGACTATGGTGACAGGCCACCCTTGCAGTTGTGGTGGTTGTGGTGGTGACTTTGGCAGGCTGCCCACATGGCAGTGGTGGCTGCAGTGGTGGCAGGCTGCTTGCACAATGATGGTGGCTGCCTGGTAGCACCAGTGGTGGCAGTGACTGAAGCAGTGGTGGTTGCAGAAGCTGCCTGCTTAGCTAATGGGTCCACAGTGGTGGACCGCACAGCTATGGTGTCTGCAGCAGCAGTGGGACTAACTCACTATTGTGGCAATAGCAGCGGTGGCTGCAACTGTCTCCCTGGCAGCTGTGGTGTCCTTGGCAGCAGTAGGGTTACCCCATGGGGATGACAGCAGTGTTAGTAACTGCAACTGCCCTCCTTATGTCTGTGTTGTCCTTATGTCTGTGTTGTGGTAGTGAGGTTACCTCATGGGGTTGGCAGCAGTACTGGCAGCTACAACTGACTCCCTTGTGTCTGTGATGTTTTGGCAGTGTGCTTGGTGGCAGTGGGATTAAGTCATGGTGGCAGCAATAGTGGCAGTGGTTGCAGCCACCTCTCTCACATCTGCAGAATCTGTTGCTGCAGTGACAGGCCACCTGCAGGACTGCTACTCTGTGGGGAGCTGCTCTGCAATACGTGATTGTTCTGGGACTGGACAGTGGCTCTGATGACTGCAGTGGTGGTGGCAGATGGCCCATTTTGACCTTCTTCTGTGGGAGGAATGTGTCCTGGGCACCTCTAGTCTGCCATCTTCCTGGAAGTTTGAGATGTGCTTTTTGATGGTTAACCTAGGATTTCCAATTGAGCCCTGGGATGACCACTTGATTTCACCACGGCTCAGTTTATGTGTATTAAACATCTCTCAGCTATGTGTTTTATTCTATCTCCTAATCAAATACATGCAGAAGAAATAGGGGAAGGCCTATAAGCATGTGGCCCTGGGGATTTGGCTTGTTCTTTCAAGGGCTGTTCTAGAGTTCTCAAATTTAGATTGAAATTGATATGATCTACCACTTTTCACCTACTTTTAGAACAAGTCCTTACGTATTTTGCTGATATTTGAAAAGTAAAAGCATTTGGTTTATGGGTACACCCTACTGTTTTTATTGTAGCTTGCTTTGTTTTTTGGTTTCATTAACAGTTATTTGTAACTTTACTAATTATTTTCTTATATATTCTTTGGGTTTATTTCATTTCTTGCCCCACCCCCTGCTTCCTAGATCCTTGAGTTGAAAACTTGGTTGAGTTATTTACTCATTCTTGTTTCCTAATACATACACATGAGGCTATGCATTTTCCTCTGAGAACTCCTTTGGCTGTATCTGATCACTTTTGCTCTGCACCACCTTGTCATTCAGTTCTACATAGTTTGTAATTTCTATTTTGATTTTATTTTTAGAACTATAATTTTTAGTGATCAAGTATGCAGATGGTTTGGGGCGACAATTTCGAGTTATTATTTCTAATTTTGCAGAATTGATGTAATGAATGAGGTTCATTAACCATTGACTTTAAAAAAAATCCTGAGATTTCTTTGTGGCTTGGTACATAGTCAATTTAAAAAAAAGTGTACTTGAAGATAATGTATATCCTGTTTTTATTGTTTAGGCTGATCAAGCCCTCTATAGCTTTTTTAAAATTCTTATTTTTCTGATTGATCTCTGGGTTTGTGTTAATTTATCCTCTCTAGTTGGTGTTTCTGTGGGGAAACTCTATTTGGATTAGTTTTTTTCTTGATCAGCTCTAACACCAAGCCAGGAATTCCAAAGTAGCAAGAAGAAAAAGGAATAACTCCCTCATCATATTCCCAGCTTGGTCAAAGGGAGGTTTCTGTGAATGAGACTTTACAGCAAAGTAGGGCTGGGCTTTTTTTTTGTTGGTTTTTAATTGAAATGTATTGATTGTACATATTTATGGGGAAAGTTATATAGTTCAATACATGTATACAATGTGTGATGATCAAATCAGAGTAATTAGCATATTCTTCATTTTAAAACTTAATCATTTTTTTGTGATGTGGACATTTGATTTCCTCTCTTCAGGCCATTTGATAACATGCAGTAAATTATTGTTAATTTTAGATGGGGCTGGGCTTTTTGATGCAGTGAAACTGCCCATGGCAAAGACATCTCTGCAAAGACAAAGAGATCTGCCTCTGGAATACTTTCAGAGGATAGCAGTGGTTGTATTTGTTGGCTTCTTAATGAGGCATTTCTAGAAATACAGCACTCTGTCCACCGGAAAAAAAAAAAATTCTAGCAACCACATCATCAACCAGCATGCTTTTAAAAAACCCTTTTAAAAAAGACTCACACACATATAAAATTAAGGTCATCTTTGAAGTCTTTGACTAAGCTGAATCAACCTTGAAGCAAAAGTCATATCTTTTTCCAAAGCCTAGCACAGAGCTTTATAGGTCTGTGAGAAAGAACACTACTTCGAAGGGAAGGCCTACAGCACTGGATGTGGTTCTGATAACCTCGGGAGCTACTGGAAAATACTTAAGTAGAGTAATCAGTGAGAAATCATACATTTCCAGGCACTTTTGCAATCCCTTATCTGTAAGTGTAAACAGGGTGGATCTAGTCTGGATCATTTCCTCTTCAGATTAAACTGTAGCCTCATAAGGCTTTGGTGACAGGTGGGTGGGTTATGTGTAACTCTTCATTTACCCAAACCAGCAGTCTCTCCTTCTAGTCCCCACTGTCATAAAGATGTCACTGTTCTTTCTTTGTGTGTGACAAGGCTCTCAACACAGGCTCCTCCTGTTCTCCCTCCCACTTCTGTTTTATGTGCCTGGTTGAACACGCAAGGTTGTTCACTATTATCTTGGAAATATCTATATTTGGTGTGAAGTTGCTGGAGAGGTAGAGCACAATTTTGACCCCTCTGGCATTAGATTCCCCCAGCTTGTTTATCTCACTGCTGTGAGGATAGATGCCCATGCTTTGGTTAGAGAAAGAATTACTGTAATTGGATGCATATGTCGTATTCATGGTACGTTACAAAATTTTAATGGAAACAATCCTTGCCTAATCAGGTCATCCATCGGTATTGCCTGAGCACCCACATAACAGTTGGATAACACTAAAAAAGGGTCTCAATTCAAATTAGTTTACACAAAAACAAAATGCTACCCCTTGTAACTGTAAATTCCAGAGGGTGGGTCTTCTCTACCAAGTATGATGGAAACTGACACTCTGATGATGCCTTGAGGAATCTTTTCCACTCTATCTCTTTTCTTTGCTCTGGCTTCATTCTCAGGCACACTCTCTCCTCCCAGTGGGAGGTTGGCCACTAGCCACTTTGGACTGTGTTTTACCACCTTAGCCTAGCCAGCAGCAAGAGGGAGCTGAATTTCTGCAAAAGCACCAGGACTTATGCTCATTGGATTAACCAGGGTCATGTACCCAACCCTAAACCAATGCTGTCGAAGAGGGTGGACTAGAGGTCAAACCACAGGAAAATGGCATGATGAAAGGATAGTTCCTGGTTTGAAAATTAGAGTGTCAAACCTAGGAGAAATTTAATAAAGAACTACCATAGGATCCAGCAATTCCTTTCTTAGGTACACTTGTGCACATTCATGCAAAGACTGTACACACATATTTGCAGTAGCACTATTCACAATTGCTGAAAGGTGGGAACAACCCAAATGTCCATCAGCAGATAAATGAATAAAAAACATGTCTATTTTTATTATGGAACATTATTCATCCCTAAAAAGGAATGAAGTACCGACTCATGCTGCTACATGGATAAACCTTGGAAATATGATGCTGAGTGAAAGAAGACAGTTACACAAGGTCATATATTGTATGATTCCATTTATTTGAAATATGTAGAAGAAGAAAATTCATAGTGACAGAGAGCTGATTGGTGATTGCCAGGGGCTGGGAGAGGGGGGTTAGGGAGTGGCTACTCAATGGCTGTGGAGTTTCCTTCTGGGGTAATAAAAATGTTCTGGAACTAGATAGTGATGATGGTTGCTTAATACTGTGAGTGTACTAAATGTAAAAAATAGTAAACTTTATGTTGTATGTCTTTTATTGCAATATAAAATAAATGTTAATCATTTTAAATTTTTTAAAAATGAGAGGAAGCAATATAGGAATGTAGAGGGGGCAAAAAGCATTTAAGAGCCCATGTCCATAGGAAACTCATCAAGATCAAAACCAATGCCAATTAAACTAGTGAGTACAGAATGAGGTATGGAAGATGTAGGAACACATATGCATATGCATCTTGAGCCACAAAGCCTAGTTTTCACTTTCAAGTTTCTGCTTTTTGATACCGCCTGAGGTTCTCAGCTTCAGACGACTGTCACTCTCCACAGCACTGATCCTGGATGCCCGCGCATTCCTTTCCTTTCTTTTTTATGCACATACAATTTAAACTCCTGGGCATCTCACAGGAATATTGTTCATATTAGTTCAACCATATGAATTTATTGAGTTTCTTATATACACTTGGATGTATATTAACAGTACCTAAGTTTAATTAGTACCTACTATGTTCTGGAGTCTCTGGTAAGTTATTGGATCCTTATAACAGCCCTGTGAGGCAGGTACTATCATAATCTTCACTTTACAGATGAAGAGACTGAGGCTCAGAGAACCCAAGAAAATGACCCCGCTGTGAGGTGATGAAAGCAGAATTCAGACTCAGAGCCCCCGATGCAGATATCCCCCCTGAAACCACCTAGCAAAGTAAATAAGGACATCAGCAAATGCTGTGTGCGCTTAGCCCCACACAAACAGAGAAACAGCCATTAGAAAGCACAAATTGGACCATCTTGCTCTGTTCTGTGGATTCCCTATTTATAGAGTGCCCAGTGGATGCTATTTCTAATTTAAGCTGGAACGTTTTCTTTGAAAGTTTCAATCTGCAACTTAAAAGCAAACCAAGAAAAGAGCTGGGAGTACAGTTCAACAAACACAGCTCTGGAATCTAAGAGCAAGGATACAGAAGGAGAAAGATGATCGTCTTATTAGCGTAGGAGGATAAAGATGATCAGACAGGGATACTCCATTATTTATAGGAACCCAGTTCTTTTCTATACACTTCGTTGAGGCATTTGATATATTTGTGCTGGAGATTAACACTGATGTTATTTTCTTTAATGTCTGTTTTTAGTGTATGCAATGCATGTTGGCATTCAGGAAATTCAGCCAGAGGAGAAAAACAATAGTATTAATTAGGAATGTCAGTCATGGGTGTTATGAAATTCAAAACTGCCAAGTTTCTGGAGCATTTAGTGGTAATTATAATAGACTGTGGAGACAAGCTGTTCTTCGTTTCCTATACAGAAATGCACAGTTTGATGGGCAAGTGATCAAAAGAGCCAATGCAAACCCTCCTGAAAGGGCATCTTTCTCACCCTGGTATTTTTAGGATTCGACACTTTTGCTAATTCAGAGCTGTCCAGAGAGACCATCCAGCGACTCCAAGACCCCTGCTCTTTTTATAATTTAAAGTGATGACTTAAATGATATCTCCACACAAGTTGGAGTGTGAAGGAGGGGGGTAAATGATACCACCCATTGGCCTGTCAGGATATTTAGATTTAAATCAGAGCCAGAGCTTTTTCCAGGTAAAGTCACACATATAATCAGTTTTCTTTCAAAGGCATGAATAATGTAAACCTCTCCTGTGTTCTTTGGGTAATCCAGCTAAATGGGTAGAGAGATTTGCATTTTTGAGACTTGGAATAAAAGGAGTGTTGCTCTCTTGGATTTGCACAGGCTGCTGGCTGGTTAGAGGTTTATGTTTCGTGGTTTGAGAGTCATCCTATCAGCCTACGGCCGGGGAATGGACCAGGTAGGACCACAGAGATGTAAGGATTCTATTGTCAGTACCCTAGTGCCTTATATTACCTTATGTAAGCTTTATAATGGCCCTTTGAGGCTGACTGGGCAGATGCCTACCCACTTGATGAGGAAAGTCAGTTACAGAGAGACCGAGAAACATTCTCAAAGTTATTCAGATGCTGTTTGATAGGAGGGCTCCTGATTTTATGTCTAGCACTGTCTGGCGTTATCTATTCTGCTGATCCTTTCAAGGCTGGCTTTGGGCACACCTCATTCTTAAAGGACAAACACTCCTCTCTGGACCCTGCAAAGACCCAACTTGTAGGAAGGGGTAGGTATGCCATGTTCCCTAAATGGCTGAAATTTCACTGGATTAAAAAAAAAAAAACAACCAGGGTTCAAACAACATTTCATATTTTCCCAGGAAAGAGCATAGCACTGGAAGACTCAGCATCATTCATCTCTGATTTTTTTTTTTCTCTCACAGCCACCACCTCCATTAGCTGGAGATAATGATGTCAAGGAGAAAAAACTCTAGCGGTTGTGGGTTGCTTGTAATTTGTGTGACTTGCAAGCAGCCCAGCTAAATTCAGTGGTATCTGATGGTCCTGGCTAGACCCAAGAAATAGAGAAGAGATGATCAGAAATCATTTGCCCTATGTGTGTGTCTCTGGGTTTTCATTTTTAATAATTAATAGCAGTTTCTCCTTCATCTTGAACTTTTCCAGAAATAATTGAGGAGCTTGGGGTTGGGCCAGTAATTGCTTGGAAATGTGTTTGGCTGCAGAAAGCTTCCACCCCGGGGATGGTAAGTCAGTGGAAATGCCCCTCCCAGAGGTTTGGAAGAATGTCTAGTTGTATCTCTGCATCCTTTAGAAAAGCAGGGCATGTTTTCCTGCTGACACACACAAGCCTTATAATTTAGCATTAGAAAAGAAAAATGGTTGAGAACAGGAAAATATATTTAGAGCTCATTATTCAAATAGGAGTCACAGAGAAGGGCCAAGGACGGAGCTGTTCGAAAAGAAACAGCTCACATTACAGGGTCGGAAGGAAGCCTGTGCCTGGTTCTCAGAAGTCAGGCAGGAAATGGTCCCAAGGTCGACAGGGCCAATGTCAATGTCACCAATCAGTAAGGAAAGTGCAGGAGCTTGCCACCTTCCTGAGTAAACCGTCCTGAAGCCTTGGTCCAGAGCTGCTACATTTCATGTCCCCTCTTCTTCCCAGCTCCTAGCAAAGGTCAGCTCACAGTTAATTTTCATGTCCAAGCCTCAATAAGGCCTCTGCTTGGCATCCAAATGTGGCTGTCAGTGTTACTCGAGGCCAGAACTTGTTTTGTCAAGTGGAAGGGGCTTGATGTGAGACAACTGTCCCAGCTCAGCGAAGTTCAAGTCTACCTTTGGGTGGAAGGCCACAGCTGCACTTTTTTTCTGTCTTGAACTTGCATTCCTTTTCTCCCCACCTAGCTACTTGCTGTGCCAGCCTGCCAACCATCTGTCTCCATCCCCTCCTTCTTCTACCTTTTAAATATGGATAAACATTACAAAGCCTATCACGATATTCCTGGCCCCATTCTAGGGCTCGTCACCCTTTTCAATGCTGCCTAAGGCTTGTTAGTCTTTCCCAGCTTAGCATTTCACCTGCGTTATCTGCTCACAGTTTTTCCCTTCTTCTCCATCAAAGCTCTTTACAAAGGAGAAAGGAAGAATGAGGAAACCCCACGGGTCTCAATATGTCCAGGGGAAGAGGAAAAAGAACTAATGCTTTTTGTGTGCTGAGGCTGTGCTTGTTGCTTTATAAATACAATCCATTGTAATTCAACAATTATTTCTTGGTTATCCATCATCTATCTACTACTGTTCTAAAAGGTAACAAAGCATATATATTCCCTGTTATCATAGCTCTTAGAGTCTAGAAGGAGGCATGTAATTAAGAAGGAATTATAAGTATAATATGTGTTATACAAGGGGGAGCAAAAAGTATTGTGGAAATCTTTAAAAGGAACTGGATTTAACCTGATTTAGGGTTCAGAGAAGGCGTTTCTGAATAACTGATATTTACACTGAGACTTGATGGATGATTATGATTTTTTTTCTCTTGAAATCTCCACTTTCTTCTAAAGTGGATGAAATAATCATGTCTGTTTTGCAAGTGGGGAAGTGTAGTGATGTGGGGTACCATGCCCAGATACACGCTGATAGTGATAGAACCAGGATTCAATCTCCAGGTATGTTTGACTCCATTACCAACCTGTCTTCCCCCAGATTCTGGTTATTCCTGAGGCATTCCCATCTCATATCAAAAAGTCTTGACAAAGGAATTTAGAAAGCAAATGTGGAGGGAGGGCTTTCTGGTAGACTTCAAGTTCTGCTTGCTTAGAATGGGAAGCATCTCGTAGTATGCGTAGAACATAACATATGGCAAAAGCATGGACTTTGGAGAAAAGTTTGTATTCAGGTTATTTGGTGACTTTTATAGATCTGGAACTTCAGGCTAGCCATTTCTTCATCTCTACAGTGAAAACATGTTGTGCACAGTCGAAAGATACAATGTGTGCAGGGTTGTGGCACATAGTCAGTATTTTAAAAATAGTATGTCTTTGGATCCTAAGGAGGGGATGAGCCAGCCCATGTTCTTTTGTTTGTGAGAGGCCACTAACTACAGAATCGTTTCTAGACTTTGGGCTAAACATGTTGGTGCTGGAAAAGAGAGACGCATCTCTGGGTTTTCAGCCAGGCGGCCACAGATGTGAACTATAGGGAACTTGGCTCACGTGCCCTGAGGAAGAAGACAATCGTTCCCCAAACACAGCTGCCTCCTTCTCAATTGAACCCAACTTTGCCAGATGATGGAAACACAGAACACAAAGCACGGGGGAAACAAGCTGTTTATGTTTAAACATGGCAATCGAGCCTCAACACTGAGCCTTCTGAGATGGCACCTGGGTCATCTCACAGCAGCCTGTGTGGCTGCTGGGGCCCAGCCTGTGGATCTCCAAGGCTGTGCTGCAGCCCAGCTGTCAGGGAGAGATGGATGGTGAATAGCGTCTGTTCTAGACCTCCTTTCTCCTTGTGGATAGCGTGTATGGAGGCGCTCTGCCCCCTCTCCACTTCTCCTTCAGCGGCTCCTGGAAGTTGCACACATCTCTTAGAAATAAAGGAGCACAGAAGACAAACTTCTGTTTCTGGGAACATCATCTTCTGGGCATGAAGCCTCCAGGGGCTAAGTCTTGACTACTATTAGCCCATTATGGAAATCATTTAAAGGATAAAGGAACCACCTTTGTACTCACTCACCCATCTACCTATCCATCCATCCACTTCTACACCCATCTGTCTGTTTATCCATCTGTTCATCTGCTGATCCACACATTTGCCTGTCCACTCATTTATCCACCCATCCATCCACCTATCGTTTATTAAAATAACATTTACTTAACAATTATTGTGTACCTGCCACTATGTAAATATATATTGCACATATAATTTAGGAAGTTAAGAGAATGGACTCTGAATCCCAAATCTCTCTCTTACTAGCTGTGTGACCTTGGGCAAGTCACTCAACCTCTCTGAGATTCAGTTTCCTCATGTGCAAAATGCAGACAACAGTAATACCAACTCACAGAGCTGTTATGAGGATCGAATGAGATCATGCATGGAAAGTGCTTAGAACAGTGCCTGGCCATGTTGTAATATTCAGTAAACATCAGGGATTATTATTTTTGAATTTCTACATGATGAACAAAACTGTGGTAGCAGGCATGAATCTTTACCCACAAACAGGTATGAAATAAATATCTTATTTAAAAAAATCAATTTTAATCTACCTCCAATTCCCCATCCTGGCAGGCTGGTGGGAAATTCCATCTCAGTCATTATTTAGGGTAAAGTCAAATGGCTAGGAGGGGGAAGACTCAGACGTTGAATCCAAATCTCTTATTTTGGCCACTACAGTGGCTTCTCTTGGGTAAATAACAGCCAGATGTGTGATGCTGTTCTGTCATTCTAAAAGACCAGAGGTGTCAATTCCCTTTTGAATGGATATCACCAAAGAGATGATGGTTGTGAACAGAATATTTTCTTATATGAGAAGCCAAGATACTGGTGTGAAACCCACCTGCACATTCATCCTTCAGTGAAACTGAGTTTTTTTTTTTTGTTTTTTTGTTTTTTTTTTTTTTTGTGTGTGTGTGTGTGTGTTGAACAGTGAGGACTAGTAAGAGGCAGCCAAAAAATTCTTGGGGAAAAACTGACTTTCCAAGGGCCCCTATTTACAATGGATTCTTCAGGACACCAAGTCCAGGGAAAAGAGGGTGTGTAGATAATAAGCTCAGAAGTGTTATACAGACATTACCTATTACTCACCTGCCTCTTCTGTGTTATTTTTATTTGAATTTGGGGCTGAGACAAATTCATGGAACAAATACATACTGAACATCTACTATGAGCAGACACTGTACTGGCTTCTGTGGATACAGCAGAGAACCACACAGGAGCAGTCCCTGTGCTCATGGGGTAAGCATGTGATGCTGTTAGAGCTTGTACAGGGGCTCTAGTCTAGCCCGGGACAGGGTTTCTCTGAGTTCAGAAGGTGAGTCGCAGTCAGCAAGGGGAAGGTTGTTCCAGATACTGGAAATTGCATGTGCAAAGGCTTGGTGGTGAAGAAAACAGTGTTCTGGGGGAATGTATAAAAGACTTGTGAAGATGAACGATAGATGAGGGGAACACAGTGGGAGATGAGTTGAGGGAGGTAAGAGGTCTTCAAGACCTACATCATTAAGGAGCTTTGTCTTTATCCTAAGAACCCTTTGCTGGAATAAGTGCTATGCAAGGCATTCATGGCGGAGGTCTATGTGTGTGTGTATTTTGACCGTTCAGCACCTGAACTCCCTGTGTTTAGGGAATGACTGCCGTGTCAGTGTCGATGGAAGTCGGGAAAGCTAAACCCATCAGATACTCTTTCCTCTCCTCTCCTGGCAGCTGGGTGTGGGTGTGTGAGTGTGGACCAACCCCATGCTTCCTCCTGGGACATTGACTCTGGAGTGGGTGACCCACAGGTCTGGGGAGAGTTTAGAAATTGTTCTTATGGCAGCACCAGCCAGCCAGTGTTGCCCCGAAGAGATCAGAGTAGTCCAAATCACACTGTTCTGTGGCATCATCCTGGCTGGAGCAGCTGGTCTTTATTGTCTTATTTTTCAGCCTCCATAGCAATTTGGTGAACTCCTTTTCTGATTAAACAAATCCCTGCCAGTTTCTATTTTTTTGTAACCAAGAACCCTGATCGATGCAGGTAGTAACACTGTAGTTGCTACCCTGATGACACCCTGTTAACTTGTTTACAGGAGTGAACAGGTATAGGGTGTGTGTGGAAGGGATGGGATAAGGGGGGCATAATTATCTTTTGGACAGTTTAGGTTAGAGTCCATCTCACAAGCTCAAATAGTGAATCCTGTCCATGGTCCTGGGTGGTTTCCCGTTTCACCAGTGCTCCCTGCCGGGTGCTTGAATCCCTCTCTCGGAACCTACTGGCCATCTTAGATGAGTGAGAGCCTCAGCTGAGGTCTCTGCTACACTTTCCACACTTTGCTCTGTCCATTTTCTTTGGATGAATGATACATGGAATTTATCTACATTTTTGTCCTCAAATGTAGGTGGTAGTGAGTGTAGGATGATTGTCATTAAAATAGCCTTTGGGCCAACCTTCTGTTCTAGCACTATTCTGTTTGTGTCTCAAGGCTTTTTCTTCCCGTCCTTATTTGCAAACCCAGCTCACGAGTAAGGGTGGACAGATTACCGGGAAAGAGCGATGGCTTAATTAATGGTAATGCAGAGGATATAGGTGCCTCGGTGATTGGGGCTATATGAATGCAGAATTGGATGGAAGGCTGAGATGCAAAATGGGATAATTGAACTGTTAGCTGAACTGGAATTTAGCAGTTAATCACTTTTATGAAACCTGCATCTCAATTCATTACTCCATTTATGCCTTGTTGCAATACAGAGCTGTTCAGCTAATTGGTAAACAGAAGCCAGGTAGAGTACCCTGGAAAGGGCAAAGCTATTGAGGGCACTGTGATATTTTCTAGGAGTGCACATCTCTATTTAATCCAACCAGGAGTTTCCTGTTAGTTTGGGCCTCAAGCTCCTTCTTCAGTGGACACTAAATAATATGCTGAAGTCATGCTATTACATTCCAAACAGTATTACTGATCATCAATTCTTTTTTATGAAGTCCTCTACCCAGTTAATACCTGGTAATGAACATTTTAGGATGGGCTTTGCTAGCAGAACAATTCAAATTTGAGATTGGGCTGCACCACAGATTTCCTGCGTGACTTTGGGCAAGCTGCATCCCCACTCTGAATCCTTACCTTGAAGGAGTTGTAGTGAGGATTGTATGGAAATACATTTCATAATGAGTCTTGCACAGTGCCTGGCATTTAGTATGTGTTCAATCAATGCTAGATCTTACTGTATCTTTCATGTAAAAATCATTTGTTGTCTTAAGAAAAGGAGAAGTAAGGAAGTAGCACCTGAAATGTTTGCTAAATCAGAAAGAAAAACTGAAGGGGAGACTGGAGTAAGACCTCCATTGATTTAATGGACAGATGTTTATCAACACAGACTTCAGAAAAGAAAAGGGGCTTTATGAGACTGGCTAGGGACAAAAGAAGTTCTAAGGGGATAAGGATACAAAGATGCATAATTTTGCATGGGAGGTGTGGTTGCAGGACCTCATTAAGAAACTGCTCATTATTTGGATGGGATGAGGCTTAATAAAAATTGAGCCTCAGTCTGCTAAAGATCTGTTTGCTTGATGGAGGAATATGGTGCATCTAAATAAAACTTCACTTTGCAGCCAAGACCATTGCACCCCTATATATCCTAGTGAAACTTTTCTTCCCATTTAATTTCAGGGCTCTCTCTCTTTTCTAGGTTCCAGGCATAGTCCCATGGGGGGGCTGCTATTTGTTAAATGTATCCCTGAACAGTTCGTGTATTGGAAATTTGACCCCCATTATAACATTGTTAAGAAGCTGGGAAATGCAATTATGATATTTGAGAGGTGGAGCCTTTGAAAGGTGATTAGATTGTGAGGACTGTGACCTCGTGAATGGATTGATTCATTCATGGAGTAATGGGTGTGGTTCTGATGGCTTTAAAAGGAGAGAAGATGAGAAGGTTAGCTCACTTTTAGGCCGTTCTCACCATGTGGCATTCTCACATGTGGGACTCTGTAGAGCATTCCCACCCAGAAGAAGGTTCTCATCAGATGCGTCCCCTGGATCGGGGACTTCCCAGCCTCAAAACTATAAGAAATAAATTCTATTTTCTTATAAATTACCTAGTTTTAGGTATTCTGTTACAAGCAACAGAAACAGACTAATACAGGGATTGGATTGGGCACAGATCTAAGCGAAAGTCTCCACCGTAAACTTGTAATTGCCTGTCCCCTTTAATGACTAAGACTTTCTCATTAAGTCAAGCTATAGATTTCTGGTTTCCTTGTACACAGACTTCAGGTACCTCTCCTGTGTAAGTCTAGGTCTTGGCAGACAGACCTGTTGAGGGCAGAGATTTGACAGTCACCAGCAGAGGTGATAAAGTCATAGGAGAGAATGAGAGAGGAACTGTTGAGATAGAGGAAGAAAATGTCTAAGGGCATAACCTTGGGGAATACCAACCTGTAGAGGCTGGCAAAAGCACTGGGTCCTTTTTAAAAACATGCTTGAACTTTGAGAGAAGCTGCTTATGTTAAGACGGTTCACTATTCATCCTCATACTCAACAAGTATTTATTGAGGAGCTGCTATGTTCCCAGGTGTAGTTCTAAATGCTAGAGAGAGTAATGAACAAAATATACAAAGTTCTGCCCTCTAGAGCGTGTGTGTGTGTGTGTGTGTGTGTGTGTGTGTGTGTGTAGGGAGGTTAAACTATAAAATTAATAACTATAAACAAGATAAACTTGAGATGCTTTAAATACTGTGAAGGAAATAAATAGGATAAAGTGATGTTTCTAGGGAGGGTCTCTTAGATAAGGTGGTCAGAAAAGATCTCTGGCAAGGTGAGATTTGATCTGAGATCTACAGGGTGAAAACGACCCTGTCATATAAAGAACAGGTGGGGTGGGGAGGGGATGTTTCAGGCAGTGTTAATAGCATGTGCAAAGGCTCTGAGGTAAAAAAAAAAGCCTAAAGTGTCTGGGGAACATGTATATACACAGACATATATACATACATACACTCACATATATATGCACATATATTCCTCAGACACTTTATTATATAATATATACTATAAACATATGTAATATATATTATATATCATATCAAGGCTAACCTGGCTGAAGAAAGGTGGGTGTGAATGGTTTGAGATGAATATGGAGGGAGTGGAATCTTGAAGTTCCAAGGTAAGGAGTTTGAATATTTTCCTATGGGCCAGGATGCTTTAACAGATTTTCCCCTTGTTGAAATGCATGAGGGTTAATATCCAATACTCTGCACCTCCTGGGTCTCGAGGGCTGTGGTACATTCACTTATGTAGGACAGCATCATAGTTTGGATTCAGATTGCTGTTTCATGTCAGGCACTGGGGTAAATGACACTGAAAGCTATTAATGTAAATTAATGATTGCTCCTGCTGGCTTTGTTACAGTTTACTCCAATGAGGGATTAGTAAATGCATCAGGCCTTGCAAATTTGCATCCATTAACAACTTTACCATTGTGATGGCATCATTGATCTCCTTTGGGGGGTTAGGAGATTAGGGGGGGGGTATAAGAATTAAAAAAAAAGTCATCACATGTCTACAGCAATGAGTAGTTAATGTAAACTGGTTAAGATGAAGTAATCAATGGGAAAGCACTTTGAAAAAGAGACTCTCTCTATAATGTATCAGGTGGTGCTAGAGATAAGAATGATACAATTTGACAATCACAGTCTAGGTGCCTATGCTACATACTTGCAGTGGAAGAGATTACTGTTTGTTAATTCCTGATTTGTGCCAGGAACTTTGGTCAGTGTTACTTTGAATCCTCATACCCTTGGGAGGTAGGTATTAGCCCCATTCTACAGATCATGCAACTGAGTTTCATAATAGATAAGTAATTGGCCCAAATTCTCACAGCTGGGAACAGGAGAAGCTCAAGTTTTTATCCAAGGTTGTCTGAGCCTAACAGCACTGTATTACAAGAGAGGTGCCTTAATCATTGGCGGCCACACATTGAGTTGATGGAAGAGTTTGAGAGGTCCTTAAATTTTCCTCACAAGAACTGACAATCTGATAGGGGAAACATATTGCTGCTCTTTCTTTAAAAGTGAGAACTGCACATTTCAAAGACTGGCTGTGGTAAAACGGCTGGGAAGAGCATAACCCAGAACTCGCAGGGGCCAGTGTGGGTCCTGGCTCTGCCTCTTGCTTGAAATGTGACTACAGGACAATTATTTAATCTCTCTGAGCATCTGCTCATTCATTTATAAAATGGGGATAATAAGAGTATCTACCTCTTAGGGTCTTTGTAAGGATTTACTAAGATAAAGCATGAAAATTGTTTAACACTATGCCTGATGTATAATAAACTCTCATGAAAAGCTACCTGTTATTTTTATTTTCCCAGTTTTTTAAAAAAATAATATCACGTAGACAAGATAAAATTTGTAGTAGCAAATGCAATATTAACAGCCACTATTTTGTTAGAAAAAGAGGCCAGGCAATGATTGCTTTGGTTTTGCTAAAGTCCAGGGAATTTCAAATTCTTAGGGTTTTTGGCCAAGTCTCCCAATCTTGGGTGCAAAGTTGAAGCCCTTGGTGAGCTTTTGAAAAATATGGATGCATTGTTTTTATTGTAGAGATTCTGACTCAGTTGCTCTGGGGTGGATCCTTAGTATTGGCATCTTTTAAAGCATCCTGGGGCAAGAACCACTGCTTTTGAATGACTGTGGGGTTTAAAGGTCATAGGGTGTATCCTTCTGCTTCACGAGACTTGACCTAATTGGGACAGATGGATAACATCATAATGTTCTATACCTTCCACATGGCAACAACTGTCCTGTCCTTTATAGCCACTGCCGCGTGTGTGTGCGTGTGTGTGTGTGTGTGTGTGTGCGTGTGCGTGTGTGTGTGTGTGTTTCCAAGGGTTAGCCTCACACAAACATGCAAATTTCTCTTGGTTCCCTCAAGTCTTCCAAGGAAGGACACCTGTTTATAAAAAGGACCCCACTGCTTAATGAAGCAACTTCTGGATGTGCTTTAAATGGGACACAATGTTAGGAGTGAGTCAGCCTTTTCAATCAGCTTCTCCCTCAGCAGGGAGCCATCGAAGCTATCAAGTTATATTTCAGACAGATCACTTCACACTGTAATGAAGTGTATCAAAATGAATGTTTGGCTGTATATCTGGGTCCCTGTCCTGAGCTGTTTATATTTATTTATATTTTAAGGCTTCTTGGGAGCATTTGGTTCCCTGGGTTGTGATTTGAATGGGTCTTTAAAATATTTTTACGGGACGCTGCCCTTGAGTTCCAGGCATCTGGGAGCCACAGTACATGAGGCAGTGACAGTTTATGTGATTTCTCAGTCATGGATAGCCCAAGTCACTAATGAATGGGGGTGGACAGCCAGCCTTATGCTCAGTTTTATTACGATCCTGTGTAAAGTGTGTGTGATAGAAGCAGTTGCAATTCTGTCCCCAGCTGAGATAAATTGGTCTCATAAGCAGACATAGAGAGAAAAGAAAGAGGCAGGGATGGTATTGGTTTGAGCAATACCAGCAATTGGAACTGAGTAAGTTGAATAACTATATATTACAGCTCCGAGAAGCAGATATCGCCAACCTATTAAGGACATCATTGGCTTTTTGCTAGGACACTCAGAAATTGATGCACTGACTTTGGTTCTATTATGTTTTCAAACTTTAATTAAGTTTATACCTCTCCCACCTGGACCTCATAAATAGTTAGCCTCCAAGTAAGTCATTTGTCATGGAGGGGCTCTTATGAGTAGATTCATCTTCCAAACAACATTATTGTTGCCTAAGGTCTTGCCTTAAATCCATCAACTCAATGTGAGCTAGACTACCTTACTTGACTTTGACATATTATCTCAAGGGGTTCTTTTCTGATGGGCAAGTGGCTAATTCATTAAGTTATCACAAGGTGGGAGAATGCAGATGTATTATTAGCTTTTAAAATGATGCAACTGGTGATTAAAGAGAATTAAATTGAACTTTTTTAAAAAAGTAAGTTAATTTTGCACGTGTGTGTGTGTGAGAGAGAGAGAGAGTGTAAGCTCTTGGCACAAGCTGAGGCCATCTCAGCCTATATCTAAAGAAGATATTCCTGGAGGTGGGGAGAAGATGGTGCCTTCCTCAAGGGCTGGTGAGATTGTAGATTGCTATGAGTTTTTGAATAACAAATTAGCAGGAGCTACACATTTGAAGATGTAGATTCCTAGGACATAGCAATTCCACCTCTAATCATGTTCCCTGGATGAGATCTTTTACATGTGCACAAAACGATTTGTACAAGGATGTTCATTGCAGCAATGTTTGTAATGCTGGATATTTGTAAATAACCAATTGTTCATCAATGGAGAAATGAATAAGGAAAATGTGGTGTATTTATAGGATAGACTACTAAGCATCGGTTAAAAGAAATACAAGTAGGTCTCTTTAATGTGATCCTGCACTTGGGTTCCTTGTATAGATATGAACAGACTCAGAAACAATGTTGAGTGAAAAAAAAAAAAAAAAAAAGAAAAGAGGAAAAATGGCCTATACAGTATAATGTTACTTGTGCAAATTTTTCTATCCACATGCAAAGCAACACTGGATATGGAAACATATCAGCAAAAGGATACACTTTGAGTTCCTGACAGTGGCTACCTGGGGAGGGGGAACTGGGTGGGGGAAGTGGAAAAACTGAGCATTGTGGGGTAAAAAAGGATACTTAGCAATATCCATAATGTTCTGTTTGTTTAAAGACTGGAGATAATTATGACAAAATATAAATATTTGTATTTTGGGGTGGTAGAAATATGAGTGTTTTCTCCACTATTATTACTATTATTATTATTATTATTTGAGAATAAAAGGAAGAGTTCCTGGGAACAGGAAGTAAAGTGTAGTCAGAGTGGAACCTGGAGTTTGCAGTAACTGTGGCTGTCTTCTGCATCTCCAGGGAAAGATCTCAGCTTTGTCTTTTCAGGAGGCCATTGAGGGATTTCTACTCAATAACGGGTCAGCTTTCTTGACTTCTGATTATTCCACAAAGGAATTTGGGCTCTCGAGGCCATCTGAGTTGATTTTTCTCTGTGTATAGATTTGACAAAAGCTCTCCATTTCAATTACTTGGCATATCAACATAAGAAGGTTCATTGCTATTATTTTAATGAAAATAAAACCTGTGATAATAGGGGGCAAAACTATGTTTCAATTGAAGGTAAGGTCCAACTTGCTGTCCAATAAACGCCAGGACTTCTCTGAGTGCTTTCTCTACTGCTGCTGGTTTACAGTCAATGTGGGATGGACACCTGACTCCCCAAATTTGGCCAAGAACAGGAAATCAGATGAGATGACATACAGATTTTATTTTTTTATTTTTTATAGATAAATAACAGTTATGCAAATTGAAAATACTTACACATAGACACTCAAAATAACACTTCTGATGTTTCAAAGATATGTTCATATTTAGGGACAATTCCTTTTTTAAAATTTATTTTATTTTTCTTTGTACATGTTTATGGGGTACAGTTTGTTGTTTCAATACACACATAAATTTTATAATGATCTAATCAGAATAGTTAGCATTTCTATCACATAAACACATTTATAATTTCTTTGTGGTTATAACAATCAAGATCCTCTTTTCTGGCTATCTTGAAATATGCAATACAATATTATTAGCTATTGTCACCCTAGAGCTCCAGAACTTATTCTTCCTGTCTAATTGTAACTTTGTAACTTGACATAAAGATTTTATATGCTAATATCAGAAACTCCAACCATATCATTTCTGGTACATGGACCCTTACTCAGCCCTTAGTCTAGGCATGATGAGATTGTACCTTCAATCACAAGCATGCAGATTTGGGGGTGGTGAGGGCGGGGTTGGGTTTCAGATGGCAGGGCAGGGTGCGGTTGGTTGCTGCCTTTGCAATGTTCACTGGTGTCAGGGGTGGGATGAGAATCAGGAAGACATCTCAGACTGAGAATGTAAGAGGCTCCCAAGAGAACAATCCGTCCCCATGCTTTTCTGTTCTCTCTTTGCCTTGGAACTAGTGACATCCCTACCTTATTTAGCTCTTGAGGCAGTATTTCAAATTTATTTTCTAGAATGTCTTAGCTTTGGAGTTAGATATTGATTTATGTATTAATTCCACTGATAATTATTAACTATGGACTCCTCTTTGGAGATCTTGAACTAGTTGCTTAGGGGAAAAATGTGTAAAGAAAGGATCTTACCCTCAGAATGCTCCCAATATAGTAGAGAAAGGTGGAGAGGGGGGTGGAGAAGGAGAGAGAGAGAGAGAGAGAGAGAGAGAGAGAGAGAGAGAGAGAGAGAGAGAGAGAGAGAGAGAGAGAGAAGATGAATGAGGGTTGAGTGTGATGTGTGCTTGATAGGAGTAGAAAAGTTTGTGCAAAAGCCCAGGACTAGAGGCTATGGTACAGTCATGAAACTCCCAGTGGTTCAGTGTGGTGTAGCATAGACTAAGAGAGGGAAAGCTGTATAGAATAACCAGGTTACCACCTTCTCCTTCCCAGTTACTGCCTGCATGGCATTTGGCCAGTCATTAAACTTCTTAGCCACCTGATCTGTAAAATGGTTTACTGATATCTACCTTTTAGGACTGTTCTGAGTATTACATGGGTCGGCAAAGGTAAAGAGTCATTTTGAAAGCTATGTTCCAATGCTTTGGTCCCATTACACAAATTAGGTGAGTGGAACCGACATAAACATTATCCTAAAGTTTAAGGCTGAGGCTTTGGCTTCTTGGGCAACCACATTAGACAGAGTCATTGGTATTCCCTTAGGGTGACCAATCATTCCGGTTCACCTGGTATTCTAACAGTTTTAGTTTTAATAATTTCACATCTGGAAACTCCTAGAGTCCTGGGGAAACTGTACCAGTTGGGCATCCTAATCCCCACCCCTGGCTCCACTGCCAGAGTCTAAAGTATTGAGTATCTGTGTCTCAATGTCGAGTACACATTTTGCGTTAAAATTTTTGTTTTAGCTCAGAATTTATTTTAATTCACTGAAACAAAGCATCTGAAAGTGCATCTTTTATCTACCTTATGGAAGATTTTTTAAATTTATTTTTTATTGGAACATAGTGATTGTATGTATCTGTGGGGTACAACATGGAATATCAGTACCTGTGTGCAATATGTGATATTCAAATCAGGATAATTAGTCTATTCTTCATTACGCAATGTAATTGATTTTTGTGGTCCTTTACCAGTTCCTCTCCTACTCTCCTCCCCCTCCCTCTTTTCCACCTCTGGTAACCTCAGTTCTGTTGGATTGTGGTTAGCAACCCCTATCCACCAGCTTCTTAGACAAAGCTCTCTATTCTGCACCTTTAAGGAAATGGACAGGATGTATACTGGTTTTGATTTTACCTAAACCCACAGTTTTGTCATTTTCTTTTCTTTCTCTGCAAGGGTCCAAGTTTTAGTAAAAAAATATACTTTGAGAAATCAATACAAAATTTGATTCAACCAGGTCAGGCTCTCCAGCTAACCTAATCTTAATGCATTGTGAAAAGTATTTCTATTTATTAAACTCTTGTAAGTCTAAGCAAAAACTGCAAGAAATGGTGTCTATGTATGAAAGAAAGGGAGCTTGGAAAGCTGAATTTAGACAACACCTGAGTCACTTGGTTGCTAAGTAGAGTTTAATAAAGGTGCATCTTTGCAATCTTTATATGTATGTGGCATGACAATTTATTTTGCTTGTCAAAAATGAATACTTAACGAAAGAAAAAAAGCTTTTTGAATTACAGCAAGAATTTCATATCAGTGAGGACCATTTTGGCTTAAAGGCTACTCATTTTCCATAGCTAGAGATAATTTATGTCTGGTGCAAAGCTAGTTGCCCTTGTTTGCTTGGAAGAATTCTTGAATACATTGTGGCCTCTTGAAACATGTATTTCCTCTGTGTGAGAATACAGAGAGGTGGTTTGTATATCCCAAATGCTCAAGGATTCCCTTTCCTCTCCAGCTCTAAGGTATTAGAGTTGGATTGCCCCCAACACAAGCTAGATGGTTAATAACCTGAACTGAGTTATATTAAAGAGAAATTCATTACCTACCCGGTGTCTCATATGTAATTAATGAGCCATTTTGGGTTACGAAATAGCAAAGACTGAATTAAAGATAACTCAGGCAGAAAGGAGAATTCATTGGAGAAATGTTAGGACATTCCGAGTAACCTGCAGAAGTGAAATGAAACATATGGGTCTCAGAGAAAACTGGAACCAGGAACTTCACCTTTGCTGGGACCCTCTTTTGCTGTCTCTCATCTCTGCTTCTCTTAGTATTGAATTTCGGTCTCTCTTCACACAGACCATCTACGGGGAGTGCTAACTTCAGATGCTCATACCTCATGCCTCCAACTACCAATGATGGACCTCATCTCTTCCCTTGTAACCATCCAAAATACCCCAAGGCAGGATTTTATTTGGACATCTTGGGTCAAGCACCCAACTTTGAATCAATAACCTAAAGTCTGGGAGACTTGGTTATGTAACACAAACATGACACTTGGGGATCCAACTCTGGGTATCGGGGTCATGCCCAGAGACCTGGAATTGTGGGGAAGGCAGCCATCCCAAGGGATGCTAACTGTGGTACTCTATAACGATTGTTTATCTGAGCTTCATCACTTAGAGTTGTGAGGCTCTGAGCAAATCATTTAGCAGTTACTGACGGGTTATGTGGATGTCATAATGTCTACCTTACAGACCTAATAAGAGTTGCTACAAAGAGTTAGATAATATATATTCAGGGCATGGTACAGTGCCTGGTATAAGGAGGCAGTTGGTGAATGGTAATTGTGATAGTGGTGAATTTGGTGGTGGGAGTGGGGAAAGGGGAAGATAGAATTAGTTGCCTGCTCAAATTTCTGAGGAATCCTACAGAAAAGTTGTCTGGTTTATGGAAAATGTTGCACTGAGCTGAATAGTAGGTCCTGTTTGGCACATCACAAAAGTCTTTTGGGGGCATTAGAACATTTCTGTTTGTCCTCTACAAAGACCAGAGACTTACCAGGACAAGGATTTCTTGTGGAATATCTGTGTTATGGTCACATTCATTCATTCACTCCTTCTTACCTCAAGAATATATGCCCAGGAACTTTTCAGGAAAAGGAAATACAATAGAAAACAACACATACAAGATTTATTTTGTCTTGGACTAATAATTTTAGTGGGGAATACAGACAGACAAAACTTGAGGGAACAAATCTATAAATAATGTATTATGTAACCACGAGGAAGGAAATAAACTGGATGATATGGGAAAAATGGGATAAGATGGTCAAGAAAGTTCCCTCTGAAGAATTGACATGGTGACTCGAAGCATGAGAAGCAACAGCCATGCAGAGTCAGTGGGAGAGTGTTCCTGGCATAGGGACAGTGATTGCATAAGCTTTGCAGAGGGAAAGATCTTGGTGTGCTTGATGAAGCTGAAGGAGAGCTGGACAGCAGAAAGGGACAAAGTGTGGAGTTGAAGAGGCCGGTGAGTAAGCCCTGTTGATGCTTTGCTTTGTTGTTTCTCCAGGAAAAGGAGTCTTTGTTTTCACATAAGGGTCTCATCTATTTAACAATTGAAATAAAAATGTCAGGTATAGTCATATATCAATTCCACCCAAATGTGTATTATTGTCATCACAGCATTGTCAATGCCAACATAATTCTTCTATATTATAGATGGAATCCTCTCCTGAAAGAAACACTCCACAGTGTGGAATTCCCAAAAGCCAATGATGTCCTTTAGGATACTGTCTACCACCTCTTGGGGCTCAGGCTAATCTGTTTACAGCTCTCCAAACACTATGGTCAGTACCTACCACACAGTGTTGCGAGAATGGGATAAAATAATGCACAGAACCATCTGGGCACAGTGCCTGGCATGGAGGAGGAACTCAGTAAATACAGCTATCGCTTCTATTGTTGCCAACTTTTTAAAAAAATGAATGCTTTACCATTATGTTTTGAGGGATTTGAAGGCAGGGACTTGATTTTACTTCTCTCTGGATCCCAAAATCTTATCAGAAGGACTCGTGCATGACTGGCATCAGATGAGTGGTTTTGTAATGGATGGATCAAGAAAGGAAACTAATTTTAGAAGGACATCCCTTTCTCTAAGAAGCCTGAATTGGATGTGGACGCTCTTGGTGCTGAGGCTGACGTTTCCTAATGGCAACATGGTGCACATCTGTGGATTTTGCACGTCTGGTTTTCATTTCCCCTTATGGTAGTGAAACCTTGATCTTGTTTGCGAACCCACTTGTTTTCAGTAGGTGACAGTCTCAGAGAGACTGCAAACTGGGCCCACATTCCCAAAGACAGGGAGCAGACAGTCAGACATAGGCTATTCATAACTCTTTTTTCCCAGAATAAAATCTTGAGTCCAGTAACACAAAGAAAGAAAGTAGCATTGGCTTGTTCACTCTGACTGTAGCTTTCTAAAGAGACTGCTCAATAGTTCAAACTCCTTGGATTCTTGGAGCTGTCATGTAAGCTTTTTCTTAAGTTTTCTGAGCTCCCCAATGTCTTTTTAATAAATATTCTGTTTTGCATGCTTTTCATACTTAGTTTCTGTTGGTTGTAGCCAAAGACTCCAGAGCTGTTCAGGAGAATTGGGATGTAGGTCACAGAGCAGAAACATTGCCAGCCAGTCACCAGGTTCTGGGAAGCTGATAGTCCCTTCATGGTCCGTGCTGATGCAAGATGCATCGGGGTGCTGCATGGAGCCGTGCAGTTGGTAAAGCAGCTATCTGCTAGGGCGTGTGCACAGTTGGTATGGTACTATTTGAAGCAATGATTCGGTATTCACTAATTCAGTGTTCATGGTAATGTTACACATACATACATACATATATATATTTACATGCATGTGCGCGTATATATGTATGTATGCATGAGGGCACTTCAAGAAGTTCATGGAAAGATTCATATTGTCTTTTAATTCTAATTTTCCATGAACTTTTGAAGTACCTCGCGCATGTGTGTGTGTGTTTCACATAGATTATAACCTTAAACCCATGAACAAGTCATTCTATTTTCTTTATTCTGCAAGAGAAAAACATTCAGAAGTGTTTCAGTGGCTTGCCACCTCACTAGTAGGTGCCCAGAGTTGGGCTTCAAACCCCATTCATCTGGCCCAGAGCCAGAGCTGCTTGTACTATCCTGCACTGCCCCCTACTGGCTCCACCCTCTGTTCTCTCTGTATGAAACAAGAGGGCAGAGAGTCACCTTCTTAACCTCAGCTGAGGGTGTGCACGTTGGGTGACTCATATTTCCTGCCACTCTGTGCATGTCTCTAAATGACTGTGATAGTGTCATGCATATTGATTTTGGGGTTACAAATAAATTTTAGCAACTAGGCTAATTCACAAATAAGAAATTCATGAATTATGAGGATTGACTCTGTGAGAGAGAGTATGTGTGTATGCAATTGTGTATTGCTAATAGAAGATGCATAGAAACTCCCCTTGCTGGCTCTAAAGAAATGAGATGCCATACTGTGACAGAGACTTATGAAAAAGGCCACATGGCAAGAAACTAGGATCTGGGAGTAGTCCCTGGCCAGTAGTGAGCAAGAAAAAGGGGGCCTTAGTCCTACAGCTGCAAGGCGATGAATTCTGCTAACAACTTCAAGGAGCTTGGAGTGGTTCCTTCCTTAGTTGAGGCTCTGGTGACACAAAGTCCCAACCAACACCTGGATTACAGCCTGGTGAAAACCCTAGAAAAAGGACCCAGCTACATCATGCCTGGACCCCTGGTCCTGCAATACTATGAGAAAATACATAGGTGTTATTTTAAGGTTCCAAGTTTGTGATTGTTTGTTATGCAGCAATAGGAAAACAATGCAGAGGGTGAGTCCTTACACATTCCTACATGGAGACCCCTGCTGGGGAGCGTGGCTCTTCTTCTAGTGATTCTAGTCTGATACCTGGTTGTTCAGAGCCCAAGCCAGTGGGCATGGTAGGGTCATCAGGACATGTCCCAACAAAAGCGAGAGAATGCTGAGGCCAGGCCAGAGGGGTGTAGTCATCTGGCAGCAGAGGAAGAACTGAGACCACACCTGGAAGACCAGGTAAACAAGATGTGCCAAAGATAAAGACGTGGCACAAGCAGTCTGTCACCTGGGAGGACAGACATAGGTAGGTTCTGAGATGAAAGCATTTATCTGATTTTGCAAATGTCTAGACTCACTACATAATTCACTCTTTTCCCAGTCTCCACCCCCACATCCCCCCGCCCTATGTCAACTTAGGGTGTTTTAAGTGTCAGAAGTTTCTACATCTGTGAGAAGGCAGGATTCTGGTTGCCATGGAAGAGCTCAGTGGACAGACGTGGGTGGCTGCATCCTGGTGGGAATTGTTAAGCACATCGACCTTTCTGTTTCGGTCAGTTCCCTTAGGTGATCAATCTCCTTCCTCCTGCCAGTGGGCCTTTTATGCCTTTCCTGACACTAATTTCATAAGCAGAAGATAAAAACTGTGGGTAATGAAGCTTGGAAACCATCCGAACTGTAGACTTTTACATGAAGATAAAATGATTTTCAGCTTACAAACAGTATGATTGTAATTTATTTTTAAAGAATATGTATGTGGAACAAGAAAAAAAAATGAAACCCTGTTCATCAAAGCATTACAATGGGTATACCTAGGGGGAAGAATTGGGGATGAATTTTATTTACTTTTTTCTCTTTCACCTATTCCTTTTTCCCCTACACATAATACTTGGAGAACAACAAAATGTTAAAAAACTCATTATGTGTTGGGGCAAAGAGAAAATTCTTTCTTGGAGGTCAGGCCCTTCTTTCAATCATGCTCCTGTGGACAGTGGGTGGTGATGGATTTAAGTGTGGGTGTTTATGAAAGATGCAACAAGCATCCTGGTTCCAGAACTTTTGGTGCCGGTGAAATTAAATAAACTTAAATGTCACCTTCAGCGACTTTCTCTTTCCTATTCTAACCAAGCTGAAGCCCATCTATGTGATCTCTTTTGCCTGGAATGCCCTCTTCTCCTTTCTTCTTGTAAACAAGCAACTTCTCTCTCCTGAAACTCAGTTCAAGTTCTGCCTCTTTTTGAAAGTTTTCTTCACCCAGACAAGGTTGGGGTTTGGTTAGGGGACCCTACTCTTGACGGCTTTAACACCTCACCACATTACTCTTTGCAACAGCCCCTGTGTTGCCTGATTTCCCCAGTTAGTGTAGATATCTTGTGTATCTGTTGCTGGCAACTAGCACAGAGCTTAGAAGCACTATAGTAAAGTGCTCAGTAAGTGAGATAAATTTAAGCTTAGCTCTCATTTTTGCCTCAGAGTTGAAAATGGAGCCCAGCTGTGCTTGGCTCAGAATTAACCCTAATAGGATAGGAGCAAATGTTGTGCTAAACCAAAATACGTGGCCAGGGATTTTGCATTCTGCATTTTTCATGCCCTAACTGGGGTGTACATGCAAGCCTGAGGGGTAATGATTTACCAACCTCATTTTCCAAGAATGTTATCCTTCATCTTGACACACTGTTAAAATCACTTAATTATCACTATTTTGCCTTGTCATTATAGAGCCATTGTGATTCATTATTTGGGATTTTCAGGTTTTCTGCCTTCTACCTACTCAGTGGGGCAGAAGTTAAGATTTCTTGTGTGATTTGGATTCTGTAACTTTATAAACACAGACTTTTGAATGATACCCACTTGGTGTGTGAAATTGGCAGGGATTTCAGGGGTGATCTGGAGGATCAGCTGGTCTCCATTTTTACTAGGAGCTTAATGACACTCATCCATTGGCTTGCGGTAGTCTAGTTTTCCTTTTCTGCAAACATTCTTAAGATCATCACTGCACTCAGATGTGTCTTTTCTTTGCTTGATATACTCTTTCTCAAAGGTTTTGCTGGGTCAGTTCCTTCAGACGATACCTCTTAGACATGCTGGCTCTGTATTGTGTATTGAAAATTTGCTAAGAGAATAGATGGTAGGTGCTCTTACTACCAAAAATCATTAGAAAACTGACTTAAAGTAGACCACTCACACAGTCACCCCTCATTATTGTCACACTATTCAGCTTTCCTGTTTTATTTTTAAATTATAAATGCTATATATATAATAAATATGTATATATGATTACATAAAGATATATATTATTAACAGACATGAAGGAAGTCCTCAAAAATGGTGAGACGTACTATATTCATAGATGAAAAGCAATATCATAAGGATTTAAACTCTCCTCAAACAAATCTTTAAATTCAATGCAATTAATACCAAAATTATAATAATTACTTTCATCAAACTTTAACATACTGATCGTTAATACATGAACGTAGAGGCAAAAAGGACTAGGGGTAGTGAAGAAATATATATATATATATATATATATATATATATGTATGTGTGTATATATATGTATGTATATATATATTTATTAATTTTAGAATACAGCAGTGTATAAAAGTCACATGTATTTCTGCAACCTTGACATTAACTATAGTAAGATATTTGGTGTGTGTTTCCTTCCAGTTTTTTAAAGATGTATTTAAATTTTTATTTTTTGCCTTGTTTTTTATTTTATCATTAATTTCATGATAGATATTTTCAAACACACTTAAAAGTAGAGAGGATAGTATGACAAGTCCCTGTGCCCCCATCATTCAACTCCAATAATCAAGTTTCCATACATCAGGGCAAATATTTAATAAGGAAAGTTGTTTTTTGTTTTTTTTTAATAGAAGGGCCACAGCAATAAGAGCAAGCAGGATGGAAAATCACCTAGAAATCAGTAAGAAGAACCACCATTTTCCAGCTCCTAATGAAATAATGGAGCTAGTCAATAATGACCAATAGCTGGTAAAGCCATTAGGTGACGGGTGCATGAGGATTTGATGATGGATGGATCAGTATGAACCCACTGATCAATCTTCACATTGCTAAAACTATGTGATGCCTTAGGTAATGCCCAGCACCATCATGATGGGGTCGTGCTAAAAAGAAAAGAAATTACAAGTTTATACCCTTTGACCTACACTTGCAATTATGTAGGGTGGATAAGACTAGAAACCTAAGGCACAGCACAAGGACTATAGTTAATAAGATTGTATCGTGTGTTGAAAATTTACAAAGAGAATAGGTGTTAAGTGCTCTAGTACCAAAAGAAAAAAAAAGAAAGCAGTAACCATGGACGTTGATGGAATGTTAATTTGCTTACCTGCTGTAATCATTTCACTCTGCGTATGTATATCAAAACATGTACACCTTAAATATATGCAAGAAGTAAATAAGAAAATAAATCTCACTGAATCCAAACAAACTTCTAGATCTAATTGACAGTTATAAGAAATATGAAGATAGGAGAAAACTGTTAAACATAATTTCAGATTTGGATTATAAAACTTAAATCCAGAAAGTAGGAAATCCCGGAAGAAAATTGTAGGGAACAAGGAACAATAATATAATGAACCTCCTGTACTCACCTCCTAGCTTTATCACATCTTGACCTTATTTTATGTTTGCTTTGAAATTTGTAAAGATTTTTTAAAAAATGTGATGGATTTGAAGCCCCTGGTACCTCTCCCTGTTCCTATTGTCTTTCTTTGCTGCCTGAATTATTCTTCCAACACATATTTTTTAACTATTTATGACTCCACAGACAAACTATGGTATCCCGTGCATCTGTTTTTGTTCAACACTGTTTTTTGAGTATTTATGTTTTCACATGTAACTCTAGTTTATTCAATTTAATTTCTGTCTTATATTTCCCTGCATGATTACACCAGAATTTGTTGTCCATTCTCCTATTAATAGCCATTCAGGTTATTTTTGCATTTATTTACTTTTTCAAACAAGGTTGTAATAAATATTCCTGAACTTGCCTCCTTGTGCTTAGAATAAATATGTGGAAGAGGAATTACACAGATAAAGGCTGTCTGCGTCTTCAGATTTACCAGACGTTCCTAAAACCATCTCCAAAATGTTCCAAAGTCTTCACTACTCATAGTCCCTCTTGCCTCTACATGAGTTTAAAGATCAGTATGTTAAAGTTTGATGAAAATAGTGATTTTTTGAATAGAGTTTACATCCTTATGATATTGCTTTTCATCTATGAATATAGTATGTCTCACCATTTTTGAGGACTTCCTTCGTGTCTGTTAATAATATATATCTTTATGTAATACATTGATATATTTAAGTTATTTTTGTTTAAATTATCTACATATCTATCTGCATATATATATATGTATATGTACACACACACACATCTTTATATGTTTAAAAAAATATTTCTAGGTACCCTAGAGATTCTTGTACCATGTAAATAGGATATTTTTTCTCATGTAATTTTGAACTGTTTACTTTATTTCTGGATATCATGATGTTATTGATTTTTGTATGTTGACATCAGTGTTGCTGAACTCTTTATACTACTCTGCCATAAAAAAGAATGAAATTCTACCATTTGAAGCAACATGGATGAACTTAGAAAAAATTATGTTAAGTGAAATAGACCAGGCACAGAAAGAGAAATACTGCATGTCCTCACTTATAAGTGGGAGCTAAAAAAATAAAATAAACAAATAAATGAAAAAAATAAAGAAATATACAACAATCACAATAATACACTGAACTTTCAGAAGAAAAGTACAGAACTAAGGTTACCAGAGGTGGGGAAGTGGGAGGGGAAGGAGGATAAAGGAACAGTTAGTAAAGGGCTGAGGAAATCAGTTACATTGTATAATGTTGAATATACCAATTATCCTGATTTGAACATCGCACATTGCACACAGGTATTGATATTCAATGCTGTACCCCACAGATATGTACAATCAACTATGTTCCAATAATAATAATAATAATAAAAGAACATTTAAAAAATCAAATAATTTTGTTATAGCACTTCTCGTTTTTTTTTTTTTTATGGTATCATTTGTCCAAACTGTTTTGACTCTTCCTTTCCAATCTACTCTCCAATAAACAAAACATAAATCTCTATGTAGAAAAAATATGTAATTTATAGATACATAAAATTTATACATGTACTTTTATTGACTATATGTATATTTACTGACACTATATTTATTGTTTATTGTTTTAGCTAGAAGACCAAGAAAACAATGAGGAAGTGGTGATTCTGGGCATTCTTTTCTGTGTCTGACATTAGTGGGAATCCATCTATAGTTTTACCTTGAAGAATGATTTTTTACAGTAGGTTTTGATAGACAACTGTATTGGGTTAAGAAATTTCCCTATTATGCCTAGTTTGCTAAGAGTTTTTTTTTATATAATGAATAGGTATTAAATATTCTAAAATGTCTGTTCTTTGTAAATTGTTATGATGATATATTCTCTCCCTTAATCTTTTAATGTGGTGCATTACCTTAATAGGAGTTCTGGTTTTAAACCGTTATTGAATCCTTGGGATAAACCCTGTTTGATCAACGTGTATTCCTATTTTTAGACTCTGATGACTGAAATTTGATAGTGCCTTATTTAAGATCCTTACATCTACATTGGTAAGTGAAAATGGTTTATAATTTTCTCTTCTTATACTGTCCTTGTTTGATTTTATTACTGAGGTAATACTACCCTCATTAAGTGAGTCATGTCTTTTTATATTCTCTGAAAGAATTTATATAAGGTGGAAGATTATCTTTTTTCTTGAATATTTGGCAAAATTTCCCTGTACTTTTTTGCCTTTGGGGCATGCATATTAGACAGAAAAGTCAACTTTGACCATCAGTTCTACTCACTTTATGGGAAAGTATACATGTAACTTACTATTTTTTGTTTGTTTTTAGTACAGAGATGTTTATAGTTTACTCTTTTGATTTTAAAAATACATTTAACAGAAAAAACATATGACCCAGAAATTCCACTCCTGTGTATATGCCCAAAAGTTTTAAAAACAGGTGTTCGAGCAAAAGCTTGTAAAGGAATGTTCATAGTGGTACTATTCACAAAAGCCAAAAGGTGGACGCAGCCCAAATGTTCATCGACCACTGAATGGATAACCAAAAGATGGTATATTCATACAGTACAAAATTATTTCTCCATAAAAAGAAATGAAGTACTGACACGTGCTACAACATGGATGAACCTTGAAAATAATATAGTAAGTGAAAGAAGCCAGACACAAAAGGCCACATAGTGTATGGTTCCATTTATATAAATTGTCCAAAATAGACAAATCCATAGCGACAGAAGCAGATTTGTGGTTTCCCAGGACTAGGGTTAGGGGATAATGAGTAGTGGCTGCTTAATGGGGTTACAGAGTTTCTTTTTGAGGTGATGAAAATGTTCTCGATCTAGATAGTAGTGATCATTGCAAAACATTGTGAATGTATTAAGTGCTACTTAAATGTACACTTAAAATGGTTATAATGGTAAATTTTGTTATATGTGTTTAACCATAATACAAAGTATATCTGAATTTGTGGTTATGCCTCCTTGGTCATTCCAATAGGTTTTTATTTGTGCTTTCTTTATGTTTCTCCTCCTTTCTCTCCTCCTCCTTCTTTTATTAGTTTGCCAGTTGCTTTTTTCAAAGACCCAGCAGTGGGGTTTTGTGAATTCTTTCTCTCTATCTACCCTTTAATCGTTTCAAAAATTTTGATAATTTATGCTTTTATCTTGATTTTTATTTTGCATCTATTTTCCTTTGGTTTGCTCTGTTCATCCTTTTGTAGTTCATGGAGTCGAATGCTTAACTTATTTATTTCAATCTTCATTGTGTTTTTACAAGTACATTTATGGATATAAATTTATCTCTAAGTACACCCATTAGCCATACCCTGCACCTTGTTCCATGCAATGATTTTATTTTAGCTCTGACCTTTCAGCTCATAAATTATTAGAGCATAATATTTAATAAATTTCTAAAGGTGTACTTGCATTGTTGTCAGAAAATGTGAACAGTATAATATTAGTTCTTTGAAAGTAAAAACTTTATTTATGATCTAGTATCTGATCAAAATTTTTTAATATCCCATGGGTACATAAAATGTACATTACATGTTTATTGGGTGCAGTACTCTATAAATAACTTGGTGATTTTGTCTTTCAAAATTTCCACATCTTTGCCTTTTTTTGTTCTGCTTGATATGCTAGTTTCTTTTGGAGATATCAAAATCTTCAATTCTAAATGTGTATTTTTGGTTTTTCCATGTGATTTCATAAGTTTTTGCTTTATAATTGTATTTTTTATTTTTTTGGCTTTTGAGTTAGCACAAAACTTTATTTTTTAAAATTTTATTTTTTATTATCCATACATGTGGTGTACGACATTGATTTTCAGTAGTTGGGTAGAATGTGTGGTGGTTAGATCAGTGTAGTTAGCTTATTCATCATTACAATATGCGATCATTCTTCATGTCTGTGGACCAATTCCTCATTAGCCCCCCTCCCCCTCTCCTCTCCTTTTCCACCTCTAGTTTTCTGAAAGTTCAACGTATTACTGTGATTGTTGCTTCTCTTTCTCTCTTATTATTTAATTTAATTTAATTTATTTATTTTGGGGGGTTGTAATTTTTTTTATTTTAAAATTTAAAAAATTTTAACTTCTCAATATACATCGTAGTGGATTTTCGTGACCCTTTAGCCGTTCCTCTTTCCCCCACCCCTCTCTCTCCGTCCCCACCACATCAAATGTGTTCACTTGTCATAACACGTTCATATTACTGTACCCTTCTTATGGATAGTTTATTTTTATTATTTTCTGGCATCTCTTGTAATCCCTTTCACTGTTTTTGTCTTCAAACTTCTATTTTTTTAAGATACCGATATATGAAAGTACTTCAAAAAGTTTGTGGAAAAATAGATAATATAAATTTTCCTACAAAACTTTTTGAAGTACCCTTGTGGCTATATCTGCCTTATTTTGTACAGCATCTGTACTCAGTATCTTTTTTTTCCTATCTTTTTATTTTCTGTCTTTCTTTGTAGCTTGGTTTTAGATGTGTCTCTAATAAGCAACATCTTCTTTGACCTTACTTTGCTATGCAGTCGTATCACCTCTGTCATTTAAAAAGGCGAAAGATTTATACGATCTGAAGAGAAACCAGAGTGTACCTCTGTCATTTAAAATGTGAATTGATGTATTTACATACATTGTAATACAAACATATTTAGGCTTTAAAAAAATTCCCATTTTATTACTTTTTTCACAATATTTTCCCTTTCCTTCTCTCTTTTTTTCACCTCTTTCTCTTGTATCAATCAAATTTACTTTATTTCCTTTGTGTTCTACATTGGTTTGGAGACAACGGATTGTATCTCTTCTTAGTTCATTGGTTCTCAACCGTAGGCAATTTTGCCTTCAAGGAGACATTTATCAATGTCTGTAGACATTGGTTGTCAACTCTGGAGTGGGGTGTACCACAGCTATCTAGGTGATAGAATTCAAAGATACTGCTAAACATCTTACATTGCACAGCACAGCCCTCAACCATATAGAATTATCCAGCCCAAAATATCAATAGTGCCAAGACTGAGAAACCCCTAGTGGTCACGGCATGAACATTACCAGGCATTATCTATTCATTCTGTTTTAATTAACTGGAATTTTAGTCTAATAATTTTTTGCAATAGTTATTTGTAGTCAATATTTAAAACAGATTGCAAACATATTTTACTTATTTCTGGGCTCAATTCCTTATGTCCTTCAGTGTTGTCTTTATTCTGAAGCCCACCTTGACAGCTCTTTTGGCAAGGTTTGGTGGGTGGTGGTCTCTTAGCCTTTCTATATCTGAAAATAGTGTTTGCAGTTTCACTATGATGTATCTAGGTGTACATTTTATTTATTCTGTTCGAGACTTTCAGAGGAACAATGTTGCTTCAATTCTGAAAACTTCCTCATGTTGAGTTCTTCAGTTACTCATTCTTCATTGTTGCCTTCATTCACGTCTGGGACTCCTATTAGACGTATATAGGAGCTTCTCAATACTTCTTGTTTCTTACCCTACCTTTTACCTTTTTGTCTTTCTTTAGTTCACTCTCTACTAATGAATTTCTCAGAGCTATCCCTCCTAGGATCCTGACTTGGGCCCCATGCCCATCCATGGAACAATCATGGGCTGGCCAGTCGTAGGTCACCTGTCCACTCCAGGATTTGGGGGCGAGTTTGGTCTGGCCCATAGTATCTGAGAGTAGGCAAGGAAAGGATCTATCTTCAGAGGAGAATACAAGAATTCAACTACCTCTAAATAGTAGAATGACACTGTGCAGGTAAAAACAGATGTTCACTGCCAGTATGCTGTCTCTTTGATCAAGACTTTTCTTCTCTCATTGCTTTTCCTCCTCATTTCTCCTTGCCCTAATGAGCCCAGTAAACTTCTGTTTGTTGTTGAAATTCTTGGATCTAATGAATTAATCTTGGCTCTCTGTGCTCTGTCTCTTGCACTGCATTATTGGCTAATTGTCTGTCCCCCCTGCCAGACCATGTATGTCAGCACCAGATGCTATGTCTTCTTCATACTTGGAGTAGACATAGGGCATAGCGTGGTGTGAAGAGCCTGGGATCTAAACTAATATAAACAAATGCAAAAGGAAATCATATGAAGGTTTATTATACATGTGAAGTTAAGGATCTTCAGGAGAGAAAACATTGTGATGCCTCAAGTTTGCCTCAGAGGAGTGCTCTGTAGCCAGGTTTGCAGAGATCACAGAAACCCACCTTCCTACATGTACAGTGGGTGGATGGAGAGTCTTTCAATGACCATCTTTCCAGAGGCTTGAAAAACTAGGTTGTCTAGAAGTTCTGCAGGCCATTTCAACCTTACTGGAGCTTAGGTTTAAATGCCAACTTTGAATAGTCTTAACTTCCTATTTCTTCAGTGCTAGAGAGGTTGTTAAGTTACTCTATATGATGTAAGCTCAGAAGACTAGAGACTTCTGTCTTGTTTTATGCTGCTATTTCAGTGTCTAGAACAATGCTTAGCAAAGAGTAAGAGCTTAATAAATATACACATTGACTGAGCGAACAGAAATCTAGGTTCCTATCAAGGCCATGAATAGCAGTCAATGAGAAAGATGTAGGGAATTAGCAGAAATGTCCTAATCAATAGACTAGTGAGGAAACAAAAGGATAATTTGTGTACAGGTGTCTGAGAATTCAAACTGTTTTGCCCTGATATCCCTGGAGGGGAACAGGGATTGGAAGGGGATTTTAAATCTCCCTGCTTGCTTTTGTACATCATTGAGGTCTATTTTAACAATAAGCTTCTATAATCTCAATAAATGTTAACAATGAGACTATGGGCAAGACTATGGGCATCAGTTGACCCATCTATAAAATGGGGATGATAATGTGTTGACCTCATAAAATCTTTGGGGAATAGATCGAGATGATGTGTGAACATGCTGCATGGGGCCTGGCATGCAGTGAACTTTACTATGTGTATTTTGGAACTGAGCACAGAAAGTGCTCCTGTTTTTCGATAACACCTTCTGTGCCCAAATCAATGATCTTGGTGGTTGTGAATATGGACAGAGAGTGATACTTTGATTTTGTTGTGTTTGTAACAATTTGACAAACTTTAGGACTCTTCAGCATGCCTCATGAGCTATCTTAAACTTGTCTTTCCATTATGTTACTCAGTAAATAGTTGTTAAATATATGCTATGTGCTAGGCCAACGCTAGGTACTAGGGAGATAGTGATGAGAAGGATACACACAGTCCTGTCCTCATGGCATTTACAGTCTAAGGCACGAGAGACATGTGGAACAAATGATCAGGCCCATGACTATTTAATTACAACTCTGCCATGTGTTATGATAGAGGAATACACAAAGCCATAGGGGGATGCACGGGAACTGAGCTGAGTATGGGGCAGGGGGCCTTGGGAAAAGCCTTTCTGGAGGATGTGACATTTAAGCCAAATCTTTTCAAAAGATGTGTAGGAGTTGGCCAAGCAGAGAGGACAGGGAAGAGCTGCTCAGGGAGAGGATCAAAGCCTCTGAGCTGGGTGGAGTTTGGCTCATAGGAGGGGCAGCAGGAGGAGAGGAGGGCTGCAGCCAGAGAGCAAGAAGGGTGTGGCATGAGGTAAAGCCAGGGCAAAATTCATCCTCTGGGGCCATGCCATCCTCATAAGTCCTTAGAAAGGTTTTGGTCTCAATCCTGTGAGCGGTGGAAACCCATGTAAAGATTTGAAGTGAGGTAGCAGCACAGACGTTTCAGCGCAGTGGTTAACACATAGGCTCTGGAGCCGAGATGCTTGGATTTGGATTACAGCTGAGCCACAGTGGGAGTAAGATACTTAACTCTCTGAGCCTCAGCTTCGTCATCTATAAAATGGAGATAATAATAGTCCTTATATCATAGATTGTTGTATCAAATACGTATGTGAATGTGTGTATTTTATATACATATACACATTCGATACTCGTGACAACCCATGATGTAAAGACTGTTTTTCCCATTTTATAGATTTTGTGGTGTGTGTGTGTGTGTGTGGCTTAGAAAGGTGCCTGGCATACTCCAAATTCAACAGAAGTAAACTATCACTACTTAAACTATTGCTATCATTATTATTATTTTGCCCAGATTAAACCCCTCCTCAAATCTTTACATAGGAGCTCAGACCTATTCTATTGTCAGAGATAAGAAGAAGTCACATTGTACTCTTGGGTTAACCAAAACAGGTTTCCGGGTTCTTTCTCATTAGCTACCTTGAGAAGCTTCTTGGGCACATAAAGAAGAGCTGAGACATATCTCCCGAGCTCATCTGATGGGGCTCATGTCAGGGGGAGGGAAGGTCCCAAGTCCTGCAAAGGTATTTAGTACACCTGACAGAGGAGGGTGGGAATCACAGTCAGTTGCAGAAGTTGCTAGATAAAACAGTAATAATTTGGGTAAAACTTGTGCAAAGAGAAACCCAAATTATTTTCAAACCCTTCCGAAGGAATTCTGGAGGCTTAATCCATCACTAGAAGGTAGAAATTAAACACTCTCTGCTTATCTCTCAGAGAAGAGTAGTACATAGAGAGGCCCCGGGGGTCTGAGGGTCGCCACAACACACAGGGAGTGGTGGGGTGTGATTTATTAGAATGTGCACAGCTCTCTTGGCTTTTTGTCCTTTGAGCAGTGCTGGGAGCCAACCAGGCCCAGCTACTTTGCATACTAATAAAGATTGGTGCATGTAATTATTCAGCAGTCACACCGTTATTCCTCGGAGATAAATCATCCTTGGTTTATTTACCCTTCTTCCCCCAAGTTATTTTAAGTTGCCTTTAAAGCACTGCATCTCAAGTTGAGTGGAAGTATCCAACTACTTTAGTTTTTAAGATGTTCTTAGGTGGCGAGAGTTCCACTGGGCTATGTTTACATTTTGGGGAGGTTCTCCCAACACCAGCACCCCTCCCCTCCATCCTCATCTTGGCTTGGCTATAATGTGTGCTCCTGGCAGCAAATATAATGATGGGGTGAGGTGGCCAGTGCCGGGACCCTCTTCATTGTTGGAAACTTTTGGAATCAGGGGGTAATTTGAATCAGGACTTAGACCTATCTGGCTCCTTGAGGGATTAATTAACCTTAATCAACTGAAAGGTCATACGGGAATGAGGCCATGGGAATACCTGCTCCTGTGTCCAAGGGGACATACATGGACCACCTTGTCCCCCAGGAACCTCTTCCTCCAGGCCACATTTTTGCCCAGTTTTATCATAAACCCAAACACGTAACCACCCACATTGTATGCCATTGAGTAGTAAGCCAGACTTCATCAGTGGAGTTAGGATAACATAAATCATTTGGCTCCTGCAACCTTTGATCTTTGTCCTTGAAGTTCATCTTCCAATGCCTTACATTCTTTCCATAAGCACCCAAACCAGTAAATCCATGTTTTACTCTATCTCTTACATTTTAAGGACTTCTGTGACAGGCAAACAGTTGATATTAGTACATGCAATTCATTTATCTTTTTCTGGACTAGCAGCAAAGTAGGAAAAAGTCAAAGACAAACAGAGAGGAGGTAATCAGTGATCAGTGTAGGATTATTAAGTGACTGGGCAATGAGGAGAGAAAGAGATGAAGCTCAACTTGTGCGGTCTCTAGCCATCCCAATAAGGGGATGGACAAACCAAAACAAATGGGGCTTTTCGGGACAGACAGATATACTCTAGCCTTCCTCTGAAATGCAGTGTCAGTGAGCAAGTCTTTGCTCACCTTTGCATCCAAAGTGCCTAGAACAGTTTGGTGGGAACACAGGAGGTACCCAATGAATGCATGTTGAATGAATGAGTTGACCACCATGCATTTTTTTCTGTATGTTCATGTTCTGCATGGTACTTTCCACAAAAGAAGAAAATGTATACAGGTGAAATTTGGTCAGTTCAAAAATGAAATTTGGTCAGTTCAAAAACTGAAATTTGGTCAGTTCAAACATGTCTCCTGATGGAGTGTGTCCTAAAGATGAGAGTGGAAATATAGCCCAAACCAAGGTGATTTCAAGGTGCTGATTCCCCCAAATCTCCAAGCACTGCCTTCCTTCTCCTTAGCAGAAAAGCTGTCCTTTGATTTCCCTGGTGTTCTCTCTTGGTTTGTGCTGGGTGAATCATGGTGGAGCGATGATTTAAAACACAGCCCGGGTGGGAGGGAAGTTAGTCATTAAAAATGTATTTTCTCTGGGAGTTTGTTTTTAAAACTTTGGACCAGAAATTATGTACAGGAATGTTTGGCTTTTAATAATTAAATCTTGCATTGTTTTAATTTTCTCCAGAGTATCTCTCTGGAGGAAAATAAAGTTACAAATCCAATATTTATGTCTTTCCTAAAGCATTGGTTGCCAAATGAAATGAGTTTTGCTATTTTTTTCCTCTATGGTTGATTTGTCTCCAGAGGGCTCTCTTTTGAATTTGCAGGAAGGGCTTAATGTTCCGTGAGAGCAGGGAGGAATCATCAGAACGGGGCACAAGAGGACGTGGGTGTTTTTGGATTAGGAGGGTGTGGGATTCAGCGTGTGGCTCCTCTACCCCCATCTCTATCCCCCCTTGTAGGTTGTCAGCGTCTCTTCTTCCCCTCACTCCGCTTCACACACAGGCCATTTTCAGCAGGGAGAAGGAGTTGAGCGTCCTGTGCAAAATCAATTATTTGTCTGAATGCTTTAGGCCACCTCTTCATTTCCACCTTCACTAGCCTGCCTATCATGGGGTGTCCAGACAGGTGGAATCTGAAAAACATCCAGCACACTGAGTTGGGATTTGCGTTTTCTTTTTCAGACCCTTCAGTTCTCAGACGATACAAACATCATTGGGCATTTTTTCCTCCATGCCCTCAACAGTGGGACTAGCACCTGTGACTATCTCAAGTTCAATCTCATCCTATTTAAACAGAAAAAGGAAGGTGGGGACCAGGCTGCTCTGCTGTGTACAATTGGAACCTCTTGGCACTGTTGCAGCTGTTTTGGGGGAAGAAATAGCTCTTGTAATTGCTGCCTCTGATGTGTTTGACTTTCTGAGTCAGTTGTTCATTGACAGCCTTGAGGAGGGGCATGTGCCATCTCAGAGCAGAGGCGTCACATGCCAAGAATGGTGCACAGTAGTGCCGTGCTCCTAAAGACAGTTGAACCTGGATGTGGTTTAGTAACTACAGAAAATGCCAGGTCCTACCTGCAGAGCTAACAGCTATGCCTGCCATTGTGAGGAGTATGGTGAGGAACTGAGAAGGGCAGAATAGCATGCCTTCCCCCAACACAGAGCTACAAGTGCAACCAGTAAAAGCTCAGATTCCAGGGAAGCTAGAACTAGCATCAAGAGCATCTCTGAGGTCTACTGGTGTTGTGTCCTTGGGTGGAAACCTTAACTTCTATGAGCATCAATAGCCTCATCTGTTAAATAGGAATCGTACTAATACCTTACTGGGTTCCCGTGAAGATTGAGAAAACACACGTAAAGGACATGACACAATACTTGGTACCAAGAAGACATTCAACAAAGGTTTCTTAGGGAGAAAGTATTGTTGTAGTAACAATGCCAGACAGACTTGGATTCAAATTCCAGCTTAATACTATTTGTGACCTTGAGGCTGCTGTTACTAAGCCTTAGTTTTCCACTTTTAGATGGGGGCAATAATACACACCTTAGAGGAATTTTTATCGTTTAAACTTGGCAGTATATCCAAGGTGCTCACCTCATGGCAAATTATTGTTGTTGAAGGAAGGGATGGATGAAAGAGCCTGATTGCTGTACAGACCAACCAAACCATTTGTCTTTTGTTTTGGGGGAATTTTCTGGAATCCATTATTTCCTAAAAACCCAGAGTAGTCAGATTAGACCTGGGCATATGGAGAAACATGTTCTTTTGAGCTTGAACTTGTATGACTCCTGTCATTCATTAATTTATCCATTTGACTTAATTAATGTAATGATTATAACTTCATTCGTTCATTTGAAAAATATCTATCAAGCATGGGAAGTGTTGGACACTATCCTATGTGTTGGAGATGAAGGACAGAAAGATAAAGTCCTTCCTGTCAAGTTCAAAACAATAAGTTTTAAACTTTATCTTTAGATTCCTTTGCGAGTTAGTAAAGAACATAGTTTTTCTTTCAAGCAGTGAGTGGGAAGGAATAATCTGCACAAACATTTTAGCTTATCATTTTAGGTCATTAATATACCCATCTGCATTCAGCATGATGTGCATCTTGCATCTCTTTGATTTCCTTGCATATGCCATTCTTATCGAAATAGCATCCCACTTCTTTAAGAAGATGACCCCCTTCACTTCAACTGCAAGTTTTCCAGTTTCCAGGAACTGGTGTGTTTCACAAACATTCTCCCAAGAGACAAACAGACATATATTCATCCCCCCCACACACACCACCTACCATTGATTGGTTCAGTGGTGTCTAAAACACAGCTTGGCCTGTAAGAATACATCTTAGGGATATTCACACTCAGCGTGAGAGAGGGCCAGTTCTCTCTGAAAGAAGAATCTGTGATATATGAAGCTTTGTAGCTGCCAAGGGCCATGATTCCCAAAATTTGGAAGCAGCAAGTGTGTCATTGTTGAAAACGAACCCAACTTTCATAGAAGAGAGGCAGAGAGACAGAGAGAGAGAGAGAGAGAGACAGAGAGAGAGAGAGAGAGCGAGAGAGAGAGAGAGAGCACTATGGTAGTCCTTAAGCCCTTTGCTTAATTTATTCCTGAAACCCAGCCAAATTATGTCCCTACCCAGAGGCATAATTTGGGTATTCAGCCCTGTAATGGATTCCATGAGTCATCACATTCCACTTTTTCCTAACTCTGCTTGTGTTGAGTTTCTGTCTCTTGCAACCGAAACAATCTTGATGAATACAAGATCTGTGGATCAGTCCCTGAGCTCCATTGAGAGAGATTAGAAAACAGATGCTGTGGCTTAGTGTCATCCGTGTCATGATGGAAGAGAGCTGAAGATGTTGTGGCAGCCTAGAGGATTGGTGCTAATCAGGAATTCCACCGAGAGTGGCTCCATTGTGCCCTTTCAGGAAGAGTAAGGACTGGTTCTTCTGTTCTTTGATCGGAGAGTGTGTACATGAATATAGCCTAATTGAGATGAACCAACCTGGCTTAGTCAACTGGCAGAATAATGAGGATTTAAAACAGATTTTTGTGGTGGGATGTTTTATCATTCACTTCCTTTCACCTCCAGAAGTATCCTGGGGTGAATCTTCAGTATGACAAATGGCAGCTCTTGGCCTGTGCATGTCGATTACAACATTAATCCATCTCCCATCCTCCCAGGCCTCCTCCTGACACTTCCTGTTTAACAGCAAGCCTCATTAGCTAGTTGGGTCAGACACTTTTCTTTCTGCCTTCTCCCAAAGGATAATATTGCCTCCTTCATTCAGGAGTTGAAATTCATCTGACACCTGACATTCCACTGTATGCATATAAAGTCCATGTAATAAGACCGTTATATTAATAGCTCCTATTGATGAGGCTCCTACACTCTGTTGGGTCCTGTATTGGTTTCCTCATGTACATTATCTTCTTTATTTTCTCAATGGAACTGTGCAGTGGGTATTATTGCCCTTGCTTTCAGATGAGCATCTAAGAGGTTGGGACATATATCCAAGAGGCTTTGGGTCTCTCATTCAGGCTTCTTTGGCTCTGTATCTCATGGGCTGAAAGTCAGTGACTTTGTTTAGCCACCAAAGTACTTTCAGAACCTGGGACAGCTCCTGGCTGGCTGGATGAAGCTTTCAGGTATCTGAAGATGCACGTGAGAGATAATAGGAAATGCCTGTTCAGAGACACATGAGTTTACAGCCAAGGGTTATGTGACATTAGACATGGTCCTACCCTGCCACTTTACAGATGAGGAAACTGAGGCAGCAAATTGAGGATCAGGTAGTCCAAAGTCACATAGTATGTAAGGGCTGGGTCAAAGCTTGGCATCCCCACTTTTTTCTGTTCCCTTCTCTGCCCTCTCTGCTGGATGTGGAAATGGCCACTTTCTTCTGCTGGTGTCCTCAATGGGTCCCCTTCATCTAATCTGCTTTCCAGCCTTCAAGGTTGCAGGCCTCCATGTGGAGGGGAAGAGGCTTTGTCAGGGCTGTTGCTGCTGTGATAACATGAGATACAATGCCACCCTAATTGCCTGTATTATAAGGATGGCAGGCACGGCACATAGGCTCCCTCCAGGCAGCTCTCCAATTAATCTTTTCTTCTCTGATTAAGGCTCATGTCCTGCAATTGTTGTGCTTGGGGAGCGTTGGTATGCAGGATGTTTTAAAGGGTTCCGTGCAATGGTATGAGTGGAGGAATTTGGGGTTAACCATGCTGACATTATCTCAGACGTGATCACTTTGTGGTCTGGAACATCTGAAACAATATGGAGCCCATTACCAGCTCTGTGTCCCTGGGGAGCCCCAGAGTTTGCTGGGCTTTTTGGTCATGGTTGCATTTTTGTGTCAGACAAGACAAGGGCTGTTGCTGTTGCTACAAGACCTGGAGGGTCAGAAAGGGATGGGAAGGGGGACTTCTCTATCTTTTTGGAAGCAAGAAAATTATTGGCTTATGCTGTGTGTTGTTTTCCTTCATTAATTAAATACTTTTTCATTGCAAACCCACCCTGGACCAGGTCCTATGCTTGGAGTTGGGGTACAGTGGAGAGCACAAGGAGACATGTTGCCAGACTCCCAGGGCATTTGATCTGGAGGGGGAGACAGTGAATAATAAAATTATCACAGTAATGAATGCATACTTGCAGATGAAGAGAGATTCTCTGCAGGCATAGGACAGTTTATTAATTTGATTTAGTAAACACTTACATAGCACTTACCATGTACATGACATTGTTCTAAATACTTTACTGTATATGATAGGTATTGCCATAAATGATTGATACTATCTGCATTGTACAGTTGAGGAAACTGAGGCACAGAGAGGTTAAGTTGCCCAAGGTCACACAGCTCGTGTGTGGTGAAGCTGAGACCTATACCCATGTAGCCTTACTTGAGTTGATGCTCCTGACCACCCAGGATACCACATTTCTGCTAAGAGTACATAGTTAAAAGAGTCTGTCTCTGCCTGGGGCATTGACAGGCTTCTTTGTGAAGTGACATTTGGGGTGAGATTCAAAGGAGGAGGAGCTAACTAGACAAACAGGGAAGGAACATTACAGGTGGAAGAAACAGCAGGCAAAAACCCTGTGGCTTGAGAAAGAATGATAAGTTAGAGAGACTGAAAGTTGGCCGGTGAAGCTTGGTAGGAGATGAGACTGGGGAGGTAAACTGGAACCAGATCTTTCAGAGCCTTGCAGGTCATGCAAAGGATTTTTTTGGTCTTTACCATAGGAAAGTTGGAATCCTTCCAAAGGCGATATTCAATCATGTTTGCCTCTTGAGAAAGATTGCTGTAAGTCTTGATGTTCGCATGCATCTGAAGGACCCAGTACCTGGCAATTTGGAGACCTTCAGGGAAATGATAATAATGGTGGTGACGATGACAGCAATAGTAGTAACAGTGATTGCTATGATTTACTGAGAGCTTATTCAGGATCAGGAACCCGCTAAATCCCTTATTGGCAACATCTCATTCAGTTCTCACAGTCACCTTTGATAAGGTTAAGAATATTACTCTACCTATTTTACAGACAGATGTTCTAAAGCTTAGAAAACTTTAGCAGTTGGTTGGTGTTATGTGGTTGGTATCAGGCAGGACCAGTTATTAGACCTGGATCTGTCTGATTCCAAAGGTTGGGCTTTTATCCATAATGATGAACATTTGTCTTGAGAGAAAAGCAAAGAAAGGGCACTTGGGACTGCTATGGATCAAATATGTCCCCCCCAAAGTTCCTGTATCGAAGACTTGACCCGCATGGTAACAGTGCTAAGAGGGTGGGAAATCCAATTAAGGTATTTAAAGGGTGGGGCCTTTGAGAGGTGATTGGATCATGAGGACTGTGTCCTCATGAATGGATTAACCCATTTGAGGTAATGAATTATCATGAACGTGGTTCTGATGGTTGTATAAGGAGAGTGAGTGAGAACCTTAGCTCTCTCTTGCTCAGTCCATTCTCACCATGTGACACTTTGGTCGCCATGGGACCCTGTAGAGAGTTCCCACCCAGAAGAAGGCCCTCACCAGATGCGCCCCTTGGACCACGGACTTTCCAGCCTCCAAAACTGTAAGAAATAAATTTCATTTTCTTAATAAATTATCCAGTTTCAGGTATTCTGTTATAAGCAACAGAAACAGACTAATGTCCCTGTATTAGTCTGTTTCTGTTGCCTATAACAGAATACCTGAAACTGGACAATGAAGTAGGATGCTTTATATTAGTTTTAGCTGAGATACCAGAGACTTGATCTGTGCTGACCTCCTTGTTGGAAGGCAGGAAGAAGCCAGAAATGTCCACATTAGGATGGATTATCTCTGTGTTCTGGCGACCTCTTTCTGGGAGATGGGGGAGATGTTCTGACACAGCTCAGGTCTGCTGACCTTTTCAAGGTTTCAGGAAGGTCCTCACTGGGCTCCTTAACTATTTAGGAGGTAAAGATAGACAACAAAATACCCACTTACGTGCTCCATAAATTCACTGGGGTGGTCTGGAAAACTTCTCCTGCGTCAAGACTCAGCCAATAGCCTTCCTTGAGACCTCTTTTCACAACAGCACTAGGAACTATCTTCTATCCCCACAGCATCTCTGTATAAACATATGTGGGATAAATTGAATGGACAGCTCTCATTCTTCCCCTTCTCTGCATCTATGCCTTGCACGATGTGACTCTGCTGTGCTCCTTCCCACCGTGAATCTGGGTGCACCTTTGTGACTCACTTTGGCCAATAGCACAAGGCAGAAATGATGACGTTCCAATCCTAGCTCAGACCTCAAGAGGTTCTGCATATTTTCCTTTCTCTTTAAGTGCTCCCATCACCATGAGAAGAACTTGCTTGGACCAGTGACTGGTCACAGGAAGTGAATATGAAGGACATGGGGTAGAGACACATCCAGCTGAGGCCAGCGTAGACCAACCAAAAGCTGGTCAACCTCAGACATGTGAACGGGCCCAGAGCAGAGCTACCTGACCAACCCCTGGTGGACCTCAGCTGTGTGAGCAGTAGACACAGTGGAATGTTGCTGAGGTTGTGGTGTTTGTTGCATAGCATTAGAGGGGCGATAGATAAAAGATGCAAGATGTGTCAGCACTTATCACATTGTTTAGTAACAGTTTTGGTTCATCATCTTGCAAAACTGTAAACTTTTTGTGGGCAAGGAAATAACAAAAGCCATAATAATAAGAAGAATTATAACATTGTACACACTACACTAAGTGATTTATCACTATTGTCCCAGCAGCCCCATATGATGGAAACTGTTATGGTCTCCACTACACAGATATGGGAACTGAGACTTAGAGAGATGAGCCAGGAGCCAAGGTCACAGGCTAGTACACATCTCAGTGCGCTGACTGCCAAACAGTGGCAAGCATAGAGTTAATGCTGAATGTCTGTTGGATGAATGACTAACTACAAAATGGGTTTAGTTGAATAAGCCTGAAGCAGACAAAAGTAAAAGAGTGCATCTGCCTTAAGCGAACGTAAATGAAAAGGATAACTTTTCCTCTTCTCCAGTCTTTGACTTATGCAGCCTCTTTGTTCAGCAAAGCCTGAATACTTTACATTTATCCATTTTGCTTCATTCCTTGGTAATGTATGAATGCTAACCATTGGATTATTGTTACAAACAAGAAAACATACCTTGTCGTGTGTGTGTGTGTATGTGTGTGTATGTGTTTAACAACCCTGTAAATCAGGTTTGCCTTATTTTGAAATGTAATTCAATTTCAGGGAAGCTATACCTTGTGGACGATTAAACTGTAAATCGTGGGTGTCCACTGGGTGCTTAGATTACTAAATATGCTCCCACCATAACTCACCTCTGTCCCTGCTGTATATTGTCCATGCTTACTCAAGGATGGGGACATTCAGCTGACATGCACCACATTGAAGGATATTTATGGTGCATCTCAAACTCAGAATATCTTCTTCAAGGAGATATCCATGCATCACGCAAACTCTTAAGATGTATTATGCTTCTCTAAGTGGAAAAGTCCACCTGACTGATCTCTCTTTTTCTCTTGCCAGTGCTCAGGTATTATGAAATGTGACCTTTCTTGTTTTCCACAAAAAGAATCTCCATACTGTCTCTTCTAGGTCAAAGCGTGAAGGCTATAGGCTTGCCTTCTCCGTGATGGGTTTCTCAGGAAAGCAAGCAATGTGCTGGGGATCAGCTTTGGGAGGTTTTGAGGTGCCTGTGTCTGAATTAGAAGCCCACAGCTGTAAGCAAGAATTCTGGCTGCTGGGGCTTCCTTTTACTGGTCCAAGGCAAACAACAAAGAAAAGGAGTTTGATTTCATTTAATGACTCATTGTTCCTTTAACAAATATTTGAATGTTACAACATGCCATGACCATTTAATAATCATAACAACATGACTATCTTTGTCTAGTTCTTCACAGCTTATAAATCATCTTCCTCATAATTCTCTCATTTGCTCCTTATTAAAAAAATAATCCCACCAAAGCCAAAAACCAAAAACCAAAACAAAACCAAAAAACAACTCAGTAAGTGGGCAGGGTAGGAATTATGATAATATTTTTATATTGGCAATGATAATGTTGGCATTAATTTAGCAATTATTATACACAGGGATTACATTAAATACTTCACATGGGTTATTTAAGTTTCAAATGAATTTTCTGATGTGGGTACTATTATGGTGCTCATTTTTTTTAATATGGTGAAACTGAGGCTCAAGGGAGCTCAGTGACTTGTCCAAGATTATGCAACCATTAAGTGGCAGATCTTGGATTCAAACCTGGGACTCTTTGCTCCTCAGAAGTCCATGCCCTTAAACACTGTGTTGTCTGTCTCCCAGCACTGGTGCTTGGACTTTCTGATCTAATTTATTTCTTCCCTTGACACTAGAACACTCTCAAGGATTCATCCTGGAATAAGGAGCTGTGTTAGCATGAGAAAAACTCTTAACTTCTATGATTTCACCTCTATTTTCTTGTTTGGCCATTAGAAATTAGAAACTCCTGGAGGTGCTTTTTGGTCTGAGAAGGTCAGAGAGTCCAGCCGAAAGAGCACAATTTTCTGGGACTTTCATGAATTCAGCAGAAAAGCAGAAACTCAACGTAATAATAATTTAAAATATCTCTTGATTTCTTATTGTGGTTGTTTTCAAAAGGGATTTCTTAGGTGACAGACTCCGGCTTTTCTACAAGTTTATCTACACACTTGCCTCTTTGCTTAAATATCTCAAAGAGGTAATCTTTCTAATAATTTGAAGTCTTCAGTAACTACTAATAACAGTGATTCTTCTTGTTTGCAGAGAGAATTACTAATACTCAAAGAACCTCCCACAATTAACATTTTATCTGATCCTTGCAACCACTGTATTGGGTAGACAGGGTAGACTTTTTACCACCTGTTTACAGATGGGCAACTCCAGATGGAAGATGCTGAGGGTCTTTATTTGAAGCAGAAGTATGTCCTTCTGTGCAGATTAAATGCTTGATCAAAATTCTCCACTCTTCTGTCACAGTAGTCTCTGTCTACCCCTTGCCATGGGCTTATGATGAGCAGAGGGGACTTTCTCACCCCTTGTCTTTGGACTTGGCCATGTGACTTGCTTGGGACAATGAAGGTTTAGCAAATGTGACACAAACATAGCATAGACATTTGCTTACAAAGTAGGGCTTGCTCTTACGGCTCTTATCCACCTCTGACATTGTCATGATCTCCCTGAACAGCTGCCGACCTTCAAGTCTAGGTGCCACAGACTCAGTCTATCTTGATAGACAGAGACCAAATCAAGTACAATTATTAAGTATGCATGTGGAGCACACATGAACCTAATGTGCAGCAAGAAGCCAAACCCAGCCAGACCTGTGGTTTGAAGCTGAGCCACCCAACTGAGCCTAGCCTAGATCAGGTAATCTCTAGCCCAGCTACTGGCACATTTGTGAAAATAAACGAGTGCTGTGTTAAGCCACTGAGTTTTGGGGTGGTTTGTTACATAGCATTATTGTGACTGTAGCTAATTGATAAACTCTCATAATGTGTGAGCCCATGAAGCCTGAGCTAGTGTGAAACACAGAGACCAACTCAAATATTATTATTAAATTCTTGGAGCTTTGAACAAGATGTGCTTAGGTTTGATGCTATGTATAGACTGTTAAATGCTCTGACCTCAGTGTCTCCATATGTATAGTGAAGGTAACCTTCCTTCTTTCATTAGATTTCTGTGGGAATTGGTTAGGATTGTGTATGTAAGATATTGGCTTATAGCAAGCACTGAATGAAAGTTAACTGTTGTGAGGATGACCTCTAATAATACTCATTGAATACATTTTATCTGTTTAAAGTGCATAATCCAGTAGTGTTTAGTGTATTCACAGAGTTGGACAATCATCACCATACTTAATTTTAGAACATTTTCATCACCCACAAAAGAAACCTCATGTCCATTAAGCAGTTATTTCCGATCCTCCCCATCCCCTCCCGCTGACAACCACTTTCTGTCTCTATGGATATAACTATTCTGGATATTTCATATAAATGGAATCATACAATATGTGGCCTTTTGTGTCAGCCTCTTTCTCTTAGCACAAGGTTTTCAAGATTCATCCATGTTGTAGCATGAATCAGTACTTTATTCTATTTTATGCTGAATAAAATTCCATCGCATGAATATACCACATTTTATTTATCTCTTTATCAGTTGATGGACATTTGCATTGATTCCATTTTTTGGCTATTATGAATAATGCTGCTATGAACATTTGTGTATGAGTTTTTATGTGAACACATTTTTATTTCTCTTGAGTATACATTTAGGAGACCAATTGCTGGGTCATATAATGACCCTTTTTAAAAAAAAATTTGAGGAACTTTCAAACTGTTTTCCAAAATGGTAACACCATTTTACATTTCAGTTCCCACTGGCAATGAATGAGGGTTCCAATTTTTCCACATCCTTCACCAACACTTTCTACGATCCCTTTGTTTGTTGTTTGTTGTTTGTTTTGATTCTAACCATTCTAGTGAGTGTGAAGCAGTATCTCATTGTGGTTTTAATTTGTATTTCTCTAATGACTAATGATGTTGAACATTTTTATTTATGTGCTTATAGGTCATTTGCATATCTTTGTTGGAGAAATGTCCATTTAGATTTTTTGTCCATTTTTAAGTGGGTTTTTTACCTTTTAATATTGAACTGTAAGAGTTCTTTATATGTTCTGGATACCAGTCCTTTATCAGATGTGTGATTTTTGAATACTTGTATTTTTTCTCATTCTGTGGATTATCTTTTATCTTTCTTGGTGGTATCATTTCTAGCACAAACTTTTTAATATTTATGAATTCTGATCTATTTTTTTCCTTTGTATTTTGTCCTTTTATTGTCACATCTACCAAGGTTTTGCCTATCTCAAGGTCATATAGACTTTTTCTTGTGTTTTCTTCTAAGAGTTTTGTATTGTTAGCTCTTACCTATAGGTCTATGGTCTATTTTGAGTTAATTTTTGTGTATGGTGAAAGGAAGTCCAGCTTCATTCTTTTGCATGTGACGATCCAGTTGTTCCAACATAATTTGGTGAAAAGACTATTTTTCCTCATTAAATGGTATTTATGCCCTTGTCAAAAATCAATTGGTTATAAATATAGTGGTTTATTTATGGACTCTCAATTCTGTTCATTGATCTCTATATGTCCGTCCTTATGCCAGTATATGCTGTCTTCATTATCATAACTTTGTAGAAATATTTGAAATTAGGAAGTGTGAATTCTCCAACTTTATTCTTCATTTTCAAGTTTGTTTTGGCTATTCTGGATCCTCAGTAAATTTTAGGATCTGCTTGTCAATTTCTGCAAAAAAAAAGCAGTTGGAAAATTGGTAGGAAATATGTTGAGTCTGTAGATCAATTTGGGGAGTGTTTTAATCTTGGTACTAATTCTTCCAATCCACAAATGTGGAATTTCTTTTTATTTATTTAGACTCTTTTAAATTTCTTTCACTAATGTTTTGTAGTTCTCAGTGCACACATTTTGCATTTCTTTTGTTAATTATATTTCTATGTATTTTATTCTTTTTGATACTATTATAAAATAAATCATTTTCTTAATTTCATTTTCAGTGTGTTCTTTGCTAAAGAAACTCAACGGATTTTTGCAAACTGATCTGGCATACTGCAAAGTTTCTGAACTTGTTTATCAGTTCTAGTAGTTTTTTTTTTTTCCTGGTGGATTCTTCGGGCTTTTCTGTATACAAGATCTTGCCATTTGCACATAGACATAGCTCTCCTTCTTCCTTTTCAATCTGGATGCCTTTTATTTCTTTTTCTTGCCTAATTACCCTGGTTAAACCCTCCAGTATCACGTTGAATAGAAGCAGTGAGAGGAGAGAGACATCCTTGTCTTGTCCCTGATCTTAGGGGGAAAGCATTCAGTCTTTCACCATTAAATGTGAATGCCACCTGTAGGTGTTTTGATAGATCCCTTTATCATTTTGAAGTTCTCTTCTGTTTCTAGATGGTTGAGAGTTTTTATCATGAAGGTTGTTGGGTTTTTTCAAGTGTTTTTGCTGCATCTATTATCATGCCGTTTTGGTTCTCTATTTTATTATCTGAATTGTTATGCCCTTGGTTGTCTAACCTGTCACAACCTTGTCCATGAAACCTTTGCAAAGCACTTGCAGCTAGAGCATCTCAACACTAAACAAGCCCCAAACAGAGGACAAAGCACAAGATTCACTGCTTTCTAATACAGAAAGGCAAACACAAATTTGATGTTATGCCCACTGTTTTGGGGGTGGGGAGGGCACCTAGGAGATCTTGACAGTATGTGGCATCTCAACTTCATAGCACAATGTTTTCTCTGCGTGGGTTGGATTCTGAGAAGAGGTCCCACTTAGTAGAATCACAAATCTGAGTCATTGGGCTCTGTTAGCCAAGAGCCCTTAAAGAACCAGATTGCTCTACTGACATTTTGTCTTTTCCAGTTACATTGGATAATACTACCAAGTCCTATAAAATTAAAATCAAGTTTGAAATAGGGTTTGTTAATTACAGTATTTAACTGTTGTTATTGTTTCCTTGGAGATTAATGAGGTGAGTTATTGTAACATAATTAGGCTACAGTGTATCTAATCTCTTACAAACCCTTGCTATTCACTGTTGTTCGGTATCTTTTGAAGGTTAATTTTACTTTGCTGGTAAAGACTTGGCAATGCACTTTCTACTGAAATATGTTTTTAATTATATTTGAAAGTCATTAGTCAAGGGCTCTGCTGGGCTGTTCTGCACACTCTTTCTGTGGAGAAATCCAGATACAATTAGAGTCATCATGGCCATCAATCCCCATGCCCAGGTGCCCCAGGACATCAGGGTGGGAATTCACAGACAGATGGCACCTGAAAACTGCATTGGGTCCTAGGCAGGCAATTTGTTGGTGGAATCTTTGGGAAAAGTCTCTACCATAGCATTAGGTCTGTGGGTTAGCATTTGAAGTAGACCCTGAGATGGCCTCACCTGAGGTGTGGACTTTCTCAAAACACAACTAGCTCTTTTCCAAGGCTTCATGGATATCATTACAATCTTGTAATATGGCTTACTTGGTTTACTTCTAGTTATCCATTAGGTCCAAGCTTAAGTGTCTTAAATGCCACTCCTTCTAAGGACTCTCCCAAGACCCAATTCCTCCCCCATTCAAATCTTGCTATTATCAGCTCTCCTTCTATCCTGTGTGTTTTCCTCTGTGGGAGGTATCACCGTATTTGATTACTTGTTTACTGTTTCCCTTCTCACAAGGGAAGAGGCTCTATTTTGATCATATGCACATGGCACACACAGAAGAAAGACTCTGTCGTGGTCGTTGAACGAATGCATCAAGGACTGTCTTGGTAATACCCAGCAGCCTAATTGGCAAGGATGCAGTCTCAGCTTTGCCAGTCTCTTCCTTATACCACCATTCTATCGATGCTGAGTGACTAGACCACTCTTCTCCCTTACCCCTTCCTCCTGCCTCAATTTACTCATCTGAAACATGGGGAATCACAGCAGGATCTTCCTAACAGAGGGTTGTTGAGATAGATGGCATAGACACAGTGACCACACAAGGTGGACACTCACCACTGGACATTTTCCCATTTGTCTGATGCCATGGGTCAGTTCTGTCCCCCAAAATGTAGGTATTAAAAACTTGACCTCCATTGTGACAGTGTTAAGAGGGTGGGAAATCCAATTATGATATTTGAAAGGTGGGGCCTTTGAGAGGTGATCAGATTGTGAGGACTGTGCCCCTATGAATGTATTGATCCATTTATGGAGTAATGAGCATGGTACTGATGGCTTTATAAGGAGAGCCAACTAGCAGATTAGCTCTCTTGCTCAGGCCATTCTCACTATGTGATGCCCTCCATTGCTGTAGAGAGTCACCACCCAGAAGACCCTCACCAGATGTGTTTCCTGGACCTTGGACTTCCCAGCCTCCAAAACCATATGAAATAAAATTCATTTTCTTATAAATTGCCCAGTTTCATATATTCTCTTACAAGCAACAGAAATGGACTGATAATCTGCCATGTGAGGGGCTTGGGCTAGATGGTGTCTGGGATTGAAAGGGTGGAATCTGTGGAGGAAACAGTAGGCTTGGCAGCTGCATGGACTGCCCACGTCAGAAGTCGGGTACTGGGCAGGCCTTCCTCCATCATTTTCTTTACACCCAACTAGCTCCTACATGAGCATCTCTTTCAAGTATGGATGGTTTGAATGTCCCCCTAAGCTCATGTTGGAACTTAACCCACATGTGGTGGGGGAAGGCAGGGCCCTTAGGAGGTGATTGGATCATGAAGACTGTACTCTTCTACTGGATTGATCCATTCATGGAGTAATGAGTTGTCATAGGTGTGGACTTGTGGCTTTTTAAAGAGAAGACATGAGAGAGCTCTTGCCATCCTCACCATGTGATTGCCTGCATCACCATGGGACCCTGTAAAGAGTTCCCACCCAGAAGAAGGTCCTCACTAGATATGCCCCTGGACCTGGGATTTCCCAGGATCCAAAATGGTAAGAAATAAATTTTATTTCTTAACAAATGACTCAGTTTCAGGTATTCTGTTATAAGCAATAGAAAACAGACTAATACAGAACTCAAGCCAAGAGAGACATTTCATAACAGCTTCAATTTTTAAAAAATAGGTTCTTCTTAGAAAAGTGTTTTGGAATAGTCAAATTCAGAGAAGAGCATTGGTTTACTGCTCCCAATGTCAATAAAACCATTTGTGTGTATTTGTGTGCATGCATGTGTATGCATGTAGACTGCCCACCACTTGAATGTATCTCCTTCCCTCATCCTTTTGTGGAAAGACAGAACATTGTGATGTGCTTTCAGCTTCTACGTTTGTTTTGTCTCAAAGGAAAAGTCTTTTCTTGCATGGCCAACTATTCTTTGGAGCAGTAACCTGAGCAAAGTCCCAAGTGCTGGAAAGACCCCAAAATAATGCCTGTGTCTGCAGTAGTTGTCAGAGAGGGTGAGCTGGGGCCTTGCCCACCCTAAAGGCCCAGTAGGATCGTCTAAAGCTGGCTGTTGCTACTGTTTGGGGACATGATGCTGGAGTCCAGTGAGAGCATTCAGGAACTGCAGGTGCTGGATATCATTTGAGCAAACTTTAACTTTCCCTGAGTCTCCATTTCTCCATCTTCAGGGAGGCAGGATGGCTTGATGGTTAAAGCAGGCACTCTGGAGCCAGACTTCTGGGGTTTGAACACTGTGCCCTTTGCCTACTAGCTGCGAGAGCTTGGGGAAGGCTCTTGACTTCTCCGTTCCCTCAAGTGCATCCACGTGGGATTGTTGTGAGGTCACCAAGGCTAATGCATGTTTAAGCAAGCTCCATATCCATGTTACTCACTCTTGTTTTAAAATAGGGATGGTTGTTCTCCATGTCTCTCATCACATAGAAAGTACGGATGGAATGTGAGGGGACAGGAAAGGGCCCAGCATGTTCTGCAAACCTGCTAAGTGCATGGTGTCATACAGGATGCTTCTTATTCTTTACCTGGTTGGGTCTTCACACCAGCCCACTACAGTAGGTAATGTCATCTCCTTCCTGGAAAATAAAGGCTGTCAAGAGCCTATCTTGTTCATGGTCCTCACAGAGTCTGTGATCTCAGTATCACAGTGTCATGAACGTGACTTTGGAATGGAAACCATATATAGGCTGGGCCTAGGAGGCCAATGCCCTGGAAGGTGTCTTTGCTCAAACTCTGCCCCATAAGAATCTTACACACCAGGAGGTGAAACCCAGTCTGACCCACTCTTTCCCTTAGAGATGCCAGTGCAGAGTGAATGATGTCAGTAGAGCTCCAGCCTTGTCCCTAATACCAATAAGATATTTGGGGTGTCCTCCATGAGGCGTTATATGCGTTGCAGAGGAGAACATGGTGTCAGTTCATGAGCATGCTGAAACAGTTCCTTATATGGCTCACTCCTTTGCCTGTGATATCTGAAGGTAGACCCCTATCACCAAGGATCTCTCTGTGGTCCTTTCCATTGAACCTGCAAGGATGACCATATGATCTTCATTTTTCATGTAAGGAGACTCAGAGAGGTGATTTGAGATCTACAGTCATACAGCTGGCATGTGGCAGAACCACTGGAATGTCTTTTGGCCAGGGACCATCACCATCTGCCATGGAGCTTGTGTCTCCTGGGGGTGGGGGGTGGGGCCACCACCAGCTGCCCTGCCCCCCACCAGGGATGGTCTAGGAGACCAGGTATCCAGTTCTCTGGCACCTGGCGTGATGAGCATAGCAGGTTAACTGCAGGTGGGAGCTGATTCCTCCATACTGAATGCCGACTCTTCCAGCATCATGACACCTAGCCACACACAAAATCACATTCCCGAGATGGCCACCGAAGGGTCTCTCCTTTAAAAGTAGACCCTTCCGTTTCATTGTCTTCTGACCAAACCTGACACCTGCTTCTCCCAAACTCCTTTTTCTTTTCTTCACCTTATTTTTAAAAAGAAGTTTTTAAATTCCAGTAGAATAGTTTTCTCTGACGTAAACTCCTTTGGTCTCAGTTTAATTTCCCTTCTCTAAAGTGCCACATTGGCCATTGCGAATCAATCAGTTTTGTCAAACTAGATCAGGTGCCTCCCTGAAATACAGATAAATCCCCCTTTGCAGGACCATTGTCTCCCAGTTCTGGGACGTATTCAGAGAATTCAACCAGATTTTTCAGGTCTGACCTTCTTTTCATGAACCATGCTGTGGCTGGCCCTCACTAAATTAAATACTGCTGAATGGCCAGATCAGCTAAACCTCTTCCATGACCAGGGCCTTAGACAGCAACCCTTCCATTGCCAAGGTCACCAGCATGCCAGGATTTTGACCTTCTCTGACCCCCTCTCCTCCACTCTGCAGTGACCCTGCTTGTTGGGCCAGCCCCGTGCCTTGAGGTCAGCCAGGGGAAAGTCCTTGGCCATTGTCTGGAGCCCAGAAAACAGTCCCAGAGAAATCTCTGCCACTCCACATCTCACTTTCTGTTTTGCTTTTGACCTGATCACTAACATTATTACATTATTATCGAGGCTTATAACAATATTATATTATTAGCAATACCAATAGTTATAGATAACTATGATTAATAATATAGTAATTATTATTGCTAAAATTGTGACACACGATTGTTATAAATATTTTAATATTGTCAACAATAATAGCAATGGCATACACTAAGTATTGCAGTGCTATGCTGTATGGTTAGGGTAATTGTTGGAATCCTGCTGACGTAGCCAGTTGTATTGCTAGGGCTAGGGGTCACAGACCCTTCAAATGTTGTACAGACTGGGTCACAGACCCCTCAAATGCCAGGCTGGGTCACCAGACCTCTCATATACCTGGCTGGGTCACCAGACCCCTCACATACAGGTCTACGAGCTAGGTAATTGGGAAAGACCCCGGGAGCCATTGGCACATGACACAAGCTCAGTCCTCAGCTTCCTCAGGAGCAGCATCCAGCTTACAGATCCAGTGGCGGTGGCGGCGGCGGCGGCCTCTTGGAGGGTTCCAGGGGCTCTGGCAGCAACAGCTTGCAGCAACAGCTTCTAGCAGCAGTAGCAGCCTCTCCATGGCCCCCCAGCCTAGATAAGAGCCACTCATTCTTTATACTTAAGTCAGATAACCCTGGAACACCTGGGTGCACGTGCATATTTACATCAAATGCTGGGCAAGATTCTGAACGTCTGAGGGGCCCTGAGCATTTTCCTATATTTTCCCTACATATGCCCTTTTACAAACTGGATCTTTTGCTCTTTCTTTCAACTTGGTGACCCAGGTACAATCATTACAATAGTAGCAACAACAAAAGAAGTGATGATATTTTTGAGCCCTCTCTGTTCCAGGCACTCTGCTACGCACTTTTATGCATTGAGTCAGTTATTTCTTCCAATAATCCAATAAGATAGATGCTATTAATATTGTCAGTCATTTAATGGTTAAAGAGACTGAGGCTCAGAAAGGTTTTGTAACTTTCCTAAGGCCACATGGGTGGGGACTCTTATACCTGGCCCTGAATTCAAACCTCCATGTGAAGACTGACATGTACACCTTATCAAGTAATAGTTGTATATATTTAAGGTGTATGACATAATGTTTTGATATAATATGTATTGTACAATGATCACCACAATCAAGCTGATTTAATGTATCTATCACCTCATTTAGATACTTTTTTTTTTTTATTTTGGGGGGAGAACACTTAAGATCTACTCTCTTAGCAAATTTCAAATATACAGTGCAATATGATTAACTATAGTCCATGGTGTACATCTGGTCTCCAGAACTTATTTATCTTATAACTGACAGTGTGGGTCCTTCAAGCAGCATCCCCCTGCTTCCCCACCCTCCTTAGTAACCACAGTTCTACTCTCTGTTTCTATGAGTTCAACTTTTTGAGATCCAAAATATAAGTGAAATCACGCAGTAGTTGTCTGGCTTGTTTCACTTGATCCAGGTATCCCACTTCTGGGTCCAATTATTCCAATAAAATAAAATCACTTTCTCAAAGAGATATCTGCACCCCCATATTCATTGCAGCATTACTCACAATAGGCAAGATACAAAAACAACCTAAGTGTCCATTGACAGATGAACATATAAAGAAAATGTGATGTATATCTACACACAGTGGAATGTTATTCAGCCTCAAAAAAGAAGGAAATCCTGCTGATTGCAAAAACACCGATGAACTTTGCTTTCTATTCATGCTGTTTAGAAGCTCTCAAGTGGAAATTTCCTAAGCAGAGACTCCTGTGAGCAAAGGAATAGTCTGATGGAAATATTCGCATATTCGAAGGAAGCTGATTGGCACATTAGCCCAAGGAAAGTCATTCATACCAGGTGGAATTCCCTGGAGTTGGAGCTGTGGGAGAAAACACCCACCTTGCCCATTTAGCAGGTGTCCATGGGGCAGCAGAGGTCCTTGTGGTTAAGAAGGAGGAGAAGGCCTGCTGCCATTTCTCCACTTGGATTGTTGCTCCTCGCCCAGGTGAGGCCTCTGCATTCCTGGGATGGCTTGGTGTATTTGGTGAATCTCCTTCTTTGAGCTTCTGATTGCCCTTGCCTCTCCATGGCCTACAGTGACCTGAAATAAGATTCCTTCCAGGCACAGAGGTAGCTGCACATGAGGTTTTGATAATCTCCCCAGCCTCGTGTGCTGTGCTATCAGCCCCTTACTGCTCACCTCCTGCAAATTTCAAGATCCCCTTTAAGTCTGCACATCCAGACCAAAAGTCTGTACCTGTCAAAACCTCTTCCCATGGGTGCCCAGATACATTATCACCTCTTACCTTAAACTGATAGTGACAAACAGTGGCAGGATGAACTTTACCCACCAGCCCTGGCTCCTGTTGAATGTCTTTACTGAGAGGTGAGAACTCTGAAATCGTCCCAGTACTTTCAGGGTCCACCTGTAGGACAAAAGAATGAGGGAGGCAGTCATAGATGTTGAGTGCTTGCTGTTGCTGAGAACTGGAACAACTGAACCTAGACTTTGGAGACTGGCAGACCTAATTCTGACATGGGTGAGCTGTGTGTCCTTGGGCAAGTGACTTAGACTTTCTAAGCTTCAGTGTGTTGTTGGTCCAATGGGGATATGAGCACAGAGATGCATCACACCTGGAGGTTAAGTTCTAAATCAGAGCTGGAAGCAAAAAATGTGAGCAAGCAAAAGATTCTCTTGAAGGTTGCAGCATTGAAAACCACTTTGCAGTTCCTCGATAAGACCAGCACAGCTAATTTTCTCTCCAGCCAAGCAATGGACTATTGTTTTTTGGTTAAGCATCTGGTAGGTAGATGGCTTGCATTTAGGGGTATAAACATCAAAATCACACTCAGCATAGAGACTCTGGAAGAATCACATGGGAACTGAGACCTGCTCTATCCCACAAAAGCTATATTAATATTTGCCCAGAGAGCTCAAGAACATTTTCATCTTTACTTAACTCACCTGTATCTCTTCTACCTGAGGTCTCAGACAAGGAGGAAATTGGCCACATACTCCACTCAGGTATCGGGGCTGGGCCATGTAAAAGGGATTTTTATTCTTATGCTTATGTATAAATTAAGGTTCAGTTATAGACAACAGACACCACTCTAGCTGGTTTGTCCAAGTATTAGGATTGATGACAAGGTTTTAGAGACTTACATTAGCATTGGAAAGGAGGAGTGACAGTTCTTTGGCTATTTTGAGGGAACAAATCCTAGCCCTAAGAACTACATGCTGCTTTTTTGGTTGGGAAAGCTGCTGCCCTCACTGCAGAAACCCACTGAGCCCAGCAGCTGCCATTGCCAGACCACTGTGCCTTTGCCGTGATCCACACCTGCAAAGCAGTGCCTCATGTCCTGCCTTCATCCGGACTCAACCCCATTTCAATTTGAGTATCACACAGTGCATCTCAGCAGAGGACCTACATCACATTCAGAATTTACCTGTAAAAGTGTCTGGGGAATTTAGTTTTTAGGTTTCTGGCCTTGGCAGTAGAGGAAGTAACACTAGCAGAAGGTTATGGTGGTCACTGCATTAGTCAGTTCAGAATGTGCATCATAACTAGGTGGGCCCAATGGCCTTGAAGACAAGCTGACCATAAGGCTCACCCCCTCATGCCTGAGAAAAAGAATCCAGAGAGGCTCATAGATGGAGAGAATATTTGCCTATGAACCTATGATGGGATGGGTGGAGCTGTCCAGCCCTCTCATCCCATCACCTCACCACCATCATCATCATGATTACCATTACCACCACTGTGATCATTCTCATTATCACCGTCATCACCACCATCATCAGCACCACCATCACCATCACCACCACCATTGTCATCACCATCACCATCATCATTATCATTACCATGACTGTGATCATCATCATCATCACCATCACCACCACTGTCATCACCATCGTCATCATCACTGTGATCACCATCACCATCACCACCATCATTGTCATCACCATCACCACCACCATTGTCATCACCATCACCATCATCACCATCAGTATCATTACCATGACTGTGATCATCATCATCATCACCATCACCACCACTGTCATCACCATCACCACCACTATCATCACCATCGTCATCATCACTGTGATCACCATCACCATCAACATCACCACCACCGCTGTCATCACCATCACCATCATCATCATCATCATTATCATTACAGTACTGTGGTCATCATCATATCATCCTCGCCATCATCACCATCAAAATCACCACCACCCTTGCCATCACCATTACCATCATCATCATTATCATTACATCACTGTGATCGTCATCACTATCACCATCACTATCATCATAAATATCATTATTACCATCACGATTGTTGCCACCAACATCACCCTCATCATCATCACCATCATAATCATTGTAATCATCACTACCACCATCATTATCATCATCATCATCACTATCAATATCACCACCACCAGTATAATCATCATCATCACATTCTCCAGTTAATGTTTACTAAGTACTTACTCTTTGCCAGATATTGTGCTAAAAACCTTACTTGCAGTATCTCAGCCAGTTCTCATGTAACCTTAGAAAAATGCAGGTTCTATGGCTATCCCTATTACACAGAGGAGGAAACACTCAGATGAGTAGGAGAGGCCATGGTTTGAGTCTCAGTTGTCTGAGCCCAGAGTAAAGGCATAAAGGGTCTCCCTTCCTTCTGAGGTTGGCATATAACACTCCAGAACGTTGGGGTGAACTGTATAATCCAGAGCAAGGGGATGCCTTTTCAAGTGAAGTAGGAAGAGTTATAAAGGCAGAATGTCCTTGTGTGTTCATAGGACATTTGTGCTACGTGGCATGTAAGAATACACACACAGTTCTACACATCACTGAGTTTCCCAGAGAGATCATGAACTCTGACCTTTGGGTGGGTCTATCCCTCATCTGGTGGCAGTAGGGGTGGAGAAAGGCCACTGGGGAAGCAAAAAAATGAAGAAAGAGCAAGAAGAAACATGGGTAGGGAGACTATGGCTAGACTGTCATGGTCTTGAGGGGGGAATATATGATGGGAAATAGAAAGTCTCGTAATTTTCCAGTGATTTCTAATATGTGTCTTTCTATCCACTGCAATAAAAATAAGGCACCACCACATCTCTCACCTTAGCCTTTCAATCAGTGGCCCATTATCTCATCTGTTCAGGTGTTTAATGGAAGTTCCTCTCTCTTGCTGACCTGAGAGCTTAATGGGTCTGGAATCCTCCATCCTGTATTAGTGATCTGGGCATTCCCTTGCAAGGCAGCCTCATTGCAGCCATGCACAGGGTAATATTTTCCCCATTCTTCATATTATAATGAATAAATGATATTCCCATTGGTTATTTATCTACTTTTAGAATTTGAATGGAATTCTACAGATAATTACAGCATTTCACCATTTGATAGGAAATTGGCACCTGCTGCATGGAGATAATAGTCCAATTCAGCATCTATGAAATATGGAATTTTCTGCTAATTCCTGCCTTGAAATTTGTAAATATCGGTGGAGTTGGTTATTAAAATTCAGGAGTTTAAAAACCTGGAGCCAAGGGGGAGCGGCTCTTCTTCATTAAAATTACAGAAACTAACAATGACCGCCGGACCAAAGATTCTCAACCCAGAAGGCTCAAAGCCACTCAGGAGCAAAAAACTTCTTGGTGGTGTGACTATCTGTCCAGGAGACTCAAGCCAGGGAATAGGAGCTGGCTGGCTGTAGGGCACTTGTCAGAATCTGCAGAAATGAGAGGCTGCAGCAAGCCACTGGGAAAGGCACAGCCTCTGGGGTCAGGCAGAGAATGGTTAGAATTTTAGCTGTGTGTAACTTTAGGCCTTTCTAGAGAACAGAACTGAGGTTACTAGAGGTGGGAAAGGGAAGGAGGAGGGGGAGTAAAGGAGGAATTGGTAAAGGGCTGCAAATAACGATTACACTGTACAATGTTGAATATACTAATTATCCTGATATGAGCATCACATATTGCACAAAGGAATTGATATTCAACTCTGTTTCCCACAGATATGTACAATCAACTATGTTTCAATTTTTAAAAAAAACCCCCAAAACCTTGGATCTTTCTGAGCCTCAGTTTCTGCACTGTAAATTAAAAAATAAATAGTGCCCTTTTTGGCAATGAATAACCACTTTCTGTCTAATCTTTCAATTAATCTAAGAGCAATTCTATATGTCTCATCTGTTTATTTAACAACTATTTACTACAAGGCCCAAAAAGGAAAACAAAAATTGTACCATTCTCCCTGACTGAGGTAGAATATCTGCCAGACGTTAGCACCTGAAGAGTTGACTTGGGGGTGGAGGGGGCTTTTTAGGACAATGAGATCTTTTCCTTGTTTTGATTGTGGTGGTGATTACATGATTATATACGTTTGTCAAAACTTGTTAAACCATACCTAAACAGGGGCACATTTTACTGTATGTAAGTTATAGTTCAATTAACCTGACTTTAGAAACAAACATTGTGTATGTATAACACAGTTTTTAAAAATTCATTCATTCATTGATGGGCATTTAGGTTGATGGAATACTATTCAGCTATATGAAAAAAGCAATATCCTATCATTTCCAGAAAAGTAGTTCTCACAGAAGTAGAGTAGGATAATGGTGACCAAAGGCCAGGGGTGGGGGGACAGGAGAGAGGAGAAGGGGTGGGCTAATGGATACAAAACTATCTACCCTAAGAGAATCATTGTGCAGTATATGCATGTATTGAAACAACACAACAACACACTGTACCCCCCAAATACGCACAAATAAATGTTAAAATAAAACAAACAAAAACCACCTCCTTTTGAAATGAAACACAGTGTGGTATAATGAGTAGTGACTAGGTCTAAATATTTTACTGACCAGGTAATTAGAATGGGAAGAAAAAAAAAAGATTGGGACTAACATAGAGGTTCTAACCTTTCACTCTGGCATGTAAGAATACACACACACATCTACACATCACTGAGTTTCACAGAGAGCTCATGAACTCTGGGCTTTGGGTGGGTCCATCCCTCATCTGGTGGCAGTAGGGGTGGAGAAAGGCCACTGGAGGAGCAAATGATCATAATTACATCACCAGCTCATCCAAAGATCAACCCCAACATGCGAGTGGAATCTCGCCCCCCACCTTGGAATGTCCTTCCAAGTAGCATTATTGTCAATGGGATAGCTGCAGCAGGTGCTAGGAGCTATGACTAGTTATTTATGTGACCTTGGCCAGCTGTACAAACTCAGGCTTTAGTGACCAGAAAGTGTTAGGACTCAGGACAGTCTCTCAGTGCCCAAGGTCAGTCCTCATGACATTACTCTTGTCCACCTGTGGAGATCTCTCCCAAATGTCTCTTCCCTCCCTCTGTCCACCACTCTCCCCTTTTCTTCCTTCTTCACTTCTTTCTCCCTGTCTTTTTCTCTGCTCTTTTCCTTTCCCGTTTTCACCCTTCCTTCTCAGCCCTATCCATGCGGATGGCCTAGTCTTTCCCTAGGCACTTCCCAGGGCTGTTTATAGCTGGAAGAAACTCTTTCTTCCTCACCCCCTGCCTGGCTTAATGTTCTTCTTGCCTGCTGGGGTTCTCTGATGGGTGACTTGTTCAGTCAAAGAGCATGTGCTTTAATCCCTTCTGAAATCTGATTTCCACCCAGACCCAGGGAGTCTTGCCATTGCCAAAGAAACCCTTGGAGAGGAAATGAGGTAGAATCAGCTTTTGATCCTCAGCTGAATTGTTCATCTTGCTTAAGTCCATTGAGCTCAGAGCCAGGTTAATGAGACTCCAGTGCACCTGGCTGATGTCCTCTATAGTGTCAAGCATCTAAGTTGCATTTGGGAAGCTTTCAGATGACTTTATATCCTTACTTCCATCTTGGATATAAGCTCAGCTCATCCAAGGCAAGGAAAATGTGCTATTCTCTGAGACCCCAGGATTAGCACAGGATTTGTCATGTAGTAGATGTGCAGTTAAAGTTGGCTGAACCAAAATGACCACAAAGAATGAGGAAAGAGAAAAGAAAATTTCTCCAAGGAAGAGATGTCATGAGGGAAGTATGTGTCGTTCACAGTGGTAGGAATGAGTGGGGATCATTCCTTGCAATAATAGGGCTTATCTAATTTTCCTTAGTTCTTTGGTTTCTATCCCTCATGCTTCTGAGGTCACAGAGATATTAGCCTTGGCTAGGAAATATTATGGGACCATCTTCTAATACCATCCTTATCTCAGTTTAACTATAGGAAGAGGTCTGGACAGTCCATGGGAATGTAGGAGATGTCTTCAAATCTTTCCACATTTCACAGTTCCCATAGAGCTATGGGTCAAAGGTGTCTCCCAAATTCCGTATATTAGAAACTTCATCTCCATTGTAACAGTGTTAAGAGGGTGGGAGATACCATGGTATTTGAAAGGGGGGCTCTCAAGAGGTGATTGGATTGTGAGGATGTGCCCTCCTGAATAGATCGAGCCATTCATGCAGTAATGGGCATGGTGTTGAAGGCTTTATAAGGAGAGTGAGTGAACAGGTCAGCTCTCTCTTGCTCAGCCAATTCTCTCCATGTGACACTCTGTGTCACTGGATAGCTACCACCAACAAGGCTCTCACCAGATGCACTCCCTGGACTATGGACTTCCCGGCCTCCAAAACCATAAGAAATAAATTTTGTTTCTTTATAAATTACCTAGTTTCAGGTATTCTGTTATAAGCAACAGAAATGGCCTAATACACATAGCATTTACTCAAGCCCGGACAACGTTAGAGCTGAAACTCTGCAGAGCACAGAGGACTATCCCTGGCTCCAGTCTTCTCAGTCACATTTTGACTCCTTCCTAACAGATAGCAGGGGGCCATGGTCTCGGTGTCAGAGATGCATCTTTCTTCTCTTCAGTCAGCGTTCTCTCTCGGAGGCTGCCCAGGACATCTTTCCTACATGCCCTTCTCATTTCTGTCTTGTTTCCCCACCCCAACCCTCCTCCTGTTCTGATTACTTAATGCACCAGTGTCTGTAACCTAACAAAGTAGAAGAGGACTTAGTTGTCAACATAATGAGAATATGCGTGAACCTTGTTCAGGGAGCTAAGGCCACATTCACTTCACACATGTGCCCAGACCAGAGAAGGGCATGGGTGCACGTAAGCTCTTTAAGGCTGAGGTTCGCTTACATCAATCTTTCTGTGTGCAGAGGGAATGGTGACGATGGTGCGCTGGCTTTAGAGTTCACAAGGGGGCTTGGACACCCATGATTTCATTCATTTCCCCCAACTGCTAACTTCAGTGATGGGCACGGGCTGTGTGGCTATGCATAACCCAAATGAGTGACTCTTCACTCCCTTTGCCACCCAGCACTCCTCTACCCTGGCTGTGCAGGGATGAAGTGAACCCAGCCCCCTGGAGAGATACTGGGGCCTGTGTTTTGGGAAGTTCAGGGTACAGGGATTTGGAATTCTGAGCTGCCTCCTTTGTGTCAGAACCAGACATGTCACTATCTATAGCGACCCTCCCCCTGGATACTTTCCACTTTCCTAAAAGTGCACCACAGTAGCACCGGGAGTGGGGAGGGGGAGGTGTGATTCAGACACCCACGGCCATCTGGGGCTGCTTCTTGTCCCAGCTTCTGCCTCTTTCCCCTCCCCCATGCCCCTTCCTGCTTCCCAGTGAGAGAACTCTGCATCCTGTTTCCTGGAATGGCTTGGAGGGGACACGGGGGACATTTGAAGGCACTGGAGACTTTTTTATTTTTCTTAATTTACTTTTTAAGCATACTCTCTGTATCTCTCTGCATTTTCCTGCCTGTATCTCTTTGATCATCAGTCTCTGTCTCTGTCTGCCTCTCTCTGTCCCCTCCCCTCTCTCCATCTGCCTGTGTCTGTCTCTTTGTATCTCTGCCTTTCTCTCCATCTGTTTGTGTGTCTGTCTTCCTGTCTCTTTCTCAATCTCTCTCTCTCCCTCCCTCTTTCTCTCCTTCCCACCGTCTTATCCTCCCTCCTCCCCCATCTTTCTTTTTGATTCTGTTTTAATCTCCTCTTTTTTTCAAGCTCCTTTCTGAAAAAGGCCTGACAATGAGGAGTGTCTTGCCTTTCCCATAATTTACTTGGGGGTCCTACATGGTCACTTTTTGTTGGATACCTTACTTCAGCAAGCAGTGTCATTCATTATACAAGACCTGTATTACTAAAAAAAAAAAAAAAAGATTCTAGAAAACAATATTTTGTCATAACACGGCTTAATCTCATCCATATTCTACAGCTTCCGACCCTGTCCAGCCGTATATGACTAACTCTGTATCCTATTCTTTGTGTGTCAGTAAATCTGTGTTTCTCACTAAATGAAAGATGCTTGGGGCTTTTACTCCTATTCCTTCCCTACCAAAAATGCCGTTATATAAAGCTCAAGATTGTGGTGATGGCTGCAGAACTCTGTGAATAAACTAAAAGCCACTGACTTGTACACTTTAAATAAATGATATGTATGGCATGTGAATTATATCTCAATAAAGCTGTTTTTTTTTAAGTGCATGTAAAGAGGTGCAAAGCACATTCCATTGTTTTCAATCTAACTTTGGACTTTCAGTGGGGATGTTTGAATTGGGGGCGTGGGGAGCAGCATGTGAGCCAGGATTTACTTATGCCTCTGAAAACATATCACAGTGAAATACCAAACATCAGCTTCTGCTGGAATCAGCTGGCTAATCTAAACCTTAGCGAGAGCAGTTTTGTTAATGCCAACATGGAAGCAAAAAGCAGGGGAAGATGGATAACTCAGAGCAGGATTGGCTCTCTGTGGGTTTTCTTCTCTGATGAAGACAAGCTAACTCCTGCTGATTTCCACAGCTCAGCACAAACACCCCTCCTCCACCAGAAGGACTTGCCCAAATCCCAAGTTTAGAAAAAGTTCCTTTTTGCCGGAAATCCTTCTTACACTTACGGTGTCTCATTGTCCTTGGTTTAAGTCTGCATCTTCTCCACTGGGCTGTCAACTCCTTGAGGGTGGGGACTATGCCTCTTTGGCACATAGAAGTAATGCAATAATTATTTGGGCAAGGGAGGAGGAAAAAAGGGAAGAGATGGATGAACAAATTAATAAGAAGGAGCTTGGTGTTCAATATAGACCTTAAGGTGGTCCCAATCAAATACTCAACATTAGACACATATTTAATGAGCACATATATACAATGTTTTATGTACCAGACACTGTTCTAGGCACTAGGAATATAGCAGTGAGCAAAACATACAAGAAGCCCCAGAAAAAATCATGGAACTTGTATTCTAATAGGCAGAAAAGACAGACAATAAAAATAAGTCAGTAAATCATAAGGAACTTGGAAGGTGGTAAACGCTATGGGGAAAAGGAATGTGAAGGAGTATAGGGGAACATATGGCCATTGCAAAATAATTTTCCTTGGTTTTCATCCTCCTGACATCTGTAGGAAAAAGCAACAGTAATAGAGAAGGAGAGAAAACTGGCTAACTCTCCACAGAACAGATACAGATACAAGAAAACTCATGCTTTGATGTTTTCTGTGCACTCTGAGATTTCGAACTGGGAATTCTAGGAGCAAAAAGGAAGGCCCCATGGGATTGACAACAGCCCTCATGCTGTAGGAACAGAGAACATGAAGACAGGGTGTCACAGTCCCAAGTTAGAGACCGTTTTAGCACACTCCATTCTGGTTTTTCAAGCATAAGCCTTGGGGCATTGAAAAGGTAAAAAAAAAAAAAATAATATTAATAATAAGAAAAACAAATGGGCACAAACCAAACCACAGCTGCAGACCAAGGAGGAGGCATGAGGCTGAGGGGCTGGTGAGCTCTGGGGAGGGAGCAGCGCGGCCAGCTCTGGGGGGGGGAGGGGTCGATGCTGCCCAACAGCTCACTTTGAACTTGGTATTTTTCCACAGCAAACAGAAGCCCAGAGCTTGTTGGCAGTGGAGCCACATCCTGGGGATAGAGAGGGCAGAGTGGCCGTGGGGAGCCAGAGTGGGAGGAAGCAGACACACAGCGTGGAGCCTGACTTTCAGGCCTTTGCAGTCGGGGGTGGGGGGTGGGCTCCCTAGGGAGCCAGGGCCAGTGTTAATATTCACCAGGTGCCCTGGCAATCAATCATCCCTCGGAAATGAGAGAAGAGCAGGGCAGCAGGTCACCAAACGTGGCACGGTCCTCTGAGATCTTGAAGGGGGCTCCGCCAAACACGTGTGCAGAGCAGTACCCAAGCCAGAGTGGCTGGCCATGGATGATCGTGATTACGACGATCATGGTATTAGCATGCACTTACGGAGGACTTGCGTATTGGGCACTGTGCAAAGCCCATTATGTGGATTATCTCAGCCTCACAGCAAAGCCGTGGATCATGACATCAGTTAGGACTCATTTGGTTACAAGTGACTGAAAACCAAGCCCCCAAAAGTGATAAACAGAAAGGGACCTTGTCAACTCAGGCAACTGAAAAATCCAGGAGAAGTTGGGGCATCAGGTGTGGCTGGATCCAGGGTCTTACACAAGGCCACAGGGTTTGTTCTTCCTGCTGGACTCTTGGCTCTGCTTCCTGTTTATTGGTATCATTCTCAGACAGGTCGTTGTGCTGGCAAAAGGGCTGTGGCTACTCAAATACACATCCTTTCAAGGTGAATTCCAGCAGAAAAGAAAGTTTCTTTTCCTGTTCCCGAAGTTTCAGTAAGTCTTATGGCTTCTCAGTGGCCCTGATAGGGATCTCGTGCCCACCCTTGGACAGATAATTGTGGCTGCTGTGAATGAGAGTCACTGCTTACCCCATTCTACCCTGGGATAAGAGGTGGAATCATAATGAGTTAGAGTGGATGCTCAAATGCATGTTAGGGGTCGTACTGAAAATAGGTAAATAGAGGCAGGTGGTAAAAAATAAAAAATGTCCACATCTTTGTACTATAATCACCTGCACTTTGTAAATTTGGAAACTGAGGCTTGGAATAGGCACTTGTCCAAGGTCACACAGCAGTGGAGCTAGGATAGTAGCCCAGCATGGTCTGTGGCCACTTTCAGGGCATCTCCTCCCACAACCGGAGCCTCACCTGCTCCTATTTGCTCCTGTCCCCTCCTTTCCTGCATCTGTCCTTGGAGCTGCCGAGTCACTCCAAGACACCCAGGTGAGCGGTAGGGTCGTCCTGAAGATGGCAGGAGGAGTCGGAAGGCCACAAGCCCATCAATCCCGTCAGTGTCAGAGGACCATTCCCAAGGCAAAGGGTCATTAATATCATCATCTCCATCTTCCTTAATGCTAATTACTTTTTTTCCCACGTCAACATAAAAATCATCTTAAATGTCCTCATTAAAGTGGATGTGATTTCTGACCACAGAATCATCAACTCAGCCTGGGAAAGACTTTCAGGGGAGAAAATGTTCTCGCAGCCACAATAGCAATTTCGAGTGATTTAGAATATCAAGTTTGTATGATTTTTAATCATTAAAGGAGATGTAAAAACATATTTTATACACAATCTTTTATCTTACACTTATTTTTATATTTCTCTATAACAATTTATTGAGGCGCATATATCACCATTACATCAGACATTTATGGCTCCATTAAAATTCAATGCCACCATAAATTTGGGCCGGTTAAAGTGGTGACATTTGTAACAGCTTCCACAAGGACATATTTTATATTTAAAGTGAAACTTTGAGAAGAAACTTTTGTTAAAAAAAGAAAAAAACACAACATGTAGGGTAGGAAAGGGAAGTAAAATTTTCCTGGTATCTAAAATACCTAATGCCTGTCCTAATACCTGCTGTACTAAGAAGCCAGGCTTTTGCTAAATACTAGGTGTGCTATTTCCAGTATTTAAGGATTAATGGGAATCATATGATAATGCTATCCTTGACTAGAAATACTCTGCTCTGCCCAATCTTTTGGCAGCCTGAGAATTTGGAGAATTTCGGAAATAAGGGAAAATATTAAATCAGACTTTTAAAAAATGCAGTGTCCATATAATCAGAGGTTTTCTGATTCTGTAGGAATCAGGGAGTAGTAGTATGAGGGGCTTATGTTTTTCTTTAACAAAAGTTTCTGATTTTGGTCTGAGATGGTGAGTGCTTCTCCTGGGAAACTGCAGGTCTCTCTCTCTCTCTTTTTTCTCAGCCATCAGAAGGTGTTAGAGCAGCTTTTGTGAGCCCAGTGCTTCTGTAGATGATTTGAAGGGTAAAATGTGGATACATTTTTTTTTTTTTCTGAGGGAACCCTCTATACTGGGATGCTGTCAAAGGAAAGGTGTATTAGTCCATTTTTGTTGCTGTAACAGAAATACCTGGAACTGGGTAATTTATAAGAAAATAAAATTTATTGCCTATAGTTTCTGAGGCTGGGAAGTCCAAAATCCATCTGGTCGTGGTGACAGTGACCCAGGGGTCTCATCTTGCAAGATGGTAGAAGCAGAGAGAGCAGAGCAGAAAGAAAAAGGCAGACTCTCCTCTTCTTTTAAAGCCCTCAGAACCACACCCCTGACCACCATTTTTAATCCATTCACTGCTGCAAGGTCCTATAATCCAATGACATCTTCAAGGCTCCATCTTTCAGTTACCATAATAGGATCTTTCACCCTTTTAACAGTCATAGTGGGGGCTAAGTTTCTAATACATAAAACTTGGGGACACAATTCAAGCCCCAGTGAGTTTTAGGGGAACATAATTCAATCTACTACAAAAGGAAAAATTCCTGATCACTTTTGCCTCTTCAGGAGCCGTAAGGATGTCTAACACATTGTAGATTTCCACCAACACCCTTTACTCAACTTATCAGGGCTATTGGACATGGAACCCACATAAGTCACTTTGGATTATTGGTGCTCACTGGGCACAACTGAGTCTCCAGTTGTGTGGGACAGAATAGGTCTCATATATGTCTTCAAAGCAAGAGCACTGAGTGAGGGTGTGTGTAGGTTTGGGGAGGGTTCCTGGAAGAAGTAAGGCTTCGGGTGAGTATGATTTGCCCTGAAGAAAAGGCGTTAAGGGTAGTCCAGGCTAAAAGAACCAGGGGGAGGGGTTAAAAGCAACCTCAATGACTTCATTTGGACAGGGGGAGATCTGGTTGAGGGGTGGGATAAACGTGAAGGTGAGTTTATAAATTAAGATAGCAAAGGATTAATCCAACTTATGGTTAGGCTGATACTCTTCTGAGTGCTTTTCTCAGGTGAACTCATTTCAATGATCACAACCACCTTTAGGCTGTGATCATTAAAATTACTATTACTCCCATACTATTACTCCCTGAAATAAATACCTGCTGTATTCTGGTTGGAGAGCATGAAGAAAGGAAGGGAATAGACATGCAGAGGACAGATACATTTTCTATCTCTGTGTGTGTGTATCTGCTCCTCTGAGCGGATAAAAGCTACAACATTCCCATCCCAGGGGTTAAATTGAATTGGGGGATGGGGTAGGTGACATTTGTTCTCTGAGTTTTTACTGACTGATGCCACTGGTTTTGAGTTGTAATCAAGTGTTATCAGAGGCAATGCCAACCGGCATCAGACATATCAGAGTTCTCCTGAGCCAAATGACACCTGTCCAGACCATGCCCTGTGGCAGGAGGAGTTTGATATTCTCACAAGGGGATCATCATACGTTAAAATTGTGCTGGCCAATATGGGAACCACGAGCCACGTGTTGCCACTCAGCACTTAAAATGTTGCTCTTGCCCCATGTTGAAATGATAATGTTTTTACATGTTGGGTTAAATAAAACTTATTTTTAAAAATAATTGCCTTGGAGTTTTTGTTTTTATTTTTGTTTGTTTTAATGTGGCTACTGGAAAATATAAAATCACATGTGGCTTTCACTGGTTTTTTCTTTTTCTTTTTTCTCTTTTTTTTTAATTGAAGCATAAATGATTATACATATTTGTGCGGTACAAAGTTGACTATCAATAGCTGTGTACAATGTGTGATGGTCAAATTAGGATAGTTGCCTTATTCATCATTACAATATGCAATCATTCTTTGTGTCCCTTAACCAGTTTCTCATTAATTTCTCATTAAACTCTACCTCCCTCCCTTACCCCTCCCCCTTTCCACTTCTAGTAACCATGATTCTGTTCTCTCCTTCTAAATGCTCATTTTTTTGTTGTGCTAAGAACACTTCAGATGAGATCTACCCTTTTAAACATTTTTAAGGGCAAATTTTAGTGACCGTATTATTAACTATAGGCACAGGTGGTATGGCAGATCTCTAGAACTTATTCATCTTGCTTAACTGAAACTTTATACCTGGGCAACACTCGGAGTATTTGCATCCTTTCCACAGAAAAGACATATCTTATGGAAATAGAGAAAGTCTTCTGAAGGGCTCCTGCTTTTGAGGTCACTAGATTCTGGGGTGGGAGCTGCTGTAGTATACAATTTTTAACTACAGCTCTCTGGTTATTGCGCCCTAAAAACCATCATTCACAACACCTGTCTTTGCTAGTGCCATGCTCGCTGTCTGGAGTTCTTTACTCTTATCTCTCACCTTGCTCACCTGGCAGGCTCCTACAAATCTTCTAAACTCCAGCTCAAATATCCTCTTCTTTTTGGTGCTGCCCTTGAATTTAATTGTTCTGTCCTCTGAGTTCCCCAGAACCTTGGACCCGCTTCCTCTCCAATTGCTCTGATTGCCTTGTGTTTTAATTATTTGTTCACAAATCTATCTCCACAGCTGCTTGTGGAGTCCCTTGAGGTCAGGAATTAAGTAATTTTAAATTTATCTGAGGCAGAATCCTTGTTTTCCTCCTTCAGACAGAATGGCACCCCAAATCAGTGCTGGAGGTGGCTCATACAGGATCCTGAGTCAATCAGTGTGTATCTCTTTGCAGCTCTGCAGTTAGTGGCTTTGTGCTGATAACTTAAAACTGGCCATAGTGGAGTATTTACACCACAGGAACTGGCAAGCAGTATAAATCAGGGCTTTTTGTGAGACAGGGGGAAGGGAATGCCAGTTGTAAAGCATTTACCAGCTTACACTGATCTGAACTAAAATGAACAAAAGCCTTTTGCTACTGGAATCAACCTCAAAAAATAGTGGTCAGTTTCTTGTGATTAGGTGACCTGGATGTGAAGAAATTTTGCCTTCTGTCTGATCCAAACTGTTTGAGGAGCTCTCCCTGCAGGCTGTAATATTTAGACTCTGGTAGAGGGGTGATGGATTAGACTGGGTGATTATGACGTTTCTTCCTAGCTCTAAAATTCACTGATTCTGGGCATTATGCATATCACTCACAAGTAATTAACATTAATAATGCCCTACATTTGTGCAGCCCTTATCTTTCTTTTGCTCACAAAGAGCTTTCATATCCATTATGTCATTTGACACCTCTTTAAAGCAAGTGGGCCGATAGCCTCTCCACTGAATAGAGAAGCTAATACGTCCAGTGTAGACTCATGCTTAGAATCAAATAGATTTGCACATAGTTGTCCTTGGTCTCAGATAGTTAAGGGATGGGGGTCACTGGAGGAAGGTGGATCCAGGGGACAAACTCGGGGGGTCAGAGAGGGCAAGGCACCTACCGAAAGTCACAGAGATACTGGGTAACAGAGCCTTATCAGTCCTAGCACTGCACTTAAGGTAAGAAATATCTGGTGTTGGCAGTGGCCCAGAAGAACTGCAAAATAGCATATTTATATAACATTAACTATTTTAATAGAAGAAAAACATGGAATCAAAAGTGAAATGGCTCGTCTTTGACTCCAAACACCTGAATATTAAATCCACTTGGGGGGGGTTCATTTCTTTTTTGCCATTCGCCTAGCTGTTTGACCCTCATGTGTGTGATAACGTGCTCTCCAGGAGGTATTTTGCCTCATGGGTCACAGACTCCTTCTTCCTCTCCAGATAGGATGGCACCCCAAATTGAAGATGAATAGGCATTTTACAAAGGTTTCAGTAAACCTTGATGATGAAACTCTTTGAATTGCCTATAATAAAAGAACCCCCTTAGGAGATTAAGAAGGAGAAGCAATTTGGGTTTCATGAAATTATTGAGTAATTTAGACAAGCCTGGATATAGAACTTCAGACTCACTCCTCTACTTCAGGTTCATGCACATTTGAAACATTTATTGTATTTCCAAATAGACTGAAAGAAATAAATTTAGAGAAAAGGCAAATTTGCACAAAACTTGGTTCAAAAAAGAGTAAAAATATTTGTGTGTGTGCACTAAACTTCAATAATGGCTCCTTTTTGATATAACTCAGTCCTCATTATGTGCTTATTAAAATACTAGAAATAAGGATTTTAGTGCTATTACATAGAATACTTGATTGTTATTATTTTCTGTTTTTTCTTTAAAAATTAGGATAAAATTGTGTAGAATTTTACCTGCACTTTTTCATTGAAAAAAGAGTTACAACTCTATTTCCATACAGCAGACAGAGGGAATCCCTCCAAATACGTGCAGTGGGGTTCCTCCTCCTCCTAGGAGCTGTCTGTAGGACTTCTCCTCCAGCTGTGTGCCTGAGCCAGCTTGACTTGGCTGGTGAGAGCTGACTGAAATTTTAAGAAAATCTACCAGCTGGTTGATGTCATATTGGCAGCTTGAAATTGGTCATAGTGGGAGTATTTATACCGTGGGAACTGTAAAATGCTATAAACCAGTAATTTCCTTCCCCTGAGAGCTGGTTGTTAAGCATTTACCAGCACACCACTGCTATTCTTTATATAGGGTACCACTCTCCCACCTCATTCGATCTCATTTAATTCTCATGTCCATGGACAAGTAGACAACCACGCTGAGGTCACAGAGTCTTAATAGGAAAACCAAAGACCTAAACCCTACAAGAAAGCAGAGACAATATAGGAGTCTATATAGATCAGCCACTCACCACTAGGTATTCTTTTTCTTTTTTGAAGTTAGCTCAATAGTTCTCAAATGTTAGTGTGTATGAGTTAATGCACAAGTGTTGATAATGCATGGCACTTTGTGGGAATATTAGAGGCTTTTGAGGGTAACTTTGGCCGTATAAGTATTTTACTGGAGTTGGCATAATATAGTAGTTAAAAGCCAGAATACCTGGTTTTTGAATCCCAGCTCTACCACACACAAGCTACTTGACCTCTCTAAGTCTCAAATGAGGGTAATAATGGTACCTTATGTATAAGGTTCTTGGGAGGATTAACTGTGTTAATGTATGTAACATGCTTAGCGTTGTCCCTTGTGCCTAGTTAATGCTATGTGCATGTTAGCTCTTGTTATTATAAAGGAAGTGTATTACTCTGTTTTTGTTGCTTATAACAGAATACCTGAATCTGAGTGATTTATAAGGAAAAGAGGTTTACCTTTTACAGTATGGAGGCTGGGAAGTCCAAGGTCCAGGGAATGCATCTTATGAGGGCCTTCTTCTTGGAGGGAACTCTGCAGAGTCCTGCAGTGGCCAGGTTATCATATAGCAAGAATGTGCTGAGCAAGAGAGAGCTAAGTTTCTCACTTGCTCTCCTTATAAAGCCATCATAACCACACTCATGACCACTCATTAAACTATTAATAGGTTAATCCATTCAAGAGGGTGCAGTCCTCACTATCTAATCACCTCTTAAAGTCCCCTCCTTTCAATTACCATGATAGGATTTCTCATCCTCTTAACACTGTTGTAATGGAGATTAAGTTTCCTATACATGGACTTTTTGGGGACACATTAACCCCTAGCAGTAGGGGATTGTTTTAATTGATGATTCTGGCATCTGAGGAAGGGTTAGATTGGATGAGTCCAAGACTGGGAGACCAGGCAGGAAGCTATAGCATGGATACAGCCTGACCTTCCTGAATCATTATGCAGACCAAGCCAGTGGGTTCTCCTGAAAACTAACCTATGACTTGAAGGTTGACCATAAAAGAAGGCCACTCCCCACTGGGCATCTATTTTATCAACTTCCATCCAATTCCTTTTGAAGCTGGAGGGGACAACAAAGAGAGAAGAGTGGTAGAAGATGAAGTCAAAGAGTAGGCAGGAGCCAGACCTTGGAAAGGCCTCAGAGGCCATGGTGAAAGTTTGGATGTCATATTTTAGTGCAGTGTAGAGCCACAGCGCATTTTTAAGCAGGAGACTCTGCCATGCACCAGGCAGTATGAGAGATGCAAAGACACAGGCAGTGCCTCAGGGACTCGCAGGCTGGAAGTCTCCAAGCCCTCGCCGTTAGCAGTTGTTACTTAATGTCTGTGGGCTCACTTCTTATCTCTCGCAGAAGAGCAGGATAATCCCAAACACCTCCTGCCATGGAGGGACATGTGAAATGCCATGGGTTGTAGAGTGGTACGATAAATAATTACTAGGAAAAGGACATGCAAACTGTGCGACTTCCCTAGGAAAACCAGAAACCCTACAGAGATGGCCGTGAGGAAAGATTAACACGGCTTCTCTGCTTGCTCAAAAATGGCCCCATCAGGGACCATCTTTGCTGTGAAGTTTATCACATCTCCCAAAAGCCCTGGCTGGTTTCTTACCTCCTTCCACATCCAGCCCCTGTCTTATGTCCTGGGGCCAATAATAAAGATAAATTTGAGAAGTAATGAATAAAGACCCAGTCCTTGTAGAGCAATAAAATTTATCGTGGCTTCACTAATCTGGCACCGTTTATGCCTGCCGCCTGCCTTCCCAACCATCGAATGACTAATTGATAACTAATTTCCTCAATTTGTACTTCATTACTTACTGCGGCAGAAAAGCTTATACCTAACTCTATGAATCAAAGAGACTCCATGAAATCAGCGGAGATGTTACTTGCTAGAGTCCTTGGCAGATTGGCCAGTTCTGCAGGAAAAGTGGCCTCTTCTCAATAATGCACCTAACAGGTACTGAGTGTTTTGCATGCCAGGAACTGAGCTAAGCTTGTTACATTTGCATAACAAATATAAAGGTCATGCTAAATGATATAATGGATGAGCCCCTAAACTGTGCTATCTTAACAAATAGAAATTTATTTATTGCTAACAATTTAATGTGGGCATTCCCAGTTGTCACAAAATGGGGAGCTCGGTACCATGCACTCTTTCAGGTTGATTGAGATCCAGAATTAAGAACCATGTTGGTTGAGGCTCTACCATCTTCATAGCTGCCAAGGTGGCCCATAGTGTTGGAATTCAGCCAGCAGAGGGGAAAGAACAGGGAGGAGCATAGGTGAGAAGTTTTCAATGGGCCAGCCCAGAAGAACACATCATTTCCATTCATATTGCTTTGGTCATAACTCAGTTCCAGGAAGACTGGGAAATGGGGTGTACATGTGACTCAGGAAGAAGTGGGCCTTATCAGACAGATTGCCACACACATGGTTTCATTTAATCCTTACAACAGATGCTATGAAGTTGGTCATCATCCCCATTTTACAAATGAGAAAACTGAAGCTTAGAGAGGTTGAATAATTTGATTAAGATCATACAGTTGCTAAGTAGAAGAGCAGGATCATCTCTCTGATTTCCAAGTCCGTGCTTTCACCACCATGCTAGACTACTTCTATCAGGTCTCAAGCAACAGGAAGCTCTGACCATGAATATTTCCCCTTCACTATCCTCCGGTCAACACTGCTGTAGCTGAACCTGACCCATCATCAAGTTCTCTACTGGCCAGCCATCACCCCTTCCTGCAGCAATGAACCTCCCAGGGAATGCAGAACCAGCACATCTTGTGAACCTCCAGCAACCCAAGATCAGATGCCTGATGGTGCCCAAGTTCAGTGATACTGAACTCAGAGGCTGACCATCCCCAAGAGCTTTCTCTGTGAGGGCACAGAGCAAGTGACAAACTGAGCCAGGAAAGACTCCACTAATTAAAGCTTTTCTGAACTCTGCTGTCCGTTGGCTTTTTAACAAGTGATGCTATTAATTCTACATGTTCTCGATTTTTCATTTTCTTTGTGGGAAAAAAGTTGAAGGCGATATTGTGGTATTTATCCTTGGAATAATGTTGCCATAGTTACCTCTCGACTCTATTATAACAGTGGTGCAGTAATTGAAGCAAGGAGACCTGGAGATGCTCTTGTAACTGTGAGCTTGGTCCCCAGGTTAGGCATGAAAAACATCTCTTAGATTGGGGGGAGAAAGAAGGGAGTTTGGCCTCAGCAATTAACCCCTAAGCTCAGCACAGTGGTCCTATCTGTTGGACGAGAGTGTTGCTTGGTGATGTCCAAAGTGAGCCATTCCTGTGAAGTTGCTTTGTTTTCACATTGTTTTACAGTGACACTCTTAGAATACAAGAATGTAGTGTCTCCATGGAAACTGGAAATGTACAAAATTAAGACCCAGAATAGGAAAGCTCTATGAGCACAGTTCTGCTGATCACTAATAAAGAAATGATGTGTTGTAAGTACAAGGTGGTGGATGTCAGAAGAGACAGGGAATGGTAAATTTGACATCCTAATCTAATCCAGGACTTTCTGGACATGTTGGAGAAAGATTGTGAATACATATCTAGGTGATGTGTGCTCTCCCAGAAAGGAAGAAGTCTCATTAATGCCCCATTGTGGGGAGAGAACTGTTTCCCCCCATTGCACTTGAACTTGAACCTTGACTCCACTTACCTGTTGTGCATACCCAAAAAGAGTCTGTGGGACTCGAGAGAGGCAGTGTGATACGATAGAAAGACAGCATTTGCAGATAGACCAGGTGTAAGTCTTATGACTTTAAGCAAATTCCTTTAGCTTGCTGAACTCCCATTTCTACACCCATAAGATGGGGATGCTAACTCCCTCACCAGTTCAGGGGAGGATTTGATACTTCTTGGGCATTTTTATCAAACAGCCTTAATGCTGCAACCATCTGCAGTTTCATTGTTTAAAGCTTCCATATTCCCTTTTCAACTGCACTGAAAATGCAGGTTTCTATAATCTGGTAGATTACTATAAATACCCCATTGGGTTAAAAAAAACTTGTGTTTGAGCCTCTATATGCTGAGACATGTTGTGATTGAACAAATGTAGAATAAATGGCAGGAATTTTTTGTTTAGCTAATATTCATTGAGTAGATGTTACATGTCAAGTAGATGTTGGTAGGGTGGCCAATTTGTCCAGGTTAGCCCAGAACATTCCCACATTCCCAGTTTTTTATCACTGACAGACTTATGTCCTGGTGAACTCCACAGTCCCAGGAAAACTGGGAGAGTTGGTTGCCTAGGGGTAAATTGATAAGCAAGACAGAACATCTTCCCTCAAGGATCTGACAGTATAACAAACCAGAAAATAAAAACAAGCATGTAGCAATTCCGCTCCTACATATATACCCCAAAGAATTGAGAACAGGTGCTTAAACAAATACACGTCCACATATGTTAACAGCAGCATTTCTCACAATAACCAAGCAGTGAAAACAACCCAAATTTCCATCAACAGATGATGGATGAACAAAATGTGGTCCATCCATACAATGGAATATTATTCAGCCATGAAAAGGAATGAAGCATGGATACATGCAATAGCATGGGTGAACCTTGAGAACATTATGCTAAGTGAAAGAAGCCAGTCATGAAAGCTCACATATTGTATGATTCCATTAATATAAACTATTCAAAATAGGTAAATCCATAAAGACAGAAAGTAGATTGGTAGTTGCTGGGGGCAGAGGGGAGACGGGAACAGGGAGTAAGTGCTAATGGGTACGAGGTTTCCTTTTGGGTTGATGAAAATATTTTGGAACTGCATAGAGGTAGTAGTTGCATAACATTGTAAATGCACTAAATGCTACTGAATTGTTCACTTTAAAATGGTTAGTTTTATGTTATGTAAATTTAACAAACACCACAATGTAGTAATCTGTATGATGTCAGCAGGTAGAGGGTGCTGGGGCGGGAAGGATCCGGTGGCAGCTAGTGAACAACATGCAAAGTGAAGGAGCAGTGTTCTAAGCAAAAGGGGAAAAGTTTGTGTAGAGGTGGGATTCAGGGGAGCCTTCGTGCCACTGTTTATTTTGTGATAGAGTGATGCACCTTTCAGCACATGAAGGCAACTTCTGTATTACACAGCTTCTATGTAGGAACAGAAAGCTGTGACTGACAGCTCATTGTTCTCCACGGCTCTTTGTGGTCAGCTCTGGGAGGCCTAGGTCACTCTTCAGTGGCCTCTGTCACCCTGGGAATTGCAGGTGCTGGGAGCTCCACAAGGAGGACCTGGGACACGGGAAGCCACGAAATAGACTCTGTGGCTTTTGAGAATATGGCTATGAACTTCGTCTAGGGAGAGTGGATTTTGTTGGATCCTTCTCAGAGAAATCTCTACAGAGATGTGATGTGGGACAACTTCAGAAAACTGGCTTCTGTAGAATATTGGTTATCCTTTTATTAGAACTGAGCAGCACCAAAGGACTTGTTGTGGTATAGGCATTGACTACAAGCCTCTGGACACCCAAGAAGAATAGATTGTACACCCGTAGCAGAGTTGAGGAGGATGAGATGATAAAGTCCATTTAGTGCTTGAAAACAAAGAAACCCACCACCAGCAGGGTGAGCTGAGTGGCCCTTTTCTCCGGGAAAGTTTTTGGGGTGAGGCTGGTGCTGTGAAGGTGCTGGGATCTCCTCTGATGCCTGGGATGAGGGAATCACCATACCCGCACCTGACAGCAGCATGATTCCTACAGAGGAGACATCCCTGGATAATATCAAAGTGTAAAACAATTCCCTGATGATAGGATTCATTTTAGAAAGTGAACAGTAATTCTTGATATCCAAGATTGGTCTGCAACACATGAGAAAGTCACAGTACTGAGGATGACTTATCTATTGCAGGACAAACTACTGGACTGTAAGAAGGTAAAAGCACATAAAATGTAATTTGTCAATTTTTGTTTAAACTTTGCCAACCAGGAGGTGCTGGGGCTGATGGTGATGGCTTGGAGCAACCTCAGGAGGCAGGCAGTGCAGATGAAGACTTCTCGTCACCCTTTTTATGTAGAAAATTGCCTTACATTGAAAGAAATTCTGAAAATTTAGTGACCAAAACTGGCCTGGAGTAAACAAAAACAGTACAGTGAGGAACATCACTATGTGGATAGGAGCCAAGTGACAGTGATCAAGTCATGGAACTTCTGTCTGCAATGCAGAAAGAACGTGAAGATGTGGAAGAAAAGGATGAGGTGTTGGCTGAGAGTCCAACGCTAGCTTGCAAAACAGGTATTTTCCAATGGTAACATAAGTGCAAAGTGATTATTTTACTGGTATGGAAGAAACATATTTTGTACATCTGGAAAAAAATCAATAGATATCACATCATTAATGTTCTTTTTTTCAATAGTTGAAATTATCACTAACCATCATCATTTTTATTTCACCGGAGTATTTTAATAACACTGAATAGCTTAAATAATTTTTTTTAAAAAAGAAAGCTGTGGTTACCTGCAGAACATGTCTCCACTTCTAAAATAGTTCTCTAGCCACTCAGCTGCAACAAGAAGGATCTGGCCCTGCCATTTGATAGTTATGCTTTACAAGTATTTCCTAAGGAACGTATTCCTAGAGACTTTTTGGCAAAACTGATAAAAATAATCTGAGATGGCTAATTCTCTGAGCACACCATTCAACATCAGTGAGAGACTTGGTGCTGGGAGAAGATCCCTACAATAAGGACCAAAGCATCTTAGGTCTGGTCCCTACATAGCTTCCTCTGTCATAGTGACCCCAGGATCAAAGAAAGTTTAAACACCTCCCGGGAGGCAGGGATGGAAGGAGCTTCAAAGCAGAATTTGAATTCTAGCTCTGCACTTTGTCACCTGTACATCCTTGGGCAGGTGAACTTCTCTGAGCTATAGCATCATCATCTATAAATGGGGGATAAATAAGAAACTTGTTGTAAGGAGAGATGACTTTTCCTGTGAAGCCAGTTGTATACACTGTCTGGCAAATGACAAGCACTCAATAATTATTAATTTTCTCCATTCTTTCCTCTTCACCCTAAAGTTAATTAAGATGTTTCGTCAAAGCTATGAATAAGCAATGCACAAAAAGAGAAATCAAAGTGGCCAGTACACATGAAAAAATGCTCAGGCTAAGTAGCAACAAAGGATTGAAAAGTGAAAGGAGACATTATTTTTCTTCTATAAAATTGGTCCAAAAAAGAAAGAAAGAAAAGGAAAGTTGGTGTTGGCAAACAGGGCTGGGAGTCAGGCGATCTCATACCGGGCTGGTAGGAATACAACTTGGAACAGCCTTTCAGGGGGGTGAAATTTGGCAATAAGACTAATATGCTTATTCCAGAAGCCTTAAATGCACATTTGTGCTTTGACCTGGCAATTCCACATCGAGAAATTTTCCCGTGGGGAATAATTAAGGATGTGCATGTAAACTTAGCCACAGAAGGCACTCTATAAATAGTTGTTAAATGAAGGAGTAAGCGACACTCATTGCTGTATTGTTTATAATAATGAAAATTCCAATAACAGGGAAAAAGTCAAATAAATTATGGTCTGGCCATAAAATGGAATCCGCTGCAGCCATTAAATAAGACCTGGTAAACACATTTGGGTAACTATCATTTACATAGGCCTAAGAAGATATTTCTGATCCCTTGAGTGAAAAATTATGTTAAATGGCATATTGTATGGCTATAGCTTGTTTAAAAATATGGTTCCATAAATAAAATGGGGAAGAAAAACTCTTGCAGGATATACAGCAACATGTGAAAGAAAAGCAGTTATTGCTGAATGGTGACAGTGGATGATTTTTAAAAATTTCCTTCTTTTTGCTTTTCTGTATATTCTGGGCATGTGCTATTTGCACATATGTATATATTTTTAAAATCTTAATGTTAAAATAGAGGGACTCATTAGGATAGGGGTGGGTGGTTGCAAACCTAGATAAGAAAGTAGAACAAAAATGTGCTTAGCACATCAACATGATAGTCAGGAGAATGAGGGACGTCTGGTTAGGTTGAAAGTGCAGCTTGATTCGGGCAGCCTTCCCTCCCTTCTGTTTGTCATTTTAAGCTTTTTTGACTGCGAATCAACACCCCGAGACCTCGGGAGGCTTGGCTTGACTGCACCCTCCTGAGCAAGTGTCACGTCTGGGAAACACACACAAAAGCTCCTTTGTCTTTGTTTCTCATTGCTGGGGTTGGCTGTGCTTGGGGGTGCCTCACTCCCAGCTACACTGATGAGAACATGCCTGTCTCGGGGCTGTACAGACGGCCTGGGCCCACATCCTGTAGGGAGAGAGAGCCAGATGCTGGCTGTGAGGAGAGCCCCCCCAGCCCCGGAGGCCCTTGGGGGTGAGGGGGATGTATTTACCTTTTCATCTCCCCAGATTTTCACCAAGTAAATTGCTGCAATGGAACATAATTGCTTTTCATTTTATTTTTAAAAATTGCTGCCAAGGCAGTCTGCCGGCCTCCTGAAGTCAGCAAAAATCTGAGAATACTTACTCCAAGGGAGTATTTTTAAAACTTGGGTTTGAAAAATGATTTACCCTCGACGATCAGCAGGTCGAGGATCAACAGATCACGGTGACTTGGTTGCACCTTAGTCACAGAGATTCACAAAGCTCATCGCTTCGTTCTTTCAGGTCTTTGCTCAAATGCTACCTCCTGAGATGACTCACCTCTGACCTCAGTCAGGCTGTCTAAAACAGCACCTCCTTCTGTCAGCTTTGCTGGATGTGTCTTTTTTTTTACCCCAGGTACTAATCCCACCTGGCATTATGTTATTTCTTTATTCACCTGTTTACTATCTCCTCCACTGGAATGCATGCATGTGAGGGCAGGTACTTTATTCTATATATTGCTGTGCACCCTCCCCTCCCCCCCACTTAGAACCAGGTCAGGCACATAGGAGGTGTCTGATAAATTCCTGACGAATGAATAGGTGAATAAATGAGAAGGATGTGAAAGTCTTTTGTAACATGGAAGATGCCGTGGACACTCTCCAGCTCACCACCAATGTTGTCTGGGCCCTGCATCACAGATGAGTCAACTGCTCCTTAGCTCCTATAGCTCCTAGAATACCAGTAGTATCTATAAAGGGATTGAACCTCAATGCTAGAAGGTTCAGGAGGCCTTGATTTTCCCTTGGTGGGGAGGACAGGATTCCAAGCTATGGGCTGCTCTGTTATGCATCTGCTACCTGGGCAGCTTCCACAATCTCACTGGGCTGGACTCTCTGGTATTGCAAACTAACCTCAGTGCTCCTGAAACAAAGATGGTGACAGCAGTCACCCACGGAGCTGGATACTTTGAGAATGGAAGACGTCCTACTGAGGAACAGGGGAGTCTTCTCCATGGAAGACTCAGAATCCCTCAACCCCTATGGTCTCCCTTTCTTTTCTTCCCAGTCATTCTTGGAACTTTGGGGATGGGCATCCTCTACTTGCAGCAAAGGGAGAGCCATGCACACGAAGGCTACATGGTGAAACACCACTCTGAACCACTTAATTGGCTGTTTCTGAAAACAGAAAGTGTTTTTTCTCCCTTGGGGCAAATCTACACCCTGCTGTTTGGGGTTCAATTGCAAAATACCATGTTTCTCAGAGTTTTTGCAGAGTACTCATAGCAACGACCTGCTAGAGAGTCATTTCTTTCTTGTGAACTTATTAAACACCTACTGTGTGCCAGGCACAGTGTGTTAGTCCATTTCTGTTGCTTATACCAGAATACCTGAAACTGGATAATTTATAAAGAAATGACACTTATTTCTTACAGTTTGGAGGCTGGGAAGTCCAAAGTCGAAGGAACACACTTGGTGAGGGCCTTGTTCTACAGCAACTCAGGGTGTCACATGGTGAGAATGGGCTGAGTGAGAGAGCACTAATCTTCTAACTCGCTCTCCATATAAAGCCATCAGCACCAAACCCATTACTCCATGAATGGATCAATCCATTCATGAGGGCACAGTCCTCACAATCTAATCACCTCTTAAAGGCCCTACCTTTCAAATACCATCATTGGATTTCCCACCCTTTAACAATGTTACAGTGGAGATCAAGTTTCCAGTACATGAACTTTTGGGGGATACTTTTAACTCATAACACACAGGGTATCCAGCAATGAACTAGATAAAGTCCCTGCCCTTACAGAATATCTTCAATGTGCCTAGTGGTAATTGTGGTTGAGTTTGGGAGAGAAGAAGAGCCAATTTGATACCCAAATCAATGATCATATTCTAGTATGATCATTGGTTTTCATAGGCTTTTTTTCCCCCAAAGACATGGTATCAGAATTTGAATTTTCTTCCCTTGGGAAACAATGGGTTGATTAAACTTGGCCCTTTATAAAACCACATTAAGTTATTTTGGATCGGGGGAGTGTTCTCCTGCCTGGAATCCATGGCCCTGCTCTTGTTGAGTCTGAGCTCCACTGAGCAAAGGTAAGAATGTTCTTGAGTGGACATTCAAATTATTTCAGCCTACCTACTTCCATTATGCTGAAAAGAATCTCTCAGGTCTCACCCAAGAGCTCCCCAATGATTAGAAGAGATGCTTGCAAACACTTGTAGACATGTTTGGAAAGATACCTGTAACATTGTTGGGGGCTTCGTGACTCCCAAAATACATCACCAAGAACCCTATGAATCTTGGTGTGACACCTGCAGCTGAGTGGGCTTGGGCAAGTTACATTACCCTTCCTACCTCCCCTTCATCATCTATCAAATGGATAAAATGATATTTATTACATAGGGCTTTTGTGGGAACTGAATGAGATACCATATGTAGAGTGTCCACTTCTGTGCCTGGTGTATAGTAAGTGTTCAATAAATTGTGATGATAAAAAAATGATGATGGTTATAATAGGGTAGATGAAGCAGATTTTGTTTACCTTACTTTAGGGATGGAGAAATTGGATCTCAGGTTATAATTTGGCCCAAGTGCAAGCATATAGGTGCAAGGGAGCTAAATCCAGGTCACTTTACCCATAACTGCCCTTTCCACTTCCCTTGTGTTTCCTACAACATCCCAGAATATAGGTGTTGGCAGGGAAAGGATGGGATCTTACTCCTACCCTCTCCATAGAGCTCTCCTTTCCCTCACATCTTTAGAAAATAAGAGGAGCTAAGGCTACCCACCCCGCCTCTGCCTGAGAGGCCCTCTACTCTTTACCCTCCCTACCAAATCTCAGCCCATTTCCCTTAGTCTCTCATTAGGGAGCCACTGTCTCCAAACACATCAAGTCTTTCAACATTTCCATATAGTTCAGTCTATACCACTTCTTGCAGATAATGAGTCCTCTACATTTAGTTCTCATCATCTTATTTCAGGGTTTCATTCGTTGGTTCTGTTTGCTGGTTCTCTTGCTGTTGTTGCTTCTGGTTGCTGTTGTTCTTTTCAAGTTGCAGAAACTCATCTCTCAGTCCATTGTATGAGGGAACTCCCACTTTTTAAGACAGGGACTGTGTCTTCCACATGTTGAGTGTTCCCTCTACAGCCCCTGACCTAGAGCTGGGCGTTAGTTTCCATCATAGGTTGGAGAGAAGAGATGGATTGGTAGAAAAACCCTACAAGTAGCAAGGAATCTTCAAGACATCATCTCCTCTTATCTTCTTATGGCCCATGCTCTTTTCCTGACTTCAGGGTAGATGAAGTTGGGAGCTGCTTGTAGGTGTAGGATTATTGGACAGAGGGGGGTTCTCTCTATCCAGGTAGGTCAACATGGGGTGCTATCCAGAGGCCATCCATGGAAATCTACAACTGAGAGAAACCTAGCTATAAGAGTGAGAGTTAGCAGGCCAGTTTCTGAACTGCCCACCAATGCTGGAGTGGTGGGGCTGGGTCTATCTCAATCTTATCCTGCTTGGATATCTAAGCTCACATGCAGCCCTGGCTTCCTGGTATTGTCACAAGCTTTCCAAGGACACAACGAGATTTTCCAGGGCTTTCTCAATGTCTTCCCCATGGTATTTATAGGGTGGTTTTCCTCTTGACTCCTAAAAAGGCATAAATAAAGCTTTTTATTTTAAAGGGGAAGCCTGTTTACTGTAATTAGATATTTAAAGACCCTCATTAGTCGTCTTTGCTGGGCCTAATACTCAGCAGTATCAAAATGAGGGGCTTTCAGGTTTGTCCGCCTCCTCCTTCTCTCTCAGCTTTGTTCTTTGAGGATTTCTATTTGTATTTATCCTCAGCCCTTGAGCCTATGACCATACTCTTGACCTAATGAAGTCCCATTAGTTTCTCTCTGCAGATGAAAAAAATACATATTTTTTTTCCAGTTAGAAAAGGTTAAGAAACAGTCGGACCACCCAGCAGAGTGAATGCACAGCTCGCCCAGCTATGCAATTATCCAGAAATAACCCATTTCCATTTGCAAGAGTAGACTGCATTTAAATAAGCATTCTCTCCAAATAAACTTTCATTAAGTCAGATTTCTCTATAGTGTGCATGCTTAATGAATGCGTGTGTGCCTGTGCGCGGTATAGAACATTTACCTCCTCACTTAGTTTTGGGAGCATGAGAGAAGTGGGAACATAATGAGATAAGTGAACACATTTTGGCAGACACCATTGATTTAACAAAGGGAACCCTGGAATGTGCTTCTAAGTTAAGCTCATTGGGGTCGCTAAGATATCTGAGCTGCTGAAGAAATGGCTGCGAAAATTTCATGGGGTGCTATGGCTTTTTTCTTTTACATTTTATTAGAAACTCTGGTTTCCACATGCCATCTCTGTTTAGACCCCTTTACAATCCTTGCTCCTCACCATACTCCTGACATCCTCAGGAAGTGGTATGTAACTGACACAGAATGTAGCTATAGGCGAAAAACACCGAATACTGTGTTTCTAGTGTTTTCAGCCCCAATGAAATACCGGCATGGATCCTGTTTGAAAGCTACCAGGTGGTAGCATTTATTATGGCTGAAACTCTGTATTGTTGCCAAAATCTGCTCTTCTGTGCATTCCTCTTGTGTAGAATTGACTGCCTGCTGGAGAGGAAGCAGATGATTCTGGACCCAGCCCACGTGGGTGCTGATGAAACGGGGGGTCAGGCCATTCTCTGCTGCGCCCCAGGCTGCATTATTAAAAAATGACTTTGGTTGTGTCCAAATGGAGCCACTCTCCATGGGACATTGGTATGAAATGCCTGGATGAGGAGCTGGACCACATTGACCACCTCTATTGTTGGGTTTTTTTCATAACCCATTGTACTTAAATGTGTTACATTTTCAAAGGAATGAAAAATTAGGAAAGCCAGAGAGCGGGATAGAAATGAGGTGGGAAGGAAAGAAAGACCACTGTAGTGTGGTGGCCTTAAAGAGGGAGGGAACATTTCTAGGGCTACAAAGCGGAGTGGGGAGTAGAGAGGGAGGGCGGGAGAGGTTGGGGATAATTGGGTGGGGACACAGGGTACACATGTAATTTCCGGTAATGGGTATGACCCCTGTATGAATCTGGCCCTCAAATCATGGGCACGAGGTGTGACAATTAGCTTTGTATCTCATGAATATTCTTAATAAAATAAAATAAAGAAAACAGATTTGGAAATTCAAGCCATAAAAAAACAAACAAAAAAAGAAAAGAGGTGAGTTGCCTTAGGTTCCACTAAGGAGTCTCAAACAGTTATGTCAGCAGAAGGCCTTGTTATAAAACCTGCAAACCACCAAAAGGTCAAAAAGGAAAAAAAAAATGAGTCAATTAAATATTGATACAATAGGAGATAGAAGAGAGGTGAGTGACTGCATTTAAACCAGATCTTTTCAGTGGGAATCACCTTGTGAATGTGTTATGGGCTGATTGTGTCCCCTCAAAATTTATATTTTGAAGTCCCAACTTTAAGCACCTTAGAACCTGACCTTATTTGGAGATAAGGTCCTTAAAGGGGTAATCAAGTAAAAATGAGGTCATTAGGGTGGGCCCTAATTCAATGTGACTGGTATCCTTAGAAGAGGGAGAAATGGGGACACAAACACACACAGAGGGAAGACCATGTAAAGACATAGGGAGAAGACGGCATTTATAAGCCAAGGAGAGGAGCCTGGAATGGATCCTTCCCCTAAAGCCCTCAAAAGGAGCCAAACCTGCCGACACCCCAGTCTTGGACTTCTGACCTCCAGAACTGTGAGATAATAGATTCCTGTTGTTTAAGCTCTCCAGTTTGTGGTACTTTGTTATGCCAGCCCTAGCAAACTAATGCAGAAAGGGAGCAGCAAGGATATCTTGGAAGAAAATCAGGCTGTGAGTATACCTGTGCTCCAGACGCTTGTTCTCCTCTGGCTTAGAGGGACATGCAGAATCTGGGGCCCCTCCTAGACCTACTGAGTCAGAAACTGCGCTTGTTAAGGGGATCCCCCAGTGATCCATCTGCGCATTAAGGTTCTGAGAAGCTCTGACCTGGAGGGATTCTCCTCCTGAGAAGGGAGTCAGGGTGAGCTCTGTATATACCTGAGAAGTCAAGTCTATTCTAATTAAACCAGTAGCTGGTAACCATTGTGTCTCTCAAGAAAAAGCATTTCACTTTGAGATCAGGCCAGTGGAGATGTTTGATGTGAAATTTACTTCTTGCTCTGTATGTTGTAGGTGTATTTCTCTGTGTGTGTATGTGTGTGTGTGTGTGTGTGTATTAATGTTTGAGTAATGACATAGTTCTTATTTTGTGTCAGTGTCAGTTCAATCAGTAGGGTGTCTTTGAAAAAGTCTAGTTTGTAGAATAAGAATAGTGAATTTGTGGGGTAAGGACTCACCTGGTACCACAAGAACAAACTGCCTAATATTAGCCTAGTGGAAAATAGCCAGACTCACTGGCAGGTTCGCTAAAGTAGAGTCTGTGGACCACCTCTTGCAAAATTCCCCTGTGAGTGTCTCAGAAATACAGATTCCTAGGCCCCACTCCCAACCCACTGACTTGAGGCCCCCGAATCTTCATGCTTTAGCACAATCTTCAGGTATATTTTATGAACCCTCGAGTTTGAGAATCACCTCTCCATTGGGTTGACTCAAAAATTCAACCCAGTTACATGACAATAAACCCTATGAGAGAATGAATAATGAGTCATTCGTCCTGTAGTATAAATTAGTGTATCTGCAAATATTTATTAATGGCTGATATGGACAAGTGAGTCAGAAGGATGCTGGTCACTGATCTGTTCTCAAAGAAATCAGCAGCTAGGAGGAATATGGGGGAAAGAACAGTTTGGACCAAAAACAGCTGAGAAAAATAGATTTGAGTGATGAACCACTATCTCTGTCTTTAATGGAGCTTACATTCTGACTGGGGGAGACACACACCAGGTAACAGCATGGTAGAAAGAAATGAGTGCTGAGGGCAAAGCAAAGAAAAAGTATTGTTGGTTGCAATTTTAAATAAGAGGATAAGAGTGGGCCATTAAGATGAGGGAGTTAGTTTTGGAGGAAGAATGTTGTAGGCAGAGGGAGCAGACTGTGCAAAGGTCCTGAGGCTGGAGCATACTTGGTGTGTTCAAGGAAGCCATTTGGCTGGAAGGAAATGAAGAAGAGTGGAAAGAGGAGATGAGGTTGGAGAGGGGAGGGCATGTGGGCCTTCTGTGGAGCACTGTCAGGACTTCAGCTTACAATGAAGGACATGGAACACCTTGGAGCCTTTTGAGCAGAGGAGGAGTATGTTGTGGCTTAGGTTTCAGCAGCGTGACTACAGCTTCTATGCTGAGAACAGACTTCAGGGGGCAGGTGTGGAAGCAGGGAGAACAGTGAAGAGGTTATGACAATAATTAAATGTAAAACTTTATAAAGCACATACAGAAAGACGTGACAGGTCTTCTTATCCTGCTGCAGCTTACTTCTCAGTGGTAGGTATCCTTAACGTTTTCATGAGCAGACTTCTAGATTATGTCCATGTTCATGCAAACACACATACACAAATACACGAATATACACACATACATAACATATATAAACATACTTTTTTTACATAAATGAGATCATACTGAACGTATTACTCCATAGCAGACATTTTTATTCAGTACATCACATATTCTATGTCCTAGCTTATTCCAGGACTATTCTATTCCTAGCTGCTTATTTTTTCATAATGTGAATGTATCACAGTTGCTATATTAGTTCTTTATTGATGGACATTTAGGATATTTTCTGTTTATTTTCTTCCATTGTGAACAATGCAATGGGACATTTTTGCAATGTCTATTTTTGTGCACTTGAGCAAGTATGTGCATGGCATTATTTCTGAGAAATAGAATTGGCAAATTGAAGGGCATATGTGTTTTCATATTTTAACAGATACCTGCCATGTCGCCCTGCACACAGGTTGCAGTAATTTACATTCCCACCAGCAGTGTGATATCTGCTTTATGTGTAGGATTTTATGGTTTACAAAGCCCTTTAACATGCATCCTTAGTTGGCCTGTGAGGGAGGGAGAGCAGTAGGTTTATCCCCATAATGTAGATGAGTAAACTGAGGCACAGAATGAGGGCTTGGGATAGAGAGAAGAGAAAGGTTCAGACAAACAGATCAACATCACTTTTCTGTTTCTGGATTAATCATACATTGGTTTCTTTTGACATTTCCATGTTAGTGGAAATACTTGATTGTGTCATTTATTATGGCATATGAGTTGATGTTTTGATTTCACATAGATTTTTTATAAATTATTTGCACAGAAGTGGTATTATAAACACACACACATGCGTGCACATACATGTAATACCTATACATATTTCAATAAATATCAACTCCTCTCTGGTTCTCTTCTATCTCTTTCTACAGAGAGAAGTTATGCAACTTTCCAACATAACCCAGCAAGTGGTAGATATGAACAACTAAGCAATTAATTTCTTTCATCATTAGTTTAGTAGTTGCCATTCTATAAACATTTACAAAGTTACTACTATGTGTCAGGGCTTTAAGATATATCAGTGAAATTTTCTTTCCTTTATGCCACAGAATTTAAATTTTATTTTAAGAATAACATCCCCTTGAATTGTACCCCCAACCAAATCTATCACAAAAATGGAAAATCTGCAAAGTGGTTATAAAGTCATGGTGCATATGGCTTGATCCTTGTGTGGTGGTGTGGACAAAAGAACACAGTCCACACCCTCGAATCAGCTCAAAGTAACTCACATCCTTTTCTGGGGCTTTCTGAGCTCCCCACAGGGGACGTAGCATCCCCAAATCCACCTGCTCCCCCAACTACTATAGCTGTTCCTAAACTTCTCTTTACCTAATCTCCCCCTTCTCCACCCATAATCCTCTTATTTCCCCTCTTATCTTCCAATTCTCCAGACCCAGTGTGTGTGTGTTTTAAAAATTTGTTTCACTGTACATGTTTGTGTGGTAGAGTTTGTTGTTTCAATACACACATATATTGTATAATGATCTAACCAGAACAGCTAGCATATCTATCCCCTAAACATTTATCATTTCTTTGTGGTTATAACATTTCAGATCCTCTTTTCTGGCTATCTTGAAATATACAATGCAATATTATTAGCTATTGTCACCCTAGGGCACCAAAACTTATTCTTCCTGTGTAACTGTAACTTTATAACTTTGTAACAGTCTACCAACCTTTCCCCGACCCCATCTCCCATCCCCTTCCTTTCCCTGCCTCTGGTAACCACTATTCTTCTATTTCTCTCTTTTTTTCCTCTCTTTTCAATTTTTTTTTTCTTAATTGACCCATGATACTTGTATATATTTTTGTGGTACTATATGATATTTGGTTACTTTCATAGTGTGTGCAATGATCATATCAGGGTGCTTTGTATATTCATTGCCTCAAACATTTGTCACTTCTTTGTGTCAGGAATATTTCCACTCGACTAGCTACTCGAAATTACCCAGTGCTTTGTTAACTGTAGTCTCCCTGTATTACTATAGAACCCTAGACCCTATTCTTCCTACCCCTCTACTATTTTGCAACCACTGACCACCCATCCCTCCTTTCCCTTCCCCCCACCAGTCTCTAGTAACCATTATTCTCCAGGCCCAATGTTATACCTGAGTCTTTTTGAAGTGGAGGTGGCAGAGGGTGGAGGGGCACTGCATTGGAGGGATGGATGCAGACCAAGCCAGCATTATTCAGAAGTCATGGAAAGCGAAAAATAAGCTGGAACATTCATGTATTCATAGTGTTTTGTCCCCCTCCAATTCCAAGTGATAAAAACAAAGTTGGCTTGTTTGTCCAGAGATCGGGTTCTGGAAGCAGGCCCACTGGGCCTGCCCAATGCCCACGAGGTCTGTTGATGATGCATTCTTCTATTTCCTTCCCTCTGGGCAGCTACAGGAACATGGCCTCAGTGTATGCTCAGGGCTCCCGGAAACAAAGGAATGAAAACCCTGGGTTTGCTGTTCTGCATCCTTAGAGCTGGCTAATTGAAGACACTGTATGCTGCAACTTCCAGAAACTTGAGGGTTTTGAGAGAACAAAGAGCTGGCAATGTCCAGATGAAAATAAAATGATTTCTATTGGAGAAACGCAGGCATCCATGGAGAAAGATTATTTGGGAACTGAGGGCCAGATAGTATTTCCCCATTTGGAGGTCTTGTTTCTTGACCTTGAGGTGCCCCTGTTCTTGTCTGGGATCCTGATTTTGGATCTCCAGGAGGAGCTGCAAGCTCTCCATCACCTGGCCCAGCCTTCAGGGCAAAGAACTCTTCAAGAGTCTGATGAATCTTAATAAAAAATGAAAATGGCTTTCCCCCTTTATTTTAATTAACATTATGTCTACATTTCTGGGGTAATGGATAATTAAGTGAGTTCCCTTGGCATCACAATGTTCTTGGAAATAATTTATGGTTTTGTTTCACTATGCAAAGGGCTGTTTGGGTTTGTGCTGAAGTTTTACCATAAATATTTCCGAAGAGTATTTGCCCATGATTTGTATTCATACGGCTGTGATACCGCATCTTGGGAAGTGTCTTATGAAGTATTTTCTCACAGGCCATATTTCCATTCTTTGCTTTCTTTTCAGGCACAGGGTCATTTTTAGAATATTTCACTCCTTTGACAGTATGAGATTATGGTCTCAGTTTTAACCCATGTTTATCTGTGTGAAATGTTGGTCTGAGACAGAATCTCACTGGACCTTCTGGGACAGGGCTTAAGTCTACTGTCTAAAAGGGAAATAGCAATAATAATAATGAGTCAACATTTATGAAATGCCCACGAATATGTGCCAGACACTGGGCTAAAACATTTTACCTGCACTGTCCACATTCAGTCTTCATAATCAACCGAGGGGCTAGGTAGGTGCCACTATTATCATTCTTCGCTGACATCAAGCTAGAAAGTGGTAGAGCTGGGATTTGAACCCAGGCAGCCTTCCTTCACCCCCCGTGGTGCCCTGTGAGTACCTCATGCCATCCTTATGGAAATATCTGCAGGCATGGGGGTACATCAACTTTCTGTCCCCAGAACAATACCGCCCAGGAGATTTCTATGATGACAGAAATGTTCTGTATCAGTGCTGTCTAATACAGTGGCCACTCGCCATGGATGGCCATGGAGCATGTGAAATATGGCTTCGAGCGACTGTGGAACCAGATTTTAAATTTAATTTAAATTTAACTACTTTAAGGTTAAGCAGCCATGTGTGGTTTTTGGCCACTGTATTGGACAGCACAGTTCTGGAGCTAACTGCCTACTTTTGTGCAGTGATGCTCTGACCTCATTTATTGCTGCTGTATCAAATTACTCAAACTTCGTGATTTAAACAACACAAATTTATTATCTTACAGTTCTGGAATTCAGAAGTCCTAAAATCAAGGTGTTGACAGGGTTGTGTTCCTTCTGGAGGCTCCACAGGAGAATGTATTTTGTTGCCTTTTCCAGCTGCTGGAGTCTACCTATATTCCTTGGCTTGCAGTCCCTTCCTCTATCTTCATAGTAAGCAGCAGAGCATTCTCAAATCTCTCTCTGATTCCTACCTTCCTGCCCTTTCTTAAGGGAACCTTGTAATTACATTGGCCCACGTGGATAATTCAGGGAAATCACCCCATCTCAAGAACCTTCACTTAATCACACCTACAAAGTCTCTTTTGCCACATAAGGTAACATATTCACATAAAACTCTGGGGATTAGGACCAGGACATCTTGGGAAGGGGTATTATTTAGCCTTCTGTATCACCCACATTTCCTTGTGATGGTGTCATTTGGAGATTAAGTGCATAGGAACTGAAGGTGCACTGACTCTAATGCAAATCTCATATTTGTCTCTTACTCCCTGTGTAACCTGGCAGGTTACTTAACCTGAGTCTCACTTAACTTATCTTTAAAAGGGGCGTGATGTTAATACCAGACCGGTAGGGTTGTTATGAGAATTAAATAAGGTGATGAGGAACAGTGCTTAGCACAGAGGAAGAAACACAATAAACACTCAGATTGTTAGAGGCTCCTTCTTCAACTCAGTTTTCATTATTATTTGGTGCAATGGTATGGCCTCACTCTCCTAGTGAGCTCCTTTAAAAAATATGCCCTGGGGTCAAAGAAATATAGAGATGATGAGAACCACGATCATAAATAGTAATCACTTCTATTTAAATTCCTTTTTCAAGGGTTTTCTTGTATTTCATTTATTCTTTATAACTACCCTTTGAAGTAGGCAGTAGCATTCTCATTCTGTGGAGTAGAAAAAAAAATGTGCAGGAGCATTCAGATACTTGCTCAGAACTACAGAGCTATCGGAGAGCAGAGATAGGACCCACACTTCTCTGCTGGTTCCAAAATCGATGCTCCTTCCACGTGTTCACACTTGCCTTCCTCTTCATGGTGAAGAAAAGAAAGAGAAAGGTCTATGGCTTTGCGCATGGGGTAGAAAGGTAAATTGAGGAAGGTGGGGAGGAATGGCAATAATGTCTTGGTTGAGAGTTAGGGTTTCAGAGTCATTCATGTATTTTAAGACTGAAAGTTTCAAGAGCTTCCTTGACACCTTGGAGCCTCACAGGGCCCCAAAGTTCTAACCATGAGTTACCTTAATCTCACCAGATTTCCTCCCCCCTCCCAGAAGGAAAGGCTGCCCATTTGGCTAGTTTCCTTATCACCTATACCAGCTTCACTCCCTGGTTCTTCACCTGATCCTCAACCTAATGAACTTCACCTCCCTGCCAGATCATGGAATTATTCAAACAAACCAATTATATCCTCTAGCAGGAACCAGGGAGCATCTCACCCTCTTGTCACTACAAAGACTGTTTCCCACAGCCCCTGTTGGCTCCCTCTGCTCTGGCTGCAACTCCCACATGGACCTGCATAGTGTGCAGTGTCTGCCTCTCCTGGGCTGCGAATATTTGTGACTAATAAACTATGTTGAGCACATCTGTTAATTGTCAGGTGTTGTGTGTTTGGCCATCTTGTACTATTTAGGGTGGAGAAATAGGAGGTGATCAGAACAATCTTTCTGAGTTTGAGTTCTAATTCTCTCCACTCAGTTACTGTGTAATCTCAGACAAAAGTTACATGCCTTCTGGATGCCTCTGTTTCTTCATCTTGAAAATGGGGTTTTATTGGTATCTACCTGATATGATTCATATAAAAGTTAAACATAATTCATGTTCATGTGTTTGGCATATAAAGCACTCAACAACCTTTCTCATTCATTCATTCAACACATGTATATTAAGTGCTCATTGCTTTGTGGGGATGAGCCAACCTATTATCAGAAAATTCTAGCCTCCAAATTATGACTTTAGTGGACCATGCCATCAATGACTACCTGGACATGAACTCAAGATATTTTAATGACAAATTTAAGGTGAATTTAAAAATAAATTACATGCCTACTTTTCAAGAAACGAAAGCATTCCACCTTCCCTTCCTCCCCTACACTGGGTGCAAACCCTTCTGGGCCTGGTCTCTGCAAGTTTCTCCCTCTCAACAGCTCAATTTATCTTGAGTTTAAATTGTGAGAAGTTAAGACACACACAGTTGCTAAACTTCCAAAGTCAAGCTTTGCCCACCCCTGAATTTTCAACCCAGCACAAAAGCATTTTCATTAGATGATCACCCAACCTGTAGCCGGTGCTACACAATTTCATTCAGCACATAAAAATGTATTTCTTTCTTACTGCATTATATTACACTACTCATTGAGCCATTTATCATGTAGTGTGGAGCCCAAGCTCTGTTTTATTGAAACTGAAGAATCAAATATCCATGTAGCCACATATCTCTACATCTCTGCAGGTACTTTTTTGGAGAGAGTTGTTTCTTATGAATGTTGACAAGCTAAGCAGTCTTCCCTCTCCATCCTCCTGGATTTAGTGTAGATTCTATTAAAAATCCATCAAGGGGAGTTATTCCTATAGAAGGGACCCTCCTCCCCTCAAGTGGGATGACAGGATTATATTGCTCCAGCACTTGGCATTGAATGCAGGATATATATTATAGTAATTAAGGGTTCTGGCACCAGAGGCAGCCAGATCTGAGTTCAAATCCCAGCTCTCTACTTTCCCACAATGTGACCTTGAGTTTGTTTTGTAACCTTCCTGATCGTCAGTTCTTCCACTTGTAGAATAAATGGAGATGATAATGGTACTGATCTCAGACAGTTGTTAAAAATAATAAATGAGCTAAAATAGGTGTGAGAGTACTTAAAAACTTCATAGAAAAATGGAATTAAAAGATAATACAAATCTTTCCATAAACATTCTAAAGACCCTTTGTACATTTAAAAAAATACTGGGTCCCTTATAAACATGTTAGCTATTATTTCTAATTTTCTTTCATACCTTGCTATCGTCCTCTAATTCCTTCTGTGAAAGGGAAGGATAGAGTGGATGAGAATTTTATTCATTTGTTCATTCATTCATTCATCCACCCAACATTTATTATGTGCCTAGTATGTATCACATATTATACTAGGGATTGGAAGTGAAAATACTAAGATGAAATCAAAACATCATGTCATACACCATAAATATATGCCATGTTTATTCATCAATTTAATAAATAAATAAATTTCTTCCATTTAAAACAATTAAAAGAGAGAGAAAGCCCTAGCATTCAAAATACTGAGTTTACTGGGCAGACAGACATTTACACAGGCAAAATAAGCTGACTCCGGCCCTGCTTCGCATCCTATTCCATAATCTGACATGCTCTCAAAAGGCATGCTCTCAGCTTCTGGAATTCCACTGTTAAATCACTTGAGTGCAATATGTACTAATAGGCAGCTCCTGAGAGGAGGAGAGGAGTCACGGTTTAAGTTCAGGTTACCCACTTAACCTTGAGCAAGTCACTTTTTGGCTTTCTCCTCTTTAAAACCGAGAACCTACGCTACCTGCACAGTCAACCACACAGAGCAGAATCTATTGCATCTAGAAAGTACTTTGTAAACTCCAAAGTGACAATTCTGATGTGACAAGCAGAACACCCTCACTGGGTCCCGCTGGGAAAGGCGGAAGATGTGATAAAACAGGTTACAACCCTGGCAGGTATTTTTGTCACTGTCTGTTAAACTTGGGTTTGGCAACTTTTAAAACCCTTCTCCTAGATTCTAAAACTAGGTCTTTAAGGGAACCTGTGAGACAAGCTGTCAAACTGAAAAGTTCTGTAAAGTTAAGGAAGTGAAGAGGTAGGTGCTTTGCTGATGCTTCTTGCCTAAAGATGAAAAAAAGGGGGGGGGGAGCATCTCTCTAAGTGGGGAAAATGAAATTATGCAGAGTTTAATTTGCTTGGAAGCCTAAGCTTTGTCTGTGGCCTCCTCCTCCTCTGGGATCGAAAACTACTTCTAGAGTTAGTTTCTTGATGGGTTGCTATTACAGGTCTGGGCAGGACTGGGCAGGGAAATTCCTTACTGTACAGTGTAGTAAGTAACTGAGCCCAATAAATGCCAGGAGCAGCCCCAACTCAGTCACTGTGACAACCTCAAAGACCCATACGTATTTACAAACGTTTTCTAGGGAAGGAACTGGAAAACTTTTTCTGTAAGGACCCAGATAGTAAATATTTTGAGTTTTGCTGGCCATGTGGACTCTATTGAAACCACATGACTCTGTGCTGTAGTGTGGAAGCAGACATAGACATGTAAACAAATGTGCATGGCTATGTGCCAATAAAACTTTATTTATAAAAACTGATGGCAGGCTTTAGTTGGCCTGTGTGTTGTACTCTGATCATTCCTGTTCTAGGGGCTTGTGCTACTCCATTGAAAATCCCTGTTCTAGAGGGAGAAAACTGGTCAAAGAATTGGGTGGTTGTCCTGCATGGCATTGATAATCAGAAAAACGCTGGCTTCTTCATGGAGAGATTGTCTTTGTTTGTGCGGCTATAAAAAAAAAAATACCTGAGACTGGGTAATTTATAAAGAACACTAGTTTATTTCTCACAGTTCTAGAAGCTGGGAGTCCAAGATCAAAGTACTGGCAGGTTCGGTGTTTGATGAGAGCCCAATCTCCATTTCCAAGCTGGTGCTTTGTTGCTGCGTCCTCCAGAGAGGAGAACTCTGTCCTCCCATGGTGGAAGGGATGGAAGGAGTGAAAAAGGGATGAGGTCTCCCACCAAGTCCCTTTATAATGGCATTAATCTATTCATGAGGGTGGAGCCCTTATGCCATAAACACCTCTCATTAGGCCCCACCTACCAATGCTGTTACACTGGAGATTAAGCTTCCAACATCTGAATTTGGGGAACACATTCAGACCATAGCAGGTAGAAGGAGGAAATGTCAAAATGGGAGGTTTTGTTTTGACTCTCCCTCCCCACCCAATCTTAGTCAGATTTCTCCAGAGAAACAGAACCAATAGATTAAATATACTCATACTTATATCATGAGAAATTGGAATACACAATTATGGAGGCTAAAAAGTCCCATAATCTGCCGTCTGTAAGCTGGAGACCCTGAAAAGCTGGTGGTATAATTCAGTCTGAGTTCAAAGGCCTGAGAACCAGGAAAGCTAAGGTTGTAAATCCCAGTGTGAGGGCAGGAGAAGATGAAATGAGATAACCCAGCTCAAGCAGTGATGCAGAAAAGAAGAAACATATTCCTCCTCCCTCTGCCTTTTAAGAATTGAATGATGCCCACCTGTATTGGGAAGAGCCATCTATTTTACTGAGTCTGCTGATTCAAATACTGTTCTCCTCCAGAAACACCCTCACAGACACACTCAGAAATAATGTTTAAACAAGTGTCTTGGCATTCTTTGATCCAGTTGACCCATAGATTAACTTTTAACCCCCCCTACTTATATATATTTTTAGTTGAGGAATACTTTATATGCAATAAATATATAATATGTATATAAAATTTATATACTATAAAATACACGGACCTCAAGGATACCATTTCAATGAGTTTTGGCAAAAATATAACTATGTAACCATCATCTCAATCTGTATATAGGACATTACCCTCCTCCTAGAAAGTATCTCATGCCCTTTGCTAATCTAGGTTGCCACAACCTGAGGCAACTGCTGCTCAGCTTTCTATCCCTATAGATTAGTTGTGCCTGGTTTTGTACTTCATATATTGGGATTATGTAGCTTATACATTTTCGTGCCTTGTTTTGACTGTTTCATTACATAAAAGTTGGATATCAACAATACTGTAGGAAAAATTGATAGAAAAAAATCACCCTAATCCTATCACCTGAGCATCACATCTGTTTTCGTCACGGTGAATTCTCCTCCAGGTATGGTCTATGTGTGCATATATTTTAACATAATCGTTTTCAAACTTTACAAACATTTTCCCTAGTGTTTTTTAAATTTAGTTTTTATTTATTTATTTTTATTTCACAATATCCCAGACACATTTCCCTTGTTTCTATGGGATTCCCTTAATAATTGTTTACTAGTTGTCAAAAATTCCAGCCTGCTGTTGTTCCCAAATTGACCAAAACTTGCTTCTATCATGGAGAGGGAGTAGAGCACAGGTGCATTCTCAGAAGGCTGACTCAGGTCTGTTTGGTTCTGTGCTGTGGTTGCTAATCTACAAAGTAGGAATCATGATGGGACTACTAAATGTTTGTGTCATATGTTGAAGCCAAATGACCAGTGTGATGGCATTAGAAGGTGAGACCTTTATAAGGTGATTAAATCATGGGTGTGCAGTCCCTATAAAAGGGATTCATGTCCTATAAAAGAGGCCTCAGAGAGATGCCTGCCCTTTCCACCATGTGAAGACTCAGCCACAACCCACCATCTATGAACCAGGCAGAGGGTCTTCACCAGATACTGAATCTACTGGCACCTGATCTTGGACTTCTCAGACTCCAGAACTGTGAGCAATAAATCTCTGTTGTTTATAAGCCACCCAGTATATGCAATTTATTACAGAAGTCCAAACGGGCTAAGACAGAGACCTACTTCATAGGGTCGTTGTTAGGATTCAGTGAGTTTCTCTGTGTTAAACACTCAGAACAATGCCTGGCATATTATCAGCACTAGCCACACGTTTACTTTCATTATTGTGCAGCTAATTTGTGGTCCAGTTTTTTGTAGATGATGGTGTTGCAGATATTAAGGACATACAATGTTTACTTTCTACTGAGTTATTTTCCTAAGATGTATTCCCAGGAGGAGTGTTAAAGAGATGGGACATTCTGTGGCCCTTGCTGCCTGATGTCTACCCTCCCGTGTTTTCTTCTCAGCTCATGGCACTGTCATTGTGCCCACTTCTCACTCTTGACAATCCTTCTCCCTTACCTCTCACATCCTGTATGTCATCAGGTTCTCTCTGTCCTTCTTGGACCTCTCTTCTCTCTTGGACAACAGGAAAAGCCAATCCCTTGTTGGCTAATGACTGCTCAGCCTTCAGATCTCAGCTTGGCACTTAGATCTGGGGGAAACCCATTCCTAACCTCCAAGTCTAGGTCAGGGGCTCCTTTCAGCTGTCCCTTGATACTTCCACTTGTCTGTTACTCATGCAGCACTTTTGTGACCATCACTAGGAAGGAACCTGTCTTTTTGTCCTCCTGAATCTTTCACACCTAGCTCAGTGTCTAGACACTCAGTACATATTTGTTAAAGGGGTAGATGAGATATTAATTGATTTCAAGAGAGTTGTACCAACTTATTCATCACCAGTGGTATCGGAGTATAATTTTACCTGCTAGCGTGACAGTATTGGGTGGTTCTGCTTTAGAAATGCTTTCACTAATTTCACTAGTTCGGTTAGTCCAAAACAATATCTCCAGATTATTTTAATTTGAATTTATTCAACTATTTGTAGGAAATGAACATTTTATTTTTTGAAAAAGGGGGCCAAGAGTTAAGGAGAAGAAGTCTAAGATGAGGCTCCAGATAGATTTCACTCTTTCCTCTTTATTCACTTATTTATGTGTTCAGTCAACAAACTACAAGTTCCAGGTTGTGTGCTAGGTTTTCCAGATTCAGGGATGAGTTAGACAACCCCCTTCCCACAGGGATGTCAAAGTCAAGCAAGGAAGTCAGGAATGTAATGAAATAATAGCAAGAGAGGGTAATGGGGGCCATGATAAAGAGATGGGCCATGTGTTGAGGCTTGTTTCAGACTTGAGAAGTTTCTGGACTGCCCTTATGTAGAGAGCAAAGCCTAGCTCCAGGGATTCCCTTATCCACCCCTGAGGAGCAATGGTCTGCATGGATATAAACCCCTCATTTTTTTCAAGATTTTCAACTGTCTTGTCCCTGCAATGAAGTTCAGTGTCCTTCACATGCCCAAACCTGGACATCATCTTTGACAAGTCTCCTCTCTCACTTGGCTGCACATATTCACTACACCCTTTCACCTTCAACCAGCTTCACATCAAACTCTTAGTGAGATGACCATGCAGGGTTGGTGTTCAGCCCCATCCGAGAACGGCAGGAGGGAAGGAATGGGAAGGGGTCAGAAAGGCAGAATGAAACCAGAGGAACTAGAAGCACTTCTCTCTGTGAAGAAGAACTTGTCATGACTATGCAGGGCCTTCCACTGGGAGAAAAGGGAACAAGTGAACACACCAAGGACACAGCCGTCTGGGACTGTGTTGTGTGGGACCTGCTTGTAAGGAATATCAGAGGTGGTCTCCAACACACACAGAAGCTCTTCCCAGTGAATTAGATGAAGACCAATGACTTTTCCTGACAATGTTCTGAGCAGGGAGTTTATACCCTAAGAGATCCCATGTCATCCTCTCTACAAATTGGTCAGCTGGACAGTAAGGTTACTGGAGTTTGCAGTTGGCTCACCCCATGCTCATCCGTATATAATATATAAACATGACTTCTATCCTCAAAGACTTGATGCTTTTGATGGGAAGACAGGATACATGACAGAGCAAAATATAAAATGATTATTAATTATATGTGAATACCGAAGAAGTGGAAGATAAGTGAGAGCTTGGTAGAAACGGTGGCAAAAAGACTGCACCTGGAAAGGGGCAGTGTGGCAAGATGGAAGGAACGGGGAGGGGAGCCCAGAGGAGGGTTCTGCCCCCAGCCAAGGGGTGCAGGGGGGAGTGAGCTTGGGACGCTCAAGGCTCAATGAGGATGATTTCCTGAGGGGATCCAGTAAAGGATGCACATTGGCAAGGGCTGATTTAAAGTTGGAAAGGAAGGATTATATTCAAACTCAGACACAGGACTTAGATGTTATGTGGTAGGACACTGGCTGTCTTTAAAAGAATTGGTAGAGACTAGAGAGACGCAGAGCTGGTCCCAAGACTGTCTGAGTCTGAGCTGCTGAAAAAGACATTTCCTATATCCCTGCTAGGAGGACAGCAAAAGAAACCCCATTGTCTTTGTCCATAGAATGGAATGATTATAATGATTGACATATAGAGGTGTTGGGAAGATTGTCTGTGAACTCTCCAGGTAGAGATTTGACTGTTCAAAGCATGACACTGGAGAATAACCTCTGACCACCCTGGAGGTCACTTCCAGGACTACAGCCTGGATCTCTGCAATTTGCCAGTAACTCATTATTTGCCCTAGATGGAGAGAAGAAATGATTGTATCAACCCTTCTGGTCACAACCTGATTTTTAAATTTCATTAACTGTTGTTCTCACTAGAGACATTTAGTGCAACAAACACATTTAAAAAAAAAAAAACAGTTGTGCCTTTCCACAAGAGCAAACAGAAACCTTATTTACCAAACTGCCAAGTTCATCAGTGAATGTGAGGTGCGTGCGCGCACACACACACACACACACACACACACACACACACACACACACACAGCATCCCAACAGCAATGTTGTCAGCAAGAGTCACATGCTTTTTGTTCCAACACCCACCTCCCAAATTATAAGGAAACATGACAAGGAAAAAGTATAAGAGCCTCCAGAAGCAATTGAGATCTGTGAAAAAACCCCAATCCATCTCACCCCCATATGGGGGGCTTTCCTGTGTCCCAGGAAAATAGAAGCCTCTTTCAACTCATCTCTCCCCGCCCACCAGGCATAGCAGAGGGCTGGCAGCCAACACTGTTAACGTCCAGCTGATTCTAATGTGACAGACAAGCCGTCCAAGGTAGCAGAAAGTTGGAGAGTCCTGGAATCCTTGTGTACAAATCCCTCCTGCTCCCTCCCTTTTTCTATCTCCCTCACGTAACACCGAGTAGGAAGGTATGTCTGTGTAAGGAGGATTCATCAAAATCTCTAATTAAATACATGGCAGCTGGTGAATTAAAGCATTTGTCTTAGCTCTGCCATCCTATAATACCTTATAATCCTGAGAGTCCAAAGTATGAATTAATTATAATTTCTATGAATCCAGGGAGCCAGCAGCATTGAGCAGGAAGGGGTGGTGTAGGAGAGGCTCTGACTGGTGACAATAAAAGCTTATGAAAAAGGGACAGAGCCATCATTATTTTTATTTAGAAGAAGCCTTAGGGAGGTTTACAAGCTTGAATATTTGTATATTTAGATATGAGTGTACGTGTGTGTGTGTGTGCATGTACATGTGCATATATTCAGTATCAAGTTTTAAGCTCTTACTACTGGGCATTTAACAGTACCAGTTTATTATTATTATTACTATTGGTAGTAGTAGTAGTAGTACTAATAGTATTTTACCACCTACTGAGAGCTTGTTATATGTTCTCTTTAGGCCAAGCTTCTTTCCCAGCCATATAGTATCTTGTTTAAGACTCATGACTATATATTATCTACAAAGTTAGTAACCTACTTCTACCAATGAGAAGATAGAAATTCACAAAGGTTAAATAATCCGCCAAAGTCTCCCACAGCTCTTAAGTGTCAGAGTCAGTTCTCAAATCCAAATCTAATCCCAGAAGGCCTCCTAACCAAAAGGCCAGACTTCCTGAGTTTACTGTGTGCCATGACTGGGTGCCCAGGTTATAGATTGAATAAGACATGATTCGTACCTTTAGGAAAGGAGCCTGCAGTTGAATGGGCTGTGCTAGCTAAGGCAATGCTGGCTGCATAACAGATAAATGTTCATGTCTCAGGGGATGAATGCAGGAAGAGTCTATTTCTCCCTGTGGGATGCATGGCTGTGGGCATGGAATGGGCACTCTGCCTCTTGCAGCTATCCAGGACCCAGGCTCCTACCACTCTGTGGCTTTTCCATCTTCAGCATTTGACCTTTCCAAACAGACTGAGGATCTCATATGGAGAATTTGTACAGGCCAGGCGTGATGGTTAATTTCAGGTGTCAACTTGACTAGATTAAGGAAAACCTGGAAACCTAGTAAAGCATTATTTTGGAGTGTGTCTATGAGGGTGTTTCCAGATGAGATTAGTACGTGAGCCTGAGTGGACTGGGTGGGAAGGATCTACCTTCAATATGGGTGGACAACATGCAATCCACTGGGGGCTCGGAGAGAACAAAGCCAGAGGATAAAGTGAATCTCTCACTCTGTTTCCACAAAGCTGGGATACACTCTTCTCTCCTGTCCATGGGCATTTAAACTTGAGACTCTTCAGTCTTTGGATTCCAGAACGTACACCAGTGGCACCCCAGGCTCTCAGGCCTTTGGCCTAGGACTGAGAACCACACCATCAGCTTCCTTGGTTCTGAGGCTTCCAGACTTGGCCTGAGCCATGCTACCAGCATCCGGTTCGCAGAAGGCCTATCCTAGCCTTCATAATTGTGTGAGCCAAGTCCCATAATAAATCCTCTTTCATATATCTGTATACGTATCCTACTGGTCCTGTCTCTCTGGAGAACCCTGACTAATCCAGCAGTTCTGGGAATGGTGATCAGCCCTTCTTAAACACATGCTCCATCTACCATAACTCAGTCCCACAGCCATGAGAGCTGGGAAGTGTGACCAGGAAGGGGACAAGAATGTCATGTATAGGGGAAAGTCTTGCCAGAAGGAGAAGACCCTGCATTTTCCAATGTTGAGGGTGCAGATTGGCTTTGTTTGTGTCTCCTTTTCCCTCAAGGTGGGGTAAGCACAGCCTTAAAAAAAAAATAAGAAAAGAAAAAAGGAAATGATAAAAAAAAAAAACCCAAACATAAAATGACTCACCATTCTCAGAAACACAGCACATGCAGTGAAATGAACTGATAACTCTGCTCTTCTCAGGGGTTTGGGTTGGATCCTAGCCCTACCAGAGGGAAAAACCATTTCTTGCCCTCCCTAAGCCTTGTCCCCCTCCAGATGAGATAGAGACAACAGCACCTGCTGCACAGGGCTGCTGGGAAAGTGGAAGATGGATAATGAATGTGGGATGCCTGTGGCAGGTGCATGCCCTGCACCACTGTGATCCTCTGTTGGCAGCAGGAGGCTGTTCCAAAGCTGCTGTAGCTGCTCTTGAGACCCTCTGTTGCTTTTGGGGATGTTGATAGTGGGTCTTTCTTTAAATTTTTCACATGCTGAGTTAGCTAGAAATAAATATCACATTGTAAATGTTCACCAAACTCTACAGCCAACAGTTTTCTTTCTTTTATTTTCTATTAACCTAAAATAATGTAGTTCTGATTTAAAAAATGACCACTGCAGTACTGTTAATAATTATATGATATGTTAGTCTCTTTCTGTTGCTTATATCAGAATACCTGAAACTGGGTAATTTGTAAGAAAATGAAATTTATTTCTTATAGTTTGGAGTCTGGGAAGTCCACAGTCCGGGGGATACATCTGGTGAGGGCCTTGTTGGTGGGTGGTGACTACAGCAACACAAGGTATCACATGGTGAGTGGTTGAGCAAGAGAGAGCTAACCTGCTCACTCGCTCTCCTTATAAAGCCATCAGAACCACGCCCATTACTCTTTGAATGGATCAATCCATTCACTAGGGCATAGTCCTCACAATCTAATCACCTCCTAAAGGCCCCAACTCTCAAATACCGTGAACTCTTAACACAGTTATAATGTAGATTCAGTTCCAATACATGAACCTTTGGGGGACACATTTAACCTGCAGCATATCATTTTAACAGACATCATTTGTTGAATGATGAATCATCAGGAGGCACTGTTTCAAGGCGTTTATATGCAGTATCCCTTTAATTCTCCAAACAACCCTGCAATCTGGGTACTGTTATTATCCCCACTTGGATATTAGCCAAGAGGGCTGGGTGTTGGTCTGTCTTTTTCACCTTTCCAATCTCAGTGCCCAGGACAGTGCCTGATAGGTAGTCAGCACTTGAAAGTTTGTGGGATGAACAGAACCAAAAGACTTACAGAAGTTATTTCACTTTCCCAAGGTCACACTAGAGTAAACAGAGCTGGGCCCAAATTCTGGTCTGTTTGGCCCTGGACTACATTCTGGAGAGTAGAAAGAGTTAGCAGAAAATCAGAGGTTTGATGTCAGTAAACAATCCAACAAACCTGTGATATGTTTGATTGATCTAACAATCTTTTGTTTGATTTCCACTTAACGGGACTTTGTTCTCTGGTAATAAAGAGGTAGAGAAATTGTTGCTGTTGCTATTGGTGGCTATTTGGAGAACAACCAATAAGATGACTTAGCCCACCAACTGGATTTTGTGGGGTTGCCCTGGGGCTTGGAGGTCCCCAGTACACCAGGGACTTTGAGAATGATGTCGGCTGGTCTCTGCCCCCACCCGGAGCCTGTCTTCTTGTCTATAAAGCAAGCACATTGGATAGGACCATTTCTGATTTCCTTACAGCTGGTTATTGTGTACAAGTGATTTAAAATCCTGGGACCCCAGTCTCAGGGTCTGTAAAATAGACCCTGGGGCAAGACCATTGTTGAAGAAGTGGCATGTATGTATTCCTGGCATGGAACAGCTTCTTTGTAAATGGTCAGTGCTGTTATTGTTTCTGTGCTTACCCTCTATAATCTGTTTTTAAGTTCTTTTGAAAATACCAGAGAGACAGTATCATAGTTATTTACACTTCACATTTTCTAAACCTCAGGCTATGTCCAGGTGCCTATAGAGGAGTCACAAATCCCCCAGGACTCCCTCTCTAAAGAGCTGATCTCTGTTTTCTCTGAATTTGCATTTCAGCCTCTGGGAAATGCTTAGAAGAGCCTGGAGCTCAGCCCTGGTGTGGCCCTGTGTGCTGATGGCTCCTTTTGCTGGCCAAAGGTAGCCCTAGCTGGTTTACTTCTGCAGTGGCTGGCCTCCGAAAGTCAGCTTAACCGTGTTTGTTTCTGTCTTTCCTTGTTTTGTCAACATGCCATTGAGAAGGAAATGCAAACCTGAGCCTTGATTAGACATCTCCCTTGGTGCAGATTTACCCTGATTTTCAATTCAGCATGTTGGCATAGGTGCTGGGGCACAGGTCTTGTGCCTCTTAGTGGTCCAGGAAGCCGATTGGCACCGGCCAGGGTCCTGAAACAGAAGTTTAGGCACAGGGACTATCACCTTTCTGAGAAGAGGTGGGGTGTTCCCCCACCCCTTTCCTCATTACTCAAGAATGATGCTCTGGAAATGCAACCAGGAACTCAGCAAATTGCCAGGGATGCTAGGCAGTCCCAGACTAGTCACCTAACTGGAAGAGTTCCCAGGTTTGGAGGGAACCTGGATCTCTGTGTGTGTGTGTGTGTGTGTGTGTGTGTGTGTGTGTGTGTGTGTGTGTGCGCGTGTGCATGTTTATGTATGCATGTACCTGTGTGCACGTGTGTGTGTGCATGTGTGTGTGTGCGCGTGCATGCGCACACAACTCACAAACTTCCTGGGGTACAGGAATCCAGGATTCTCTAGCCCTGACCCTCACATTACCAATCTGTGTGATCTTGGGTGAGCCATTTAACTTCTCTGAGCTTCCTTTAACCTCTCTGAGCGCCAATACTTCATAGCTATGTGACTTTGGGCATGTTTGGGAGAGTTGATGGGTAAGATCATGAAACTGTGGGGTCTTGACCAAACTTCTTAACTTCTGTGAACTTCAATTTTTCTCATAGATCCAGTCATTTGTGGTTAAGGGAATGAGCATTTGGAGTCTTAACCTTGGCATTCGATCTCAGCACATATGCAGTCTTGGGCATATGATTTAATCTCTCCGGGCTTCAGTGTCTTTATCTGTAAGATGAGCCTGGTACAATCTCTAGCTTGGGGTTATTCTGAGCATTGTATAAGAATGTGTAGAAAACACCTAAGACGCAGTTCTTTTTCCCCTTTCTTTTTCTTTCTCCTCCTCCTCTCCCTCCTTCATGGTCCTTTCCATCTTCACCTTTGCCTCCATCTTTGCTTCTTCCTTTACTCCTCCTCCTCCTCTCCCATCATCATTATCATCATTTACATCATGTCACTATAAGATAAAATTCAATGATGTACCTGAAAGTGCTGTGTCATCTATAAAATATTACAAACAACAATATATCCTTGACACCAGAGGTAGATTCACCTTATGTGAAACTCGATGTCAGTGTGTGTGTTCAGCCTTTTAGATTTGCTCAATGGAGGGACATAGCTGTCGGGCAGGTCAGGTGTTGCGTGTCAAGGCATGTGGTGAGCAAAATGAGTTTGCCTGTGGTCGGGGAACGCAGCCGGAGGTGTCGGGCAGCCCAGCAGGAGGGGAGCCAAGCAGAACACCTTAATGATGGCTTAAGAAACTTACAAATAAAGCTGAGGTTCCTAATGTTTAATTTCAAGTGACTGAACATTAACATTTAATTAACTCCTCACTGCTAAACCAATATTAAACCTAGGAAGAGGCTGGTGGTGTTTCTTATGTATTGGCAGCCAAGAGGCTGCCATCCTATCATGGCAACATTCAGAAGATGGACCCCCTTCCACCCTCCCCACCCCCGTCATGTAGGATTCCAGTCTACACATGTTATGTGAATCTTTTAGACACATATCCATTCTCATCTATCTGGTTCTTGCAATGAGAAGGAGAGTCATATGGAAACCAGTACCTTGGTCCAAACTCCAACTCTACCTCTCCCTAGTTGTAGGACTTTGAGCAAGTTAGTTAAATTATTTGAACCTTGGCTTCTCATCTGGAGAATGGGAAAGGTAGTTGTTACATTGTTTCCATAGGTCAGTGGCAAGGGTGTCAAAATACCTAACAGAAGACTCAATCTGTAGATGAGAAGACACAATTCTGCATCTTTCATTTCCCTCCTCTGTCCTTATCACTTTCTATGCCCAACTACACTGAGCTTCCCAGTTCCTATTAAGGACCAAGATCTGTTCCACCTTTTGGTCCTGAACATGTTGCTTCTTGGCCCGGAATCCTTTATTTCGTCCCAATCCCCTGGCCATTTTCTCTTGCAAATCTCAGCTCAGATACCATTTCTTTAAGAAGCCTTCTCTGGCCTTCTAGATAGATCAGTTTCCCTTATTACATGCCCATATCTCCCTCATTTCATATAACTTGAGCCTGGAAGATAAATGATTCCATTCTTCCCTTCTGCTTATGTCCAACAGAAAAGCATCTGCTTCCTTTCATTGCCTTCCAAAGCCATTAGAGCCTCACAATCCCTCTTGCATCCTCTAACAAGCTGGTTCTTTTGTTTACTTTACTAGTGACAGGACTGACAAAACTCACCACTTGCATCAATAATCCCCCCTTTTCAACGCCTTTGGCACTGTAGTTGGTTCTTCACATTTGCTTAGGGCTGAGCAAAGCATTGTCGATAGTCATAGAAGGGTATTGCAGTTCAGCTTGCAGGTTGGTGGGAGGAAGGAGTTATAGCTCTTTGTGAAGACACGGCTGGCCTTTGGTGAGCTATTGTGGGAGATCATAACCTGCTCAAGACTGGGGTCAGGAATGGTGAACCCTGACATCAAGGAATACACGTGCATCTGGGTCTAGGCTCTTAGATGCAAAGATATGGATCTGGAGGGAAGAGGATGCAGCCCACATGGGGTGGAATTTGGGAAACAGAACATGCAAACATGTCAGGGGAAAGAGGAAGCCTTTGCTACACCAAGGTCAAGAAGAGTGGCTCAGGGTTGGGTTGGCCAATCCTGCATCAGGACCATAATTAATCCACAATAATAGAGTGCCCACTTCGTCGTGGGTTCTGGGACAGTAGAAGAATGTACAATATGATCAATGGCCTTAAAAGTATTGTATGGGGTCAGAGACAGGAGGAGAAGTGGTGGTGGTAACATAGATTAGGTTTACAAGATGGGCTGGGGTGGGGTGGATCCCAGGATAAGGCACAGCTGTATCAGGTGGTGTCCTCTGTCCCTGATGATGAAGTAGACAACATGATGACAATAACAACGATAGCAACTCACCTTTCCCAGACACTAATTATGCTCTAGCTATGGTACCAAGTTCTTTACTTGTCAATGATTATATGATACTCTTACCCTATACAGAAAGCACTCACATTAACCACACTTCACAGAGGAATAAACTGAGGCACAGAGAGGTTAAGTAATTTGCCCATGGTCATCCAGCTAGCAAGAGGCAATGTCAAGATTTGAACTCAGCTCTGTGTAACTTCAGATCTGGTGCTTGCTCCCTCTGCTATCTTTTGCCTCTGTTTCCAGGTTAACCTGTGTATGACTGTCTCATCATTCATCCATTCACCACTATTCATTCACCTACTATTTACTCATTTGGCAATATTTATTGAACATCTATTACACGCTGAGCACTGTGCAAAGTCTCTGCCATTCCAGCGTTTACATTCTTGTGAACGGAAACAAAGGACAAACACATGTACACATAAAATAACTACAGAAGATTACAGAGATTAATAAGTGCCAAAAAGAACATTAAATGCTTTTTTTTTTTTTTTTTTTTTTTTTGGTCAAAGACTGGTTGATGTGGATGGTGGAGTCATCTTTGTTTAAGGAGGTCAGGGAGGGACTCTACAGTGGTGACATTTACTCTGAGACTTGAAGGACAGTAAGAACCAGTCATGTAAAAAGCCTGTGGAAGAACATTCTTATTTTCCCATCTCTCTTCATTACTTTTTGGGTCTTTAGCAGTAAAAGTCCTATGATGGGTTTTCATCAGTGGTGCAGACTTTCAGGATGTCTTTGGGGTGGGTGGTCTCAGCAGGTTTCTGTCTACACCCACGTCTTGGGACCCTCTGGTGGGTGCTCCTGAGAGGTTACTCCCTGCTGTTCTGTCTGTTCTTCCAATAATGAAAGATGTGTTTCCTTGTTGTCTTGGTCATATTTGGCTTCCAGACCCTTGTATAGATGGCTCCCCGGGGTGGTTCACATCTGGGTAGCTGGGGACCAATTATGATGCTATCCCCTTGCTTTATTCACTGCTGAGCTCAGCCATAAGCTGATGCAGAAAATCCTAAATCCAGTTAAGTGTTATTTGCTTGAAATATTTGAAAGAGCCAGCTTGGCCCATCTTCAAATATTTTGTTAGCTAATCAAAGCCAGATTGCGGTCAGAGGCCATATCTAAGTTTATTAGGAAAATTAATAGACCATTTAGATTTTATTGGAATTAAGCTAAAATACGATAAGCAGTCACACCAGCAGATAGTCATTAATTATTATACTGACCTGTGTGATGGGCTCATGATGAAATATTGACTTCTAGGTAAGTCATGAGGCCTTAGGACAAGCAGGACGAGGTCTGGAAGGATGCCCTCATTCCGTCTGCTTGAGGTTAACTGGATGGGACACAGTAGGAGAGGCTTTCAGTGAATATGCATCATTCATTCTCTCAAACAGTATTTATTGTGCACCTACTGTGTGTTAGGCCCGGGGAATATATACAGTAGACAGCTTGGGTTTGAATACTGGTTCCAATACTTCATAGCTGTCTGACTTTGGGCATGTCAATTAACCTCTCTGAGTCTCCATTTCCTCATCTGGAAAACAGGAATAAATACAATTATTTTTTTAAAATTTTATTTTCTCGATATACATTGTGGCTGATTATTGCTCCCCATCACCAAAACCTCCCTCCCTCCCTTCTCCCTCCCCCCCTCCCCCCCAACAATGTCCTTTCTGTTTGCTTGTCGTATCAACTTCAAGTAATTGTGGTTGTTATATCTTCTTCCCCCCCCCGGTTTTTTTCTTTTTTTTTTGTGAGTGTGTGTGTGTGTGTGTGTGTGTGTGTGTGTGTGTGAATTTATATATTAATTTTTAGCTCCCACCAATAAGTGAGAACATGAGGTATTTCTCTTTCTGTGCCTGACTTGTTTCACTTAATATAATTCTCTCGAGGTCCATCCATGTTGTTGCAAATGGCAGTATTTCATTCGTTTTTATAGCTGAGTAGTATTCCATGGTGTAGATGTACCAGGAAAAAATACAATTAATAGGGTTGTTGGGAGAAGGCATGAAAATGATATATGTGAAATGATTGACATGTAAATGTTGTGATGATTATCATTGTCATTAGCAATATACAAGGAGGACAGAGTTTTGCCCCGTAATAATTCTAACAACACATGACATTAAGTTGATCCTCCAAGCAGAGTTGGTTTCTCCCTGCTGTGTCCACCACATATCTTAGGGTCAGAGAAAGCTTTGTTGAGATGTTTGAGCTCAGTTCCAAAGAATGAAAGAGTTTTTTTCCCAGGTGGACACGGAAGAGATGGGACTTCCAAGTAGATGACATGGCACAGGCAAAGACATGGAGACTTCAAACAATCTGGCAATTTGTGGGACTTTAAATCATAGATGTTACAGGGAAGAGGGCGCCTCTATTAGACGTGTGTGGAATGTGACTTACAAAATCACTGTTCTATTTACTTTTTTAAAAAAACTTTTGCTAGGTGTTTTGTTTTGCCCTGTGGAAGCAAAAGGAAAGTCTTACATGTTGCCAGAGTCAAAAATTATCATATAGGGTTCTGAGCTGTGAGGTTCCTCCTGGATATCTGCTCTTTACCGGCACTAATCTCCTTCAGTGGCAGTGTGGGTGTGGCCTGGATATCCAGGCCACTGCCTGGGTCCGACAGGCCTAAATCAGGTCCAGCTCTGCCATTTGCTCCCTGTGAGACCTCAGGTGAGCCTCTCTGAACCGCAGATCCTTCATCTGCAAAAGGAAGGTTAGTAACAGCAACCTCATTGATCTGTGGACAAGATCACTGAAAAAAAATCAAACAAAATATATTGCTCTTTGCATAAAATTGGGTCTTACCTGTTCAACAAATGTTAGTTCACAAACTATAATATAGTATGTTTGATTTTTTAAAAATTAATTTAAAAAAAGTAGAAGAGTGTTGCTATCTATGGGTGTTCTGTTTCATATGCTAAATATTTACATCTGTCCTCAGAAAATGAATTTGTATTTCTCCAAAGATATATAGATTTCATGTTCCATTTCTCCTATTAAGTATATATTTGTCTATTATATACATAAGCATGTAAGTATATAGGTATATATGCTACAGATACATGAAGAGGAGAGAAATATATAAGCAGGGAGAGGTAGATACAGGAAACTATGAAATAAACCAGATTATTCCAGAAAAAGTAGGAAAAGTGCTAAGGACAGGGGCATCTGATTAACCCCATGGTGACACATGGTGCTGTAGTATTCTGAGTCCAGTGGTGTGTTGCCTAACTTTGGATTAGCCAAGAGAGCTAGAGGGGACTCGATCCTTTGGAGCATCCCCTTTCTCCTCCATAACCATGACTGTTACAGAGTAAAGTTAACCAGGCAAACAGAAGGAAAGAGCAAACTGGGGTGGTTCATCCTGTGGCCAGGACTTGAAAGATATGGGGTGGAGGGAGGGGAAGGTTGTGCTTTTGTGTTGTGAATAGTCTATGCCCCATCCCCCCATATGCCCTTGAACCCCGGCTGGGGCATGGGTAGAGGCAGGCCCCTTTGATGGATAATGGGAAAAACTCCAGAGGGCAAATAACCAGATGGCCACTGGCTTGTGGGATCAGAGGAAACAGTGGGGTTAAGTGATGTGACCCGGCGATGCAGGGCCTTATAGTGATGTATTACATAGTTTCATGGTAACTTTGAGTACAAACTACAGAAGGAAAAACAAATCCTTTCTACTGCTATTGCTACTGCTTTATTATTATTCCAGAGGGGAATTTCTGCTCTCACTTGGTCCTTGAATAGCAAACAGGGCAACTTGAAAACCCAAGCAAGGAAGACGTCCTGTTGCTGTTGGATCCCTTAGCTGGGCGAAAGTATAGACAGGCCTCTCTTCTGTTTGAATGAAGGAGGACAAGAAAGGCAAATCCCAGCGGGAAAGTGAGTTAATCGTTGAAAAATATCCTGTCACATAAGGACAAATAGAATCTGTTTTCTTAGACTTGATGTAGATTCATGGGAGGCTCCAAGAAGGAGACTTCCACACATGAGTGAGACGGAGAACAGGTTATTACGTGCTGGGGGCCGTCTGATTACAGGATCACCCATTTTGATAAAGACACAAATGAGTTAAAAATAGGCCCAGTCTGGGGTGTGACATAAGTGGACCTCTATGTTCCCAGGCACACATGTGGCAGAAATGCAGAGGGGTATTTTAATTAGATCCCTTTACCAGAACTCCTGACCTTCTGTGTAGCACATTAATGTATTTTACTAATTATAAATGCAATTAAAAAGTACTGAAATAAAATTAGGCTGATCTATCTAATTTACATTAAGCACTTTCAAATTATGCAGATTTTAAAGTCTCTCTCTCTCTCTCTCTCTCTCTCTGTCTTTTTTTTTCAAGTTGGGTTTCAGGGTAAAATTGTCTGTATTAAAACAGCTGGAAAACAACCTTGTAGGAAAACAAATTTCTTTTCTGTGATTATTCTCAGTGTGCGAGTTAATTTTCCAGGCAGTAATATACTTAGCTGGCATTGGGCAGGGACTGATAAAGTAGACGACATATGCATTTGGAAGCAGGCACAGGAACAGGGCTGCACGGGGGGATGAGTGTGGTTTGGTTACTGTGGGGAATGAGGTCGAAAGGCTAACTAGGCAAAAAAATACTGACGCGATGGTCGCGAAAACAAAAGGCGAGATGTAGTAGCAGGCACAATGTGCAGTTGATAGAGATAAACCATCTGGTGGGTTTATCCAGCAACACAGGGGTTTTTTTTATTCCTATGCTGACGGGCAGAGAGAGTGATCCGGGTGCCAAAATTACGGCCTAGCATCATTAAAAATCAGAACGTTCCATTTTGCTGGCTTTGGGAGTTATGTATGCAGAGCAGCTATACATTAGGTGAGGAAATGGAGCGTAAAGGAGACCGGATGCCTAGCGTTGGACATGCTTGCACCAGGGCTTGGCTGTTTGGGCTTTTCTGCTGGGGCTGGGGAGAGGACCGTTGTTCAACCTGGGTCTGTTGCAGACTGCGTGCACCTGGGGAGGAGACCTTGACAGGGCCTCTTTACAGATTAAATCTGATCCCCAGGTTCCTTGGAAGTAGAGGTTTAATAAGCTCCTCTCCAGAGTTGCACATAAGCTCCTTAAAATGTTCCTGGTGTGGTTTAACTCCCCTCACTCAATGCACTCAATTTTGTTTGCAACCCAAACTTTGCCCTTTAAGCTCCCCATCAAAAGGAAGCCTAAAATAATCCCCCCAAATTGGAGTTGTTGAGCTTGAGCAGGGAGAAGGTTTGGAAAGCCCTTTTCTCCTTTTTTTTTTTTTTTAAACTCTTTTTTTGACAATAAAGGAGTGTTTCCATCGGCAGTCAGGGAGTCGATCTTGCCTACTCTGACGTGGAGGCCAAGGTGTATGCTGCTAGCCTTTCCCATCATATTCCCAAAGGATGATTGGACTGTAGGATGCTCAGAAAGTGTAGGATGGATAACACAGCTCCTTGTATTCTGAGATCTACAGAGTTGAGGCCTTTGATAGGATAAAGTGATCCTTTCCCACCAGCCTCCACCACCACAAATTCTCCCAGAGAATACCCAGAAATGGAACTGCTTGTAATCCATGAAGAGAGACTATTGAGATCTTTCCCTCAAAGAAGAGCATATCTGGATCCATGTAGACAACCAGATGCTAAATCAGAGTTAGACCCTGTGGGTTTCTCTTCTATAAGGACTAGCCCAAGGAAGGCAGGAATTGATTGGATGGGAAGACAGCCATGGTTTCTCCACACACTTCATTTTATCCCTCCCCTTGATCAAAAATGCAAAAAACAAACAACAAAAACCACCTTATCACTTATGTTTTCCTTTTGCATTCACAATGCCCCCTGGCCACCTTGGCATCAAGCAAGTTTTCCATCACCCTTTTGGGCCTGGGCTTGGTATTTCACTGACAAACACAGCTCCAAGAGGTCCTTTGTCCTGTTTTTGGTCCTTTCTACTGGTTTTGAGAGGGATGTTGGAAGAGTGGTAGAGAAATAACAAGTGCTTTGGAAACAAAACCTGTGAATTCCGGTCCCAGCTCCCTCACTTGCTAGCTCTGAAACCTTCAGCAAGTTATTTTACTTCACCCAGCTTCATTTTCCTGATCTGTTTTTGAGAGTAATACTATTTTCTTTGTGCAGTTGTAGTAAACACTAACAGGAACTCATGGACATGAAGCCCATGTGTGAGGCCTCACATTCGTTCTCTGGCTCAGTGAATCACCACCATTTGTTGGGAATTCAGTAAGCACTTGATGAAATAGTGATGAATTCATAAAGTGATAGAATCCTGAAAATAGGATACTGAGCTGCTACTGTATTCAGGGCACCATATTAGGGATAAAGTGGGTATGCCAAGTTGAATATGATGTGCTAACGGCCTGCCTGATCCCTTGTCTAGGCTGTTATGCTCTACCATGATTATGTTGCTTTGGTTAAGGATTCACCACTTCAGAAAGTCTGCTTCTTTCCTCTCTTGGTCTTCTGCCTCATGTCTTATAGTTCGTGCCTTTTTGTATGTTGCTCTCCCTGCCTGGAATGGCCTTGCTCATTCCAACTCATGCTCTTGTCCATTTGTCAGACTCCTGTTCACACTTCAAAACCCAGCTTGGAGATTTACTCTGGAATGTCCTGCCTCAGCACTGCAGATGGTCTGCTGCTGCGTCCATTCTTCTCAGAGCCATCCTGCCCAAGTAGTTGTCTGTTTCTGTCTGTAGACTAAGAGCTCCTTGAAGTTAAGGGCCTGGGTCCAATTCATCCTAGTATCCTTCAGGACCAGCATGTTTCTAGAACTGAGCAATAGCTCAATAAATGCCAGTTAAGTGAAGAAATAAATGCATGAATTAATGGATAGATGGTTGGATAGATGGATGGAAAGAGAGAGAGATACGTGCAAACATTCATACATGAATGAATACATGGATGGATGGATGGATGGATAAATGGATGGATGGACAGACAAATGAATCAATACACAAGTTAATACATAAACTTGGTTTAATAGTGATAGTGATAGAGTCTTTGTCTGTAATCCAGAAGGACTTTATAAGTGAAATACCAAAACAGAGCTACCCTGTTCATTGATAATGTTTGGATCTTGAGGGCAACTTTGTAGGGAGTTCCTTGGGTACTTCATGAACAAATGTATCTGAGGACAAATGACCATGTCAATGTGCTGTGGATTCCAGGTATGGATTGCATTCCACCCAGACGGGGGAGGGAGAGCCTCCTCTATGTGTTCCATTGCCCCTCCCCACCCTGTTCTGTCCTCCCTTCCTCTCCTCTGTGTGCTGTGATAACCAAGTCCTAATTAATTATGGTGACCTTTCAGCAAGCTGGGCCTGGACACCAGGGTTTTCTCCGCAGTCATGGCTGCTGCCTGCCAAGCTCACCTCCCAGACAAACATACTTAGCAGGTGTTTTCCCCACATTAATAATTAGAATTGACACATTCTAAATGAGGCCCTCCTTGTTGTGCCGGGCAGCTCTGATGGATATGTGGAGGAATTGACGGCCCCTGAGAAATGTTTTTGCCATTACCAGCATTTCTCTGACAGGTTTTTAATAGTCCCACTAAAACTGCAGTACACTGGAAAATTTTGTAGATGAACTGCAAAGAGCTGCTGTGACTTGCAGGCTCTGGGGTGGAAAAATACAGTTTTGGGAACACTGAGTTGCCTGAATAATGGCACTCTTAGAAGAAGCTGATCTGGTGTTGAGTTGGGTTAAAGCTGGGGAGGGGACAGATTGGCCAGGGGTCTTTGGGGAGCCCTGGGCTGGGTTATGGGAAGCACTATGCAATGATTCATGTGAACTGTGAATAAAGCACGATGCTTGGCTCTGGCATGGAGGCTGGATTAAATTGCTAGATTAGAGAGGGTAGGCAGAATGGGTTCATTCACTTATTCATTTATTCATTCAAATATAAGCCCTTATTTACCTTGGGCTCACGTGTTACAAATATAAATTAGCCTCCATAAGTTCAAAATTCTATTAACTAATTTGTGGCCTTGGGCTATTTATGTAAATGTCAATTCCCTCATCTCCAACATGAAGCTATATTAATGCTTATTCTTTAGAACTGTAATTGAGGGATGAAGATCAAACACATAAGATTCTATATGGGTCAGGGTTCCTGACAGAAACAGATGACATATACTGATGGGAGTACTGAGAAGTTTGATGAAGGGATTATTTATCAAAAGGTTCCAGGAAACAAATATGAGAAGATGCATCATCCTGGGCTGGCAATGGTGGGGAGATTCTTCCACCCCTAGCCTTCAAGGGGAAGAGGGAGAGAGAGTCACTAGAACCCAGAGGACTGTAGGAGAGATTGCCTCACGAGGATGTGACCTTGAGTAGAAGGTCAAGCCGTAACCAACCTGTATTCTAGCAGAGAGAGTCAAAAGAATGAATATTCCCATCTCCCTCTCCTCCCATCCTGGTGATGTCTTCTGTTGCCCAAACTCAGTGGGGAAAGGGACCCATTAAAATGATCCCTAAAAGTCAGCCTTCCAGGGCACAAAATAGGATGGAGAAGGATGAAGAGTGAACCCCAGGGGGACACATGGGGAAATCTGCCCAGTGTAGATATCAGAATAGTGTTTGGCTCTTAGTGAGTCAATAAATGGAAGTGACCATGGGGTGTAAGAAGCTCACATCACCGCAGGTGAGAAGGGGATGGCTTGTATTATTTTTCTCATTTGACACCCAGGCTTAAGAGGACAGGATGGTCCCTCATGTCTCTTTGCTAGCACTGCTATGAGTCTAATGTGTGTCCCCAAATTGTCATGTATTGGAAACTTAATCTCCATGATAACAGTGTTAAGAGGGTGGGAAATCCTATTATGCTATTTGATTTGTTTGTTTGCTTGATTGTTTGTTTTGTGTGTGTGTGTGTGTGTGTGTGTGTGTGTGTGTGTGTGTGACCGGTAAGGGGGTCGTAACCCTAGGTGTAGTGTCGCCTGCACTGCGCTCAGCCAGTGAGCGTACTGGCCATCCCTACATAGGATCCGAACCTGCGGCCTGGGCGCTCCCAGCGCCGCACTCTCCCGAGTGAGCCATGGGGCCGGCCCTATTATGCTATTTGAAATGTGGCACATTTAAGAGGTGATTAGATTGTGAGGACTGTGCTCTTGTGAATGAACTGATCTATTCATGGAGTGATGGGTGTGGTTCTGATGGCTTTAAAAGGAGAGTGAGTGAGCAGATCAGCTCTCTCTTGCTCAGCCCATTCTCACCATGTGATACCCTGGTCAACATGAGACCGTGTAGAGAGTTCCCACCCAGGCAGAGGCCATCACCAGATGTGTTCTCTGGACTTTAGACTTCTGCTGGAACAGTGAGAAATAAATGTCATTTCTCTGTAAATTATCCAATTTCAGGTATTCTATTATAAGCAACAGAAATAATCTAATACATTAGCACACCTCCTTCCCCATTGTCTCCCGTTCTCTCATTTCCTCTCATTCTTCATAGGCTACCTGAGGGAGATTGTCTTAGTTCATTTGTCCTGCTATAACAGAATACTCGGGGCTGAGTAATTTATAAAAAACAGAAATTTATGTTCTCACAGTTCTGGAGGCTGTGAAGTCCAATATCAAAGCGTCTGGCAAGGGCCTTCTTGCTGCATCCTCACATGGCGGGAAAGTGAAAGAACTAAAAACAGGCCTGAGCCAGTTCCCTGCAGCCCTTTTATAAGGCACTAATCTAATCCCTTCATGAGGGCTCCACTTACCCAAAGCCCCTACCTCTTAAGACTACTGTGATGGGGATTAATTTTTAGCATGAATTTTGGAGGCTATGCTGTCATTCAAACCAAAGCAGAGGTGAGCAGGCGGCATGTCTGCTTTGCTTGCCAAGGGTTAAAATCAGGCCCTGAGAGTGAGACCAGCTAGCTGGAGTTCATTAAGGAATCGGGGCCTTGCCAGGAACTGTAGTCAGTGGGAGAGACGGGAGCTGAAAGCTAAACAAACCTGGTAATGCCCGGGGATAAGCTTCCCTAATTAGTACAGAGGTGGCTGCAGGATCATTGACGCTCTCAGCCCCACTCAGGCCTCTGAGATCCAACACGTCAGGGGCTCTTCTTACTTCCTGGCCCACTGATCCTTCCAAATGCTCTTTCTAAGCCTCTCAAAGCCACTTTCCCAAGCAGTCAGCCTTTTTGCCGGAGGGCCAGGACCCCCAAGAAGAGATGGAATGGACTGTTAGAGAAATATCTTTCCAAGGCCTGGGGGAGAAACTAAAGCTGCCCCCATCACCCACACCAGCAGGCATTGGTGACCACTGAGCCTGGCCCAGTGGGAATATCAGGTGTCCAGGTTGTGGTGTTACACATATGGGTTCAATCCTGGCTCCTCTGTTCATCTGCAGGGTGATGAGGACATGATTACTCAACTCCTCTGAACCTTCTTTTTCTTCTGAGAAATGCAAAGTGGGATGGTACCAGCCTCCTCATAGAGCCGCAGTGGCTGGGAAGACCACCATGGCCACCCACTTCCTTCCATTCATTGGGCCTGTGGAACCAGGTTGTGCCCTTTCCAGTCCTCAGTTTGGAGTTCCAGCTACTGGAGCACTTCTTCAAGCACTTCCTTCACCACTTTGCAGCATCCTGGGGAGTCCACAGGGCCAGGACCCCCTGTGAACTGGCTCCCTCCTGGGTCATCTCAGAAGCTGTCTGACAGCAGAAGGTAGAGCTGGGTTTCGGGACTGATTTCACTTACTAATAAAATGGGTCATTACCAAGCACATTGGCACAACCAGGAAATCAATTGGGTGCAAACCAGTTTGCTAAAAGGACTCGTTATAGCCTCCTTATAACTTAATTGAATAGGTAGCCACACAAGTGCATAAATAGGAATGAACAGAGTGGGGAGGGGACTGTCAGAACAGGAACTGATTCTGCAAGTTCTGGATTCTGAGAGGGAGTAAACTAAGGAGAAGTTTAGAGTCTAGACTAGTGGTTCTCAAATTTTAACAGGCTCAGGAATCACTTGGAGAACATGTTATAATTCAGACTCTGGTTTAAGTGGTCTGGGGTGGGGTCAGAGATTCTGAACTTCTAACAGGCTCCCAGGTGATACTGATGCTGCTGGCCTGGATTGTACTTTGAGGACCAAGGAGCTAGACCACTCAACATCTCCGGGAGTCACATCTGCCCAAGACAGCACAACCAGTGAAAAGTACATCTCATGTCATAAGCCTTATTTATGGACATCATGTCTGGGGTTACCCAGTCCATTTCTTCAGAATCCTCCTTCCTTCTTTCTGTGTCTCCTGAATACCTACTAGGATGCTGGTTCTACATCTGTATACTTAAAGGGTGTTATGGGCTAAATTGTTCCCCTCTCCTCAAAGTTATGTACTGAAGTCTGCTAGGGTTTGAATGTCCCCCCAAGCTCATGTTGGAATTTAACCCCCAGTGTGGTGGTGGAAAGTAGGGCCTTTAAGGGATGATTGAATAGAGAGGACTGTGCCCTTGTGAATGAATAGATCCATTCACAGAGTAATGGGTTGATGGTTTAATGGGTTGTCCTGGGCATGGTTCTGATGGTTCTACAAGGATAGCAAATGAGAAGGTTAGCTCTCTTGCTCATGCCATTCTCTTGCTGTGTGATACCCAGAAGAAGGCCCTCACCAGATGTGCCCCCTGGGTTGTGGACTTCCCAGCCTCTGAATCTGTAAGAAATAATTTTTATTTCTTTATAAATTACCCAGTTTCAGATATTCTGTTATAAGCAACAGAAATGGACTAATACAGAATCCTAGCCTTCAGCATACCAGAATGTAACTGTATTTGGAGATAAGGTGGTTAAAGAGGTAATTAAATTAAAATAAGATTATTAGGTTGGGCCCTAATCCAAGTTGACCACTGTCCTTATAACAAGAGGAGATAAGGACGCAGACATGTACAGAGGGAAGACCACATGAAGACACAGGGAGAAGTCCACCTACAGACAGGGAGAGAGGCCCTGGAAGAAACCAACCCTGCTGACATCTTGATTTTGGACTTTCAGCCTCCAGAAAATGTGAGGAAATAAATTTCTGTTGTTTAGGCCACCCTGTCTGTGGTGCCTTGTTATGGCGGCCCTAGCTCACTAACACACAGGGGTTTCTCAGATCCACGTGCACACCTGTATTTCTGTCCCACAGTGTGGGTTGTATCTCCAACACTACTGTGACCTCTCTAATTTGGGTAACACTCCTGCTAAATTGATCCAGCCTGTGGAACTCCTAAACACCTGTGCTACTCTCCCTTCTGCACAATTGGACCTTAAGAGCAGCATCTACATGAAATAAACTCAGATTTCCACCCCCTTGGGACTGAGGTCTCCTGGATACTTTGTTTAATACTGAGACTCACCCCCATTATCTCTGCTCTAAGTCATGTGTGCAAAAAGTGATGGTAACAAAGAATGAAGTTGCCCTCAATTGAGAGTCTTCTCTGCTTTAGGAAAAAAGCATGCACTATGGTATAATTGACATCCAGAAAAATTCACATATGTAAAGAGCAAAATTTGATAAGTTTTGAAATTTTCATATACCTGTCAAACCATTACCACAATCAAGATAACAAAAACATGCATCACCCCCAAGGGTCTCTTTGTGTCCCTTTTGTATCTCCTGCTGCTTCCTGTTCCCCACCTCCTCAGGCGACTACTGATCTGTTTTCCAAACCTATAGGTTGGTCTGCATTTTCTAGAATTTCATATAAATGAAATCATTTGGTGTATTAGGTTTTAAAAGAGGAGAGTCTGTCTTTCTCTCTGTCTGATCTCTCTGCTTCCGTGATCTTGCAATGTGAGACCCCCAGGGCACTGTCACCAGCACCAGATGGACTTTGGACTTCCCAGCCTCAGAAACTGTAAGCAATAAATTTTGTTTTTCTTTATAAATCCAACAGTTTCAGGTATTTGGTTATAAACAACAAAAACGGACTAATACAGAAAATTGGTACCAGAGAAGTGGGGTGTTGCTTATAACAAATGAAAATGTGGAAGCAGCTTTGGAACTGGATGTTAGGCAAAGGTTACAGGAGTTTGGAGGACTCAGAAGAAGACAAAGAGATGAGGGAAAGTTTGGAATGTCCTAGAGACTGGTTACTTGGTGGCAAGCAGAATGCTGATAGAAATATGGACTGTAGAGACCATTCTAAGGAGGTCTCAGATAGAAATAAGAAGGAGTTTATTGGAAACAGGGGCAAAGATCACCCTTGCTATGAACTGGCAAGGAACTTGGCTGCATTGTCTCCATGCCCTAGGACTTCGTGGAAGTTGGAATTTAGGAGATGTGAACCAGAGCACTTGGCAGAAGAAATTTCTGAGCAGCAAAGCATTAAGGAAGCTGCAGGGCTGCTTGTAATAGCCTACTCTGAGTTATGGTGGCAAAGGCATGGTGTAAAGCCAGAATTTAAAAGGGAAGCAAAGTGTAAGAATTTAGGAAATGTGCAGGCTGGCCATGTGGGAGAGAAGCAGAGAGCATGCAATGGTGCAGCCCAGTGACCATTAGCAAAGAAGATTAGTAGAAAGAAAGAGGATTATCAAGAGAAGAGGAAAAGGGCCCTGAAGGCATTGCAGAAGCCTCTGGAACCAACCCTTCCATTTCAGACCCAAAGGCCTAGGGAGACAGAATGGTCTTGGGGAAGAGGCTTGAGGTGCCTTACATGAGCTCGCTGCTCAGGGCCGTCTCAGGAAAGCTGCTTCCAGCACCAGCACCCCAGCTGCTTTGGCTGCTCCAGCCATTGCTAAATAGGCCCCAGGTGTGGCTGGATCTGCAGCTTTGGAAAATACAAGCCAGAAGTCTTGGCAATATCCATGTGGTGTTAGGTCTGCAGGCTCACAGAATGCCAGAGCTGTGGAAGCTTGAGATCCTCCACCCAGATTTCAAAGGATGTATGGAAAAGCCTGGGGACCCAGGAAGAGATCTATCACAGGGGCAGAGTCACCGCAGACAATCCTCACTAGAGCAATGCTGAGCAGAAATGTGGGGTCAGAGTTGCAGCAGAGAAACCCCATCAGCACCACATCTAGTGGAGCCGTGAGAGAAGGAACACCATGGAGACCCCAGACCTGTGGACTTACCAGTGTGCAATGCCAGCCTGGGAGAGCTAAAGCATCACCTGAGACCAAGAAAGCTGTAGGAGCAGAGCTACCTGAGGACATGGGGACCCAACCTCCACACCATAATGCAGAGGACATTGAACATAGAGTTAAGGTACCTGATTCACCAGCTTTGAGATTTAATGCCTACCCTGCTGGGTTTCAGACTTGTTTGAGACCCATTACACCTTTCTTTTGGCCTATTTCTCCCTTTTGGAATGGTAGTATGTACCCTATGTTTGTCCCACTGTTGTATCTAGGAAGAAGATAGCTTGTATTGATTTCACAGAAGGGACTTCGAACTTTGGTCTTTTGAGCCGAAACAAGTTAAGGCTTTCAGGATGAAATGAATGTATCTGCATGTGAAAAGGACATGAGTTTTGGGGGGCCAGGAGTGGAATGTAGTGGATTGAATTATTTTCCCCCCCAAACTCACTGGAGCTTGAACTATATCCCCCAAGTTTTGTGTATTAGAAACTTAGCCTTCACTGTGATTGTTAAGAGAGTGGGACTGTGCTGTAGTGAATGGATTAATAATGGTGGTCAGGGGTGTGGTTCTGAGGGCTTTAAAAGAAGAGGAGAGTCTGTCTTTCTCTCTGCTCTCTCTGCTTCCACCGTCTGGCAATGTGAGACCCCTGGGTCATTGTCACCACCACCAAATGGACTTTGGACTTCCCAGCCTCAGACACTGTAGGCAATAAATTTTGTTTTCTTTATAAATTACCCAGTCTCAGGTATTCTATTATAGCAACACAAAATGGACTAATACATATGGTATATACTTTTTAAAAGCATTCTTGATATAGGATTGAGATACTGTAATATTCACCTATCATTCATGCAGGATACAATGATTTTTAGTAAATTTATAGAGTTGTGCAACCATCACCACAATCCAGTTTTAGAACTTCTCCATCAACCCCCCAAAATCCCATTTGTAGTCAGTCCTCACTTTCTCAACTCCAGCTCCAGGCAAGTCCTGAAGCTCCAGTAAACTACTGATCTTATGTCTATCTCTATGAATTTGCCTTTCAGGGACATTTCATTTAAATTGAACAAAACATACTTAATAAATGTAGTCTTTTACATCTGGTTTCTTTTGTTTGCTGTAATGGTTTTCAGGATCACCCATGTTGTTGCACATAACAGTGTTTCATCTTGTTCTTTGCTGAGTAGTATTCCACTGTATGGATATATTACATTTTGTTTATCCATTCACCAGTCGATGGGCACTTGATTAGTTTCTTGTTTGGGGCTATTACAAATAATGCTGACATGAACAATTGTGTGCAAAACTTTGTGTGGACATATGCTTTTATTTTTCTTGGGTAAATAGCTGGAAGTTGAATGCCTGAATCATTTTTAGGTGAATGTTTGACTTTTTAAGAAACTGCTGAACTAGTGGTTGGACCATTTTACATTCCCACCATCAGTGTGTAAGAGATCTAGTTCCTCAGATACTCACCAACATTTGATATGACCAGTTGTTTTCATTTTAGACATTCTAATGGGTGTGTAGCAGTATCTCATTGTGATATTAACTTTCATTTTTCTCCTGACTAATGAAGTAGAGCACCCTTCATCTGCTTGTGTGACATGTGTATATCTTCTTTGGTGAAGTTTCCACCTAAATATTTTGCCTATTTTTTTTTCTGTTTCTCTTTTATTTTATCTATTTATTATTAGCGTATTCATTATTACAAATCATAATTATTCCTTATGCTCCTTACCCAACTAATCACTCCCCAACCTCCTTCTCTCCCTGCCTCCCCATTTGCAGCAACGTGGATGAGCCTGGAGAAAATTATGTTTAATGAAATAAGCCAGGCACAGAAAGAGAAATACCACGTCTTGACTTATAACCAGGTGCTAAGAAAGAAAGAAAGAACAAAAGAAAGAAAGAACGAAGGAAAGAAAGAAAGAAAGAACAAAGGAAAGAAAGAAAGAAAGAAAGAAAGAAAGAAAGAAAGAAAGAAAGAAAGAAAGAAAGAAAGAAAGAAAGAAAGAAAGAAAGAAAAGACCATAATAATACTTTAAACTTTCAGAAGGAGAGAACAAACCTAAGAATACTATTTTTTAAAACTTGGGTTGTTTATTTTCTTATTACTGAAATGTTTTGATTGCAGTAAATTACACAGAATGTAAAATCTACCATTTTAATCATTTAGAACATATTCAGTGGCATTCATAATCCACAATGTTGTACAACCATCACTTCTATGGTTCCAGATTTTTTTCATCACCTAAACAGAAACCCCAAACTCAGCATTCACCCCCATTCACTCCTCCTCCTGTGCCCCGGGAACCACTGGTTTACTTTCTGTTTCTATGTGGTATATTCATGCAGTGGAATATTATTCAGCCATAAAAAGAATTAAGTACCAATACAAGCTCCAACATGAATGAACCTAGAAGATACTATGCTAAGTGAAAAAAGCCAGATACAAAACCCCACATAATACAGAATTCCATTTACATATATCCAGAACAGGCAAGTTTTATTATTGGAATTTAAGTGTTCTTATATAATAGGAATCCTTTATCAGATATGTGATTTGCAAATAGTTTCTCCATGCTGTAGAATTGTTTTGAGAATAAAATGAGCTAATATATCAAGGAATTAGCATAGTGTCTGACATAGATCAAATGCTTAATATTTATCAGCTGTTATTGGTATTTCATTATTTGGATTCTGTCTCATTGGGGATTGTAGTGATTTGTTCTGACGCTGGACTCAGTAAAGCCCTTTATATAACATTGAAGGCCCTCATTGCTGGCTTGGGACCCTGGAATTATGGTAGTTGGAATTCCAGGATTGGTACATGATAGGCTCTCAACTAATTTTTGTTGCATGAAGTGACTTACTTTAAGCAATTACAATAGTAATGGTAATTATAATAATAATTAATTTCCAGTGACTAAACTTCTGTCCCAAGTTAAGTAACCTGTAATTACTCTTGCCAGAGGGTACCTTCCCTTTCTAAAATCCCCCAGTGAAGGTGCCTCCTGAGTCCCTCCTCAGCCGCCCATCTCTGTCAGGGTTCAGTTGCCTTCCTTTCGTAGCTAACCTGAAGTCTCCTTGACAAACTGTACATCCATTTTCTTGTATGCTATTCCCAATAAAGAAGAGACAAAGGGATTATATTCCCTGTAAAAGCCTTTAATTTATACAAAGATCACTATTCCCACCACCACCTCCCCAAATCCCAGCTTCACCAGTTTTTTCCTCTCTTCTTAATAATAATAATACCTATGGCAGTAACAATGATTGCTGAGCACTTATTTTAATTAATTTGATCCTCCCCAAAATCCTACCCATGCCTGTTTCACAGATGAGCAAATTCAGGCTTGAGGTCATGTAACATGCCCAAGGTCACAGAGGTCACAAACAGTGGAGAGCGTGTGACTCCAAGCCTATCCTCTTGTCTACTGGTATAAACTGCCTGCTACTTAGTCCTTTTTTACTTTTATTCCTGGCTTACTTTTAGACGTGTAATCACATGTGGGTCTCCTTTAAATTCATTTTCATCCCTCAAGCCCCTGTTTAGAGGTCCCAGTGGTCAGCGCCTGTCCCAGGCCCTGGTACCTGAGGGTCTGGCCTCTTATCCACTCTGAACCGCATCTCATGATCAGAACAGGGCAGCTCTGTTGACCAGAAGCCTAAGCCAGCGTGGCTAAGAAAAGAGCTTGAAAAATGGGCATTCAGTTACAACCAGACCAAAAAGAGGGCGAGTTTCCTTTTGGACCCCACTCAGAATGTCCATCTCCCTCTCTCAGGAGGTGCTGAAAAGTATAAAGTGGACCTTATTCCAGGAAAGAAGCCACAGCCATTTCCACAGAGGCAAAGGGAATCATTTTTCTTGGGTGTGTGAAGGTCCTCAAAGAGTGAGGTAATAGGTTTCTTTATTAAAAATTAATCTTCTTGTAAAACCATTGCAATACAATGCAATTTAATAAATCATCCCATGCTTCAGAACACATTTATTATCCCTTCTCGGGAAACAGCGGAGCCCAGAGAAATTGGTGCTACTGAAAGGGCTGATGCTGGGGGGCAGTGGCTGGGGACATGGGGCTGGGGGCTGCATTAGGGTTGAAATCTACCAGATAGTGTGGATATTGCATGGGTATTACAATTGGGTGATATCTATCAGGCTCAGATGGATCTTACAGCTCCCAGGTACATGGCCCTTGGGACCTCTGGGTTGAGAAGGGCCTGGTAGGGGTGACAGCAGCCTCTGCTAGGGCTGATGAGGTTGTGGGAGCCTCCAATTCTCCATGTGGGTGCTCTGGGATGATGTGTAGCATTGTTTCCAATTTGTAAGACATTACCTACCACCAACACCCAGTAGCTCCTTAAGGATGTGCTTCTTTACTCCCCTCCATCTTGTTTCACCTGCTGTATCCTTAGGCATTGAGGTACTGGGAATTTAGAAGCAGATGGAATACCTTTTTCCCTTTGCTTCCTATTCCTCTAAGCTCAATGTCTACATCATCTAGGAAGTTTCCCTAACTTCCAGTATTCTCAAATTGCAAGACCCTCCAAGTACCTTTGGTTTCTCACTGGCTGAAGCAAGACAGTTTTCCATGCAGAAGTGACAAGACCTTCTGTCCTTCACCAAGGGTACCACCTGGGCCTGAAATTCCACATTCTCTCATGAAAGTTGACCCTGCTTCCCTTGTCTGAAGCTAATTTCTCAATAATCTTCTAGTCCTAGATCCAGGCTGGGAAAGATGCTATTCTGTCCTCTCCATATTCTCTTCTTCCTTGGGGATCCAAGCACAAATCTCTCTTCTCCCAGTTTTTCCTCCTCCCATGCAAATAAACACCTGGAACAGAAGATCCACTCCCTTCCCAGTAAATCCCACAGAGACCAGACTCCAAATCTCATTTGGGGTTCAGCTGAGGATACCCTCTTTCTTGCCTTCCTCTCTACTTTATAATCAAATTAGGATCTTCTGCTCTCTCTCTCTCTCTCTCTCTGTGTGTGTGTGTGTGTGTATGTTGGGGGTAGGCATTTCTGGCAGTAGCCATGTTTCTATTAAGGTAATCAAACAGGAGTGGAGGACAGCATGGGTCTTTGGGACCCATATCCTTCTACCTCCTTCCTCTCACATTTCTTTTTAAACTGAGCTTGCTGGCAAGCAGGTACTGATGGATAATGAAACTCTTACTAATATCCCATTTGTGGTTCGAGTTTTAGGTACGTCAGTTTTTACAATGCACGGCACAGAGTAGGTGATAGATTAATGTTTTTTTTGAATGAGTAAGAGAGTGAGAAATTAACAGGAGAACAAGTGAGGAAGGTCAAAAGTCTTGCAGCTCAGGGGACGGGATAAGGTCTGACTAATGTTTGGGAAGATGGCAAGTCACTAAGCCCCTTAGTGAGAGAAGCCAAGCTGGAGAGAGAGAGGATTGTTCATTGAGATGGGGCTGGAAGTGTAAGCAGGGGTCAGACAGTAATGGGTCTTGTGGGCTGTATTAATTGTCTTTGTCTTTAGGCTGAAAGCAGTGGGGCTTCAAAGGGTTTTAAGCAGGGGCGTGATGGGTAAAAACACTAAGTAACTATCATCACCCTGAACAATCAGTAGAATCATCCTGACCATCAGTGGAATCGTTGACATTATTAGCATTGATACCAGTTATCGAGCCCCTGCTGAGCCAGGCTGTGGGTTATGAGGGCTCTATATCTGACTCTATGGTGCATCCAGGTGATTTGTACCATGATCATTCTACATATGAGGAAAGTGAGGCTCAGAGAAGGGAAGTGACTTGCCCAAGTAGGAGAACCTGGTTTCATTATACGTCATGCACTACAAGTGCCTGAGTCATGTGGCTCTCAAGTTCCCCATGTAAGGGGACACCATTGAGTGCTGCTTTATGCTCTTGGGAGGGGGGTCTATAAACAACACAGGAGCTTCTGCCTTCCTTCACTCAATCAACAGATTCATCGAGCCCCAACCACACATCAGGCATAATGCTAGGCACATCTTCTGAAATCCTCTGAAGACACAGAGAACTTCTGAATTAAAGATGGTGCAAGTCCACCAACAAGCATTTCTTGACTAACGTTTCACTTTGTTAGTTTGGGGAGAGAGCAGAAGAATTAGGACACCTTGTTTTCCAAGAGCCGCTGGTATGGTGGGAAGAAAATAGAGAGTCTTGACCATGGAGGACCACAAGGTACAGTACTCAACACATGATTAAGAGTGTAGCTGGGTGCTGCCACATGCAGCTGAGCCTCTCCTTGCATGCTGGGTTCCTGTGTTCAACAGACACATCCCCCATTACACCTCAAATGCATCTCATGCTCAACAGGGCTACAGCAGGCACACCTCCTCTCACATCCCCCAGACCCAGTACATGGCCCCTTCATCTACCAAGCACGTCACACTTGACTCATCTCTCCACCTCGTTCCAACCACACAATGGATAATCTGCACATTCCACCTTTCTGTATCATAATTCCCTCCTGAATCTTCTCACATCCCATCCTCTCCCTCACCTCCTCCTCCTTCTGTCTCCACTTCTATCCTCTGCTTTCTCTCCACCCACAGGGCCACTCTCCTGCCCTGGTGTCCTGGTCCATTCAGGCTGCTATAACAAAATACCACATGCTGGTGGCTTATACATAACAGAAATTTCTTGCTTACAGTTCTGGAGGCTGGGAAGTCAAAGATCAAGGTGCCTGCAGGGGACACCCCACTTCCTCGATGGCGGCTGTCTTTTCACTGTAACCTCACATGGCAGAAGGGTCAAATGAGCTCCCTGGGGCCTCTTTTATAAGGGCACTGATGCCATTGATGAAGGGCTCTCCTCTCACGACCTAATCACCTCCCAAAGGCCACACCTCTTTACACCATCTCTTTGGGGGTTAAGATTTTAACATGAGTTTGGGGGAGATACAAACATTCAGACCACAACACCTGGGAATTTAGCAATATCTTCCTATGGGACTTCTGTGCATCCAGGGAGCCTTTGCCTCTGCCCCTGCCCAGAGAGGTCTTGCAAAAGCATGACCTCACAGGGTCACTTCTGTGTTTGAAACACTACAGAGGCTCCCACTGCCTGTAGAAAGTAATGTAAATTCTACATCATGGAACATAAGGTTCTCCATGAGCTGAATCCTCTATACCTGCAGGCTTGTCTTCTACCATTCACTCCTCGTGAGCCTTGTCTTCCACTAAGGCTGAACTAGCCTGCATTTCCTGTCAGAGTTATCCACGCTGCTTTGTCCATGCTGTTCCCTCAGCCTGCAATGCCCTTTCCATCTGCCGTGCCTGCCTGGTGAATTATTGCTCATCCTTTAAGACTTGCCTTTAGTTTCTTTCAACAAATATTGTTCGAGCACTTTCTCTATGCACTAGACCCTCCCCTGGGCAGGCCCTGGAGTCACAGAAATGACTCATACATACTCTCTGCCATGAGGAGCTGACTTTATACCTTAAATGCCACCTCCTCTTTTCATTCAATCCTCCCCTCCATCAGAGAGGGTTGGCCTTTCTGTTTGCCTCTCTTGCCATCATGCTTTGTTGAAATAATGTGTTCAGAAGCCAACATCTCCCACTGGACTGGGAATTCAGGCATAGCAGGGTGATATCTTGACTTCAGGGAACTATAACGAGTGCTCACCAAGTATGACATACCATGCTTCTGCACCAAACCTACACTTTCCCATTGAATCTTCCCACTGACTTTAGGAAGAAGGTGTTGTTATTATTCCAAACTTATAGAGAAAGGACTGGGGTTCACAGGCACTCAAACATTTGCCTTCGATCAGTACTCAAACACAGCCTGACTCCAAAGTCCATTCTCTTAACCACTGTGCCACACTGCTTTATTCAGCTTTGTGTCTGCAGTACCTCATGTGGAATGGAGCACACAGATGTTTGTTGAAGGAATCTGGTTGTCTGTGGAATAATCCTAGAGGAAGGGAAGCAGGAGCTGAGGGCATCGGGGAAGAGGTGGGATGAGGAAGGACCACACATGCAACCCCTGACTAGTGGCTGGACCATGACCTGGATGGCAACTGTTCACTAGCACCAGAGCAGCAAACCCAGCAGGCTTCCAGGCACAAAGGAGGGGAGTCACCCCCCAGCCCTTTTTATCATAAGTCCAACTAATTTCTTCCTCCAGCTCCTCTTGCATGCTTGCTGGCGAGTTGTTTGATGGCACTTGAAAATGAGCTTTGTGCAGAGAAATATTTTCCCCATGAAAGAGAGGTATAAAATTATTCTTCTGAAGAGCATCGCAGCATCCTCCTGAATGATTGGGGTAAAATTTCAGCAGCACCCCAGGTGACACCATGCCCCCATCTGTCTCCGGCGCTCTCCCAGCCTTAGAGGGGTTTAAGCAGGTCAGACAGTTAAACAAGCTGGTCTAGACCCAGCCCTCTCTTTGACATCAACTTCTTAATCAGAGGAAACCTTGGTCTCAACTTCTCTCTGATTGACAGTTTTCCCAACTTGTGGCCCCAACGTCCCACATGTTTAAGGTATTCTGTCATCACAACACACACCTATGAACCCACATATGCTGGGAGAGCAAGAAGTACTCTTGCTAGCCCTTAGCTCTGAGGTGCCTGGCTTCTCTCCTCCCTTCTTTTTCCTTAGTCCTGCTGCTCAGTGATGCTCCCACCAGGGCCTCTGCAGCCCCTACCTCATTCTGCAGCCCACCACCATCAGGACCAACTCATCAGCTCCTGCTGCTGACTGCTGTCATTTTTCTCCTCATCTGGCCCGAGAGAGAACATGGGAGCCACCTCATGGCCCAAGGCCACGGCCAGTCTGGAACCTTCCATCCCGGCTGGGGCAGGGGAGTAGATTCTCTGTCGTTCTCTTGGTCTCATTGTGGCCAGACCACTTTGCCTTTCCAGCCAGTCCCAGCCAGTTCGATGCAACAAACATTTATTAATGTGGGGGTGGGTGAGTATAGTCAAACGGTAAGAGCAAGTTCTCTGAAACCAGATTCCCAGGGTGGAAAATCCTGTCCCCCACTTTACTACCTGTGAGACCTCAGGCAAGTAACTTAGCCTTATTATCCCCAGTTTTTTCATCTCTAAAATGGGAGTCCCAAATAGTTTTTCTATCATAAGATTGCCAGGATTTAGTGCAAAGTATTAAAGCACTTAGAACAATACCTAGAGCACAGTAAATGTTCAATAAGTGGTGTAGCTAATAGTCTACCATATTATTGTTTTTCCATTAAGGGAGCTGGGTGAAGGGTACATGGAACTCTTGTACTATTTTTTTTAAAACCACTTTATTGAGATATGATTGACATATAAAAAAGCTGTACATATTTGATGTGTCCATCTCGATGAGTTTGGGGATAAGTACATACCCATGAAAGCATCATCACTATCAAGGCCATAAACAGATCCATCATCTCCCAAAGTTTCTTCCTGCCCCTTTATTATAATTAACTTTGGGGGGAGGTATTGTCTTAGTCCATTCCTGCTGCTATAATAAAATATCTGATACTGGGTAATTTATAAAAAAGAGAAATTAATTTTCTTACAGTTCTGGAGTCTGGGAAGTCCAAGATCAAGGCGTCGGCAGATTCAATGTCTGGTGAGGGCTGCTTTCTGCTTCTAAGATAGCGCCTCTTGCTGTGTCCTTGCATGGCAGAAGACAAAAGGACAAAAAAGTCCTAGCTGGTTCCCTTCAGCCCTTATATAAAGCACTTATCTATCCAAGAGGGCAGAGCTGCCATGGCCCAATCACCTCCTTCTTAATACTGTTGCATTGGGGATTAAACTTTAACATGAATTTTGGAGGGGCCACAAACATTGAAACCATAGCACGTATGAACACTTAACATAAGATCTACCCTCTGGCAAATTTCAAGTATAGAATGCAATATTTATAGCTATAGGCACTATGCTGTATAGTAGACCTCCAGAACTTATTTATCATTTTTAAATTGTTACTAGCCGTAAGAACCCAATATTGCACCCCACTTGGAAGTCCATCCCTTTAGCACACTTAACCCTCATACACCCATCACTGTACACTATTCATTTTCTGCATTCCCCTATTCCTGTGGGCCTGGGGGGCAGGGAGGGTCCCTGGCACATGGAGGGGAGTCAGATATTTGTGTAGTAAGTGAATGAATGCCTATCTCTGTGTTATTCTCATCTGCTAGCATGAGGCCTGGCATGTAGTAGACACTTGATGACTACTTTGGAAGTGAGCTGAGGGGGGGAGTATGTGACCTGATAAACAACTGAATACCAGGTGGCAAGTCTACAAAGTAAGAGGTTGCTCCTGTCTCCAGGGAACTAAGCAGCTAGCAGAGTCATAACCAAAAGTGACAAAGCACAGGAATGCCCTATCAGACAGAATCGTCGTTATTGTTTATTGAGAGCTTAATATGTGTCAGGCACTGCCCTCTATGGTATGAGTCAAGGACAAGTTTCTGCAGCCAGACCCCTGGCTTTGAATCCAGGTTCTGGCACTGACTCATTAAGGAAAGTTGGGCAAGTTGTTAATCTCTCTGGCTTGGGAGCTGGAGGAAGTGCTCACACCCACATTGAGGAGTTAGGAGTCCAGGTTCAGAATGATTAGTTTAATTTTCTCAGGGTCCTGGAGACAGTCTAAGGGGGCTCCAGCATCTGCACCAGATTTGCCTGACTCCCATGTCCCTATTGTTTCCAAGGACCTGGAAAGGGCCTCCATGATTATGGAGAAAAGGCTGTCAAGGAGGAAGGAGCTGCTTTGTCCCCCAGTGTCATCCTTGCTGGCAAGTAGATGGTCTGTCTCCCTCCTTGACAGGGAGAACAAATGCCAGGCAATGTCCCAGCGTCCAGGGCAATAGGCCATCTGGTGTCTCCATTTGTCTTGGAAGAGCCAGGGCACATTCCCAGGACCCCACCAATGCTCTGTCTATGCAGGGGCTGCAGGGGGACTTCAGGCTGGTCAGCGGCTTTCTGGGGTGATTGACATATGCAATTTCTCTCCTCCTGTCTGGCTGAGGTGTAGAGGGAAAATTGGATGTTGTTGAATAATTGAAAATGAAAATCCCTCCAAATTGATTCCTATGAAAACAAAATTGAGTTCCACAATTAGGCCTCCTGCTTTTGCAGGGCATCTGAGGCCTCTCTCTTCCCAGGCTGTGGGCTCCGACGTTGCTTTTTGCATGATCACTGCACTCTTTGAGCTTGGTGGCTTCGGAGTCTTAGGGCAACTGTGCAATTGGTAGAATACAAACCCAGAGAATCGCTAAAAGGGACCCTTCGGGCCTGCCTTCCGTCCCTGTTTTCTGAGGTGGGCTAGGGGATTTATCCTTTTGTGCACTTTCCTGGGAGATTCCAGTGGCATAATTGTGCTCCATCTTGGTTTCTCGGCCTAATGGTCTTGAGAATGGGCTCTTGTCTCTCTGCTTCCTCATTAGGACAGTCAACCCTCTCACCCCAACAGAAAAGTAAGAGGTCCCCATTGTGGAATGATGTCTTCCCAAGCTTTCCAGTGAATGACCTGGAGAGTTTCCCTGACAACTTAGATTCCTGGAATATCAAGGTTGGAAGGAATTGGAGGCGGTGTGTTGTAGTAGTTATGTGCATGGACTTTGGAGCCTCACTGCCCAGGTTCAAGTCCCAGCCCCACCATTCACAGACTTTGCCTGTGTCACTAACTTCTGTAGAATGCAAGACAGTGATGAAAGACAGCTGCTGTCAGGGGGAGGACTCCAGGCTCAGAGATTTCCCCTGCCTTTCCCCATATGGGCATGGCTACTGCAGGGACTCTCCCTCCACACCAAACCCATTGCAGACTCTCCCTGCTCCATGCCCGTTTCCTGGAGGAGCACAGCACTTTCCAGAGCAGGGCCAGAAGTCACCTACCGTAAGTTTGGAAGAAAACATCCAGATCACCTACTGGGGTTTCAACCTGGAGCTCATGGATGGAATTTAGGAGGTTCATGAGCTTGGATGGGAAGAAAATTATATCATTAGTTTTTATTTATTTATTGTTTTAAGTGCATTTCTTTTTGCGGTTAAAAACACATAACATAAAATTTACTGCATGAACCAATTTAAAGTGTTCAATTTAGGGACATTAAGTACATTCACGATGTTGTGCAACCGTCACCACGATGTAGCTCCAGAACATTTTTATCACCCTAAATGGAAACCCTGTGCCCAGTAAGCAGCCACTCCCCATTACCCCTCCCCATGGCAATTTTTACCTAAACTTTACCTGAAATTTACTATGCCCCTCAGGTGTGAATTTGAAAAGAAACCACAGTAGTATTAGCAGTGCTCGTGGCTTTGTTGCCAATACACTTCCCAGATATTTTCATTCCACATGACAGTAGTACAGATGTCTTGAAAGTTCTTTATGCTGGGACTTGGCAAATTTTTTCTCTAAAGGGCCAGATCGTAGATATTTTTGGTGTTGGAGCCTATCTGGTCTCTGTTGTAACTACTCAGCTTTGCCATTTAGTGTGAAAGCAGCCATAGACAATATGTAAACCAATGAATGTGGCTATTTTATTGAAATATTTACAAAAGCAGGCTGTGGGCCAAATTCAGTCTGCAGACAATGGCTTGTTGGCTTCTACTTTATGCTCATCTCTACTTTGAAGTTACTAATAGTTATTAGACTTACCACTGGATATTGTTACTTAACACATAAATTAAAAAGCACATACATATTTCTCTATGAAAAATTTTTTATATCTGTGTTTTAACATAAATTCCTTTATAATTCCATGTAGATTACTTATGCATTTACCAACATTATTCTGACAAGTGGTATGTAGGTTCCATCTGACTTCTAGAGGAGTTCATGACAGGAACAAGCTAAGAAAGCCTGCATCCTTGACCAATCATGGAAACAGTGCTAGAATATCTTTGCAAAATTCCAGAAAGTGGTTGTCTAGCTTTTCCTCACACACTTCCAATGACAGAGTGCTCACTATCTCCCAGGGAAGACTATCTCTTTGCAGGGACATCTCTGACTCAGATATTCATTCTCCTGTGGATCCCATGTTTGTTTCTTTTTTATACATTAGACATTGGTCTTGTTTTCCACCCTGTAGAACAATTCACGTTCCACTTCTACACAATACATGATGACAGCTCTCCACCCACCCCAGGAATTCCCTCCCTCTACATCAAAAGTCAGCAAACTTTTTCTGAAAAGGGCCAGATAGTAAATATTTTAGGCTTTCAGGTTATACTGTCTCTGTCTCAACTAGTCAGCTCAGCTATAGTGTGAAAGCAGTCACAGACAGTATGCAGACAAATGGTGTGGTTGTTTCCCAATTGAACGTTAGTTGGTAACCCCTGTTTTAAGTTAAAATCTCCCTATTCCAAGTCCCCTTGCTATGTTGGCCATCTTCCTCTTTCTCCTCTCCATTCATCTACCCATCCACCCACCCATCTGTCTGTCTGTCCATTCATCAGTCTGCCCATCCATCCATCACCCATTTATCCACCTGCCCATTTGTCTATCCATATGTCCATCTATCCATCCATTCATTCATCCACCCATCCACTCACCCATCTGTCTGTCCATCTACCCATTTATCAGTCTGTCCATCCATCCATCCTCCCATTTATCCACCCACCCATCTATCCATCTGTTCATCTATCCATCCATCCATCCATGTGTGGGAGAGAGTCATTTAACTCATATATAAACAATTTGTAATGACTAACCATGAGCTATGAAGGGAATGAACAGGGCATTAAGCAATGATGGTGGGTGGGTCATTCCTTAGATGGTGTGAACAGGTCTGAGAAAGTAGCATCTCAGTCTAGAAATAAAGGATGAAAAAGACACAGGTTGTGAAGGCTGGGCTTGGAGCATTTCATCAGAGAGCAGAGTGTGTAGAGGGTCCTTGGCAAGGAAGAGGGTGGTGTGTACATAGGCTGAAAGGAGAATAAGGTGGCTGGGTATATTAGCTATCTTTTGAGGTACAACAAGTCACCCCTAAACTGAGTAACTTAAAACAACAACAGTTATCTTTTCAGAGTTTCTGTGGGTCAGGAATCCAGAGGAAGCTTAGCTGGGTCCTCTGCTCAGGGTCTCCCACAGACTACAATAAAGGGTATCATCTGAAGCTTGACAGGGGAAGGGTCTGCTATTAAGCCTGCTCACTTTTGCTGTATCCTATTCTTTAGAAGCAGGTCTCTAGGTGTGGCTTACACTCAGCAGAGGGGACCGCACAAAGGCATGCCTGCCAGAAAGAAGGGATCACTGGGGTCCATCCCGAAGCTGCCTGCCACACTGGAGCATAGAGGTGATGGGGAGAGCGAGGCAGGAATGAATGCTGCAGAGGCTGAGGTCGCAGCTAGACACTCAGAGGCTATCCTAAATGCCAAGGCAAGCTATTCAAGGGTTTTAACCAGAGGAGTCACATGATGATCTGTGTATTTTGAAAAGATCATCTTGACAGCTGTGTAGAGAATGGATTAAAGAAGGCAAGGTACGGAAGCAAGGGGAACCAGGAGGTAGCTGTTGAGGTCATCTGGAGAAAAAATAATGGTGGCTTGGGCTATGGTGTTGGCACCAAGTAGAGACGGAGGTAAGAGAGAGGGTGTCCTATTTCGGCGGTAGAATCTAGAGCCTGTGCTAGTGAGCTGCCTAGGAGGGTTTGGTCCTTCTCTGCCTCCTCCTTTCTCCCCCTCTCTTAGCCCCTCCTCTTCCTTCCCCCTTCAGTAGCACCCCCTGCCCATGATCTCCCTGGGCTCCCATGGGCCATGTAGATCAGCTGTCCATAAGCCAGGCATTGATGCAAGAGAACAAAGACATTGCTAATGCTGTAAATCCTGGATCCAATTTATTTGTTATTTCCACTCATTTGAAATGCACCTGTTACCCCAAAGGCCTTTGAATGGCATCAGTGGCAACTACAGAATCAAAGAGAAACTGGAACCCTTTGGAAAAACCCTCGGTTGTTCAAAGGGGAAATAAACAGAGGCAGAAGAAGTTTCTTGTATTTTTAGCTGACTTACTGGCATAGACAGAGGGCCTCATAAAGGACCCCCAGGAGCAACGGTCCAGTCCAAGGCTGTTTGCCTTTCCTGTCCTCTTGCTTCCAGTCCCTTCGTTTGCTCCATATATATTAAAAGGGCTCTGACATTTCCTGATAGGTTTTAAAAATGTCAAACTTCCCCTTTCCTTCAGGTGGGGATTGTCCAGCACCCATCTCATGGGCTGTTAAGTCCCTGACATGGCGGCAGCTCGGGTCTGATATCACCCAGTTAATCCAGTGTTAGGGTCAAGACCATTGGCTTAGCTATTGGGCAGAGTCACTAGCCACTTTGTTGAGCCTTACTACACATTTTATGATGATGGAGGTGGACATCATGTCAGCCCAGCAGAGGCAGTCCAGCTGTCTAACAGGCATTCTGGAGCATAACGAGGTCATTGAATTTCAAATCACTTGCGCTTCATTTTTTTCTATAAAAATGCACATGACTCAAAGAAAGCTCAGTGCCTAGCATAGACCAGCCACTGGAGTATAAGGATTACATGGGGGCCAGGACTGTGGGGGATGAGTATGGTCTGGGTATGACCCTTGGGAAGCTGGGGACCATGTCCCAGGAAGAGTGGTAACTTCTAACTCCCTGTGCATGGGTGTCAGTAGCCTGTGGGTCTGGTCTGGGAGGTGAGGGGAGACCCCTGAGAAGATAAACTATAGCAGCTAGTGTGGTCTTTGAGCCCAGATCAAATCACATCATGCCTCCTCTACCTGTCCCCACTGCCCTTAGAACCACATTCTCCTCCTTCTCACAGCCACAGCATGCCTGCTGGATCTTGCTGCCTGTATTAGTACATTTCTGTTGCTTATAATGGAATATCTGAAACTGGGTCATTTCTAAAGAAATAAAACTTATTTCCTGCAGTTTTGGAGTCTGGGAAGTCCAAGGTCCAGGTGTGGGCCTTCTTCCTGGTAGGGACTCTCTACAGCAACTCAAGGTGTCACATGGCAAGAATGGGCTGAGCAAGAGAGTGTGTTAACCTCATTCGCTCTCCTTATAAAGCCATCAGAACCACGCCCATTACTCCATGAATGGAACAATCGATTCACAAGGGCAGAATTGTCATGATCCAATTACCTCTCAAAGGTCCCACCTTTCAAATACCAAAATTGGATTTCCCACACTCTTAAGACTGTTACAATAGGGGTCAATTTTCCAATACATGAACTTTTGGCGGACACATTTAACTCATAGCACTGCCCCAGCCAGTTCCACTGTCCTTGCCATTCTGCATGGCTCTAACAATACTGACCATCTTCTTTAAACAGCCCAAGGTCTTTAAGCTGCCCTCAGGATATTTCCCAAGCTACACTCTCTGCCCCCAGTGCATAGAATGGTTGTTTTCTGCTGGGCATTCAGGTCTTCTCTCAGATACCACCTCCTCAGCCAGGTGACCCCAGACCACCCCACCTACCACTCTTTCATATCCCTTGACTCTGTTTTCTTTGTAACCCTCATCATCATGTAATTAATCTTACTAATGTGTTGTTAACTAGTTTAACATCTGTCTGCTTTACCCATAAGAATACAAACATCTACAATAGAACATGTCACGAAGTAGGTGTTCATTAAGTATTTGGTGAAGAGAATGAATTAAAAGAAGCAAATGCATAAGCTCTTTTGGATCAGAGACCCTGTATTTAGGTCTTATTCACCCCATGTTTTCACTGCCTGAAATGGGGGTTGGCACGCGGTGAATTCTAAAAAAATGCATATCAAGTGATTTAAGGCAGGTGGCAGTGACTTAATCCCGGGGGAAAGGCATATCCACTTGGTTGAAGGAAGACCCCCAGCCAGCAATGGGCCATGATCCAGGACCCAGCTAAGGGCACAGTAGAGAACTGGGCACTGGAAGAAAAAGAGAACTGGGCAGGCAGGAAGCCAAGTCACCCAACTCAGGAGGGGTCTAACATAGGACTCTGAAGCTCAGCAGATAGGGGTTAGCTCAGATGCTGTCATGGGCCTTCCTAAAGTGGGAGCTAAGACAGAGAAACTAGATCCTGACCCCAGCTAGTTCTGGACCTCACTGGCTAATGGGCTAGGAAAGAGTGAATCCATCTCAGGAAGGCTGAGGCAAGCAGGGGCGTGCTATTGCACTACTACCTAGCTGTGTGACCTTGGGCTGGTTATTTGACATCTCTGTGCCTTAGTTTTTTCAGTGTAAAATGCTGATTAATAATAGTCCCAGCTCTTGAGGCTGTTGTGCAGATCAGAGAGCACTTATGAAATGCTTGGCTCACAGCCTGGCACAGAGACAGTAGATAGTACGTTATCTATCATTGTTAAGTTTCTGACTGTACTGTAATTACACCTTATTGATGTCTCTCCTAAGAGCCCGTAAGCCCCATGAGGGAAGGTGCACATTCATGGGACATTTAGCCAAACCTATGAAATGTCAAGTGGCTTCTTCATTGGAGCATTATGGAATTAGTAATGAGGAATAAAGCTGGATTCTGGGTTTTAGAACCAAAGAAAACAGGAACCAGAGATGTCTTGGAAGCTGACCTTCCTATATACTCCAGCTCTCTGGGACCACAGCTGGAAAGGCTGTACTTCTTGAGAGTTATTGGAAGCCTTGCTGCAAATAATAAGATAAAAGTCTCCTCAAAGATCATCTTGGACATCCCTGTGCTGTAAAAATCTCCAAGATGTTCTCCAGTGGTGGTTGTGTTAGTCTGTTTCTGTTGCTTATAACAGAATACCTGAAACTGGGTAATTTATAAAGAAATAAAATTTATTTACTATAATTTTGAAGGCTGGAATGTCCAAGGTCTGGGGAGCACATCTGATGAGGGCCTTCTTGGTGGTGACTCTCTACAGCAATGCAGGGTGTCGCATGGCCAGGATGGGCTCAGCAAGAGAGCTAACCTTCTCGGTTGCTCTCTTTATAAAACCAGAACAACACCCATTACTCCATCAATGGATCAATCCATTCATGAGGGCACAGTCCTCACGATCCAATCACCTCTCAAAGGCCCCACCTTTCAAATACTATAATTGGATTTCCCACCCTCTTAACACTGTTGCACTGGGGGTCAAGTTTCCAACACATGAAATTTGGGGTGACATATTTAACCCATAGCAGTGGTTCAATCCCTTTTTGGGCCACAGATGTTTTTGAGAATCTGCTAAAAGCCAACAACCGCCCCAAAAGGCATAAGCACAATTTTATACTCAATGTTAAGGTGTCTACAGACCTCTACAAGCTAAGTGGGGGGTGGGGTCCAAGGATCTGGTAAGAACCTCATTCTAGAGTCTTATTCATTAACAAGTCTCACTATAAAAGGAAGGTGACTTCTCATTATGATTTACTAACTCAGGGATAATGTGTACATTAATAAGAAGTTTGTAGAAGGTTAAAAGTAAAGGAGACAGTCCACTTTATATATTTTGATTATAAAGGTAACTTAACAGATACAATGTTGCCAATTAAGACACTCTTAGACGATCTCCTTTAATTGAAAGATAAGGATGATTTGCGATCCGTAAATCAAGAATGGATATGTGTGTTGGTCCTTGGAAATGTTTGATGTTGGCAAATCTCTCTTGAGAGAGAAAGAGAGAGAGTGACCGATTTTGTTTCTCTCATTTCCTGGCTTCATTATGTCTCTCTTCAGTCCAGGCCCTGTGCACATCATTATAATTTTGGAGAGATTGGAGTCTTTTATGTATTATATATTCTTTGGAGGTAAAAAGAATTTCTGCATATTCTGCTCTCCCTCTCCAAACTGGGGTGGGAGAGTATGACATTTTGTGGCACGTGGTAGAAGCTCCCTTTCCTGAAACTTAATTGACCTGCAAAGTCATGTCAAACAGGTGGGACCAAGAGTCCCTTGGGGCCAGAAACCATTGTCATTCCCAGATCTGTGTCCTCAGTGCCCAGTCCCAGGTCTGGAACAAGTGCCTGCTCATTTTGAGGTGTGTTGCTAACTGGGGTCATCTGTAAATCTGCTTCTTGAGAAAGAGTATGGGGCAGTGCTCCTTGGCACCTGTGTGCCATTAAATGTGATGAACACACAGCAGTATTAGCGGGGTGTATTAGTGCAGAAGGCACCTGTCCCAGCCTTGGGGGGCTGGAAAGGGCTTCTTAGGACTGAGGACAACTGAGCTGAGCACAGAGGAATGACCGACCCTGTGGCAGCCACACAGGACCAGGTGGGGAAGTTGTTGCAGGCAGGGGAGCCATGCATCTGAGGGTGTGGGAGGAGGAGAGAGCAGGGCATTCCAGGACAACTGCACGTAGTGGTGTGGAACCTGTAGATGCATGAATGAGCTTTGTAGGAAACATCCCAATTCATTCTGATGAGGAGGATTGGGGGCGCTTAATGGAGAAAAAGAGATTTGAGTTCATTGTCCCCTATTGTCAGACTTTATGAGTTTAGATTCTTGGTCTAGATTCTTAGTCCCTTCTTGGATCTACTGAATCAGCATCTTCAGGGGCAGGGCCTAGGACTCTGCACTCCCAACAAACACCTGCTGTTTTGCTGCAGGATTCTGAGGCAGATGGCCCCGCCCAGACCCCACTTTGAGAAATGCTGGACTGGAAGATCTCCAAGGACCCTGTTTCTCAAGGTTTTCTGAGGAAAAGAGTCTCATCTGCCACCCCCATATAGTGTGTTTCCTGTCGCATCCATTTTAGTTCTTGATTAAACGCAGTTTGGCATGTCGTTATGTCTGATTACTTATTCATCTCTTTTCCAGTCTGTTTGTGGGGGACAATTGATTACCAGCTCCTTGAGGAACCATGCCCATAGGCTTACTGTCCTGCCCACGGCATGGTACCAGGAGAGGGACACCCTGGCCTGACCTCTCTCCTTGCCATGTGGGGGGCTGAGACACAGTGATGTCTGGGGAAGATGAAGGGACATCAGGGGACTGCTTGGAAGAAGGCTCTGGGCCTCAAGTTGAGAACTCCAATGAGTCCCTGCCAGAAGTTAGAATGCGAGGCAATTTAGCAAATTGTAGCTTGCAGCAGATGTCTAATTAGTCGTGAGGCTGTGCAGCGACTGGAGGCAGGGGTGGGGGAGGGCAGCTCCGTCTGCCTCTGCCGCCACCACCAAGGGGGATGTGGTCTCCACAGCTGGGGGCCAAGGCAGGGTCCTGGAGAGCCAGACCAGCGGGAGAGAAACCTAGGCGTTGGTGGTGGGAGCTCTGGACCACTGGGCACTGAGAAGCTCTGTCCAGATAGCCCAGCCAGGGTCGCCGAGGCAGAGTCTTCCTCTGTCCATGTCAGGAGACTCATCCTCCACTGTCCCAAGTTGAGTTGCTTGTCCTCAGCCCTTACTCACTCCTCCAGCCCTGTGCTCCACAAGCCAGTCTTTGGAACCGTGACCTGCCTTCTTTCTCGGGAGCCACCCTGGACTTCCTCTTTCTTCACTCTGCATCCAACTCATCTCCAAGTCCTGCCAGTTTTGCCTCACAGACTTGCCTCAAATCCACATCTGCCTCTTCACCAGGATTTCTCAAACACTGCCCTATGAACATTTGAGGGCTGGGTAATTCTTTGTTGTTGTTTGGGGGGTGGCAGGTGTCTTGTACATCACAGATGTTCAGCAGCAACCCTGTCCTCAGCCACTCGATGCCAGGAGCACTCCTCATCCCAAGTTGTGACAACCACAAATGCATCCACACACTGCCAAAAGTCCCCTGGAGGGCAGAAGCACCTGGTTGGGCCCGCCACTCTGCACGAGCCAAGGCCTCCTCATTCCTTCCAATTATCTTAGCTGCAGCTTCCTGACTTGTCTCCCGGTCCCCAGCCTTGCTTCTGCCAATGCATCCTTTACACTGAAGCCAGAGATGTGTCCCTGATGGGAACTGAATCATGATGCTCTTCCCTGAAGCCCTGCAGTGGCCTCTGGGCACCTGCAAAGGAACCTGGATTCCCCAAAATGATTTGGAAATCCCTCCTTGTAAGGACCCTGTCTATGCTTCTGGCCTCCTCTCCCACCACCATCCCCCTCTTCTGCTCTGCTCCAACCCCACCAGACTCCTATCACCTTCATGATTGTCCCTTTCCACCTCTTCTCCCTCGGAGCCTGTGCACAAGCTCTTTGTATTCCGGTCCTATTAGACTTTACTCGGTTCCTTGACCACACAGTGGTGTACCTCAGGCATGTAGCCCTGAGGGTCCTAGAATAACATAAATGAAGAGGGTTTGTCCAGCTGGCAGAATCCTAAGGGATCTTATTACTTGTTTGTTTTTTCGTCACAGTCCAAACTTGACTCAGAGATGGGCTTTCTAAGTGATTGCCTAAGCTTCAGAATTGCAAATGACTCCCCCAAACACCCTCATCCTCCTGCTCCAACCCCACCGGTTACCACCCACTCCCTGTGTTGGGGCTGGCGGAAGTCGAATACACCATATCGAGAAAGTCGGCTAGTTAAGCTAGCCACCTGCTTTGTCCTGGGAGGTTCGTGGTCCTCATTTGGGGTGAAGGTGGAAGAATTGAAGTTTTTTAGTTCAACTTCCATTCCTGCTTTTAATTTTAGAGCTCCGTGTGATTTCCATTGCAGCTCATCAGTAATTATTTGTGTAATGTTGGCTTTCCCAAGCAGACTTCCCCGAGGGCAGGGCAGACTGTGCTTATCTTATTGGTCACTGCATCCTTGGTATTGACCATGGTGCTTAGCATGAAAGTCTGTTCCCAATAAATAGTTTTGAACTGGCTGGAGTTGAGGATCCAGCAGACAGGGTAAGGCACTTGGGGAAGTCTGGCTCAGACAGCTGCTTCAGAAAGAGGCAACACATGTCTGGCATTCAAGATCTCTATGGACTCTGGGGCTGGTTGCTTACTTAATATATGACATTGGCCTGGTCACTGAAACTCTGTTTTCTTATCTGTAAAGTGGGAACTCAGATCAATCAATATCTACATTTCTTCCAGCTCTAATATCAGTGAGGGCCAAGTCACAAAGCAGGCACAAAAATATCTGCCTCCAAAAACAGTCATTGTAAGAATAGTTAACATTTACTCAGCATAGTTTGCAGTCTACCTGAATAAACTCATAGTAGTCCTATGAAGTAACTCTCTTATTATTCCTATTTTACAGATCATGAGAGGGAGAACCTGAGGAGTTAGTTTCCTCTCTCAGGGTTACTACGAGAGTGCTTCTCAACTGGGGAAAGTTTGCCTCCCAGGGACATTTAACAATAGCTGGAAACATTTTTTAGTTTCACAGCTTGGCAGAAAGTGCTCTGGCATCTAACAGGTAGAGACCAGGAATATTGATAAACATCCTGCAATGCACAAGAGAGCTCCTATTGCAAGGGATTATCCGGCCCCAATTTCAACAGTACTGAGGTTGAGAAACCCTGACTTAAAACTAGAAGTGGATTCGAATTAGCCAACTCCAGAGTCTATCCTCTGCATCATATTTTGACTGTCTCAGACCCCAGACAAATTTCTCCACTCTCTGCTCAATATGAGGAAGAAAAAGTCTTATAAATAATCACAGAAAGTCAGAACCAGAAATCTAATATTTCTGTTAGTGTCTAACCGGGAGGGAATTTACAGTTTCCTTTGGGACCCACTTTCTGCCAAAAGACATTTTCTCAGTTTATGGCATTAATTCTTTCAGCGCCCCCCTCCCCAGCACACCCCACCACCATTAAGTATCCTGTTAGCATTATCTGGTCCTGATTCACCAGATGAGGTCTTCCCATAAGCGCTGGCAGTGCAACTTCAGGAAACACTTATGAAGCACTGCATTAATCTGAAGTGCTCCAAACTGCAAACACCACACCCACCCAACAAATGCTTATCGGTCAGGCACTAAGCATTCTCTCAACAAGAAGACTGGAGTCAGGTGTTGCCAGGGCTAGTTCACAGCACCAAGAATCCAAACTTTGCTCTACAACATTGCTTCACCATCCTCTACCTGGTCACTTTTATCCACATATTTGTGGTCTCATGATCACAAGATGGCTGCCACAGTTCCAGGCATCACAACCTCCCATTGGGCAGAAAGCAGATGAATAAGAATTTTTTTTTCTTAAGGCTCTTTTTATCTGAAGACTTTCTCCTGAGAAGATGCCCTCAGTGTCAGCCATCCTCTGTAGCTCATTGACTAGAATCAGTCTTGTGGTTACCCATAGGAACAATCAGGATGGAGAAACTAAGGTAGAGAAAGGAGAAGGTGGTTGGAAGTGGTTATTGGGTAAACATCCAACAGTGTCTTCTATAGGCACCTACTGTGTGACAGAGTGTGCTAGACCCTGAGAATAGTGACCAACACACTCATAGTCTGTTTCTTACGGTCCGTTTGGTATCTAACTCAGTAACACTCCACCTCCTCAATTTCTCCACATCTGAAGTCAGCAAAGAGTCATTAGGTCCCCACTGTGTTTTAGAAACTGACCTGGATGCTGTGTCACAATGAACTGGGAGACAAATATAGGACAGTCTTCTGGCATCTCAGTGCCAGCCCGTCTCCCTCCCCCACGTCCCTGCAATTCTGTCCTCACTTGAACCAGACACAGCACATCTGCACAGCAGTGAATCAGACAGCTCTTCTAAAGAGTCTGGAAGAACAAAGCCACTCCCAGAGAGCCCACCCCCTCTCCCCAGTGTCTGACTGTGCCTTGGATGAGGCTGGGGCCCCAGAGGGTGCTGTGCTCTGCTGAGCAGAAATAAAGTCATCCTGTGCCAACTGGCCTGGAGGTGGCCCGGCTCTGCCCCTGTCCTCTCCAGCGCCTTCAGAACACTAGGAACACAGCTGTCCTGGTGTCATCACAAGTTTTTACAAAAACACTGAGCTCTGGAAGAAAAGAGGTGGATGGAGGAAGGAGCTGCTGGATGAGAACATAGGCTTCACTTATTAAAAAAAGATGTCAGAGCATGAACTTAGGTTAGTTAGAAGTGAGGTCATGGGTCAAAGTTGCCTGGAGGTGTGTGTAGCAAAAACAGACAGAAGGAGCACTCTAACAGCTCAGGCTCCAACACGGGCTGGACTGCCCACCTGGGGAGGTGGTGAGTTCCCCGTCACGGGAAACATGCTAGCAAAACTTGGAGGAGCCCCTCTCAGGTTTGCTGAGAGGTAGTGTCTGCTCCGGGTGAGAGGTTGGGCTGTCAGTGGTCTTCCTGTAAATATACCCTACGCTTTCTTGGCTCCAAATGACCTGGTTTGTTCTAAGGTCTTTGCCCATTGTGGGGGTTGTGAGCTTCCTACCATTGGGAAGCTGTGTTGCTGCCTTTCAAGGATGCTGTAAGGGACACCTTGCTAGTAGGTGCTTGTCTTCATCTGTTCAGACTGCTGTAACAAAAATGCCACAGACTGTGTGGCATAAACAACAAACATATTTCTCACAGTGCTGGAAGCTAGAAGTCCAAGATAAGGCACCGGCAGATTCGGTGTCTGGCAAGGGCTTGTTTCCTGGTTCATAGACGGCAACTTCTCACTGTGTCCTTACGTGGTTGAAGGGGTCAGGGTGCTCTCAGGGTCCCTGTCTATACAGGCACTAATCCCATTCATGAGGGTGCCACACTCATGACCTAATCACCTCCCAAAGGCCCCACCTCTTAAATACCATCACATTGGGGATTAGGATTTCAACATGCGAATTTTGGGGGGATACAAACATTCAGTCCCACAATGAGGTACATCAAGTGTGTGTCTTTTTTCTTTTTTCCTTCACTTTCTAAAAAGACCCACATAGCTTGGCTGAGAGAATGTCTTTTTAACCACACAGTTGTGCTGCTTGCTAGTCAAGCAAACTCAGCCTCTGAAACAACCATCCATCCACCTTCTTTCTTTCTCCATGACATCCTCTTCTGGAGAGGGCGGGAGGATCTGAGAGAATGATTTCCTCACCTTGTCCCTCCCATGAAAGGGTGTCAGATGTAGCAAGTAAAAATGCAGGTCCACACTTACACCTGAATGTATGAATGAACACCTATGACCACACATTCAGATAGACAACAAATGTTTGTTTAGCATAAGTGTATCCCGTACAGTATTAGGGATATACTTACACTAATACACACACACACACACACACACACACACACACACACACACACACACACACACACGTTTATCTGAACTTCACGTGTAAGACGGTATCCTGTGTTTTATCTGACAACCCTACTCCCACAGCCTTTGGAGATCTAGTGGTCTGTTTCCTAGCCCACCAACCCAACAGGTCTGATGCAGCCCAATTGTGTTTTCAACACTGAGGAACTTCCTTCCACCTACAGATTGACAAAATCAGAAAAAGATGTGTATGATTTCAAATACACATCTGCCTTCCCCTGGCCATCTCTGCCCCAAGCCAAGAGGCCCAGGTCTGATTGGAAATTAAGCACCATCGGGTCTTTGCTCTGGGCAGACTCAGGGTGTCGTCATGGCCAGAGTCATGCCAGGCCCCATCCTCATCTTCCTCTGCCTGTGCTGATGCCATTAGGGCTTCTCCTGTGGCAGGTAGACAGTGATTCTCTTCCCTGAATTGTGAATTTTGTGTGTCAAGTTCCTGGAGAGAGTTCTCCAGGGTGACAAGGGAATGAAGCCATGGAAATCAAGTTCAGATGTGTCAGAGGGAATCGTGTTTAAAAGGCGCCCCAAACACGTTAACTGCAGCTGTTCTCAGCACCGAGAGAATGGCGATGATTTTCCTGGTGAGATGTGGGGAATCATCACGCGAGAAGTAGTTAAGCAATAATTTAACATTGTTGTTCTGCCGTGAGCTGATGTGAGCTGCTCTGGCAGGAGGGTTTGGGGAATTTTGTTCTCTCTGTAGGAAATCACAAAGCCCTTCAATCTGATTTCTATTTAAATCCCTGAATGTTTGGTTGTAGGGGTTCATTCATTCATTCATTCATTCACTCATTTGTTCATAAGCAAACATTTATTAAGCACCCACTGCATGCCAGGCACTGTTTTATTTCAGTCCCTAGATGCTTGTTGCAGGTGAATTCATTTATGCATTCATCTGTCCATTCATGAATTTATTAAGCAAGTATTTTTCAAGCCAAGTGTGTGGCTCACTCTGCGCTAGCTGCTGTGGATATTCAAATCTAGAAGATAGGGAGGTTCCTGCTTTTCAAAGAATGGATCTCCCAGTGGGGGAAATGGACCTCTAAGCAGGTAATCAAAATGTAGTTGGTTAGTCTACAATAATAACCAGGTTGGACTCCATTTACTAAACATCTACTGTGCGCCAATTACTTTATCCATACTATTATTTTTAACCCATTATACCCAAGCCATTCCTTGAAACAAGGTATCCATTATCATCCTTGTTTTGTAGATGAAAAACAGGTTCTGAGAAGTGAAATAACTTGCCCCAAGCTACACAGATAATAAGTGACAGGACTAAGATTCAAACCCAGGTCTGTCTTTCTCTAAAGCCCAAACACTTCCCACTCTGCTGAGTTGCCATAGAAGCAAACAGAAGCAAGCACCAAGCTCTGACAAGGGTGCTCAAGGTGGGTTCTGGAGTCTGCTGTCAGAGAAGAGTCAGAAGAGCTTTCCTACGAAGGAGAAAGTACAACTCTTGAGAGAGTGAGATGTTCGAGCACTGAGAGAGGTTCAGTGGGAAGCTTTGGAAGAGGCAATATGTGAACCCAGCTCCTGGGCTGCCTGGATGGTCTAGAGTGGACTTGTTCTGCTGCAGCAAAGGCATGAGAGTGTGATTCTTCCTAAGATAAAGGCTTAGCATTTTGGAGTGCCAGAGACTTCAGCCATGACCTGGCCTGAACTCTTACACGTTCACAAAGGGCATTTCCCATGAGTGTTATTTTTTCTCCATCCACCTGACTAAGAAATCTCAAACTTGGAAACTCAGCCCACATAACAGCTGAATTGCCAGCAAGAAATGATACATGCTGCATTTTAAAATCTGGTTGGTGTGGTTGATTATATATGCTGTTCTAAAAAGCCCTGGAATAGAGTCTCCCATCTCACAAGAGTAAAGAATGGTTTCCAAAGTAATTGGCATTGCATTATTGATAAAGGTGTTGGGCCATATGAGAACGGTAGCATCCATCTTTCTCTCTGACATCTGGTAACACCACGAAGCCCCTGTGTTTATAGTGGGCATGCGTGCGACTCTGGTGGCAAAGATTCCTTCATGAACCAGCAACTTCAAAATGTGCTGTGTCCAAGGGAAAAAGAAAGAGGAAAAAAAAAAAGTAGCAGTGCATCACTTTTGGAATATTTGCCCTGAATTTAAAAAAAAAAAGAAAAAGAAAAAGAAAAGACTTCTGTTCTCTCATCCTTTCTCTGCCATCTTAGAAATTGGATTAGTCATTATTAAACATTTTGAAGTAGAATAAAAAAAGGGAGAAGATTCCAAGGGCACATTGCGACTTTGATCTTAACAGAGCCGTCATTGTCGGGAACCAACACAAAGGCGGTTTGCGTTACACATTGAGATCCTGGTAATTAGGGCCTTGTAATGACCCATTCCCAAAAGAAACAGCTCTGTTCCTTATTTGCCATTAAGAACACCAAGAGTTTATTTGCAGAGAATTGGGTTTAATTCAATTAGCAGGAATTGTAAGGCATTCACAACAAAAGGTATATTAGCCCAGCACTTTGTTTGTAATGAGATCCAAAAAGCATTTAGGGAAAGAAAAGCTAATTACCCGAGTTTTTTTTTTTTTTCAATAGCACAGAGGGTTTACTCCAAATTTCAGAGGTCTGTATTCCCAAATCCCTTAAGCTTTAATTAATGATTCACAGGGCAGCAAGATATGAAGGGGGACAGGAAGACTTTGCGTGGAGTCCCACCCTCAGACAGCACTTCAGTTTACAAAGCGTTTCCCCAACCATTGTCTGCCTTGAATATTCACTTCCTCTTTTGGGGGGGCCAATTCCTCAGCCCTGAGAATATTCCACCCCAGCTTGTCTTGAGTTTCAGATCTCAATTTGCTTGCCCAAATCAGTCCTCGCCTGCCTGACCGTTTGCTTTAGGAGATGTATGCGGAAGACTGGCAGGCTGGATTCAGCTGTCACCTGCACCTTGACCCAGGTGTATGACCTTGGGTAAGATGCTGAACTTCTTCAGACTTCAGTGTGTTTTTCTTTGTTAGCCCATAACGGTGCTGTCCAATCTGGGAGTCGCTGCCACATGTGGCTACTTAAATGTAATTAAAATTAAAGAAGATTAAAAATCCAGTTTGTCAGTGGCACTAGGTACATTGTAAGGGTTTAATAGCCACATGTGGCTGGTGACTCCCATGCTGGGTGGCACTGATGTAGCACATTTCCATCATCCCGGAGAGTTCTGTCGGAAAGCACTGGTCTATGAAATGGGAGATGCCATCCATCTTTCCGGGGTAATGTGGTAAGAATTTAGTGAGAAAATGCACAGGAGGTGTGTGACTCATGGGGGGATTCTCGGTAGCAGCATCTGTGACGAGAGAAGAGGAGGGTAGGGAAGAGGAGAAAAAGGGGCGTCTCCATACTCAGGTCCTCCTACCTCCCTAGTCTTAACGCAGTGGGAAAGAACAACAAGGAAAGGAGTATGGAAAGAAAGGTGGCGTTCGTAAGCATGAGTCATGAGCCGTGCTGTCTCTGTGTCCGTGTTATAATTCAACAAGTCATGGTCGACTGTGCTGACTGTCTCAGTCACTCCTCACAAGGACCCAATGAGGAAGATCTTCTTCCCCCCTCCGCAGGAGGCTCAGGCAGGTGAAGCGGGGTGCCCAAGGTTACAGAGCCAGTGGACGATGGAGCCAGGACACTCCCCTGTCCTGAGGAACAGCAAGACCCTTCTTTTCTCCACTACACTCAGCCGTCTCCATGGCCACAAAGTTCCAGCTGGTTCTTATTAATTTAAGGACCGGAATGCCAGTGCTCCACGTAGCCAAGGACGTTCCACTTCCTAGTCTTTGTAGGATGCATGGTGGGAAGAGACATATGGGTACCGAAAAGGGCTCCAGCAAGCCTTCCACTGCCTGCTTCACTGTGGACTAGGGATTTTCCTTCAGAGCAGCTGTGGGAGAGGCTTTGTAAACAGCCCAGCCATGCACATAAACTGCGTTATTAGATGATAAATCTATTAGTACATTCAGGCCCAGGCTGCACAGAGCTGCCCTGCAGATGGCCGTCAGTCTGTCTCCACCGCCTTAGCCAGATCCCAAGACGAGGGGAGAGAGACAACAGCCTCCAGGAGAGCGTTGACCCCAGCAGCTCGCTTACAGCAGGGGACAGGAAATCCCAAAATGGCTGTGCGAGGGCCAGGCTGCTCTCTCAAAGTCATTTGAGGAATGAAATTGAATTTGGTGACCAGCTCAGGGAACCTTGTTGGAGTGAGAAACACCTGGCTCTCAGAGAGGGAAAACGTCAGCATCATCTCGGCGAAGACACTGCACTGGGAGAAGCAGGAAGAGGAACACCAAATTAGGACCTGGCAGGACGTGGATTCCACTTCCAGCTTTTCATAACCTTGGGCAAGACATGTGATCTTCTTGGCCTCAGTTTCCTTCTTTGTAAAACAGTAAAAATCTAAAAATAGATCCTGCTTGCCTCACAGGATTAAAATGCATGCACAGATTTTATAGCAGAGAGATCTGTTTCTAGATCACAGGCGCTTCAGTGCTGTTTGTAAAGAAAAACAAGGTAGACACTGGTTTTCAGGGTCTTACCAAAGGCTGGGGTTTGATTAGAGCTATGTCTTGGTGCCTCTTGAGAGCTGTTGGGACAACGTGGTTATGAGCTGAACAGAGCTTATGCCTTCATTGGTTTGTTTTCTTGAGTCTTTCAGTTAAGTTATTTCATGCTCCGGAGCCTGACTTCTCCAGCTTCAGATCTTAGCACCAAGCCTTCCAGTGTGCGGACAGGTACCAGTTATCCTCCCATGGCCTCACTCTCCTGGTCCTGGCAATGGACACAATAACTGCCCCTTAGGGTTGTCATGGAGGTCAATAAAATGAAGACCTGTAGGGTGCTTGGCCCATGTCCAGTTCAGAATAGGCACTTAAACTACATTAGCCATTAGTATTGCCAAGAAATTGTCTGTGCTTGTCCAGGCATTGGGCTGGATTTTGGAGATACGAGGGTCCTTCAAAAATTCTTGGAAAAATAGAATTAAAACATAATATCACTCTTTTCATGAACTTTTTGAAGTACCCTCATACAAGAATAAGTAAGGCATCATCTGGTCTTTGAGGAGCTCATGTTCTAGTGCAATGGCTTTTATTTTTTTTCTGGGATCAGAAAAACTTCTGAGTGAAAACAAATGTGATTCTCAAATCCCACAAACCCCAGGAACCAAGACCAGAATGCCAGTGAACCACCAAACCCCACAATCTTCAGGAACCACCAAACCCCACAACTTTCAGGTTTTCAGATTAAGAGGCTGGTCTAGTTTGGGACTGTGGATTAACCAGAGCTTTTACCCTGTGTAGTCATCCTATTGTACCAGGCAGGTATTGGTTGCTGTCAGAATTGGTAATAAGGGCAGGGAAGGCTTCCTAGAGCAGGTGCTGCCAGTTAAAAATGGAAGAGCAACTAGTATATTAGAATAAATTGGGGTGGGGACAGTGAAGGAGTTCCAACAAGTCTAGGAGGACAGGAAAGACAAGAATACTGGTTTCCTGCCAAGGAGAGGTGGTCACCATCCATTGCAGTCTCCTTGGGGTCAGAGATAACGTCACATTTAACCCATATCTCCAATTTTAGTTTCCCGCATGGAAGTGATCATTGACTTTAAGAACAATTGGGGGCCAAGATTTCACAGGTTATGTAGATTTGAGAAATGGCAGTAACACAGGTCATTGAGTAGTAGATCCAAACAGGACACTTGATGCTACCAGAGTCACCATGAAGATATTGTTGACTTTGGGATAAGCCTGTCATTCCTTATACAGCCAAGTCATCAACCCCAATCCACTTTCAATCTTGTCTGACCCCCACCAACATCCTCATCTTAGGTTGAATCCCTAGAAGAAGATACCAAGAGAAGGATTTGAATGCAAGTGGCTTATTTGGGAGGTCGTCCCAGGAAGCACAAGTGTGGGAAGGAGAGACAGGAGACAAGGAGGTCAACAGAGGTGCTTTAAAGAGCAGGTCCCCACTGAGGCACTTGGGCTCACTCCCACTGAGACCTCTGGGTAGTGGCTGGTGTAGAGCATGTCTCAGAGTTGTCTCACAAGGGGTGTACATTCTGTCACTAGTTGAAGGGTGCTCCTGGACATTCACACTTACACCCTTCCAGCCTGCTGCATGCACGGAGACACGCACTCCAGTGGTCAAAGAAAGCCATCAGGAGAGGCTCATAGATGCTGCATTAAGACTAGGTGTAGGTGCTGACCACCCTCTCCCCATCCCCCCTCCCCTCGCTAGTCTCTAGTGACCACTATTCTACTCTCTACTTCTACGAGATCCACCTTTTAAGCTTCTGCATAGGAGTGAGAACACGTGGTATTTCTCTTTCTGTGCCTGGCTTATTTCACTTAACATAATTTTATCCAAGCTTATCCAGGATGCCATTTGCAGAATTTTATTTTTTTATGACCGGTAGTATGCCATTGTATATATATACCACAGTTTCTTTATCCAGTCATCCATCGATGGGCATTTAGGTGGATTCCAACTCTTGGGTATTCTGAATAGTGCCTCAGTAAACACGGGAGTGCAGGTATTCCTTCAACTTATTGATTTCCATTCCTTTGTACATAGGTATAATGGAAAAAATTTTTTTCAAAAGAATAAACAGAACAAAAATTCTACATATAACACAAGGGAAAAATAAAAAGACATGGGGTAGGGATGGAGAGGGGGAAGAATTTGGTGCCAATGCACGTGCTACAATCCTCTATGATAGAAACTCGTTTCCAGGTGTCCAAATTTCTCCCAGAGTGGTATCCCGGTCCCCCCTCAGTGGCCATGCCCCTCTGATTTGCATCTGATGTAGTTCTCAGGGCTTGGTTTCTCTGAGCTCTGGAGCAGCCCTCTCCACTGATTCTACCTGGAAGTTCTGGCTGTCTATGGAGGCATCAGTGAATGTTTGTTCTGAGGATTATTCATTAGTGTCTCCCGATGTGCTGTTTCCCTGCAGCTCCTGTATGATCTAGTGTGGAGACCTTCTCCTCCCATGTCTTTAGAACTTGGGGTTGTTCTGTCATTCCTGCTCGAGAAGTAAACACGGAGGCTTTTTTTTCCCCTGCAAGTGTGTTTCTAGCTACTCCCACAGTAACCCAGCAGGTTCCCGCTCCTAACTCAAATGGAATGTTGTACATTGGATTTGTTTTCCTTTGCAGATCATCTGCTCACAGATGTTTGTCCTTTGGCTTGTTTCTTTTTCTAATTAATTTTTGATTAAGTTTTCAAACACCTTCTGTCTCCACCATTTTCAGCCACCCCAGGTAATCCTATTTACTGTGAACTGAGCCTGGGAGTCTGTGCTCTCGATGGCTCTGCAATCCCAGTGGCTGAGAGTGGATGGGGACTTTGAATTAATGGGTTAATTGGTCGGTCTTATCCCTCTTATCCAGAGAGAGGGTGATGCATGGACTAAGCATGAGGGATGGAGAAAAGTAAATGAAGCTGAGACATCTCTTGGAGGTAATGGGTGCAGAACAGGAAAGAAGAGACAAGGCCTGGAAATTACCTGCCAGAAAGAGGAGGGAGCTGGTATTTTGGTGCTTTTTAAGAGCACGTGTGTGTGCACGTGCACGCTCACGTCCTTGGAACCAGTAACTTCATTCTATGGAATTATTTAGAAAAATGAGGAAGAAGAAATAAAATATTGATTGCTGGTATCCTGCGTATCAAGCTCTGTGCTAGGTTCTTTAACAAAGTAGTAGTAGTATTCATCGTCATCGTGGTATTAGTACCAGCAGCAATGGCAGCAGCAATAATAGAATAACAGTAATAAAGCATTATGATAGCAGACCTTTTTTTACCTGTTTACCCCGCACCTAGAACTGTTCTAAATGCTTTACATGCTTTACCACATTTGCTCCTTAAAGAGCCTGGTGTGATCCCCATTTAATGAATGAGAAAACCAAGGCACAGAGACGTTAAGCAACTTGCCTCAGATCACACAGTAAGTGGTAGAGAGGGGACTGAACCAAGAGGGTGACTCCCAAGCCTGATCTCGCATCTTCCTCACCAGCCCCTCACAAGGGCTCCAGGCCAGGTGTGAGGAGCCCAGATGTGACCTACCAGGTGGGGAGACAGCCAGCTCAGCGTGGGAGAGGAGATGAAAGACGACTTCTCAAAGGCTGGGATGGCAGGTGTGCAGCCTGGCTGGAGGACGGCATTGGGCAGATCGTGCTGCTATGCCAAAGGCTCATATATCCTCTGAGCCAAGCTGAGCGACGGCCACCTGGAAACCTCCCATGTGGATTCCAGCTTCCCTACATGGAGTGCACCCCCAAACCCACTCCCCCCATTCTCAGGCCTTCTTCATTCCTCTTTTCTGCACACTTTGCTTGTGGACTTACCCATGGAAATCAGCTCCACAACCCGGGATGGTCGTGCCAGAATCCATTATGATAATACCCTCCTGATAGTGATCATTATGATTCTAAATTGTGTTGCACTCAGGGCCTGTGCAGATCAGTGCTGTAGATTATGTCCTAACTGGAGACCAGCTGCTCTCCCCAGTGCACAGTGGGAGCTTTATCCTTTATCCTTCTAATGCCACACTGGAGGTTCATTTCACCCTCTCCTTGCATTTTTCCTGAGGACCTTTTCCCGAGACTGACCCTCCCCTTACTTTTCCTCTGTGTGTTTTTCGAGGCATCCTCCACCCTGCCAGGAACATCCTGAGATTTGCCAGCCCTGCCAAAGAAGATGAAATACTCAGGGGTTATCAGACAGGATGAAGTAATAAAAAAAGCAAACGGTCAACTTCAGACCCAGCCCAGCTGAAGCAATTACCAAGTTTTTCCTCAATTTCGAGATTGCAGTGGGGAGAGCAGAGACGGTTGCAATGGAACATAAATTATGTCATTTCTGTGCTATCAAAGGTTCTGAACATTCCTTCCTGCTGTCCTTTTCATTTTGTCTCCGTAAATACTGTGTCCTTTTAAAAGGAGTCATTGTTCATGTCTGTTCAGAGGTGACAAGAAAACCGCAAGTTTAGCGTTCTGTGACCAGGGCGTTTTAAAGGAGCTGTCTGTCGCTGGGTACGTTGGTGAGTAAAGGAGGGTTGATGTCTTGCCCAGGTACAGAGAATTTCCGAGTGCTTGGAACATTATGGTTGAAAGGCAGGAGCTCTATCATCAAGCACACATGAATTCAAATCTCCACTTCACCACTTATTAGCCATACCAGCTGGGGCAAATTCACTTCTTTGACCCACAGTTATTTAAATTGGGTGCAATGAAAGAATCTGCATCCTAGGGCTGTGCTGAGGATTCACTGAGATGATGTAGAAAAAATACTGAGTACACACTTTGTCACAGCCCACGGACGATCCTTCATCAATGTTCATCGGTTTTGTGTGTTTCTTCTTCGTTATTAATAATATTGCATAGAAAACTCCCTGACCTTCCCAAATCATGTTGGTGCATGCCTCCCAAACCTTGCCCATGCCATTCCCTCTGCCTAGAATGCCCTCCCTTCCTGTCTCGGGTCGAGGCTGGCAGAGGCAAGGTGACTATGGAAGGTGCGCTCTCAGGAGAAACCCGTCTGGAAGTAAAGGAAGCAGGATGAGGTGGGTAAGTGGTTGCGGTTTCACTGAGGTCCAGCCTCTGCCTGACCCAATGGGAAGCTCTAAGTGTGAGCAGTATCATGGAGTCTTCACATCGTGAAGCAAGCAAAGTCTGCTTTTATTCCTGCGCTATGGGTCGAATGTGTTCCCAAAAGTTCATGTATTAGAAACTTGACCTTTATTGTAACAGGGTTAAGAGGGTGGGAAATCCAATTATGGTAACTGAAAGGTGGGGCCTTTAAGACGTGATTAGATTTGAGGACTGTTCCCTCATGAATGGACTGATCCATTCATAGAGTAATGGGTGTGGTTCTGATGGCTTTATAAGGAGAGCAAGTGAGCAGATTAGCTCTCTTGCTCAGCCAATCCCATGCGTTACTCTGGTCTCTATGGAACTCTGTAGAGAGTTATCCCTAAGAAGAAGGCCTACACCAGATGTGTTCCCTGGACTTCCCATGGACTTTCCAGCCTCCAAAACTGTAAGAAATAAGTTTTGTTTCTTTATAAACTACCCTGTTTCAGGTATTCTGTTATAAGCAACAGAAATGGACCAATACACCCTGTATCAGCCAGCTGTAGGCTGCAGGCTTCCCCTGGTTGGGGAACAGCATGTAACCTCTCTGGCACCTTTGGCAAGATGTGGCTCTCCACAGAAAGTGGCAGTTGCAAGCCCTTGTCAGCCCATGCTCAGAGCAGCTGGGGGACTGATGCACTGGGATGTGAGTGGGAGCCACCCTGCCCCTCCTAGAGCATTTGGACCCATCCTTCAAGACATGACTCTACTGCAGCCTCTTTCTTGGTCCCTTTCCTCTCCTCCTTATGCTCTTACTTCCCTCTCTCTGGATCCATAAGACTTTTCACAGCAGGTACCTTGATTATAACACTAATTACACTGTGATGTAATTATGTGTTTATAGAGCAGCCCCAGGAAAGAGATGGTGTATGTCAGAGTCACCTCTTATGTGGAGAGAGAAAACAACCAATGGCCAGTGACAGGGTGGGAGCTGAATGGGGGCAGTGCAGGAGGGAGTGAGCTCCTTGGGGTGAGGATAGAGACTCAGCCTGGGCATTTCAACACTGGATAGTATTTAGTGTCCTGGCGTTGAACAACTCCCAGATCTTCCATCCAGGCAACCCCTACCTCCTGCAAACAGCCAGGGGAAATTATGGAAAGTCAAAAGAGGTTGCACAGTTAAATTTCCTAAAAGGGAGAGGGGAGTAAAAGCAAAACCTGGTGAACATGCTGGAGTTCTGCTCTGGGGCACAGCCTGCTCTGCCTCTTGCTTTTCTGGGTTTGACAAGCAGGATCCCAGTTCAGTCTGAGTCAGACCCCTACTGGACCAGCAAATCGAATCTCTTTACCACCCAGCTGTGTCTGAGGACACAGAGCCTTCCTTGGTGATTTCCCTTGATGGTGATGTGCCTTTTTCTGCAGCAACAGAGGCTTCTCCTTGGAGGGGTGGCGGTGAGAATGAGCACCCACAAAAGCAGCAGCTAGGCCTGGTCTAGCTGAACAGAGATAGTTCCAGGATACAACATCAAGGGGAAAAGGGAGGGGCGGGTTGCCAGGGAGGCAGGATGGTTTCTTAGCTAAGGCTGCTGTGTTTCAAATTCCAGCTTTTAAAAAAAATAGTATAATTATTTTGTGTTTTAATTATAAATCAATAACTTATAGAAAGCATCTTGTTATCATACAATAACATTGCCAGCTAAGTTTTATTTTTTTATTTTTAATATTTTCCAGCTTTATTGAGGTATACTTGACTAATAAAAACTGTATATATTTTAGGTGAATGTTTGGATATTTTCATATACATGTGCATTGTGAAATGATTACCACAATCAAGCTAATTAACATACTCATCACATCATACAGTTACAGTTTGTGTGTGTGGTGAGATCACTTAAGATCTACTCACTTAAAAAATTTCAAGTGCGTAGCAAAATATTAATTATAGTGACCATACTGTATATTAGATCTGCAGAACTTAATTCATCCTGTGTAACCGAACCTTTGTACCCTTTGACCAACCCCATTTCCCCGACCCTCCATTCTCTGGCAACCACCCTTCAACTCTCTGCTTTTATGAGTTCCACTTTTTTAGATTCCACATGTAAGTGAAATCATGCAGTATTTGTCTTTCTGTGTCTGGCCTTTTTCACTTAGCATAATGTCCTCTTGGTTCATCTATTTTTTTTCACAAATGGTAAGATTTCCTCCTTTTTAAGGCTGAATATTCCATTGTTTGTAGACAAGGGGTCTGCAAAAAGTTCATGGAAATATCCATGTGATCTTTTAATCCTATTTTTCCATGAACTTTTTGAAGTAAACATAGACCACATTTTCTTCATTCATCTGTCAATGGACACTTAGGTTGTTTTCATATCTTGACTATTGTGAATAATGCTGCAGTGAACATGGGGGTGAAGATAACTCTTGGAGATACAGGTTTCAATTCCTTTGGATATATACCCAGAAGTAGATTGCTGGGTCATATGTAGTTCTATTTTTAATTTTTTGAGGAACCTCCATACTGTCGTACATAATGGCTGTACCAACTTACATTCCTACCAACAATGTATAAGAGTGATGTTCTCTACATATCCTTGCCAACGCTGTCTTTTGACTTTCTGATAATAGCTATTCTAACAGGTGTGAAGTGATATCTCATCGTGGTTTTGGCTGGCATTTCCCTCCTGAAAAGCAATGTTGAATACCTTTTCATATGCCTGTTGGCCATTTGTATGTCTTCTTTGGAAAACTGTCTACTTGGGTGCTTTGTACATTTTAAAATTAGGTTATTTATTTTAGCTGTTGAGTTCCTTATATATTATGGATATTAACCCCTTATTACATATCCATTTTACAAATATTTTCTCTCATTCTGTAGGGTACATTTTCATTGTGTTGAGTGTTTCCTTTGCTGCATAGAAGCTTTTTAGTTTGGTACAAGTCATTTGTCTATTTTTGCTTTTGTTGCCTGTGTTTTTGGTGTTATAGCCAAAAAATCATTGCCTAGACCTATGTCAAGCTTTTTTTCCTATGTTTTCTTCTAGTGTTTTTGTGGTTTCAAGTTTTATGTTTAAGTCTTTAATACATTGTGTGTTGCTTATTGTATATGGTGGAAGATAAGAGTTCAGTTTCATTCTTTTGCATGGGGATATCCAGTTTTCCCATTTATTGAAGAGTCTCTTCTTTTTCCATTGCATGTTCTTGGCTCCCATGTTGAAGATCAGTTGACTGTAAATGGTTGGTTTATTTCTAGGCTCTGTACTCTGTTGCATTGGTCTATATGTCTGTTTTTATGCCAGTAGCTTTGTAGCATATTCTGAAATCAGAAAGAATGTGATGTCTTCAACATTGTTCTTCTTGCTCAAGATTCCTTTTGCTATTTGGGGTCCTTTGTGGTTTCATATGAATTTAAGAATTTTTTTTTCTATTTCTATAAAAAAAAATGCCACTGAGATTTTGATATGGATCACATTGAATCTGTAAATCATTTGGAATAGTATGGAAGTTTTAATGATATTAATTTTTCCAATTCCTGAACACAGGCCATCTTTCCATTGTCTGTGTTTTCTTTTATTTTCTTCATCAATATTTTATAATTTTCAGAGTACAAATCTTTCATCTCTTTGGTTAAGTGTATTCCTAAGTATTTTATTCTTTTTTGTTGCTGTTGTGAATGTGATTGCTTTCTTAATTTCCTTTTTGAATAGTTCATTGTATATAGAAAAGCAACTGATTTTTGTATGTTGGCTCTGTATCCTGCAACTTTACCAAATTTGTTAGTTCTAAGAATTTTTTGTGGAATCTTTAGTTTTCTACATAGTTGATCCTGTCATCTGCAAACAGAGGTAATTTTGCTTCTTCCTTTCAAATTGGATGCCTTTTATTTCTTTTTCTTGTCTAATTGCTCTGGGTAGGATTTCCAGTACTATGTTGAATGGAAGTGGTGAGAGTGGACATCCTTGTCTTGTATCAGATCTTAGAGAAAAAGCTTTCAATCCCCCAACCCTCACTGATTATGATGTTAGCTGTGGGCTTTTCCTATATGGCCTTTATTGTGTCGAAGTAAGTTTCTTCTATACCTATTTTTTGAGAGTTTCAATCATACATGGATGTTGAACTTGGCTGAATGCTTTTTCTGCATCTATTGAAATGATCATGTGAGGTTTTTTCTTTCATTTATTAATGTGGCATATCACAATGATTGATTTGCATATGTTGAAACATCCTTGTATTCCAGGGATAAATATCACTTAGTAATGGTATATAATCCTTTCATTTTTATTTTTTCTAAGTAATAGACTTTATTTTTATAGCAGTTTTGTGTTTATGGAGAAATGAGAAGAAAGTACTGATGGTGTGGTACTGTTACAGTTACAGTCAATATTGATCTATTATTATTAACTCAGTTTTACATTAGGGTTCCCTCTTTGTGTTGTACAGTTCCATGGTTTTTGCCAAATGTGTAATGTCATGCATTCACCATTACAGTATCATATATACAGAATAATTTTGCTGTCCTAAAAATCCTCTGAGCTCCACCTATTCATTCCTCCCTCCCTCCCTCCCCCACTAAAACCCTGGCAACTACTGATAATTTCCCATTACCTCAAACATTTATCATTTCTTTATGTTGTAAGCATTCAAAATCTTCTGTTCTAGCTAATCGAAGGTATACAATAAATTGTTTATTATAGCCACCCTACAGTGCTATAGAACACTAGATATTATTTTTCCTATCTAGCTATAATTTTATATCTGTCAACCAAACTCTCACTATCCCCCTTCTCTGCCTAGTATTTTATTGAGGATTTTTGTGTCTATGTTCATCAGGGACATTGGCCTGTAGTTTTCTTGTTGTGTCTTTGTCTGGCTTTGGTATCAGGATGATGCTAGCCTCATTAAATATGCTTGGAAGTGTCCCTTCTACTTTTTGGAAGAGTTTAAGAAGGAAACATTAGAGCTGAACAACACTATTGACCAATTGGACCTAATAGACGTATACAGAACTTTCCACCCAATAGAAGAAGATTATACATTCTTTTCAAGCACACACAGAACATTCTCCAGGATAGATCACACGTTAGATCACTGCTGTGGCCTGAATGTTTTGTCCCCTCCAAAGCTCATGTGGAAGCTTAATTGCTAATGTGACAGTGTTGAAAGGTGGGGCCTTTGGTAGATGATGGGATCATGAGGGCATGAGTGGATTAATTCACTCATGGATTAATGGGTAAACAGGTTATCATGAATGTGAACTGGTAGCTTTATAAGGAGAAGAAAGCATGTAGATATGCTCTTGCTCAGCCTATGACCATGTGATACCCTGTGTCATCAGGGAACTCTGTGGTGTCCCCGCCAAGAAGAAGGCCCTCACCAGATGCATCCTTGGCCTTGGACTTTCCAACCTCCAAAACTGTAAGAAATAAATTCTATTTCTTTATAAGTTACCCAGGTATTCTTTTATAAGCAACAGAAAATGGACTAATACAGTCACAAAACAAGTCTTAACAAATCCAAGAACACTGAAATCATTCCATGTATCTTTTCTGATGATAGTGGAAGAAAACTAGAAATCAACAACAGTAAGAAAATGGGAAAATTAAAAAATACATGGAAACTAAACAACACACTTTTGAAAAACCATTGGGTCAAAGAGGAAATCAAAAGGGAGTTGTAAAAATATCTCAAGACAAATGAAAATGAAAACATAACATATCAAAACCTATGGAATACAGCAAAAGCAGTATTAAGAGGGAATTAATAGGAACAAATGCCTGCATTAGCAAAGAAGAAAGATCTCAACTAAGCAATCTAACTTTATACCTCAAGGAAATACAAAAAGAACAAACTAATTCCAAAGTTAGCAGAAAAAGGGAAGCAATAAATATTGGAGCAGAAATAAATCAGAGAATAAGAAAGCAGGATAAAAAATCAATAAAACTAAGAGTTGTTTTTTTTTAAAAAAAAATAAAGTCATCAAACCCTTCACTAGACTAAGAAAAAGAGAAGACTCAAAATCAGAAATGAAAGAGCAGACATTACAACAGATGTCTTAGGAATAGAAAGGATCATAAGGAGCTATTATGAACACTTATATGTCAACAAATTGGATAACCTAGAAGAAATGGAAAATTCCTGGAAACATGCAATCTACCAATACTAAAGAATTAGAATGCCTGGACAGAGGAACAGCAACAGGTTGAGATTCAGTAATCAAAAACTTCCCAACAAAGAAAAGCTCAGGACCATATGGTGTTAGAGCGAATTCTACCAAGCATTCAAAGAAGAATTAATATCAAATTTTAGCTTTAAAGCTGACCAGCTGTGTTACCTAGCATAAGTTAATTCTCCTGTCCTTCATGTATATGTCTTTAAAATGGGGATAATAATGGTATGGAATCTGAGGGTGGTTATGAGCATTTGATGAGCTTCTATTGGTGTTTTGGCTGTAGCACCAGTAACATTTTGGGCCAAATAGTTCTTTGTTGTGATGATCTGTTCTGTTCATTGTAGGATGTTTAGTAGCGTTCTTGGCCTCAGCCCACTAGATGACAGTAATAACACCCTGCTCCCAGTTGTGACAAGCAAAAATGTTACCAAAATTGCCAAATGTCCCCTGGGGGAAATTACTCCTGGTTGAGAACCACTGAGCCACTACATGCAAAGCTCTTAGAATAGAACCTGACATATTATAAACATCCAAATATTAGCTATATGACTAATATTATTGTTAGTATCAGCAGCAGCAGAAAAAATAGTATGCATCAGTTAGGATAATGTCAGCTCCTGTTAAAAATACAAAAACAAAAAACCCCCCAAAACACCAAATTTCAGTTTTTTTAATGTAAAAATGTTTATTTTTTGCTTCCTTAGAAATCCAGTGCAGGTGTTCTTGGAGGTGTTATGGTTCCAGAAGGTGATTTGGGGATCCAGGGTGCTTGTATCTTGCAGAATCCCACTCCTGTCAGTCCTCAGAAGGCCTGTGTATTCAGAAATGCATAGGAGGCACACCTGCCTCTTAAGCTTCTTAGCCTTGAAGTGACTCACTTGGCTGTTGGTCACATTCCATTGGTGAGAACAAGTCACCTGACACCATTTAGATCCAGGGACACCTGGGAAACATAGTCCCTGGCTAGACAGCCATTTCTCAAAGGCAACTCCATACAATGGAAGGGGGAGCATGAACCTGTAGTGGACAGTTAATTATTCCTGCCATCTATAAACAAGAGGGTCTAGACACTCTGTTGCCTCTCTCTGTGTGGCCTTTTTGTGTTGACTTCTAGTCCCTGTGACCACATTCTACTGTTTCCGGCTTACTGAAACCAATGGAAATTTGTTAGGATGGGGCTCCCAGAACCTAGAGGAAGGCTGGAGAACCAATTGGAAAGAGGCAAGAACTGAGACAGCACTGTTGTTCTGGGAAGCAGGAATGGTCCTCTTAGCAGAACCAGGCTGGACGGAACTCCACCATCCGTGTGATAAATCCACCCAGTCATTTACTTCTGCCCTCTCGTCACTGACTCAAAAGTCAAGATATCAGGAGTGGGTGGGGAGTGCTTGGTCACATGTACACTCTGGATGTCCTGGGGAGGTGACAAGAAGCATCCAGCCTAAGGGTCCTCAACTCTGTCTGCTCATCAGAGTCACCTGCAGAGCTCTCATGAAATACCCATGCTCAGTCCTCTTTCCAGATCAATGAAATCAGAATGCTTGGGGGTGTATCCTAGACAGTAGCCTTCTAACTCCCTGGCTGATGCTAAAGTGCAGCCAGCATTAAGAATCAGTGGGCCTGTCCCTTCAATGTCTAAAGTGGGGAAAGGGCCACTTTAATTCACCTCCTCACTGAGACCACAACATAAAGGAGAGGTTGTTTCCTGGAAAGGAAATTGAGATGTTTTTATGAAAGGAGATGAGATGCTGAACAGCCCAAAATGGCAAATGTCCATATACTCAGCATGTGCCTTGGGTTACAAATTGCGCCCTGCATTCTCCTCCCCAGCTTCAAAACACCCAAGGCCAGGTGTGCTTTCTCTAACCTCCACCCCATTCTTGTTCTGGTGTTATCTCTGTTAGTCTCCCATAGTTATTAAATTCATCTTCAAAGAGGACATGTAGAGGTGAGAACTGAGGAACTGAGGCTTTTCAGCCTAGGGGAAAGCATCTCCAATTATGAGATTCCAGACTCTGTTACCATGAAGGAGGAAGATACTGGGGGGTTCAGGAATGTTCCCCAGCAATTCAGATGTTACCAGGAGGGATTTGCAGTGGAGGACTGTCGCAGCTAGTGTACCTCTTATGCTTCTCTCCTTCTGTGTCTGATGGAGAAGAGGAAAGGGACAGAATTAGGAGTCAGGCCGCCTTGAGTTCACATTGTTATCCTGCTATGTATCAGAAACTTGACCCCCATTGTAATAGTGTTAGGAGGGTGGAATATCCAATTATGGGATTTGAAAGGTAGGGGCTTTAAGAGGTGATTAGATTGTGAGGACTGTGCCCTTGTGAATGGAATGATTCATTCATGGAGTAATGGGCATGGTTCTGATGGCTTTATAAGGAGGGTGAGCGAGCAGGAGAGCTCTCTCTTGCTCACCCATCTACCGTGTGATGCCCTGCATCTCTCTGTAAAGTCATCACCAACAATAAGGCCCTCACCAGGCATGCTCCTTGGACTTTGGATTTCCCAGCTTCTGAACTGTAGGAAATAAATTCTTTTTCTTTATTAATTACCCAGTTTCAGGTATTCTGTTATAGTCAACAGAAATTAATACAGACTAGTCAGATTAATACACACTTTTTGTCTTAAGTGCCATGTTGTCTGAGAAAGTTTCCTAACCTCTTGGGGTCCTTAGTTTCCAGAGCATTGATAAAATGATGATGGTAACACCTGCTCAGCAGACTCTGAGGACTGAATGAGCATCAATAAAACTCACAGGCAGCACGGTGCTGACATATGAAATGCATAAAACTAATGTTAAGTCCTTGGTCTCTTTGCTTTGTGCCATTTGGAGTCACACAGCTCAGGTGTGCTCTGTAATTGCCAAACACTGGGTGAGATAGCCTTAGGAAAATGGGCAGAATATTAGAAAGGTCTGGCAGGAACTAGATGATGTCTAGATAATTGCTTTCTGTACATTTGTTTACTAGAGAAAACTTGGAAAATACAGAGAAGGAAGAATGAGAAATACCCAATTTTACCTCCAAAAGAAAAACACTGTTAATTTTTTTTTTGTATTTCCTTCCTACATTTGTTCTATTCATGTTTTAACATAATTGAGAACATGGAATATATGACATTTATACTTTGATTTTTTCTTAATAGAAGCATTTTCTGATGTTATTTCAAACTTTGCTTGACTATCTCTTTATTAGTTATATAACAGTCTGTGAAAAGGGGGTGATCCAGCCCTCTGTGCCAATCCCCTATTGCTGCATACCTAGGTTGTTTCCTATCTATTTTTTCTGTTACAAAACATCATCTTGGGCCACAAGACTTTTACTGTATGTCCAATATGTAGGAAAGACTCCCAGGAGCAAAGGGACCGGGTCAAAGGGAAGGAGGGTTTTTGAGGATCTTTATCCACATTTCCAGGTTGCAGAGCTAAATTTGAAAACAAAAACCTTCTTAGGAAACTTTTTTAACCTGGAAGCCTGGCCTCAAAAAGTAATAAGGGCATCTTCTTTGGAAGAAAACATTCACAGTGGCAACTTTGCCCAAAGATTATAGGATGCAATGGGGGAGAGCTCAGGAAGCCCTACCATCTACTTCTCACACCAACCCAGCCTCCTCCCTTCCTCATAATTAAGCTTCAGATAATGTTTGCAATCTCTTGGTGTTTGCCATCATCTGTCAGGGTGACTGATGGGCTCGTCACAGCTCAGACTCCTATCAACCCAACCCTGTAACTACTTTAACCTTCCTTAATATACCAACTTCAAGGCCAAACCAAGGGCAGGGAGCTGCCAGGCCCTCCCTGCTCAGTCCCCATCTCCCTTGCAGATTTTCCTTTCCCCACCTTTCCCCTGAATCCTCTCACAGCTCTCAAAATTGTCTGCAAGATAGACCTAGGGCAGTCGTTCAGCACCATAAGTAAAACTATTCTTAGGTTACAAGCTGCCAGAATTTTGAAGCAAGTGCATGTAAATATTTCATTTCTGACAGTGAAAGTTATTAAGAGAAACTCTGTGCATTCTCTAGAAGAATTTTAAGAGACATTTATTCATTGGACATATCTGGAGCCTATAGACTATCATTGGGGTGGGGAGATGAATATCATCCATGAATGAGTTCTTTCCTTTTTTATACTTATATTTTAAAATCTGGGATGAGTTCCGGCAGCTCAGCAGTTGGAACCAAGTTCTGGGCTAGAATAGAAGAGTAGGATGAGGGAGACAGGGGAAACTGCCTGCTTTCAGAAATACGCCTTTGGGTGGTCTATTTGCAAGCTGCTCTGTTAAATGCAATAGCATCAGGTGTGAGGACTGCTACTACTATTACAGTAACTACACCGAACTAACCAAAAGCACAGCTATCCACTCTCAACCTCCAACTCTAGAACAGACATCCTCATTGAATCTACACCAAAAAACAATGAGAGAGACTTTTGTGTCCATTCTCCTGAGACTCAGAGAAGTGAGATAATCTTCCCATGGTTGTGCACACAGCTTGTAAGTGGTAGTACAAGGATCTATAAAGCTCAGGTATTTCTGACTGCAGAACAACACATACACATTTTATTGGCTGGGGATCAAGTAGAAAATCATTACTTGGCATTAAACAAAGACAATTGCATGCAGAAACTCACAAAAGACAGAATAGGTGGTCATGGTTTTGTGAAAGGGCCAGTAAAACTCCCTGCTTACTACGTGTCAGGGACTGTGTCGAGCACTATAAATATATCATTTTGCTTTATTTTTATAGCAATCTTGCAAAGTATAATTTCCACTTTGCAAGTTTACAATTATATGCTTAAACAGGCTAAATATCTTTTGTTGTGGTCATCTCTTGTTGTCTGACAAAGTACACCAAAACTTAGTAACCATTTATTATAGCTCAAGATGGTGTGGATCAGGAATCTGGGCAGGGCTTGCTGGACATGGTTTGACTGAGGTTTCTTGGTGACAGTCATCTGGCAGACAGACTGCCTGGAATGTCTGAGATGGCTGGCACATTGACAGGAAAGCGGGAAGTTTGGGCTCGGCTGGAATGATATCAAAGTGCCCAGGTGTGGCCTCTCCAGTATGGGTGACTTAGGATAGTCAGACTTCTGACATTTCAGCTGAGGGCACCCAGGGAGTGCCCTAGTGGACAGTAGTGGATGCTGCCAGCCTTTTAAGGCTGGCTCAGAAAGTGGCATGGCATCCCTTCTGCTGTTATCTGTTGGTCAAGGTAGTGTTAGAACATGCCCAGATTCAAGAGTTGGGGACACAGACCCCAATGGGGTCAATGGGAGAAGCACCAAAGAACTTTTGGCCACTTTTAATTCACCACACTTGCCGAAGATTACATAGCTAGAAAGTGGTAGAAGCAGGTTTTGGATCCAGGGCTTAGCTCTAGGACTGCACTTAGAGTCCTAGCATCCAAATAATGAGACCATTGCAGGGGGAACACTAGAATGAAAGTAGAATGCTGGAGATGCTGACATTTACTACTCAAGAGAGAACACGGGATCAACAACACTACCATGGGGAAGGGTTAGCCACTTCCTAGTTTACAGAGAAGTAAACTCTCTCAGATCAGGGAAGTGACCTCCTCAAAGCCTTCCAGCTGCTGAGTGGCAGGATTCCCATTTGTCTTATTTTACAAACCAAGCATTTTCTCTGCTTCACTACTCTTGATTATAGAGCTTTAAGGTTTTCTGTCCATACTGGTGACAACAACCCAGAGATTCAGTCAGATCAAGCGAAGAGATTACTCAATTGGATGGAGAATTTACAACTGATCACCTGGTCCCTTTGGTCCAGGTGACTGTGTAGAGGAGATGGGGAGTAGAATGTTTCCTGTTATCCCAAAATGGATCATTAAGCCCCAAAGTTGAAGACAAAGATATGCTGAACATCTCTTACACTTGAAAGAGGGCCCAGAGCAATGGGATTCAGATCACTCCCCAGGGCTCTTTTAAGAGGGGACAAGCCAGCTCTGCTGTTACCGGTATCCACAGTGTATATCAGCAGAAGATCAGAGAGGATCCAGGATCCAGGGAGAGAGAGAATTATGAGTTGGGTCAACATCCTTCCACCCAACCACCTGAAGAGAAGACAAGCTTCAAGAGTACCTCTTGTAGACATTGAGAAGCCAGCAAGAAGGGAACACTGTCTGCTCATTCTGCTTCTTTGATGACTGTCCTACTGTACTTATTTGAGCAGGGGGAGAAGAAAAGGTCTAGAGGGAGAGGGCAGCCTTTTCTCTGCTTTGCTGTTGCTCCTTGTAGTGAGGTGAAGACCCGTGGGTTTCCTGAGGGTTCAAAGGATACCACAGAGGAGCTGGGTTTGAGCCATGTGGGTTTGAGCACCCCAGAAGACCAGTTGCAAGTTGATGGGACCTCAACATCAAGAGACAGTAGGTTATTCAATAACTGGTGCTGGGAAAAGTTCAGGAGAATGAAACCAGACCCCTATCTCTCACCACATACCAAAATCAACTCAAAATGGATTCAAGACATAAAGATAAGACCCCAAAATATGAAACTAATAGAAGAAAACATAAGGCAAATGCTTCAGGATATTGGTCTGAGCAAAGACTTTATGGAGAAGACCTCAAAAGCCACAGGCAACAACAAGAAAAATAGTCAAGTAGGATTATATTAAACTAAAAAGCCCCTGCACAGCAAGGAAATAACAGAGCGAAGAGATAACCTGCAGAATGGGAGAAAATATTTGCAAACCATTCATTTGACAAGGGATTAATATCCAGAATATACAAGAAAGTCAAACAACTTGCAAAGAAACAAATAATCTTACTAAAAAATGGGCAAACAAGCTGAATAGACATATCTCAAAAGAAGGCATACAAATGGCCAACAGATATATAAAAGAATGCTCAACATCACTAATTATCAGGAAAATGCAAATCAAATCCACAATGAGATATTATCTCACCTGAGTTAGAATGGCCATTATCAAAAAGACAAAAAATAATGAATGCTGGCAAAAAGGCAGGGAGGGAGAACTCTTATGCATTGTTGGTGGGAATGTAAATTGGTGCAGCCATTATAGAAAACAGTATAGAGGTTTCCCAAAGAACTAAAAATAGAACTACCATATGATCTGGCAATTTCACTTCTGGGTTTATATAAAAAGGAAAAGAAATCTGTTTTGAAGTGATATCTGCACTCCCAGGTTTATTGCAGCATTATTCACAGTAGCCAGGATAGTGGAGTCAACCTAAGTGTCCATCAACAGATGACTGGATAAAGAAAATGTGGTCTATGCATACAACAGAATACTACTCAGCCAGGAAAAATAATGAAATCCTGTCATTCATCCTGTTACTCATGGCAACATGGATGAGCTTGGAGGACATTATGTTAAACAAAATAAGCCAGACACAGAAAGAGAAATACCACATGTTCTCACACATATGTAGAAGCTACAAAAGTCGATCTCACTGAAGTAGATAATAGAATAGTGGTTACAGAGGCTGGGAAGGGGAAGAGGGTAGTGAGAGGTTGGTTAATTGATACAAAACTACAGCTAGATAGGAGGAGTAAGTTATAGTGTTGTACAGCACTCTAGGGTGAGTGACTATAATTAACAATTTATTGTATGTTTTCGAATAGCTAGAAGAGAGGATTTTGAATGTTCACACCACAAATGATAAATGTTTGAGGTGATAGATGTGCTAACTACCCCTGACTAGATCATTACACATTGTATATGTATATGAAGATATACTGTACCCATAAATATGTATTATGGTACGTCAATTAAAAATAACAATAAAAGCAAAAAGAAAAAGAAAAAGAAAAAAAAAGATAGTGGTTTATACCACCAGAATTATGTCACTTGAAGAGCCTGGAAGATGTTGAATAGAAGTGGATTTTATATCAGGGAATCATGTAGAGGGATCTCAGGCAAGGCAGTGCTGTTGTGGGAGGTGTGGGCAGATCTGCTAGCTCTGTTCACCAAAGCCATCTTCTTCTCTTCGACTTACAGCTTGACTTCATGCTCAAACTCTGTTGCCATTATAGGTGGTCTTGTGACTAAGCTCTTGAAATGACAAATGCTGCTTCTGGGTCTGGTCCATAAAAACCACCCACTTGTGTTCCTCCGTGTATTCTCCTCCTTCTGGCTGGTCGGCATGAAGATGACCATGGCAACCTTGGAAGCCACATAGTAAAGATGACAGAGCCCCTTTCAGCTTGGGTCCCTGGATGATCGTGTGGAGGAGAGCTGCTGAATAATGTGTTCTCCCTCTTGGGACTCTTATATTGAGCCATTATTCATTTATTCTATTTGTTACTGCAGCTTAGACATCCCTAACAAATGCAGAAGGCCTTCACCCACAGGACTCCCTCAAATCTACCTCTGCCCCACAGAGGTGCCAGCATCTGGACAACTTCCATGCAGAGGGAAGCTGTATTAGTCCATTTCTGTTGCTTATAACAGTTTTACCTGAAACTGGGTCATTTGTAAAGAAACAATATTTATTGCTTACAGTTTCAGAGGCTGGGAAGTCCAAAGTCCAGGGAACACATCTGGTGAGGGCCTTGTTCTTGGTGGTGACTCTATAGCCACACAGGGGATCACATAGTGAAATGGTTGAGCAGGAGAGAGACTAAAATCCTCACTCTCCTTGTAAAGCTGTCATAGCCACACACATGACCACCATTAAACCATCAATCAATTCGCTAAGCATGGTCCTCACAGTCTAATCACCTCTTCAATTACCTAATAGAATTTCACACCCTCTTAACACTGTCACAGTGGGGATTAAGTTTCCCAGATGAGCTTTGGGGGACAAACATATCCAAGCTGTATCAGCATCTACAGCCATTGGAATTAGCCTGATAATCAGCAACAATAGCAGATGATTTCATTTGTCACATGCTCGAGTGTAAAGTATCTCGCCCTTTCTCCCAATCCATCTTTTTAGACCCAATGGAAGAGCGGTTAAAACCAGAAAACCAAAGGGAAAAGAGGGCATGAAAGAAAAGACCATGCCTCGTCCCCAATCAGTACCTCCGATTGAAGCCTAGCTGACACAGTTGGGGGAAATAAACCTTACCTTGTATATGAAATCAAAGTTTTGCACTGAGCTAGACTGGAGTGAACTGGGATTCTCAGGCCTGCGGGTGACTGGAAAGCTCTCTGGGTCTTCCTGAGATGTCCTTAGAGCACTATAAAGGAAAACTAGGCTGAAGAAATCATTGGTGGAAAGAGAAAACCTTCATGTTTGTGCTTTTTATTCCATAAGCTGGTGCCAGAACATTCCATAAGCTGGTTCTGTCAAAGCCACAGAGAGCCTGGCAAGGACCACTTGGTAGACTGTAGGGCATGGGGATTTAACATTTTCATTTAAATGACGATCGACAGAAGAAATTGCCAAAATGCCATCACATGCCTTCTACCTGGAATGCTGGTTCAATTGATACACTGACTTCACAGATAAGGGGTTCACTGTTTGGTACAGTGGTGTCATTTGCTGATGGGGAGAGAAAGCTGGAGGCCCAGCAGGGCACTGCTTGAGGAGGGATGTGATTATTCCATCTTCCTGCCTGACAAGTCACAAGCATGACAGGCACAGCCACGGGGAGCCCCGCTGCGAATCCTGGAGGAAAGGAGGGGATGTGCATTCTCAATGAGATGGGGTGGGATAACGTCCAGCCAGGGTGTAGCAAACAGTTACTGCATGTCTGGGTTTGTGGATGCGAGTGTTGGCGACAGAGCAGAGAGCAATCTAGAGTCATAGACTTGGGTTCTGTTCACAGCTCTTGCACTTCCAGAGAAGTAATTAAACCTCTTTGATCCTTATCTGGATCCATTTAAAGCGAGCTCTATCAGATGAATGAACTAATAAATTCCCTTGTGTGCTTGAGCCTGTTGCTGTCCTACACAACCAAAACAGACCTGTCTACCATGACACTGCAAAAGTTTGAAGGGGCACCTCAAACTGTTCAGCACAGATGGCCCAGATGACAGACTGAGTAGTTTAGAGCATTGGAGCCTCAGACGGTGTTTGGGTGTCTCAGACAGGACAGAGGGAAACCAAAGTCTGGGACGGAGCAATGATCTCCCCTCTATCAATTAACTCAGTCCTGACATTTATTGACTGTGGGAGTTCTAGGAAGGACTCCGTATCCCCACGGTGTGAGCAAATTCCCTGCCTGGGTCTCGAAGGCAGCTGTGGAGTCTGACCAGGGTTCAAACTCTGCTTCTGACACTCCCTGGTGTGGCCTTAGGGAAAAGGCCTCTCACGCCCCCAATCTCAGTATCCCCATCTGCAGAAGTGGCGTGAGAACTGGATCCAAAGGTTGAGGCAGGGCTTGACAAGGAATCACGTACATCAAGTTCTTAGCACAAGCCAGGAGGAAACCCTTAATGTCAGCCTTTGTGATTTCAAACACATGTAGAGAAACTGAAGAGGAGGAAGGGAAATGATTAAAGGCATGAGATATAGCTGGAACAAAGCTTTAAAGAGCATCCTGCAGGGAGTTTCCTGTGTCCCTTCTGTGTCTTGTGCTGGTCCTCAGAATGGCCCACCTCGAACATGGCTCTAATCATATCAGTCCCCCACTGGAAACACTCTGATGGCTGCTGCTGCTGGCAAGATAAAAGGCAAACACTTCAGTCTGGCATTGGCCACCATGAAAGAGCCCTCCGTCATCCAGCTGTTCTCTGTGGGCTGTTCTAGCTTGCCTGACATGCATTCCAGCCTAGTGGGTTACAGACAAGCCCTGAGGTCTGTGGGTGCATATTCCTGAATAAACCATAAGCTATGTGTATTGGAAGTGAGTGCCTGAATCTAACATAATTATGATATAAAATCTATCCTAAATGAAGTATAGAGAGGGTTCCAGTTACCTATAGGGTCCTCAGTAAACTTTGCCATTTGCTTTTTACATATTTATCTAATATGTGAAATTATAAATCATACATGAAATACGGTTTATCTCCAGTTGGCCACAAGCTCCACCACTCCCTATTGCTTACTATAAGCCTTACCTTCTACCATGTGACACCATATAGGAACGGGTGAGTGCGTTCTTTTTAGTCCCCTCTTCAATGAGAAAAAAAAAATAGCTAATATTTCTATAAGCTCTCTTATTAACATTGAGGCAGTGTAAAGCTTTATTTTTTATTACATTTTAAATTTAACTATTCATATGGATATATTCTCAATATAAAAATTTCAAACAGTTCAGAAAAAGAGAAATATCCCCATGACTTTCTTTGACCCATCAAGTTTCTTTGTCCCAGTCAAATTCCAGTTTTCCCTTCAGAGGTAACCCTTTTTTCTGTTTGATGTGTATCCTCCTAGATATTTTTCGAACATACATATGTATGTTTGTGTGTGAGTGTTTGGGGGTGGCGGGAGAAGAAGAAATGCATAATGTATATATATTTTGGTTACTTTTTAAGAAATTGATATTTTATTTGTATTGTTGTACATCTTTCCTGTGGGCTTGCCTAATGGGGGGAATAAAAGCAGTTGTATTATGTAAAATACAAAGTTAGGAAACACTCACTAAAATTATAAAATAGAGGAAATCAGAGTAGTCACCCGAGGACTGTGTTGCCCATGTGCTGTATGAAGCAGAGAGAGTAGTTCTGCCTAAGACTTGCAGCTGTTGAGTGTCATATTTACCTCTCACATATTCCTGTTAGTTTTCAGCAGGGAAATGTTCACAAACACAGACACATGAGGTCATGTAGCCAAGGGATCTTCTGTACTTGGGCTTTAGGGATGTGGCTAATATTAGGGAATCAGCTGCTCTTCCAACCTCAGCTCTGTAAGGGCTTGAGAGAAGAGGAGGGGAGGGAAGGCTCTGACCCCTGGCATTCATCACACTTCCTAGGGTTTCTCCAGGGCTGGCCCCTGGACTCATGGGTTGGTAAGCTGTCAGCTATGGCTAATGGACTCCCTAGGCCAAGGTCAGTCTGAAGTCTGACCTCCCATTTAGGAGGCTAATGGTGCATGAAAGCTGCTGCTCAGTGGGCAGCAAGTTTGCCTGAGTCCTGTCTGGGACTAGCATGGCAGAGGTGCAAGAGCTAGCTAAGCTACAGGGGCTGGTCATCTAATTCAGGAAGCCATGCATTCTTAAGCCCTTTGTTGCAGTCACATCTGTGAGCTGGTCTTGGTCTATGTCTTAGTCAGCTTGGGCTGCCATAATGAAATACCATAGACTGGATGGATTAAACAACAGGAATTTATTTCTCACAGTTGTGGAAGCCAAGATCAAGGTACCAGCAGAGTTGCTGTCTGTTGAGGTCTCTCTCCTTGGATTGCAGATGGCCACCTTCTTGCTGTGTCTTCACACAGTCTTTCTTTGGTGTGTGTGTGGGTGGAGAGAGAGGAAGCAAGGTCTCTGGTGTCTCTGCTTATACAGGCACTAATCCCATCATGAGGGCCCCACCCTCCTGACCTCATCTAAACTTAATTGCTTTCCAAAGGCTCCATCTCCAAATATCATCACATTGGGGGTTAGGACTTCAGCATATGAATTTGGGGGACACAATTCAGTCCATAGTAGTTTAGTAGAAAAATGCGGCTTGGGGTTTGCCTAGTCGACCTTGAGTATAAGGGAAATTTGCAGAGCAGAAAGCTCCTTGAGAGTTATCAGAAAAAAAAAAAAAATCTTCTCTGCCCCTAAACAGGAGACCCTTTCCAGGTGTATATGGATGACAGTGGGTTGGTGGGTGATATCTAAATCAATCCTTTGATATAGAGTCAGCTCATGAGTAGAAGCCTGAAGTCTATATGACTTTATCTTGGGTTTAAATCTGATTTCTTCCACTTAATAACTTTCTGGCCATGAAAAAGTTATGTAACTTTTCTAAGCCTCAGTATTCTCATCTACGAAATGGGGATATTAAGACTTGTTCTGGGGATTGAGATTTAAAAATGTAAAGAATTTGGCACAATACTTGGCAAAGCTTTTTTTGCAATATCTTGAATTATTTTGCAAACATAAGGCTGTTGTTTTTGCAGTACTTATAGCTTTTACCCAGTGCTTCTCATAACACTGACTTGAAACTTAAAAAAACAAACAAACAAACAAAAAAACAACTTAAAAGTATCTTCAATGCTTTTGCTTTTTTGGTGTTCATTTAATCATTATCACTGCACGGACACTGCACACAGCCCTCCCCCTATTTTTTCCTGGCAAGATTCTTATAATGTGTTGAAAATATTAATTATCCTCTTCACCTTATAAATAGAACTGGAAAAACAATTCTTGTTGCTGTGCTTGGTAGAAGAAAAAGTACTTCTTAGTGTGTATTTGTGTGTGTGTTTTGTATCCATGTCCCCTTGGGTCATAACAAATTATTGATGCCAGTTCCTTTTAAAAGACAATTAATCCAATTACCTTCTTGTTGAATCAATACTAATGTCTTTTTTTCTTTAACTTGCAGGTTTCAGCAAGTCTGGCTACCGGCAAAGCTGAGGTAGGAAGCGTGATTTTGCTGTCCTTTTGGAAGACATTTTGAAGTGGTTTTCTTTTGTGATGAAGTGAAACATTATTCTAGTTGTGATTCCTCTTTGACCGATCTCCTGGTGGTTTGGATGGTATGTTGTCAGTTGCGTGGTTTCCATGGTGCTGAGTTTTGGGTTGACCAGGTCACTGATGCTACTTTTCATGGAGTGCGCACTGAGTAGCCTGGAAAAGATGGTTGGTGGTTTCAAACATGGACTCCTGCTTGCTTCTCCTTGGTGACTTCAGAGGTTGTCTCTTTATACACACAATATATTCTAGCCCCATCGAGTCAAGTCCCGGCTTTGGCAGTGAGGCCTCTATTGTCTCTAGGATGTTTTCCCTTTCCTTTCCTTCATTTCCTTTTTCTGCTCAGCCTCCAAGACATAAAGGAAACTGAGGCTGATGCTGACAACACATGTAAAGAATAGAAATGAAGTTGGCCAGAGGTCCCCAAATGGGCACCACCAAAATACATCTAGTGCCACAGAGCCTGTCCCTCTCTCACTTCCAAGTTACTATGTGGGTAGAGCAAAGAACATTCACTGGGGTCTCAGAATATTCACCTGGGTTCTGTGTGACATTGTGCATCATTTTAACTGCTGAGACTCACCTTTCTCATGTATTTAGTGGGGATCATTATAGTTCTCTTTGCTCTGTCATGTGGTTGTTAGGAGTGTAAAATGGTTGTGGAGACAGATTCTGGCGGGATTCTACAAAATGCAAGGGGAAATCGTTATCAGTGTGGCCATTCCAGTCTGAATGTTGACATCCTTGGTCATAATAGCTTGGTGTATAAAAGTTTTCCCAGAACTATAATGCATTAACAGTGTAAATTGCTATTTAGGTGCCTAGTGAGGCAGGTATTTGGGAAGCAGATCAACGAGAGGGGAAAGAGCAGGAAGCAGAAAGATGGGCAACAGTACAGAGCCACTAGTATCACCTGAAACCCAAAGATCTTATGACTAATTACTTGAGCTAATTATCTATCCACACAAGCTTAGTTTTCTCATTTTCAGAATGAGACTCATGATACACATCACATGAGGCTGTTGAGAGCAGTAAAATGGCAAATGTCAGCATTAACTCTGGTGGTATGCCATGACCAGAATGCCAGTTTCCATTTATTCAGCATGTATTATGCACCATTTATTTTGTAAATGCCTAACATGCACCATCTTATAAGATTCTTATGAAAATCTCACGATGTAGAGGCTGTTATAATCCCCATTTTACAGGTGAGTAAATGGAGGTTCAGAAAGGCTCAGTAACTTTCTTAGGGCCATTCAAGTCATAACCATGTCGGGCAGGGCACAGAGTGATGGCTATTAACTGCTGCATCATGTAAACCACCATGCAGATCATGACCTGGTGTGTAGTGGGTGTTTAATAAATGTTCGCTCTACCACTCCTTAAGGCCAATTCTGCTTTCCAGTCATGCATGAATACATAATCTCTGTGGTCAGCACCATGGACAGCTGCCTGTTTCCTGTGCTCCACCCTCTTCCTTCCTTTACCTTAGGCACATTCTTACATTTTATGTCATATTTCGCAGTTTAAAACAACCAACAATAAAACATCTTTACATATGTTGCTTTTTTTCCTTCAGTTTCACAGCCATCACATGTGGCCGCATATTTCTTATCAACATTTTACAGATTAAAACATGGCGATTCAGAGAACTGAAGTACTTTACACATGGGTGAAATAATGTTCAAATGTTTCAACAATTACATTTTTACTTTTGTGCCCAAGAGAAACAAGTGCCGATGTCCACCAAAAGTAATATGCTGGAATTTTCAAAGAGGCTTTCCCTATCATACCCCAAAAGTGGAAACAAATTAAATGTCCATTAACAAGATAATAGATAAATAAATAGTGGTGTAGTCATCCGATGGAATACAATACAGCCATCAGAGAATTATCTATAAGTACATGAAACAGTCTGCATGAATCTTAGAGACACAACGTTGAGTGAGAACAATGTCAGAACAAAAGAATGCTTGTTTTTATTTTCATACATATAGAAACAGATAACACTCATGTCTGGTGATAACAGTTACAACAATGATTACTCTGGGTGGTGTTGGCTAGGTGGGGGCATGAGGGAAGCTACTGAGTAATGGGAATGTTTCAATACTTTTGTCTGGATGTGGTCACACAGGTAACCATCACATGTAAAACTTAAAGAGCTCTACACTTAAGATGTGTTTACTCTGTAGTATGTAATTTGTATATCAAGAAAAAAAAAGCTGCTTGTCAAGAAGAAAGAGAAAGAGAGAGAGAGAACACAAAAAGTATAAACCAGGATAATGGGGAAGAAAGGTAATCAGATGATCAGGGTAGGAAGAAACAGAATGAGGGCAACCAGAAAGTATAGGAACACTCAGTGTACAGACAAAACTACAGACTAAAAATAGTTAGTTCATTCATTCATTCACTCATTTTTTTAAAAAGAACTTTTTCTTTTTTCTAACCATTGTTTCTAAGGCTAAGTTATTGCTGCAGCAGGATCATATTTTTTGCACTACTGCAGGGAGGTAACCTTTTATTAATTGAATTTCTAATGGCAATTCATCAAAGCCAGCGATCACCATTATTTAATTCATGATCCATATTCATGGCATGTTCTGTTAGGTAAATAATAGTGGCTCTGGGAAAGTGCGTCTGTGAGGTCCTTTTCCTCCTCAAATGACTTTTTTTCCCCCTAAGTAGAGACAAATAGTTGTAATTTAAGCAGAACAAACCCCACCTGTGGAGGAGACGTTGGTTAAAGGGAGACAAAGAGAATTACAAACCCACAGAATCCATGCAAATGAATGGCTTTGCCAGTTCCCTTTCTCTCTGCAGATTGACAGTGAATATGTGAATAACGTTTGCTAAATCTGGACTTTGAAAACATGACAGCAAGCTGTTTGTGCCAGTAATTTTTCATGGCATATGCCACCCCTCCCTGCACCACACACAGTTTTAATAAGATGGCACATGGGCTATTGAGAAATGTTAAAACCCTGCAGAGGAAAGAGCTTTATCTTCTGACCAAATTCTGCCCAGCAATGTTTATGACAGCTGAAGAATTTATCTTAAATTCCCTCTGCTAGCCGCAAAGCACCTGGCCCTTTGTCCCCAAGCAGCCTGTAAGAACCAAACTAAGATGTCACATACATAATATAACAGATAAATGGCCCAATTTCCATGTCCACATGATGAATGGAATGCAAGTTCAGCACACACGTATTTGCACATTAATTGGTCCTGCATGGTTCCATTTTGTCCCTAAGTTGCTACTGTATGTCTCATGGACTCCTTCCCCTTTTGAATCATTAAGCCTGTTTTATCGCACAAATGCACACACATTTTCCCCCTATTTATTGTCATGCAGCTTGTCCTGCTGAGAGAGAACCAAGTTACCTGGGCACAGCCATTGGATTGCAAATGCCTATGTCTGAGCTCTCTCCATCACCAACTGTACATTAACACAAAGATCTGAGACCCAGCCCTGCATTGGCTATGCTGACAGCCAAACAAAAGAGGTTGCATGCAAGAATGTTGAAAAAAAATCATTTCTCTTCAGTTACCAGTTGGTTTCTTGCCTCACCTTAATGATTTCCTGTTGATAGTTTAATGGCAATATCCACCTAGTGGAGGGCCTCGACTTTGATAAATTGGCTTGCTTCTATTTCATGGCAAAGCAATCGAACTGAGATTGATTGATATAACAGTTTTGCTATTTCAAATAATCACAATGGCAAACTACCCAGGTGGCAAAACCCAGTGGCCTTGGAACAACTTAGGTGGAATCTCCCATTTATTTTTTTCCTCTTCCAGAAGTAAACTGTATACCAAGCCAAGGAATTACTTATATTTTTGGCCTGAAGCCTGATTCTCAGGAAGGCAAATCAGGGGTTGCAGAGCTCTTTAGAAGTGCCCTGGATCATTTGAAGAGAGATCAGTGCTTTTGAGAAGGGGCTGAGCTTCTTTTGCTGTGAACAGATCAGTCCTGGCCAGTCTGAGTCATTTTTGAAACCAATGCAGTTTACTAGAGACAGCTGAGCTGTTGCATCAAGGGGGTTATGGTGGAAAGAGCTTGAGCTTTGAAGTCTTACAGATGAGGTATGAATTGTGGTCATCCTGTAAGTTATGTGACTGTGGGCAAGTCACTCAACTGCTGAGCAAGTTCTTTATCTGCAAAATGGGGATAATAACATACCCCACAAGCTTGGTTTGAACTTTGAGGTGATCAGTATGTAATGTCCAAGACAGAGCCTGGTAAAAAGTAGGTGTTCAGCGATGTTTATTTTGCTCTATCCACAACCCCCTTTCTCTTATATTTTGTATAAAGTAAAACCACAAGTGAATAACCTGATTAGAAATTATTTTGAGACCTGTGGCTTTGAAAACTGGCTGTGATAACTTTGCATCATGGCTATATCTGACCATACCTTAACCTAAGGCAGAAGTTTACTTACATGGCTTAATTCACATTGGAGTTAATGGCTCTGTTCTCTCCACCCAAGGACAAGATCCACTTGAAGATCAGCAGTATTTTCCAATGAGCACTTTTGGCCTTGTCTGATTTTACTCAATCACACTCTGCTAGTCTTCTCTGTCCTTGAAGCCAACACAAAATAATATTTAAAGAACTCTAAAACATCATCTTGCCTTAATTCAAGGGCCCAGAATTCTCAGTTAGAGATATAATTGGTGTTTTTTAACTTGATGAATAGTTGAGTGACAGCATATTATATTCTAGGCACAGTACTAGGCACTGGGGACACCTTTACAACCACAACTTTGACATACTGATACACCCTCAAAGAACGTATGGTCCAATATGAGAAGGGAGGGTGTGTATATCATAACTGCTGTAGTGACAGTCGGTCCGTGTGGGCCAATGTTCTGCTAAGAGCAAAGCCCTCTCCATAAGCCCCCCTCCATATTTGGTAAGTTTGGGATCTGAGTTCAAACACAAGGGAGCCTAGATCATAAAGGGATATTTATAGAGGCTTCTCAGAGGAGGTAAGGTGCAGACTGGAGCCTTGAAGGGCGACTTGGGTTGTCACCAAGTAAAGGCAAGAGCATGAGAAAATGCACGGATGGGAAAGAATTTGCCTGCTCAGGAAATATGCATTAAAGTAAGTGAGGGAGCATTGAAGGAGAATGGAAGTAATCAACTGAGTGCAGACAAACCAGGCCAAGTATGCTTATGGAAACCAAAGAGGAAGATGCTTATAAGAATGAGGTGCGGGTATTGAGTAATTCACCAGGGTCAGGGGAAATTAGGACTGGGTTGACAGCACTGGGTTTGGCAAGTAGACAATCACTAAGGCCCTCAACAACAGCGTTTTTCCAGTGTAGGTGGTGGAAGCACATGTTAGATGTAGTGGCTTAAGGAATACATGGGAGAAGAGGACATATAAGTCACATGATAGCCATTCAAGGGGGCAAGTGATGAGCCTGACAAACGATGGTCCTTTGGATTGAAGGAAAGATGGGATTTTGGAAGGAATTTTGAAGATGTCAGAGGCTTGGGTGTGACATATGCTTGGAGGATGGGCTTAGAGAATGCAAAGGTGGAGATGAAAGCACAGACGGGGTCTACCTGTTGAAGGATGACCCAAGTGTCCTTGAGGGTAGTGTGCTGTGCTTATGATATCATCAGGGCTTAGCACCATGCCAGTGAGCTATGGCATTGATTGGATTGAGAAAGGACTTTTTTTCCTCTGTGACATTGAAGAGAAAAGAGAACAGAGAGTAAATGTGGATGCATTTGAAGAAGAAAGAGAAATTGAAAGAGATTATGCCTGGTGGACTTCATTTTCCCACTGAATAGCAGAGGGAAATATATGTGTTGAGAATGAGGAGAGCAGAGGCAAAATTTGGGGCTGAAGAGGGAATATAAGCAGAGAGGGAAAAACTGACATGAGGCACTGGGGAGAAGACGATGAACCAGGAAGCCTGTCCAGTGAGCAAACTGACGTCCAGAAGCACTTGGGCTGTTGGGTGTTGAGCAGAAGACTAACCGAGAGCAGCAGAAGCGGCGGTGGTATCAATGACTGTGGCTGTCATTTACCCCTGTGTGCTCAGTCCTGGGCCCTGCGTTATCTTCACAATGGTCCTTGAAATGAGTGTGAATGTCTACATTTTACAGATGGGAAAACCGAGACTCAGAGAGGTAGCGCAGGTTGACTAAACTTCAGAATTAAATAGAAAGATGTTTGAATCAGGTCTGTCTACCTGCAACTCCTGGGCTCTCTCCACAATAAACAGCATTCCTGTCATTTCCTGTCTCTGATCCCAAGTAGCCGTAAGACTCAGACAAATTCCTTAACCTTTGTGTTCCTTGTCTCCTCCACAGAATGGGGATAATTCAGGAATAAACCTTATAGCTTTTTTGAGAAGGTGAAAGACATGCTATAAAATATAGAAGGCAATTAGCGTATTACCTGGTGCATAAATAGCCCCTTAATATATGCTAGTTGTTAAGGCTGTTACTTTTATTAGTATGCTTGGTAACTCATTCTAAGTACAATAGGAAATAGCAGAAGTATGAACTAGAACCAGTTCACAGCCTCCAAACTGAATGGAAGCATCAGTTCCTAGAGTCTTCCAGTAGCATCTTACTCCATGGAAGTTAATTAAGGGTCCCTGGATAAGTGAACAGTTGTAAAAGTTCTCTTTCTACTTTTTCTATTTAAAAAAAATGAGTTTCTGTTACAGTGAGGTTTTGAGAATGAGTTAGAAGAATCCCACCATTTGTACATTGCAATGGGGGTTAATGAATAAAAGGAACCAAAAAAAAAAAAAAGATAGCTTTTTATTAGCACCTGAGTCTATGCCAGTCACTCTACAAGTCATTTTATATACTTTATTTAATTTTATCCTTATAATAACCCTATGAAGCAAGTACTATTATTTTTCCTATTTTACAGATGAGCAAACTGAAGTTCAACGTGGTTAATTAAAGGAGCCACAGAGGTAATAGGAGGGAGATCAAAAATCACATCCATGACTGTCTGATCCCCAAACTAGCTGAGGATCCTAGGATGTGGAGCTAGGAGTCACTGCCTGTCTCTCAGAGTCAAAGGCTGGATCTTTCAATCCCCGGGAGAAAAATACAATCTTTTCTGTTTTAAACTCTCTTTTCTTCCAAAGCTTCCCCTCCTATGGCTCAACCAGCCTCATTGACTCTCTGTTTTAAGATTTTGTGAGTGCTCTGTGATCACAAAACGCATTTCCACAACCATAAATTATTTCCTACAGTTTTGACACCATTTATTTCCATAGCATTATACATTCCAACCTTCTGACTATTTAAGATCAAAAGATGTGCTCCCGGGCTCATATTTCACTCCAGCTCTTAGATTCTGTGCACCAAATTAGACTGAACAGCAGAGTCTCCAGCCTGTCATAGTCTGCAATGTTGCATAATTCCAAGGATTCAGCATGGTTTATCAACGGCAAAAGGAGAAATGGACTCATTCACAATGGTGGGGCTTTCACAGAGGAGACAGGGAAGGCCCAGAGATGTGACCACTGAAGGGGAGAGTGAGGACGTTCTGAATCACTGTGCAGTACGGGGAGTTAAATTGGTTGATTGTGGAAACCCCAGGCCAAGGGCAAAGATTTGTAAAGGATCAGAGAAAGAGGAGGTCCAAGTAGGGTCTGGTAGGCCTCTCTAAGAGAATATTAGAAATACTGGTTCTAGCTGGGGAAAAGGAAGAGGGTTGTGGCTGACCTCAGGGGTTCTGTAATGGAGCAAACTACATATTTATTAGCAACTAGACCTCTTTGGGAGGACATGGATTGATCCAACAAATTTAAAGATCATCTACTGTTTGATAGACACTCATTTAGGCCCTGGTAACTTAATGTGAAGAAGACACCTTTTCTGCCTTCCAGGAGCCTGCGATCTTGTAAAATACACAAATGTGTAAAGAGATTCTTTTACTTAAGTTCTAATAGAAGTGGGTTCAAGGGGAGAGTGAACATCTAGAGGTGGATGCTCGAGTTTTCAGATGAGATGGGGCTTCTTTTCCCACTCACCCACACACCCTTGGTCTAGGACCAGTAAGAGGCATTGGGGGCTACCTGGCTACCACACTCCATGACATAGTTTAATAATATGGAAGCAAGTTGGATAAACAGCAAAGAGACTGCTTTGGATGGACTGTGTATGTGGGCGAGGGATGATGGAGGAGAGGAGAATTAGAAAATTAACTGGACGAGTGGATGAAGGGTATTGAAGGGGTGATTCTTCATGATGGTGATAATACTGATGACAATGGTGGTGGAGGCGGCAGTGAGAGCAGCCAACACTTATTGGATGCCCACTGTATGCAGGGCACTGTGCTAAGTGTTTTATATGGATTGCCTCTCTTATTATTTCCAAAAATCTTAGGAAGACGAATGTTAATATAACCTTCATTTAACAGGAGAATACTAAGTCTCAGAAGAATTTATGGGATCCACCCGAGTCCATATGGATAGTAGGTAAAGTTAGTATTTGATTCTATGCAATTTGCTTTCTGAACCAGTGGACCAGCTAAGATAGCAGAAGCAAACTTAAGAACCCCCTTGGGTTAAAGTCTGCATTGCTCAGCACAAACCTCTCATGACAAATGATGCTCACACACTCTGGAGAAACTTCGTGACTGTGCCTGATTCTTGGCACTAATGTAGCTTGACTTGGGGCTGATATCCCACTTATCTCCCCAGAATGACAATTAGAGAGAGGGGGGGGGAAAGAGTTATTGTTATTCCAGCTTCCTCTATTGAGCTATGAATAAATGATGATAGCTATGAAATAGTGTGGTGTTTAGATCGTTTCTGGTAAATTAAAAAAAGAAAAAAACAACGAAAAATTGAATAAAGTGGTAAGGCATGCAGCTATTTAAATAAGAGTAGAACAAAATTAGTAAACTCTTTTAGTGTCTTCCTGGCCTTGTCATTCTAATGTAATTAGTTTGTAAAAAATATTAATTAATACTCAAACATCTGACATGTTTTACATGTTGATTTGAAAGGTGTTAATTATGTTTTATCCTTTGCCCTGGTACTGTCTTCAGCAGCAGCATAGGCAGGAATTTTGGTAACCCCCTTCTTACAGACTGGCAGCCAAGTAGATATTGAGAGCTCCTTGCAAGGCTCAGAGCTACTTGAACCTTTGGACAGAAGGAGAGAGAATGCTGAATGGAAACAGCATGTTAGCAGTTTCAGATAATGCAAGCTCCGACTGCAGATGTAGTATCTCAAGAAGGCTTCCTGAGTTTCACTGAGCAAATGCTGTGCTGGGTCAGCAGGGTTTTCAGATGGTAAGTAGAAACGGGAGTGAGTAACTTCTCAGCATCTTTCCTTGAACTATATTCAGTCTCTGCATTAGGTTCTGCCCAGATCTTACAAATGGGTTGTATACTCATGTCCTAGAGGAAGATGCTGAATTCTAGGTGTGTCTCAAGGCAGATCTAGCCATTGTCATCTTTAGGGGTTGTTGTCTCCTTCTTTGTTTTCTTTTTTAATCAATGTGTTTTTAATTAGTGTATTAGTCAAGAGAGGTTAGGGTATGCTGAAGCAATGATTTAACCATGAAATCTCAATGACCCACCTGACAGAGGTTTATTTCTTGCTCATGCTATGTGTTCAGTAAGAGTTAGGTGACTCTCCAGAATAGCTCTCTCCATATATTGGCCTAACAATATAGGCTGCTTCTATCTTGTGGGTCCACAGTGTCAATGCAAACCTCCACCATCAATATGGCAGGGGAGGAGAGAGAACAGGGAATTTCTCTTGATCTTTTCATCACCTCAGCCAGAAATTTCTCCTGAGCCAGTATCACCTCAGTGCAGAAATGGTGCACATCACTTCTACCCACAGTCCACCAGCTAGAACTTGTCCCATGGCACCTAGGACAGGGATCTGGAAAAGGTGAGGAGCATGTGGATATTCTGTGGGAATTAAATGCCTGACACAGTGTGGTAATGTCAGCCCTGAAAATGATAATGACAGTCATCTCTACTCTCATCTCAACTCATGCCCTATGCTGTGGTTACTTGCCTAGCAGTCGTTGGGCATTTTGCATGGTTTGTCTCTTTGCACTTCTTAAATTTCCATTCTGAAGAAGAGAAAACAGAGACTCAGATGGGTAAGACTATCTGTTAATGGTTGCACAGTTAGTAAGGGGTAGGTAGAGTCAGGAGTGTTCAACCCAAAATCTGACTCCAGTACCTCCACGGGTCTTTGCCTCCCAAGATGCTAGGTAGATTTCCTTTTGTAGAATTCTAGTTGGAGGAGCTGGGAGCAACACTTAGAGAACACCCAAGATGATTCAGAGGTTAAGGATCCGTTAAGTCTCGAAGGGACAAAATGATTGATGCCCTAAGTTTGTGCAGAATCTATTACTTACATCTAGCAGATTCACATTCTGCATCATATTTACATCTTATAATAATCCTTTGGAGGATTTGGGAAGAATATTATTAGCTTCTCTTTATAGACACAGGATCAGAGAGCCCTGGAAATTAAAAGACCTGCCAGAGGACAGAAACCTGGGTAATCATGAATATGTTTCTGGATTCCAAACCTAACCTCTGTGTGTATGGGACTGAGGGTTCTCAAGACCCTAGACTAAGGTCCCTAAACCTCTTCTGTACCATGAGATCCTTGAGCATCTGGGGAGAACTACGGACCTCTTTGCAGAATAAATTTTTAAAACACATGATATAAAATACTTAGAATCACAAAGAAAACTATTTATATTGAAACACATTGACTAAAGAAATTAAAAATTTGATTTAGTTAAATCTTTGCTTTCTCTATTAACACATTAAACGAGCAAATCGGCTAATTATTATAATTTGGAAGAAACAATAAGAAGTATGGTATGTTGAGATATCTAACAATTATCACGTAATGTGACTAAAAAAAATTCTGTGATTTCTTTTGGTGACAAAGTCACAGGTACTGTTAATACTGCTGTGATTTTGTAGCTTACATTTATAATGAAAGGGAATGGTAGATTACAGTTAGAGGCTAGTAGAAATAAAGTTTTTATTTTTCCTATCCAAGTTCATGGACCCAGTGAGTTCTTTCTAGAAAGGGACCCCTTTAGAAGTGTGCATCCCCGGTTAAAAACCCTATGCACTCTTGGCTCTGGGTCATCTCCTGAGTGTAATTGGTTCAAAGTCTAGAACTGGCTGAGCCCCAGGTCAAATTATGGACAAGTGAAGTTTGTTGTGTTCATCTACTTGGTCTCTGCCATCTTGGTGATGTTATCCAGTCCAGTGCCTGGTCTTTAGCTTCTTCTTGTCCAACATGGCATGTAAAAAGACCAGAGGTTATTAAAGGGTAACTTTTTTTCTAGTATTAAGTACTACAGTGAGACTTATACCCATTATTCATTTAATTTTGGTAGATTCTATTGTAAATGTATGTTACAGAAAGTAATAATGACAGTTAATATTTATGGATACTTACTATATACCAGGCACTCTTTTAAGCACATTTTAGACACTAATACAACAATAGTTGTTATAACAGTAGTAGTAGCAGCAGTAGTAATAGTAGCGGCTAAGATTTACTTAGCACTCCCTAGGTACCAGGCTTATTATGTTCTAAGAATTTTAAAAACCTAATCTCAATTATTTCCCATTATATTCCTATCAGGCCAGTTTTCGGTATTTCCATTTTACAAGTGCAGAGGGGTTAAATAATTTGCTCAAAGTCACATGACCATAAAGCCAAGCTTCAAATTTGGGCATTCTTCTTTCACATACCATGAAACTAACCACCAAGCTCTCCTACTTGTTTTTAAGAAACTTGCCTTAGAGTCTGCTTTATTCAACTCAAAGATGGACCAAGATCATTGTGTGGTGATCATTCCATGGGAAAGGTCTATGGGCTGCTCTTGGAAAAGCCATACATCACTTCTGCCCACCTTCTGTTAGCCAGAACTTAGTGACATGGTGCCATGAGCTGCAAGGGAGGCTGAGAACTGTAGTTTGACTGTGTAACTAAGGGAAAAAGGAAATGGATTTTGGCAAACTCATAACTTTATTTACCACAGGCATTAAGCAGGGACTAGAGAGCTCATGCTATATGGTGAAAGTCCACTCACAGCAAGAGTGGGACTAGGGGTTCAACATTTTAGCAGACACTCTTTCTCACAGAGCCCTAGCCCCATCCCCAGTCCACAGCCTTCCTAAGGTGCCTGGACTCAAAATTTAGCCTGCCAGCACTGTCCCCTGGGTGGTCTGTGCACTGAGTTTTACACAAATACATTACTGCAAATTAGAGAATGTGAAAAATCTCATGCTGTGGGGATTTGGACCCTGAGTCTATTTTTATAAGCCATGGAGAGTTGAAAATGAAATAGTGTCAAATAGAAAACAGATTTAAATACATGTTAGTTTATTACTATACATTTAAATGAATATTTAAAACATAGTCTTATTTTTTAAAGAAAAGTGGTTGTTGGCTGTTTTTCCTTCAGTTTGGTTTGTATTTTTAATTTGAATGATTCAACCCCTGCTTTTAGGATCTTCTGCTCAAAACCTCTACAAGTGGCCAATAAATTGTCACAGGGATTAAGTCCACAGGGTGAGGGAAGTAGATACTTGAATCATATACCATATAGTATGTGTTGTATTCCTCTATTCTCAGATACCATGGGTTATAAATCTGAGCTGAGCTTTACTTTAGTAATGTTTTGGGGGGAGAGGGTATGTGGAACAAAACCAACAAAACATTAAATGCACACATTGATTTAAAACATTCATATTTAATATACATTAAAAATATATACACATTAAAATTGGGGAAATTCCTCCAGGCCCCCCAAAAGAGAACAAACTAATAAGCAATAACAACAAAAATACAGTCCTGTCTCAGATCATTCCTTTCCTCAAATTCTTCAAGCATGAAACAAGGCTACTTGGTAACTGCCTGATAACTATCCATCCCTTAGCATTCCATCTTACCATTTTGGTAAATAAATTGCCTCCGCAGAACATGCAATCCCAGATAAGGATGACAAACACCCACAGTCCCAATGTTGGACTCCACTAATTGTTCCGAGGGAGGAATTTGATCACACATGTCTCTGCTTCTGGAGTTTTAAAGGCTGTTTGCCTGAGGCTGAGCACAAGCTTGCATCTCTGTCTGAGGAGCATGATGTCTCTGGATATCTACTCTCTCTTTCTTTCTTGTTCTAAGTAGAACACCAGTCTTGTAAGGCAGCTGGCTAAGGAAATCACTTTAATTAGCGACGTTCCTGTGTATTTACTTCTTTTCTTCAATATTTAACATTCTGAATATTTTACGAAAGTGGTTTTCCCCCCACTGATCTAATGCTGTGGTTTAAATGATATGACTAGAAGGTAGCAACCCTGATATTTCACATAATCTTATTGATAGGAAAAAATGAGGATACATGTGTGAAATCCATTGAGTTAAACACTTGAACTCTGAGATCACACTAATCTGGGTGTGATTTCCAGTTCTCTCATGACTTACTGTGCCACTTCTCAACATTTCAACTTCTCATCTGCAAGATGGGGGTAGCCATTGTCACTACCTAATTCTATCAGAGTGAGGATTAAATGAGACATGACAATCATAGCATGGTGTACAGTGCCTGGCACATAACAAGTTGTAAATCAATTTTATATTTAAGAAGCATCCCAGGTAACTCCCTACAGATCGCTTTCCCTTCATGCCTTTCCCACGGAGTGTTGTCTAGTGATATATTTGAGAGCTTTTATTATAGCTCTACAGATAGATAATATGGATGATTGAGAGATGACAGAGTGTGCTGTTGATTCTGGCTTCCAAGACTAATTGAGCTCTTCAGGGCTTTTCTTCATGCCTGTGTTAGGGACAGCTGAGAATTCACCAAAACCCATTCCTTTTTCCCTTTGGGTACACAGCCAGCCTCCCCTGCAGTTTATGGCAATGTGTGACTGAGTTCTCACTAATGGAAGGTGGGAAAAACTGATATGTGACTTTTCCAAGCATAGACTGAAAACCTTTCCCATGAATTGATCATTCACATGCTCTCTTGTTCCATCTTTGAATTGAATAAAGGAGACTCTAAGTCAAGTTTCTTAATATGTCTGTGTCTCAGTTGCCTGATCTATAAATTCAAGGAGTAGATATCATGAAAGACATTGGCAGATGATGGGTGAGATCAAGAAGGTGCTTACAAGCAGTTCTGCGAGGTGGCTTTGGTGCCCCTGAGGCAAAGTGTGGCACTGGCTTGGGAAAAATGCCTTTATACCATTGCACCATGCTCTGGTGCACTCAGAGTCCCTTTGGGCTCTCCCACAATAGCTGGGGGTGCTGTGGGGGTGCCTAATTTGGGCCCAGAGGTGAGAGAACTTAGAACCATTGCCTTTAGAGCCTGCATGTAATGACACTCTATTTCATAAGCCTGGTCGCTGAGGCCAGATGGTCTTTGGATCCCTTGTGGGTGATCATTCTCCAAATGGATAAGCTTCAGGACCTCTTCACCTTTCCCACCTCTTCTAAGATAAGAGTGGCAGCCACGGTTTACCAGACTGATGCTGGATTCCTGCTAGGTTTCTCTCCGCCCCCTCAGTGATCTGCTACCATAAAGAGATTTCATACATCATTAAGGGAGATGTCATATGCGTCAACATAATGCTGTGTTCTTACCCAGAATGTCACATTAGACTCCTGGAGGCTTAAAAAAAAAAAACAACTTCAAATACAACCACATTTTTTTTCTCTTAAATCATCCAATCTGCCATCTGAAGCCCCAAAAGGAAGCTGCTAGTAAAATAGCAACTTGCAAGGTTAAGAAAAGCATCACACAAAATGTTAGCTAAAAATGCAAACTTTTGCAACCTGTGTTTAGGGAGTGGAGTCAGAGGGTGCACATATAGAGGTGTCTTGCTTTTTCAGAATCTCCTTTTCTCTCCCAATGTCATGGGCAGAGTGTTTGGGACTTGGCTAATGGCCCTTGAAGGCGCCTGGCTTGATTGGACTTCTCTATGTTCCCTTCCAGATTTTTCCCTGTGCTAATGTTTCCCAGGGGAATTTGTTTTAAAGACAAAATAAAGAAATACATTATACTTACTCATTGAGTTCGGAGGCAGGAAGTGATTTTTCTCATGCATTCATTGACAAACACTGGGCATTTGCTTGGTACCAGGTGCTCTAGTGGGTCCTGGGGCTCCTGTTCTGAACTCCTGCACTTACTGGCTGTGTTACCTTAAACGAGATAGTTAATGTCTCTGTGTCCCTCTTTCCTCTGTAAAATGGAATTGATGGGATGCTACAAAAATTAAATAAATTAATACATATGAAGTGCTCATCCCAATACCTGGGGAAGTAAGTATTAAAAAAAATTGGTTATTATCAGTCATGAGAGGTGGTCTGTAGAAAGAGCTGGAAATAACCTCTGGTTGATGTATCCTCCTGGAATTAAGGGGAGCTTCATTTCTCCATAGCCCATTAAGGTTTTCAGTGGCTGTTTTAGTTAAAACAGCAATAACTAACATTTGGTCACCTCACGCCAATGAAAACAGTTGGGTTGTTAACTGAAAGATGACTCATTATTCAATTCCTTCCTTCCTTCCTTCCTTCCTTCCTTCCTTCCTTCCTTCCTTCCTTCCTTCCTTCCTTCCTTCCTTCCTTCCTTCCTTCCTTCCTTCCTTCCTTACCTTCCTCCTTCCTTCCTTCCTACCTCCCTCCTTCCTTCCTTCTTTTGACCAATCATTCTCTTAGACCAAAGTTTCTCAACCTCCACACTGTTGACATTGTAGGCCAGATAATTCTTTATTGTGGGGTCCATCTTGTGCATGTAGGATGTTTACCAACATGCCTGACTCTCTACTCACTAGATGCCAAGAGCATCCCCTGTCTCCAGGTTGTGACAACCAAAAATGTTTCCAGACATTGCCAGATGTCCCCTGGAGGAACAAACTGGCCTTAGAGTCAAGGACAATTAGATCTCTAAGAAGACTTTAGAGATGACCCCATTCAGGGGTCCTTTGTTTCTTAGGAGTCCTCCAGGCACAACAGTTAGCATTCCTGGTGCCTGGTCCAAATGCAGTGGCAGCCCCAGCTGGTGCCACAGCCAGAAACAATGTACTCTTTCTCCAGATGACTCATAGGCTGTAGTCCTGGCTTGGGTGGATTTCCTTCGACTTTGCATTCCTTTCCCCTATTTTTACAGAACTGAAAACGTAAGGACCAGAGAAAGGGATAGGTCCACCTAGGCACCTGGACCAAGCACCTGAATGGTTGTGCCAGAATTCTGTGTGGTCTCAGTACTTTGTGCTCTTGTCACAGCAGATGCTTTTGCACACCTATGTTAGAGCAAAGATTGAGGGGCATCAAATAAAATGATGGCATTAAAATTTCTGGTATTCTGAACAACAGGGCAAACACACACACACAAATCGAAACTTCTACAAGACCTGCAAGGTCTTGCAAGACTGGGTCCCCACTGACCTCACCAACCTCACCTCAGGACCACTCTCCACTTGCTCATTCCACAGCTTCATGACCTACTCAGACATTGTGTTGTGCCAAGTTACATACTTAATTCTTACATACATAATTATAGTGGGTGTGAGTAACGTACTCTGTGTATCAGACATCAGGCAAGTTGCCTCTTCTGCACAAGCTCACTTCATCCTCAGCACCACACAGTGAGGTTAGTACTCACTTTACAGCTGAGTAAACTGAGGTACTGACAGTCAGTGATTTTGCCCTGAGATCCCAGAACTAATACACAAAAGTGCTGGGCTTCACTCCCACATCTCTCTGAGTCTGGAGCCTGAGCTCTTAGCCCTACACTATACTGCCATTTAGGATTATTGAAAAGATTACATGGAATAATCTATTTACCCAGCATTTTGTCTGGCAAGAGTTCAGAAAATGTGATATGGTCAGAGAGATGGGGGCTCCAATCCCATATTTATCTCTTACTGGCTGGGTGACTCCTTCAGTTGCTTCATCTGTCTGGGTCTCAGTTTCCCCACCTGTGAAATGGGAATGAGTTGGGATTATATCTTATCTGCTAGGAGCACTCAGTGAGATAAGGCACACAAATCCCTCATCACGGTGCCAGGAGTATAGTGGGTACTATCACTACCATTATGTAGATTAGGCTCTACACAAAGTTCAGTTCTTCTACCTCTCTGCCCTCCCCAGATTTCCTTCTTGGCACAGGAAGCTTCAGAAAGTGCAGAGACCCTCATCTTTCTCATGCATGTGAGGGATGGGGGTGTCTCTGATGTGAGGCAGGGACAGAAGCCAAAGGCACAGGAAGGAGCCATGGGTTGGAGCTGTTGCCCTCCAGCTGATGGCAATGTGCATCCGGGTAGGGGGATGCCCTTGGTGTGAAGTTCTTTGTGTTCTCTCCCCAAAACAAGCGCCTTCCATGCCAAGCCATCTTTCCTGCACAACACTTTAATTTACATCTTTTAATAACTTTGGTTGCCATGGAAGCATTGGAATTCAGTTTTAAAATAGACAAACTAATTGTTTCAGTCAGTTTGGGTATTTGCTGTCACGGAAACAGCCAGCTTTTCCCCCACCACCAAGAGCCCACTTAATTGGATGGATAAGGTGGTGACATGGCAGAGGAGGTCCTTCTCACCCCATGGCCAGGCAGGGGAGCACTGACAGGTTTCTCCTGCTCTTGGCACGTGCCTAGGAAGGACAGGGTCTGTACTAATGGAGGAGCCCAGATGGGTAAAGAGTGAGAGTGAGAAAGGAAGGACTTTAGGATAGTCACTTCCTGAGTCTACGCTGGGACAGAGCACAGGGCTGGGAACATTCTGACAGCCAGGCTTTGTCAGCTGTGCCTCTGAACTGGGTGGAGGCTCAGAGACCCTTACCCCTGTTTGAGGGATTCTGAAAATAATAGCAACAAGAACAATAAAAACAAAATAAGTTGGCACAAGTTTGGAGGTCACTTTCCAAGTGAACTTGAGGAGAGGGATGACTCTGATTCCACAACAAATTCTCTTATCTCTTCTGTGCCAGGCATATGCTGGCCTCTGGGAGTCCAAACGATCCAGAGGGCAAGTGACATAGTTCATTCGTTCAATCATTCAATGGGTACTTATTGCATCTTTGTTAGATACATCAGTAAACACAACAGTTCTCTGTCCTTGAGGAGCATATATTCTATCAGGATAAACAGACAATAAATGATAAGAATAATGGATTATGTAGGATGTTGAAAGTTAACACTTGGAATAGAAAAAGAACAGAAAAAGTCGAACAGAGAATGGGGAATTGGAACTGATGGTTGGTCTGCTTAGACTTCCCCGAGAAGTTGAGGTTTGAGCAAAGACTTGATAGAGATGAGGGGATTAACCAGGCAGGTGATTAAGTGTGATTAGGAGTGATTAAAGGTTCCGCCTCTGTTGTTGGAGTGGATTTGGGTTGGAATTCCATTTTTTATCGCTCACACCCTAGATGACCTCTGCCCGTGACTGCATCTTTTTGTACCTGAGTCTCCTTATTTCTCTAGTGGGGATCATAGAACCCTAAATGGTTTAAGTGAGTTATTGCTTGTAAAATGCATGACATGTAGTACTAGTGATACTGATCATGAGTGTATTTATTAGTCCATTTCTGCCATTTATAACAAAATACCTGGAACTGGGTAATTTGTAGGAAAAGGTAATTTATTGCTTACAGTTTTGGAGGCTGGGAAATTCAAAATCCATGGAAGACATCTGGTGAGAGTGTTGTCCTGGTGGTGACTTCAGCAACTCAGGGTATCACATGGGAAATATGGCAAAGCAGAGAGAGAGAGAGAGAGAGAGAGAGACTCTCATGTGCTGTCCTTTAAAAGCTCTCAGAAGCATGCCTATGACAACCATTATACCATCAGATGGGTTAATCCATTTCCTACAGCATGGTCCTCACAATCTAATCGCTTCTTCAAGGCCCTGCCTTTCAATGACCACAACAGGATTTCCCATCCTCAACAGTTACAGTGGGGATTAAGCTTCAGTGAGATTGGGGGGACATCAAATCCACTGCAATGAGGATGATGATAACAATGATGGTGATGATGATGTTGATGGTGAGGATGATGCTGATGGTGAAGATCGTGACAATCATGTTGTTGATGATAAAGAGGAGGAGAAGGAAGAAGGAGCTCATAAACCAATGAGGTACAAGCAGTGAGAAATCAACACAGAGGTGTTGCCCACTTGTTATGAGATACACTAAGTGGTAGAATAAAACACAGGATCTTGTGGAAGTTCCAAGGAAGATCAAATGTACTTTGTTAAAGAAGACTTCCCAGATGTGATTCCTGAGCTCAGATCTTCAGGACAGACAGGGTCTGTCCAGCTGCAATGGGAAGAAATGATGTTCCATGCTGGGGGAACACCATGTTCAAAAGTGTTGAGAGAGCATCACCAAGTTAAAGCACTATGAAGAGTCCGCTGAAGCTGGGGCTGTGTGTGTGAAGGCCCAAGGGTCCCGAGATGAGGTAGCAGATGTCAGCAGGGGCCCAGAGAGGCCCTGAAAAATGTTGGGCTTTATCCTATATCTGGGCTTCTTGTAATTTTCCAGCAAAGCCTTTGCAAGTGTAGAGAAGAGGGAACAAAAATATCCTGGGAGGAATAGGGTGTTGGGGAGCCTGAAGCTCTCTGTGACCCAACCCAGTTGGGAAACATCTCCAAAGTCTCACATGTTAATATCAAATATATGTGCACACTTGGCATTTGACTCCATATTATATCATGTTTCTTTTAATGTCAAATTAGTGTTCTAAATCACTTACCATAGAGTTAAGCCAATGATTCAGAAATATGCTCCACTCTTCATATGGCGTTGAGTACACCGCAGACCAATCTGCATTTCCATTTTAAAATCATATTTTACAAGTAAATATGTGGAAGCCTTTGGAGTCTTTAACATCACCTGATGACAGAGCCAGGTCTGTCATTACATGATTAATTTAGTCCTAAAATATATGTAGAGGGAATGAAAACTGAAGATTGGGCCACTGTTAGGAGGGCTTAGCAGTCACTCAGGTGTAAGAAGCTGGCAGCCTGGTTTATGGTTATGGCACTAGTGATGGAGGGGAGGGGATAGATGCCCAATGGGGATATCTTTTAAAAGACACGCCACCACTTCTGAATACAATCCTAGATCCTTATTTCCCCAGGTGCTCTCTGTAATACTACTCTGATTTACCTGTAGTCTTACTACACCTATTTTAAAAATTGAGGTGGTTTGATACAGTCAGACGTAACTGAAATAAAACACTTAAAAACAATTCAAAAACATTTTAAAAGAGTTCACATCCAAGAGAGATCTTCCATCCATTGGAGCACTGAATTCATCTCTGAGCTTCCTGGAAGCTAAGGCAAAATGAGAAACACATTGGATCATACAATCTATATCACGTGGTGAGAAAAAAAGAAGAAATTCATCCACAGAAGAGAACATTACACAAGTACTGAACTCTTAGAGGGAGTTAATGGATCCACATTTAAGGGATATTTTATAATAGAAAGGTAGTGTCTTCAACAAAAGATTGTCCACGTCAACATTTCTTGCCCCCATCTGCTATAAATGCTGAGGTCATACTGTTAAATCTTAACTTCATTGAAGCAGTTTCATGGGGAGAGATAAAATAATGTGGTCCAGGTGCCTGTCTTTCTAACTTAACACAAGACTAGAGCTTAGAGAATCCCAGGAGGTGGATGACTCACATACCCATTACGTTATCTATCTCAGATATTAGATTTCTCAGATGAGCTTCTGGAAATAGGAGCTGGATTTCAGTCAACTCATAGCTGCTCTCTAGTGAATGCCAACTTCTGTGTCATTGATTGAAGAAGAAAATGTACATGCATGAAATACCAGGGCCAAAGGACTCTGCATTTTCATTCTGAAATGGTAACTTGGCAGCTTGATCTTTATTCTTATTGAGCTAGAGAAGAGACCAATGTGACGCAAAGTATAGAGAACAGGTTTGGGGGCTGGCTGGTTAGCTCAGTTGGTTAGTGCATGGTGTTATAACAGCAAAGTCAAGGGTTCGGATCCCCATACTGGCCAGCCACAAAAAATAAATAAATTAATTAAAATTAAAATTAAAATTAAAAAAAAAAAGAAAGAAAGAAAACAGGTTTTGGAATCACAAAAATCTGGTCTGCCTTTTCTGCCACTAACATGTTATGTATTTGACTATGAGAAAATTAGTGTACCTCTTGTAGACTCAATCTCCTCATTTCTAACATAAAGTAAAAGTGGACATCTTTAGGCCTATTGGGAAGATTAAATGACATAAGATGTGTCAAGAACTTAAGACAGTGCTTCAACAGAGGCATTCAATACTTTACAGCTATTACTACTATTTAACTGTAAACTGAAAGCAACTTAACTGTTTTGCTGACCCTTATAGCCCACCTCAATATTATCACACCCCAAGAGGTATATTTCTGAATCAAAAAGAATGGAAGAACTAAACATATATTCCTGAGATTTCTAAGGAAGGAGGACATGGAGGAGAGAGGTAGTTTCATAACCACAGTGTAAACTGATCTGTCTTAGGCCGGGTACCCTAGGAGCAGAGCCTGAGAAGCGATTCTTGTTAAGAGATTTATGGGGGGTGGGGTATGCTCTTAGGAGAAGGGAATTGAAAGAAGGATAAGGAAAATAAAAGAGTAAGCAAGGATATGGATTCAGCTGGAATCTAGTCCCGGATAGATCGCATAGGCAGCTTTTAGTGTGGTTGACAACACAACGTTGGTCCCATCTACAGGCAAAGGGGCCACAAATTCTGTACCCCATGCTTTTGGCTGAGATTTGCTTCTGGAGTGGAGGATAGGCATAGCTCTTGGGTGAGAGGTTTTCATTCGGAGAAGGAGGAGCTGTGAGTTATCAGCCAACACTCCATTGTCTGGGGGCCAGTGCACTTGCAGTTAAAGGGATCTGGAGAAGCCCACTGCATCCCTGCAGTTCCTAAACATCATCTATTAATTCCCAATTGCCTCTTCTTTTTAGCAGCTGCCCAAGCCTCTCTTCTTTCTCACTCCAATACTCCTCTGCAACCTACCTTACTCCTTTTCTTTAAATCAAAAGGCTTTCCTTCCCTCCCCCACACTTAAAGTCGACCCATCCCCTTTTAAACAAAACAGTCATTCCACTCTGCCTTCTTCCCTTTACATCCTTATCCACCCTCCTTAAAGGCGCTTAGATACTTAATCTTTCATATTTCATATTCCTATCATCACTACCTCATGGGAAGCATGTGAGTGGGATCAATGTTATTCTCGAAAATAGGCTTTGAATCTGCAATATCACATGGGAAAATAGACAGTAGCCACCCCCGAGGTTTGCTCCACTTAATATAAAAGAGAAACTTTGCGTTAGAAGGAAATGCTTCAGCACCTGGGATAGCAACAAGCCTCGGGGTGGACTTCTCTTGGCTGGGATAAGGGGAACAAACCTTTTCATCCTTTCTGCAAATTTCTCAGGAGACTGTTCAGTTTGAAAGACTTGGCTGGTACCCCGCCCCCTAAAATTTTTTTCAGTCCTCTCATGGCTGTATATGAGAACATACCATGAGACAGCCAATAAATGATGCTTTCAATGGCAATTCGTTTAACTCCTCTTTCTTTGAGCAGACTGATTTCACTCTGGAATGTTACAGGTTTGAACTTTGTAGCTCCAAATGGTGTTCCCTAGAAGTCCAGGAACTTAGAAAACAGCCTCTGTCCATAGTAGAGCAAGATCTGACTTCTGCTACCTGAGGGGCAAGGGAGAGGACACCGTGGTGTGTTTCTGAATGATCACATGGGCCTCTTGCTTATACGCAAAACCAATCAGACCTCTGTCTGATACACCCTGACCTGCAGATATATCCTGGAGCCAGAATCCATTGTCCTGTTTGACTTTCAGGGAGGCATAATGATCATAATAGCCCAAAGTAGCAGATTCTCTCCTGGGCTTCTACAGGTGATATTATATTTAATACTCTGCACAATGTGTGTAGGTTCTATTCTCAACACTATTTTGCAGATAAATAAACTGAGGCACATGAGAGGTTGAACAATTTGCCCAAGGTCACCCAGCCACTGAGTGACAGGTTTAGCTTTGGAGCCCAACCAGTTTGACCTCACAGACAACGAGTTAAACCATCGTGCTCTGCTGTGATGTAACTTTCCTATCATTAATTCATACCAACAAATAGTTACTGAGTATCTACTTTGTGCAGGATGCTTTTCAAGTGTTAGATATATGGTGATGAGAAGTATAGATGTGATCCCACCCTCTCAGTCTAAGGGGGAAGAGATCTCACTCCAAGGATCACACAAATGAGTGAAAACACATATGGTGGGAGCTACAGAGAAGTCATGCTGAAACCACCCAGCACAGGGGAAATGACCTGGTCCATCGAGTCGAGGAAGTCTTTCTGAGGTAGTGACAAGCTGAATATGAATGATAAACAGGGCGCAGTTAAAAGGAAATGAATGAAGATCACCAAAGTAGCATTGGAAAGAAAGCTTAATTTACTGCTTGACTGTCAAGGAAGAGGCGGTCCACTCACAATGAATTCTGTGGATTTCATGGAGCAGACTGATACTGAGAAAAAAGGAAGTAGTACGCCAAATTGGGAAAGATTCTGATGTCACAAACCCTTCCTGAAATTGGTTGTATCATCGATGCTGGGGAGTCTGGTTTCAAACACGGCTGATGTGGATCACAGAAGATTCCAGCAGGCCTGGGATCATTCCACAGATGGACCTGAATATGCACACTTATAGCATGGCAAGAGATCCTCCAACATTATCTGCATTTATAATTACATCTTTATTTGGGCAGTTCATTGATTAATGTCTAAGCTTTCTCATAGCTCTCCAGATTTCATGGGAAGGGTGGGGATGTGGGGGTCTATCCCCTTTTGTCATTGGTGTGCTCTCTGTTTCTAAGACAATGATAGGCACATTGTAGTTGATCAGCACATTGGCCATTGATTCATGAATGTGTGTAAATGTGAAAGAAGAGAGTGGAGGAGAGAGTATGTTTTCCAGACAGAGAGAATAACATATGCCAAAAAGGAGGGGGGGGGAGGAAGAGAAAATATTCCCCAAACAACTGTGTTTCTGCAAAGAGATTTATTTCAGTAGATGTGAGTAAAGAGATGGAGATTCTATTTCCTCCTTGGCCCTTTTGCCCCAGCCTAGAAATCCACGGGGAGACCTTTGTCCAGACCCGTCCATCGCCACCTCTCTGCTCCCGCCTCACGCAGCCAGGTCCTCATCCGTATTCTTCCCAGGCCATCCCTCTAGCCCTGCAATCTGTTTCTGTCCTTTAAAGAAGCTAATAGGACAAAAACAAATCACTGCTTTCCAGCAAGTCATGCACGGTTCTTGGGGACTTGGTGGCCAGCTCCAAAAAGGATATGAGAGGAGAGGGTATCAGGAATACCAGAGCAGCCGCCTCTCCCTGGAAGATGTCACAACCACCATCAAGACATTCAGGAAACTGCAGGGTCTCCCTCCAGGCTGCTGGGGCTCCAATGCCAGAAAGCCAAATCTTCACAGCTCTGGCTTCCTGGGGAAATGAATGAAAGAGATATCTTTCCCCTGGGAGAGTCTGGCATCTCAGTGGCTCTACTTGGGAGGCACATGAGGTACAGGGGAGAGGGGCTGTCTTTCTCTCTGTAATCACCGCCTTTGGCCTCTCCGTTATTACAGATCACAAGCTCTTCTTCAGTCTCTCCTATAACTAGTGTCACAAGAAACTGAGACACATGGATTATGTCCTGCATCTCAGCATCACCCCCGTCACGTTCATCTCCCTTGTCTTTCGACTTACTGTCTCCTGACGGTTGTACATAGGGTCTATGGCTCACATCCATCCTCTCCTCCTGTATTAGTCCATTTCTGTTTCTTCTAACACAATACCTGGAACTGAATAATGTATAAAGGAATGACATTTATTTCCTACAGTTTCAGAGGCTGGGAAGTTCAAAGACCAGGGAACACATCTGGTAAAGGCCTTCTTTTACAGCCACACAGGGTGTCACATGGTGAGAATGGGCTGAGCAAGAGAACACTAACCTGCTCACTCGCTTTCCATATAAAGTCAGCAGCATCACACCCATTACTCCATGAATGGATCAATCCATTCACAAGGGCACAGTCCTCAGAATCTAATCACTTCTTAAAGGCCCCACCTTTCAAATGCCATAATAGGATTTTCCACCCCCTTTACACTGTTACAGTGGAGATTAAGTTTCCAGTACATGAACTTTTGGGGGACACATTTAATCCATAGCAGTTCCCCAATTCTCACTGTCACTGTTTTAGGCAGGCCCTAAATATTGCTCTTCTCAATGTTTTAGGCTCGAGTAATCTGATCCTTTTAACAGTGGGGTCCCCTTTCATGATTCTTGTCATACTCGGTTTCTAGCCAGCAACAATTTCCCAGAGCTGAGTTATGATGTTTTATAATCTAAGGATGAAATACCGATCTCTGTGTGGTACTCAAAACCTTCCGCCATCTGATCTCAACTCATTTGTTCAGATGGTTTGCCTATAAATGCCCTTCACACCTGTGCTGACCAATATAGTAGCCACTCACCACATGTGGCTATTATATTCAAATTTAGATTTAGTTCAAATTAGAAATTCAGATTCTCAGTGGCCACATGGAGCTCATGTCTACCATATTGGATAGTCAGGATGTAGGAAATTTCCATCACCACAGAAATTTTTGTTGGGCAGTACTGTTCCACACATTGTAAGCCAATGGAGATTTCTTCCATTTCACCCAAATGGAGATTTCCTCTATCCTTAGCTCATATCCTTGGCATTTCTACCTCAGTGCTTTTCTCCTAGTCTCACCACTACTGGAAATGACACTACGGTTCATGCCCAGACATTCCTGATTCTTCCAGACTCCTTTTGGGAGCCTTCCTTCATTTCCCACCTAGAAGTGACTTATTCTACTCTCACTTCTGATCATACTTGTAACTTCTCATTGTCAGTCATAGTTATGTATGCCACAGTGCCTATAACACTGACAGGGCTCAATGGATGTTTGTTGAATGAATGAATGACAAGTCCTCTGTTGGACTACAATCTCTAAGTAAGGACAAATACCCATTATTGTTCACCTGCCGTGAGTCAGAAAGTACTCTAGGAAATTTATTTACAGCATCTCTAAAACTTACAACAGACCCATTAGGTAAGAATTAATATTCCCATTTTATAGATGAGTAAACTGAGGCTCCGAGACATTCAGCACTCAATCCTAAGTTCCACGATTGAGAAATAGAGCTAGAATTTGAACCCAAATTCAGATGACTCTAAGCCTCAGTTTTTTACAGAGTAATGCTCTGCTGCCTTTCTTGGAAACAATGGTCCTTCATTTTATTGCAGGGAGGGGAAAAAATGTCTTCCTGAAATCTCCCTCCCCTGTCCACCCTCCTCCTATCAATTTCAAGCCCAGGGTCTGAAATATAGTTGTTGCTCTTTAAACATGAGTGAAAAGCTTATCGGTTATGAAGAGACCCCCAGGATCACCTCCAAGCTCTGCTCACCAAGACTCTCAAGCCTATGGGTTGACTGCACTGTTCACCTTGCTGTTGTGTCTATCACACTTCTCATTTCAGGTAAGTCATCCTGAACTCCTCCACTCTCAGCACACATGAGCACCCCTCTCCAACCCCCCCCTCCCCCAGTTGGATGCATTTTCTTGGACTTGCCTGAGCTGACTTGCTGCTTGTATAGAGTGGTATGTGAGTGTGTGTGAATTTTGGGAGGAAGTATGTTCCCTGCTGGAAAATGTGAATGAAGCCCACATAGTTTTTGGAAGAAGATCCCCCAACTTGACACCTGCCATGACAGTCTCTACTCTGCCTCTTTGCTCTTACATCTTTCCATGATGCCTTTCTTCCTCCTTCCTACCCTCCCTGTGGCATATAGTATGGTATTACCCTGTCCTCCTCTGGGGAGTCATACCTGACTGCCCCTGCTCTTCCTGAGGTTTCCGTATCACTCAGAACCTACACTACACAAACTGGCTGCTTAGATGCACATTTGCAAAAGGGAGTCATTTATTGGACACACTTACTTTATGCTCCTTTTTCTTATCTAGTCCATAAAACAACCTAGGCTCATTTGAATAGAAGAGAGCAGATAAGAGAATAGAAAGGAGATGGGGAGGGGCCAGGCAGACAAAAATACTATGTCAACAATGAAAGCAAACCACCCCAATATTACCCACAAGACCTTCAGAGGCTCAAGAAAGTAAATCTGGGGTGGCTAATTAGCTCAGATGGTTAGAACGTGGTGCTGATAACACCAAGGTCCAAGGTTTGATCCCTGTACCAGCCAGCTGCCAAAAAAAAAAAGAGGAAATCTGTGTAAGTCACCTCTAGTAGTGAAACTTGTACTTGACCTCAGGTGTCTGACCCTGTTAAATCACTTTGTCTTTCCTCCTCCTACCCCCAAATCACTACCTATCAGATCGAGGTGCACTTAGACATTGATCTGTGCCCCTGGAAGGATGCAGCCTCCTGAATTCACCAGCCTACATTGCGAGGGACCCTAGGAGCAAATCTGGGGGCCTCAGGTGGTGTGACTCCTGCATGTGCTCATGGAGCCCCCTCGCCGCCTTGCTGAGGGAAGCTGGTGGAGGCACGTTTCCCTCTAAGCCGGGCATATGTCACCTTCGGGCAAAAGATGAGCTAATAGAATTGAAATAGATGTAATTGGCAGAAGGTCAGCGAGGGAGCCATGTGCGTCTGGAGCTTCCCGAAAAGGCCAGCATGTTTCCTGCTCCCCTGCCTCTCCATTAGTATGCAGGTAAGGCGAATGGGCCTCTGCAGAGTAATTGGATCACTCGGAGATCAGCAATGCCTGGTGTATGTACAAAGCCTCAGCAGTGATTAGATCCTGCCCGCTCATCTCGGCCAGCCTTGAAATTCTTCCCACTGTGAAAAACTAATTTTCTGTGGGAATTTATTAAATAAGAAATCTGCATGCCACTTTACCTTGTAAGTCAGGCCAGCAGAATACAAAGATTCCCCTCGACTTTGATGCCTGTTCCCAGCAGATTTCTCCATCACTTGGGGACAGGTGTGTAGGAGCTAGTTTGGTTTCAGGGCATGCATGTTTTTTTTTTACTCTGTCCTGAGGGCAAGAAATAGGAGGAACCTGCTAGATAAAAGCCTCCAGAGAGAAAAACTGAGACAAGGAGAATGTGAGGGTGGAGCAGGGATGGGTATGAAAAAATTAGGCAGTGTATTCAGACCATGGCGTGGTCTCTCGCCCTGTTATGGGCTGAATGGTGTCCCCAAAATTAGTGTATTGAAGTCCTTACCCCCAGTACCTCAGAATGTGACTATGTTTGGAGACAAGGTCTTTACAGAGGTAATTAAGTTAAAATGAGGTTGTTAGGGTGGGCCTTAATCCAGTGTAACTGGTGACCTTATAAGAAGAGGAGATCAAGAGACAGACACACACAGAGGGAAGACCATGTGAAGAAACAGGGAGAAGACAGCATCTACAAGCCAAGGAGAGAGGCCTCGGAAAGAACCAACCCTGTGACACCTTGGTCTGAGACTTCCAGCCTCCTCCGGAACTATGAGAAAATAAACTTCTGTTGTTTAAGCCTCCCACTCTGTGGTACTTTGTTATAGCAGCCCAAGCAAACTAATACACCCTGAAATGACTTCCTGAAGCCTCCCTGATTTCTCTGTTTGGAATTCAGCTATCTTTCCCCCGAAATGAAAGATCGACGGGTTTCATCTCTGTGTCAACTCTTACAGTGGTAGGTGGCTACCCGAAACTGCATTGGGATGGGATTCTCAGGCTGCACACAGACAGGAAAGGATGCTGTCCGCAATGTATGCTGCCTCGACCATGAACAGGGTTGCAGCTGCTCACATGGCTTTCATGTCCGGTTTCTTAGCTGGCATCTAACTCCTAATGAGGGTTTTCCTTGAGAAGACTGTTATGGGTTGGATCACGTCCCTCCAAAGTTCACATGTTGAAGTTCTAGCCCCCAGTGCCTCAGACTGTGGCCTTATTTGGGAATAGGGTCATTGCAGACACCATTAGTTAAGATGAGGTCATACCAGAGTAGGGTGGGCCCCTAAGCTAATATGACTGGTTTCCTTGCTAAAAGGGAACATTTGGACACAGACATGCACACAGGGACAAGGCCATGTGAAAAGAAAGGCAGAGATCAAGATATTGCTTTTACAAGGAAGTCAAATATCACCAACAAACCACCAGAAGCTAGGGGAGAGGTATGGAACACACTCTCCCTCACAGCTCTCAAAAGGAACCAAGCTTGCCAACACCTTGATCTCAGACTTCTGGCCTCCAGAATTGTGAGACAATATATTTCTATTGTTTAAGCCACCCAGACTGTGGTACTTTATTATAGCAGCCCTAGCAGGTGGATACTAGTAGGAAAGTTCTTTTTCATGGATTGCTCCTGGATTGGGAGGCTGGACATGTGGATTCTGGTTTATGTTCCATCCTTGAACTGGGTGTGTATGGCAGGTGGGGTTTCTGAGGAAGAGGGGTCGCAGATGATTAGTGCATGCAGGACATTTACCAGGGAGGAATTTTGGATCCATACCTGTGGAAGGGAGAACAAACAGGAATTAGGCAGAGAAAATAATTGTGGCAACCCCCTCCCCGCAGAAGCCTAAGCCCCGCCCTATGTGGAATAGGAAGATCGAATGACCCTTCAGAACTGCCCCACGTTGGTGCAAGAGGGCCAGACCTTTATAACTGAGCTGCTCCAGGGGGAGGGCATGGCCTTCAGACAGGCAGTTCTTTTAAGCGGAGGCAATCCAAGAGAGGGATTGACCACACTCCCAGCAGCTGGAGTGATGAATCCTTGATTCCCAGAGGGGGTCTGACTGGGTCATTGTGGCATCCTGAGCTTGGTCAGATCTCTGGATGAGAAAATACTTTGTAAACTGAAAATCATAATGGTCAACTATTTTGTTTGTTTTATGGCTGGCCGGTACGGGTATCCAAATCTTTGACCTTGGTGTTACAACACCGCACTCTAACTAGCCAAGCTAACTGGCCAGTCCTGTAATGGTAAACTTTGCGGGGCATTTGTTGGATTATACAGTATCAGAATGATTTTCCAAATTCATAGAGTTATTTGAGTCACTTGGGAGGGGTGAGTACTACACCATTTGGAGGATACTTAAACAGAAGTTGAATGGCTCCTCAGAGACATCAGGGTGGTGGTGGGTGCATGTATTTGGTGGGTGATTTCTGCATTCCCTCAAAATTTGGAAACTCTGCAGATTATTAAGATTATTATTGCAGATTACAGTGGATCCAGGGCAGCATGAATGGACTCAATGATTTACGGGAGAAAACACTGTGCAATTGAAGGAGCATGAGATTTGGAATCAAGACACTGGAGTTCCCACACTGCCTCACCCTAGAGCATGACCTTGGGTTAGGAGCTTCCAGATTACGTGCCCCAGTCTCCCCCAGTGTCAAGAGAAGGGATTAACTAGGCAAACATGTTTCACACAGAGCCATGCTGCTTTCCTTTGGAGCACGTTGCCCATTCGTGATTATATAATAATTTGTGTGACAATGAGATCCACATCTGCCTCCTTCAGTGGCTGGGGGCTTGTGGAGAGCAGGGGCCTGCCTTGCTCATCCTGCATGATTTTACACGCTAATGTTTATTGCACACTGTACATGTCCAGCACATAGGACTGATTTAATCCACACAAAGCCCCCATGAGGTAGGATTCCTATCACACCCACAAGGCACTTGGGGAAACCACACAAGGATGGGCCCAGTAGCTGGTAGAGTTCAAATGTAAACTTAGGGAGCCTTATTTTTAATTACTATATGATCTTCCCTCCCAGGACCCCAAAATGGGGGTGGGATATTGCAGACTCCTAATTTCAATTTGATGCATGTATGAATGAAAACTGGTGGGCCCCTGCTATAGACTGAATGTTTGTGTCATTGAAACCTAATCCCCAATGAGAGGGTATCTAGAGGTGGGCCCTTTGGGAGGGGACTAGGTCATAAGGGTGGAGCCCTCATGAATGGGATCAGTGCCCTTATAAAAGAGATCCCGGAGAGCGTTCTCTCCCCTTCTGCCTTATGAGGACACAACAAGATGGCCATTTATGTGCCAGAAAGCAGGACCTCACCAGACACCAAATCTGCCAGCACCTTGATCTTGAACTTCTAGTCTCCAGATTGTGAGAAATAAATTTCTGTGATTTATAAGCCACCCAGTGTATGGTATTTTGTTATATCAGCTCAAACAGATGAAGACAATCCCTTTCTTTAAAAAGAAAAATCTCATACAGAAGACCAGTGTTAAATAGGCAAAGGAGAGTTGTTCTGCTTGGGAAAGAGACACCTAGCCCCCATCCAAAGCCCATCAACCCTGTTCAACAGCCCCACAGACATGTGCACTCAACGTTGAGAGTTCCGTGGAGCATGATTTATAAGGCACAGTACCAGCTGATCTATGTGATCCTTCTTCTTTTGGATATAAAATAAGTGAAATCACCAGGCAGCCAACTCTGCAGCTCCCTTCCCCCAAGCACCTTGACTGTCTGAGGTCATTTGACAGTTCAGTTGGTGGAGGGTGGACGTTCTGGGTGGCTCATTTTCCAAGCAAGGGGTCAAGGTGGGGACAAGTCGAACAAGATGTAAAAGCATTGAAACCTTCAGAAACCTGTCTGTATCCCCCATTAACCCCCTCAAAGGCAACCTGATCACAGGGGGTTCATGAAATCTTTTTTGCCCAGCAGCCTAGAATGGTCACCAAAGGCCCCCAGAATAGAAAGGGAAATAGAATTGGTAGAGAAATCTACATAGCCTGGACGTCCTAGTCCTCAGGCCACTCTCCAGGGAGAAGTTGCACTTAGCACCACATAAAGAGGGTCTCCCACTGCCTGCTTACATAGCATCCCCAGCTCAGTGCCCAGTCTTGGAGGTACCAGTGTCTTCTTGATGGAAATACATGCCCTCGTTTCTCAGAATGCTTAACTGAGGGTCAATCTGTCCATCCCTCTGCTTTCAAGCAGGATGAAAGATGGCCAGGAAAGTCCTGACAATGGCTGCCATGAGAGTCTCTTCTGAGAACCAGCATAGAGACCTGGTAGGATAGGTAGAAAGATTCAGGAGGCCTGGATGCTGGTGGATGGACTGGAGGAAGATGGCATGATTGAGTTGAGCTAAGGAAGGAAAGTAGCTGTTCAGGGGAGCTTCCTGATCAGAGGAGGAGAGGGGTTCCCAGCCTCTGGATCTGTCTCTCCATCAATGCCCTGCTCCTGGACTTACCATTGGGATGCCCAGAAACCCAGCTTCAAGCTGCCAGAATGTACATCTCTGTCTAAGAACTGTTCTTTTTTTGAGCCATCTGAATTCCTCTGTGTGCAGTGCAGGATGGAAGTGCTGGTAAATTAACTTCCCCTGGGAGAGCTCCCTGTTCCGTGACAGATGGAAACTGGTGTACAAACACCCCAGATCCCTTGTCCTTTGGGGAGGATAACTCTGACACTGGCTCCCCGTGTTCCCCAGAGGGATCAAGCTCTAGTTACCCAGAGAGACAATTTGCATAATAGTGCAAATCATGTCTATTGTCACCTCCCTTACCTGCGATCATCTTCCAAATAAACTACCTGTGCTTGGATCTTTGACTTTGTGTTTGCTTCTAGGGGAACAAAAACTAAGATTCCCTGTTATTTGATTGGCTGTGTTAGAGTCTGGGGTAGTTGGCAGAAATGGGTCCCACCTGGACTTGATGGTCTGTCTATTTCCACCCCAGAAGAACTTCCATCCTCTGTTTTGACTCCAGAGTTATTAGTGATGAGTGTTTTTGCTGGATACTTGTAGAAGATCTGAAACACTGAAGTCCCTGTTCCCCTTATCTTGTGCCACAGCCATATCTTCAGAGACCTCTTGCTGTGTGATAAGTTCGGCTTCCCTGGCGTGCCGTCCTAATTTCCTGCTCTCCAGCCCCACAGTACCGAGTATGTGCTTATTTTCTTTGCTAAGAAGAGGGTGAGCAAGGAGAGCCTTCCACGCATCAGCCACTGCCCCATGAACTCAAACCCATTTAGATCTTCTGACGGGGTTGCTGAGGCATTGTCTCAGTCTGCTTGAGCTGCTGATAAAATGCCATAAACTGGGTGGCTTATAAAACAACAGCAATTTATTTCTCACAGTTCTGGAGTCTGGGAAGTCCAAGGTCAAGGCAGATTTTGTGTCTGGTGAGAGCCCACATTCTGGTTCATAGATGATAGCTTCATGCTGTGTCCCCACAGAGAGGATGGAGTGAGGGAGCTCTCTGGGGTCCCGTTTATAAGGGTACTAATCTCATTCACTAAGGCTCCACCTCCATGACCTTATCACCTTCCCAAAGCCCCACTCCTAAGACCATCACTTTGGGGTTAGGATTTCAACATATGAATTTGCAGAGGACATGAACACTCAGACCATAGCAGGCATCCTCATGGGGAGTTTGGAGGCAGAAAAGCCATTGGTAAACCTGCACAATAAAGATCTACCTACTCTTCCATCCTCATCTTCCCACCCAAGTAGAGATTGTTGAAAAGAACAAGCATTTTAGGGTCAGACAGACCTATGGCTCCAGACCTATCTCTGTCATTTGCTAACTTGTTGGCTTTGGCTAACTTACTTAGCCTCTCCGAGCCTCAGTTTTCTCATCCATGCTGATAATTACCTCTTAGGCTATTATAGTGGTTAAATGAGGCAAGACACATCAATTTCCTAGAACAGTGTTTAGCATATAGTAAGTGCATCACAAAAAGTCATTATTTTCCCTTTGTGTACCATAGAAGCACACATATTTAGTCCCTTCTGGGGAGGAGCTGATGAGGTAGCAGCTCTGCAATAACCAGAGGTTAGGGGTCTACCCTGAGAGCAGTGTGGTTTGTGGATATGTCAGGGGTATCAATGATCCCCCAGCTCCTTCCACCTCCCTCCAGTCCCACCACATCGCAAATGTCCAAAAGGAAGATTCATCCCACGTTGAAGAACTTTTGGGACAAAGTCATTTTTTTTTTACTTATGACCTCTTATTTTCATACAAGGATTTAGTAGGTATCTGGCAGATCATCAGCCACAACCCAGATAAAAGTATAATTATTTCCTATTTGCTTGCTGGGGTTTTCAAATCAGTGCAGTAATTTAAGCACGACTCTTGGAGGCTTACAAAAAAAGATGTTATGATTAGTTTTATCTCCTTTGTTAAGAAAAATAATTACAGTAAAATAATTAGAGGTGGCAGAGTTGACACAAGATTAGGAGAGCTGGCTTGGCAATGAAAGTGAAGTTCTAATGAGGAAAACTATAACAAAGGGATGGGTCTTCAGGGAAAGTGCCAGGAGCTTGCCCAGTTCTGGCCTCACAACCCAAGAACAGAGGGGAGGCAGGACAGCTGGCTTGGTGGGATGGCCAGCTTTGTAACCTACTTAAACCACTCAGGGAAAGCACTCCCTTTGGTGTTGGAAGACCCAAGTGTATGTTCAGACTCCAGCGTTGCCACGCATGTGACCTTAGACAAGTCCCTCAACATTTCTGAGAGAGTAGCTATGTGCTGTGTCGGCTTATCTTTCTTTGTTTAGAAAATCACTTCATGGAGGTATGAGGATAACATGAAAGGGACCCAGTTTAATAAGTGGAAAACCACACAGAGGTGCATGACCACCATCTTGTTTATGCCACAGTTAATTATCATTATTTATTTATACCACTCCCTCCCCCCCACATGCCCTCTGTCAACACATACTGTGTATATGGGGTGGTTTGAAGTCCCACAGATGTAGGTCTTTGCTCAAGAGGAGCAACGTTCTGAACATTCTGGAAACTCAGCCAGAATAACAAGGATTCTGCACCTGACTTTTGCTAATGACCCAATAAAATATAAAAATAGTCCCTAACATTTAGCACCTGCCACATGCCAGTGCTAGGAGGTGCTTAAAGTAGATTTTGTCACTCACTCCTTGTTCTATTCACAAGACAATCAAGTGGTCATCTGGGGCTGCATTCTCATCTGAAGCTTGACTGAAGCTAGAGAATCTACTTCCACGTTCAGTCATGTGGCTGCTGGCAGGTCTCAGATTGGCTTCTAAACTCACATGGTAGCTGGCCAGTATCAGTCCCTCATCATGTGAGGGTCTATAGACTGATTGAGTGTCCTCATAACATTGCAGCTGTGAAGAGAGATAGAGAAAACCCCTGTCTAAGTTGGAAACCACTGTCTTTTTAGCACCTAATATCTTAAGTGACATACCATCACTTTTGCCATATTCTGCTCATTAGAAGGAGTCACCAGGTTGAGTCCACGCTTAAGGAGAGGGGCTTACACAAAGGCGTGAACACCAGGAGGTGAAGATCACTGGGGGACACCTCAGAGGCTGCCCACTACCACCATGTTTTACTACCTGGTCCCTTTTTTCCTCCTAAGTGTCTAGATTATAGGTAGAGCATTTTATTACATCCTCTGTTGAGGTCACAGGTATTAGGATAGTGAGTTCATCGCTGGTTTGGTTTGGGCCTTTCCTTTTCCACCTTTGCTTCCACCTGGTTTGGATAGAATCAAGGTGATTCAGCTGGCTGGATTTTCGAATTCTAGAAGTGGCTGAAGCACTCCAGAGACTAAAATACCACTCAATACTTGTACATTAATGATACCCGTTCACCCATTCAACAAACAATTAAGTGCCTACTTATTCTTTACAGGCTAACAAGAGAGAGTGAAGGACACCAGCAAGGTCCCTGCCTGCATGGAGCTCCCATGACAGTGGGGAAGACTGACAATAAAAAAGTAAACAAATCATATGATTTTGGATTGTACTAAGTGCTATAAAGGAAATAAAAAGGATGGTATGATAGAGAATAAGGGGGAAAACCTACTTTTAGTAAGTAGTCAGGGAAGTTTTGGGAAGACAATTAATAGGACTCGTTACCATCATGAGCCAAAAAAAACCAAAACACAAAACAAACAAAAGACAGTTATCATATTAAAATCCGTGATGACCACATTAGGAATGATGGTCCTCAGAGTTGTTCAGTGCACTGTCCTGTGAGCTGCACACAGCATCCCTGGAAGTAGCTGTCTTACTTATCTCTATAGCCTTCACAGCAGCTGATAATGCCTGTCCCCTGGCAGGTGTGAGATTGGATTGTGCAGAGCCCTGCAGACCATATTAAGGATTTTAAGCTCTATCTCAAGTACAAATGGAAGGTGTTGGATAGGTTCAAGCAGGAGGCCATACCTGAAAATCCATGCAGTGTCTGAACTGACTCCCTGACACTCTAGGAGACCAGCAAAAGAACTGCTGTGTTAAACAGCTTTAACCTAACAGCCCTGATAGTTAATTCTCCCCTCCCTTGTTGGGGGTTGCCCTTCTATTTGTCTCTCTTTCTGGGGCTCATTCATTACCATTCATTCTCTCTCTCTCCCTCTCTCTCTCCTTTCCTCATCTCTTTGCTCACGAGAATAAACTCAGAGAAAAGTCTTAGGGAAGAGGCCTCTATTTGACCATTGCTTCCATGTAAATTAAGCCATTTACCACCAGCTTTAAGCTTTTATAGGGGCCTGGGTGCCTGGCTCTCACAACATTTTCCCCTTATAACTAGGAAATGCTGAATCCATCACTGCATCCTGGCCTTGGAACTAATTTCCAAGGAAGCAAGAAGAGAATCTCCCAGAAGTGAGAGGTAATTCTCAATTTTCCTTTCTCATAAGCTCTACAGGTGGTTGTCAGGTGAGAAATCTGCCTGGTCAGCACCAGCCCCCACACTAAGCCGCTTATCGTTCCCTCCAAGGGCTGCTGCTGCTTTATTAGCTTAACTTCTTGAAGGCATAACTTCTAGATTGAGCTTGGAGAGAGTAGGAAATGACATCCTCTTAGCCAAGAGAGAAAATGCTCTTATGGATGGGGGAAAGCAGGTTTCACACCCCCTGGTTGACTCCTGTCTCAGTGCACAATTCGGCTCTGTCCAGTAGGATGAGTCGATGGCTACTCTCACCTGCTTTTGATGCAGATGGTATGATCTGCGTCCCACGTGCATCTACAATGCCCAGTGTGAATTTCTCCCTTCACTCCTATATGAGTCCATTTCTGTTGCTTATAACAGGATGGCTGAAACTGGGCAATTTATAAAAAAATGAAATTTATTTCCAACAATTTTGAAGGCTGGGAAGTCCACGATCCAAAGGGGTGCATCTGGTGAGGACATTCTTGGTAGTGACTCTCTACAGCAATGCAGGGTATCATATGGAGAGAATAGCTACAGCAGGCAAACTAACCTCATGCACTCTTATAAATCCATCAGAGCCACACCCATGATAACTCATTACTCCATAAATGGATTAATACATTCACGAGGTCACAGTCCTCACTATCCAATCACTTCTCAAAGGCCCCACCTTTTAAATGCCATAATCGAATTTCCCACCTCTTAACACTGTTGCAACGGGGGCCAAGTTTTTAACACATGAACTTTTGGGGGACACATTCGACCCATAGCAAATCCACTCTTCCAGCATAGCCCCACTTTAACTTGCTTTACAATCTGGGCTTCATGGGTCAGTCTTTGTTCCCATTCCTTTACTCTAGACAATTGCTTCCTGAGTACCAAGAGGGTGCCAGTGTCTCTTTCAATCCAAGTGCCTACCCGTAGAGCCCAGAGGAGTCTCTTACTAAAGGGCTCCACTGTTTTAAAACATGCCTATGGAAAAATGATAATACTGGTAATAATAAAATAGATAGTATTTAATAAGTGCATGAAGTGCTTACCACTGGGCACTCTGCTAGGCACTTTACAATCCTCCCAACAGCCTTAGCAATTTGCTCCTTTCAGGACTCATTTTCTAAAGAAACAGAGCATTCAGGATGTTAAGTAACTTCCTCAAGATCGTGCAGCTGATCAGGACCTGACAATGATCCCAATCAAAGAAGATGGGAATCCCCAGGTGGTTCTGACTGCCCCCATGGGAGCTACAATAGATGGGAAGGGAGGAACCAGAATGTGAGGAGGTCCAAGGCAGCCTCTGGACTGCACTAGGCATATCTGTGTGAGTCCTGCCTCCTCTCTCCTGGGTGCTGGGAAATAGTTCAGTACAGAAATGGCCATGTCCCTGGTCCATGCCACCATCCTCTCTCACCTGGATACTTGCTATATCCTCTCCCTTGCTTCTCTACCTGGTCCCTCCAATATATTTTCTAATCTATTCTCAAAGTGTACCCAGAATGATCTTAACAGAATGCAAAGTGGATTGTGATGTTCCTCCTGCACGGGACCCTAGGATAATCTGTCCGTTACACACTTTCCCCATCTCACAGGTTCTCCTCTGTGGCTCCAGCTCAGGTTTTAGAGCTCAGCTTGATCATCACCTTTTCAGGAAACCCTCCTTAACCAAAATCCTGCATCCTAAGCATTCGTGACAGTCAGCAGCTGCCTGCAGTTCTCTTGTCACCATTGCAGTTTTACCTTTTTTCTCCAGGACCAAACTATGAGCAACTCAACATCACAGACCATGCTTCTTAGTTAGGTACTACAAGTCATCAGTGCCTGGCAGATAGTAAGTGATCAGTTAAAGTGGGTTAAATGAATGGATGCACCATATGCGTTCCTCATCTCCATGAAGATTAACTCATTCAGTGAACCACGATTTCCTGCAGAGTTACAATGTAGCCATTATGACTGCATATTTGAATGAGACATCTTCCTTGTCCTTATATTGATCACAGTCAAGGAGGCTGGGGTCCATGTGCAGTCACAGTGATAAGTGCTATCAGGTAAGCTTGACCAAGGTAAGCAGCAACTCCTGGCTTTGCCTGGAAAGTCAAGGAAGCTTCTCAGGAAAGGCATCCAAGGAATCATGGCTCCACATGTGCTCAAGGAAGTGTGAACAGAGGACACAGAGGCACAGGATAGCCTGGGACTGTGACCACGGGATAATAGGCTTGTTGGGCAGCAGTCATGAGTCAATCTCATTTCCCAGTGTCTGGGAGCTGAGGCAGTTTCAACCTATCACCTGATATCACATAGGTACCTTGAAGATGAGTTAGGTTTATGTTTCTCATCTGGATATGTAGAAAAAATGTAGAAATTGCTGGTACTTCAGTGAGGGCTGGTCCATCCATATATCCCTTGGATGTTTCTAGTTAATGCTTATTTCTCTGGTTTATCATAAAAACCCAGGTTTAATATCCCAGGTTAGACAATAAATGATGTGGCCACCCTATTAAAAGCTCAAAGCAAAGATCACAGCTTTTTTTTTTATTGAAGAGAAATTCACATAAGATTAACCATTTAAAAGTGGTATTTAGTGCATTTGCAATGTTGTGCAACCACCACCTGTATTTAGTTTCAAAACATTTTCTTTACCCTGGAAGAAAACCCCATACCCATTAGCAGTCACCACTCCTGCTCCCCACAGTCCCTGACAATCACTAATCTACTTTCTGTCACTATTAACTTGCCTATTCTGGATATTTCATATAAGTGGAATCCTAGAATATGTGACCTTTTGTCCCTGGCTTCTCTTACTTAGTATAGTGTTTTCAAGGTTCATCCATGTTGCAGCATGTGTCAGTTCTTTATTCCTTTTTATAGAAGGAAGAATTTTATTTCTTCTTGTGATACTATATTGTCCATATAGTATTCCACATATGGATATATCATCTTTTGTTTCTTCACTTATCAGTTGATGGACATTTGGACTGTTTCTACCTGTTGGTTGTTATGAATAATGCTGCTATGAATATTTGTGTACAAGTATCGGGTTGAGGACCTGTTTTTATTTTTCTTAGGTATGTACTTAGGAGTGGAATTGGTGGGTCATATAGAAAATCTTTGTTTAACTTTTATTTTTTTGGCAGCTGGCCAGTACAGGGATCGAAACCTTAACCTTGGTGTTATCAGTACCGTGCTCTAACCAACTGAGCTAACTTGCCAGCCCTTTTGTGTAAATTTTTGAAGAACTGATCACAGCTTTTTGAGTGTTTGCTATGTTGGTCTTGGCTCTTTGGTCTGCTCACCACAGCAGAATGGGTAGCTCTGTCCTGGGCACAGGGAGGGAGTGCCCTCCCCAGGGTCAACAGAAAGCTCTTGTCCAAAAGGCAGCCAGCTAGGAGACAAGGTAAATGCTCAGGTAGGATCCTGGTCCTTGAGATGCAAGGCTTTCCCTAAACAAGTCTGTTGGTGTGGGATAAGGAATAAAATGTCCTTCAGGAGGGTGTGGGTAAAAAATTGCTGCTGCTAAGGAATGAAATGTTAAAAACTGATTGAAAGGATGAAAGAGGTGCACCATTGCAATGATCTTAGTGGAAAACCACAAATATTTCCTGCTCAATGGAGTTTTCTACTCATGTGTAATGATGGCATGTGAATATATGTAATGCAAAAGGGTTCTCAAGAAATCTGTCCTCTTTTTTCCTGTGTGATGTTGAGCAGGAGACCCTGTAGTTAATGGGAATGATCCTTTCCAATCCATATTCCATCTCTGATGTGTTGGTGGGAATCTAACTTAACCCTCCAAATTGCATGCAATTCTGTAAATATTACTGAGCACTTGTTAGGATACAGGTATCATGCCAGGCACCCCAGACGATACAAAAGTCACAGTAAGCGGTGGGATTTGGGGGAAAGATGAAGAAACAGGAGCTCTGCTTGTGTTCCGGTTCATAATGAACGTTCTGTGTGGCTTCTGATGTTACAAGGATCTCTCCCTCTCTTGCCCACCATCTTCAGAGATTGTCTTTCTTTACTGATTCAAATTTTCAGATTCTGTGCCCTCGGAGGGCTTGCAATTTTTATATGAACCACTTACAGTGCCAGACAGAATCTGAGGAAAGTTAGAAGCAAAATGCCTGGGGTGGAGGAGGGGGGAAAGTAGCTTGTAAGGGAAGCATTCCAATGGGGAAGGGATTTTATCTGACTTAGAAGGACTGATGAGTGCATCAAGATAGAATTGATTTTGAAATGCAGCCAGTCATTGATATTGATAAAACTATCGGTAATTACAGCTATTTCTTGAAGGGTAATGAAGGGGATGAGAAAATGGGGATAGGAAGGTGCATTACTTCGTTTCTGTTGCTTATAACAGAATACCTGAGACTGGGTAATTTATTAAAAAATTAAATTTATTTATTACAGTTTGGAGGCTGTGAAGTCCAAGGTCCAGAAAACTCATCTGGTGGTGAGGGCTTTCTTCCTCGGTGGTGGGTGGTGACTCTCTATGGCAACTCAGGTGTCACATGGCAAGAAAACGGCCTGAGCAAGAGAGAGCTAACCTGCTCACTCTCCTTACAAAGCCGTCAGAACCTCATCTGCGACAGCCCATGAAACCTTCAACCCATTACTCCATGCATGAATGGATCAGTCCACTCACAAGGGCCCAGTCTTCACGATCTAATCACCTCTGGATTCCCCACCCTCTTAACACTGTTACAATGGGGGTCAAGTTTCCAATACATGAACATTTGGGGGACACATTTGATTTGTAACAGAAGCATAGAAGAAAGGGAAGAAGAAAGGAGAAACAAGGAGATGTGGCAAGTAGAGGGGACTCAGGTTAGGACAAAACTGGCTCACTCCTTTGTCTTGTTGGAGCAAGGCTAACACATCAGAAGTTTCTGCCTGGCTTAGGACAGAGCATTCCCCACCCACCAGGCTCTACAAGTGCTTCTGAATGGCCAACCCTCCCCTTGTTGGACCCAGGACCCAGGCGAGAGGTAGCCCTTGTGCAGTCCCCAGCCTGCTCTCTGGCAGATAGCCCTCTGCTGGCCATGTGACACCCCATTTACACCCCCCATCATTAACCCCCACCCCCGTAATTTATATATCTATTTGTTCTCCTTACCCAGATTTCCATAAACTCCTCTACTCCACAATGTATTCAGATAGAAACAAATGAGTTTAATTACTTAAAGTAAATTTAGAATTCATGGGCAAACGCTCTCCATCGTGCATGTGAGCCCAGCCACAGAAGTACATGTAAAACGTTCAAGCCTTTGAGAGATTGCAACCACTGGGCTTGGCAGACACCAGCATTTTACCTTCTTTCCTGGAATGGGCTCCCAAGCTGGTGGCAGTGGGGAGATACTGGCTCTTCCTTCTTCTCCAGCTCCAGCAGGGGCATGGGGGACAGAGAGCCTCAGCCAGCTCTGTCACTCTCTTGCCTCTCCCAAGAGGATTCCCCACAAGGCCTGGATGGATGATTTCCACATTAACCTCTCTAGCTTCTTGCTGGAGTAGCTGATAATTTCACTCTGCACCGAATGATGCATAGGAGCGATCAGAAAATCTGTAACCAGAGGGGGAAAACGGCTGCTAATGGAGTGGTAATAGGGCAGTTTAGGTGAGACTTCCAGGGAAGGGAAATTTACAATTTAAATAAGAAAAATAATAAACTATAAATTAACAAAAAAGGAGGAGGAGAAGGATGCTATAGCGGTGTGGGTGTGGGTGGTGGGGAACTCTGCAGGACCCTCAGAACAAGGCTGGGAGGAAGCTCCCTGAGGGAGAAAGGCCCCCAGTGCTTGCCCTGCTAGAGCAAGGATGTGAGCCCTAGGATTGGAGCATCTCACTGAAGGCATACAGTGAGCAGGTGGCAGATTGGGAATCCAGACCCAGATAATCTGTCTCCAGAGCCAGTTCTTAACCATCATGCTTTCCTGCCATCTCTCTTGGGGACCCTCAAAGACCTTCCTGGCTTTCCTACCATCCCCAAAGCCATGCTGACCATGTTAGTCTATCTTCATGGTTTTTTACCCTCATCTTCATGACTTGAGATATTGTCTTCCTTTCCAGGGCTGACATGATTCTGTGGGTGTAGGGTCTGACTGGCTGGAGATTCTCCTTTGCAGAGATTGTAAGCTCACTGAAAACTAGAGCTTGTTCTAGGCAAAACCACAACGTAGTACTCTAAGTTGATGCCAGGGATCCTTTCCTCCTGACCCGCCTTGGCTTTTCCAGTTAGAAGTCTGGGGCCATCCCGCCGTCTGACCCATTTTAGCAAAAACTTCCACTGAAGCTGGTCATCCCACTTCCTGTCCTCTCTCTTTCCTCATTAAAACTTGCCTCTTCTGTGTACCAGTCCTCAGCCTCCTATGCCTCTGTAGATAAACTTCCATTGATCTAAGGTCCCCCCACATTATTTCTATCATGTGTATGTGAATGTTCATAGCAACACTGTTCACAAGAGCCAAAAGTTAGAAACAGCCCAAATGTCCATCAATGGATGAATGGATAAACAAAGTGTGGTCTATTCATATAGTGGGATATTATTCAGCCTTAAAAAGAAATGAAGTTCTAATACCTGCTGCAATGTGGATGAACCTTGAAACATCGTGCTGAGTAGAAAAAGCCAGACACCAAAGGCCACATATTGTATGATTCTATTTATATGAAATGTCCAGAACAGGGAAACCCACAGGGACAGAAAGTGGATTAGTGGTTGCCAAGGGCTGGGGGGAGGAGAAATGGGAAGTGACTGCTAATGAGAGTGGGGTTTCTTTTGGAGTGATGAACATGTTCTGGAAGCAGATAGAGGTGATGGCTGCACCACACTGTGGATGTATTAAATGACATTGAATTGCCACTTGAAAATGGCTGAAATGGTGAATTTTATGTTGTGTGTACTTATTTATATAGCCTGAAAACCAGGTTTCCTTCTCAGTCTCTCAGGTCTGCTCCACCCTCTTTCTTGAAAGAGGAGCTTTCTCTGTTCATGACTTTGGGTTCAGTTCCCTGGGGCAGTGTTTCACTACCACAAATGGAAAAGAGTCTGATGGGTCAAGCTCATCTTTCCTGATGTTATTCATAGACCAAGAACCTGGAGTGTCTTTCCTACCTCTTGTCCTCTGTTTACCTGGTATGTGGGGTTGGGGGTGAGAGGGGATGGCAGCAACAATGGGTCTCTTGCTCTCTTAGGGTGGTATTCTAACTCAATCAGCTGGGAACTGGAGGAACAAAAGTAAACCATTATGCAAATATCAGGCCATTCAAAGACATATTGTCCTCTTTCCTAGTGAGAGGGAGAAGACAAATTGGAGAAGGATGCATCCCTTCCAAATCCAATGCTATATGCTAAATAGAGTTATGAGGCTGTTGCTTTTGACTAAGTTCCTACACTAGCCCCAAAAGACTGGACTAAAAATAAAAATGGAGTCACCCCTGCTAAGTTCCACATCAACAAATCTAAACTAAGTTGCAATATGACCTTCTGAGAAATCAGGAGAGAGAGATAACAGCCAATTTCCCAAACAGGCCAGTTGAAATCTTCAATGGGTATGATAATGAAGTTCCCTCTGCTTTAATCCTTCACAAAAAGGATAGCCTGAAGTAACCTGATGTTAAATAATCAGTTATTTTTTCTTTCTTTACTGTTCCCTCTCTGAATTGACCCATCTGCTTTTTGGTTTTTGTTTCTGCTTTCTTCAGCCTTTTCTGTCTATAAAACCAGGTTGGCTCATTGGAAGACTTATTCTATTTTATGGAACTGCATGTTGCCAATTCTAGAATCACAATAAAGCCAATTGAGATCTTTAACTACATTTGTTGTAATTTTGTCCTTCGACATATATAAAATGAGATCTGCATACAGTTAATCATATGACACTTCAGCAGAACCCAATCACACCTGACTTTACTGTCTCTGCTCACAGACACTGCATCTTTCACTAGAAATCTTATTTCTAAAATGCTTGCAGCCAGCATAGTAGAGAAGGGGTGGGAATGGGACAGAGATGTTCTGGGTATATATCCAAAGGAATGGAAATCAGTATGTTGAAGAGACACCTGCACTCCCATGTTCATTGCAGCTCTATTCACAATAGCTAAGAGATAGAATCAACCTAAATGCCCATCAACAGACGAATGGATAGAGAAAACATGGTGTGCATACACACACACACACACACACACACGCACACGCACACGCACACACACACACACACACACACACGCACGCACACACACAAGGGAATACTATTCAGCCTTAAAATAAAAGGCAATTCTGTCATTTGTGACAACCTTGGTGAACTTGGAGGATATTATGCTGAAGGAAATAAGCCAGGCACAGAAACAGAAACACAAATACTGCGTGATCTCACTTATATGTAGAATCTACAACGGTCAAGCTCATAGACGCCAAGAGTAGAATGTTGGTCATCAGAGGCTGGGGGCAGGGTGGGGGTGGGAGTTGGTAAAACGGTACAAAGTTTCAGTTAGGAGGAATGAGGTCTGGTGATCTATTGCAGGGCATGATGATTGTAGTTGATAATAATGTATTATATATTTCAAAACTGCCAAAAGAATAGATTTTAAATGTTCTCTCCATAAAAAAACAAGTATGTGAGGTGATGGATATGTTAATTAGCTTGATTTAATTATTTTACAGTGTATACATATATTAAGCATCACATGATTCCCCATAAATATATACAATTATTATGTGTCAATTAAAGATAAAATCGTTACCTTATGTACCATTGATGAGAATCAGTATACTTTCTACTGTCTCTCATGTTCCTTCCAGCTCCCAGATACAGCTCTCTAACTTTGACACCAGAACAAACATTCACCAAGGTAACAGCTGCTTTTACTCCAGTCTGCTTCCACCCAGTCAAAAAAACCTAAATGCCTTCTTGGCTGGCCCCGAGCCCCATATTATGGACCGCCATGTTGGTTCTATAGTTGCATGACCAGCGCCTTCCTACCCCGGCTTTGGAAGGTTAGAAATCTTTTGTTTTTCCTCTTTTTCCATTACAAAAGCCTGTTTGAACAGCCTCTGTGACAGCCCATGTTCAAACAAGCTTTTGTAATTGAAAACAGAGCTTGCAATGTGGCTGCAGGGACTCTCGCCTCAAAAAGAGGGACGCAGATCATGCTGTGAGCTGGTCCCTGAGGCCACTTTCAAAGTGTTTAAAGCTTCTTTCCAATTTAAAAAAAAGAAAAGAAAAAAAAGAAAGAAAGAAAATTCTGTTTAAGCACACAGTCCAGACCAACTGGCTTGGGTGATTGAAGAGGGAGACTGACACCAGCATCGCTTTGGGTCCAGAGAGTGTCTTCTTGGGAAGAGGGCAGGGGAGGGGTACTGCTTTCTGGTGAGTTTTCCACCCCTCCCCCCAGGCCTCTCATGCCACTGCTCTAAGGGGTTTCTGAGGCTGAATGCCCTGGTTTCCTCAGTTCCAGTTTATGCTCAAGGTTCCGTTCAAGTTCAGTCGATCTCTCCTGTCTCTTTTCAAACATTATAAATGAAATGTTTGAAAGGAATGGTTTTGGAAGGAAAATTGGGTTCAAATTCTATTTATTTGTTTTTATTAATTTAAAAAAGTTTAATTTATTTTTTCTGTTTTTTTTTTTTAAACATTTTTTGGAGGGGTTCAATTTCTTGCTGTGTGACCTTGGGCAACCATTTAACCTCTCTGTTTTTTTGTTGTTGTTTTTGTTGTTATCTGGCAACTGGCTGGTACAGGCACCAAATCTTGAACACTGGTATTGTTAACACCATGCTCTAACCAACTGAGCAACCAGCCAGCCCTCACTTAACCTCTCTGGGATTCAGTTTCTTCACCAGTAAAACAGCATCACTCTAATGCTTGCCCGAAGATTGCCTTAAAGATGAAAGTAGTGGGCCGACCCTGTGGCTCACTTGGGAGAGTGCGGCGCTGGGAGCACAGCTGCGCTGCGAGTGCCGAGGCCGCAGGTTCGGATCCTATATAGGAATGGCCTGTGCGCTCACTGGCTGAGCGCCGTGCGGGTGACCCCACGCCAAGGGTTGCGATCCCCTTACCGGTCACAAAAAAAAAAAAAAAAGATGAAAGTAGTAATTGATTTAAATGACCTCTTACCACATGGCAAAGCAAAGGCTCAGTGTTCAATAATGTGTAGTTATTCTTACTGTTAATACTAATAACAGTATTCATGATAATATAATAATAAATTGAAAGACTTCATCGTTAAGAATACAGATTTTGGTGTCAGATAGGTCTGACTGAACCTCCCTGAAACTTTGTTTTACCTTAAAATGGGAATGATGATAGATTCATTCTCCACCCTACCCCAAACCTCACTTTCGATATACCACATACTGGGATGGGACATGAACAAGATTTAGGGCAGGTGAAAGAGTGTGGGACTAGAAGGAAGGTGGGTAGGTACAAAAAAGTCTTCTGGGATTCCAGAAAAGAACAAACTAAATTTTTAATGAGAGTGGAGGAGGGTGGGAAGACTTCAAGAATGTGGTGTCATTTGAACTGGGCACAACGATGTGAATGGGTAGAGAAGGAGACAGATGGACACGCAGGCAATGGGAGTTTCATGCTGGAAGAAGGAAGCCCTGGTAATGGCTTGCATTTCAGCTCGGCTGGAGAAATGACGTGGGGAGTTGGGGGCACAACTAGTGAGAGAGTTGAGTAAATGATGGGCTAGAGACCAGCTATGGGAGCATCTATATTAATTTTTTTAAGTTGCAAGTGACAGAAACAATACCAAAGAGCTTGAAAGGAAGAATGGCTGGATGAATGGCTGGCTGGATGAATGAAAGAGAAATAAATTAATTTGTCCAAGGGTCGTCTAACTTCAGCCTCAGTAGCATCAAAGGCTCAAATGATGGCATTAGGAACAATCTCTTGCTTTCTGCTCTCAGGGCTGCTCTTCTGGATTGGCTTCATTATTAGGCTCCATCTGGTTACCCTTTTAGTTCCAAGCCTGTCAATCATACTTACTGCTTATTAGCCTCAGTGAGAAAAAGAGAAAAGCTCCTTTTTTGGTATCTTCCACCAATGTCTCTGGATTGACTACCTTGGGTCACTGTGGTTCGTTTATCCATCCTGATACTTAATAAGCCCTGAGGTCAAGGAGGTGGGGTGGGGGAATAATGGGCTTAAATTGACCAAATGGTATCACTCGGTCTTCCCTGGAGCTGGACAGGGGGCCCTTGTCTGAATCACAGGGACTTAAAGTGGGAGAAGAGCATACAGGAAAGGAAAATCAGGTAGCTGTTAACTGAGAAGAAGAGTGGTTTCCAGGCAGAAAAACCAAGAAAGCCAAGCCTTGCATGCTCAGCTTTATTTTGGTTTTGTATGTAGGCAGTTGGGGAGGGAAGGCACGGTGAGTTTTTGAGTGATTGAATCTGAACAGAGATTAAAGACCCAAAATCAAATGGTACAGCTGAGAGCTTCCAGGACAAAAGGGGTCAGGAGGAACTAGATCCAAATTTTGTAGGGTTGGAAGCTTACACAATTTGGGGCTCCTCTTTATGGTAGGCAGAATTCTGAAATGGCCCACTGAGATTTTGTACCCCTCTCGTGTACGTGCTCTGCGTATTCCTTGGGATTATGAATATGACAGATTTTATTGCTGTGACTAAATTATTATATGGCATAGTTGACCTTAAGATAGGAACATGGTATGGCTGGTCCTGACCTAATCACATGAGTCCATTGAAAGCAGACAATTTTCTCTAGTTGGTTGAAAAAGAGGAAGTCAGAGATTCAGTGAGAATGACTTTACTTCCTGTGGCTGGATTGAAGATGGAGGGGCCATGTACTAAGGTTTTAGGACCAAGAGCTGCTCCTGGCTAACAGCAGGCCAGGAAATGGGGACCTCAGTCCTACAGCCTCAAGGAACTACATTCCTTCTGCCAACAAGATGAGGTGGGAAGCAGATTTTTCTCTATCACCTCCAAATGAGAACACAGACAGGTTGAAATCAAGTTTGCAGCCTTTCGAGACCCTCAGCAGAAACCCCAGGCACATCATGCCAGATTCCTGCCCTACAAAATTGTAAGCACCTGTTCTTTGAAGCCTCTAACTTTGAGGTTATTTGTTATGTGGCAATAGAAAACGAGCACACACATTAAGTAAAACAAACAGAATCATGATTATAAAATTAGGTACAGAGCCTGGTTTAAGTTTCATTAGCTTCATGGAAAATCCACCCCTGGGGTCAGGAGTTGCTTTGGCCATGTCACCTGCATTTTTTATCTCCCCCCAGTTCTCTATTAATGTGGGATGGTGAAGAATTCAGATACTCATTCCCCACGTGACCTCTGGAGCTCAGCTCTCCACGTTCTTTGGCCCCAGTCCCCCATACCTGCCGCTCCCGTCTCCACAGTGCTGTGATACTGTTCAGCCATTTGGTCTATTTCCCTTCCTGGCAAAGGAAAAAAAAAAAAAAAAAAAAAGCAAAGCTCTCAAAATTATTAGGTAATGATATCACTTTAAAAAGCGACACAATATTTTAACAGCATGACGCCACTTAGCTGTGGTTTAATAAAATGTAGAAAGCCCAGAGCCGAGGAAGCCGTGGCAGCGTTAGGTGGGGGCAGACAAACAGCTCTCGAAACTCACATCAGGAAAATTACTTTTTCTTCAAATGGAAACTTTTCAATTGCTTTCAAATAGCTGGAGCTGATAGAAATAATTTCCTTAGCACGTTTGCATATGCTGCCTGTGTCTTCTCCGTACGGTGCCAGGAGCTTCATTAATAAAGATGGTTGTGAGGTTCTGATGTTGCTGGGCTCTTGTTATTTAGAAAAGCCACCAAACCAAGTCAAGGGGAGTCAATTGATTACTAAATGCAATTCCTGTTCAGTGTCCCCTAGGCAAATTGAGGCCAGTGGGGGAGTGTGTGTGTGTGTGTGTGTGTGTGTGTGTGTGTGTGTGTGTGTCCTCGCACACGCTCATAGGAATGGCTGAGCAAGGGCAGCTCTGAAATTTCTGCCTGATTCTTAGCCCATGTTGAGGGGTCTTTTTAGGATAACAGGGTTAAGCCTCTTTATTTCACTGATGGACAAACCAACACTCCTGGAGGGAAAAGTGACTTAGGTGTCACACAGAAAACCAGAGATTGCCTATTCCTTTAGGAAGGCCAAGCTATTGTTTTGGGTCTAGCAGACATAATTGCATTTTTGTAGTGGATAGGGAGATAGGCTTTGGTTGTTTTCTTTCTGGGCCTTTCTGCCCATAGCACTGAAATACGGTATAAAAGTTTGGGGTAAAGATAAATGAGTCCAGTGTTTCCAATAATGAGGTTTGGGAGAGCTGTTGGCCACATGGTGGTTTTATACAGACACAGCACAACAAAAACACACAGGAACGCACACTGAGAAATAGGCTCCTGTTTCATTTTCCTTCCATCTCTCTGATCCCGCCAGGCAGAAAGGCCCAGATTGGTACAAGAAGAGTTTTAACACCCCTCCAAAACTCACCAACTTCCCTTTCTGACAAAGAGACACTGAGTCTTGGAAAGACAATTGTACCCAGCTCATTATATTGATTGTATCCATTGTATTTATTTTTATGATTGCCTATTACTTACGGCAAATGGTATTGATTTTGCATTTATGTAAAGCTTCCTTTTTAAATCCATTATTTACTTTTTAAAAAGGGGGCCCATTTAAAGAAATACATAAAGTATGGCACAAATCACAAGACATCAGAGTGAGGTTAAGACACACTGGCCTACTTCATGACTTATGTTCCCGATCAGAAAACAGAGCCTGCACTGCAGTAAACAGGTTCACCTAAGTGTCTTAAGATCTGGTACATTCATAGAAAATTTTGGGTATAATAAGGTCAACAGTTCAGGAGAGGATTGCTGTTGAAAAGATAGTTTGTTACTGGTAGTTCCCAAGAAGAGGGGGTACGGCACACCAGGGCCGCCAGCAGGGTGGGTCAGGAGGCAGAGGGAGAGCAGAAAACTGGGGGAAAGATCCTATATTGTGGTTTTCATGGAAGGGATAGGTGAGGCAGGGTATGCAGGCTCTAAGATTGGCTAGTTTGAATAATTTCATCACACTCTGGGCCATAGGGGTTGTCCCTAGTTGTCTGGTGCCTGGCCCTGGTGCGGTTCGAGCAGGTGGATAGTGGACTGGAGTGTGAGAGCCCAGAAAAGAGGTGGTTGAGGGGTGTAGGCTCTGGATTGGTTGGTCTGCATTGGAAATGTGCCAGCTCAAAGGAGTTGTTCACTATCTCTAGGAATTGGCTAACCCTGGAGGGGGAGGGGACATCCCTCCAGGATTAGCAAAGTCCCAGATGTCAAAGCACCAGAATACAGAAACTAAAAGACATGGTTAAGGCACCAAGGTCACGTCTCCTTAATGACAGGGAGGGCCAAGTTTCAAACTCAAGTCTCAAGATCCAATGGTTAGTTCATCACCTATGCTGCCTGCTTTTGGTTGCCATGGTTTTAAATTCCCCAGCGGATATCTTCCTGATTGGCTCCATTCACAGAGGAATAAAGGGGCTGGCTAGTTAGCTCAGTTGGTTAGATCATGGTGCTGATAACACCAAGGTCCAGGGTTCGATCCCTGTACTGTCCAGCTGCCAAAAAAACAAAAAAACAAGAATACACAGAGTTATAAAGGCTGCAGAAGCAGAAGCTCCTCTCCAAATGGAGGCCCTCAGAACCCTCATTCGGTGTCCCTTCAAGTCTCTAAACTATTCCATGGTGAAAATATACGATTGTATATCAATCAATTATACAACTAGCATCATACGTCCTCTTAGGGAGGAATTTTGTTTGGAAAAATAGCAAGGTGGCAAGATGAGACTTGAGACTGTCCTGTGAGAGTCATGCTGGTGAAAGAGAATGGCTGCATTCCTCTGCTCATGTCAAGGGGAGGGATTTGTTTTGTTCCAAACCAGGACAGAGAGACAGGAAAGCACAGAAAGAGAGGAGGAGGGGCAGGCCAGCCAGATTGATGGACGATGAGCAACATTTCGAGAACAGGGAATCCAATTTCAATTTGTTGTGTGCCCATTCTCCTCCCAACTTCCTGCCTCACCTAAATCATCCTACTTTGTATCAACGGGGCTTTTGTTGGAAATGGCGAAAAGAGCTTAGTCCCATATATGAGTTGGTGGTTTCTGCAGCAGAGACAGTACATGCAAATGCAGGAGCTCTAAAGCAGAGGTGATCCCCACACAGCAGCCCTCTGGCTATCAGAGAAATCACACAGGCAGCTTTGGAATTGGGAGTTCTGGCCCTGCTAACCTTTACCTCAAGGGACCGTAGACCACTGCAAACATTTGTCTTACACTTAACATGTTTCTGGTCCTAATGCATTATCTACTCATCTAATATCTCTGAGCCTCAGTTTTCCCATCTGACAAATGGGGATGAAATCTGGCTTGTCTGCATCATAGATCTATTGTGAGAACTAAAGTCTAATTTGGAAAATTTATGAATAAGGCCAGGATATTGCCTAGAAAAGTTTCAATCCTGCTTTCCTTTGCGTCTTGGAATATACTTGTGCTCTCTTGATTCTCCGCTTAACCAGTATCTCTTCATGGAAAGAACATGAGAGATTTGCTCCTTTTCCTATAATGTGTGGACTTACAGAAGCAAAGGCGTTGCTTCATGAACAAACCTGCAGACACTGGAAAGAGAGAGCTAATAAAAATGGTGTCCCTGTCTTCAGTGAAATGACAAACTCCACCTGCCATTAAACAAAATGCCATGGTATTACATTCTAGAAGAGAGGTAGGAACGGAGTATTGCATTTTAGAGGAAAACATTTATTTCTTTTTGGGAGAGTTAAGAAAAAGCCTCTGGAATAAGTAAGAATTTTTCAGAAGGGAATACATACATATTTATGTATAACTATATAACTATATGTATATACATATATAACTATATGTAGTTAAATATTAATAAAATAAATATATATTTGCATATATAATATATTTACATATATCATATACAATATATTTTGTAATAGAAATACATATATTTATATATAACTATAAATGTATATGTATTTCCCTCCTGAGGTACATATATTTATAGTTATATATAAATATGCATAGATTATATATACAGACATAAACTTGTATAAACTGTATGCATATATAAATTTACATATTTACAGTATATATGAATATATAGTTGTGTATACTATAAAGTTCTATATTACATGTATAGTATAAATGTATACTAATATACAGATATACTACAAAATATAATTTTCAATTGACTGTCAACTCTTGAGATATATATATATATATTACAAAGGAAAATTATATCCATAAAAGAGTTATCTAGTGATTATTAATTTGAATCACATTCAATTTTTTTGATATGTCTTTGATCAATCAAGATAACTGCACACACATATTTATTTTTTGCTAACCTTCCTGCCAAAAGCTAAAACACCCTTACTCCCTTGTCATTTTTCTTTTCTCCTTTTTTTGTTTTGTTTTATTTTGTTTGCTTTTGTACTTTACCCACAAAATCCCAAAGCGGAGTATTTCTTCTGGTATTTTTTACCTATCTTGATTTGCTGTCAAGTCTGTAGCCAGTTTTCTGTAAACAAATAAAACTACTAAACCATCATATAATCTGAGCTATAGTAGTTGTCTAGGGCCAGTTGTCCTCCAGAGTGTCTCCCTTACTGTCTTTTGTTGTTATTGATATTGTTGTTGGGTTATTTTTTTTCCCCCCGCTGGCCGGTACAGGGATTGGACCCTGGACCTTGGTAACCGGCTGGCCCTCATTTAAGCTCATTGACTAATGCTGATCCCATTCCAATTTGGACTATTTCAGTGACATTCTCAAGCTGAATGAATGGCTTCACAACTTAGAATATTGAAACTACCAGGTGGCATCAGCTGTGGCTGTTGCTGGTGCTATTGCTGCTGATGCATGGCTACCATGTTTAAAATAAATTCAGTCTCCATGGTAGATTGCAAGAAGCCCCTGATTCTCCACACCTCCCTATAATCACAGCCTTTGCAATGTGACTCCACAGTGTATCCCATTAAGAAGTGCAGTCTATCTATCAACTCCTTGAGTTTCAGCTGGCCTCGTGACTTGCTTTGGCTAACAGAATGCAGCAGATATGACCATGTGCAATTCAAAGTCTAGGCTGCAGGAGGCCTTGCACATTTTGCCTTATCCTTTGGCATGCTGCTGAATAGCCTAGTTGCCCTCTCCCCTTTTGCCCCAGCTAACAGCCAGACAATCCCAGAAACAGGGTCATCCTGCTTATTGGCAGCTCACTACAAAGCAAGAGGAAGCCCAGCTGAAAATGGAAGAATCACTCAGCTGAACAGAGCTCAAATTACTGATCCATTAGTATCATAAGCAAAACAAGTGGGTATTGTTTAAAGCCACTACGTTTTGAAATGATTATTATATAGAAAAAGTAAACAATATTAGTTACCTGTAGTTGTGTAACTAATCATCCCAAACTTAACTTAAAACTACAGATATTTGTCTCACAGTTTCTAAGGCTGAGGAATTTGGAGCTATTTAGCTGGGTGGTTCTGGCTCAGTGTCACTTGTAAGGTTGCAGTCCTCTGAAGGTTTGGCTACAGCTGGAAGATTCACTTGCAAGATGGCTCACCCACATGGCCGTTGGCAAGAGGCCTCAGTTTCCTGCAATGGAGGCCTTGCTATAGGACTGCTTGAGCATCCTCACAACATGGCAGCTGGCTTCTCTCAGAGCCTGTGATCCCAGAGAGAGGCCACAAAAGGAACTACAGTGATATAGTCTTGGAAGTCACACGCTGTCCCTTCCCCCCATAGTCTATTTGATAGAAGAGGGTCTCAACATCTAGCCCAGACTCAAGGGAAATGGGGAGGTAGCCTCTCCCTTTTGAAAGGAGGAGCATCAAAGAATTTGTGGATGTTTTTTAAAACTACCACACTAATGGATAGAGTCTCACACAGAGAATTGAAATGTTTGAGTAAACTTCTTCATAGAGACACAGTCATACCTGAGCATATGAACATCAGGAGAGGATCCCAGGTATATTGAGGCACAGTTCCAGGTTGGCTGTGTGGTGAGATAAAAGAGAGTATGCTTCACAGTCAAGCAGACTTGGGTTGGAGTCCTGACTTGAGAACTTACTTGGTGTGTGACCATGGTCAGGTTACTTACCCTCTCTGAGCTTCGGTTTCCTTATTTGTAAAATGGGGCCAATGCCATCTTCCTCGTAGGATTATTGAATCATAGGAAGTGCTAGGTAAATTTAAATTCCTTTGATTTTCCCTCATCTGCCATGTATGCCCACCCCACACTGATTATAATCCCCTGGGATAATGTGGAAGAGGACGAAACATTAAGGAGTATTGGAATGATGGAGATACTAGAAAAACCATGGGGAAACCATCTCAAGTTATGTGACCTTAGGCTAGTCACTTTCCCCTTCTGAATTGCAGATTCCACCTAAGTTAAATTCAGTGTTTGGATTAAACAGTTCCTAACGCCTCACTTATCTTAATACTGAGCATCTAGTTTTCCAAGCATGCCCTGAGAACTTGACATCCTTCTCTGACACTCCTATCAGCCCTGTGAGGCAGGCAGGAGGAAACCTAGGTGCTGAGAGTTGGCGGGACCTTCTCAAGGTCATCCGCCTGGGAAGCAATGGAGAAATGTCAGTCTGATCCTAGACCAGTGGGGATATTAAGATGCTAACAGAGAGATTTGTGGAATTTTAATGTCAGCTTGCTTTGGGAAATTAAAATTCTTTAAAAATTCCAATCAGTGCTCTCAGAAGAACACCAAAAGGCTCCTTCAGGAAGCAATTAAAGGGCCTGCCCCATAGCAGGAGCACCCGTGGTAAATCAACATCTCAGCAGAGTGGTTTCTAGGCTAGAAATTAGAGGGGAAAATGAAATCATTCAAGTGGATGGAAGGAGAAATGAATTCTTTGCTGAAGCCATAGTTGATTGGGCTGGCACATACGGGACTTTGGCTGGCGGCTGAGATGTGTCACATTTTGGCTTTGGATCAGGGTTGGAGGGCTGGAGTCCCATCCCTGCTTTAACACGTTAAGCAGTACATTGAAGGAGCTGGAGGTCTTGATTTTGGAGTCAGACCACCTGGCTTTGAACCTCAATTCTGCCACTTAATTGAAAGACCTTTTAAGTCTGTTTCCTCCTCTTTATAATGGGAGGAATAATATACTTATCTCCTGGTGGGTTGTTGGGAGGATTAAATGAGATGGTACATGCAACTGCTTGAACACAATACCTGGCATATGGTCGTTCCCAATGAAATAACTTAATAGGTTAAACAAACAAAAGGTATTTGAATAAGACTTTCTCGGTGGTATGAGGTAAGTCAGTACCATAATGTAGTTTAAAAAGAGTAAAGGGGGCTTGGGTAAAAAATAGTATTTACTGAGAATCCCATGACAGCAGAAATTGTGCTTATTTTGCATACCATTGTTTCCAGGAAAATGCTTGGCACACAATATGTGCTCAGTTAAAATATGCTGAACAATTGAACCAAATGGGAGACCTACTGGGGCATCCTACTTAGTCACTTTAATTGAGCCAGGCAGGAATTTTCTGCTTTTTATGTCCACAGAGGTTGAAACTGAAGCCCAGGGAGACTAAAAACCCTTCCCAGGAGATCACAGCTTTTCACTGGGTTTTGAATATGTCTTGCTCCACGCAAAACAGGGAAGAGTAGGAGCTTTAGTGTGGATAATGCAGAGCATCCTCTTTTCAGGCCTGGGTCTGCTCCATAAAAAATGCAAAAATGTACCTGGTATGAATTTTTTACTCAATACTAGAAGAGAAGAAACACCATTATCTTGGTATTTTTCTAAATCATGTCTGACAATGAAGCCTCAGCTTGCTGAGTGGAGGAAAATCAGAAATTGGTTGTTAGTAGGATTTCCTCCTTCAGTCCACTGGCTGATTCAAGTTTCCTAGACAAGCTGAGGGCCCAGGAAACTGGGGTGGGGGTGAGGGCTGACGCTTTGTCCATTGAGACTGCCATCTTTATCACGGCTCCTTGGGATATGTAATGCCGCTGTCCAGTGCTGATCCTCCACCATCTGGGGGGCTTGACTGCTTCAGATGGGCTGCCAAGCACCCTCCAAGGGGCTTGGCCAGACCACAAGCTCAGCATGGGTCCCTGACCACTATTCTAAAGACTCTGTTCTTATCCCCTCATCAGAGAGTCTACCACCCCTACAGGAGCTGTCCCTGGACCACTACACCCAGACACACATCCTCAGCAAACCAGATCAGCACCTCCATAAACCCAAGCCAATTTCCGGGTGTAGCTAATGGACCACCTGCATTAGTATCATCTGGGGGTAATTATTTTAAAAATGTAGGTTCCCCAGCCCCATCACAGGTTTATTCAATAAAATTTTCTGGATATGCAGCCCAGGAATCCACAATGAGCTCTCCAGTTGATTCATCTGCCTGTTAGAGTTTGATAATCATGGGCCTAAGTTGTCAATACCAAGGCTTATAAACTCTCCCTGGGTCCACATATGCATCCTCAGAACCCAGTGCTTATTCAACTGGGGAGAGGGTAGAATGCATTTCTGTGTCAAAAAGAATACACAAAGAATTTCTCATTCAGACCACAGGGTTAACTGAGATTCAGGGGATCCTGTGCCAAGAAAAGAAGGAGGAAGAGGCCAAGACAGAGCATTGGGAAACCCCTGGTCTCCTGGCTCTTCTGTCAACTCTCTGGGTAACATTGGTCAAAGCCCTTGACTTCTCTTCATCTTGGCTTATTTATCTGTAAAATGGAGCTAGTGAGGCATCCCCAGAAATCTGGGAAGGATACCAAGGAGATTGATCTGATGAGGTTGCATTTATCAGCAACAACATTCCAGACAAATTGCAAATTATGCCTGAACAGGACCCAGTAAATCACTAGATTTCACATTCATTCACACATTCACCTATCCATCCATCCATCCATCCACCCACCCACCCATCCACCCACTCACCTACCTATCTACCCATCTATCAAAACATCTGTCCATCCACTCACCCACCCACCCACCCACTCACCTCCCCATCTATCCATCCATCCATCCACCAACCCATTCATCCATCATTCAGACAACATGTATTGTCTACCCCATGCCGAACACATAGACCCAGTAGTGAATAAGATGTAGTGCTTATCCAAATGTGCAAGACAGCCCTTGATCAAACGGCCCCAGCAATGAGTGAACAATTATAAAATTGATTTCTAAAGGAAAGAATCAGATGTGATATAAGTGTAGAAAAAAGCCACTCATGTAGCTATGTTCCTTGCATTGTGTAAATTCAATTATAGTTGCTAATCTATAGGAATAAATGGATGGTTGTCAGGGACTGTAGCTGTTCTGGCTCTGAACAAATTTGGGGGCTGCAGGGTTTTGCAGGAAGGGAGAGGCGGTAACTTTGTAAACATAGCTCACAGTTATGTGAACTTCTTAGACTGTACTCATTATTCAGCTGGATTCTGTTGGCATGGCCACAGGACAGCCAGCCCCAGCCTAGGTGGTGGTGGGTGGGAATAGACAGAGGACAGAGTAGCTTTTCTGAGGGAGGAATTTCTCAGGTCTTTTCCTTTAGCTTCACTTCTCAGTGGAGAAAGCAAGGCTTTGGATTCTGCTAGATCTGTATTCAAGTCCCCAATCAGGTCCCTGGGAGCTGTCTGAGCCACGCCTCAGTTTTGACAAATGTAAAGTCAGATAGAGGCAATGAGAAAATCTATTCTGTCTCACATGTTTTCACTTCTGGAAAGCCCTTAAGAGAAAGCTGTCCTCACCTCTCGCTGGGATCCTTTTGGAGGGGGACTTGAGCTTAATGTGGGTTTAAGTGCTGCTGTGTGCTCCTTTGATAAACCATCTATCCTGGCTCAGATGGTTCTGGCGGAGGTGTTGACCAGGTCATTACAGGATCACTCACAGGTTGACCACGTGCCAGGAAGCAAACGGCTCAGATAAGAGGCTTCCTGGCCCTTCACAGGTCCTGGCTTCAATCTTGGCCAGCACACATGAGGACCCAGCATGGCCTGATGTTGTGTCTGGGCTCGTCATCTTTGGAAAACAAGGGGCAAGTTAGCATGAAGATAACTGGATCTGAAATGAGCATTGTGCTTTGAGGAATGGGATTCTGTCGCTGCTGGAGCATTGGCCGTGATTAGCTTTACCCAAGAGCTAATGGTGATAATGTTTATTGAGCTCTAGGCATGTGCCAGGCTGTGACTGACTTATTTTATTCCTCACAGACCCTCTGAAATGTGTGTGGTTATGATGCCCTCTTTAAAGATGAGAAGGTCCCAAAGCAAAGGGCAGAGCCAGGATCAGAACACAGATGCGGCTGACTTCAGCATCCATGCCCCTTGGAATAGCACAGTCCTTCCTCAGCTCCCAGCAGAAGCTAGAAACACCTGCCGCTCATCAACACTCCTCCCTTTTCAGGTTTCGCTTTGTTCAGGTGGCTACCCAGTGGGGCTCTAAAATTCACATCCTGGCTTAGACCGACTGGGAATCCTCACTCACTAGAGTGTGTGAAGTCTAGGCTTCTGATCAATATTCCCAAGCCCTTCCCCTGGTGTGTCTGACACTGTGTCACTCTGTGCCATGGGTGAGACAGGGATGGAGAGGCTGTAAACCCTCCTGTGAGTGGCTCCAAGTCTAGCCCAGTGGAATGGACTGTCCACACTGGAGTCCACACTGCGGTTGAGAAGGAAGGGGTCTGCTCTGTTCACCAGTAAGGCAAGGGCGAGACTGGTTTAATTACTCGGCTTACTTTTCAGCTACTCCTCTCCTCTTTTTAGATTTTGTTAATAGACTAGCCCTCTTATCCTGACATGGTATGATGTAATGAAAAGTGCACAGGCAGCCCGAGGTGGGAGGCCAGGACCTGCCATGTCAAAGCTGGAGCCTCTGGCAAATGCCTGAGTGTCTCTATGTCTCAGTCTCCCCATCTGTAAAAGGGAGATAATAACACAGCTGGCCATCTGTATCTGCAGGTTCTGTATGTGCAGATTCAACGAATTACAACCAAAAATATTTTTTAAAAGTAGATGACAATACAATGATAAAAAATAATACAGATGAAAAATACAATGTAAGAACTATTCACATAGCATTTACATTGTATTAGGTATTATAACTAATCTAGAGATGATTTAAAGTGTACAGGAGGATGTGCATAGGTTATGTGCAAATACTACCCCATATCAGGAGCTTAAGCATCTGCAGATTTTGGTATCTGCAGGGGTCCTGGAGCCAACCCCCTACGGACACAAAGCTGACTATAGTACCTCCCTCAAAGGACTGTTTAAGGTTCAGACATGATGAATGTGAGCCTGTGTTCATTGGTTTACAACTCCATTCATTTTTTTTATTCACTCATGGGCATTTATTAAACACCAACCAAGTGCCAGATGCACTCCTGGGCCTTGGGAGGGAGCTGTGAACAGCTCAGCCAAGATCTCTGCTTTCATGGCACTTGCATTCCCATGTGGAAGACAGGACGTAAATGCATTGAAAAAAAATGATGAATACACATCCTTGGTCAACAGGTACTAAGAGACAAGAAATGGTGAGAGCACCTGGCACAGGTGGTCAGAGAGCCTCTCTAAGGAGGCAGCACCTGAGTGAGGAAGACATGTGGGCAGTGCGTTCCAGGCAGGAGGGACAGCAAGTGCAAAGGGCCTGGGGCAGGAATCAGCATGGGTATACTTGAAGCACAAATGCGGTATTGTGACATAATAAGAAATGTACATTTTGTCTTCATCTCCAGTTCCTGGCACAGAGCTCCTAAAACCTTTGGAATTCCCTGGATGATAGGGGTAAAAAAAGCATCTTTTGTTATATATCATAAGACCCTTTCAACGATTCCTGAGTTTCTGCTACTGAGGGGACTTTTGAAGGATGGGGGCTGGTCACCCGAGAAACAAACCATGTGATTAGAGGGGTGGGACTTTCAGCCCCACTCCTGACCTCCAGGGAGGAGACAGGGGCTGGAGACTGAGTCAGGTAACCATGAGGCGGACACACCCTCTCACAAGCATGTGATCTGCATCGCAATTTAATGATTGCCAATGATTTAACTGATCATGCCTACATAATGGAACCTCCACAAAAACCCTAAACCACAGGGTTTGGAGAACTTCCAGGTGGTGAATGCATCCACATGCCCAGAGGGTGGCATGCTTGGAGAGGGCATGGAAGCTCCGTGCTCTTTCCTATACCTCTCCCTGTGCATCTCTTGCATTTGGCTGTTCCTGAGTTATATCCTTTATAACAAACCAGTGGGAATGATAGGAAGTGAAATAATTTCCTGAGATCTGTGAGCCATTCTAGGCAAATTATCAAACTGGAGAAGGGGGTTGTGGGAACCCCTGATTTACAGCCGGTGAGTCAGAGGTCAGGAGATAGACTCAGGCTTGCAACTGGCATCTGAAGAGGGGGCCGTCTTGTGGGACTGAGCCCTCAACTTGTGGGTTGTGACACTAACTCCAGGTAGATACTGTCAGAACTGAATTGAATTGTAGGATGCCCAGTTGGTGTTGGCAGAGAATTGAAGAATTGTTTGGTATTGAGAAAACCCACACATTTGCATGTAGATGTTTACTGTGAGTAGAGAAGCAGAGTTTTCCCTTTAAGAGGAAGGCCAGAGAGGCTGGCGTTCCACGCGCAGGGAGAAGATGGAAAGCCCAGGTCAGAGAGAGAGGTCAGATAATCATGAGTCAGACACATTCTCTTACAAGTATGTGATCTGCATTGCAATTTCAGATGTTTTCACTGTTTCTGTAACCCTCTTTCTTCTCTGTTACAAATTTCCTGCCCTCTGGTGAGAGGAGGACCAGGGATCTCTGCACATTTTTTACTCTATCCAGGAGCATTCCTAAGGGGATGTCTCCACGTGGCAGCCTGAGGATGCACCTGCTTACGGCATTCTTCATGAAGGAAATGGAAACCAAAGTTGCTTTTGAAATCTGCTGAAAGTACCTGTTGTAATTACCATGCTACTGTAATGGGAGTTAATGTAATTATTAGTTTGAATAGCTCTGCTCATTACGGTACACATTTTAAATTTGCAAATGCATCATCAGATTCTTGATTGGAATCTCTTTTGACCATGAAGTTGAGGGCATGTGTTCATACGTGTTCATGGTGAGAACTACCACTGCTCAGGAGAGGCAGATATAGAAAGGTGATGGGTAGAGGTGTTGGGCTTGGCAAAGCCCATGTTTGTAAGGATGGGCCACTGGGAAGAGGGCAGGGGCACCACCCTAATGTGCTATCAGGAAGCATCCTCAGTTTGCCGTATGGGAAGGAAGTAGTCATTGCTTATGATAAATTGAGCGTACAACACTGGACAGGCTAGGTTTTATCTCTGTGGAAGGCTTTGGTGCTGCTGATACGGTATGTACCAAGGCTGGCCCTGCACTGACTGCTGACTTCTGTGAGTTCAAGGAGAGAAAGGGCTCAGGACTCTTGTAGGAGACACATATCCCTGGGTTCCTGGCCACCTTCTCCCCCATGGCTCTGGCCCAGCAGAGACACATCCCTTAGGTTTCAACATAGATTGGGTTAATAGTGTCCCCCCAAAATTCAGGTCCACCTGAAATCTCAAAATATGATCTTATTTGGAAATAAGGTATTCATGGATGTAATTAGTTAAGATGAGGTCACACTGGATTGGGGAGAGGGGTAGCCATATGCCTGGTGTCTTTATAAGATGAGGGAAATTTGGAGACAGAGACACACAGGGAAGGCCAGGTGATGGCAGACACAGAGATTGGAGCGATGCAGCTAAAAGTCAAAGAACACCACAGATTTCCAGCAGCCACCAGAAGCCAGGAGAGAAGAATGGGGCAGATTCTCCCTCAGAGTTTCCAGAAGGAATTAACTCTGCCAAAACTTTGATTTCAGACTTCCAGTCTCCAGAACTGCAGGAGAATAAATTTCTGTTGTTTTAAGCTTCTCAGTTTGTGATTCTCTGTTATGGCAGCCCTAGGAGACTAATATATACCAGCAGGTCCTCTCACGAGGGCATGGGCAACGTCATTCCGTTCACTTACCCCACACCCAGTAAACTGCATGTAAACTGCGTACAACATGTGTTTCAGTAGTTATGTAATTTATCTGTTTGACATTTTCTCTCCCTAATTCTCAATCTCTTTCTGTCTGTGTGTTTGTGTATCTGTGTGCATCATATACACAATTTTGGGGGGGATATGTTATTTGAAGGTAATCGAGGCATCACGAAAGGCACGTCTTCCCTAAATACTTGAGTCTGCATCTCCTAAGAGTGAGGGCTTTCTCCAACATGACCAGAATACTGTTATCAAACCTAAGAAATTCAGAATCGATACAATGATATTATCTAATACACAGCCTTGCCTTGGGTTGAATGTTCCCCCAAATCTTAATTCCCATTGTAACTGTTGAGGGTGGGAAATCCTATTATGATAATTGAAAGGTGGAGCCTTGAAGAGGTGATTAGATTGTAGGATTGTGCAGTAGTGCATGGATTAAAAATGGTGATCATGGGTGTGGTTTGGAGGGCTTTAAAAGGAGCATGAATGAGAAGGTTAGTCTCTCTCTGCTTTCCCATTTTCTGCCACATGAGACACATCGGTCACTGTTGCCACCACCAAGACCTTCACTGATTGTGTTCTCTGGACTTTGGACTTTCCAGCCTCTGAAACTTTAAGCAATACATTTCGTTTTCTTATAAATCACCCAGTTCCAGGTAATTTTGTTGTACACGACAGGGATGGACTAATACAAGCCCATATCCCAGAAATGTCCTTTATAGCTGTCTTTTGACACATAGAATGCAATCAAAGAACATACATTGCCCTTGGTTGTCGTGTCTCTCCAGTCTCCTGTGATCTAGAAGGACTCATCTACTCTTTGGTTATTGATCTTTTACAACACTGACACTTTAGAAGACTCAAGGCAGTTGTTTTGCAGAATACTGGTTCTCAAACACGATCCCTCAACAAACAGCATCAGCATCAACTGGGACTTATTAATTAATCATCTGGAATAGTCTTGGGCTTCACCCCAGGTTTACTGAATCAGAAACTCTGGAAGTGGGGCCTAGAAATCTGTTTTAACAAGCCCTTCAGGGGATTCTGACTTAAGCTAACGGGGGAGAACCACTGCTATGGAGCGTCTCACAGTCTGGGTTTCTCCTGTTGTCTTCTAAGATGAGATGCAGGTAAATGATTTTTGACAAGAATACTTCACAGGCGATGGGGGTACCACTCAGTGTATCACATTGGGGGCACCAGGTGATTAGTTTAATCATTTTAACCAATATGTGATACATTTAATCACTTATTTAAGGTAATGTCTTCCAAACTTTTCCTTCTTTTTATTTTTTTTTTAATTTTTACATTTACTTGTACATAGTTGTGGGGTACAGTGTGTTGTTTCAATACATACATACATTGCACAATGACTCACTTTGGGTAGATAGCTTTGTACTCATTATTCCACTTCTCCTCTCCCATACTTTTCCTTTTGTAACAGGTGAGAATTATTTGCAAAACCCATTGAAAAATAAAAATGTGGGGCTTCCTGTTCAGAAATAATTAGGACTTTCAAGACAGACAGCAGAGCATTAAGCAGAGCACAGAGCCCTTCTCAGTGTGGGTCCCTGGGCAACTGCATCAACCCACGGAGCCAGCCCTGCCACGGGGTGGTACGGAGAAGTGTGAATATCCCACTTCCTATCAATCCTTCACCCAGTGGTTTTAGAATTCATCCATGGTCCTCGCTTGAAGTGTCACATTGGCAGTTGCACAGTGGTGATTTCCAAACCCTACCATTCCTTCTATATTTACTAGCTGTCATAATTCTGTAAAGACGAGACCCTTGACCCCCCAACCTAAGTAACACTATGGGCTCACAGATTCTTTTGTTATTATTTCACATATTATAATCATTGCTGTTTTGACTCTTTTTGATGCTCAAATTGTCCCACATATAGCCAGTGGGACCTCTCGATGATTATTTTGCCCTCAGCTAGCCCAGCTCTTCCACCTGTGTCTATTCTCAGTCTAGTTAATGTTTATTAACCACCTACTGGATGCTTATCTCAGGACTTGGAGCCAGTGGTAAAGATGTATCTAAGACAAGGATCCTAGCCGCAAGGAAAACTCGGTGTAATGAATACCTGCCCTGCAGTGTTCCAAGTTCCAAGGGAGAGGGGTTTGAGGGATGGTATGGGATTATGCAGGAAGGACATCCAACCCAAGCTAGGTACAATGTGATTATGACCATCATCCTAAAATCAGAGAGAGCTGGTAACATACCCAAAGCTCCACAGGTGGTGGTAAACCTTGGTGTTTATCTGGAGTCATCTCACTTCAAGGGTAGTTTACTTCCCATCAGTGTCTGTCAAGGTGTAGTCTAGCTACCATCTATGTCAGAATCACCCGAGGTGCTTATCAAAAATGAAGATTTGGGGGCCTCAAAGAGACCTACAGAATCTGAATCAGTAGGAGGAGGGACTCTGAACTCTTAATTTAAAAATATATATAGGAAGAAATAGGGAATGACTACTAATGGTTATGGAGTTTCTTTTTCGGGTGGTGTAAATGTTCTGAAATTGACTGTGGTAATGGTTGTGCAATTCTGTGAATATGCTGAAAACCACTGGGTTGTGTAGTTTAAATGGGTGAATTGTATGATATATAGACTATATCTCAATAAAGCTGTTAAAAGTATATATAATGTAATATTGATTAGTTTGCTGGTTATAGGCAAGTGTTGGAGCCCAATATTAAAATGAACACCCCAGAACCCACCATACCACTTAAGAATGGGAACATTACAAACACTGCTGAGTCAGCCTTATGATCCTGTTCCCCTGACTCATCTCCACAAGGAATGAATCCCTTAGATTTTGATTTTATCTTTCCCATTTTATAGGCTTAGTACACATTTAAGCGTACTTAAAGGGTACAAGGGGGCTGGGCAGTTAGTTCGTTAGAGTGTGGTACTGATAATGCCAAAGTCCAGGGTTAAGTCCCTACACCAGCCAGCTGCCAAAAAGAAAAAAAAAAAAAAGGTATAAGGGATATATTGTTAAGAGTTGGTCATTTTCGAATTTTACAAAAATGGAATCTTTTTTGCTTTTATTACACTTAACATTATATTCCCTATATGTATTGATATTGATGTGTGTATCTGTAAACTATTCATTCTCACTGCTGTGTAATATTCTGTGGTGTGGTACAGAATCTATCTGGCCATTCTCCTATCTATGGGCATCTGAGTTTTCCTTGTTACGGACATGATTAGTATGGATATCCTGTGCACACCTGGAAGGGATTCTCCAGGGCAAGGCCTGCTAGACCTGCCTGATGATCAGAATCACCGGAGACACATGGGAAACATCTAGGGTTATCAGACCTCAGCCTCTGAGCTTTATGTTTCAGTAGGTCTGCCCTGGGGATCAATAATCTTTTGGGTTTTTTTTGTTTGTTTGTTTTTACAAGCACTCCAGATATTAATATTATCACCAGGGAATTTTTGGAAGCATGGCAATAGCACTTCTCAACCTGGCTACATAGTAGAATCTCCTGCAGAGATTTAAAAAATAAAATTACCAATGACCTGGCTCTATCACTGTAGATTCTGATTTAATTGGTCAGGGGGTGGGGATAGTTTAAAAGCCAATGAGACGATTGTAATATTCAGTTAAGACCAAGTGCCCTGGGGCGGTGTTTCTCAGCTGGGGAAGGGAGGTAATTTTGCTCCTCAGGAAGGGCCACCAGTTAAAATACAGAATGCCCGGTTAAATTTGAAACTCAGGAACTAACAATTTTTTTAGTATAAGTGTGTTCCAAATATTGCATAGGCATACTTATACCATTCTTTATCTGAAATTCAAATTTAACTGGGAAAAATGTATTTTTATTTGCCACATCTGGAAACCATACTCCCAGGGGACATTTGGAAATGTTTGGAGACATCTTTGCTTGCCACAACTGGGGAGGCAAGTGATCCTGGCAACTAGTGGGTAGGCATCAGGGATGCTACTCTATATCCTACAATGCACAGGACAGTCCCCATAGCAGAGAATGATCCAGCCCAAATGTCAGCAGTGCTGAGGTCAAGAACCACTTCCCTTGGGTATATACCTCAGTCTTAATTGAGCATCTCAGACTGAGAAATACTTTATCACATGCACTGTCTGGCCATGGTCTAGTGGAGGGCAGGAGCTCCCTGGGCTTGTGACCACCCCATGTCAGGAGAGCCGGGACAGACCCCTCAGGTGGAGCATCCTCTGAACTAACTCAGGCCAGGTGGGAGCAGGGAACAATAACGGTGCGAGCAGGTGGAGCTGGGTATCTTCTTTCACCGCCACGGCCGGACACTGCTGGGAGAGAAGCGATAAACCCAGCAGAAAATGATCTCGGCGAAGGTACAAAAGAGGGAGATTTTTCATCCTAATTTCAGAGATGCTCGCAGTGCCCTTGTGTGGCATCTTGAGTCTTCCATTATTAAAGCTGTTCTTAATTAAAGTGGTTTATGACCTTCAAAGGGGCCAGGCCAGAAAGGACATTGTTTTGTGGTTCTAAGCAGAGTTTTTCAGCTCTGAGAAACATAATGAGGACTCATAAGTTAGCAGAACAGTCAGTAATCATCCCTTAACTCTCAGTGAGCCTCTGATCTTGTGCGCCATGAGCTATTATTTCATCTCCGCAACCCGGAACGCAGCCAGACTGCAGTGGCCAGGTTTAAAATGCTTCCTTTGTTCTCTTCCCGCAGCATCTTCACCTCTTAGCCAACATTTCTGGGACATTATGGAGGAAGAGAGCATTCCCAGGGTGGAAAGATAGACTGAGTAACTTGACAATTCAGCAAAGCATCTCATTGTTTTTAAACAAATGGCACCATTTAGTCACTGGGTTCTTTTTTTGGGGTGGGGGGTAGCAGCTGGCAGGTACAGGAATCTGAAACCTTGACCTTGGTGTTGCCAACACCATGCTTAATCAACTGGTCTAACTGGCCAGGGATAGCCACTGGGTTCTTGAAGACAGAACAAATACTTCATGAAGCAGCAACCTAAAGAAGTCAGTCTTTCTTCAGAGCCTGAGAATTGACTGTCCTTGCTTGGACATTTCTATTATAGAAACCAGGAAAGAAATAAAAATAGCCTTCTGTGATTTGTAATAATGATGGAAACAACAGCTAAGGTTTATTGAACACCTACCATATGGTAAATACCACTGAAATAAATTATGTCACCTCTTTGATACAATTCCTTAACTTTTTGAAGTAGACACACTGTTGTTATCATCACAAAGTGAAAGACTGATCAACTTGACTACATTAAGATTTTAAAATTCTTTTGGATAAAAACTATAAATAATGCTTATAGATATTTCCAGTACATGAAACGGAATATTAGTATCAATCAATAAGAAAGAAGGCAGTGATCTTTTAGAAAAATGGACAAAGTAATTCATAGAAGAAAAAACCAATATGGGGGTACTTCAAAATATTCCTGGAAAAATTGAATTAAAAGATAATATGAATCTTTCCCTGAACTTTTTGAAGATCCCTCATATATATGAGATGTTAAAGTTAGTCATTAGGGAAGTACAAGTTAATTCAGCTAGGTGATATTTCCAATGCTCAGTTTGGAAACATTTAAAAGTTGGATAACACCAAGTGTTGGTAAGGACAATAGGTAGGATTGCCAATCTAGCAAATAAAAATTCATTATGCCCAGTTAAATTTGAATTTCAGATAAACAATGAATACATTTTTAGTATAATAAATATGTCACAAATATTGACATTTATATTTTTAAAAATTCATTGTCTATCTGGAATTCAAGTTGAAGTAGCAATCTGGCAACCCTAGATGTAAGAAAATGTGAGTTCCTATACATTCAAATGTGTATGAATCACCTGGGGCTCCTGTTTAAAATGCGAATCACAGGGCTTCCCCTCTGAGATTCTGATTAAGTTAGGTCTGGAGTAGGATACAGGCAGTAGTCTACTGGAGCCAGTTCTTACCAGCTAGTGAGAAATAATTGGTAAATTTTAAAAAATAATTGTAAAATGGGTCTTAAGTACTTGGTTGCTTGAAAACACCGTGGAAGTATTTATACCACAGTAACTGGCAAACACTATAAATCAGGGCTTTAATTATTTATTTTTCCAGAAGAACCTATTAGACATTTACCAGCACACCACTGGACCAGATATCTGCCTTAACAATTTCCCAGGTGATTCACATGCTAGGACCACACTTTGAGAAACAATTTCTAATTGTTATGGCAGGGGTGCAATTTCTCTATCAGTTGATCCTTAGTGAGTGAAAGCAGAAGTCTCTCAGTGAACTGATTTGGATCCTGACTCACTTGCTTACTGATGGGCAACTTTAGACAAAAGAATTTACTGAGTTTCAAATTCCTCATTCGTGTACTGGGAGTAATTATGGCACTGACTTCACAGTGTTTAGGAATGATTTGGGGAGATGCTTTTTTGTAGAGGCTTACCACATGCAGCATTTATCAAGGGGTAGCTATTAATGTTTTACTAAAACAGAGCTTCCTCATGGTCCTGCTTTAATGAGCACATGAAACTTGCTTGGAATTAGTGTTATTTGCTAATCATATCAGACTTGTGGGGTAGTCTTTAGAAAGTGATTATTCTGCTAAAGATGTGAAGATAAGTCTCCTTGCATGATTGTCAAGAATCTCACCTGCTTCCCCCAACACCTTGCTTTCTATTGTTCAGAGGTTATGGGCTAGACACCAAGGTGCATATCTTGGCTCTGCCAGTTAGTAGGTGTAAGATATTAGTCAATTTACCTAACCATCTCATTGCCTCAGATTCTTCATCTAGAAAAAGGGGGGTGAAAATTAATAGTAGGTGAGGATTTAAAGAAATAATACAGGTGTATTAGTTTCCTGTTGGTGCTATAATAAATTAGTTGCTTGAAACAACACAAATTTGTTCTCTTACAGATCTAGAGATGAGAAGTCTAAATTCAATCCTACAGGGCTAAAATCAAGGTTCCTACTGGCAGCTCCGGAGGAGAATCCTTTCCTTACTTTTTCTAGCTTCTGGCAGCCACCCACATTCCTTGGTGTATGGCCACATCTTGCTACTCTCTGCTTCTATTTTCTCTGCATATCCCTAACTTTGACTCTCCTGGCTCCCTCTTGTGAAGACCCTTGTGATTACATTTAGGGCTCTCCTTTATAATCTGGGATAATCACCCCATCTCAGGATCCTTAGTTCAATCATGTCTGCGAAGTCCCTTTTGCCAGATAAGTGTTCACCGTATTCACTGGTTCTGGGGATTAGGATGTGAACATCTTTGGGTGGGGATTGAAGGGAGGGTGTTATTTCACCAACTGCAATAGGTAAAACTTACAACAGAAAACCTTACACATGGAAAGCCCTGGATGCTGGCTACCTGTTCTTTTCACTGAAGTGTGAGGAGACCAGAGAGAGATGGCTGGCTCTGTTGGAATGAGCAGTGATTCTGGCTATGCATCTTACTGGAGTGTGACCATTCATGGATGAAGCTCTTTGGGAAGCCAGCCCACTTCTCAATTCCAAGCTTTCTGCATCAGCCTGAATCTTTCCATTGTTTTTCAGCAAATATTTCTCAGAACCCAAAGATAAAATATTATTCAAATTTAAGTTAGCTAAATGCAGATCCTACATATTTCATTCCATTTTTCTAGCACCCATTCTTGTTTGGATGTTATTTCAGAGGTAAAGTTTTCCAAGAGGAGCATTCTTCATTTAGGGTGTAAAGGGTAAAAAAAGAGGAACATGTTTTAAATGTCCAAAACATAATTTATTTATTTTTTAAATTTAAGCTTGTGATAAAGAAGAAAAAAATCACACAGTGAACCTAAGGCAAAAATATAATTGAGTCTGGACTGATCTTTAAGGATGCAAGGTTTACTAAGTCCTTTTACCTATTTAACTTAATCGTTACCATAACTCACTTTGCAGTCAGCAAACTGGGTCTAAGGGAAGTTGTGACTTATTTACAGTCATACTGATACTCAGTAGAAGAATGTTACTCAAATCTATTAGGTTTTATATTACTACCAGCCCCATGCCTCTTGCAAATGCCATTTTTCTTTTATTCCCCCCCCCAAACAATTCCATCAAAACAGCAAATATGGAGCTATAACAATGTCAGCTTCAAACATATTCCCCACATGTGGCTATAAATACATTCTACTTGCAATTAAACTGTGTGCATTTCCACCTCCTTTTTTTTCCCTTGCCTTTTTTAGTTTTAATCAGATTCATGCCTTTCATAAAGCAATCGTATCTTGGAAACTTCTAGCTCCTTATGAAGTGTTTGGGGAGTTAAGAAGTGGCCTGGTTTCCCTGAAAGAGTTTGCAGCTTCACAGAGCTCCAGCCCCACCTCCTCCATCATTCTGTCACTGTTTATCAGCCCTGACATATTGAAAAGCCAAACATCCCTTTGATTTAATCAGACCCTTTTACGCAGAAATGAAGCCAAGAGCCACTTCTTACAAACAGCACAGCATTTCCTGGAACATGAAGATGAATGCAATGGTGTTGATAAACTGTTGACAAAGTGTTGCCTATAAACCCATTAAACAGGATGTGAAACTATAGTCGTGGTCAAAGGCTACCTTTACAAGATGCCAGAGACAGCAGGGCTGAGAAAGTCACCTCTGGGATTTTCACTCTCACAGCACGAGTGTAGTCCTAGAAAAGGGCAAGAAAGTTCGAGAAATGTGTTTTCCAAGAATTTTTTCTAACTTCTCCCAACTCCAATTCTGAGAAAAGTAACACTCTCTTTAACAATGTTGTGCTGCCTTCTCTTTGGGCACCTTGTATTCCATTTTATTTTGCATCACTTCGTAAAACTTTCAGCAAAGAGTGTGCTGAGCATTTCACATTAGTCATTGCAATTAATCTTCTCAAGAATCCATTAGATAGATGCTAGTTATTGTTATTCCACTTTAACCCTTATTGAAACTGAGGTACTTGCTTAAGCTTCCAAGTTAGCAAAGGCAGTACTAGAATCTAAACTCAGGTGATGAGGCAGAAACACTTAACTCCTACCTCAAACTGTATTTGTTTGACTTGTTAGGTCTCCCCTTGTTCTCTAACCTCCTCTATTCAGTAGAACTAGGTTTAGTTGTTTCTAGTAGAAACTCCAAATAAAAGTAACTCAATTAAGGTAAAAGTTTATCTTTCTCTGATGTATAAGAGATCCAGACACAAGAAGTCCTTGGTTAGTATGGTAGTTCTCTGCTTCAACCTCCTAGTGTGTGGTTCTTGTCCTCACGGTACAAAATAGGCTCTGGAGACCCAGTCATCACTTCCATGTTCCAGATGGCAAAATGAATGAAAGGGCAAAGAGAGATGTATCTCTTCCTATCAAGACTTCTCAGAGGACCCACATCATGCTTCCGTTCATATCTCATCAGCCAAAACTTAGTCGTATTCACTCTCTATACCTACATCTTTGCAAGGTCTACATCTCATCCAGGCTGAGCTATTGCAATAGTTCTCTAAGTTGTCTCCCTGGCTCCAGTCTCTTTCTGTTCTAATTCTTACTCTGTACTGCTGTAAGGCTAGTTTTTATTAAATAATGCTTTGTCATTCCAGCCCCACGATCTGAAGCCTTTCATGGAACTTCTTTATATGTAAGTTTGCTTCTAAATTCCATTTTGTGCCAAAAATGCCTCCCCACTTTCCCCTTATGTGGCAAGCGTATCCTCATCTCCTTTCTTCCCTTTGGATCATTCCCTCTCACTGTAATGTCTGTACCCTTCTGTTTCTACTGGGTCTAGATCCCACATTTTCTTTAAAAACTTTTTCAAATCTTACCTCATTCAGTCATTCATTGAACAAATGTTTTGCATTAGAGTGTATGAAACACTCAGAACTGTGGCTAACAGAGAGTAGAAGGTGACTTTTTATTATTAAAAGTAATTATAACAAAAGTTGTAGTAGTGTGTACACCCTGTTTTCCAACCACTGGATTGGGAATTGTATCTATCATTCCCTTCTCAGTAATCCAGAACCTAAAATAATAGAAGTTACTACTCACTGTGTACAGAGTCTACAGTGAGGATGATGAAAAAGTTTTGGAAATAGATAGAGGTGTTTGTCATATAGCATTGTGAATGCAATTGATTTCACACATTGTATGTTTAAAAATGCTTATAATGGCAATCCTTATGTCATATATATTTTATCACAATAAAAAAATTTTAAATATAAGAAATGAGTCAAATTAGTGCCTACTGTACTGTGATGAGAGATAAAGTCACATTTGGATCCAGTCATGTGTATGAAGTTCTTTCCTTGTTTTAGGGAATGAACCTTACCAAATTAACTGAAATGGCAATAATGACAGCTCAACCTTGACTTCCATGACTATGCAGCCATGTGTTCATTGAACAGCAAGATATGCCTTGAGTCATTCTTCATGCTGCTATGTGATCATTTTTCATTCTCTCTTAGGATTGGTTGGATCATGACATGCAAGTACAGTGACTAAACCACATATCCAGATCTGTTTCATAGCCAGATGTTTTCCCCTTAACTGTCTTATCCCATAAGGAGACATTTCTATCCTGACTTGGTATGTGTCTATACCAGAGGAGATTTCCTGCATGAGCTGACAAGAAATTTACATTGTAGTAGACAGAGCAAAAGACCTCAGGAAATGCATGTTTCTCCAAGCTAATTCTGAGCCAAGGCAGTTTAGGCCCCTGTAGCAGGTCTTACCACGTGACAGGAAATGACATCGCCTCTGGAAGTTGTTCTCAGAAAGAGGAAGCCTTGGGGCTCATACAGAAGAGGCTCAAGGGTGAAAAAATAGGAAATTCTGGGTTTGGGAACCCTAGATCTCAGGAGATTTCAAGGACAAAAAAACGTGGTTCAATTTTTTCCCTCTGGGTCCAAATTGTCTGTCATTCTCCAGTGTTCATTTTTTTTTTTTTTTTTTGGCAGCTGGCTGGTAGAGTGATCTGAGCCCTTGGCCTTACTGTTATGAACACTGTACTCTAACCAGCTGAGCTAACCAAACAGCCCAAGCAGTGTTAACTATATTATGATATAGAGTCATTATGTTTTAATGAAAACAATAAATTAGAATAGCATTATAAGTTAAACTGCTGCTAATGCACTATCTATCTCTAGTGCCTTTGGAGAACTTCATGAATCAAACCACTTAAACCAAAGTTCTCTTAACAGTAAAATGGGGATAATGATACATACCCTAGGTCTGAGTCACTAGAGAGTATATCTGAAGAACCACTCTACACCATTTTGGATTTATTACTTTTTCTTATAATTATGTTGCTGTGGTGGTTAATTTTGTGTGTGTGTCAACTTGACTGCACTATAGGGTGCCCAGATATATGGTCAAATATTATTTTGGCTGTTTCTGTTAGGATGTTTTGGGATGAGATTAGTATTTATATTTGTAGACTAAGTAAAACAGATTGCCCTCCATAATGTGGGTGGGCCACATCCAATCAGTTGAAGGCCTCCACAGAACAAAAGGCTGACACTCCCCTGAAAGAGAATTCCTCTTACCTGGCTAACTTTGAACTGGGATGTTAGCTTTTTCCTGCCTTTGAATTCAAACTGAAACATCAGCTCCTATTTATCCTATTTTTCTGGAGAACCCTGACTAATACAGTCGCTAAGTTGATTCCTAGAATAAATATTATTTCCATGCGCTATAAATGGAAAGCAAATTCCAGAATCAGCCTTACAACTAGACAGTGTAGCTGAACACCAATAGTGCATGACATGAACAGCAATGGACAAGTTCCTCTGTTTTGAAATCTGCCTCTCATCTTCCCAGTGCCTGAGAATCCACCATTCATTTCATCAAGTATTCCACAGTCCACTCTTAAAATAAAAATACTTCTGGGAAAATGAAAGGATATTGGTCCCTATGGCTAACCCTTTAGCTAAGAGCAACTTTGTTACAGGCAAGCTGGATGAGATATAGCATCCAGAATTATTGGCTGCAGGGAATCAGGCTAGGTCCAGGTGGGTAGCTGACAAGGAGGTGGGAAGGTGTCCTGTTTATCATACCCTAGCTTGCTCAAGGCTTGCCTACCTTGAACTCTGTTAATCTCCCCATTAGAGCTGCACATTGCTCTCAGCCTCTTCACTCTTGGGGATCTGTTATCTGTTTGTACCCTCCTGGGCACCACTCACCCTTGGCTGGTTGGATTCCTGAATACCTGGGGAGGTTGGTCTTGTCTTCAAGATCAGCTTTGAATGCGAGAAGGAGTTTGTAAGACAAACTACCATTTCCCCAGCTCTTGCACAGACAAAATCAAGACTTTGCATGAGTCATCTTTCCCATTGGGTCCTGTTTATCTACAGAATGTATGAGAATGGATGAAACATGCCTGCCTAGCAGGGTCTCAAAGATTTCAGTTGATCTGAGATGCACCCAGGATGAGTGGCAGCAGGTTAAAAGAGTCAGTGGACTGTCCCCTATAAAGGAACAGGGCTAAAAGTTTTGTTTTCTACCTGATGATATTGACAAATGTGACTACCTGTATTTAGGAGTAATGGAGAGAACTTGACTCATCCTCATAAATATTAGGAATGTATATGAAAGATGAGTAGCATTGGAAAATACGTGTATATGAATGGATGCTAAGATGCGCATATTGATTGAAACCTCACATCTGTGATGGGTAAGAGCAATAGGTTTACATGACAGATGAACTCTATTCTCTAACCATTGCTCATTAACATACTATTTTTTGAGAATTGTTTCCTTCAAACATATTACAGTTAGTACTGTCTACAGTGTTGTGCATATGACTGTTCATTCATTCATTTATTCATCTGGAACAAGGACAGGAATCTGTCTCTTCCACTAGAAATACGTTCCACATATATGGAGTTTATCCAATCTTAATCATGACTGAATCTCCTGTACCTTACACTTAGTAGGGCTCAGAAAACACTTACTGAATTAACTCTAGTACCACGAAGACCTGTATGTTAATTTTCAGCTCACCTGCTCACTGTGAAATCTTGGGTTAAATTAGTTTAACATCCTTAAGGTCTAATTTCCTAATTCGTAAAATGTGTATGATAGCAGTACCTACATTGAAGAGTTGTAGTGCAAATGAAATGAGATAGTGAATATAAAGAGCTCAGTACAATGGCTGGAATAGAGCAAATTGTCAGTCATTTTTGTCTCTAGGGCCATTCATATACCCCTGAGGTACAACAGATAATGCCAGATATAGTTTTGTTTAGCTATCAACTGTTTCAGTTGCTCCTGATGCCAGGGCAGCTTCAAAGAGAAGGGGCAAAGTCTCACGAATAACTTGGTAAGGTCTTATTTCCCCTCATAGAGAGAAACATACCTGTTTAAAACCAATTCAACCCCAACCCACATCTTACCTTTAGTTTAACAATTTCATTAGTCATAAGAATTTGTGTAGAGGAACTTTATTATTTAAGAGCAAAAAACCAAAACTACCCACAAAAAAGTTATCTTCCCTTCTTTTTAATAAGTTAAGCCAAAACAATGACAAAAAAAAAAAAAAAAGTGCCTTTGATGCGTTTGTGGTTTAGTACTTAATAAATCATGGCACATAATTATGTTGATAAATTCCAACAGCTCAGCCGACTCCTCTTTCCTGATGCCGGCTTGGGATGCCCCTGATAAATCGATCTCGACTTTCTCACTGCATTACTATCCTGCGTGGGATCTTCTTTGTTCCTCTGTGGCAGGGTGTTGGGGCAATATATCACCCAAGCTCCTCAGCCTTTTTCCATATCATTAGAGCAACAGCTGGTTCTGATAATGCATTAATGTAATACATCATGGAGCTGGGCACCTGGCTGCTACATTACTCAAAAGCTAATGGGATAGAGAAGGGAAAAATCCTAGTGTGCTGATAACTCCGAAAGTTGGGGCTTTGTTTTCTAGTTTTGGTTTAGTTTTGCTTAGCACTTGAATATTCAAGGTCCAGATTTTTCCCCTTTACAATCTGTTTTCACATGCTCTGCTAAATATGCTCTTCCTGAACCGGTCTGCTCATCTTCCCTGAGTCCAGAACGCGGGTTTTTCTGGGATCACTTCTAGCATCGGGGCCCTAATGTCACAGTCAGTGCTCTTGCTGGTGTTTGAACAGCTCCTAGCATAATTTAAGGTCAACGTCAGAATGCTTAGGTTGGAGTCCAGGTTCTGCATTTTGCTAGTTGTGTTGCTTTGGGTAGAGCAATTATATGAATCACTGAGATGATAAATGGCAAGTGCTTGACACACAATAATAAATATTAATTATTTTGATTGAGTTACTGTCTTCTAGCCCACCATTTACCAAATTAGGAGATGGTTAGTAGCAAGTAGTATACAAAAAACTCAAAACCAGAGTTCTGTGGGCACATGAGTTAGGAAAATATTGGTTGAAAAACTTGCACAGGCTATTTTACTGCAGGGCTTAGTCTCTAATATGCTAAAATAATTTATGTGCATCATAGAGAGGGATAGAACAAACATTGATTCCCAAATTATTTGACTTTAGGGTCCCCCCTCCTTTTATTTAAGGGTGGCAGGGTAGAAACAGTGATTGTATTATTCTGCTTCTGTTGGTTATAATAGAATACCTGAAACAGGGTAATTTACAATGAAATGAAATTTCTCTCTTACGGTTTGGGAGGCTGGAAGTCTGTGGTCTGGGGGATGCATCTGGTGATGGCCTTCTTTTGGCATTCACTCTCCACAGCAACACAGGGTATCATATGGCTAGAGAAATAGGCTGAGCAAGAGAGCTAACCTTCTCACTTGCTCTCCTTCTAAAGCCATCACCACTGTTCCCATTACTATGCATTAAACCATGAACCCACTACTCCATGAATGGATCAATTCATTCATGAGGGCACAGTCTTTGGGATCCAATCACCCCTTAAAGGCCCCTCCTTCTACCACTACATTGAGTGTTAAGTTCCAACATGAACTTGGAGGGACGTTCAGACCACAGCAGCTATGTAGAATACCATTGGAAATTCCAATGTGGTCCAATTCCCTTATTAAGGTCCTTGAGGTCTTGGTCAAGTTGATAAAGCAAATTACATGCAGAATAGAGCTAGAACCTAGGGCTGCTGAAGAGCAGGCTCTTCTCTTCTTCTTCCTCCTATACCTGTGCTTCTCAAAGTGTGACCTGTGGTCTACCTGTACCAGAATCACCTGAGGCGGGGATGGTCAGGAACACAGACTCCCGTGGCCCACCACAGACATAGAGAGTCAGAATCTCTGGCAACAGAGCCCAGGAATCTGCATGGGAACAAGTCTCACAGGTGATATTCTTGTAAGCTAAAGCCTGGAAACCAATGGACTAGACTGTGCTTCTTTGTAGCTATGTTGTGTGGGCCAAACTGATGCTTTTGCATCTTCCAAATGTTCTGGGGACTTTGGAAAATGGTTGCTGCTTGCTCCTCGCTACCCCTCTGCAGGCCCCTGTGATTCTGGAGATGGTCTATATCTCTGGAGAATGCTGGAGGCATCCCAGGGATTTCACAGGCCAGCCTGCCATGCAGATGCCTCTACAGAGACCCCTCCCTGCCCTCCAAAAGCCATGTCCCCGTGATCCCTGGTAATGCTCCTCCAGGGAAGCGTGTGTGTGTGTGTGTGTGTGTGTGTGTGTGTGTGTGTGTGTGTGTGTGTGTGTGTGTGTGGCGGGGGGGGGGGATTAGTTTGAAATGGAAAGACACGTACTCCAGGCCCTGCCAAGTCACACAGAGAGAGCATGACAATTCTTCAGTTTCCATGGCAACCAGGTGACTGTAAGCTCACCTTTGGCCCTGGAAACAGCCTCCAGTTTCTGGGAGCAATGCAATGCTGCTGCTTATTATAAGAGGGGACAAAACCCACGGAGAAGAGAAAACCAACTACGGATTTGGAAATAGGCACAGCTGTCCATTCTGAACTGCAAGGGAAGTAAGAAAAGGGCCCCAAACCAAAGATACAGAAGGTCTAGAAGGACCTCCAGCCAAGAGTGGCAGATGTGGGGCAGCCACCGTCCCCATCTGTATTAGCAGTCACCACCATCAGGGAGACCCCCTTCTATAGGTTAGGCCCAATTTTTAGCTCCTTTGCTATAAGTATTAAATAGAAATTTATAGACATCGCAGACTTAGACAAATAGTGTTTGGCTGCTCCTTTATTTTCTACTGAAGTTGATATACCTTGACATTCTGACATTGCCACACTGGCTTCAACTCCTGCCTTGTGTGCTTTCTTTCTCTTGCACATACAAATCTGAGCAGCTAAGGATAGTATCCCCCTCCAGATTTTTTTAATGTAAGCTTCATATTTGAGAATAATTTTGTATTTATAGAAATGTTGCCAAGTTAGTACAGAAAGTTCCTGTATACCTTTAACCTGGTTTTCCCCATTGTTAACATCTTATATCAGCAGGGTACACTCACTATAACTAAGGAACCAACACTGGTATATTCCTATTAACTGAACTCCATACTTTATTTGGATTTCATGTGTCTTTCCATTAATGACCTGTTTCTATTCCAGAATCCAATCCAGGGAGCCACATTGCATTTAGTCGTTACATCTCCCCAGTTTCCTTTGGTCTGTGACAAAGTCTTGGTGTTTCGTTTTTTAAAGTGACTGAAAGTTTGAAAAGTAACAGTCAGGTGTCCTGTGCAACGTCCCCCATGTGGCTTTGTCTGATGTGTTTCTCATGAAAAGCCTGGAATTTGAGTTGTTTGGGAGGAGTACTACAGCAGAGAAGTGCCCTTCTCATTGTGTCATATTGGGGTGTCCCCAGCCAATGCTATTTATCATGGTGCTGAACTTGCTCACATGGCTGAGGTGGTGTTTGCCAGTTTTCTCCACTGTAAAGTTTCCTTTCTCACACTCTATTCTTTGTTAGTAAGTTAACAAGTTACTAAGAACATTGATAAGTCTAGGTCCCCTCTCATCTTCCCCTCCATTTTTGGAGAGCCATCTAAGACAGTTTTATGGCAAATGAGAATGTGTTTAAAAAGGAACAGCTGCTTTCTCTTGGGGCAGAAATGAGTGGCAGTGAAAGATTCCAATTAAAACCCCTTTACCTGTCTGAGATGGGCTCCAAAGACGCCTCTGCTCCGTTCTTGCAGTGACAGCAAACACCAGCACATTTCTGGAATGGAGAGTTTTCTCCTGATCTGGCAAAAAAACATGAGATGTATCAGTAATGTGCAATGCATCTTTCTGAGAATGAACAGTACACTCAGATTTTAATGGAACCCTCCTGACAATCACAGTCAGCAGTCAAAATTTGTTATTTTGTTACTTCTCTCTTTTTATCTCAGGAGAGGAAACATTCATTCATAGAGTGATTAGTGACTGTTGAGGGGCTTAACACCATAATAGCTAATTAACTGAGCACTTACTATGTGAAGGTACTTCCTAGGTATTACCCGCATTGAACCTTCACATTCTTTCAGTTAACTTTCAAAATTAGGTAATTAGAATGCAGGGAGGTTAAGTTACTATCCCATGGTCACATGGGTGACAAGTGGTGGAGCTGGGATTCGAATGCAGATAGACAGACACCAGGACCTTGCCTATTGAGGCTACTGTGCTGGGAAATTAGATAGATGAACTCTTGACAAATGTCCCAGTTAGCCCCACCCACATACCTCTCTCGAGGAATGTCAGCTTCTCTCTTCCAACAGCCATTCCTCCCTGGAAGGCAGGAAACTGCAGTCTGATCAGTTGAAAACAATTCTGTTTATTTAGCTTGGAACATAAAAGTCAAGTGCTAAAATGCTTTAATGTTTCCTACCCCTGTTTGCATCTCCCCTGGCTAAGTGATTGTCATCTCTGAATGGACTCTTCACTCCAGCAGGATCTTGTGAAGAGGACGCAGCTTGCAGAGAGTGCCAAAAGCTGCAGAGTAGTACAGATGGTCGTGACCTCCCAGTCAGGCAGGACGGGTCTCAAAACTAGAGAGAAATGCAGATGGCCTTGATGGGGCAGGGAGCCTCAGGATGTCTCAGAATCCTGCAGGAGGTCAAATTCTCACTCTGGTCCAGGAGTGGAAGACAGGAGACCCGAGAGCTGCACAGAGGTTTTATTAGCTCCCTATGGGGCAATGAACAATGATGTCTCTGCAGTCTCAGAATTTAAGTGGGGAGAATTGGGCTAGATCAGTACTTCCCAGAGTAAAATCACTTGCAAGGTGATTTTACAAGGTAGTTGTGATCATTTTAGATGGGACATAGACCCAGCATTAAATAACATTAAATAATATAATGAAAAAGTTTCATTTCCTCTCAGTTCTTCTGGTGACCTGAAGGAAAGAAAGCAGTTAGAAGCATGTGTGTGTTTAACACCTCTTAAATCCGTGCTAATGTCTCCTTTTAGCACTGGAGGGGGCAGACCTCAGGCTTAGAGCTTTGGCAGGCAACAGCATCTCCCTGCAATTTAACGTGGCTTTGTTTTCACTGGGCTGCTTTTTATAACTACATTGTGTGTTCCACAAGTAGGGTTTCCATTTCTGGAAGTGATGCTGAGTTTCAGAAGTCAAAGTGCAATTTTTAAACCAGCAGTCTCCCTGGGAGCTCATTGGAAGTGGGCATCAGACCCCACCCCAGGCTATATTCATGTTAACAGGATGTCCAGTGGTTTCAACACCTTTGATATCAGTTTGGGAAATACTGGTATAGTTACCCTTTTCACAAAAAAAAATTTAAGTAAAATAAATAGACTGGTTTGAGGAAGCATGTGATTAAATAATCATACAGGTGCTGTACCTTGATAGCAACAGTGTAAAGGGGTAACAGGAAAGACGGGGATTGGAGAATGGCTGGGCTGGATCTTTGGGATGTACACTTGGAGAGCTGTTATTCATACAGGTTCTGGGGCTCTATCTCCTGGGAACACTGATTCTATATGTCTGGAGTGGTGCCCTGGAATCTATATTTGGAAGGGAACCTGCCCAGGTAATGTTAATGTTCAACAAGGTGTAGACACTACTGGATTAAAGTATTTCTTCTCTCCTGAGGTTATGTAATGTTCAAAAACAGTGGTTCTCAATGAGAGGCCTCTGGAGGGACATGTGCCTGTATTATTTTTGGTTGTCACAATTGGGGAGCTGCTACTGGTGTCTAGTGGATAGAGTCCAGGAGGCTGCTAAACAGCCCACAATGCATAGCACAACCCTTCTCCCCCCAGCAAAGAGCTATCCAGTCCTGAAGGTCAACACCGCCGAGGATGAGAAACACTGATGTAAAAGGATTTTTTGTTATCCAGGGTGTCTGAGCACAGGTTGAAGAGTCTGTGGAAATACGAGGACATATCCGACCTCTGCTCCAAACCCATCCATTTTCATCTCATGAAGCATAAAAGCCAGCAGCCTACAAGCTTTCCTAGCATCTGGCCCCATTCCCCCCTGACTTCATCTCATCCTACTCCCTTCACCCCAGCACACCCCACTCTGTCCACATTGACCCCCAAGTTGTTTTTGAAATAGTTCAAGTATGGGCCCATTGCAGGGCCTTTGCACATGATTTTTTAAAAAAATCTTCCTCATACCCAGAACTCTCATCCAAGGGGCTCTATCCTTTTTTTCCCAACAGACTTTTCTAACTTGTCTAAAAAGCAGCCCCTTCTTTATCTCTCTTTTCTTACACTGTTATGTTTTTCTTTATAGCATTTACCACTAGAAATATGTTTGTTTCCTGTTTCCTTCTACATGAATGTGGAGACTTTGTTACGTTCACTGTTATGTCCCAAGTTGTTCCAGTGTCTGGCAAATGAATGCTTTCAATGAACAAGGAGGGATGAATGAATGGATGAATGCTGGATTATAGTCCCAGATGGGCCAGTGTCCAGTCACCTCTCCCTCTCTGCCTCAGTTTCCTTCTCTGTCAGATGAGAGGGCACATAGACTGCCTCTGAGGTCTGTTTCAGTTCTGATCCTGCAGATCTGGCTCAAGAGTGAGTGCACCTTTAGTCCTCAGCTGTATCCCTGTCTCTCCAATTAACTCCCTGCAGCCTCCCAGTTCCACTCCCCCCGCCCCTTTACCCTAGATGCTTCTGTCAGAGCTGAGAGGCCCCAGGGAATTAGGGATGTCAGAAATTCTGAGAAAGTGGCAGATCCATTGTGTGCACTACTGAATTGGGTAATTAGGGAGGGTGGCACTTCGGTCGTTTTAAAAGCTTGGTGGGTGGGGAGAAGAAATATTCCCTGACAGCTACTGCATATCCACTTAGATGTGGAGCTTCTCCACGGGAAAGTCTAGTTTTGTCACCGAATAGTGCAATGGTGCTTTCCTGGTCTTCCAAGGAGCATGTGAAGAAAAGGGGGTAATGGTGGAGAAGGACAGGTCCAGCTCAGGGTGATCACTCTGCGGTGTGAGAAACGCCAGCGTCGTGGGCATGAGGATCAATCTGCAAGTGCTCAGGAAACGTCTCCTCCTCTGTGCTTCATAACCCACTTCACCGATGACCCTTAACTCTCATTCTTCCGTGCAGAAGGAAACTTGACCTCTATCCTGCCTGGGGGCTCTTCCATGCCCAGTGGGGCATCAAGCTCAGAACTGGATTGAATTCTATTGTTTCTTCCATTCCTGGAGTCATGTGTGTTGTGAATGGTGGATCTTAACAGCGCCAGGTTCTGAGGGGTGTCAGGGTCTGGCTGCTGTAGTGTCCTCAGACTTTCCCTCCTCCTCCTCTGAGCTTGTCACCAAGCCAGGGGCATCTCTTTCTCATCGGGAGGAGGATGGAAGCCCCCATTTCTTTCCTGCTTCCCCAATCCATTTTGCCTCTCTCCATACTGGGGTTTATGCTTTTAGAGACAAAAGATAGATAAGAAATTATGTGCAGTAACTTTGACTCCCCTGAAGCAATGAGCTACTCGGATGGAGGGAACAAATTAGGAAAAGTACAGGGAGAAGAGAAAAGCATCATTTAATTTCTCAAATTATTATCCAGCCACAGCAGTCATAGTGCACTGTCATGTATTAAACATCGACTATGTGGCAGACACTGTGCTGAAGGTTTCATTGACATGAATTACTTACTTAGCCCTTGGAACAATCTTATGAAATAATAAGAGAAGCACACTCTTGTATCACCTTACTGTGGGTCAGCACAGGACTGAGGGCTTCACCTGCGTTAATTTAGCCAGTTCTCTCCACAATCCTATGAGTTAGTTGCTATTATTATTTCCATGTTACACATGAGGAAATGAGGCACAGAGTAGTTAAGTGACATGGCCAAGACCACACAAATTGATGAGTAGCAGAGTGAAAATTCAAATCCAGGCAGCCTGGCTCCAAAGCCAGCACAGGACTGCCCCAGTAGCCTCCCGAGTAAAGTGTAGTATCTGCCTTCCCCAGGACATTCCCAATAGTATCCTGTCTCTGTTTTGCCAGTTGCGATGCTGTTTGTAACTCCTAGGCAGCTGCATACACCTGGCGCCTGGGAGCAAGCTGGCCCTAAAGGCAAGAATCAATGCATAGTCAGTTACCTGCAATGGTTCAATGAAGAAAATAAAACACCTGGCTGCCTCCGGGGGACACCCAGAAGGCCAGATGCTCCACAATTCAAGAAAGGATTGCTCAGCAATAGCACTTATATGGGGGGAGAGTGAGGTCAAAGCAAGACGGTGCTACTGTTTCATGTGGACTTAGGGATCGGTTAGTATCCACCAATATACAACAATACATAGACACATTTCTTTTATAGGAAAAATAGCTCTTTTTTTTTTTTTTGCACCAGAAGAACCTTTTTATTTTTCAATTGAAATTTTTATGGTGATAACTGTACATTCACGTGCAATTTAATTTTAAAAATAGAGATGTATTATATATACTTTAGCAGTTTCTTCCAATGTTAACATTTTGCAGAACTATATAGTACAATATTTTAAGGTACCAAATAGTTCCATCACCACAAGGATCCCTTTTATAACCACATCTACCTCTCTCTCACCCTTGTCTCCCATTTTTTTTTTATCTCAGGCAACCATTAATCTGTTGTCCATTTCTAAAGTTTTGTCATTTCAAAAATGTTGTATAAATGGAGTTACATAGTATGCAGCTTTTTAAGATTGGCTTTATTCTCTCAGCATACTTTCCTGGAGATCCACCCAAGTTGTGTATATCAATAGTTCGTTCTTTTTCACTGCTAAGTAGTATTTCATGGTATAGACATACCACAGTTTGTTTAACCGTTCACCTGTTGAAGGACATTTTGGCTATTTTGGGATACTATGAGTAAAGTTGTTATGAACATTTGTGTACAGGTTTCTGTGTGAACATAAAGTTTTCATTTCTTTGGGATAAATGCCCAACAGTGTAATTACTGGATAATATGTTAATTGCATGTTTAGTTTACAAGACACTGATAAATTGTTTTCTAGAGTGGCTGTACCATTTTACATTCCTACTAGCAATGTAGGAGTGATCCAATTTCTATGCATCCTCACCAGCATTTGGTATTGTCATCATCATCATCATCATCATCATCATCATCATCATCATCATCATCCTTAATTTTTTGCCATTCTTATAGGTTCTAGTGATATCCTATCGTGGTTTTAATTGCATTTCCCTGATGGCTAATCTTCTCATCTACCCTCTAAATATCCTCTTTGATGAAATGTCTGTTCACATCTTCTGCCCATTGTCTAATTGGATTTTTTTTTTCCTGTTGAGTTTTGAGAGTTTTTTATATATGCTAAATATTATTCCTTTTTTTGGATACGTGGTTTGCAAATATTTTCCCCCAGTTTGTAGCTTGTCTTCTCATCTTATTTCCAGGGTCTTTTGCAGAACAAAAATTTTTAACTTTGATGAGGCACAGTTTATCAATTTTTTCTTTTATGGATCCTGTTTCTGGTGTCAGTTCTACAACTCTTTGCTTAGCCCTAAGTCCCAATGAATTTCCAATATATTTTTATAAGAACATTTTAAAGCTGTATATTTTACACTTATATTTAATCCATTTTAAGTTAACTTTTGTATAAAATGTAATGTTTAGTCTTTGTTTTGGTATATGGATATTCAATTGCTCCAGCACCATTTGTTGAAAAGTATAGCTAATTTTTGAATGCTTACTACATGCCTGACACTGAGCTAAGCATTTTTAAAAATCATTTTACATAATCCCACAATTACCCTATGAAGTGGGCAGTGTATTACAAGTTTTATAGATGCAGAGACTGAACATCAGAGAGGTTGCTTGATTTTTCTCAGGCCACACAGCCAGAGCCAAACACAACTCTCTGCCTGACTACAGCCCTTCTCCACTGCTAGTTTGATTATTAAGTGACTGTCACTACATTCATCCTCCCTCCATCATCCCAGATCAGACTTATTTCACTCAAATTAGTGCCTATTACGGGACCTCTCTTTGGGCTGTAGCTAAATTGAATTTTCAGGAAGTGCAAGTGTAGTATAATATAAGATATCTGTTCATCATTTAACTCAGGGAAGTCTTTCCCCCTTCACTAATATCCATGATAAAGCATATGCAAATGTCTGTAATTGAACATAATTAAAATAATGAGAGTTGAAAGAATGTGATATTCAAAATAAATGCAATAAGGAGTTGGACACAGCCATTATCCTAATTCAAAGTGATTACTTTATGATTACATTATCAGAGCCTCTAATATTTCTGTCTTTAATACAATTTTATCTAGTTTGGAGAGGCAGGTGCTCTCTGATTGGGGTGGATTCCTGTCCTAGGTCTGTGTACCAGTCATTCCATTCTCCTTCCTGGAGGAAGGACGGTGCCATTCTGAACAGAGGCCTGTGCCTTTCCCACGTCCCTGCCACTCTGCCGAAGCATGAAGCCGCACCAAGATGATTAAGAGAGTGCAGTGATGTAAGAAGCCCTGTGAGCACAGTTAAAACCTGCCCAAGAGGGAGTAAACTGGATGAATCAAAGGCCAGGGGTTATATCCCAAAATGTGCCCATCATGGTATCATCCTAGTGGATTTGCAATCTGACTCAGAGAGATTTCCTTGCCCCGCCTTTTCTCAAGTTTATTTTTTTTTTACTATATAAAACTCACCTTAAATGCATAGTCACAGTTTACAGAGACTCAGAGAGTCTGGAATGCAGCCTTTGGTGGGTAAGAGTGTAACATAGTACAGAGAACATTGCTCTGGCTTTGGACCTCTGTGCTTCACATCTCACCTCTGCCTTGTATTGGCTGTGTGACCAAGTGTGAGTTACTTACCCTATCTGAGCTGTTTCAGTTTGCTTTTCTTTAAATGGGAAGACAAAAACTTAAACTCACAAGGTTTTTCTTTATCAAATGAAAGAATGTGTATGAATAACAGCATTAAAAGATGCTTGGCAGATGTGGGATGTTGAATGTCACAGGAAATGGAGACAATTTTAAATGTTTTGTTCAGTGTTAGTTATTGCTAGATATGGGATTTGGGGCTGAGGACTATGGGCTTCTGGTTCAACAGAGGTTTCTTGACTTTGGTGGGTGCTCGTGACTTGGGGTTATGGGTGGAAGACTTCTCCCATTCTTTTCTGCCCTTCGTTACTTCCAGTCAGTAGAAAGTGGTGACATCCAGAGTTGAACTTAAATTTCTGTTTGGGTGGGGAAAATGATCTCACTCGCTTATCTTGCTCCTGGGCTTCCTGGCTTATGTTGGTCATGAGAATGACCCTGTGCTAAGTCATCCAGGTACGGGTTGACACTCACATAACTTTATGAGACATGAGGGGCTAGTCCCCACCCTCATCCATACACACACACACACCAACGCTGCTTTAAAACAGATGGACCATGTAGGATGTGCCAGGGCTAGATCCAGTGGGATTTGGTGTATCTTCCTAGGAGAATCTCCCCACTCCAGCTTATATAAAAATTTCCACTGGCTATAATGGAAAGGAATCCACTGGCCTTGGGCAATGGTCCTAGCATTACAGACCACAGGCTGGGCAGTGGACCAAGCTTTTCACACTGAGGATCCCCAGCCTCTATTCCCCATAACTGGATTCTGGCTTGACCTATCCAACTTCTTCGTTTTCCTTGTCCTCCCAGGAGATTTCTGCTGCAGCCAGACTCATTCTTCAGGCTGCAGAAATAGAAAATAAAGAGAAGAAACAGAGCTGTGGCTTTTTCAGAGAAAGGCATGGAAATAGCTATAGTATACCAGGGAGACGGGTTGGAGGGAGGGAGGCTTGTAAAGAATTAGTGTATATGCTTACCTATTATCTATTTATTTTTTAATTGACACGTATTGATTATATGTATTTATGGGGTACAGAGTTATACAAGGTGTGATGATCAAATCAGGGTAATTAGCATATTCATCGCCATAAAAATTTATTATTTCTTTGTGATGAGAGCATTTTGAGCTCCTCTCTTCCAGCCATTGAGAGCATACAGTACATTATTGTTAATTATAGGTGCCTAGCACTGCTGTAGGCCACTAGAACTCATTTGTCCTATCCAGCTGTGATTTTGTGTCCATTCACCAATCTCTCCCTATCTCCCCTCCTCCTCCCCCTTCCCAGCCTCTAGCAGCCACAATTCTACTCTCAAGAGGTAGTATATTTGGTTATGCCTTGCATCAAGGTTCTCATGAAACAAAGAAAGAGACTGAGTTTATTTTGAAAGCATTCTTTGTGTGCTTGACCACCTGCCTCCATATTATCGAGCTTGGACCATTGATGATGTGACTGTAGGGTTACAACACATTACACTGTTTTGACCCTCGTAACACCCTATTAGTTTGATTTTAATATTCCCAATTTACAGAGGAGCACCAAAGCTCTCGCCCAAGACTACACAGTCAGGAAGTGGAGGCTCATGATTTGAATCCAAGTCTCCCTGGTTTGACTGTACCCCTTCCCCTGCCTGCTGGAGAGCTGCAGCTTCTAGTTAGAGAGCAGAGCAAAGTGCCCTGTGCTGTGAGCACGTAGAAAGAATTAAAGAATAATCATCATTGCAGCTCTGTGCTGGGAAATGGCAATTAGCCTCTAGTTTGTTTGGATTAATATCTCTGGAGACCTTTACTGAAGTATTACTTATTGATAAGGAATATGCAGAATGGCCCAATAGGAGTTGGGAGGTCTGCCCTCAATCATCTTGGTAGAGTATCTGCACAAGGAAAAAAAATCTCTCCTCATCCAAATGATGTTGCTTTTGGTTTGGGAAAGTATTATGTAGTTTTGAGGGTTTCTTTTCTTTTCTTTTTTTCTTTCAAAGATCTATAACTTCTGTGGGTAAGTTTGCCCTGTGAGATGAGCCTGCCTGCCCTAGACAGTTCTGAGCAAATCCCAGCCCTGCCAGTAATCAAAAATGTTTCCCTAGGTAAATAAGGCTCTTAACGTCTTTGAGACTTAGTACCTACCTGGGTGCATGGCTGGGAAATTGGATATGATGTATATAAAGCTCTAGAACTGGGGTATGGAAGACATTTCAAAGCAACAATTCTTACTACCACAATTTTTAAAATTTGAACTTGTGTGAACACAAATTGCCAAGCACACTCATGCTAGGGTGAATCAGGTAGTGAGAAAAAAAAATACAGAGATCAAAAAAAAATTGAAAATGAGTTATACACAAAGTAGACACTGTGGACACTAAGCTATGGGTTGGGCTTAAACACAGAGAGAGATGAACTGTAAAAATCTTCCACCAAATTGTGATCTTTAGGAAGCGGATTGGACTGAATTTACTTTGTCACACAATATTAAAAACCATTGAAAAAAAAGAAAAGAAAAAGAAGAGAAAGGAGGAAAGTAACTTCCTTTTTCAAAGAACGAAGACTTTTCAAGTTCTTTAGAAGACTGTGTTTATGTGAAAAGGATACAGCTGTGAAGTAGAAAAAAAGGATGGAAAAAAAAGGTTAACATTGGTTAGGCAATTCTTCAACAAAAGCTACTTCTGCAATTGACACAAATTTTACCTATTCATTAATGTGAGACAACTAATGGGACCCTTTCTCAGCCATCACTAGGCACTGTGTACAATGAAAATTGTAAGACTGAATTCTTTTGAACAGCAGCCTTCAACTTAGATCTTGCAGCCTTTGAGAGGACGTTCCTCCAATCGGTGAGTCCCTGAGCCTTCCTCTGTGTGTGTGTGTTTCATATTTGTTTCTCTAGGAATCCGATGAGAAACTAAAATTCTCTGACAAGAGACACTATTAAGACTCACAGGACAGCAGCAGGCAGCTGCGGATCTGAGTCAGTATGAGGACAACCGTTCCAGCCTGGAGGACTCTGGGCTTGACCCTGCTGTTCCCCTGTCCTCACCCCCAGACCCTCTCAGACCCACGAGGACCATCCTGTCTAAACTGAAATGGATACAGAGCATGCCACGCTCACAAGGTTGAACCAGTGACCTTCTGTCTTTTGTCCACTTACACATGATAAGTAGAGGTGTGTGGGTGCAGGAACCTCAGAGCGGGTGGTACTCACTGGGCTCTGAGCCCTGTAATCCCATCAATTTCTCTTTCTTTTTGCAGCATGTACATAGAAACCACAAGAAAGAACGTGCCTGTCTGCCTGCCTATTTAAAAATGCTGTGTGTGTGTGTGTGTGCGTGTGCGTGTGTGTGAAAGACAGAGACTTTCAAGCCTGTTTCTTTATGGAGCTCTCAGTGAAGGAGGCAGAAAACACAACCATGTCTGTAGGATTCGCCTTCTTACCCAGTAAGCATGAGTCTGTGTTCATTGAAATGTTGGCCATTATTCTATTTGACTTCTCCGATGTTCTCAGGTTGATATGTTTAAGATTAATGAGGCATTAGTTCTCAATCAAGGAGCCATAATCAAGAATACCCATTTAGCTGCAGTGAGTTGTGTCGCTGCATTAATTAATATCATTTGACCTTTGTATTTTGGGTGGGATGATGTATCACTGCATTTTCCTGAGCAGTGCCATAAAATTGATAGCTTGAATATTGCCACTCATATGGCCGAATGGTTCGTTTAAGTTAAATGCTGTGCTTATAATTAATATAGGATAGGTAAGTCTGGGCGGATGATGTGTATTAATTCTTATTTAGGGAAACAGGCCCTGCTGGGTGGGGGGTTCAGCACTTGGAGTGCCTTTGCTTCTGGAAACGTTGGAGCTTATAGGAAAATTCTCCTGAAAGTACACCATGGGTGTCTTTTTCTAACTCAGAGATCATGTCTGCACCAACAGTTAAATAATACAAAATGGGAATGGAGCTGTGGGGGCTCATTTGACCCTTCCCATTACTATTTCTCCAACTATAATGAATTTATTGCTCAAGTGCAGATTCCAGTTTGTTAGGTCTTGGCCAAAAGGAGACTTGGATTTCTTCAGGTGATGCTGATGCTGCGGTCCAGGTGCCATAATTCTAATAGCAAGTCTTCACACCAGGGGTAGGCAAACCTTTTCTGTAAAGGTTCAGAGAGTAAATATTTTTGGCACTGCAGGCCATACCATCTCCATGGCAATTACTCTACTCTGCCTTGTAGTGGGAAAACAGCCATTGATAATGTGTCAATAAATGGGCATGTTCCAATAAAACTTTGTTTACAAAAACAGGTGGCAGATGGGTGGTAGTTTGCCGGCCCCTGCTCTAGACCACAAATTCCAAGTGGGCAGGACTATATTTTATTCACCACTGTATTTTAGAGCCTAGAAAAGTGCCAAGTGCATCATAGGAAGTGCAAAAATATCTAAGAATTGAGTGATTGATTTCCGCACTTCTTCAATGACATGAACAGATCAACCTGGCCCATAGCATGACTTATATCCATTGATTCAGGAACAAAAACCCTCAGCACCAGACTCCAGTTGGTTGTCACTGACTGCGAGTCAAGGCAGGGAGAATGGAAGAGTATTTTCCCCCTTTTACACAACTATCAACTGATCTTCAGTGAATTCCAAATATGCTCCAGCCTTCTTGAAGTACATTTACATACATTTCATATTTTTCCATATACATTTTTCTTACAGAAATTGGATCATGAATGCACATATTATGCTATAGCCTGCTTGGAAATTTTAAAAATATTTTAAAAATATCATTTCCATATCATTAAATATTCTTTACACCATTATTTTTATTGACTGCATAATATTCCATACTTTATTTGAGCAATCTTCTATGGAAGGACATTTGTATATGTCGGGTTTTTTTTCCAGTTGCAAACTACTAAACGTTGTTGTATGTATATCTTAGAATCCACGTATTATCTTGTAATAAATACCTGAGTAGGGAATTGCTGTGTAGGAGGGCAAGCATATTTTCAAATGTTTGATACCTGGAGACAAGTTGCTGTCTGTGAATTTGAGAGTCCTACCTGAAGTGCGTGCATGCTAGTAACTGCTTTTATAAAAGGTTTGTTGAGGAGGTACTTAGGGAGAAAAGAAGTCAGATCCGTTTGAGGATGATGTTTATGCCAACTGGAATAGATATAGAGAAATGTGAGGGGAAGGGGAGACATGGGAAATCTTTGTGTGTCTAACTATAGCCTTGAGTCCTTAACTTTAGAATTAAGTTCTCTAAAATAGAATGGACAGACAGAACTCATGTATGCTCCAAGGCAACCCTTTGCTTCATTATGCTCACAGATCATGTTCCGGTGTGGTGGGCAGTCTTTGAGATGGACAGAAGGAGAGTCCTGGGACTCTTAGATCAATCTGGTTGATAAAGTATCGCAGAAATATGGGGTTGGGTGGAGGTTTGGTCAGTCTTACCATTTCATTATAAGGAAAGTGTCTTAGTCTATTGGCTACTGTAACAAAATATCATAGACTCTGCGGCTTATAAACAACAGAGATTTATTTCTCACAGTTCTGGAGGCTGGGAAGTCCAAGATCAAGGCAGATTTGTTGTCTGGCAAAAGACCACTTTCTGTCTTATAGATGGTGCCCTCTTACTGTGTACTCATGTGGTGCAAGGGGGTGAGAGCGCTCTCTCTTGAGGACCTCTTTTTATAAGGGAACTAATCCCATTCATGAGGTTCCACCCTGATGATCTAGTCACCTCCCAAAGCCCCACCTCCTAATACCACCACCTTGGGAGTTAGGATTTCAACGTATGATTTCAAGGGGGGACACAAACATTCAGACCATAGCAAAAAGAGACACTGAACTGCAACAATGGTCATTTTTCCAAGGATTCCGGGAGCTCATCTTAGGACTTAGACTTCACGGACCCCAAGCTTTTGAACTGAAAACCATGAGAACCCAGGTCAGGACAATTACTTGGGACAAGCACTGGATTTCTTTAATGACATATTCAGAGTCGGTCTTGCCTCAAGTTGGAAACGTTCAGGGAGATGCGAGGGTGATTTTTTTTTTTCTCTCAATGAGCAGTGAGAATTCGGTGTGTACATTAGTGGAGATCCCACCAGGAAAAAGGCAGTGCACTCAAATTGGGTAACTTGCAGTGAGGGACTATTTACAAAAGCTTGGACAGAGTATGGGAGAATCACAAGGGGTATCTCTGTATCCTGGGGCCAGTAGCAGCAAGGCAATTACTACCTCAAGGCTTGAAGGGGCAAGAGAGGGAGCAGTTATGGGACCTCCAGGTAGAGAGAACTGTGGGATCTAATGAGGGGTACTGCCTGCTCGCAGCTATCCTACAGGGCCAAAGTTGGGAAGCAAGTATCCCAACTTCACTCTCCTCCTCCTGCCATCTCTGCTGGTACTTCCAGTTGCCTAAATCTACTAGGAAGCCAGAGGGAAGAAAGCCCATTGATGTAGGTTGTCCAGATCAGCCTCCTGCATGTGGCACAGGGCAGAGTGGAGACAGTGGAGCTTGAAACTCTATAGGTAAATAGAAGGTAAACAGTCCAGTGTGGCTGCATCAGTTATTTCATCTTATTCTGTTTTCTAGGGCACAGTATTTTGGTTTAGACTTGAATCTGAGAGCATCATGAATTTGTAGCCACATAATATGATTAGTGGTATGATGAAAAGAAAACCCGTAGTCTAATTGAATGCCAATTCTGGGAATATTAAGGTGGGATTTGTGTGATTATGTGCAGATGAGGGGCACACACCTGCACTTTACCTGACAAGTTCTTTCTGGAGCTTCAAGAAAGAGCTCACTGAAGAATCACCAAATCCCTAGACTGACTGGACATTCAAGTCATATTCCCCCAGTTCTAGATGATAGATGAATTATGCCAAGGCAAACAAAATATTGATTTCAGTTTTAAATATGGAAGAGAAATGGTTTTCACATTTGCCCCAAGGTAAGCCATTCAAGAGTGAAATAAGCCTCATTCCCATAAAGTTCTCCCTTAAATCTAACCCAATTTGCCAGAGCGTCAACTTCAATGCATAAACCTGTTTTCTTGGTTCTCCTGTCATTTTATGTTGTCTGTACATTTAGTTGAGGTTTTTTTCTTCCTATGAATCATTTGCTAATTTTTAAGATGTTAGAATACTCTATATGAAATCTGAATTCCAGCTTCTCTTGAAAAATGTAAAAATTTGACAATCTCAGCCTTTTATTCCCATATAAGAAAAAGAAAACGCATTGGATCTAAGGATAGATATTCCACTTTAACTGGTGCCTCACCGGTTCCTCCCAGTCATTGTTTGTGTACATACATGAGAAGGTTTGAGTTTTGAGTCACTGTAAACTTACCGAGTCCCCGCAGAGGGGGCATATTCTCAGTCCAGTTTCTTTCATTCTCTGGAGAACTCTTAAATATACACCAGATTCTTCAGATGTGGAAGATTCTCCTGAAGTGTCTTAAAACTCTTTGAAAGCCTCTAATATTCTCAACAGTTGAACACATTGCAATTTGTTAAATTTGAGGGAAATCGAAGTAGACTATACTGATATGAACCTTTGCACTGTCTTTAACAAAAGGAGAAAGTGAGGACTCATCAAAAGCAAATGACCAATACTATATTAGATATTGGGGGTGGGCAGGGAAGTTATCAGGGTCAGTTTGAATCTTGAGTGTTTAGAGCTGGAATAGGCTTTGGACATATCCAGGGCTGGTATGTTTTCAACAAGGTGATGAAATTCTCTTTCTATGTGTGTGCTCAACAAGTAAAACAGATAAAGGCTGAGGGTCTTTCACTGAAACAAGCTTGTGGGTAGAATATAGAGGCCCTCCCTCCCTCTCCTCCAAATTTCTGTCTTGGTGATGGAGTAGCCCTCATGGCATCTCCACTGTGTCCTCAGTATACTGCTGTTGTCTTCCTACCCTAGTGACCTTTCTGTTTACACAATATGAGAGCTTCACCAAATATCTGATTGTCCATAATGAACATTCAAATGGCATTTTTCATATACTTATTCTAGTCTATCAGTGTCTTCTTGGCACCTGTGTTAGATGCTTCTATGTGTATAAGTTCATATGTCACATTGCAGTGCGACTTTTTACAAATTCCACTTGACATCCCCTTGAATTCATCAGAGTTTTTGTGATATTTTGTGATCTATGAAACATTTCTTTATGGGAGACATTTATCTGCATTTCCCAGTTCAAAAGACCTATGTAAGCAAACATTTACGGGAAACATTTGTCTAGAACCACCTGAACTCTCCATTAATCATAGGCTGCCTTCAACTTCTGTTCAAGGGGCATGACAGTTCCTGAGTGAAGAGCAAGGCTTGAGAATCACTAACAATTTATTAATTAGTGGCCCCATTCTGAATGGTCCTGTTTATCTACTTCAGCCCTTAGAGTTTATGTCTAGTGTCCTACCAGCACTGCCCTTCCATTATTTACTGAACTCATCCCTTCTCCTACCTTGTCTCTACCCCAGGACCTTTGAACATACTTTTCTAACTGCACAGAATTCTCCTTTGTGTCTCTTCCCCAAATTAGTTAATGCTGACTCTTCCTCTATCTCAGTTTAAACATTGCTTCTGCAAGTGAACCTTAACTAACTCTTCACAGAGGTCAAATTCTGTTGAGGCCTTTCCGAGCAGCTTGTAAATATTTACTTATTTGTATGGTTATTTGAATCATTTTTTTTAAACTTTAAGTTTTCTCAAAAGCAGATCCAGAGACAAAACTCACATGCCAAGGCTTATAGAGACTTACAATGCCAAGGCAGCAAGAGTGAAGGAGGAAGAGAAGTAAAGCAGTAGACAAAGGCAGGCTTATATAAGATGGTGCGACTGAGATAACCATTACATGGGATGTCTTACAGCTAGGCTCTGTGGAATCTCTTTATCCTGGGACAGCTTGTTGGAAGGGAGAAGAACGTGTCTGCCAATGTCATCCCATCTCCTATCGTTATTTTTTCCCCAGTGGTTACTTTATTTATTTTAATTTTAATTTTTTCAAATTGTGGTCAAATACACAACACAAGAGTTGCCATCTTTAACATTTTTACATGTACGATTCTGCGAGGATGGGTGGGTGACATGGGGAATAATTGCAATTTGTCGTAATAGGCATGCTGATAGTATTGATCTGGTCATCACATCTTGGGCATGGGTGGTGATGGTCAGCTTTGTGCCCCATGAATATGCATAATCAGTAAAGAAACACACACACAATTGCATGGGATTAATTACATTTTCAATGCTGTGTAACCACCACTTCTATCTATTTCCAAAACTTTTTCATCATCCTAGACATAAACTCATAAACTCTGTATCCATTAAGCAATAACTTCTTATTTTTCCTTATTTCCCCCCATCCGCGCACTCTGAGTTCAAGTGAGTAAAATGGGACAATCATGGTTCTAGAATCCCTTGGGAGTCATATGTTAAGTGTCTTCTGTGTTCCTGATTGTATGCAGGCTCCACCCTCCCCCATCATGCTCTTGGCCCTTCACCAATAAGGTCCTGGGATCTCTGATGGTTATTTTGATGTGCCTTGTGGGGGCCGCCCTGGCAAGAAATGGGAGAGACAGAGAAGAATGAAGTCAGGAAGTTTGTTCTCCTGGATCCCTCTCTGTAAAATTCCCTGTGCCCTTCACCTGAAGGTCACTATTTCTCCTCTCAAAGCACCTGCTCCTAGGTTCTCTTCTAGGTTCTGGCTCCTTCCCTTTTCCCTTATTTCCTAAGACCCAGGGATAATGATGGCTTAATTGACATTAGCCTAGTGTTATTGCTCCACTCCTGCCACATCTTTGTTGCCAATGCTTCTTAAATAAAGGGACATCTCCCTGAATTGCCTCAATTTGAGTGTGCCAGATCTTTTCCATTGGGATCCTGCCAAGTTCAAATCCAGCCTCTGCTGTTCAGTAGATCTGGGGCCTTGGCCAAGTTCCTTAACCTCTCTTAGGTTCAGTATCTTTGTCTGAAAAACAGCTGAGCCAGGATCTCAGACTCAAATGCTCCAGGGACCAGGCAAGTGTCTCAGAAGAGTGAAATGGAACCTGTGCTTACCTGAAGCCTCTTTTCAGTTCCCACCATGGTGATGCAAGAAAGCAGACCATGTGGCCAGACATGATTTGTCAGGAGAATCCAGAATTCAGCTTTGTGTGAAGTCTTCTGATTTTGAAATGTTGACAACTAATTAAAATGTTAATCTTAGAAATATTGAGGAGGCCAAGATTTGGGTTTGAGAGGACTAGAATTAACACATAGAAGGTAGTGTGCACAGTGGTTAGGAACACCTACTCTAGAGCCAGACTGCCTGGCCTTGAATGAATGCTCTGCTTGCTGCTCTCTAGCTGGGTGACCTTGGTCATTTTACTTGGCTTCTCTGGGCTTGAGTCTCCATATCTGCAAAAATGGGGATAATGTTATACCCATTTCATAGGGTCATAATGAGGACTAAAATAATGAATATTTAGAAAGATTTAAGAGAATGTACATAGAAAATACTATGTGTTTGTTAAATTAAAATGAGTAAATGTGATAGGGCTTATGTGATGTTTGGCATATTGGAGACTTTCAACATATGGGAGCTTAAAAAATGAATGTCCAGAAGGTTTTAACTATGGGAATATAAACACAACTTTCTCCAGCTTCTTATGTGTTATTCAGTTAACATGAACTCTCCAAATAACGGAAGCTTTTAATTTTATTTCTCCCTTCAGAATGGTCTGTTTAATGCCACTTGCCTTGAGATAGTGCCTGACTTTAGAGGTCCTCATCAGGGTATATTGATACTCAGCACTAAGATTGTTCTAATAAGCTTTATTGACTTGGTGAACCTCAGAGTACTTTTTATTGACATGCAGTGTAAATCATTCCATCTGACATTTGGATGTCCTTTCTGAGAAACGTGTAAGCCCTTACATGCAATACTGAACTCTCAGTGATGATGTGTGTGTTCCTTACTCAAGCATGCAATGGCTTTGATGAAGATATCACATGCACAGTCTTGTTTTAAACTAAAATTGGATGGGGAAAAGGGTCATGAAATTTTGTTTTGTTGTAAAATATTTGGGGAGCTATGGAAGGGGTGTACATTTTAATGAAAGTAGAGCTATGTCTTCTTGTTTTTGGATGTTACAGAAAGCCAAGAGGCATTTCTCCTTAATAATCAGGAGCATGAGAAGTATAGATAGTAATAAACTTGAAGAGAAAGTGACATGACTTCAAATTTGGAAGTTTACATTTTGTTCACATTTATTCTTGGAAAGGGGGAAAACACCTTGCGGCTGAAATTGTCTAATACAATAGCCATTTAAGGAACCAGCATGTCTCCAGGAACTCAGTTTTTTGGATAATGTTTCATAAGCTCATCTGGGCACTCATTCCCTTACTTGGTGATTCTGCCAATATTTATTGAGCATCTGCTATGGGCCAGACACCTGCTGGAGCTGGGAGAACATTGACAAATACAACAGTATCCCTGCCCCTCAGGAGCTGATGGTCTAGTTGGGAAGATATAAAGTGGAAAATTACAATACAAGGCATTAAATGTTACAAGAGAGCAGGAGTTTTCAACTTTGGCACTGTTGACATCCTGAGCTGAGTCATTCTTTGTTGTGGGGGGCTGTCCTGTGCATTGTAGGATTTTAGCAGCATCCCCGACCTCTACCCACTAGATGCCAGAAGCACCCCCTCTCCAGTCATGACAACCAAAAATGTCTCTAGACATTTGCCAAATGTCCCCTGAGGGACAACATTGTCCCTATTGAGAACCACTGTTAAATAGAAATATTTACACAGTTTCTTGGGAAAAGAGGAGCTGATTCAGCCAGGAGAAGTTGGGTGGGTTTTTCAAAAGGATGGTGGCATTTGAGCTGGGTCTTGAGACAGGACTATGGCTCAATAGGTGATGAAGTAGAAGTTGAGCACTCTGGCAAAGTGGATGCAGTGGTATGACAGACAGATTATTTAGTGAACAGTCTATAGTCCTTTGTGGGAGCAATTAAACTGCGTGGCCAATAAAGATAGGAAGGCAGGCTTGGACCAATTCACAGAGAATCTTGTATGCCAAACAAAGATGTTTGGACTTTATCCTATAGGTAATGGCAAGGCAATGGGATTATTAATCAGATAAGTGACATGTTCATATTTGCATTGTATTGCCTATCTGGTTATTTAACTGTTCAGTATCTAAATCCCCCTTCTGATAGTAGTGCTCCAGTTTCTTTTGGGGAAATCACCTGTCCACCATTCTCAGATGGGGTATTTCAGGTGGGATTGGATCCATACTCTGACTCCACAGGTCTGGCCAGCCAGAGCACTGTATCTACTTGGTCACACTGATGGTTAAGTAATGGGCATGGGATCTCATCTGGGCAGTGAGGGCACACTTTAGGAATTTTTCTAGACTGCTGAGGGAAAAAAGGATTGCCTCTTTCTTTTGGGGTTACTGATTTGATAGAATATTATATATGAATCTGTACCTGAGAAGGCATCTTGACACAGCAAGAGCCTGCCGGGGAGGAGGCCAACACCGAGGGGAGCAAGAAGAAGAGCTGGAGAGAGAAAGGTCCTCAATGTTGGAGCATTTGGCTCCAGCAATGCCTAAAGCCAGTGACCTTTGGAGTGACCACTGATGTGTGTCCATAAATCCCATTTCTAGCTCAAAGTAGTCTGAGTTGAGTTTCTGTCACTTGGAATGAGAAGAGAGGGGCCTGACAAATAACAGTATTTTTAAAGTACTTGGATATGCAGATAATGGGGTATGGGCAGGGAAAGGCTTTTCACAGGAAGACCAGCTAAGAGGCTGCTATACTTGGCCAAACAAGAGATGATAAGAGGCAGTGATTGGGAATGAAGGGAACCTAAGAGGATTGATGGAGGAAATCAGAGTTTAATTGGAGACAGGTTGAGCTGCAGGCATGGAATGCAAGCTCCTTTATACACAATCCAGCCTCTCTCCCCATATCTCTGCCATCCATATAGGATTATGTTTTACTAAAAACAAGCTTTCTGGGAATGTGATGTGATAGTTAGCTTCTAAGATGGCACTAAATGATCCCTGTCTCCTGATATCCACTCGCTTTAACCCTCCGCATTTGAGTGTGGTCAGGACTGAGATTCATTTCAAATGAGTATGCTATGGCGGACATCGTGAGCTATGGCTTCCAAGACTGGGTCATAAGAAGATATTGGCCTCCCTCCCAGGTGCTTGCTGTCTGGCTCTGAGGGAAGCCAGCTGCCATGCTGCAAGCTGCCTGGTGGAGAGGTCCTATATGAGAAACTGAGGGTGGCCTCCAGCCAAGAGCCTTTGAGGAACAGAGGCCGTCAGTCCAAGAACCTCTGAGCAACTGAATCCTGCCAACAATCACACAAGTGAGTACGGGAACAGATCCTCCCCTCGTCAAGTCTTGAGATAAAACTGCTGCCACAGCTGACACATTGATTGCAGCCTTGCCAGAGACTTTGAGCCAGAGGTGCCCAGCTGAGCCATGCTAATTCCTGACCCACAGACACTGTGAGTTAGTGTTTGTTGTTTTGAGCTGCTAAGTTTTGGAGTAAATACTTACATGAGCAAGGAGCAAGAGAAAAATAATACAGTGAATTTTTATTTATATTTTATTTTGCATAGAACATAGTAAATTTTCAATAAATACTTGCCAAATGAGTAAACTAAAAAGAAAAAAAAAAAAACAGAGTAGAATGGTGGTTACCAGAGGATGGGAAGGGGAGGAGGAGTGGGGAGATGGGGAGATGTTGTTAAAAGGCTACAAACTTACAAAGTTACAGTTAGATAGGAAGAATTAGTTCTTGTGCTCTAGTGTAACTATAGTAATGATACTGTATTGTATATTCCAAGATAGCCAGAAAAGAGGATGTACAATGTTATAACCACAAAGAAATGATAAATGTTTAGGTGATAGATATGCTCACTATTCTGAATCATTATTTAATGTATGCATGTATTGAAGCAACAAACTGTATCCCATAAACAGGTACAATTAAGAAATAAATAAATAAAATGAATAGATTGATTATAAACAGCAGCCCCAGATGCCTGGCAAATAGCCATTTGATGATGATATGTTTCTAACTGGAGATGAGGGATGGGAACTTAGCTAAGCAGTGAAAGGTAAAGAGAACTTGGGGATCTAGTGGCCCTGGGGACATAGATGATATCCGTAGGAAGTGATTTAAAGGGAATGTTTGAGGAATATCATTTAAAGAGGATGGTGTCTAGGCAGAGTAGACAGACAAAGAGACAAAGATGGAGTAGTTCAGAGGCAGGAAGATGGGCAGGAGTGTGGTGTTTCTGAAGCCACAGAGAGTTGCCAGGAGGTTGTTAACACATCAGATGAAGAGATAGCAGCTGGAGTCAAGGGCTGAACGTGGCCGTGGGGGTAGGGGGTCACCAAGGGAAATGCTGATAATAGCTTCAGTGGAGCAGTGTGGACAGGGTGGTGGAGAAGCTGAAGGTGATAAACATGGACTAGAGTTTTCAAAGTGCTTGGTGGTTAGAGGTAGACCTGAACCAGGAGTGCACTTAAGGTTGAGGAAGAGTTGAAGGAGGAGGGTTAATATAAGAGCTTCAGCATGTTTCCATCCTGATGGCCAGGAGAGTATGAAGATGGAATTACCAGGTGGAAAGAGATCCTAAAGGATGAGTGGAATGCTGGGAGCCAGCACTCTGGCAAGAGCATTTAGCCTTGGCACTAAGAAGTGTGTTCAGATAAGCACTTATGTTTTGATTCAACATCTGTCCTGCACTGTTCTGTATTCTCTGTGAACTACTCCAGAAAAAAATGTGGTTGCTTTTATTGCCAAGTTGCTTAATTGCCTGGCGGAATAATGGCAAGCAAGCGAGTCTTGGAGCTTTTGAACACAGAGACGCATCAAAGCAGGAAGAGGTAGAGAAATCAAATAGACTGATGGCCTTTTCATTGACAGCCTCTCAAGTTAGTTACCTCTTCTTTTGTCACTCTATTAATGGCTGCTGACATCTGGGAGATACTTTTTAGACTAAAAATAGAGAAGGATGCAAGAAAATTCTACCTGCTATCATAAGGCACACAGTTTGTGCTCCCCCTCCTGCACCTCCACCTTATAAAGGACTTGTTGTGCAAATACCAGGCTCACAACAGTCTTTGACAGTGGTTCCAGTGTTACTGCCACTTCACAGTCTCTAAAAAAGACCTACTAAAAAACGGACGTGGTACCTCACTCGGTCTACCACCCGAAGCTGCCAATACATTTTCACCTGGTTGTAATTTATCCTAACACCTGTGAGTCATGCAGGGCTTTGATGGAAAGAAACTGGTTCAGCTCTGTTTGACTACCTCTACCTTGCCTGTCTGGGACAAGAATTGGAGTCTCCTGAAGCCTAATTTGTTTATTCTTCCTAATACATTGCATCACTCTTTTTCAGTCCTAGTTATAGCTCCAGAGACTTCAAAACAGCACTTCCTGAGTGTTCCCACTGGTTCCCTGCAAAGGGCCTGTATATTCGTGGTGCACAATCAGTGCTTCAGAACCTTGCTGGAAGTTACCTACTTTCTGTGGGTCTGAGAGCACAGCAAGCAGTCATATTTTCAGAGGGAACAGAAATAGCAGTGCACGAAATCCTCAGATTTTAAGAACATGTTAAACTCTCACCTCCCCTCACCTCCAACCCTATCTGCAGGTCATTCTGCTGTTGGGTGAACCATGCTGGTATTCCATACGAGGACTTGGAACACCTATGGCATGGGGTGTGTGTGTGGGGGGGGCACGATTTGAAATATCAGATTTCCATTCTCATTTCAGTTTTCCTAAAACAGAACCTCTAGGGTGGGGCCCAGAATCTGAATTTTGGTAAGCATTGCAGATGATTCTCATATATACTATGGTTTCACAGCCATGGGACATATGGATGTTTGGTCAGTAGAGCTTCATAGGTGATGAGAGACACTGAAGTTCTCCATTCTACTGGGCACATGAGTAACTGCTCCTGTGAGGTGAACATTTTCCCTTCTTTCTTCATGGGGACATAGGGAATACAGAAGATGCTTCATGGCCTCATGCTCCTGGGCCCCATCCTTAGGTGTTGACCATTCACATCAAAGTCTGGACTTCCAAATGCCAGCACCTGAAGCTCCTTGCCTGAGATTCTCTCTGAGCACTGGATTCCACTCTACCTATTCCCAAGGAAGGCTGGAGGTGGCATAAAATTAACACCCCTCCCCCACCCTACACACAATTAACCCTCAACCAGTGATTGATGGGAACTGGTGTATAAAATATTCAAGCTCCTGTGCCCTCTGGTGGGATAACTCCAGGGGCAGGTTCTACACTGGCTCCCAGAATTCTTTAGTGGGAATACTCTCCAGTTACCCACAGTGGTAACTTGCTTGACAACACACTTTTTGTTGGTTCCTGTCCCTTCCCTATCTCACTTCCTGACTTCTTGGTCATTGGACCATTGTTTTCTGGGTTCACCTCCCTAGTCCACTACTTGCACCCAAATATTTGTCTCAGGGTCTGCTTCTGTGGGAAGCCAAAAAACATCTGTAGATGAATGAGCAGAGCATTTTGAGCCAAGCATACAGTAAGGGTGTGGGTAAGCCATCAGAAAAGGCTGGAGTTGATGGAAACCTGCTTCATGAAAGACAGTTCTTTTGAGTAAATTAATGCCCAAATAGTATCCTTTCTTTTTTATTATTATTTATTTATTTATTTATTTATTTTGGCAGTTGGTCGGTACAGGGATTGAACCCTGGACTTTGGTGTTCGTTATCAGCACGAGGTTCTGACAAACTGAGCTAACTGGCCAGCCCTCCAAATTGTATCCTTTAGATGTTTATGTTCAGCTTCCAAATTTTAGCCATTTCTATTTTCCCATATCTCCTACTATATTGTTTTAAAAGATATTCCCGGTGATTTTTTTTGTTTAGAGGTTTATGCCTCTTAATTGAAGCATAATAGAAGTAATAAATGTGCAAATGGAAGCATAGTAATGCATGCTTTGACCATGATTTACAGATATTTTACTGCTCAGAGCACCTATAACCCACCACTGACCACTGCAAATGCATATTCTTCCTTGTAAGGCTGCATATATCATCCTAAATGGCTTAAATATCTTTACTTATCCATTTGTAATAAAATGACTAGGACTTAAAATAAAGTAAGTGCATTTGAAAGAAATCGATTGTCAATACTCTGTACCACTAATACATGGAACATTTTCCCCCCTGAGGTTAGTACATTAAGGCAAAACTATTTATGTTATGATTATAAATTCATTAACTATTTATACCTCATTGACTTGTAACATTTTTTTTTTCCTTGAGAAATCTTATTTTTAGCCTCCATGGTTGACTTTAGATGGAACTATTCAAAAGCAGAGTTTATGTTTTTAAAAAATGATTTTTAGTAAGCCTTTTTGGAATATTTATAAAATTTTTCTGTCTCCTTGGCCTTTGGATCTCTTACACATGAAGAGAAGTTTTAGAGATGCAGCAGAGCATGATATGATTCTGATATCAGACTGTTAAGGATTTAAAAGTGAGGTATTGAGCTTAAGTTTGTAAGCTTTTTGAAAATTTACTTTTCTTCTTTGAGCTTCAGTTTCCTTACCTGTGTAGGATGGGAATAATAACACCTACATACCTTATTAGGGCTTCTTTGTGGTTAGATGTTGTAATTCAGTTGTGGCATAGAGTAAGTTATAAAAAAAATTTTTTTATTTTTCTTCTTTTGAACAAGTCCTAAGCAAGCATGCAATGACTTCCTACTACCTTACCTAGCAGGAGAATCAAACTCCCAATTCACTGTCCGATAGTGAGTCAGTGAAATTGGTGAACACATTTTTGCTAATAACCACTCATACTCAGGACTCACTATTACTTTCAAAGCTGGAGAAAAGAAGGATGTGATCATTTCGGGGTTGTCAAGAATGGCGGTGATTCTGTCTTCTTTGTTAGTCTGAGGCAGTCTGTCTTTGGCTGGAGCACACAGCCCAATATGAAGCATGAGAAGAGTGAACTATAAGACTTGCTAGTGTAGCACTGCAGGGACCACATTGCTTTTCTTAGCGATGACCTGCTGCACAGCTGTGCTGTGGAAGTGACTACTCACCTCCACCGAGCAGTTACTGTGTGCCGGGCACAATGCTGAGGAACTTCCCATGGATTATACCGTTTAATTCTCATGACAATGTTGGGTGAGAGGCATCATTACTGAGCTGGGGTTGAATTCTAAATCAACTACCTGCTAGCAGGTGACTGTGAGAAAATGTCTTCATTGCTCTGGATCTCAGTTTCCTCATCTGTGAAATGAAGATAATAATGAGACATGGTTTGCAGAATTGTTATGAGGACTCAATGAGAATTTAAATGGAAACGTAGACTATGGTGCCTGGTGCATAGTAAGTCTGAGAAATGTTAACTGTTATTTTTATGTTACTATTAGCAGTTCTGTCACAACTACGATTATCACCACATTGGTGAGAATGCTTTAGACCAGTGGTTCTCACCTGGGGGGATTTTGTCCCACTGGGGGAGCATATGGAAATGTCTAGAGACTTGTTTGGTTTTCACAACTGCGGGGTGGGGAGGGGAGAAAGGGAATATGAGTGGCACCCGATGAGTAGAAGCCAATGATGCTGCTAAACACCTTTCAGTACACAGGTGGCCCCTCTACAAGAAAGGATTGTATGACCCAAATCTTGGTTATGAAAAAAAAAAAAACAACCCAGCAACTTAGGTTTAGTGTTTGTTATATGTTTCAAATACAAGGAGAATGTAGGAGAAAAGGAAAAAAGTCATTGTTTAATTTTAACAGTGTCAAATAACAAAGTTTATCCACACTTTTCCAAAAATTATCAATTATTTTAAGTTGAATACTTCCAAGTTTAATTACTGCCCTAAAATGTCAATAGTGCTAGGTTTGAGAAACCCTGGTTCAGGCCACATGTAATCTTAAACTTATTCAGTAAGGGAACACACCATCACACAGAGCAAGGAACACAGTGGTATGACAGTTTCAAATGTTGACTGATTTAGCAGCCCCACAACCCCATAGATGTTACTGGTTCTTCCCCATCCTGATATCCTCAGTATTGGCTGGTCATAGGTATCTCTGGCAGGTCCAGAGGTCACATCTGCACAAGAAAACATCTGGTAGTAAAATAAAAAGATCTTTTCCTGTGGCTTTCACTTGGGTTAAGGAAATGTTTCACAAAACACATCAACGACTTTCTCCCGGATCAGATGACATGAATCTCAAGACAATTCCTAAATCAATCACTTAAAAGGAGAACAGAATTGTCATGCTTGGAGATGAGAGTCACTGCAATGTCCACTGTAGTATTATTATATTAATTATCTCATCATTATCATCATTGCTATCGTCATTGTCCCCATTTTATATACAGGGAAGTGGAGAATTAGTAATGTTTTAAAAAATCTTGTTTAGTTCACATGGCTATTATGTGGTAGATACAGGATATGAAAGCAGGCTGTCTTACTCATGAGCTTTATCTACTTATTTCTTAAAGATATATAATAGTATGGGTATTAGTCAGGGTTCTCTAGAGAGATAGAACCAATAGGATATGGATATAAATATATAGAGGGGATTTATCAGGGGAATTGGTTCATGTGAATGTGAAGGCTGAGGAGTCCCACAAAAGGCCATCTGTAAACTGGATACTGGTAGCATGGCTCAGTCCAAGTCCGGAAGCTTCAGAACCAGGGAAGATGATGGTGTGATTCTCAGTCCAAGGCCAAAGGTCTGAGAGCTGGGAGTGCCACTGGTGTAAGTCCTGGTACCCAAAGGATAGGGAGTCTCGAGTTTGGATATCCACAGACAGGAGAGAAGAGTGTATCCCAGCTCAAGAGGAAATAGAGTGAGGATTTGTCCTTTCCTCTGTTTTTGTTTTCTCCAGACTCCCAGTGGATTGGATGGTTTCTGCCCATATTGAGGGTGGATCTTTCTCACCCAGTCCACTCAGGCTCACACGCTAATCTCTTCTGGAAACACCCTCATAGACACACCCCAAAATAATGCCTTATCAGGTTTCTATGTAATATTTAGTCAAGTTGACACCTAAAATTAACCTTCACAGTATGTTTCTTAAAGACATGATACATGGCACATAAACTAGCTTCTCTAAACCCAAGACACAACTTAGTACTATTTATTATTGGCCAAACATTCAGGAATATTTACTGGATTCTCATTAAGCTCAAAATATTTGTTTCCAAGATGCTTTTTATACAAACAGGTTCCCTTTGGTGCTACAGATTACTGATTCTCCCTTTTTATTTTTCTTACTGCAAGACCAATGGATTAGGAATCTCTGCTCTTAAGATCATAACTCACTGACATGATTCTAAGCTTGCCTACAGGGAGTATGAGATTTAGTAAACAGAAAGACAAGATATATCATGATTTATATCTCATGAAGCCAGCTGTTACTCAAAACAGACTTAGGTTTGAGTCTTGTCCTAATCATTTGCCAGGTTTGTAGGCTTGGTCAAGTCACCAAATCGCCTCTTTCTTTTAAAGAAAAAATAAAAGGAAATAATAGCATTACTTACACCTAGAGTAGTACTGTGAGGATTAAATGAGATAATACAACTAAAGAGTTTATATAGTAAATTCCACAAGATTGTTATTTTTATTACCATTGTTCAGGATGCTATTTTTGTGGTCATTACTGTTTTCTTCACCATCATTTGGGGAACATAAGCAGGAGAGGAAAAGAGACAAACCCAAGGAGAAGAGGAGAAACCATCATGTTTACTATTTCAAAGGCATTTTAAAACAAAGCATGAAAGTTTTTGTCATTTTACAAAAAGGGAACTCATTCCTGGACACTGGATAGCTCATTCTCAGTATTAAATGTCTTGGTTAACATCAAAGCCCTTGAACTACATGATAGATAGTGAGTTAGTTCAACTAATCAATAACTATATATTGAGTATCTGCCATGTGCCCAAGGACTGAGGGGGGAATTGAGAATATAAGGTACAATCCATTCCCCTGTGGTCCTCAGACTGTTTTAATTAGTTCATTAGTTGACCCAGACCGTGATAAAGCTTTCAGGTAAGCCTGATAACTGAGAACTCAAGAGCAAGACAGGTCTTACATAAGATTTAAGATTGTGCAAAGAATTCTTCCTGAATCCAGAGTCATTTATAAATAAATTTGAGTATAGCATCCTCTCTTCTGTGACTGCTATTGAAAGGTATTTGTGGGAGGAGAAATGAGAGGATGTTTGGTTATGCCGACTTTCTTTAATTTGCTTTTTTCATCCTTCTCCCATCCTAATATACCACTGATCATCTCTAAAAATCCTAGAGAATTTTGGAATAATCTAGCAATCCCTAGAATTCACTGGATGTTGACACTGACCACCTGGAAAATTTCTGAAACAAATATAAGACAATAATGGGAACAAATGGTCATTGAACTTCAGTAGAGGTAGAGAAGTGTCCAGGGCATTGGTGGTAGGAGTTATGGTGGTACTAGGTCTTGCCAAGCCTTACTGTGATTCAGTCAAAGGCTCTCCACTGCCCTGTTGTAAAGAAAATATGTCTTACAATTCATTTCAGGGCTCTTTATGAGCTTTCCTCAGCCTATGTCTTTAGCTTCATCTTCTACTCTCTGCCCCGCCCCCCCCTTCAGCCCCTTGAACTCAATATGACTCTGTTCATATTGACCAGATCTGCTGTTCCTCGAAGGAGCTGTGCTCTGTCTGGCTTCAAGCACTTTTATAATCTGTATTCTTCTCCAGAAATATCCTTCACCCAGATCTTTAGGTAATCCTACTTATCTTCTCTGTTTAGAGGTGATCTCTTCTAGAAAGCTTTGCCTGACCTTCACCCTACCCCCATTACTGGCCATATGTTTTCAATTCATTACTGGCCAAATCTTTCAAAACTGTTGCAATCTCTATTTATGCACCAGCTTACACTATTAGATTATAAGCTTCTTGAGTGCAGAGACTGTGTCTAGTTTACATACTAAATGGTTTATGTGAGGGACTAGTCTTGAGAAAGATGCATGTCTGATGGCTGGAAGAATGAAGGTCTAAATGAATGGAGAGAAGGTTGGTTTCTCAGCCCATCCTGAAGTGGTTAGCCAATTTAGACAGCAGTCTGCGACAAAGCAGAAGGATGGTTCACTAAACATGGGGCTGGCCCTATGCACTGGAAAACAAGTGTTTTACATCAAGGACCTTTCAGTTTAATGGAGGAGAACAACATTTACAATAGGCTGAGACAAGTGATATGATAAAGTTAAATATAGATGAAAGAAGTCCTTATCTGCACATGGCAGGGAGAAAGTGATGTCCCAGTGGATATCTAAAAGATACATAGAAGTTATCCAGGAAAAGCAAGTCCATGGGAGTATTCCAGGTTGGAGGAACAACATAAGCAAAGGATTGGAAATGAGCAAGAGAAAGGCACCCTTGGACTAAAGGGTCAATTTTAAAAGAGGCAGATAATCCAGAAGCTTATAACCCATGTGGAAGACTTTAGATCTTATTTTGGGGAACAATGAAGAGGCATAGGAAGATTCTAAGTTGGAAAGTGAGATGGAAAAATTTACAATTTAGATAGCTCTCAGCCAAGCAAGAGGCTGCAAGTCATTTTTTTTTTTTTTTTGTACCAGCTTTATGGATGACACCATTTTTGACATCTACTTATATATCACACATTGCAAAGTATTTTTCATGTCCAGTAGGAGGAGCCAAAGTCTCCAGGTTCTTTGTAAGGGTAGCTGGGCAATTCTCTGTCCTGGGTTGTCCTGGGAGCTGTGTACCTTTCATTACCTTTCAGTGGCTTAATGTGGAGAAATGACAGAAAAACTCTACCTGGAATGGGAAAGGTTATTGTGAAAAAGAAACTAGTACTTTTCAAATTAATAGTATAATACCATGCTATATCGATCTCTACTCTAATTTTGTTTTAAATCGTGATGGATGTCTCCCACACACATACTAAGCTTTCTTAAGCCATGCAGCAATACAGGTACCAGTGAATCATGCCTAACACTCATTGCTAATATATCTAAGCCTGTTTCTACTCTAAAATAAATAAATCAGAGCAGACTCAGATTGACCTTGATTTTTAGATAGTTGAATATGTTTTATTTCATTTCCAATGGTAAAAATATATATTAAAAAATAATCAAAGGGCCCAGCAATTACACATTTTAATGAAACCACAGCCAGTGTTTCCACCTTGAATGATTGCTTTCATTTTTTCCCTTCTGGAATAAAAAGGAAGAAATATAAGAAACAATTCCTGTTGGTGAATTTGTAAAAAACATTATATTTCAGCAGAACTTTCCATTAACTGCCATTTATTCCTTCTCTCATTATTGATAATTTGTTTTTAAATTGAGAATACCTCTTTTACAACCCATCTCATCTCCCTGCACGGCTAGACAATTGCATTCAAATTTGGTGGTATTCCCATTGTAAGAGTTTCTGGGGGAAATGATTATGATGTTACTAACCCAGATTTATGGCTTCATTGTGCTATCACTGAAGGATAAAAGACTAGAATAAAGAAAAAAAAAGTTATTTACATACAAATATATTATTATCAAAGACAGTCCTAAGGAAACATATGGTAAGAACTAACCCAAATTATAAAATCACGGGGCCAATGATAGAGAGGTCTTTCTGGATTTTACAAACATTTTCGCAAATAATAAAATATTGCATGGTTTTTAAAATTCCAGTTGTAGGTAGAAGTTCCCTCTCTGTGTTTTATTGTAATGTTGGGAGAGACCCTAGCTTGATAGGACTGCAGAGGAGCTATTGAATCTGCTATTTGTTAGGCAGTAGGAAATACATATAGCACAAAATAATACATGTGGCGTGGTCCCTACTTTTGGAAATCCTACAGTCCTACTTGGAAGAGGAGCCATGCTGTAAGTACAGAAACAATCAAACCATAGGTCAGGAAAACGAAAAGGAGCCTCAGATCAAGGCTGGAATCTGGCCTTGTCCAATCCCATCTGCCCTTCAGAAGGCAGGGTGGTACAGTCCTTCACCACATGAGGTTCCTGGTTCCTTGCTGTCTATGTAACCTTGAGCAAATTATAATTCACGGGACCTCAAATTTTATCGTGCAACCCAATCAACTGGAATGTTTGTAAAATAAATAAATAAATAAGAAAAAGAAAGAATAAAGAAAAGAAAAGAAAGAAAGATAAAAATGAGTAGAGTTTCTGGCTCAGGGACTCCAGGGTGGGACTCCAGAATGGGAAAATGCTGCTTTAACCTCTCTAAGCACATGTGAAATGGATAAATCTACAGGACCTACTTCATCTAGTTGTGGAGAAGGCTTGATGTAATGTGCTAAAACAGCATCTGGCGAAAAGTTAAGTGCTTATTAAGTGTTAGTACGTATTAAGGAGTCACAGGGCTTCTGGCTGTAAGGAAACTGCTAAGAGGACACTCTAGACCCTCTCTAGAGTCAGCGCCCCGTGCAGGATTAGGTGGCCAGTGAGACGGCAGGACGCGAGAGGCCCAGCTGCGGCGGTGGGAGTGGCCCGGGCCAGTGGTGCTGGCGCCCTGCGTCGCGTTCGGCCTGGCTAACTTTTTTTCGTCTTGGATAGGGTTCGATCTCTGCTTGGCTGCGAGATTAGAAGATTTGCCAGAAAACTTCCCCAGAGCAGAAGTGGATTGGGGCAAGAAACTGAGCCCCCCTCCCTCTGCCCCTCACAACCCCACACCCCTGAGCGTTTCTCCAGGGGATTTGTCTACTCCGATTGGGGGTCTGGATGAGGGAGGGCCCTCGTGCTCAATGAGCTGGCTCTCTTCGGGACGACGAGGACTTGCGCAGGCGAAAGATCTGGGCGCATCGCCCCTGCATCCAACTTTCACTCCTTGTCCTCTTTAGGCTAGTCGACCGAGGCACCGGGTGGCCGGGCCGTCGCCGCCCGCTGGAATCCAGGGCTGCACGCGTGACCGCGGCGGCGGCGGCGGCGAGGGGAAGGGGGAGGGGACGCTCCCTCGCGCACCGGATTATTTTTGGCTCCGCAGCCGGGGCTGCTCGCAGCCTGTCGCGCGCGCACACACACGCACACACACATGCACACAGTTCCTCGCGCGCTCTCTCGCTCTCCTTTGTTTATTTTCTAATCTATATTTTCGTTGGAAGATCTCCTCTCCATCCTCTCCCGCCAGCTTGCAAGCGCTCTCGCGGGTCGACCGGGTGCACGCCGCTTCCCCCCGTCCCCCCAGCCCCCCTCCCGGTCTCCCCGAGCGCGGGGTTTGAAGGTCACCTCCTTTCCAGTCCCCGTGCGAGCCGCGCCGCCGCCGCCGCCTCCTCCTCCAGCTGGAGCCGGTGGCACTGGCTGCGCTGCCCTGAAGTGGTTCTCGCAGCGGCGCAGCGGCGGACACAGCCCGGGGTCCGTGCAGGGTGGGGAAACCCGAACTCGCGGAGGGGAATCCCTCCCCCTTCGCCCCAGCCCCCGGCTGCACCGCGGTGGGGCGGGGGCGCTCTGCCAGCCCGGAGATCGGCGGCGGCGGCGGCGGCGGTGGCGGTGGCCGGACCCACGCTTGCGCCTCCGGGCCCGAGAAGGAAGGAGCGGGCAGGGCACTCCGCATCTGGAGGGGACAGCCGTGCGTCCCGCCCCGGCGTCCGGAGAACTCTGAGCCTCCAACCCAGGCAGAGCGAGGAGGAGAGGACCGTGCGCCCCGGGATTGAGAAGCCTTGCTCTCCAGACCCCCTTCCAGTGGCCGTCAGGGCCCCGGGCAGTCCCGACCCTCGCCGCGCCCAGGCAGGGGCGCCAGGGCGGGGCTGACCTGCCCGCGAAGTTGTGGACAGTGTGGGAGAACCCAGCACCCCCCTTCGCCGCCTCCAGCTCATGGTGAGTGTGGCTGGGGGTGCACAGAGCGCAGGGGACTCGGGGATCTGGGGCCGAGGAGAAGGCGACCACAGCCGGGATCGCCAGGAGTTCTAGGTAAGTACAAGCAGAGTCACCGCCTTTGCGCATCCCCTGACCTGGCCCAAGGGGTCCCATGGAGGGAAAAGCTAGGTCCCCGAGTGCTGGCCTCCTTCCAGCGCGAGTCTGGGCGCTGGACGGGAACTTTTCCGGGGTGTGTGGAGCAATCCCACGGAATGTCCCCCTAGGGGGCTGAGACCGTGAGCCCCCCAAGCGTCGCACATCCTTCCTGGCCCCTCCAAAGCGCCCAGGCTACCTCGTCCGTCCTCCTGGGAGTGAGTCCCAGGTGCGGGGGGCGGCAAAAACCTGCCTGCGCACTTTGGTTAGTCTCACTGGCCAGCTGAAAGCGTGCGCTGGGCGCGTCCCCGGGTCGCTGCCTCCTCTGCCGCCCTTCGCGAGGTCTCCGGGAGGAGGTAGCTCGGGGGGGAGGGGAAGAAGGGGATGGCGGGGGGTGGGAGGGCGTTTAGAAGCACCGAACCCCTTGTGGGAGGCGGGGAAAGGAGGCTCGCTGAGCTGGAGGGAGAGTGGCTGTGTTTATTGGCATCAGGCTCAAAGCCCCGAGATGCCCCGTTCGACCCCTGGGGAGGGGGCCAGCCTGGAAACTTGGGAGTTGGAAACTCCTGCCGCGCCTCCTGCTGTTAGAACACTTTCGCCCGAGAGGAAACCCAGGGGGTAGCAGATCTGGGCGCTGCGTCGGAGCACAGGCCGGGGGTCGATCCTTGTCCGCTCCAATCTCCCGATTGCCCAGGGATCGAGGCGAGGGCTGGGCTAGCGAGGCGCCGCTCCCATCTCCCCGCCCGGGAGGCCACCTGGACGGGATGCTCCTGGAGCCTCTAGCCTCTGAGGCGCCAGCGTCAGGGACCAGATGTCACGCGTCGCCCGGGAGCTGTCCGCGAGAGAAGGGAGGACATGAAATTGAGGAAGACCCCAATTTCGCCCTGCCCTGGAGCCGCGAATTCCATACTTTGCTGCCAAAATGGGGGCCCCATCGCTCCTGTGTGGGCCAGAGCCAGGGTGCACCTGGCTGCCCTGGAGCGTCTGGGGCGGGGCTGCTCCTGAGCTTGGAAATCCTCACCAGGCAGTCCGGGAAAATGGCACGCAGCTGTGGGTGTGGGTCTTTTCAGTTGAACTTGGAAAGAAGTGCGGGAGGTGTGGTGGAATAGCTTTGTTTGAGCTGAAACATAATAATGTATCATAACTTGAGTTTTCCTTTGTAATAATAATGATTGTTTATTTCTATTTTTAAACTCAATGTGCAGCTAGGCCTGGCCTTGTCGGCAGAAGTTTAGGACTCACACATCCTGAGATATCTCCCCTCCCTCACTGTCCCCCACCTCGTCCTAGTTCATCTACCTTCCATTTACCATTTATCTTTGTTACAAAAGTAAAGGAAAAAAAAAAAAAGATAAGACCTGTAGCCTTTCAATTTTAAGTGACCACAGAGGGCCTGGCTGGAGCCACCGGCAGATTTATTTTTTGCCACAATCTTTTTTCTCCAGAGGCAAAGGACCTGGGGCTGATGAAGGGTAAACTCGGTGTTGGCATTGGCCTCACTGGCAAACGACGGGGTTCACTCCAAACCTTTTTCTTTTTTTGAGCTCATTGAGAGGCCCTGGGTTTAGAAGAGTCCGCTGGGTTTCCCCTGAGTTAGCTTAGGGTTGAACTGGGGTAGGAAGAAAAGAGCATCATCCCTTAGAGGAAGGTAACTTAAGGGCCCAGAGATAGAGCTTTGTGGCTGAGAAGGGCACAGGGCTCTTGGTCTTGTTAGCTGCCAGCTGTGTGACCTTGGGCAAGTTACTTAACCTCTCTGTGTTTCTGTTTCTTCACCTGTTAAAATGAGGGTTTCAGTAGTAGTTCTGAACTCAGAGTGAGTTGGAGAGAATTAAATAAAGTAATAAACACTTAGATCATGATCTGGCACATGTTAAGTGCCCGAATAATGTTAGTTTTCTTTCCTTCTTTCTTTCTTTTTTTCAGGTAGATTGCTCTAAATTTTGAGCCTGTGACATCAAGTAGGACAGAACAGGCAGGTAGCTTGCCTTGTACACATACAATTCCTTTTTAGGTGGTAGATGAAAACAAAAGGGGAGTGAATCATAAAAGGAGTTTGCTCAACACAAGCCTCAAGCCTTCCAAGCTGAAGCTGGCCTGACCTCTCTTATTTTACTGTCTGCATGTTCTAAGGAGGTTTAGGGACGAGCTGCCCACTGGCTGGGGCATAGGTTGGAGGTGTTTGACTTACTGTCTCAACAAGCTCTGTATTAAGTTTTGTGGCAGTTAGACCTTTCTTCTGATCTGCTGAAAGGACTTTATCTCCTTGATTTCCTGGGATGAAAGTATTGCTTTGGTAACTGTTATTTATTTATTAATATTAAAAATTTCTCCTATAGTATTTTGAAAACACAAGCAGTAAAGAATATTAGAAGTGGCTTTAACTATCAAGCATCCTGTGGTTCACACATTCCAATTGCCATATATAAATATGAAATTGTGTGACATTATTTAACTGTATAAATACAACCCTGGTCATTCATTGGTCATTAAAAAATTACTGAATGTATGAATAAGCAACTTGATCAAGTTTTTTAAAATTTTAATGTGGTAAGAACAGAACATGAGATCTACCCTCTCAAACAGGTTTTAAGTGGACCCCACAATATTGTTAACAACAGGCACAGCTTTATACAGCACATCTCCAGAACTTAATCATCTTTACTGCATGAAAGACTCCATTTTCGCAAGTTATCTAAAACAGTCTCATAAAAGCGGAGAACATAGAGTGATTGCATGAGTCTGGGGTAAGGGGGAAATGGGGACTTGCTAATCGACAGGTACAAAGTTGCAGTAATGGCTTGGTAAATCTTGTTCTCAGAACACACTGTCTGTAACATCACCCTCTGGCCCTGGAGTTTTCCACTCAGAAACCAAGCCGAAGCATGGGTCTGAGCAGGTCCGTCCTCCTGGAATTGACCCACTCTGCCCTATTTTTTCTTCATGATAATTGATGCTTTTTTTTTTTTTTTTTTTTTTTTTTTTTTTTTACCTTCTCCTCTAAGACTTGAGCACAGGTCTCCTATATGTCTTCACATCTCTGATGACTTTTAAAAAAATCGGTTTAGCCCTTTCAACTCAAGCCATACCGAGCCATTATATTTTATCAAAGTCCTTTCAGATCATTTTTTTTAAATCCAGAAAATTGGGTCTGCCCTTTATATATGTCTGACATTTCACCTTTCCAAAAATTAGACCATTTTTGTTCGCATCTTTTAAGCTGATGTGTGGAGTAATGAACACATTCCAAGAGGGAAATCGTATTTGACACAAAAAATCTTTGGGGACGCAGTGATGTCCCAGTGGCATGTAAGGAGACTGTTGAAATCTGAGTACATTTGCTCTGAAGGACGCAGGGCAGCTTGTCCTGCCTTTGCCACTCAGCATGGGGGTTACGCAGTAAGCATGATCCACAAATTAACACCGGCTGACTTTCCTCAGATCATGAGTTTCCGGAATCACACTCACATCCACCTGTATTGATGTGCCGAAACCTCAAGCGTGTAGATGATTTTTTAAAGAAGCCACTAGACTCTTCTCATTGTCTTCCTCCATTATGTAAAATAGTGCCTCAAGGCACAAGTATAAATATTAAAACTTTAATTAAAGAATTAATCAGTGATGAAGTTTCACAAAGAGAGGAGCCAGCACTTTCAGAAGTCATCAACAATGTACACAGCTAGACTAGGTTGTGGGGTGTGGGGGTCATTATGAAAAATGACACATGGAGTTATATGGAGAAACAATCATCCTCGTATTTTGTATGTATAGATGCTCTGAGCATCACCATTACTACTGGTTGGTCATTGGCCACTAGACACAAAGGTGTGGGTGATGGTGGCTGGCTAGTCCATTGGGTGTATCTGTTTTAGGGAAAGGGGTGGCTAATGAGGTACACGTTCATTCAGAATTTGCCACATGTGAGACAGACAAGGCAGTTGAGAACTTTGCTTTCTTGGAGTTTCTATTGTTGCAAAAAGAGCCAGGCAATAAGCAAGAGATAGAAATACATTTTTGGAAGGATAATGACAAGGGTTACAAAAATTATAATGTGCCGATGTCATAGAGAGAGACTTCCAGGAGGAGACATTTGAGCTGAGATCTAGGTGAAGAGAAGTGGCTGATATGCATGGATCTATACATTTATCCAATGAGTATTCCATTCATCTATACAGACTATGAACTCATGAGTGTTCATTGAGCACCTACTGTGTGCCAAGCCTTGTTTAAAGTGCTTGGAATATGTAGTGATCAATACATACAGACCCCCCCGTTGTGGTGGAGCTTCCATTCTAGGACGGTTATCCTAGAATGGACAGAGTTTCAGAGACAGGCAACAGCAAGTGCAGAGGCCCAGAGGCTGGGACAAAGATAAAATTATACAGATGAAGCTGGATCATAAGGCCCTGGAGGAGTCTGGGTATATTATTCATTGGAAGGTTTTATACAGAGAAATGCCATGATATATTTATGATTTAAACGCTATGGGAAGAATTGTTAGATGTTTTTGAGATGAGTAAGTAAACAGGCATGCCTTCCTAGCCAGCCAACCTTTTTTTCTCAAAGTTTCAATTCATCTCCATAATCAAATTTGGTCTGAAGACTTATTGGCATCTGGAGAGGTAAGCCCCACAACACCTAAGAAAGCAAACTTTAATTTTTCCCGTCCTTTGGGGGCTTAGATCAAAATAAAATCTTTCATTAAAGAAGAGAGATTAGTTTATAGGGGAAAAGAACCTTGTTTCCCAGTAATGCCCATCATGTGTGGGTGGAAGACCTTGAGGATACACCTGCATACATTATCCTAGTTAGCTGTTCTTTCTCTGAGGTGTCTCTTCAAAGAGGCAACACCCCCCTGCCCGCCACCACTACCACATCATTTCTGTGGCTTGGCCGACTTCTCTCCCGGGAGTTGCCTGAGAACAATTGTACAAAAATCCCCTTTAGTGATTGTCCAGGTAGGTTTCCTTTCAGAGTCTGGCCATGCGTTTCTCCTGTTGGTAGGTACGGGCCAGGGTGCTGAGAGATATTGACAGTAAGAAGTGAGCTGCTTAGGGAGAGCTCTGAGCACAGTTGACGTTATCCATCTTCAGAGATTCCCCTGCCGTGGCAAGTGGAGGTATGGTTTGATAGAGAGTTTGCACATCTGGACAATCCAACTCTGAACCTGTCTCTTTATCCACAACCCTGGAACTCTGTTACTTCCCATTATATATGCCATCATGATAATATTTTCACATGGATTGAACACTTCCCATATAGCACAAGCTGTGCCAAGCACTCTACCCATGTGACTGTGTATTGCTGTGTGTTCCCACATGTGATCACCTCCCCCCATTTCACCTTGTTCACTCACTACTCATCCTTTAGGTTGCAACTCAAAACTTCCTGCCTCAGGGAAACTCTTCCTATTTCCCTGAGTGAATTCTCTCTCCTTACAGTCATCCCAAAGACATTTTACATTTACTTGAGTGACTCTGTTTTATCCTCTGTCTCTTGCCTCACTGGGTAGTAAACTCCAGATGGGCCATGCACACACCTGGTTGGACATCACTGTATCCCCAGCATCTAGCACGGTGTGTGGCACAGAGCAAACGTTCCATGTGGAACTAATGAATTATTCTGTTTGATGCTTCTAGCAACGTTGAGGTTGATTCTTTTCAAATCCCCATCTTGCAGATAGGTGGAGAGGTGTAGAGGTAGGCACTAAGCGGTTTGCCCAAGGACACCACAGCAGGTAAGTGGCACACCTAGGATTTTGAGCCTGACAGCCTGAGTCCACAGCCAAAGTTGCTGATCACTGCTCACATGGCTTCTTTTGTTGCCTTTGTAAGGCATGAAGGAGGTGGGAGTCAGTGTAGTGCAGTGGTTAGGGGACCTTGCAGCTTAGCTTGAGTAGCTTTGAGAAGTGATGCTGACCCCATCAGTGCCACAAAAGGAAAATAAGGCATTATTTCTATTTACTGTGACATTTCTTTATTGTTGTATGAGTGACCTGCATTGGAGGTTTGCACTGGTGCAATCTGGTTCTTATTTTGCTGTTTTGGTCTTTACAGCCCTAGGCCCTGGGCTTCCTAGACCACCTGCGACCCCTGTCCCTAGGCTCATGATTTCATTGTGATTTTGAGGGAGTGGTTGGGCTACCTGGCTATAGGCAGTTCTTGGGCATCATTCACTCAGGGCTGGTGCTGCTCTGATAACCACTCAAAGTACGGTGTACACAGTGCAGCTCACTCCGTGTAATCACTGTCATCGGAATCAGCTACCCTCCTCGTTTCTTCTGAGAACAAAATTAGACCTTTGCCAGCATAATAGATCAACTTGTGCAGTCACCTTACTCATTGCTAGGTCTTTCTTTCCTTAAGATGTTGATGTCTCTTTTCTGTGAATTTTAGAATATAGAGTATCAGAGATGAGAATGTGGACTTAAGATTTTCAAAATTGTAGCCTTTGTGTCCATCATCAGTACCCTAACAGCTACTACTTCTTGGGAGCTCTTTCTGTGCTAGGGCTACACAATCACTGTTTGGTTAACTCTTCATCAAATGCCTTTCATTATACCCATTTTCCAGATGAGAGAACTGAAGCACAAAGACCACGATGTGGCAAAGCCAGATTGCAGACTCAAGCAGTTGCTTGCAGAGTCCCTGCTTCTCTGCCACATTCTGTGTTGAGAGGGCATGTGGGATCTGAGGGGAGGAGCAGAGGAACCATTACAAGGCACAAGGAAGGAGGTAGTGCGGGGCAGTGGTTAGGGTTTCGGCATCAGACACTGGCTTCATCCCAGTTCCACCACTTTTGAGCTCCCCAACCTTTGGCTTGTCTCAACTCTGAACCCGAGTCTGCCCTTATAAATGGAGAAAATAATTATTCTTACTGTATTAGACCATTTCTGTCGCACATAGCAGAATACCGGCAAGCGGGTAATTTATAAAGAAATAAAATTTGTTTCTTACAGTTTGGAGCCTGGGAAGTTCAAGGTCCAGGGACCACATCTGGTGAGGGCCTTCCTCTGGGTGGGAACTCTCTAAAGGGTCCTGTGGTGATCAGGGTGTCCCATGGTGAGAATGGGCTGATCAGGAGAGAGCTAAGCTTCTCACTCACTCTCCTTATAAAACCATCAGAACCACGTCCATTACTCCATGAATGGATCAATCCATTTAGGAGAGTAAGGTCTTCACAGTCTAATCATCTCTTCAAGGCTCCACCTTTCAATTGCTGTAATTGGATTTCCCACCCTCTTAACACTGTTGCAATGGGGATCGAGTTTCCAGTTCATGAACTTTTGGGGGTCACACCTAACCCATAGCACCTGCTTTGCAGGGTCAGTTTGATGATTAATCAGCCTTGTGAATTATTTTAGCAAAGTGCCTGGCACACAGTGTGTGTTCAGTGTATGTAGGAGCAGTAATGCTACCTATGATAATAATGAGATCATTATCATTTAATAATAATGATGTCATTATCATTGTTGTTGTTGTTGCTAGAATTTCATAATCCCTCTAGGCAGCAAATTGGTCCTAGATGTGATTCCTGCATTTTCCTCTTGACTAAAACCTAGGTGATCAATTGAGTGAAGGGGGAAGACCCAGTATAGCTGCAAGTGTGTAGTTGATGGAGTTGACAGACTTGAGTCTCTATGTGGAGTTCTGCCTGCAGAGGATTACTGACAGCAGCCATATGCACAGGTCTGATGGATTGGCAGAGAGAAACACTAATTTATTAGACTCGTTATGAAAAGTGACAGAGCAGGGTATTGAGAGGGCTGATTCAGCATCAGTAGCCCTGGCCAGATCTCAGTGGTGCTAGCTGGATGTCTGTTTCCCTTGGGAAAAGTCCCCTCTCTTCAATCTGGAGCCATTGCCTTTGTTTTGGAGTGAGTCTCTTAAAGATGGTATGACATGCCTGTCTGTCACAGCATTGTAAAGAACACATCTTTTCCTTCAGCATCCTTAGGAAGCTGGGCCCAATTCAGGTTGCTGCTGATTGCAAAGGCTGATAAGATGTTGGAGAGTGTACATGAAGAATTTCCCAAAGGGGCAGAACATAGCTCTTGTTTTCACAGGTTGGGGAAATTTCAGGAGTTTCCTTGAAGAGAAGAAAGGATATATTGATTCCTTTCTTGAAGAACATCTAGCCCCTCATGGGAGGGTTTCTTGTTTCTGATTTGGGGAGATTGGTCAGTCTGAATTACAGCAGGTTGAATGCTGGTTAAATAAGAAGAAAGTCTTTCCTTCCAAGGCCACCACACGTTGACTAAAGCAAATGAAGTTATTTTGGCATGAGAAAAGCTTTGAGAAGACCAAACTTCCTAAGAGTAAAGGAGAGGGAGGACAAAGGTTTTGAAGCCAGGCATGCTTGACTGTGTCCAGATTTTTGCCACTTTCTAGCTGTGTGACCTTGTGCAAGTTATACCTCTCTGAGCCTCCATTTCCTCATCTATTAAAAGACGGAGGATACTGCCTCTGTCTCCAAGGACTGATACGCCAGGGTGAGGTGAATTGAGCAGCCATCACATAGACTTCTCACCTAGTCACTTCTTATCCATTTATTCACCCTGTGATAATCAGATTAGGCCTGTGGTTCTTAGAAAGATACTCTGTTTCCTAGTGACTTTCATTCATTACACACATGAAACTTGTATAGGTTTTGTTGTGTTAACTTAAACAACCTTTGAAAGGACAATGAGAACAGGGAACCATCTACCACCCCATCCATAAATAGTTCTACTGAATTGTGCTTTTCTGCTGTCAGTTAATAATGGAAGTATACTAAGAAAGCCATCTTAAACATAATGTTATTGAAAAAAAGGGGACTAAAAAGATAAACAAGCTGTTAAGAATTCACACTCCCTGCTCTTATTTGCTGTGATGACAATTTTTAGGGCTCTGTTGGTTATCACTGTCTTATCTTGGGTTTTAGAATCGGAAAGAGTTTGTCCTTTCCAGAGTTACTGATTGATATTTATATACAAGACGCTCTAGGTGGAATATCTGTTCATGTTTCCTTTTCACAAAGCCTGCCAGGAAGCTCAGAACTAGTTTTATGGTCCAATCATGACAATATGCAGGATGTGATAGCGTGCATTTTGCACATTAACCTCACTCTTGACCCTATTTTATTTCCCTACCATTATTTTAATTTCTATCTTTTATTGAAATTTATGTTGCTATATTTCATTAAAAAAATCTTTAAGTTAACAAAAAGAAGCATATCCAAATATTACGTAAGTAAGCGATATGGAAGTGTATGAGAGAGGTAGAAATTGGAAAGTACAAATACATTGCAGCCCTTTAAGACACCAGGAACCCTGGAAAATAGGACGATGTATCTGTAGCAGTGCTCGGTATCTGGAGTTAGACCTGGAATGAAGGAATGATTTTGAGCTGAACAGTGCAAATGAACACCCTTTATTTTCTGCGTTTTTTTCTTTTTACAAATTTTTCCTGGAGCACTACCTATGCTATATAGGTTTGCTTTTATTAGGTCATTTGCTGCCTTTTTCATGCTTTCCGCAAACATTTCTGAACCTGTGTTCTGGACCAGGCACTGTTAGGCACTGGGGATACTGTATGGGGATGATATCTGACCAAGACCGACAACATCTCAGGCCCATGAAGCTTGTGCTCTGGAGGGAGAGACCAACAAAAACACAAAAGCAGATAAAGGATGGTAGAATTACCTGTTATAATAAATAGTAAGATGGAAATGAAATGGGGCACGCACATCATAAAAGCATGGATGAGCATACTAGGGAGGAAAATCAGGGAAGGGTCTCCAGGGAGAGACATTAGGTAGCACTGACGTTGAGGCCTGAAGAACTAGAATGGCCAGGCTGTGTACTGTGGGGGGAGAGGTGGCAGAAGAAGGGATCTTGGTGGAGAGAGGTGGCAGCATGTTCAGAAGCCAAAGAGAGGAAGGAGAGGGCTCTTCTTCATGTCCTGAACGGCAAGGTGGCCAGCGTACCTGCGGCAGCGTGAGCGAGGGGAGGATGGGGCCAAGGAGCCTGCAGAGGCCAGAACGAGCGGCCCTATCCTCCAGATCCCGTGTTCTTTCTTTCTGAGGTAGGTAAGATCTCCGCTCGCACCGTTACCCATAAGTGTATTGAAGATTGAGAATAAGCTGCAGGGAGTACCTTGCGGGAAAGGCAATGTGTGTGTGTGCACGTGTGCATGTAGATGTGTGCATATGTATGCGTGCATATGTGTTCAGACGTGTGTATGTGAATGCACATGCGTGTACGTGCACGCGTGTGCATGTGTATGCATGTATATGTGTGTGTAGGTATGTGTGCGGGTGTATGTGTGCATGTGCGTGTTGCAGGGGGAAGAGGTGGCGCAAGGGGCAATACGATGCTGGGGTGATTGTCCGCTGACTTGAGCACCCCTGAGAATGAGGAGCAGTGTCGCTGGGCATTCTGCTTATCACATGTCCAGGGCATAGCTCCGTGAGCCGACGTCCTCCTTTGGTGTTTACATGGTACGTTCAATGAGTGATGACTTTGTAGCAGGTAGGCCCCAGCTTTATGAACATGTCCTTATAACATACACACGGATTCATGAGAAAAGAGTTCATTTGTTTACATTAGTCCACCTCTTAGTTGTTCTTTTTGGTTCCCTGTCACTATCAGAGATGTCTTAAAAATTCTGGGAAATACTTTTGGGACTTCGGCATTTTGGAGTTCGTTTTCGAGGGTTTCATTGGCATGATAGAGACTCTTCTGCCCCTTTCTGCAGCTCACGTTTTAGGTGCCCTCCTTTTCTCTCCTGTTTCAATTCTGCTGCTTCCTTGGTGGTGAGGTCCCTTCTTCGTTGCCGGCCTTGCAGGAGCATTTAGTCTTATTGTCCTTGTCACACAGGAACAGTTTTGTCACCATGTCCCTCAATTGTTAACCCTTTTGAGACAAGGATTGGTGGAATTCCCATTTATAGAAATAAAATGAGGGGAAACAGCTCACAGAATTTAATCTGCCTCTAGTCCAACTCTTCTAGTTATTAAAATGATAAAAAAAAAGAAAGAATAAAAGAAAAATTACTCATTCTGCAGAGCTCCAGATTGCTTTACTGAAGGAAAGGAGGGGATCCACTCCAGGGAAAAAGAGGCTCTTAAGCTTTCATTCCTTGATGATCTTCTCTTTACATAATTTTGGGTAGCGTATCACGGAATATTAATTTTGGTAGGCCACAAATGTGCTTCGGTGCACGAGAATAAATAGAGAGCAGTGTCTGGAACAAATGCTTGTCTTACAAAAAAGTTTATGAAATGCCAGCAGATGTCAGTGTGCCCTTGCCATTTGATTTTTTTTTTCCTTTTAACTTTTAAAAAGCATCATCAGTTATTTTTCAGTAGTAAAAAACCACGAGTATATTTTCCTACACTCCTAAATTAAGAGAACATGAAGCAACAGTTTTTAGGTTTGTGGGAGACCAGCAGAACTCATTTTATAAGGTGTATCCTCTAAATTATCTAACAGTGGAATATAATTTTCTTTTCCTAGAATAGTGGTTTCAGAATTCAAAGCCTAGTGTAAGTACTTTTTCCCCCCTTCTCTCCAAGCCATTATTCGGAAACTAATAATAGCACAGGATCCGGCTCAGCTTCTGAGAACTGACTGCCTTTGCTAATTGATACAGCTCTTTATTTGAAAGCTGGAGTTTGCAAAGGAGGGAGGGTTGGTGGTTGGGTATAGCCTTAGAATTTGTTGTGTGAGTTATGATAGAACCTCTTGCAGTTTTTCTTGTTTTTCTTGCAACAAACTCTGTGCTTGCTAATTGTCAGCTCCTACGCGGACATTGTCTGGATTAAAAATTGGGGGCATCTGTACAGAAAAAGATTCGACCAATGTATTTAAAATTATTCATTGTAAGCAAGGGATAATTTGCCAGCATTTTCAAAAATTCAAGTGCCAAAGAAGTAGGATAGTTTCTAGGCAGGGAATGATGTATTCAACAAGGCATATTTGATACTTTGCTTCATTTATTGAAGTTTAGATTAAAATGGCACAATACTCAAAAACCGCAAAAGTATGCAGGGAAAAATAAATCTCCCTTCCACTTGCCTCCCAGCTCACTACAGACAACGACTATTATGGTTTCTCATGCATCCTTTCATAGATATATTGTGCGCATACACACATTGACATAGACATTTACACCAACAAAACATAGCATATGTGATGCATGGTTCCAGTTTTTGGTCCTTTTTTTTTTTTTTTTTTTGAAATTTCAGGGTATATTTTAGGGATTATTCCAGATCAGTATATGTATTGCTCCTCCATTTTTGTTAATGGATATATAGTATTCCATCACACATACTTACTCTGTGTTATTTAATTGATCTCCTTTTGGTGGATATTTATGTTGTTTCTGATAATGTGTTATTAAAGTGCTACATGGATTATCCTTGACAGCCATCCTTTCCCACACATGGGAGTTTCTCTGTAGGATAAATTCCTAGAAGTGAAATTGCTGGACCAGAGGATATATGCCTTTAATTTTTTATAGGAACTGTCAAACCTGATGCTTTGGCTGAAGTGTGCCTTTACATCTTGGAGGGCAAATGGAGTTTAGAACCAGATTCTGGCTCTAATTTGGCCACTACAGTGCCAGGCATGTAGCCATTATGCATTATTTATCTGTTGGAATGCATCTTAGTCTGTTTGTGACTGGGTTGTTTATAAAGAACAGAAATTTATTTCTCACTGTTGTGGAGGCTGGCAAGTTCAAGGTCAAAGCATCAGTAAATTCCGTATCTGGTGAGGGCTGCTGTCTGCTTCCAAGATAGCGCCTTGTTGCTGTGTCCTCACATGGTGGAAGGTGGAGGGGAGAAAGGGCCTGATCAGTTCCCTCCATCCTTTTTATAAGGCTCTAATCCCATCCATGAGGGTAAAGCCTGCATGACCTAATCACCTCCTAAAGACTCCACCTCTTAATACTGTTGCATTGGGGATTAAGTTTTAGCGTGAATTTTGGAGGGGGCACAAAAATTCAAATCATAGCAGCATGTTTTGCAATTCTTACCATTGCTGTTTTTTGCTGACACTTTCCATCTGCCAAGCACTTTGTGAAGAGCTTTCATTTCATTTTCACACGTTTGTCCTCAAAACAACTGTGTGGAGTAGACCCTGTTCTTATCTGTGTTTCAGAGATGAGGGAATGTGGGCTGAGAGATCCCAAATGCTTTGCTTAGGGTCACATGGTGGGCGGCCAAGTTGGGATGCACATGTAGAGCCCCCAGGTTTAACCATTGAGCTGTACTGCTGTGGTGTGTTTTGAACAGCAGAGACTATCTTGTTGATTTGCTTTGGGCCGAATCTCAACACCATTGCTCTATGGACATTTTGGATTGGATAATTATCTGTGGTGTAGGCCATTTGGTGCACTGTAGAATGTTTAACCTCCCTGGCCTCTACCTACCAGATACCAGTAGCACATCCCCTTCTCCAGCCATGACAACCAAAGATGTCTCCAGATATTGTCAGAGGTCCCTGGGGATGGGGGTTTCCCCCAGTTGGAAGCCACTGACTCAGAAAAAGAGCAAACGTGCTCTGGGCATACATATTGTAACACCAGAGATGAGGATTTGAGGAGACACACTGGCCGATGCCAGGGCATCTTCTATTCAGTCATCCCAGCTGGGGGACACTCATTTAGTCCCTATGGAAGGGCAGAACAGGTGTGCTGCTCCTTGCCACAAACACCAGTCAAGGAAAAAAGCAAGTGGGTGTTACTGAAGCCACTATCATGCTGTATTCGATCCCAGTAACGTTCGCCAGAACGACTTTGTCTTTTAAAATGGTGCTTAGAAACATCCATGAAAAATTGCCTGGTAAAATAGACTTATAAAAAATCATGTTCTCAACTGTAGCCCAGCTTATATATTACATAGTTTTCCTATTCATACATTTTCATTCGGTGCTCAGTAATGCTCTACATCAAAATGGCAAGTGTGAGGTATAGCGGCACCAGCCCCCTCCACATAGCAGACACTGAAATCAATTCCTGCCCCCCTCATCAGAGACACTTAGAACCCTCAATCTATCACTTTAGGCATATACTATCAGCCAATTGGAATTACTATGTGAAATGAAATTTATTTGCCATCCCTATTACACGGTGCCTTTTTGGCTGAGAAGAAGGATTACTCCTTCCAAAGAGGCAGGCTTATCAAGAGGTATTAGCTTATTTTTCAGTGACTCTGAGAAAAGTACTTGATGGATAGGAAGAAATATCTATTCTTAAGGCATTTAGAATTAATATCCTATTTTATAACAATAATTGGGCACCTGAGGAATGCTTCTATGTCCCAGGCATTTTACACATGCTGCCTTTTTGCATGTTATTGTTTTTACTAAATATTCCTCTCCCTGCCCCCCCCCCCCAAATAATAATAATTCCTGCCCTTCAAAGCTTCATGAAGCAGTCAACTGAGAATGAAATGAATACTTTGTATACAATGGGAGCAGGGAGAATTCCCTTAGCAAAAGACACTGAGAAGTTGTGGGACATTCCTGCAACTGTGTTACTTCTCAGCATGGGGCAGTGAGGACACTTTAAAGAAAGTGGAAGTGGACTATCGGAGACTTCCAGAAGTAACATTTGCTTTATAAAGACACCAAGGCCAGGCAGCTCTGGGAGGAGGTCACATGTTTAAGACTTGAAAATGCTTTTAGGTGCCCCTTATAACCATCCATTCCACCATGATGTTTCATTTTTTCTTTGCTTTTTTGGGGGGGCGGGGGGATGGGAGAATTCCTGCAGAATTGTTTGCAGTTCTGGGTACTTGACCAACCTATATGCCCACACCTGCCACTTAAATAGTTTTTAACCAATCCGTTTCTGATCTTAAGAAAATAGGCAAAAATTACCTTTGGAAAAAAAAGCACTGGGTCAGGGGGTGTCTGTCTCCTTCTTTGGGACCAGTGGTAATGTTTTCCTTTTTGCGCTATTAGATAGCTTAGTCCTATGAGAAGGGGAGAAGGGGACAAATAAAAAAAAAATTATCTCATATTTCCTCTTCTAAGAAAGGAATTCCTGAGTTTAGTGAAAGCCACAGGATGAACTTCAGGGGTTTACTGAAATTGTATTTAAACTTACAAGAGTAAATGTTTTTATCTGGCATCCATAGCTTTTTTTTTTTTTTTTTTTAATCAGATTCTCAAAGTGCTGTGGGACACAAAGAAAAGTGAGCTCACCTTTTTTAGAGCAATAAGTTCCATACTATTTTACTAAGACCCGATTAGGCAGGGAAAAACCATTCTTCAGCCTGACCACTCCACCTACTTTAACTTTCTGGTGGGAGTCTGTGTGCCAGGGGTGGAGGGAAATGGAGAAAAAAAGAAAACTCAGTGGTAACAATGAAGTGTCAGGGTACAACTATATTTGCAGGGAGAGAAGCATACCTCTGATTTAGAAGTAGAAATATGGTATTTATTTTAATCACAACTTCTATATGTTGTAAAGTCCAATTATTGAGAAATTAGCCAAAAATACAATTAATGCTGAGGTGTTAACCAAAAACAAACAAATAAACAAACAAAAAAAACAGAAATAAACAAAACAAAACAAAAGCAATAAAAAACACAATAACAATGTCATAAAACATTGAATTCAGCATCGGTTAACTCACCAACTTTGATGATAGCATGATATCAGAAAGTCCTTCCTGAGAATTCCAGGAATTATAGCTATTGTACATGGGTGTTTGCAAGAGAATATTTACTACATTTTTGTAAAGTTCTTCATAGCAAGACTCTTTAGTATAATATTTAATTATAGTCTTCAGTACACTTTTGCAATAACCTATGTTCATTCTGCAGTACTTCTAACTCAATAAAATACTGCTGTGGGTATTCATTGGTCATCTGTAAAAACATGAAAGTTTGCAGAATGAATATCAATGATACATAGTACTAATGAAAAGATTTGCATTTTTGGTTCAGCGATTGACCCATCATGAGGACACTCTGGGTTTATATACTTAGGCATCATACATTTTTCTCTAGGAGGTTGAAGGTGGGAGCAGAGGGCTCTCCATTCTACAGATATCCCCATTTTTATCTGGGCTACTCTAAAAACTATATTTTCTAAGCTTTTCCATATGCTCAGTTATGAGTATGTGGGACCCAAATTTGTATTTGTGTATACTAGTCTTTGTGTACATCGATATCACTATCTGCCCAATTCCAGAATATCACTATTAATTCAAATTTACTGGTCTTTCAAAACCTCATCATTGGCCAACCTATTTGGAGAGAGTTTCATTAGCTATTACACATTTTAGGCAATATATGTATATATATATATATATATTATTTATTATATATTTATATATACTATGTATAATATACTATATATTTATTAATATATATTATATATTATATATATTATTCTATGTTATATATATATTTGAGACACTTAGTAGGAACTTTTGTGACTTGCTATTTTCTTAAGCAAAATAAATAAAATTCATTTAAATGAAACCCAGTTTGGTTGCTTTAGAGTTTCCCCCCCCCCCCCTTTGGGTGAATTCTGCAGAAAAGCTAAGCATAATTGTTTATCCCTTGGGTTGGATTCTTGGTTTTCCTTTCTATTTAGAATCACACCCAACAATCCCAATAGACTTAAATGGCTATGCCTTTTAATATGCAGAAATTTGATTGGACTCTTGCTATGTGGCATCTTTGATTTCCTGTGCATCTATTTCTCTATGTGGGCAAACACCATAATATTATACACCAGCTAGTGTCCTCCACTTTCTTCATGCATCCTGGTTTGAAAAAAAAAAGAAAAAAGAAAAATGCTGAATCCCGCAGAAAGTTTCCTCTTTCCAGACCAAGCTGTGTGCATAGCAGGGAGAAAAGACCAGATGGCCAGTGGGTTGAAATCAGTGGAGAACCAGCTGGAATGCAGGAGAGGGCATTTCCTCCTCCACTTCCCTGGAAGCCTGGTCAGGGCAAGTCCTGGAGCTCTGAGCAGGACAAGAGGCGTCAATGTCATGACCTCTGTCTGGTTTTCTGGACCCTTGGATTAGAAGTTGGCAGAGAATCTGAGGATAAGCTTTTAGTTTCCTGCTTTGTGACACACACACACACACACACACACACACACACACTCTCTCTCTCTCTCTCTCTCTCTCTCTCACACACACACACACAAATGCCAGCTTGACAGAAGGTTTGAGGGCAAAATGCTGATGAACAGGAAATAACCATATTTCCCTGAGTTAGCACCAGCTTGGGAACTGAAGTTCTATGAGGTGAATACACAATCTGGGTGGTTTTGGATCCCAAAGGAAGAATATTTTTCCCCCATTTAAAGTGAAACTTTCTTTGCCACTGAGTCATTGTGCATTTCTTAAACTGCCAACCTCTGCCACAGTGATTCTTAGCCCCGATTTTACACCACATGTGTTCATTTATTCTGAGGAAGGTTTCAAATTTTTCAATTCATTCACCTCCAATTATTATTTTTTTTAAACATCTTTAATGGCTCTTTTTGATTAGTGTGTTAGTGATCTATTAGTGCATACCAAATTAACCCAAATATAGCAACAGTGAAAACAAGAGTCATTTAGTATCTCATGCAGTTTCTGTGGATCAGGAGGAATTTGGTATTTATTTTAATTTATTCAGGTGGATGTTTCTGGCTCAGGGCCTCTCATTAGGTTGCAGTTGAGGTGTCAGCTGAGGCTGCATCATCTGCAGGCTCGACTGGGACTGGGGGATCCGTCTCCAAGTTCACTTGCATGCTTTTTGGCAGGCCTGAGTCCCTCTCCAGTGGTTGGTCAGAGGTTTTCATTCCTCACCACATGTGCTCCTCTGTGCAGCTGCTCACAGCATGGTAAGTTTCTCCCCCTGCAGCAAGAGATGAGAGAGAGAGATAGAAAGTTTCAATGACTTTTTTTTAGTACAGTTTCCCTTATTATTAACGTAACATCTGGCACTGGTATGTTGCATTTGTTACAACTGATGAACCAACATTGACACATTTTTATTAGCATAATTCCATAGTTTGCATTAGAGTTTACTCGTTGTGTTGCACAATTCTATTTCTTTTCCTGACTATTTTATTGTGGTAAAATATACATAATGTAAAATTTATCATCTTAATTATTTTTAAGTCTATGACTCAATAGTATTAGATACATTCATATTGTCATACAACCATTACCACCATGCATCTCCAGAACTCCTTTCATCTTACAAAACTGAAACTTTGTACCCATTAAACAATAACTCCCCATTGTCTTCCTTCCTCCAGCTTCTGGTAACCACTTTCTGAATGTGAGTACATGAGTACCTCGAATAAGTGGAATCATACAGTATCTGTTCTTTTGTGACTGGCTTATTTCACTTAGCATAATGTCCTCAAGTTTCATCCATGTTGTAGCATGTGTTAGCATTTCTTTCCATTTTAAGGCTAAATAATATTTAATTGTACTTATACACCACATTTTGCTCATCCATTCATCTGTGGATGGACACTTGTGTTACTTTCATGTGTTAGCTAGTGTGACAATTCTATGGGTTTTGACAAATGCATGGTGTTATTTGCCGACTATTACAGTATCATACAGAATAGTTTCACTGTCCTAAAAATCTCCTGTTTCACTTATTCTTCCCAACCCTCACTCCCCTGCAAGTTCCTGGCAACCTCTCATCTTTTGACTGTTTTGCCTTTTCCAGAATGAGATAGTTGGAGTAGCACAGTATGCAGCCCCAGTAGTATTTATGACCTAGTCTCAGAGTCACATCCCATTATCTCTGCCTTATTCTAGTTGTTAGGAGAAATTCCAGCCCACATTCAAGGGGAGGGTAATTAAGCTTCAGCACTAAAGGGGGTGGGAGTTTCTCAAAGAATTTGTGAACATATTTTAAACAACCATAGTTAAGAAGTTGACTGGAAGTTCCAGTGTTTATTGAGCAGCTACTATATGCTGGGCACTATGCTTAGTGTTTCACATGCAGTATTCACTTAACTCTTACACTAAGGCCATGAGGCTTTTGTCATATTTGTCATCTCCATTTTACAGATGAGGGAACTGTGGCTCCCCCAGGTCACATACTTCATAAGTGGCAGAGCCAGAATGCTAACTCAGATCAGCCTGAAACCGAACCAAAGCCCAAGTCTTGAAATAGTATTATGCTGCTTCTTTTAGTCTAGGGGGACATCTTTGTCTCAGGTTTAGATGCAGGGGACAGACCCTGACCAAAACTGTCAGAAGATGCCAGTGGGGGATGTGCCAGATATCTCCCAGCTGCCTATCCAAAGACATTCTTCATCCTTCATGGTATGAGTTTCCTATTGCTGCTGTAACAAATCACCACAAACTTAGTGGCTTGAAAGAACACAGGTTTATTATTTTAATGCTCTGCTGCTCAGAAGTCCAACACAGGTCTCACTGGGCTGTCATTAAGGTGTCAGTAGGGCTGTATTTTTTCTGGAGGCTCTAGGGGAGAATCCCTTTCTTTGCTTTTTCCAGCTTCTAGAGACCACTGGTATTGTTTGGCTCGTGGCCAGCAACGTCACATCTCTCAGACCATTATTGCTTAGTTCCGTCTCCCTCTGGTTCTCTTCTGCCTCCCTCTTCCACTTTTAAGGACCCTGTGACTGTATTGGGCCAATCCAGATAATTGAGAATAATTTCTCTATCTTAAGATCAGCTGATCTGATCAATCTTAATTCATCTGCAAACTTCATTTACATGTATTCACAGGTTTCTGGGGTTAGGGAGAGGACATCTTTGGAGTGGGGGGCATTATTCTGCCTATCCTGTTCTTTTTCCGGGAAGGTGATATCTAAGGACTACACCTGTATTAGTATGTTTCTGTTGCTTCTGACAGAATACCTGAAACTGGGTAATTTACAAAGAAATGAAATTTGTTTCTTATGGTTTTGGAGGCTGGGAAGCCTATGGTCCAGGGAATACATCTGGTGAGGGCCTTCTACAGCAACTGTATTAGTCCATTTTTGTTGCTTTGCAAAATACTTTGAACTGGGCAACGTATAAAGAAAAATGACATTTATTGCTTACAAAGTTTCTGAGACTGGGAAGTCCAAAGTCCATCTGGTGGTACATTGGAAGATGGTGGAAGCAGAAAGAGCAGAGAGAGAGAAAGACAGACTCTCTCCTCTTCTTTTAAAGTCCTCAGAACCAGGCCTCTGACCACCATTTTTAATCCATTCACTACTGCATGGTCCTACAACCCAATCGCCTCTTCAAGGCTCCACCTTTCAATTACCATAATATGGTTTCCCACCCTCTTAACACTGCTACAGTGGGGATTAAGTTCCCAATACATGAACTATTGGGGGATATATTTGACCCATAGCAACAACCATGGGCTGCTTTATCCTTTGATTTTTGGTTGAGTTCTGCTTAGAGGGAGCTTTGCCAGGAGATTGGAGGGAAGGTGTAGAGTGGGATCAAGGTGTTTATTGTCCTGGTGCCCTCACTGAGCGGTAGAGGGTGTCCTTCAAGTACAGACCACTGCTCCCCATCATTAAGCAGCCTCCTTTCCTTCTGGGAGCCAATAACTTTCCCTCCTCCTTAACCATTTTGGCTCAGGGAAAATAACAACGCTGCTGCTGCTAATTCCAAGTTTTTGCACATCCTGTGTGTGGCTTTCCTATACTCTGCCTACACCTTTGAAAACAGTACTTCTGTAAGTAAAATCTCTTTAAGCAATCCTAGTTTGAGTATGCCATCTGTTTCTTATTGAGACCTTGGCTGATACAGTGATTAAGGGTATTGATATCTGAAGTAAGAAAAAAACCAAAAAGGTGTGTCTTAAATTAGGGCAAGCTGAATAGTTTTAAAGCATGATATTTATCCCCTTGACAGAGATGTTAATGTGAATCCAGAATCCTGGGGCATCACGTCATTTTCCTAAGCCAAGTTAAATTTCCATGCAGAGCGAGGCATTTTGACTTCTTAATCAAGAACTTCCTGAGAACTTCTTGCCTCGAGTCTCTCCTGGTGTCTGCCTCACAAAAGGTGAGGAGTTCTGGAATATTGCCTTCCCTGTCCCCCAGGTGTGGTGAGTTAATGCCCTTGTCTTAGAAGACCTGATTCAAATTAAAAACAAAAAATAAAAACAAAAACAAAACTTTTAAAAATTCTAACAATTCCACACGTGAGCTAATGAGCTACTTATGGATAGAGGTTTCAAAACATTGGCATTCCTCAAGTAAACAGCATCTGCCTTTGATTAAGGTGTGAACATTTCAAAAGGTGTAAAAAGATGGGTAATATCTTCAGGTGGTTTGCTTTTTTTTTATTATAAGGAAGTATTATTAAATATCCTTCTGTGCATTTTCCTGTGAGAACCATGAAAACTGAATAACACATACCAAGACTCTCCCTTGGCATGAGTCATGAACTCTGAGTTATCTTTCACTTCTGGGGTGGAGCCTGGTCCACTGTCCACAGAACTAGGATTTTGTCAGTTTTTAAAATTGTTCCTGCATGTTTTGTGTATTGTTCATGTTTTAGCTTTGGAATGACTGTTCCCTCTGTGTACACCTAGAAAGAGTTTGTAAAATTTTAAGCTGCTTGTCTCTATGCTATATCCATGGTTCTAACTGTTCACTGCACATAGAATACCGGGGAGAGCTTTAAAAATTAGACATGATGTCCAGGCTCTTGTCCCAGAGATTCTGATTTAATTGGTCTGGGATGAGGCTTCTAATAGGCAGAATGAGGTTCTTGCCCTCCGAGATTCCAGTGAAGGGAGTGGAAAAAAGAAGATACTTATCAAGGAAATATGAGTGAACAAGAGAAATACAGACGGTGATATGTAGTATGAGTACAATAATGCATGATGTGTCAGAGGCTTCCTTAGGTGGAGGGTGTGGCTGTAGAGTTTAATTTGCTACTGTACGTGGGGTAGTCTGTGGAAGTTTCTTAGAAGAGATGACATTTTAGCTAAGACACGAAGGATGAAAATAAGGCATGAAAAGACCCAGGGAAAGACCATTCCAGGGAAAGAGAAGAGCCAGTGCAAAGGTCCTGAGGTAGAAAGAAGATCGATTTGTTGGGGAACAGAAAAGGGCTCTGTCTGTGTAGCTTTGGTACAGTGAGTAGGAAAGGAGTCACATGAAGAGGTGGAGAGGGGACATGGCGTGCAGAGGACAAGGACTTTGAGTACTTTCCTAAGCACCAAGGGAAGCCACTGGGTGGTTTTAAGCAAGGAAGAGACATTTTCTGATTTATGTGTTAAAATGATCACTATGCATCAAATGCATTAGAGAGGAGCATGTCCAAAGCAGACACAGGGAAACCAGTTATGAGGCTCTTAAGGTAACTGGTGATGGTGATGGTGGCTAGTCTCAGAAAAGTGGTGATAGGGATGGATGTAATTTTGTGATGACACTGACAGATGGGGGATGAGGGAAAGGGAAGAAGCAGGGATAGCTCCACCAAATGGGTGGATAGTAGTGATTCACTCAGGAGTAGAAGACTAGCAGGAGAAATAATTTGCAGGACGTGGCAAGACTCAAGAGCTCCATTTTGGACAAATTTGAGATGCTTATCGAATTTTCACGTGTAGATTCAAGAACAGAGTTGCCTATTCAAGTCTAGAGCTCTGTTGAGAAGTCAGATCTAAAGATAAGATTCTGGGGGCTATCCACATTCATCATATTAAAAGTTAGCTTATTGAACAAGTTTTTAAGGAGATAGGATGTAGCTCAAGGAAAGTTGATGTCCAAGAAATATCCAGGATTTGAAGAAAGATTGTCCCAAGGTGAGGGAGACTTTGGATGAGCTTGAAACCCATCTTGGCTTGGGTTCCCAGACCTTAGACTCAAGGTAAGTTTTGCAGTGATTTTAATGATAATTAGTATATAAACTTTCAGTAAACATAATTTCCAAGACATGGAGCGTCTGGCCAAAGTCAAATGTAATTTGAAATGACATCGGTTTTATCTAGATGTCTCTCTCAGAGGAACACCTTGTGAGGAAACAGATATCACATTGGATGATTGTGAAGGGTGGGAGAAAAAAGCTTGCTGGTTCTTTGGCCAGATGTCTAAGTATATGGTAAAGGAGTTAATGGGTGTTGAATAAAGACACGTGCAGTGTTGGAGTCCTTTCAGCCAAGCCAGGCAAGGTTGCTGAGAGAGGACACCTGCTGCTGGAAATGGAGCTGAAGATATGTTCTTGGGCTCAAGGAAGAAACACAGAGAATATATTGACATATGGAATGACTACACGGTTAAAGAGACTTGAGGGGCAGGGGAAACTTGACTACAAAACCAATTAAACCAGTGCCTGACATTCTGATGTTCTTTATAAACAAGTGATAATGTCAGTGTGTGCATGCGTGTGCATGTGCATGTCCCTGTGGCAGCCCACTTGTTTTAACCAATCCCATACCAATATTCAGAATTAGATTGTCCAACTCCCTCCTCCCCAAGTCTGTTTCATGAGCACACTACCATGCATGAGGAGGTGATCTGGCTTTTAGATAGACCCTTTCTCTGTGATTGTTCTTGGCAGATGATGAAAGATGAGATTTCTCTGAAAAGCTCATCCCTTTGAATTGTGTTCCTGAGGAAAGAGGCCAGATACCACATGACCAAAGCGTTAGAAAACTCCAGGATTTTTGGTGATGAGCATGCAAAGCCTGGCTGTCTTCCATCTGCAACAAGGGCAGACCAGCAGGGAACAGACAGACATGAAGAGAAAAGGAAGTTAGGGCTAAGGGGTGGCTTCCTCACGTTATTTAATCAGGTTATTTAATCCCTAAGTGGAATGGTTTAGGGTGAGTGAGATCACCCTACCTGAGCCTTGTGAGAGTAGCGGGACACTGATTTCACTGCAGTGACAATTGCCGCAGCAATGTTTCATGTATTGTATGTTTGCTATGTTCAGACTTTGTTTGAATGTTCTGCATTCACTGAGTTGTTTAACTCAACAACCACCTCAAAAAGGGGGGTTCTATTGTGGTGCCTATTTTATGCAGAAAAATGTAAATGTCTAGAGAGATAAGGTGATTTTCTTAGGGTTTCACAGCCAGTAAAAATCAGAGTCTGGGATGGCAACTCAGTCAGTTCTACTTCAGAGGCCTATACTGCTACATGATAGAGGAAATGCTCACCTAATAAAGAGAGAGAAGGAAATGCCACAGAGAAGCAAAGGATTTAAAAATAATCTTAATTTAAAATAAATACTCATATAGCCATTTATGTTAAGGTTAATATGTATCCAGATTTTTACCATAAAATTGCCATGTCTGATTTGATTTAATCTTTGTAACAGCTCCATGGGATACATGGGATAAGTATTATTATCTTCATTTTACTGAATACTGTTTAAGAGCATGAGTAGTAGAGATAGACCAGAATTCACGTCTCAGCTCAGCCAAGTTCAGCTGCCTGACCTTGACCAATGAGATTTGAATTCTGATCTCCATCTCTGTTACTCAGGCACTTAAACAATATTCAGTACTACTTAAGTGTAAATGGAGAGGTCCTTATTTTTTTTTCCCGAACCCAATGGGATGTGTGGTATGAGCTTTCTGTGCTTTTTGAAGTTCACTGATCTTTGGAAAACAGCAATATATGTATAAAGTCTAACTTATAGTAGTATTTTCTTCTAGATATCTCAGGTTTCTTTCTAATGATCTATACCTCTGAATTATCTATAGTCTTGGATGCTTATTTTGCTGTAGGAGTCATTCATAATGGCTGGATACCAACAGTAATCTACCAAATTGTGATTTCTTCTATTCTGCCACTGAAACTTCATTGTTTAATGTTCCTAGAAATAATACCTGACACACATTTCTGGATTAAAGTACGTGCCTTTTCAAATGGTGCACCCTGGTAAGATTATTATTAATAAAGGTAGCATTAAAATACCACAAATGACTCTGAAACCTTGCTTGGGCTTCATAAATTCCCTGCTGAAAATTGTACTTGCAGTAAACCCTTAAAATTCAGCTCACTTTTAATATACTGTGACCTTCAGTGGCCCTTGTCATTCATTACATGCCAGTGACCTTTCCAAAGTTAAGAAGAGTGGTTGCAACAGCTTTTGGGTATTAATCCCTGTAAGAGGTAGATATGGTTTTCATTCATTCCTGCTGATAATTAATTCATGTGCTTTAAAGGCATTGCATTATTCCTTTTGTGGCAGTCTGTGATGGTTTCATAAGGGCATGGAATATAAGTGGTTATCTTGGCTAAGGTGAGTTTCTATCATTTTTAGATACTGGACTCTACAGTATGACTTAGACTGGGGCTAGACACAGAAGGAACAACATCAGGCTGTTGGATTCTAGGTCATCATTTTGATCATCAGTAGAAAAACGAGAATACAGAACCACCTTATAGCCATCACCTGCATTTAATAATTATCAAGATATGGCTAATCTTGTTTTATCTATGCCCTCACCACTCTCTCCTAGTCTCAGGCTACTTTGAAGCAGATTCAGGTGTCCTATCATTGTTTCCATAAATATTTCAGCTTGCATCACTAAACAATAAGAAATCTTTTTCTGACATACTCATAATGGCTACTAAAATTAACAGTGATCCCTTACTATCATCAATTATTAAATCATTAACTATCCAATTTTCTTATGTGTCCTATTTTTCTTGTGTCCAGCTTTTAAAATAGGCTTTATCTTTTAGAGCAGGTTTAGGTTCACAACAAAATTGAGCAGAAGGTACAGAGATTTCCCAGGTACCCCCTGCCCCACACATGTGCAGTCTGCTTTGTGATTAACATCCCCCATCCTACAGTGGTACATTTGCTACAACCAAATTTTTGATAGTTTATTTGAAACAGAATTCGAATAAGGCCACACATTTTGATTGGCTGATACATCTTTGAAAGGCCCTTTTGCTCTGTTTTAAGCTTCTTTTAATCAGTCTACCTTCGAGATTTCTGTTTGTTTGTTTACATTTTTCTTTGTGGTTATTGGCGTTGTTGAAGAAAACGGATTGTTTGTCCTTTGATATTTCCCTCAGCCTGGTGTTTACTAACTGCATCCCTGCAATGTAGTTTCACATGTTCCTTTGTCCTTTGTATTGCTTTTAAATTGGTAGTTGGTTCTAGAGTCTTCATCAGGTACTAGTTTAATTTCTTTAATAGTCTGTTCTTCCCAGAAGAGGAACATCATATAAAGTTGTCTCTCTTTTTGTGATACTATAATCATGGATGCTCAATGTCTAGATCAATTAATTCTTCAGGGGCTGCAAAATGGCAATATTGTAATTTTATCCTTCCTTTTTCATGGATTTACTGAAATAACTTCTTAAAAAGAAATCTACTATTAGGGTATTTGGGGTACAACTTGTATAGGAAATACAGGAAAAGGGTTTGATCTTCCCTTCGTGATTTCAAACTCATGTGTTAGTTTGTTTGCGTACTTTAATGGCAACCATGTATGTTATAGTATTATTATAAACTCAAAGATTGATGTTATTATCTGTACTGATGCTCGATCACTCAATCTGTGGCTAATAGGAGCCTCTTCGAGTTGCCTCATGAGCCCTTTTGACATCACCCTTCTTGCCTTTGATAGTTTTTTGATATTTGGTATAAGATACTCTAGGTTACTCTTGTACATATCCTACCCAAGACCTGGAATAATTCATTTCTCCAAGGAGTTCTAGTTCCTAACAGTATTTTAGGATCTTAACCTGGGTATGAGAGGTGTCCTATGAGTCTTGAATGAATCTCACCATCTTTTCCCCAAACAACCATCTGCTCCTCTTCATATTGATCAACAGCCTCTCCATCCATCCAGGTCCTCAGGCAAGAGACTTCAGAGTTATCTTTTATTCATCTTTCTCCCTTACAACCTATGCTCTCCTTTCTTTTCCCAGTTCTGCTGCTAGGGTCAGACCTCTGCATTCTCTCACTTGGGACTCCTAACAAATTACTTGATCTCTGGTCTTTCTCTTGTCTACTTCAGTCCCCATAATGGCATACAAGTCTATTTTATAAAAAACAAAACAGAGCAGGAAAGCAAATCAAAACCCAAACTACTTGTGCCATGCTCTTGCTCAAAAACCTTCTATGACTCCCTGCTGCCCATAGAATAACTCCACACTCTAGTATGGAATTAAAGCTAATCCAGTTCTTGATGTTCCTCTATTTCCAATCCCATAACCTGCCACTTCCTTCCATTTCATTCACAGTAGGGACTTATCGACAGCTCTCCTTACTTCGTTCCTGCTCTTCTCATGCTTAAGGTATCTGTGTTCCCTTTCCCCCGCCTCACCCAAGTTTATGCAGAATCTATGCCGAGGCTTTCCTTGGATTCTTCTTTTCTGTGAAGTCTGCCACTGACCTCCCTGGCCAGAATTACTTGTTTCTTCTATTTTGCTCCTTTAACCTTTTGCTTACACAATCTCTATGTGCCTTTATTTCCTAATCTGTATTGTAGGGAAAATAATAATACCTACATAGTAGAGTTGTGGGGGCACTCCATGAAATTTCCCATTGAAAGTCTTTGGAAGTGGGCTTGGGCACATTGTGGATGCTTTATAAATATTAGTTGATCTTGTTGTTTTCAGCAGTAAAAATGCTTGTAGTAGTAATATTTGTTTACATTTCTATTATCATCACTACATCCCAGCAATTGTACCTGGATCTAGCTTTTCCTTTAAATTGGGAAGTTCTTCAGAGGAAGGGTTTCATCTTAGCTATTTTAATTTTTTAATTCTTAGGGTTGAATGGTGCCTTACACACACAGTAAGCCCTCAGTTATTGTTTGCAAAGTTTTATGTTATAGATGTAGCAGGAATTATACAAGGGCTCATGATGTGATTCCCGACCCCAATCTTGCGTCCTTACTGGAAACATTAAACAATGAAATGGTATCATCTGGTACCAAAAGGTGTCACAGAGCAGGGAGTGCAAGAGTTGAAAGAGCAGAAAGAGGAAAGAGTAAGACAAACCACCAGGGAGTATCTGGCCTTGAAGAATGGATTGGATAAAGAGGAGTAAGGAGGTGGCTGTCAGAGAGGAAAAGTAAAGACATAAAAACAGAGGTGAGAGGAGGCTGTCACCGCAGTGGCTGAATTAAACAAATAAAGGAAATCATTGAGTCAAATAAAGAAAACTTCCATGCAAATAAACACTGTTTCGGGAAACAAGAATACTAATCACAGTTTTATCTTTTGAGGGAAAATAATATATTAAATAAATAGTCATATTCACCACTGTACCTCAAGTTAAATAGTAAAACATTATTCTGCCCCTAATCTTTCCTTCCATATGTAAGAGGTCTTCAGGTCTCAGATGGTGTTTTCCAGTGTCTTAGTCTGTGTCCTGCTTGTACATTCTAAATGACACCCTTCAGAGGTGGCCATAATTGAGGAAACTGGCAGTTTCAGGCAGTGGAGCAAGCTGAGGTTTCAAGATAACACATTCTTTTTTTGTTTTTTTATTTTAGTTTATACTGATCTGCTTGTTAGGAAACACAATATAAAATGTTTGGAGGGGCCAGGGAAGAATTATAATAATTATACTATATATATATATACTTCAATATAGATAATATATGAATAATATTATAATTCTGTAATTATAATAATGGCTGTTGGGTTTTGAGCTCTTATTATTTGCCAAGCATTGGTATAAACATAGCTCTTTGAATCCTGCAAGACCACCAGTGTCAGATTCCCTGTCTTTCCCATTTAACAAACTCTGGCTTTGAGAGTCAAAGCAGCATGTTCCAGGTCAGATGAGGTCTAGAAGGGATCTGTCTCCTGAATGATAGATGCTGTGTTGATGTCTTGACCATGCTTTATATTGGATCTATGGAAGTACAAACCAGAGAAAAGAATCATGATTTGGTGGTTGCTGCTGTTTGTTTCAAACAAATCACTATGACAAAACTTTCTATTCAAATCTTGTGTTTCTGCCTGCTGTTGACGTTTACTGTGTTTCTGCACCTGAAACATACAGATTTGCGTGCGTCTTGACATAAGATTCATCAGTAGACATTATGCCATATTGGCTACTATTTTAAGCTTTTGATTTCTAATAAGTATCTACAAATGAGGAACACAGAATCTTGCGTTACACAAGTCTGTTCTTTTGCAGGCAACTTTATGTGAGGGTGTGATCTTTTCTAGGATACAAAATTTATCTTGTAAATGTTTTAGTGTATTTCAGAATGAGCTAAGGCTTTCCGCTACTCAACAAAGTCTTTAAGAAACATGTATTGTTATCTTTCTCATTAAATAAGCAATCTGTTTATTTTACTTTCAGAGCATTTGTGCTCGGTGACTATGACATGGTAGGTTCTGAGTAGACAGAAGTGAACAAGATACCTCCCTGCTCTCATGGAAGTTTGCAGTCTGGGAAGGGAAAAAAATTGTTTTCTTAAGAAAAGTGAAATGATTGTGATAAGGGAAGGTGAAGGCTCCAGGAAAAGGGATCAGCCCGAAAAATGCATGTCATTTTACTTTATTGTAGAACACTTGGAAAACAAAGATAAGTACATAAAATAAAAATCACTCAGAGTCCCACAACCACAGTCACTCTTGATGTTTTGCTTGATGCTTGATTTTACTAATCCCCCATTGGTTCACATTTAGGTTTTTTTCTTTCCTAATACATAAAATATCTCCTAATTTTGGAAGTGTTCCTTTTGTCTACTTTGTGACAGAACTTATTTGATTTCTTTGCACTCAATGTACGTTCTGGGGGCCAAGTGGGTAGTTTGGGTTGTGCTAGCCAAAGCTAAGTCATGTCAGTATAAGCTGCCAGGAAAGATCTGTCCGTGCCCACATCTTCTTTGTATGTCTGCTCCCCAAGGTACCTGTCTCTCCTAACTGTCTGCATATTTTGGATAATAAATATGTGGGGTATAGGGATAGGGCAAGGAAATATGAGATTCACCTACCAAGGATTTCGTGCTCAAAGTTAAGTGTTGGAAGCGGGTAAGCAAAAGAGTCTAATGAGTTTGAAAGAAATGGTGTGTAGGGTAGGATCTTGTTCCTTCCTCTCCCCCTATATCTTCTCTCTTTCCTCTCCTCTCCTTTCCGCTCCCTCTTTTCCTTCTCTCTGCTCTCTCCTCCTCCTCCTCCTCTTTTCTCTCCCCACCTTGTTCTATCTCATCTCTCCCTCTCTCTGTCTCTCCTTCTATCTCCTCTCCTTGTCCCCCTTCTCTTTCTCTCCTTCTCCTGTTCGTGTTTGGATGTGACCTCATCTCCACTGATGTCACATTAAGATATCTCAAGAAAAGGAAAATAAAAATCTTGTAACTTATTTGTGCTTGGAATTGTCCGGACCCGTCCTTTTTGGTTTTTCTCCCCTTACTCCCCAACTCTGGTGGGTCTGTAGCTATCACCAGTAGAGAAGGCTGGTACGGCCGCTGACCAAATCAAGGAAAGTGGCTCCTTAGAGCCTAAGTTTACAGTTCTTAGTTGTGATAAGCATGATGAAAATCTAAATAAAATTGTCTATGAGAGGTACATTATGAAATCGAATCTCCCATTATCCTATTGACTGTTAATATGGATCGCCAGTGGTAAATATTTGAGACAGTGGCTGACTGAACATCTAATGAAGAATTAGACTTTTTTTAGATGCTGAAAGTGAGCTGCTTGAAGAAAGAATAAAGACCAAGGGCAGATTAATAACCAAAGTACTGACATGGCAATTGGTTAAACTCACAGTTTACGATACCTTTCCTCTAGAGTGAGAAGTAATTTTGTATTTGTAAATGCCCTGGTGACGAGTCCTTTTTTTTCCCCTGAAGAAAGAGATCTATGTGTAACTGAATTTTCCCAGAGAACACAGGAGGGGAAAAAAAGCACAATCAATCAAGTAAGTTTTTTATGATCCCTATAAGCAAAAACACACTTCAGTTATGATGGATGGTGTTAGAGAGCAAATTAGATTGCATGAAGGCTGAGTACTAATGTTGATATTTACAGTGCTTAAATATATTGTCTGCCTTCTCTAAATGCAGCTCATTCATTGGTTTTATGTTATGAGAGAAATATCAGAATAATGAGCTGGGTTTTTTTTTCTCCTGTCTTCATAGTTTAATATCATGCAACTGTTTATTAATAAGCTCCAAACCCCAAAGGATTTTTCTAATCCTATTCTAATATCAGACTAAATTTAATAAGATTCATTCTTCTCCCTACCGCATACGCCTTATTCATTCATTTATTCAACTAATATTTATTGAGGGCCTCCTATAGTGACAGGACTGGGTTAGGCTTTGGGAATACAATGTTGAAATAAGACAGGCTTGGTCTCAGCCTGCAAATGGGGACAGACCAAAAGGGAAAGAAAAAAAAAAAAGAACCAAAGCATTGAGCCAAGAATGTGATCAGGAATTTAATGGCGTATGTTGTTTCTCTAATTTAATGACTTCAAGATTTCAAGAGAGATCAGAATTTAGGAGATACACACACACACACACACACACACACACACACACACACACACACACACACACACACACACACGCATATGTATATTTTTTAATTGGCATCACTGGAGTGCAAGGATTATCTCCTGGGATTGTGGAGGGGAAATGTCGTATAATTTTCTCATTTTGCCAAACCCCCTTGGCACTGTTGAAATTTCACGATTGCTATGTCCTCTGAGGCTTGCTATGTTCCTCTGAGGCAAACACAACTTTGTTAAGGTTACCAGAAGTAGGCAACGGCTCGATTGAATTCCAGATACAGGACAAGATGTCTTGCTGATGGTGAGGTCAAAGATGAGGGAAAATCTTCAGAGAGAAAGAAAGCCGGAAGGCTTCACTTCAGACAAAGGCCTGACCCAGGTTTTTCACACTTGAAAGGATGACAGATTTCAAAGAGGGCAGTGCCAAAGGACTGAAGGCAGACGTACAGGAAGGCTTGTGAAAAGGGATTTTCTTTGAAGTGGAGTTTTTGAGGGCTTGATGGGGTTGGGGGTGGAATGAAGAAATTCCAAGTCACTTGCTTTTTAATCACAGAAATTCTCATTAAAATTATTTTCTATCAGAAATAGGAGCATCAAATGGTTTTTATTAGTCCCTGCTCCCTTCCTTCCTTCCTTCCCTCCCTCCATCCATCCTTTCTCTCCTCTCTCTCCTTCTCAGATCTGAATATGTTAAAGATCCAGCCTTTGCCAACTACTTCTACCAGCTTAGAATTGTATCTTAGAACATGCTGTTGTTTATGCTGGTTTAGATCTTTAAAGATCCATCTTTATTAAAAGTTATGATGTTCTTAGTGACACCAAGGCAGAAATGTTCAGAAAACATTGAGATCAGTCTTGTACGTCTGTCTTTCCATCCATCCATCCATCCCCCACCCATTCATCCACTTATCCATCATCTTTATATTAAAGGCAGCAGCACTGTTTTGCATAATTGCTCCACCTCCACATTCTTATCAGTAAACAAGTCTTTTAGACTCAATAGCTGGGGAACTAAGACAAATAATGACTGTGAAGAAATGCCACCTCTTTGCAAAAGCAAATGCTACTACATGTATGACTATGATTATCCTGCTTTCTCTTTTCATAGTCTTCCTAGAAAAATCACCATTTGCATATACAGGGTCAGGATGTGGCAGAAGAGAAGGTAAAAGAGGTGAGTGAATCATCTGGACTTAGAGAGAAGGTTTTAATTTTACCTTGAACTCAAGATGTCTGTTGAAAATCAAGATGGCTATCAAGGAGGATTTAAAACAAAAAGTGAGCAATTCTGATTTCTTCACTAAGTAATAGTAGTTATAAAAATGAATTAAATCTTGAATTATCTCTTGTCCGGGCGACTAGGATAATGACTTAGAGAGAAGACCTTATCAAAGTCTCTTTCATATTATTTAATTCACTCTAATATTCTCTCAACTCTTCACTTTTCTATGTTGTATTTTTAAGTGAAAGGGAGTATTTTAAAAGAGAAATATTCAAAACCCATTTTTGCTCGTGGGGAGGAGAGTATGTGTTCAAATGGGTTCTCTGTGTAAATAGATATACTTTTCACACATGAGGTTGATCAAACTGAGCATCTCTCAGCTTTATGCATTATGTTTCTTCTTTCTTCTTCTCTACTTTGTTTTACTTTTAGAAGCCTCGGCCATCTGTTTATCTATTTCAGCCAAATTCACCATTCAGATAATGTACATTTCACAACTTAAGCCCACTTAGAGATCACTTTCACCACTTAAAGAGCATTTAGACATGATTCCAGGAATAGAAAATGTATCCTGGACCCATAATGACTTGATGAAAGAATAAAGGATCATTTGTTATGCAGCAAGTATAAAATTATAACAACTTTCCCCTATGTTTACGGATGAAGGACGTTCTGGCTCAGGAAGAGGGGTGGCTTCTCCAAATCGCTGACATAAATGATTGGATGCTGGGCTCTCCCACTCTATTTGTTGTCTTGGAAACAAATATAGGACACAATGTTTAAAAAAATAGATCATTGGCACCATTTGGACCTAAAATTAGTATTAAAGTTTTTTTAGATATAACAATGTAAAAAAGAATGGAAAAACATCTTGCTTACTAATTGGGAGGAATAAGCTTTATTGCTACAATGTTCTGAATTTTGGCTCTCAAATTCTCTTCTTAGCCACAATTTGGCTAAAAGGATTTGTACCACTTGTTTATCTGTAAAATGGTGATGATCATGGCAGATACTTTGTAATACTGAAGTGAGATTTAAATGAGTTAATAGATGTAAAACACTTAGGACAATGGCTGGCACATAGTAAATGTTCTGTAAGTGTCAGCCATTATTTTTGGTTATTATTATACTGTTGGTGAAATTCCCTGCAATAACCTTATAAGACCTGCTCTCCTTTTAATATTTTAGCTTGACCTTTCGCAAAGTGTCTCTTCAGATTCAGCCTCTAAGTTAGCAGTTCAGCATATGTGGATGTTTGCTTCCTGTTTTGCTCATGGCGTTGGAGAGAGAAACTTGCACATGGTTGTGTTACTAGGCAATACAAAATGAGCATCAGTGTCAGTGATCATTTGGCTGCAAGTTACTTAAACCCACTCTTATTATCTTAACACAGGAGAATATCTTGGAAAGATTCAGAGCTATTTCCAAGAACTCAAGGGCTCAGTCATAGAAACCAAGGGGAGAAAGTTCAATCAATTGCTCATGAAGAACTGAAACCAAGAAGAGAAAATTTGTAGGATTTGGGGTTCCACGCTGTCTTATCAGGGCTGCCTGGAATCTCTGTCTGCTTCTCTGGGCTGTTACTGTCAACTTCTCTCTATCTGTAGATTTTTTTCCCTTGCATGTGGCAGATGGACGAGCATGGCTAACCTGAACCTTCCCCAGCCCTGCCCATCAGGCTGATTATGATCAGTGTATTCATGTACAGTTACTAAAAAGAGATCCTGGTTTCCAGAAGGGGTGACTCTTTCCAGAAGTCACCCCTCCTCCAAGCCACTGGATCAGAAGAGAGGGTCATGGTGCCTACTTCACTTGCAGAAATAGGGAGGGGTTCTAGGAGAAGGGTAGAGACTCACCATTAGCAATTGACTGATCAGTTAAGAAACTGGTATACCAAGTTACCAAACTTATTTGCCCAAATATTTACACTTTAGTAAGCTTATTCTTCATAACACTAGAATACAGAACTAGAGCCAATGGGTATAAATGACAAGGGGTCAGATTTTAATCCTAAAGAAAGAATTTCTGATTATATTTTAAGAAATGTCTTCTTTGAGAACAATATAGATATATAATGTATAATTTAGATAAATCTCTATGTAAAAAATATATACCAGATATACTATTGTAAATGGAAAAACAAACCTTTTCTCTCTACTCTCACACTCAACATGGCACAGAACACTTCTGTGAAAAGACATGTGTGTGTTTTTTTTCCACAGCAACAACCAATTCTCCAGCAGACACCAGCTGGGTGTACCATAATTCAATTCACTTTTGACACCGTTTACCTGGAGATAGCACCAGATTCCACAGGTTAAGGGCTCAGTCCCATAAGATTGCCCCCACTTCAGACACCAATCACAAGCCCCAAGCTGTAATTGGTGCTTCTGACCCAATGGGTTATAAATTGAGGTTCCCACCACCCCCTTCTTGGGTTTGATTAATTTGTTAGAAGGGCTCACAAAACTCGGGAAGACATTAACTTACATTCACCAGTTTATTATGAAGGATTTTACAAAGTGTACAGGTGAATAGCCAGATGGAAGAGATGCACAGGGCAAGGTATGCGGGAAGGGGCATTGAAAGCTCCATTCCTTAATCACAAGGTTGATTCCCCTGGCAACCAGCTCTCCATCCTGAGGCTATCCAGGAGCTCTCAGCTGTCAGTCATCTCATTAGCATACAAGCAAGAAGACATTCATCACTTTGGAGATTCCAAGCCTTTTAGGAACTGTGTACCAAGAATCGGGGGGAAAAGACCAAATATATATTTCTTATAAATCACAATATCACAACTAAATATCTATATCTATTTATATCTCTTTATCTCTTTACCTATCAATCCATCAAGAGATTTATTTTTAGGAATTGCCTCATGTGATTGTGGGGTCTGGCAAATCTGAAATTTGTAGGGAAGACCGGGAGGCTGGATACTCAGACAGGAGTTGGTATTGTAGTCTTGAGGCTGACATCTGTAGGCCAGCTGGCCGGAAACTCAGGCAGGATTTCTCTGTTACAGTCTTAAGGCACAATTCCTTCTTCTCCAGGAAACCCATCTTTGTTCTTAAGGCATTCAACTGGTCAGCTGAGGCCCACCTGCATTTTTGCAGATGATCTCCTTCACTTACAGTCAACTGATTACAGACGTTAATCACATATATGCAATACTTTTACAGAAACATTTAGATGGGTGTTTGGCCGCACAACTGGGCACTACAGTCTAGGCAAGTTAACACATACACTGACCATCATAGCTTTCTACACCATCTTGATGAACTTGATCAAGGCAGAGGCTGTCATGTCCACAATGTGAAATGCCTCTTTGCTAAGAGATGGAGTTTCATTTGAGTCTTCCTGGCCAGGCTTCCTTCCACACAGTGAGGGCAACATGGGAACAGGGCAATCAGTATGGGTTCATTCACACTTAATTTAGTTTTTCTAGTCTGGAGCATGTCAGGAAGAGAAATGGCAGACATATTACTTGTCCAAGGCATTATCTATCATTAGTCTGTTCTCTCTCTCTCTCTCTCTCTAACATACTTATATTTTCCACCTAATACCTTCCTCATTGATCACATATTGTGTCCTCTAATGAGCACCACCCAAACTCTGCCCTGAGTCCTCTCCACACGAGCTCACCAGACTATCTTTTACTCCAGCACCGAGCCCACTGTTTATCTTATTTTCAAGTGGTTGCGTTCATTACCATGCCATTAGCATGAGGACAGGGGCCCTGTCACCAGGGCAACCAGGAGCACAGACTGCACATTCCCTCCTTCGCTGATGTCTCATTCCCTCTTGGGTGGACTCCAACTGTGTGTTTGATTCATTCTATTTATGTGGTCACTGGGATGTAGACACGTGACAGCCTCCTTATCCTTAACTTGTCTGTCTTTATATAGCTTACTGGCCAAGATCTGCTCTCCAGAATCCACTAATTTATTACCTTTCATTTCTGTAAGTATAGCTTATATAGTATTTCCAAGCATATTGAACCACATGATTATACTTTTACAAACCCTCAAACCTCTAATAACTCTGTAATGTTTTATCTCTTTATCACATATCCTAATGCATTTTCCTTACTCTAGTACAACACATTTCCTTTGATCAATACTACTCATTAATAACGAGCTCATCATCACTGAAGGATTCCTGCTACACAATTGTCTCTTGGTCCAGGATGTGATAGAATATATTCTTGCATTATGAAAGGGGTTGGAATAGACAACCTTTACACTCTTCAAAAATCTCAAGCTTTAGGTTTATTCCATATCTACAACTTTTTCCCACATGTATAATTTTAGTTACCGTAGATCTCTATAAATGAAAGCATCTGGAGCATTCCAAATGTAGGCATGAGTGCAAAATTCCTACATGTAGTTTTCTATGTCCTTCTCCCTACCTCCACAAAATCACTTAGAATTTGTGAATAATTTCATTAAATTTGTCTTTGGTGGTGTGTTTGATGAAGTGGGACACTAAGTGGACAATCTAATAAGCGAATCTATTCCTACATTATCTTTTTACTCACATAGATTACATGAAATTTGCAGCAGGTCCTTTCTGTGTATATTTCTGAATAATATGCTCCTGAATTTTACCCTCAATCAGTCATTTCCAAACCCAATAATGTATTTGAACTACACAGACATACACTCCCACACAGAGAAAAATCTCTGGACCCAAAACATGGGGGTATATGAGTCAGCAAGTCTGGAGTAAGGCCCAGTATGTGTAAGTAAAAATAAAAATAAGGATAAAATCCTGCCCACGTGATTCTTATAGATGGCCGGTCAGATCTGGGAACCACCACTCAAGATCTATACCCCTCATGCTAGGGGACATGGTTTCAATGCTATCACATGTACTTCTCACCTTGGGCAACTTATACCCCTTGCTGGCTACCACTGTGATCACAGATCATTTCAAAGGCTCGATATGCTGTGTTCGCCCTCTCTCCTGTCTGCTTCTTCTTTAATTAATCACTTCAACATGTTCTTAACCTGCTGGAGGTTTGTCAACAGCTACAAGAACAAATCCCCATCCCTCAAATTGTCTTTCAAAAACCTGCAAACCTTCATTTTTTCCTCATCTTTGGGAACTGATATAAGAACTGGTTTTGAACTTCGCCTTTCCTCTGTTGGGCTACTAAGTTCCAGGCAGGATCTATGTATCATCTCGTGTGATGCTTGTAATAGCCCTGTGGGTGGATATCCTATTTTATAGATGAGAGAACCAAGGCTATTAGTTGAAGTGACTGACTTAAAGCCACAGTAATACTCAGGGTCTGGATTTTAGCTCAGGTCACCTCCAGAATCTAGGGCTTCTGCAGTAGGATGTGCTGACTCTTGATGTCAACAGAAGGATTCCTAGTCCACATTTCCAGAGTGTGGTAGGCATGAGATATATTTCCCACTTCTTTGCTTTAATAGTAGTATTAAGAGGTATAATTTAGATGCAGCAGTTGAGAGGGTAAATGGAAAACACCAATTAAAAAACATTCTAATTTCTAAGACTGCTGAGCCTCAGCTATTGTTGGAAATGTAGACATCAGGAGGGAAAAGGCATTTATTCAGATGCTGATAAGTTAGATACTGCCGGGAACTGGGACTACACACAATAAGATGGTTACCCAGTATGTTTTGATATTGTCAGTACACGGTTGAGGAACTGATGCCATTTTAATACACTCTTCTAAAAACATAAATAGAACATATGATTTTAGACAGCAGGAACACATTATGTCAGAATTTGGATTCTCAGGATAGCCAACCGGAAAGGGCAGGTAGGTCTCCAGAAATAGATGAGTGTTGGGCAAAAGTGGCTGTGGGTGCACTGTGCCAAGCGCTAGCCTATGCCAGGTGCTGGCCTTTGCCAGGTGCCTGCTGCGACATCAAGGATGGAAGGTGAAGTGGCCATATGGTTCTGGAGTCTCTCTGTTCCTTCCACCCTCCACTCAGAGGTGGAGACACAGACTTTTCTTTATCTGCAGGGAAGGTAATTGCTTTAGACTTAACAGGCTGAGTTTGACTGAGCATCACCCTGCATTATGAAATGAAGCATCCTCCCTGTCTCCTGGTATAGGAGATGGGGTACTGGGGAGGGGGAGAGGGTGGAGCCTGAGCTATCTATACGGCATGGTTTAAATGTCAGGCTCTGCAATTTATAAGTGATCTGAGATTCATGGGACATGCAATGGAAAAGTCATTCTCTAACCTCTCTCCTTGGTGTTACAAAGCTGAGTATGTAATAAATTTCGTGCATTGCTAAATCCATGGCGCTTCTGTAAGGAGACATTGAAAATAGAATTCTTTACATCTTTGTTTCTTACCTAGAGAGCATCCAGGCCAAAAGTGTACACACAGAAAGAAGTTAAGCTGCTTTTTTAATGCTGCTTTTTTTTTTTTTTTTTTATTCTGGGGCTCTAACTTTAAAGCCAAACACTTTTTCAAAGACAACCTGTGTCTGGTATAGCTTTGTTTTGTTAGCAGCAAGAATGAATAGAGGTTAAAAAACTGAAAATACAAGGGTATGCCTGGATAAGAATTTAGAGTTTCCTTGAAAGTAAGGTAGCAATAAATCACTAACAGCACTTGTATTTCCTGCATGATGTAGATATTACACTGCTTAATATTAGGTACAATATCCATGCTATTTTGATGAGATATATTGGGAGAGATCTATTTTCTGTTTCATCTGAGAGAAGTTTAGCTTTTCCCTGTAGCAAGAGCCTCAGCCTCCTTAGAGAAATCTTTCTCAGCAGAAGGGATTGTCTACGAAGGGTGGGCTGCTTAGGGCTAAATCCATTAAAGCCAATTGGAGGAAGGGCTGTTACTTGCTTAGGAAGGAAAATAAATAAATAAAGAGCTCATTACCTGGAGCAAAATGACTACTTCAGGATTAAGAAATTGACAGTTAATGTTTAATTATACCAGCCTGCTGAAAACATAAATACGAAGCTTTCCAGACACTTAACACAAGCATATGTGCATTTATTATTCTATCAATTGGGAAAAATTCATGATTTAAGTGACAATAATTCGAACAGTATCCACCTAACCTTTGTGTGAATAGGTCTGTTGTGTTCATTTTATGGGGAAAATAGTCTTTCTATCAATCTTGCCAAGATTTCTTCAATTTTCTTTTATTCCCACAATTTTCTTTAATTACTTGCAATCTTTCTGATTTTAGGCTGTTTACTAATTTTTTCACCATTAATAGTTTCATTAAGGAAACAATGAAATGCTCTCTGTGGATGCAAGGCTGTTGTTCTTATAGGTCTGCCTCTCCTTTGGGTCTGAGTTTGTACAGGACTGGCTTGGGACCAGCACAGCCTTGCAGGCAGCTTAGGGATTGCTGGGTTCTGCATCTTCAGTCCTGTCATATTACAGGAGGGTGGGACAGTTTCTCTTCTGCTTATATCTGTATTGTCTAGCACAAGGTCTAGTACAAAGTGGGCACTCAATGCCCATGTTTATAATGAAGGAGAGAAGGAAGGGAGGGTGAAAAGGAGAGAAGAAGGAAGGAAGGAGGGAGAAGAGGAAGGGAAGAACTATCCCACTAACTTGAAAGTGGAGGCCTGCCATTCCCAGGGAGTAGCAGCAGATTCCGTCATTCAAGAGAAAGAAACAAGGTTATCTTGGCATCTTTGTTCGTAAAGACCTTCAGAATCTTCTCTCTGGGAAATTTCAAGGTCACATAAATTCTCCTGAAACTTAGTCATTTTAGGAAGTTACAGAAAATTTCAGTGCGATGGTGAGGCTATGGTTATAATCTTATGGTAAATAATTAAGTAAAAGGAGATCTGCTTTCACAATTCAAATTCAATGGAAGTTTTGGGTTTTTAAAAAAAATCCTATGGGATTGTTTTAGCAAACTTTCCTTTTTGATAAAAAAAAAAGAATATGATTTGACTAGTGATAATATAAGAACTTGGCATATCTAAACTTTTCAGAAAAAAATCTGTTATACAAAAGGGAGCCATTATTACTGGTGGGATTTTGAGTAAATATTCTATTTCTAGTGTCCTAAAGTATCCAAATCAATCAGAAAAACAATTTCAAGTAAGACATAGGATGGGAGTTAAAAATTAGGGTTGTTATTAGCACTTAGCATTGAAGAATGCTAACCAACTGAGCTAACCAGCCAGATCCTCATTGTGGTTTTAATTTGCATTTCCCCAATGATTAGTGATCTGTATTGCACACTTAAAAATCTGTTGAGAGTATATCTCATGATAAGCGTTCTTCCCCGCCGCCTGCCCCACCACCCTCCCCACGCAAAACAAAAGGGCACAGGAAAACTTTAGGAGGAGAGGGAAATCTCCATTACCTTGATGGTGGTAATGAGGGTTTATGCATATGTCCAAACTCATCAAGTCGTATACATTAAATATGTACAGTTTTTTAATATCAATTATCCTCAATAAATGTTAAAAAACGTATGAACATTCTCATGTGAAAGTCTACTGTATTTATGGAGGCTTCTTAGGCGCATTTTGTGATTGGTCATAGTGAGTTGGAAGAGGCACCTACCTTCTTTCTTTACCAGAATTCTTAATTCTCAGAATTAGCAACAAATCCTAAAATGTAAGGGAGGGTTGGCCAAAAGTTGATAACTGAGCCCTCTTCCATTGATAGCATCTACTCAATTATGAGGCTAAGATGAACTACTCATAACATGTATATATTTAGAAAAATAGACGCTGAGGAACAGGTAGAATATCTGGGATTGGTCATGGGCCCTGTAGACATTGTAGGAACTATCACCCCTCCTCTTTGGACTAGTGGAGTCTAATGTAGCAAGTCATTTCATGTAGCATTAAGGTAGCAACCGAAAACCCAGGAAATCAGTTACTACTATTATTGTTGTTTTCTTTTCAAGTGTGTGCTAATAGAAAAAAGAAAAATTAATACTGAGTTCAGCTGCTTAGCCCCAAACGTGTATATTATATTGAATTTTCTGAAGCATGTACTTCCTGCTTCATGAAACAAACAGTTCTTCCATGTTTTCTTTGAAATATAATACACTTCAGTTTTGGAATGAACATGATTACAAATTTGAAGGCCACAAACATGTTAAAGGTTTTTATACCTGAAAAACAAAAATTTGGAATGTGTAAGCTTCCCAGATTCCTATTTTATTATAAACATATAAATGTTTCTGTCTTTCGTATTAGTTGTTCCTTTGAGCTAATTCATTGTAAATTGCTGAAGTGTTTTAAAGTAGAACCGTAAAAGGTACACTAGTTTTTTTATTTGTCAGGGCTATTTCAATCTTAAGTGATAGAAACTCAATTCAGTAAGGTTAAATAAAAGAGAACTTGGTGGTGGGAATGGGGCTGTCACATTATGGGGAACCAGCTTCAGACACAGCTGGATCCAGGAGCTCAGTTAATGTAGTCAGGGCTGTCTCTTCCTCTCCTTCTCTCTCTCCCTCTCTTCATTTCTTGCAACAGTTGCACAGACTTTCTGTATGCAGTAAGCATGTTTAGCCATGATTTAGCAACCCTGCCTGCAAATATTTTGCTCCCCCATCTCTGCAGGGTTCTAAAGGATGGGAAATGGACTGGCTTCAGCCATCTCTGAACAAATCACAGTAGAATCTGGTTGGTTGGTTCTGCATCAAGCACTAATTCCTGCTAGAGCATGGTGGTCCTATTCAAGAAAAAAATTATTTATGACACTTGCTAAAGGCAAGAAGGAAGACTTTATTCAAGGGAGGACTATCATGATAGATATAGGCACCACTTCAATGGGGTCTTGCAGTGGGGGAGAGAGATTGGACTCAACTCTGAATACAATAAGGAAAAGTGGGAATTTATAGCCAAGGAGCAGAGTGGGGTCAGTGGATGGAAGGTGTCTAAGAGGAAACCTTAGGGGTAAGGGAGGATACTAGCCAAACTGACCTAATAGGATTCTTGCTGAAATTGGGCAATGCAGAAAACACAAAGCCCAAAGTCAGGCCGAGTTGGGAAGAGAATTCAGAAGAGTCTGATTAGAGTTAGGTTAAGGAGAGAATCTTTGTCAGTCTCTCTGCCATCCCTGGACCAGAGGGGTCTCTGTTACCAGAGAAGCTGAAAGAGAAGCTGGATAGGTAATAACATCCTTGCATCCAAAATTCCCATTTATCAGACATAGAGAATGAGATTTGAGGGAGTGATGTGAGTTGAACAGGGTCACTCAGATAATAAGCACTGAGATGAAGTTAATTAAAAGGCTGAAATTAAGATGAGTACTTCCCAATGTCAATACAGATGCATATGCTTTGATTAGCTTTGAGAAATAAGATAACCACATTTTTATCTCATTGTCTGAGGACGTACAGAGTAGATAGAAAAATATTAATTTACTCATTTATTTAACATATATTTACTGAGTATTCTGTATGAGCTAAGTGCTATCCTAGACACTACACATACAGCAGAAAACAAAACAGACCAGGATCCTTGTCTTCATGGGTGTTATATATGTGTTCACCATAAGAATAATTTACTGCTTTAGAAAATATAATGTGTATCTTCAAGTAATTGAATATACTTTGTTATTTCTGAAGTAGGAAAAGTATATAATAAGATGTGTACCATAGAACAAAGATATAATTCTGGTTACACACACACATGCACTTATTTAGGACATAAATCAAGTCTTTGTGATTTCAATACAGTGTATTCAACATGGAGTTGAATAATCTGGTCTTATCTTGAAGTGATTCCTCTCTCCTTAAAATGATTAAATTATAGTCCCATTAGGAATTTGGGGAACTTCTAATCTGTCCTCCTGAGTCATGGACAAGAATTAACCATAACCATTTCGGACAAAGACACACACTAATTACCACTATTTTTTCTGTGCCTGCAATTTGCCAGGCATGGTGACGATGATTTATCACGTGCATTCTCATGTGATCCTCACTACAACCCAACAGGGTAGCTACCATTGGTTGTTAGTCCCATTTCACAGATGAAGAAACAGAGGCTTATGCTCTGTGTCTTGGGACTCTTAACCTGGGAATTCTTTAGAATTTTTCTATTACGTGTGAGTAAGATTGCAACTTCTCTTCCCAGCTTTACTGATTCAAAGACACAGCATCCAATGCAGATGGACAAGCTCATGTTCAACTCCTTACATTCATGAAATGGGACAGATGGGTTACTCTCATGGGTTCTTGGTGAAGATATGGATGCAGAACCATCAGGCCAAAACCAGGGGAGAAAAAACCAACAAACCCTCAGTGAGTGAGCCCTGAATTTCCAGCTCAAGGTGGGAAAGTGGAAACAGACAGGGAAGTCCGTTGCCCAGCAGCAAACTGAATGAGATTGATACTGATGCTAGAATCTGGGACATCGTCATCCTCGGAGATTGACAGCTGATATCTAGCCTGCCTGAGAGTGCAGACGAAGCACTCAGTGAATTTAGTTTTATTTACAGCCTCATAAGCCTGGTTTGGTAATTCTCTATGGTGTCCTTTAGTGGGAAAAGCAAAACAGAGATGACTGCTTTAAGTACCTTTCAGGGCTAGACAGCTTTTAGACACTGAAGTTCAACCTCTTGCAATGTATTGCTCGTCAGCCCCTGCCGCAGTTCTCTGCTGGCATTTCAGAGATGGGTGGACACCTCAGTGCTGAAGCTGACACGGTAACTTGGCCAGGTATGAGCTCACATAGATAGCATTTATGGCTTTAGGTATTAAAAAACAAATTACATCTTTAAAAGGTCAGTGTGGTTTATACTAACGATGGGAGTGTTGAAAGACCCTGTCTGGGGCAAACTCATTTATTATTCTTCAAATTAGAAAAGTAATATTCCTTCGTGGCAGAGAAGTGGGAAATGAACATGAGAAGAAAATCACCATAATCTCACCATTATACTCCCTTTTATGGTTGTGTTGTGTTTTTCCTAGAGAAAGCAGGATTTGTGTTGTTCCTGTTATTTTTGTTTATTTTTTGTTTGCTTTACTATTTATTTTCTCTTTTTTTCCTTCAAAGCATAGCATTTATGATGAATGATGTTTAGGATCGTTGCTATGGTCTGAATGTAAACTTAATCACCAATGCTATGGTATTAAGAGGTGGTTCCTTTAAGAGGTGATTAGGTCATGAGGGCCCTGCCCTTATGAATGGGGATAGTGCCCTTATAAAAGAGGCTTGAAGGAGCCTGCTTGCCCTTCTCTGCCATGTGAGAACACATAGAACCCACCATCTGTGAGGACCGGGACCTCAGCAGACACTGAATCTGCAGGCACCTTCATTGTGGACTTCCCAGCCTCCAGAACTGTGAGCAATAAACTTCTGTTGTTTATACATTACCCAGTGTAAGGTATCCTGTTAGAGCATCCCAGATGGACTAAGACAACCGTGCTTGAAATAGATTTAGAAGAAACATGCTGCACTTGCTAGAAGAGCAACTCACACACTTAGATACATTAGTAGCATTTTGAAAATCACTAATATGAAGCTGAAATTGTCTATACCCAGAGGGCCACTTTAACCTGTGTGCATAGCTTGTTACAGTATGTGGTGCAACCAAAGATGGGTGCTTGTGTTTACTCTTATTCTACAAGTGCAATGGGTTGTCCTCGTTCAGTTGTGTTTGATTATTCAGCAGAAAACTCTCCCTGGAATTAGAGAATTGGAGGGGTCTAATCATACCAAAGTCAGACTTCTGGAGACAGGATGTGTTCTTGCGATGTGTTCAGCACAGGCGTTCATAGAAATGCTTTTCCAATGAATTGGTTATTTCACAAAAAGTATCACTTGCCAGAATGGTCATTTGGTAAATTGTCAATAAATTTGTTACTAGGCAAATTGATATCCAGGGCACTGGTCTGTGTCCATCTTTCCAGAGGTGTCATTGTTTCTAATATTTACCCCAAATGTATTTATTGAGAACATATTATGCACCTGTAACTTTTGAAGGTTCTGTGCACACCTACATGCCTGCCTTCATGGAGCTCACATTCTTGAGGTTGTATGGGAATACCTGACCCCATAACTGTAACTCCTCCACAAGTCCCACTGCTTTGCTCTTTTGTGCTCCTGTGCTACCCCCGTTCAACACATTTACATGCAATATAAAAAAATTTGGGCTAGGATGCTGCTTATGGGTCAAAAGCGTATCCCAAATGGTTGCTATGAATACTGTTGTTGTTGATGTTTTTATTATCTAAAGACATGCATTGATTTTTTTCGTTCTTTTTCTATTCTTTCATCCTTCTGGCATTTCTACGTATTCAAGTTTGTTGCTTTCTTGGAAGTAATATATTTCTGTGGCTGGCAGGACCTGTCTAAAAACTGTGGATGGTGGGTCATATTCATGTGATAAAGACTTTATCCCACCACCCCAGATCTTGATTAATTTATTCTTCCATAGATAACACTTGTTACATAAGCTTGTATTACATATTTAATACACTGGCATATAATTCCTTTTAAAATTGCATTTTCATTTTCACTGTTTAAGCTTTCCTTCCAATACAAAATACTGAGTGTCTAGCCCATTGAGAATTAACTTAGTATGCTCATATGACTTGGATTGGCTTTTAAAACCCTCTTTTGGATCCTTAAACCACTTGTGATTGAGGCTTAAAACCACATAACAATCCTCCTAAATTCTGGGAGAGAATTTAAGTCCAGTAATGCTATTAAGGAAAGGGAGAGGCATATCTTTTCAAATATCCAGAGGGATGTATTGAAGGGAGCAGCATGGGCGTATTTCCACCCTGGGTTTTGCCTAGCAGGGAGAGGCAAGAAAGGGGTGGAAGGTACAGGGTTTGCCATTTCAACATTTTCTTGGCTCTGATCCATCATTTCCTCCTCCATCATCCCAGAGAACAGGTAATCGTGACCTTGTTTGGGTTATCTAACAGGTAAGGAGGGTGTTAACACTGCTTTTTTCTACTTCATGTGAATCAGACAATGTGGGTGTCCCTTTGCTGTACAGCTCCAGACCTTGCTTAAATATAAACAGTGTGCAAATCCTCTGTTAGCCAATGGGGACCACTTGGTCCATTTTCCCAGAGCTCCTGTTTTGTGTCAAGCGTTGGACCACGTGTCCTTGCCAGCAAAACAGGCGCGAGCCTCAGGGAGCTTCAAGTCTACAGGGGGAGGCAAATGCTGATTAAGGAAGCACACAAGGAATGCATAATTAAAATGGAGACAAATACTCTAAAGGAAGAATACAAAGATTCTTCCAGAGAAAACAGCAAATAAAGCTGAGTTGGGCTGGGTCAGAAAATGATTAGTTTATGAATGGGGATACTTTAAAAAAGATTTAGTCCCCTCTGAATGAAGAATTTATTAAATATGAAAAGCAAGACAACACCATAAAGGAACACCAAATTTTCAAGGAAACAACGTTGAGAGTTGTAACCGGCCAATTCCGTAGGCTGTTACCATGCTTTCCATACCCTCTGATGTGACTATGTGAAAAAGCTGCTTGTTTTCCTTTTTAACATCTATTTATTAATTTAAAAGTATAGGAAGAGATAATCAAAGACATCGTCTCCATTTGGAGGCACCCAGAACCTCAAATCTAAATCCCAATACTACCCATTAGAAAAGCACTTTGAGTTTGAAGCTCCTGAGAAGAGAATTTTATTTACTTTCCAGTATCATGTGAGGTTGACTGGTCTAAGAATCCGGATTTTAAATGAATGTAGAGCATGGTGTCCCTTTGCCCTGGGTATTTAAAAATAGACCAAGAATTTCTCCTAGGGCATCTTTCAGATATACTTCAGCAGACTGGTGAAGGCTGTTCCCAGGACAGATTTAAATCTGAAGCAAAATGAAAGTTTTACAAGACGAGTTTGTTCAGGTTAAAAGCACCTACCCTTTTCAGCTCATCCACGATCATTCCTGGTTGGACAAGTTTCCTCAAGACAGGCTGGCATGATTCCCTCCATGCTGCAGTGATCAGTAAAGCATTCAGAAGTTCGAGTCTCTTATTATTTTTCTCTGTCAAAAGACTGGAAATGTGAATTTGCCTACCCAGTATGTCACTTAGTTTGACCTGGGATATTTTTACCCTAGGATGCTTCTGAGCTGAAGATAAAGGCTCTTTTGTTTGTTCATTTTGTTTTATTTTGTTTTTTCCTTTCCCTTTTTAATATATTAGGGACCGCACAGTTTGCTACTCTCTGCTGCCCCCTGTTGCTCATGAATGGGGACAGCTGGTTTTCCACTGAAGGTGATTCTTTAAATAACCATTACAAAGGGCTTCCTGTGAGGTTGAACATTGGGTTCTTGGCTTCATGAGAGGTTGACTGATCTATGAAACTCACTTTTAAATGAAAGTTGAACTAAATGAGAAAGAAGGCATCCAGCAACAGCAGGAGTCCCAGGGTTAATGGAACAGCCAAAGACGGAAGTAGACAGCTGTGAGCCCATTTTTCTAGCTGGCACATTCCAGCTACCTGCAGCTATGCTGTGATGCCTTAGAGTCCCAGTCCTTGTAATTGGGCCATGTAGTGAGTGGTTAATATCTTGTGTTCTGGAGTCAGATCATTGCTTTGAACAATAGCTCAAACTCCCATCAGCCGTAAAACCCAAATATGTTACTTAAACCCTCTGAGCTGTAGTCTCTGTATCTGTAAAATGGGGATTATAGTAGTAGTTCAGAGATTGTTGTGAGAAGTAATGAGAAAATTATAATATTTATCATTTGTCAGTCAATTACTAATACCAGTGCATTCCTAAGCACTTTACTTCCATTGTCTTTTTAATTCTCACAATATTCCTCTGATCTATGTCCAATGATCATTCCCATTTTATAAATGAGAAAGTAGAAATTTCAAAAGATTAAGTCATACGTTCAAGGTTAAGCATACCACTGCCAGGAATGCTGTTATCATTGTCGCTTGTGTTTTTGGTTTTTCCTTTGGGCTGCAGACAATAGAAAACCCACCGAAAGAGGTTTCTATTATTATGTAGGGGTTATTATCTCACAGAATGATTCCTGAAGGTAAATGGCTTCACCATTGCTTAATTTAGCAGTGCTGTGGTAGTGCCAAGAATCCCAGGTGCTTTGCACCTTAGCATATAGCCCTCAGAGTTGTCCCCTCACAGTGCAGGGTGGCTGCCACAGCTCCAGGCATCACATCCTCATACAACCACACTCAAAGACAGCAAATACATTTTTTCTTCTCACATTCAAATCAGAGGGAAAACCTTTCCCAGAAGCCATCAGCAGACAGCATCTGATCTCATTGCCCAGGTTTGCAAGACATACTCATGCCTAAACCAATCACTGGCAATGGGATTGGAATGATCATCTGTGCCTAGATTAATTACAGTGATTCCTAGGAAGGGGCCACCTTCTCCAAACACACAGAAAGTGTTCACTCAGACAGAACTGAGTCTGAGCCAGGATGAGAGAATGCCCTGGGGATGGCTGCTTTGTGGGCAAGCAGCAGGGTCTTCCTCACATCCAATAGCCCAAATTCTAGGGGTGTCATATGAAGTGTTTAGCACAGAGCCAGGCCCATAGTCTCTCTCTACAGGTTACCCGATGTTGCAGGTGACAATATTCACCCAGTGACTGTTTCCAAGAGGGTCACACTTTAGTGGGAGAGACAGACACCTAAGCAAATAATTTTATGGGAATGTGGAACATGCTCGATTAGCTGTAACCACAGACATTTATGAAGACTCAGAGGTTCACTCCGTTTAAGACACTTGCCCCTAAAGAGCCTGTTTAACTTTGATTCTTTCTTTCAGCTGGGTGTTGGTTCTTGCTTTCTTCCCCTCTTTGGTCTGGATCCCTACATTCCAAAGAATCCCTTTCCACCCACACTCCTATCCTCTCTGACCTCAGTGGTTACTGGCAATCTTTAAGCAGAAGAATCGGTTCCAGGCAAACCCGTGGATTTATTTGGAGGGTGGGTCAAGAGGAAGTCTCCTAAGGGAGCTTGGGGAATTCCCCTTTTGACTTCATTGTCCAAAAATGATGTCAAATTTTAGAAAATGAGAAAAAGCCCCATAGAATTTAATGGTAAAAATGTCACAACTTTGTCACTTGCTACTTTTTGACCTTGGGCAAGTGCATCCTCTGGGCCTGAGTTTTTCCAGCTATAAATGGGGCCATAATAATAATACCTCCCTCTTGGGGGTGTTCTGATGTCTTATTTAGATACTTTTTGCACAGTACCCAGATTTTACAGTGCTTAATAACCCTTCCCATTATTATAATTTCTTAAGGCTTTTAACTTTCAAAGGTCAAGGACTCTTAATAATGGCTTGATAGTTTACAAAGAAAAAAAAAAAATAGTGACTTGTTGGCAATATATGCCTGTTCTCTATTTTTGTGATTTTCTTTCTGGATTTCTTGGTTCAGAGCTGAGGGCAGACTCTCTGGGAATTTACAGAGTCCTCACGCCTTCTTCATGTATTTTGTGAGGACAGACGCCTTGGAACTCCACAGACGGGGAGTCTGGACCCTGAACAACGACTTCATTTCGACCTTGAACTATTTATTTGACTTCAAGTGGCTAATGGCCAGATAAATACTCTGAGATGATATCGCAGTTTCTGCTATGTTTCTTGGAAAGAAAAAAAAAAAAAAAAGCTAGATAGTCATCAGAATTTATTTGCAGAAGTGGTTTCCTTTTCCCCAATCAACTTGTCAGACTCTACCTCAGTTCCTGGCTCTCTTGCTTCATTCATTCACTCATTCGAGCCTATTTTCAGGCACATGCTGGGGACCCGGGATGGGTGGGGAGAGGCTTCCTTCATGGGGCTTATTGCCGCTCATTGTCAGATTCTTCCCTCACGACCTTCAGACCCAGGCCCTCTCCCCCAGGCAGACCTCCTGGTCAGAAACCTTGCCCTAACTTTTAGGCTCAGACCTGGGTTTTAGGACACCCATAGTTCATTCCATCTGACTACCTGAACACGGGAAGCATTAGTAGCAGCGTGTGTGTGTGTGTATATGTGTGTGCGCGCGCGCGTGCGCGTGCATCTGTGTGCACACGTGCTTGCGTGGCATTGGCATTGATAAACCTTAAATTTCACCATCCCCAAGATGTGTCACCTTGACCCTGGTATTTACTTTCTCTGAACTCCAGCTCATCCTTTGTAAGATAGAAGTGTTGATTCCTACCTGATAAGAAACAAACACATTGATTGGATTTGAATTTTGAAACTGAACTGGTGAAAGTGAACCCTGGTGTGTCATTAGCATGCAATTATGTCACTGACGGCCCTGTACATTCTGTACTTAAGATCTTTTCATACAAGTCTTCTACTGTGAAGACTTACTCTGCTGGGTGTTTAATTCACTCTGAGGTTGCTCTGCAGAGGAGCAACTCAATGATAAACTCCTTTTACCTGCACTGCCTAATAGTTCTTGTGACAACAGCATCCCAGTTCGTTGAGGACTTAGTGTGCATTTCATTGTCTTGCAAAAAAGAGATAGATACTCAGCAGGTATTTAGTAAGCTTTATTTGAATAATGCTTAATTAGGGTCCTTGTCCCTAAAGCACCTTTCAGTTGAACGGAACATAGACAATTTGTCATCATCCATTCTGGTTAAGCGTCTTTCCTCATTAAAGTCTTTCTGATATTTATAGAAAGGCCAGGTGTAATAGCCAGGGAAACAGAGTCACAAAACTATAGGAACAGACCGTGCAAATGGGGCTTTCCAGCACCAGGCAGGCACGCATAAGCTGGTGAGGTGGAGTGAGTGGTATAGACATCGAAAATGCCCAAAAAGCAAGACAGGCAAATTTGACAGAAATCCAATTTCCATCACCAAATTTAGATTATGAGATGAAAAGTTAGATTTATGAGGATAGATTCACTCTACTTAGGCATTACAGCTTTGGAACTGCTGCCAGGTGAAAAGTGGTACATTTTTCAGGAGATTTAGGTTCAGAGAAAGGCTTTTCCTAAGGCAAGAATTAAAACATGACCTACCCATACATATCTTTGTGCATGTGAACATGCATGCACGTGCATGTGAACACGCATGTCTTATTTAACAGCAATATCTATCTATCTATCTTGATGTAAATATGATAAAAAGAAGTCAAAATTCACTTGGGATTCTAACATTCATAGATAACTATTGCTAACATTTTCTAGCCTGTTTTCTCTATGTGTGCATACATACTTGAAAATCTGGGGTCACTATTATCTGCTTTGTTTTAAGATAGAATGAGCATTGCTTTAGCCGTAAATGTCCTTCTAAAACGTTAAATTTTAAATAACTACATAGTATTCATTGTACGGATGCACAGTAGTAAACTAATCCCCTCTTATTGGATACTTACATTGTTCCCCATATAAAAAATGTGTGTGTGTGTGTGTGTGTGTGTGTGTGTTTGTGTGTGTTTAACTTTTATTCTAACCAAGCATAATTTTACAACTCCTGGGCCAGCCACAACAGACTTTTTACAAGGTGAATTTCAGAGGGGTCCCCAATCTTCTTAATTCAATCTCATCATCTGTAATAGTGGTTAGAGAAACCATTTTTATGATTTACTCTGCCAGAAAATTTACCTCCTAGTTATTATTATTATTTCTTAATTTTTCAGCCTGGTTGCATGAGATGGATTATTATCTGTTTTTCTTGGGAACATTTTTGAAACTACTGAACAATATGAAACATGTTGTCAATAAGGGTATTTTTCACAGAAATGCCTTTTTGTCACAGAAATGTTGATTAGCCAGAGAAGTGTAATTAATCTTGCTCTCTAATGTGGTTTAGTAATCTTCATTTGTTTATTATTAGGAGAAATTCTTTAGATGAGTCTTGCCAATAATAAACAAAGACACAAGTTAATCAGTCACTTTCCCACCCGTATCTAACTATCTATCCATCTTTCCTTCCTTCCCTCATCTCCCTCCCTCCCTCTTTTTCTTCCTTCCATTTATCCAACATTTATTATCAACTCTGTGTCAGGCAGTATGTTGCACTCTGGGGACAAGGGGATGAATGAGATCTAGTTCTTTCTTTCAGAGCACTCACATTTTAATGTTGGAGTTTTTATGCGGAGGTTGAAGGCTTTTCAGGCAGCCATGGTCCCCCCGAAATTATTTGTAAACTTATAGGTATCATATATAAAACCTGTGTGTGTAATTCCTGAAGAGGGAGTCTCAATCTTCAGATCCTCAAAAGGTTCCATGATCCTAAAAGGACATTCATATTTAGGACAAATTATTGGGAGAGACCACTAAGTGATCAGTTATAAAATGGTGTGGGAATTGCTAAAACTGAGGCATAGGGATCCTAAGTGACTTCAGTCGTAGTATATTAGTGAAGCTCCTTGTCATGATCCTGCAGAGTCTTGAAGAATGAGCAGGACTTGGGTAAGGGAATGAACGCATTGGGGAGGCATTAGTTCCAGACAGAGGGAATAGCACATGCAAAGGCCCAGAGGCATAAGAGATTTGGATACACTTAAGAAACCTTTAGTCCTTTAGGATGACCAGCACCTAGTGAAGGGCCTATGAGAAAAATGAAGGAATCTAAACTATAAATTTGGTAGGGCCCAGATGCTAACAGGCATTGTAAATCCTATACTGAAATCTATGCGAGACCTTGAACAACTTAAGGATTTTAAGTATAGTGACCCAAAGTATCTCTTTTCTGAATATAAATATTCCAGGGAGGATCTCTAGCCTCATCAGCTGGTAATGATTTAGTTGATGGTCACATGAGGACTGGGTCAGGTGTATGTTCTTAGGTGGTGGGGCCCTTGGTGACATGGATGCAGGAACAGGTAAGTCACTGGAAATTCAGGTGAAAATCTTGCCAACTGCAAATTTGGCAGTTTACAGAAATGAAGAGAACCTCCACTGTTAAGTTCTTCCTAAAGCACCATCCACTTTGAATAAATCATCTCCATGAATTTTCTTAAGAACTTACAAAATCATGTACTGTGTATTAGTTTCCTACTGCTGCTGTAACAAATGACCACAATCGTAGTGGCTGAAAAGAATACAAATTTATTATCTTACAGTTCTGGAGGTCGTACATCCTAAATGGGTCTCACTAGGCTAAAATCAAGGGGTTGGCTGGGCTGCAGTCCTTCTGGATGCTTTGGGTAGTGTTCATTTCCTTGCTGTTTTCAGCTTCTGGAGGCTGCCTGCATTCCTTGGCTCATGGCTCCTTCCTCTGTCTTCAAAGCCAGCAGTTGTGGGTTGACTCCTCACACCATGTCTCTGTTCTGCTTTCTTCTTCCACACATAGGGAAGCTTGTAACTACATTCAGCCCACTTGGCTAATCCAGGATATTCTTTCTATTTTAGAGTCAGATGATTGGTAACCTTAATTCCATCTACTACCTTAATTCCCTGTTGCCCTGTAAGGCAACATATCCACAGGTTTTGGGGATCATGGATGTCTTTAAGAGGCCGTTCTTCTGCAGACCACGTATTGTTATCTTCATTCTCCTGAATGAAGCAGCAGCCCCATGGGTTAAAGTCCCACAGCTATTGAGGGTCAAAACAGAGATTTGAACCATGATCCAAAGTCAGCAGGTGCTAAAATGTAAACCCTGGCCCAAAGTAAATGATCAAAGACAGTGGAAAATCTAACATTCTGATGACTTCATAAATCAATGTTTTGTTTCAAAAGTCTGAAGCATTAGATTATCATATTGACTTTTACTCTTCTGATTCTGAACACACCCCTGAAGGCAGGGTTTACTGTTCTTTTGACAACGAAACATCTCTCATTAGCCCCAGGGTCTCTTAGTGCAGTACACAAACCCCAGAATGGCTCCATGCTTTTTCTCTGTTTTCTTATTGTTAGGTCCCTGAAGCTGCACAGATGGAGACTGTGTGGTGGAGGGAGGGGTGGAGACAGAGAGGAGAGGAGCTGTAGAATGGGCCACTTCATTATCCTGCTTCTGCTTTGACAATAAAAGCCAAACTCTTTTCACCTGGCTCTGCCATGACCTTACAAGTCCCTGCCTACCTCTGCCACCCTCTGTCCCTAAGCTCCCCAAGGCATTAAATAAATGTCAGTCTCTCCTGGGTCTTTGCACTTTGCTTTCTCAGGCTGGAAGAGTTTTATGACTCTTCTCCTTAGTAGTTCTCATGATCCATAAGGTCTTTAAATGCCATTTCTTCTGAGACTTGTTGATCCTCCTTCCCCATTTAAATCAAGTCATCCAGTCATAATCTCTCATCATACTCTTTTATCTCTTTTTATAGATGTCACCGCTTATAATTAACATCTTTACAAGATTTGTCCCTCTTTTATAGGGTGAGGTGTTCTGATATTTATTTTACTGCACTCAGGAAATATTTGTTAAATAAATGGTGCTCCAATATTTTGATGGTTCTTACTTTTACTCCTGCTACTGGTTTCTGTCCATCCATCCATCCATCTATCCACCTAGGAACCTACCCATCAACCCATTCATCTATCCACCACCCACCCACCCACCCACTCATCCATCCACCCACCCACCCACCCACTCATCCATCCACCCACCCACCCACCCACTCATCCACCCACCCACCCTGCTTGCAGGCACACTTCGAAGCACTTAGCAATCCTGCCTGATTTCCCCATTTTCCTTTCCATTTCCTTCTTCATCCTGAAGTCCAAAGTGGCACATGGGCTTGGCCCCGAGGGGAGAATACATACCTATAATGATAATAAGAATAACAGCTAATATTTATTGACTGCTTATCATGTGCCAGCCACTCTCGAAATGCTTGACATGCATTAAATTAATCAGCACAAGAGCCCTGTGAAGTAGAAGTTAGAAATATCCCCATTTGAAGATGGCAAGACTGGGACAGAGCAGCTGTGTGACATGTATGTGATCTCACAAGGAGTAGATTCTAAGACTGGGATGAATCCCGACCTCTAAATCCTGTGCCCTCCTGCCTTCCCATTTAATCGCATCTGCCTCAAGTCCAGCCTAAAGAAAGGTCTAGTAAATTTAAAATGTTAACTCTCAGAAAAGGACACTTTCATATGCATAGTGTTCATCATCATCGTACAAATTACCCATTTAGTTTCTTCATTTTGCAAGGAAATTGGTTGGTTACTCCTACAAAGATGCTGTCACTCGTGTCATTACTGAATGTTCTGTAGGCGAACAGGTGTCTGGAGATGAGTTTAAGTCCTCCGGGTTTAGGATTTTAATATAAACTAATTAGAATGAGCAACATGTTATTTCTTCATAAATAGTTGAAATTATCTACTTAAAAACATAATTTGTCCTCATTCTTAGAGTAAGGGTCTGGAAGGACACTCCACAAAAACTGGGATTTTCAGGTTATGGGCAACAGGGGTGGAATGAAGGGCAGTGATCAAATGGAACTTTAATCTTGTCTACAGTTTTTTTAACAAAGAAAAAAGAATTTGCTTATTGTGCAATTAAAATTTAATTGAATGGGATGACCCATAAAAATAAAGGGAATGGGCACTCTGAATTCTGTGCATTTGCTTTCTTTGAGAGGTCCTTTTTCTCCCCTGTCCAGCCCTGCTTGCTTTTGTAAAAGTAAAATCATGCTTCCCCTTCCCCGTTTTAGGAAATGTATGTTTTGTAGAAGGTTTTCCATTTACTTTTTAAATTAGTAGTTCTCTAGATTACTCACCCCAGTGTTGCAAAATGTGCATGAGAAACCTACTGTGAAACATGTTTTTAGTTTTGACCTCAGCTTTGTCCCAGTGACATCTCTAACTGCGTGGGAGGGGCAGATCCTCCCTAAATGGGCTGCCCTGGATGAGAAAGACTAGACATTTCCCTCTGGCAACATTCTTTCATTTTAGCATTCCACGAATCACCATTCCAAAGGAAGAGAGACCATTAGGGATATGGTTCTGAGAAGAGGTCCACCAGCCATTTCGTTTGTTTTGAACCCCAGATGGCACTTCCCAGTAACAAGGAAGCATTTAGACAAACAGGGAACAGTTTCTATGTAAAACCTAAAAGGCTTGGACTCAGAGAAAGGCAGAATTGATCAGTCTATAAAGTCACCAAGGGAGAAGCCGGCATGCTCACTGGATGCTAGAATGCCAGCTGTGGAAACATTCCATTTGAAGCTTGAAAGGAGTTATTTTAGGACAGATAAAAGAAAGGGCTACTTTTGAGGCAGGTCACTCATAGCAAAGAGCTCTGGAGTTAAGCTACTCCTAGTTTTGATTCCAAACTCTGCTGCGCTAGCTGTTTAAGATCAAGAGCACCGTGTCTTACCCTCTCTATGACTCAGTTTCTTCATCTGCAAATTGGAAATAATGATAGTGTCAACATCATAGTCTTCTTGTGGGCATTATATTGGCTCATGCACGTAGAAAACCCACTAGCTCCCTTGGCACCTAGTAAGACCTCATACATATATTACATATATTAGATATAATTATCCTCACCATTACTGGAGGTAATTAACAGAAATCAGGGTCAACAAGGTTTAAATAAACTCGAGTAGATAAGGATTCCTTTCCGAGTAAAACACTTAAAATAATTTTTTAATAGTGGATATACAAATATGTGAGGTCTGGATGCTATGCCTTTCACGGATTTCTAATGAAGTAGGATGTCATGAAACTCAAGCACCTCCTTCTTCCCACAGACAATGTCTGCGCACTTTTTGTGGAGCTGATTGGACCCCGGATGGACCCCCTGGCTGGTGAGACCATGCCGGGGCCATCTTTTTACCCTTTCTCTCTCACTTTCTAGGTTCTTATACACCAAGGAAAAGGGCGGGCAGAATGGGAAGCAAGGAGAATTTCTTTGTCTGCCATTCATTCTGGAAGGATGACACCTCTAACTGGCTTGTGCCTGATAGATAAAGCCTCTTCCTTTGCAAGGATCTTAGTAACCAGCCAGCACCTTGCTCTCCTTCCCTCTGATGAGTCCTTCCACACTAATGACCTGCCCGAGTTTAGGACTGTTACCGAGACTCTCTGGTTTTCACAGTGACAAATGTGGAAGTGTGTCCACAATTAGGGACAGAGTTGCCTTGTCTTTTAGCATGTCCTCCACCAGGCTGCAAGTGCAGTTTGGTCTCCAGTTTCCTGCCTTTGGCTCCAAATTCCAGCCACCCAAGCCATCTTAGGAAAGAAGCCTGGCCTGCCCCAGAGCTCGTCCCTTTTAGGGTCTGAGATGATGGGGACACAATGGAAATGTCATCATATGTCACTTTGCCTTTAACTCTGTGTTGCTGTGGAAACAGAACATGGCATGTTCATGGTAAACGACCTTGTCATTGCTTTTATATATGCTCTTAGTTATTGTGCTGAAGTTATTTATAACCTGATGGTAGGAACTCCCAGGAGAGGAGCATTGTTCTGCTTAATTGTTCCATTGGAGAAGGAGAAAATTTCTTTCGCAAAGAAAAGGAAAGTGGAGAAAAAGTAAGAAAAACAAAATGAAATTAAAAAAAAAAAAGAATAAATCCTTCTGAAAATCTTCTCCCAAATGCATTTTTGCATTATTTAGGACCCTGTGTACTCTGCTGTGTTTGTTCTCAAAATTAAATTGGGGGATTTTGTGTAGCCGCTGTAACATTTTCTCGGAATCTCTTCAGGACTGCTAATTCCCCCCATATCCTCTGTAGAACTTTACCTATAGATTCATATTTTATCACCAATTTTGGAATTTTAGGCTGAAACAAGCTGTTTTATAGATTCTCTGCCTTGGGTAGAGAATTCTGGATCTTTGGTTTGGAAGAAGCTTTTTGATTTCTTGAATCAATATTTTCTTTTCATTGGATTTGATACAGTGTCATCAATTATAAAATGGATCAAATAGGGATGTATAAAGCCCTAACCATTGATTATCCATCATGATTGCTTTATAAAATAAAGGATGTTATAAGAGCTATAAAGAAATACTGTAAGAGATAATATGTTTGATCATCTGCCATGTGTCAGATATAACCTTACTGCTCAAAGGTGTGGTTGATGGTCCAGGTACATCAGCCTCACCTGGGAAAGAGTTAGAAATGCAGAATCTCAGAATCCTCCCCAGGCCTACTTTCCTTAAAATGAGACCTCCCCCACTCTACCCCTTCAGATGATTTGAATAGATGTTAACGTTTTGGTAGCCCCTCTCTAGAGAAATGCCTCTCAAATTGTGGTCTGCAGATGATCAACTTTTTAGCATCACTTGGGAGTTTTGTTAGAGATGCAAATTCTCAGGCCTTACCCAGATCTGCTAAATCAGAATCTCTGGGGTAGAGCCCCTGGACTCTAACAAGCTGCACAGGTGACTGTTATGAATGTTAAAGTATGAAAACCTCTGCTCTAGACGGAGATCTTATTTCCATTATTCCCTATTCACAGAGGAAGAAAAATAAGTCAATGGGAGGATAAGTAATTTGCTCAAGTATTTAGTAAGTGGCCAAGCTAGGGTTGAACCTGGGGAATGTGAATCTGGAGCCTGAAGACCTAACCACTACACTGTCCTGCCTCCATGCTGATCTGTGTTATCCATTGCACTTATCTGAGTGAGTGGGGAAAACACACACTGTCTTTCCTCTGCACTCTCAGCACAGTCATCAACACAGAAGACCTACTTCTGACTTCCCTGAACAAATTGTGGGGATTTCTCCCCACTGGCAAGCAAGCCAGCAGTTCTTCAGCAGAACCAGTGGGGTGTCCTCCAATTCAATGCTGACACTATCTACCTGGAGATAGCATCAGATCCCACAGGGTGAGGACTCAGTCCCCAGGACCGCCCCTAACTTCAGATGCCAGTGGCAAATCCAGGCCTCTGGAACTTCTGACCAACCAGCTATAAATCAGGTTCCAACAACCCTTTCCTTGGGTTCTATTAGTTTGCTAGAGGGGCTCACAAAACTTAGGGAAACATCCTTACACTTATTATAAAGGATATTCCTAAGGATACAGATGAAGGGACTCACGGGGCGAGGTATGGGGAAGGGGCACAGAGCTTCCACGTCCTCCCTGGGGCGCCACCCTCCAGGAAGCTTCATGACATGGGCATGACTGAAGCGTGGACAACCATGTAGAAATGTGACTGGACAGAAAGGGTCTGATCTAACACCAACAGCCTGCGTGAGGAAACCCAACAAGGCCTGTCTGCTCAGGTTCTTCTTGGCCTCTCTGTGCAGCATTCCTTCCGCCTGAGCATGGGGCAGGGACATTCCTGAAATGGGGGTCTTGTGACCTACAAATCAACTAAGGTAGGTCAGACAGAATTTCCTCCCATTGGAAGAAAAAGGAGCAAGTGAAAGGAAGGCAGGAGAAGGTCAGAGAGTAGCATGACCCAGGAACCGTGGACGAAAACCAGTATATAAATATCGTACTATCACAACTCACCACTCTCCAAAATTCTTATTTGTTTATTTTTCATCACCCCACCTACCACTGGAAGTTGGAGACTTACCCAGCTTATTCATTGCTGTGTCACCATTGCCATCGCTGGAACCTTTAGCAAGAACAGGTCGGCCCTGGAGGGCTGTTAAACCACAGATGGGTGGGTTCCACCCCCAAAGTGTCTGATTCGGCAGGTCTGGGACAGGGCCTGAGGTCCTGCATTTCTGACAAGCTCTCAGGTGATGCTGTTGCTGCTGGTCCATAGACCTCATTGGAGAAGGGAGGGTTTATGCTGTTTTTCCAAGACGAAAGAAGTGTGTGTGTGTGTGTGTGTGTGTGTGTGTGTGTGTGTGTGTGTGTGTGTGTGTTGGGGGTGGAGGGGTCGGTCACCCTTTACTTTGTGCTTCTTGCTGCCCTTCATTGCCTGGAGTTTCACACACTTTGCAAACTTCGCCTCATTAATCTTCCCCACCCCAGGAGGGCTTCTGTGACGGACACTGGTACCTTTATTTCACAGATGGAGAAGCAGCAGCGCTGAGGGGATGTGACAGGCCCAAGGTCACCTAGTGAGTGCCTTAGATGAACCCAGAATAGAAACACAGCCGCCTGCCACAGAACCCTGCTCCTCTGGCTCCTGTGAACCTGTGAGCCCCCGAGCCTGCTAAGCCTCTTCATGTCCTCTCTATCAATGCCCACTCACACTGCCTCCAAAATTAGCTTTGCACCTTTAACCCCACCCTCAGGAGACTCAGGTTCAAGGTTAGCACTAAGCACCCTTGAGTTCCACGTAACTTGGACTCTGGGATGATTCTAAGTCAAGAGCAATTAATTACGGAAACATTAGTCCTGTGAAAGAGCTGCTTCAGTTTTGTGTCTTTGCTTCCAACGGCCATACCAGTTGTCTATATTATCTTTCTCTGCATGCCTTTAGAACTTAGGCATTCCTTTCTACCAACAAGCTCAACCTTGGAGGCATGTCCTACAGATATAGAGGCTCAGACACCAATGCCATCCTAAAAACCAGAATCTGTGGGGGGTGGCATTCAAGCATACATTTTACTATCAAGTTCCACCAGTGATTCTGATGCAAACCTATCCTGGAAATTCCTAAGTAGAGGAAGGAGGACAAGTTTCCAGGGGTGCTAGCAGCCTCCTTCCCCGGACACTTGGTAAGCAATCCGGATGGATGTGTCTTGGTTGGGGGATGGCTCAGACTGTGTTCTCTAAGCCACATTCTGTAGTGATGACAGTGAATGATTTAAAGCAGCAGAGGATGAGCTGGTAGGCGGGTTCCAGGTTCTTCTTTAGGCAGAGAATGTTTCTCCATCTGGTTGAGAATCTGTTGCATTATATGACTCCATTGGGCAATGTATTTTAGAATTTAAATAAAAGAAAATTTGGTCAAACCTGATTTGCTTAGTTCATTAGCCAGCACTCATCCAGAGGAATGGAAAAATCCATTTGATTTGGTCAAAATGGAAATTGGCCAGGGTAAGTGTTAAGAAGGTCCACCACTTGTTTGAGTTGAATCTTAAGGGTTGGTCTGCTTTTCAGCTTGATGTTTGTTGGAATATAGATGATTTCATGATGGTATCAGTAAATGGGCTACAGGAACCCAAGCTACAGGGAAATTGCCATCTGATATGGTCTTGTAGCCTACATAGACAAGGAAGTGTTAATTCCGACTTCCTTCATGGTTATTAAAATTTAGTCAACATGATTGTATGATTTCATTTATGTGAAATATGCAGAATAGGTAAATTTATATAGGCAGAATGCAGATTGTTGGTTGCCAGGGGCTGGAGAGAGGGGAAATAGGGATCACCTGCCTAATGGGTATGAGGTTTCCTTTTGGGGTAATGAAAATATTTTGAAACTAGATAGAGATGGTGGTTGCACAACTTGTGAATATACTAAACGTCACTGAATTGTTCACTTTAACATAGTGAATTTTATGTTATGTGATTCTCACTTCACTAAATAATTTTTAAAAACACACAAAACAAATAAAAACAAAACAAACCCTAGGCAAACACTGTGCATTCTTCCCTTTTCTAAGACCTCACCCTAATATAAGGGGACGTTAATAACACATATTTTTACTTCCATATTAAAAGAGTTCTTTTCTCTTTGCCTCATTTATCCTCATAGAAAACAATAAAATGGATATAAATCATCACCTGCACAAGCAGGTAGTCTAACTTAGCATCATTTAGGATCCAGGAACCATCACTAGGTAGGAAAGGATGACTGGAAATTAAGACACTGGAATGTTGAGGAGTGTGTATTATTCCTTTATAAAATAGCAGAATTGAATGTCAGGGATGCTATGCTCTAAGAAAGTCACCTTTAAAATAATCGAAATAGGAGGCAGGCTTAATTATTTTTTTCTGTTCTGATGTTATATGTTGGTAAATCTAGGCTCACTCCACCCACCATACACACCTTGCAGGAAATATACTTTGGTTCAGTGTGCATTCAAAGTTCAAAATAATCATTGTGGATTTATTTTATTCTTATGTAATAATGAATATTTATTGAGTCCCAATTTTAGGTCTCAAACGTCCCATGCATTATCTATTTCAGCATTCTAGTAACCCTAGATGCAGGGACTATAATTATCCCCATTTTTAAAATGAAGAATCCAAGGCTCAGTGATTGTAATAAATTTGCCCAAGTTAACAAAGATAGTCAAAATAGCAGAGTTGGGGTTTGAACTCCAGCTGGCCTGAACACCAAAGCCTGTACTCTTAGCATCACACTATTGTGGGAAACTTCCTTAAGTGTTCTCACACGGTCCAAGACAAAGAGGGATTACTATGTGGCCAGTCTTCCATCTACAAGTGCAAGGGGTGTTTTCTGCTCAAAATTGTTAACTTTGTATTCCAAGGCACAGGTTTCTCCTACAGAGTTTTAGGGTCTTATATCAGTTCAATTCCAGTTCCACCACTTTGACCTTGCCCAAATTCCACAAACCATCTTTGCCCATTTTCTTCCTCTGTAAAATGGGTATAATGATACCTTCTTACTAGGTATTATTACTTAGTAAATTCCTAGTGTACCTGTAACAGGAATTCAAAGAGGAAATATCTACCAGAAAATATCAACCAGAACATCTAAAGGATGCTAGCTTCTCAGGACACACTCTCTCAGTTTTCCCATCTCAGTGCTCTCTCACCTTCAGTTGGTATAGTCCTTTGGGTCTCAAATCCTCTTTCTCTACTGAATAATCTATTAGACAACTGTAGAAGTTACAGAGCATTTGCCTGGATACACTCACCTCATCCTAATCCAAGAGGCTCTTAGCAACCCATGTGAATTTGGTTTTGTCACCAGGCAGCCAATGAAATGGCTTTCTCTGGTCTTTTTGTTATTTTTGTTGTCCTGAAACAAACACCCCCATCCCCCCAATCCTGAACATGTCCACAGCCTCCCTTGGCCTTGTCTGCAGGACAGTGGGACCTGCAGAGCCAGGTCAGCTGTTCCTAGGAGGTGATTATTCTGCCAGCCCCAGAGGTAAGTGTGCTGCAATAGGCCGGGCTCCTAGAGGCCCAGTGTGGGAGCTGATTGCTTTGTCTTGATAACATTCTTCCAGAGCTCTACATTCTAATAATTAAGACCCGAGATGCTGTGACTGTTACACTTGCTGCATTTTGTTTCCTACATGTGTGGCGGAATGGCCTGCTTTCATTTCCTAATAATTAAAGTGTTCTGAACAGCAGTGTGAGTTTTGACCTGAAAGAAGTGATTACGGTCGTCTGCCCTCTTCCAGCAAAAGCGTGCACCCAGAAATACATTTAGTTAAAACCTTTGGTGACAAGGCATATTGTCTCTTCTTCCCTCCTTCCCTCCCTTTCTCTCTAGAAAGAATGTTGAAAAGTCTACGTATGGTAAAGTTTGTTAATTACTCTAAGATGTTTACTGTAAGACTGTATGAACCCAGTTTTTAACTATCAGACTTAAATTGATGTCTCAGTCTCTGTCCCTGTAAGTCTTGTTAAGGACCCAATTAGCAATGCAAATCATCAAATTGCAGGCAAACTGTTGAGGGCATCTTTTTCTTTTTTTTAACATATATAACACATATTTTACCTGTTTAAATAATAAAGTGCTACTTTTACCAAAAGAATAGAGGAAAAGAGTCTCCCAATGGGCCAATTGACAAAAACATAAACTGAATATTAAAAAAAAGGAAATAGATCTGTTAAACATATTGAAATATAGTCAACCTAATAAGTAAAAACTTTATTTTTATTTTTTTGTTTATTATTAATATTATTTTTTTACATTCTGAGATGTTGCAGAGCAGTTGCAGGGGAGGGGGAGATGGGCAGGGGGAAGGAAATAGGGTGAGAGAAGGAGGAAGGAGGGGCGGCATGGTTGAGGCCTGCAGCACCCCCTCATTCCTACAGGGGAGACAAGGGGGCTTGTGGTGGTGGCTTGGTCATTTAGGCTGGATGCAGGTGTCAGTGGGGTGTGGCTGAAGCCGTCGGCTCCCCGTGCCCTGGCTCAGGAGCACAGAGTGCTTCCTGCTGAGGCTCAGTGGCTGTTGCTGGGCTGGTCGTGGGCGTTGGAGTTAAGGGCATCTTTGTGTGCATAGGAAATATTTCCTTTCAGCCAGGTAGATCTGGATAAAGAGTTTAAAGAAAATTTCCCTGTAGACACTAGGGAGCCTTAAAATCTCTGTCTCTGTGTGTCTCTCTCTCATTTTAATGTGAAACATTGACCTCAGATTTGGTTGTCCTCTAATGAAATTTATACGAAGGTTATTGAATCATTTGGCCTTGATTTCGTGAATCACAGCTTTCAAACTTTATCTCATGATTTTCATTTTAGAGTGGACTTAGGCCTTGTGTCTTGACTTGCAAGACAGGGTTGGGTTTGGAAGTGACTTGTGGTCATGTGTTCTTTTAGAAGGAAGTGATGGAGTCTAGGGTTTCTTCTGCAGGCTGCTTAGTATGTGTGAGGCCATTGTGACACTGACTATTAATTCAGTCTTCCAGTAATTATGTCCTTATGAGCAACCACAGTGTGCTCCCCTCTGTTGGGCAGTGAAAGGGATTTAAAGTAGAAGTTGAAGTTGGGGCGGTTGGGCCCAGAAAGAGGAAATGGGATTGGCAAAGCCACTTGGGTACACTATTATTTTTTGATACCTAAACTTCCCCCTTTTTGCTCTGTTCCAAATTGGGAAAAACTTTTCTTTGGACAACAGACTATCATTTTCCCTCATGTGCTGGGGCCCAACCTTTCTGGTCTCTGTTTATCGCCCTTCTCCCTTCAGAATTCCAACACTCTGATACTCAGCCTACCAGAATCTTCCAGCTCAGGACTCCAAACTATGTCCTGACTCATAACATTTACAATTTCTTCCTTTGTAAACCTTCTAATTAAGGAAACAGTAGGTTTTATTTTTCCAGAATTTGGTACACAGCTATATCTCTTCCCCCTTTTTTCTCCCAGTTAAAAAATATTATTTTTAATTGACAGATAATAATTATATTTATTTATGGGGCACAGTGTGATATTTTCATATATGTACACGATGTAGAATGATTAATTTTTCCATTTAAAATTTGCTACTTAGGTATAAGGAATATACCTTATCAATGCTCCTTATATTGCAATATTAAGAGGGACCTTTGGAACTTAAAATATACATATCTGCTTCCAAGAGCCAAATGACACCACCTTGGAAATAAGGTAATATCCAAAGTAGGCTTTTGAAACAGCTTTATAGAGGTATAATTTACATAACATAAAATTCACCTATTTTAATTTTACAATTCAATTATCTTTAGAAAATTTACAATCTAATTTTAGAACACTGTCATCTCCTCAAAGAGATTCCTCCTTCATGCCCATTTGCAGTCAGCCTCTGTTCCACCCTCAGCCCCAGGCAACCTCTAATCTACTTTGTTCCTAGCAGCATTATTTTTAATAGCCAAAAAGTGTAAACAATCTAAATGTCCAGCAGTGGTGAATAGATAAAACTTGCTATGTTCATACAATAGAATACAATTCAACAAAAACAAACACACACAAACAAAAAACCAAAATGCTAATATAAGCTACAATGTGGATGGACCTCAGAAAACATTATGCACACATTACGCTAAGTAAAAAAAGTCAGATGCAACAAACTACATATTATAGGATTCCATTTTTTGAAATGTCCAGAAAAGGCAAATCTAAAGTTGGTTTTTATTGTGGTCTTCCATTAGGTAAATACCTCTGCTTTCTGTTGTAGGAGCCTAAACTATTCAAGTGCCTTGGGCCCTTGGGGCTAATTCTCTTTGAAACAAGCATAGCAAATTTGTTACTTCCTAGATTTGCTTTGCTATTTTATCTACTGAGAGAAGAAATCCAGGAACCAGGAAGGAGATGGTGGCTTGCTTGAGAGATACTGAAACAAGAAATCATCTTGTGATTCATTCCTCTTCTGCTGCCTATACCTTGTCTGACTTCTCAATGCTCATGTGGGACCAACTTCCATTTTTAAGTTAACATGTTGGAGAATATATACAGAGTCTGCAGGGACCTGGTGGCAGGCAGGAATGTTTAAGCTGATCATTTGTTTTAAACATGAGCCATTTGTGATGCATGATTCATCTATTGCTAGAAGGTACTTGGCATCCTTTACATACACCGTGACTCAAACTGTGACAACATTCATAGCTCAGAAGGGAAAGAAATAATCAGAGTTTTGTTCATCAGAATGATCACAAATTCCACGTGTTTGGAATTGATGATAATACCATCTTAGCCTATTTAAGACTGGCATCCTAGGGAAGGAGTGTTAGAGAACCGACAGAGGTAAAACAGAGACAAACCAAAAAATCAACATGTTTTAGAAATGAGTGGTCAAACGTCTCAAAAACTTCCATGGTTATTTTCACCAACACCATCTTGCATTTTAGTATTTGTATTTTTCTTTGGCTTATAAAATTTTGTATACTAATTGAGAAAAAGTTGGAAAATAAAAAAATATATATAAGAACATAAATTCCCTTGTCATTTCTACTGTCTGTCTAGAATACTTACTATTATCATCTGGTGGAACCCCGTGGTATTTATTTTTTTCCTGTGTGTATGTGAGTATTCAGATATTTAATTAGGTTCAAACTGTATATATTACTATGCCCTGCTATTGCACTTGATGTTTCATTATGAATATTTTCTTCTATGCCATTAAATATCATAGTAGCCCAACATTTGGGGATACTAAATCACACTTACCATCTCCCAACTGTTAGACACTAATATTGTTTTAGTATTTTTTTTTCACTGTTAATAAAAATTTGTGAGTAGAGTTGTCAGTATATATCTATTCATGTGTCAATTCACATCTATTTCCTTTGGACAGCTCTTTAGAGTAAAATAATTGCCTGAAGGTATAGACAATATAAAGGACTAAAGTTGTCACTGTTGATTTCTTTATCCTATTAAGTATTAGGTAGTCCTCTGCTCTTACAAACAATAAATAAGAATTGCCTCAGACCATAGAAATCAATTGACCATTGATAGGGGAGGGATGGTCCATGGACTTTTATTCAGAAAGTTGTTAGGAAAATCTCTTCATTGCCAAATGGTATGGTCCTTCATTCAAGGAAGTGTGCACATAGTATGGTAATTAAAATGCCACTTTCTCTTTTTAAAAAATTCCTGCAACCACTATGAATGATGCCATTGTGAATGCCCCAGTGGACCAAACATTCGGCATCCGTGGAGAAGATCTGGTTCACCTGCCCTCTCTCATGTTGCTGCTGAGATACACACAGCCCTTAGTAAGTGATGGTTGTACCTTTGCTTCTTTGGTTTCTTTTATGGGTCTTTCCAAAGGTTTCTTCTGGGTTCTTACCTGAGGCTTTTTTGCTCATCATGGTCTGGTGACCTCCCAGGTACCTGGTGATATCCATAGTGGGTCTTTGCAGGAAGGCCTTGGAATGTTCCTTCTCTCCATCTATGAAACTCTCCTCCAGGTAAGTCACTTTCCTTGTAGAGTGTCAATAGGTGGTGCTTCTTGAAGATAAGCTCCGTTTTATCCATGTTCTCAAGGAACATATCTTTGTGCTTTTGTTTGGTAAGACACACTTCTCTGAACTAAACCTAAGCTTCAGAGGTGTCAGGTTATGGCTAAATTTGTCCCCTAGTATAGTGCAACTTGAACTAATATTGCCTGGAAAGTAATATCTAACTCTATTTTAGTAATTCCTAAGAGGTATTAATATTGTGGCACCTCCACACATTCACACATCCACCCACTCACCCAAGCATCCACCCATCCAAGCATACACTCATCATTCCACTCATCCTTCCACCCACCTATCCATTCATTCATTAATCTATCCATCTATCCATCTGTGGTAGATGGATGGATGGATGCTTGCATGCATGGTTGGAGGGATAGATGGGTAGATTAATGAATGAATCCATCTGTGGATGGATAGATGGATAGGTGGATGGGTAGATGGATGGATGGATGGATGGATGGATGGATGGATGCATGCATGCATCCATGGATGGAGGGATAGATGGATAGATTAATGAATGAATGGACAGGTGGGTGGAAGGATGTGTGGAGTGATGAGTGTATTGTTGGATGGGTGGATGCTTGCATGAGTGGGTGGATGGGTGAATGGGTGGAGGGAAGAATACATGTACAGGTGGATGAATTAATAGTACTTTCTAGGTCCCACCACCTACACCCTACTTTAGGCACTGAGAAGAAAATAATTAATAGTTGAGGCTATTAATTCATGCCACTACCATTTCCTTGGAACTTGAGTTCCAATTTTAGTTTTAGAAATTCTTATATCCCCAAAATCATTGCTTTTCCTGCCTTACCAATTAGGGTTGGACTTGGAAAAAAAACTCAACTGTGATTTCACTCACAGCTGCTATTTTCTTTTAATTCTAGTGGAAATACCAAGCTCACTATTAATATCAATGTTTAGTTGAATGGAATCAGATATCAAATGAAGAGAGTGACCAATACATGTGCTACTTCTTTAAGAATACTTTTGGTGACTAGGAATGTACGGTAATATGAGTTGTCCCCAAATTTAATGCAATATACATGTCTCTGTCTTTTTGTAGACCAAAGCCCTTACTCCTTATGATCAGGAATAATGCTTGGGGCAGTATCACACAATGGTTTTGGGGGAGGGCCTTGGAATCAGCTTTCTGAGTTCTAATGACATGTCTGCCATTTGAAAGTCCAAGGGGAGACCTTATCATATTTTTTTACCCTCCCATGTCTGTAGTTGGGAAATACTTTGTAACAAAAGACAGTTTCATAAGAGAAAAACAAGCATGTTTATTAACATGTGCAGTGCACATATGACACAGGAGCAATCTCATTGAAAAGTAACTCAAAACAGTGGTTTAGGAGTCTGGCTTATACAGTGTATCCAACAAAAGCCAATGCATTTTAGAAAAATTATGAGCCAGAGGAAAGCAGTCCCAGGCTTCCAAAGGTGGGAAGCTATAGAAAGGTAAATATATGGGAAAAACTCTATTGGAGTAAACTTTGTTAGTGCAGTCCTTTGGTGCTGTCTCCAGCTGATAAGCCTTTGCACCTGTCTCCAGTAACTAATCTCTGTCCTTCCTGGTAGAGAGGGGAGAGGGGACACCTTTACAAATTTAGGTCTTGCTTTTAGGCAAATATGGAGAGAGATTTTCTACATCTGCTTCTTTGCAATTGTCTTCAACTCAGAAGCCATCGTAGTTTGGGGAGGCATAATCTGGTCTTCCACCTGGTCATGTGGCAATGGCTCATTGTTTCTCCTGTATGACAGAGACACTAACACTTGTATGTGGTGATTGTAGGAGGATTAAAGAGCACAACATACCTATGTGCTTAACAGATTACCTGTCATCCAGCATACGTTAATAAAGGTAAGATGGTGCTGTGTTATCCTGTGTCATTATTATCATTAACATTATTACATAGTGGAGGTTGGGATGGCACAGAAATCAGGCACTCTGGAAATATGGTGAGTTTATAAGTTTTCTATCAGTGTGAAAAATTACCACAAACTTGGTGGCTTAATACATCAGAAATGTTTCTCTCACAGCTCTAGTTGACAGAACTCTGAAATCAGTGTCATTGAGTGGTAATCAGGGTGTTGGCAGGGTCTCACTCCTGGATGTTCTTGGGAACCACCTGTTCCTCACCTCTTTTAGCTTCTGGTGGTGGCTGGGGTTCATTGGCTTATGGCCACAACCCTTCAATCTACACCTCTCTCTTTACATCACCTTCTCTTCTGTATGTGTCAAATCTCCCACTGACTCTCTTATAAGGATACTGTGACTGCATAATCCGGGATCATCCTCCCATCTCAAGATCCTCTGCAAAGACCCTATTTCCTTATAAGGTCACATTCAAAGGCTCAGGGATTAGGACCTGATATCTTTGGGTGGCCATTGTTCAGCCTAATGCAGCGGGTTAGAAATGAAACTTGATTTCTCTTTTACAAGAATGTGGGCCTAGTCTCAAAGGATTTATCATGCTGTTTACATAACTGATGTCACTGTTAGTGGGAGCATTTTTGGAATAGTGTTTTTTGTTTTCTGCAAGCTCATTGTACCTTTTCACATTCAATATTTCAGGAAAGCTTATTTTATAAATAAAAATGCCTGCAGCAAAAAGCACATATTGATCACCTGTGAATCGATATGTAATATTTATATTCCACTGAATCTTCATGCCATATTTCAGGTTTAGCTTCTCTGTCAATTTTGAAATGATCTGTGGTGATTTCATATTGAGTAGACCTGGGTCTTCTCTACTGACTTAATTTCTTCTTATTCCCTGAAAAGCCATTTTTATCACTCCAGGGATTGCAGAAAGATGTTTTTTTCCACTGACGAGGCGTAATATAATTAGTTGATGATATATTTGTTGTAGAAATCTTTTTCCATTGTAGTCCAAACTTAAATTTCCCTGGTATTCATTTGCTTTCCTTATTTTCGAGTGCACTTAAAAATACATTTGCAGTCACGATTGCCTGGGTAAGTTATAAATCCTAGATATTAGAATTTTTATGCTTTAGAAATAATAAATGAGGACTTACCAATTAAAGATAAAAAATTACATGGCTGGGAATAGGAGAATATTTTATCAGTATTATTAAAATTTAAGGGCAGCTGAAATGCCACAGGAATCTTTGTACAACATTTTAGTTTAAAAAGTTGGCTTTAGGTTTAAGTTACAATCTTTTCTTCAATTTTACATCAAAGAGGATATTATATACGTTTTTAAGAAAAGAGCAGAACTCTTGTTGAACTGAATCAGATGCAGAGTTTTTCGCCCATCATAGCCATGTGATTTTATCCTATATATTTAGAAATCATATTTTTGTATATCTTGGGTTCCAAATAATTACAGTTGTCACTTCCTCAAAATAATGTTAATACCACTCATCGATTTATTATAAAAGCAAAGATTTTCACTATACTCAGCCAGTGAGCGCACCGGCCATCCCTATATAGGATCCGAACCCGTGTCCTTGGTGCTACCAGCACCGCACTCTCCCGAGTGAGTCACGGGGCTGGCCCCAAAGCAAAGATTTTAAAAACATTGATATTTAATCTGTCAGCACATTGGTTATCAATGTGTAAGAGTGTACTTTGTAGATGATCACAATAGAGGTTTTCACTTTACTTTTTGTTTTTTCCACTTTCTTCATTATCATTTTAGTCCATTATTCCTCACATCTCCCTGGCGCTTGGGTTTATTCTCTACAGGTCACCATGACTTCCTCCCTCCATCATCACAATCCTCCGTAGCTGCATAAACAATCTCTCTGGAAATTGATGATTGCTAGAGAATAACACAGAATCCTAGGTAGGCACTAAAAAAATAAAAAAATAAAAGATTGCCTTTCCAGAAGCTGATCCTATGAAGAGAAGCAGAATTCTGTATAACGCACAAACACAATTGATACCTGAGTAGTGTGCATTTTTAAGCAGTCATTTGTGAAGTGATGTGGACTTAATGGCAGATTAAAACAACTACCCGCTGGGCTGTTTCAAAAAACAAAACCCTACAATTACGATGGATCCATAAGAATGTGAAATCAGTCCACCTTAACATTGAGCTCTTTCTATGTGAAGGACACTCCACTGGTGCCATGAAAGGGGAAAAGAAGAGAATCATATAACCTAGAGTAATGGTTCTCAGTGGGGGATGATTTTGCTCCCCAAAGGGCATTAGGCCATGTCTAGAGACAGTTTTGGTTGTCACAGCTAGGGGGCCAGGGCTGCTGGCTTCTAGTGGGTAGGAGTCAGAGATGCTGCTAAACATCATACAGTGCACAGGACAGCCCCCACCACAAAGATGATCTGGCTCATAGTGTCAATAGTGCTGTGGTCACAAAACTAAAAAAAAAGAAAAAGCACATGTAGAAAAAGTTTTGATATTTCAGCGCAGTCACAGTATGGGTAGCATATTTATAGAGATTCAGAGGAGAGAAGAGACACACACCATCACACCATACCTGTGCATTCAGATCTTGTAGCAGCTTGGCACAGCTACCATTTCTTCAGGTTCAATCAATAGTCCCGTCTTACTAGAACTAATTTTGGGATAAACTGGGATAGATTTATTTCCTTGAGGCCCATGGATAAAACACTTGGACTTTATCTGATGAGCAGAGTGGGCTGTGAAACCACCAATACATTTTGAATTAAGGAGTTTCTAAGAAAGTTATACTTCACCCCACTTCCTCCCACTTGGTCAGTGCATTTCTTAGAAAGATAAGTGTATATTGAATCTTCTCACAGGGATGTCCCATTGCGGTTATAGGGCAAAGCCCTGTGTCTATGGCCTTTGACGAGTGTGTCTTCTAAATAAATTAGATATTTCTCATATCAGCCATTGGTGGTGGGGGGGCAGGAGATATATGAGGTGATGAAGACAATTCTATAAGGAGTTTAATTTGGGGACAAAAGGAAGAATGATTTGGAATGAGAAGAAACAAGAAATTGCTTGGGTATAGGCAGTGGGATTAGAAATTGAGTCATATGCTAGAGGTGTGATTATTAAAGAATCAGTACAATCTAATTTCTCTCATCTTCTGTTAAGTGGTCTGACAAAAGTGGATATATATATGGATTGATAGAAATAATTCACATAAAATACGTGCCCCAGTGGAAGAGTGGTTTTGAACTTAAGAGACCTGTGCAAAAGGTATGATTATTAAAGAAATGGTAAAATCTAATCTTTCATCTTCTATTAACTGATTTGATTAAAAAGTAGTTAACATAGGGATTGAATGAAATAATTCACATAAAACACCTGGCCCCATGGAGGAGTGGTTTTAAAACCAATATCAGGTATATTCTAGTGCTGCCAATAGCTAGTTGGTGCAGATTAAACTTTGGGTTCTTTATTATCATGAAGATGATAAATTGCATGGATTTCCACAACTTCTACTGTAAGAATTTTATGACATAATGCATATAAGCACCAAGTACATCACCAGGAATCTTATATGTGCTCAATAAATGAATATAATAAATGTTACTTATAATGTTTATTCAATATGTGGATTTCAATTGAGAAATCAGAGTTAACCTTGACATGCTGAGTATCACTGGAGGAATGAAGAAGCATTAAGGAAATCAGATAGGGAGTAAGTTTTGAGATAATGATGGAGTAAAGTCAGCATTACATGCCCAGAGTTTGATATAAAGAAAAACACATATCAAAGCAATATGCTTAGTGGGCATTTGGAGGATATAACATTTGAGAGACCAAAGTGGGGTATGCTGGTTTGGAAATCTGTGTAGAGTGAGAATTCAGATCAGAAAGTGTGGTGGAAAGTGTAGCAGAAAATTAATGTATTGGCTTTTTATGTCTTTATTGTTTATTGTGTGCTTTTAAAACTCTGTTTGAGCCTAGGAGTGGCCAACAGACACAATTGCAGCCAATGAAAATGTATCAGTCAGCTATTGCCACCAGCGTGCTGTGTAACAACCTATCCTAAAATATAGTTGCATATACATTTTTTTTACCCATGAATCTGTGGGTTAGCAGCAATATGAGTGCACTATGGCTAGTCCAGACTGAATTGCAGACTCTAAGCTGCAGATTGAGTCCAAATCTGCCCCAGGTGCCTTTCATCCTCCATGGACCAGAGACTTCCAGAAGCATGTTTTTCTCATGTGAATTACAGATGGACAAAAGGGCAAGGCCAATTGGGAAAGCACATTTTAATCTTCTGCTCATACCACATCCCCTAACATCCCATTGGCCAAAGCAAGTTATATAGCCAAACCCATGGTCAAGCATCAACATGGCCACCATGAGGCTATGGCAGGTGTATTAGTCTGTTTTCTGTTGCTTATAACAGACTATCTGAAACTGGGTAATTTATAAAGAAATGAAATTTATTTCTTACAATTTTGGAGGCTGGGCAATCCAAAATTGAGGGCCTTCTTCTTGGTGGGACTCTCTACAGGGTCCTGGTGACTCAGGTTGTCACATGGCAAGAATGGGCCAAGCAGGAGAGAGCTAATGTTCTCACTCACTTTCCTTATAAAGTCATTGAAGCCACACCCATTGCTCCATGAATGGATCAATCTATCCATGAGGGCACAGTCCTCACAATCTCACCACCTTTTAAGAGGCCCCACCTTTCAAGTACCATAATTGGATTTCCAACTCTCTTAACACTGTTACAATGGGGGTCAAGCTTCCAATACATGAAATTTTGGGGGACACATTTAACCCATAACAGTAGGGATGTGATTTTTAATACTACTAAAGGGTAGTTAGGAGTCAGGACCAATGATTAACTCTACAACAGAGACATAGAAGTAAATCTACTGGGTGGGTGTGGTTTGGGGGAAAGCTTGCATGTTTATGAGAAATGATACAGAAGCAGCTGGCACTGCTTGTTGATGGCACTGTGGCAGCCACCCTTGGTCATGACAAAAAGCCCAAGAGCATCACAGAGACAGCCTTGACATTGTCCAGCTGTTGAAGCAAGGGCAGAAACTGCCTGCCTCCAGATTTATTGATATTGAAGCCTGGTGGTCATGCTTTCTGTTACTTACAGTGAAAAGTGATACTTATAATACAATAAGGGTATGAGAAGGGAGAAAAGCAGAAATTGAAGCTGAACCTTGGGTTTCACCCACATTGGGAGTACGGAAGCGGCATGATGCTTCGTGTGTAATATGCACTCTGGAAATGTTTGTTGTCTTGAATTGATTTGAAGGAGTCAAAGAGGCCATGTTCCCTGCTACTCTTTACATCTATTATTCTACTACTGGGCCATTCTCCTTTGCTCCCATCCCAGAGAAACCTATATCACCACCGGCATAATAATGACATTTTATTATCACGATCTGAAACCCTAGGGTTGATATCCAGCTGTTCTAAATAGAGCAGGCTTCTATCAAAGAGATTTCACTTAGGACCACGCATGACTGTATTCAAACTACTGCCACCTGGGGAGAAAGTCTTTATTTACCATTCTTCCTGGTTGTCAATGTCTAGATAGGTATGAGCTCATTATTTTTTTTCATCCCTTCATCTTCTCTCATATTCACGAAGAAAAAAGTTTGCATTATTATAGGGTGATCTGATGGTGAGAAAATTCTTTTCTCATCGGTCATTTCACAATTAGATTCTTAGATGAATATTAGTTCCATCTCATGCATTTAGGGATAATATCTCATGTGATATTAAATTGTAGGACTGCCTTTGAAATGGAAGGCAATGAGAAAAACTTAGCATCAGAATTATCTTTCCTGTGAGTAGCTTTTGACCCTCATTGCTTATATATAGTATGGTAAGACAATACTTGCTGCTGTTGTACTTATAGCTGTTTATTGCTCATTTGTGTGATGAAACATAGCCAGTTAGAATCAATGTCACAAAAGTGTTCTTGGAGAGGAGCCTAGCTTATGGATCACTAACACTGCCTTTAGTTCAATCTTCCTGATACTGCTTTTATTAGCTAAAGAATGAGGACATGCCTGCTTTACTTATTGTCAGCAAACTCATTTGACATTCATTTCAGAAGCTGTTACTGTTTAGGATGCCTAACATCTAGGGTTCTTGTGAGAAATAGTTGGCATACTGTTGGGTAGAAACTCCAAATTTTAGGGTTTCACTGACCAATACAATTTAATGATTAAAAATTAGATAGGCTCACATAGGCTTGCAAACTTATTTTTCCAGAGAAATTCATTAAGGTAAAGTGAGCTATTTAATATTATAATTTTTATAAAATAAAGGGAATTTATGCCATATAAAATGGTAAGGAGATCATAACAGGGTAGCCTTTTAATTGATTTATGACCATCGATTAGCCCGAGGGGTGGACTGTTGTGAACATTGCCGTTGTCTCCGTAACACCTGTTTTGTTTCTCTGCCACTGTATGGCAGCCAGGTGGAGGAAGAGTGCTAAGATGAATTCCAGGGGCAGCCCCTTATTAATCTAAGCCACTGTTTAGCAAACTTTTTCTGCAGAGAGCCAGGTTTTTTGCTCTGTGGGCCATACTGTCTTGCTCACGAATGCTTACCAAGTACAAAATTTATAGAGTTTATTTACAAAAATAGGCAGTGGTCTGGGTTTGGCCCATGGATCATATTTCTCCAACCACTGATCTAAACCACACATGATAATCCCTAGGAACTCAGGCCTTTGCCATCCAGAGCCATGGAACTGTCCCAGCCCACAAAGGTTGGTTTAGAAATAGAAAAATAATACAATGTGTGTGAATGAGACATAAACGTATCTTTCTAGAGGCTGCACCTTAAAGTTTTCTTATTCCTAAGAGGGTCACAGGAAGATCCTCCATTGCATTGCAGTGGAGGTTGCCATCCATGATATGACAGTCACAACTGCTTCAGCCACCTTGCCACTTGCCTGGAGATGAAGCCAGTGCATGCAAGGGGAAGAGCAGAGTGAAGAGAACCAGAGAGAAATGAAACAAAATCCACTGGGTTGTGTCACCACTGAAGTGCCCAAGCCTTCCAGTAATGTAAGCCAACATATTTCCTTACTGTTTAATCAAGTTTGAGTCAGCTCTCCTGTTATTTTTGTGTACGGCTGTCCCTTGGTATCTGTGGAGGATTGGTTCCAGGACCTCCAGTGGATATCAGAATCTGTGGACTCTCAAATTCCTGATATAAAATGGTGTAGTATTTGCATATAACCTACCAAATCTTTCTGTATCTTTTAAGTCATCTCTAGATTATTTATAATACCTAATGCAATGTAAATGCTGTGTAAATAGCTGTTATACTGTATTATTTAGGGAATAATGACAAGAAGTAGTAATTTGTACATGTTCGGTACAGATGCAATTTATTTTTCTCAATATTTTTTATCTGCAATTGATTGACTCTACGATGTGGAGCCCACATATATGGAGGGTTGACTGTACATGTATCTCAGCTCATAGAGGAGAAAAGAGAACCTCCACAAATAAGATATTGCTAAGAATTTAAAGAAGTGAGACAGCAGAGAAGAGATGAGGAGAGGCGACAGGGAGAAAGATGCTGGAGCTTCTGGCGTAAAGGTATTGAGATACTCTCCAGTGGCAGGTGCAAGAAGTCAACTGGGCATGCGAATAACAAGAAGCCTGACTCAAACTTGATAAAATAGGAATGAAAGTTTTTGGCTCATGTAACTGGGAGCCCTGGGCACTTCAGTGTTGATGAGTAGAGTGCATATTCAAGGTGTAAAACCCCTCTGCCACCCCAAAACTTCAGTCAAGTCTGATACTCTCACCAAAGCCTTGTTGGGAGTAGTCATGGATAAATCAAGATAAAAATGTTGAGTTCCATTCTTGGGTATGCTAGACCGAGATGAAAGGGACCCCTTTTGGGAAGGTTGAGAGTTCAAGAATAGATTATTAAAGCCAGAAATGACTCTGAGGGTGTACATTCCAGGAAGTTTGTGGACGTCTTTGGAAGGATATTAAACACACAAAAAAAGATGCATGAGAATTACCTGTAAAATTCAAAAGACAGGGTCATCTTAGTTTGCATGTTGCTTTTGCATTTCAGATGACCAGAAGTCATAACAATTATGTCTACCATGCAATATTTGATCACTTTCTGCTATGGTTTGAATGTGTTTCCTCCAAAATTCAGGTGTTGAAATGTGATGATATTACGAGGTGGGGCCTATAAGAGGTGATTTGGCCTTAAGGGTGTCTCCCTTGTGAATGGGATTAAGAGTCTTCAGGCAGCATGGAGATCTTTGCCCTTTCACCTCCCACCGTGGGAGGACACGGCATTCTTCCCCTCTGAAAGATGCAGTCCTCACCAGACAATTAAACTGACCAGTGCCTTGATCGTGGACTTCCCAGACTCCAGAACTGTGAGAAATAAATTACTGTATTTTATAAATTATCCCGTCTCAAGTATCTTGTTATATCAGCACAAAAAAGACTAGGACACCTTCCAAGAGCAGCTAGCTTTAAAACATTTAATGGGGTTTGGGAGAAAGAAATACGTAAGTTTTCTTTAAGAATTTCTATGTATTCTATCTTCCTTGATTATCTACTTTCCTTCCTACCACCATGATTAAATATTTTCTTCTAAACACAAACTGAGGGCAGTAATTTAGTTGTTGATAAATGATATATTTTTAATAAGACCACAAAATAAATACCTGGAACTTTTAAATCAGCAGCTATAAGTAATTTCATTTATTTATTTATTTGTTTGTTTGTTTGTTTTGATTTTTTTTAAATTTTATTTTACTTCTCAATGTACATTGTAGTTGATTTCCGTGCCCCTTTACCCATTCCTCTCCACCCATCCCCTCCCCCCAATCATATTGTAATTTTAAAAACTTTTTTGAGATAATTAATTTTAGACTTTCAGAAGAGTAGCAAAAGTAGTATAGAGAATTCCTGTATACCCTTCACTCTTCTTCTCTGAATATAAATGTCATACGTAATCATAATACAATACTCGAAACTAAGACATTAACATTGGGCAATGCTATTAACTGAACATACACTTTCTTAGGATTTTACCAGTTTTTACTTTTGACCGTTTGCTCTTTTCCTTTTCAAGGATCTGTTTCATTATCCCACATTGTATTTAGTTGTTATTTCACCTTATGTCTTAGTCCATTCACACTGCTATAACAAAATACCTTGACTGGGTGGCTTTTGAACAGCAGAAATATATTGCTCAGTTCTGGAGGCTGGGAAGTAGAAGGTCAAGGATCCAGCAGATTCAGTGTCTGATGAGGACTGGTTTCCTGGTTCATAGATGGCACCTTCTAGCTGTGTCCTCACAGGGCAGAAGGGACAAGGCAGTGTCTAGGGTCTCTCTTTTTTTAAAAAAACTTTTGATTTTATATTTTAACATTAACTTGTACATAGTTGTGAGCTATGGTGTGTTGTTTCAATACAGGCATAGGCTGCATAATGATTCACGTAGGGTAGACAGCATAGTTTGGTACCGGTTAGTCCAACACTTCTCCTCTGCCCCACCCTCCTCCCCTCCCATCGTCTGGTAACCATTATTCTACTCTCTACTTCTATGAGAACCACTTTTTTTTTTATATGAGTGATATCATGTGGTATTTTGTCTTTCTGTGCCTGACTTACTTCAAATAACATGATAGTTTCCAGTTCCATCCATGATAGGATATCATTCCTTTTTATAGATGAATATCATTCCACTGCGTTTATGTACCACAGTTTTTAAATCCATTCTTCTGTTGATGGGCAATTAGGTTGATTCCTCTCTGGCTATTGTGAATGGCATTGTGAGGAACATGGATGGGCAGGTGTCTTTTTGATGTATTGGTTTCACTTCCTTTGGGTATATACCCAGTAGTGGGATAGCTAGGTCATGTAGTAGATCTATTTTTTGTTCTCTGAGGAACCTCCATACTATTTTCCACAATGGAAAATTTTAAAGTGGCTGCACCAATTTACACTTCCACCAGCAATGTAGAATGTTCCCTTTTCTCCACATCCTCACCAGCATTTGTTATTTTCTGTCTGGGTCTCTTTTATAAAGCACTAATTCCATTCATAAGGGCTCTGCCCTCATGGTCGAATCACCTCCAAAGGCCTGACTCACATTGGTGATTAAGTTTCAATGTATGGATCTTGGCGGGGACACAAACATTCAGACCATGTTTGTTTCCTCCAATCTGTGACAGTGTCTCAGTTTTTCTGTGTTTTGCATGACTTGGATACTTTTGAAGAAGACTTGTCTTTTTAATTTTTTAAAGAATTTCTCTTAGCTTGGGGTTGTCTGGTATTTGATCCTGATTAGACTGAAGTTATACATTACTGAAAAGGATGCCACAAAAGTGATGTGTCCTTAGCTTATCATATCGGAAGGCACATAATGTCTGTATATCTTATTACTGGTGATATTAACCTTGATCACTTGACTGAGAAAGTGTCTGCCAAATTTCTTCACTATAAGATTGTTATTTTTAGCTTTGTACTTAATAGTACACTAATTTATTACTTTGATATTCTAATGATGATTTTCTATTTCCTCTCATGCCTTGTACATGCACGAGGATACTTCAAAAATTTCGTGGAAAAATATTGTTAAAAGATAGTACAAATCCTTCCATGAACCTTTTGGGGTACACTCCTATACAAAGTTATGTATGACAGCGCAGTACCATACAAAACATTTCCATCATTCCAAAACTTCTTTTATGCTGGTCCTTTGTAGTCAACTCCTCTCCCCAGCTCCTGACACTAGCAACCATTAATCCGTTTTCCATATATACAAGTGTATGCAAACATACTTCAAAAAGTTTATGAAAACATTCATATTATCTTTCAATACTATTCTTCCATTCACTTTTTGAAGTACTTCATTTATATGTATATATGTATTTCCATATATTCTGCCTTAGCTATAAATAAGTTTGCTTGTTGAAATGTTAGTTGATTTGCAAATTTTGTTTTCTTACTCAGGAGAAGCAATGATTCAGATGAATGCCACCAATATTAACCAGGACATTTTGCTGTGGATCTCATAATAATATGAATTACTAATGCTATTGCTCATTAATGCTATCAAACATGTAGATATCTGTGGGACCCTCTACTTAGCAAGTTTACAGACAATTTCATTTAATGTTCATACTTCCTCTTTCTGCCAGATACAATTCTTTCCATTTCACAGATGGGAAACTGAGGCTAAGAGAATGTCAGTGACTTGCCCAGGGCTATTCAGCTATAAGTGGTGAGTGAATTCATTATTTGAACTCAACTTGTCAAATTTTTCGCCAACCTTTAACTCACTGTGCTATAGTGTTTTCTCTCATAATAACCAACACCTACTGAATATATACCTAGTACATACTAAATATTAGGTACAAATGTGTCACATGCATTATCTCATTTAATCCTTATAGAGGTCTCGATGTAAGTGTCCCTATTGTCTGTATTTTGCAGATAAGACAGACAGAGAGGATTGGTGTGGCTCTCCTGAGGTCACGCAGCTGGTTAAGTGTTGATTTACTGCAAAGTCCAGTTCCCTAATCACTCCCTTTCTGAATCAGAAGGTTAGGAATTTAAGAACTAAAATGAATTGCATGCCAGCATAGGTGACAATGTATGAAATTTGCCAGTAATGGGGGAGAGGGTGAGAATTCTTGGAAGTAGTTGGAAGTCTCATCAGTCTCCATCTCCAGCCAAGAGGATGAGTGGCAGAAATGTGTGGCCCATACAGGAATCTCGGGAGACATCCTGTAAAGATGACAGCTGAGAGCATGTGGGATATGGATTCGATGAAGAGAGAAGATGAGAGGGAGGGATGCTGCTGACTGCACCAGCTTTTCCTGTACCACTTCACAGCTAGCCAACACCACCTTCATAGCTCCTTAGGCGTGGTTTGCTAGATTCCTCTATGGGCGTGCGTGGATCTTGGAGGTTCTGGGTCTACAGAAGAGGATCACAGGTACCTAGCCTACCCACAAGCCTGGGTGCTGCTTTGGCCATGTTCTTACTGTGTGACCTTGATCACGTCATATACACAGTCTTTGCACCCCATTTCCTGATCTATAAATTCTGTTCTTGTGTGTCTGTAATACTGTTTTTGTGACATTTAAACGAGAGGAGAAATGCCTGGCAGAGTTTCTGACACATAGTTTTTACAAAACGAAAGACAGTCTCTCTGTTCTCTCTTATTGCCTCTCAGCTTTTCACTCTCAGCTTTGGGTTGATGTGTGACCTCCCAGAGTGCTTGTTTTTGTCACAGAGGCACAGCCCTGACTGTGTGGCCGGGCTGTGTTGTCCTGCCCGGCACACTCCGGTCTTACTCTTCAGTGAGCTGAGCAGATTGGCACTGGATCTCCTTTGAAAGACAACAGACCCCAGGACTTGTGATCTTTTCTTTTCATTTGCATTTTTATTGAGGTAAAGTTCACATGACATAAAATTAATCATTAACCTTTGTGAAGTGTGTGAGTCAGTGGTATTTAGTACATCCACATTGTTTTGCAACAATCACCTCCACCTAGTTCTAAGACATCTTCATCACCCCAAAAGGAAACCCTCCACTTTCTAAGCAGTCAGTCCACATTCCTTCTTCCCCCCAGCCTTGGGCAATCACTAATCTACTTTCTTTCTCTGTGGGTTTTCCTATTCTGGATATTTTATGTAAATGGAATCACACAGTATGTGGCCATTTGTGTCTGAATTTTTTCATTTAGCATGGGGTTTTCAAGGTTCAGCTGCTTTGTGGCATGTAACGGTACTTCATTCCTTTTTATGACTATGTAATATTCCACTGTATGGATATACCACATATTGTTTATCAATTTATTAGCATTTGGGTTGTTTCCTCTTTTTGGCTTTTGTAAATAGAGCTGCTAAGAACATTTGTGTGCAAGTATTTGTTTAAGTATGTGTTTTCAGTTCCTTTGGGCATATACCTAGGAGTGGAATTGCTGGGTCATATGTTAGTTCTACCTTTAACTTACTGAGGAACCATCAGACTGTTTTCCATGGTAGCTACACCATTTTAAATTCCCATCAGCAATGTATGAGGGTTCTGATTTCTTTGTGTGTTTTCCATGTTGTGCTTTCCTAAGGGGCCGCTGAAGTGAATGACATTTTCTCCAGACATCTTGCTTCTCATGGGATTTTGGGTGGGTCATTATCATTTACATGAGCCTCAGTTTTCACATAGGTGTGATAGGTACAATCATAATACCTACACCATGTTGTTTGCGTGTGTGTGTGTGTGTGTGTGTGTGTGTGTGTGTATGTGTGCGTGCATGCATGCACATGCAGATTATATAAGGAAATTACCTTGGCTTAGTAATTATCAGCTGCTTATAGTTAAAATTATTGTTATTATTTATTAATTTTAATTTTGTCTGTCCTTCCCAGCCTCTCTTATTCTCTCACTGCTGCTTTGCTTATGGCTCTGAATTCAAATGGCTGAGTGATCTTTCTGCAACTCAAAGCTGTTCTTGCCATTTTCCTGTGCAGGCATCCTTAGTTCTAGTGCTTCCAATATCCACGGCAGCCCACCCCTCTCACTTTTTCATCCAAACATTTCTAGTGTAAGAGGATGCATATTTCTGGGCTGGGGGTGGGGGCTGGTGAAGAGTTCAGAGGAAGATAAAAAAATCTGGGCTGTCATGTGAGACAGAGTGTTCTTTCTGCAAATTTATGTTCATTATTTCTCAGAACTCTTAGGCTTCATCTTATGAAAACGCATTTTGTCATTTTATATTCTATTTATTGTTTATCCATGTGTGTCCTAATATAACAATTCACAACACCCCGTTGAAAAAATAAATCTTCACATTCAACCAGTGAGTCAGGAGTGTGCACCACGTCTGTCTCATGTCTCCAGCCATAGCCTTTCATTGCATATGAGAACCTTGGTGTACACAAGACACATCTGGGGAGCTTGTTAAAATGTAGGGTTCTACTCTCTGCTCTGAGGCAGAGTCTCAGTATGTCTGCAGTGTGCTCAGAAGTCTGTATTCTTCACAGGCTATCCTGGTGAGTGTGATGCAGGCTCCCCTGCTGCAAGGTGGACCACCTTTTGAGAAACACCATACTGAATGATAATGTCTGAAATCCTGGTCCAACTTCTTTTTCTTCATCTCAGGACACTCCCTATACCCAGCACCCCAAACCCCAGCTTCAAGGCTGACCCTAGGACTCTGATGCACTGTCCTCCCATTCTTGGTGTGTCTGACAGTGTCATTCTACCTGTATAAAGGGTGTGCAGGGAATGCCCACCTTGTACAAAGGAGCATGCCTGCTCATCCTTGTAAGGCTCAATCAACTCAACTTTGCACATCCTTTCCTTTGTGCTCTTAGCATAGTGATGTGGTGAACATGGTGGGGACCTTTGGGATTAGCTGTGCCTGGGGCCAGTCTACCTCCTACACTTACTAGCTGTGTGGATTTGAACACATTAATTAATCTCTCTGAGATTGTTTCCTCCTCTACTAAAAAAAAGGGTAATTAACAGAACTAATAGTATCTTTCTCTATAGGATGACTATGGGGATTCAGTGGGACAATGTGTGGAATGCCTAGGACAGAGTGAGTACTCAATAAATGTTTTTATTATTTCTAAGTGTCTTTTATTTACTTGATTGCCTCCTCTGCCAGTCTGCGAGCTTCTCAACAGTGGGACTCGTCAACAATTTGCATATCTCCATATCTCTGTTGCTCATCACAGAGCCTACTGTCTAAAAGGTACACACACACACACACACACACACACACACACACACACACACACACACACACACACACACACACACACATTTTTAAAGGAGCTTCCTATATACTGGGAACTTTTGAATGAACAAATAAAATTTTATGAATTCCCAAACTCTTTTCTTTGCTGTTTTTGCTGTTTTCTCATTTGAGTTCATCTCTTAAAATATAATGCTCTGCCTTGAAGCTGCCTTCCTGCACTGGTTTTTATTGTGCTGAGGTGGCATTCCCGGCAACATCCACTCCCATCAGTGATTGACAGTGGGGTGGCCACATGCCTTCGAGTCAGCACCCCAGGGCTCACAGCTCTTCCCTTATTTAAGGAGGGAGCGTAACTCTATCTTTTCAGTTAATGGGGATAGAAGGCCAGGGGATGTTTGTCATTCATTCTGCACAGTTGCAGAATGTGATCTGTGTGTGCGTATAAAAATGTCCTCTGTGATTAAAGCATCTAAGATACTGCCAGTAAACTTCAGGATAAGTAGATGAGATATTGGTTAAAAATATTGAAATGCCATCATTAGAAAAATAAAACCATTTTCAGAAACCCACCAAAAAAAAAAAAAACTATTGGAAATATATTTGGAAATATATGCAAACCACGGCTGCTCTCTAGAGAATATTGGCGTTAGTAAGACACACAGCTATCGAAAAAATCTGCTATAACTTAGAGAGATACTTTGGAAGCATTATGCACTTTTAGGAAATTCCTCAAAAGGCTAATCATAGAATCACCCTATGATTTAGCCATTTCATTCCGAAGTATAAACCCAAAGGAATTGAAAGCAGAGGCTCAAACAGATATTTGTATGCCAGTGTTTGTTGCAGCGTTATTTACAATAGCCAACAGGTGAAAACAACCCAAAAGGCCATCCATGGATGAACAAGATATAGTATATACCAACAATGGGAAATTATTATCCATAAAATAGAATGAAGTTCTGAGATATGTTCTAATATGGATGAACATGGAAAACCTCATGCTAAGTGGGAAAAAAAAAACAGTCATAAAAGGACAGATAAGTGTGATTCCACTTATTGGAGGCATGAGAATAGTCAAATTCATAGAAAGAGCTGACTAGAGGTAATAGATGCTGGGGTGAGAGGAATGAGGAGTTAGTGTTTAGTGGGAACAGTGTGAGTTTGGGAAGATGATAAAGTTCTGGAAAAGGATGGCAGTGATGGTTGCACAACATTGTGAATGCACTAAATGCCATTGAATTACTCATTTAAAAATAGTTAAAAGGTACATTTTATGTTAGGTATATTTTATCACAAGAAAATACAAGAAAAAAGAATAGACAGCTAAGAGGAAATTGTAGGAGAAGCAAGCCCCTCACTGGATCATAACGGTAAATTCCCTTATGGGATGCTCACTCGTCTCTACCTGTCCTTGGGTTTGAAAGAGGTTGGCAAATGGTGACTGCCAGGTTGTAACTGATCCAAAGAGGTGTTTTGTTTGAGCCATGCAGTTTAAGTTTGTATTATTTGTCAGCATTTCAGTATGAGGCATTTACCATCAAAAACTGAAACTGGATTCCTGTTGCTCTTAAAAATTGGATGGTCTGTCCATGCTGGATCCACACTCTTTTTTTTTTTTTTTTAATTAAAACATATACAACAAAAGACCCAGAATAGCCAAAACAATCCTGTGCGAAAGGAATAAAGCTGGAGGCATCACACTCCTTGACCTCAAAATATACTACAAAGCTATAGTAACCAAAATAGCATGGTATTGGCCTAAAAACAGATACAGGGACCAATTGAACAGAATAGAGATCCTAGAAATAAATCCACATATTTACAGCCAACTGATCTTCAACCAAGGTGCTGGGAACATACATTGGGGAAATGACAGCCTCTTCAATAAATGGTCCTGGGAAAGTGGATATCCTTCCATGGAAGAATGAAACTAGACCCCTATCTCTCACCATATACCAATATCAACTCAAAATAGTTTAAAGACTTAAATATAGGACCTGAAACTATAAAATGTCTTGAACAAAACACAGTCCTATGCTTCAGGACATAAGACTGGGAAAAAACTTTATGAGTAAGACCTCAAAAGCACAGGCAAGATAGTAAAAAAATAGCAAATGGGATTATATCAAACTAAAAAACTTCCGCTCAGCAAAGGAAACAACAGAGTGAAGAGATAACCTGCAGAATGGGAGAAAATATTTGCAAACTATGCATGTGACTAGGGACTAATATTCAGACTACACAAGGAATTCCTTATCTTATTTCAGTCATCTCCCCTGTAAAGGACCCTGTGCTGTCCATTCCCAGTAGGCACCTGGGCCCTGGAGGTGCTTGAAGTTACAGCCCCCAAGCTGCAAGTTTTCACCATGTCTCAGAATGGATTCCTTCTGCTATTGGTGTCATTGTCTTTCCATGGTGTGTTCAAAATGGATTTGATTATTATTATGTAAATGAGCCCCAGATAGCCTTAGGGATTGGCCCCTTGGTTGTTTTTCTCTTCACTACAAGCTGGGACCCAGTAGCTCACCTGCATGCTGTTGCCAAATTACATTTTTTAAACACATCCCACTATTTAAAAAAATGGCCCAAACAAGCAGGTTTTTAGCCACCTAGAACCTGCCTGCTTTGCCTGCTCCACAAAACCCCATTAATGAGATGAGGCCTTGTCATTATAAGGCCCCAAGTTGCTCCGGCCTTTGGAGCTCTCTGACCCAGACACCTCCTGCCGTGCCACTGAATGACATCATCTACACAGGTAGCCCCTTCTCAGATCCAGTCCCCTCTCCAGCTAGTTCCCTGCCCGCCCCCCATTCCCTTCTGGATGATGGATGTTCTCATCCTGAGAGGGACCTTCACTCTCATGCAGCCCCATCCAAGCACCCCTCAGTAAATCTTGTTGGATGTTACTGTCTCTTAGGGTTATATCTTTTTCCTTGATCAGCCCCCAAATGCCTAAAACTCTCTACAATTTTTACAATTGTTTTCTTATCTAAAGTACAAATATAATTCACAAGGTGAAGAAGGACAGCAAATTAAGGGGGCCTCTTGTCTCCATGGTTGAGATAGAAAGAGCGATATAATAGGCTTTAAGGATCCTTGTGTTTGCCAGGAACAGGAGAAAGTGTATTGCTTTTCTTCCTCTGGCACTTGGCTAGGCCTTCCAAGAATCAGCATCATGTACATTTGCACTTGGATATTTTACAAGGTGCCCTAAGCTGAGGAGAACACTTACCTGAGTAGTTAAAAATGGGAATGGCACATGCCTGCAGAGTGCTTCTCCTTGGTCAAGGATTCAATCCGTGGGGGAGCGTGCACTCAAAGCAGATTGGGCCTCATCCTACGTTCCGAATCCAAGGTGAAAAGGCTCTAGGAGCCGGTCACAGTTAGCAGAAATGCAGGCTGAACTTGGGTTGATGGTTCTGGATGATCAGGGTTTGCAGGAAAGAGAGTAATGCAATTACCATCCACGGCTAGCTCTCTGTGGGATGTTCTCACAGATCAGTGGCAAAAGGTTGGTAGGCGGTTTTCTTCTCTATTATACTGTGAGGTGTACAAACCTTCCCACTGATACTGCTGGGGAGAGATTTTATAGAGTATTATGAAACTGCCTTTTAAAAAAGTGATTTCCAGTTAAACACCTTTCAGTATTAAAATGGTAAAGCCATAGGGAATGGGCGGGGGGAGTTCTCCATGATAATTGCTTCTCAAGGAGCTTAGTTTGATTGTCTTTTAACCAATTTTAACTTCATTCTTTTTCTTTTTTTCCCCCTATGACAAATGAGAAAAGAATTCTGCGATTCATTGAACAGTCAGATTTCCAATATGGTGTTTACTTGCATTTTCTATTTCTACTTCAGCCAGAAAATCAAATCTGGGGGATTAAATGCCCCACTTGAAATGTACTGGGGAATTAAACAACAGCAAAAAAGGAAAGTTCACCAGTAAACAAAAAAGACATCATTTAAAGTTTCCAGATGATGTTTGAAGGAGCCGATGGCTTGAGTAGAGGTGACCTCGGGGCCCAGACCATCAGGATTAGTCCCTCCTTACGTTGCTGCTGGTGCCATGAGATTAATTTTCTGACAGTCATCATAGCAAATAGTGGCCATGAGTTGAATGTTTTCCATGTGCCAAGCCCAGTGCTTTTTATCCATTATTTTATTTAAACTTTACAACTCCTTGAAATAGATATTTTCATTAGTCTCATTTCAGGAGGAAACAGGCAAGGACAGTTAAATAATATGTCCAAGATCACAGAGATAGTATATGGTAGAGCCAAGTTCCAAATCATCATCTGTATGACTTCAGGCCCATAATCCAAGTCAGCATGCTCATACACTCCCAGGAAAAGGTATCACAAGGTCTACCTCCCGTTACGTAATAACTATGTTCAGGGGTCTGGTTCCTCCATTGGTTTTGACTAAAACAAGTTTTGTTTTTTGGTTTTGGGTTTTTTTTCCCTGTCAGAAATCTCCCAAATGTAAAGGCATAACATTCACTTGATAGTCAACATGTACATATGTCAAGGGTCTCTGACAGAGACCTTGTACTGGACTAGAAGGTGGAGAAAGGAAAGGAGACCAAAGACAATACCCTTGTTCTTATGGAACATTCTCATAGGAAGGCACACTAGAAAAATGTAAACAACTTAGAAACAGGTTATATCTTACAATAGGTACTAGGAAAGAAATCAACATGGTTGTGAGATAGAAAACAAGAAGGAAGGGCCCACTGAGATAGTATGCTCAGACAAGGTTCTGTACAAAGATAGTGTTTTTGCTAAAACTTGGGGAAAGGGAAGGATCAAGCTGTGTCAACAGCTGTGGAAAGAGTGTCCCAGGCAGAGGGAACGGCAAGCACAATGACCTCAAGGCAAAAAAGTCCTGTCTAAGAAACTGAAAGGAAGCCACGTAGCTTGAATGAAGTAAGATGGTCACGGGATGGTAGCCCTAGGCAGGGAAGGAAAATAATTGGCTTAAAGGGGAAGAACAAACATTTTCTTTATCTCAGATTATTTCCTCTCTTTCTCCTTTTAAAAAAGTTATTTTTCTCTTTCTGTGTTTTTTTTTCCTTCTGTTCCACCTGATTCAAGCACCTGCTCCATTTGTTATTTATTTAAAAAAATTGCTCTCTGTTGATCTGGGCCTTTTAATTCAAGAAATCTCTGAGAAGTATACTCCAAGTCCAGGGATTGAAAAGAAGTAAAGTGATGTGTCTGTGGGCCTTAGAAGTACAGAGCTTTGAATTCCAAAAGTGAAAATTAGGTTGACCTTGCAGAAATGAATTGTGGGTTAGGTGGTGGTAAGCCTCTAAAGAAGATTCATGTGGGACCTTTTCAAATAATTTGTTCACCAGTCAATTTTAAACCACACCTTCTTCCTAGCGAGGACAGTTTATGGCTTTGTTCACATCATAGATTTGGATATCAAGACCTAAGAAAGGTCAGACCATTAAATAAATGCTGAACACTCAAGGAGAGATGAGATGTTAGTAACAAATTCTCAGTTGAATGACATTAACTTGCTACCTTTGTAAGAGCTACTTTGGTTTGCATTTGTAAAACTTACAAAAAAATTTTTTTCCTTATATTTTTGGTGAAAAAAGGAAGTTTTGACTTGAGTATTTTTCCACTTCAGAGAATTGAATAAGGGAAGCATGCATTGATTAATATTCTTGGGGGTGATAAAAATGAATTTGAAAACCCCATATGCTCTAGTGTTTCTCAAATTTTAATGTGCTTAAGATACTCTAGAGCTGTGCTGTCTGATACTGTAGCCACTTGCCACATGTGGCTTCTGAACACTTGAAAGGTGGCTAGGTGAAATTCAGGTGGGCTCTAAGTATAAAATACATGTTTTTGAAGACTTAGTATGAAAAATATGATGTAAAGTATCTCAATATGTTTTATATCAATTATGCAATGAAATGATAATTTTTGGATATATTGAGTTCAATACAATATATTATTAAATAAATTTCACTTGGTTATTTTTACTTTTTTAAAAAATGTGGCCACTAGAAAATTTAAGTTGTACTTGTGTCATGTTTCTATTGTACCGTATTACTCTAAAGAGACTTTTATGTTTAGCAGTTATGCTATAACTGACTAGTCCTGCTGACTAGTCCTCTTACTAAAAACAATTATAAAACTGAATGAAATATATGAGGCTATTCTTTTGAGGCATTGATCAAAAGGCAGTGCAGTTCTGTGATCCTTGAGAGAAAGGAAACACGTGAGCTGAGCCTCATGAAATCCTTGGCTTTCTGTCCAGGAGCCTTTCCCTGCTGCAGTGCAGGTAGGAGTACCAAGCACAGTGGCCATCTTAACTGAGCTGATTTTGGAGTTTGGAGTTCCTGGCTTCTGAAGTGGAATATTTCTGGGGAGGGCCTTGGAAAAGAGGAAAATCTACAGAGGGAATATTCATATGTCTGTATGGGAGTTTACAGCAGGTCCTTGGCTGAGAGCTGAACAGTGCATGCACAGGGTGAGAGACTTCACTCAACAGCAGAGGCTGCTTGATGCAGGGCTGAGAGATAACATGACAGCACCAGAATTTGTACAGTGCTGGGACTCATTGGATCCAATGAGGGGGGATGTTACTGAACACCTTGTGAAATCAGTTGTGGCCCCAGAATGGCCGTGCTAAGAAGTACGTTTTCATTCCACTAGAATAAGGCCATGCCAGATGACCAAGTTTAAGATGAAAATATACCCATCTCACAAAGAGTAAAACCAAGCCCAGAAGGATGAAGTGATACTATTTATTTCACCATCGGCATGAATAAAACTCAGCACCCTTTAAAAGAAGTTCACATAATCAAGACTCCTGCAATACTTTGTCCATATTGTCCAACATACAACAAAAATTACTAAATATATGAATTAACAGGAAAATGTAACCCATAAGCAAGATATAAAATAACATCAACAGAAACAGATCCTAATGTGTCATGGATAATAGAATGTTCATAAAAGACTTTTAAAAAACCATTATTGATATGTTAAAGACCTGAAAAAAAAGTTTGTCTTACCAAATAAACAGATGAAAGGTCTCAGCAGAGAATGGGACCAAATGGAAAGTCTAGAAAGGAAAGGTAGAATATTTGAAGTAAAAAAAAGGTATTTGATTGACTTAATTGTACATTGGACAGTATAGAAGAAAGAGTTAGTGAATTTGAAGAATGACCCCCCCCCCAAAAAAAGTTAAATCTAAAGAGTACAGAGAGTAAAACAAAGATGGAAAAGTAAATGAACAGAGTCTCAGAGATCTGTGGGAGAATATCAACTGATCTGACATAGCTGTAATTGAAGTCACAGAGGAGGAGAAAGAGAGAGAATAGAACAGAAAACCACCTGAAGAGGCAATAATCAAAATTTCCCAAATTTAGTAAAAAACATCAATTTAGAGATTTAAGAAGCTTGGTAGATCTCAAAGAGGTTAGATACAAAAACACTATACACAAACATCATAGTCATACTGATGAAAAACAAAAATAGTGAGATAATTTTGAAAGCAGCCAATAAAAAAGGACCCATTAACGCAGGGGATTAATGGTGCAAGTTAAAGCTGATTTCTCATAGAAACTAAGGAGGCCAGTAGATAAGGGAATTACATCTTTAAACCTCAGAAAGAAACAAAACAAAACAAACAACTGTCAACCCAGAATTCTGTGTCCAGTAAAAGTACCCTTCAAACACGGGGTGAAATAAATACATTTTCATATAAAGGGCAGAGGAGGAAATTCGTCAGCAGCATAACTCCACCACAGGAAATGCAAGGGACATAATCCAAGGTGAAAGGAAATGACAGAAGGAAGCTCTAATCTAAAGAAGTAAAAGTAGTTGAAATAATAAATTCCTAGGTAGATATGACTGTGTATCCTTTTACTTAATTTATTTGAAAGATAACAAACAGTTTAAAGCAAAAATAATAAAATTTTATTATGGGGTTTGTTTGTTAAGTACACAGATGTAAAATTTACGAAAACAATAGTGCAAATGGCATGAAGTGGGAAATAAAATTTTATTGTATTATGGTTGTTATATTTTAACTGAAGCCATGCAATATGAACTCTAAGAAAACTGTGATAAGTTGTGAATGCACAGTGTTGTATATAGAACGATGGCTAAAAAATGAATAGAGTATAGCTTAAAAATTAAAGGAACTTAAATATTATGCTACAAGATAGTTCCTTAATCAAAAAAGTCAAGTAATGAAGAATAAAGTAGAAAAAAATGAATGGGAGAACTCGAATTCAAATAGAAAAATGTTTTCCTAAAACACAACCATACAAAAATTACATCAAGTGTAAATTAAATAAACAGTCCACTTAAAGGGCAGTGATCATCCAACTAGATTATGAAGGCAAGAACCTGTTATTTGCTGACTACAAGAGACTCACTTTAAATTCAGAGACACAGATAGATTGAAAGTAAAAGGATGGAAAACTATATCCCAGGCAAACGGTAAGTATAGGAAAGTGGGTGTGTCTAGATTACTATCAATGTAGGCTTTAGGACAAGGAGTATAACCAGAGAGGGAAAAAGATATTTTATAATGGTAAAATGGTCAATTCATGAAGAAGATATAACAACCCTAAATATGTATGCCACTAATAAATTGCTTCAAAATACATGAAGCAGAAGTTCACAAAACCAAAGCAAGTAATAAACAAATCTGCAAAATTTGTAATCAATAATGTCTCTGACAGAACAAATACATAACCAAGTCAGTAAGGGTGTGGAAGAATCAGACAATGCTATCAATCAACTTGAAATCATAGGTATTATAAATATACCCTACAATTCCAAAAGCCCGTTCTTTTTCAAGTACACACAGAATATTCACCAGGACAGAAGAGATACTATGCTATAAAATAAGCTTCATATTTCAAAAATTTAAACTCTTAGTATGTTCTTTGAGAATAATTAAATTAAATTAAATTAAATATGTAGATTATAATATTTTATAAAATATATTTATAAATTTATTATATAAATATTTTTGGAAATAAAACTGCAAACTTGCAAATAACCAATAGTTTAAAGAAGGAGAACTTATAAGAAAAATATTAAGATACATTTAAATGATTGATCCTTTAATACAGCATGTTATAATTAATGGGTTGCAGCTAAAGTAGGGCTAAGAAGAAAATTTATATTATTATGAAAAAAATGAACCTTGACCCATACCTTTGAAAGATTAATTTTAAGTGGTTCATAAGATAAAAATGTTTAGGCTAAAACCATAAAGCTTCTGGAAGAAACCATAAGACAGTATCTTTGCAACTTTGGTGTTAGCAAGTATTTCTTTGAGAGTACACAAAAACCACTAATGAAAAAAGAAAAAAGAAAGATAAATTGGATTTTATTAAAAAAAAAAAAAACTGGGCTGGCCCATGGCTCACTTGGGAGAGTGTGGTGCTGATAACACCAAGACCCCTGGTTCGGATCCCTGTATAGGGATGGCCAGTTAGCTCACTTGGGAGAGTGTGGTGCTGACAACACCAAGTCAAGGGTTAAGATCCCCTTACCAGTGATCTTTAGAAAAAAAAATATATATATATATATACATATATATATGTACATAAAAATAATTAAAAAAATGGCAAAGGTATCATTAAGAAAATAAAAAGGCAAACTCTGGACTAGGAGAATATATTCACAGTATTAATATCTGACCAAGGACTTACATCCTAAAATATATAGACAACTCAATAAAAATAGAACAACTTGAACATACTTTTCCTATCAGAGATATAAGAATGGCCACTGAGCTTATAAAAAAAGTGCTGAAGATTCTAGTTGTCAAGGAAATGCAAATTAAAATCACAATAAGATACCACTTCACACTAGTTAGAATAACCAAAATTAAAAAGAATAATAACACCAAATATTGGCGAGGATGTTGAGCAAAAGAAACTTTCAAATGTTGCTGATGGGAGTACAAAATGGTACAAGCACTTTAGAAATCTGTTTGGTAGTTTATTTACAGTGAAACATATACATAACTATTACCCAGAAATTTGAGTCTTTGGTAATTACCTAAGGGTAAAACAAAAACAAAAACAAAAAATACAACCACACACACTCAAAAGTATACAATAATAAGGTTTATTGCAGCTTTATTCATAATAGTTCATACTGGAAACAATGAACAACTCAGAAGTGCATCAGTAGAAGAATAAACAAACAATAAATTGTGGTATATTCACACAATGTGATGCTACTCAGCGATATAAAAAGACTGACTTGGGGATGAATGTGTTGACATGGGTGAATCTCAAGTATGTTACACAGGGCATAAAAGGTCAGACAGAAGCACACATAATGTATGTTTTCATTTACATTATGTTCAAGACTAGACAGAATGAATGAATGGTAAGAGAATTCATAACAGTCATTGCCTTGAGAGATTTGAAACCTAACTGGGAAGGACTTTCTGGGGTAATGGGAATGCTCTATGTGAGATTGGAATGTTAGTTACACAGATGTATACATTTGTCAAAACTCTTTAAATATCTTTATGAGCCTAAAACCTGTGCATTGCACTATATGTACATTCTATCTCATTTCGAAGAAAAAAAAATACCACCTTAAAAAGAGTGCTCTAAAGCAAGGATCAGTAAACTATGGCATGCGGACCCAATTTGGCCTGCCACCTGTTTTTGTAAATAAAATGTTATTGGTTCACTACCATATGGATTTATCTACATATTGTCTATACCTACTTTTGCACTAGAATAACAGACTTGAGTGGTTGAGGTAAAGACTCTATGGCAGGGAAAGCCTAAAATATTTATTATCTAGTCCTTTCCAGAAAGTTTGCTAAAGGAATGCTCTAGAATCATTGTTTAAATGCAGTTTCTGAAACCCACCCTCTGAGGTGGAGCAGAGGACAGAATGTACAATCTATTCCACTCCCTTGATGACCCAAAGCAGATGAAACTGGGTGGACAGAGGGTGCAGAATTGCTCTTTTTGAGGTTCACCATATCAATATGTAGCTATTATTTGGTCATTGCTGTGGATTGAATGTCCCCCCAAAACTAACTGAAGCTTAACCCTCATTATAACAATGGTAAGAGGGTGGGAAATCTGATTATGGTACTTGATTAGTGGGGCCTTAAAGAGGTGATTAGATCGTGAGGACTGTGCCCTCAAGAATAGCTGGATCTGTTTGTGGAGTAATGGGTGTGATTCTGATGGCTTTATAAGTAGGACAATTGAGAAAGTTATTTCCCTCTTGCTCAGCCAATGCTTACCATGTGACACCCTGGTTGCCACAGGACCCTGTAGAGAGTTTCACTCAGAAGTAGGCCCTTACCAGATATACTCCCTGGGCCTTGGACTTCCCAGCCTCCAAAACTGTAATAAATAAATTTCATTCCTTTATAAATTATCCAGTTGCAGGTATTCTGTTAGAAGCAACAGAAACGGACTAATACAGTCATACAGGTGTTTTACTTACTAATCTAATTTAATCAGGCAGAAGTTATAAAAGCCCATTTCCTCCCCACTGGCCTTCCATAAAAGTGAGAAAAGTTCACTTTCATCACGGTTATGTAACCATCCTTCATGCGTTTGGAGAGGCTCACAGGTGCTAGCGTGGTGGACGCATTCTCCTGGCACTCTTTGGCTCTCTATACACGGCTGTTTAAGCAGTTAAAGACATGATGGGGGAGAAAAATCACAAAACAATTTCCATGCACGTTCAGAGGATAATGACACTTAAGAAGCTTTACTTAAAACTGATCTGGCTTCATGATGATTTGAGCTTACTCTTTAATTAGTTTTTAGGAGCATATATTGTTTAGTATGATTATTTTATTTTGCCAAACATAAGCTTAACACGCTTTAGTTCACAAAAGAGCCAGATGTATTTTATGCCACTTTTTAACAACCAATTGAGGAGGAAGAAAATGTCTTATTGCCCTGGAAAATTTTTCCCCAAGGGTGGTTTTGTGACTTCAAGATTTAACAATTGTGGGAGATACTTTTGACAGAAACACTAATGCTCAATAAATATTCCATTTGCTCCTTTATCTTTCTAGCATCACTGTAGTTAGGTAGGGCTAAATGACTAATTTTGTTCCATGAAATGTATGGCTTCTCTATTCTTTTATCTCCCATAGAAGCAGGAGTTGAGATCAAGTTACTACAGGAATGAAGTGAAGCAGCTTGAATTTCTGAGCTAGTTTTATCAGAGCAGGAAATTGGTATTTGTTGGGTTAATCTGCCGAGGTTTGGGGGTTATTTGTTGCTGTAGCATAACCTACTATCTTCTGACTGATATGGTGCTCATTGGTCATTGGAGAAAACAGACCCATGGACCTGTAAACGCAGTATAAATGTGCTATTTCAAATAAGTGGAACTAGGATGGACTGTTCATTAACAGAGGAAGGACAAGTGATCGTCTACTGGGGAGAAAAAAAGTTAAATTTCTTCCTTCAATCGTATAAAAATAAATTACAGTTGGTTCAAAGAAACAACATATATATGATTATGAAAAAAGCATGCCAATTCATGATATATGAAATATAAAGACAATAGGAGACTGTTGTTTCCCAAGAGGTAACTGCTGTGCATTTTGCTGTGGGATTTGTTTTTGTGTTTGTTTTTTCCAACAGTGCCTCCTAGGACGCAAGTGATTAGCCTCCATGTTATTTAAAAATGTCTTCTCTGGTGGTATTGGGTTGGAAGAGAAAACTTCCATGATGCCAGGGCTCATTTCTCTTGGGGTTTTGTTCTTTGGCGAGATAGCCATCACATCAATGGTTATATCAAACATCTCCTGTACCAACAAGACTCACCTGAATGCCCACCTGCCCTGCAGACTTGATTATGTCATCTTTTATACACTTTCAGGTTTGGCTATTTTTGTCATTCCATGTTGATCTCTTTCTAGAATGTGAACATCAGAAGAAGAGCCTTCCTTATTCATTTTTATATACCTTAATATTTCCATGGCTCATTGGACATGTGGCAAGTACTGGACATGAGTGTCTGGCTGAATGGACAAATGAAATTCTTATACTGCTCATATTCCCTTCCTTCTAGGATGGCACCCTCTCCATGGCCACCATCCTGATCTATGCTGGTATCAGTCAATCCTGCCTTGACTCCTCAGATGTCTCTACATCTACTCTCACCCTACACCATTAGTTCTTTCATTGAAATTGGGGAGGTCTCTTCAAAACACAAATATTATTTATTCCTTACTTAAATCCCTTTGGCGGCTTCCTATTGCTCTTAGAATAAAGGCCAAAGTCTTTATATGGTCTGCAAGATCATATCTCTGCGTCCTTACCTTGGACACACTCTGCAGTCCAGATAGATTACTTACAGTTGCTCAAACACACCCTGGTTTATTCTGTCGCAGGATCTTCATCCATGTTGTGTTTCATGCCTCATGTGCCCCACTCCATGAGTCACACACACACACACAGTGACTTGCACACACACGGACACACTCACACACACACTGATTCACACATGTTTGCAAGTTCTAACTTAATCTTTTAGACCCCAGCTCAAATTAGGGGTATTCCTCTTTCATAATTTATAATTTTTTACAGTATCAAATACCCCTGGTTTGCAGCATGTATCACAGTAGCAGTTTTACAGGTATTTTTATGATTATTTCATTCAGGTCTGCAAGCACCAAGCAGATAGAGCCCATCTGGTTTTAGCTTAGCCTTGCACCCCAAGAGCCTAATCATAGTACCTGGCAGAGCTTTGCTCAGCAGATCATCTTGCATAAATGAATGGCTTGTTAAGGGTCCTGTAATAGCTCACTACCAACCAGAGAGATGCAATGAGTGCTGCCTGGTTCCATGAGCTCAGGGATACCCAAGCATGCTGTAGAGGGGATAGGGACCAAAGGCATGACATTGGTTCTGCCCTACTCAGAAGGTCTGGTCCAGAGCCGCAGGGCTGGATTGGAGGGGACTAACTGTGAACTTCCCCCACTCTCTGTGGCCCAGTCATCCTTGTGCTTGAACCCAGAGTATTTTTAAGTGTGGAGAGGGGTCCATTCTCCCTCAGCCTACCAAGGCAGGCCATGGTAGATTTTCAGAAGTCACATATAAGCTCTAATTGGCTGAGAATTTGGAAATGGATCCTAAATGACTAAATCTGGACAACATTCCAATGCACTGACTAGCAGAAGAGGTTTTCATCTGCAAAAAGGGCATTCAGAGTTAAAATAACTGGTCCTCTGTTGTAAAGCATCAGCTCTAGATTGGGTCTCTAGGCTTCATTCCAATAGGGCAATGAGATGAAAAGGGCCACAGGATGTAGGGCAGGTTTTGTTGCTGTTGTTTGCATTTTGCTTGTTTTAATGGGGAAGGGGGTGAGTAGTGTGTATAAATTTGCCACTTCTCCCCAGTACCATCATCATTTTGAAGCAAATGGGAGGAATAACAGAATCAACAGGGTCAAGTGTGAAGATGAATATTTGCTGGATATTTGGGTAAAAGCATTAATCTATGTGTTCAGAGTATAAAAGTATTAGTCAAACGAAATTGAAGACCGTGAGCTAATTGAGTGGTGGTTAATCATGAGCTTAAAAGGGATAGATTTAAACAACAAATAACTCAGAAGTGTAGCTTAAGGTAGCAGGGGACTCTTGGCAATGATGCTTTTTTGACCTTTTCCATAGCTACTTTAGGGGTTGACCAGATGGCTGCTAACATAAGCCCAGTAGAGGAAGGAGTATGAAAGTCAGATCTAGAGATAAGGAGGTTATTTGTACTTGCCTTCTCAGCAATCAGAGGTGTGTACCCTGCCCCTCCTCTGGTAGTGCCACCACCAACCTGGTACCCGTGATGTTCACACTTGGCTTTGTCTTGGCTGCCATCTCCCCCCCCCCCACCAATACACTCGGTAATCCCAGGTGAGCGCTATTACTGGTAGGAGTGTGTCACATGTCTCAGGTGTTCTGGAGCAGGAAAATGGTTGAGAACCACTGATGGAGAATTGCGGTAATGAGGACACATGCTTCAGTTCACTAAGATGTCTATTTTCTGACCATGTTTTAGATTCCCTAGAAACTATCCACTATTTAGAATGCCTGAGTTCTGTGCATGTCTTCAGAGCTCAGGTTTAAACTAATTTGATGTAAATTATACATTTGCAAGTAGTATTCCAGAAAAACCTTTATGAGGCCCACACAAACAAAGTGCAAAAGGAAATGATGATGTGTTTTATTCATAAGGAAGCATTTCTCTTCAAAATTCTTATACAGCCTCCAAAAATACCTAATGCATCACAAACTGACATTTGTACTGCTAGCTTCTCCTACACAGAGAAGTACTGTTCCTTTTAATCAAGTGAGTTTATTTTGCAGTGAAACCTTTTGTATAATATTGAAAAATAGTTATGTTCCTTGGAAGCTATTTCAGTTTTCTGAAATGATCATTTTTAATCATTTGCCTAGCAAAACAATTTACCAAGCAGTGGAGGATAACGAACCATAAAGTTTAATTTGCCTTTTTTAATTGAGTTGTTAATTAGTACCCCTCTACCGTTGGAAACTCCCAACTTGCTTTTCTGTTTTGCTTCTGATCCAAGACATTTTAAAGAATCTAATCTATCATATTTCCTCTATCCAGGTATTTTTATGAATCACATCAATGGGTGATTATTTTCTAAAGCTGTTGAAGCTTCAAAAGATGCATACAAATTTTGTCAGTGGTAAATAATCAGGGAATATAGAGTGATGTTAAGTTGACAAAGATATCTGCCATTTATTGAGTTCCCACTGAGTTCCACACACTGTTCTGAATGCTTACCATGTTATTTATCCCTGTCAGCATTTTGAGGCACAAACTTTTATCTCCATTTTATATACCAATAAACTGAGGTTCAGTTAATGTTAAGCACTTTTTCCCATGTCACCCAGCTTCTCAGTACTAGAATGAGGCTTCAGTTCCGGTCAGTCTGGCTAGTGGTCCCACAGGCCATTCATTCAACCCTAAGCTATATTTTCAAGATCTGTGAAGTCAAACAGACTGGCATTTGAATTCTAGTTATGTTATTAATACTAATATTAAATTAACAACATACTATTGATGTTCCACTTCATGGATATCTGACCTGTGTACTCAGGGCCCCCTGCCCAGAAGGGCTGTGCACACACTTGATTTAATGTTCTGCTATTGCCATTTTGACATTCTAAATCATTTTTGAACATGGGGCCCCACGTTTTTAGTTTGCCTTGGGTCCTGCCAGTTATGTAACCAGTCTTGATACCATGCCATTTTAATATCTGTTTATTCCCCCTCTTTCTCCTTTCCAAGGTTTCTGTGGGTGATAAATCTGCACATGGCTTAGTTGGGTCCCCTGCTTAGGGCCTCACAGGCTGAAATCAAGGTTTCAGCTAGGGTTGTGTTCTCATCAGGAAGTCTGACTGGTGAAGGATCCAATCCCTGTTCATGTGGCAGCAGCATGTAGTTCCTGGTGGCTATAGGATGCATGGCATTTTTGTTTCTTCAAAGCCAGGAAGGAGAGAGGGAAGAACTAGGGTAAGTCTTCTAGCAAGACTCTGTTTTGCTTCTGGTCCAAGACATTCAGAATCTTCTATCAGGAAAAAAAATTATAGAAGTAGCATCTTATCACCTCTGCTGTTTCTTATTGGTTAAAAGCAAGTGCCAGGACTTGCCCACACTCAATGGGAGGGGATTACACAAAGGTGTGAACATCCAGAGACAGGGATTGTGGGGAGTCTGTTTGCCACAGTTATTATGTATTATCATTATGTATAGTTTTTGCTTTTTAATATCATTATTACTGCTATTGTTGTTATTGCTAGCAATTCTATAGAGCTTATCATGTTCTGGGCTCTCAGTGCTTTACATGTAGTAACCCATCTACATGCACAGCTGGGGATGGAGTCCAAGGTTACGTTAACCCCCTCCCCACTGCTACACTCTGGATTTAATAGTTCTCAGGGAAACTAAGCATGAGGCAACTCTTCTTATTTTGGAGGGTGATGGGATAAGGAGTAATAAAGTAAAATGATTAAAAACACAGAATTTAGTATCATTTAGACCCAGGTGAGATTCTAACTCTGCTGCTTTCTGAGTGTGTGGTCTTTCCCATATCATTCCTTCATTTTGTCATCAGGGATGCTCTGGAGGGGCTTTTGACAACGTGTGGGGGTCTAAGGCTGCTTCATGATTAAGACCCCTTACAACATGCCAGTTCAATACAGTTCAGCCAGAGTAGGGCCGTGCTTCTGTATTTAAGATATTACCCTATTAATATCTTAAATACATATTATATTACTCTATTAAGATATTACCCTATGATATTACCTATTAAGATATTACCCTATGAAATCCCAAGAGCCTAGTTATCTTAGGCTCTCTGTGGAGTTTCAAACAATGAAACCCAACGAAGGTGGACCACAAATGTGCAGAACTGTTGAACTCCAGTGGATTTTCTGCTCAGCCAGCCAGCCTGCTTGCCGGTGGACAGGGATGCTGAGTGAGGTCAGATGCTGGGGTTTCAGTCACTTTGTCTGTCCCAGGCTCCAGGCAGCCTGTGTGCCAGCTGTACCAGCACCCAAGTGCACACTGCAGAATGCAGGCAGTGCCTCCAGACAAAGGGACCCAGGGGTAAAAAAGGGGTTAAGGAGTAACTGGGTAGGGGACACAAAAAGTAATTATGATTTGCAATGATGAACATACTGATAATATTGATTTGATCATCACATACTGTACACAAATAGCCAAATCTGTACCCCATAAATATGTAGAAATAAAAATAATAAAAAATAAAAAAATTAGAAAAAAAAAAAGAAATCCAGTGAAGCAACTCAAAAGTTATCTCCAAACTTGTCATCGCCTGTGTAACTACTTTCTTTTCTAATTTTTCATGATGTCAATTGACTTGGCCAGTTCACCTTTTCTCTACCCATCTCTTGCTCTTTTCTTCATTCTATCTCATTCTCTTTTTCTTTATTTCTCCCTATGCATTTTTATTTCTCCTTCTCCCCCCTGCCCCCAACATCTACATTATTATCCTATGAGAGATCACATCAGTGATTCTCTCTTCGCAGGTGGAAGAGTGCAAAGGAGGAAGGACAGAGGGAACGTGGGATAGGATTAGCTCATTCTCCTCTCCTAGCAGCCGTGTCTCTAAAACTCTTCAAGGATGGTGTTGATGTGGATACAGGAAGCAACCGCTCCTCTCAAGCTTTGGGTAGGAAAAATGCATACAGCACATTGTGCTAATTTGTCTTCCAAAATAGTCTTCCCCTCCCTGCATTTCCTCTTTGAATTCCCCGCATGTTGGCAGGCAAGCCGCCATATCACTCAGCATTTTGCTGCAGAAAAACATCAGGTCTTACCCAGTTTTATTAAACTACTGCTGTCTGATAATCTGCAAACTTCTAAACCTCTTTCATTGGAAATGCTTCTTCTCTCTCCTTCAGGGCAGCCTGGGGTAGGATCACTCCTTCGTATTCCCAAGTATCCTCCATCCATTTGATTGGACAGTTCTTCCTTTGGCAGAGGAAACAATAATTAAGCACAAAAAAAAAAAAAAAAAAAAAAAAATTGCCCCCTTTTCTTGATCCCAGGTCCTTCCCACTGGTATGCAACTTTTCTCTTTTAGTGATCCCCTTTCTCAAAGATGTGGTCAATCTCTTTCCTTCTGGTAGATCTTCCTTTTTGGCCCAGGAGCACCTCATCCCATCAAAAAAATCATCTTTGGTGTCTTTCACCTCTTCAAGCTATGTTTCCTTCTCACTTCTGATAAAAGATCAGTTGTGGCTTGATTTCTTATCAATGGTCACCCATTTACTCCTCTCCACCCCCTTTTTAAATTTGAACATCTACTTGTACATATTTGTGGGGCACAGTGTGTTGTTTCAGTACATGCATGTACTGCACAATGATTCACCTGGGGTAGGTAGCACAGTTTTGTACCCGTCAGTCTGAGTGCTGCACTTATTACTGTATGGAAACAACCATCTCAAAGGGGACCAGGGACTCTTCATGGTCAGTGCCTCTTCTCAGCTCTTATTCTATTCCATCTCTTCACAGTGTCAGATGGCACTGTTCACATGGTGACTTGATTCTCTGCCTTTTTTTGTCTTTTGTGAGACTGGGGCTCTGTGCCACTTGGTACCTCTTCTTAATTCTCTGTTTCCATCCTGACTTCTCTTCTCTCAGGTGTGGGCTAAATGCAGGCAGTTCTCTGGGGTGTATCCTGCACCTGATTTCTCCTTACCTTTTTGCATTTTGATCTGGCATCTTGGCCAATCACCACAGCCACCACTTTTGCAGTGCCTGCTAAATGTCACCCTCTGCTCTCAGTGCTCTCCATATGTAAACCCCTCTAATCCTCCCTAATGCCTTATGAGATTGTTACTGTTTTATGGGAGAAAACCTGAAGAACTGAGAGGCTGTGCTTCTTGCTTTTAAATCTCTAGGCATAACCCTGACTGCTCTTGTAGTTTGTTTTTGATTTCTACTTTTCACTTGAAAGTTCCCTCAGGGTTATCTGTTAGTGTCTCACATTCAAAACCAAATTCATCTCCGTTTATCTCCTATCTTTGTTCATCCTCTGTGTTCCCTGGTTTTGTTCAGGTCCTGCACTAAGTTATTTTTACTTCCTGCATCATTTTTGGTGACTTCCAGTCTTTCCCTTTTTGTCCGGTTAGCTATTAAGCTCTGTTTATTTCACTCCCAAATACCTCCCTTTCCTTCTAATTCCTTCCAAATTCTATAATATTCTTTTGAGCCCTCTTTACTTCTTTTACTGTAGTACTACAATAACTTCTTTTAAAAATTAAGTTTTTTTTTCTCCATTATACAATGATCGTATGATGATTCATTTGGCAAAAAGGTAGAAAAAAAACTTTAAAAAAATACATAATCTGATCACCCGGAGTACAAAGCCTTTCAAATTTGCCTTCTGGCTTCTGGCCACTCTCTCTTATTTCTCTACTCCTTAGTAATTTCTCTAAAAAGAACAGTTTTTCTGTGTAACTCTCTTGACGGATCTTTGTTGTGGCTACAAAAAAAATTCAGCTCATTAAACAAACATTCCAAGATCCCCTAGGAAATAAGTGTCAGGGGGACAAAGATTTTGGCTGGTTTACCAAAGTATCTCAGCACTCAGATGGATGCCAGGAACAGAGTTGACGCTCATTTGTTGAATGAGTGGGTAAATGAATGAATGAGTGAATGAATGAGTAAGTGAATGAATGAATGAGTGAATGAATGATAAATTCATACCTTTTCACTAATCCCCAGCTTTATCTCAACCAAGGCACTGCCTTTTTCCCAAATTGTCCTATCTTTTCCTCTTCCTCCTGTTTGCTCTTAATGGCTGATATCTATCCATGTCCATGTCTTTCTTTCTTTGTAGATTACATCTGTCATTCAAGACCCACCTCATTTTGTCAGTGCTTTTTCAAAACTTCCCAGATGTTCTCTGACTGGAGGAAATGCTTCCTCTGTCACTCTTGAAGCACATTTTACTTTTTATTATAATTTGTTTAATGCCAATTCCTGAGCATGGTAACACTATTTTTACAACTTGGCTCATGGTAAGTATTTAATAAAAATTTAAGTGAGTGAATTAATTAAATAAATATGTGGGATGACAGAGTTGAAGCTGGACTCAATAAGCCACACTTACTTCTGTGTCTAGGCCACACTTTGTTCAAAGATTTCTTCCCATCTTAAATTTTTTTATTTACAAATGCTCTTCACGTATAACACGTGAGAGAAAGGTGCTGTTGAGTACATTGAAAAGTTGAATTGCTGGTTTCCATGGAAACAGCATTGAGAGTGAGGTTTCTGTACACGAAATGTTTTAATGAAATCATATTCTTAGCCATTATAGATGGGTTTGTGTACCAGATGAGAAGTGCTTTATCTTAACATACCCTTATGTTCATAAGTTAGATTGATGGTCTGAAGTAGTATTTCATCAAATCCCTATACATTATTATGATTTCCTTGCAAAAAGTAATCCCAATGCTAAGAGAATGAAGGCTGTCCTTGTTTGTGGAAGAAAACATCTATATAGACTCACTTTTCTTCCTTTTGCTGTTGAGAAGTGGCCTTTTTATTTTTAGCCAGAGGACAATTACCATAACTATCCAAGTTACTCCGTTATTTCTTTGGGAGTGATAATTGTCCCAAATCATGCATGCATCCTATACATTGTTGACAGTTATTAAATAATTTTAAGAATTCCATGATGTGGTGCTTGTAATGGTGGTGGCGATGTGGGGAAGCTCAAAATTTGTTCCCAAAGTCTTAATACGGTAGAAGACTGCCCGTGTACACACCGCTTTTGGTTTGTTCCAGTTCTGAGGCATGTATTCCTGTGGTATAGATCAACGAATGAGACTCTTTAGACTGTGGCCATTACAATGCCATGCAGTGGACATGCTGGGGTCATAGTTAGGCAATTGTTAGTTCTGTTTGCAATCTTCTGCTAAATATAATGTATTAGGCATCCTGTCCCTACCCAGAGATGGGCATACTACTCATTTGAGGCACCATTTTGGTTACCTCTCGAAGATCACCATGAATACAGAGATCCAACACATCCTTCTCTTCAAGTACCTTTTAATAGGAAATGTCCCAATAAACCTATTAAAAGCATAATGAAATCCTAATTCAGTCTTCTGTCAGGCTTCGGAGCTATAAGTAGCTCCTAATTTGCACAAGCATTGAAGAATTACAGTAATGAAGTGAAACACTCACTGGATTTTCAATTTTCTGATAGCATCCCATGTAATTCCTTGTAATGAGTCTGTCGCCATGGGAGGGGACCACATGTCAAGGTTCATGATGGGGCTTCTGCACACATCAGTGTTACATTGAGAAGCATGATGCTGTCAACTTTTCTCATGGGGAGGAGGTGTGTAGGAGACTTTGTTTGGCCTTGATGGATATTCCATTATACATGGTCCTCTGAACAGCGGTCACGTGATTTCTAACAGCTCAGATAGATGTTTTTGATGCTTGACATTTGAATTCCTATATTTATTGGAACAAATTGTGAATTGTTCCTTCCTTGTGAGTGCTTGGCAGAATGTATAGTTGGTCCTCCTGTAGTTCCCAGTACCTGTTGAGTTTATTGCCCCATTGGAACAGTGGCTATACACTTTGTATTCTGATAAATACATTCCCTTTTGGCAGAACAAAGAGATGCATAGGGCATCGTGGCTATGAATCAGTGAACTGAGTTTTCTTTAGCATATTTCCCATTATTCACAGTTCTTGTTTACAGGCTGAAATGATCCATTTTCCCTCTGAGAAAGGATCAGTGTTTTCTTTTAACCTGAATATGGGCGTCTCTTGTGCCTTACCCATAGTATTTTCAAGGTTTGTGACATATGTTAACTGTTTAAAACCTCAGCAGGGAAAAGTGAGTCATAGAATTACAAATAGATCAATCACACTTTGCAAAGAAAAAAAAAAAAAAAGAGAAGCCAACCAGGTAATGTTTAAGATAATTAGTGTTGTTGCCACTATTTGCTTGTGGCCTTGACAAGACTGTCCCACACTTGGGCAGTTATTTTGACTTATTTTTCCCCTGAGTGAGGATGAGTTTGCATTAATATAGCTATATATTTTCCTGGGATCTCCTTTGTAACCAAAGACATTTATTTGTGAGATCATAGTGCTGAGGTTAAGACAATAGTCTAAGGACTTATATAACACAGTCAATCTAACTGGTTTTACTGGGGATCCAAGCTAGGCTCTAACTATGGTGCTTAAGAAGCCTAAAGCACCTTTCAGACATATAGCAACAAACATTTATCAAATTGCTAGTGGGAGCCAAGGCCTTAGTCTGGTGCTGTGTGAGGGGGTGGGGAAGGAACAGCCAGGAAAGACTCTGTTTAGAGCAGCAGGGACTTCCTGGGTGCTCACAGCAGGTATGAATTAGCGCTTCTTTCAAAAACATACCCTCCCCCCCCAAAAAAAATAGTATTTGAATATTGCCATTCTGGCTTGGTGAATTGGCAATCATCAGAAATAAGTCCAGATTAGACTGAAATTCTAGATCAGATTTTTTTCATCCTTAACACTATTGACATTTGGGGCTAATAACTTGTCCTTGTGGAAGGCTATCCTGTGCCCTGTAGGATGGTTAGTTGTACCCAATGCCAGTAAAACCCCCCTCCAGTTGTGACCACCAGAAAATGCTTCTGGACATTGGCTGGTGTACCCTGGGGCACTAAATCACCCTTGGTTGAGACCCCCTAATCGAATGCCTTCTTGGTGGCTATGGATACTGGCATTTGCTGCTGTTAGAGATAGTAGGTAACTGTTTTCACGTGTGTAAAATATAAAGTCCTTAGAAAACTGTGGTATATATACACCATGGAATACTACTCTGCCATAAAAAGGAATGAAATTCTCCTATTTGCAACAACATGGATGAGCTTGGAGAAACTTATGTTGAGTGAAATAAGCAAAGCACAGAGGGATAAATATTGCATCTTCTCACTCATAAGGGGGAGCTAAGAGAGAAAGGAGGAAGGAAAGAAAGACCACAGTGGTGCATTGGACTTGCAGAGGGAGAGAACCTACCTAGGCATACAAAGTAGAGGGGTGGAAAGGAGGAGGAGGAGGGAGGTTGGGGATAATTAGGTAGGGGACATGGGGTATAATTGCAATTTGTGGTAATGGGCATACTGCTAGTATGGATCTGGCCATCACATCTTGGGCACAAGGAGTGACAATCAGTTTTGTATCTCGTGAATATTCATAACCAATAAAAAGATAAAAAAATATATAAAATCCTTAGAATGCTGCTGGGCATGGAATAAGGATTCGAAAGCAGAAGGGTGAACTTTCGGGTATGTGTATTATTTCTCAATCAAGCTATTATTTTCAAAAGCTGATATCATCATCTTTGCTGTTAATTCTGCATTTACTGAACCTTCCTGAGTATCCATGTCTTACAGAAAAGAGCGAGCGTCCTCTGAGTACTGTTTTGAACTATAAGTGGAGCTTTAATCTCCACTTAATTAGAGAAACATGGGCACTACAGCTATCAGTCACTCGTATGTGCTAAAACATGTTAGATGATTCTGAAGTGCGGCATCAGTCTGGCTATGCATGTGTTTATCTGGGCTTGTCATCCTTAGGAACTGCCTCAGCGACTCCCACAGTCTTCAGGGACTCCCCACTGGTGGCCCATTAGAGCTTCACAACTCCAAGGGCAGCCGGTAAACCAGCTGCCTCAGCATCACCTTGGGAGCTTGATAGAAATGCAGTGACCTGCGCCCTGGCTATGGCCCATGGATCAGAATCTGCATTGGTACAAAGTCAGAGAAGCACCTCCTTAGAGTGTTCCTTCCATCCTTTTCCACCTGTCACCTGGACGTCCCTTCCTTCAGACCTCCACTTTCTTAGATGTTCTCTCTCATTGGCAATATGCTGTCTTGGCTTCCACTAATTGGTCATATTTTTCCCCCTTTTTTCATACTTTTTTTTTTTTGCTCACCGCTCAGTGATCCCACAAATATAGTTCTGCTTTCCTCTGATCCCAAGCTGTGACCTAACACAGCCCCTTCCCATACAGCGATCCAACGCCAAACTCCCAGGCTGGCTGAGGATTCCAGTCTCCCTGGACAGAGTTCTGCAAAACTCCTAGCTAACCAGTGTGACAGGATTCTAATTCACCCATGGGTTAAAGCCAGAGTGTCTCCTTGTGTGTATCCACTTGCATACATACGTTTCATGTCAAATTTAAAGTTCCCCAACAATAGCTACCTCAAAAACACTTAACAGTTAAAACTAGAGGGGATATGGGCAGGGACAAAGAGAATAAAATGATTTTCACGATGGAGCCAAAGTTGGAAAAAAATAGAAAAAAAAAAAATGAATAGGGTGTTGGATTTAGATAGTGCCTCCTTCAACATGTTATGTTCTTCTCAGAATCCTCCCCGAGCCTGTCCTGAAATCTTTCCTCTCTTTGTAAATGGTGTCGCCATCCACTCAGTTACTGAAACTAAAGCCTAGACATCATTATTGATTGCTTCTTTCTCCACTCAATCAACAGATCCTATTGTTTCTGCCACCAAAAAAATAATCTCAGATTCATCCATTTGTAGTCATCTCCATTGCTACCAACCTTGTCTTGGAACTATCTCTCATGGGTCTTCTACCTCTGTCTCCTAAATTGATCTTCCTGAGTCACTCCTGCTACTCTTAGATCTTCCCTATAGCAGCAGCCAACAGCTAATTTCTAAACTGCACATCTGCTGGTGATCCTTCCTTGCTCACTTTGCTTCAGCTCTCTGTCTATTTCTCAAACTCTCCAAGCTTCTTCTAGACTTAGACTCTTGTCCCCCCCCCCCAACCTCCTTGAACACTCGACCCCAGCTACTTGCATGGATGACTCGTTTCTCTTTAGGTCTCAGCTCAAATCGTACTGCCTTACAGACAAGACCAACCTATCAAATTAGAACCAATAAGAGCCAAGTGCTTGGCATATAAGTGGCATGTGAATGCATTTTTTGAGTAAGTTCATCACCCTCCTGAAATATGCTGGTGCTATAGAACTAGAACTACACTGTTTTTAGAAAAAATAAAAAGAATAAAAACAATCTACCCTGTTTAAAAATGATAGCTAGAGAAAGCTGGAGATATCCAAAGTAGAGTTCATTTGACATGCTTTGGTTTATCTAATAGAGAGACGGATTGCCTATCAATTAAAACTGCAAGGGTTGAGTTGGGATGTCATCCCTCAGGATTCAGAGTGGTTTCATTTAATCTGGAGCGGTTTTAGAATTTAATCATGCAATTGGGTTTTAGTATTTCCCACCCCCACACACAACGTAATGATTCATGTGCCATGAAATTTTTCATTAAAAAATTCCAAGGCTCACAAAGTAGAAAAAAAGAAAGGGGCCTGCCACACCTCATTTCTTCAACCATTTCATTGAAGCCCTACATGTAGATCATTGAAATGGAGCCTTGGAATTTTAAATCAAGTTTTACTTTGCAGATTTAATGAAATGCAAACAAATACTTAGCAGTTCTAAAGGGCACGAAGTCATTAAGGTTTCTCATTTTGTTAGGTGCTTTGGGGGCTTCATAATTCTTGGAGTGAAATCAATTAAGTTCTCTCTGTGTGTGTATGTGTGACCACTTGTGTAGTCAGTGGATAGATCAGACATACTCTGGGCCTGAATCTTGGCGAAGCCCTTCCCTAGCTGTGTCCATGGGCAAATTACTTAATCTTGCCTCACATGTAAAATGGGGGAAATATGAGTTTTGGCAGCAGGATTCACTGCAGCAGTACAGATCTCTGTTCTTAGAAGGGCCCTGCTTGGTTTAATGCTTTAATGTTGTCATTCTGAAATCTTTAACAATGTTTCAATAATAGGATCTGTATTTTCATTTTGTGTTGGGCCCCAGAAGTTATAGAGCTGGTGCTGATTTGATGAGATAATGTGATGAAGGTGCTCGTTAGAGTACTGAGATGAGGGCGATGCTAAATATTCATTTGTTCTTTTCCTTCCTGTTTGATTATCTGTGTATTGCTGCTCTTCTGGGTTAGGGGAGATTAAGATTGCTGATACTTTTACAGTGTCTCTCTCTTCATTCTATATAGCTACACCCCTAAGAGAAGCAGGTTGTTTGTTGATTATTTTTAAGAGTGTAGAAAGATATTCAGTCCTCATACCTGCTCTTTGGCGATACTGGGAGGATAGAAAGCATTTGGAGAATATTTCTAGCCTAATGTCCTGGTAAAATGAGAATCTTTGTGAAAACAGCTTGCCAACTCTAAATTGCTACACAAATAAGTTCTGATGATGTGCACTGAACAAAAGGTTTATTGAACAGTAACTGTGATGCAGGTAGGGGTAAGAAAATATGTCAGACTCTTATGGATCACAAAGAAATGATAAATGTTTAGGTGATACATAAGTTAACTATTCTGATTGGATCATTCTACGATATATGCATGTATTGAAACAAAAACTGTATCCCATAAACACGTACAATGAAAAAGAGAAAAGGAAAACAAGAAACATTGCTTTCTAAATATGAGCATTCTCTGTCAATTCAAATGGACACAGAACCCTGTCCTGTGCACTGTAGGGTGAGATGTTGGGATGGTTGATTACAAAAATCATGGCTCTTGGCCATAGGAGATTGTAGGATGTTAGTAGCCTAGAGGTCATAGCTGAGGGTGATGGAAAAGATATTGAGAGGAAACACATGGAGAGATCAGAGGAGAGGGGGAGGGGATCTTGGAGTATGTCTGCACCTGAGGCTCTTGACTTAACATAGAACCCCCAGGAAATTTACCCAGATGTTCTGATGTATATCCAGGGTGAGAACCACCACCTATCCACATTTAAAGGGCCACAGAACCAGAAGAGAAAAGTTGAAGCTGTAAGAGTCTCAAGGCATGGCTAAACAATAACGCACAGGAGAGGTCAGGAGCTCCCTGCTTCTAGAAATTCCTCCCTCTCTCTTTTCCATAAAATATAATAATATCAAAATTAGTGACTGTATTGACCTGCTCTGATCTCTGTTTTTTGTCTGAAATGATTCACATGGCTACTTTTAAGGCCATTACTTCTCTCTTCCTTTATTCTCTCCCAATATTCTCTTTATTTCATTCATGGCACAACACACTCATAAATTATCTTGTGGATGGTATTTATGATTTTTTACCCTTTCTCTCCTCTACTACACTGTAAGCTCACAGGAGCAAGGACTTGTTGATTTTTTTAAATCACTCTATCTCTTGGGGCTAGGTCTGTGCCTGCCACATAGGAAACCCTCAGATATTTCTTGAATGAACGAGGGAGTCAGCTTTCCTCACCTGAGGTCATTCTCCACCGTACACTTTCAGTGATCCTGACTTGCAGGTGAATTATTTGAATTTTCCCACGACTCATTGATTTCTTCTTTGGCCTGCCCACATTCATGCTAGTGTCCTTGGACTCGTTTGCCCCTTACATGTCACTGCTGGTCTACAGCATGGGCCCTTTTTCCTTACATGTTCAGGGAGAGCACGCTTCTATGAAATCTACAAAATCCCACCAGAATATAAGCTCTGGATAGAGGGCGGGGCTGTGAGTGTGGCTTTCTTCCTTATCAACACTCCATAAATACATATGTGATCACTCTCTGGTCCTCCCAGACTCTTCCTGTCTATACTAGAAGAGGTGAATGTCTATTAGGGTGTTCCCCAGAGTCAAGCTTCAAGAACGCAGAAATCATTTCTTTCCAGGAATCACATTGCTAATTCACAATCAGTTTTTTCTGTAATTCTCTGCCTTCATGCATTTAATAAATGACAACCCAAATATCACATTCCTAACAGAAACAGATTTGTTTGTTAGAAGAGGGAGAGGTATTCATAATTCATGCGGGCACTGCTGTGTGCCAGGAAAAATGCAGAGTGTGTATAAGATAGTAAAGAATACATTTGTTTTCCAGGTCTCGCTTTTTTCTTTGACTGTGTTGAGGAGTTAGGGAGGAAATTAACAAGGATTTTCTGCATTTTATGATTTTGCTGCAGCTTTGCTAAACTGAGTCTTGAAATCTTTGAAGGGTATTATGAAGATGGTGTAGAAGTTGCTTCTTTAAAAAGTTAAAAAAAAAAAAAAAAGCTTTGATTTAGATGACTGAATAGCCAAAGGCTAATGAACTACTATGGAAATGTGAATAGCTGTACCTTGGGTTTCTAAATGATTTTCACACTTCCCAAGCTTTATTTAAATTTGTAATGTCACTTAAAGATTTCCTTTATTGTCCTGGAAAAAAAAAAGAAAAGAAAAGAAACACACCCTGAAGATTTAGATTTCCATCAAAGCTGATGGAATATGCTAAAAAAATCATATGTGATATTAAAATGAAAATATATGCTGGTGTAATATTGTCTGGGTCAATCTAATGAAATACTGTAATTAATAGAGGCTTCGATAATTAATTTTGAAGAGCGAGAGGCTGAAGAGAGCTTGGTTGTTTCTCTCTTTCTCTCTCTTCTCCTACCTTCTCTTCTCTCCTGCTCTCTTTCTCTCTTTTTTACTAGCTGCTGTTTTCTTTATCCAAATATGCATAGAAAAGTCTTCAGTGGCTGTTGAAAATCCCAGAGGCCTGTTTACTTCAAGGTAGGAGTGGGAAAGCTGCCATAATTCAGAAAGCAGCTTCTGGCATGAGATGAAAGTCAGATCAGCTCAAGTTTGGGTCAGAATTTAGAGTCCCCACTGGAGTGTTTATGCTTGTATCTGTAGTCCAGATAAGTCAGTGGAAGAAATTGTTCCCTGTGGCAGGTCATGAATCTAATTACCCTAGAAACATGACTACAAGTGCTTGATTGAAAATTGCTAAGCAATGTATGCTGTCTATGGCTTCTCTCACCTCCAAATCATGTATGATGGATGGACGGTGTCATCCACAGGGGCCTACAGACCCCATAACTCAAGGAGGTGCACCCTGTTTCCCCAGCAGAAAACAGATCCCGGAGAGCCCCTGTTTCTGAGCATCTGTCCAAAAAAATTTGCCCTGCTAGAGATGAGAGAAAAGGAGACCTCTCCTGAACAATGAGAGAGGAACTCTGAAGGCTCATGAGGTGGTTAGGAAACTCAGAGGAGAAATACATAGCTGGTTTTAAGAATTAGTTCACTGCCTCCCTCATTGTGGGTTGGGTCCTGGCCTAGGCTTGTTTCCTGTTGTATGAGGATGTGAATATCTTTCTTAAGAAGAGCATAGTTGTATCTGGTTTGAATAGAGGCTATGGATTTAAAATCAGGATAGACCCATGTTTTAACATCAAGGTCAAGGGTTCGGATCCCCTTACTGGCCCGCCACCAAAAAATACTAATACTAATACTAATACTAATACTAATAAAATCAGGGTAAATTCAGACCTCATGGAAACTCCCATCAGCATAGCTTGGTGATTGACAGCCAGGAATCTGAAGTCTCATGGTGACACTTACTAAACCCATGATGTCACATGAGCTACTCATCTCTCAGCCTCAACTTGCTCTTCTGTAAAATGGGGCTGATGGTACCTCCCAAGGTCATTTTAAGGATGACGGTACAAACAAGGTCATTAATAAGTGATTCATATGATAATAATTATAGGTCAAGGTAGTACATGCCAAATAAGCACGATAAGTTTTGGGCAACTAAAAAGCACGCAGGGTACTTGTGTCTGAATAAATCAGATTGTGAATCTATTACGGTATGTGTAGATTTTTCTTTTCTTTTTCCTGTGTTTTTTTTTTTTTTTTTTTTTCCTGACTGGTAAGGGGATCACAACCCTCGGCACGGTGTTCAGCCAGTGAGTGCACTGACCATCCCTATATAGGATCCGAACCTGCGGCCTTGGCGCTACCAGCACTGCACTCTCCCGAGTGAGCCATGGGGCTGGCCCTTCCTGTGTGGTCTTTGATGGAAAGTAGGAAGAAGGTGTGTGGAAGCCAGTGATGATGAGGATGAAAAACTATCTAAATCTCCTAGTCCTCAGGTATCATCGCTGTTTATTGTCTTAGGGAGGGAATCTGCTACTGATGTTGGAATCAGAGGGGGTAATGAATATAAATGTTAAAGAGGAAATGTGATGCGGGGTTGAACAAAGAAATATTAGTTAAATGATCTTCTAAGAATTTGGAATGTCAGGAGTTCAACTTACTTTTCATTATTTTTGTAATCATGGGTCCTTCCCAGTGTTAAATGGTAGCCTGTTCATTTGAAAATAAGTAGGCTGGGGTGAGTTTTCCTTTGGACACTGTGATCTGCCACTTGTCCCTCTGGGGCATCCAGCAGACAAGCCACAGGAAATGGAATGGTGATTTCATAATAAAACAAAAGACAACAGTGTAACTCAGGGTTTGAAATTTTGGAGTTGTGGACTACTGACAAATTTATCATCTACAAATTTAGAGTAAGACCAGGTGGGCCATTTGCTGAATAAGTGGAGACACTGGAATATACAGCATGTGCTTATGATCCAGAGGTAGATTTCCCCCTCATTCATATAAACCACTTCAGGGACTTGGTAATGGGAGAAGGAGCTTTTAACATCCAGGTGACTTGTTCAGAAATGTCCCAAGTTGGTAGTGACCAGAAGGCATTGCCATCTGCCAACTGTGCCAGATGTTCAGTGGCCTATGCTAAATGACATAGAGATCTCAGAGCAAACCATAATATGCAGGCGTTTCTATCCGACCAACTCTTAACTCCAAGTACAATGACCCAGACTGGCTGAGAGTGGAGATGTCCATGCGGGAATGAGCAGTGCTGTTTCTTTGGAATCCACAAGTTTTTGAGTTTAAAAGAACCCACTTTATTTTTCACTTTGAGAGACTTTTTAATTCTTTCTTTTGCTGAGCGTTTCAAGATGATATTAGCCAATTGACATTTGAAGTGCATTCTATGTCAGGCACTCTGATAAATGCTTACCCTGTATGCTGCCATTTAATCCTCCCCTCTGTGCATGAGCCAGGGTCTCTGTTCCTTATTTTACAAAGTAGGAGACTGAGCAAAATGAGGGGATTTGTCTGAGGTCACAGAATCAGGGTGGGATTCTAGCCCAGTTTTTTCTTAAGCTAGGATTCATGCTCATTTTATGATTCCATCTAATTTCCTAAAATATCTTTACACTTTGCTAATAGTTCCTTGTTACCTCTTAAGACACACGAACTAATACAGGAGTGTTCAGACACTGTAGGCAACTTACCCCACAGTTATCCCTCTCCCCACCCCCGTAGTTGATAGAACACTGATTTGTTTTATAGGAGATATTTCTAACCCCATGGAGTGAATCGTTGGTTGGCTTTGACCAATTATAGAATATTTTGACCAGTTATAAGAGATTTTCTTGTCAGTGATTTGTCAGAGATGGCCACGAGACCTTGTTCTTACCCATGGGAAATGAGGTGTTCTACTGGGGGAATTTCTTGATCTTAAAGGAGACATAGAAAAGCAAATGCTTATTTTCTGCCTCTTGATACAGTTGTGTGCGAAGCTGTTGAGTTTACCATGTAACTGTGAGAAAAGGTAGCCAGACAACCTAGGGACAGGCTGAGGTGGTGGAGGAGCCCTAGAAAACTTCCCCTAGGGAACTCTACCACTGGCCTCTCGAACCTGAGTTTCCTCCTCCTTACATTGTAGTATGTGTGAGATGATATATGTGCTTATTTAAACCCATTTGAGGTCTCATATGTTACTTGTCACTGAGCATTCTTGCTGAAATGGGTAGTCTGTATAATAGATTTATTTAAATGTATTTTCATAATGATTTCATTTATTTGTGTTCCCTCTAAAGTGTACAAAGAAGGGAGACATAAGCCTTAGAGATGAAGATATAAGTTTCAGGGAACATAGCAAGCAGGTGGCCAAATTACATCCAGAAATCAAGTCCCCCTACTTCCCTGGCCACAGGGTTGCCAGATAAAATACAAAACGCCCAGTTAAATTTGAATTTCAGATAGGCAATGAATGTTTTTCCTAGTATCAGTATGGCCCAAATATTACATGAGGGTATACATACGCTAATCATTTTTGTTGTGTGTCTGAAATTCAAATTTAGCTAGGCATTCTGTATTTTTATTTGCTAACTGGCAATCCTGCTTGGCCAGGACAATATGTATTTTACCATTTGTCCTTTCTCTTTGTGTGCTGTTATTTGGAAATAGGTAACAGATACCCAATTCCAACAGATTTAAGCCAAAAGAGATTTACTGCATTTATAGGCTTAATTTGTAGATTTAATGTATATGTGACATGTAATACATAATTATGTAACATGTAATTTAATTTATAGGTTTAATTAATTTGTTGGGTTTTTTGTTTGTTTGTTTGTTTTTGCAATTGGCTGGTAAGAAGATCTGAACCCTTGACTTTGGTGTTACCAGCACCTCACACTCCCGAGTGAGCTAACTGGCCAGCCCAGGCTTAATTAATTTATAGGCTCATGCAACTCTACTTTGCCTTGTGTTATGTTTATTGCCAAGTGGGTTTTGCTAAGATGATTATCAGCAATTTCAGGCTTTATATTCTGTCATCTTTGTGAACCTCAAGGAAAAGAAATCTATCTTATTTCCAGTAATTGAAAACACTGAAGTTAGATTACATTGGATGGACTTAAGTCATATATCAATCCCTAATCTAATTACTATGAAAAGAAAGACGGGATATACTGATTGACCAGAACTGCTCATGTGACCACCTTTGAAGATGGCAGGTAATGTTGCAGTAAACCGTATCCAAATCACATGGAAGCTAGGAGAGGACAGGCTTCCTAAAATGAAACTGAGATGCTGTTACAAAAAGAAGGTGGGATGGATTCTGGGCAACCAAAAGTAATATCCATCCTAGTTTCTAGGTATCAGACAAAATGCTGGTCTGAAAGAACGCTACGCTTTCAGTTGTATGGTGGGGATCCGAGCCTGTGTGAATCAGTGTTTTGCTGAAAGTGGGTGGATTGGAGTGAGAGCTGTGAATCATAGGGATGCACCTGACATAATAAGATGATTGTAAATGAGACTGTTTAGTTCCATCTCAGAAGTTCAATGAGGTTAAGCTTGTTAGTCAATAGGGGCAGAGATGATGATGGTTCTTACCAGTCCCCACATGCCTGTGAGGCTTCCTTTGATTTTTTAGTCATAAAGAATCTCATTTGGTTTTTATATAAAGCCCAAATTTGAATTTTATTGGAATACTTATACATGATTACCTTTCACTGAAACTTATTGTCATTTCAGCCATAATGTTCTAGCAAATGGAGTGGTGTTTTTTACTTTCTTTCAAATTGTTAGTTTCATTAAGCACAGATTTATTGAGCAGCTCCTATGAGTCAGGCATTACGGATGTCAATGACAAATCAGACAGAAGTCCCTGACTTGAGGAGCTTGCTTGAAAACGTTTGGCTGTGTGTGTTATGGAAGTAAACATGCCTGTTTCCTGCATTTAAATACTGTGTTCACTGCAATTATATAGATATGAGAAAATGGGGTGGGGGGGTATCTGGTAAATTGAATTCTAAAAGATAATTGATTTAGGCACCTACCAAAAGTGAAGTTAGATATCTGGCCTTTTCTGACTAGGTCAGATTTGTCTATCATAGGCTTTCATGGGGATAAGATCCTTTCCTTTTAGTGCTGTCTGTGGTTTTCATTTTACTTTTACTGTAGGGATTCTTTTTAAAGAAATTATTTTATTGTAACGTGATTTTTATTTATTTATTTTTATTTATCATTACGATTGTACATATTTATGGGGTACAGAGTTATGTCTCAATACATGTATGCAATGTGTGATGATCTATTCAGGGTAACTCACATAATCATCATTGCAGAACTTAATCGTTTCTTTGGGATCTGCACATTTGATCTCCTTTCTACTAGTCATTTGGTAACATGCAGTAAATCATTGCTAATTATAGATCACTGGGTCAACTGTACACCAATAGGACTTATTTTCCCTATCTAGTTATAATTTTGTGTCCATTAACCAGCCTCTCACTATCCACCCACCCCCCTACATTTTCCCACCTCTAGTAACCACAGTTCTTCTTTCTCCTTTTAAAAATTCAAATTATTATTATTATTATTTATTTGTTGTTTTGTTTTGTTTTGTTGTCTTTTTTAGCTCCCACATATGAGTGTGGACATGCGGTATTTCTGTTTCTGTGCCTGGCTTATTTTACTTAACATAATTTTCTCTAAGTTCATCCATGTTGCTGCAAATGGGAGAATTTCATTCTTTTTCATGGCTGAGTAATATTCCATTGTGTATATGTACCATATTTTCCTTATCCAGTCATCCATCAATGGACATTTAGGTTGGCTCCAACTCTTGGCTGTTGCATATAGGTAAACATGGGAGTGGAAGTGTCCCTTTGACATAATGACCTCCATTCCTTTGAGTATGTACCCTCCTTACCACTGACAACCAGAACGTAAACTGCATGAGCACAGGGTTTTCATTCAGCTTGATTCTGCAGCTGTGCCCCTTGATCAGGTCTTAAAAATAATTGTTCAATGAATGAATGAAGAAGTGATTACCCTATCAATAAATCATATTATGCTCTATCTACCCCACTGGCTGGGGCAGCTGACTAATGAGATATCCCCCACATGAGTGAAGTGGAAATGCTGGATCTTATGGCAGTTCCATCTGTAGTTGTTTGGGGATTCTTTGAGGACTGTTTGGGTCCACCAGGGGACTGCAAGCTCCTGAAGGCTGGAACCATTCTGTTCCAGAGCCCCATGGCCATACATGGGTTCCCAATAAAGACTTGTGGATGAATGGAAGGATGCACCTCACTCCGGCTCTCTTCACCCTCTTCTTTGGCTTTCCCAGATCTCACACAGATGAGTTATCATGTTAATGTCACAAACCACATAAAATGAATGTGCTCTTCTCCTTGATGTTCAGCAGCTTTAGAGAGCTCCATTGTTAAGGCTCTATCCTTTATTTCCTTATGAATTTGGCAGGGATGTGATAGGGTTCCACCTATTGCTCACACAAACAAAAAAGACAAATAAAAGCCTGACACGATGTGGCAATAGAAAGTAAAGTTGCTCTTTCAGAGTGCCAGGAAAAAGATATAAAGCACTGAATCAATATCTGCTCAGGTTCCTGCTGCTGTTTTCTCCCGTTGGTCTTAAGGTGCTGTAATAAATGTGGGAAGCAGTGGCCTCGTGCTTAGTAACAGACCTGAGACTTGCTTAAAGCCCTCCCCCTCCGCAGGTCAATAGAATGACCTTGTGATTGTTCCCACCCTTGCTGAAGATGCTTATGTCTCAGCCCTGCCAAAAATCAAGGAGTTGACCTTGATTCCTGACTTCCCTTCTTCCACCACATCTAGTCCTGGAAGCTCTTCCTCCAAATTATATCTTAAGCTCACCCACCACCTGGCTTCCCCAGTGCCACCACCCCCACACAAACACTATCATCCTTTGTTGTTACTCCTAGAGCCTTATTATCAGGCTCCTGCATCTACATTCTCCCACATTCAGCCAAAGCAATGCTTTAAATGCATGTGTCATATCATGTCTCATCCCAATGACTTAGCAACACAGTGAGAGCAAAACCCAAAGTCTTCATGCTTGTCTGCAAGCCTGTGCATCACCTGGTTCCTGATATTACTCTCTTCTCCTCTCGCCTCCTACAACTCCAGTGCTCCCTTTATAAGCTGTATTAGTCAGGGTTCTCCAGAGAGACAGAACCAATAGGATAAGGATATAAATATATGAGAGGAGATTAATAAGGGGAATTGGGTCATGCAATTGTGAAGGCTGAGGATTCCCATGATAGGCTGTCCGCAAACTGGATGCTGGAAGCACGGCTCAGTGCAAGTCCAGAAGCTTTAAGCCAGGGAAGCTAATGGTGTGATTCTCAATCTGGAGGCCTGAGAAGGGGTGCCACTGGTGTAAGTCCTGGAACTCAATGGCTGAGGAGTCTCGAATTCTGATGTCCATGGACAGGAGAACAGTGTATCCTGGTTCCAGAGGACAGAGAAAGAGATTCACCTTTTCCTCTGTTTTAGTTCTCTCTGGGCCCCCAGTGGATTGGATGGTGCCTGACCACATTGAGGGTGGATCTTTCCCACCCAGTCCACTCAGGGTAATCTCTTCTGGAAACATCCTCATAGACACACCCCAAAATAATACTTTACCAGGTTTTATGTATTCCTTAATCTAGTCAAGTTGACACAGAAAGTTAATCATCACATAAGCCATGTTTACTCCCATCTTGGGCCTTTTCACTTGCTGGTTTCTCCTGGTGATACTCTGCACCTAATCTTCTCAAGATCAACTTCATTGTCCCATGAATGCTTCAATCTCAAGTGTCATTTCCCTACAGCTTTTCTCTGACCATTCAACGTATGAGTCATTGCCCACTCATACATCATTCTCCCCATGTGACACTGTTTTATCATGACTAGGACATTCATGACTTGTTTATTTGTGTTTCATCTCTCTCCTCCTTCCCTCTGCCAACTGGAATGTAAGCTGCATGAGTACAGGGTTTTCATCCACCTTGATTCTGCAGCCCTGTCCCTTGATCAGGTCTTAAAAATAATTGTTCAATAAATGAACGAAGATGTGATTACTCTATCAATAAATTGTCTCATGCTGTATCTAAGCTGGGGCAGCTGACTAATGAAGTATCCCACACAAGTTGAGTAGGGATTGTGTACTGCAGAAAAAAAAATTATAGAAGCTAATGTCCAAGTCAGAACGTAAACACTCATCAAAAATATGTCTGGAAAGGAATGACATGTCATCTGCTTCACTCCATGGCAACTTTCAAATGACACATGCCCAATGTCATTTAAGGTAGTAGAGTCCCTTTGGAAGAGCTGGAGACAACTATTTCCATTGTGCCCAGAAAAAGTCATTGTCCTTGACAGATGCGTGTCCAACACACATTTGGAGAAGCCGAGCTTCTGGCTTCTGTTTTGTTCCAAGATTGAAATTGCCATCCTTTTTGTTACTAGAATCAACAAATATTTTTTCCCTTTGTGAATCATCTAACAAGCCCCTTAATTGTTGGGAACAAACTTTGAGTCGTTTGAACCAAGTTAAGTGTCAGAGAACATGCTTTTTAGCCAAATAAGCTTTCAGAAGCTGGGGAAGCTGAGACACACTCTCGGTCCTTCAAAACCACCTAATTGTGCTCCCCTTTGGAAGTCTGACTGTTTTTATTATTATTATTAGCTATTAGCTGACATTAGCTGCAAAAACATTTTACAAAAGAAAACTTCTTCGATGCAAGTATGAGAATCAAACAATGCAGATTTCCGAAAAACAGAATTTATATTTTAGACAGGAAGAGCTGGGCACGCTGATGGCTTAATGGTTCAGTGAGTGGTGCATCTTTATAAAAAGTGACAACTACTATCTGCATAAGCAAGGATATTCAGGGCTGTGGAACATAGATGCTGCACAAGGAACAAGGATTCCATGAGGTTGTCCCTCTTTCTTCGCCTGAGAACAATGATACCATGTTTCCAAGGAAAGACAAGTTTGCGGGAGAAATGCAGCACCCCAAGAAAGTTCATAGGGTTATACATTAGGAGATGTTTGGAAACCCCAAGTGGGTATACAATGTGCTTTTGAGTTATAAAAGTAACTGGATAGAATGAGGCCCAGAGAAGATTAATTATGAATTACTCTTTGGACACAGGACTGAAGGAAAGGTTGGTATTTAAGTGCATCCCTAGAAGGGGAGGCATCTCGCCTAAAGGGAGAATTTCTAGTGATGAGACAGTGGGAACAAGCCAAGGGGACTCTCTTGGCCAAAAGACCAGTAAAGTATTTTGTATATTACTGTGGGAGGAGGTAAAGACCATTTACCATGGAATATGTGTCAAGGCAGTTACATATCTATATCTATATATTTTGTTTCACTGTACATGTTTATGGGATATAGTCTGTGGCTTCAATAAATGCATATATTGTATAATGATCTAATCAGAATAGTTAGCATATCTATCACCTAAACATTTATCATTTCTTTGTGGTTATAACATTCCAGATCCTCTTTTCTAGCTATCTTGAAATATACAATATAACATTACTAGCTATTGTTACCTTAGAGCACCAGAATTTGTTCTTCCTACCTAACTGTAACTTTGTAACTTTGTGTCAGTCTAAGGCAGTTATGTTTTTAAAGAAATGTTTTAAACTAAACAGCTTTTGGGAGCATGTTAAAACAAATTTCATTTAGGTGTTTCATTATGCATGAAGGAATCCTGTTTGAGTGTTAACGACAGGTAAGTTCATAGTTATTGTAGCTGTTGATAATACTAAATACCTTAGCAGCTGAAACTTTCCAGGGCTTGACCAATCAGATAAATTATAAATCATAGAGTTTTTCTTTCTTTCCTTTTTTTAAGTTGATTGTGTATGTTAATTTGTTGTTCAAATCTCAGATGTTTTCTGAGCTTGAGAAGCCTCTCGGTATCTTAACCTCAAGATGGGAGAGACTTTATTGATTATTATTATTTTTTCTTTCCAAAATGTCTCACTAGAGCATATTTTTAAATAAATTACAAAAACACCGTTGTGTAAAAATGCCAGGAAAGTCTGACATTTTAACCTAAATTTGCAGCATTTATGAGGTGATGGGTGCCTGTAGGAATATTTTTGCCTAAACCTTAATTAAATGCAAGGGGAGCAATTATAAAAGAAGTGCCAATTTAGGGGGTGAGAAGTACAATTTCTGGCTCCTTTATTGTATTTTAAACTCTGTGACTCAAGATTTTGTGATATTAATCATCATCCAAAGACTATAAAACCCAGAGGAAATTGTTTATTGTGACATTATGGCTGTACATTCAAAATCAGGCAGATACTTGTGTTTACATAAATTTGAATTATATTGAATGCTAGTTACTAGATTTTTTTTTTTCATATCGTAAGCCTGGTAATATTATAAATAATTATAAATTGAACTAGAGTTCTAAAAATTATCTTTTCAGGTGGTGTGATTGTTTATTGTATATTTCTCTTCTGAGGAATATTACATTTCTAAAATTTATATATTAGAGAGAAGTGACATTTTCCACAAGATTCCTTTTGCATTTTCATGTTAAAATGTTTTAATTGCATATAAACGCACTCAATGGTGCTCATCACAAGAAGACTGTCAATGTGTTTGAAAAGCTTACTTCCATATAATGCTTGGTACTATGTCAAAATCGTGGAGTTCTATAAAGTTGAATTTTTTTATTAAAGCCTCTTCAGTAAACTTTGGGGGAAAAGGATGCACTTAGCTCGATAGTTCTAAATATAAAAATGCTTGTTATTGTTATTGATATATACATTTAATGAATAATATTAAAATCATTTGTGGTGCAATTTAAGAATTTGGATTCTGATTCTTTGAATTACAGTGAAGGTACTGTCACTCGCAGATTAGCTCTGTGATCATGGATGAATTAATGAAAAGCCTCAGTTTCTTCAGTTGTTAAATGGGTATAATAATATCAGTATCCACCTGATAAGATTATCCTGAAGACGAATGAGATTATGAATGTAAAGTGCTAAATGAAGGGCTTGACATATAGTAAGTGCTCAATAAATGAAAGCTCATCATTATTTTTGTTTTTTTACTTACTTATTTTTTGGTTAAGAATGGAAATCTTATGAATTACTTTTACTGTTGTCAACCTAGCTGTATCTTAACCAACAGATAGTTCTATTATCCACATGGCATGAGTTTCAATGTTCATTACATTGAAGACAATAAAAACCCAAGCAAAGCAGCACTTAGGAAGCTGCTATTTGCAGAAGTCTCACTCTTCAAGAGTTCAGATTTGAGAGCTCCAAATCTAATGCAGGTAACAAGCCTGCCCTCTGGTGGATATTCATTTCACCAGTTAGAATTTTCTAGACTAGAGATTTTCGATCTCCCTAGAAAGCCATGGTTGTGTGGCTGGAATGGCAATTCTGCCTGCTGCTTTTGAATTTTGTCTGATGAATATGCAGGTGAACGTGTAAACTCAGCACATGCATGGGGAAATGAAATGTTTTATGGCTACTGTGAAATACTCTCCTCCTTTTCATTCAGCCTTTTCAGGACTCAGAGATTGCTAAGGATTATTTACAAGAACTCTGAGCTGTCTGATCACTCAACTGTGGAAGGTAAATGAGATTTTTAAGGTGTAGGGAAAGGGAGAGACCAATGATAACATGGGCCAATGTATGAGAAAAAGGCAGATGTCAAACTCAGGTACTGCAATTGCAAGAATCTTGTCACCAACGGCTTGATTTGATGGGAAAGGGATGTTTAATGTTTCTTCTGAGAGGTGCGTGCAAACACACACACACACACACACACACACTCACACACACACACACACACAGAGGAGTGGAAATTGTTCCTGCAGAGGCTGCAGTTCTTAAGAAGGTATAGTTTTTTATTTTCCTATTCACATTGGTGACAAATAAATAAATAAATAATTGAGACTTTTGCAGTGGCTTCTGGTTCTCAGAGTAGAAAACATCTTAGTTGGGAATTTGGTGAAGTTGCTGACTTTGGCATATGGCACCTGCCTACTGCGGAAGCCTCCTCCAGCCCTGGTTCTTCCCCTCCTGCTGAACCTGTTGACTGTACACACTTCAGTACTCTTTAGGGTCCAAATGACAGGGACTGAACTCGAACACATAATATAGGGATTAGGTTGGCTAACCTAACTCAAAGTTCCATAGGTTGATCTAGCTTAAAGTGGCTGGATTTGGGGGCTCAAATAATGTCCTCTCTCCCTCCTTCCTTGTTATCTCTGATTTCTTTTTCTATATTGCTTTCATGCTCAGGTGGGCTGTCTTCGTGTGATGACAGGGATGGCCTCAAACTCCAGATCTTCCTCTTTATCACTGTCTCTGTTTTCGGGAAAAGGAGAGACCCTCACGCTTGGCTTCCCATCGGTTCCTGAATAAGAAATGACTCTCACATGCCCACTTTCAGATCAGCTGCCACTTTGGGTGGGGGTGAGCTACTCGGAACGGCCTCCGTTATACGCCCAACCCTGTGTTTTGGGAGGCAGGGCCCATGATAGGGAAGGGGTATATTCACTAAAGGCTAGTGGGATTCTGTTACTACAAGAGCCAGAACACAAGTCCATGACATTTAGTGTCCCTAATACCTGCTCTTGTAGTCTCTGCATGTTTGCTTAAAGCTTTTCTTTGATGACCTTCCTTTCTTTTCCAAATCATACCTACCCTTCAAGGTATACTTCAATTTGTTCCTCCTCCTACTTCCTTCCCATTTTAAGTCTATCACACTTACCTGTACTTCTCATTTGGCAGTTTTTAAGTGGTAACAATAGCTGTTGGTAGTGGTGCTTTTATCATGTCCACTATTCTTCCAGCCTTCTGACATTTCTCCTGCTGTTCCTTTTTATTTCATGCTTAAATGTTACATTTCTATTTGTTTCAGGGTCTGACAAACTTTTGGATGTCTGTCTTCTCTAACATGGGAAGTACTGACTCTTTTGATCATAATGAGATGGGAATTTCAGGATACTGAAAGACAGAGCCTTTCAGAGATTTTCACCTGCTCTTTAGCCACTTTTAAGTACAGTGTCCAAGCATTTCCACAGTTCCATTTCGGATGGAACTGTGGCCAGCAATCTGCCTGAAGGTGGGCCTCATCAGTCATGGGAGTGGTTCTGGGGCCCCAGAGTAGAGTTCTGGGGCCCCATTGCTCCCTTAAGGATTAGGGGGCAGAAGATGTAGGAGAGCCCCAGACCTTGCAGCTGAAGCTTTGGATGCTCAAACCACTGCACCAGGATGGGGTTGGAGAGGGGACATGGTTTGTCCTCCCCCTCCTCATGAAGCAAAGATTATGGATCCAGGTGAAGGAAGGTCAATTATAATCTCCACCCATGGCAAAATCCAATTATAAGCTTTACCCTTAGTGAAATGCCATTAGAGCTTGGTTTTGCTTTATTTGGAATGCAAACTGACAGTTTTGCCTGTGATATATTCAGGAAGACATATCTATTAAAGATAGCCTAACAATGGGGCACACTCAGATTCGCATTTTAATTCATTTTCCCTCAATGCCGATATGCAGCTTATCTTTCAAGAACAGGCTCACATCAACCCTGATATACATTGCTTAAGAATAATGCTCATAATCTATTAGTTTAATCTGTTCACATGAGAAGGAGAGAAGAAATCCTTCCATGATGCAGAGGGTTGTGGGTCCTGTTGGGGGATTTTTCTGAGGATTTCCCATGATGGTTGTTTCCAGCTTCTGCTTATTTTTCTCGTTCTAGCTTACATTTTAACAGCTTAGGGAAGAGGTCATATTTTATACTTAGAACCAGACAGGCTTGAGTTCACAGTCTGGCTTCCATGCATGTTGTTCTGTGCAAATTACTGAACCTGAGCTTCAGTGTCATGATCTGTCATAAGTGTATAACAATATGACGTTGAAAATGGGTTTTGATAATTATGGATTATGTGTAAAAATTGCTCATCAGAGGACTTTATTGGATAATAGATAATAATCAATATTTTTAACTTTCTGGGACTAAGATAGTTGTGAAGACCTTTACGTTTTTCTGATTCCTGCAACTCTACATGCTGTTTCTCTCACCTCTGTCGCTTCTGGGGGAAAAGAGTCCTTTCTTGGCAGAGTGTATTCAGTTTTGGAGGGAGAAGTGTTTAACTAGGAGGGTCCTATCTCACTTCACCCAGGGTTCTGCATTTTCACTGGTCTTTTGACTTCTGTACACTTTTCAACTCCCTCCTCTGTGGGTTCTCTCTGGGTTCTGATGACCTTGATGTTTTTGGTTTAAGCGGTAGATGGCTGCATCATCTGAGCAGGAGTGCAGAGCAGATTAAAGTCTCGATAACAGAGAAGTTTTGGAACTGCCACAGCTACCGCAATGTGGACCTAGAGTTGGGGGAAAGAGCCCAAGCAGCAGAGAAGACCTGCTGACTTCCTAATGGGCCTCCTATACACCATGCTCAACATTTCTTTCAACCACATTCTTATTTGGAGGAAAAAGGATAGAAAATGACTCAAGGCAGATTAGCAATGCCAAAGGGGATATTGATTTTAGGTTCATGGATTATAGGAAAGCATGATAGTTGAAGCTGACTCTTCACTCTAGAGCAGTGACGGCAGTAGATGGAACTTTGAATGACAGAGCTGAACTTAGCGAATGTGGAAGACCCAATAGTCCCGAATAGGACTAAACAGACCACTATGGACTTGTATTATTGTGATGAAAGATAAGAAGGTGTAGAGAAAGAAGGCAATTTCAGAGTTTGAAGTCTTACAAAGGGAAGAGTTTAGAGAGGTTATGACAATGGGTGGCTGGGGTGGAGAAGGAGGATACTAAAATCAATGCATGAGGCTATGGCATCAGGGAGAATGTCACTATGGGGTTGAAGACTATGAGATGATGAGAGGCTTTGAAACCAGTGCTAAAGTCTTGTGTTTGCCATTTTCTTGTTTATTTTCTTTCTCCCTGACTCCCATTTATAGCATGAGCCCCGAGAGAGCCAAGACGTGTCCTTCTTGCTCCTTGGTGTTTCTTCCATGCCTAAAACAGTGCTCAGCATGTAATTAATCTGCAATAAACAGCTGCTGAATGAAGGAATTAATGATGTCACCAAGGAATTGTGGGCTTCTCTTCTCTCCTGAGCCCCTTGCATGCATTCTTATGCACAGTAGGTGTGAAGGGAGCATTTCAGTGTATTATATATCAAAACAAAAAAATATAAATGCTATAATACTTGCACTCATGGCACTATTAATTATGATGTAGTGCTTTTTAGGGTCTCTCTCTTTCTCTCTCTCCCTAACTGTCTGTACATGCATGTAAGATAGGCAAAAAAAAAAAAAGAAAAATGGGATTATTCTGGGATTCTTCCATATATTTTCAACCACTGTGGTGGCACATATTGTGGACATTTTCCATGTCAGCATATCAATCTGTAAAATCCATTTCAAGGCTTCCTAGATCAACTGCACCACTGTATATAAACGGCATTCCCTATTGTTGAGCATTTAGGTTGCTTCCAATTCTTCACTACCGTAAGTATCAACCTTATTTAGAGAATTGCCTCGATTATAACCTTGGGCCAAGTCGAGAACTGTAGCTCTGTAATACAGCAGCCCAGTCAGTGACCCTTAGAAACACGACTGGCTTTCAGTGGGATATTTGGCGAATTGACTTGTTTGACTAGCAGCTAGGATTGGACCACTTCTGGAAATGTCTTGCCACAATTCATGGAGCTCAGGAGCAAGGGTTAAAAGGATACCTGGGTTTTAAGACCCAGCCTGGTCTAGAGCATAAATATCATGTCGGAATTCTGTCAGAAGATAGACCCATTCTTTGGAGTAGCAGAGAAGCTGCATATATCTTAAGAGGAAAGGTAAAGATGACTGTGAACCAAAGGTGGTTGCCTTTATTATCGATCAAGGGTGCCATGCTGCACTGTGGACAAACCGGTGCTGAAAACAAGACTCTGCAGCCTGGGCATCATTTTGGAGCCCATGTGTAGGGGAGTGACCCCTGGACAACAAAGACATACAGTGTCCTCATGTTCTCCCAGTTGCTCCAGGGGGAAACCCGGAAAAGCAGGAATGGATAAGAGAGCAAAGACAAAGGAGACCTTTGAGGTCAAACCTCTGCTCTGTCTCTCATTTACAGTCCCATCAGTGTGAGCAACCTGCTGGTGTCTGGACAGCAGAACCATTCATTCACATCTTCCCTGATGATCTACCCAAAAAATGCTCCCATGGCAGCACCTAGGGACACCAATCTCATTTACTATACTAACAAAGCCCCATATGCTGTTCGTGATACATGATGTAGGATAATGTGTACAATAATTAGAGGGGGACTTCCTGAGTTCAAGTCCTATCTATCTGGGTTATTAACTATATAAACTTAGTCAAGTTGTTCAGCCCTCCTGGATCTGTTTGCTGTTCTTCAAAATCAGGATAGTAATATTTATAGGACACTTCACTAGAATGTAAGCTCCGTGAGAGCAGGGTGGTTTCTTTCTTTCTTTCTTTTTTTTTTTTTCCAGTGTTTTATTCATTTTTTACTGCTGCAACAAATTACTACAAGCTTGGCAACTAAAACAATGCAGATTTATTCTCTGACGGTGTTAGAGGTCAGAAATCCAATTGTGTTAGAGGGCCTGCGTTCCTTCCTGGAGGCTCTAGAGAAGAATTCATTTCCATGACTTTTCCAGCTTCTAGAGGCTTCCTGCATTCCTTGGTTTATGGTCTCTTTCTTCAAAGCCCCAGGACATAGCATCTCTCTATGTCTTTCTTCAGTAGTCATGTCACCTTCTGACTACAGCCAGCAAAGGTTTTTAGGACCCGTGGGATTACATTGTGTACACCTGGATAATCCAGGATAATCTCCTCATTTCCAGATACTTTACTTAATCACACCTGCAAAATCCCTTTTACCACGTAAAGTAGCATATTCATGGGTTCCAGGGATTAGGATGTGGATATCTTTGGAGGGTGGGGTGGGCATTTTTCTATCTGATGTAACCTGCCAGCACCCAGAATAGTGCTTGACACAAAGCAAGCCCTCAAATATTTGTCAAAGGAATGAATTGTATGTAAAGATCTAGTGTATTAATGTGCATAGCAGGGCAGCTGGCACATGGATGAGATGTTGGTTAATGTATTTTTGCAGGCACAGTCTCAGCATTCAAGAGAAATCACATACCCACACCCACACCCACACCCACACTCACCCCCCCCACACACACCCCACACACACACCCCACACACTAATAGCCCAGCTCACCAGTGAATATTCTTTCTGGAATATTCTTTGAATACCCAAATCTATTGTCCCTGCTGTGGGAGAAAAAGCAGAGTTACTTAGTTGTACACAGTGGGCCTTACTACCCCTTATCTCAGGGCCAATTTTTACTAATTATTGCCTGAAAAAAGATCTGCCCCTTTTTGAGTCATTAACCTTCCCTGAGTGCCTCACCATGATCCCCAAACCTTGAGAAGCTTTAAAGTAATCCAAAATTTTGACTCTGTAGCAGTGGACTCCCAAGACCCCCTTTTTTTTTCTTATTCACTTGAATCCCTTAACCTGTAGTCGAGGACCTACCTAACAATGGGCTGGAGTTTTCTGAACTGGCATCATGTTGTTGACACCTCATAGTCCTTCACTGCTGTGCGCCATCAGAAAGCAAAGCATGTCGCATGTTAAGAATACAAAAGTTAGACTATCAGCACAAGAATACTGAATACCAGAGTTAGAGGTCTGCCCTGACATGCTGTTCTCTTTGGGAAATGATTTAGATTTTCAGTACCTAAGTTTTATGATGGACGGGGACCTTGCTTGTGTGAGCTGGGATTTGAGCTTCCTTCGTGTCCTTTGGCTAAAGGTTCAGACTGATCTGCTAAACTCAGAAACTCTGGGAGCCAATCTAAGGATGCCTTTGAGAATAGCTGGAAGGTAATTTGATACATTTTCCAATAGTCTAGTGCTTAAAAGGAAGGCTCTGGAGCCAGACAGCCAAAGTTAAACCCTTGTATCCACCATTTACTAGCTGTGTGACCTTGAACAAACCAGTTAATCATCTGTTCCTCAGTTTTCTTCACCATAAAGTGATAATACAAACCATACTGATCTAACAGGGTTGTTAAGAAGATAAAATGAGTTAACACAGTGTAAGCACTTAGAACTACGTCTGATATACATAGTAAGTACTTGATAATGGTTTACTATAATTCCGTAATGACAGCTAATATTCATATTTGTAAGTAAATAGCCAGAACCTAACTATGAAAAGGTGTGCAGGGTAGCTATTGAGGTAAGAAAAAACAAAGATTGTCTCTTTTGGATAAATATTTTCCATAATATGTCCCTAGAAACACATTGTTTGCAGAAGATGTTAATAGGAGTTCTGAGTTACAGGGTACCACAGTCATAAATATTTGGGAAACTTCTCCTCTTGAAGATTTATGATACACATTGTTATTTTAACACCGCAGGTTCTGCTAGAGCCTGGAGAGGAGAAAGTAATTTGACTTTGTTTAATCCAGTTGGTCCCAGATATGCTGGACCACAGAACCCTGGGTGGGGTAGGTGTTTTTGAGGGGAGGGCAGGGGAGGTTGCATGGTGAAGGTGGTGGTTATTGCTGTGCTTTTGTTGTTCATAGCAATTATTAATAGCTTCAGGAGCTAGTGTTTCCTCTCCAGGGCACACTTTAGGATAGTACTTGAATTTAAAGTTCACATGGGGATCCGAAGAAAATACAGATTTTTGAGCATTCTGCATTTTTAACCAATTCCCCAGTATTGCTGCTGCTGGTCTGCAGACTGTACATTGAGTAGCCAGGCTTTCAGAAGAACTCTGCTGGTGATAAGAAGAGGACATGTATGAGGATAATTGGAAATTTTAACAACTATGCACTGGGGAGAGAGGATAGTCTAATGCAGAGGTTCTCAGCCTTAAATGAACATTAGAAGCACTTGAGAAAATTCAGAAAACAAAACTGCTCTTTGGACTCCACTGCCCAGAAAGTATGATTTCACAGGTTTGGAGATGGGCCCCAGGTGTTGGTACTGCTTTCCCCCATACCCGCCCTCCCAGCTTCTCAGGTGAATCTCATAAACAGCCAGGGTGGAGAACTACTGGTTTTATAGTGAGGGGCTTAATTTCTCAAGTTAGAGAGCTCCATGTGATTAAGTAATTTAATTAATCTCTCTGTGCCTCCATTTTGCCATTTGTAAGAAGAGGCATTCAGAGCACCTAACCTCAGAGTCTTGGCGGGAATTCAATGATATCATGTTTGTAAGCCAAAAGCCTAGTGTCTAACACATGGTAAGAGCTGAATAAATGTAAGCTGTAGTAACAAATCTTGTAATTATCATCGTTGTTATTATTTGCTAACAGAAATTCTTGGTCATTTTCTTTCCTTTTCAATCTGACCAAGATATTGCATTGGTTACAAGTTAAAACCAGATCAACATGTATTTAATTGTCTTAATAAGTGGAGGATAGTGTTATAAGTATATTGGGCACATGTGTTCTTACCTGGGGAGAGCTTACTTTTAGCCTGAGCTGCCTCTGACAAGCATTCGGGTGGGCTGTAATCGTCCTGTGAACAAGCCACAAACTGATTTTGTTTACTGGGGCGTTCCCAGTACCAGCATGTAGCAGTTCCACATGTCTTTATTGTTTAAGTTGAATAAATGGTGAGAACTATCCGAAAGGAATGTATGTGAATGTCTGTCTGCACCCATTTGTTTATTTCAGCGACTGAAAGTAACGTGACTATAATAATGAAGAACTGGAAAATACCGTACTTTGGATTATTGGCTCTACTGGTTTTATCAAGTGTGGATTTCCTTTTTTAATTATGGAAGCAGACAACTGAACCTCATTGCTTGTGTTCTCTAAAATTGTCTGTGTATCCTGCCCTCTTCTGCTCATTTACTGTCCCAAATTCAAAAGCTTTTTATTTTTCTGCCCTATCTTGTTTCCTTTCCTCTTTACTCACCACCCAGCTTCCTACTTTCACTGAGGTCTGCAAGATTATCAGCTGACTTATGTAATTTCCAGCCCTCACTCTAACTGATTTCTTTCACATTGGTCTGTCTATTGATTTGTGATTTGGGGGGGTTTTATCTTCTAAAAATATCATGTGAATAGAAGTGCTTAATAATTTTCCTATTATTTCAAAATGAATGTATATCCTATTGAAGCTCAATGACTGTCTTACAAAATAATGTGGGAAAGTAGAACCCTGTTATGTTTCTCCTTCAATGAAAAAGGGAAAATGAGACCTGCCCCCCTCACTGTCATCCCAATAAGATGTAAAGATGCTCAAGAGAACATTTGTGAAATAACTTGACAGATGCCCTTGGGGAGATGTGCTTGGAGAGAAAGTGTTACTTTACTTACTGGTGTTTTGAATATCATGAGAGTTTGAATTACGAATGAGGACACACGCCCGAGCACATAATCGGTTAAGGAGACTTTGAGACTCATTGTGGACATTGCTCACAGCCAAAATTGATTATGTAGCTCCAATTGCTAAAGCCATGGGGATTTGAGACCACAGCTACATCCATCTAATTCAGGAAAGACTTGAAATAGCTCCTGCATTTTCAGGGCTTAAAAAAAATAGAGCTTTTTCACATTTATCCTGAAGATGGAGCCATTTAACATTTTGGATACTTTCTGATTTTAAAATTTATAACTTTAAATTGACGTTCTTTTGAGACATTAATGTTTTAGGATCTTATTTTCCCCCCCGAATATGATGATTACTTCCTAATGAACAGAAAGAAGAGTATTATGAGTATTGGGTTATGGTCATGGAAATCTGAAGATCAGCCTGACTATGACCTTGTCTGTATTTCCAGAGGTAAGTCTTTTTTGTTTACTCTTTACTCCCCACATCCATAGACTCAGAATTATTTATTATTTTCCAGATGTGTTACACAATTCCCATCATTGATGGCCCTCTGTGAATGAAAGCGTATTTTTAAAGCCATGTAAAAGAGGGAATGTGTTTATTTCAGTTCTCCTTGTCTTGGCCCCATGATTGTCATCAAATCTAGAATCATTGAGCTGGGATAATCCCAGAGGATATCTAGTCTACCTTCTCATCTAGTCCTTCAAGACTTGTATTTACGTACTTTTGTCAGTTATTATGGCTGGATTAAAATATCTGTGTTTTCTTGAGTAACTCCCAAACCTAACCTTAATTAATCTCTTTAGCAAGGGCTTCTCTATTTTCACTTGTGAATGAAGGTCAAGTATTCATTTTCTGTCTTAAGCAGCCCCAGCTCCCATAGCTGAATACCTTCACATAAAGAGAACCCCCCCTCCCCCCAGCAAATTAGGGGCCAAAATATCACTCAGAAGTTGAGTTACCCATATTGGGAAGGACTGAAGAAATACGTGTGTACTGGCCTGACAAGCCATCTGAAGACCCCTGTGGGCCAGGCTCAGGTGAGACATATTAGCAACTGGATGGGGATAGTACTAGAGGGCAGTTGTCTTATGACAGAGAGAGTGGATGTGGACTGAAATCTAGGAACCCAAGTACAACCAGGTGCCCTTGACGCAATTTTTGGGCAACTCTTGGATGTACGAGATGAGAAATGGGGACTACATGATGGCTATTTGCTCCTTTAAGTGTTTGAGGTTGAGGCTCCCGGCTCTGTTTTTTATGATGTGGGCATTTTCTTGAGACCAAGTGTTGCTTTTGGTGGCTCTTCTCCTCCACTTTCTTGGAGGCTGGACCCCAATCCCCTCTTCTATGTTACCTGTGTCCACAACAGAGGCCATCTGATTTTCCGAGGTCGGCTTAGTCCTATGAAAGACCAATTCTGACCCTTGTGCTGGGGACCTGACCCCATGTTGGGACCCTCAGGGGCCTTGACATAGGCCATCTTCTGGGGGCTGAGCTCCAACATACACCCTCATCTCACTGTCTGGAGTCCAGACTCAGAGCCCTCCTGGTGTAGCGGCCGTGGTCTGTTACCCGCTAGGGCACCTGCCCCACCAGCCTGGATGCCATCAAGAAAAACAATCACCACTCCTAGTGCTGCTTCTCCTTCTCTTCTCCCACCTTCTCCTATTATTATTACTGTTCTTCTTATTAATATTTTTATATATCTATTGCTATAAAGCAAATTAGCCCCAAACTAGTGTATCAAAGCAGAAACATTTATTATGTTCCATAGTTCTTGTGGGTCAGAAATTTGGAAGCAGCTGAGTAGGGGTTCGCCATTTAGTATGATACTAGCTGTGTTTTTTTTGTAGAAGCACTTTTAAAGTTCAGGTAGTTTCCTTTTATTTCTAGACTGTTGATTTTTGTTTGTTTTTGTATTTTGTTTTTGTCATGAAAGGGTCTTGGCTTTTGTCAAAATCTTTTTCTCTATCTGTTTTGAGATGATCATGTGGTTTTGTCTTTCATTCTATTATGACATATTATATTGATTGAGTTTTGGATGCCATGGTTTAAAATTCTTTTTATGTGTTGCTTGATTTGGTTTGCTAGAATCTTCTTGAGAATTTTTGCATTTATGTTTATAAGTGATAATAGTCTATGGTATTCTTTTCTTGTGACATCTTTGTCTGATTTTAATATCGGGAAACTATTGGCCTCATAGAATGAGTAGGGATATATTCCCTCCTCTTCTATTATTTTGGAAGAGATTCATAGGTGTCGATGTTAATTCTTTAAAAATTTGGTATAGCTCATCAGTAAAGCCTTCTGGGCCTGGAGTCTCTCTATGGGAAGTTTTTTGCTCACTAATTCAATCTCTTCACTTCATATAGGTCCAATTTAGATTTTATATTTCTTCTAAAGTTTTGGTTGTGTATGTCTTTCTTGGGATTTTTTCCATTTTGTCTAGGTTATCTATTTTTTTGGACTACAGTTGTCCATAACAAACCCCTGTAATCTTGTTTATTTCTTTAACGTTGGTAGTAATGTCCCATCTTTAATTCCTGATTTTAGTAATTTGATTTTTCTTTCTCTTTTTCTTGGTCATTCTAGTTAAAATTTGTCAATTTTCATTGCTATTTTCAAAGAGTCAACTTTTGGTTTTGTTTATTTTCCATACTGTTTTCCTATTTCTAGTTTTATTTATTTCTGCTCTAGTCTATGCTTTCCTTCCTCCTACTTTCTTTGAATTTGCTTTGCTCTTCTTTTTCTAGTTTCTTAAGCTGGAAAATTAGTTCTTGATTTGAGATCTTTTTTTCATTTTAATATAGTTGTTAACAGACACAAATTTTCCTTTAAGCACTGCTTTTGTTATGTCCCATAATTTTTGGTATGCAGGCTTTGTTTATATTCATCTCAAAGTCATTTCTAATTTTTATTGTGATTTCTTCTTTGACCTTTTGGTTATTTGGTAGTGTGTTGCTTAATTTCCAGACATTTGTAGATTTCCCAAAATTACTTTTGTGATTGATTTCTAATTTCACTTCACTGTGGTTAGAGAAGATCCTTTGTGTAATTTCTGTCCTCTTAAATTTATTATGACTTGTTTTATTACCTAACATATGGTCTATTTTGAAAAATGGTCTATGTGCACTCGTGAAGAATGTTTTTCTACTGCTGTTAGGTAAAGGGTACTGTAGAGAGATGTCTCTTAGGTCCAGTTACTTTGTAGTGTTATTCAAGTCTTCTATTTTCTTGTTACCTTCTATCTGCTTGCTCTATCCATTATTGAAAATGAGGTGTTGAAGTCTCTTACCATTATTGTTGAAATGTCTGTTTTTCTCTTTGATTCTGAAAGTTTTTGCTTCATTTTGGGGGGGCTTTGTTGTTAGGTGCCTATATTTATAATCATTATGTTTTCTTGATAGATTGACCCTTTTATCATTATAAAATGTTCTTTGTCTCTAGTAACAATTTTTCTATCTTAAAGTCTATCTAAAAGTTTTCTGGTATTAGCATAGGCACTTTAGTTATTTTTTTGGTTATTGTTTGTATGGTATGCCTTTTCCATTGTTTTACTTTCAACCTACTTGCATCTTTGAATCTAAACTGTTTCTCTTGAAGACAGAACACAATGAATCATATATATATATATATATATATATATATATATATATATATATATATTATCCATTTTGCAAATCTAGTTGGGATTAATACCAAGGTAATTTAAATAGCACACAAAACTTTTATGCTATATAACTCTGTTCTCTACCCCCTTTTTTGTTCTATTAATTTTTATTCAAATTACATCTTTATAGAGTATAAGTCCCTTAATACAGTTTTATGATTATTGCTTTGTGCAGTTATCTTTAAAAGCATATAAGAGATAAAATATTACAAACAAAAAATACATTTAGGTTGTCGTCTATATTTATATATGCAATTGTCTTTACCATATCTTTATTTTCTTCATGTGGATTTGACTTACTGTTTATTCTCTTTCCATTTCAGCTTGAAGGACTCTTGTATTTTTTATAGGGCAAGTCTGCTAATAATCTTCTCAGTTTTTGTTTATAAGGGGATTTTTAATTTTTTAAAATTTTCGATGTACAGTTTGTTTGGTGACAATTTTCTTCTAGCATTTTGAATATGTCATCCTACTGTCTTCTGGGCTCTGTGGTTTCTAATGTTAAGTCAGCTGTTATTTTTTACTAAGGATCCCTTATACCTGAGGAGTTACTTCATCCTTGCTGTTTTCAACATGCTCTCTTTGTCTTTTAATTGCTTTCTGTCTAAGTATTAGTCACAGTTTCTTATTTTTTGCATGGTTCGTAATTGCTGGTTGAAAACTAGATTGATTAGATCTTAGTAACTCTGGATTCTGACTTTTCATATATCTGTTCATTGCTTCTGGTTTTGTTGTGTTTCTTTGTTTATAAATTTGCCTGTGCTAAAGCTGTGAAATATGATCCCCCATGATGGGTAGCTGCTAATGTCTCTATTCAATTCTTGGTTTTGTTGTTGTTCTCTTCTCTTCTTTTGTTTTTAATCTTGATTTCCAAAGGGTTTCTACATTATTTGTGTAGCCTAATAACCAGTCAAAAAATTAGCTAAGGCTGTATTCAAACACCTTGAACACTAAGAAGTCTTCTGTTCTCTATTGATGGGTCTATATACGTGTGTAGGGAAATACATTCAAAGTTGAGACCATTTTCAAGGCTTCCCAAGAATTTACATTCTTCAAGGCCCTTTTGTATCACCTCTGTATGTGCACACTGCCTCAGGATCAATCAGGAACGTATAGTTAGCTTGGGCTCTCTTTGATCTGCACTGAACATGCACACAGTCCAAATGGGAATATGCTTGCCACAACTACAATTTCAGGCTAGTAAAGCCGTTGTCTTTCCCCAGTTTTCTACCACTGAGGATATCGCATATACTAACAATGCTGTGGGATATATTCATTGCTCTCCACTCCAAATTGAGTGAGCTTTTTTCAACATTGGCAACAAAGTTGCCAGTACTCACATCCTGCCCCACCCAGTAAGGGCCTTCATGCTGACTATAGTTCTGGTCAGTGCCCACCTAGAACACCAAGAATTTCTATTGTTCATACCTGAAGCCCACTAATTTTTCAGGTAAATACTTCTCAGATTATTGGATGCCTTTAGATGATTTTTAGAGTGCTGGAATTTGGAAGGGAGTGGTGAGCTCAGTTTTGTCCAGATTTATCATTGCTTTTTAGAGAAAAGATTTCCTGACCTACTCATTCAGCCATAGCTGGTAGAGCCAACTATTTTAAATGTGTATTTGCACCCAATCATTCAGGAAAGGGCATAACACATTGAAAAACTTTATTTAAAAACAGTAATCATAGTCTATAAGTCTATTGGTTCCTGTGAAAAAAACACAAATCCCCATATATTTATATTAGAGGTCTCACTTGGGATCATTAGAGATTTACCTCAAAGTTTTCCCATAGCAGTGTGGTTCTATAGAGTAAGATAATCTCATTCTATTAGTCAGGATGGGCAACATGAGCTGCATGCAGTCAACCCACAGAATCTTAGTGATGTCACATAATTAAGATTTATTTCTTGTTTTAGCGTGGCCTGATGACAGTTGGGTTAGCTGTGGCAATATTATCTTGGAATGATTTGGTTCAGACTCCACAGGTAAGGTGATTATGTAGGATGTTTCCTGAAAGTGTTTTATAACATTTCTGATCATACTGTATTGGCTAATGGTCTATCACATTGTCCTACCAAAATGAAAGGGAAATTGGGAATTGTAGTAGTATTGTGTGCCCAGGAAAAATACAAAAACAAACATTTGATGAATATAGCACATACTCTTTACTTACTCTTTGGAGATCCCATTATATTATTATATTACTATATTATATTATTAACCTTATCCTCTGGTAAAGAAAAATGGGACATGGAGATTGTAAATAACTTATCCAAGATGTGTTCTCTTAAGTAAGTTATCAGAAAATATTTGTTAGCTTCTAATTTAGTGGGGTTTTCCCCCAACTGTACTGTGTTCTTTCCCACTTTCACAAAGTATTATTTTTTAATTGACATAAATAATACTGTATACCAAGGTCGCTTTAGAAAATAAAATTACTCATAATTTTTCTAATTTGATAAGATTATTTTTAATGTATGTATGTTTTCCTTATGGACATGTGTTTATATAATCAAATGGATAATATGCATTCATTTATTTGTGTTTTCCAGCATAAAAATATTCTTCATAGGTCTACATCCTTATTGTAATTGCTATTTTGATTGCTGCATAACTTTGAATACAATTGATCTAATGTTTACTCAATCATTCCTCCTATCGTTAAGCATATAAGTTGTTTCAACTCCTTTAAACCTTTATAACACCTTGTGATTTAAAATATGCTTTAAAGTAATATTTTTTGCAACAAAGCCTGATTACTTTGCATATTCTGACCACCTGCGAACATTTAGGAAAGGCTATAGTTAAATAGTATAACCTTTAACTTATTTCCTTTATGCTTTTACTGAAACATATGAGAGTATAGTGAAACACTATTTTACTCAATTCTTTTTTAATGGAAATATTTACCCTGTAAAAAGAATAGACTGAATTCTAAAGAAGATTTGAATGAACTTGGTAACGTGGTTTTATTAGCTGTGTAATGAAATATTTCATTGATATTTGCTTACACCAATTTATAAACGTGAGGTGGGGAAAGAAAGGAAACCCAGAAATGCCAGATTATATATATTCGTTCATTGACAAATATTTTCGAGCACTACTATACTCTGGGCAGTCCTTTAGAAGCTAAAGTTATAGCATAAAGAGAAATCAAACTTTTTTCCTTCAAGAAACTTATGTTCTTCTCGGTTTGGGGTAGGGTCTTAGGACACAGACAATATACAAAAAAGCAAATGATGTATAATATTTAGGTAGCGTTAATTGTCATGATGAAAAATAAAAGCAGGCAAGGAGAATATGATGTGATGCATTGGGTGAGGGATGCTGATTTTTGTGGAAGAGGGGCCTGGGAAAACATCTCTAATATGATTTGAGCCAAAACCTGGAGTCAGTGAGGGGAAGGTCCCTGTGAATATCTGAGAGGAGAAGACAGACAGAGGGAACGGCCAGTGCAAAGACATGTGGCTGCAGATCGCTGGTCATATTTATAGCAAGGAGGTTAGTGTGGCTTGTGTAGGGGGTTGGGAGATAAGAGAAACTGGAGTGGTACTATATGACCTCAGAGTGTTAGCCAGGGTAGGGTTTGGGGGGGATTAGATTGTTTTGAAGATCAATTTTGCTTTGAGCAGGACAGGAAACCACTGAAGAATGTTTAAGAGAGAAGCAGTGTGACATGATGCACATTTAAAAGGAATACTCTGTTTTTAATGTTCTGAGGAACTTCCATACTGTTTTCCATAACTAGTTTACACTCCCACCAACAGTGTACAAGTGTTCCCTTTCCTCCACATCTTTGCCAAAACTTGTTTTCTTTTGTCTTTTTGATAATAACCATGCGAACTGGAGTGAGATGTTATCTCATTTTGGTTTGTATCTCCCTGACGATTAGTGATGTTGAGCATTTTTTCATATACCTGTTGGCCTCTGCCATGTGATCCACATTTCCACTGCTGGGTATATACCCAAAGGAAAGGAAATCAGTGTGTCAAAGAGATATCCGCAATCCTGTGTTTATTGCAGCACAAATTAAAATAGCCAAGATATGGAGTCAACCTCAGTGTTCAACAATGGATGAATGGATAAAAACATGTGGTATGTATGCATGATGGAATACTGTTCAGCCATAGAAAAGAATGAAATCCCAACCTCTGTGGCACTGTGGATTGGCTTGGAGGACATTATGTTAAGTGAAGAAAGCCAGACACAGAAAGACAAATACCACGTGATCTCATTCATATGTAGAATCTAAAAGAAAAAAAAAGGTGATGTTATAGAGGTAGCGAGTAGAACAGTGGTTACCAGAGACTGGGGAGGGAAGGAGAGAGACAGAAACAGGGAGAGGTTGGGTAACAGGCACAAAATTACAATTAGGTAGGAGGAATAAGCTGGTGTTCTATGGCACAGCAGGGTGACTATGGTTAACAGTTAAGTTTTTTTTATATTAAATAACAGCTAGAGGAGAGGCTTTTGAATGTTTTCATCACAAAGAAATGATAAATGCATAAGGTAAATGATATGTTAACTACCTAGACCAGATTATTATACAACATGTATGCGTGTCAAAACATCAGATTGTACCTCATAAGTATGTACAATTACAATGTGTTAATTCTAATAAAAAGTAAAATAATAATAATAATAATAAAGAAATACTCTGGCTATTGGGTGGAGAATGGTACAGAGCAAGGTGGAAGCAGACAAATCCAGCATGGGGTTGGGCATTGCAGTCATCCAGGGGAGGAGGGATGTGGGATGAGACAAAAGTGTACAGGTGCGAGAAGTGGTTGGAGTTTGTATATATTTCAAAAGCAGAGGCACATAGTAGTGGATGGAGTGTGAGATGTGCAAAAGAGAGAGGGGTCAATGGTTACTACAAATATTTCAGCCTGAGCATTTAGAAAATGGACATGATATTTCCAAGATGGATTGCAAAAGGAACAGATTTTCAGGGAGGGAGAGAAGAAAGGAGAGAGAAGGAGGAAGAGGAATTGGGAGTTCAGATTTGGATGAATTCAACATGAGCCCATTGGATTCCCAGGTAGAGACGTCATGGAGACAGTTGGCTCTGTGAGTCTGGAGGATAAGGAAGAGTTTTTGGTATGGAAATATGAATTTGGGGATCTCCATCTGATAGACAGTATTCAACACCTTTACACAGAGCAAGCTTACATCCATCGCCATGTGCACAGGCTATAATATATTCAACATTTAAAAAATTATTCTCCTGTGACTCTACTTCCTCTCCATCTGCCACTCTGTTTCTTTGATCTCCTCTATATAAACCTCTTGTCTATAAAACTTGTGTGTATTTGCCATTAGTTTTTTTCTTCTTCCATTCTCTTTGAATTTATTCCAGCAAGGCTTCCCTCCTGCCCACACTTGAGGTGATCTTATCCTGTCACAAGGCGTTCAATACCGACAATAAGCTGATTATCTCCATTTTACAATAAACAAACTGAAGTTCAGAGAGGTTAAGGCCACTTGAGTATTCAATAGCAGAACTCAAACCAGAGCCTTGCTTTCCTGTCCCCCACCTGCCTCTTTCCACCACAGCCTTGTTCATGATAAAATGGTATAGACGATGAGCATGGTTTTGAGTATCAGTTTACACTGAGCATTTAAAAATTTTCTCTTAATTATGCAAACAGATGATAGCATTTTTTTTCCCTATAAATGTGTGGGTCTAAATTGTCAGTGTCTATTTTTTTTTTTTTATAAAAAATAAGAACTTGGAGAAAGACAGTGGACTTGTTTCTATTTTTTATTTTAAAACATCATAGTTTCATATAAATCATTTAATCTTTTAAAAATATATGATAATGGCATGGCTGGTGAATATAAAAGTAGGGAACAGGAGGGGATTTGGGTCTTCCTTCCTCAACATCCTAGAACAGGGAAGACAGGTGCCTTTCAGAGCAGGGTGACAGGGTGTGTTATCCTCCATAGAGCTGTGGACAGGCAGACCTACTTTTTCTTTCTGTCTTAAATAGTTGTGACTTAAAGTCGATCTTGTATTGCTATGGCATTATTATTTCTCTGTCTTCCAAGGATGTTCATTCCTTGTAATGGAAGGAGGAAGGTCTCCCAGAGGACTTGAAAAAATATTTGTTCTGATGTGATCATATCCTTACATACACTCATTTTTACTGAGATGTTGTAGATAGGACAGAGTCTTGCCAAAGACATCAGATGTGGTGGGGTGCTTTTTATAGTTCATTGTTTTATCACAGTTGGTCTAAAGTTCACTCATTTATAGATTCATTCATTCAAAAATGAATCAAGTGATGACTCTGGGTTAGAGTGTGGTGCTAGGGGATACTTTTTCTACATGAGGGAATTTGGGTGGAGTTTGAAGGAGAGGATACAAATTGGCAGAGAAAAATAGAGAGAGGAGTCTAAACAGGGACTGCTCAATGCAGAAGCATGTGTGCAAGAATGAAGACATTGTCCATAAGGGTCTGTGAAGATATTGCTTGGTTAGAGGGGAGACTGCACAGAGAGATACTGAGAATGGAGATGGTTATGGCAGGAAAAGGGGGATGCATTGTGAGGTCAAGACACAGACCTGGATCTTGCCTCTAGCTTCACATTGAAAGCAAAAATATGGAGAGTGGGGCTTGGTGTGAACAATGCCGTAGGCTGTATTTGGATGGATTATGGGTTAGTGGGAGGAGAGACTGAAGTCAAGAAACAAGTTGGAAGCTCCATAGCAATGACTGTGCCTGGAGATGATGCTGAGCTGGTGTCCAGGATGGGAGTCATGAATGTGACATCCCTGGTGCTGATGAGGGGTTCAAGGGAGATGGGGGAGGAGGTCAGTCTTCCACATGCTCGGTATTAACTACAGCAGAATACTCAACGAATGTGGGATCATGCTGGTGCACAAAGGATTTCCCCTGAGTTGGGGAAATCTAGTCTTCTCTCTAATATTGTCGTGTGTGAAGGTCCTGACAAGTCATTGAGTGTTTTTTTTTTTTTTTTTTTTTTGTCATTTTCGTGACCAGCACCCAGCCAGTGAGTGCACCCGCCATTCCTATATAGGATCCGAACCCGCGGCAGGAGCGTCGCCGCTCTCCCGCGCCGCACCCTCCCAAGTGCGCCACGGGCTCGGCCCATCATTGAGTGTTTTGATGTTCCATTTATCTATTTATTTAGATACTTTTATCCATGTGTCTATTCAGTGATACGATTGGACTGTATTGATTTGATATCCGCTTGGCATGTCTTTGAGCACCAGTTATTATGATCCTGGTAGGGGGGATGCAATGTATACCAAAGAGACACCTTTATGATTGATTCACAGTTAGAAAGCCATTTGCCCTGTCATACAGAGCCATGCTGCTTTGATGGGAGGCACATAGGATGCCAAAGGACTACATGTAAGAGGTCAAGGACAGCATTCAGCTTTCTTGAGGAAGTGACTAGGGATGAAAGGAGGCATTTTAGTAGAGAGGTGAGTTGGCCTAGGCAGTGAGAGGAGGAAAGAAGGGAAGGATGATGTTTCAGGCTAAGGTGATAGCATATGCAGTGCCCCAGCTGTAACCATGCAGAGAAACTGGAGGAAGGGCCAGTGTGGAGATGAAAGGGGTCAAGGGTTGGGAAGGTGGGTAGGAATCAGGCTGCCCAGCATTTTCCACACAGTCTTAAACAGTGGGGACTTGAAAAATGACTGTATACAGAATAATAATTTGAGCCCACATGCACTGTGGAAAATCTCTCTGGAAAACAGATTGGAGGAGACCCACCTAGAACCAAGGAGATCAGTTTTGAAATTTTCATATTAATCCCAGGCTAGAGATCAGGATATAAGTAGTGCCAGTGGGAACTGAGAGAATAGGTGGGTTTAATCAATATTGAGGAGGTAAAATACACCTTGCTTGGTAACTGCTTGGTTATGATGGCAAAGTGAAAAGTAGACAGTGGGGAGAGGGCAGAGAAATCTAGGATAATGTTAACAAATGTTTGCATACACCAAGAGTAAAGTCAGCTTTCCTCTCTGCACCTAGTACCTCTTAGAATGCTATCAGTGTTAAGGGTTTTGCATCTGTATGTATGTGTGCATGTGTATGTGCATGCATGTGTTTTTCTAAAAAATTTGAACTAGTCTCATTTCACCATAAAAAATCTTTTAATACATATGTGCTTGTGTGTATGTATATAAATACACCAAAACATTAACAAGTGGCTCTCTCAAGGAGGCGGACTGTGGGTGATTTATTTTTATGCTTCTCTCTATTTTTCTAGTTTTCTACCATGAGAAAAAAATTTTTTCTCCAAAACACCAAGAGACAATTAAAGGTTTTAGAAGAAATTTATCTGCCATTATTGATTTTGTTTTAGCAAGAAAGACGGCTAAACACAAAATACAGTCTTTATAAACCTACCTGGCAATTCCTGCCCTGATGTTATTGTCTATTTCAGACAAAGCAAAGAGGCGCATGATCCCAGAAACCTTCAGCTGTGAGGAAAACAAAATAAAGATCAATATATTTTGTCCCTACTTATATTTTCTGCTAACTCCTTGTTTCCCAGCTACCAGAGTGCTATCAACTTCAGGAATTAAATTAAAAACTATAAAACTATGAATGAAGAAATCTTGGAAGTAATGAGACCACACTGTATGAAATGGAGGGGAAAAAATGGAATATAGTATTATGGGGGTCTGCATTGTTCTTATCTTTAAATGCAAATCAAAATATAGTACACTTTCTTAGTGTTGGGACTTGAAGCACAGACAGTTCATTTTTAGCCAAGTATGTTAATTTTGCATTGCCCAAAATATTATTGGACTAAAAGAACAATTTGATTTTCTTTTACTAAGGGATCTGTAAAAGAGAGATTGAGAGAAAATCTGGCAAGCCAAATGAGACCCCCAAGCACAATGCAAAATGAAGCTAGATGATTCGGAAATATTTGAACATATTTATTTATCTAACCCATGGTGGACCTTGGCACAGATGCTAAGAGTCTTCCATGTTCAGCGTGGTTTTAGATGACCTCTGAACACTACCTGTGACATTCTAAACCACAGAATGGTTCCATTTTCCATCTGTTGTCATGCAATTGTTTTGTTTACCAGCAGCTGTCAGATGGGTATTATTCTGAATGCTGTCATAGCAAATGTGGTACCACCAAATATAACAAGCATTCAGAGGGAAGCTGATAGCACAGGTGGATACACAGTGCTTACAAAGGGACTGGAAACAGGTCTCAGGGGTCTGCATCAGGAAACCATGTGCCATTCTTGGAGTGCACTGGAAGGTCTCTCGTGCACTGTTCACACATGTCTACTTTTGCCAACTCAAAATGAACTTCTCAGTTGTTAATGCAGAGTCGTCTTCTGCAACAGTGGCAGAGAACTGTTTGGTTGCTCAGAGTAATTGAAATTTAATCCTTTTAGAAGGGTTATGTGCACCACTTGCTGGTTAAGTGCGTATTTTTGTGTACAGATGAATCACATTTGCATGTGCTGAAATGCATATTCTTGGGGCCCCAGTCACATTGTTCTGGTGTAAGAGTCTGTGTGGGGCTTAGGAATATGAGAGCTTAACAATCATCTCCCCGGCATGCATTAGGATTCTCCTATGGAACCACTACACTTGGAGGAACGCTTGCCTTAGCTTGTGCCAGTGCACACTCTCTCCCTCTCCATCCCCCTACCTTCCTCCCCTTATTTATTTATTTTTGAATTGCTCACAGAGAAAAGTGTAGTTAGCACAGTAGATTCTCATAACCCCTTCCAAATTGCCCATGCAGTCCTCACCAACAATATGACAACTTAGTACCCTGAGGGAGACAGGTAAGGCATGTCTGAAAACAAGCAGAGTGACATACAGTGGTGGTTCTCTGATCCTCCTACACCCAGAAATATGGAGCCATAATCTACCTGTACCTCTCATGCTAGCTGTAGCCATGGGAGATGGCATAGATGTAGGAACACTCACAGTTCAGGCAGATGACTGTCCTGCCTGCTCTAATTGTTGGGGACATTTTAACCCATATCTGGTACCAATAGAAGCAGCTACAAAAGACAGCTTGTTGTTGCATTTACTTGAGGGCTTAAGTTTCCTGTTACCCAGGATTGTGTCTCTCCAGTTGTGGTAAGCTTAAGAAAATCTCACTACTAGAGTTCATACATTCCAATAGACAACTGATATGCCATACTTTTTAAAGTTTTTTTTAAAAATAAAAAATAGTTATTTTGTGAATTGATATATATATATGTGTATATATATATATGTAAGTATATGTATGTATGTATATGTGTGTGTGCATTATTATTATTTATTTGTTTTTGCTCAAAGTGGCGAGGGGGAAGTGGAAGCTATAACAATTCTAGTGCACAGTTCTAATTTTTTCTTTATACCCTGGAACGAAAATATATATTTGTGAAGTCCTGAATGCATACTCTTGTGCTTCAAATCCTGTAGATATTCAGTAAGTATCTGAATGAATGAATGAAGGGCAGTCATTTGAATGAGTCCACCTTGCCTTGACATTCAGTGGTCTTGAGTTCAAAGTTAGTACTGTATACCCAAACCATGTATATGCAGTATACACATTGCACCTTATAGAATACATACTATGGTTACTATTGAGTATATAGTATCAACAGTATTATGTAGTGTTAGGTTTGTAGGCTCTGGAGTCCTATTGTCTGTGTTTGAATCCTGGATTCATGCAACAGACTGGGAGGCCTAGAGCAAATTACTTAATTTTTTAAGTCTTTGTTGCTTCTTTCAGAAAATTGGGATTGTAAAAGGATCTACCCTACAGAGTTGTTATGAGTTGGAATGAGAAAAATTTATGTAAATCTATCAGCACTGTGCCGGTATCAAAAAAGCCCTTGATGAATGGCCGATGGTAATATTATTTGCCTAACGTTTTGCTTTTGGGGAATGCACACATGTCAATTTCCACTCTCACAGATGTGGCTTGACTTAGTTGCTGTTGGTTCCAACCTCGAAATTATTGAACCACAAGGCATATTGCAGGAAAATATGGTGCTCAGAATACCATGGCTTATATATTTTATCTGGCTGGCAAAGAATTCTAGAAGGTTTAAAGCTTAAATTAGAGCCCACATTTACACTGAGTTGGGAGAAAGGCACCATATGCCTCTCCATCTTGTGTGTGGTGTGACTGGAAGTGAGAGTGAATGACAACACACTGGCAGATCTAGCCAAAACTTGGGGCCGGCAGTCTAAATCCAGATCAGGCAACATCCCAGACTCTTCTGGTTCTGTCTGCTTGCACATTGACCTTGACAGACAAGGTCTGTGTCGTTCCTGTTTGCTGTCTATCATTAATCAGTCCAGAAGCATCTTCTAAACAGACAGCTTAGTTGGATTGAATAATGTGTCTGTGTTTTCTCATCTGATATGAATACGAGTTAAACTGAGTCACCTCCGTTGGTGAGCATGAATATCAGGCTGGGCAGGATTTTACCTGCAAATGTTCTATAATTGGCTCTTAATATTGTCCTCCCACTCCCATGCTGCCTGTAATTATGATAACCTAATGTTTCTAGTTTTCTCCTGAAGGAGAAATTGTTGCCGGAGGAGGGGGAGGGATGACATTTACTTTAACTGGTAAATGAGGCCAGATTTTGACTTTGAGTCACTCTTGAGAATTTAGGGGTGGCACATGGCTCTGTGTGACAAGAAGTGATTATCATGGTAGATGATATTAACCATGCCCTGCTTCACAATTGCCATATATCTTGAAAGTTTTGAGTGTACTACTTAATGCGTTCTTTATTGGATAGAAGAAAAGTTAACATTGTACAGAAAAAATATACAGATGCTAGAAATGAGGGTAAGAGAACAACAGTAATCTGTGATATTTTGCACGGTCCAAAGTGCATTCCTGATGCCTTTTATGATGATTTAGAGTTTTATTTTTTAAAAAATATTTTGATTTATTTAATAAGCTGGAAACTTATGCCACAGAGTTTTCATGACTTACTGAAATTCTTATAAAAATTCATGACAAACTGTTACGTGGAACACAGGTACATGACATTTAGTTTTGAGAATTTTCCACCAGACCTCGTAATAGAAACCTCATGATTTGGGGAAGGAAAAATCATCTTTTGCAGTTGTTACATTAAGCTGGCATAGTAACAAAGAAATTAGGCTTGGACTTGGAATTCTGTAAATGTTTCTTTAAACAAATAGGTTGGAACTGCATCCAGTGCATTGAGGAAGGAGGTCATTGGATTATAACATTTATATTACGTGTACGCATATTTTTCAGCACTGAGGAATTCAACATTGACTGAATCTACCCTCTGCTTCCTCTCCTGCTCTGTCTCCTGTATCAGTCACAATTAATTCACTGTTTTATTCCCCCATTGCAATTTATTTTGGAGGATGTCAGTTCTATTTAATACAGTAAGGTCTTGCCAGCACATTCCTAAGGATCATTACTTGGGTTTTGGGAAGACATTCCACCTTATTAGCTGTGGGATGGCTGTGCTTTTACCATGTCACATCAAATTGGTGTTGGTAGCTAACTAATGAGTGGGTGGAGATGGGCTTGGCACTTTGTTTTCTGTAGAAACAACCAATCAGATGAGTAATGTCATCCTTAGTTCTAGTTTTATCTCTCTTTCCTGTCTTTATTCCAGCCTTCCCTCCTCCTTCATTTCTTTTTCCTCCCTCTGCTGTTGTCTTTCCCACCCTCTCTCTCATGCACACATGCATGTCCACACCACACTTTTACCTATCCATTAACTGATATTTTTAATGAGGACTGTCACTAAACATCATCTATAGTAGAAACTATACTATACCCAAATCATAGAGACACTGTGGTGGAGACCCAAATTTATATCTTGACTCTATCAAGTAATAACTGAGTAACTCTCAGTGTGTGCTACAGGTTCTCTGTGTCTGTTTGGTCATCTATAAATCAGGAATGATAATGATACCTATCTCATAAACTTATTGGGATGATTAAATGAAATCATACCTACCAGGTGCTTAGCACAGGGATTGATGCAATAAAAGCTTTTTGCAAACATTGCTTATTATCATTAATAGAAAACATCTTCCTTGGTCTCCATCTCATAGATGCAGTACAGAAGCTAATATTTCACAAGAGACAAACAATCTTTAAATGACATATTCTATCTAAATTAAATTGAAGGTCCCAACGTGCTGCCTCTGAACTGGTAGCCAGGAAAGGTTTCATTCATCTGATGTGTGAAATGTTTGGAATGTTTGTTGCATGAAGAAATGCATAATGTGGGAAATTTGTGATTTACCTCCTTAAGATTCATCTCTAATTCTCTGCTGGATTCCAAGATTTCAGCGCTAATAAATCCTATTGTGTGTTCACCCTACCTCCTCATCCATTCTTTCAAAACCTCATCCAAGGCCTCAGTGGGTCTCCCAATAGACTGAAGATCTCCTTACTGGCAACAACTGATGAGACTAAGCAGAGACATGTGTAGGGCTGGCCAATACAATTATTCCCTCTTGAGAGTTATGAAATTTTACACAGCCCAATCAATGTTCATACGCTTAAAAAAGAAAATTTGGTAAGAAGGGTAGGAGGAAATGGACCCTAGGAAGAGGGATACATCGATTAGGAAGGCAGGTGGACATTACCATTTACTGGTTGAGTGACCTAGAGCAAGTCATTTAACCCTGAGAGCCTCAGTTTTATCATTTGCAAAGTAAGGATGGTAACAGGAGTTCCCCCCCCAAAATGAAGAATAAACACAATAAGGTGGGTAAAACATTTAGAGTGACTTGAGCACACAGTGAGTGTTCAGTAAATGTTAAATGTATATTATATTCAGCCCTCAAGCACCTACATCCGAGTTTTACCTTTACTCTCACATTAAAACTACCCATTCCTTTGTGTATTCTGGGTCTTTTACATTTTTACCCTCCCCGCTGGGTTTGACATTTCAAATCCTTCCTTCCTTCTCAAGTTCTGAAATCCCTGGTGTATTTCTTACCTCTCTGCCAGTTCTTTTATGGCCCTTTACACTGCCTCCTCTCCCCGCATTCCCAGGTAAGAGAAGCTGCTCTCCCAGGTTCTGACCTCCGTCTCAGTTCTTTGATCTGTTTTCTCATGGGTGGCAAGTCACATGTCACACCCTTAAGCTAATGAAGCCTAGAGCCTCATTCCTACATACCGACTGCCTGCAGGAGGTCTCCATCTTAAACTCAACACGCTCTAGTGGAATTCAACATCTGGCCATCATTTAAAACTGATCCTTCTCTCATTATCTCTCAGTTGGTGGCACTCAGGCACCCAGGTTAGAAACCTGTTGGCCAGGCACTGTGGCTCCTCCCAGCCCCCACCTCAGGTCCTGCATTACCTCCTGAATAGTCATACAATCCAACATTTTCCCTATTCTTCCTGCTCTTCTTTGTGACCAGGTCACCCCTTGCCCAGGCTGCCACAGCAGCTTTTGAATGGGTATCTCTTCCTCCTTTCTTTCCCCTTCAGATCTATCTTCCGTGAAAATAAACACTGGGTCATGTCCTTCCCCTATTTAAACGTCTTCAGGATTATGACCAAGCTTGGTAACATTATTTGTCCCCTCTCTGGTCCTCTGAACACTCCTTGTCCCGCATTTGCAACACCAAGCTGTCTACAGTCCATTGCACCCAACAAGCTAGGACTCATTTCTCTGTCTTCACTCACCCCATTCTCTTCTACCATCTTTGCCTGGAAATCCCTTGTTATCTTTTAACTCTCAATTCAGATGCAACCTTCCTCCAGGCACTCTTTCCCTGAATGCCACTGGCTCTTTGCCTCACTTTCTGGGTTCAGGTCCCTTCCTTGGGCAGGCACCCTTAATACTCCATGTGTAGCTTTGTTCCTGCACATCCAACTGGATGCAGAATTGCAGATAATATTTACCTGTTTATTTCCATCTTTACATTGTGCATACCTTACCGTGAGGGTAAGAACTCTGTGTTTATTCATCTTTATATCCCTTGTGATTAACATGGTGCATAATGTACAGTAGGAGCTTAATATCTTAATGACTACTTGAAAATGAATGAATGAATGAGTAGGTATGAATAATTTTCAACATGTATATGCATATGCCAGATTTAACCCACTCTGTGAAGACTTAATATTTTACATATTTTTTTAATTTCATGGAGTCTACATTAGTCGGGGTTAGTTTCCCCTGTACCCCAAATCTTTTGGATATTGAATCAGAGAAAAACAAGATGTTAGGGTTGCCCAGTTTTGAAATATCCTTATGTAAAATACCCAGGAGCACACAGATGGATTGAGAAAGGTATTGATCACTTACCATATTTTCCTTTAGAAAATGCCTCTTTTTCTGTCCCCTTTCCATCCTCATGATGAATTTTATTTGATCTAGGCAATGTTTAAAGTTGGCCATCTTACTTTGTAAGCCAGTCTCATTATAGTATCTGTCCCTATGTGCAGACTTTAATTCTTGACTTTTGTCACTCCTGTCACAAGTTCCCTAAAAATCTGTCTAGAGTTTATGCATATTTCTATCTTCTGTACTTAAGATGATTTCTGGCCCCTAGTATATGCTCATTATGTTTGTTGAATGGATGTCTAATCTCTCTGAGGTTGAGGAGTGGACAGAGAGGAGATAGCATGGGGAGGAGATACGTTGTGGGAGCAGAGGCCCATTTAAGAGCCTTCAAGGGGCCAGAATGAGTTCATGTGATTTCGGAGTCATAATTCTGGAGCTTCTCCAGACAGAGAAGAATGAGCTTGAGAAGAAGTAGATGCAACCTGGAGAATAAAGTGATTGGGTGGGATTGGAAGGAACTCTCGATGGAGAGTCAGATTCGTAAAGGCTAGGAGTAATTATACTATTCATAATAAAAATCCCCTAATAACCTCCAGCTACCATTTGTTGAGTGCTGACTTTGGGCCTGGCACTGTATGAAGTGTTTTTTATACATTCTCATGCAACGCTTCAAACAGCTCTGTGAGGGAGGTGCCCTTCTTCCCCCTTTTCAGGTGAGGAAACTGAGTCTCAAAAGAGTCGATTAAGCCATTTAAGGTAACAAAGTTATCAGGAGTTCAAACCCAGGATTCCAAAGTTCACACTTCATCACCACTGCCCTCCAGGAAGCCACACGTTAGATTTTTGCATCTGTCAGGTTACCAGCTATGTTATTTGGAGCAAGTGACCTAACAGGACCTAATGATCAATTCCTATCAGCTAACTTATCTTTGCACTTAGCCTGGCCTCTATTTCCTGTGTCAGTTCCATCATCTATAAAATTGACCTGATAACATTTATCTTCCAAATTTTGGGTGGATGATTCAAATAATGTATGTAAAGCATTTAGCACATTGCATGTAACACAGTAGATAATAAATCTGGGCTTCTAGTAACAATAAATAATTAGTTTCCCAGTCTGAAAAATTTCAATTTAATGCATGGGTGTGACTTTAGGAACTGAACCCACCTCCAAATTTGAATTATTGCCTAACTATATCCATGAAACTGGAAATAGAGAAATAACATGCAATTCCAGCAATATGAACATTATTATTTTCATTTTTCCCCTTGATGCTGTCAGCTTGTTATTTGTTCTATTTCTTAGAATAATAGAATTTATTCAGGCAATTTATCCTTAATACAAGTGTTATAAATGGGGCTGTGCAGTGCTTATGTATCATGCTAATAATGTCTGGTTCCTCCTTTTTTTCCCCTCTCCCTCTTTACAAATGGAGACATTGATTTTCTACTCTGTTCTGTCTTTTATTACATTTTCTGCATAGAGGTCATCTCTGTTCACTGCCTACGCTGGATTCCTAAAGCTGAAATGGTGTTTAACACCCTCCAAGAGCATTTTTAAAGCATCTACCATGTGCTTTCTTCAACACTGTGTGTATTGAAGTATAGAAGAAAAAAAAAATATACTTACTTTCCCCAGCTATATGTTAAATCCATTAATTAAAAAAATACACCTAGCCAATGATTTAAGGACAAATACAGAGCTTTATATTGGGAGCTTCTGCAATGATATCAGTTAAAAGCATGTATTTCCAGGATGTGGATGCTATGCATGGTCTTATTTCTTCTTACTCCACACTCTCTCTAGGTGAGCTCTTTCATATACTGTTTTAACTCCTAAGCATCACTTGATGGCTACCCAAACTGTTCTTTCTAGTCCCAATGTTTCTTCTGGGTGTGAGACTCGTGTTTCTTTATTCATATCTACAACTGCCCCCTGGACATGACTATCCCATCGACACCTTTCATTCATTGTGTCTGAAACTGAAATCAACACCCATCCACCCGACCCCAATCTGTGCTGGTTTCACCATCTTGGTGAATCCCACGTGCATTCAGCTTTTCCATGTTGGAGACCTACAAGCCAAAAACATAGTTACCTTTCCTATCATCCCTGCCTCATGTGAGAACAGTTAATGATCAGTTCCCATCAACTGACCTCTCTAATATTTCTTGAAGTTGATCTGGCCTATTTCCTCCTAAGATAAAACCAGATAATCATAGCAGTAGGGGACCAGGATCAACCTCTTTGGGTGCAGGACGATTTGTGGGACTGATGTTCCTTGTACTTCAGGCAGATGTTAGGGGTTAGAGCCACGACAAGGGTATTAAATGTGCAGAAGGAAAAAATAAAGCTAATTTGGATAGATAAAAAGAAGAAAGAATCAGGAAGACTTGATGACAGGATGGATTTAAGGGAAGAAGACATAGGTAGGAGTGATTTCTAAACATGTTCAGGATATTAAATGTTTTGTCTATGCCTTTATGAATGAAGCCCAAAGGAGGTATTGTTTTAAAAAAAGGAGGGAGACTCTTTTAAAAGGCTGAAATAGAGGACAATGAATGCTTTTGTGATGGGTTATCTTTGTGAAACTGTGTGACCCTGAGCATATCAATGAACTGTGTGACCTTGAGCTTGTCAACAACCACTGTGGGACTTAATTCATTTTCTGAAAATGAGGAATTTGAAATAGAAAATTTCTAACATTACATACTTTAAAATAGAGTTTTATGATTAGAAACTTGGAGGGAAAGTATAACAGTTAAACACTGATGATGATCAAGTCAGCTTAGAACTGGGTTGAATTACATTTGGAACTAAAGTGTACCCCTGCTAAACTATAGAATAATAATGAGTCCAGTGTTAATATAGTCTGTCTTAAGTGTAATACTAATATAAACAAAATTATATTGAGATAAAATGATGTTTAGAGAGTACACCATCAAGATGAACTCTAGAAAAGGGAAACGAAACCTTATCTAAATAGTATTTTTTTCCCTTTATTGTCACCTTCTGTATACATTACCATTATTTTTTCCAGCCTGGCAGATGAATCTCGAAATTTGCTTCTGATTGAGGTTTCTTTTCCTTCATGATAGAATATATATCTTTTCATTTATAAAAACCAAATAGATCACGTGCTTTCTCTTCTGCAGCAAAGAAATAAATAGAGCAAAAGTTTCTGTGCTCAATTTCAGTTTGTTATTGAAAAAATTTAATATAAATGAAAAATATTCATTTACTTTTTGAACAAAGTTTTATCACGGATCTCTTACTTGGGAGTAAATACTCCTTAAAACAAGCTAAATGCACATCCTTAATAATTTAAAGTCAGGGAAGCGACCATGTGTAAAATAGGTGTATGTTCACATAATTGACTACAGTATTTTGCTACATGGTTAAATGCATGATTTCCCCTAATAGAATGCCATTGTGGTCTACATCACATTTTCTAGTTCATAAAAGTCAAATGAGCTGTGACCATAGTCTCCCAAACTTAATGGAAAGTTCATTTTGTGACTTCTGAGTTTAAATTGTGTCTTTCTGGGATGAATCAATAGATTTAAAGTACATTAATGGATCACATCGCCAAAAGGTCTAATCCTGAGTGATTAAAATGGTAGATCTAATTCAGATTTATTGCTTTTTTAGCACGTTGAACCAAAAGGTCTTTAATCTCTTTAATAATATAATGGATTTGAATTAACTAAATAATACTCACCTGGTGCAGAACATTTAAGTTGTCTACCTATTCACCTGGCACTGTGCATCTCAAACTTTTTGAGGGAGGGATGGGGGAGTGCAGATGAGTTTAATCTGTAAAAACCAGCAAAGAAGTAAAACCATGTTTCAATAGAGATTCTTTTAGGGGCTCACAGTTCATTTTTTTTTTTTTTTTCCTATGTGGGATGCTTGCTAGCACAACAAATTTATACCCGGCTCTGCCAACACTCTCAGCCAGAGCTACGTATCAGAAGGTTATCAAGGCTAGAAGAAAAACACATAAGTTATGTCCTAGACTGTGCAAACACTCTTGAGCACAGCCATAAAGTATAGCTGGAATGTTCACCGACAACCAACCATCCAGAGTTTTTGACCTTGGACAAACAGCATGAGTGGAGGGAGACAGCTAGGCTCAGAGATGGCACCGTTTGGAAGATACAAATGAAGAATTTTGGAGGGTGCTTGCAGTGAGCTTCTGCAAGGACATCATGGGAAGAGAAGCCAAATTGTTTCTGTTATCTCAGGGAACACCTTGATTCTGAAAGACAGTGAAGGAGCATCAGGCTATCCAATACTTCTGGAAGGATGAATACAACATATTAATATTAGGGCTGCTGCTGGTAAGAACAGTCAGAATCCTCCCTAATGGCAAGAGGATGGGTGGTCTTTCTGCATCCCTTTGCTCAACCCTATTCCTTGTAGGTCCCCAAAGAGCAATTTTAGACTCTGAAATGTGGCTGAGTCACCTGATCTGAGAGAGAGAGAAAAAAATAAAATAAAATGATGTGGGTGATTCCACCTGCCCTTCCTCTTAGCAAGAGCATACACCACCAGTTTTGCTATCACACAACATATGTGTTCTTAAAAACCATTGCACTGGGGAAAATCATGCAATTAAAAACCACAGGGCTTAGGGGGAATATGAACTCTATCACTTAAAAAAAGAAGAGGGTAATTTTATAAAAATGGTAGCATGGTTGTACATGTGTTAAATGGTTAAGAAATACACAAATACTGCAATAAATATAACCCTTTACCTTAAAGAGGACCGGAAGTTTTCCAGAGGAGGATGGCATCAGAGGAGTTGCAGCTTGTGAGTTATTGTTATGTGACAGAAAGGGAGAATTTTCCAAAGTCAGAGGGTGAATGTGACACCAGAGGTGTATGGGTGTGATTCATGACACACGCTGTGAACTGGAATGGCAGGTAAGTGTTTCAGGTGCGTGCCTGTGTGTGTTTTTGTGTATTTTTGTGGGGTTCATTACAGCTGGGTGGAGTTTTCTGTGTTAACTTCGTGTTTTTTGCAGAAGAAATGGAGCATGAGCAAATGTGAAATCTGCATTATGCTTGTATTGTTCCCTGCTATGTTGATTCACTGGAACACATTTGCATTTCCAAAACAAACGTTATAGAATTGACTTGCCACAGCAAAAACATGAGATGGGAGGCCAACATTGAAGATCTCTTTGGTTAATTCAGTTTCTCATCATAAACATCTCCGAGTAGTGCGGGTGACCAAGGTTCGCCAGGCCTGAATTGCAAGCCAGCCCTCTTATCTTGCGCTCAACTGAAAAAAAGAACAATTAAAAAAAACATGTTCCAAGTTGAACAACATAGTTATGTCCGATCTATCTTTGCTGTACAAATTTATTTACAACTGAACTTTTACATAACTGTGTCTCTTTGGTTTTCTATCTCATGTATCTATGCCCTGAGATGCATTTATTCCGATGATCAAAAATTGTCTAAGGATATTTGATCTCTCTGAGAGATATGCCTTGTGATTTGATCATTTATTGCTCTTCATGTTGATCAGTAATCATCAGGTCAGCCTTAAAGGAGCTTTGAGGTTATTCAGTCCATTTCCCTTGTTTTGTGAAGGAGATGCTGAGCCTTGGAGGGGAAAAGAACTTTGCTCAAGAATTTAAGACAAAGGGAGTTTCACAAATAAGTCAGAACCCAACTATAGAACTTTCTTAAAGAAATACTCAATAGTATTCCTGTTGGGTCAGGGTCTTTTTTTTTTTTTTTTTGCTTTCTTTTTAAACTTAAAAAATCACCTTAGAGAGGTAGAATTGATATGTAGAAACTGTAGATACTTAAAATATACAGCTTGATGAATTTGGATATACCCGTGAAACCATCACCACAATCAGGGCCATGTATTTCTATATATCCATCACCTCCAAAAGTTGTCTCTCACTCGCTTTATTTAATTTCATGTTCTACATTAATTTTTCTTTTGTAGTAAGAGCATCTAACATAAGATGGGCCTCTAAGCAAATGTTTAAGTATATACCACAGTACTGTCAACTATAGACTCTATGTTGTACAGTAGATCTCTAGAACTTACTGCGTTAGTGACTCTTTGTAACATTTGAATGGCACTTTCCCATTTACCCCTCCCCCAGCTCCTGATAATCACTATTTTTTCTGGTTTTATGAGTTGAATATTTTAAATTTCTCACAATAGTGGGATAATGCAGTATTATTTGTCCTTCTGTGTTTGGGTTATTTCATATAAAATAATGCTCTCCAGGACCATCTGTGTCGCTGCAAATGGCAGGATTTCCTTCTTTTCAAGGCTAAGTTCTATTCCATTGTATGCATGTACAACATTTTCTTTATCCATTCACTCATTGATAGACATTTAGATAGTTTCCATATCTTGGCTGTTGTGAATAATGTTGCAATAACATGGGAATGCTGATATGTCCTTGAGATACTGACTTCAGTGCCTTTGGATATATATCATCAGGGAAATGCAAATTAAAACCACAATGATACATAACCTCACACCTGTTAGGAGGGCTATTATAAAAAACAAAACCAAAAACCAAAAGATAGTAATAAGTATTGGCAAGGAGTTGGAGAAAAGGGAACGCTTGTACATTATCAGTGGGAATGTAAATTGGTGCCCCCACTATTGAAAACAGTTTGAAAGTGTCTTAAAAACTTAGAAATAGAATTACCATTTGATCCAACAATCCTGCTTCTGGGTTGGTTTTTAAAAATCGGTTCTGTTACCCAAAACAAAGCAATCCTGTATCTGATCCATGCATACACAAACACAGAAAGTCATATTAACTTTCAGTGTGGCAGCAACTCTATTTCTAATTTTTTTTCATGAATGACAAGCCACCATCCAAAATGACATACACAACCTTCTATTTTGTCCAGTTAGTTGTTCATTTCTTGTAGTCCCTAGACATAGCTTAGTAGTTATGGGGGGGGGGGGGGGGCAGGTATTCCTTTTATTACTGATGTTGGTGATACTCAAGTCTTAGATCTTCACTCTCTTTCCCCCACCCCCACACCTTATTTTCCACCAAATTCTTCACAAGCAGAATTTTATTTTATTTTATTTTATTTTTTTTAGTTGTTTTGTGACCGGTCCGGCCCAGTGAGCGCACCGGCCAGCCCTATATAGAATCCGAACCTGCGGCAGGAGCGCTGCTGCGCTCTGAGCGCCGCACTCTCCCGAGTGCGCGACGGGGTCGACTCACAAGCAGAATTTTAAAGGCTTTAATTTCTCCCATTTTACAGGTGGGAAAATGGGGATGCAGAATTTAGTTTTGGATTAAATCACATTACATGTTAGTGTTATGTCAAGATCATCATCAATTCTTCTGAGCACATTAGTAAAATTCACATTTGTTCTGGTTTATTCTAGAATGTTCTAGAAGCTTTGGAACCCATTACACTCTTGGGGAAAAAATCTATGAAATAAAATTAACAAAATCTATCTAATCAACAAAACAGACTTAATTCACTATTTAATTAATCCTGGAGCCAAAATTCTATGGAGGTATTTGAACCTATCATATGATCATTGCAATGGGGGTCAGGGTCAGGGTGCATATGACATTTGAGAGTAATTTGTAGGTCTATCTATGATGTCCTTAAAATGAGCCATTTAGGGGGAAGAAAAGGTGATCTAGTCAAGATATTTTAGAATGTATGTAAATTAAGGGGTTGAATTCTTTATAATGTTATTAATTGAGTTGGATGGCCTCGTCGACAATGGATGCCTACTGTCAGCACATTGTGTGTGTGTGTGTGTGTGTGTGTGTGTGTGTGTTTCTCATAAACCCTTAGCTTTCCACAAAGAGGACATTCCAAAAGGAAGAGATGAAAGAAAAATGCATAAATGCACGATAAAACATGATTAAGTTTTGACCCCATAGATTGTTAACCTTCAAAGCTAACTCCGCAGTTGCACAATATTATTAGCAATAAAAGGAATTTGCTTTGCCCTTTTTTAAATTACCATAAACCGATTGACTGAGACAGAATGATGTTAATATTTAAGAAGTAGGACACTAGATTCTATTATCTCAGAAGCTCTGTCACCAGGCCCTCTCTGTAGTCCTGTTATCTAATTATTGGGCTTAAATTGCATTAGTGTGCTAGCAATTTGTCTACCACTGGAAAAGTAATTGACATTTGGGTTACTGCTTCATATTTGGGAGACTTGCTAGCTAGTTCCGAAGAGTCCTCTTCTGTCAGGGCAGATTAGCTTAATGTTGCCTAGAAGAAAGAGAAGCTCTGTGTTTTAAGGTATGCTGCCTCTGTAGCTGGTTGCAATTTGGAATTAAAATTTCGGTTCTGCATCAAAGCTGATAAGTCACCTGAGATGAAATTGAACAAGGTTGTCGTGACAAAGTAATTAATGGCATTTTTTGACTTTCAGATGACTTTAGGGAAAGCACACTTATTCTGTTCTTCTGCTCCTGCTGCCATGTTTATAAATATGCATGCACATTTACAAAACATCTTTAACTGTTGTCAGATGTTTTTGCCGGCTCCAGATTTATGGTTCCTCTGAATTAAACAGCACCAGGTACACTTTGTGTACAGCAGTGATCTGGCATTGACAGTAAAGGCTGTGAGTTTCCATAATATTTCAATCATATTGCCTCTTCTGACACCAAACCTCATTGATAGGCACTTCTCTCTCTCCTTTTTATTTTTATTTTTGTGTGTGCAAACACACACACACACACACACACACACACACACACACACACAAGCAAAGTGCTTTGATTATTTAATTTCTAGATTTTTTTCTGCTTACCGGTTTTGGTCTATTTAAGAGAACAGTGATGGGAGTTAAAAAATATTCTGCATTTCCCTCTGAAGAAGAGCTTACAATTCTTTAACAATATAGAGAACATACCTGAAATCAACAGATGACATGGGTCCTATTGCCCAAGTGCACCTGAGAGTAACAGGCTCTGTTCACATGAATCAGGAGTACAGTCTGGGGTTATCCAAACCACAGAAAATAGAAATGACCAGCCACCTTTTTCCTTAATTTGAAAACTCAAGGTGAGTGTAGAGAGTACTCAGAAAGTGATTAAAGGTTGGTCTTCCCATTTTTTAAGGCACGGGTCAAATCTGACTTAGGAGAAACCTCCTTACCTATCACTTCAATGTCCTCTTATGCCTCTCTCCCTGGCTCACTTGAGCTTGGCTGCCTTCCATTCAGTTCCACGAGCAAGCCAAGTTCTATCCTGCTGCCAGGACATTGAGCATGCTGTTCCTTCTACCTGCATCACTCTTTCCTGCACTCTTTGCCAAACTAGTTCCCGCTTATCCTGTAGGAACCTGCTAAAATGTGACCTCTTCTGAGATCCTTTCCTGATGTCTCCTGCTGTGCCCCAGTTATTCTCAATCTCAGCTTGATTGCTTCTTTCTCAGTTCTTGTTCTAATAAACAACAAATTTAGGTGCTCACCCATTCTTCATTGTCACCTGCTTTTCTCACTAGAACATAGGCTCCCTGAAGCCAAAGTTATCATCTGTCTTACTTGCAACTCTGTCTCCAGGAGCCGGCAATAATAGATGCTTAATATGTTTGTTGAATGTATAAATCTCCTCCAGATTTCAGCCATGACACCTTTTTTATCTTTTTACTTTGAAATAATTACAGACTTACAGAAAGTTGCAAAATAATATGGAGAGTTTCCGTGTATTCATCACCTGGTTTCCGCCAATGGTAACATCTTACATAAGTGTAGTACAGTATCATCACCTGGCAAGAATAATATGCAGTGATTTCAGTAGACAACTCTCACTTGTTTAATTTAATCCTTGGCCATTTTATATCTTATATTGGTACATTTTCTCTCTCCTGCCCTGATGTTCCCTTCAAGAACAACATCAACTTTTTGAACACATGGTGTTGTTTTTTCATCCACAGTACAGGTGAGCACATAGTAATGTGCTTAGTTCTTAAAATAGCGAATTGAAACATTATCAGAGAGCTACTTGTTTATCCTAAATGGGTATATTTGCTTACAAAAAAACAGACTAAAAGGTAAACAGTTACAAGTTCTATTGAAGTTGCTTAGAAGTTTTCCCAGGACATATTTTGGCTGTGACTCAACGCATACCTGGCGAACAGGCTTCTGGCTTGACTTGCCCATGACAGTGATCGAAATTAACCCTGCTGCTGATGGATTATTTAGTATCTTCACCTTTTTCCTTCAACCTTCTAATGCTGTTAGTGGCTTCTGAGGCTCGAGTTGTTTGGTGGAGCACTTTGCATAAGGCACACTTTATCTTTTATCTCTCAAGAAATGGCAGTTCATGCAATCTATAGAAAGCCATAAATGAGGCTGATAAAATTATCTAGCAGCCAAAAGGTTGCTGAACTCATTTATCTCTGAATAATTCTGAAGCTAAATGACAAGATTAGGGAGAGGCAATCTATTTGACAAAGGTGTTACCTGGAATGATGAAAATCAAGGTGATTTTGTTTTGTTTTGTTTTCCCACTTTGGGGGTAGGTAGTTAAGATAGGATTGAAGAAAAAGAGGTCATTCAAGGAGAAATCAGTTTCTAAAATTGTCCTCCTGGGGCCAAAACATTCCTAAGAAATAAATTGCCATATAGCAATTTAATTATTTGTCTTATTGAATAACATGTACCCCTCCCATTTGATGTATAGATTGTTGAAAGGTGACAATAGAAACAAAATTTTAAAAAGTGAGTCCAAATTCTCAGTTTACTTCACAATCATTTTTCTTAACATTAGAGAGACAATATAGTCATTAATCTCTCTGAATTTATTTGTATATTAGTTTTTCTGAAGCTTACCAATATTTTTAGTTTCTCCTCATAGAAACTAAATAATAACATAATAAAGTGTAATATAATTATAAAATATAAAGCAAAATATGTTACATTTTATGTAATTATATAGAGTATAATACTTATACTCTTTGTAAAAATAATTTGAAAAATCATTATTCATAAAACATTGCTAATTACTGATCATATATATTTCTGGGTGATGGGATATGGGGTTTAAATAATTTTTTAATATATTTGTGCTTTGTGTAATTTTTTTTAATGAAAACATATTGCTTTGAAGGAAAATAGTACAATCATTAAGAAGAATGTTACTTCAGGGTTACAGGCCATGTACTTATTTATTCAACGAACATGTTTGGTGTCTAAGGAGTGCCCTACACTTGACTAGACACTTAGTGGAGGGTGAACTGACAGGGTCCCTGCTTCTTTGGAGCTCACTCCTTTACTTATCTATCCCTGTCCTGGGACTAGGGACCCCTTTCAAACACAATTTTCTCCCCTTCCTTTCACAAAGTGCCTGATATAAATCAATCAACAAATGTCCCCTGACTGTGTCATGAAGGAATGCACAGCGGTGCATGGTAGGCATGTTTTATTTGGCTGGCAGTTTTAAAAATTCAAATTAGTGGCTGCTCAAGAATCAGGACTTTTTGCATTTAAAAAAATCCTGCACTTATAACTCTTCTGGAAAAAATTAGAAACTCTGGCAACACTGGATTCCCATTATATCAAGGCAATAACTGATGTCAAGCAGTAGCTGCCTCCTTTGCTTGGGGCATTTTCTATCCAGTTTCCCTGAGTCCTCACCACTCCCTATAGTTTTCTCTCTACATTGAGGCTTAGTGTGTATTTATCTCCAGGCCATATATTATCTCACACTTATGAACTTTTGTCATTTTTGCCCTCCAACTGGGTGTTGTAGGCATTTATGGGTTTTTTTTTTTTTTTAGCATTTATCTTACAACCTGAAGGGAAATTTTGAAAATGTTTGTAGTATAAAATTGAAAACCTTTCCAAAATTTTTGAGAAGAGGTGAGGACAGCTTAGAAGGTGTTTCATCCTTCACAGAATGGGATAAACTAGTGACAGAAGTCTTTGTATTTACATTAACAGTGCTAACTGAGCCATCCCTCTTTTCATAGGAAGTTTAGTTATGAAGCTACTGAAGAATGTGAAAGCATCTTCACAAACAAGCAAAGCGCTAAAGCAGATGGGCCACATTTTGCGAAATTGACCTTACTCTTCCCTTAGGGTGTTCCAATGGGCTCTGTGTGATCCTTCTGTATCAGTGGAGATCCCTGCTCACCTGTAGAGAAACTTAACAATAAACAAGGAATGTAAATCATTTCCAAACTTCCTTATTAAAAGGTCCATTTCCTCAGTTTGAATTGAGCTTAATGCCATATCATCTAGTATATGTGACCTTTCTGATAGGAGGGGCCAGGGCAAAGGAAGCAATTTGCATATGAAATCAAACATAATTAACCATTAAAAACTCTGAGCACACAGGGGTACTGAATGCATCCACCAATACTGAGGTCGCCACCATTTTCCTGCCCCCAAACTCAACCCACTTTCCTCCTCAGATCTTCCCAGCTATTAAGGAAGCTAAGTGTGGGCTGTTTGATCTCCAGAAAAGGAGGAGCAAGTCACTGTCAGTGGATGATTTATTCTCTTGCCTAGAAGCAGGGTGTGAACCAGATGGTATCTCAGATCCTTGCAGCTTGAGACAACGTTTTAGCTGCTTGTCCTCCTATCAGGCAGAGGTAATCCACAGACACGTGATATGAAAGTCTGTGGTCAGTTTCTTGTTAGCTCCATTGCCTAATTCTTGGTTAAACGTCTGCTGCTATTAGTGGCAAGAGCTTGTACTTCTGTCTTTTGGGCTTTTTTAAAATTTTATTTTATTTTGTCAATATACAATGTGGTTGATTATTGTGGCCCATTACCGAAACCTCCCTCCCCCTACCCTCTCCCCCTCCCTCCCAACACCTCATATCTGTTCCCTTGTCATAACCACTTCAAGGAATTGTAATTGTTGTGTCTTCTTCCCTCCCCCCCCCCCCGTTGTTTGTGTATTTATTTATGTATAGCTCCCAAAAATAAGTGAGAACATGTGATATTTCTCTTTCTGTGCCTGACTTGTTTCACTTAATATAATTCTCTCTAGGTCCATCCATGTCGTTGCAAATGGCAGTATTTCATTCTTTTTTATAAAGACTTTTATTTTCTTTCTTCAGATAGCAACATACAAAGTTAGAAATTTTACAAAGTTCTAATAATAATCTTTGATTCTTCAAAGATGTGGGCAGACTTTTCAACACTGGATAGTTCTCAGGCTAAGCATATAATAGCCCTAGAGGGATGTCAGCTGAACTGTTCCACCTTCTCAGGAAAACACAAGGTCTTTGTTTTTTCTTGCAAGCCTTATAGTCCAACTTTACAGTTGAGAAACTTAATATTACAAGACAAATTGAACCAAGTAGAGGGAAGAGCATCCTTTTGGTTTTGACACTGAAGATGACGTATATAGCACCTGGGCAACCTGCTTATATTAAATATCAAGGACGGTGTTAGACTCTTACTCCAGGTGAGGAATGTGCTACATTCTCTTTCCATGGGATGTAGTGTCTTTTGTCAGTGCCTCAACTCCAGTAACCACTGAGCTTCAACACTTATTAAAAATCATTTTAGGGGCCGAACCCATGGCTCACTCGGGAGAGTGCGGCGCTGGGAGTGCAGCGACGCTGGGAGCTCTGAGGCCACAGGTTCGGATCCTATATAGGGATGGCCAGTGCACTCACTGGCTGAGCCCGGTGCGGGCGACACCAAGCTAAGGGTTACAATCCCCTTACCGGTCACACACACACACACAAAAAAAAAAAAAAAAAATCATTTTAGCTATCTTTGTCTTTTTGATAATAGCCATTCTAACTGGAGAAAAGTGGTATCTCATTGTTGTTCTGACTAGCACATGCCTGATGATTAGTGCAGTTGAGCATGTTTTCATATACCTGTTGGCTATTTGTATGTCTTCTTCTGAGAAATATCTATTAAGATGCTTTGCCCATTTCTTGGTTGGGTTATTTCGGTTTTTTGGGGGTTTTTTTGCTATTGAGTTGCATAAGTTCTTCATATATTCTTGATATTAACCCCTTGTCAGATGTATTTGCAAATTTTGTATATTACATAATAGCTAGAGGAGAGGCTTTTAAATGTTTTTGTCACAAAGAAATGTTAAATGAGGTGATCGATACTTTAACTCCCTTACCAGATTATTATATAACATATATATGTATCAAAACATCTGACTGTACCCCATAAATATGCAGTTACAATGTGTCAATTCAAACAAAAGAAATGCCAATATCTGTAATTAAAAAAAAAAAATGGTTTTAGCTGCAAGTAACAGAAAACTTGAATAATGGTGACTTCAGCAATATTCCCATCTCTATGTTTCTAAAAACAAGCTGATGTAGATGCTGATTTTCTATTTAGGTGCATCTTTTCCTATCTTTCATGTTAGGATAACTATTAAAAATTGAAGGTGTGCATACCAGTTGGTCTTGTAATTCTGCTTGGAGAAATTGATCTTATACATAAACAACAAACTGACCAAATAAATTATGTTCCATTCACTCAAAGGAATACAATATAGCTATTCAGAGTGAAAAAAAATCTTTAGAAGGTATTGCTGTGGAAAGATATCTAATGTACACTGTTAATTGGGAAAAAAAGTCAGTTGGATAACGATATATACATTATGATTATATTTATGTGAAAGATTCTATGTAGATATATTTATATAGATAATGTACTATTATTCTAAAAATATGCAATATATATACTATACAATACAAAAATTATAGATATATACACACAGGTATATATATGCATATGTATGCATTTATAAAATAAATATTCACCAATATCATAAGGAAATAATCTATTGGGTTTTTATAATTGAAGATTTCCATATATAAGACATGTTCTTTAATTGTTTCCCCTCAGAAACACATATTATATTTTTAATCTGAAAAACAAGTTAAGAAAAAGAGGCCAGTAATGAAGAAATCCCTCTGTTATTAATGGGGAATTGAAGAGCCACCTACTTAGAACAATCATTTTACATAATGAAACAGGCCTGAAAGGCTTTTCCTGTTAATAATGAAATATGTTAATTTTATATTCATCACTGTGGTCAACGGGAGACATCCCTGCATTATGACCTTGCAGCCTTTTAAAAAGTTGATCACATCTTATGAATCAAAAACGTACCTCATTTTGAACTGTTATCCTCAAAATATGTCTTGTCACTGATTTTAATTACTATTCAATACTGTATATTTGTATTCAAATAAGAAACTTTCTATATTGTTTTTTTCTCTTTTATTATCCAATGTGTCTATTTGCACAGGGGAGGGAGTAGCTTAATCAGCCCTTACTTGAACCATTAATTATTTCTTTCTAGGTGGTCCTGTAAAATGCTGTCATGTTTTGATTATGTCGTTTTGGGGACTTCAGTGGGTAAATGGAATTTCTGAAGCTTCCCTTAGCCCTGTTCTGGAAATACTGGCCTGATTTGCATTGTCAAACCCTCTTAGCCAGCCACCTCGACTGCTATGGATCTACTTCCTTAGACCTTCCTGCTACTTTGACAGTGCAATATCCCTTGAGGGGGGTTGGGGCACCAGCCTTCTGCTATGGGTACTTCTAAGTTGTGAGTCATCGCTGAAGAGTTGCATAAATCATGCCAATTGTTTATAACGCATACTGAAACCATATAAAAGCCTTGGGGCCATTGGTTGATGCTCTTGCTTCAGCTTGATAAAGAGAAGAAATAATATTGGATGGTGTAAATGATTCTGTGCTTATGAGCAAAGATCAGAACTATAGGAGGCCCTTGCCAGTCTGGGTGGCTATCTTCTTGATTTTTATCTCTCCACACCTCTTTTTCTACCAAACTAAGGCCCATTCATAATATTCATCTTAGCCATGGTTTCTCAATTTTGGCACTATTTACCTTTTGGGCTGAATAATTCTTTATTGTGGCGGGGGAGGGGTGTAAAGGGCTATCCTGTGCATTATAGGACACTTAGTAGCATCCCTGCTCTCTACCTCCTAGATGCCAATGAAACCGACTCCCCTGATTGTGATAACAAAAATGTCTCTGGGTATTGACACATGTCTCCTGGGAAGCACCGTTGCTCCTTGTTGAGAATCACTGCCCTAAGCGGATGTCCCATCCACTTCTCATTCCTCTTAACCTGCCACTGTCATACTTGCTTCTTGCACTGTAACAACACAAGTTGTCTGTCGTTCCTCAAATGGGCCAAGCTCCTTGTCATTGAAACATCCCATGTTCTTGTTTCTCTCTCTCTCTCTCATGCTGTCCTTTCCCTTACCCATCACCCCCACCTCGATGGGTTATTCCTCAGAATCTTTAATATGCTCACATGCCTTAGGACTCTCCAAGGATGAGAGAGAGTGTGTTTGTGGTAAAGTGCATCCTTTCCTGAACTTATCTATTTGACCATGAACTCTTCTTCAACTCCCATGCACAAAACATGTCTCGAGATGAACAGATACAAACAAACTATTGAAAACATTCCATTCCATTCTTACCCTAAAGAGACTTCTTCCTCCATAAAGTCTTGTTCTCATCCTTATGCTGGAAGGAATTTTTATTTCCCCTATAGATTTTTTTTTTAGCACACTATTGTTCCTCCCTCCCTGATGGATTTTTTTTTTTTTTTTTTTTTTTGCCTTTTTCGTGACCGGCACTCAGCCAGTGAGTGCACCGGCCATTCCTATATAGGACCCGAACCCGCGGCGGGAGCTTCGCCGCGCTCCCAGCGCCGCACTCTCCCGAGTGCGCCACGGCTCGGTCCTGATGGATTTTTTTTTTATCCTGAATGATGATCCTGTGGGCACATCTCATCCCCCCGGTGCACACAGCTCTTTGAAAGCAAGCATTGTATCATTCAACCCAGCCTGTGTTCTTGTATGTAGAAAGGGCTACATAAGTATCCCAGTGGGGCCAGTGTTTATAACCCAGAATGAATCAACTTGCCATTATGCCCATTGATAAGATTCATAAGATAATCATGGTGGAGTGAAGTGCAGGGATACTTCTCAAACTTTAAAGATCAAAACTGTAAAGATTGTAAGCATCCAGAAGGCAGAGATGACTTCTTTCATCTGTTTGTGTCTCCTGTGTGGATCCTTGAAGGGAACTAGACATGAAACAGTTGGATTTGTTCAAAGAATAGATTCTAGTTTATACTTTCAGCTTTCTCCAGCCACATTAGCTCCATCTGTTAATCTGAGCTGCTGCACCAGTCAAGCGAGCTACCTTCTTTATTTGGCTTAGTTTTGTTTTCCTGATTAGCCTCTGCTAGGAATGTTCATGAGCTACAGTTTCCAACTCCAGTGAGTAGAAGTAAAGTATCCAATAAACTCAAATGGCAACTCAAGTCTGGACTTTTATTTTATTTCCTTCTTTATTTTCTGCATAGACAGATATTCGCTTCTCATTATGATCTCCTATCCAACTTTTGTTTGTGCTTTATTTCTTTTGCCTACTAGGCTTGAAAACTGAAAAAGCAAATTCTTTCTTCTCTTAATATGCCTTTGGATGATTTATTTTTTAAATGCAGCTTTAGTTGAATGTTGACTTTTTGAAAACTTTTTCTATTTCACTTCTTTTTTTTCTCCCTTGAAAGCTCTTCTTTGATAACCAGGCCAGTCTTCTGTTCTTTTTTCCTTCCTTCTGATTGTTCACCTTTTCCCCACTTAAACTGAAGCCCTTTGGTGTATGCTTGGAATTTTGGCAGTTCAAGTTCAAAAGAAAGCCCTCTTGAGGTAACCTGTTCTGACATATCCACATCTTAACACAAAGCTTTGCTGGATTAATGGGTTGGCTAAAAATGTCTCTTTGCTTCGGTTGTGGTCACCTCTGTGTATGAGGGTAGCGTTGTGTCTATTCATTTGGGGGATTTTTTTTTAGTAGAATTCGTCTGAATCTAGAAACAAGTGTTATTTTATTGAATGCCCCACTTTCAGAGATGTATTTGAGGACAAAAGTGTTGCCAAAAAAATCTGAACACTACTACCGTATTTCCTTTATTTGAACATACATGTATTTCTTATATCTTAAATTTTCTGAAATGGGGAAATCTATTTTGAAGTTAAGGATGTTTCATATAGTCTCAGCGGTCTCTTTGAACTAAGAAAATGTGATGACAAAATATTTAAATATTATTAGGACACTACTGGAATTGAGCCCTTGTCGAGGGTAATACCGGGAAAATAAGGGACAGAGGGAAAAGGTGATTTGCGATTTGACTCCCTTCCTTGCCATTTTCCCTCCAAAAGCTGACTGGGTGTCTCTTGTTCATGAACTCTGGGTATACCATGATGGTATGTAATGCTGCATTTTGGCAGTCTTTGAGTAACTAGCTTGTCTCTTTGGACTATTGTATTCCTTATTGCACTTCAGTATTACCCAGGCACCTGACTCATAGTAGGTGCTTACAAATATGCTGAATGAATATATGCATGAATGGAATATTGTACAATCAGTGCTAAAAGGATTTTTGAAAGGAATGTGTCCTTCCACTTGGTGCTATTAATGAGTCCAAAATCTGTTATTTTTATCAGTTCATTTACCGAACCCACAAGCATTTTTAGTAGAATAATATTAAAAATACCCATCTCTTCTTCTTGGGTATGACAGGTGAATTCTAGCATCTTTCATTGAGCCAAGAATATGAACAGAACTAACCAGCTGTCTTGGCTTGTTTTTAATGGGAGGAAAATCTGCTTTTGCTACATCTAGTTCACAATGTACAGGATGTCGTAGTTCTAAATGGAAAATTTGTGTTGATGGAATTAAATAATCTCATCTCTGGAAATTTCCACAGGTTCATAATATTCTTCTTCAGATACTCCATCTGCTAACACCAAAGCCAGAATCACCGTTAAGCCTATTAGTAAGTCGCAAATGGAACCAACTAAAGCAAAAAGAAACCAAAAGAAAGAAAGAAAGAAAGAAAAGAAAAAATCTGAATTATACTTATCTATTTAAGTGCTACATGCAAGCATGAATACAGTATTAACTCTGATTTTCAACATAAAAGCATAAAGATCAGTTGTATATATGTCAAATTTGAGGCTTGCTAGAAAGCTGTTAGATGATACAGGGGCCACATCTGTGAAAGAAGTAGGTGCACATTTATGTGGAGATACTGAGAACGGGCAATAAAAAAATCAAGTGTCCAACTGAGGGCACAAATCACAATCTGTGGTTAATGATTTTGATATGTCTAGCACCAGCCTTTGCTACTTTTTCTATAGAAATGTGTATTGGTCAAGTCTGGGCTTGATTTTCTGTTGAACAAGTCATGCTGTCTTCAAAGACAATTATGTTGTACTGTGATCTTGGACAATTTACTTAACTTCTCGATTTCTTCATTTGTAAACTTGATATAAACTAATCCTCACAAAAGATGAATTGAGATGATGCATGGAAAGGTCTTAGCACAAAACCTGAACATATAATAAGTATTCAATAAGAGTGTGTATGTGTGTATTTGTATTATCTGTCATCTATTATTTCTATATATATACATAAATAAATATCACTTCTATGAGTATGTCTCCATACGTACATACATTTATATAAAAATGTATTTATTTATTTATCATCTGTCTATCTCTGTCTTTCTCTCTCTCTCAACATACACACACATGCCACAAATATTTACTGTACTTTGTCAAAGGGCTAATTAGTGATGCAAATTCATGAACATTTTTGTCCCTTATCTTTATGTGCCTAAAAGAATTGTGCTGAGAAATAGACTCTTACCTCTTTCCACTCTCAACCCCCAACGTGAATATTAGGTCCACACCCTTATTCTTTAAGACTCAGTTAACACAGATCTATTGGGTTTAGAAGACTCTACTGACACTGGAGAAATTGAAAAGAGAGAAAAGGAGGAATTAAAGCTTGATATCAGCTGTCACTTCTTCTCAGTCTTGTAGATTATATTGGTTTAAAATTCTTTGATAGTTTGCAATTTGTAGTGTTAATATTGTCCCTCTCAATCAATGAGATATTTTGATTAACCAAAACACAGTCAAAATTTTGAAAAGACTGTTTTATTGTAGTTATAAACTATGTTTATAGAGCTGTGTCTTCCAAAAGATTCAAAATGGTTTTCAGTGTTTTTATAAGTATGTTTTTCATTTAAAAAGTAAGCCAACACTATTACTAGACCCCCTAATGAAAAATAATAAAGACAACAAAAATTTATCATGATACAATCAGCATTATGTTTGTGGTGTATTTCCTCTTCTACCCACCTCTCCAGGTATTTATTTTTTAATTTATGTAATTGTGATCATAATGAACAGGAACTTTTTTAAAAAATGAAGCACTGTCCCATAGGTGCCTAGCGATATAGTCTTTGTAACCATAATTTTTAGTGGCTATCTAATACTTCACTGAATATGTGTGTGAATGACTATAAAATATGTAATTGCCATTCTATTAGAGAGAATTAAATATTATATTTTGCGTTCTAAATAATGCTCCTATGAGCATTTTTTCCATATTTAAGATGATTTCTTTAGGCCAGATTCCCAGAAGTGCAATTATGGATCACAGAAAAGGAAATATTTTACACAGCTCTTGATATATATATTTCCAACTTTCTTTTTTAAAGGGCCATATCAACTTATATAGCTGTTAGCAATGCATATAAGTGCTAGTTCTCTGCATCCTCACCAGCCTCAGTTGTTATAATTATTTTAACATATTCCTAATAGGAACTATATCATTGCTGTTTAATTGGAATTTCTCTGATTACCAGAGAGGTTGATTATATGCTTAATCTCTGGGTACATTTTCCTAATAGAGATATGCCTTGTGTTTTAAAAATTCAGCTGCCCAAGTAACACTTACAGAACCATAACTAAAAGTTCTATATATTAAACAAAACAAAAACACTTAATTTTCAAAGACTATATTGTATAATCCTAATATCTGTCATAATTCTAATGTATCTTCCCTCAAATTTCTATAATTTATTAATGTGATCTTAAACTAAATCAAAGCATGATAATCGATTTACTTCCCTTATTCCTTATAATGTGGGAAATAGTGATCCTTCTCTCTGTTTTCTCCTCTCACTTTGTAATAATTAATTCATGCACATGGTACCAAATTTAACAGGGACACAAAGGCATACAGTGAAAGACTAGGAGTGACAGAAGACATATTTATATCTAGCAAGATGCGTTTACAAAGAGCAAACCAAATATTAACCCTAATGAAAATAAATGTTTCAGAGTAGAAAGATATTTATTTTTTAAAAAATACCAATTTAAATAGTATAGAGTAATTCTTCAAGTTCTTGGTATTGAGGTGTGGAAAACACTCTTAATTTCCATTCAGAATGTTATTTCCAACCTTTTTCTACCTTGCTATCTCCCAGTATAGAAGCTGAAAGGTTTTTTGTTTTTTTTAAATCCCATCCTCTCTTGGACAAAAGCATGATTAAAAGGGTTAGACAAGAGTGGCATGCCTTTTCTTTCCTCTTTCTCCATGCATGGAACATAGAAGTGATGACAGGAGCTGTGGCAACCGCCTCCTCACCATGAGGAGAATGTTAGGGGAATTTCAGATACATCAGCACTGGCACAGCAACCACCTGCTTTTAGACGAGATCTTCTCTAACTTTAGCGCACATAAGAACCACTTGAAGGGTTAGTTATGACACAGATTGCTGGGCCCCAGTCCTAGAAACTCTGGTTCAGTAGGTCTGAACCAGAGGATTCAGAATTCATATTTCTAACAAAGTCTTAGGCAATGCTGATGCTACTGATCCACGGACCACATTTGGAATAGTAAGGTGCTAGACTTCTTATGTGAGAAAAGTGAAGCCCTATTTTTAAAGCCACTGTGGATGGTTTTGCTTGAACCGATTCGCCTGCTAGGTCCACTTATTCCTGTTTCATGTGCACCATCTATTCTAGAAAAAGATAAGACGACAAATCTAATTTAATGTACATGAAAATGACAACAGCAATAATCAGATGGTCACAAACAGATCAGGAGTTGCTCACGGCAGGAATTTTGGTCTGTCCTCAGTCTTCTCCTTAGGGCCCTTTCCTCCTGGGGAGTGATGGGCTATATGAGAAGAGAATAGTAGGAGAGGTTGAAGGTGACCTTTAACAATGGAAGGGATAACAGCTACAAACCCATCACCTGCCACTGAACTGCTAACTGAACAAGGAGACCATGATTAAGAACAAAAACAAAACAGCAGTGTCTCTGTTCTGAAAGGCTGGTATCAAAAACCGCAGGGTTTGATGTCCAACAGCAGAGCATTGATATGTCTTATAAACTTGCATATCTTGTAAAAAATGTGCCCACACCCTCTATCTCACCTCCTGTTTTGTCTTTGGAACATACAGAGCTTGGTTGTGAAGTCCTTTCTCCAAGGATTAATTGAATCAAGATCAACCCTATCTGGAATGTACATTTAATACTTGGGAATGATGTCAGTAATATATGTAAGAGATTTTTATATTAGATAACTGCTCATTAAAAGTCAATCCTTTCCCCAAGGGTTTTAAAATAGAAAGTATTCACCTTTTGCAAATGAGGATAGTGAAATTTACTTTAACTCATGCTACAATGAAAACTGGAAGAAAGGGAATTGCTCGCAATACAATATAACTCCACCAAATTTGCATAATTTAGGCATAAAATGTAATACCCTGCTCACACTCTTTTGTCTTGAATGAAATTGGTTTTCAAGTAATGTGTGGGGAATCATAACCAGCTTTAACAAAATGGATAATGTCAGAAAGCAAAAGTTCTTATTAGCCTAGGAGGCATTGCTGAAGTGTGAATCCAGTGTGTAATATTTTTTTAAAAGTTTGCCTTGCGATTTAATGCAAAGGACTTTGTGGACTTAACAGAAACACTTAAGCCCTATTTTTGATATTTAGTGGAATAATTAATCGTTTGGGACCTTAAGACAATCTTTTCCTAGAATTCTTAAAATTGGGTGATAACTGTTCTAAGCATGTTAAGAAATGACTTACATTCCTGTAACTCCTTTCCAAAGAGTGTAAAGTTCTTCCTGTAAATTAGTGTTTCCAATAAATTTTCAGTAATGGAGAGTGAGCCTGCTGATGTATTTTCTACTATACAGATAGTGAAACTGATGTGCAGAAAAGAGAGGAATTGCCCAAGGATTCACACTGAAGTGTTGTTAGAATTTAAAAGCGCAGCGTTTCTGAAGGAGGTCGTGTGAATACATTCTGTCAATTAATAGTGATAGCATAAAAATCAAAAGAATTACTCACTAGGAGCACTGGCCTCCACGAGTATTTTCTTCATTAGCCTCTTACGTGGTTCATATAAAATTTGATGTTGCTGTTGTCTATGCACCTGCCTGATGTAGGCTTTGACCCTCACTTTCCTTTATCTTTAATGGGGGTGATAATAGTATTCTCTTCATGTGTTTCCTCTAAGAATTTAAAAGATAAAATAATTATAATTGTATCATTATTGTCTCATATTCCTTTCTGTTGCAGACACTAAGTGTTATCTATCCCAGTCCTTCTCAAACTGGAGTGTGAATCAGAATTCCCAGGAAGCTCACTTAACCCCCTCCCCCACCCCCAGTTCCCCAGAATTTTTGATTCATTAGATCTGGAATGAAGCCTGAGAATTTGAATTTTTAAAAAGTTCTCAGGTGATGCTCATGCAGCTGATCTGGGGACCCCATTTTGAGAACCACTGTTCTACGCCATGATTATTCTCTGATTTGCTGTTCTTGTTGGGTATGACAATATGTTCATTTAAAACGAAAACAAAAACCAACAACAATGAACCTTGATTTCCCAGGATTTTTTGTAGCTAGGGATGGCCATGTGCTATGGGTCAAATGTATCCCCCCAAAATTTGTGTGTGGAAACTTGATCCCCACTGTAAAATGCTAAGAGGGTGGGAAATCAGATTATGGTATTGGAAAGGTGGGGCCTTTAAGAGGTGATTGGATCATGAGTTCTAAGCTCTCATGAATGAATTAATCCATTCATGGAGAAATGTGTTATCATGTGTGTAGAATGGTGGTTTTATAAGGAGAGCCCATGAGAGAGCTGCTGTCATTCTTCCCAATTGACACCCTGCTCACTACAGGACTCCATAGAGAGTTCCCACCCAGAACAAGGCCCTCACTGAAAGAAAGTGAGTGGAGATGCTAGGTACCAATCAAGCTTTATTAAGGGAAAAGAAAATCTGCCAGGCTGCATTCAAAGTGGCAGGCAGCCTGGGGCTGCCCTCAAAATGGAGGACAGCCCTAGATGTGGGGGTGAGAGAGCTTATTTAGGGCACAAAGGGCTGGCTGATACCATCAAGGAGGGGCATTATGCTAATGTTGAAGCTATGCGACCAGGGTGGAGAACTACACCCTTGCAGAAGCAAAAGGGTTTCTGTTTTGCAGAAATCATGAGGCTTCTCCTAAAGGGAAGTGGGGAGGGGTTTGGTGCTGGAGTGGAAGACAAGGCCAGCGGCTATTTTGTGCTTATTGTGTGCACAATGGCACCTGTCATGTCCAAGATCCATCACTCACCAGATGTGCCTCCTGGACCTTGGACTTCCCAGCATCCAAAACTATAAGAAATAAACCTCTCTTTGTCATACATTACACAGTTTCAGGTACTCTGTTCTAAGCAGCAGACAATGAACTAATTCATCATGGACCTGATGGTGAGTTGAAGTCTCCAGAGCAGCGATGTTCCTCAGGCTTTTCCACTGGCTCTTTCCCCTTCATGCTTCTTCTGGTCTGGAAGGAGAGTGCTGGTCAGGAAATGGAGCAGTTGTCTCAGGACCAGAATCCAGAAGCCATTTTGGATAGCAGGACAGGAATGTTGAAGAATCCCCAGCTCTTCAAGACTGGCTGCAATAGCCCTACAGGGCCAACCACCAAACTTCTGTTTTGTGATCAAAAGCAGATATGTGGTTACCAACTATAGCAACTGTTAATAGATTTATTTCTCTCACATACACACATACTTTTGGACTTTCTATTTAACAAAGGTAGAGGTAAACAGTATGGAGGTTTTGCAAAAAACTAAAAATAGAATTACCATATGATTCAGCAGTTCCAATACTGGGTATATATCCAAAGGAAATGAAATCAGTATGTTGAATAGATATCTGCATGCCCATGTTCATTGCAGTACTATTTACAATAGATAAAATATGGAATCAATTTAGGTGTCCATCAATGAATGAATGAATGAATGAATGAAGAAAATGTAGTATATGTACACAATGAAATAGTATTCAGCCTTAAAAAAGACGGAAATCCTGCCATTTGTGACAATATGGATGAACCTGAAGGACATTATACAAAGTGAAACAAGCCAGGCACAGAAATACAAATACCGCATGATCTAATTTATATATGGAATACAGAGAGTAGAATGGTGGTTACCGAAGCTGGTGCTGGGGGGATGGGGAGATGTTGGTCAAAGGATACAAAACTTCAGTTAGACAGGAGGAATAAGTGTAAGAGATTGATGGTACAACATGGTGACTGTAGTTAATAACAATGTACTGTATTCTTGAAAGTTGCTAAAAGGGTAGACTTTAAGTGTTGTCACTACAAAAAATATGATAAGTATGTGAGATGATGCATATGTTAATTAGCTCAATTTAGTCATTCCACATTGTACAGATATTTCAAGACAACATGTTGTATGCAATAAATATATGCAATTTTTATTTGTAAATTAAAAAAATAAATTAATTTTAAAAACAAAAACAAAAGTAGAGGTAAAGGAAAATGTGATTGGCATTTATTATGAATGGTGTATATATCTCCTCCTGTGCTCCAAAGTTCTTTGAGGGCAGGGGGTAGATGTGATATGCAGAATGGATGCCACCTTGGCCCATCTTATTGACAGGCTGTGTTGCACTGAAGTGTCAACCTCTGAGAGGTAGTTAAGATGAATGACATCTCCTTACCTTTTACCCCCAGAGACTACAGTGTCATTCTCTAGGCTACAAGGCCATTTGTAAAACTCACAGCATTGTCTTAGCTATTAAAAAGGGAACAAAAATCAAAACAACACTCTTTCTCAAAGGAAAAAATGTTACCTTGGATGGTCTCTGTGTTCTCCTCTGTTTCTAAGCCTCTTACTGTGCACGGGAAGCAGAAACTAGGTCTCTTTCCAGCACTCAGCTTACGAGCACTTTCGTGGATCTAGTTTCCCGTCTATTGTCTTACCATTTATACCCTACCTTTTGCCCTGTGTGTTCGTGATGATTACTTAACACACAATGGATTGTACTTTGTGAGCAGCTTATAGAAAGAGATAAGTTGTTATTTGCTTTTTACACATGTAGGAAAATGGAGCAGGAGCTAATAGCACTTTCTGAAGAGGAGTCAGAAAAAAATTAGTATGTATATGAATTTAATGCAAAATACAAACTCAAATGTAAATAGTGGTTTCCTTCCAGATTTTTAAGGCTTAAGGGGGAAAACAAAAACAAAAACAAAAAACAGAATGACAATTTTCTTTCCTTGTTATATTTCTGCTGATGGAAAACATCTTTTCTACTGTTGAAAAATGAATAGCTTTAAATATAGAATGTATACATCTTACACTCAGTCTTTAAAATTAAGAGTGGGAACCTTTCTTTTGATTGAACATGGTATGTAGCCTATTGCACATTTGGGGGTATTATTTGTTCTTGTGAAAGTGATTCCACTCCTTATTTTAAAGCAAAAGAAAAGATATAATTTTCCTTTTGTACATTCAGCACAACAAAAAATTTTCTGTTATCCAGTGTGTACTTGACTATGAATCTCCTTTTAAGTCAAGACTACACTTACATGATAGAAATAATAACAGGAAATTGTAGATAATAATAATAAATATATTTTTCCCCATCTTCTTAAAAGACTTCAAAGCAACATGCAAACAGCTTTCTCCTTTGCAAACACTCGATGCTGAGAACATAGAAGAGGTAAATTCAAGAAATTAGTGATTGGAGTGAATCTTTTTAATTCTTTGAAAGAATAACAGTAATCACTAATACCTATTGAGCACTTACACGTTCTTTTTGTTGTTGTTAATTATTTTTATTTATTTACTTGTTTATTTTTTGGAAGCTGGCCTGTATGGGGATCCAAACCCTTGACCTTGGTGTTATCAGCACCACACCCTAACCAAGTGAGCTAACTGGCTAGGCCTGAGCACTTACTATGTACCTGGTGCTTTATGTGTATTAACTTAAAAATTATAGCAATGTTGTTATACTTATAGGAAAATACTCTTGTTACCTCCATTTTGCACATGAGAGAATTGAGGTTTCAGCTGACATGCCTCTGATCATACCGTCATTCGGTAGAATGCTCAGAACTGAAGCTCAGGCCTCCTCATTCTAGAACCTTTGCTCTTAACCTAGCAGTATGTCCATCAGCTTCTGCTACATCAAACCACCCCCAAACCTTAGAGGCTTAAACCAACCACTTATTTAGCTCCCAATTCCTTGGATCAACAATTTGGAGTAGGATTAGCCGGGTGGGGGAAATAGATGGAAGGATAAGGGTCTGATTACAAAGTTGGGGTTAGAAGCTTCATTCCTTCTCTCGTGACAATTCAAGGAGACCTTCATTTGTTTGATTGAACAAATATCTTATGTGGGTACATTTGGGCTGTGACCTTCTGGCAGGTGATATACAACGTCGCCCCTAGAAGTGAATGTGCATAGAACAAAGAGACGAAAAAAATATGCTAAGAAAACATACACATAGATTCCGTTGCATTTGTCATTCATTCTCTAACTTTGTGTGCCAATCTTTATCCATGCAGAGCTAGATGTTATTTGTAGAGAATAACACAGAGGTGGCCTGTGACTTCTGGGGGCATGCAGTTTGTGAGAAGTACTGAACCAGTAAACTATTATACCAATTATTATATGTAGTACATTTGAAGTGTGAAATAGACTAGGACAGAAACGAATTAGAAGAGGATCTATTTAGATAAATTGGCCAGGAAAGATTTTGGGGAAAAATGATACTTAAGGTAAAATCTGAATGTTGAGAAGGTTACAGTCATGCAAAACAAGGGGGAACAGATTTGGGGATGGAGACGTGTGTGCATTTTCTTTAAGAGCAAACGGGTACTGGGTTTAGTGCAGGCCTAGGAATATGTGGAAAGATGGTTATAAATGGAGGTTTCTATGCTTGTACTCAGTGATGCGACTCTCCTTTAGCTCTTTTCACTTTCTTAAGTGTTGCCTAAAGAATACCATAAACACAAAAGGGATTCTACCTACCCAGGTGCTATGTATAGATAAGGATAGGATGCTTAACATAGGTATAGTTTTAGGGCACCAGATGGAGAGTAAGACCTAGCTTCTCATCTCAGCTTTGACACCGATTCACCGTGTGTCCTTGGCAAGGGCAGTCTGCCTATCCAGAATTTTGTTGCCTAGGTCACAGTGATGCCAATTCTGAGTGGTAGGTAAGTGCTATATCGGGACAAGTAATCTGAGGCCACTTATGAATGCTGTCGTCCAGAATCCTGTAATTGATTAGGCATGTCTGCCTCAGACTTGGCTTGAGGGGGTCGTGTTGGGTGTGTTGTGTATTTGCCATTCTCTGGTGGTCCTTCCATTTTCCAGCACAGAGTTTACTATGGCTTTTACTGCTAATTGGAAAAAAATTTGTAGCTTTCCCATGTTCTGTCCTGATTGTAAAAAATGCAGCAATAATTGAAAACAATCAAGGAGGGAATAAATGCATCAAAACAACACTGTACACTTACTTCAAAGGGATCAAACAAAACAGATTGTGCATGGGAGGAAAGTGGATTTGTCCTTCCCTCATTTGCAATATTATTAGCGTGATTAATATACAAAGACAAATATTTCCTGAAATTCACAATTTGCCCTATTCCTCCATGAGCTTTGTGTTTCCCAGAATAATCATGCTGATCCATCTCCTTAAAAATGTATTGAATGCCTAAGTGCTCATTTTGCAAGGGCAGTGGCATAATTGGACACAGTGGGGAAACAGCAGAGAAGTGGTTTGCTTCCTGAGGAGAGGAGAATGTGGTGTGAGCCCCGGCCGGATGGAATGTCACGCCAGGAGGGACCTCATCTCTGCACCAGTGTCACTGAGCAGAATGCTTAAAGGCTATTTACGGAATTAGGGCTGGAAGACAACAGCTAATTCACAAAAGACTGGAGGGCTTCCCTGGATTATAAAATGTATATTGTTTTCAATAATGGGACCAAATGGGAGTAGAATGTTTCAGTGTCCTTTCCCAACATGACAATTCTTTTTGGATCCTGGTAATTTGACAACAGGATTTCATCTTCATGAAATTCTGATGTGTGTGATCACTTCTTCCCCATCCTGCCCCTTAAGCAGCCACATTAAAAGTATCTCTATCTTACCTTTGAGATTAACTTTCTTGTTACAGGTGCACAGGAAAGCATTCCTGTCATGTGAGCTTTAGAAACCAGAACAGAGGAGGAAGATCTGAGTCCTTACATTAAAACCTGTTTAAGGTTCATGCTCTGCCCTGTATCTGCCTGCCTCTGGGTTTCTGTGTTTCCCTCAGTCCTGTTTGCTCTCTTTTCCAAATGGTTTGTTAATGCAGTGATCTCAGGGTCATGCTCAGAGTTGCTTCCACATGGATTGGTACAGAGCATTTTCAATGAACCTGCTACATGTTTGTTGTACTATTTATGGCAGGACTTTTTCATATCCAATACCCACCTATGACCTTTCCTGTAGATGAAGATGGTGTCAGTGTCTCGTTCAGGGAATTAGGCTTTGGAAACTCTCAATATGGCCAGGGCAGCCATGCTGTACAAACCCAGCGGACACCGTTCCCACTGAATTCTGTATATCCTGCTCAGCCATATGTGGGGGCCTGACATAGGCCTACCAGGGCAATTCATACCATTCACCAGGGGTGGGGTAAGTAAGAAAGAAGGAGGTGAGGCTGGAAAGTGGGTATGGCTAGATCACAAAGCATGGTATGGATTGTGATTGAGTTTGGATTTTTAGCATGAATTCGCTTGACCTCAGTGGCATTTCAGAGAGGACCCTTTAGAAACAGTCTAGAACGTGAGTTGGAGAGAGAAGACTAATTAGGAAATTATTAAAGTAAGATCTTTTTTCCATCAACTTCTCTTACATCATGGTTAGCTCCGTCCTGGTACAAACCTTCATCTCCACTAGATGGTTACAATGGAATCCTGATGGCCCCGTCCTTCCTGCTTGTCTCTGGTTCTCTACGCTGTTGCCTACAGGAAACCCTTCAGGGACTGGGAGTTCACATTGCTCTCTGGAAGGAGACAGAAGTCCTTCGTGTGGTTGGTAACGTCTTGCAAGATTTAGACCTTGTCACCTTCTCCGTGGCTCACTAACTCTCTCTGCACTGACCACCTCGATCTCTTCATTTCTATTCGTCTTCCACAGCCTCTCCCACTACCTGTTGTTTGCTCTCTCCGAAACTTTCCTAAACCCTTTTATTCCTCCACTATGTTAGTCTGTTTTGTGTTGCTATAACAGAATGCCTGAGAGTAAGTCATTTATAAGGAACAGAAATTTATTTTCCCACAGTTGTGGAGGATGGGAACTCCAAGATCCAGGCACTGGCAGGTTCAGTCATCTGGTGAGCGCTGCTCTCTGCTTCCAAGATGGCACCTTGATGCTGCATTTTTTGGAGAAGAGGAACTCTGTGTCCTCACATGGTGGAACAGCAAGCTTAGTGAAAGGCTGCTCACAGCCTCTTTTATAAGGGTCTTAATCCCATTCATGATGAAGAAGAGCCCTCATGACCTAATCGATGCAGGATACATCTTTTAATACCATCACATTGGCTATTAAGTCTCACCAACCATTACCATGCACTTACTTAGCCTGGTTAATTAATATGTGTCACCCAGTTTCCTGCTCACTGTCGCTTTCTTAGAGAAGCTGAGTTTACCCTCTGCTACCCACCATATTAGCAAGTATCTCTCCTTTTTGACATTTATCTAAGTTGTAAGTTTTCATATATATATATATATATATATGACTCTTTGATTATCATTTTTCTTCCCTGAAAAACTATAAATTCCATGAGGGTAGGGGCTATTTTTTATTGGTTCATCATTCATTCTTCCCATCACTTAGCACAGTGGTATCTTATAACTAGCAGCATTCAGAAATAGTTTTGAATGAATGAACAAGAGACCTTGGAAGTCTGGACTAAGGTATTGAGAAGAGGACCAGAGAAATGGGATGTATTTGTGGGGTTGGTCACTTCTATCTGTTAAGCGATATGGAGAACAATTACTCCTGGGTTTCTACCTGGTGGCATCATAAACTTAAATAGGAATGGTTGAAGGAAAAGAAGGACAGAAAGGAGTAGAACATGGGAGTTCCTTTGTGGTGAAGGAAAAGTTATGCATCTTGAATTTGCTTGTGTTACATGAATCTGTACATAGGATACATTTTCATAGAACTACACACATACACACACATGCAGTGAAATCTGAGCAAGGTCTGTAGGCTGCACCAATATCAGTCTCCTAGTATGGATATTGTACTATGGTTATGTGCTGGGGACATGGTACATAGGACCACTCTGTACTACTTTTGCAAGTTCCTCTGATCCTGTAATTATTTCAAAGTGAAGATAAAGAGTTTTAGAGACTGGTAGGGATATCGGCGAATTCTCTTTGCAGCATATGGAATATAATTTTCTTCTGTCTACTCCTAGTAAGACCTCACCTCTCTTTCTTGACTCAGTTCTTGTCCTTAAATCATTCCTGGCTGTTCTTGTATCCTAACAGTGCAGGGCTCTGCTGACCTGTCTACCTGGCTTCATTTTCAACCACTCCATTTTCTTCCACTCCTGCAGTGAATCACAAGGTATAACACTTTCATCTCACCCATTTAGCACCATGAAAAGACCAAGCAGATGCTAATCCTTCTTTTCCCCCCTAGACCCAGCTTTCTGTCTCTATGCAACACCCCCTACTGAAAGAACAACACTGGCAAAATCCACAGGAAATAGGAAGCTAATTGCTGGGCCAGAGTTTTGCATAGGCAGGGCTTATTCAGTTGTAAAAAAGTAAAGAATACTGCACAACTTATTTTTCTAATAAAGAACAACATCTGACTTTTGTTAAGCTCGCTATGCCTCAGTGGTTAAGAGAATAGTCTCTGGAGTCAGCCCTAATTGAACTCAAATCCTGGCACCACTTATCCTTGGAAAAATTACTAACCACACTTTGTCTTAGTCTCATTTGTGAAATAAGGCTAATAATAGAACCTCCACATAGATCTGTGAAAAGTAAGTAACGTAATCAACTCAAAGAGCTTAGCATAGTGCCTGACATATATGAAATACACAGTAAATAGCAGCCCTTGTTATAATGTAATTTTTACCTCATGCTCTTTGTGTGTTATGTACATACATATATTCTAAAATTTTATCCTTAATAACAACTCTACGAAGTTGAATAGGTTATCCTCACTGTCCAGGTGAGGAAACAGGGGCTTGGAGTAGTTAAAAAGCTTGTCCAAGGTCACACAGAGGGTGGGTTTTCCCATGAAGATTACAACCCAGGTCTGCTTGGCCCCAAATCTCTGTTGTTGGTCCTTGCATTCTATTCCATCCATAAGCAAACTCAGGGAATTCAACCGTTGTCCATGCAAAAAGGATGACTTATCCAGATCATTCTTCAACAAAATGAAACGTCTAAACAGAGCTTTGGATTTGCTTTTGTTCTGCCTGAACCAAATAATGGTAGTCATTAAAATCTTGCTGGAAAGGGTGTTTTTATTATAAACTCATCTTCCTATAGATTTTATTAAGTTATTCCTTCTTTATTATCTTGCTAAAACAGAAGCAAAATAACAGAGAAGAGAAATTCATGAAATTACAGTGTTAGAAGATGGAGGGACACGTTACATTCCCCGTCGAAGAGATTTCTGAGGCAATACGTGGACGGACAGTGCTGGGTTTTTAAATGGCCAGACCTGACTCATCCCATTACTAGCTGGGTAACCTGGGGCAGGTCTGCTTATCTGTCTGAGCCCCACTTTCATCAACTCTAAAGCCAGGAGAAAAAATAGCTGCCTTATAGGCTTGTTGGGAATGAAAAATGTCTGTAAAGTGACTACCACTTAGAAGGCGTCAAAATATTGCTAGTATAGTGATGGCATTAGTCTGCTTTTAAACTGAAATTGCAGTATGGCAAGACAATGAATTTTAACTTTCTTGGAAACTAAATGTGTCCTTTTGAAACTCCTTCTTCTGGTTTGCCCTTAATCCAGGAGCCTATATCACATTACAAGCACCTAGCAGAACATATGTATGTATGTATGTATGTATTTATATTGTAACATAGCTGATAGTACATATCTGTGGGGTACAGAGTTAAATATCAATGCCTGTGTGCAATATGGCAGTGCATCTTAATTCATGTTAATATCCTCCTCTCTGAGGCTGGAGAAATTAAATAGTGACTAACCTCATAGTATGCCTTGTGGCATGGTAAAAATCACTGGAAGACAAAATAACAGATTTGATGGTTCTTTGTTTTGATATCTCCCTGTGTCCAAATCCTATACATAGCTTTCAAGAACCAGATGAAGTGTCATTAAGTATACGTTAGTGGTTCTCAATTCTGGTGTCAAATTAGAATCAGTTGGGGTTATATAAGAAACTATAAAAACTTGGTCTTGCTCCGCACCAAATAAATTAGAATCCCTGGAATTTTATGTCCAGCCATCCTTATTTTTTAAAAGCTCCCCAGTTGAGTGATTCTAATAGACAATCAGGGGTGAGAATCTCTGATGTAAGTGAGACTTATTCTAAACTTCACCACCTATTCACCCTCAGCTATCTAACAGTGTACACTTTCAAACACCATATTACTTATTCGTTGATTGGAATAAAGAAACAAATGGGATAAATGATTGAATACCCCCTAGGTCACTTAATGACAGTCATCTTGCATTCTACTTTGGTATTCACGTTCAGTCTCCCCTGGTAGATTTAATATCCTACTACAGTCTATGTCAGGGTACTTTCTGGGGACTCCCCAGTGCCTGACACAATATCTTAGAGATATTACACACTCAGTAAATGCCTGTCAGATGAATGAAAGATTTATAATGAATCTCTGCCACGTGACAGAAAATTTTATGGAGTCCCACCTGTTACAAAGCACAACTTACAGTAGCCAGGATGTAGAATCGACCTAAGTGTCCAACAATGGATGAATGGATTAAAAAAATTGAACTCAAATCCTATATATACACATACACACACACACACACACACACACACACACACACACACACACACACATATACGTACACATGTACTATTCAGACATTTAAAAGGATGAAATCCTTTCATTAGCAGCAACATGAATGGACTTTACATAACTTTGTTATGTTGTGTGAAGTAAGCCAGGCACAGAAAGACAAATACCACATGACCTCACTCAATTGTGGAATCTAAAAAAAAAAAGAAAGAAAATTGATATTATAGAGATAGTAGAACAGTGGTTAGCAGGGACTGGGGAAAGGAATGAGGGAGGGTAAACAAAGAGAGGTTGGCCAATGAGTACAAAATTACAATTAGACAGGAGGAATAAGCTGGTGCTGTATGGCACAGTAGGGTGACTATGGTTAACAGTTTAGTTTTGTATATTACATAATAGCTAGAAGAGAGGCTTTTGAATGTTTTCATCATAAAGAAATGAAAAATGTATGAGGTGATGGCTACAGTAACTACCCTGACCCAATAATTATACTATATTTATGTATCAGTATCAAAACATCAGATTGTACCCCATATGAATGTATAATTACAATGTGTCAAGTAAGCTTTTAAAAAATATACTACGAATAAATAAATAATAAATAAATGTACTCTTCTTCTCCTCCTGACTCTTCAAAATAACTTTTTTTGTGAATTTATACCAAAAAACCACACTTTTTCTACTTGTAATAAAAATATGTACATGGATGTTCTATAGAGGAACTGTACCTGAGCCTGTTGAGATAGTTTTGTAACTTATCCTAAAATGACTGTTGGCTCCCACATCTGGGTTGGTTCCAGCCCTGTAGTGGGGGCAGGAAGAATCATCTAAGCTTCAGGTCAATTCATGAGGGGCAATGAAGTAAGTCTCCCTCCTTTTCCTGCCTGATGGTTCCCAGGCTTTCTTCAAACATAAAGGCTCAAATTCACTCTTTAGCACATCTTTCAAACTTTCAATGACCTCACATTTTGTCTGGGATTACAAACCTCTGCTACAGCTTCACCCCAGGCTGTCCCCAAGGTAAATCTTGCTTACCCACATGGAACTGCACTCAATTAGTGTTGACTTCACTTGCTGTGATATTTTTCCCTAAAAATGCATTGCTATAGGGAGGGAGTTCACATTTTTGGGCATTAGGGTCCAAGGTCTTTACAGCTCAGCCTTGTTTGGACTTTTTTATTCCAGTTGGTCAAACTCCAACGTTTTCTTGGTTCACCTGAGTTTTGCAGTTGGAAATATGCAAACATTATATAATGTTCCTTTATTTTATTTTACTTTCTCTCTATCAGGTTCCCAGTGACCTCTACATGTTTACTGTGCTCAATGGTTTCTTACATTCTGCTTCTCGCATCTCACCCTGATGTCTTTCCTCCAGTACAATAGATCCTCCTCTGACCCCCACCTCTGATCAATACTTCCCATTCACAATGAGGCTTATTAACGTAAGTGCACACACAAAATCTTTCACAACTGCTCTGCTTGTCCTCCTCAGAAACACAAGAAAATCTCAACAATTTTTGAGTACAAATAATAAATGGAGAGAAACTTCAGTACCTGACCTCCACTGGGACAAATTAAAGGAAATAAGTAAAATAAGAAAATCCTAGTTCAGACTGGGCACTCTTAGAAATGTCCAGTGAAGCTATGTCTACTTAAAACAAAAAATGGATTTGGCTTATGGACTGCTGAAATGTTGATGGCACAAGACTTGTGTGGTAGACTTTTAAAAAATGGAAGATCCAACATACTATTGTGAGCTTTGAACATCACATTACAAATGTATTCATGGTCGTTAATTGTCAAAAATAATAAGATTGCTGCCAAGAATAGAACCTATTGATAGCTAAAAATAATCAGATAGGACGACTGTGGATTCTTTTGAAAGATAATTTTCTTACTAAGTAATTTCTATGAACTCTTAGATGGTAAAATCTACATTTCTAGCTCCTGAAGTGAACAGCCTGTGAATTAGAATGCTTCCAAAGATGCAGAGTTAAATAGAGTTTCAACTACAGGGTGGCCATTACATTAAGTAATTTAATGAACATTGATACTGAGGAAATAAATCAAATGCAGACAACCAACACCAATCAAGGAAGCTGAGCATTCCGGGCCCTTAAAATGTATTAAATGAGTGTTTCAATCACAGTGGGAGCTTTTTCACAAACTCTCTTAATCAGCTAGCATCCTTCTCAGCAAAATGGCCCATGCATGTCAACATGGTGATCTGGAAAAAGCATAATAGTCCATTTGCACATGAGCACTGCTAGGAAAGGAAATTCTGCTTAGGGTTTTCACAGATAGGATAAACAACAGCAGGGACACTGGGAAAGGTCAGTGGAAGCCAATTTTTAAAAAATAATATTTTGCATGTGTTAAAAAAATAAGAATTTCAAACATAGACTAAAATTTGAAGTCTAACTCCAGGCAGTTAATTCGCCTCGCAGAAGTTTCTTATGTATCCTCCCATAAAATTTCTCTTCGTATACAAGTCCTTATATGTACGCCATTATTTGTACATTTGTTTCTACGTCTTGTTTTATTTTATTATTTATTTATTTATTCTTTTGGCAGCTGACTGGTATAGGGATCGAACCCTAGACCTTGGTGTTATCAACACCACACTCTAATCAACTGAGCTAACTGGCCAGTCCCCTATTTGTATATTTATTATGTGTCTGTAAAGGGGTCTTCAAAAACTTTATGTATTATCTTTTTTTTTTTTTTTCAATTTCATTTATATTTATTTTGTGGGGCATAATGTCAATACATACATATCCTGCACCATGATTCACTTAGGGTAAATAGCATAGTTTTGTCCCCATTAGTTCACCCCTAATCTTCCCCACCCCACCTCCATTCCAGCCTCTGGTAACAGTTATTCTACTCTCTGCTTCTTCCTCTTTTTTTTTTTAAACACAAAAAAATTAACATCCTTATTGCCAAAAGAATTCTTAAAAATGAATTAGAAAAATCTAAGCAGAAATTTGGTGAAGGTCATGAGCAAATAAGTCACATACCCCAGAGAAACACATGTGGTTAATAAGTACATTCTAGGATCTGCTTGTGGGTGGGGGTGGGGCTGGCCCAGCCCCGTATCAGGATCCAGGCGTTGGCTGGTTTCATTGCTGGCTTGGATGTACGGTGGCAGGGGACATATTATCTTTTAATCCCCCTCGTTTTTTTACAAACTTTCTGAAGTACCCTCATATTATATCATATGCATATACAATTTCAGTACTATAAGACTAATGAATGTATCATGTATTTATGTGACTAATGAGACTGAGGACCACAGAGGTTAAGTAATGTCAGAAGGGCCCCAGATAATAAACTTATAACCCTTTTTTAAAGCCCAAATCTCCTTTAAATTTTGACCCTCTTTAATCACTATATTGTAGTTTGAATTTTTGACCAATGTTAAATCTCTATCAGAGTCATAAGTGTATACACTTAAAAAATATGGATATTTGGAAATATTGAAGAAATAAGTGTACTTTTTCTTTTTTCTCTCCAGAGAGAAAAGCCAAGTACATTATTTCAATTCAAAAGGGGTGTCTGAATTGTAAGAGTTAATAATATTGGTATTAATAGAAAGTGAAGATAAATATTCCTGCTTATGTAGAAGTCTTAGTAGCTATACGTGGAGAAATTTTTATATATGAGAATACTTCAAAAAGTTCATGGAAAAATAGGATTAAAAGATAATAGGAATCTTTTCATGCACTTTTTGAAGTACCCATGTACGTGTATGTGTGTGTGTGTGCATGTGTGTTCCTAAGAGAAAGCTTTTCATTTGAAAATATTAGGTGAGTTTAAGTGTTCTATTTGTCCTTTGATTTCCACTCTACGTCTTCACATCTTGAAGAGATTTTGTTCTTTGTACTTTCAAGGAACCTCAGTTGAATTGGGAGAAATAAAAGTATTTTGATTCTTAAAGTTCTAAGTACTTTTGGAGGTTTGGAAAGCATATTTAAAGTTTCTTCCAATAATATCTGTTGTAAGTGCATTTACAGTAAGGACACTGCTATTTATGCTGAAGGTTTACAACTGAATATTCTTTCTAGTTCCATCTTGCTTCCCCTTAGCCAGCCCAACAAGCATCTCTCTTTCAACAAGTAGCAACATATCCCTTCTTTTAATCATAGTCCGCCTGGGGTTGGATGGGGTAGACCCACCTCAGATGCAGATAAGGCACCTAACCCAGACCCGACCAAGCAAAGAATCCCAACTTGACCCAGCAAATCACTGAGAGATGAGAACCTGGTCCAGGGCAGCTAGTGTAACTGAACTGAGAAATTGCTGGGGGAAATAGCACCTTGATTTGGCTGGTTAGGAGTGGTGTCAGTGGGAGCTTGGAGTAGTTGTGGCTGCCATTGGGGGAGATCCTGCCTAAGATGAAAGACAATGGTGGGAAAGCAGATCCCAGAGACAGAGAGAGAGCAAGTCCAGGTGGCACTCTATGATCACCTGCATTTGAGCTGCATGTGCTCCTGGATAATTTAGTTATAAAATCCATTAAATGCCTCCTCTCCCCACCCCTTGATGAAGTTTGAATTGGGCTTTCTTGTGGTTTGTCTCTTAGGACCCTGACTAATATAAACTTCTCTCATATAATTACCAGTATTTCCATACATCTAGTCATCCCTACTGAAATCCTTAGAAACATTTTGACTTTTTAATACGAACTAAATAAGATCTCTCATTCCACTGTCCCTCTGGTCTACCTTCTACCTCACTGTCAAAGATTTTTTTACTAAAATGCAGATTTCATTAGATCCTTTCTTCTATCAAAAAATGTTGCTGGCCTACCATGTTCTGCAGAATGAAGTCTCTATGTTGTAGCTTGGTAGTTGGGACCTTTGGGTGTCTGGTCAACCCAGCCTTCAAGTCTCAGTGCCCCTACTCACCTCATACGGTCTTTGTGCCAGAAAGATCAAAGAATCAACTGTCTCTCAAACATAGCATGTATCTTCATAACTTCATGACTTTGATATGCTGTTTTCACCTTCAGGGATTTTGCTTTTACTCCCCATCTGCCCTGGCACATTCTAGTCTTCTTTGATAAAATGAACGCTTGGTTTTCTTTAGTTCTGGAGCCCTTGCTACCTCTCATGGCACTATCTTTGGATACAGAACATTGCTGAGTCATAGGAGGAACTAATATATATGAATATATATAAACTCACAAATAAATTCATAATTGAATGAATAATATACTTTCTACTCTATTTTTTGTAAGCAAGTCATATGGGTTCATGAATATGAGCAGAAATGATGCTTTTCTTTCTTTCTTTTCTTTTTTTCTTATTTGTACTATCTTGCAGGTTTTCATTCATTCCTGCAAAAAAAGTTTTTCTTTTTTCTTTTTTTTCCTACAATGGCCATGAGGTTTCCTTTAATGAAATCTGGACCTGAATACCTTGCCAGATAGATTTTCCATGAGGATATTGATAATGGCTTTTAATGGTTATTTAAGATTCCTTCTTAGGCTATGTATCTGCACCAACGGTTTCATTTTTCATTTGTCTATTCATTGACTTTTATTAAGCACTTTGCAGAGTCTACACCCTGGGACAGGGCACAGCAGACCAAAGACAACTGAAGCATGCTTTCTGCCTGCAGGAATACCCTGCTGTGCAGTTCAACACCTATCAGGGTTTGCAGTTGTATCTGTCTCTTTACTCCCGTCCACTCAGTAATAATAATAATCACTGTTACAATCCATGTGACAGAGATAGTAGTAGGTGCTTTATGGATACACTCTTGATGATTCTTTTAACAACTCTGAGAAGAATTAGAATCCTAATTTCACGTAGGAGAATATAGAAGCTAAGGCCTGAAATGATTTGACCAAGCACCTGCAGCTACTGAGAAGTGGAACAAGCATTCTAACCAAGTTTTATTTATAACCAAAGCTAGTACACTGTAATGCCTTTCCATGGTCATATCCCCCTTTCATCAAGACTTCTTTTTTGTTTCCTTGGCATATGGGGCATCTCTCCCTCATTTCCTTATTTGTAATTTTAAGCTCTCTCAAACCCACGCAAATTATTTCAATGAAAATATGCGGCTCATCCTGAGCTATCTCCTTTCTAACTCCCCTTGCACTTCAATTTTTTAACTTTCTTAGAGGTTCCATCCCTACCCAAATTTTTGGTATCTATATAGTCAGAATTATTTTGATCAGTGTCAATTCCTCTTTGAATGTTTGGTAAAATTCTGCTGTGAATCCATCTGGTCCTGGGCTTTTCTTTGTTGGGAGGCTTCTGATAACAACTTCAATCTCCTTTATTGTTATTGGTCTGTTCAAATTTTCTACGTCTTCATGGTTCAGTTTTGGGAGCTTGTGTGTGTCCAGAAATTTATCCATTTCCTCCAGATTTTCAAATTTGTTGGCATATAATTGTTTATAGTAGTCTCGAATGATTCCTTGTATTTCAGATGAATCAGTTGTAATATCGCCTTTTTCATTTCTAATTTTTGTTATTTGAGTCTTCTCTCTTCTTTTTTTTGTTAGCCATGCTAATGGTTTGTCAATTTTATTTATCTTTACAAACTATTCCAAAAGATTGAAACAGACGCAAATCTCCCAAACTCATTCTATGAAGCAAACATCATCCTGATAACAAAACCAGGTAAAGATATAACCCAAAAAGAAAACTACAGGCCGATATCCTTGATGAATATACATGCAAAAATCCTCACTAAAATACTAGCAAACAGAATACAGCAACACATACGTAAAATTATTCACCACAATCAAGTGGGATTCATCCCAGGGATGCAAGGTTGGTTCAACATATGCAAATCAATAAATGTGATACACCATATTAATAAACTCAAACACAAGGACCATATGATCATCTCTATAGATGTTGAAAAAGCATTTGATAAAGTTCAGCACTCATTCATGACAAAGACCCTCTATAAGTTAGGTATAGAGGGAAAGTATCTCAACATAATTAAAGCCATATATGACAAACCCACTGCCAATATCATCCTGAATGGGGAAAAGCTGAAAGCTTTTCCTTTAAGAACAGGAACTAGACAAGGATGCCCACTCTCACCACTCCTATTCAACATAGTGTTGGAAGTACTAGCCAGAGCAATCAGAGAAGAGAAGGAAATAAAGGGCATCCAGATTGGAAAAGAAGAAGTCACTGTCCCTGTTTGCAGATGACATGATCCTATATATCGAACAGCCTAAAACCTCTACAAAAAAACTGTTGGAATTGATAAATGATTTCAGCACAGTAGCAGGATACAAAATCAACACACAAAAATCAGTAGCATTTCTTTTCTCCAATAGTGAACATGCAGAACGAGAAATCAAGAAAGCCTGCCCATTTACAATAGCCACCAAAAAAATAAAATACTTAGGAATTGAGTTAACCAAGGAGGTGAAAAATCTCTATAATGAGAACTACAAACCACTGCTGAGAGAAATTAGAGAGGATACAAGAAGATGGAAAGATATCCCATGCCCTTGGATTGGAAGAATCAACATAGTGAAAATGTCCATACTACCCAAAGTGATATACAAATTCAATGCAATCCCCATCAAAATTCCAAAGACATTTTTTCTCAGAAATGGAAAGAACTATCCAGACATTTAGATGGAATAATAAAAGACTACACGTAGCTAAAATTTGAACAGAACAATAACAATGCTGAGCAAAAAAATAAATAAATAAAATAAAGCTGGAGGCATGACACTACCTGACTTTAAGCTATACTACAAAGCTATAATAACCAAAACAATATGGTACTGGCATAAAAACAAACACACTGATCAATGGAATAGAATAGAGAATCCAGAAATCAACCCACACACTTACTGCCATCTGATCTTTGACAAAGGCACCAAGCCTATTCACTGGGGAAGGGACTGCCTCTTCAGCAAATGGTGCTGGGATAACTGGATAGCCATATGCAGGAGAATGAAACTAGACCCATACCTCTCACCATATACTAAAATCAACTCAAAATGGATTAAGGATTTAAATATACACCCTGAAACAATAAAACTTCTTAAAGAAAACATAGGAGAAACACTTCAGGAAATAGGACTGGACACAGACTTCATGAATACGACTCCAAAAGCATGGGCAACCACAAGAAAAATAAACAAATGGGATTATATCAAACTAAAAAGCTTCTGCACAGCAAAAGAAACAATTAACAGAGTTAAAAGACAACCAACAGAGTGGGAGAAAATATTTGCAAAATATACATCTGACAAAGGATCAATATCCAGAATATATAAGGAACTCAAACAACTTTACAAGAAGAAAACAAGCAACCCAATTAAAAAATGGGCAAAAGAGCTAAGTAGGCATTTCTCTAAGGAAGATATACAAATGGCCAACAGACATATGAAAAAATGCTCAACATCACTCAGCATCCGGGAAATGCAAATCAAAACCACACTGAGATACCATCTCACCCCAGTTAGGATGGCTAAAATCCAAAAGACTGTGAACGATAAATGCTGGCGAGGTTGCGGAGAAAAAGGAACTCTCATACATTGTTGGTTGGACTGCAAAATGGTGCAGCCTCTATGGAAAATGGTATGGAGGTTCCTCAAACAATTGCAGATAGATCTACCATATGACCCAGCTATCCCACTGCTGGGAATATACCCAGAGGAATGGAAATCATTAAGTCGAAGGTATACCTGTTCCCCAATGTTCATTGCAGCACTCTTTACAATAGCCAAGAGTTGGAACCAGCCCAAATGTCCATCATCAGATGAGTGGATACGGAAAATGTGGTACATCTACACAATGGAATACTACTCAGCTATAAAAACGAATGAAATACTGCCATTTGCAACAACATGGATGGACCTTGAGAGAATTATATTAAGTGAAACGAGTCAGGCACAGACAGAAATACCACATGTTCTCACTTATTGGTGGGAGCTAAAAATTAATATATAAATTCACACACACACACACACACACACACACACACACACACAAAAAAAAAAAAAACCGGGGCTGGGGGGGGAGAAGATATAACAACCACAATTACTTGAAGTTGATACGACAAGCAAACAGAAAGGACATTGTTGCGGGGGAGGGAGGAGAGGGAGGAGGGAGGGAGGTTTTGGTAAGGGACAACAATAATCAACCACAATGTATATCGACAAAATAAAATTAAAAAAAAAATAAAAAATAAAAATAAAAAATAAAATAAAATAAAATAAAATATTATAATTAAAAAAAAAGAATTATTTTGGTCAGAAGTAACAGAAACCCAATTCCCCTGAGTTTTAACAAAATGAAATAACAAAACCCAAATGCTTATAGAATGTATTGTATTGGATCATGGAGCTGGAAAGATTATTAATGCGGCAGCCTACAGAGTCCAATAAATGACTGCAGGAGTGAGAGCGTCAGAGACTGGATCTCAAGGTTTTGCGGCTGGACCCAAAGGCTGAGTACTATTAGGACAATTCTCTGTTGGCATTCACCTCGTCTCCACTTGTCTTTATCTCTGGGTTGTCAGTTTCCCCTGCTAAAGGCAGACTTCCTCCACATAGCCAAGGAAGAATGTGCAGGTAAATCCAATATTCTATCTTTTGAACATCATGATCAGGAAGCCCCCAAAGGCAAGAGGCCACCTACATTGCCAGCTCTAGCTGAAAAATCCCCGGGAAGGACTCCAGTTGGCGTGGCTTTGAGATCATCCTTTGCCCAATCTTTGAGGCAGGGAATATTAGTGTTATTGTGATTGGCAGTTCTGGGGTAACACCATGGGTTGAAGAAGTAATTGTCCAAAAGAAACAGAGGTGATTCCATCAGAAGAGAGGGAATGAGGAAGTAGTCCAGGAAGGAAAATGTTAGATGCCTCTGTCAACTATAGAAGAAAGAGTCTGGATTTGTACTCATACATAGATGTGGATAACAGGTAGGGAGCATTTGTTCCAGTTTGTCTGGTGCTGCCTCGGTTTATGTCTCTTTTCCTGGAATCCTGTCCAGGATAGCTTTTTGCATGAATTACCTCATTTATCTGCAAAACAACTCCATGGGATAGTTAGTATGAGTATCTCTGCATTACAAATAAGAACGCTTTGCCTGGAGAAGCAAAGATACTTGCCCACAGTCGTACAACAGAGACTTGGCAAAGCTAGGATTCAAACTGAGACCCCAGTCCTTCACCACTGCGCAATGTTGAATTACTTTACAGATATGGAGCATGTGCCTGTGTATCCATGTGTGTCTGTCTGTGTGTGCATGTGTGTGTACATGTATGTGTGAGTGTGTAGGAGAAAGAGAGAGAGAGAGAGATGAAAAGAGATGGAGAGATAAAGAGAGTTTTCTTCCCCAATTCTGCCTTATTTCTCTGGCTCTGCTCAGAAAGTTGTCATGAGTGGTAGCTGTCCTCCAAGATGGCAGAGCAGACCAGCACTGGTTAATGGCTCTGGGATGATCCCATATTGAGGGACATCCATCCCTTTGTGCTCTGACATTGATGTTACTGTCAGTTGACAGTGAGCTTTATCATCAATCCCTTCAAGTACAAAAGGCCACTGTTCAGAAACTGTCATTAAAAGCAGCCTCTCTCTTTTAAAAGCAATCTCTCCTTTATTTCCTCCATAATAGGAGCCAGTGTACCAGAAGAGGCTGACCTTAAGTTGAGCCTGTTTAGTTTTTAAAAAAGGGGGGGGGGAGAAGAGAATAGGTTACGTTTTTAATGTATTTAAGATTGGAGGCAAAGAATTAGAATGGAACTGAGAGTAGGACGGAGTGGAAGGCAGGGCACAGAAAGCAGAGTTGGCCTTGGGTTTTCTTTGCTTTTGGATAATGGGCATTTCTAGTTAAGTCAACACAGCCTATTTCACAGCCTGTCTCCCGGTGATGTATATACTCTTTGGACAGGGTTGCCGGCTGCCTAAAGATCTCTTTTAGCCATGGGACATGGGTATAAATAAGCTTTATGTCATCCTGGCTGCTAGGAGCAATTGTGGGTGGGGTGTATACTGAAAGGGAAGGGCAGCATGTTCATTGCTACGGGAGTTCAGGTAAAGAGGGGAGAGAAGAGGATCCTGGAGAGATGTAATGGGAAGGGTCTACTGAACAAACTTCCTCCAGGGTTTTAATTACTTTACAATGACCTTTTGGGAGAGGTTATTTTATTTTAATTAAAAACGTAAAGATGCATGTGATGAAGAGGTGATCAGTATGGAGGGTAAGAACATGGGTTTTGTAACTCTACTTCCAAGGTTCCAGCTGGGTCATGGTGCAAATCAAACAGCCAGCGTGTGAGCTGTTTAACTTCCCAGTGCCTGTCTCCACATCAATAGCCACACCCGTTAACCGTGACTATCAAATGAGTTGACACAAGAAAAGAGCCTAGAAGGGTTCCTGGCACATAGCAAGGGCTCAGCCAGCATTTGCTCTTATTATTAGCATTTTGTGGGTGCTTTCCATGGACCAGGCACAGGGGTTCCAATGGTGGACAGGACAGCCATGATCCACCTCCATGAGCCTTATGTTCATAGACGTGAATAAGCCAACAGCACTGATCATTATACATGTTAGAGAGCTGTGAATGACACTCAGTTGGAATTAACTCCTCTCCCGCCCACTGCCCCCTATGTGAGGTTGTTAAGAAAGACCTCCATAAGGAGGTAGCATTTAGGCAAAGACCATGTGTGTGGCCAGCTAAGGGGTAAATGTCTCAGTGGAAGGAAACAGAAGGCGCATAGCTTCTGAGGGAAAGAAAAATGAGACTGGTGTTTCAGAGGAGTTGAGAGGAACTGGTATGGCTCAAGAGTATTGAGCAGGCAGGGAATGGCCCAAGTGGATGTGAGGCACACAGGCAGCAGGGAGACCGGGCAAAGACTCCCAATCCAAGTAAGGACATGGCTTTAATCTTAGCACAATGAGAAGCCACTGGGAGGTTTGAAGGGTGGCCTGATCAGATTCACATTTTAAAATAACTCTGGCTCTGGAACAAGTGCAGTAAAAAGGCCAAAAGAAGCTTTATGCAGTTGACTAGGTCAGAGGTGATGTTGGCTTAACCCTGGTGGTGGCAGGGCCAGACCAGCCCCCACCAGATAAGGCTTGGTGGTCTAGCTGTGTGTTACTACCACCCATCTACCTCATTACATTCATCTTAAATTGCTTATTTAACTGTTTGTTTTTACTAGGCTATAAGGGCAAGCACTGTATTTCTTCTTTTCCCTTCTTTATACACTCTGTTCCTAGTCTAATGCCAAACTCTTATTAGGTGCTCAATATATGTTCAATAGATGGATACATGCAGTATAGTGCTCATTACAATGTTTAATTTTGCAAGTCCATGTTATCAGAACATCAAGTAAGTGACTTCATAAATAAGAAAGTCATTCCTCTCGAAATTGCAGTATTTGTGATGGAGAGGTAGGATTCTAGATTATCTTTATGTCAAAAGCTGTGGACCTTGGACAGGGCACAAGCAGTACATGGCTCAGCTACGTATTTTCTGCAGGAAGATGTCCCCTTAGCTCCTTATCTGTGGCATATCAACCAGGAGTCCTACTTAATTTTCATGCAGAGGAAGCCTTTGAAACCCAGGCCTCTTTCATGCTCTGGGAAGATTTGAGAGGGGTCAACCCTGTTTAGATTGGTTCTCTGCACCAGTCGGGGAAGCCTGCTGGCTGTTCTCAGCATGGAGTATGTTGCAGAGAAGAGTTGAGCAGGAATCAGAACAGAGAACCAGGGCACTTCCCAGCTTGAATCAGTCTTGTCTTGTATGGGTTCATTATTTTGTTGGAAATTAATCCCCCAAATGGCAGACATAGTATAGTTGAATATGAACTGACAGTGCATTTCATGGCCAAGTGAAAGTGGCTTTTGGATTATCCACCCTGTTTAACTGTTCTTGCCTCTGAACCCTTCCATTAGTGCAAATAATTGAACGATACCTGGCTTTGTGTTTTCACACCCAATTTGATGTCCTATGGCATCCGAGATGGGGTGGGGAGTGTGGGATGATCACTAGCAGCTTGCTATCATTTGCAGTGGAACCAGCGTAGTTTGTAAATGACAGCTATTGCTTGATGAGAGTTTCCTATGTTGAATCTATTGTGTTCATCCCTTAACCTTGATGATCACATTCAGTCCTCACAAGAATCCTACAATAATAATAGTAAGCACTAATCTGACATTTACTGTGTGTCCAGTGCTATTCTAGGTGCTGACATGTATTAACTCATTTAATCTTCAAAACAATCCAAAAAGCAGAAATTTCCACCCTAGGGAGTGAGAGTCACATGGAGACCAAGATATGAACAACACCCTTGGTATTGAGCCAGGTGGAAGCCCTGCCTATGATGTAGGTATCATTCTCCTCTTGTCACTAGGAGTTCAGAAAGGTTAAGTCACTTGCCCAAAGTCATACAGTCAGCATGTGGTGGGGTCAGGAATTGAACTCCCATCTTTCTGTCCTATTATTTTCTTTTAATTACAACCACATGAGACCCAAAAGCCAGATATTTATTAACAGTAGGTTTTGGACACAAGACACTTTGGCAGAAAAAGCATCTTCCAGGCTTTTATTAAAGTGTAATTTAGCAATGAGCATCATAGTAGTAGAAGTGTGGGGATCTATTCAGTCCTGTATTTTAGTAAGGAATTTGACTTGAAGAAACTCCAAAACCCCCAGTTGGCCAGGCGAACAGGATATTACAGGATGCTCTTGGTTTGCTTTCTTTGCCATGCCAAGGTGTTTTTTATGTTTTGTTTTGTTTTGGGTAAACTTCCTTTCTTGACTGTGTCCAGCTAGGAGCCAGAAGGACAACTGAGGTTTGTAAATTTGCAACAGATATTGAAATAAGGTACGTACATAATTAGCATGGAGTGGCAGATGAGGTAGTCTGAAAGATTTAGATTATGCATAGGGAATTAGCAAACAGTTCCTGATTACAACATTCAGACACATTGCTGTTAGGTGGGTGTGGAGTGTGTAGGCACAGCCCATCTAGACATTTAATTATAGAATGGAATGTCCAAGAACAAAAATTACTGTGTGCTTAGTATGTGACGAGTAATATGCCGGGCTGCTTGCACATACAATGTATTCTTCCCAATAACATTGTGAGGTAGGTACTATTGTTATCCTCTTTTACAAATAAGAGCATTGGATCTCTGATTGTTGAAGGGTTGTAATCATGGCAAAGCTGGGATTTGAACTCAAGTCTTGTCTAACTCCACATCCTGTTCTCCTAGAGGGACTTCAACATCAGGGGTTTCAACAGACAGGTTATTGAAAGCAATCTAATTTATTTCCTTCTAACACATCATTCTTCTGAACCCCCTTCATTTTAGGACTCTGCAAAGTAATCGTGTCTATTGTTGATATCACACCTACATCGAAACAGGCAGCAGGCTACACAGCTTGCATGCACTAATTCATGCAGGCACTCACAGCAAACTTTTGAGGTTGGCACAGGAGTGTTATGTCCGTGACTCAGATGAGCAACCTGAGGCTCATTTTCCAAAGTCACACATACAGAGGCTGTGCCAGGACCCAATCTGGTTTCTCTGAGTCCTTAAGTTTGCACTCTTCACCACTTGCCATTTTGTCTCCCAGTCAAAGCAAGACAGATGATTGATGGTAGATACATATGTAGATAACAGATAATAGAGACAGATATATATAGAGATATGTATATGTACACACACACATATATCTCCATATCACTGTAAATTTAGAATTCGAGACTGTGCTGTCTTTTTCTTCTGAGTCGTCTGACCAGTTGCTTGCGTTTGCAGCATTGGTGCACTTAACTCCTTGCCTACGTTGATATTCCTCTTTGTACCAACCCTGTCACGATAACAATTGGAATAAAACCCAAAGAGCAGTGCAGAGAATATAAATGGGTTATTTTCCTCCTCAACTGCGAGTGGGACAAAACTCTCATAAAGAACAAAGGAACAAAGGTTCCATGACAAACATACACCAGGGGACTTTAGCTCTCTCTGAGATAGCTCAGATGACATAATGGAAAGAGAAACTTAGAACAGAAGGAATCCCAGTGAGAATTTTAGGCTGACTTGCTTGATGTACGTTCATGGTCTTGTGCATTTATAATTGTTGATAGCATTTATTGAATAACTATTCTGTAAGTGAAGCTATCATATATCACCTACCTATATAGCGTGTGATTCACTAAGCACAGACATATGTGAACTGAGCAGATGGATTCAGAGAGAACTTTTGTCTCTAAAAAAGTGATTGTTTATCAAACCATCTAAATGTCTGAGTAACTTTTTATCAGAATCATTGAAGTAGTCATTAAAAGTGCATATGCAGTCCTATGATTAGAAATAGCTTTCTGGATCATTAAAAGCTGATGTGAAGTTAAGTCCTTTATTTTGAAAGGTGCAGTGGTGACATGCTTAAGGGTATAGGCTTGGACATCATCCTGGCTGAGTTTGAAGCTTGATCCCTAGGTCATATGATCTTGGGCAAAGTGACTAACTATTCTGAAGTTAAGTTCCTTTTTTTTTTTTTTCAGGGAAAAGGAGTACTTTTAAATACCTGTGCAACCCTCATAAACCCTTGACCCATATAATCCAGTTTGTTTATGAAACTCTATCTAATGGAGTAGAGCAGTGAATGAAGTTATTTTTTTTAAATTTTATTTATTTTTTGTCCTTTTTTGTGACTGCGCTCAGCCAGTGAGCGAACCGGCCATCCCTATATAGGATCCGAACCCGTGGCGGGAGCGCTGCTGCGCTCCCAGCGCCGCACTCTCCCGAGTGAGCCATGGGGTCGGCCCAGTGAATAAGTTATTAATCTTTGTTTTTAGTCATTGGCCTTTCTCAGCAAAGTCCTCCTCCTCTTCCTTCTATCTCTTCCATTCCCTCCGTTCCTGTCACTCTCAAAGCTCAGCATCAAATATGTCCAGGGTCCTGTCTACAGGTCAGCTGGCTGGGGAGGAAGATAAGTGAACAGCAAATCTGTTTATGAGTCAGGGAGATGGGTAGAGCCCCCAAAACATTTCCATATCAATACTTTCTGGTTTAATCACCCCTACCCTATAGCTTCTACCCATAAAAGGCACACAATGATGAACAAGCTTCAGATCTTTCATCCACAGTCACGGATAAACACTGCTTGGTACCTGTGATGCAGCAAGGCCCAGGTTCATTCAGGGCCACTTTCTCCAAGGTCTTGTGAGATGGGGAAAGATAGCTCGTGTTTTGCTAGACCAGGAGATGAAAGACTAAAGTGCATAAGAAGAGTGGAAGCAATGCAAGCCGGTGTGACCAGAGTGTTAAATGAGTGAATGAATGGTGACTTTGACTATAAGACCAAGGAGGGCAGCTCGTTGTACAAATAGGTACAGGCAGGTGCCAATAGGAAAAAAATGTGCTGTTCAGTGTTCTATAAAGTTAGCAATCACATCAGCTTCAGAGATCCACAGACACTGTGGATTAAACTGTGTCCCCCAAAGTTCCATGCATTAAAAACTTAGTCCCCACTGTGACAGGGTTAAGAGGGTGGGAAATCCTATTATAGTAAATGAAAGGTGGGGCCTTAAAGAGGTGATTAGATGGTAAGGACAATGCCCTAGACAGTGAATTAATCCATCGATGGTTTAATGGTGGTTATGGGCATTGTTCTGATGGCTTTAAAAGAAGATCCCAGGAGAAGCTCTCTCTCTCTCTTTGCTCGAGCCATCCGCCATGTAACACCCTGCATCACTGAATAGAGTTGCCACCAACAAGGCCCTCACCAGATATGTTCCTGGATTGTGATCTTCTCAGCCTCCAAAACTGTTAGAATTAAATTCTGTTTCTTTATAAATTACCCAGTTTCAGGTATTTGTGTTATAGCAACAGAAAGAGACTAATACAACAGAGAAGGGGCACCCAGATCTAACCTGGAAGGATGGATACAATATGGCAATCAGGTAGAAAGGATAGTCCAGTAGGAGAAGATGAGGAAGAGGATAGATACACGTGGAGGCAGGTGTACTTAAAGTAGGCTGAAACAACTAGCCACTCCAGAGCAGAGAGTTCACATGGGGAGCAATTAGACCCAGAAGTCAATCAGAGAAGTCGGTGAGCCCAGATTATATGGACTTTGAAAGCTAGTCTCAGGCTTTGAACTTTACATTGGTTGCAGTTCTGAATTTTGAAAGGTGGGTAAACCAACATCATCAACGTGTGTTTAGAACAGGGGTTGTCAGCCTCAGCACTATTGTCATTTTCAGCCAGACAAATCTTTGTTGTGGGGCACTGTCCTGCAATTTTCAGGATGCTTAGCAGCCTCCCTAGCTGCTACTCATGAGATGCCAGTAGTGTTCCCCTCACCACCCCTCACCCTGCATTTTGACAACTAAAAATTTCCTCAGATATTGACAAATGTCCCCTGGGGGGAAAAATCACCTTTGGTTGGGAAATTCTGGTTTAGGAAGATATCACTATCAGCAGTGTAGGGGGGTGCATAGAAGACATATGAGACCAGAAGCAGGGAGACCCATTAGAAGGCTATAGTAAAAATTAGGTGGAGTCATAAGGATGTGTGTACCCAGACATAACCCTGCACCCCGTCTACCATGAGTAGATGGGGCATTTGCATGAGCTTTAAGAAAGGTGCATAGAGGGTTGGGGTATTTAGAAGGAAGCACGTGTCATTTTTGATGTATTTTATTTTTCTGAATCTATTAAGATGGCCTCTCTGTCAAAAGAACAATAAATTCACTCTCAGCAGGGATGTTAGCTAAATCTCTCTTTTCACCATCCAAATTAAAAGACAGCACTGGCAACGTTTGATGTGGAGTTTCTGAATAAGATTCACGCTGCCCTTGTCCTGTCATCTTTTGTAACATTTTATTTATTTTTAAAACTCCTTAGAATCGTACATTTCTGTCTAGGTTCACTCAGTTCTCCACAGCCAGCTGGCCATTAAAGAAATTCAGAAAGAAGCATGCTGAAGCAACTGTGCTGTTGTTTGTATTACATAATCAACCAAAATAGTCCCAGAAATGATTATACTTGAAGTCACAATGATAGAAAAGATATACTCCCGTTCACCTTGACCCCATTTAGAACTATACCATTGACTCGATTTTATTTCCTGTCTAAAACAACAATTTCTCTTATAAGTGAGTGTGCTTTTTATTGTGTGTATGCCCACTAATCAATTTTATATCCTGTTTCCAAATCAATCTTCCCCAATCACAGTTCTTCTTATGTCACTCTTTTGCTCAACAACTTTCAATAGCTCCCTATTGCTTATCGGATCAACTCCAAGGCACTTAGTGTGACATTAAATGTTTTTCATGGTCCAAACCCCCTGTTTTTCCAATCTTATTTTCCTCTACTACATTTTTACATTTCACTTTTTAACTAAGCCAGGACAACTTAAAAATGTTTATAGAAAAAGAAGAAAAGAAAATGAATCCACGAGATTCCAAGATCATTTACATTAGAAGAACAATATGGGATAATAAGACATAGACTTTCTTAAACTCACTTTCTAAATCAAAATTGTTATTTGCTTCTGATGGGGACACCCGGTATTTAATTTTACAATGTCAGACAAAAAATCTAGACCTGCAAATTCCAAGTGTGCGTGTTTATGAATTTTTCATTAATTACTCTGACTGAAATTGGATACAAGCCTAACTTAGAAGATCGCCCATTGTTTATTTATTCAGATTGCTAGCCAGGTCACCTGCTATCCAATTAAATCTATCATTATTCCTTTGCTTTGCTTGAGGTCTTTTCAGTATCCTTCCTACCCCTTCCACCCTTTGTGCAGAGTTCAATAACTGGTCTGGTGGAACGTTCAACACAACTCAGATCCCATGCAAGTAAAACATGCTGCCTTGGTAAATGTCCATAGATATATTCACGTGTCTCTATTTCCACTTTCTTCTCTTAAATAAATTTGTGCAAGAAGTACAAGATTTGTGCTCAATCAAATATCGTTCTTCCTTCTCTCTTCTGCAGTCACTTTGCCTTCCTGACTCACCTCCTGTTGCTCCCTTTCAGAGTATCTGGGGGTGGGGGTACAAGCGAATTGGTGATTTAGAATTATCTGATGACAATAAGTCCATTTCCCTTTTCAAATCTCTACACGTAGTCCTTTTTAAGTAATTTCTTTACTTTTGTGAGAAATGGAGTTTGAGATCTCCAATTCTGGTACATAGCCCTACAATGTATCTTCAGGCTCTTCATCCTGGATGCCTGATGCCTCTACGAATATCTGTTGTGCTCAGGGCAAGTTCTCCCATTAAAAATAATGCTGCACATTACATGCAGCCTGAAGTGCATAACAATTGATGTACTACTACAGGATCAAACATGCTTTTCATTGTCATTGATGGACAGAGACGACTTTGGCTTATGGATGTTCTGGATTACTTTTTACCTGTCCCTGTCATCTGACTGAGGTTTCATGAGCCAGTGCCTCCATCTGATTGCAGATGACACATGGATGACCCCAAAGTGTTACCACTAGATTGTTAGATATTTTAGGTCCTTAGATGTAGAGGGGTCCTGGCTTCTCTTCCCCTTCCCACACACCTACATGGGTTTGATTGGTTATTTCTGGAAATGCTCTCCTTGGAGGTCTTGCAGGTAGCATGAAGACGCTTTTGCTTTTCTATCAGGGGGAATTTTAGAGTTGTAATTTCTGGGTTCAAATCATGTGCCTGGGAGCAATTAGCTTTGTGATTGGGTACGATCACTTCATCACTGTGGGTGCTGGTTTTCTCATCTGCAAAATGAAGATGTTAAAGTATGCACACCTCAGCTTTGTGGGGATTAAAACGAATGCTACATGCAAAGTGCTGATCAAAATACTGGACACAGGGTAAATTATTGATGTCCTCCTGTTTACCACATGAGTGGTCGGTAAGTACAATTATGTATCTGCACAGAGGTTGAGGGGCTTGTCAAATCATATAGCATGGCCTAAATTATGGAATGGAGTGGAGTGGAGTGAAATGAAATGGAACAGAATGGCATGCATAAATCTGTTCATAGGTTTTAATTGAAAGCCGCAGACAAAGAAACTATATTAAGTATCTGTATTAAGGACCCACACATGCGTCCTTTGAGAAAATGAATGACATTGCCAAAAAGGAGAGTGATATTGATTCCGTCTCTGGACAAGGACAAAATATGTATCTGCCTATATGTCAAAGTTATTGAGAATATTTTCTGCTTGGAATGCTATCGTCAACTTGCTGTGTGACTGGCAGTATGTCAAACCCTTGCACCAGAGGGAGAAATGATCCAGAATATACAACAGCACATTTAAACACACACATATACACACACAAATTAGAGTCAGTTTTTGCATCAGCTTGTGAACGGATGACTAGAGGGAGTATGGTTTTTACCTTCTCAGTGGATGAGAGAAAAATAGGCAGCTGTTACATTCCTTCCAAAAAGCAGAAAAGCCCTGGCATATCCTCCTCGTTTGTGTTTTACCAGAGTTGATGTCTCTGGGTTCATCTTTCAGGTTTTCCATCTTGAGGGATGTTGTTTTTGCTCTGATTACCTAGTGCCAAAATAGTAGTTGATTGATGCAAAGTTGCTTTCAAACGACTGGCTGTTCTAAGCTCTCCCAGAGGTCAGATGGAGAGTGATGGTGTTAGACGCTTGTACATGCCCTGGGAGAGACATTCTGACCATGGAAGAGGCAGACAGAATGGCAGCAGAACCTTGGCTGGGTTCTCCCCATCCTGGGAATCAGGCCTCTGATCTCACCCATTCCATCAAGCATGACCTGTTTCGTCTACATAAATGCCTACATTATTTTTTTTTTCTTTGCCCATTGGATCAGTGAGGGTTATATAAGGTGACAAGAGATAGAACGCCCAAGAAAAGAGTGGCTTTAAAAAGTTAGAAGTCTGCTTTTCTCTTATATAAAGTGAAATACAGAGACAAGAAGGACAGGGCAGGTGTAGGGATTCCTTGACCACCCTTCTATCAATGTATTTCACTGTCCTCAACAGTTGGCTTCCACCTTATGATGCAAGACAGTGGCTTGATTGTTGGCCATCGCATCCTCGTTCCAACAGGCAGGAAAAGAGAATTGGGGAAATGAGATCACATGTTTTCTCTTTAACTGCACTTCTGTGAAGCTGCATGTATCAATTTAGCTTCCATTTCATTAACCAGAACTTAGTCACATAGCTATACCTTCCTACAAAGGAAGCTGGTCAAAATAATGTATATGATGGGTAGCACTGTGCCCTGCTAAAGTACTGAGTTTCTTCCTAAGAAATCAGGGGATTTGGCAGGCCATGAACACTCTTTGACTCATCCATAGTGATGGCGGTTGTGTTTACTGCTGCAATATCTCATGAGCATCGGTTGAAAATATGTGTTTATGGTTATTTTACTATCAACTGGATTGTGACATCTTTTCCAATAGTTGATTGCTCACATTTATTTTCAACGCTTTATTAGGCCTGGATTGTCTTAGATTTGGGGAAGAATCAGAATAAAGGGCTGAGGGTTGTGATTTCCTTATTATTTCAGGTTTAGGTGGAAAGAATAGGAAGCTTAAGGATATCTTTGCAAGCTGAGATTGTGTCTTGCTCATCAGGGTTACAGTGGGAAACAAGGTGGGCCCGCTCACTACCCTCATGAAAATTATACATTGAGGTAAGCACTATTAAGGAAATAAATGGGTTGAAGTTGCAAAGAGGCACCGGGCAGTGGGGAGAGAGTCTGCTTTAGACATGGGATAGTCAGAGAAGGGCACTTTGAGGAGATAATAGCTAATATGAGATAAAGTCACCCACTCAAAGAGTCTGAGAAAGAGTTGCAGTCAGATGGACCGACATGTGCCAGAGACTGGAAAGAGGAAACTGTGGTGTGTTCCAGAGAACACAAGAGTCAGCACACCTGTGTTATCAGGGTGCAAGGAGAGAGGAATGCCACATAGACAGTAGGTGCCCTGTGGCTCTGCTCAATGTTGGAGCGACGGACTTCGCTACTTCAGGAATCTTGTTTGAAATTCATTTGTGTACAAATCCTTAGTTACTCCAGTCTCTGGAATAATGCTATCATAGCATATTCATGCTAAAACTGTTATGCCAGTGTGGGATGGTGGGGAGGAGGATATTTATGTTTTTATGTGAAGGTATAAAGAGAGAGGCTCTGAGGAAGGCATTCTGTTGGTGGGGGAAAATAGCAAGCATATTGGGACGTGCCTTTCTGAAACTGCCTGATTTGGAGTGAGCAGTACAGCCTACAGTTATGAAACTAACCATTTCCCTCCATCCCTCAGTTTTTCTTTTTCCCAGTCTGTCTTGCACTCTGACAGATGTGCCATATCTTGTGCCCAATTCAATGAAAACTAGTCTCTCTCTCTTTCTCTCTCTGCTTCCTTGGGGCTCGGAGCTTCTGCTCCTGTCTGCTGCCTTCCTAGCTGGCATGTTAGTCACTCCATTTGTTTTTGTAATTTGGGGAATTTTCCTTTTGTTTGTAAATTTGTCATTATCCCCCCGCAAAGCGCTCTGCCACGATTTGGTAAATATCTTGGTATCTTCACACTGAAAGCGCCACTCCATCTGTGGACTAGATGCTTTCATCCAAAAATGCCATTCTGAAGGAGAGAGTTGGAACTCAAAGGGTTGGCAAGAGTGGCTGCCGCCAGCAACATCCACTATTACAGGATTAATAGGAATTAAAATCTGCTCGAGTCGAGAAGGGAGTCAGTGCTCTACTAGCAAGTGAATTTTTTTTTTTTTTAAAGGATTTACATTGAGCCAATTGTGGTAGACTATATTTTTAAATCTTAACTTGACTGGGGTGAATTTGGATTGGGGGCTCCATAACTGTACTCTTCTATAGTCTTAAAACTTATAGTTACCTGCTTCAGCAATTGCCCACCCATTGCCTTTTGGTTCTATCTTCCTAAAGGGCAATTTATTTGGCTTTTCAATGTTCTGATGGATAATCCAGGTAGATCCCTCACTGAATGTAACTTTTGCAGTTTCCTATTGTGAAGGGAGAAAAACTGAGGTCCAAAGACATAGGCAACACTTTCCATAACTACACCATGTCCCCTGCAGGGAATTAGCTTGACTTTCTTCCAGCAAATGTGCACTGTATAGGTAATGGGTCTCAAAATCATTAAATGGTCTTAAATGGTCATTAGATTACGCTATTCACTTGTTGAAAACCCATCAAATAGTCTTCAAATGTAGTCCAACCCTCCCAGTGGCCTGCAGGACACTGAGTGATCAGGTTGTATCCAGACCTGCCCACCCTCATCCTCCACTGTTCACCTCAAATCACCCTGGCCACATGGGCCTTCTCTGCAGTCCTCAGACACACCATGCTCTTTCCCTCTCCAGGACCTTTGCATAGGCTGTCCCTGCTGCTAGAGTCCTCTTCCCTTTCCACCTCTTCAGCAATTTGTATCACGGGATAGTTGCCACATCCCCAGGGAAGACTTCCCTGACCTCTCAGTGCCAGGCAGGTCCTCGAGACTCCTCTTGCAGCTTGCATTGTTTTTTTCTCTTTTTATGGCACCAAAACTTCTAATGATTTGTTTAGTTTACTTGTTTGATTTCTGTCTCAGCTGGGGATCTTGTTTTCCTTTATTACCATGGAGTCCCAAGCATATAGCATACTCCCTAACATGTAGTAAATATCCCATGAGTATTGGTTGAATGGTTGAATGAAAGAGCTCTGAGTTCTCTGTGTGAGGACCAGCTCTGATAACAATCGATCCACACCATCCAACCTTGTCCTACCTCCCACTCCACATCCCTCTATCTGAGATGTTGTAGGTGCAGTATGGGCTGAGAGTCCGAATTTGACCTTCGTTCCATTTTCTTTCCTATCAGTCATCCAGCAACTGTAAGTGGACCCACTGCTTGGGGCCATGTTCTAGGTGATAGGCGGAAGGAACCCTAAAATGAACGTTATGGCATTTGCACATGATTGTCTGCTCACCCTGTTGTCCTTCCCAATACTCCCATCTGTCTTTACGTTTTGAAGAGCTCACAACATTTATTACTTAAAGGGGAAGGATTTTGTTTTAAATGTTCACTTAAAAACCTGAAAGCTCCTTGAAATCAGTGCTTTCCAAGCCTTTCTTGTGTGGGGCACCAAATTTGCTCTGTTACCCCCAGGATAGGAAAAGGAGTGTATCTTTTCCATGTTGGTTCTCTCTACTCCTTTCCTTGAACTTTTTGCTTCAACCGTATGACACTAACTGCTCGGATTTCTCCAAAATCCCCATCTCTCTCTCCTCTCCCCACTCCTCATTCTTCTTGCTCCCTCCTCCTCTCTGTTTCTCATGTTTTTTGAATATTCTTTCTTCTTAGAACACTCATGTAGCATTCTCTGCACACACAGAGCTCTTACTGTTTTGTGGATGCATGATACATTTATTATTCCTTACAAAATATTCTGGTTTCTCTCCTTGTGGTATTTCTCACTGCTGGAGGATTTTTACATCCTCAACTTTTAAAAATCAGGAATGGCCACGGGACTGACTTCAGCCAATGAAATGTGAGAAAAATTAGGTGTGTCACCGGCAGGCAGATGCTTTAAGAGCAGCTTATGACTCATCTTGTTTTCTCTTCCCTCTGCTGAGAGATCAGACATTCACTTCTCTGCCAGCCAGGGCCCTCTAGAGAAGATGACACAGAGCAGAGCCACAGCTAAGCCACAGCTGAGTGAGAAATAAGCCCTTCTTATTGCAGTGAGTTCCTGAGATTCTGAGGTCATTTGTTGCTGTGGCATGCCTAGCCTACCCTGACTGATACCGAGTTTTTTCTCAGAGCTATTTCCTTGCAGAACCTTCCCAAGACCTTCTAAGATTAAGTCTGTTGCTTTTTTCATATGTTCCTATGGCATTCCCTGGTAATTAGTTTTTTGTTTATCTTCTGCATTACACTGTTGTGACATTATGATATTTACATATTGGTTTTCGTCCATGGTTCCTGGCTCATGCTACTCTCTGACCTTCTCCTGCCCTCCTTTTACTTGCTCCTTTTTCTCCACAAGGCAGGAATTTTTCTGACTACCTGACTGCAGGTCATAAGACCCCATTTCAGAAGGGACTCTTCTCCATGCCCTGGTGGAAGGAATGCTGCACAGAGAGGACATGAAGAACCAGAACAACCAGGACTTGCTGGGTTTCCCCACCTGAGCTGTTGGTGTTAGGTCAGACCCTTTTTGTCCAGTCACATTTCTACAAAGTTGTCCATGCTTCAGTCATGCCTACGTCATGAAAAGTCCTTATAAACCCAAGAGCACAGGGTTCAGGGAGTTTCCAGATAGCTGAATGTGTGGAGGTTCCTGGAGGTTGGAGCCCAAGGAGGGCGTGGAAGTTTCATGCTCCTTTCCCCACACCTCACCCTGTGCATCTCTTCATCTGCCTCCTTTGTAATATCCTGTATAATAAACTGGTAAATGTTAAGTATGTGTTTCCCTGAGTTTTGTGAGTAGGTCAAGCAAACTAATCAAATCCAAGGAAGGGGTTGTGGGACCCTGATTTATAGCTGGTTGGTCAGAAGTTCCAGAGGCCTGGACTTGCCACTGGCATCTGAAGTCTCGGGCAGTCTTAAGGACTGAGCTCTCACCCTGTGGGATCGGATGCTGTCTCCAGATGGATGGTGTCAGAATAGATTTGAATTAGAGGCCACCCAGCTCCTGTCTGCTGGAGAATTGCTTGCTGGCCAGTGAGGGAACATCCCCACACATGGGACAGAGAAGTTGTTCTTCCGTGTTACTTGTCGTGCTGGAAGAGCAGAGGAAACACACTTCAGTGTGTGTGGGTTTTTTTTCCCTCTCACTCAACTGTAAATTCTGTGCTGGCAGGAAACTAAATTCACTTCTGAATCCCCCACTCTGAGCAGAGTGCCTGGCCTATGATAGGTATTCAGTAAGCAGCTGATGAATGAAAGTGAATGGACCAATGCAAAGGGATCCACTTCTCTACCATCATGGTTGTTTTTTGGTGAATGGATTCTAGGGAACAGGGTAGCCACGTCCATGTAGACGTTTTGGTGTTAGAAGTATCCCCAGCTGCCACAGCAGCTATGTGAGACTGAGCTGACTGTTCATGGTAGACTCTGATCAGAAAACAGAACAAAGGGAGATAATTTGGGACAGTGGTAAAAGGAAAAATTTTTGGAGTACGTGGGCAGAAAAAAAAAAAAAACTATCTGCTACATCCATTTAAATTCACAAGTCCTGTGTTGAAAATGTAGGATCATGCTTCCCACGGCAACAAATTGAACTCATGTATTTTCTTGATTTGTTACACCTATCACAGTTTTATGTCTTCTGGTAAACTCCAAGCCCAGCATCCCCTATGTGTCTCTGCTCTGATACTGTTTATGGGACTTGAGGGATTTCCCAGGTCTCATATCTTTTTCTCTGTAGGCTAAGAAAAATAGATCATGGAAATATTCCATTGCAACTTAGATTTTTTTTTTTGTTAATGCCAGCCTTTTATATGGCAGAAAAGCCAGAGTAAAATAATAAACTTCATTTTTCACCTTAAGTTTTTCTGAAGCTACTGGTGGAAAACCCTGAACAACATGCTGATTGAGTCCTACAGATATTAGAATAGACCCACACGTAAACAAACAAAAAGCTCGTTTTCTCGTCTTCCCATGAAAGTCTATACCGAATTCAGTTAAAATGACTTAGATTTACCAGGTGTCAAAACCAGGGGTGTGGCTATTTTGAGCATCCGTAGGTGGAATCAACAGGTTGAATGTCATGTGACAGTTTCTCAGACTGCAAAGAACAGTGAGCATTGTCACTTTAAACAGGCTATTACCTTTTTATATTTATCCCAAACTGTTAAGGTCAGCATTAAAATTTGACCTTTTCCCTGCCAACCCGTTTGAAGTAATTAACCCCTGTGTCTCAAAACACAAGGAAGCTATGACTTTGTTATTAAATTCTCATAAAGAGCCTATTAATATTAAAATTGCTTCACTCCTGGGCTGAATGTATTAATGGCTTTGCACTGGGTAAACACAAATGCTCAGCGTGGTGTTTTAAAATGCATGAGCGGGGGGCAGAGCACATTTTTTTCCAACAACATTTTCTGTAGCAGAATGTTATGCCTTTTGTGACAATTTCCTCTCCTATGTGTTCAAATGTCTTTTATTTTAAATCTGTGTCCCTAGATTTATATCTGTTTCTGGGGAAATTCATTTCACTGCTAGCAGTTACGGAGTGGGTCCCTAGAAACAGAACTCCTGTAATGACCCCTGTTCCCATCACCCTAATCATCACCTCCCAGAACAGTGCTCAGACCCTAATCTTCTCAGTAGGGAGCACGGCTTGTGGTTATTTATTTATTTTTTTTTAGGTGGGTCCAGGATAGCTGGGTACCACCTGTGAATGCAATCCACCACAGACCTCCTGAATCAAAATTGACAGAGATGACACCTTCCTGAATTGGCAGTATAAATTAAATTCTCAAGGGTTTGCTATAGTACACCCTACTGTGAACCCTACTAGAGTTCAGTTTAGTAATTCAGTCATTGAAAATATACATTGAGCACTTATTATCTGTCAGGGTTTATGCTAAACCTTGAGGATACAGTGGAAAATGAAAGAACCGGGTACTTGTTTTTACGGATCTTACAGTTCATTGAAGAAACACAATAAACAAGCATGCCAATAAATAATTAAAAATAGTAATAAGTGGACTTCTGTGAAGATGAAGTAGACACACTTTTCTTTATTCTTTCTAAGTAAAAATATACATAACATAAATATACAGATTCAAATAACTAAGTAAATCCCAATTGGGATTAACCCAAAGAAACCCACACCAAGACACAGGATAGTCAAACTTCTGAAAACTGAAGACAAAGAAAAAGTCTTAAGGACAGAGAGAAAAAGGAAGCATACATATAGGGGAAAAATCTGGACAGCATATTTTTCATCAGAAGCCATGGAGGCAAAGAGGAAATGGCAGGGTATTTTTCAAGTGCTGAAAGAAAATATTTGTCAACTCAGATTTCTATATTCAGCAAAGTATCCTATAGAAATGAAGGAGAAATAAAGACATTTCAGATGAAAAAAATCTAAAAGAATTAGTTACTAGTAGACCAACCTTAAAAGGATGGCTAAAGGAAATTTTCTAAAGAGAAAAGAAATGAGAAAAGATGGAATCTAAGATCATACGCTTAAGTAAAAATTATAATACTGTTCGATGTGGTTCCAAATGCACGTAGAAGAAATGCTTAGGGCAATTATATTATAAATGTGTGTGGAGAGTAAGGGGACCTAAAAGGAGGTGAGATTTCCACACTTGATTCAAATTGCTAAGATGATAACGCAGACTGTTACTAGTGGGGTATGATGGAATGTCTAGAGTACTGCTTAAAAACTGTAAAAAGAGATTCATTCAAAAACACTATGGACATATTAAAATTTAATTATAAAATTATTTAAGTAATGCAGAGGAAGGAAGAAACAGAGAAACAAAGAACAGAGAGAACAGAAAACAAACAAAAATTGGCAGAATTAAGTACTAACAAAACAATAATTACAGTAAATGTCAGTGGCCCACATATGCAAATTATATGAGCAATTATCAGAGTGGATTAAAGTACATGACCCAACTATGTGCTGTGGACAAGAAACTTCTTTCGCATTTAATAATGTAGGCAGACCAAGGGAGGTTTATTCCAGGGATGAAAGACTGGTTCAATATTCACAATTATATCAATGCAATCCACCCTATTGACAGGCTGAAGAGGAAAATCAATTACTTGATCATTTCAATCTTTGTAGGATAAAAAAATTGATAAAATTCCATACCCATCCATGACAAAAACTATCAGAAGAATTAAACTTCTTAAAGAACATCTTGAAAATGCCTACAGCTAATACGTGGATGCCAAAATTAAAAATATGATGCCATCTACAGGGACTCAGAAAAGACACTTAGGTGAAAATTTAACAAAACATAGCTTGTGTACTGAAAATGATAACATTCTGACAAAAAATAATAATTCTTAAAAAATTCAAGGAGCAACTTGTTCATGGATTGGAACAACTTGTTCATGGGGCAACATGTTCATTGACTGGAAGACTCAACGTAGTAAAGATGACAATTCTTCCCAAATTGATATACAGGTAACTCAATTTCAGTCAAAAATCCCAGTAAGATGGTAGATATAGACAAGATTAATCTAAAATGTATATGGAAAGGCAATGAAATTTAAAAAGTTAAACAATTTTGAAAACAAAGTACATAAAGTGGGAGAAATGAGTCTATCTTAATACAAGACTTATTACATAGCTATAGTAATCAAGACTGTGGTTTTGGCAGAGGGATAGAAACGCAGACCGATAAAAAAGCATATTGAACCCAGAAATATACCTACATAAATACGCCCAACTGATTTTTGACAAAGGTGAAAAAGCAATTCAACGGATATCCTCAACCTAAATCTTACACATTATCCAAGAATTGACCTAAAATGGATCGTCAACATGAATTTGAAACAGAAAAGTATAAAACATTTAGTGAAGAAAAAAGAGAAGAAAATCTTTGAAATTTAAAGCTAGGCAAATAATTTTTAGAATTGACACCAAAAGCATAATTCATGAAAGAAAGAAAAGGGTGAATTGAACTTTATCAAACATTTTAAAAAATCTTTGCTCTGCAAAACACCCTATTAAGAGGATGAAAAGGCAAGCTACACACTGGGAGAAAACTTTTGCAAGTCACGTGTTTGACAAGAGACTGATATCCAGAATACATAAACAACTGTCTAAACTCAACAATAAAACATCAAACAGTTCAACTGAAGAATGGACAAAAGACATGACGTTTCCCTGAAGAGTACAGGTGGCTAGTGAGTACATAAAAAGATGTTTAGCATCATTAACCTTTAGGGAAATTAAAATCAAACTGCAATGTGATATCAGTGCACACCTATGAGAATGGCTAAAATTAAAATTAATGTCTACATCAGTACTGGCTAGGATGTGGAGCATTTGGGTTACTTACACACTGATGGAGAGAATGTAAAATGGTACACTGCCATAGCCACTTGGGGAAATAGTTTGGCAGTTTTTTAAAAAATTAAACATGCAACTATCATATAACTTAGCAATTGCCTTTATTTATAACTTCACATAACCTAGCAATTGCATTTATTCCAGAGAAATGAAAATTTATATTCTCACAAAACCTGTTCACCTATGTTCATAGCCACTTTATGCCTAATAGCCAGAAATTGGAAATAATCCAGATATGAAATAACTCAGGTAATAACCCAGAATGGTTGCCCAAATTGTGGTTTATCTACACCGTGGAATACTATTTAGCAGTATAAAGGAATCAACTACTGATACATGCCATAGCCTGGATGAATCTCTGGAGAATTATACTAAATGAAAAACTCTAGTTCCAAAAGGTTACATACTGTATGATTTCATTGATATAAAATTCTCTAGATGACAAAATAATGTAAATAAAGAACAGATTAGTCATTGACAGGGATTAAGGAGGGAGTGGGAGAGGGAGAGAAGTGGGTGTGTTCTAAAAGGGCAATGGAAATGTTCTGTATATTGACAGTATTAACGTTACTATGGTATGTTGTACTATGGTTTTGAAATCCCCCACCCATTGGTGGAAACTGGGTAAATACACAGGGTCTCTCTGTATTATTTTTTACAACTTCAAGAAAATGTAGAATGAATTAAAAATAAAATGTCTAATTAAAAAAGAACATTTGTCAAGTTACTAAAAGAATACCTGCACTCCCATGTTTTTCATAGCTCTGTTTATAATAGCTAAGAGCTGGAATCAACCTAAATGTCCATTGACGGATGACTGGATAAGGAAAATGTGGTATATGTCCACAGTGGAATACTACTATGCCATAAAAAGGAATGAAATTCCACCATTTGCAGCAACATGGATGAACTTAGAGAAAATTATGTTAAGTGAAATAAGCCAGGTACAGAAGGAGAAATACTGCATGTCCTCACTTATATGTGGGAAATGGGGGGGGGGGGGGAAGAGAGAGAGAAAGAAAGAAAGAAAAGAAAGAAACAGCAGTCACAAAAATTCCTTGAACTTTCAAAAGGAGAGAACAGAACTGAGGCCACCAGAGGTCGGAAAGGGGTGGAGAGTTTAGGAAGAAATGGGTAAAGGGCCACAAGAAATGTTTACATTGTTTAATGATGAATACTACTACTACTACTAATAAGTGCTACAAAGGGAATGAACAGATGGTGGGCAATTGGACTGGCCTGCATGGGCTGTTCAGAAAAAGTCTTTTTTGAGGAGGTGACATTTAAATTGACCTATGAATGATGGGAAGGAGTCAGCTGTGTAGAACAGAAATGCATTGGGAGCTGCGATACAGCCCTCTGGCTTGGAGGGTGAAAATGGTAATATCTTTCCTTGCTTCTGCAGTGTGCTCCGCCCAGGCCCACCATGGTGAGGGTCATACTGCCACATATCCCAGTGTAAGACAACCTAAGTGTGTTTGCATACCCACATCCTTGGGATTATTTTAGTTGAGATTCACGGGTTATAAAGTTAGCAACTTTTAACCAACAAACATTTATCAAATACTTATTGTAATAACAACAGCTGATACTTTTGCAGTACTTCACTGCTCTCAAAATTTTGTCACATACTGCATCTCATTTGAATCTCACTACTACCCTTTGGAACAGAAATTATCAACACCTTTATTTTCCTTTTGCATACAAGGACATGAAGACAGAAAAAAGTTAAGTGATGTGTTCAAATGTGCTGGATATGGCAGACTTGGGACTCAAATCTAGTACATGTTAGAATTAAGACTTTAGAATTAAGTCCATTTTTTAAATTGTAAACCCATGATGGTATTATACCATTTACTATAATAATGGGAGGGAGGGACATATAAGTTTTTTAAATGCTACTTTTGAGGAATGAACAATTTATTAAGGAGATATAATTGGCATAGAAAATATTAGCAAGCAATAGAAGAAAGTGATTGTTTTGCTGACAATTAATATGGTTAAAGTAATTAACTCTGTGAAATATAGAAGGAAGAATATAATAATCTCCACCAAGTATTTGTCCCATTACCAACTTACTTGTAATGGCAAGCCAAGGTGGGTTTTTTGTGCATTCTATTGCTTTAGTTCACATGTTGATGCTCGTATCACAGACTTTTGATTATTTTAAGTTTAAAGTATATTTTAATTTTACATATAGCTAGTCTTTTCTCATTGATGGATGGGATGGATATGAAGGGAGCTTTTAATTATTATTTTTTCTTTAAAACATTACCTCATTAAATAAAAACCTTTACATCTGCAGTGAAGAAAAGCAGAGATAAGCAGAGTTAACTCAAAGTGGAAGGGACGGTGATTATGTTAAGATTCTTCAGAACTGTGACCAGAATCCTTGTAGATAGACATGCTAAATGTGTGGAATATCACAGAATAGGATTTTATATCCTCCCAGCTTGGGGCATATGCTAATCAGCCAACAAATATGTGTTGGATGATTGAGTGTCCTTTTTTAATGTTGGGTTCAAATTTATCCATGCATTGATGGGTTAGGTTGATATCAGTCACATTAAGTTCACAGGTAATCCTGTTCTCTCCTACTATTCTTGATCAGAGTATCCTGTTCATCTCTTTCCTAGCACTTATTACAGCCTGTGATTTTTTTATTTGCTTTATTATTATCTCTGTTCCTTACAGGAATGAAAGTTCTGTGAAGACAAGGACCATGATCATCACATGTCATGCTTTATATGCAGTTCTTAGAACAGTACTTGGCACATGACAGGTGCTCAATAACCATTTATTGAATGAATTTAATGTAAATAAACTTAGCTTTCCAGAAGGATTGGGAGACAGACTTCTCTGGTTAAATGGGTGCTCTTTTCTTCACTGGGCATGGGTTATCACTTTGCAAAACAAAAATAATCCCGTGTCTATAGAACTATACTGTAGGCAACTTAACTGTCAATGACTCAGAAAATAATTTCAGTTTTGTAATGACTTATAAATTATATCATTAAAAAATCAGTTTGTAAAAATCCATACTGACTCCTTGGATTCCGAATGCTTTGTGTAACTGTTTGTATCCCATATCTTTTAGGGAGGAGTATAGGAATGAGGGGTGGCCATTCAAACCTAGGATAGAGACACAAAGGATTCTGCTTGAGACTGAGATTACTATAAAAACTTTTGACGTGCCTGGATTGAGTCATGGTGCTGGAAAGCCCTTGAAGAAAGATAGTTGCCCTCATATAAGCTGTCTTTCATGGCTCACTTTTACTTGGCCAGAAATTTAATTTCAAGTAATCATCGGGCAGGTGATGATGTTTCACTGCCTCCTTGAGCTGAACGAATTAAAATGTGAAGTTCTCTTAGTTGGTAAGTAGGTGGGAGTTCATTGGATATAGTCCATTAGTCACTTAATTTTTATGCCGTATAAATGAGGTGTCTCTTTGCCATTTTGCACGAAGGGACTTTATGGCAAACCATAAAGAGGAACAGTAAATTTGCAGCCGTATACTTTGTGACCATGTCATCCCTTTTGGCTCAATCTCCTTTTGAAGAGTGATTCCTTGCAGGCAATTTCCTGCCCCAATGCCAGGGAGTAAGTGTTTGCCTTAAAATCCTTCCTTTTGAGAATGATTCCTTTCCCAGCAAGTTTCCTTAAATCTCTTTTTTTCCCCTCCAATTGAGGGAAATTGTGGACTCAGCAAAAAATGGAGGCACAACCCAAGCAGAGTGTCACTTAACTGCATAAGGCATAAGTCTATGCATCACTTTTTAACTTAATAAATTGCTCTTTAGTTTCAGGATTGGTGAGTCTAAGTGGGGCCAAAAAAGGAAAAAGTGGCAATTTTATCCTTATCCATGAATTCTCTTTTGAGAATTTTCTTATTTATTATTTTGGGGATCAACAAAGATTTTCTTTTACCTTTTTATTTTCAGGATATAAAAAAAAAGTCACACTGTGTACATTTTTTTCCTCATAATCCCTTACCTGTAATTTTAGATATTTAGAAAGTGTACATATTTGCATATAGCTTAGAACAGAGTTATTTTGTTTGATAATTATTTTGGTGTGTATCAGAGAGAATGAAAGTAAAATGGAATAAGAGATGTTAATGGCATTGTAAGGTTTGTAGAAGTTCCACAAACTATTCTTGATATTAAATCTTAAATTATTGGTGATATTCATTTAGATAAATTATTGGATTTTCATTTAGATATATATATATTTTGTCACCATGAAGGTTGAAATATGTTTAACCCATCATGGGGATTTGAAACAAGGTTGGTGTTCTGTTTGCCGTTCCTTTGGTCTAAAATTTCTTTAGACACTTTCTTGGTGCAAAATTAATTGATACTGGCGGGGGGAGATGATAAATCATTGGAAGTGAAGCCAAATTGATTTTTACACCACTTCTCACTTGTTTCAATCTTACTGGAATTAACTCTATTAGGTTCTGAGAGTGTTTATGGGTATTATAAAACATTTACATCTTGATGTATTATGGTACTTGAGTGGTTTTTAGCCATTATTAAGGGAATTATATTAGGATTAGTCAGGTTATCAATCTCTGTATCTGGCACCTAGCTAAGGAAATGGCTGTTTTATCCTCATTAAAGCCATAAATAGAACTTCATTAACTAGGCGCCAAGTGCCAAGGCTTGGTGGTGAAAACCCTTTCTGCCTTGGAGGAATTTGTAGATTCCTGAGCATCAGAGTTAAATCAGTAGGTCTTTGACAATTTGTAAAGATCTTCCTCTGCAGAAAAATGCCCTGCTACTTTGAAGTTTGAAAGTACTGCAGGAGATAAAGATTCCATTGAAACATTACGCAATTGGGACTTACGGATTTAATACCTTTGATGTACTCCTGAAATTCTCACAACATGCAAATTTGATTCTCTATTGGCCTTGAAGAAGGAACCTTGAGAATGGCCATATGGAAGATTATTAAGGAAAATAGATAGATAAACAAAATATTAATCATTAACCATGGTATATATTTGATTTTCAGTGAGACTCTTGAAACTGGGGTTCGGTTTTATTTATTTGAATTTTCTTTGCCATCAAGATTAGTTTTAATCGGCTTAGATGAAACCTGGCTGAAAGATTGTAAACAAAAGATAATGATAAATGGTAATGTTCCCACTTGGCTGGGATTTGAGGAGAATGGAATTGAGATTCATAATAGCTTGGTCTAGGTGAGGTTGTTTTTTTAGATTTTTGGTTTTTTTTAATGATCTGGTAGAGAAAGAAAATTGCATGCTAATGAAATTTGCAGATGATATTAAGTTGGAAGCCATTGCAAATACGAATGTGGACCGAGGACATTACACAAGCCTACCCTAAGCAGTTTAGAAATATGGGCGGAAAAGATTAAAATGCGATTGGATGTAGTAGAGACAGGCTAATATATTTTTGAGTGGTGGGAGAGGGGAATAAAATGAATTCTGAAATGGAACTGATGGTAAAACACAGAAGGAAGCATATGGACCAGAGGTAGAGGAAGATATGGGAACATTCTGTGCAGGTTTCAGTGTGGCATTGTCCAAAGACTCTCTCTTGTTTCATGACCTGAATGACCTGAGCTACAATCTCACAGAATATAGACAGCAACCTACTTCCATCCTCCTTTTTCACAACTTCTGGGGCTGCTTCTCTGCTCTAGTTTTGTTCCTCCCCCATTTTTTTTTTTTTTTTCCCATCTATCAGCTCACCCACCCCTAGTCTGTAGCATTTATTTCTGGTAACTTTAGTAGGAGAAAGATGGAGACAGATTGGAGAAAAGTTGGCAATGGAGAGTGAAACAGATTAAGGGATGGGAAGGTTTGATTTATGAGAAGAGATTAAAGGCATTGAATCTGCATGGTTTGTCCAAACAGCATCCAACAGAGGACTCATGTGCACAGGCACGTAGGTGATGTAAACAGGAAGGTGGCCATGATGTTATTTAGCCCACGAGCAGCAGGATAACCAGAAGTCATCAAGATAGGGAAATTATATAATCAAGATATATTGCAGGAAAAAATTAAGAGTTGGAAACATAGTGGTCTATGTACATGTTCATGCCAGTCAGTGCATAAACCAGGCCCACCCAAAAGGCTCTGGTTGCATTGAACACGTGTTTGCCTACAAACAGAACTGCAGAATAGATCCACATGTAAAATATGTGAAAGTATGTTGCTATTTCTCTTTCCTTTGCATTTTTTTTTCTTGATATACACGTCTAGGAAGGTGCTCAGTCTAACATCTACAAGCAAATCTGCATATTGAAGCCTACTGGCACAAAAAGAGAGGAGGCAGTGGGCTAACATCTATTGGACAGAAGGTGGGGATGTTAGTAATGAGATATAAATTATATTAATAGTGAGCAGCTAACTTTCAAAGATACTTACTCTGGGCCAGATGCTAGGACAAGCACATTACAGGTATCACCAACTGACTTATGGTTATCACCATAACCTTAAGAGATATGTACTGTCATTAATCCCATTTTGCAGGTAAGGAAAGTGAACCTCAGAGAGGTAATATTCATTTGTCCAGCATCACTCAGCATGGAAGTGGTGCAGCTAGGTTTTAGCAGTCTGACTCCGGAGCCCACACCTTTCAATACGTCCTGTTGGCAAATCAGCAATTCAGAAGATCACTATGAAGATGTTAGGGGAGAAACAGGCTTCACCAAAGGTGTGGTCCATAAAGCGCTTTGTTTTAGAATTCCTAGCAGGCGAGGGGCATAGTCTTCAGAGTAAGGGAAATAGGCAGGCTGTGGGGCCTTTGCATTATTTTGTATGACAACATTGAGTCAGAACTGGTGGTGTTGGTGTTGGTAATAACAGCACTATCCATATAGTAGTAATTATGTTCCCAGAGTGTTCACTGAGTATCATTAATAATGTTGATGCTTAATATGCATATCTCACTGAGTCCTTATAGAAAGGTCCTGAGGAAGATGAATGTTAAAGAGAATAAATTACTTGCCCAAGATCTCATTGTTGCTCTATGAACTCATCTGGATTTGAATCCAAGCAATTTGACCAGGCTGTCTTGAATGGGATTATGCCATTCTGCATTAGTCCATTTTCTGTCGCTTATAACAGGATACCTGAAAACTAGGTAATTTATAAAAAAATGAAACGTATTTCTTATAGTTTTGGAGGCTGGCAAGTCCATGGTCCAGGGGAGTGCCTCTGGTGAGGGCCATGATCTGGGTGGGAACTCTCTACAGAGTCCAGTGGCAATGCAGGCAATCCATGGAGAAGGTGACAAGAGCTCTCTCATGTGCTCTCCTTATAGAAAGAGCCACCAGTCCACATTAATGGTAACTCATTACCCCATGAATGGATTAATCCATTCATGAGGGCACAGTTCTCATGATCCAATCACTTCTTAAAGGCCCCACCTTCCAAATAACAATCAGATTTCCCACCCTCTTAGCACTGTTGCAATGGGGATCAAGTTTCCAATGCATGAACTTTTGGAGGACGCATTTGACCACAGCATTCCTTCTCTAGCCCCCGCCCCCCCCAATTTATGTTCTCACATATAAATACATTCATTCCATCCCCATAGCCCCAAAGCCTTAATTTGTCCCAGTACCAACTCAAATGTCCAAAGTCTCCACTGAAACCAAAACAACTTCTCTACTTCCAAGTTACAATGGCATCTTGAACGGACGTGCAGGGAATGAGAGTGGAAGGAAATTAGGCCATAACGGGCATAAAGGGGCAAAAATGGGTAAACACTTATTATCAGGTAAAATGAAGATGTATCCTCTATGGAGTGGTAAATTATTAGCTGTTTCTGAGTAAAGAAAGAATATTAACTTCGCATGCCAACAAGTAAAAGTTCTGCATTAAAGGTGTCACCTCTCAGTTTTAATTTTTGGAGAAGTTATGTTCATATAAATTCACAAGTATTGACTAATTCTTGGGAAAAATCCCAGATCATGCATAACCAGAATGTCTGATCTTTGAGACAGATGGACATGTTATAATCTAGAAGTGAAAAATCTAGGGAAAATTTTAACAAGGTAATTTTTGTCTCCTTTTTTGAGCAGTAGTTTGACACCAGCTGTGACTTCAGGGCTTTTTCCGTTTCTCCCACTGCACCCTTTCTCTTAAGAGATATTTAAACAATTTGTCAGATTCCTTTTAGCCTGGAAGTGTTCAAAACGAAGGAGAGCAAGCTTTGCATAAAAACAAGACCTAATACTTTATTGAACATTTATTTTGCCAAATACTTTATTTAGCATTTTGCATGTACCTGTTAGGTAAAAAAACTAGTACCTCAGTTTGCGGTTAAGAAGATCCCACACTTCAAGAGATTAAGAAGTTTGTGTACTTTGTCACACTGTTACAAAGTGACTGAGCCAGGATTTCATCCTATATCTGTCTGACTCTCAAATTCTCACCCTTAACTATTTTTTTATAGCGCAGAGAATAGGTTACATTTTTCATATATTATCCCAGTTCTTCTCAAGCAGATTCTGCAATTGAAGTGGAAATATCAACAATCAGAGGTCCATTTTCTTGGTTTGGTTGTAGTGGCTGAACTTCACATAGTATCCATTGGTATTATCCAGCATTGAAAACATGAAAAAAAAAATGTAAATTCCCTCCAACAGTTGGGTGATTCAAACCAGAAAGGATGATTAACTTTGTAAATATTGCACTAATTCATCTACATGTCTCTACATGCCATTAGTATAGGAGTGACAGAGATTCACAATAATGCAGAGAGCCTTCCACAGTGAACACATGCACAACTGCACTTACTCTTCCTTTCTTTCTTTACAATCCACTAATTTAAAGTTGCATATCTCTGGTTCGTTCTCTGTGATTTGACAGTGAGTGGAAGAGATAAGGCCAAATAACCTGCGATGGCATTTAAATTTTATTTTAAACTCTGGGCTTGTCTAATGCTAAATCAGCTCTGTTCTTGAATCTGTTCTTATTTGGAAGGAAACAGAAGGGAAAGGTTTTTCTAGTACAAGACTGCAGTGCAAAAAGGCACTTCTTTGTGGGGTATGGATGCTACTGGAATGGATGGAGGGAGAGAGCTTTTCCTATGTAGCTTGCTTTTAATGTTATTCTATAAAGCGTATTGGCTATTAATTAAACTCACACAACATCCAGGCTATTGATGCTCAAATGGTGGACGGTAATCATTTTGCCCCATTATTTATATCCATCTACTTAGCGGCTAGAAAATATAATTCCTCTTGCAATTTTTATCCTTTTCCATTCTTTGGCTTGGCTAATGGCACTGAAATTAACCAGTTCGCTCCATCTCTTTGCCTATGCCATCAGGACAGCTCTGGGGGTAGTTGGGAAAATAATTTTCAGTCAGTTCACACCTGTACCTAAAGCAAATACCAGTGATACTTGCTGGTAAGCTGCCAATATTTGGAAGAGTCATGGTGCTAATGAGGCCCTAACACATACTATCTGCATAAACGAAATGTGTCATTCAGAACCAGTGCTGAAGATGTTGGTTTGCAGAGCTGCAGGAGGGTATGCTACAGAGTTAGGGCAAATGTTTCCATTCATTTCATGACATTTTTTTCACCTGTATGCCCGAGGAAGAAACCACCACAACATTGTTTTATAGCTTTTAATATGGTGTTGGTGTTTTTTCTTGATCAGAACAAGCTGGGCCTGATTCCAAAAGGTGGGGAGGTCCTTGGTTTCTTTCATGCCACCTTGTAAAGCTGAACAACTATTCAATCATGGTGTGAAATGCCCCTGACCTTGGAGGCTCTGGTGGGAATGGAAATTATTTTCCCTGATCAGTCATTGGTATTCAGTTAAGTGGCATTTATGCTGTGTTGTCTTAGAGGTACTGAGACTCAGTTCACATTACATACGAGTCATGAAGAACACGTCGTTCTTCTCATTAAAGGCTTATTAACTGTAGTTTGTGAAATGGAGTGAAAACAAGAACACTTCTAAATGACTACCGTGTTTATCATTCTCTGGCCTGGCACAAAAAACTCCAGGGCATAGGGGGAATTTACAGAAACAAGAGCTTAAAAGAAACAGTCAAAATTAGGTAATCTTAATCTAAGAGAAGCAAGGAGACCTCAGAAATTTTGACTTTACCATTGCAGTTCTTTTTCAGTACTTTCTATAAGGAGTCAAGAAAAAGGAAAATTAAAAATAATGGAAAAAAATATTGAAGACTCTGTCACAGTGGTACTGGAGAAGGGTGGAGTTCCTGTTAATTTGCAAACTTGGTGTTTCAGATGCTAAATATATTAAGCTAAGTAGGAAGTAAATTCTGTATAAGCCACCATGACAAAGGCATTTGATTAGGAATATGAAAAGAATCACAGAATGGACAGTTTGAGAGTATTTCTGGAAGTATGATTTTGGAGTGTGTGTGAGCTATGTAAAAGGGGCAGAGACCACTCATTTTGGTACAGATAAGTACAGTCTTCATACTGACACTATATTTTCCGTTCACGGAAGCCAAGCATCCTGAAATCCCATGGCTACACAGGGCTAAAGGTTTTCATCCCCCAAACACCTCTTAGACATTACAGAGTGCTCATTCTATGCACAATGAGAGATGTGGCTGTGTTCTTTGCCTCATACATTCTGAAATGCATAAGAGCTTCTGCCTCTCCTTCTGGTGAGAGGTTTGCTTTTTAGGATGTAAATGACCATCACCTTGACTTGGATCTGTTCCCTGCTTCTCCTGTCCCTAAATATGAGCCTATTAATCTTTGTACATTCTGCCATCTCCGTGGCCAAGAAAGGAATCTTAGGGTCTGTCAGCAACATCAGAGGAGACTTTGATTCTAGGTAGGTTCTGATCCTGTGCTCTCCTCTTTGTGAGTGTTTTACTTGCACTGGAGATATTGGATCCTACCACAAAGCATCTTATTTACATTGATGGCCCGTTAACACAACATGTAACCCAAGGAGGAATGCAACAGTAAATCATCAGTGACATAATTAAATAAATTGAGGCTTCTTGTCTAAAAGTGGGATAACACACACTCAGCAAAGAGTTATTTATTTCAAGCCAAGCTAATATTGTTAGAGTAAACATTAAGGCAGGTGAACATGCCCCATCACAACATTAATTACACACCATCTTGGCACTGGTAATAGATGTTCACATACAGCCTTCTTTCCAGGGGAAATGCTGAAATATGTTACAAGGCATCGCTCTGAATAATTCGAGAGAGCTTGTGTCTCAGTGGGGGGCTCTGCTAATAATGAAGTCATGGTGTCCATTTTTAACCACCACCACTGGTGTCTTGTCTTCTCCAAAGGGCTCTGAATGCCAAGTCTCCTTGTATCTTACATACATCATTAAATACACATTCCCAGCCAATGACTAACATAGTGTCAGTAACTTGAGAAAAGTTCAGAGATTTTGACTCAGATGTGTGAGAACTTCGGAAGTCACAGACGTGGTATGAAGCCAACTCTGTGTCCTGCTGCTTGGTTATCTTGGAAGAGTTACTTAAAGTCTCTAAGCTTCCTTAATAAAGTGAAGATCCTTGTACCTGTCTTGCAAGATTGTTGCCAGGATTAGAAATAATATATTTACTACACTTAGAATATAGTAGTCTCCTGGTTGACATAATTAAGATGGTGAAACCATGGCTGTTAGTAATTTAAACTTCTGTTTTGTGAGTTCTGGGTGATAGCAGTCATCTCCTTAATTAGTATTTTATTACTAATCTTTATTATGTATTTGACTTCTCCACAGCCCTGCATGGACTCTGAGCAGATGGCTATTCTGCCATTGATAATTTCCATCAGAGTCCTTCTAGTTATCCACCAGACTGGAGAATCATTTGATTCTATCCCAAAAGAGGAAAGATGACTACCCAGCTACAGGCTCACCTGAGTAGCAGAGCCTTCCTCTGGGGTCATATGCTTTGGGTGACAGATAACCACTAATGCATCCCATCCAGTAGGCCATTATACAAGGAAGACTGTTGGATTTCCTTCAAGGGACTTGATTATTCTAAATGATATTGTTTATTTCTGTTCTTTCTCTATCTCCCTGTGCTAGAATTCAAGGTCTGTGAGAATAAGGATCATGTCTTTCCCACTCATGGCAATATTTGCTCAGCCACCAAGGATAGTGCCTGGTAGAAATTTGATCTGAAGGTTATATTTGAATGAATCAACCAAAAAGGAAAAAAAAAAAAATGGAGGAATTAGGTCAAACAGTCTCAAATGCACATGCCTACAGAGATCTGCAGATGTTGAGTTGGGCTGGGTATGAAATGATAAGGGAAGGAGAAAACCCATGACAAACCTAAATACACACCTCACTCTAGGGCGTTCAAAGTCGTTTCATCATTACTAGTGATGAGCACAGAAAACACACTTGCATGCAGATTCAGCCTCCCGGAATGAACTCGGTGAATTTACTGTTCTCAAGTTGAAATGGAGGGTTAGAGGCATGAAGTGACTAATCAGTATTTAAAATGGCCAACAAGTGCCACCCAAAATAGTCAGGGTGCTGTTTGCTTCATCTAGTCCATCTGTTCAGGCTTGAAATGATGCTGGTTGTGTTTTCAGTAGAAAACAAACATGCTAACCATCCTGTATGATAATTGGTATATGCCAATATGGTGCTCACTAAATTAGCTAACCATTGTGTTTTGAGAGCCTACTGTGTGTCAGACATGATGCTAGGTGTTAGGGTGGGAACACCAAATATTTATAGCATTTGCCATCTCATGGGGTCCATCCAGCATCACTCTCACAACTGCTAACATGGTGCAGTACTTGATGCATAGTTGGACTTCAATAAACAGTTGATGAATGACTAAATGTTTACTAGGAAGAAGGAAGTGAGAGTCTTGCAGATTGCTAGCTCAAAGTACATATGTACATATACATATACACACACATATAAGCATACACATGTAAAACATATTATAAAAGGGAATATTAAAATCTTTTTCCATTTCTCATCATCTGATTGTTTAAAATTAAGAATATATAAATGTGGATAAATTCTAAAATTATAAAGCTATTGTTCCTGAGCTACAAACATCATCAGAAAGTCCTGGTAGAACTTAGGCTATTCAGATGAGCTTTCCAATCTAGCTTATACATATTTTCCTTTCCTAAAACTTCCTAAGCTTTGAATTTTTGCTAAAGAAAAAAATGAACAATGTTAAGTACTGATGCATTTTGCATACTCCAACCTATTCTGTCTGTAAACAAACATCTGTAAGGCATTTGAGACAGTGCTAAAGCAGTGCACGTATACCATTTTGTGAGTTGATGAAACTCTTAGCTGTGCTTGGCACCCAAATGAGACATGCATGCTCTAATTCTGCTTACAAATAGTAAATTTATTTCTTCTTAAGAATTCATCTTCATATTGTTGAAACTTATGGAGAAAACATTTGTGGTCAAACAGTGCATATCAGAATGCTATGAAAAGTTATTTATAGAAACATTTCTCAAGCTGTGTTGTGCATACAAATCATCTAGTAGATCGTGTTAAAATGCAGATTCTGACTTGGCAGGTCTGGGTTACAGGCTGAGATTCTGCATTCCTAATGAATTCCTGGTGATGGGATGCTGCCAAACCATGGACCACACTTTGAGTAGCAAGGATTTTGAGCATGTAAGCTCCATGTACCATTCTTCCTACTACACATATACATATTCTATGGTAGGTGCTATTATCATTTTTATTACATCTGTTTTATAGGTTAAGAAAAATGAAACAAAGGTAAGATACCTTGTCTAAGTTGCACTTCTGGGAAAAAACAGAAATGGGATTTGTACCCAAGAACTCTAGCTTCAAGCTCATGATATGAAGCACTCTGTCCATTGCCTGTAGTTATTGCTTCAACAGCTGAAGCAAGGTCTTAGGTTTGTAATCGGAGAGTGGCTGAATACCTCTACATTCCTCTGCACTGAGGTGAATTTGAGAATGTACTTTCAGTAATTCCTGCTCAGAATGGCCGCATTGGAATCCTGGAGTTTCAAGGTCTACTGGAACCATCAGCAATTTCTGTACATTAGTTTCCAAGGTATTGCTTCTCATTAGGATTCTGTCACTCCCAGGAAGGTAACAGACCAGAATCTTTTGCTCCCAGCAGTGTGAGGAGGGTAAGTAGCAACTGAGTGCAACTCCAGACTCTGAACAGAATGAGATTCCATGATTTTCACCAACTATGCCCTTGATTTGTGCACAAGGCATAGAATTACTCTTGGGGTGGGGGGTTGTTTTTAACACAACAAAGAAAGGTACTGATCTGTTTAGTAATGAGGATGTTTCCTCCAAATCACACTGTTGAGCAATGTCTAACAATAGAATTTTTCTTTGCACATGTCACAATTATTGTTTCATTGATTTGTTGGAAAGGTTGGATATAGATTGATGGAATAATCTACCTGTGATTGGTGCTGCAAAGAATAAAACTCCACTGGTGTACTTTTTGTACCTATAATCAGTAGGAAGTGAGGAAGTTGCACATTTCAAGTTGGATACTAGCTGGCACCAGCCTAATCAGCCCCGATTTTAATCACAGCAGTGAGAGGAAGAGAGACATTCATGAGTGTGCTAATGCTTATGTTACAGAACGATAGCTATTCATTGGAGATAGCTGGAATGCTGCTCTCATGCTATTTTAGTTGACCATCTTTCCCTCTTCTAATGGTCCTGCACTACCTAGTCCGCAAACAAGACTAATTTTGACTCAAACATAGCTAGGTGCAGTACAAGAAGATGAAATGAATAAGAACTATAAGATGGAAAGGTAGGGATAGAAGCATCCTGGAGAAAAATGCCTTCCCAGGCAATTTGAAGGAACAAAATAATGCAAATGTCTTCTGAATGTAGTAAGGATTTCAGGCCATCTGTAAAAGAGAGCAAATTGAAAGAGTAATGTGAAGAATCTATCCACAGTAAAGAGAATAATGATTTCATGAATCAGTGTGGAAGAGAAGGGAGGGGAGGGAAATCCGAATGCCCTTGAGAATTGAGAATGAAATGGAAATATAACAGCTTAATGAGGGGACTGTGGAGAAGGGGTAGGAGAAGACACAACACGGTCATAAGTGATAACCAATGCTTTTAAGCAAAATGAGTGGGGGAAGGTTTAGAAATGCAGAAAATTATGGCCACAGTGTTTTTAAACAATGGGGTTGGGGAGAGATAGCTTGGCTTATTGCATTTAGAAACTACCTTTTCCTGAATTCTGTCACTTCACCTGAAAACGATAATTAGTTACATATGTAATAAGAAGCAACATGGATTGTTATGATAAACAGTAATAACATTGGGATAAATACTATGTGGAATGTGAAAAGAAAAGGAGGGTAACAATAATGCAGTCTTCCTCTTGTGGCTAGATGCATTTAACACATATGGGCAAAAAGGGAATTAATACATATCAGGTGCTCAGTCAATACTGGTGGTGTTTGTGGTTGGGGGGGCGTAGTTTTCCCTATTCTGTAAAATGTACAATTACAAATAAAAGATAATTGTTATTTCCACTTTAGAGTATGTGAGGAAGTAAATTCTTCTAGATGAGGGTAGTAGGTTCTCTTGCCTGGATTAATAGTAGGAGGTAATGGAGACAACAGGGGTGTGATTGTTTCTCCTCCGGATCTCTCTCTTAATTTACTTTCTTTCTTTTCTCCTTAAGATCTTTCAGAAATTATAGACTTCTTTGGAGTGTGTGTGTGTGTGTGTGTGTGTGTGTGTGTGTGTGTGTGTATGTGTGTGTTTAGTTCAGGTTTATATTGTGTAGGATAAATAATGTTTTTTCCTTTATCACCATTATCAGTAAATCCCGGTGTGCCTTTGGACTTCGGCATTAAACTAAAAAGTGCAGTTGATAAAGAAACTGGATTTTTCTGATGAAGCCCCACATATGGCAGTCTGGTAGAAACACATCCCATAGCTTCTAGTTGGAAGCAACAGTTCTACTGATTTTTGTTAAGAAACAAAAAAACAAAAAAACAACTAATTACATGTGAATTTTTCTCTGGTGGGAGGTAGCTCTGAGAGCTTACCAAAAAATTAAAGTTCTTCCATAATCCAAGGTCAAATGGATACACTCGAACATTGAAACCAGCCTATTAATATTCATGTTCTTATTGACCTCAAGTCCTGCTTTGTTTTGTAGAGTTTTAGATAATGTCTAAAGAAAAACAAAAAGATGGTTGGGAGGGAGGATCTCAAGTAGTCAATTTGTTTTTCATGTCAGAAAATTCCTATAGTCAGACTGATTTTTACCCTTCCAGATGAATTGTCTTATTCGCATACATTGTCGTAAAGTCATTAAACTATCTGTTTCTGGTGACTTCACCCATCTTCATAACCAGCTTTGTAGTTCTCTGGATTTGGGTATGAAAAGAGTTGCCTGAAATAAATAGCTGAAACCCAGCCTGAGAGCTGCATCCCGGAACCCCCCAGTTCTTTACTTCTTACAAGTACAGTTCAAAAATTCTAGACTGATATTCAAAGTCCTTTCTGATCTGCCTCCAGCTCGTTTCAACCTTGTCCTCCACACAGTGGCATATGGCAGATTAAGCATAGTTGCCTCTGGGCACTTACAATTTCTTTCATTTATTTATGCTGTTCTCCCCACCTGTGGGAATGTCTACTCCCTTCAACTCCAAATCATACCTACCCTGCATAGCCAAGCTCAAATAATAATTGCTAATTTATGTACATATACCATGTGCTTTCCATATGCAGAATCTTTCATTTTCATAATGCTCTATTTATTGGGTAATATTAATAGTATCATTTTACAAATGGAGAAACTGAGATTCAGAGAGGTTATGTAACTTGCAGCAAATCACACAGCTAGGAGGTATTGGATCTGGGATTTAAGCCCACACACCCTGGCTTAAAGTCTGTGTCCTTAGCTGCTATACCAGATGTCTCTCAAAACTTACATCTCCCAGGCAACTGTTCCTGATCCTCCAGCAAGATTTAAGCTCGTCCTCTTTTCCGAACATCCTTATCACTGCTCATCATTTTCTGCTTTGAATATTTGTTGTAAGTTTATTCATTGAATATGCATTGCCTGTCTACCTGGTTCTTTGATAAACGCTAGGGTTGCAAAGTTGAATAAAACCTGCCTTCAAGAAGCTCGCAGTCTAGGTTTGGAGAGAGGCAACAATAAATATCTAAGAGAAAAATAAATACAAGATAGATAACTATGTGATACCTTAGAGCACTGTATCTTAGCGTATCTTAATGGAGGCATGTGAAGACAAGATCATAAAAACACAAAGCAAGAGAGGCTAGTTCAGCCCACATAGGCTGGGAAGGACAGTACTGGAAAAAATGACACTTTAGGGGGACTTTGAAGCATGAATGTGATTTTCCTATACAGAAGGTCAGGAATGGGACTCCAGCCAAAGGAAATAAGATGAGTAAAATCTCAGACACTAGAGGAAGGGAGACACCAGGGAATAACTCGGCTAGCTACCAGGAACTACCAGGGAATGACATCTAGATTGCAGTGCACAGCATGAGATGGTCAAGGGATAAAAAGCCCAGAAAGGTAGGATGAGGTCAGCTTGCTAGTTCTAGAGATGCACTGCTAAGGCATTTATCAATATCCTGTAGGCAGCTGGGAGCCACTGAAGGTTGTATATGCAAGCTATAATCATCAAAGCTATGGTTTTCAAAAGCTGTTAATTGAGATTTCTTCCCCCCTTGGGAATATTTCTGCAATGATGATGAAAGCAAGAAGGGAAATGTCACTGTACTAGCCTAGAATTCCATCAGAGCCAACCTTCTTTCCCTCTTTGTGACAAATATGCCTGCATGGGTTTGTACCCTCTCAGAATTTGGGGGGCAGGGGGGCAGGCAGAAATTGCATGGAGTTTATCTAAGAATAAAGGATAAACATTTCAGTAAATAAAATGAAGACATAATATTTGCCTTACCCTCTAAATATTTAAGCCAGATATTCAAAACTCAAATGCCTATATGGGGCCAAACAATGAAGTGGTTAGAGGCAATACAGATGGGTGGGGACTGGGGAAAACACAAACTATTTGTAAAGGAAGCACCAGCTTCTCAGCTCATCAGCTTTGGCCATGAAGAAACATGGTCCCAGTCTGGTTGGATATTGTGGTTTATTAAAAAGAGTCAGAATTATAGGTATTTAATGTTGATTTTTAAGTGTTGATAACTTTTTATATAAGTTGTTTTAAGCAGTGAGTGCTTCAAATATTGTTACATGTATGGGTCATTTAGATTTCCTCAACTCTAGCTTGTGGTGTCTGATTTAAAACAAGCAGGCTTAGCTCAGAATTTCCATGAAAGAAGAAAAACTAAATATGAATGTGCCTGCTTGTAGACAGACTAATCCATCAGCAATTATTGAGCACCTATTTCATGTTAAGCACTATATGACGTTCTACAGAGGCTATAAATGTAACTGGGCAGTGTGTAGGGCTCTTAGTTTAATGCATGCTTAGGAAATTGTATTTTGGCAATTGGCACATAAATACAGATTGTTCTTTTGGATATCACTCTGTTATGATGTGTAATTGTGGAAATATTCCTTTTATTTTGAATCCCTGATGGGGAAAATAATGAATATCCATACAATGAATTCGAAGGGAAGGAATAAGCTATTGTGCTCTATTTTTATATTATTCCCTATCGTTTAAGGAGGAGACAAGCTGATAAGAAAGATACATGTTTATTTAGTTAGTTTGTTTGTTCCCTAACCCCCACTACCATCAGCACTATCAATTTACTGGGTTATACTTGAGGATTTTAAGGAAGACTTAGCATGTGATCATCATTGCTTGTTTTCCCCATGACCAGGCTTTTCCCTGGATCTCTCTCTTTCTCTCTCTCTCTCTCTCTCTCTTTCTCCCTCCCTCTCTCTCTCTCTCCCTCTCCCTCTCTCTCCCCCCCCTCTCTCTCCCCTCCCCCCATGCTCGCTCTGTCTCTTCCAACTCCATCTGTGGCAGAAAGCTCCTAAGTGAGTCTTTGCTCCAAAGGTTTGTATGCTCAGTGTCATCCTGTGGATCTGTGTGCTATTACTGAGTTTTATCCTCTGAGTACATAGCCTGTAGTTGGGTTTGAATATTAAGTGTCAAACTCCAATCCACTAGTGAGAAATTTGCATCAACCAGCAGGTAAATTCTTCATCTGTAAAAACTGCTGGGCACTCTCTTTATTGAAAAGCAGTCTCATTTTACATACATCGGAGTACTGGGGTGAGCCTGATGATCCAGTGTCTGTGATGCTGAAGTTTCCGTTACCTGCAGCTGGCTTCTTTCCTGAAATGAGTAGGGGACTGGGGAACTGGCTCAGGAGGAAAACACATGAAGCTGACTGTTCACAAACGTGAAGGTTACTTCACAGAGCGCTGGGAGCGTTTTGTCAGTTTTGTTTGCAAAGAGATAGGGAGTGAAGGATTATGATCCTTGGTGCTGATAATGTCACCTGGGCCACCAGCTAATCCAGCAGGACTCCCGATGTAATAGCAATTTTATTCACACATCTCTGTGTGGTTATCATAGAGGACAGGAAGGGAGTGAAAAGGCTTAGGAGATAATCATCAGACAACGTTTCTTTCTTCTGTAGAGGAATCAGAGCCCAGGGTCTCCATCCACTCAGCCATATAGACAATTGTTTTTTCCATATTTATTGAGCACCTTGCTAGGTGCCCTGGGCATGGTAGTGAAGGCCCCCAGTTTTGCAGAGATCCCATCCATGGATCTAGTCATTCACGCACTCTTCCATGCACCAATCGCTGGTTGTCATCTTGGTGCCGAGTTCAGTGCTAGATAGTCAAAGAAAGTGGGTAAAACATTGGCTCTGGAAGCAGAATCCTGGCTTTATTGCTAAAAAGCTGAGTGGCTTTATTCCCTGAAGCCTCACTTTTCTCAGCTGAAAAATGGGTATAAAAGCAGGTCCCACCTCCTAGGTTGCTGTCATGATGACTGGGGATGATATTTTAAGAATTCTTAGTGCACTGCATGCACTAAATGTTAGCGATTAGAACTGCACAAGCTTACTGTCCAGAGGGAAGCCATAGGTAAGTGACCATTAAGAGAACACAGGATAGATCTGGAACACATGGATCTGTTGTTAGACAGTGGCTGAAGTCCCAGCCTCACTGATTACTGGTGGCCTTAGCATTACTGTGACCTTGGGCATTTGATAAAACATCTCTGAACCTCAGTTTCCTCATCTGTAAAATGGGGATGATGTGAGTGTCTGCTAGCTCAGTTCTAGTGCACAGTGTGCTATCTGTGTGCCTGTTAACATTTTCCATCACACCGATGTGCTACTCATGCCCGGAAGAGGCCTTCCTAGCTCCCCAGGTGCCTTCCATTATTATGCACTACAGGTAAACAATGTATCCCTGAGATGTAGAAAACAATTGTCAATTTATTTGACAAATTCTTGTTTTGTTTTCAAGTTTTCAGAATAATCAGTGTGGAACAGCTGGCGAGGCTTGATGATTCCTTTTCAAATTTGGTTGAATGCAGCTGTAAAGAGTCTGAACTTAGCCTTTAGCTAAGCAGATCCTAATGGGTTCAGTTAACATTGTATACACATGTGATTCACTGAGACTTTCCTTCTGGGTTGGTGACAGTGCTTATTAAAAAGTAAAAATACCCTTTGTGTTAATTTACCAAACAATGTTCAAGAATGACAAGCCATCTCAAGAGGGTGTTTTCCAAAGGTTAGCTTTCAAAATGAAACAAATTATGGCAAGATTACATATTTGTTGCATGCAAATGCAATCCAATATTTAAGTATATCATGTCACCCTTTGGGTGTAAATGGAAAATTTGGAATTACAATCTGTTTTGCTTCATGAATAACCTGGCATTCTCCTTGCAGTAATTTGGAGTTTAGGAACCCAAAGTGGAGCCCTGGTAGGGCATGAGGAAGCATTGGTAATAGTGTGAGGAAGAGAATACTGAGACCCTTATTCATTGGCTTGTGTTATTTCTGTCCTTGTATCAGATACTATATCCCTGTGCCTGGGTAAAGGGCATCTGCTGTTGCAACCCAGAGAGTCTACTTGCAAGGAAATTAACCCTGGGCAATGGTGCAGGTGGTGATAGCTTTAAAATGAAGGGTAAGAACGTGAAGAAGAAGAGGCATGTGCCTGAGGCGTGAGCTTTATCCCCAGAGACTCATCTGGACGGACTGATCCATTCCTCTTTCTGCTCTTCCATGTCTCTTCCTTAGAAGAAGATAAAATAATTAACATCGTTGTTCAGTAGCCACAATTCACCTGGCAAATCTAATTCTTTTAAATACATTAATTCATTTAATCCTCAAAATAACCCTTTTGAGATGAGTTGTGTTACATAGATTCCCATAATACAGATGTAAAAATTGAGGCTCAGAGAGGTTGGGTAACTTATCCAAAGTCACAAAGCCAACAACTGAACTGGTAAAGCACAAAGTCACCAGATAAAATGGCTTCAGAGACTGCATTTTACAGTAGCTTCCTAAGCCTCTAGCTCTGTCTCTCTCACTTCCAGTCCATTCTCTACTCTGTGGCCTGTTATTCTCCTGAAATACAGATCAGAACAATTCATTCCCTTTCTCAAACATCCTAATGTATCCTTAACAACTACTGGCCAAACCCTAAACTCACTTATTTGCAGTGGCTGAGAGCCTGGACTCTGGAATCTGACCTGTCTCAGTTAAGAGCATGATTCTCCTTCTTGTCACTCAGGTGACCACAGGCAGCCCATCTTTCTGAGCTGTTTCCTCAGCTATAAAAATGCCATTAAAAATATCTACCTCATATGTATACAATACACACACATAATGGGATATTATATATCCTGCCATTTATGAAAACAAATGAACCTAGAGGACATTATGTCTAGAGAAATAAGCCAGGCACAGATGACAAATGCCCCTGATCTCACTTATATCTGGAATCTAGAAAAGTCAAACTCCTAGAAGCAGAGAATAGAATGATGGTTACCAGGGGCTGGGGTGAGGTAGGGATCAAGGAGATATTGGTCAAAGGATACAAAATTTCATTTAGAAGGAATAAATTCAAGAGATCTACTGTGCAACTGGAGTTAATAACAATGTATTGTATACTTGAAAATTGCTCAGAGTAAATTTTAAGTGTTCTCTCCACACAAAAAAAATAATGTTTGTGAGATAATGCATATATGTTAATTAGATTAATTCAGGCCATTTTGCAATGTATACATATTTCAAAACATCATGTTGTAAACCATAAGTAGATACAATTTGTATTTATCAATTTAAAAATGTTTTAAAAAGGAAATTATCTCTCACCCTCCACAAAATACCTACTTCAGAGAGTTGTTAGGGAGGCTCACAGAGGTAGTGCGTGTAAGCATTAAGCACAATGCCTAGCACATAGTAAGCGATCCTTAAATTAGTTACACCAATTATTAGGTGTGATCAACGAAGTCTCTTTCATTTGGTCTCATCTTTCTACTGTCGTTTCCCTCAATATCCTTCCCACATTCTGGCTCTAGAAGACTGCTCAAGATTTCCTAACATGACATGAAATTCCATGCTTCCAGCTGTTTAGCCATGCTCTTTCATAAGACGGCAACTTTTCCAATCCATGCACCATCTCTGTTTCCTCCACCACCACCCAGGTCAAAATGCATCACTCCTCAATTTCTCTGCCAGGAACCTTGTTTTACTGTGTTTTCTATTAGTTACTATCAATAAGAACTTGTTAGAAATTGGAGTGCCCCATTCGTCTCTGAATCCCTAACTGTACCTGGCACTATGCTTTGATGGTTTGCACAAAGTGGGAGCTCAAAAAATGTTGAATGGATTACTGAGTGGATACACACACTAAAATAAGCAAAAGTAATTTACATTATGTGCCTTTTGAAAACATTTGCTTCCTTAGAATTGTCATTGGACAAATTTTTCCTCCATTTTTTTCCTTCATGTCATTGTCTTTTCAATGCAGATTTTTCTTTTAAGTTGTGGACTTACTTGAGATCTCTACATATTTCAAGTCTGAAAGAAATTATGCACACCTAGACTGTGTCCAGGTGAAATAACTCAGTGTTTCATATGCATGAATTTTGTATTTTTGATGGATGTCACATGATATAGAAAGATGCGGATAATGGACAGAAATGGAGATATTTGTTGAGGTTTTTTTTTTTATTTTTCCAATTGCCTAGCTAGAATTTTCCATTATTAGGATTAAGGACTAGTTTCTTATTAAATGATACAGATCTTATTAAAACAAATACCTTTATTATGATGATATTTTTCTGATTTTTGTGAAAGGCTGAAGCATTTTAGGGTAACCTGGAATATTATTAGATCTAGTTTCCTGAGATAGATTAAAAATTAACTCAATGTTGTAAAGATTTTTCAATGAAACAATATTATAGAAAAAGTTTAACAGAGGCTATGCGTGTATGGGGCAGGGGGTATTGGGAAATCTCTTTACTTTCTCCGTTTTGCTATGAACGTAAGAAAAATAAAATCTTTAAAAAGGTTTAGGAGAGTGCCTTGAATTTAGTAAATGCTCTATAAATGCTAGTGTTTGCTTGAACCCCATGTGAGCCCTAAACATGATGCTTCACCTAATAAAAGTTGCTGACATTTGTCAGAATTATATGCAAGCATTTTGTGACAAATTTCACCTGCACTATTTTGTTTAATTCTCAGAGCAATTTAATGATGTAGGTACTGCTAGCCACTTGCCAGAAGAAGATGCTGAGGTTCAGAGTGGTCCATCAATGCCCCAGGGCAAACACAGATAAAAATCAGAACCCAAGTTTTGCCTACAGTAGGTCTCCAGTTCTTCTCATTATATGTTACTGTCTCTCATGACAAAACCAGAGATGCAAATATTTCTGTCTCAAAACCTCCTACATTTCCTATGGCTTTGCCCACAATGTTTATTTCTTACTTAAAATCATTCCATCAAGAAAATATCACCCAAAACAAAATTGGATGAGTTCCCACATTAAATATACAACTTTTGAGGGTTACCTGATGTAACCCTCTGAACATTTACCAAGCATTTCTTGACTTTGGTCTAGTTTTATGACTTTCCTTTCTCCCACACAGAGTTGTTGAGTGCTGTATCGATCCTCCTTTCTGCCTGTTTTTTCCTTCATTTCATTGTTTGTTTTTCTGAAACATTGTACCAAATGGGTTGGTTGTTTTTTGCTAAATGCGAAGGATTGGCTACCAGGAATTTTCTTTTATCTTCTGGAATCCATTGCATTTTTTAAAAAATGAAATATCCCCTTCTGATTAGATGAGTTTTCTGTTTTGTTTAATTTTTTCTTTTTGGGAGGGAGTGTTTAATACTGTGAGGCACACAGTATATTCTTTCTTGATATTGACTCTTTTTTAAAATATTTTTTAAATTGAAATGTAATTGATTGTATATATCTGTGGGGTACAGTGTTGAATATCAATACCTGTGTGCTATATGTGATGTTCAAATCAGGACAATTAGTATGTTCAACATTATACAATGTAATCATTTTTTGTGGCCTTTTACCAAATTCTCACTAAGCCCCCCACCCCTTCCTCTCCCTCTTTTCTGCCTCTGGTAGCCTCAGTTCTGTTCTCTCCTGTTGAAAGTTCAGTGTATTATTGTGATTGTTGTAGCTTTTGATATTGACTCCTATGGAAACTTACATACACTTTTGAGGTATCTTTGCTCTTGCCCTGTTGATTTTCTTTCTCAAGAGGTTGCATATGAACCAGATCATCTAAAGCAATTAAAAGAAAAGAGCATTTTTTAAAACAAGAAGGTCCAACCTCTTTCTTGTGCAAATAGAAAACTGAGGCCCAGAGAGAGATAAATAACCCCATCAAGGCCAAATGGCTGGTTAACAGGAGGAATGGGACTAAAACTCATGCCCCTTTTAGTGATTAATTTAGGAAAATATTTTTTTAAAGCCTTATATTTTTCAGAACACTAAATTTAGGGAGATTTTTTTAGATATAAAGAATGTAACAATGGACCTTTGAGAATTAGTCTCCGTGACTCAGAAAAAAATACACTATTATGAGCAAGGGCACTTCACATTTTATGTAGAGGTGTCTCCCATACTTGGGAACAGATCCCACTACAGTGATTCTGTCGGGATCTGATGCTTATGGTTCTTATACATAAAGATAACGACAGCAAGCTTGCCTTGATAGTTTTGCTATTTCCTTGAGATTACATTCTCGAAATGATGAGACCAGCTTGAATTTGCAGTGTAGTTATGAGACCTTTCTTAGATTGAAATGAATTCTGATAAGCTGATTATTTCTCTGAAGAAAATATGATGTCCACATTTCATAGCTTAGTTTCTATCACTTTAGTGCCATTTTTATTCTGAGGAGTCTACCGGGTCTGCACTAAATAAGGTAAAAAGGTGCTCTGGAGTCCAATACATATTAAATAGATTTTTTTAAAAAATTGACACCCACAGGGTGGAGGATGGGTTTTCTTTATGGTACATTTTCTTACTCCATGTTGAAGTAGGTGGCTGCTAGCTAGTTTCATTTTCTTTATAGAGCAATGACTTATGAAGTTCAAAAATAAATTGTTCTCAGTGGCATAAATAAGGCAGTAATCTGACCAAATATATCACACTATGTACTGACGGGGGGATTTTTTTGCTCTTTTTTTTTTTTTTTTTTTTGTCTCTTTCTTTCCCTTCTCCACTGCAGTCCCGTTTATGCCATTGTGTATTGTTGACACATTAATCTTGGTAATAGAAATGGAAAGCTACTTTTCATTGAGAAATAGATTCAAAGTAAAAGATGATTAATGAACAAAAGTGCCGTTCATTCCCAATGATGTGCTATCCCAGCTCTATAAATCTGTCTGTGTCTTAACCTCTTCTGGGCTTTCTGACTACTATATTCATTCTCCACTTCACTGTGATGGAACTCGTTGGTTTAGCCCCCGGCCTACCTGGTGTCGTGAACTGAGGAGGAGAGCAAGTAGAATCTCAGGGAGAGGCTTCCCCACGGAGCCACGTGCCCAGTGAGGGGAGTTCAAAGGCTGGGAATCATGCTTGCAGTTCAGGGAAGGACATCGTCACTTGGAATTATTATGTCTGAGAGGCCTCTCTTCGTAAACCTGTTGCTTGTGTCTGCACAACTTCTATCTCCAGTGATAGCAATCAACAGAACTCGTGAGATGATGGATAATAACCAAAGTAAATGGGTTGGGAAGGGTCGAGCCACTGTGCAGTAGCTTTGTGTGTGTGTGTGAGAGCTGATCATGGCCTCGTAGCCTCACGGCAGGCACGTCTAAGCTCCTCTTTTGTAGAAGCACGTCAAGTGTCTCTCTTAGACTACCCCAGATCCTTCCTTGGGCAGTCACACGCATGCAATGCAATGTCTACTTGGAACGGAACATCCTTTTTGAGAGCAAAGACAGCGTGTTTGCCCTTCAGATCAGGGTTCAAGTTCTGGCTTCTTGGTGGGAACCTGCACCAGTATTTAACCTCTGTGAGGATCATGCTTCATCTGAAAATTGGAGATGATGCCCACAGAATAAGGATGTAATGGAAATTCAGTGCAATGCTGCAAACAAATTGTCATAGAGCACGATAGACAGTAAACATTAGATCCTCCTCCTCTTCTTCTTTCTGTTAATTACTATTATTATCATCATTATACTCTTGTTATTGGCATTGTCTTCATTTATATAAACTCACATACATATGTCACTATCAGTTCCAGATAGATATTTATTGAGTTCATTTAAGTTGCAATATTTTCCATCATTTTTATTTCTTAAGGCCTCTTCAGCTTGGGAGGAGGACTTAAATATGATTCAAGTAGCTACAGCTTTTTGAACACCCACCGTAGCCATTCTTCAAGTCCTTTTCCTGTCTAGTATCTCATTTAAAAAATATTTATTTATTATTATTATTATTTTACATTCTAAGATGTTGTAGAGAAGTTGGGATGAAGGGGAGAGAGGAAGGGAGAGGCGGATAGGGTGACAGGATGAGGAAGGCGGGACAGGGGCATGGTCGAGGCCTGTGGCACCCCCCTTGCTCCAGCAGAGGAGTCCAGGGGGCTTCTGGTGGTGGCTTGGTCAAGGCTGGGCTGGATGTGGACATCGGGGCTGTTGCTGAGGGCCTTGGTGACCCCCAGCCTGGCTCATGAGCCCAGGGCTCTTCCAGTGGTGGCCTGGTGGTCCTCACTAGGTCACATATGGATGTTGGAGGGGTGTTGCTGAGGTTCTTGGCCCCCTCACCCCAGCCCGGGAGATCAGGGCACTTCCGGCAGCAGCCTGGTGTTTGTTGCTGGGCTGGATGTGAACTTCGGGGAATGGCTGAGGCCCTCAGCACCCCCACCCTGGCTCAGGAGCCTGGGGTGCTTCTGGTGGCAGCCTACGTGGTTGTAACTGGGCTCATGTGGATGTTGGGGGGAATGGCTGAGTCCCCTGGTACCCCCCACCCTGGCTTGGGAGCCCAGAATGCTTCTGGCGGTGGCTTTGTGGTCGTTGCTGGGCTGGATGTGGATGGGAGGGGCATGACTGAGGCCCTTGGCCCCCCAACCCACATCATTTAATTATTATAACAATACTGTAAAAGAGGCCTTTTCAATTCTTATACTAAAAGAGTTGAGGCCCAGAGATGGAAGTCACCTCATCCAAGGTCACACAGCTAAAGCACTGGAGCCAGGATTTGTACCCAAGTGGGTATGACTCTGAAGGTCAGAGCTCTTCCTTCACGCATATACTCATCTCTTTGAAAGTCCTGGTCTGTTCTCTCACCAACCCGTAAGAAGCTGAACATGGGGTGGGTAGGCAATTTGGCTGAAAGAAAGAGCTGTTAGTGCAGGGTGGTTAGTGATAAACTACTGGGTCTCGAATTGATGCCAAAGAAAATGTGGTTTTGTCCTAGAATTATTCACTCATTTATTCACCGAGCCAATATTTAATGAGCTTCAGTTTTGTTCTAGGTACTGTGCTGGGTGCAGAGCGTTCAGTGGGGAACTTAACTCTCCATGTCTGAGTCCTCATGGAGCATTCAGGCTAGTGAGAGAGACACACTAATCAAAAGCTTATGATTTGCTGTGACTTATGTATAGTTGTAACTGAGAATAACGTGACAAGGGAGCCTGTCCTAGATTTGCTGCAGAAACAGGTCAGGAGAGGCTGCTACAGTAACGGCATTTAAGCAGAGAGCTGAGTAACCGGCAGAAACTGCACAGGGGGTCTGCTTTCTCTTCTTCAAGCCCTGCGAGTTGCAGGTGACACTGTTCTCACTCATGCATTTGAAGAGGTGGAGCTTTCTGCATCATGTTTCTGCAGAGAACAACCCTTCTTTCATGTCCTGAGTTTTTTGTTTTGTTTTGTTTTGTTTTATGTGAGAAGTTTGGCAGTTTCTATGTGAATGAGATTCTTTGGTCTTCTTTATAGCAAGTACGTGCCAGGCCAGCTCCCGACACTGATGGATTTGGGTGAACTCCGTTCATGCAAACCCATGAGTATTTGCTGAGAAGCCTCATTCTTCTTGGTGGGAAGAGTCTCTGCCATTTCTTCAGTGATGGGAAGGAGTGTTTTCATTTCCCAAACAATTCTGAGCGGTTCCCCTAACCAGACAGCCCTTGCCATCCATTTCTGCAAGTCTTTAGACAACCTAAGAATCTGTCTGCAGAAATTAAAAAGGCTCCTTTTCTCTGATTTGCTTTGCTCTGCCCCCGCTGCCTCTAAGGAAATGTCATGAGCCACCAGAGATCCCCCCTTTAAATGATGGAATTTGGGAATTCTCTAGGCTCATGATGGGATTGGTAAAGGAAAATATTTTAGAAAAGCTGCTTTGTGAAGATGGTGGTTGTATTTTCTTTCTTCTTCTTAGAAGTGAGCCCCATGGACCTACCAAAAAGCCAAACTAGACAACATTTGTATTAAAAAACAAACAAACAAACAAACAAAGAGAGGCAGACTAAACATTAGTTAAAAGTATGAACTTTAGAACTTTAGAGCCACACAGAACTGGATTTGGATCCTGGCTTTCTTGATGACTAGTGGTAAAACCTGGGCCAAGTTCTTCCAGATTCTTAAATGCCTAGTTCATCATTATTAAAAGGGAAATAATGGCAGTAGTGCTTAGAGGAGCTTTTGCAAATATAGTGCCTGGTACATGGAAATCGTTTAGTATTGGCAGATAATAATATTAATTAATTTATTTATAATTCTAATTGGATCTAAGTGAATATATAAAGAATAATCACTATTATATGGTATATATTATTATATTATAATATGTATATTACATATACATTAATATAATATATATTATATCTATAATATATTATAGATAATATTATATTATAATATATTGTAGATAATATTATATCTATAATAATTTTATAGATGTAATATTATTTATATAAATATAATACTTATATATAAATTATAATTTATTCTATATAATTATATTATTATATAATATATGTAATTAGTATTATATACTATATAAATAATATATTTATATACTATTTAAATAATATATTTCTAATAAATATATTTATTTCTTTAGATCCTTGTGAATCTATGTGTGAATTTCTGTTTCTGATTTTGTGAGCCATATAGTCTATCAGCTACTCAAATCTGCAGCCATAGATAACATATATGTAAACAAATGAATGGCTGCATCCCAATAAAACTTTATTTACAGAAAATAAAATAAAAAACAGCCTGTGTGTTGGATTTGACCTATGGTCTCTAGTTTGTTGACCTCTGATGTATATCCAAGCTTCACTGGTATAGTTCCTGGGCTTGAACAACCTGCCTATGTGGCCCAGAATATGTCTCACCAACATATAACCATAAGTAACAGACACCCTCGGAAGCTAGGCTCAGCTAGAGGGCAGTTTCTGGGGAAGATGCATTAGTATCTCCTGTTTATCCTAAGAATGGAGCTTTCACCCAGGCATCAGGATGGGTGAAACAGCAGATATAAATGCTGTCTGGAACTGCAGGAAAAACAGACATGGGGTGTAAAGGCACACCAAAAGTATTACCCCCTTCCTTACTATCAAAACAGAACTATGCCCAGTCACTGTCTCCACCTGATGACTTTTCAACTCAATATCATATTTCGAGTACCTAGTCTGGTCCCACCCATGGGGACAGCTCCTCTCTGGTTACACAAGAAACCTTGATGATATTTCCCAGCTGAAGAACACATACCTCTTTCCTCTCACCCCATACCCAGAAAGTTTTAATTTTACAGAGATTGAAATAATCAGGTCTCATGTGTATATCTCCTTTCAAAGAGTTGTCATCACATGCTTTGAATTCGATGTCCTGTCTTATGTACTTGGTGGAAAAAATAATATAAATACACCTTGAAATTTCCCTGGAGTTCTGCTTCCCTTCTCATAGCGGGTCTACCTAAAGTTTTGAGCACAGTAAAAAGAGCCTCTTTGCTTCCACACACCCTGTTATCTCTGGCGGGTTCAAATACAATTTCTCTGAGAAGGCTGTGTTACAACTGCTCTCTCTGGCCTTGAATCTGAGAATCAGAGGATTTCTTTGGAGTACACACAGTCGCATCCTTTTGACAGACAGTGCAAATTAAAAGATCCGGCGCGGCCCAGGAACCAGGGACCCAAACTTGCCCCTTGGGTTTTCATTTACAGTTAGGTACTGCAGACACAATTATTGCTGACGGGGAAGCAGAGGCTGATGGCAGAGTGCGTGTGACAGGAGGCTCATGCCAACCCGTAATTGGGAGGATTATTTTTAATCAGAACATACCCTACAGCCCAAACATTAGAAATCTCCTGTAAGGCCAAGACAGGAAATTAAACACACCAACAATAAGGCTCACAGGGGGGTGACATGCAGGGTGTAATATCGTTAGTCTCTTGGAGGTCCCTGGAGCTTCGGGTAGAAGTTTGCTTCTCTAGAGAGGGAGTCTGAGAGGAACACTTCCACGGAGCAGCCACAGACATGTACCTGAGCCCTTGTTGAATAGGCAAGTATGGCCAAATTAAATGCAGCAGAGAGACTAATTGATGGTTATTGCATTTAAACAGTAAGACAAGTCAAATATAAGCCTTTGAATAGCAGCTACAATTTTATTTCATCAGTAAGATAAGAGTCCCATTGGTTCCTTATTTTCAGAAATCTTTAATGAGCACCTACTATGTGCCAGGTGCTGTATTGGTTTCTAACACAGGGCTATACTGATAGTCATCTTGTTGATCTTACCATTTTGGAAAAATTTTGCAAAACATATTAAGCTTTGTTTATTGAAAGGACTTGTTAATCAGGTAGGCATAGCTCTTGGTTATGGGGCTTGATAAACATGTATTGAGTAGCAGCACTTGGAGATTAGGATATGTCATCCTTACATCAACCCTCAGAGGAGCATATCATATCCCCATTCTACAGATAGGGAAACTGAGGTTCAGAGACATCAAGCAGCTTGCCCAAAGCTGAACGAATAGGAGAATTGATTGTGAATCCAAGTCTGTGTCCAAAATCTGTGAATATGAATATGACACTCATGAATATGACAAAACACAGCCAGGAGCTCCGAGGCGCTGACAGTCCAATGGAGGAGACAGACATGAAGACAGATGTGCATGAATGAAGTGCTTAGAGATGCTAACTGGATTCTAAGAGTGGAGAAGAGGGAGCTCCTCTGGTGGGGGTGTCAGTGAGGACTTCCCGAAGACGTGAAGAAGAGGAACACATATGCTGGGAAGAAAAAGAACAAACAGAACCCCAGGCAGAAGAGAGAAGTGGTGCACAGGCAGAGTGATACTAGAGAGCCTGGGGCATCCCACATGAGTTTAGAACTATTGGCTCTTGAGTTTTGTTCTTGTTCAGTTCAGTCATTTATATTCAACACATATAAGGGGATGGGGGGAGAATATCTATTTGAGGAACACTCAACACGGAGACCAAGCCTCTGATGTGGGGATGGGGCGTGGGGCAGAAGGAGATGACATGGGGGCATCAATTCCTGAAGTTGAAGCATGTCCCATGCTGCCCTTGCTGAGTGGGATGCTTGCATGGGATTGCGGTGGGAGGTGGTGCTTTAACCCATGGCTCTCCTTAGAAAATCAACTACACATTTACAGTAAAATTACATATGGGTTCTGAATCTAGAGCTCAGGGTGCTGAGATCCTGCAGCGAATCCTGGGACACAGGGAATCTTTTGTGTGGCTGACCATGGCTGATCTGACTGCAGTAGTGGTCACTGGTCAGCAGCCCTGTGTAAGGTGGCTGGAGTCACTGGATTCCTTTGGGGGAGGCCTCTATCTCCAATCTAAGGAGGATTCAGTGCAGGTCCCATCCTCATCCACTCCTCTCATCCCAGGTGTCATGCGCACTAACCTCTCTATGCTCCACCATCACCACATTGCACAATATAACTCCCAGGTGGGATGGGCTGTGTGACCATGTGCAGCCTGCTGATGGAGCTTCTGAGTGCTTTCAAGTATAGTTAAACCCCAGACACCCCAGTAAAGTGAGAGGCTGCTGCAGAGCTTGGAGAGAGTGCACTCCAATCACAATCACTGATGTGATCAAGATACGGTTTGCTTACCTAAATGCAACGTGGACAGGAAATCCGCCTAGCTAGGTGAGGAGCCACCCTCCAAGATAGATACACTTGACTCCTCTGTTTGCAAGCAACAGAAACCTACTCAAAGGAACTCAAGAAATGCATATATTCCTTAACCAGCACAGGAGTGAGTCTTGGCACAGAAAGGCAGGAGGTGTTCTCAGTCCCATAAGGGACAGGCATCTTGCACTGCTGTGTAATCAGGCAACAAGGTAGCCACCTGCCCCCACCCAAAGCCCTCCTCCCATGGCCCCTTACCCTCCTGTTTTTCCTTCTGCTCATTGCTCTTGGTCTCAAATCTGCTTCTTCTGCTCTTTTCCGGCTACATGGCAGAGAACGGTGACCCCACAATCAAGGAGGTTTCAATTCTAGAAACTGAAGTAACCGGAGAAACTTGAGTGACTTTCAAATTCCTGGGAGAAAATTGAACCTAGATCAGGTGAGGTTTCATCCCTGCTCCACACAGACCTTACTCATGGAGCCAGGATCATCTACTTCAGACATAGTTTCCAGGACAATCCTAAACAGAGCTGGGTTAGGGGAAGGAAAATGACTCTTAGAGAAGCTGAGTAGTCACTGGAGTGTGCGTAAAATTAGCAATAGGGTGAGGACACCTATCTTTCCTTCCTCCCTCCCTCCTCTTCTTGCCTTCCATTTTTCCTTCCTTGGGTAAATATTTACTGAATGACTTCCATGTCTATGGTCTTGTGATTGGAGCTAGAGTAAAAATGCTCAGCAAAACCAGCACAGTCCCTGCCCTCATGGAGCTAACACACTGGTGAGACAGGCAGACTTTAATCAAATAATTTTTAATTGCATGTAAAATGAGAACCGTGATATATGCTATGAAGGAAGGTTAATGGGATCTTGAGACCATGTGGTAGGGGCTTTCTATAAGGAAGTATCCATGCATGGGAGGTAATTAGGTGTTAAGAGCATCTCAGGTCAAAGACACGGCATGTACAACATCTCTGTGACAGGTGGGGATTGTATTCATCCAATTCTGTTGCTCAAAATAGAATACCTGAAACTGGGTAATTTATAAAGAAATGCAATTTATTTCTTACAGTTTGGGGTGCTAGGAAGTCCATGGTCCAGTGAACACATCTGGTGAGGGTCTTCTTGCTGGTGGTGACTCTACAGAGTCCTGTGGTAACCAGGGTGGCACATGGCAAGTATGACCTGAACAAAAGTAAGACAAACTTCTACCTTGCTCTTGTTTTTAAGCCATCAGAGCCACACCCATTACTCCATGAATGGATCAATCTATTCTCAAGGGCACAGTCCTCACAATTTGCTCACCTCTTAAAGGACCCACCTTTCAAATACCATGATTGGATTTCCCACCCTTTTAACATTGTTACAATGGGGGGTCCAGTCTCCTTTTTTTATTGGTTATGAATATTCATGAAATACAAAGCTGATTGTCACCACTCGTGCCCAAGATGTGATGGCCAGATCCATAATGGCATCATGCCCATTACCATAAATTGTGATTATACCCCATGACCCACATCCAATTATCCCTGACCTTCTTCCCCATCCTCCTATTCCCCCAACTCCACGTTGTGTCCCTAGATATGTTCACTCCCTCTGTAAGTCCAATGCACCACTGTGGTCTTTCTTTCCTTCCTTGTTTTACTCTTAGCTCCCACTTATGAGTGAACACATGCAGTAATTATCCCTCTGTGCTTTGCTTATTTCACTCAGCATAAGTGTCTCTAAGCTCATCCATGTTGTTGCAAAGGGGAGAATTTCATTCTTTTTTATGGCAGAGTAGTATTCCATGGTGTGTATACACCACATTTTCCTTATTCAATCGTCCATTGATAGATGTTTACGTTCATTCCATATCTTGGCTATTGTAAACAGAGCTGCGATGAACATGGGAGTACGTTTATCCCTTCGACATAATGATTTCCATTCCTTTGGGTATATATCCACCAGTGGGATCGCTGGATCATATGGAAGATCTATCTGTAGTTGTCTGAGAAACCTCCATACTGTTTTCTATAGTGGTTGTACTAATTTACAGTTGGGGGGTCAAGTTTCTAATACATGAACTTTTGAGGGATACATTTGACCTGTAGCAGTGAGTCAAACATAGCCCAGAAATGGAAGGATCATGGGGCTCATACACAAGGAGTGTGGGAGAGGTGTGACTGCCTCATAATAAACAAATAAGGCTGGAGCTGTGGCCAGGGGGGCATCCCGCAGGATGTCAAGCTATCGCACAGGGTAGGCCCTGAATGCCACGGGAAGCCATTAGTAGAGGGTTTGCACAATCAAGCAGCATGGTCATATTCACACTTTGTAAAAATAGCTCTGCCTGCCCTGTGGAGGGATGAGGGTGCAAGCCTGGAAACAGGAGGAGATGTCCTACAGTCAATCCCCCTGGGGAAACCATAGAGCAGTGGATGGCAGAGTCTATGAAGCAGAGCACTGCAGAAGCCAGCCCTGTTAAGAGAGTCGGAGTTGGAAACTTAAACTACATACTGGCTGCCTGAAGGTCATCGATATAAGTGTTTGGAAAGCAGTCGGTTTGCTATTTTGTGCATGTGTCTAATAGCATGTGTTTGGCCTAAGAGCTCAGGTGAAGGTATCTAATGCAGGAAATGAGCATTCAGCTTCATTCTGCCTGACTCTGTTCCCTTGTCCTTTCAACTTCCCTTTACTTGCGGCTCTTTAGCTCCAGCTTAGTCTCAGGATGATGGAAATTCCTCCCAATTCTGCTGGGGCCCAAGATTCTTCCCAAGTTGCAAATTGCTCTTCAGGTAGTTTGCAAGAGTAATTGCAAACTTAGGACAATCTTTATTTAAAAAAACAGACCAAAAATCCACATACTCCTGTAGAACTTGAGAGAGCATCTCAGGTTTTTCTGCTGCCTGGTGCCATTGCTAAAGATAATTTCTATTCTCACCTTGTAACAATCGTTCTTAGCTTTGTTTGTTTTTATAAAACAAGCTACCTAAAGGATTTGACAGATTCTTATTTGTGGAAAGGAGGGGGCTATACAATTCATTGCAAGTGCAGGTTGGATTAAAAACAGATGTAAAGGTGTGGACATAATGCTGACAGAGACATGAAATTAAATGGTATTACCTGAGTACCATGTATAGGAGTACCACAGAAGGTCCTGTAGCTCAGAGACAACCACTTTTTGGAATGGTTAATGTTCTTCCTTGGTGTTCTAATGCTTTGGGTCAATGAGGAGTTACTTCTTGGACTATCTATTGTAGTGAGGCTGCTAAATAGCTGGGAACTGTGCCGGAGGATAAGGCTACAAAGTTGAATTAAACATTGTCCTTGCCATCCAGGAGTGCACAGCTGGGTTAGGCCAAATCCACAATGGGTTACAGAGGATGTATGATTCTGGTTCGGATAGAGAATGCATGTATCAGTTTGTTTCTTTTGCTTGTAACAAATTACCTGAAACTGGGTAATTTACAAAGAAATGAAATTTATTTCTTAAAGTTTTTGGAGGCTGGGAAGTCCAAAGTCCAGGGAACACATTTGGTGAGGGCCTTCTTCTTGATGGTGGCTCTACAGTGATGCAGCATGTCACATGGTTGGAATGGGTTGTGCAAGAGAGAGTGGACCTGCTCACTTGCTCTCCTTTTAATGCCATCAGAACCACACCCATCACTCCATGAATGGGTCAATCCATTCAGGAGGGCACAGTCCTCACAATGTAATCAGTTCTTAAAGGCCTCACCTTTTAAATACCTCAGTTGGATTTTCCACCCTCAACACTGTTACAGTGGGGATTAAGTTTCTAACACATGAACTTTTGGGGACACATTTGACCCATAGCAAACATGAAGGGACACAAGGACATCCTTCCCCCTCTGAAAATTAAGTCTGGTTGGAAGGGTCTATGAAAGCTACAGAGAGCACACTGGGCTGGACCTTGAAAAATGAGTTCAAATTGGGCCAGAGGAAGGGTGGTTCAGGAAGAGGGAAACACATGATTGAACAGCTAGAGGAGTGACAGCATCTGTGTCTCTTACATCATTCATTTTAGCTGGGTCTTAGAGTGTCTGGGTGATTGTGTTTGGGGATGGAGAAAGTGGCTGGAGAGGAGGTTGAACCTTACCTTAGTAGCTATCATTATTTTTAATAACTAAGAGGATGCATGTAAAGTTCGGTACAGAGCCTGGGATAAGCATTCAAAAAATGTACTTCTACCATTACTGCTATTTGACTATTACTATACTATTTACTATATACTATTGCTGTAGTTTGACTATTCATTTTCTAACTGTCCTTACTCTTTTTTCCCAAATCATGTTCTTCTATTTCATGTGGTTTCGTTCTTCTCATCTTTAAGATCTCAGCTCCATTGTCACTTCCTTAAGGGAGCCTTCCCAAATATCCCTGACCAAGATCTGTTTCCACCCCCACCCCACTCCATAGACTGTAGGCATCAAGAGTAAGTGCCTGGCATTAGAAAAAAGGCTTAATAAATAATAAACTTTTAAACAATACTGACTGTGTGCTAGACACAATTCTAAGTGCTTCGCAAATATTAACTTTTAATACTCACTGCAATCCCTGAGGCAGATACTGTGTTTGTTCCGATTTTGCAGATGAGGAAACTGTATCAAAGAAAGGTTAAGTGACTTGGCCATAGTCACAATACTAGTAGGTAGTGGAGCTGAGGATGATTGGAAAAATGGATGGTTAGATGGGTGGATGGGTGGAGGGGTGGGCAATGGATGGATGGATGGATGGACAGAGGGATGGATGGATGCATCACTCGTTTTGTTGACACTGGTTCATAAGACTGATCATTTTCACCAGTTAAAAGAAGGGTAGGGGGAGGAGAATGGGAGAGGTTGGTAAACAGGAATGAAGTTACAGTTAGATAGGAGGAATAGGTTCTGGTGTTCTATTGTACAGTAGGGTGACTGTAGTTAGCAATATTGTATTGTGCAGTTCAAAATAGCTAGAAGAGGGGATTCTGAATGTTCTCACCATGAAGGATAAATGTTTAAGGTGATGGATTTACTGATTACCCTGATTTGATCATTACACAATGTATCATGTATCAAAACATCACATTGCATTCCATAAATATGTGTGATTGTTACATATCAATTAAAACAAAAAAAGAAGTTGAAGACATTGAAATACAAAGCAAAAGGCTCTTGAAGGGTGCACACTGTCATTCACCATCTTCATTAGGTTATAGCTGTGTATATTCTAGGGCTCTCTACAGGTCTCCTCTCTTTCCAGTATTTTGGAATTACTTGATGTTCTCAGCACCAGTAGACTCATCAAATAAGTCTATCACATTAAGAAAGGGGCATATTTTGTAAACATATCTGCAAATACTGTTTAAAATTAAGCTTGAAACTTGTGAATTGCATTGAGTCTGGGTGTAAATTGTATTGTTGCTTTTTAAGAGTAACAGAGTGAGCGCTGGATGAGACTTCCAGAGCCCTGCAAACCAGTCCCATCTCTGCTATTTAAGTTTCTCCCCAGAGATGGAGCAGATAAGTGTTAACCCTTGTGGGTACAAGATACCATGAAAGTCTTTTAGATCTATTAGTAAATCTTGATTTTTCTGCTTGGAGGTGACCTCTCCCCCAATTCACTGAATTATACAAGATCATAATGACCACGTGCAGTTCAGGTGTTACTTGGTTTATTTACATATTAATGAGCATGAATCTTACTCCTCTGATTAGGGGATGATAGCCAGATTTATGAAATTTATTACTGATGTGACATTTACATCACAATTCTACTCATTGCAAAATGAAGTCACTTCTGTCTTTAAACTTTAGCTATCATGTAACTGAAAATTATAGAGTCTTGCCATTCTGGAGTTGGAATGAAATTTAGAGTTTATTTCATATGACCTAACTCCATGCAGGAAAATTCACAATAATACCTCTGAAATGTCGACCTCCAGTCTTTCCTTGAACACATTCTGTGATGAACAGCTCACTGTGTGTAGGAGAAGAGTACATCAGAGCATTTCTAAGCTTGGTGTCCAATTGCCCAAGTTCAAATCCAGACTTCACTATATACAAGTACATGCATGCCTTGTGCAACTAATTGAGTTGTCTGAGATTCAGTTTCCTCTTTGGAAATAGGAAAAAAAAAAAAAAAAAAAACCGAAGAATGCCTTCCTTATTGGAGTCTGAAAGGATCCAATATAAATATATTGAATAACTTAATCATTTCTGTCATCTTTGCCACCATCATCATTGGTAAATTCACAGTGTAGTCAGAACCTGTTTTAGAGTTTAACCAATATTACTAAGACAAAAATGTGCAAACATAATTCAAGAAGATATTCCTCGATACTAAAGTCTTCCCCTCTTTTTTTCCTTAGGAAACTGCTCAAAGAACTCATGCAAGTGGAACTTACAGCTTCCTTGATCAGACTCAGCATTCAGTAAGTGCAACCTGTCTTGAATGTTCATTACATAAATACATCAATTTCTTTGATCCTGTTCTCTATGAAAAGCTCTCTTCTGCAGGCCTGAAGTTCCCACAGAAACTTTGCTGCCTGCCTGTGTCTCTCTTTTCTGCATGACTGCATTGGATTCAGAAATGAGAAGGGGGTTTGCTGTGTAGAACCACCCTTCCCAACCCCCCACGCATATAATGAATCTGGGAAATGTGTGAGATTGTCAATAGTCTAAACCCACCATTATTAACTGGGGGTTAAAATGAAATGTGTTCTTGTTTTCCTTCTGTTCCCTAAGGTTTCTCATCAGGGAACATTTTCTCCCCCTCCCCAGTCACATGACCCTACAAAGTAGAAATACCAACAAACACAAATCGGGTAGTGAGACCATGTATTTCTTGAGGCACTTAAGAACAAGAACAATTCATTTTGCTCCTTTTGAACCAGAGTACGTGACTACTATATAAAAATTACTGCAAAAAAAGAAATTCTGTACTTTAAGATGCTGGGGTTCATTTGTTTTTAGCAAGTAAGCACTTTTCCACCATCTGCCTTTCTCGTACACAAGGACTTTATTTTTGGTGAAGCTAGCAGTATTTTGTCCAATTTTCCCAACTCTCTCTCTCTCTCTCTCTTTTTTTTTTAATACGCTAGCATTGGGAGTAGCACCTTCATAAAAAGTCTCTGACATCAGCTGTCCTCTGTAGTAGTTCTATTGCTGAACAACTTGTTTTATGAAAAAAATCTGTAATAATTTAGCCATAAATATCAAAATTTAAAAAGGCTGTTGGTCCAAGAGTTTTGGGTTACTGTTAAGCTGATTACCATCGTCTCCTCCCTGCCCCCCCCACAACAACCATGCTTGACTAGATTTAAAGAAAAAATATTAAAAAGGCTAACTGGAAGAAATATTTGTTTTTCAAGATGAGCTTCCTTCATAGGTTTCAGAATTGCTTAGCATATTCTACTTCTGAGAGCGCAGGAGTATGATTTGGTACATCAAATATCATCCCACATCATAAAGGAGCAGGTAAAATTGGAGGCCATGGAACTCCAGGCCTGGAAGAGGCTGATCAAAGGGGATTCTTTGCCCTTAGTCTTATTCTAGGACTCCCCTTGTTGGTATGGAATTTGCATATGGGCATGGAGAGAAGGAGGAGGAGAGGAGCCCAAAAGAAATAAAAAGATGGTGTACTAGCTGTTAGCTACATTAGAATAATTTCGTATAACCCTGATCAGCTAAAGCTTGTATCACACAAGAGATTAGACTCACAGCTTTTGTTCCTAATAATAAAGGAAATTCCATCTCTAATTCCCTACATGCCACATCTATCTTTTCATGCCTTTGAAGTTCAAGATACAGCATTTTCTGAAAACGGCTAAGTTTTGTAAGTAAAAAGGAGGGGGCTGTTTGGCATGATGTCTGTTCAAATCTATTTGGTGTAAAGTTAAATATGCTTGCTACTTTATCTTTTTCTGTTTCAAGCAGAATTCTTCTCGCAGATGCCTTTGTGGTGCTGGGAGGCAGGGACGGATAGAAGAAGGAAGGTTTCAAGATGGGTTTTCAGATTATATGTGACCTTCCCACCCCTCTGCCTTCTGAGCATGATACAAATTGCTGCTTCTCAGAAAGGAAGTCATGTTCCAACCTTGCACTGGGGCTGAAGCTTCTAACTTAGGGGAGGCTCTGGTCCCTGAGATAATTAGTACAGTGTTGTAAGGAAGCTCATGTTAATTTGTCTATGGATATGGCATTTCCGTATCTACAACTGCAGTCTAAAGAGGGAGAGAGAGAAAAGTATTAATTTGCTGCTCCAAACTAGTGGGCAGAGATGATAATTTTTTTAAAAAAAATTAAGAGGAAGAAATGGAAAAATGACTCATTGGGGATGGTTAGGGACGCTAGCCAATCTCTGTGCACCTAACACGTTTCAGTGCTTTTCTTGTGACTATAGCTTCTCTGTTACAATGAACCTCAATCAGCTTCTGGGGCCAACAGGTCACTTCTCCTGAAAGGAAGATTGAGTTCTGGCAGGTTGCTTGGTTACCAGGACTGCCGATGATCTGGCAGCTAAGTTGGCCATATGCCTGGGCCTTGTGGGTTCCTTATCCACCACAGGTGGAGCACATGGCTGGTTAGGACACTGCCCCAGTCTCTCAGGGGCTTTAAGCAGAAGCACTGACTTTGCACTTGGAATTTGCTCACGTTTAATGTTGCACCTGGACTGTTGCTGTGGCGGATGCCTTGCTCTGGTCTGAATCAGGGTTTTGGTGTCTCCATTGGCTTCCATTTCCTGCTTCCAAACTTTGGTTATCTTTCATTGTTTAATTTTTTCCAGAATGTTCCATTTGCATTGGGACCCTTGGATACAGATGGGCCAATGTACATAGAATAAAGAGTTAGCTCACATAAACCAACATATATTTCCAGTTCTCCACATCCCTTTGCGATTGGTGTGCTAAAAGGAAAGCTACAGAGGGATCTCATGGCGGCAGAATCATTGGTAGAACTGAAACCTTGGAATTATTTCCTACAACTTTTAAATTTAGCTTCCAGTGGAAGGCTTCCTTGACCTCTACTGCCTGTCAGGTTACACTTTGACGGCATGCTATATCACAATTATAATTAATTAATTAATTGAGCAAAAATTAATTTAATGTTTGTCTTTTTCTTTAGCCCCCAGTGCTGTGATGATAAAAATATTCCTTTCCCCCCCCAGCTTATTGAAGTATTTTGACAAATTAAAAATTATATATATTTATGGTATATGACATGTGATATGTTGATACATATATACATTATAAAATGATTAGCATAATCAAGCTAATTAACATACCCTTCACCTTACGTAGTTACCTTGCTAAGATAGTAGATAGGAATATTCTTTATCTGTGCTGTTCAATATGGTAACCACTGGTGTAACATGTGGTTACCATGCCAATATGGTAACCACGAGATGTAGCCATTGAGCACTTGAAATGTAACTATTGTAACTGAACACTAAGTGGTTTTTTAAAAAATTTAGTTATTTTAAGTAACTTTATTTTATTTTATTATTTTTAATTAATTTCAACTTAAGTACATGTGGCCAATAACTACTTGTTAAGCTGGGCAGGGCAGCTCTAGACTAGAGGCCTTATGAATATAGGGGCTAGGTCTGAATTGTTCATTCTTGTTCCCAGGCTGATACTCAGCTGGAATATATCAATTAGGACACTGATTGGTAAACTGCTGCTGCCCCAAGCCCCCAAGTGTCCTCCATCCCCTGACATTCCATATGCCCTGTCCTCTTACATTTATCCCTGGTCCAGCACTAAAGGGTTAATGGTCTCCAGTATCCTGCTCCAGTGTCACAGCATATGGTCATTCTAACTGGTTGGTGCCTAATGTATGCTGGCTGTTCAACAGTATATCACCTCTGATTTTATCCACAGCCTCTACTGTAGTGTTGGGTCATGGTAGACCTCCACACTAATTGGAAGTGGTAATGGTTGAACAGATGGAGGGATGAATATATCCCACCTTATGATGCAGTATTGTGTAAGTGGAAGAAAAATAATTGACATTAGACAAGAGACCAGTACAGGTCTTCCTGATGGCTTCCTTTCATTCATACAATATACTTCTTCAAAGTTTCCACTTCTACTTTGATAGGTCCAGAATAACAGGCCTCAAATCTGTCATTAATTCCAGTGCTATATGCAATCCAGATTGCTATACATCTTTACTTACTTATGTCCATCATTTCTGACTCCAAATGTCTGATACTTGAAGTCAGACAAAACCCCACACGCTCACCCACACCACTGTCTTCCTAGATACCTCGGTCCCAGTCTTGAGTCATCATTGACACAGTCTTGCTCTTCATCTGCCACCAGGAGATGAGTGAGCCTTCGATCTGAGCCATCTAAGAGCTTTCTTTCCATTTTCTCTGTTGGCATATCGCTTTGTGTACTTCTTTCTCATATGTCCGTGATGTCTTCCTAGGTAGTCTTCATGCCTAAAGCCACCTTTCCCTGAATTTCACCCAACAGATTAAAGGACAAATATTCTTGAAACAGGAATATCACCTGGTTAGTTAGTTGTCCAATAACTAGTCCCTATCTAACACTTTGCCTTCTCTTTAAGAATCTCTAAGTACCTTCTATTCCAACTAGGCAAGTTGATCTCTTGACATCTAAACATGTTTATTTCCAAACTTCAAGCACTTGCTACGCTTGGTCTCACCAGCTGGCATATCCTTCCCTGTTCTTTTTGTCTATACTTCTTTCTAGACCTTGTTAAACCTCCTTTTAATGAAGTTTTCTCTGTGTACTTCAGTTCCTTGACTGCCTCTTGTAGGATAAAGAAAATCCTAAACCAGTTTCAAGGTAGAAGTTTAGAAGTTTGACCCCATGATATTATTTTAGAACCTGGAGTTTGGCAAAACCATAACAAGAGTAGAGCAGGATAAGGGTTAGTAGAAAGAAAAAGAGCAGTGATCGCCATCCAGGGAGGTGGAATTCTCTCAAGTTAAGAAATCAGCAGATTGGCTGGACACAGAAGAGGTCAGGAGGCACCGGTGGGAACACAAGAGAGAACATGGACAGGAGCAGGAGTGACACGGGGCATGGCTTTTATTGAGAGCCAGGGTGGGATGGGTGAGATGGGAGCTGTGTTTATAGTCCCATGGTCTAGAAGGATACACAGAATGATGCCGTCATCTCGCTCATGCTCTTTGGCCATCCCATTTGCCCTGACACTTGACCCACCACCAAAACTCCTCCACGCATTCCCTATGTGTATGTTGTCTCTCTGCAGTTGCTGCTCAGCAGAGCTCTGTCAAACTCTCACTTCTCTTCCTGCTCCCCGCACCTGCTGGATAGGGAGTAGAAGCTCAGAGAATCCTTTTTGATTGAATGAGTATAAGAGAAGGGGAGGTGAGAGAGAGTAGGTAGAGAGATAAGAGAAGAAATACATTTCCATCTGCTTCCTCATTTTTAGCACAGAGGAGGATAGGAAAGAATGAATTCTTTATATAGTCTGGATATTAGTCTCTTGTCAAATGTATAGTTGGTAAATTTATTTTCCCTTTCTGTAGGTTGTCTTTCTGCTCTGCTGATTGTTTCCTTTGCTGTGCAGAAGGTTTTTAGTTTGCTATAATCCATTTGTTTATTTTTCCTTTTGTTGTTGTGCTTTTGGGGTCTTATTTATAAAGTCTTTGCTCAGTTCTACTAACTACTGTCTTTTAGTAGTTTTATGGTTTTGGGACATTAAGAAAGAAGGAAAAAAAGAACAAGAAAGAAAGAAAGGAAGGAAGGAGGGAAGGAAGGAAGAAAAGGCTATAATAATATGTTGAACTTTCAGAAGAAGAGAACAAATCTGTGGTTACTAGAGGTGAGAAAGGGGGAGGGAGAGGGGGATTAGAAAGAAACTGGGTAAGGGTCAAAAAGAATAATTATGATTTGTAATAATGAACATGCTAACAATATTGATTTGATCATCACATATTGTACAAAAATAATGGTAGTCAACACTGTTCCCCCAAAATATGTATAATCAATTATGTTTCAATTAAAAAAAGAGAAAAAATGGGAGTTATAAAGAAGGTGTGTATGATCATAGGATTTAAGAACTGTGGGTTAGGAAGACAGAAGCCTCAAGTGGCACCCCACAGTCTGCTTTGTTAGTCTCCGTCATCTCATTCAGTTTACATCCGCCACAGCATTCCTACACAACCTAATTATCATTTTTATTACTTGTGTTTTATCCGCCTTCCCCATTGGACTAGAGGAGTTATAAAGGCATGGTGTGTGTCTGTCTCCCTTACTGCTGTACCCAGCACCCCTAAAAGTGACAAACACACACACACTTTGAATGAATTGCATATGGAGTTATGTGAGTTAATGCTGCGCGTGATGATCACGCTCTTGGCACTTTTAAACCATTTGTGTGTCATCTGTGATTCCCTACAGCCCCACTCCCCAATCGAGATAAATTTTTCAAGAATTAAGAAAGCCAGGCTGTGCCCTGCTCCATGAATTGACTGCATGATTCTCAACAACACATTTGACCCATCTGATTTTAGTGTCCTCATTACAATGACAGTAATAAGGACTCAAGCTAGAATTGTCTTTAACTAAGGCATCCTCCAACTTGGAATTCAGAAAATAAACAAGAAACATATAAAAGATGCCACAGAAGAGAAAGTTGAAGGGAAGTAGCATTATCTTAGTGAGGATGGATGAGTTACCACTGCTGTAGTCCCTCCTACCCCCATCTGGGAACAGAAATGAGTCCATTGTCTCCTGGACAAGAAAAAGTACCATGTAGCTTTGCAACTAACACAGTATAGATATTCTGCTTTCTCTTTACTCAATAAATAGACTGATATTAATATAGTTTGATCCATGCGCATGGGTTTGATTAGAGAATTATAGGAAATGAACATGGGTTTTTCCTACATTACTTTCTATTGGCTTTAGCATCCAAGAGGTGAAATCTGTGTGTTTTGTTTTTGTTTTAAATATAATTTATTACACATATTTGTGGGGTGCATAGTTGACTTTCAGTAGTTGTGTACAATGTGTGGTGGTCAAATCAGAATAGTTAGCTTATTCATCATTAGAATATGTAATCCTTCGTTGACCAATTTTTCAATTTCTCTCCTTTGCCTCCCGTTTTCCACCTCTAGTAACCACAGTTCTTTTCTCTCCTAAAAGCTCAACATATTATTATGATTATTGTTTCTTTCCTTCTCTCTCTCTGTCTCGCTATAATGTTTATTTGTTTATTTATGGATTCAGCTTCTGCTTATGAGTGAGGACATATGGTATTTCTCTTTCTGCACCTGTGTTGTTTCATTTACCATAATTTTCTCCAGGATCAACCATGTTGCTGCAAATGGCAGAATTTCATTCTTTTTTATGGCTGACTAGTATTCCTTTGTTTATATATGCCACATTTTCCTTATCCAGTCATCCATCGATGGTCATTTAGGTTTTAAGAGATGAAATCTTTGTATTTGTCCTTGTAACTCTCAGGTACGAGTTGGAGGACCTAAGGAAAAAAATGACGATGTTTCCACTAACTCTCTCCATTTAAGCTAAAGATTCACTCAACATTGTAATGTGGGGCTGTTTATTTAAAACATTGATAAACCCTGTAGGAATCTATGGAAATTGCAAAGGACAAATACAACTTTTGGTAAAATGCCTGGTTAATAAGTTATGGAAACAAGTAATTTGGTTTCTCCAAATGCAAGAGACTGCAGGTATCTTCCCAACTTTTGAGAAGCTCCAAATCGAACAGGCAAACTTTCTACATATTTGGACAGCCAGCATATTTTTTTTAAAGAGTATGTGGTTAGTTTCTTTTGAATTGGTGTAATTATTTACAGATTCTTGCCTCAGGAAAGTACCGACCCAACTCCGTCAGCATTCAGCAAATGGTAACAATGATCACTGTTATTGCTGTTCAGGACGATTACATAAATAAGAAGTAATCTCTTCTCCTACCGACTGTGTGCACGAGTGTGTGTATGTGCGCACACATGTGTGCACATGCATGCATTCATTGGCAAGTTGGTTAACTCTTATTGGACCTTAGTCCCTCTGTTTAAGGAGGATAAATTGTTTTGAAAACTGCGTTGGATACTTGCTGAGTGCTGAAGATATTACAGTGAACAGACGTGGGCTCTGAAGCCATGACAGAATTGTAAGATACATTTTAAAGGAAGTAAAATAACCCAAGTTGTATTAACTATCATGGACTAGCCAATTACAGAGAGGGCTCAGAGTGTAAGGATATGATTAGTTTGATCTCAGATGTGGGAGAGGGCCATGGATTATCCCTGATATGCATATGTTATTTTCTTCCTTCATCCCAGCCCAGGTTTTCTCCTCTCAAAGCTGGCTGGCCTTTCTCCTGGGGCTTACTCACCTTTTTCCAAGGACAATACCTTCTCCTCCCCCAGCAATGACCATTTACACTTCACAGTGGCAGACTCTCCCCACCAAGTCCATCAACCTGCACTCTGTGCAGAACCAATGCCCATTTACAGCTGCTAATGCATTAATAACAGAAACGTCCGTGGCCACGACCTACCTGAGTCATTACACACTAATCATAGGAGGCAATTTCAAACAGATTGACTAGTGATCGGTGTCCTCCCTGGCATTCAGGCAGGAGGACACACGACTGCCTTCTCAACCCCTGAGCAGATGGCCGCAGAGAATAATCACATGCTACAGCCAGTGCGGGTCTGGCTGCAGGAAGGGGAGTCTCGTGTCTTGCATGCAAAGCTGGGTGCTCTCAGAACCCAGGGGCTCCGCTCCAGCTCACCTCTCATTTCAGAACAGAACCCAAGCTCACAGTGACCTTCTTTGTGCCCATTTTAAACTTATTGCACAGACAACTCTCTAAAGACATTGAGGAAACGAGTTCACCTGCATGAAATCACTCCAGCAGGCACCACTGTCCTGAATCCACTATAATTCTTTCCCAATCTCCCCTGTAATCCCCTTCAGGTATGTGGTGCAAGCTTGGTCACCAGGGGCTTGTGATTTGATGTTGTGATTTTTTTCTATTAAATTTTGGTGTGAGCACATTTTTTATGTTGCTCTATCATTCACTACAATCATAATTGTAAGGGTTACATACTATACCATGAGAGAGATGTTTGACTCTTTTCTCATGGACTGTATAGGAGATTTCTGCTCTTTTTACCAACAACAGTATCACTAGGGTTAATTACTTAGGACCTATGGGGTTTTCTTTGTTGGGGTAACATAGAGAGGATAAATACCTCTGAGAGGAATTATCCAGTCAAAGTGTACAGGCATCTTTATGACTTTGGATATATATTGCTAACTCATTTTTTAAATGAATGGTGCTAATTTACAGTCAGCTCTTTATAATTTGGGCTTTCTATTGTTTATTTGCCCATAGTGAGAACTCAGATTATATTTAAGAGGAGCTGGGCAATGTGTTTGAATGTCCCAGCCCACTGGTTTCAATGGCTGAAAATTTAAGTTGAATAGAATCTTTACCTTCAGAGAACTCACAGAATAGAAGAGGAAATCAGATTAGAAAATAACCCATTGCTCTATGATATGGTAATGCCCCACAAAAAAAAAAAAAAATGAAAAAGAAAAAAAAGGGCTCCAGAATACACGGATGCTGACACAGGATATTATTTCTGAGACAAGTGCAAGCCTTTCCTTTTGAATCATCTGAAATGAATGTCATGTTATTTCTTGATGAGGGTTTGGAAATTAGGGATTTGATGTTTCTCCAGTCCTGTGGATCACTGCTATATCCATAAATTTGTGTATAAAAACTTTGTTATATTCATTGTGTTCACGGTCTATTTTTATGGGGCATACACTCCAATAATAGCTTCTGGAAATTCTGCTGATGGAAGTTCATAAAAGTTGTGCATTGCAAGCTCAAATAATCTGTGATTCCTTTGGCTGTGTATGCTCAATAGATGTGATGGGTCACATTGAGTGGTTTATTTCGATTCAAACAAAAGAAGCAGCGTCCTAGTGGGGGAAAAAAGTGTGGACTTTGACACAAAAAAATGGGGATTCAAATCTTGGCTCTCTGTTGACCACATCTGCAAACTTGGGAAACTTACTTAATCTTTCTCATCCCCAATTTCTTCTTTTGTAGTGAGGATGGCAATAGCAACCCATCAATTTCTTGTGAAGATTAAATAAAAATTCTTTTTGGCAGGGAGCAGATTTTTTGGGGGGGAAAAACCCTTTTGCGATACAGAGTGGGATCCTGGGAGTATGGCTTTGGCAGTGATCAATTCAGCAAAAGAGAGTGGCAAAAACTGCTATGTTTTAGTGAGAGAAGATCTCATGCTTCTGATGAGGAAGAAGAAGAAAGAAGAGAGGATATGAGGGGTGCAAGTGTGGAAAGCTGATGCCCATGTGAGAAGGGTCCCAAGAAAATCAGTGGCTGTTACTAAAGTTTAAATTGAAGTTGTTTTCTTTGCAGTGGTCCAATTCCCCACTTGGCCCCCTTTCACCAGACCTTAGCCCCCCCAAAGTTAGCCTCTTCCTTCAAAACTCTTATATGCAAAATGTTTTGAGAGCGAACCTTTTGTGGAAGTTGTGTGAAGTGCTGAATTTCTGTCTGGGCCCATGCAGTGGAAAACAGGTGTTGTCCTTAATAATTCTTAAGATGGCAGCTACTGTGTTGGAAATTTGCTCACGAACCAGGTATGGGTTTAGCTTTTTCATGTGTTGCTTCATTTTATCCTTGTAATGACCAAGTGAGATAGATCCCGCTAATTATTGCTGTGTTTCAGATGAGGAAACTGAAACTGGAAGAGGTTGCGTGGGCTGCTCAAAGTCAGACAGCACACGAGAGGTGGGACTGAGTTTGAATTACAGCCGCGTCCACTCTAGAGTCAACACTCTTGATCACTATACTAAACTCTTTCTATATGCAAGACCCTGGGTCTGTAAGAGGTAAAGACATAGTAGCAAGGGTTTGGGACTTCTTCAGGACATGGATTTGAGGGTTTTGGTACCTGGAGACCTCAGCTAATATCTCGGTTATATTTATAACTCCACTTCTCCAAAAAGTAGATGAAGTTGATGACTGGTATGATTTTTAAAACATAGACTTCTGTTATGGTGTTTTCCTTTCTCTTTCTCTTCTCCATGCAAAGAACGATCAAGGAGCATGAAGTACACTGCATTAATGTATATGTATAAATGCATATGTATATATACATAGTTTAATGCTGTTAATATTTAAATATTTTAATAAAGAGTTGTAAGGATGGAGAAGTAAAGGAAGGATTATAACTATCTCAGTATAAAGTAAAAAAGACCTTGTTATTCAAAGCACATTTTTCTGTGGTGACCGACATGGATTGCAAGCTCCTTTCTTAAGGCTAACCCTGCAAACATGATGTTTTGAAGAGGCTGATGGTACCACACTTGCACAAAGGCTCCTAAGAAATAGTGTCCATCTTTGCATCCTCCACAGCAGCCCTCACAGTGCTCAGCTCAAAATCACTGAGTCTGGCCAAACCCTCTATTTCCCCTGTACGAGCTTTGATCAGGGATGTGGTCAAAGGTGATGAATCAGAACTGGCCTGTATTCATTTGATTCTGTTGCTTATAGTAGAATACCTGAAACTGGATAATTTATAAAGAAATAAAATTTATTGCTTACAGTTTCAGAAGCTGGGAAGTCCAAGGTCCAGGGAGCACATCTGGTGAGAGCCTTTTTCTTGGTAGTGACTCTCCACAGCAATGCATGGTGTCACATGGTGGGAATGGCATGAGCAAGAAAGCTGACCTTTTCTCCTTTAAAAGCCATCAGAAACACACCCATGACCACCCATTAATCCATCAACCCGTTACTCTACACATGGAACAATCCATTCATAATCTAATCACTTCTTAAAAGCCCCACCTTTCAATGACTGTAACACTGTTACACAGGGGATTAAGTTTTAGTGAGTTTTGGGGGGATGTTCAATCTATAGCATGGCCCCTTGTCTTTCTCATCTCTTCCTTTCAGGGGCTACTGTCTCACTATATCAAGCAGGTGGCTGGAGCAATTCATTCATTCAACAAATACGTAATGAATGTTCTATGACAGGCCTGGTGCTAGCCCCAGTAGTGACACAGTGGGAAACAAGACAGGCATGCTTCCTGGACTCATGGGGCTTATATTCTCCAGAGGAAGCAAATATTAGACAAATAGTCATACCAAAAAGGCATAATTACAAATTTCAGTAAGTGCTATGAGATAAACACACAGCATGTTATATGAGTGTGTGGAGAGTATGGTGACTTAATTTGGGCAATCAAGGAAGTGATTTAAATTGAGCCATTCTAGGGAAAAGTCTCTGGAGGTGGGGGTAAGACATTTGGTGCTTTTGAGGAAGGCAAGGAAGGTGTGTTTGGAACAGAGTGCTGGGAAGAGACAGTGTGGTAGAGCTGGAGGAGAAGATATGGAAGAGATAACCACCAAGGTATGGATCTCAGATTTTATCCTAAGTGCCATGGACAGCAATTAAAGCATCTGAAAAAGTAAGAAACATAGTTATACTTGTGTATTTTAAAGAATACTACTCTGGCTACTGTGTTGAAGAAGACATGGAGAGGGAACAAAGTGGAAGCAAGGACAACAGTTATGAGGGTTGTTGAAATAGCCTGGGAGGGAAGGATGCCACTGGCTTGGAATAGGATTTTAGCTATGGGGGTGGAAAGGATTTGAAGGACACTACCTATCTATCTATCCATCTATCAATCATCCATCTATCAATCTTCTATCTGTTTATTTCTGTCAGTCTATCTATCATCTGTCTATCTATGTCCATCTGTCTATTTCTATCATCTAAGTATCTATGTCTATCTATTTTATTATCTATCTATTCATCTATCTGTATTTATTATCTATCGATCTATCATCTATCAATCATCTATATCTGTCTATCCATATTTATTACCTATCTATTCATCTATCTATCTGTATTTGTTATCTGTCTATCTATCTGTCTATATGTCATCCATTCAATGCTCCACAAAATCCAACCATTTGCTCAATTCTCTGGTGCATCAGAAACCACTGTAAGTGTGTGTATATATATATATACATTATATATATATATAATTTAATTTTTTTATTATACATATATGTGTGATACAACCTTGATATTCAATAATTGTGCACAACGTGTCCTGGTTAGATCAGCATAGTTAGCTTATTCATCATTACAATACATGATCATTCTTTGTGTCCATTGGCCAACTCCTCATTAGCCCCCCTCCCTCCTGTCAGTATATTATAAGTCCTGAAGAAATCATGAGATTTTTGTTTGTTTTCACCTTTTGTTTTTTCTTTTCTTTTTCTTATTTATTTTATTTTATTTTTTGCCCTGGTTAATCGTTTCTTCTCCCCCAACGAATGTTTGCTCGGAGGCAGTGCTGTTGGTTCAGTAAGTCTCCCCTTGCTCTGTCTCCCGTTATCCCTTGGGTTACACCATTTGTTTTACACAAGTTTCTCATGCATTGAGGGCTGACATTCTTAATAGTACTGTCACTTGTGTTACAACAGGCTGCTGAAAAGCTACAAGCGATGCCTGCAGGAGATAGGGCCGTCTCAGCGGTTTGTGTAACACCAATGGGGTGTGAGGTAGCAGGAAAATAATTAGCTTAGTTAGATGTAAATGGGAGATGAGTGAAGAAACTGTTAATATGTGGATGCCTGGGAGGAGCAGTGACTGCCTCAAGGAGGGTTTGAGGAAGAATAATCGAATCAATGGCTATGAAAATGAAAGCAATACTGAGAGGCTTTTATGGCAATGTAAAAGGAAGAACTTAATTTAATCAGCCTGTATTTACTGAGTGTTTATTATGTACCTGTCACTATGAGAGGCATTTTAGCTAAACTGAAGGGGAAAAATAATGGTAAGACAAAAACAAGACTTTAGATTCTCCATGGGAGTCAAGGTTTTAGAACACGTGGATGCTTCGAGCAGATATTAGAAAGGTTGAATGGTAATTGTACGCTACATTAATAGCCAAAACTATTAGGGATAGGGAGGAATGACATTGAATATTGGAGACACGATGGACTCTGTGACTATGGTTAGTTAATTGGTTTAACCTCTCTGAACATTAGTTCTCTCCTTTACAAAGTTATCTCACAGCAAGGAGTACCGTTATATTTTCATATATGCACACACGTGCGCACACACGCATCTGGTTAAGGCTCCTCAGGGCTGCATTGGTGGTCTTAGGAGCAGCAAGATAGGTGGAAGAAAATGCCTTCTACTAGATATTTGGTTTATAGGAGTCTTATTTTAGTAAATTATGTAGAGCATTCTAGATGTTCAGAGAAGAGTAAGTCAGTATAAACCAAGCCATAAACTAGAAAGGTGGACAGGTGTTGGAAAACACGTAAAGACAAATCCATTGTCTTTTATGCCCAATTCTTATAAAAGTTACAGAACACAGTAAATCAGTGCATTTGTGGCACCTTACAAAGCATGAGCCATTGAGTAGATCGGAATAGTTATTTAAAGTCTTACTGAATGTATTGATTTTATTTCATTATTGATCCCAATATCATGCACTGGTATTCTTGACGTTCTTTTCTATGCTATACTCTTGAATGTTGTTTAAAGCTAGTTTTTTGTTTTGTTTTGTTTTTGCTTCTGATACTTCTGTTATTTCAGTCCTAAAATTTTTCCATTTCTTGCCTGCTTTTTAATTTATTTTAAAAAAACCTCTTTTTAGCATCATAACTTCTCTTTTGTTTAAGTCTTTTATATCACTTGTGTAAGTTTTCATTAGCTTTCCATTTTTGATTTTTCAGAGTTTGCTTTATGCAATGGTCCTGTCATTTCTACACATCTGAAAACCCTTAACATTTTAAATTAGAAAAAAAGAAAAACCTCAGAAATGGGTAGATTTGTATTTGTGTGTTGCATTGTTTGAAATCAGTGTCATATGTTTAAATTTGTATATTGTAGGCTTTATAACAAGGCTTTAAAAATATATAAATGAATGCTTAGAAACCTGTAGAATTTTTTTTTTCTAAAAAGATGCTACTTGTCACCTGTCATTGTTATTTATCAATTAATAGAAAGACAATTTTTCATATCACTAGATGATTTTCTACTGACTCATTAGTTGAATAAAAAGGAAAACCACCCTATGGTAACCCTTAGAAGTGCATAACTACTTAGTACACTGAGCGCTAAAGAAAAATTAAAGTGAATTAAAATTTCTTTATTTTTAGAATGGGTGATGGAATAGGAAACAGAATGACTAGACTCAGAAAGAGTTTTCTAGACAAAGATATTAACAGTTGAATGAATTTGCCTTGATTAAAGAAGGAAATAAGAACATGGAGAGGATACGTAAGTGTTTTTTTAGGGTTATTGAGAAATACGAGTATCAACTAGTGATGCTGAGAAAGATAAGGACAACTTGTCAGCCACTCCTGAGAAGTACTTTTATTAAAAGTCAATGGAATATGCCAGAATGGTTGTTATAAATTGAGAAACAAGATTCAGTATCTTGTAGATTTAGGCACTCTCCCTTCTGTGTATCTGGATTGGGTCAGAAGGCGTTTACTGTTTAAGCTTAGTGAAACAAGACTCTAGACAGAGGCAGGCAAGTAGATTTCTTCTCGCATGCCAGTTCTGATTAGGGAAGGCTCCCTGTGGTTTTGTTGAAAAGAATTCATCTGAGCGCACCAGGAAAGTGCTGTGATTGATTAGCAATGTCTTCCAGGGATACAGGAAGGGGGGTGACAGCACATAGGCCAAGTCTTACCATTCCACTCTAGATGGGAGAACATTTCCCCTTGCGGTCAAAGAGGGGGAGCTGTTTGCTTCTGAAGATTGTATCTACTTGGCTTGGTGAATAAAAATGAAGATGATTTAGTTTCGTATTATTGTCTAGCGAGACAGAACAATGTCATCCTAGAGTCTCAGGAGCAATGATATAGTTCAATTGGGGATACCTATTAGTATTTCTAATCAAATCCCCTTTTAAAATGGTGGTTTAATAGTAGGACATTTTTTTTCTACAATTTTATTAAGGAAATATTATTTGCATAGGGTTTAATCCATTTATACTGTTGGATTCTGCTGCATAGTACATTAATGTAATGTGCGTTAAACACACAAGGCAAACTGGGAGACTTGGTTCCATTCATTTCAGAGAAAGGCAAGTCAAAATAGACTATGCTGGCTTTGAAGCTGGTGTTCTCATTTTTGAATTTGTATTAGATCCCAGGTGCTAGGTCTTGGCACTGTGTCTTGCTGTATCCTTTCTACATCTCTCTAAGCAGATGCTTCATCGGAGGAGAGAGCCAGGAGAGAGGGAGGAAGTTGTAGAAACACGCTTTTGGTAAACACACCTAGGGAAGGTGACATTTCCTAAAACGTAGTAAATATGAACATAAAAAATTAAATAAAAATTGAAAAGAGGCAATAGAAATAGGTAACCTGCTGTGATAGTTGATGGATTCGTCATTGTTCTCCGTGTATTGCCTGGCTTTCGGGCCTCATGATAAGCATGAGCAGTGGATAAATGAGGCATGTGCCAGAGAAGTGGAGCCAATGGACAGTGGAATCGAGCTGCTGTCTTTGAAACCATCCTCTCACGGTCGGTGCCTTGGTTTTCCCATCTGGAAAATGGATCAACAACAGATGCCTGAGCATCAGAAGGCTCAATAACTATTATCTATCCTTAGTTCCGTTTAAAGATGGGGACACTGTGGCTCAGAGAAGTCAAGACCCACATGTAGTTAAGGTCAGAGTTCCTTCTAAAGAACCAAGACATTAGGACCTGCATACAGAGGACTGGATTTGTAGCCTACGGGGGGCGGATTTTGAGTCTCAAACTAGCACTCAAGTTCCAGCCTTGTCATACACTGTCTAGTGAGAAATTTGCCAGTCTCAAATTTCCCTTAACCTCAGTCTCCTCAGTTCTGAAATCCATAAGATTCTCTAAAGAGTAGCTGGGGGGATTAGATGACATGATAGATGTGATGACAGTGCTGGGGCTCAGAAAACAATGCCCCCAAATACGGTGTTGGGGCATGCTGAGTGCTTGGGACAAAGGAGATCGAAAGGCTCCAGAAATAAGCCCCCACACCAAGGTCTCTCTGTGACCTCCTGCTCCCCTCCAACCACCCCTTCTCCTTCTGAAGCCCAGGCGGTGGCTCTCTCTGAAGTTCCCTGATCCGACTGAGGGAGTTTCATCCAGAAGAAATGAAATTGTCTTAGACTCCCTTCCTGGAATCTACACTAACCAGAGAAGATTAACTCATCTCAGGAGAGGAAACCCAATTCTCCATACCCAGGGCACCATTCACAAGCAGACTTTTCAGACAGACTTTTCACCTATTCTCTCGACTATTCTAAGAGCTGTCACCTGAGATACTTTATATGCACAATAAGGCAGCCATTGTTCTCAGTGAAATTCCTTTCCTCACCTTCCCATAACTTGTCACAACCTTCCCCAGAGTCCAGAGAAGCTTTGTCCCAGACAATTGTCTGCTCTTTGGTTCCACTCATCTCCCTTAAAGTGTATTCATTCTTCCTCTAAAATTGCCTGCGTCCTTTACCTCTCTCCCCTCTAGGAAGAGGATATTTAAACTTCAACCATCTGGCCTTCCTGCAAATCTCATATTTGGTGTACATGTACATGTTAATAAATTTGTGTGCATTTTCTCCTGTTAATCTGTGCACTGTCTATTTATATCAGCAGATTCAGTTAACTGAAGCTTCAGAGGGAAAGTTTAAACTTCCCCACAACAGTTTCCACAGCGGGACATACCATGCAATGTAAGGTAACTCTATAAGTAAAATTAGATACGTAGCTGCAGAAGGTCAAAGAAGACATGGAAAATCCTTTAGCCCATGAGTTAAAATGATCTGTAACGAATGATTTTAAAGCTGTTTGGAGCCTAGTCAGACTTATATCATATCCAATAGTTGTCATTTATTGAAAACCTATTATGTGCAGATTACTTTTCCTGTTTTCTTTCGTGATTAAGGGCAGTTTACAATCCAATTCCTTTCCTAAAGGAACTTAAAGTCGCATTGAGAAATGCATTTGTCAATCTGACTCATTTTCATAAATCCAAAAGTTTAAAGAATTTCATGTTACTCAACACTTTTTAAATGGAGATATTCTATAAGTGCTTTATATCCCTACTATGAACCTGTGCATTTCTTGAGAAATACTCCCTGTAGCACATTGATCCCCCTTTCTCTAATTCCCCCAAATATCAAAGGAGTACCCTATGATGTTTAATGCTCTTCTTTAATGGTGCATTTAGAGTCAAGTTTCTGCATCCTGCCTTTTGGAGAGGGATGATTTCTGAGAAGTGGATCTGGGATGAGAAATATGAATCACTGCTGTCTTCCTGAAAAGCCAAGGTTGTACCAGGGTAATCCAACCTGGAGCAAAATTAAAATGTGAGGAAATGATAGAATGAGGATATTAATATATGTTGTGGACCAAGAGGGTCAAGATGGCAAAGGGGTTGAAGTATGTGAATAGGTAAAAACAAGTGATTAAGAAGTAAGCCTGTGAACAGAGAGTACATACCTGGACGCCACTTTCTTACCTCCAGCCCAGTCAAGGCAGGCATATAGGCTAAAAGGACACATGCTGTAAAGGAACAAGTACCACTAATTGTTTCCATTTTCTCTCTTAGAAAGGACTAGGTAATTGTTTGGCACTATGCATCTTTCTAAGACCATCTCTGTGAAAAAAATGCATTAAAGTAATAGTAGCAAAGAGTACCGTAAAAAAATGTCCCACATAGAAAGGAATCTTCTCTCTCTCTATGACTATCCCTCCAAAGACATCCTGTGCATCTTCCTTGTGGGACAGCTCTCCTCAGATACCAATTAGTCATATCAACAAAGCAGTGTGTCCTCATTTCAATACGAATTCATGTGAACTCACCAAATGGGTAGCATTTTCACAAAGTCAGAAAAGCAAGATTTTCATTCTCAAGGCTTTATTTTTATGCTGCGTAATGTATGAGCAATGCTTCAAACTATTGTATACAGGAAATTTTGTCCAGATAATTTGTCTGCAATATGTGGGATGTGTGATATTTCACATGTCAGATACCTTTGCTTAATATTGTCTACTGGTGACAATAATAAGATTTCTTCATTTTCCATTAAATATAATATTTATGTATATTTGATTATTTCCATGTGAATGCCTTCCCACTCCAACATGCAAACATGCACATGCCTTCCCTTTAATACATAATCATAAACTTTTCTAGGGATTATATTAAGATTGCCTATCTTTTATACCATATATATTGTATATATCTTTTATACTTTTATGCTTTTTTGACAACTTATTATGTTTTAAAATTTAATATTCTGTCCATGGCAATCTTTCAAGATAATTCCTAGAAAAACAGCCCATAGTTCCTAAAGTTAACTTGGATGGGAATCTGAATTTTTATTAGGTACATTACTTGATTTTTACTAATATTAAAGTTTGAAAAACACAGCCTTATGCAGATAAAGCAAACACTAATTCTTACACAATTAAACACTGCAACAGAAAATACATTTTTTAAAAAACTCAGTCACTGGATGAAATTTAAGTTCTTGCTTACTTTTAAAGAGTACTTTAAAGGTTGGAAATTCCCAACAGAGAATACCTGGCTATGTTGTGCTGAATTCATTCCTCCTCTAAGACACATAGCACCTAAGACACCTGAAAAAGTTAATTCTTCTCCAAAGAGTGCATGTTTAACCAGCTTCTCAAAGCTGGTGACCACTATTATTGTTTATGTCCATTTTCAAGAGCTTGCAACAATTTGAATCCTATAGAAATTTATCAAAAAGCACTTAATGTTTTCTATTGAGGTAGGTGCACAATAAAGGTTTTCTTTATTGAATGATTGAGTTAAGAAGTCATTATCTTCACACTGCTGAATGAAGGAGGATCATGTGGGAAAGGTGGTGTGTCAGAGCACAGCTCTAGGAGACTATTGAGTAATACTCAGAGTGCAGTATCCTGGGGCAGACTTAGATAATTAGCTAGAAGGGTCTGGAGTGGAAGGGAATATGGCAAGTAATGTCTGTGTTTGCAGTAGAAGATGATGGAAAAACAAAATCCATTTCTTCACTAATTTAATATTTTATTGAGTATCTACTATATGCCAGGCACTGTGCTGCTGAGGAAGGCAGATTGACAGGGTAACCAGCAGTGCCATGTTTCCCAGAATTGAGGGATTTCTTAGGCAGTGTGACTTTCATACTAAACCAGGGAAATGCCATGCAATCTGGCATGTCTTGATCACCTGGACTTGAAAACGTGCTAACGAGTGTCACGAATGTTATGGGTGCTAAGGGACCATGAAATGGGAGCATCAGACTATCCCCAGTGAGGAGGTGGGAAGGGTAGGGGTGGTGGGAGATTTGGGCACAGATCACCCATGACCTGAATTATGCACAGAGTGAGCCAGGGAAAGAGGGACATTCAAGGGAGAGGAAATGGCACTTTTGGGGGACGCTGTGGTAGCACAAGCATTAGTAAAACCAAAAAAAAAAAAAAAAAAAGAAAAGAAAAAAGAAGGCAAGGGATAGGCAGAAAGTGGTACAGAATAAAGCTACAGAGCTGGGCAGTATCTGCCCTCTGTAGGGCCTAATAGGGCATGTATTAACTTTCTAGTTGCCGTTACAAATTATCACAAACTAATGGCTTAAAGCAACACAAATTTACTATCTTACAGTTCTGGAGGTCAAAGCCTGAAATGGGTCTCACTGGGCTAAAATCAAGGTCTTAATGGAGCTGTGCTCCTCCTCAAGTTTCTAGAGGAAGAATCTGTATCCTTGCTTTTTTTTTGGCTCCTAGAAGTTGCCTGCATTCTTTGGCTGTTGGCCTGCTTCCATCTTCAAAGGCACAAAGCCAGCAGTGGTGGGCTGAGTCTTTTTGACATCACATCAAATAACTCTTATACCAATTCTTCTCCTACCTCCCTCTCCAAGTTTTAAGGATTCTCATGATTACAGGGAACCCACCTGGATAATTCAGTATAATCTCTATATCTTAATGTTGGCTGATTAGCAACCTTAAATCTTTAATTCCCCTTTGCCAAGTAACATAAAATATTCACAGGGTCCAAAAATTAGGATGTGGACCTCTTGGAAGGCCCATTATTCTGCCTACCATAGTGCATATTTTGGATTTTTGTGCTAAATTTCAAATTAGGGTCTGAAAACTATCAAAGCCTTTCTTTGCAAGTGGAGTGATGGTGGTCTATTTGCATTTTAAAGGATCCCTCTGCTGCAACCTGGGGGTTGGGAGCAACCACTGGCATTCATAAGGGGATATCTGTTGGGAGGCTGTTGCAGGGCACCTGGTGAGAGATGATGTTGGTTTGGACTAGGACGGCTCCAGTGATGTGCATAAATGCAAATGAATTCAGGCTATATTTCACAAATGGAATTGCCATAAACTAGAGATTAGTTTAAGGACAAGGGAAAATGAGAAATCCCTGTTTTTCCCTGGCATTCCTCTCACGATGAATGAATACCAAATGTCAAGGTGATTAGCGTAGATTAGCCTATGAGTCGCACACAAGAAAAACAACCTTGATAAGGTTCCTATCTCCACATTTAAAGATAGGCACAGACAACCTCATAAGAGGCAAGTTTGAGACATGGGGGAGTGGGGGGTGGGGGTGGGGGGTGGGGGAGATAATAAATTTAGGTTTCTTTTGCTGAATAGCATCCCAAAACAGGTAGATGTCCAGTAGAGTGTTAGGAATACATGTCTGGGGGTTGGGATATGCATTCCTATCCATTTCCTCCAAACATAACTTTTATTTTTCCAAAAGCCTTTGGGAAATGTGTTTGTTATTTGATAAATCTCTCTTGTGTGTGTCTTCAAATTTGGAGATAGGAAGCTTATCAAGGTTGTTTCTGTTATGTGCCACTCATGGGCTGGTCTATGCTAATCACTTTGACATTTTGTGATCATTCAGTGTGAGAGGAATGCTTTATCCTACATTGATGGGGACACATGTTTCTAATGAGAAATCTGATGAAATCAGGTGCTTTGAATACAGAACATCTACAAACCTTTGTAGTTTTATAATTCTCCTGAAGTTCATCTCTTCCCTTTAGGAGACCATGGTTTTGATGGAAAACTACATCTGATGGTGATTTCTATCTGATGAGGATTTTACTTTTAAATCCACCAAAAGGGAGGAGAAGTGACATTTTCAAGCGAACAGGGTCTCTTGGTCTGTCTTGAGGTCTCCTACCCCTCTTCCACTCTGTTCTTTCACAAAAGATCATCTTATCAGAAATTCCGGGTGGGGGGGGGATGGCTTTTCTTTCTTATTCTCACTTTCTGATGTTTTTACTCTAAAAGTCATTATTAATGGATAAATCTCTGCCTATTAGGTAATCTGTGCCTTCCCTTACCTTGGTGGTATTTCATTATCATTTAAATATGCCACTCACTCCTCCTTCTAAAACCTTTTGAATGGAGGGTCATTCACACATTTTTTCCCCTTAAATTATGGTCAGCAATTGTTAAAGCAATGATCTCCAGTGAAGTTCCTTCTACATAGAAGATGTGAAGTGGGGGGCTGAGATAATTGTCTAGATAAGTCAGCTTCCTGTTATCCCTCCAAAAATGGAACATATTTTCTGTTCTTTCTTTCCTCCTTTCTTTCATCTCATATGGGTCATCTTTGTCACCCCCCTCCAAAAAAAAAACCCACCAAAAGCAAAAAATGAGGCACTTGTGTTTTCATGCTGCCTATAGAATGTAAGCAAGTTTTTTAAAAATTGTTTTTTGAAGTGCTAGCTATTTTTTAAATTAATATAAATGCATGTCAAACTTCTAATGCTACCTTTTAAAACAGGACTCATCCTGTGATTTGGTTCAGCCATCTTTCTCAGTCATTCCAGGGGATTCATTCTGCTTTCCATGCATCAGTTTCCCTTTGGAGTGAGGATTACTCTGAACCTGGGCTTTGTCTTCATTCTCAAGAATTACAGTCCTCAGAGAATTAAAGATGCTGCTTCTAATGTAAAGCACTGGCGGTTTTCAGAGAGTGTCTGGCTGTTACAAAGGTCGGCTGAGCACACCCTAATTCTAATCTTAGTAGAGTAACTTCTCCTGAATACCTGTGACTGCTATAAAAGGAAGTCATTCTGGATCTTATTGCTCATACCCAGTGCCAGGAGTGGTGACATAGAACATGGGAGCCATCATTGGAGGCCCTACTTCTAATGTACACAATGAGCAATAGATGGTTCTGATGCTCATTCATCATCCTCATTATCATTATTGAAAGAAAGTGAGCCAGGACGCTGGGTACTGATCAAGCTTTATTAAAGAAAAAGCATCTGCTGGGCTGCGCCCAAAGTGGAGGGCAGCCCCGAACTGCCCTCAAAATGGAGGACAGCACCAGGTATGGGGGTGGTAGAGCTTATATAGGGTGCCAAGGGCTGGCTGATACAGTCAAGAAGGGGCATTATGCTAATGTAGAAGCTATCTGACCAGGGTGGAGAATTGCACCCTTGCAGAAGCAAAAGGGTTTCTGTTTCTCAGAAATCATGAAGTTTCTCATAAAGGGAGAGGCCAGCTTGTGCTTGGTCTTGCCTAAAATGGTGCAGGTTATGTTCAGAACCTATCATTCCCACCTTTTAAGTATAAGGAGAAGGGAAAAGGGGCAGAGGTCTCATTCTTCTGAAGCTACTTCCTGCTGGAGATGGGCAAAGATATGAAAAAAATAAAAGATTTATGTTGGCAAGTAAAACAATTAGGTGGCAGGGTATTGGTTTTATATGGGGAGGCTGTATTCTTCTGGGGGAGGGTCACTGATTCTGAGGGGCTGGTATCCTCCTCACAGGAACAATTTGGCGACCTTTTGGTTGGTGAAGACCTGCATACGTTCCTGCAAGAAATTACAGAAACACCAAAAGAGGCAGGGACCAAAGAATAGGATGAGTCCCAGCACAATTAGGGGTCCTACTAGGGGCATAAGCCAGGGTATCTAAGGGTTCAGTGACTGGGGCCACCTCCAAGGTGTGTTTATGTTTTGTAACCCTTTGCATCGGTGATCAATGCTTGCCTTTAAATGGTTTAAGTTGTTTTGGATCACCCGGACTCATTTATGTAATAACAGCACTCCTCCCCCAAGAAGAGGCAGGTGCCTCCCTTCTCAGCTGTAAGGAGGTCAAGGGCCTGACAGTTCTGTAAAGTGACTGTTGCGAGTGAGGTGACCTGTTGCTGGAGTGCAGAGATGCTATCTATACTTAGTTCTTCTGAGAATTTTTGATAGAATTGAGAGGCAGTAGCAAGGCCTGCTATGCCAATCCCAGTTGCAGGAAAGATCCCTGTCCCAGTTTAAAAAGGTACAATTAGTGCCCTATGGGAGCAGGGGCACTTTCTGAGGAGGGGGTGAGTTAGTCCCAGTCCTATCTCCATCCCTCCATCTGTCTGGATGGTGATTTCGGGGACGAGCCAAAGGAATGTGCGAGAAATCACGTTGGGGGAGCAGGCAACAGGATAACGTAGTTTTGCAAAGGAAATATATTCCGGTTTTAGGGCTAGGATGAGGAGGGGATAAGTGAGTGGTAGCATTTAAGGCAGAGTGTGGGCAGGCCCCGCACAACGCTGACAGTCCCCACTAAGGTGAGATTATAGGAAAGTGAAGGGACATTTGTGGAAACATTGCGGGCTGCATCAACAGGGAGGGGGTGACCACAAATGTTTCTCACAAAGTGGGAGACAGATGAGTAACTCTGGAACCAGTCTGATTCGCTGAGGACTGCATCATCCCTGCAGACCTGGAAACTCCATGTTCCAGGTAAGGGTGAGCATTGAGATAGGAGGAAAAACACGGGAAGGATGCAAAAGGTTAGGGAGCCAAAATAATTTGAAGGGGACATTGCCACAAAGAAGTTGCTAAGAAGCATCTTACTGATAGGAGGTAAAGGAGTGCCCGGAGAAATCTTCCTATAATGTTATACTCCTTTGGGGCAGCACTGGGCAATCCTGTAGCAAGTACTAGAGCAGATAGTACAATAAAGATTAGGGACATGGGGTGGCTTATACTTATCATGTTCCATGATGGCAAACCTGCGAAAGCAGGTTGGGACCAGTCTTGGAGTAGCTCCTGTGTGAAGGATGTGAAGTGGACCCGCAAGAGAGAGAGGATAATCTCAGGGGGGAAAATCATCCTTCTTCTGGGATTGGGAGAAGAGTGGAGGTCCTGGAGATTTTCAGTTTTTATGTTACTTGGCAAAATGGACGAAATGTGAGGATATGTTGGGTTTGGGATTGAGTAAAGGGAACTCTCTGGCTTGGTGTTAACAGATTCTTTGTGTAAAGTCTCAGGTGCTAGTTTTACCAAGGATAAGTGATACCAAGGGGCCTTTCCTAGCACTTTTACTACCATGGGGGTGGTGAGAAGCACTGTATAAGGCCCTTCCCAACATGGTGAGAGGGGCTTTGGGATTCAGGTTTTAATATACACTTGCTGTCCCGGGCTCAGTTTAAAGTCTGAGGGGATGGTGTGGAAAGAATGAGATAATAGAAGGTTGGCTTGTTCCTGAGAAAGAGCCCTAATGAGTGAAAGAGTAGGGAGATAATGGCCTAAAGGCAATGAGCTGGAAGGGAGAGGTGTGAGAGTGAAGGGTCTACTGTACATAAGTTCGAAGTGGCTGAGGTCTGTGGGCTTGCAGGGAGATGCATGGAAAGGGATTGAGAAAGAGATTTAAAGCCTCCATGCAGTTGTGTTTTAAGGGTCATGAGTGTTTTGGGATGAGAGTAGCTGGATTTAAGGGAGGGCAAAATATAAAGGAGAACTGGGAATTTTCAGTGGAAATAAGGTGAATAAGTTGTAGGTGGGAAGGGGAGAGAATTGACTTGGCTTATGGCTGAGAAGGTCCAAAAGTTAGTTTAGAGCTTTCTTGTTTTAAAAGAGTGGCTGCCACCAAGGCCCGTAAACAGGGGGTTCATCCTCAAGCTGTGGTGTCCAGTTGTTTAGAGAGGTATGCAACCAGGGAGAAAACATCTCCTGCCTCTTGTCCCAAAACCCCGACTGCCAGTCCTTGGGTTTTGGTGATGTATAGGATAAAAGGATGAGATAGATTTGGGAGGGATAGAGCTTGGGCTGCGAGGAGAGCAGCTTTTATTTATTTATTTTTTTTGTCGTTTTTTCGTGACCGGCACTCAGCCAGTGAGTGCACCAGTCATTCTTATATAGGATCCGAACCCGGGGTGGGAGCGTTGCCGCGCTCCCAGCGCAGCACTCTACCAAGTGCGCCACGGGCTCGGCCGGAGAGCAGCTTTTAATTGCTGGAAGGGAGAATGAATGGGCTTTGTGGGATCTAAGGGAATGGAAGGGTCCCCTTTGGCTGCCTCATAAAGTGGTTTTGCTAGCAGCCAAAGTCAGGAATCCACACATGGAGATACCCTGCAAGCCCCAGGAAAGAAAGGATTTCACCCTTTGTAGTAGGAGTAGGGAGTTCAGAAACTAGACTCTTGTGATCCACTGTTATTTCTCTGGGGGTGAGGTGGACTCCCAAATAGATGACCGAAGAGGAAGAAATGTGGGCCTTACTGGGGGACACTCAATATCCCCTGGAAGCCAGGAAATGAAGGAGAGCAACAGTGTGAGCCTGTGAATCATCACAGGAGCGGCTACAAAGGAGGAGGTCGTCCCCATATTTTATTACGGTGCTAGAGGTTGGAGGAAGTTCGGATAAGTTTTGAGCCAAGGCCTGGCCAAAGAAGTGGGGGCCATCCAAAAATCCCTGGGGCAGTACTGTCCAGGTGAGTTGTTGGGAATGATTTGTATCAGGATCAGTCCAAGTGAAGGCAAACAGGTTTTGACAGGAAGGGTGTAAAGGGATAGAGAAAAAAGGCATCTTTGAGGTCAAGTACTGAGAAGAGGGTTGTTGTTGGGATTGTGGACAGAAGAGTATAGGGGTTAGAAATGATAGGGGTTATGGGTAAAAGGGCCGCATTAATGACCCTGAGGTCTTGAACTAAATGGTATGAGCCAATAGGCTTTGTAACCAGAAGGATGGGTGTATTAAAAGGTGAGTAGGTAGGCCATAAGAGATGAGAAGAAAGGAGTTTGTGTATGACAGGTTTTAAGCCTATTAGGTATTTGTTAGCAATAGGGTACTATAGGTCATTAGGGAACAAAGAAGGGTTCTGCAACTTAACAAGGATAGGGGAATGGTGCATAGCAATGAAGGGAGAAGAAGCGTCCCATACTAGGGATTAACCTTGTCCAAGGGGAAAGGGAAGGTGGAAGCCTCAGGGGCCAGGCCTAGGAGCAGCCTGTGACAGGAGTATTGTAGCTGGAGTTAAAGTGTTTAGGGTAAGAGTAGCTTTGAATTTGAAGAGTGTCCCATCTGAGTAAGGGGGTTGGGTATTGAAGCATTATTAAAATTTGTGTGTGAATTGGATGTGATGTAGGGTGCAGGAAAGGGGTTGCATGATCCATGGGTGGTATTCTGACCCTGTGACCTCTACTATTGTGATAGAGGATGGGGTTGTTGATCCTGCATATTCAGGAAGGGTAGAGTAAGTGGCCCCTGTTATCGATGACAAAAGAGATCAGCTTACCTGCTGTGAGGAGAGTTACCCTGGTTTCATGCATGGTGATCTCTGTGGGGGCCTCAGACCCTGGGAATCGTCAGTCCTCCTCCTGGGCAAAGCCAAGCAGCTCCAGTAGGGATGGCCATGAAGCCAAAGGATGTGGTTTGGGGACTGGGCCACTCCCTCTCTGGCAAGTGGAACGGTCAACCCCCCAGTGACCTGGCTGTTTGCAGCAAGGACAGGGCCTGGGAGGAAGCCTGGGGTCAAGACAGGCCCAAACCCAGTGGCCCAGCTGACTGCATTTGAAGCAGTTTCCAGGTGGCTTACCTCTTGAGGCAGCCAGCTTTGGAGTGTGTGAGCCATGGGTGGCATTAGCCAAGAGTTGGTATTTGGCCTGATCTCTTTTGTAATGATCTTTCTTTTCTCCTCCTCCTCTCTCTTGTTAAAAACCTTGAAAGCTGCACTGAGGAGGTCTCGTTGGGTTGTATTTGGACCATCCTCAAGTTTTTTTTAGTTTTTTTCGAATGTCAGGCACTGGTTGGGTAATGAAATGAGATGTAGTAGAGCCATGCCTGCAGGGGAGTTTGGATCTATACATGTGTATTTATGTAGGGCCTCAGAGAGGTGGGTTAGGAACTTGCTGGGATTTTCAGTGGATCTCTGTGTGATTTCTCTAAGCTTGTCATAATTGACAGACTTTTGTGTAGCCTTTTGGATGCCATGAAGTAGGTGTGTGATCATATTATCCTGGACATCCCAATCCCCATGGCCAGCCTAGTAGTCCCAATTTGGGTCTGTGCAAGGAACTGCAATGGCTCCCACAGGCCACTTATTATTTTGAGCATATACCTCATTTGCCTGTTGTTGGGCCATTACCCATACCTGCTCCCTGTCTTCAGGGGATGAATATGTGTCTGGGTTGGACTGGAAGGATCCCAGTCATTTTTCCATTTGGGAAATGTCTGAAAGAGAAAAAAGGGACATGGACTTGGACAGTTCTCCCCATCTCAGCCACTTCACAGAGGGGGATATAAAGGAGCCAGAGCTGAGGTGGGGTTGTTACCTGATGAAGGGGTGAAAGAGGGGGGGGGGTTGGGTGGCTGACAATACAGAGAGGGAAAAGTTGGAGGGGCTGGTGAAGGATTTGGAGCATACAGAGGTGGTCTAGGTGGCCTGTAAGGGAAGCAGAGTAGTCTGATGGATTAAAAGATTAATCTGAGTCCAGAAGGGGAGGTTGTGCATGAGCTAGGAGAATTTGAGACATAGGACAGTTTTGACAGAGAGAGAAGGACCTGATCAGAGATAGAAAGAAAAGGCTTGAACATGAAGAATCTCTCCAGCTTTTGCTGTTTCAGTGACAAAAACTGTCCATATCTCTGAGAGTATCTAAATCAAGAGTGCCATCTTGTGGCCATTGGGATCCATTGTCTAGTTTGTAAAATGAGGCATTCGAGGTTTTTCCTGGAGGCTGAGAGATTGTAGACAGCCCAGAGGCATAGAGCGTGGAGGTTTGGATTGTGAGGATCCCATTTAAAGGGTGAGAAAGGAAATGGGCAGTCCTAGTAGAAGAAGGCCACCAAGGAGCATCCTCGTTGGTGTGCATCTTCTTTTTGAGTGAAAAGCCACAAACTGGATAATGGAGTGTCCTCCAATAGCTGGGAGGGATGAGAAAAGTTCCCTTGGCCAGGTGCCTGGGCTTCGTAGTGAGTAGACAGTAGTCATAGAAAGTAGTTGGGGGAACCCATAGAAGTAGGTAGGACAGACCCACTGACTCACCCTGAATTGAGGCTGATGTTGGATGTCCTGGTCTGAAACGGCAAAAGGAAAGAGTCCTGAATGTACCTGGTTCAGCAGGTCTGGGAAGCGTGGCTAGGAGGGGTCAATCAACCCAAGAGAGGGGATCATCCGATGGTCCAGCCAGGACCCTTCCCAGGTTTCGGCATCAAAATGAAAGAAAGTGAGCTGAGACGCCAGGTACCGATCAACTTTATTAAAGGAAAAGAATCTGCTGGGCTGTGCTCAAAGTGGAGAACAGCCTAGGGCTGCCCTCAAAACGGAGGAAGCACCAGATGTGGGGATGGGAGAGCTTATGTGAATTGTAGGGCACCAAGGGCTGGCTGATACATTCAAGGAGGGGCATTATGCTAATGCAGAAGCTATGCAACCAGGGTGGAGAACGGCACCCTTGTGGAAGCAAAAGGGTTTCTGTTTCTCAGAAATCATGAGGTTTCTCATAAAGGGAAGGGGGGAAGGGTTGGGGCCATTTTGTGCTTGGCCTTGCCTAAAATGGTGCCGGTTATATTCAGAACCTATCAATTATCTGCTAATGTTTACTGAGGGCTGACTATATGCTGAATACTATGCTTGGTTCTAAAGATACAGCTATGGATATGCATGTTCCTTTCTTCTCAGGTAGCTTATAGTGAAAATAGAAGTTAAGTAAATAAGTGTGAATTAGTTATGAATTCAATAGATGCTCTGAAGGAAAGAATGTTACTTGCTATGATAGTGTAGTATAAATCAGGGGGGGCTTGAGGTGGTCTGGAGTGGCTGGAAAGAAGATTCTTGCACACACATAGATGCTAGCTAGGTAAAAGAGGCAAGGAGAGGGTTGGGTGATGGAGACTGAAATTTATCTTAAGAGCAAGGAGAAGCAAAATGTCCCTGTATATCAATAAATATTATATACCTGTGTTTGCACACAAATTGACACAAACCGTAGCCTATGGGATATTCGCAGTACACAGTGACAGTGTTTGGGACCATCAAAATTGACAGAGTATACCAATGATGGTTTGGCCCATTCCTCTAACTAAACAGCAGTTGTTTGTTGAAAGAATGAGTGAATGTTGAATTAATCAGCAAGGTTTAGTTCCTCAGTGACCTCCAAAGCTCATTTGCATATGCAAAGCATACAGAAGCTTGATAGAAGACAAACTTGCTTTTCTGGAATGCAGGAAAGCAAGAGGGTTAACTTGCCTTTAGGCATGACCTGGTGATTCCCAAAGAGCTGGTGGAAATAAGCCAAGTCATTTACCCCAATTGATCAATTTTAGGTGTCCTAAGTTTGGGAGCTAGGGAAGAGAAAAGAGCTAAAAGTGCTCTGAAGGAGGTTTATCTTTAAGATACAGGTCTATGTGGTTTGCGGACTTGGCTTTCTGCTTTGAGCACTGTTGGAGATGAAATAGCCTTGTGATGAAATATAGGGCACACATGGGGTCAGACCAGCTAGGATCAGGCTTCAGTTCCATTTTTCAGAAGCCGTACAAACTTATTTAACTCTTTCTTGACCACTTGTCTTATCTGTAAAAGAGAGACGATATCAACCACATCATATAGTACTTGAAGTATTAAATGAAATACTTCAATGAAAAGCACTTGGTGCTGAGCCTAGAATACAGTCAACATCTGTTATATGGCAGGTGCTGCACTTATGTCAAGGGAGAGCTCTCTGCCTGTGGTAGTCCTACACACACCATGAGAGAAGCAACCAAAAAAAAAAAACACAAACAACCCTGATTTCAATTGTATTGTACATTGCTGGGCATACAGAAGAGCTCAGGTAGACTTGCTTGTATTTAGAAATCAAGCACTTGAAAGGAGACTCTTATCTTGAGATTTGATTCCTGATTTTATGAGGATCTTACAGCAGATTTTCTCATGGAAAAAAATAACAGTTGGCAGGGGTTGCTGCCGTTATGCTGTGGGCTGTTGATATCTCTTTTAAATTCATGTCGGAAGCAACCTCTGTCTCTCTGAGAGTGAACCAAGCATATCCTTGTTTTGACTTAAGTTTTACACAGGTTTAGAGCGGCCGGAATAAAGTAGAAAAGTGCCCTTCAGAACTCAAAACAGATAAAACTGTTTTGTTATTCCTTACCTTGTCAATGACGTGAGTGTGGAACTCACTTGACTGATAAGGACACCAGCATATTTTCTCTAGAAGTTTTGACAGATACAAGTTGTGCAAAGCCATGTTCATCACCTACTCTGTGTTTCAAACTTTTGAAAGAGGTTTCAAAAAATAACCCTTACATATACTGATATTGCACTTTGAAAACTTTTAATCAGTATGAACTATGATGTGGGCATGTTGGAAATACTCAAGATTAAAAATTATTTTGTGCTTATGCAGCGCCTCTGTGGCTAACTGTGCTTATCTACCAGGGCCTCCAGAAGTCAGCCTAGTTAATAATCAGCTGCCTGCTCAAGCCATGTGAATTCGGAGAAACCAGAACTTAAAGAGCCCTCCTAACCTGCCTATAAAAAGGCTTGTAAGATCCGGGGGTCCCAGGATTTCAGAACGTGAGTTTGCCTGTGTCCTGCTAGCCTAATAAACTTTCTGACTCTCCAACCCCTGCGTGTCTGGAGCTTCCTGGCAGGTCCGTTGCATAACAGGTAAAGCTACCCCATAGAATTAAAACAGCAAGGATGACTTAAAGGCTTAAACTGTTCAAAATCCTTTAAAAGAAACCCTTAGAGAAAAGCTCACTTTTTGGCATATATCGTTAATAGTTGGTAAACTATTTTGCATAGTTTACTAGGATAATTCTAACGTTCCTAATACTCTAACTCCAGGTGGCAGAGTGTGCAGGTATGGTCCTTTTGAGAATATACCTTCTTCTCTGGAGAACAAACCTGGCATTAACAATGAGAGCTAAGCAGAAAATCATAGAAATTCCCATGAGAAAAATAGTAATGTAAATTCTGGGCCAATTGCCAAGTATCGTTTTGGATAACTCCACCATTCCTACTCACTGTTTTCCAATACTTTATGGAAGAAAATGATTAATGAGATTTCCAACCCAAAGAATTCAGAGCTCCATGGAGATAAGAAAAGAAGGATATTTTATCTTCTTACCTAGGATTCTTATCTTCTGGGGCCGTGGAGAGCTAATCTGCTTGAGATTTCCATGGTGAGTTTATGTGTGTCCCTCGCTGAGAAAACAAATTGACTTTACTATTAATTACTTTGGTATACTCAAATATGCTTTTCAAAGTCCTTAAACTTTCAAAATGTCCTCGATTTGTGAAGAGTCATGCAATTGATATTGGATTTAATTTATTTACAGCATATAGACAAAACTCAAAAGTGGAATTTATAGAAAACACAGTGTAATCTGGAATATATTCCCAAACTTTCCTGCAAGTACTTGTTTTGATTTAATTATTTGTAGGGAACGTTTGTTTAACTAAAGGGGCTCTTGTATGCCAGAAATGACATGTGTATGTCTATCTATGTAAAGCCTTTTACTGGTGACCTTTTAAACCCGTTCCCTGTTGATAATCATCAACATTTGTGAGTATTTAACGGGTACCGATGTATTTTCCTGTATTCTCCTATTTCTCATTAAAAACCCTAGGAGGTAGGTGGCATTGATTCTATTTTACAAATGAGTTGAACAAAGCTTAAAGAGTTTGTCACACCCTAAGCAAGGATGCACAGCTAGCAAGCAGAAGCATGGGGATCTGAACCAAGGCCTGATGTGAACTTGGAGCCTGGGCTTTTGTCAGTGTCCTATTCTGCCCTTCTTCACAGTCGGCTGTCTGGCACCTGGTTCTCACAAGGAAATGCATGAAATGAAAGACCACACACAGTGGACACTTGGCCGACCTGTAACAAACAAAGCAAAGTTGTCATATGTCCTTTCATCCTTACTTTCTCCTGTTGACATTCAACCACAGCAATTGATGAGAATTTCTGAAGCAGGAGTATTATGACATAAAGAGATGTAGCAGAGTCCCTGTCTTCTAGTTGGGGAGGTAATTTAGCTTATATGGAAATTTATGTAATCCTTCCAAGAGAATATTTTTTATGTGTGCGTATAATAAACATACAATGGTGTAACCATGGTTATAAATACACTTATGTTTCAATTGTATTCTGTATTAGTCCATTTCTATTGCTTATAACACAATACCTGAAACTGGGTAATTTATAAAGGAAAGAAAGAAATTTGTTCCTCGCAGTTCAGAGGCTGGGAAGTCCAAAGTCCAGGGAACACATCTGGTGAGGGCCTTCTTCCTGGTGTAGTAACTCTCTACAGCAACTCAAGGTATCACATGGTGAGAACGGGCTGAGCAAGAGAAAGCTAACTTTCTTACTTGCTCTCCTTGTAAAGCCATCAGAACCACGCCCACGACTCCATGAATGATTATCCATTCACAAGGGCACAGTCCTCACAATCCAATCACCTCTTCAAGGCTCCACATTTCACATACCATAATTGGATTTCCCACCCTCTTGACACTGTCACAGTGGGAGTCAAGTTTCTAAAATGTGAACCTTTGGGAGATATATTTAACTCACAGCATATTCTAATGTATAGTATGAATAGTGTTTTTTGGTTCAGAAATGGATGGCAAGATAAGAACCTTAGCATTTCTTGAAGCATACAAAATACTGGATGCTTTACACACCTGACCTAGTTTATTTTACAACCAAATGCAAGGTATGTATTATTTTTGCCATTCTACAGTTGGGGAGTACAAGAGAGATTCTGTGACTTGTCCAAGTTAACAGAATGAAGACAAAGCAGGACCAGCATTGGAATCCATGGCTGTACTTACTCAAACCCACCCTTTATCCTGATACTTCTCTGCCTGTCAGGCAAAGAAGGACATTAGAATGAGTTAGAGGCATTGCAGATGGATAAGGAGCATCTGATTGTTTGCAGAGGTTTTTTCCAATCACTTTGTGGAATAAAAAGCAATCAGCATCTCCAGGCCCAGCACTCCCAGTCCTATATTCCCTGCTCTTACCCCTGTCTGGCATATTCCATATTAAATTGTTTCATCCCATTATGATGTAAATGCTGTTTAGACCTCGTTTCCTTCATTGCTGGGTCCCTTGTGCCTAAAATGATACTAGGCACATAATAGATGTTGTGAATATAGTTTTTGAAATAACAGTCATATCTATGTTTGAATAAATTTGTGAGAAATGACCAGCATTTAGTGTTCATGTTGAATAATTATGATTATCTATGATCAGTCATGAATGTTAATTACAATGAAACTTTAGTTTGAAAATTTTCCGAAGACTTTTTTTTCTTGTAGCCCAGGGAACAAAGGAGGGGGTTGTGAGCTGTGAGTGGAGACAGTGAAAAACAAAATAATAATAAAAATAATAATCTATTTATTCTGTCCTTGCTTTGGGTTACAATGTGAAGTCATTCATTACTTTTAGAAACAATTCATACAATGCTAGAAAAAGATACCCTGTGTGTTTAGAAATGAGGGGCATTCATCATACTGAAATAGCTAAAACTTTTCAATCCCATCCATTAGCTCATGAAGCTGTAAGTTGCTGCGACGCTGCTTGGCCCATCTATTTAGTATTTCCAGACAATCATGGTACAGTACAAAGCAATTTGTTTTTGTATAATTTCCTTCATGCTCGCAAACACAACACGCATCACGGGGAAAGCCAATCATGAGCTTGAGAGAAAAATGGATGATTTAAAGCGGGAGAGTGGTTCATTTGCTTTGGGGTATGAGAAACAATTATTTCAATAGGCCAGGGTTTCTGCAGGAAGTCAAGTGAATAAGAATGCTTATGCTGGCCCACTGCTTTCTCAGGGACTGCATTGCCTAAGTAACTTCTTTTGAGAGGATTTCTTAGTGAGCTGTAAATGCTTTTAACAAGGCAAAGGCTAGATTTGCCTCCTAAAAACCTGGGAGCAGTATTTCCATTTTTCCCACTTTTCCAAAAGATCGTCTGCTCTAACATTGAACAACAGTGGGAAATACAGCAGCTTTTATCATGCACCCTGATCTGAAGTGGACTTTAGCCATGTGTGAGAACCTCATTTTCAAATAAACTCCCTTATCTCTATGAAAGCTTTTCATTTAATAGTTTATTTGTTTTTTGGAGGGGATTAACTCATGTGCCTTCTAGATACGTGTTTTTTGACTTCCTTTGTATTTTGCTGACAAATACAACGAGGCGTTTATTTGGTTTCTGTAATAAGCTGCCATGTACTAAGGACCCCTTTTAAGTGCCAGGCATTGCATTAGGTTTAGAGCTATGAAGACGATAGACAGGAGGATGGCTCTTCTGGCCCCAGAGAGCTAGGTAAGATGGGTCTTTATGCTGAGATCCACAGCTTGGGGGATTAAGAGAATTCTCCAAGACGCTGTTGAATTCAAAGGGACTTATATCTCATGGTCCCCTGTGTCCCTCGATCTTTCTTCTCTATAGTATCTCTTGAGTGCTTGGACTCCAACCTCTTTGCTACACTGGTTTCCACAAAACTCACACAAACTGATGATGTGTTGAGTCAACGTTCGTGGAGCTCTGAACGACATTGGGAAGACTCGTGTCTCATAAGACACAGTCCACATGACATGTCGCTGTGCTCCAACGTTCTCCCCGTTTTCTCTACCTTCAATGAAGAACTGGTTGCACGTCTTCTTTCTTCTCCCCTTTTGTCTCCTTTTCCAGAACAGTAAATACACACACATGCAAACATCCTCCAGAACATATTGCAGAGAAGTTTAGCCGTCTATCACCACCCCTTCTCTAGTGGGACCAGCCTACTCCTCACCCCCATCTTCTCTCGCCTGCATTTCTTCTGTGACACTTTCCATCTCCCCACCTCACTCTGAGTCTGCTCCAGCCTCTTCTCCACTTAGCAATGAAACCAATGCTCCAAAATGGAGATCTGATCAGGTTGATGTCCCTGATGAATAGTTCTAGAGGCTCAAGATCAGACATCTTTCAAAGGATCAGGACCACACCCCCTGCATATCCCCTCTCAGGCTCCTGTCCACCTCTCCCAGCTCATCCCTCTCCTTTCTCTTTCTCTTCTCTGTCATCCAGCTGCACTAGCCTTCTTTCAGTCTCTTGAAAACATCTTGACTCCTTCCATCGCAGACTGTTTGCACAGCCTGTTGCTGTGTCTGGGATATTTCCCCTCTTTCAACATCACTAATCTATGAAACCGGGTGTCTCTATAATCTGGCAGTGCATCTTCAGTGTTTCACAAAATGCCTGGCACTTAGAATCCACTCATTAATGACTGAACTATCAGTGGATGAATGAATGAAATGAGAGTCTTGAGTTGTCATGCCCTTGAGGTAACATTGTTCATAGGAGGAGGCCCATATGCTCTACAGATGCATACTCCAAAAGCAATGGGACAGTTGCAAGTTAGAATACACACATGTATTTCCTTCCTCTGACAGCTGAGAGGACCTAGGAGCAATGACACTCCAGTAGCAATTAGCAACCTAGCATCCAGATCTTGGTTTCTAATACCATTTTCCAAAAACTTGAAGAAATAGTTGATTCCAGGACAAGGACAGGAAATATGTAAGATAATACAGTAGTATCTTATACTTCCAAAAAGTCATGAAGTGCTCAAAAAACAAAATGACAGGAGTATGCCATGTGTCTTAGTCTTTTTCAGTTGCTTATAACAGAAATACCTGGAACTGGGTCATTTATAAGAAAATGAAATTCATTGCTTATAGTTCAGAGCTCGTGAAGTCCTTAGTGGTGGCAACAGTGACCCAGGGGTCTCACATGGCAAAAAGTGGGGAAGCAGAGAGAGACTAATCTCTTATGTGCTCTTCTTTTACAGCTCTCAGAACCATGCCCCTGACCACTATTATTAACCCATTCACTAAGGTATGGTCCTGCAATCTAATCACTTCTTCAGGGCCCTACCTTTCGATTACCACAGTAGGATTTCCCACCCTCAGCAATTACAGTAGGGATTAAGCTTCTAATATATGAGTGTGGGGGACACATTCAATCAATCCACAGTACCAAGCAAACACAGGCGCCAACTTGCAAGAGCTCCCAATGACCAAGGCTGGAGCAATTTGAGCAGCAAAATAAAGTAATACTAGATTATGATCTAAGATAGAACATAAATTCCCAAGAGTCTACACTGATATAAATAAATGCTTGAATAAATTAACAAACAGAAGAGAAGAAACAAATCTCCTATGCAGAAAAATTCCAAGTAATTTGTGTACATACTGCACTCCAAAAGATGAAGATCTCAACTCTCCATTCTTAAGCATCGGCTGCACACTGTGACTTTCTTCCAAAGAGTACAGTATGGAAACGGGGAGGGGGAAGAGGAATTTTACAGCGGAAAAACCTGACAAACACTTCCTCAGCCAGGAGATTGGGATGATGTCAACAGCCATAAGTCACATGGATGATATGTGCTGTTGGTTGGAGAGGAGGAGAATACCACTTCATCTCCATGCTCTTCCTCCCCAAACCTATAACCCTGGTCTGATCATGAGGTAAACATCAGACAAATCCCAATCGAGGGACATTCTACAAAATACCTGAGCAGTACTTCTTGTAACTATCAAGGTCTTCAAAAATAAGGAAAAACTTCAAAGCAGTCACATACAAGAGGACCTAAGGAGACACATACCAGCTACAGACACCATTACTGTGTTATCCTAGATGGAATCCTGGCACAGGAAAAGGACGTTAGATGAAAACCCAGGGAATCATTCTAAGTGCAGACTTTAGTTCATAATAATGGGTCAATGTTGGTTCATTAATCTGACAAAGGTACCCTACTAATATAAAGTATTAATAATAGGGAAACTGGGCGTGAATCATATGGGAACTCTCTGGACTCTCTTCACAATTTTTCTGTAAATCTAAAATTGTTCTAAAAAAATGAAGTCTATGAAAGGAAAGTAAAAGCCACAGGCAGCCACTCCCCCAGCAGTCCAGTAACAGATTTCCCCTTCCCGGTGCCCTGTGATTTCTGCTGTTCTGTATCTGGGGACCTCTCCCTGGAGCAGATTCTGGCGAATGGTGGTGGAGCTCGTTTTCCCCCATGACCCCCCCCCCATGCCCTGCTTGCACGGATTTTATTTTAGTTTGCTTCCAACAGCACTCTGCTGCCACGACAGGCAAATATCTGGCTGCCTTGCATTCCATTGTTCAACACACTGGGGGAAAATGAGACTTCTTGCTGGAGTCTGGGTCGCTGGGCAAATAAACAGAGAAGAAAATGCAGCATGCAGGGGGAGGCAAGGTCGAAAGAAAGATCAGGGAGTGAGATGATGAAGTCTGAGCTTAACTCAGCCCAGAGATTGAGCAGAAATCTGACCCCTCTCCTCTCCCAATTGGCGCTATTCCCCAGTCTCCTCAGAATCACGCAGCTCCTTGATGCTTACCAGTGAGGAAAAGGAGGGTGGTGTTGATCTGGACACTTCCCTTCCCAGGGTTTAGGAGATAGAAACTGGTGTTTAGAGTCTCCAAATTCCACGCTGGGTGTAGGTGGTCTGCAGAAGCTCTCTGTCTTGTGTCCTGCTTTCTGAGTTCTGTCCTGGGTGCTGGACACATATTGGGGTTGCAATGGATGTAGCAATCTGAGATTTTCTCTTCAAAACGTCTCGGAACCCTACTGAGAATGTAAAGGTGAAGAGTGGGTGAGCTCTGGGGCTAGATTCACTCTGCAGCTTTGCGGCTTTGGAGAAATCATTTAATCTCTGTGGATTTCAGCTCCTTGATGTGCAGAGTGAGGAAATACCTACACCTGTTTTAAAAGAACCAGTGTGTAGAATAAATGCATCAGCCCATGCAAGGAACTCTTAACAGTGCCTGGCATCTTGTAATTTTTCAATAAATGTCAGCACCTGCTCCTCCACCCCAAATCAATTGCGTATACTTTAAAATGTTAAGCAGCAACATTTTAGGTTTTGCCTTCTCTTGATGTAAGGAGGCAGAGGGCCATTTTCAGGCCTTGCCATATCTTAAAGAAAGATTAGAAGTTGCCAGTTTAAACACAGTTGTCATTGGGTGGGGGGGAGGGGACTTAAATTTTGTTTGGATTAACAACTCACTGATCAATCCCACTGGTAAAGATCAAGCTGAGAAGTCTCATTTTCTTCAATAAATAAAATCTATTTTATTCTATTTTAATGAATTCTTATTCATTAATAACTTGAATAGATTTCCTTTATTGAACAATTACTGTGTGTCAGACTCTGTGCAAAGTGCTTTAGGTGATTATGTTTAATTCTCCCAACAGTAGGATGTAGATACTATTATTCATTTCACTTAACCTAACATCAAAGAGGCTAAGTGACATTCCAAGCTTGCAAGTCTAGGAAGAGATGAAGCTAAAATTCAGAACAGGGCTTACGGATCCCGGAGTTCTTCTCTTGGTTGCTATGCTCTCTTCTATTCCTTCATCACCTGGAGAACTATGGTTAGAGTTCAACGCCAGAGGGACACACAGAGTTTGAAATGCATTCAGGTAGCAAGGCTGAGCTACTGGGATCTGTTGCTGTCCTTGTTCATGTCTTCTCTCCGTCAGTGTCTATAGAAAGTAGTGGGTTTTGTTTGAGTTTTCTCCCAGTATGGCTCTAAGAATTCAGCTACTATTAACAAATGCACAACTGGCTGTTGAAAAGGGGCTTTTGACTGCACATGGTCTTCATTACTCAGAGTAGATGGAGATTTTCAGCCACTTGATAGTAGGATTTGCAGTGACTTGTTTCTGGACCAGAGTATATTCTCAAAATGAAAGAAACCAAAAACAATTGAGGTCTCTTGGCAGCCACATACACACATGCCTTTATTAACTATTGCTTTGCCGCTGGTAAATAGAGACAATGAAAATCACTTTAGCTAGAAAGCATCGTTCCATCACCTCCTGCTGTCTTTTCTTTCTATTGCTGGCTGTTGGCATAATTAAGTCTTCTATCAACACTTCAATCTTCTACTCCCTTCCAGTCCAAGAGGGTCAGGTATGTGATAAACCAGCCAGGATTTGACAACTGCTATGTGTGCTGCATGGCATATCTAAGTCAACAAAAGGTTTGTGGATATTCAAAAAAAGCATTGAAATGATTTAATAGTATTTATATAAATGATGAAGCTTCATCCATTGCTTAAAATTAACATTGGGATATTAGATCATTAAATTGATGGGATGTGATCTATGCCCTCCAAGATCTCAGAAACACCCTTCTTTTAATTGTTAATCAGAGAACGTAGTATTACAGAACATAAGGAACTATTTTGCTTATTTTCAATGTGCTGCGTGTGATTATGTGAATTATTAACTCTGAATAGCATTCAATTAAGTTCATTTCCATGCCTTTGTGAACTATTTCCAGTCTGCATCTGTTCTTGTTTTCAATTAAAAATATGACATATAGATTTTAGCTTGTACCTTGTAATGAAAATAAGAAAACTTTCTTGTACATTTACATAATTGTGTAGAATTTCTTTATAGAATTTCTTCCAATGGGGACCTGCCTAGAGATTTGCCTATGAGAGATTACGATGTGCCAAAATTCTGGCAAAGAAAATTTGGAGTTTTTTTGGCCATATATTTAAGGCTATTACACTTGCACTGCTGGAACCAAAAGTTCTTATCAAATTTATTACGATTATTTTAACATTCTGAAACAGATTATCCACACTATATTTGGAAAAAAATCCAAGTGATAGATGGATGCATTTCTAGCTTGTACCGCAAGTTATTATTATAGTTGATTGACATTTAGACAATTTCGAAACACTCTATTCTTCTGTTTTATAGAAACGGCAATGCCACTCAGTTTTATCCAGTATTACTGTGCAGTTGTAACAGTCCAATGAAGGATGGGCCATCTATTATTTGACAAAGCCTTTGTAAAGTAGATTATGCAGTTTCAGGAGTATTTGAAATTATCTTCACAGAAATACATTTGGACATCATAGGTTTTAATAAATTTATACTCTGGTGTTAAGCTATTCATTTGTTCTTTTCAAATGTCCAGGGAAAGGGCTATGTGCTGCACAATTCCACGGATTCTTTTACATAGACATCCATGTAAATGGTGCCCCCTACAGTTGTACAGTGTGTAGTTTGGAGTTTTGGAGTTTCTTTAATACACTTGACCATAAGACCAATGTCTTGCTTTAATGGAATCCTGTTGTATCTTTTTGTCTTTTATTCCTTAAAGCAGGTAGACTTTGCATTTGAAGTCACCTTGAAATGATCAAGCTGAACCAACACCAGCTATCCCTCATGCTATGGGTTAAATGTGTCCCCTAAAAGTTCATGTATTGGAAACTTGACCTCCATTGTAACAGTGTTAAGAAGATAGGAAATCCAATTATGGTATTTGAAAGATGGGACTTTTAAAAGGTAGTCAGATTGTGAGGACTGTACCCTTGTGAATTAATCGATCCATTCTTTGGTTAATGGGCATGATTCTGATGGCTTTATAAGGACAGCAAGTGAGATGGTTAGCTCTCTCTTGTTCAGCTCATTCTCGCCATATGATACCATGAGTTGCTGTAGAGAGTCACCCCACCAGGAAGAAGGCCCTCACCAGATATGTTCCCTGGACTTTGGACTTCCCAGACTCCAAAACTATAAGAAATAAATTTTGTTTCTTTTTGAATTATCCAGCTTCAGGTATTCTGTTATAAGCAACAACAACAGGCTAATATACTCCACATCTAAAATTTTAGTCTTCAGCCACTCCTCTCAGCAATGCATTGTTCACCTTCCAGCATATTACAGATATATAATCTAGGCAAGGAAACCGCTGTCATGTTATCAGGTTATGGTTCAGTCACTGAAACAGGCTCAAAAGCAAGTGGGACCCAGTGTTGAGGAGAAGAAAAACAGAGAGTGAAGATGCTGACACTTGAAGCACTGCTCAGGAGGGCAAATTTGGTGAAAGGTCATCGAGGAGAACCTCAGGCATCGGGAATAGGATGGGGAGGGTGCTGGAAGTAGATGCTGCTCAGTGATTCTAGAAGCTCATAGATCAGAGTCATCTGGAGAGCATTACAAACACCAGCATCTGGAGCACCCCCCACCCTCCCCCTAGACCAATTGAATCAGAATTGCTAGGGTGGGGACATAGGCATCTGCATATTTAAAAAATTTCCCTGGGTATTTCTTGTGCACAGCCAGAACCAAGAACCGAATGAATACAGGATCAAAAGAACCCCTTCATTCATTCATTGATCCATCAGTTTTTCATCTATTCATTTAACAAACACTTATTAAGACAAAGGGCTACAAACTGTTCTAAGAGTTGGGAATATAGCTAAGAACAAAATAGACCAAGCCCCCATCCTCAAGGAGCTTACATTCTAGCATACTGAATAAACTCTTCTTTTTCATTAAAAATCAAGTCCAGGTAGCAATTACATGTGACCATTCCCCCAAAGAACAGACAGAATCATTTTCGTGATATTATTATTTTGGATCACAAAGTGAAAATCCTGCCAAAAAAAAAAAAAAAATTAAATTACTGAAACTTCATGTAATGGACTTATATCACTTCTATTTGTTCTTCTGTTTCTAATGCCCACTTTTCCCCCAAGTACTCCTCACCTCCTTTTGTCTAATTTGCCAGGATGAAACTTGTAAAAAAAAAAGTCTTACAAATGCCATGGTGCTTAGATCTGCCTCCCAAATGCTTTGGGAATTTCCATAAAATTAAATGTACATAAATAATACATGGTCAGGGGTTCCTAGGCTCAGGCAAGGTGCTAAATTTGTCCCATATGAGGCCACCTGCTCATATGTCATCTGTTGGCACCAGCCCACGCATTTGTGTGCCAGGACATATGAAATTAAGTTTACCTGATGCTCTCTGACAGCAGCTTTCTGTTACAACGTGCAAATTAGATTAGGTTAAGGTAGAGGGCAGAGGAAATGGATGGCTTCATAGATTGATACTAGAATACTGATGGCTTTAACCAGAAGGTGACTGGTTATGGTTCAGCTTGGGTCATTGGTAATCACGAGTTCCTGTTATTGATGCCTATGCAGTGGGCTGTGTGGAGATGCATGGTTTATTTTTTATTGGATTTTGCCATATTGCCAAACCATGCCAGTAGTGGGACTTCATTGACCTTCACCCTGGAATTTGAGGAAGGAAGGTAAAGGAATGAATAGGTGATGGAGACTGAGTATGCTAGTTGTCTTTTGAATGATGCCTGGTCCCCCTTCTGAACATGTGATTCATGAGTAAGGCTGCAAGTTTGTACAACCCGCCTCCCTGGAACAGTCACCCTCGGGCTGAAGCTAACATGATCACTTGGGTCTCTTGAAGCATGCTTGCACAGTTTTCCTTCTTAATATAAAACAATATAACGCAAACTTGGAACTCCACCAGAAGAGTCATTTTTTTTTTTTAACTTAAAGGAATCTAAAGTTGCCTCTGCCTCATTAAATAGCTCAATTGGCTTCAAAAGCATTTTTTACTTCTATTGAAAATATGGGAACTCTCACTTTATCCTAGTTTTGAAGATTTTTTTTTCATAATGTTATATTGAGTTGCATAATAAACTTTAATACAGCATCTATAGTACAATTCAATGACATTTTATCCCAAGGTATGGTTTAATGGTGTAAACAAAGGGCCAAGGGAGAAATGAACTCAGATATTTAAACATAATATGCACAGAAACCTAAATCTTTCATTGGAAAGTTGACCAGTGATGCGTACAATGAGACGGAAATAACTGTCAAAGGGATTGGAAAGTGATCTAGAGATTTTGTAGGATGAAAATGAGGGGTTACGTATCTGGTTAAATAATTATGTTGTTTGAAATTGCCTAAATTTTACATTACTGCCGTTTTAAAAATGAAGTTATTTCTGCCAAGAAGAATGAGTGTTACATTTCTGAAGAAAACAACACTAACAGCAACAGGAAAAGAGTTCAGAGACTAAATACCATTTCTAAAGTTTCCAAAGATTAAATAGAAAAAACACTTTGGGGCTTAACTAAAAGGCTGAAGGGAGAAACGAATTTCACATAGAAATCAATCGCTCTGTTCACTGACACCCAGTGACAGGACTAATAATTGTGTCCATGTAAAATCAGACCCTCTTGTTACTTTTTAATGAAGTCTGTCTGATTCTGTGATATTTTTGGCCTAGGAAATGAAAGAGATGTTTTATTAAATGAAACTAAGTCTACATAGGTAAAGTATCTCGATATAAGTATGTAATCATACCATGCAATAAAAAGCAAATGCACAAAAAATTAAAGAGATACAAACGTAGCTCAAATAAGCTTCCCCCCCACCCCCAAGAAGCCTTCCTTCTTTCTGTTGTCGACGGAACGGGAGCCCATATTTTGCAGGGAACAATGGCAGAAAGCCATTGGAAGGGGAAGAAAGGTTTTGCCTACCCCCTCTTGGATCCTTATGTCACAGCGTCTGTTCCCTGCTGTACTGAGGAGTCCAGCTCTCCTTTGCAAGCCAAGAAAAATAGGGTCTTTTTCAAACTGTGAGCTCCTAAGATGCTGGCAGAATTCAAAAGTGCTTTCCCCAAACAGAATAAAGCAAGCCCTTTACCTGTTCAAAGCTGGTTATTTGTCTTGCCAAGGTGAAGAGTTTTCTTATATAGTCTCTCTTGCTGTCTCTCTCTCTTTGACTTCCTCCCTCTCCTCTCTTATCTTTCCTCCCTCCCTCCACCATTAATGACACATGGTGCAAACTCAGCATTATTATTTTTAAACCCTCCTTGCCAAGGGGGAGATAACCTCAAGGAAGCTTCTTTTTTAACAGACCCCATCTATTCTCTGTTGGGCCCTGGGTGGTACCCTTTAGCTAGCCACTTTTTTCCCAGCGTGCGTGGGAATGTGTGTGCATGTGTGTGTTATGCATGCATGTGTATATACACACCTTCGTGTTGATTGAGACGTATAGTCATATGCAGGGTCTGTGTCGTCCATCGAGTTCCTTAGCTCCAAATGTGATGCGTTTGGTCTAATAACTGAAAGGGAGACATCCTTACGTGTAATGCTCATCCTGAATTGCACATCCAAACCCCACAGATATCACGGGACACCTAAAAAATCCTTGTGGGTGAAAAAGGTCGACCTTTATTTTCCCTTAGTCTTGGGAGAGAGACGCCAGAAGACACAGGGAGCAGCAGAGTGCAGAACATTCCTGTTCTAACTGCCGCAGGGCGGGGTGGGGGGGTGTAAAAATCTTTCGTGATTTTCTCACAGCTCAGAGTGCCCCACTTCTGTCCAAAACTCTGATAAGAAATACCAATATGGGTGTTTGACAGTTGCAACAGGAGAGTTACCTCCTTAGATTGTAGCGTCTTACCGAGAGAGGTCTTGGCAAAGGCACAGTCATCAAAATTGATGAGCCCCAAAAGGGATTCACCTTTTTTTTTTTTTTAAAGGTTTTGATAAAATTAGCTTTCCTCTTAACAGTCTGGGAGTGTTTTCAGAATAGTAGCTATAAATCTGTCTGGTAGAGCCCTCTCATCTTAAAAGAGACAGAAGACAGACAGATGGAGAGGTGGATGGATGTGTACACACCTGCACACACATGTACATTCTTCAGGTACCTACATCTAATGCTCTTCAAGCCTCTCTGTCTCCGGGGAGGTGGGGCTTGGGGGGAATGGCGTGTGCTATATTCTCTTGCAATAAGGACTGAGAATGAGACCACTTCATCGCCAGATTCTTCTAGGCATGTTCTGAGGCAAGGTGGTACATGGGAAAGAACACGGGTTTTTGAGTCACTGAAAGCTAGATTTAGATCCCAGCACCACCACATTTTAGCTTGAGTAACTTTGGTCAAGATAGTTAACCTCAGTTTCCATGTCTATGAAGTGGAAAAAATAATCTAACTTTCTGAGTTATTGAGAGAATGAAAAGATATCTGTATACCTATAGCTGTGTCTATGTCTGATCTCTAGTGCCTACCTCAGTGCCTAGAATGTGGAAGGCACATTGATAAATGGGGGCTGCATCTACTTCCATTTCTACTAATTTTCTTGTTTTTCTCACTTTCTCCTCTTCCTCTGGGTATTAATTTTTTTCTATAATATGTATTACAAATAGAAATCACATTCTAACTCCATTGGCTGCTTTCTCCTGGTCTCTGGCACTAGTGGTGGCATGTGTGTGTGTGTATGTCTGCGTGTGCCAGATCTCTATCTCTATTTCTATCTACCTATATATACACACTTATATATTTTTTTCAGATATCTCCTTACTCTTTTCTTTCCTTTTAACTAATGTTCTAAATTCACCATGCCTTTTGGGTACTGAACTATAAAAGCTGTTCTACATTCATATTTTGTAGAGTTAGAACTGTGAACATTTTAATAAAAATTATTGTTGGAGAGATTCGAGACAGTGACAAACAATGCCCACATGAGCCAGAATTTAAGGATGTAAGATGGATGTGTTATCCAGGGCACAGTGGTACACCACCTCTTTCTTCTCTACCTTGCCCTTCAGGAGGGTGGAGGTGGCAGAGATTTTTGATGCTTATGTTGGAGGAGTAATCAATAATAATTGCTCACCATGTGCCGGATTCTTCTGTAAGCATTTTCCATAAATCATTTTATTTAATCTTCACAACAAACTTAGGGAATAGGTACTAATATTATCCCCACTTTACAAATGAGGCATCTGAGTCACTAGACGCTGAAATGACCTGCTCCAGGTTGCAGCACTAGCATGAAGCAGGGCCAGGAATGGACACCAGTTTGGCTGAATCACAGGATTCTGTGCTCAACAGACCCCAGGGGTTTCTGTGTCACAGGAATATCAGAGTGGCTTTCTTGCTATACCTCCTCCCCACATGCCACTGTGGGCTCTTCTCACTGTGTGTGCACCGTGAACAGTCAATATTTCCCATGCCTTCCATACAAGCACACACAGTGATAGGATGTACTGCTTTGTGAAACATCTCTTTTCTTTTCCACGCCCTCTGTATTAGTCTGTTTTCTGTTGCTTATAACAGAATTCCTGAAGCTGGGTAATTTATAAATAAATGAAATTTATCTCTTACAGTTTGGAGGCTGCGAAGTCCAAGACCCAGGGAACACATCTGGTGAGGGCCTTCTTCTGGGTGGGAGTTCTCTACAGCATCTCATGGTGACTAGGGTGTTACACGGTAAGAATGGGCTGAGCAAGAGTTAGCTAACTTTCTCACTTTTACTCCTTTAAAAGCCATCAGAACCATGCCCATCAAACTATCAGTCTATTACTCCCTTAATGGATTGATCCATTCATGAGGGCACAGTCCTCACAATCTGACCACCTTTTAAAGGCTCCACCTTTCAAATACCATAATAGGATTTCCTACCCTCTTAACACTGTTACAATGTAGACCAAGTTTCTGATACATAAACTTCTGGGGGACATGTTTGACCCATAGCATTGTCCATCAGGGCTCACACTGTTTCCTTTCTCATCCCCCAATGACAGCTTGTGGCTCTTAGTTGAGCTTTGGAATTGGAAACTGAAGTTCCATTTCAAACTGGGCAATGAAAGTGGGGCAGAATGCATAAATTAGGAACCCTGATCTCGGCAGCTGGAACCCAGGCTTGGGTTTTACTAAATTTTCAGCAGATCCTTATGTCAATGTACATTTAGCTATTCTTCGATTTTCTTATGCCTTTGACATGAGGTAGGAAAAAGGGCATAGGAGAGGAAGGTGTGGTGGTTTGCTTTCATATGATGGAGACCAATACCTACATGCATTGGACAGGTAGGTACCTTTTGGACAAGTAAGATAATTGTAATAGCAAAAATGGGAATATGGTGCCAGGAACAGAAAGCAAGATATTTTAAGCATGTAGAAAGACTATGTTCCAACTACAAAGCTATGCCTGTTGTCCCCTTGCTACTGGGGCTGCCTAAATCCTCAACTCCTGTTTTGAAACACAAGCCTTCATTGTTCCAACTTAACTTTCTACCTGTGGAGCGGTATAGGAAAATCCAAGGTCAGGTGTGGCATTTGTGTATTCTTTTTTGGGACATAAATCTCATTTCATCTTCACTTGGCCTTGTCCTCTCCACCTCTCTCAAGTTCCTTACGGTTGTTTCTAGCCATTTTTCACCTTTTCTCTTCTCTTTGTAAACTTAACAGTTTGCTGATTATTTCTCTCCGAGGTTTCATTTTCAAGTGATTACACCTATGAGGCTCATATTATATAATCTGGATGATAAATATTGTAAAGAGCCCACAGCTGGCTGGATCATTCTTAATTTATGCTGTCCAGCCAATAGTACTGGGACCACCCCTGGAAATCCAGCCTGCCCAAAGCCCCATGCATCTTCAGTCTGCAAGGGCAGAACCAGCTAGCAGAGGGCACATGCTTGCAGAAAGTAGTTCTCTGACTCAAACACTGACATGCAGACCAAAATGCTGCAGCTTGGGTTTGGGGTTTATTTCCTGTGATCATGTGTTTGATGCTGGTCCCTGATTTGCACCTTCTCAGTTCTGTGGGTGTGCATGTCTGTGTCCACATCTCTTTTCAGTTCATTGTTTACCTTCTTTAGTTCTTTCATGATAACAGGTTTTTTGCTCTATGATTTAAGCATCCATTCAGGTCCATATTCTTCAGATCTTAAATTCCTGGAAAAGTGTATATTCATCTGTTTTACCACTTTGGGGGATGTTGTATGCAATAGGTTCATTCACTATTTCTTCAACAAATATTTATTAATTAGTTATGTATTCCAGGCCAAGTTTATGCATAAGAGGCACATCACTGGATAGGAGAGGAAGAGCCTACGCCCTCCTTGGTAATGTTTGTAATAGCATGGCTTGTAAAAGTTAAAATAAAAAGTTAGGATCAACCTAGACTGTCATCAAAATGAGAATGTAAAGATGAATTGCAGTAAAGTAACTCAATAGAATACTATATACCAGTGAAAAATAAACCGGTAGATAAATCTCAAAATTTTAAAACTGAGAAAACCACCAGTAAAAATAGAATATGTTATCATTTTTGTAAAGTTTAGAAACAGAAACACTAATGTGAAACAAGTTAATATGTTGCTTATAGGATATAGGATATATATATATATATATGTATATATGTGTATATATGTATATATGTCAGACATACCTGGGGGCTTCTAATCTATTGGTAATATTTATTAAACTGGGTATAGGAAACAGATGTTTGTTGTGTTATATTTTACACTGCTTATGTGTCTTAAATACTTCATATTATTATTTTATAAATAAAATTGATATGCTCATTCCAAATTCACCCAAATATAAGGAATTGAATTACTTCTCAGATGTACTGTGTTGAACTTGCTGGGTAGGATATTGGACAGACTGAAAGGATTAGTTAAAGTAATGTAAGAAAGTCCTGCAAGAAAAAGAAAGGAGGGGTTGTTTTGAGAACTTTTGCCCTAGGCATAACATCTCTAACCAATAGTGCAGCTATTCATCAGCCCTAGCATTTGGGGAAGAATGGTTAATTCGGGTGCAAATTCTAGTTCATATGAGTTGCTCTCTTTAGACCTAATGTTGTTAGAAAAGAATAGATAGTTCTGTGGCCTTGAGGGCTTGTAGGAAAATTCTGGGTCTTATTACTACTGTGTTCCTTTTCTCTCCTTTTATAAGTCCTATTTACCCTCCAAACTTACATCTCATGTGGAGTTCTTCAATACCATTTTCCACTGTCTTTCTATATACACAAATACATTTTTAAAAAATCCTTAACCATCTTGGTGTAAGTTGCAGACACAGTGCCCTGATAACCTTAAATATTTCAGTGTGTTGTTACTAAAAACAAGAACATTATCTTACATAACCACAACACAATACCTAATTCAAGAAATTTAACACATTGACACAGTCCTCTTACCTAATCCACAGTTTGTTTTCCAATTACATCAGTTCTCCTAATAATGATCTTGATGACAATTTTTTTGTGATTCCGAATCCAATCCATCATGCATTTCATTTAGTTGTCAAGTCTGTTTATTGTCCTTTAATCTGAAACAGTAACATAGTCTTGCTTTGTCTTTTATGATCTTGACATTTTAAGAGTAGAGGGAAGTTATTTTGTATAGGACCCTCAATTTGGGTTTCCAGCTGTGTCCTCATGATCCTGCTCAGGGTGGGCATTTGTGCCAGGCACACTCCAGGGGTGCTAATGCCCTTCCCTTCCCAGGGCATCCTTTCAGGAGGCAGGTGATGTAGGTTTGTCCCATCATTAGTGATACTATCACCTTAATCACTTGATTCAGATGGTGTCTCCCACATACCTCCAAGAAAAACATTCCCACTACAATTAATAAGTCATTTGAGGCTAAGAGGAATGATTTATACTGTGTAAATATTCTTTTTGCCGTTAAACCTTCCTTTATTCATTCTACCATTCATTGATGATTCTTGCCTGAGTCAATTATTACTATGACGGCTACCAAATGATTGTTCTCTAACTCCATAACACTCATGTTTACATGTTGGCATTCTACTTCCTTTCCCACCTGTATTCATTTAATCATTTATATCAGTATGGAGTCATGGATTTTTATTTTATCCAGTGGGCTGCAATTGGTTACTGTCATTATTTGTTTGAATGCTCAGATTATTCCAGATTTAGTTACTTGGAACACCTTCAAGCTTGCTCCTTTTGACATGACCCATAATTCTTGGATAACATCCTTATTTATTGACACCACAAGATATTCTAAGATAATCTTGAATGTTCCTTGCCCCAGACATAGAATCATCCATTTCTTCAAGGAGCTCTGATTCCTTTTATTGTAGAACAGTATTCAGAAACAAAGTTCTGGGTGATCATGGTTTCTAGGTTCCCTAAATGGATAATAGAAATAGAGCTAGGGAAACACGCGCACACACACACACACACACACACACACACACACACACACACACACACACACACACGTGCGCGCGTGTGCGCATGTACATGCACATACATATATATATATATATAACTATCTTTTAAAAGCCAAGAATTCATTAATCCTCTCAAAGGATTGCGTTCCTCCCAACAGGATGTGTTACTAGGTTAATTTTTCCCCTGCTTATCTGATATCACTTATTATTTTGTCAGTCTAATAGGCTATGGGATTCTTAGGAGAGAGACTTTTATTTTTTGTCATCTTATATCCTTATTGCCTAGGAAAATGTCTGGTGCAGATTAGATGCTCAGTATAAATCAGTAGGATTGTTGGGTTGGATGGAAGGATGGTTGGTTAGGACTATTGAATAGGAGGGTGAAGGATTGTTGAACAGGAGGTAGAATGAGGATAGGGCGGGAATACAGTTGGATGGAAGGATGGTTGGGTGCAAGGGCATTTGGGTGGAAGCATGGTTGTATGGAGAACTGTTAATTGGAAGAACGATTAGGTGAAAGGACTGTAGGGGGGATGGGAGGGTGGAAGGTGGTCTCCATGTCATATATATATATATATATATATATAGTTGTTGTTTTGTTTTACTTCTGAGCTTATTGAGTCCAGGTATTATTTTATACATCATTTTGATTTCATTTGGCCTTGCTGATACTAGGTATTCATTTAATACCCATTGATTATCTGAATATGACTTTCAGGAACATGATTGAATTATTCACCTTTGAATTAGTTGTATCCACCACAACACTTAGCATAAAAAAGTACTTAATATTCAGTTTGTCAGTAAGTCAATTAGTCAGATAATGACAACAAAATATTATCTCCTCTATTTAACTTTTCAAGGAAACTAAAGCTGCTTTATTAGTTTTTTCAACACTGAGTATAGACTCGATTCATTCTCTCTGGGTGTCCTTTTGCCCTGAGATTATTTAAGTAGCAATCTACTTGGCAAGAATGAATGGGCATTGTTTAGCCTTGTAATTATTCTTTGGCTCCTGTAATCAGGGAACAAACTCTAGCTTTGGAACCAGTGTCTAATGGCACACAATTTGAGACCATTTTAAGATCAGGCAATTGAGTTAGATAGAGGGAATTCTTCTAGGAGTTGATAGAGGCTGATGTTCTGAAATACCTATTTTATTCATTTCTTTTTATTTTCTAATGCTAATAAAGTGACCAGCAAATTCTTCTAACACTGATATTGTGAACAGAAAGGAAACCCAATTTTTAGGACGTTTTTTTAATTTTTCATTTTTGAATCCGTTGTGGGTTTCAGTGTCTTTATAGAAAAAATTCATAATTGAACCTTAGAATAGAAGACAAGTGCTACGTAATGTGAGTCAGAAAAGAGACCAGACATTGCTTCAGCTGAAAATGTCTTTTTTTCTAGGTAGTTTATATCCTGGCCAAGTGTTCTCGCAAAAAGCAACCATGTAACATTTTCCCATCCAGATATAAGAAACAAGCAACCGCTATTGCTACTGTTTGGTATTGAGTAATCGTACATAGGTGGGGTGGGGAAAAGGCAATCTGAATTATAAATCGCCTTCCTTTGAAGTCAAATCAATTTTTATTCTTAATCTGTGAACATGAGATGAGAACAAATAACTTCTGAGTGAAATAAAGATTTCTTAGCCTGTCAAGATTTATCTTATCAGGCTGAAGAGGTAGGATTCCTGTTAGCAACTGGCAGTTTTAAAAATCCATTCGCCTGAGGAAGTGTGAAAACAGTCTGCAGAACAAAGACTCTGCGCTATGGCTGTATCGAGTTCTTATTTGCTCCTTTTTTACGTCCCTGACTCGAGACTTTGCCAGATCCAACTTTAAAACTCTTGCAGGCCAATGAGCGTCTGTATAGAGAGAGTATCAGAAACCATTTCTTTAGGGGAAGAAGTGTTTCGTGGTGCAAAATGCAGAGGTTCTGTTGCCCAAACACCAAAGAAAGTAGGACATTTTCTAGGAACTTCATAGGTGACCCTCACAGGGAATTCTTTATGCCAGTCTCTGAGGTCTTTTACTGGCTGTTACTGTGCCACTGTGGAAGGAAAAATCCACCTTCCCTGTGTTAATTTCTGTTTCATCAAAGCCAAAATAGACAGTTCTATGGACTAAAGTAATAAACACACTGAGCTTTGGGTGCAGCTCTAGGGCATTTTTTTTTTTTCCTCCTTTGGCAAAGCCAAAAGAAGAGAACCAATTGTATTTCTCTGACATTTGGGGGCAGATTTTCATTTCTGGGCAGGAAGAACATGCCAGTACCTGTGCAGTTTCTCTTTTGGCTCATTTGAAAATCCTCTAGGAAAGACCACTGTATATTCCCTGCATGTTCTCCTGGGGTGTGTAGAATCAGGTTTCTGGACAGCCCCTTGGAAGTCTGCCAGCCTGCCTCCTCATTGTCCAGATGGGAACCCAGAGGCTGGACTCACAAGGACCATTGATTAACCCAAGGTCACCTGGCTCTGGTTTGTGGCACAGCCAGAACTAGTACCCAGAGGCTTCCAGAATCTCAACACAAAGAGTATTCATTATGAACATAATCCTCCCTATCCTTTCTCCCTCCTGTCCCCCACATAAACAGTGAGAACACAGCATCTTACTAGCCAGGGTATATTACCACACAGATGCCTTTCTGTTGTTTTGAGGACCAGCAGGTGTGCTTGTGCTGGGACCCCTGAACTTGGATAACTCTTCCAACTGCCCCAACATCTCCAGCTCCCACCTCCCCTTTCTTTGTCACTTTCATAAAGATCCATTCCCTGACTTCTGTGAGCAAACCAAACCCCTCTCCATCATGCGATCTCTTTTTTACGATGATCTCTCATACAGCATTTTTCCCAGTTGCAGTTTTGCATTGATATCTGTGATTCTTTGTCTAGTTTCTCTCTCCCACGAGGCTCCAAGTTCTAATGGTCAGTGGCCTTGTCTTTCATGTTTCCTATTTTGTCCTATAGCCTGGCACTTAGTGGGTAGGTGTATTTGCTCGCTAGGGCTGCCCTAACAAAGTATCACAAAGTAGGTGGTTTAAGAAAACAGAAATTTATTTCTCACACAGTGCTGGAGGCCAGAAATTGGAAAGCAAGGTGTCAGCAGGGCCATGCTCTCTCTGAAGGCTCTGGGGGAGGATCCTGCCTTGCATCTTCCAGCTTCTGGGAGTTGCTGGCATTCCTTGGCAGTGGGTGGCTGTGTCACTCCAGTCCCTGCCTCTGTCATCACATGGCCTTCTCCCTGTGTGTGTCTCCTCCTCCTCGATGTCTCTTCACATTTGTCTTTTCTCTGTGTGTGTCTCTGGGTCCAAATTTCCTTCTTCTTAGAGGGCCCAAGCTTCTAAGTTGGATTAAGGTCCCCAACCTAATGGATTCATGACCAGCTTTTGAGTTCCTTGGGCTGCAATGAGAAATATCACATACTTGGTAGCTTCGAACAACAGAAATTTATCTTCTCACATTTCTGGAGGCTGGAAGTCTGAAGTCAGGGTGTTAGCAGGCCGGGCTTCCTCCTGAGGATGTCGGGGAGACTTCTTCATTGCCTCTTCTAGCTTTTACTGGTTGTAGGGACTCTTTGGCATCTCGTGGCTTACAGATTAATCACTCCAATCTCTGCCTCTGTTTTCACCTGACCTTCGGCCCTGTTTGTCCGTGTGCCCTCGGTTTTCTTGCCTTATAAGAACACCAGTCACTGGGTTAGGGCCCATCCTAATCCAGTATGACCTCATCTTAATCTAATTACATCTGCAAAGACCCTATTTCCAAATAAGATCACATTGTGAGGTTCTGAGGGGACATGAATTTCTCAGGGACTCTCTTCAAACAAATACAGAAGACAATACACATTTGCTGAATGAATGAATAAATGATTGTGCCATGGGCTCTGGCAAGTCTTAGTGAAGGAGAATTGAGTTGTCATGCCTGAGTAGACGCTAGTACAGTGTGCGCTCTGGTGGAGTCTAGGAAGGGTCAGGGTCTGTGTTGACAGAAATGGAAATATCCTCAAAGAGTGCCTCACCCTCTCTTAAATGACTCCTCCAGATTGCTCTGCGGTCTTCCCCTCTGCAGACTGTTTTTAATATGTCTATTTAAATGCAAATTTTGACTTTCTGTCTGTAATCATATAAAATGTTTGGCACTAAAATTTTAATCAGGAATGTAATTTTATATAGAGGCAGTAATGGAGTGGTAGGCCACACATAATACAATGAAGCACCCCAGGCGTGGATTCCCAGCACACAGAAGCTCTGGCCTCCCTGATTCCAGTTGAGTTGGAAAAACCCTGTTTAGCTCAGAGGGGGCATTTTTTAGATATATTTCCCACTCCCAGGTATGTCCTGCATATTGTCACTAATCCTGGTGGCTTACTGTCCTTTAAAAACTGAAGGGGGCGATCAGGTATTCTTTTTCTGTGTCCTCTAGTCTCTTCCCATCCCCAAGAGGCCATAGAGGGAAAGAGGGGCTCTACCCTACCCCCATCTAAGAGGATGGCTCATTTATCAAAATTGGACTAGAGGCTCCGCCACCAGAGCTTCTATTGTTTGGGAGGATGACTGCCAGCAGCAGATGTTTGTCATCGCCTCAGCTCCCTGCAGTCTTTGAGCTCCATCTGCCACGAGCTCAGTCACAGCTGCCAGTGCTTTCCCCTCTGTCCCCACCTTTCATCTCTATCGGAGGCTGGGGCTCCACGCATCCGAGCACACTGGGGAGATGGCTACTCAGACCCAGGAACCCTGGTACCACGATCCTTCCAGACAGCTGCCTAGGCATCTTTCTGCATTTGCCTGTTGGTATGTTTAATACAGCTCCAGTGGAGGTTGTTGAGAAGGTTGGACTGCACTTTATTGCTTTGGTTTTGGTGTCCCAGCGTGTCATGGCAAGAGTGCTAGATTACATTGAGTCAGGTTCCACTTAGGCCATCCCCTGGTGTTGGGAGTATGCAAATACTCTTCCATTTCTAACTAAGCTATGCAGTGCCTCAGGGCCTTTGCAATGGCTATTCCCTACTCCTGGAATGCTCCTCCCCATGGGTCAGCTTGGAGCTCAGCCCAAATGCTCAGCCCTCAGAGAGCCCTCCCTTGCTCTCCCTGATTAAAGTATATGGCCCCCAGATCACGTATGACCTAAACAGCCACTTTATTTCGTTCATTGCTATCATCTCAACCTGTAATTATAATATTCATAATATCTCTTGAATGGTATTTAGGATGATTACTCTTCCTAGAGTTTGCAAAATGGATTTAGGGGTGGGGATGAGGGAGTGGGCAGAAATAAAGGTCAAGAGACAAGGTTGGAATCTGTAGTATTGATTTTGTTCAGAGAAGACTGGCCCTGGAAAAGGGAAGTAGCAATGGTGAAGGAAATCATAGGTAAATAGTGGAGCCTTTATTGTAGAAGATGAGAAGAATTGGTGATTGTGTGTTAGGACTGAGGAAGAAGGAGTATAATGCCCTGGTTTCTAAACTGGGTATTTGATGGATGGAGGCAGCTTTCCAAAAATAAATAGATTTGAGGAGAAAGATGCTGAGCTCATTTTGGAAGCTAACTCCTATACAAGACCCACATTAGATTTTCATACAGGGATCTGATTGAGAAGTCATCATAGGGGCGATAGCACTTGAAGCCATGAGGATGGAGGGTACTTCCCTGGGAGAGAGGCAGAATGAGAAGATACGGCAGCCAGGAATGAGAGTGGCCATACATCCCGGTAGACCAAGATATTCCTGCCTCATGCCTGTTGGTCCTGCATAATTTCTAATAGCCCCCCAACCCGTTCACTTTTGTTTGTCCCAGTTTGTACAGTAAATTATGTGGCTACTTACCCAGAAGGGAAGGCTGGGGAAATTCAGAGTTTATAGGAAGATGGAAGAAGAGCCCGCTGAGAAAACTGAGTGTGAGCAGGGGGTAGGAGGAAAACCAAAAAAGCCAAAAGAATGTTGGGTGATGAATGCCAAGGGGAGAGCATTTATAAGAAGAGGAGAATCATCCGTGTAAGGATTCAGAGATGTCCATTGGATTTAGCTACAAAAAAATTGAAGATGTTCCTACTTATGAGAGTGGGAAGATGCCGGGGGTGATGGGTTTGAGAAGAAAATGGAAGGTGAGAAAGTAGAGAGTCAGTACCATGAAGTTTTGCTATGAAAGAAAGGAGAGGTTTTAGAGGAGCAGACAGACATGAGCACAAAATCAAAAGAGGGATCACTGGGCGGGAGAGAGCTGACATGTCTCAGTACCGGAAAGGGGCCAGTAGGGGTCTGATGGTGAAAACTTCTGGAGAGAGGGTGTCTACCTGACAGAGCAATGTTCCTGAGGGAGAGAGCAGATGTGAGAAGGGACACCTTCCCCTCTGTAACAGAAGGAAAAAAGAGAAAGTTTGAGTATGAGAAAGTCTGTAGGCTTTATGGCGGGGATTTGGAGAGAGTTCCTCTTCATTGGCATTTATTTTCTCTTCTGAGGTAGGAGGTATCTGAGAGGTGGGGGAGGTTGGAGATGTGTGAGGAAAATAGACATCACTTTAAATAGTCATATGGGAAATGGAAGAAGAAATTCGCTCATTCAGAAGACTTTTATTGGTTGCCCTCTGTGCTCCGAGCCCTGGGAATCAAAGAGTGAATAGAACAGTCAAGCGGGACAGACATTCTCTTTGGAAAGGGAACAGTAATGGTGGGGGAGGCAGCACATTGAGACTGTAGACCCCCCACTCCTTCCCTGCTGACAATGAAGTAGATCTGAGTGGTGTGTGACTTTATTAGAGCTCAGTGGCTGGGGGTAGGTGTAGAGAAAATGGACCACTGATGGTCTAGTGGTGGAGGTACAGAAAGGCAGATGAGTTGAAGTTCTGGGGAGAAAATAAATGGTAATTAAAGTTATGGACCAGATTAAATACAATCTGGGTGTGGAATAAAGGGCATACTTAGATTATTTCTTTCTTTGTTTCTTTTTTCCCTCTGACAGGCATTGCTATAGTGAGTGTCCTTGAACAAATCTCTTTGGGGCATACATGAATATTTCCCTAAAATAGATACAAAGAAGAGGAATGGCTGGGGCCAAATGGAAACACATAATCAGTTTCAATAAATACCCCCAACTTGTCTGGTACAAATGACTCACCAGTTGGCACTCCCACCAATAGCATCCCAAAGAGCCTCTTTTCTTTTACCCACCCTTACCCACACTGGACATTATCAATCTTTCTAATTTTTAACAATTGGATGAGTAAACATTTTTAAGTGCATTTCAGTGACAGCTTGCTATGGCAATCATCTTTTTTTATCATCTTGCTTGTGTACAGTGAAGATTGTAGAAATATTTTAGAGGGAAGATCAGAGAGGGGATAGCTGCAAAATTGGGGTAGGGGTCATTGGGGGAGCTGTTGGAGGAAATCAGATGGGAGACAACAGAACTGATCTGAGAGCTGGAGAGGAAGAGATAGATTCTAGAGGCATTTTAGAAGAGGTGATAGGCTTTGTGACCTTTCAGGAAAGCAGGAAGGAGGGTCAGAGCAGACAGTGGTTTGTAGTCTGACTATGCTAAATGTTTAATTAGGAGGAATGATGCAGAAGGAGATGCAGATTTAGGGCTCTGTTCGAGCATTGTGGCTCTTCCTATCGGATGTCAAACACTTTTTTGAGTCATTGAGCCTGAGTCTGATCCTCTTTCCTTGTGGGATAGATCAGTTTGCTTTGTCATGCTTTGGGGGCTGTTGGGTCCTGTTTGCTAGGCCAGGCATTGGGCCCTTGTGTCCGAAGGTTGCCATATCTGGTGCTGCTGGAACTGGGCCTGCATTGTGTCCCTGTAGATTCCAGCAATTGGACCCAATCACCACCAAGCTTTCACCTGGTCAGTTCCTGCTCTGGACATTTACAAGGCACAGGTTTAATAGCTATCTTCCCCACTGCACTGCAAATTCCATGAGGGCACAGACCGTGTCTGACTTGTCTATTGCTATCTCATAGAGCAAGCCTTTGCAAACTTTTTCTGTAAAGGGCCAGATAGAAAATATTTCAGGCTCATGGGCCAAAGGTCCTCTGTTGCTACTCAAATCTGCCTTTGCAGTGTGAAAGCAGCCATAGACAATAGGTAAAAGGATAAGCATGGCTGTGTTCCAATAAAACTTTATTTATGGATGCTGATATTTGAACTTCATATCATTTTCATGTGTCACAGAATCTTATTCTTCTTGTGATTTTTTTTTTCCAACAATTCAAAATTTCAAGAGCCATTTTTAGTCTGTGGGCCATACAGAAACAGGCAGTGGGCCAGTTCCTGAAAGCGGAGTTTGCTGACTTCTGTCCTAAAGCATAGCCCAGGGCCTGTAACACCAGTTAACACTCATTTAACATGGTGGAAGAAAAGGAGAAAGGTGCATAAGTTGTTTTCTGTACTTTCTTCCTCCTGCAGAGTGGAAAAGGAATGATACTGAGGAATAGTAAAATGAACAGTAGATTTGGTGTCAGTAAATCTCTATCCTCCTCCTAATGAGGACAGTGACCCTAAGTCAATAGCTCCATCTCTTTAGATGTCTACTGTCCTATCTGTGTGATGGGGAGACACCCAGCTTCATTAAAGGATGTGAAAGTACTTGACATACCCAAGCCCACTGATGAGTGTTATTACTTGAAGCAGAAGAAGAAGCACAATAGTACTTCTAAGCCAGTACTTAAGCAGAGCCAGCTCAGGGCTCAGCTGCAGAGGCAGCATGATCCCAAGACTGAGCAGGAGGATTTGACATCTGGTGCCCAAGAAGTTTGCTAAGGCTGTCCAATCCTTTGCTGACACGTGCTAGCAGATTCTTATGCTTTCTCCAAAAAAAGGGTAGAGTATGGGCTCCACTCCCACAATGTTGGTTAATCTTCCCAGAACATCTGGCTTTATTATTTTTAAAGTAAGGGTTTTATGGAAGCCTAGAATAAAGTGCATATCAAACCCAAGTGATGTCATGGCTGTAGTTAAATGAAGGTTGAACCTCTTAAGTGCAGTGTCATTTGATGTACCTTTTTGTCAGACACCCTATGCAGGATGCTGTGTGGTGGGCAGCACAGACTATGTCTTTTCTTTCTGTCCTGAGGCCTTCTGTGCAGTATAACAGTTTCCTTTTCCACCTTGTTTCCTTCATTTGGTTAGGACAAGACCTACTCACTGCATGCACTATCCCCTTTCTAGAAAGACAGCACAGTACACAAGGTAACTTAAGTGGTCACAACCAAAATTTTAAATCAATTGTTAAAGTACTGGTGATTACTATGGGGAAGATGAAAACTGTTTTTTGTTTTGTTTTATTTTATCATTTAAAGCACAATGGATCCTCTACTGTATGGGAATTTTAAGGAAAAAAAACAATTTCTCATTCTCTGCAGTACTTAGACTGCTGTTATCACTCTCTTTCTGCCCCAAATATTTCTGTTTCACCACCATTCATCTCTCTTGATTGGTTTTGCTTTTCTTCTTCTAAGAAGTTGCTAAATTTGCTTGTAAAGTTTTGTTTATTCATCGGCGCTCAGTTGAAAGGTGCTGGATCATTAATCTAACTATTCAAGGTTAACCATGCTTTATGCTGAAATTGCCTTTTATGGAACAGATTTCAAGGTTTTGCAAAAGTTGAGTGCTACCTCATTTTTGACATTTCAGCAATGAATCCTGTTTGAAATGTGATTTGAATCCAATCATCATCTTATTTGTGGAGGAAGATAAAAATAATATACAAATATTGCAGTAAAATTGGATTTCTCCTTGCAGCCTTTTGCATTCCAATTCAGCTAGGTTTTGCTAGGGTGGCACTGAGCAATGTCATTCCTACTTTAATTCCATCTTCCATTTTTCTCCCTATATATATTTCCCTCCCAGAAGGCTTAAACATATTTTCTTTCTATCTAACATAAATTGTACAGGGTTTCTCAAGAGTGTACATTGAAGAAATGGAGTTTACACAATTATTCCTATGTCTTATTGTAGAATCTCAGGGTAAAAAGGGCTTTAGAGGCCATCAAATTCATCTAGTTATGCAATCCCAGAATTATTCCTTTGAAGGAACAAATGAAGAATTTCGTTTTCCAGTCTTCTTTGTAAACATGTGAATAAGTTTATAAGTGCTTCCATCTCAGTGTTTGGATGTGGCATTTTAATTAAAGACCAAGGCAGCAAGCTTTGCTATTTTTTATGATCTGATATAGCCCACAGTTCCTACATAACACTGTGTTGTTCTTGTTCAGCCCCTGACCTGAGATGACTGTTTTCTAACCAAAGAACTAGTCTGTAGAGGCTAGTACCAGGCAGTCTCTGAATAAACTCACACCCGGAGACTGCACCATTTCTGTATAAATTATAGTCATGTCTGAGGATGTCCCACTCACCCTCTTTTCAGCAGCACCTCTTCCTGTTGGCTATCCACAAATTCTCTCCTCCTCCTATACAAGCTTGCTCTTCTAAGGGTTTTCCAACATGCATTACTTCTAAAGTGTTTACAGGTTGATAATGCTCAACCTCAATGTAGGTCTGACCCTGAGAAGATGTTATTGGTGTGGATAAGATCAAGCCACTATGATCAGTTGAGCCCTACTTTTCCTTATTTAAATAATGGATATTGGAATAGGTGGTATGCATAGTGGTTAAGGACATGAGTCTAAGTTAAAATCTTAACTCTGGAATCTCAGCAGGAGCCATGGGCAGCTCCCACCTCCAACAGAAGGCAGGATTGCACCCAGGGACTGCAGCCCCCACCACTGTTGCAAACATCCCTTCTGCATGGGTGGTCCATCACAGCTACCAACACAGCCACTGCTGCTGCAAGCATGGCTCACTGTCGCAGCAGCAGCCATACTTACCATACAGACAGCCTTCTGTCCACTTGACTGAACTGAAACAAAGAGAGTCACCAGCAGAGTCCAGAAAAAGAAGAGGAAGTCTCTCTCCTCAAAGCCCATTCCAAAGTAATAGAAGCCACTGCTCTACAAGATGACCAGACATCAACACAGAGATACTAGAAATACAAAACATATAAAAATAAATAAATAAATAAATAAAATAAAACAAAAGGAAAATGTGACATCAAGAAGTAATTCTCAAGTACCAGACCCCACAGAGCAGGAAATCCTTGAAATGACTGACAAGGAATTCCAAGTGACAATCTTAAGGAAACCCAGAGAGATATGAGAGGACTTGGACAACACAATGAAATGAGAAAAGTATACAGGATATGAAGGAGGAAATTTACAAGTGATCAATACCTTAAAAAAGAACATAGCAGAACTTATAGAAATGAAAGATTCATTTAACAAAATAAAAAACAAACAAGAGGTTAAGCAGTAGGTTAGTGGAAGAAGAAGAAAGAATTTCTGATCTTGAAGATGAATTTCTGGTCTTTTCTAAATAACCCAGGCAAACAAAACAAACAAATAAACAAACAAACAAAAAACAAGAAGAAAGAAAAAAAATGTAATCAAGAAAAGCTAAAAGAGCTAGCAGACAACCTTAAGCACATAGACATCTGAATCATGGTTGTTCTGAAAGGGGAGAAGAAAGGAAAAATCATTGAAAACATAGTCAACAAAATAATAATGGAAAACTTCCCCCTTATAGAGACACACACAGACCTTCAGATACAGGAGGCTCAAAGATCCCTAAACAGATTCAATCCAAAATATCCTCTCTGTGACATATTATAGTCAAACTGGCAAGGCTCAGAGACAAAGAGAGAATCTTCAAAACAACAAGTGAAAACCATCAAGTAACATATAAGAGAGTCCCTATCAGACTAACACCAGACTTCTCAACAGAAACTCTACAGGCCAGAAGAGAATGGGATGATATGTTCAAAATATGAAAAGAAAATCTGACAGCCAAGAATACTATACCCAGCAAGGCTATTCTTTGTAAATGAAGGAGAAATAGTGTATTTCTCACACAAACAAAAACTGCAGGAATTCACCACCACATGACAAGCCCTGCTAGAAATCCTTGAGGGAGTCCTGTATCTGGAATCTGAAAAACAATAATCACTACCAGAAATATACAAGGAAGAACGACACCCACTGGTAGAACAAAAATGCAAATGAGAAAGAGAAAGAAGCTAAATCTTGCCACCACAAAAAATGAACAAACATTGAAGGCAAATAGTAAAAGGGGGAAAAAGGAACAAAAAATAGTTAAAACATCCAAACAAAAATTGATAAAATACCAGAAGTAAGACAGTGCCTTTCAATAACAACCCTAAGTGTAAATGGATTAAACTCCCCACTCAAAAGACATAGACTGACCGATTGGATTAAAAAGCAAGACTCAACTACATACTTTCTACAAGAGGCTCACCTCACTTGTAAAGACACACACAGACTAATAGTGAAGGTATGGAAAAAGATATACCACACAAATAGAAACCAAAAATGAGCAGGATAACTATTTTTATGTCAGATAAAATAAACTTTAAACTAAAACTATCAAAGGAGACAAAGAGGGTCATCATATAACGATAAAGGGATCTATCCAACAAGAAGACAGAACAGTCGTAAATATATATGCACTCAACATTGGAGCACACAGATATATAAAGCAAACATGATTAGACCTAAAGAAAGTGATAGACCCCCAATATAATAAGACTTGGGGACCTGAACACTCCTCTTTCAGCACTGGACAGATCATCTAGGCAACAAATCTACAGAGAAACACAGGATTTAAACTACACTTCAGACCAATGGGACCTGGCATATATCTGTAGAACATTTCATCAAACAACTACAGAATATGAATTCTTCTCAACAGCACATGCAACATTCTCCAGGATAGACTACACTTTAGGTCACAAATCAAGACTCAACAAATTTTAAAAAATTGAAATCATTTCAAGTATCTTTTCAGACCACAATATATTGTAACTAGAAATCAATAACAATTGAAACTCAGGACACTATACAAATACATGGAAATTAAACAACATGCTCCCATACAACTTGCTCCTATGGATCTAAGAAGAAATTAAATAAGAAATAAAAAAAAATTCTTGAAACTAATGAAAATAAAGACACATCATACCAAAACCTGTGGAATACTTCAAAAGTAGTACTAAAAGGGAGGTCTGTTGCTATAAATGCTTACATAAAAAGAATAGAATTATTTCAAATATACAACTTAATGCCACACATCAAAGAACTAGAAAAACAAGAATAATCCAATCCCCAAATTAGTAGATGTAAAGAAATAATTAATATCAGGCAAGAGAAAGAAATAAAGGGCATCCATATTGGAAAAGATGAAGTCAAACTGTCCCTGTTTGCAGATGACATGATCCTATACATAGAAAAACCTAAAGACTCTACCAAAAAATCTCTTAGAGCTGATAAATTATTTTAGTAAAGTTGCAGAATACAAAATCAACACATAAAAAATAAGTAGCATTTTAATACTCCGATAATGAACTAGCAGAAAAAGAAATCAAGAAAGCAAGCCTAGTTACAATAGTCACCAAAACATAAATACCCAGGAATAATTTAACCAAGGAGGTGAAAGATCTCTACAAAGAGAACTACAAATCACTGCTGAAAGAAATTAAAGAGGACACACACAAAAAATGGAAAGACATTCCATGCTGCTGGATTAGAAGAATTAACATTGTGAAAATGTCCATACTACTCAAAGCAATCTACAGATTCAATGCAATTCCCATCAAAATATCAATGACATTCTTCACAGAAATAGAAAAAACATTCCTAACATCCATATGGAACAGCAAAAGACCCCAAATAGCCAAAACAATTCTGAGCAAAGAAAGAAAGAAAGAGGCATAATACTACCTGATTTCAAATTATAGTATAAAGCGTGAGTAACCAAAACATGTTACTGGCATAAAAATAGGCACTTGGACCAATAGAATAGAATAGAGAACCCAGAAACAACCCACACACTTAGAGCCAACTGATTTTCGACAAAGGCACCAAGAACATACATTGGGGAAAAGACAGCCTCTTCAATAAATGGTGCTGGGAAAACTGGACATCCATATATAGAAGAATGAAACTAGACCTCTGTCTTTCACCATATACCAAAATCAACTTTAAATGGATTAAAGGCTTAAATTTAAGACCTGAAACTATAAAACTTCTTAGAGAAAACATAGGAGAAAAACTTTGGGAAGTAGGACTGGGAAAAGACTTTATGAATAAGACCACAAAAGCACAGGCAACAAAGGAAAAAATAAACAAATGGGATTATAACAAACTAAAAAGCTTCTGCACAGCAAAAGAAACAACTGAGTGAAAAGACAGCCTACAATCTACAGAATGGGAGAAAATATTTGAAAACTATGCTTCCAACAAGGGATTAATATCCAGAATACACAAGGAACTCAAACATATTAACAGTAAGCAAACAAGTAACCCGATTAAAAAAATGGGCACAGGAGCTAAATAGGTATTTCCCAAAGGAAGACATACAAATGGCCAATAGACACATGAAAAAATGCTCAGTGTCACTTAACATCAGGAAATGCTAATCAAAAACACATTGAGATATCATCTCATGCCAGTAAGACTGGCCATTATCAAAAAGACAGAGAATAAACAGGCTGGCAAGGATGCGGAGAAAGAGGAACCCTCCTACACCATTGATGGGACTTTAAATTAGTGCAGCCATTATGGAGAACAGTATGGAGGTTCTTGAAACATCTACAGACAGATCTACAATATGATCCAACAATCCCACCTCTGGGTATTTACAGAAAGGAGTGAAAATCATTATGTCGAAGAAATACCTCCACTCTCATGTTTATAACACCTCTGTTTACAATAGCCAAGAGTTGGAACCAACCTAAATGTCCATCAAGGGATGACTGGATAAGGAAAATGTGGTACATACACAACGGAATCCTATTCTGTCATTAAAAAAAATGAAATTCTGCCATCCACAGCAACATGGATGAACTTAGGGAAAACTATGTTAAGTGAAATAAGTCAGGCACAGAAAGAGAAATACTGCATGTCCTCACTTATAAAAGGGGGCTAAAACAAATAAATAAATAAATGAATGAATAAATAAGTAAATAAAAGAGAAATACAATAATCATAATAATTCATTGAACTCTCAAAAGACGAGAAAGTAACTGAGGCCACCAGCGGTGGGATGGGGGAGTGGGAGGGGGATTAGAGAGAAGTAAGTAAAGGGCCACAAAAAATGATTATGTTGCATAGTGTTTAATACACTAATTATTCTGATTTTAGCATCATATATTGTACACAGGTATTGATGTTCAATACTGTATCCCACAGATACATACAAATTATTATGTTTCAATAAAAAATATATATATATACATAATAACAAAAAAAATAATCCTGACTCTGCCACATACCAGCTCTGCTCATTACATTAAGTAAACTCTCTTGCCTTGGTTTCCCCATATTCAGAGTGGGGATAATGATAAACTTACCTTATAACACTTATGTGAGGCTTCCCGAGGTTGTGCACTTAAAGCACTTGGCACAGTGACTTACGCATCACAGGTTCTCACACACTATTTAGCAACAAGCTAAGCAAATGATTCCCTTAGTGTAAAATGTCAGACTCTGTTAGTAGGCTGCATAACTCATTTTGGAGAGCATGCCAATGGGGTCTTCGTATGGGATCGCCTCCCACAACCACTCATGGGAATTCTATGTAAGAACTCATTTCTAGGGTTCCCCTTCCTCTCCCATTCTCACGATCCATATAATCCTAGCATAAACTTCCTGCAGCTTAATCTGGGCAAGACATTTTGGCTGGGCACACCAATACCCATGGGGTAATTTCTACACTCTTGGGTGGGCCTTTCCTTAACCAGCGAGATCATTTCCTACCATCTCTTCTCATCCACCTCTTGTGTTGTGGCATGAGTGAGTCTGTGTCCTTCTCCATTCATTCAACTCAAAATTACTGAATATCTGCTTAGTCTCCGTGATGGGGATACGCCAAATACGACTCCTGCCCTTATGGAGCTTTCATTCTAGTGGGAGAAGGAGAAGAGCAACAATATCCAATAAATAGACCCATAAAGGAAGCAACCACAAGTTGTGAGATGTCTGCAAAAGATACCAAGTCATCACAAAGAGAAACAAGAAGTTCTTTTAATATCTCTAGTTACTAAAATAATGTCTGATACGCTGTAGATACTCAGCAATTATTTACTGAATAAATGTTTGAGGGGATAGGATAGTTTAGTTAGGGAAGTCCTCAAAGCTCCTCTGGGGAGCTGATATTTGCACAGAAATCTAAGGAGCTATTCATGAGAAGATGGAGAGGCCAGATAGGGGTGGGAGAAAATGTTAGTACTGACCGTAGAATGGCAGAGAGCTGGAAAGATCTTGGATTGTCTGAGGAACTGCAGAATAAAGAATCTCTATGGTTGAACAGCAAGGAGAAAGGGGTGTGGGTAGTAGCGGTTGATTGCCCCAAGATGAGGCTCAAGTCATACACAGGGATTGTTTGATGGAGAACACAGGTTCTGGAGAAAAATTTGAACTTTATTTGAAGTGCAAAGCGTAATGATCAAAGGCTTGGTAAAGTCAAGGTTCATGGGTGACCACCCAAAATCCATGCTTCTTAGGTTAGTGACCCTGAAGGAGGAATATTTGGCCTTATGAGGGATTCTTGTAAATTCAACCCCTGGCTTTCAGTTACAGACTTTCTCCCATCACTCACCTGCTGTAAGGATCCACAACCCTAATTTTCAATGGAGGGTAAAGAAGTTAAGATTCATTCCTCCCCTGTGCTATTTTGGAATCCACTCCGAGCACCATGGACCTGTTCTTGTTTTCATTGGAATACTGCTGTCACCATGCAGCCTGACTTCTATTTACACACCTTGGATTGGCAGATGCAAGTCTTGCTTGTGAGGGAAAAGCCACCCTAGACATAAGAGGACTGGATTAGGAAAAAAACTTTTAAAAGAGAGAGGTGTAAAAAAAATAAAGCTGTTAGAGGCAACTGAATCTCAAAATATTTGGGATGATACATCTTCTTACAGGCTTGTAAAACAGATACTGGCTTAAGGTTATGTGAAACAAAGAAAACATCTGGCATTGCTCAGTGGTTTTAGGCTGCCTGATTATTATATTTTAACTTCATTGCACTTGGGATTGTTTTCCTCTAGAGTAAGCTGTGTTTATTGTGAGGGTGTGTAGGGGGCACCTGTCAGATCTGCAGCCTAGAAGTCATCTCCCAACTTCTATAATAGAGCCCAGTTTTCCCTGGGTGATCCCTTCCCACCGTTCTCAGTCCTCCTGACTTCTGGTAGAGCTCTCTCTATCCTTAGTCTGCAGGGAGGGAGGATGTGACTTATACCCGGCTAGTCAAAGCAACATGTCCCCTGGCCATCATGATTGTTGAAAACTGAGCACGTGTCCCCTTCAGAACCAGTGGCATGAAGTCTGTGGGATTTTAAAAGTGTACTTGGACTTGGTAGGATATAGGTTTGAAGCTACTTGCAGCCATTTTGGCACCATGTGTCACCAAAGAATGAAACACACATTCATGGAGAATGTGAAGGAGAGCAGAACCGAGAGATAGATGAAAACCAGAATCCAATGTCATCATTTAATGGTGATTTTTTAAATTTATTTTTATTTGTTTATTTTATTTTTAATTAATTAATTTTAGAATTGACAAAAATTGCACGTATGTATCCTGTGGTGTATATACATAATGAAATACTATTTAACCTTTAAAAAAAAGGAAATCCTGTCACTTGCAAAAACGTGGATAAGCCTGGAGGACGTTATTATGCTAAGTGAAATAAGCCAGACACAGAAAGACAACCCCTTGATTTCACTTCTATGCAGAGTCTCAAAAAGATGAACTCATAGAAGCAAAGAGTACAACAGTGGCTTACCAGGGTCTGGTGGAGGGGAGTGGATATGTGGACATGTTGGCCAAGCATGCCATTTAAAAAATTCCTGAATCCAGCCAAGCCTGAATTCCTCTGTGCCTTGATCTATTTGTTTGTTTGTTTGTTTGCTTAAGACAGCTTGGCTTTGCATATTTTGCCAGTTGCACCAGAAGAGTTTAAACTGTTGCAGAGTGCTCATTACTACTTTCAGACCATGAAGCGAGGACTCTTAGAGTATGCATACTGTGGAGGTTTGGATGGGAGATTGCTTTCCTCAATCCTAGAGCCCATTTTTCTGTTCCCGTGGGCACTGGCAGGGGAAAGGGGCAAGGAGAGAATAATGCAGGAACATGTACAATGCACACACGTCTGCAGAGGTGGTGCATGGTTTTCATAGTATCCTGCCCACCATTGGGTTATCACAGATATCGTTTGTTTGTTGTTTAAAAGACTTTCCAATCATTCAACCACATCGTATTCTTTTTCCTTGATAGTGCTCAAGAAAATGAGATCATTAAGTATATCATCATGAAAGCAGGCATTCGGCTTCTGAAATATTAGATTTCTTCACTCCCATCCCCTCTGTAGTCTGATTCCCATGACTATAAAATGAAGGCCCACTTAGTCCAATTACTCTTCTATGAACCTGTGATGTTTTGATCTTAGATTCCTTTACCTATGATATGTTAATAAGCATCTGAACTCGAATAACAAAAGTGAACATGAGATAGCTTTTTCTCGGTGCTGATCAATGATGACCATTCTGCTAAAAAATTCAGCTCAGGTTATATCTGCAGAACAAATAAATGTGGGACACAAGCCTCAGGGACTCTAAGAGGCTGTACCCAGGAGAAATCAGGCTGTGGACTAGGAAGGTTTGGAATAAAAATTGATGCTGCTTTCCCAGGCTCTGTGATCACAGGACTGTACGTCTTTGGGCTACTTACATGGACTCGCTCTGAGTCACTGTCTCAACTTTTCTGGCAGAAATGCACCAAGGCTGGAGAACTGTCTAGCAGCAGATGACTTGTAAACCATTTGGAAGACCAGGCAAAGTGTGTTTGGGCTAAATTGCTTTCGGTCAGGAGCTCCATCTTCTCATGGCTTAGAAATGATGGATGCATGGGAGAAGCCCCAGCTGAGAACAGCATCTGCACTGTTGTTCTTTAAGTAGATGCTAATCCATTAATTAGAAGGTTTGCAGTTATCGTTGGCACTCTATGCGTGCATACATTAGTGTTTCTATTTGTGCACACACATCGGATGTATTTACATATCCATAAACCCAAGTCTTTCCATTCAGCTCCTAGAGGTGCCATTCTAATTATTTTCTGGCTCAGAGGTGGAAAATAAAAATCTGCCTACCCTACCCTCCTACACCCATCAAATCCTGAACGTGAGTGGTGTTGTGGTAATAGTGCTAGACTGAGGCACAGAGTAGGTACTCAGTGTTTTACTTTGAACCAATGCATTTGTTTATCAATGCATTTGTTAATTTTTTTAAATTATTTTTTTAAAAATTAAATTAATGTATTGAATGACTTATATGCCATGCACTGTGTTAGTGTCTGGAAATAAAACAGAGAACAAAACAGAGAAGTTCTCTGCCCTTTTGGAAATTATAATTTTGGGAGGGGTTGAAATAAACACATAAGCATATAGGAAATGCATCAGATGGTTATGATTTAAATTATCATTTAAATTAAAGAAAAATAAACGATTAATTGAAATTGATGTGGCAGTGCTGGGCTAGGTGGGTCCTTAAGCTTGGGTGGTTACAGATGGTTTTACAAAGGGATGACATTAACATGAGATCTGCATAATTTAATGTCATGGGGAGCATTCCAAGCAGAAGAAACAGTTAGTGCAAATGTCCTGTGGTAGGAACAAACCCAAAGTGGTTCAGGAACCAAGAACGAGCCAGCGTGGCTGTATTTTAGTGGCAGATAGGGGGAACAGCATGAGATGAAATTGGAGAGGTGAGTCGAATATAATCTCACAGAGCAGTTTCTCAGCCTTGGCACTATTGAGATTTGAGGCAGGATAATGCTTTCTGCTGGGGACTGTCCTGTGCATTGCAGGATGTTTAGCAGCATCCCTGGCCTCCACCCACTAGATGGCAATGCACTGCACTCCCCCACTTGTGACAACAAAATGTTTCCAGACATTGATAAATATCCCCTCCAGATGTGGCAAAATCTCCTTCAGTTGAGAACCACAAAAATTGGCCTTGCCCTGCTAGAAGTTTGGGTTTTAGTCTAGGTTCCAAGGACAGTCACTGAAAGTTTTAAGGAGGGCATATTATGATTAGATTTACATGTGTAAAAGATCAGTATGTCTGCTGTCAATGAATGGTTTGCAGCAGGGCAAACTGGGAAGGAAAAATAGTTCATCAGAGACATATTATAATGCCTCGAGTGAAGGTGATAGCCATGGAAACAAAGTCCTGTGGGCGGGTATGTTTTGGGTGAAGTTGGCAGAATGTATTTATGGACCAGATGGGTGGGCAGGGAGGAAAGGAGGAGATGGAAGACAACTCCTACATTTTAAAATAACAAATAGGAAATTCCTCCCATCCCCAAAGAGCTCACACTAAAGTGAGGGAACTCAAACATATATATTGCACTCATTTCAATGTGCTCAATAAATAAATGTATGTACCAAATGTTTTGGTAGCACTGAGGAGAGAATGAATAATTTTTTCAGGGAAAGTCAGGGAAGATTGCTCAGAGGCTATAAAAGCTTTTGAAGGGTAAGTAAGATTTTTCTAAGTGACGAAGGATCTCAGATTCCTGGTCTGTAATAAGAGGAAATCCTTCTTCAATATTTCATAATGTCATCAAGGAAAATTATGCCCAGAGAAACTCTGTCCTATATCCTGGGTGAGAAGCTCAGGTGAATGTTTTCAAAATTGTCTTTGAAAGACTGTTTTTTAAATTTGTGGCCCACAGCAGCCTTTTATTCATTAGCTCTATGTGTTTAGGATATTTTGCTAGTGTTTTAACTTAGAAGAAAACAATAAGTCTTAATTTGTTTTTATTGAATTTCAAAGAAGCATATGTAGTAAGAAGAATATTTGCACAGTATTTCTAGATAATTGTTTGGATGTGGGGCCACAGAGTGACTTAAGTACATCGAATTCTGTAGTTTTTAAAAATAGTAATACAATTTTATGAGGAAACCAAGAGGTAACAAATTCCAGGTCATCTATTTGTACTCCTGGAAAAATAATTACTGTTACCCCTTGCGTACAGAAAAAAATATAAAGTGAAAACTAGATGTCAGCATATCCTATGCTTTCTGTAAGGTCAAAGTATGTGATCCTGATGGAATATGGTAATATACCCTTTGCTCTATTCCCAACACAAAGGAGCCTTTCCCTGGGACTAAGACCCCCCAATGGGATGCAGACAGTGACTCAGAGTAGGTGGTGTTCCATAAATACTTGGGGGCACTCCAGATTGGGACCTTGAGAAGTAGATGCTATGCTAAATTCCCTTCCTTCATTGCACGGAATAAAAAGCATCCCTCAAATTGACAAGAAAATTGGATAATAAATTAATCGTTTACAGTTTAGTAAATATATGCACAATTGAAGTTACACGTCACAGGGCATATTTTTATCAGATGAAAGACCAGATGAGGAATAAACCATTTGACCCAGCTCTTCTGCCGTGGAAGAACAGTGGACTGAAGTCTTTCATAATTGCTTATTTCAAGATGCTTACTAAATCAGGCACACAACTCCTGTCTTCTGTCTTTAAGGAACGTTGGGCAGCAGACTAGGACACAACCAAGCAGGGACAGTAGAGTGAATTGACCACTATGCCTCACCTATACTTTTCTGTGACATTTGTGTTTGGGAAACTTCAACCAGGAGTGTATTTTGCAGCTGAATGCAGTTTGCTTTTTAATGACTGGAGTTGGTATGAATATTACCCTACTGTATGTAGATGCAGAAATGTCACATTATTTCATTTTTCTAAACCAAATTAAAAAACTCTGATGCCAGTACACCACACTTCCCCAGTTGTGACAACGAAAATGTTCCCAGACATTGCCAAATGCCCCCTTCAGATGTGGCAAAATCTTCCCCAGTTGAGAATCCCGGTTCATCAGCGTTCTAAGAAACTTAATCACAACTACAATTATGGGGAGTGGGGGTGGTCACTGTCACCCTCCCATTTATTATATAGACATTCATCAGTGGAACTTGTGAATGCTTAGAATGTAGGGAAGCATTGCTAGTCTTTGGGATATTGTGGGCTTTACTGGGATACTCATTATTCAAACCTGCCCAGTCAGTTTGAAAAGGGGCCACTCTGATAATTCTGTGTCACACCTGGAGCAAGAAGTCTGTTAATGCTTGGATACTTCATGTATTCAAATCTTTGAAGACCCACCAAAAGCCCATACCCTTCTCAGTTCCCTTTTAGTCCTGGGGTATCTCCTCTTTCTCAGAGTTCACTCATCCTGCCAACTTCCCTTCATTCCTTTCCTTCCATCTTTTTCTACTTTTTTATCACCTCACATAGTCTCACTGCATCTTTGGATATGCAGTACTGTCCCTCTTTCCTGGGTTTTGAGTTTGGAGAAGGGAATGGCCACAGTTTACTTGCTTCATGACCCAGACGTTTTATGGGTGAACAGTTAATTCATTATTTTAACTGCAACACATTGAAAGTAAAAGGGGGCCCATTTTAATAACTATGCCAGAAAATCAGCATAACAGGAACTGTCCCAAGCAAACTAGGAATGCAGATCACCTTATGTAAGGAAGGAAGAAAAAAGTGGTAGAGGTAGCCTGTTATGCTTCCAACAAGAATCTTGAAAAGCATCTTCATTTTGGAAACTGTTTAGAGGACTGTACTGAATTGTTACAACCTAATACCAAGATGCACAGCATCATGAGATGGGGACATCCATGACCATGCATTTCAAATGCTCTGAGTAGTGCACCTGTGTTCCCAGCCTTTTGTTTCCCATCCCCAGCCTTGAATGTGAAAATACGGGATTCTGAGTTCAAATCGGGCTCAGATGTTGACGTGCTGTTTGACCTTGAACAATCTGCTAAATTTCATAGTGTTGGTGTGCTCATCTGAAAACAAAAGGGATAATGCTGATCCAGGCATATTGTGGAGATTAATTAGTTTCTGAAGTGCTGAGATCAACAGATGAAAGGCTTTGAGTGGAAATGATTTTGTTTTTAAAGGAATAATCGATGTGTGTGAATAAAAGAGAACTTACTGGACTGAATTACAGGCACTTGACTGCTGGTGGGCGTGGGGGAAGAAAGAATATTGCTTCTTGCAAAAAACCCTAAATTCGCCCCCAAAATAGCAGTGGAAAATTGCTTTTTTGTGTAATTCTGAAAAGATGAGAAATTATGCAAAGGAAAAGAGTGACACTAACAAGAGAATATATGCAGTTAAGGCACATTTTAAAGTAACTTTCCTGTATAAACAACTACATATCTTTAAAAAAAAAAAAAAAAAACCTCTGCAAATCCTCTGTGATTAGGTCATTAGCCAAATGCTTGTAAACCAAAATGGCTCAGCCAAGATCCTCAAGGAGTTCTAACGGCCTACATGTCCTTGGTGAAAAGATCGGGTTAGAAATGAGAAACTATTCCCTTAAAAATTCCACTACTATTTTTCATAGCAAGAAAACCAGCACCCGTGAGTGTGTTACTGTTTAAAACCACTTTCACTCCTGTTACATTTAGTCTTTTACGAAATAAATACTAATATTGCCCTTGATGTACAGATGGAGAAAATGTGAGAATCAGGGAAATTAAATGACCAGTCAATGGCCATTTGGTTAGTTAAGTGGTAAAGACGATATTCTGACATAGGGATTCCGACTCAAAAGACTGATCATTTCACTATAACAGAAAAGGCTACTAAGAATGTGGCAATATCCAGATGGCATATGGAAATGAATTATTTCCAAAGGATCACAGAAGAATTGGAATGAAGACATGATTTTTTTTATCAAAGGAAATAAAAATTTCTGACTATTAAACTAATGCATTTTTATCATAGACATGGTAGAAAATGCCAACAAAGTAGAATTTCAAAATTCACTCAAAGTCCCCCAAGTCAAATGAAAACTCTGTCAAAGTTATATTTCTTCTTAGTCTTTTATCCATGCATTTTTATAATATAGTTATGGTCATATTATTCAATGTAGTTTTAATGGCTCTATAACTTTCTACCTTGTGGCCATGGCATGGTTATCTTGGCCTTTTCATTATTATTTATTTATTTATTTATTTATTTTTACATATTTAGGTGCTTACAGTCTTTTACTTTTATGATTAACTCTGTAATGGATATTTTTGTGTGGAAAATGTATTATAAGGCTATTACCTTATATTCATAGAGTTTGGATTACTAAGGAAAATGAATACAGTAATGTTCCTTATGTATAATACCAAATTATTTTTTTAAAGTGTGCTAGTATTGTTGTGAGTGATGGGTACATTCAATGCCTTGATTATGATGGTAGTTTCATGTGAATATTCCCATTGGTATATCTAAGTGATACATGTAATATATAGAAAAGTGTATAATTTAAGTATGTGCAATTTATTATATGTCATTCATATCTCATTAAAGCTGTTTAAAAAATGAGCACTAAGAGCTTTACTCTTATGGCAATAACAGAGTAGCTTGTTTTGGATTAATACTGCCATAAATAACAATTATAAATTCTGGACAAGACATTTTAAAATTCACCTTCTATTTGATGGGATTTGACAGCAACCATAAGTAGACAGAAACTGAAGGGGAGTTGGCCCTTGAAAGAGAGCAACTAAAACTGGGTGACAATGACATTTATTTGGCACTTACCTCCCAAATACCCCCTAGTCCACATGTGCCAGACAGATGAAAATCAGGAAGAAAGTACGTAAATACATGGTAAATATATAGATAATATAAAAGGCTATAGTGCTTTTTAAAATTACTTTTTGAGGATACACATTACTGTTTAAAGGAAGAATGATATCACTGTTTTTTGGAGTTTATAGCATATGTAAAAACAAAGGAAGAGAATGTTAAGCAAAACTATACTATTAAAAGTTTCTTACATAAAGTAGTACGGTATTAATGCTAAGAAGACCATGCTGTGTTAAGGATACATATTTAATCCATAGAGAAACTATTAAAAATAAAATAAAAATGTATACTCAAAAAGATAGTAGAGGAACTAAAATGTTATAATACAAACATCAGTTAACCCAAAAGAAAATTGAAAGGGAGAAATAGAGGAACAACATAACAATGACAAGAAGAAAGGGAAAATAGAGAATAAAAAGAGCAAATGATAAACCTAAGTTCAGATGTACCAATAACTACACTGAATGTAAATGGACTAAACATTCAAATTAGCAGAACAATGTTGTCAGATTAGATTTTTAAAAAGAGTCAACTATATGCTGTGTACAAGTGACCCACTTTAAATACAAAATCCATAAACTCAAAGAAGTTGAAATAAAAGAATATAAAACAATAATATACCAAACATAGCAAGCCCAGAAAAATCCAGAGTGGCTATATTAACATCAAAAAAGTATACTTCAAGACAAGAGGTTATATTACCAGAAAGAAAAGGGACATAAGAAAAGGGGATATTCCCTAATGAAAAATATTAAGTCATCAGGAAGACATAGCAATCATAAATGTTTATGCCTTATAACAGAGCTTCAAATAAATGAGGTGAAAACTGATAAGATAGAAAAAAAAGAAGTTAGGATACAGATGATTTGAACAACACTATCTACCAACTTGCATTTGTTGGATAGTACACTTGTCAGCTACAGAATGCACATATTTTTCAAGTGCATATGAAATATTCTCCCAAGATAGACCACACTTTGGGCACATAATAAATCTTAATGCATTTAAATTTTTGAAATATGATCAAGTATATTTTTGGACAAAATGGAATTAAATTAGAAGTCAGTAATAGCAATATTTCCAGAAAAGTATTGAAGTTTGGGAAACTAAGTAGCATACTTCTAAAAATGACTCTTGGATTAAAGGAGAGATTTCACGAGAGAAATTAGAATATATTTTGAACTGAATATGACATGTCAAAGTCTATGGGATACAACTAAAGGACAAGGGATGTGTGTAGCTTTAGATGCTGTAAATTTATTGTTTTGAATATTAAAGAATGACTTAAAATGAATAGTCCAACTTTCTCCATTAAGCAGATTAGAAAAGAGAAGGAAATTAAAATGATTATAAGTATAAGGAGGCAAACAATAAAAATAAAAACTAAAGTTAGCATTTATAGCATCTGATGGTGTTAGATTGAAATGGGAGGCGGCAATATAAATTTAGGCTTTTTAAATTTCTATAAATAATTATAGAAATATAGAATACCTAGAACCAATGAGACTCCAAGGGCAATGAGCATAGCTGTCTCCCAGATCCTGCTTTCTAAATTCCATCCACCACTAAAAGGAACCAAAACTAATTGGAGGAAAGGCTGATTCCAGAATTGGGGTAAGGAAACAATATGAATCCGAAACAGGTCTTTTTTGTTTTTTACCAGATAGTCAGGAAATTCTCAAAGAATGATGGGGACATGTCAAAAGGACACAGGCATCAGCTTCAAGGGACTTTCAGTGGCCAAATCTGGGACAATTTGGGTATCAAAAAAAAAAAATGAGAGCCGCAGATTAGAACCCATTGAATAAAATGCAAATACGTGAGTAGACACATATAAATAAGTGAATGAATAAGTAAGGGTGAAAAGGGAAATTTCTTCCTTACAATATAAACACTACTATTTATTTATAGTCATAACTCCACACCTCTGAAGCCTTACAGAACCTCAGTAGCATTGGACTATTATTTAAAACCCTGTGCTAATTTGAAGGGCATGAAATACTCTTTAATTTGGATTTACAAGCCTTCTGATAATTAATGGATGACAACTTCTAATCATATGACTATCATTTATTTCTAACTAAAGTAGGATTATATTTTAGTCATTTGTAGCCTTCATTTACCTATGACCATTTTAGATTTCATGTACAATAGAAGTCACTGTTGCTTGTTTCCTAGTGGCTCCATTGTTCTTAGACACAGAAGAGGGAAAAGCTTAACATTAAACAATATAGGATAGTATAGGTTTTTTTTTTTTTTTTAGCTCTTATTTTTTTATTTATTTTTTTTTTAAATTTTATTTTGTCGATATACATTGTAGCTGATTATTGCTCCCCATCACCAAAACCTCCCTCCCTTCTCCCTCCCCCCTCCCCCCCAACAATGTCCTTTCTGTTTGCTTGTCGTATCAACTTCAAATAATTGTGGTTGTTATATCTTCTCCCCCCCCCCCCGGTTTTTGTGTGTGTGTGTGTGTGTGTGTGTGTGTGTGAATTTATATATTAATCTTTAGCTCCCACCAATAAGTGAGAACATGTGGTATTTCTCTTCCTGTGCCTGACTTGTTTCACTTAATATAATTCTCTCAAGGTCCATCCATGTTGTTGCAAATGGCAGTATTTCATTCGTTTTTATAGCTGAGTAGTATTCCATTGTGTAGATGTACCACATTTTCCATATCCACTCATCTGATGATGGGCATTTGGGCTGGTTCCAACTCTTGGCTATTGTAAAGAGTGCTGCGATGAACATTGGGGAACAGGTATACCTAGGTTTTTAAAGCAGGAATTTATTAGTTCTTGAGCAATTATAACATTTATGGAATATATTTTATATGTATCTAGTACACAAATCAATAGCTTTATGAGGGAAGTCCTATTGTTCCTATTATATTGGTGGGGAAAAAGAATACTCAGACCAAATTAAGATCTCAACTGATCATTCTGGCTGAGCCAGACTAGCTAACTGTGTAGAACAGTGCCTCTGGCCCCATCCTCTAGCCCCTTGTCTAATAGTGGGACAATGGAAAAGGGTTGAAAGGGCAAGATCTCAGGAAAACAACAGAAAAAAGTATTTGCTTCTGAGTCCTCTCCTGAAAAAAGACTATGCATTCATTCACTTATTCATTCTAAAAAATTTTCCTTGGATTTATGCTGTGCACCCAGGGTTGAGCTGGGCATTTAGGAAGGGCTGTGACATTTATTCCCACCTGCTGGTCACTGGAGCAGAATAAACTGAGGAAGCTTCCCAGGAGGAGGGGTCCATAGTAGGCAACTGGAATCTCATCCTTTTTTTATCATAAGGTAGGAGAAAATGAAATAAATATGGATATTAGGATTAGTTCTTCTCCAAACAAAACCAAACCAAACAGATTTGTTCTCTTTTTTACTTTTCTTTCTTTTTTTTGAGTGCACTTTCATTGGAATTCAGTCCATATCTCCTGAAGGGTGGTTGAAGTAATAAATATAGTGTTTTTCTCCAAGTGGTACCCAAATGAAAGCAAAGTACTGTTTTCTGCTTAATAGTTTTCAGTTTGTCCTTGACCTAGACATTTACACTGGATTGCTGTCCTCTGCTTCCTCCACTCACCATCCACACACATGTATATACATGCATGCGCTTGTGCACGTGCACGCACACACACCTTAATTATGGGAAGAGTCCATCCATTAAGAAAACATGACTTGAAGAATGTATTGTATATATTGTATTAAAATCACTTGCAGGTGGACACAGATTTTTAATGTCTCATATGAGTGCTTTTTTTTGTGGGGGTTTCTGCCTTCCACTCAGATTGTGGCTGTTGTGTTTGTATCTCTATTCTGGAAGATAAGGTACCTGGGGGAAGAATTAAAGTGTGAGCTATCACAAGTGAAGCAGTGAACTGAAATACAAAGAGTAATCAAAGCTTCAGTAGAGATGGTTTTTGTGGATTAATACATCTCAGTGTAAAATGTTCAACCCTTGCCTTCTTGATTTTGTCTGTTTGTTTGTTGATTTATTTATTTAATTTGTGGGCTAGAGGCTCAGGTGATGAGACTGTCAGAAGTGTTAAAAGCTTCTGTGCTGGAGTTATAAGGAGTACTGAGAACATTCCACCTTTTACTGCAGTTCCTGGACCAGCAGCATCAGTATCACCTGGGAAATGGTTAGAAATATAAACCTGCAGACTCCTATTCAAAATATGCATTTCAACAAGATACTCAGGTACTTTGTAAGCACTTAAAGTTGGAGAAGTACTATATCGGTTTACTCTAGCTATCAAACCCAAACCTGTCACTCAGGCATAGTGTACCCAAGCAATGAGTAGTGCCTTGCTTTTGCCAATCTCCCTTTAATCTTATCAGAGCCATTTATGATGAGCCCAGTGAATTTCCAATTATTGACTGTCAGGTGTACATGGAGAAAATTCTGAAAGGATGGGGAGGCAGAGAGCTCTGTGTTCATGCTATTGACTGAAGTGTGTCCCTCCAAAATCCATATGCTGAAGCCCTAACCCCCAATGTGACTATATTTGGAGATAGGGCTTTTAGGAAGTAACTAAGGTTAGATAAGGTCATAAGGGTGGAGTCCTAATTGGATAAGATTGGTGGCCTTTTAAGAAGAGGTGGAGAGACAGTGAGGAGACTGTAAGACAGGGAGAGGGCCCTCAACAGAGCACCCAGATGTTGGACTTCCAGCTTCCAGAATGGTGAGAAAATATTTAAGTGTTGTTTAAGCCACTAGTCTATGATATTTTGTTATGGCAGCCCAGGCAGTCTAAAACAGTTCAATTACAAACACAGTTTTCTCCTAAAGTGACTTGGTTCTGAAAGAGACTTGGTAAATGGAGTGTGCCTGTGTGCTCCCCAGGCTGTAACATTTCTTGCCACAGTGGGTTATTCATTGTTGATCCTTTTTCCTCCCTTTTATTTTTGAAAAACAGTCCTGGTTTGCTTGGGACTAGAAGGTGTTCAGGGTGTGAGTTTTCAATGATAAAGTGGGGAGAGTGCCAGGAAAACTGGGGTGGCTGGTCACCTTATACTTTTCCCATGTTCTTTCCTGAGCTACAGTTCTTAGCTGCTCTTTGAGAACTTTACATTACCACAAAGTAGAGCAGATCCCATCTGAATCGGATGACTTGGACCTTTTGGGGGCATTAACTACTACATTGGAGCTCCCGGAATACCAAAACCTTAGTTGATCCCTGCTGTGGAAGGGAGAAGCTTAGTATCCTAGGCTGAAGGGAATTTATCATTGGTAGAGGGACCCCCAGGTAGCCTTCTGCTCTTTCCCAAGTCTTTCTTTATAACCACGGAGCTAATTCTAGAAAGAGTCCTAAGGCAGGGCATAAATTAACTGCTAAATATTTGTGTCTACATAACACAGTGATCAAGAGGCTTGCTGTGAGTCTGATATCTTACAGTTTAGTAAAAAAATAAAACTTACTGTAAATTTTGCAATCTACTTTATAACACAGAAATGCCTATCATTTCTATAAATACTATTAAGACTCTTCTGATGTGTCTGTTATTCTATCACACAAGAGCAGATGGCTGGGTTTTTATCATATTTAGAGAAGGGTGTTTTGAGGACAGGCCATGCATCCTCTGGAGAATTTGATGTGGGGAGTCAATTAGTCATGATAAGTTAGGTTATGCTGTAGTAACAAATTGACTCCCAAATACCAGTAGCTTTATATGACAAGGCTTTTATATGTTCAGTGTAGGTTGTCAGGAGCTCTGTTCCACATAGTGACTCAGGGATTCAAGCTGTGGAGATTCCATAATCTTGGAACTACATCATCTGAAACACACAAATTCTTTTATCATGATGGGGAGAAAAACATAGAGAATCATCAACCAGTTGATCCATGCTTTGACCTGCACATGAAGCTCCTTGGTATGAACAAGCCACATGGCCCCACCTAACACTGGGGCACTGGAGTGCTAGTCTCCTGTAGCCATGAAGGTAAAGAAAAACCATAATGAAAATGAATAGTAGTAATTATCTAACATGAGAATGCAAGAGGTAGACCCCTCTAAATGGCAGGCATAATTTCCCAGAAGTGCTAGAGTCATTGATTTGGGAGTCACTTTACAAATGGGCTACTCTTATAGTTGTTCCAAGGAGTAGCTACAGGGATTTAGTTATTTAATAAGGATCAATAAAACTCATAAAATTTCGAGAAAGCCAGCTGCTTTTATTACAATATCTAGTGTTTTAGCCTACTTTCCACAGACTAAAATTGAAAGTGCACAGGGATAATGTATCACACATGCCCAAGGGTACTCGTTACCTACATGCACACATACTATGTGCAGGATGGTGAAAATCCAGAGGAACAAGGGACTCAGGACTTCTCCAACCACTAAGGAGAAAAGTTCTGAGTCCCTTGGTCCTCTGGGTTTTCACTGTCCTGCACAGTGTGTGTGCATTTGCAACAACATGGATGAGCCTGGAGAAACTTTTGTTGAGTGAAATAAGCAAAGCACAGAGGGATAAATACTGCATGTACTCATTCATATGTGGGAACTAAGAGAGAAAGAAAGTAGGAAAAAAAGATCACAGTAGCGCATTGGACTTGCAGAGGGAGAGAACATTCTATGGGCTACAAAGTGGAGTTGGGGGGAAGGGAGGAAGGAGAGGGACGTTGGGGATGATTGGGTGGGGGACACGGGGTACAAATGCAATTTGTGGTAATGGGTATACAGCTAGTATGAATCTGGGTCCCACATCATGGGGACGAGGGGTGACAATCAGCTTTGTATCTCATGAATTTTCATAACCAATTAAAAAGAAAAAAAACTTTTCTCCTTTCATTGATAGCTGATGTCTCCCATACATGCTGGTCAAGCATGCTGGTCTGAGTAAAGATGTATCTCTCAACTTTTCCAAATGTGGTGAGGCTAAAGACTATGCATTTTTCAAGATGGTACCACTCAGTCTCATGCTCTTTACTGCAACAGGATCCTCAGTCTTGCAGCATTTCTCTGAGGACCTAAAATTCTCTTCATCAAGGTAACACCCATTAATTCTAATGTGGCCTCCTGTCACCTGGGGATTTGTGGCCCTTTAGTGTATTTCCTTCTTCACATAATCCAACTGCAGTAGCTTCTCTTTCTGCAGAAGATTTTAGATGTGTTCAGAAGCCTTCCATGCAATGTCACACTGTGCCGAAAGAACGTAAAATTTAGACAAATGTGGAAGTCAGAGCTACAGAGTATTTGCTATTAAGTATGGAAAAAAATTAATACTTTCCTACAGGAAGGGAATATATATATATATATACCTTTATTGTTATATATTTGGTCATTTGGAAGTCGGTTCTTTCTCTTTTCTCTGTTTGTGGAACTATTTTTGGAAATTGAAGGGTTTTTCTTGCCTTTTAAAGCACATTATTGATACTTGGCACCTGTGTGGTAATAGAATTTTGAAGAGCTCATCCTGTTTCTATTCTAAAACAATTCGTGGATGAGTTTGAAAATGATCCTGTGGATTGATGATTCTGGGATCCACATAGTTTCAAGCATGCATTATTGTAAAGGGTGTTGGAAAGGCCACATGGAGTCTCTGTGAGGTCAGGAGCCATTCAGAGCAGGAAAATTTGAGTGGACCAATTGATGTTAGAAAAAGAGAATAGATCCCTGGCTTGTATTTAACAGTTGTGTGTTTCTGTGGTGACTGATCCACCTACCAGCCAAGTGGCTATGGGTGAAACAGAACTTCTGCATGTCATCTTTGAAATAGGGATTATAATGCCTGCCTGACTTGCTGAGTTTACAGGGTCACTGAAACCCAAATGAAATAAACTATTCTGATAAAATTTGGAAAATGATGAGTGTTCCACAAAAGCATGGTATTATGATTCAATATCAGTGATAGAGAATAACTGAGATCAATATGTGGGTGTAATGGTCAGTCATTCATGTGCTTATTAACTATCTATATTATCTATATCTGCATCTGCCTATATGTGTATACATCTATATCGCTGTATATCTGTATCTAAATCTATGTCTATACTTATACCATTGTCTCTGTCCATATCTAATCTATATCTAATACATATCCATATCTTTATTTATATCTATTTATAATCTGTCTGTGTCTCTCTGTCTATGTCTATATTCTCAACTGTAGCTATACATATATATTTATATTTATTTTTATGTGTATATATACCTATGTTTATACACTCATATCTATATATTTATTTTTATGCAAATCTGTATCTATGTCTATATCTAGACACACACATGCACATAAAGAGATAGAGAGAGACAGAGAGACAGACGGAAAGAAAGCAATACATTCCATCCTAGGAAATGGGGATAGAGCCATAAATGAGCCATCGCAGTTTTGACTAATAGCTCCCAGGAGGGATTTGCATTAAACAAAACTTTCTTGAATGAATTGCAATTGTGGTAACTGCTATGAAAAAAAAGTACACTATCAAAATAAGAATCTCATCCCAGTGGGGGCCATCAGGGAGCCCAAAAAGAATGAAACACTCAATCACCATGCTCAGGCAGTGTCCGTTGGCCAAAAATATGGACACCAGCTTTTATGAGTAGATCCCTGCTATGTTCTGAATGTGTGTGCTTCCTCCAAAATTCATGTGTTGAAATCTAATCCCCAATGCTCTAGTCATAAGAGGTGGGGACTTTAGGAGGTGATTAGGTCATGAAGTCATGGGATTAGTGGTTTTATAAAAAGAGGCCCGAGAGAGCTTGTTTGCTTCTTCCTCCATGTGAGGACACATAGAATATGCCAACTATGAGCAACGGGTCCTCAACAGACATTGAATCTGCTGGCGCCTTGATCTTGGACTTGCCAGTCTCCAGAAATGTGAGTGATAAATTTCTGTAATTTATAAGCCATCCAGTCTAAGGTGTTTTGTTATATAAGCCCAAACTGACTAAGAAAATGCCTCAAAGAAAAGCACTTTATTTTAAAAGGCACTATTGTTTGAGTTTATTAAGACATAAGAAGGGTCCTTCCCAGATGTCTGTCTTAAGGAACTAGGGGGCAAGTGTAATTACCTAGAGGTCTCTTATTTACTATTTTATTTAATATCCTGGACCTAATTGTTCATATTTTTTTGTATACTGATATTTTGATCAAGATAAGTTCTGGTTGTTTATTCACCAGGTGCCCCAGCTCACCTTTTACCTGGCTGAACCCTTTTCTGTCCTATCCCGTGATGGGAAGCAGACATTGATGTTTCAGAGCTTTCTGATGGAATGAATATAGTTTGAGTGACTTCGTGAGTGTTTCTACAAATTGTACACTGTTCTTGGGCGTCAAGGCCAGTTTCTCCTCTCCTCCCTTCCTCTCAGACACGTTAATGTTATGTTATGTCTGTAACATCTGATGGAGTTTGGATGTGTTGTCCCCTCCTAAACTCATGTGGAAATTTGATCTCCAATGTGGCAGTGTTGGAAACTGATTGAGTTATGGGGGCGGATCCCTCATGAGTGGATTAATGCTCTCCCTGGGAAAGAGGGGTATAGTCAGTGAGTTTTTGCTCTGTTAGTTCCTGTGAGAGCTGGTTGTTTAAAGGACCCTGGCACCTCCTCTCTCTCTCTCTTGCTCCCTCTCGCCATGTGACCTGCTTGTACCCGCCAGCTGCCTGCCACTTTTCCACCATGAGTAGAGGCAGCCTGAGGCCCATGCCAGATGCAGCTGTCCCAGAACTGTAAGCCAAATAAACCTCTTTCCTTTATAAATTACCCAGTCTCAGGTATTTCTGTTATAGCAACACAAAACAGACTAAAACAACATTCTTTTTAGCAAGTTCTCACAGCAAAGAACATAGTGCATGGTGTTGAGGAGACTGAATTCACAGGAAAAATACAAAAGCAGGTGAACTCAGGAAAATGACAAGGTTTTGTGTTTGCTATTTAATTTGATTGGCTCTCAAATGGAATCCACCCAGCTATTGTTGATGATATTCTCTTTCGTCACAACCTGTATCTTTCCTTTGTAGCTTTTGTCACAATCCATCATTACGTGCATCTCTATACTCCTTTTCAGTATCATTTCCTCCTCACTATCTGTAATCTTCCTGAAGGTAGGAAACTTTCTTTTTTATTCACTGATGCCTGCTCAGCCTGGCCCATATCTGACACCCCATAAATATTTGTGATTTGAATAAATGAATGAATTCAGAGGCATCTCCTCATGCACTGCTTCTGATACTAATGTTTTATAACAAATATAACCTTAGCAAACACTTTTAAACTGGAAAACATTAAATTGATTTTGTGTTTAATAGTTAAAATATGTTTGAGTATTAATTAAATGAGTCTGCTCAATTGTGCACATTTTGGTAATATTCCTCAAAAAGTTTTTATGTGTTTTTTTAAGCTAAGACACATAATGTAAAATAGCCTGTGAAACTTTTAACAAGGCAAGAATCTGAATGGACTAAAAATATGGTCCCCAAACAATTGTTTAAGAGGAGAGAGGAAAAGATTTCAGATAAAATTTATCCAGCTACAAACCACTGTCTTAAACCAGCAAGAAATTTATATTCTTTCAAAGCTGAGGGGAAATCAAATTCCACAAGTGACTTCCCTTCCCGTAGCTGTTTTGTACCCCGCTCAGTTTCTGGAGATCTAACATAATCATTTTGTCCTTGAGAATCTCGTGGCTGTGCTCTTGGAGGGTTTGGGTTTAAAATCTTAGGATTTGATCCTGTTCAGAAAAACAAGGCAAGAGTACCTGCAAAGCATCTAAAATCAGCCACTGCCAGAGGCTGCCTGCTTTACCTGCCTCTGATTTGTCCTCTACGAGGTGAGGGGGAAAATACAAGCCCTGCTTGTGGGAGAATGCCTCTGTTACAGAACCATCTCACATTCCTGGGGTTTGTTTGAGGATCACGAAATTGGTAACTTTCTTTTTTCTTTAGTGCAGTTTAGAAGTTTAAGCATCATAAGGTTGTGGGTGTATTTGGTGCATATGAATGTGCTTTTACAGCTACAAAAAAATAAATAATCCAAAGCCAGCCTTCACCTTGGTGAAACTTTGACCCAAAGTTTTGTCTATTTGAGGACCTTATGCAAGGATTGCCATTAAGACCAAAGCGTGTGGAAGCACACCCAATGCTGCCTTTGGGGGATTCATGTTGGATCATACATGTCTATTCAAAAGGAATTTGTATTAACTTCTAGTGCATTTTGTTAGAAAATGCCATGAGAACCAGGGGAGCAGACTGTGTAGGTAGGAGAAGCAGACTGTTGGAGTGGAATCAAACCCACCCTGGGAGCAAACACCTGTGTTCTGCACCACTCTGCATAAGTCATTTAGTTTCTCTGAGCCTCAGTTTTCTCATCTTACAACTGGGGACAAAAGGGCTCATTTACCGAATATTTACTTTCAGGCCAACTAAAGACTTAACATCTATAATCTGAACAATCCCTACAAAAATCTCAGGATACAGATATTACTATCATCATCATTCTTCTTTTGACAGAAGAGGAAGCCATGGCTCATATTGGTCATAAAGAATGCCATGAGTGTACCCCTGCTCTCAAGCCAATTGTATGACACTAACTGGGTGTCCTGCAATTCAATCAGACTCTGACATGAGCTACTCGAGGTTAGCACAGAGCCTAAAAGTTAAAGGCAAGGCCCTTTATGAGACTGACCCCACTTCAGATATCAGCCACACATTTCAGGTGTCCCCAAGCTGCTCACATTTTTGCATGGTTGGCTACAGATTTGGGACTTCTCATGACCCCACTTCAGTTTCAATAATTTGCTAGAATGATTCACACACTCAGGAAAGTTCTATGCTTATGATTGCTATTTTCTTATAAAGGATATGAATAAACATCCAGATGAAGGGTACATAAAATGTTGTCTAGGAGGGTGCCAAGTGCAGGAGCTTCTGTCCCTGTGGAGTCTGGATACTCCACTCTCTTGCTACATTGATATATTCACCAACTGGACTACTCTACTGAGCCTTGGTGTCCAGAGTTTTTATTGGGGTTTAATTATGTAGGCAGGAGTGATTAAATCCCTGTCCATGTAATTGAACTCAATTTCCAATCTACTTTCCCTCTTTAGAGATTGCACTGGCCCAGTGTTCTGACCCTCTAATCATGTGGTTGGTTTTTCTGGTGACCAGCTCTCATCTTGAAGCTGTCTTCACCATGAATCCCCTCACCTATCCATATTTCCTCATTCTCTCCCTGCATTGTGCCCCAACCTGACTTCCAACACTCAACCTGCATTTCTTTGCCCAATGGCTTTCTCTTGCTAGAGGTGGCTTTCTTCCCCATACGGCAGGCTGGAAGTAAGAGGATTCATGCCCCTTGGAAACACCTATACTATTAGACAAGCAAAGTGATTTGCATAAATTCTACACAGTGAATGAATAGAGAAATGAGTACTTGAACCCAGAGAATCAGAATTCACTGCATTTTGACCAACCTGCTGTACTGCTTCTTTGGTTTCTAATAATAGCTATTTCAACAATGAATCAGGGATGCTGCTAGGACAAAAGGAGGCAATAGGTGATGGTCCCCAAGTAATATACAAACTGTGCTCTCTTAAGTATACAGAATTATTATTATTATTATCAGCACCGTACTCTCCCGAGTGAGCCACGGGCCGGCCCGAATTATTATTATTATTAATAATAATTTTGGAGTCCAGGAAAAGTGGCTCTTCCTTTTAGATAACCATATGTCCAGAGGTGACCCTGGGAAAGGAGCTACTTTCCATGAGAACTTCCTCAAAGTGGCAATGTATGTGTTTATTACTTCTGTTTTGTGTATTCACAATGAACATATGCCTTTGTTATTATTCTTCTATTTTTCAATATAAATTTAAGCCTGGTGATAATTTCTGAACTTCTCTATTTACAGAAAACTTTGAACTTCATCCATATTAAAACGTCCTATTTTCTACATGTGGACTGCTTTTTCTATGGCCACAGAAATTATACAATTACTACCAGAACTATTAATTAAATTTGAAAACAGATAAGTAATGGATAGGGAAGCTATTTATGACTTAAAAATAAAAAACATAAAGAAAGAAAATTATTGTACCTTCTGTTGCCTTTGATAAGTCTAGCCTGCTAAATACTGTTGGCTTTTATTATTGAGAGTTTGAAAGTTTTTATGATACTTTGCAAAAAAGAAGCAATTGGTTGTAAGAAGTAAACCCCGACTAGTGCCAGATTTTTGGATGTGGTGATTAAAATCTTTTCTTAATAAAACAATCAAAATATAGCCCTGTCACAGTAGTCAGAAACTGGGTAATTTCCATATTCTACAAGCTAAAAACGTAAATCTTAATGGAAAGAGGGTAAGTCCGCAAGAAGAGAATGAACGAATCTTGGCAATTATCATAGAAAGCTTTTATGATGTTTTACGTTGAAATAATGCACTGATGGACTTCCTCTGGTCATATTGGACTTCATTTCTCCCTGTTTACCTTTTTAAAAGATGCTTTGCTAGTCTCTTTGGATGATGGAGGATGCCTGTTTGTTCTGTTCATGTGCTCAGGGACCACCACATGTCTTTACATTACCATCCTATAAATCATTCTTTTCTATTTACTAGATTCAAGTTCTCACATGGAAACTCTCCCCAATGTCTTTCAAACCTTCTTGTTTTTACTGTAAATAAGAAATACATTTTACATTGTGATCCAGGATGCACCTACAATAATGAAACAAATGTTTTACATGCAGTTTGATATGCTGTATTTTAATTCTTTTTAAAACTAAATGCTGGTCACAAACAATATTACTTGTTTTGTGACTGTCCATGGACATGCAAAGCACTGAATTAGATGCTTCTGAACCATTTAGAGAGCTGATTCATTGGGCAAGAGCCTGGAAATGTGAGCCCAGCACTGCTACTCTTCAGTCTTCCGGCAGTTTCTGAGTTATGGGAAGTTGGGGCTGACATCTGTTTAGCCTCTCTTTGGATGGTTTTGATAGTGCTATCACAAATGGAACTTTCAAAAATTGATAATTTTGAAGGGGAAGTCAACACTGAATACCCTTGCCTCAGATACTTCAGTTTTGAAATTATTAAGAAAAATTACAACAAACCATATTATGAAGAATTTGTTGTCACTTAGAAATTTTCCTTTAACTTCCCTGAAAACATTTTCCTTAAATATTTTCTAAGTACAGTAACAGTAGGTAAATAGAACTTGGGACGTTCTTGGTCAAACTACTATTTGATATGACAATTTGCATGCCAAGTATTGACCAATGAAATTTATTTTTAATAAGGAGTGTTGAGGACAATAAAATTCTTAGCTGGCTATTATTCCAAATGGCTGTTTTCAAATATCAAACTACACAAGTAATCAATTGACCAAAGGGGGGAAAAAGAAACAAAATGATTGTGAAAGAATTCTAACTCATGAACATTTTGAATGAGAGCAACTTTGTTGGAAAAAAATCCAGGATCTCTTGATGTGGCCGCTCAAAGAACAGAACCCACATAAAGGTTTATTTTTCGATCATTAATTAATTAATAATCAACTAATTCTCAGTCTCATCTATGACCCTCCTCTGCATACCCACACTGGCCGCTGCATGATTTTTGTGCAAGCAGAACTATGACAACTGAAGACCGAAAGAACTCAGGAGACAAAAAGCAATGAGGGGGTCACTTTTTAGAAAAGTGGATGGGGACCCATGTCTTAATGTCCCATGGGTGGACAGAGGAAAAGGGAATTCCGAGCACAGGGAATGTTGTGTGCAAAGGCAGCAAGTGTGAAAGCTCATTGTGGGCAGAAAAAACCAAAATATGGTGGAACCGGGTATAGAGGGACACATCTCAAGAAATCAAACACAAGCCCTTGGAGTATGGGAAGCTGTCGAAGGAAGGGGAAGATCATCCAATTTCTATATTGTGAAGCTTCTGCTGGCAAAATCTGTGAAGAGGTAGATTGAGATATTGTTTCTAATATGTGCCTGAGTTTATGAATCAACTAAGATACTTGTACTGGTATATGTATACAAGGGGTCTCCAAAAAGTTCATGGAAGGATTTGTATTATCTTTTTTTTTTTTTTTTTTATGTTTTCACTTTTATCAGTTTTATTTAAAGTGTCTTTATTGTTTTTCCTTTGAAACATGATTATCCAGCTAAGATATGGAACTGATCTAAAATGTCATATTATCTTCTGGTTCAAATTTTCCATGAACTTCTTGTATATATGCACTATTTATGTGTACAGTTTCCCAGTCCTCTTCTCTGAGATTATGTGTGTGGAGTATATTATATCTACTCCCTTTTCTCAGCACCTGCTACGTTCTAGACTCTGCCCTAGGTGTGGGAATCACAGCAGTAAACATGGCAAAAAAGTTCTGATCAGTCTTATGTGCTCCTGGGAAAGAGACAGATATTAACAAGTAAACACCTAAGTAAACAAGATAATTCCTGGGAGTGACAAGTGCAAAGAAAAAAAAAAAAAAAAAAACTTGTCCACGTTCCTTAAGCTAAGGCGTCTCATTTGATTTAAACTTATATCCTGCCCAAATATATAGCACAAGGTCTGGGAAATAATATCTATGCACAGTGAGTGCATACTGTGTTCCCAACATTGTCCTCAGATTTGTGAATCTAATATATTCTCTCTTCAAAACCACTCTACAGTGCAGGGGTTTTCAACTACTGTTGATTTTGCTTTTGGGGGACATTTGGCAATGTCTGGCCGGAGACATTGTTAGTTGTCACAACTAGAGGGGGTTAGGAGGCACTGCTGGGATCTGGTGGATATAGGTCAGGGATACGGTCAGAAATCCTATGATGCACAGGGCAGCCCCCCACAACCAAGAACGATCCAGCCCCAAATGCCGACAGCACTGAGGTCGAGAAATCCTGCTGTGAAGGATGATACCACTATTGCCCCACTTCATAAAAGCAAAGAAGACGCAGGTGACTTAAGTGACATGTCCATGCCCATACAGCTAGGATGTGGGAGCGTAGGACTTTGAAACCACAGAGTCTGTCTCCAGAGCTCAAATTTGTAACCCCTACAATCACAGAATATTTGTGAGATGCATGAATGAAGAAATGAGAATGACTGTTCTGACAGCTAATATAGGGACTTCGAAGCCTCTATCGGTGTGAAAAATGAGAAACATTTTTGAAGATGAATGCCACGTAACATGGGCTCACTTTGAGGACCTTGGTTTAATCAGGAACTTGAAATTTGTTGTTTCCTTGTGCTTGTCACAATATCCCATTGTTAACACCTGCCAACGTTGTCATCCTAAACTGTCTCTGCTGTTTTAGAGATGAGCCACAACAGGTGTGCCAAATATTGGGCCATTAGCGAGCAGTAATTCACCGGCATGAATATTTATCATCTTTTAACGAGGCAACAAAAGCTGTGTGTACTTTTTTTGTGCAGCAACGTCCTCAAAACCAAATGGTTTGAGATGCTTGCTTATGCAGAGAAAGAACAGCTCCTCTGTAATTTTCCATTAGGTGGATTTATTTTCTCAGCCTTCTCCACATCAAAACATGACCCTGACAAGGGTTTGATTTTATCGAGCCAGGAAGATCACCCAACAGTATATAGAGCTGGAGCCTCTGATGATGAAAATATCCATTCTTAAACTGTTCTCAAAACCAGTCACTTCTCCACGGGGAAAGGCCTTAGATGACGGCGAGGAGGACTTTTTGCTTCACTCTCTCTGATTTCCTCCTCTCCCTCTCTTCCTGCCTCTTATTTGTTTTGTTCTTTCTGTCCTTACCCTTTCTGTTCTGAAAGAAAGTGCACCAAAAATGAGGAAAAGAGGAGAAAACTCAGAAATAGATAAGAGTCGAACAAAGGCTTCTTGTAAAAGAGTGATTGTAAATTTGATGTACTAGGTGAGAAGCCCAAGGACTGTGTGCTTTAAAAAAAAAATATATATATATATATATATATTATATAATTTATTTATCTTTTATTCTTTTTAATATCATTATTTATTTATTTATTATTAGCATATTCATTATTACAAACTGTGATTTTTCTTTATGTCCTTACCCAATCTATCACTCCCCAAACCCCTTCCTTTCCTCCCCTCCCCATCTCTAGTATCCTTAGATATGTTCTCTGCTTCTGAAAGTTCAACGTATTGTTGTGGTCTTTTCTTTCTTTCCTTCCTTCCTTCTTCCTGACCATGTCCTTTTAAAGAAAAATAAATGAAGGGAGAACTTGCCATCCACACCCTGGTGTTACTGCTCCTTTGGAAACCTTCAGCCTTGTGACTCGTTCCTGCTGCAGCATTTTATGTCCAGCAACACCATCATATGAAATAACTTATAATACACACTTGTGCAATGAACAGGTAACAATGCTGGTAATCACTGATTTAGAAACCAAATTGGTTTCCCTAGATTTTAAGTTTCACCATGACTGAGGATGTAATGATGTGCCTAATAAATGTGTTAATAATGTTAATAAGTATGTTTGCTTATAATAATAATACCTTATTGTTAACTTATAAAATTAACCTATTATTAACTTATAATAAGTTAATAAGTGTTTAATAAGTGTGTTAATAGTGATAATAAGTTAATAAATGTGTTTGCCATTGGTCTTCAGAATATCATCACTGACAGCACCTTTCTGTGCATATTTTATGATGATTGTTTGTTATAATTCCTCACCTTGAATTTCTGTGGCTCATTCTCCTTCTTACTCCAAAGTCATAGCTGAACTCTCACCTCTCTTTCTCTTAGCATTTGGCCTCCGTACGGATTCTGTCTTTATACTTGATCAATAAGAGTTTCAGTTAGTCATATATAAATTTGTTTATTTTACTCTTTAATAAAAGGATGGCTTTTTAGTCTCCTTTCTTGCTACTTTCTTTAGTTTAACCATATACACGTGTAAAATAAAACTTCTCGTAAAAAAAGATGCGTGTTTTATTAGTAATGTCTAATCCATAGGAGGTGCTCAGAAAATATTTGCCAAGTGAATGAATGAACAAGTAAATGAATGATCAAGGTTCAATAAGGGACACAGGCCAAGAACCAAAACAAATTACACTGGACCTGAAGGGTTCCCTCTGGCTTATTACTCCCATGACTAAGTAATAATGATAATTAACATTTGCTAAGGAACTACTAGGCATTGTTATGCATTACTCATGACAGAAACACTTTTATTTGTCCCGTTTTGCAGTTGGGTAACCCAGGCTTAGTGACAACATGTCCATTCTGGCTAACAAGTGGCTGAGTCTGGAAATAAACTAGGAGCTCTGTCTCTTAAACACTTTCTCATTACAGTAAGGGAGAAAGGATAGTATCCCCTTAAGGAGACTTTCAGGACTAAGCAAACATAATAAGAGATATTCTCTCTGGGAAGATATCTACAAATCTGGGAGTGATAACATAGGGTGAGAAATAGTAGCTCATTATAATGTTATGTGAGAGGAACTCGGAATTCACATGATCTGTAGTTTTGTACGGTTGTCTTTCTGAGAGCTTGATAAGCTTTTCCCTCCTTGGGACTTGGTCCTTCGAATATTACCTAAAAATCAGGAAGCTTCTCTATGTGGAAGGACAATTGCATTGTGAATGCTCGGGGCCAGAAGAAAAGTAATTTTGGAAAAAGAGTATGAGCCTAGAACCTTCTTGTCCCTAAACCAAAGACCATTTGCAAACTTTTCATTGTGACCATTTCTCCCAATCTGGCAGCCTTCCAACCATCTCCAATGTTATCTTTGCAATGATCTGGTCATTTTTCTTCAGACCAAAATGATTTTTCTTAAATTTTCTAAACTTTTCCTCAAACCTTCAATTATTTAACTTTGACACAAACTTTGACTTCTTTTACAAGACCTCACTCGAACACCCCCTTCTTTTGAAGCACTCCATGATTCCCTCACACTTCCCAGGTATATGCTTTGGTATTGTAAGTACACAACCATTGCTCTCTGCCTCATTGTGTTAAAATTACCTGTTGACAGGTCAGTTACCTCTGCTGGAGTGTGTGAGCTCTTTAAAGGCAGGGGCTTGGTTATGTTCATGCTCGCTTCTTTACCAACTACGTGTGCCTCTATAAATATCGACGGGGTGGAGTGACAAGGAAAGTACTAGTGAAGAAATAAAGAAGGGAAAGAAGCAAACGTTAATTCAGGTACATTTCTGTGAAACGTCTAGAACCAAATTCCTGAGCAATGGAACCAGCGGAGAATGTAAAGCTAGAATGGGCCCCATGCCAATTGCATTTCTGAAAACATTCAGATTGATGCTTCCCTGCATGGTTTGGTAGCAGAAAGCCCCCTGCACATCTGGGATAACTACAGGCATCCCAACATTCTCATTCTTCATAGATGATATAACACTTCCCAGCTATGTACTATATTTTGCACCTGGCATACAGTACACAACATTTTTTCCTTGTCCAGCCTTTAACACTCTTATTAGCTCAGATTATGAAGACAAGCTGTGCGGAGTATAGGCATGATCTCAAACTGAGTTAATTGAAGATGGAGGTCAGTTCAGCTTTCCTGGACCATCAATCAGTAAAAAGTTTGCTTGTTTAATACACAGCTAGAGAGTCAAAGAAAAGATGTAGGTCCCCCCCTTCTTCCCTTCAGGGCTGTCAGGTAGATGTTAGATTTCACTGAGCTGTTAAAAATCTTAATGGATCCCACTGAGCTGTTTCAGGTTGTTTGTGACAATCACTTAATTTCCTTGTTTTGCAGCTAACGATGATTTTAGTCTTCGCATAAAGCCTCAATGTCCTTTTCTTCCATTGGCACGCCTGCTTTAACTCTGCAATCAATACAAAGAATTCTTTCCCTTCCTCTACAGCCGTCTAACAAAAAATGTACCTTCAGCAAAATTATATATACAGTAATTTCTCATATATGTTAAAAATGCATAGTAGCAAAGATTGGAAACAGAGCAACGTTTGTAATAGAAATGCCTCTGGGTGGTTAGAGTATGAGGGAATTTTTTTCCCTACTTCTTTATTATACTTTTTTACACTTTTGACTTTTTTTTTGCAATGCACATGTATTATTTCTACAATAAGAATACATAAAGAATTAGTGTTTCCAAATCAAAGATGAACAAAGGAAATGTAGTCTTTTGATGAGATGTTAAGCTGGAAAATTTTTCAGCATTCAAGAGGGAGGAAAACCATGTCAGTATAAAAGAATGAGGTTGGAAAATTAGCTTGCATCTTGAAGGATGGTCCTTATAGATATTGCCACTGACAGCGTCGGTTCATCATATTTCGCATTTTTAGTGTATCGGGCTTTGCTCATAAGAAAGTTCCCACCTTGTGCTACTAATTATTTCATTGCCTTTCACTTGCACAATTGACAGCCTTTGAACCAATATTACTGCAGAGGCCAGAGAAATGATTCTCAGAGAGACGATTGAAGAGGCGAAGACTAGGGAAATGAAGAAGTTGTATTTGGCACCTTCTGAGTGCTTTATGCATGGGCTTAAGTTGAGATAGTGCAAGGAGTAAATAGTGTTGTCATTTTAAAAGGCCAGGCCCACATTCAAGGGCACTCACTGTAAGCCTAAAGCCAGAGGATCGAAGAACTCTTTTTCCAATGGCCCTTTGTTACAATGTCAGTGTCTTTTGTCTTTGTATTGCAATCATACTATTCTTTAATTGTTAATTGCTAGGCAAGAGAAAACATAATTTATACTCCAATTTGTAAGTCAATCAAATGAAGGCTGAATGTCAGCAATTTTGGAGATAAATGAACATTGGTTTAGATAAGAGAAGCCCAGAGGCTTGTTGATCCAATTTTAGGAATCACACGCCAAACCGAAGCATTGGCTCAGATGGCATCCTCTCCTTTGGGAGGGGACAAAGGGCAGTCCACATCTCTGCTCTTCCATGTGGAGCTGTTCTCTATGGGAAAAGGAGTCTTGTGTCCTTTGTTAGTTGTTGATTCTATTTTGAAAAAGGGAAATCTAACAAATCATGTTGAATGAGAAAAGCATATTACCTTAATACAAAAATGTTTGCACACCTGAGGACCACATGATTTTATTCAAGGAACTTCTACTTTTAAGGAGGTTATGCATTTTGAGTCAGAGTTTTGTTGTCAGGGGAATGCTTCTTAGAAGGAAGAAAATGTACATTTTAACAAGATTTTCAGCAAATGTTGACACATTCATTATGGTCATCAGTGTGGAGGTGGCTCAAATATATTTTGTATAATGTGGAAATAATATCACATCCTGTTTGCTCCTGCTTTTGAGTGTCACCATGAATGCCACTCGCACAGAATAAAAACATGGGTGCTTTAATAACAAAAAATTGATTGGAGTAAACTTATCAACACACTAATCATTATAAAGAGGCTTCTCTACATATCTTTTCAATATGTAGGTTTATCTAGGCTCCAGCTTATCTCTATGTGCTGGAGTTTTATGCTACAAACTAAGTCGCCCTCTATCTTGTGCTAGAAGGCCTCTCTCTCATCTTAAATCCCAACCACTAGACTGATGCCCTTCCATGCTCCTGCTGTTTAGTACTAGAGCTCTCCTTTTATCTCAGGTTTTCCTCTGTCAGGGTGCTGTCATTTACTCCTCTGTCTTCTCAATACCCATCTTTCTCTAATAATAACATAAATATTTGTCATCAGTATTTGACCAAGATCCTGTTCTTCCTTCTGAAGGCTACAGAGAAACTTTTCAAGAGTCTGGTAATAAATCATGCCATTATCACTGTGTATTAGTCAGTCTGTTGCTTATAACAAAATACCTGAAACTGGGTAATGTATAAAGAGATAGTATTTATTTTCTATTTCATAGGCTGGGAAGTCCAAAGTCCAGAGAACACATCTGGTGAAGGCCTTGTTCCTGGTAGGGACTCTTCACAGCAATGTGGAGTATCACATGGTGAATGGCTTGAACAAGAGAGAAGGGTCTAAGCTTCTCAGTTGTTCTCCTTATAAAGCCATCAGAATCACGCCCATTATTCCATGAATAGATCAGTCCATGAGGGCACAGTCCTCACAATCTAATCACCTCTTTAAGGCCCCACCTTTTAATTACCATAATAGGATTTCCCACCCTCTTAACACTGTCACAGTGGGGATTGAGTTTCTAATACATGAAACTTTGGGGGACACAATTCAATCCATAGCACCCTGTAAGAAGTGTGCCTTCTTGCCACAGGGGGAAAGTGAGAGGCCAGGAACAAGGCACATTGACAGGATGGCAGTGACATAGAAAGGTGGCTTTGAGGTGGCTGGCATGTCCAGGAACACCAGCCATGATGTGGAAGTTCAGCTAAGATTCAGCACCGCACCGTTGATCTAGGAAGGCCATGGGTCCAGAGGGAAATCAGAAAGGAGACCAAAAAATCGGCCAGCATAAGAGATCCACACTTAATCTTAGTAACACAACAAGAGTCAGGAGCACAGGTTTTAAGACCGGGAAACAGGGTTGTATGTGGGCAAGGTGTCTGTGTAACAGGTGCCAGTCACCCACGTTAAGGAAGCAGTTGAATCTCTGGCAACTTTGAGGGCGAGTATCAAAAAGGCATTGAAACTGTATCTCATTCAACTCATTGTTTCCATTACTGTAGCTCAGTCATTCTCAACAGCTGGTAATCATGCCTCCTAGGGGGACATCCAGCAATGCATGGAAACATTTCTAGAAGTCGAAACTGGGGGAGGGAGGCAAAGAACTTCTAATGGGTAGAGGCCAGGGATGCTGCTAAACATCCTGCACTGCACAGGATGCCCCCACAACACAGAATTATCCAGCTCCAAATATTATTGACAGGGCTGAGGTAGAGAAACCCTAGTATATCTTAAGAGTAGTGTGTGGGTGTTTGTGTGTGTGTGTGTCTGTGTGTGTCTCTGTGTCTGTGTGTGTGGGGGTGCGCGCGTGTGTGCGCGTGTGTGAATGGGGGGAGAGGGTTATAACTTTGTACAGACATCTATCTTCAAGGATGTTCACTGCAGCATTATTTATGTTGTTAAAAATATTAAACAACCTAAATGTTCAACAATAGGGATTTGAAAAGGTAAATCACAATTTCGTCCTTGCAGCCATTATAAATAATGCCTTAAGACAGTGTTCAATGACACAGAAGAGTGTTTCTGAGATGTATTAAAAAAGTTACACAACACTATTTGCAGTATGTTCCAATTTTTGTTTTAAAAATGCTATTTGTAGATATTTATGTTTCTTTGCATCTATGTCAATATACAAAATAGAATGTAAGAAAGAAGCACTCTACCATGTTAAGTTTTATCACTTGCATATCAAAATTGTATATGTTGATATTTTTCTTAGGATATTTTCCTGATACACTCTCAACTTTCTACAATGAACATGTATGGCTTTAATAATGAAGGTGACATGGCATTATATTTTTAAGAAAATATTATTTTGTAAAGCATGAAGCTGAAATATGAGTAGAGTGCTGAGCCAGGAACTTCTGTCCCGGGTCTCATTTTTGGGTTAGCAAGTTGAACATGAACATATTTTAAATGCAGAGAGGGGAGAGAGAATGGTCAGGAAGCACGAGATTTGGAGGGGTAACTTTTAGCCCTCATTTTAGGCATCAGGGGCTAATTTGGGAGAGGAATACTCTAAAATCTTTGTCTTCTCATTTAAATACTCTTGACTGACTCTCCTGAGTATTTTAATGACATTGAAAATTGGCTGTAATTTTAAATTTATATTGTATAACCCACCCTGTCTACTTCACCTTCTTCTCAGGACATTCAGGTAGGCTTGGGTTTAGGCAATGCCTGTGTTGTGCCTGAGGGTCAGTACTGTAGGGCAGGTGCTCAGACCTATTAGATAAATCGTGATATATAACTTCGTGTTCCCGCCAAAGAAAAATGGGTTTATATCTACTGCGTGTGATTTTTTTTTGTTGTTGTTATTATTTTTTTGTTTGTTTTAAAACCAGTTTGATGAATTCTATAGCCATTTCTCTTGGGTGGGTTTGTTTTATCTGGTCTCTTCTATAGATCTAATTCTTATTTTATCTATCTATCTATATGCATATTTTAGTAGAGTTTGCAAAGTTTGCTTCTATTTCAGACAGGGTTCAAATTCCTTTTCTTCAGGGATAAAGAGATTTATCAGCATTACTCTTTTTACTTTTTTATGGAATTAAAATTTGCATAACATATTAACCATTTTAAAGTGAACAATTCCCTAGTATTTAGTACATTCACAATCCAGAAGAAAGCCCAGTGCCCATTAAGCAGTCTCTCCCCATACACTTCTCTCCCCAGCTCCTGCCTGCCACTGGGTAAACTTCATATAATTCATACTGCTGAATTTTAGAAACTTGGCATTTTAGTTTGTATTGGGGCTAGCTGTTCTCTCTCTCTCTTCCCCACTCTCTCTTTCCTTCTTTATGTGAAAATATATATAGGAAGGCAGGCAGACACAGAATGAGAAGGAGAGATAAAAGGAAAAAGAGTGGAGGCCACGGCAGAGATAGAGAGAGAGACAGAAGGGAGACAGAGGGTGGAAGAGAGAAATGAGAGGGTAGGAGGGAAGACAAAGGGAGGGAGATAGAAAGAGAGAGGGAAGAAGAGAGAGAGTCTAGGAGTCAGGAAACTGAGAATAGCTTTTGAAGGAGGAACCCGCCCCCCATGCATACGCCCCTCAGTGAATCAGGCAGAGAGGCAGAGAGATCCCTACATACCTATTGAGACTGAGAATCAATTTGGAAGTGCTGTTCTGAAATTCCAAATGTGCCTGATCATCTTAAAGACAATAAACAAAGGGAGATGGGTTAGACCTGTCGTGACCGCTGGGAACTCCTGCCATGTGTTTCTGGGTTCTGCCAACAATAGACTCTTTTTCTCAGTGGTCTAAACTTCCTGAGCATTTGGATGTCATGTTGAAATCCCTCACGTCCTTCCATTGACATCCTGATACCTACTCTCCATCACTGTTTTGGCTTTTCAATTTTTTTTCTCTCTGAATAATTGAGTTTCTATGATTCCGGTGCAGACGAGGGGGTGAACTCCAGATAGTCGAGTTATTATAGATTAGCCCTGCTGATATTGCAAGGTTGGGAAGAGTTGATATGCTGTAGAATGACACAGAAACCTGCTAACGATGGGAAAAGAGACTTTTCTATAAATCTTTTTAAGTACAGTATTTCCATATTAAATCTTATAAAGTGAATGTCTGGCTGCGTTGATGAATGTGCCCTCTACTGATGGAATACGCTTCAGCCATCTTGGCAGGCTTCCTGAGGCTCCCAGGTGACAAAAGCCAACCAGAGTATTTTTTAATCATCACCATCTTACATTTGCATTATTTTCCTTGTCACTAAGAACTCCAGACTCCAGTCTATAGGAAACATTTCACACATAGTTGAATTATGTTCAGTGGAGCGAGGGAGTAGCTCTGAACACAGAGCTCAGCCTCGTTTGGAAGATTTTATGCAATTAAAGTTGTGAGGAGAATTTAGACAGGCCACTAACAGCCTACTGGTATGGAGAGCGACAAAATAAAGAGGCTTATGGATAGACACGGAGTTCAGTAATTTGGGCTAAATAGTCTCAAATTCTCTGGAACATTTTAATGCAAATAAGAAAAGAATAATTGTTGAGGAGGGCGTGGAACTGCCAAGTAAATTAGTTTTTGCAAACAATTGTATGTCCGGTATGATACAATGATTTAAGGCACAAACTCTGAAGCCAGGTGGCCTGAGTTCATGCCCCTGGTCCATCCTTTACCCGCAGTGTGGCTGGGAGCAAAGCACTCTCTGGGCCTGAATTTTCTCATCTGTAAAATGGGGCTTTTACTGATAATACTGACAATTTATGGGATTGTTGTGAGAGTTTCAGGAGTTAATGTATGAAAGTGCTTAGAAATGTGCTTGACACATAGTTCACACTCAGTACATTTCTTTTTTTTTTTTTTTTTTTGCCTTTTTCGTGACCGGCACTCAGCCAGTGAGTGCACCGGCCATTCCTATATAGGATCCGAACCTGCGGCGGGAGCGGCGCTGCGCTCCCAGCGCTGCACTCTCCCTATTGCACCACGGGGTCGGCCCGTCAGTACATTTCTTATTACCATTATCATTAAGATGGTTATTACCTGGAAGCTCATGCTCTGAAATTACCAATGAGAGCAATATTTACTGAGCTGCATATGTAAGTATATGTATTTGTATATAGTTTCTTAATCTAATAATTCCTTATTAAGGAAATTACTTATGCTCTCTGCCTCAGTTTTCTCATCTGTAAAATGTGAGCAATTCTGGTATGTTACAGGGTTGTTGTGATTTTAGTAATTAATATATATAAAGTGCTTAACCCACTCTATGCAATAAATTTGTTGTTATTATTATAATCATCATCATCATTATTACTGTTACTATTACCTGGAAGCATCTCACATCCCGAAATCTACAATGAGGAGAATATTCATTGAGTTACATACATATACTATACATGCATGCATATACAGTTCCTTGATATAATCATTTGTATTCTGTATAATACAGGATCTTCTATTTTTGAGTCATATTGACAATCCAAAGCCTGAATTAATTCAACTCATAAATGAGGCTGTGATTGCTTATTTTACCAGAGATTTATTAGCTTTATCAAAATATCATGTAGGAAGTAGTAAAGCCTATTCTTAGATCACAGTGCATTTGAAATGTGGTTCAGTTTACGGACCTGCCACACACACAAGCTTGTCTGGCAGGCATACATTTGGTGAGGTGCACCTGCTCTGTGCAGTTCCCCTTGCAAGAGGAGAAGGCGTGCTCTCCCCTCCCCCCACCATATTTTGTGTTTTGGCAGGCATGCTTATGTTGAGGGGGATTAAGGAGCTTATTTAGTTATTAGCTATGAAATGTTGTAGCTGCCTCTGGATTGCCATCTGTGATTGGTACTGGATTTTAATTATCATCAAGCAACCTCCAAATGTTTGAAATGTATCTGTGAAGAGAGCTTTGGCGAAAGGTGGGAGAAAATGTCATGATGAAGGGGCAGAACCTCAGGGTCAGCCTTGCACAAAGCACTGGGATCTGTGCCAGGCTCCTGCTGACATCGGGCTCCGTGGTGACCCCTTGGGGCCAGCCCCTTCCATTACAGAATAAGCACAATTGTCAGGAAGCCGTTTCTCATATTTACTCAATATCCGCTTCTCTATAGATTCTGCCTATATGCCCTGGTGTTTTCTCAAGAACATCTTCATTTATTAATTTATGGGCATCCATTCATGTATTTATTCATCGTTCAAAAAGTATTGCCTACTGTGTGCTAGTTAAGGTTCTCAGCACTGTGTTGGGCATCAAGGAGTACAAAAAAGAGTTAGACTTCGTGTCTACTCTTTTGGAGCCCAAAATCTATTAGGAGAGACAGATGCAAGTGGGCAATGTCAAGCGGCTGTGATGTATGATTGCCTCAAATCAGTCTTTGCCCAAAGAAAGGAAGGATGAACTAACACTGTGAGAACAGGAAAGCTGGGAGATGCTTTATGGAAAAGTCGATGCCCAGGGAGCTTTGAAGAAGGAAAGGAAGTTCTCCAGGAAAACCAAGGGAAGAAGCATGGGGAAGAGGAAAGACACACAGGTCGAAGGAATGGGTACTAGCATGGTGTGTTTGCCAGCTCCAGGTTCTGCTGACTTGTGGAGAGTAAGGCCAAGTGTAAAAGTTAGCAAGATGGGTAGGCATGGTCACAAGGACTGCATATACCGTCCTGGGAAGTTTGGACTTCATCCAATAGGAGAGAATCACCAAGAGCTTGTCAACAAGGTTCTGTTTGCATTTCAGAAAGGCCACTCTGGCTAAGTGTAGATGACAATCTGATGGACACAAGATTAAAGGCAGAGAGACTAGTTAAAAAGCTACTGCAATGGTCTAGTGGGGAAAGACAGGCGATTGAACTTAGGGGGGTAAAGGGTTTGGAGAGAAGCAGATGGATTTGGATAAAGTTAGGATGGAGAATGAAGGATCCTGTGGATGTGGGTGTAGGGCAGTCAAGAGTGCAACTTTGTTCTAGCACGGGTGAGCGGGGTGGATGCTGCACCAACTAACAGAGGAAATACAGAAAGAGAAGTAAGCCTTTCAGGGCTCTGTAAAGCCTTGGAAGAAGAAGGAAAAAAAGTATTTTGGTGGCATGTAATGCACCCAGCCCAGTATTTAAGTCCAGGAAGCACCATGTGGTGCTTTTCAACAGGCAGACCAGGTAGTTTGATAAACATATGAATACAGAGGTTTCAGAGAAAGCTTCAAGCAGATAGATCAGGGGTTCTGAGGTGTTAACAGTGGGGATTGAAGGGCGACAAGCAGGAAGATGAGATCAGAAGGTAAATGGGGGTTAGGGATGATTTGATGCCTTGGTAGACATTACAATGATTTGGGCTTTTAGTTTGAATGTGATGGGATGTGAGCCATCACAGGGTTTTGAGTCTCTGATCTATCCTTTATTAGCTGTGTGACTTGGAGCAAATCACTCTCCGTGCCTCAGTTTTCTCATCTGTAAAATGGGGTTCATACTGGTCATTTTTAGAGTTGTTGTAATGATTTCAGGGCTTAATATACGAAAGTTCTTAGAAACCTGTTCGGTGCAAAGTTAGTATTCAATACCTTTGCTATTATTATCATTATTATTGTTATATAACCTGAATCTCATGTCTTGAAATCTTCATTAAGAACAATATTTACTGAGATCATTACACAATCTCACCTGTGTGAGGAGATTCCTTTGGCTGTTGTTTTGAGGACAGAGAGGAAGTTGAAGGTAGAAGCCAAGAGCCCAGTTGGAAGTCATTGCAATGGTTCAGGTGCGAGGTGATGATGGCTTGGTCCCAAGAGGGGTTTGGGATGCTTTGAAAAATAGTTTGGTGTTGTGCAGATATAACTGATGAATTTCCTGGCTGAATAGATGAGGGGTTGGAGAGAAAGACAGGAGTCTGCAATGAGAAGGACTTCAGCATTACACTTTGTTAGATGGACAACTGATTGATCTTTTAAAAATGAAGTCACTATTTCAGTTATTACATCTAACAGATGTGGCACAACCTCTCTGCCTTGTGTCCACTCCCACCTGCCCCCAGCATTCTCCCGTCAACTTTCTCACGGATCTCAGACATGACTGCCAGGTTGTGGGTCCAGAAGGTCAGTCTATGAGATAGACCCACTATGTTTGGGATTTCCCATCCCTTCTGTATTTGTTTTATATTGCTATAGTAACAAATTACTGCTGATTTGGTGGCCTAAAATAATAGAAATTTATTAGCGCCTGGTTCTGGAGCTCAGAAGTCTGAAAAGAGTCTTATGAGGATATAACCACGGTGTGAGCAGGGCTGGATTTCTTTTGGAGGGCCCAGGGAGAATCCATCTTCTTGCCTTTTCCGGTTTCTGGGGCCTGCCACATTCCTTGGCTCATGGGTCCCTCGTCCATCTTCAAAGCTTATCACTCCAACCTCTGTTTTCTTCCATCTTTAACCTCTTCTGAGGACACAGGTGATAACATTAGACCTACCTGGAAAATCGAGGATGATCTCCCCATCTCAACATCCTTAGTTTAATCATATCTGCAAAGTCCCTTTGGCTATATACAGCAACATTTACAGGTTCTGGGGATTAGTATGTGGACATCTTTGGGGTGAGGAGCATTATTCCACCTGCCACCTGTCTGATGGCCAAGGTGTTCTTACTGGCTTGGGTTCCTTACCTACCTTCCTCTTTTCTATAACCACCAAAGCTCTTCAGCCTTCCTGCAAATAGACCTGTCCCACAATTTTGTCTTACGTGCCTGACTCTCCCTTAGCCTTAAGCTGAAAACTCTGATATGTGAACTGTATGTCAACTCGTTTAACTTAATTAGCCCACGTATTTAATGCACATAGCATAGTGCCTGGCACATAGGAAGCAACTACTAAAATAGAACTCAATCTATTCTTGCAGTCTATAAATGTAATTTTGAATCATGGTTCTGTCACTCTGCTTGCAAGCTAACTCCAGGTCTCTGCCATCTGTAAATTTGATAAAATGTCTCTCAGGTCATCCTTTCCATTGTTGATAAAAATGTCCAAGCAGATAGAGACTCTGACTTGACTTTCTTATAACCTGTTGCCTGCATTTAAGTATTTTATCCTTTTCAGAGTATGTTCACACCCATCATTTCCATGGATTCTTCTCCTCTAACAATTAGTGACTGACGATCCTTCATCTGGCAACCCAGGAGATTAAATGACAAATTACAGACACAACACTGCTTCCAAGGAGCTTGCGGATCACGTTGGAAGATACGCACATATACGTACACAGCTGCTTCATTTATTAGCAGTCTTTAGGTGAACTGATGAATCAGCTCTGAGTCTAAGTTCTGGCCTCCATTTCTCATCTTTTCACAGGTGCCTTCACATTGTAATACACTAAGTCTACAGCATTATTCAGTCTAACAGTCTAGAACCTTAAAGAAACACCAGGGAATTTTCTTGCCATCGCTGTTTCTTAGTGAACTCACGTTACCTACTAAAGATTGCCCTCACTTGTTCAGAGTAGTTTAAGCCATCAGTTAGCAATCTGTTGTACAGCAGACATTTGGCATCATTTTTAGGTCTTCATTGTATGTAGCACCCACCTGATCCCCTTTATACACGTTGGGGTATTTACCCATTTCCATGTGTTTTCCCTTCTCTTCTGTTACCTATCAATTCTTGTAAACCACTCTATCTAATTCTGCAGTCATAAAGTTTGCAAGATTTTATGGTACTTGGCACACAATTGTTTGGACTTATCTCAAATCTGCCATTTATCGAATCCCAACGCTACGTACATTTATGATTTATTTATGACACAGACCATGACTTTTGTTGCCACCATTTTCCCACCATAAACTTCGTCTTCCCATCTGATGATTTCCATTCTCCTCTTTGTTGTTTTGAGGTTGTTCTCTTGGGGAAAAAGTCAAAAGCAACCCATAAATGGCTAAATGCTGCCTTCCCTCTTTCTCCGTAAACTCTGTTTTTAGTGCATTGGAGAGAAACTCTCTTTGAGTCTTGGAAACAGAATGAGGAGAGCATGAAAATATGGTGAATGTGTCAAAAAGAAATAAGCACTTTCTCTTCTGGTTAGAAAGATAAGTGCAGGTCAGTAAAGTGAAGTAAATGTTTACCTGTTTTAAGGGTGGTATTGAGCGTAGGTATACAGGAGCTACACTAATTAAAAGTGACTGTTTGAATGGTGATGCTGTATCTACGATCACCAGTGGAATTACTTTTCTTCTTTTGAAGTCTTCCCTCTGTTAGACTATTTTGCACCATCGATAGCCATAAATACCTAAACACCTGGAAGATGCAGTCTAGTGCCCTTCAATAGGATCTCACTCAAAGAACAGATTTAATTTCCTCATATATGACACAGAATCGTAGCTAATTTAAAACATGCTCTAAACAATTTTGCCAGTATGCTGTATATATTTTTCCTTCACTCTTTTTTTTGTTTGTTTTGCCTTGCAAAGTTCTGTTTGACATATCTGTCCAAATTTGAATATTATTTTCTCTGGGGGAGGCAGGGGGAAATTGCCAACCCACACCCAGTTTCCTCTCAACACTTACCATATTTGTAATCAACTAATTGATGGAATTTTTTCTGCCAGTACTATAAAACTATAAGTTGTGTAAGAAAAGATTTGATAACCCATATCCCCCAAGCCAAGCACAACGTCTGAGATATAGTAGTAACTCAGTGAATATTTGTCAGATGAATGAAAATAGACACAAAACAGCACATGCATATTGAATAGCTCAGAGTTATGAGAAAGGTCATGTTTGTTTAGTAAGTTGGCAGAGGTGGTGACATTTAAGCAAACTGACAACGTGGAGGGATTTATTATACGTTTTCTCTCCAGTCGATGGGCATAACCATACTTCAGTCCTGCAGGCCCAGAATCTGAGATGTCTATTTTTGAATTGCTATATATAGAGAGAAGAAACAGTCCCTCTGAATGTAGAGTTACTCAGTATTTTTGGCTCTTTGGCTATTTTCAAGGTTCTTCATCTGGACTTAAAAAACCAAATTAATAGGCGATCGTTTCCTCTCATCTTTTGCACAGACGCTATTTTAGGAGGAGATATATCACCCAAGGCTCGTCAGGGAACAGACAGGCTGTTTTCACTCTTATAACAGGAAAGATCATTTACAGCATCTTCCTTCACATGCTCCAGCAATTTCCTACTGACCTGCATTTACTTTATTTAATTTTATTAATGTAAACTAGATGCATATTATTTTTAAAAAGTGCCCTTGCAGACCTAAGCACAGACAACATATTTCTATTTAATTCATTTTGTTTGCAGCTTCAAAGCCAAGTTGGGACTTTTTATTTCTTTATTTCTTTATTTTTTGGCTTGGTTGTAAGTTTTGTGTGGTCAGTGTCCTCAACGCCTAATTTGACAAAGGTATTTCTCAACCTGCTGCTGCTGCTTCAGCCCCATTCATGCCAGTTATCTCTGGTAGCTGGTGTGTAAATGAGGCTCTTCTGGTGGGATGAGGTAGCTGCCAGGCTCCCTGTCTTTATTCTTGTGTCAGGAAACAGTGGCAGAGTCTGATTCCTATGCTGCTCACCCTGGGGAATACCTGGGTTAAGAGAGTTTGTGTTTATACTGATGTCTCATCCAACACCATGCCAGTTGTGAATTCCATATCGATGCCTTTGACAAACCCAAGTTGGAAAGGAATTTTAAAAAGACCCACAATCTAATAATTACTGATTATCTAATAACTAGCCCGTAATAAATGTCATACACTGTGCTCTGTGCTTCCAAGGCATTATCTCAATTTTATACCAAGATAAACCTGTGCAAAATGTACTGTTGTTCCCATTTTAAAGATGAGAAGATTGAGGCTTCAGAAGGGTGAGTGACCCGCTGAAACCACTAGGCTACTAAGTGGTAGAGTCAGAATTCACACCCAAATAGTCTGACTTCCACATTTTTCTCCAGTGTGTGCTACTATCCCTCAGCTTCATGGGGTATGGCTAGAATGCTGTGTGAAGTTTTGTAAGTCAATTCTGGTAAAGGCTTTGGACTGCCCACACCGGGTAGTGGGCTGGGATCCTCAGGAGTGCATTGTTTTCACTGTTTTTAAGTAACCTCAGGACTTAACAGATTACTCGCAGTCCTCCTTCCAGCTATAGCTTCTTTGAACACTCTTGGGTTGAGGTTGGCATTGTTTGGTCACAGGTGAGAGAGTTTGCTCAACCGGCAGATGTTCAGGCATTGCAAAGAGACGTATTGAGCACTGTGTAAGAGCTTCATCTTGGGTGTAAGCCATGCAGTGGTACCTGAGATGTGGAGGGTGCCTGAGCATCAGAAGTATTTCCTTTGGGCTCACCACTGGATGTAGCATTCCTAGCATTGTGCGTGAAGCTTGGTCAGGTTATCTGCAGATATCTGCTGAATTTTGCAGCTGTTAACGTGGATGACTTTTGGTGAAGGACATCTTTTCCATTTTGCATCCTTTGGCATTTTCACTGCCAGTGGCTTCAAGTTCTGCAGCCTTAGAATAATCTGAGCTTCTGTGGCTTTGAGAAGTGTCCGGGAAACTGACCTCAGATGAACATTAATCCAGCCGATTTTTATAGGTCTCTGTTGTAAAAACCCATGCATTCAGGGGCAGCTACATCCCACTTGAGCTTGCTGATGTCTACTTGCAGTCTGAAGTTTGTACTTTTCACTGAGGTCAGTTGCATATTGGCAATGAGGCTGTGACTACAGGACAGGCAGGGCAGATAGCACATCCTTCAGCCTCTGATGAGAGATGCAAATGGGAACTTCCATCATGAAGGTGTTATCAAACACCATCCACCCATGTTAATGCAGATTGTCAGGACAGCCAACTTCTTCTTCCCCAGGAGCCTGACAGGCATGATTAGCATGCTGTGAGCTCGGCAGAAATCACCGTGGCTCTTACCTCAGACTGTGCTGCTGCTCAGGTCAGGATGAATCCCCTGGGCAGGTGACAGGATTGTAGAGGAGTGAGAGCCGTCCATTGCCTCGCTTCTTCTCCGTCATCTATCCTGCAATTTGGGGAGAAGGAAGTGTTGACTGCAGTTCAAGGCAATATATTCTCCCCAATTCCTTGGTAAACTGTTTCCCCAAACCACTGTTCTCTCATATGTGGCTCAGAACTACTTCCAGTTGCTAAGCAACCCATAAGCAGCTCTAGCCCACAATATCTCATAGAGGTGTAGACATTTTATCTGGGGGTACCCCTGCAGCCTCTCTCTTCATTGGGAGATGCCCCTTCTCAAGCTCTTGCCTTCCATCTTGCAAACACATCTGAATGGACCAGCTTGAGCATCTGACCCAATGGCAGCTCAGATGTTCTGCAGAGAGCTGGGACAATCTGATTTCCTCTCAAAGAATTCAGTGAAAAGGTAAAAACAATACTCAGAAGGTCTTGAACTAAAACATTATATAGACTTGGGTCTTAGATGGCCATTTATAAATATACACACATTGATGATGAGCCAGAGAAAGGTAGACCTCAACATGAAATAGGAGACTGGACAGGAGAGAAAGGAGATGGGGAGATGGTTTGGGGATGGGGGAAGCTCGAGAGTAGGACACATCTTATATCTACAAGACGGTTGGGCTTACCGAAGTTTGGGGTTTCACCAGGAGAATTTGAGGGAATTAAGGAGTGATGAGCATCTTACAGTGAGTGTTTTCTATCTGGAAGAAACCGTGTTACTAGAGTGACTCTATAGGTAGAATAAATTCCTGGAAAGATACTGTAGGATGACAATTGTATGCATCTGCCAGAGTAACTGTCTGAAGATTGGCTAAGTAGGAGTGGTTTCTGTCCTGATCTATGGCATTTAGGCTGGGAAATTAGGAAAGAGAAGATATGAGGAGGATGAGAAAGATCCAGGTACTAGTGATATCAAGGAGGTCAGACAAGTATGGTAATGGGCAAAGTGGACGGACTGGGAGGACAGAAGGTGATGCTCTGAGAATGAATGCTTGAGGTTTCAGAGCTGGTGAGACAGTCTAGGGTGTGTCCACGGAGAAGTGAAGTAGAAGAAAACATTGTTGGAATTACTGATGAGGAAGATCTGGGAGGCCAGGGTGTTGGACACTATCCAAGTATGATGGCCAGTTCTGGTGGAAGGGAAGGTCGTGAGCCAGGTGCTGATGTTGTCAGTGAGGAGAACGGGGGGTGGGTACTGGACGGCAGCCATATGGAGGGGCAGGGTCAATAAAGTCTGATGCCGCTGCTTCCAAGTCAGCAGGATTTTGATGGAGGAAAGGAAAGAGAGAGCTGTAAGTGGCACTGGGGAATAAATAGGATCTGCAAATCCTAAGGGAACTGGGTGCCCCCCTGCCCCCCACAGTGCACACTCTTTCCCCTGCAGTCATATTCTAGACTCTCTCTGCAATTGTCTGCTTGTTAGCTTCATGTTCTCTTACTTCAGACTGGCTATCTTCACATAGCAGGAATGCAGCCAAAGTTTCACATTTCGTAGCCTTAGCCCTTGAAGAGAGATGGTTTAAAAGCTCTCTCTCATCCCACATCCAGGGAGGAGCATCCTTGCCCTTCTGAATCAGGTGCTTACCCCTCACTCAGTCAGCAGTGGTCACGGTGGATCAAATATTACCACTGCAATGACTCTCTTTTGGTAGGACAGCTTCCTAAAAAGATACCGTGGAATGAAAATTTCTCATGTCTGCCAGAGTAACTTTCTAAAGACTGGCCAACGAGTTCACACGCTTGGTTTCCAAGCTGTTTGGGTCTGTAAGGCTCCTTATCTACCAAGCTTCTCTCCTACGCTGCCAGGTGATAGAAAGGGTTACCACTCTCCAGCCCTGAACCATCTAGCGAGAAGAGTGGTGGCACAGAGCTTGACCTAGTGGTAGCCCCTCAGAAAAATTTCTGTGTGTCGCATTGTTGCTTTAAAAGGGGTTACGCTTGAATGTTTATCTTTCTGCTTAAAAATGAGCAGTCTTCTGTTCTGTTGCAAATACAAACCTCTTGGCATATTTTCTCCTCAGGTGTGCAGAAGTCACCAGTAATGGGTCTTTTGTGACATCAGCTGTTCTATCTCTTCTCTTTGTAATTCCCAACAATTCAGGGCTTATTTCCATGAGGTGCTTTTGAAAACAGCCTCCCTTTCACTTGTCCCAGCTAGCTTCACAGGTGGACACGTGGCGTGGGCAGGGGTGCTCAGATCCGTTTTGTAACTGAGGGATCCTCAAACTTAGGAACCTGATAAAAATGAACGTTTCTGAGTCCCATCCTCAGAGATTCTGATTTTGAAGTGGGTTACAGGAATCTGTATTTGGAACAAGAGCCTGGAAATTCTGCAGTATACACTTTGAAAAATATTGCTTTAATGCTTCATTAGAATGGACTTGGACAACTAGTTCTCAGTCCCTGGATTTCCCTGGAAAGTTGCTGCCCAGTCTTCACATAGACCTGGGTGAGCCATTGTAGCCTTCCACCCATATTAAGAAAACATTTATTTCATGCAAAATCCTGGCAAACTGAAAAGTGAAGGTAACTTTCCCCTCCTTGTTCCTTTCTTTCTTTCTCTAGGATCTTTCCATGTTACCCCTCTTTTTTCTTCCCATCTTCCTGCTGCCACAACAAAGCACAACAAAATGAACTAAAATACTCTTTCTTTTATAAAAAGATGTCTTCTGCTGCTGATCTTCCATCCCCCCATCCTGGCTGAGCATGCCTTATTTAGAAGGTTTTCAATTGTTTTGATTTTTCCTTCTGAAGCATTTATCCCCAACAACTCTCTAGTACATAAGGACCTTTCTGGAAATCTCTCAAGGATGTGAGCAGGAGCCTTAACAATACTTGAAAACACCCAGCGTGCTCTGTAACTTCTCTCCCACTGGTAAGGATGTCCTCACAAGCTCGTGGATGAGAGCCTCTTAGATGCACTTGTTACCAAGGACGTGATTTTAATCAGTGATTTATAAAACTGAAATGATAGGGGAAAATGTTGTTTCTTTTACCAAGAACATTTTTTTCAATTTGTCCATCCATTCACCTCTCCATTTTTCTATCCATCTGTCCTTCCACCCATCTATCCATCCAATTAACATTTATTGAATGCCCATTTATGTTCCAGACTAGAACAAAAAATGAGAATTTGAACAGTGTTTTCACTCAGAAAGACCATAATGTAGTGGTGGAGTCAAACGTATATACATACATATATATAAACAGATAATGTATAATGTAGTGGTCCTAAGTACAATATCAGAGATTCCACAAAGTATCATGTGAAAAGTGAAGAAGTTATTCTTGTCCTTCACCGCACCATCTTCAGGTTCTGTCATAGTGTGGACCACAATTAAAATCAGGTATGTGCTTATTTTTTTAGCTTTGTCAGTTTCCTCTGAGCAGGTTGTAAGCTCCACAAGGGCCTTATGCAACATGCTCTCCCCCAAACCCAGCACAAAGCCTGGCACCTCATGGACACTCAAGAACTCTGAAAGCCAATGTTTCAGGTAGAAGGTACAATAAAAAAAAGGTCAAAGAGGCAAAAATGCAGAGTCTGTGGTCCAGAAGATGGACCAGAAGGTGTAAATAGGCGGGAGAGAGAAAAACTAGTTTGGCTTTGCTAGATGGTAAAGTGCAAGTTAAAAGTAAGCAGGATATTAAAAATGGAAGTGCTGAGATGACCTTCCAAAGAGCAGAGCTTTGTTCTGTGCAGGAGCAGGGAGACACACAAACATTTGAAGCAGGGGAAGGGAATGACCAGATTTTCATTTTCTGTGAGTTCCTCTGAAGGCTGAGTGGAGAATGGATTTGAGGGAGATTGAAGCTGGGGGAAGAGCATGGGGAGAAGTCAGGAAGCGATTGTAAGCATTCCAGACAGACAAGGAAGAGATTCTGATGAGGTGGAAACAGAGCAGAGACGTATGTGGGAGATATTCATAGCCAAAGGAAAGGAGAGTGATTTAGAATGATTTTCAGATTTCCAGCTTAGGGCGACAGGGTGGATGGGGTCTCAACACTGGAGGAAGTGAGAACAAGGGAGAAGAGACTGCAGAAGTAATAAGATGGGTATAATATTTAATAGATTTTCTTTCAGGGGTCTGTGTGATATCACATGGAGACATCTGGTCAACCACATATAAAGCTCATGGAAAAGCTCTCTCTGGGCAGAAGTTATAACATTGAGATCAACAGTGTGTGTGTCACTTAACTCATTGTCATAATCAATACCACCTAGAGAGACTGTATAAAATGAGATAAACAAAGACTAAGGTAAGTCGATGGCAGTGGAGATATCCCCCAACCCGTTAGATTAATTGTGTATTTTATCTCCTCTCCTCTGAGCGCTTTGTAGCTCATTTGATTCAGCATCCCTAGTTCCTAACATGGCATCTTATGCATAGTAGGTGCTTTAAAAAATATTTGTGATTTCTGGACTATTTGTCACAATTTTAAAGAGTCCCAATTACATCACTTCAAAAAGGTAATGAATTTGTTTTACATTTTTGCACTGTTTTTTAGAAAACTGTAGATATTAAGCTTAAAAACCTTTTTATTCAAGGTGCACCCAAATGACATAGAAGGAAGAATGGCTTTGGAGCACTATATTTATTTGTTCAACAAATATGTATCAGTGCTTTTCTGTTTCCATGATAAGTGAGGCACCCTGGGCCACAGAGCTGGGTGGTAATTATGGCTAATTACTTAAGCCTGTGGAACCTTAGTTTTCTTATCTGTAAAATGGGGGTAAGAATATCTATTTACTTTGTTGGGATTACTGTTCTAGTTAATTATATTTATTATATATAGTTAATTATATAATTTCATATATTATTCTACATTATTATATTTGTTTAAAGCCTGGACTGTAGTAAGGGCTGAAAGAAAACCAAAAAGACAGGGATCATGATAGGATTATACTACATTACCTGTACTATTTAGTGACATGGCACGTGCTAGAAAGGAACTTAATGAGAGCTCAAAGTGTTTGGATTTCCCAAATCATTGCTAAAATGGAAGGCAAAGAGCCCCTGTCTAGAATACTATTAAGCAACAGTTTTTCTCCTCTGGTTTTCTTTTTGCAGGAGTGAAAAATGTATTTTTGCTCTTTGTCATTTTAATTAAATCAAGTCTAGGAAAACATAAAACGTGAGGCATATTCCTTTTCAACAGGAAAACTTTGAAAACTGCACACCAGATTGCAAACTGTTAACATTCATTCATTAAAAGTTCATGGTCTATTGGACTTTTTTTCCTTCAAGCATTGCATTATGTACATTTCCTATCTATGTTTATGTGACAGATTGTCTAACAGATTTCTCATACAGTAGAGTTATACAGTCTGCCAGAAAGGCATAGTTTGGAATCTGTGGCCGTAAGTGAAATGGATTTGGAGATGTCATTTTGCTATCTACTGGATAATTTAGTAATAATGGCCTAACTGATCCCTCAAGACCAACAATTATATACCTGTTTGAAGTTAATTGGACTATGCAGAAAGGGGAGTTATATGAATTACATGTTGTAAAAATTTGGTAGGTGTTGAATGGACTGACAGAACCTTCTGAAAACTAGTATTGACTTTCAATCATTTTAATGTGCAGGCTGTACTAGCCAGGATCTTTGGCTGAAGTTGTCTATCAGTATAAACGTGCCCGTTTTTAGACCATGTGCTAATTCTGTGTGTAGCTGTATAAATACGCACATATGCGTATTGTATATCTCTACTTGCGTGGACAAATTACATATTTATTTACACTTCAAGTTTGCTAATAACAAGTGTTAAAAAACTAGATATCATAATCCAGATTTCTAAACCAGCCTTTCTGCTACACCAAATGATGCTTAAGAGTTATGGGAAGGCTTTTATTTTTAGCACTCGGTAAATTAAACCTTTTATCCATCATTCTGAAAGATGACAGTAAAGAAGAGAACATCCGTTATTTTTAATTTAAAGAAGGGGAAAGGCAACCATCCAATCCCAGTAAACCTGAGTCTTAGGACTTAAGAGAGTAGGATTGCACATATAGTCAGCCTCATATCAGTTAATTGATTATGTATGTTACAATAAATAACATAGTGGTTATTTCTGACAAGAGTGACAAGAGTGGTTGATACACCTCTCTCTCTCTCCCTCTCTTTCTACCCCCCCACTAATGATGACTTTAAGCACAGCAGTTGTAGTGTTGTGTTCTCATTGCAAAGATATTTCCCTTAATTTAATACATTTTCTCTGAATAATTCATATTTGTTTTCCAGTTTTTTTTTTTTTTTTTTACAAGTTATGTCTCTCAGGCTTTCGTAACCACATCACTTTTGATATTTCAGGCCGGGTGATCTTATGTTGGGATGGAGATATTATGATGCATTGTTGAAGGTTTACCAGCATCCCTGCACTTTACCTTCCAGTAGCACCCCCCTCTAGTTGTGACAACCAAAAGTGTCTCCAGACATATTTTTGTCTTCCAAATGTTACCCGATTGAGAACTTATTCTATAGACTCATGGGGCTGTTATTTAGGTAACCAACTGGATTAATTCTGCAATACTTTTTGTGCCTTCAAGCGACTCATCCTATTAAATGTTCCCAAATGCAAAGTATTTTGGAACCTCTATTTTTGTACTGGTTCTATACAACATATTTCATTTTGAGTTGAGAGAAAGCAGCCATTTGCAGTCATTTTAAATTTGATAAAGATTTAATGAGAAGAGGAAAAAAAGACATACATTTTCATAAACTAATATCAGCAGATGTGTGGATGGTTTTATATAAAACTACACTGAAAAAGAAGGTAGGCAGTATTGTTAGGACAGGAAGATGTAAAATCCTATGTATCTGCCATTGTATATATATCATATATTGCACAGGCCCAAAATCAGAAATGTAAAACATCCTTACAACTCTTCACTAACATCATAAAAAAATGGAAGGAGTGGATTTTGAAAGAGGTAAAGTGCGGACTGCAATAGTTTCACTGCTGTACGTGGTTCTACATTAAAGTCTCAGAATTCAACTATTCTGTCATCAACTCATTTAGAAAGCAATCATGCTCATTTATCATGCCTGCACCCCTAGTGCCTTCTGTAGGGCATCTGGATACTTCAAAGGCCTGAAATGTAACCATTATTTTGAAGGAATTGCAGTGATCTTGTTTTGGCGTAGAATGTTCTGGGCTATGAATTTCTTTGGAAGGCAGGCATATGATTAGTTGCTGCCAAAGGCCCTGTGTAAACGTTTGTTTTCTGTTGGTGGTAGCTAAAAGCTGAGTGTTTTTATTTTCCTATAAACAGCTGCTTCCCTTCAGTTTGCTGAATCAGAGGATCTATTCTCCCTTTTCACTGAACACGGAGCCTTACGATATGCACTGTTATGTGGAAAGAGTACTATCAAAAGGAAAATTCATCCTGTTTTTTGGTCTTTGGCATCAACACTGTGTTAAATTTCTAATGTCGAATTCTGTAGTGTCCTTTAAGAGTGCTTTTACGTTCTTTAAATTCAAGGCTATAGGAAAGAGAGGGTACTTGATGGCCCATATTTTATTTACAACATAATACTGTCTCCTATAAGGTTCTTGCTAATGAAGGTGGCTTGGCCCCGCTGCCCTTGAATCAGTAAGAAAGTGGGTATGAGAAGCAATATTTAGGGAGGATTTTGTGAAGATGTGTTTTCCCTTCACTCCTCCAGATACTGTAAAATTTAATGCTGGGTGATGCAAGATCAGCAGCGAGCTGTGTGTGTAGATTGGATTGCATTAGTTTCCTCCTAGAAGCGCTTTTATTAGATTGCAATTTGAGGTAATACAAGGAGCCCTTTTCCAAAGATATGGCAAGAAACAGAAATGCCTTTTGTGCTTCTGTGAGGAGGTGGCATGGATATTTACATTTCAGGTCGTCTGGCACAGTGGATAAAAATGCAGACTCCAGTGTGTTATCAGCCTGCCTGGGTCCAAATCCCAGCTCCACTTCTTAACTAACACATGTCTCTTGACTCCTGTAAGCATCTGTTTTCTCATCCATAATATGAGAAAAATAGTAATGTCACCACCATGGACTAGTGAGGCTCCTGTTACATATAGAGGTTTAATCACTCACCCTGAGTGAGTACTCAAGAAATAGTAGCTGTCCTGCTTGTTATATGGCAAAAGCTCCTTCTGCTTCTGTCTTGAGGAATAATTGTGTTAATTTTGAATGATTGGTAAATTTTCTTAATATAGGTACCTGGAATTGTGTACATTAATTATAAGACTTCCTTCCATGCCGATTGTTAGGAAAACCGGAATAAAATGTCGTTCCCCTCACTACAAACATAGAGGGCTTTGTGTGTTAGCATTAACTTCATTCCTGGCTTCAGTATGTTTACTCCTCCTGTTTCCATTTCTTTACTTTTACCACCTATTAACAATGTAAATAAATCTATTTTATCTTGCTGTATTGTGTTTATCAATATCAGCCTATTTAATCCTTTCTGGGCCCAAGGTGGCAGGGAACAAGCCATAAATAGGTCTAGAGATATATATAACCCTTGAAATATTGATCTTGTCTTATTCTTTATATCCCCCAAAACTATAGGGGCCACAAACTCAAATATCCAAGCTGATAGCGTCAATGAGAAAAATGGACCCAGTTTAAGACAATAGGGACTGGTGGGAACTGCCATAAACAGAGTGGATATTTTCCATTTTCCTACAATGTTCCCATATTTCCTCACCATTGAGTGTCTCAATTACTCTTTTTCTGACTCTTCATTTCCCAAGCTCATGTCTGCAAATTCAACACAGTATTTCTTCTACCAAGAGCGTGCTTGCAAATTTTGCTAAAACAACCTATTGTTTGCTCGTTTGTTTTTGGAAGCAAAATACTATGTTCTGAGGTGTCCTAAAAATGTGTCTTGCACAAGGCATTCTGTGGGTGTAAAATAATAATAATGAATAATTGTGGTGATATCAACACTAGGAACAATGGATGCTGACATTTATGAAGCACTTTTTATGTTCTGCTTTGCACAATTCTTTTCACTTTCAGCCCCAGGAATTAAGTACTATTCTTATCCATACTTTATCATTGGGGGTATGGAGATGAAGGGAGACAGGGTAACTCACCCACGCCAAAATCCATTTGCTTAATGCGTCCACCTTTCAGCCTTCTGGCCATGACCTGATTCCCCATGAGGCTGCTGCATATTTTCACAGGTATGACCACCTTCACCTGGAAAGGTATCACCACCCTTTAACCCACGTACTTACTGGTCATCTTTCAAGACTCAGCTCTGTGGTATCACCTGCCTTGGAAACCTTCCTTGACCATCCCTGACTAGTTTAGGTGCCCCCTTGTGTATTTCTTAGCTGACAACACCATAGACAGGGCACATGCAGTATTATGATGGACATTTGCTGCTCTACCCACCATCCCTCCATGACTCTAGCACCATATTTTGTAAGTGACAACTCTTAGAGCATAGTGAAGGCGCTTTGGAAAGTAACCACCAGGCACCTAGAGATTATAAAGCAGCGCCCAAAGCAAATCTTGACTGCAGGTGGTTCGAAGTTTAGTCTCTGCATGTAGATTGCTTGAATGCGGATCCTGTGCCCTTTCTCACTAGCTGTGTGAAGTTGGTTAATAATGAACCTCTCTGTGCCTCAGTTGCACATCTATGAAATGAGGAAAATAATTATGCCCATCGCATGGGGTAACTGAGTGAGATGAGATGTTGATCAGAAAGCTCTTAGCACAGGGCTTTACACCTAGAAGGTGATCATTAAATGTTGTTTACTATTATCCATGATTATTACAACTCATGTAGTGATGTTCAATATTGCTTTTGGGGGAAATACCCAGGTAATTAAATTGTCTTTCCTTTAGTTCTTATTTTTTCTACTTATTCCACAGGTATTTATTGCACATCTACTTTAAATTGAGCACAAAATAGGCAAAGCCCCTAACTTTCTGGAACTTACTGTGTCTACCTTTGTTGTCCAACATGGCAGCAATGAGCTCATGTGGCTATTTAAATTTAAATGTGAAAATTCAGTGCCTCACTTGGATGAGTCACATTTCAAGTGTGTAATAGTCACATGTGGCCAGTGGCTACTGTATGGGACAGCACAGGTGTATTAGTTGGCTAGGGATGCCATACAAAATATTACAGACTGCGTGGCTTAAAAAACAGAAATGTATTGTCTCGCAGTTCTGGAGGCTGGAAGTGCAAGATCAAGGTGTTGGCAAGTTTGGTTGCTTCTGAGCCCTCTTTCCTTGACTTGTAGATGGTCATCTTACTGCATCCTCACGTGGTCTTCCACGTGTCTCTGTTCTCATCTCCTCTTTGTCTAAGGACAGCTGACATATCAGATTAGGGCCCTCCCTAATGGTCTCATTTTAACTTAATCTCCTCTTTAAAGACCCCGGCTCCAAATACAGTCATGAGTTTTCAATATATGAATTTGGTAGGGGTGGGGAACAATTCAACCTATAACAGTAGGATAGAACATTCCCATCATCTCAGAAAGTTCTTTTGGAGAATGCAAGTCCAATACAAGAGAGAGACAATAAAAACGTAAACACATAAATGTTAGTGTCATTTACTAATACTGATTTTATACTTCTTAAAACCATGATTTTACCCACACAGTGCATTATTCTGCCTTGGAGGTGTTAATAGTGTGAACTGAGGAGAGCGTGTTTGTGGTTCAGTGAGGAGTTAAACTTGTGGGAGGAGAGGAGTAGATCTTCCTTCTCCTGCTCCATTCTCTTGCTCTTTCCCCTTTCCTTTTCCGTCCCTCACTCTGCTCTTTATTCTCTCTCTGACTTTTCACATTATCTTTTTCTTTTGGAAAAGGAAGAAAATGTCTTATCCTTAAGTCTGTTTGGAGCTCAGAGACCTAACAAATCTAACACAGTGTATTGCCACAACTGCTGAGATAGAAGCAGGGAAAACATGAAACAGGAACCCATAGGAGGGAGGCATCATTAATCTTTGTGGTCATGGGAAAGGCTGCAGAGAGAAAGTGTCTCCTTTACACTCAACCTTGACCTTCACCAAGTCCCTTAGCCTCCCACTGAGTGACAAGCAGAACGTAAATAGGACCTATCTCTTAGAGGGCAGGAGTTTCATGAATGCAATTATTAATCACTGTGAAGCTGTTGTAAACTATTACCATAAAATGATGACATGCTCCTTTTATTCTCGCAGATCAATATTACTGAAAGGCCTTCCTGTCCCAGGTTTATCATATAGACAGGGAGCTCATATAGTCATAAATATCTGATGACTTTTTAATCAAGTGTTAATGGTCTTCCACATTTCAGAAAGCATGAATGTGTGTGCATGTGGGAGGGATGTGCAGCTGGTAATGACCATGTTTGTTTTTATTCCATGGTTACCTTTATTCCATCTAGTTCCAAAAAGGGTTAGATATGGCATGCAATAAAGATGCAGGTTCAATATACCCATGAAATTATGAAAAGAAACAGTGTGAGCCTAGTAACGAAAGGATGAGGAGAGAATGATAAGAAAGAAGAGAATGGATAGTAGGAAAATATACAAAGAAATCTTAAGATGTTATGTTTTCAAATCAATTAAGCATCGTAGGCTAAAGCTAGCCACTGGAGTTGAGCACAAAGATTATATCTAAGTATTCTGGTAAAATGAAAAGAAAAAGAGAGAAAGAAAGAAAGACTACAAGTCATTATATATCTCCCTATCTTGCTATATTACTTCAACCTACTCTGTTGTTGGGATTTTGACAGAATCTGAGGAATGGGAGAGGAAGATATAAATATGATTAAAACCAAGTCTTTCGGGCCGAGCCCGTGGCACACTCAGGAGAGTGTGGCGCTGGGAGCGCGGCGACGTTCCTGCCGTGGGTTGGGATCCTATATAGGAATGGCCGGTGCACTCACTGGCTGAATGCCGGTCATGAAAAAGACAAAAAAAACCCAAGTCTTTCTAGATAGGAAAATGGCATGTGCAAAGGCCTGCAGGTAAAAGGGAATTGTGTATTTTCAGAACACAAAATGAATGTGTGTGTGTGCCTATTTGAGTTTATGGATGATGATCGGAAAAAGCCATAGTCAATGAACCTAGAGATAAGTAAGGACCAGATAACTTAGGGCTCTGTTAAGGCAAGGAGTTTAGCTTTCCTTTAAGGACAATTGGGAACCACTGAAGTGGATCCGATTTTGCATTTAGAAAGATAACTCCCTGTAGTGTGGAGAATGCATTGTGGTAGAAGGAGACGGAAGAGAAACATCAGTTAGAGGCTGTTGCATATGAGAAATGATGGAGGGCTTGGTGGGCACAAGAGCTATGGGAAGGAAGTGAACTGAATGAATCTTTGAGATATTAAGTAAGAGTTTCAATTTATTTAACTTGTAGATTAATTGTCAATGATGAGCGAACGTATAAAAGGAAGCAACGTGGACTGTCAAGTTTCATTCTGGGAACTTCTGGTTGGATGTGCATAATGAGATAGTGGAAGTAGGAAGAGAAAAAATATTGGGTCTTAGTGAGAAGATGACAAATTCAGTTGTAGATATGATGTCTGAGATGTTCGGAAGACACTTAGGAGAAGAGATGTTAAGTAGGCAGTGGAGTATATGAATCTGATAATCAGAATTGAGATGGAATTGGTAACATATTTGGAGGCCTTGGAGGATAGGTGGTTTTTAAGCCATGGAAGTTGATCGGGTCACCTAGGGTGAAGTTTAAAAAGTGAGAAAGCAAGAGAACCTAAGACCTCTTTGGATCCCAACAATGAGAGGTTTCCCAGAGGAGGAAAAATCTATAAAGAGGTAGCCAGATATGTTAGGAAATCAGCAGGAAATAGGGGTGTTATGAAAGCAAAAAAGAAGATCTTGCACCAAGGAGCCTGTGTTATGGTACCATAGATCCCTTGTCAATGGAAGCCATGGCAATGGATAATACAAAACAGAACTCAATGAAAAAAAGATGAGGACACATCTCTGGGGTCCTGCATTATTTTCAGGTGACCTTGAATTTCTGAAAGTTCCCTTGCAATGACTTGGGTTCGACATGGAGAGAAATGTGCCTTCAACAACACACTGTGAATTATTGACTGCTCTTCCAGACGTCTTAACTGTAATTTTAATAATCTGAGCTCTAGTTCTTATCACAGTTCCTGCAGTGCCCAAGGATTTATTAAATTGCTGGGGGTGTTTGAAGGCCTCCCAATTAAGGACCCATTTTATGTGCATAGTTGAAATTCTGTAAATGATTGCCTCTTTGAGGCACAGAAGTAGGTGCTGGTATCTGTTAGGATGAATGATAATGTAGACTCTAGTGATTTGCTGTCCTTCATCATTTGATCTGCTTTAATGACCAGAGAGTAATTAGTCTATTGTTGTGTGCAGCTAGGTGTTACGAATGGAGTTGTAAATTCAGTGCCTTAAAAAAAGGTGAGTATAAGTTTCTCCTCTGCAATTCAGTTTACAGAAGACTCTTAGGCAAAATAAGATGAAGTCCAGGATGCCCTCTCAGGGATGAAGTACATGGTCATGCACATGTGTGCACACATGATTGTGCACACACATGCCTGTACACACACGTACATGAATTTGGGTTCTCAAAACTAAAAATATTTATATAATAATAATAATCATCATCCCTCTGATGTAATTTTTGTAGCATGTTTTTAAGTGAAGATAAAGTAGTGACATCCAGAACAAGAGAACTAAAAATTTTGCAATTGGACTTGTAGTAGTACCTTGTACTGCAGAACTCTGTATTATCCTGACCTCTGGAAATTCATTTGGAGCATGAAGTCTTTAGCCTGGTCAGCATCACCCAGTACCACAGAGGAAGAATGTGTACTGGATAAAGATCTGGATCTGAAAGTCTGCCTGGGTTCTCGGTCTTGCTCTACTACTTACTATTGGTTTGATGTTTGAAAAGATACTTAATGCCAATAGTACCAGACTCATTGCCTTATTAGAAGAATCAAGTGAGAAGATGCATGAAAAGAGTTTGGCATGACACCGTAGATGTACTAGGTGCTAAATATGTTAGTTATTATTTTTACATCTTCATCATGATAAATACCTTTGGTCAAGGAGCATACAGAAAAATCAGGCATCAACCACTGGTATTTCAGAGTAAGAAAACAACTGGTGCTCAATATCATTTCCTGAGCTTATCAAACTATCCCTAAACCATGTGACAATATTTACTGAGGCCCCTCAAACCACAGATATAACAGAGTACATCTCTTGAAACACTCATTGGACCTAGGAATAAGGAATGAAAAATTGTATTTTATGTTAAAGCAATCACAGATATACTATGGGGTTGAATATAAAGTAAATGTAGGTTTCTAGAACAAAACATACAATGTACTTTACCCTTGTGAGACCTGCTTCTAGCTGTGACCCCCAGAGTTCCTGGGAGGTAAGGTCTCTCTCCTCTGTGGACAGCTGTTTTTATCCCTGAGACTGATTAGAGGGCTGTGATAATACTTAGTATTTCCCAGACTAAAAATGATAAGCACTACTTCTTGTACTTTATTGATGATTCCACTAGAAATTCAGTGCCTTTGAAATTGGAGTTTTGAAATCAGCAAATTTTCTTTATTGGGATACTCACTCAGCTCACGATGCCATTCTTTCAAAAGAGTTTTAATTTTATGTCTCTTTTCTTGATGCCCTCAGTATGAATTTACGTACACCAAGGATGTGAATAAGAGTCAAAATTACATATCTATTTGAAATAGAAGACACATAAGAAAGAAAACAACTATGTAGCTGATAAATTATTGACCTATAAGTCTTATCCATAAAATTTTCCTTTGCACTACTTGCCTTTTATCTAGTGTTTTTCTTATTTTTATAGTTTGACAATACACCCATGTATTAGAAAAATAGGGTGTGCATATTGTTAAGGCCGATACTTTAAGATTTTGCTCCTTCTTCTCAATAGCTATATAGTATTTGCTAATGTAGGTTTATTAGTTTGCAGGAGCTGCCATAACAAAATAGCACAGACTAGGTGGCTTAAACAACAAAAATTTATTTTCTCACCCTGGAGGCTGGAAGTCTGATATCGAGGTGTCAGCAGGGTTGGTTTCTTCTGAGGCCTCTCTCCTTGGCTTGTGGATGGCATCTTCTCCCTGTGTCTCCACATGGTCTTCCCTCTGTGTGTGTCTGTGCCCTAATCTCCTTTTCTTTTAAGGACACCAGTCAGATTGGATCAGGGCACACCCATATGACCTCATTTTATCTTGATTACCTCTTTAAAAGGGTTGTCTCCAAATCAAGTCACATTCTGAGACACTTGGAGTTAGGACTTCAACATATGAATTTTGGAGGGACACAGTCAGCCCATAACACAGGTGTACATAATTTGTTTAACCATAATCCCATTAATGATCTTTTAGGTTGTTTGTTTCTTTTCTTTTTCTTTTCTTTCCTTTTTTTTGCAAAACAAACACGTTTCAACAAATAATCCAACCATAACATTCAGCTGGATAAGTTGGAATTTGGAATTTAAAGTTTTTGTTTGTTTAAAATAAGGAACAGTATGTGTCTTACATAGAAATTTAATAACTTGGTAATGTTTTGACAGAGATCTTTAAAAGAAGATTTTTTTCCCCCCAGTGGCCATCTGAAGACTAATCAGATAATTTTAGGTGAACTGAAGAGCTGAGAGGGCTGTTCTGTTTAAGCTGTCTTTGTGCTTATGTAGGGACAATACTATCAACTAATAAAAAGGATGTATGCAATTATATCAGCTTTGTTGTAATTATATGGATATTTTAGCTGTTCTGTACATTTAATTATGCTTTGTTAAACAGCCCATATTAGCTTTCGGCGGGACCTGCTCTGACTGGATTCATGCCAAGAGATTTGTACGTTGAATGTTCTACTCAATGCATATTCCTGGAGGCAGAGAACAAATAAAAATTGGGCAAAAGTGTCATGACTACCTTTCTTTCCTATTTCTTTTTTGATAACATTTTTAATTGAAAGTTCCAGAGACAAATTTATTCTTTTTTTAATTTTTAAAAAATTTTATTCATTTTAAAATCCTTATTTTAGTCATTTGAATTAAAAAAGTAATACATGGTTTTTGGAACCATTAGCACAACACAGAACTAAAGTAAATTAATTTAATTCAAGTAAATTAATTTAACTAAGTAAATTAAAAGGTGATCCCCTCTACATCTACCCACTCAGTCCTCCCGTCTCACCCTGAGAGAGGTGAAATTTCCATTGACTAACTGGTTTTTGCTCTTCTGTACCACTTCCTTTGCTAATACAAATATCCATGTCCCTGCATATGTTTTTTAAAGATGGGCTCATATTCTACATTTAATTGAGTAACTTGCCTTTCACATGGCATGATTATTATCCACTATGCCAATATTAAAAATCTACCTGCTCCTTTTTAATGGCTGCATAGTATTCCATATCTTTTTAATGGTTGAATAGTATCCCATAATATGACTGCATCATTATGTGTTCAGCCATACCCCCACTATGGCCTTTAGGTTATTTCTACTTTGGATTTGTTTGTTTTGTCTTCTGCCAAAATAAACATTGCTACAATATACGTATTTCTTTAGTTATGATATTTTGATGTTGGTAAAATTCTCATAAATAACTAGTGAAAGTTTAACAAATTTTTAATTTCAACAAATATTACCAGGCTTTTACCAAAAAAAAATTGGAGTAATTTTCAATCTTTCCCACACTGTAGACTAACTGGCCAACACTATACATGAGGAATCTTTTAAAAGTTATCGAGTATACATATGGCATGTGGTATATTGCTGCTTTAATTTGTATTTTCCTAACTACTAGTGATACACAATATCTTTCCTCCTATATTAATTATTTATGTACAGAATTAATCCATTTTCAATTGGTTTATCTTTTTCTTGTTAATTTGTGGAAATTCTTGATATTTTAAAGCTGTTCATCTTAGCTGAGTTATACTTGTTATAAACTTATGCTGTTATTTGCCTTTTGAATTTATCTGCAGAATCTTCTTCCACATAAAAGTTTTTTGTGTGGTCACTTTTATTAATGACTAATGAGCTATCCCTCCCCATCCAACTTTTATAAAAATAGCCTCGTCTACTTTCTCATAATACTTTATAGTTTTATGCTTTATCTTTCAATTTTTTAAAATTTACCTGGAATTTACTTTTTCAAAATTAAGTATGAAATCTTACTCCCTCAGTCTACTGCCATGAAAAGGATATTCAGTTGACCCCCAAACAACATTTATTCAATATTCCATCATTCCCATTAACTTGTTCGAGGGTACTTCAAAAAGTTCATGGAAAAATAGAATGAAAAGATAATACAAATCTTTCCACGAACTTTTTGAAGCACCCATGTATATATGCATGCACACACATCATAATCATTACTGCACTTCTTATGTGATCCATTCAACTATGTATTTACTGTTCTGCATTAAAAAGTTTTATTGTATTAAAGGCATTAATGCCTTTAGCCTTGGCATGATGCTGTGGATTGACACAGGAATGACAAGAATCCCCAACTTGAATGAACAGGGCAGGGAACATTTGGAGTCAGAAGCTTTTTGAACTGATGCACTAGTTAGTTTTCTTGTGGGAATAAGTGGCAGAAACCTGATGCATGCTGGTCCAAAAAAAAAAAAAAAAAAGAAGGGCATTAACTTTCAGAACTGAAAACTCCAGGAGTTGTTCTGAGTTTATTGGCTCCAGAAGCTCAAATGATGTCACCAGTACCAGGTCTTGCTCTTGGTATTAATTAGCTCCATTGCTACTATGCTTAGTTTGGCTCCACCATAATAAAGTAGGAAGATGCTTACTAACTGCCCCAGGTTTTATCTTATTCTCAGAACGGCGCCCATGTAAAACACAGAATCAGGTATCTATCACTGGAATTATCCCCATTGTCGGAGCGGTGTGAGTTCCTCATGGGCTAGGGTAGCTCATATAGCCACCATAAGCTAAGGGTAGTATTAGTAATACAAAAACTATCCAAGTTGATGGTTCAACCTCCCAAAGAGAAAGAGGACCACTAAAAAAAATTACCAAAAAGAGGGAGTGACTCTTTGGTAAGCTAAAACTAGTGATTTTCACTACATCTGAGTTAATACGACTCAGATTTCCATATTACTTCTGAAACTTGACTTAATTCTTCAAATGAAATCATTGCTGCATGCTCCACTGTCATCATCACCAGCCTTTGATCAAATTCCAGCCACTGGGGTGAAGGCAACTCTTTCATCTAAGTGGGGGCCAGCTTTAATTGCTGCATCTAAATGTTGGTGCCCAGAGAATACAAATTAAAATAACAATGAGATAACATTTTTATACCTTGCCTCAGTGAAGATTAACAAGATTGCTAATAGCCAATTTTGGTAAGACTAAGCGGTAACATAAAACTCTCACATACTAATGGTGGTAGTGCAAATAGGTATAACATTTGAACATTTGAGAGCTTTTTAATTTTTTTGAAAAGGTATACAGATTTTATCACCAATGCCTCTTTTATTAATTAGTCTATAACATAAATATTTGAAATTGGCTTGTTTTTTGAAAATAGCCACACCAATGCACAAAAATATACACATAAAAACATTCGAAGTGGCATTATTTATAATATGAAAGTCATATCCTGATCTCATATATATAAGTAGTGAACTGACTACAAAATGCTGTCTAGTCATGCATTTGTCTGACATTTGAAGAAAGGGCAATTATACATTTTAACACCAGAAAACATTATTTAATATAAAGAAAACAGCTCCTTAATGAAGATGTAGTCCTAAAATCACTGCTGTAGTTAGTATTTTGCAACGGTTCACTCTAGAGTGGTCAGGTCACCTCTCCTGTGCTTTGATTACACCTTCCATATGGATTACGGATCATATTCAGAGGTCTTAATTGCTCAGCAACAGCATTAATCACTTTGCTGAGTATATTTCACCTTTTCTCCTTCCTGTAATATTTGTTTAAGCCACGCTGACTATATAGCAGTGCATTAAAAGCACACAGTACAATATGGCAGAAGGAACACTAAACCTCCTGCAGAAATGTCCTGGGGTCAATTCTTAAGACGTCACTTATTAACTCTGTTAACCTTTGGGGAGGTCACTTACCAGCTTTGGTAAGTTTGTATCTTCTTTAGTAAAATGGGCATAATAATTAGAGTCTCTCATATCTAGCCTATCATGAAGAATAAATAAAGAGGATATAAAGTGTTCTATAAACTCTGAAACCCTGGACACATGGAAATGTTGCTTTTATGGCATTGCCTTTTATTATCATTAATCCCCATCCTCTTGTTTTCATAAGAGTAGGTTTTCACCCAGGCAAAGTGGTGTCTGAGACTATATGTACAGAGTGAAGCAGAAGAGGTTATTTCAATAAATAAATAGTGGTGGAGTGAGTTTTTATTATTATTGTTGTTCTTTAGTTGTTTAATTTAATAAGGTGATGGAGGACACTATTGTACATAAAGGTGCTATTGTTAATTTTGACAGTGTAGATACACACCTAGAAGAGTCAAGAGCACATAGTGGATTTGATTCCTTCCTTAACTGGCTCTCTTTCCTCTTCATTTCTGCCCTGGAGGAATTCAGCAGTTGGACTCAGCACTTGGGTTCAATTTCTAAACTCTACATAGAAAGTAAAATGGCAGGCTCTTCATCTACACTTTTGTTGTAAAAAAAAGAAAAATCACTCCAGACCCTTCTCACTGAGCCATATACAGATGCCCTTTAAGTAAGCATCACTGGAATATGACCATACACATTTATTTCCGTAGTGTCTATGCTTGCTTTTGTGTTGAAAGGGGAGAGTTGAGTAGTTATGGCAGAGATTATATGACCCACAAGGCTGAAAATATTTACTATCTGGTCCTTTACAGAAAAAAGGAGTTTGCTGACTCCTGGTGGAGGCAAAAGTTTGGTTTGAGTTTGCATTGTTACATCAATAAAAGACTTGGAAACTATATACATTTGTGTGTGTGTGTGTATGTGTCTGTGTGTCCTTTAAACTTTTTAGCTAATTCATATCTTTAAAAAAAAACAGCTAAAAAAGTAAAAACCGTCAGTGGTTATAATATTCTCGAGTGCAACTTAATATTATTGGTTTTTTAAAAAAATATATTTTTAAATGCCTACTCTATTCCAGTTACAGTGCTAAGTACTTTAACATATGTTATTTAACTTTATAATCCTCTCAGCCACCAGCAGAAGTAGTTGCTATTAAACCCATTTTAGAGGTGAGAAAACGGATGTTCAGGAGGATTTAAATAACTTGCTAAATTTCTTGGAATTTCCTAGAGCCAGAATTCAAACTTAGACATCTGAATTGGAGCTGATGTTTGCTGGGTTTAAGACAATTGGATGTATCCTCTCTCCTCTGTTCTTTTAACAATTCCATGATGGGAATCGCACAGGAATGGCAAATCAAGGCATAAAGAATTTGTGTGACACACACCCTGAGACCTGAGTCCTCTTTTCACCGTTTTGGTTATCTTTGTAAGGTATTTTGAAGTAAGCTAGACTCTCTTAGTTTGAAAAAATAGCATGCTGTTCGATGTGTACATTAATACTTAGAATCTAGCAACACAACTACAGAATAAGTGAAGGAAAAAAGTGGAATCCATTCAGATTGATTTCCAGGGAGAAACGTACAGAAAGCTGAAGAGTCCTTATTTGGGAATCAATTTTTCCACTCTATATTGACCTTACTATAGGTAAATGCAGTTGATTTAATTAGTTATATTATTTAATTATTTGTATGAATTATATAAATGTATATGAATTGTATAAAGTTCAGTTAGCCTATATTTAATACAAGTAAATTCAATTAATATGAATTAAATAGGTTAACATATGTAAAGTGTTGTATCAAAACCAGGAACTTAGTTTATATTAATATAGTGCTTAATTATGTAGTGTTATTATTGCCATTATAATTATTATTTTTATTACTATTAAAAAAGACTCCCTCTCTCTCTTTCTCTCTCTCTTTCTCTCTCTCTGTATCTATCTATGTATATATATGTGTATGTCTAGGCAAATAACTTCATAATAGCTGGGTTTCCCAAAGTACGGTATTTATGTCCCGTGGAATTACACTATTTTGACACAGGAGTCATCAGCTATAGAATAAATAGAGCTTGTTTTCAGGGTCATCAATTTTGCTCAAAGCTTTTGAGGGAAAGGTGCTATGTTTTATATTAGAAGCAAAGAAATATACAAGTAAGAGAAAGCAGATGCACATGAGTTTTTAAGAGGAAGTGTGAGACTTCAAACACCATTTCTGTGCTGTGGGGCTCTTCCAGCGACAGCTCTTAAACCTCTAAGGGTAGTGCTTAGATCTCCTCTCCCATTAGTTAGTGATACTTACATGGGAAATTTTGCAAAGAGTCAATTAAAACACCACCCAAAAGTGTTTATATTTTTCTGTAAAGTTCTTAAGTTTGATAATGCAACCTATCTCCCTTTGTCAAGATGATTTAATACGGTCAATAAAAGGTTAATAGGAAAATCCCAGAATCAACTTAAACAAAACTGTTTCTAATAGTTCTCTTATGGCCAGAGCATCCTTTAGAGTTAAGAAAGAAGAAGTATCAGAGAAAGATGGTCCCGGGATAGGGGGTGTGGATGGAGAGGGAATGTGGAATGGGGATGGGGATTTTTCTGTGCAAAGGAATGCTTCCTTGAAGTCAGCCCTCTACTGTACAAGGTGGGATGGATGTCCAATGCCTCCCACACTATAGTGGGGTAGGAATGGTTAGGAACATTGCAAGGCTATTTGGCCTAAATCTCTTAGTATGAAGGGCCTATAGTTTAGGTTTTTGAGATTTTCACCAAGTAGGGGCTTATTGCAAGTCACCTGGATACACTGGCAGAATTACGAGGCAACATTCATCATACAAATTTAAACGTGTGCTCCACTGCTGGGCCATACTGCCTGTTATGCACAAAATAATATTTTTTACAACTTCCAAAATGATCTTGTAAAGAGCACAATTATAGTTTAGGACATTGCCATCTGTGGTGGGACATTTAAAAAAGAATTAAGTCTAGACATCCTGAGTGACACATCATTGTCACTCAAACTGTAATTAGTATAGTACCTTCTGTTTTATTAAAAAATTCTAACAGGAAATGATTTTGCCACAAAAATTCTAATCTGTTAAATAGCTCTGAAATGACATTTTTATTTGCATTTGCAAAGACAAATAAAATCATTTTATTTGTGTGTGTGTTAAAACATTAAAATGTTCAGCATCGATTTTTAAAACATGTCCTGATGTTTCGCTCTTTTTCTCAGTCTTCTTCTCTTCCCACTACCTTTTCTAATGGACCCAAAGACCCAGGAGTTTGAGGTGGTCTAGGGCATTTTGTCTTGGACCTTTGAGAAAGTCCTTTCCTCATAGAAAAGCAACACAAACTGCAGACAGAAAAAGCATGTGATGCTGTATTACAACCTGAATGTGGGCATCCACTGCACGAAGGTCACTGGTAGAGTTTTGTCAAAAGGATATCGAAGAGATCCTGGTAGAAAAGAAAGTAGGGGGCAGGAAAAAGATAGTACAGGCGTAAAATATAGAAAAGAAGGGAAAATAAGCAAAGTAATCCCCCAAGCATTTGCAGCAAGCACATCAAGTCCTAATAACAGTATTAAAATTGTTGCTTCTCACATTCAGGTAAAGTCCTCAAGTTGCAACCAAGGTTTAGAGTCAAAGTTTCCTATTGACAATCTCTTCTGAAGGTCACAAATTGAAGCCCGACCTATGTTTATTTAAGAGACCACCGCAGCCAAGTTTTTCCACCTTTGAAGTGGATTTTCTTCTTTGGTTGAGCACCAGATGAGGTGTTGGTTTGATTTTAGGGGCCCCACTATGTGGGAAAGATGTAGCTTTAAAAACAAGAGAAACACTGCATAAGGTGAGAAGCACATGATCTCTGGGATACCTGAGAGCTAAGAACCCTAGAGGAAAAACATTCACATCTTCCTGTTTCAGGCTGGCTCATCAACATATGTGCATTGGGTGAAATGTCTGTGGAATTGCTGCCATGTCCATATTTTCTTTTCTCCTTATCTCCCCACATTTCAGTTTGAATGCATATAACTTGAATAAGATTACAATGTGACTTTTCTGAATTGGAACTTTGAGCTTCCTGCAGGAGGAATATTTAATCACCTCTGTATCCTGGAATGCCGTCTTATCCCATAGGATCAGTAAGTCAAATTTAGGAATTCTACAATGCCTATCAAGACCTGTAGGACAGTATGTAACGGATCTCACTATCCTATATTGTATCTCATGTAGACTAAGCTGTTAGCAGACGAACAACTGCCATCTCACTCATGATAAAAGGTTTAGGATGCCAGCTGGGCTTGCATTCTAGACAACAAAGTGACCCAAAGAAGTCTGTGTCCTACCCAAGCTTGGCACATAGTTATCAAACACTCATTAAGTATCTACTTTGTGCCTGGCAAACAGACATTTATTTAATGAGAACCTTCTACCATTCTAGCATTATTCATTTAAAATACAATATATAGAAACCTGATTTAGATATCGTCTATAGCTGAAATTCCTACATACAGGTAGGACTGCCTGTTTGCTTCAGAGAATTTGTCCCATTATTTCCTGCCTGGATAGATGGATGCTGAGTATGTTAAAGAGGTAACATTTGACCCAGGCAGTTATGGTAGCAGTTTGTTATTGCTTGAGTTTAACCATCTCAGTTTATTTTATGTACTAGTTGTAAACTAGTCATGGATATTAAATGTGTGACTGTATTGATATATGAGACCATAAATATGGCATAGTCCTATCTTCAAGGCATTTATTCAAATGTATCTTAGAACTTGATTAACAACTGTATCCTACTGTGTAGGCTTGGACATTAACAGTATCGATATGAGAGTCTTTCTGCTTTCCAAGATCATTTACTCTATGGCACGGCTTCCACTCTCTTTGTTCATGAATTTCAGATGAGCTTCATCCTCTCCCCTGAGTAGAGACATATCTATCCAGTTTCCTCTAAGGTAGCTCTGTTTGGAACTTCCATATCCACATTGAACTCAGCATGGCCAACATGAGCCTCTTATCTTTCCCAAATATTTATCCGATGCTCCAGAACCTGGTCATTGGTATCACCATTCAATCAATAACTTGTAAAAGAGATCTAGGCGTTGGCCTTGACTTTTTGGCTTCTTTCTTCCTTTTTTGCTTTTTAAATCATCCCTGCTCATATATATCTTCCCGTCATTCTGTGAGTACTATTGATTCTATTTATAAAATGCTGATCAAATTCTTCCTTTCCATTGTATCCTTACTATCATGTCTTTGTGCAAATGATCGTCATCGTTTGGGCTTAAATATAATAAAAGAGTCTCCTTTTTTATTTATTTTTTTATTGTGGTAAAGTATATAATATAGGATTGCCATTTTAAGCATCTTTTAAACATACACTTGCATGGAATTAATTACATTCACAATGCTGTCTTCTAATGGATCTCCTTGCTTCCGCACACTGACTAGAGTGGCCTTCCTAACACTGACTGTTCCACTTCTCTTTAGAGGAATGAAATCCAAACTTCTTAGCATAACATATAGAGCCCTTTATCATCCGACCTGTGCCCACTTTCATTTCTGACCTTCAGATATCTACCTTGTACATCACTTCACCAAGTTGCACCTTTGTGCCTTTGCATATACTGTTTCCTCTGGTTAGAACATTTTTCTACCTTGAATATGTTGAACAAACTCTTGTGCATCCTTTAAAACTCAGCTCAAGCATCACCACCTTTTAAATTCTCTGAAATATCCCTTCTGCCCTTAGGCAGAGCAAGAAGCTTCCTCTACTAAGCTGATGCATAACACAATTTACTCTGTCACTTATTATAGTAATTACAATAGTAGTTAATATTATAACACTTTCTTGTTATTTTCTTTCTCCAATAGACTCACTCAACTTTGTATTTCCAGGACTAACAAGGGTTCTAGAATAGAGTTGGCATTCATATATGTAATGTTAGAAGAATAAATCTATCCATTACATTTTTGTCATATTCTTAGGTAGGAAGACATCTTTATGCTTACAATTGAAAACAAAATAAAACAAACAAAACCTCTACTATCAGAGAATTATTGGTATTTCTCTTAGCACTTAGTGTTTAGATTGCAATTCTGACAGGCTAGCCCAGCAGCCATGCTTCATAAAAGGCCATGAGCCACAGGGAAGAAGTTTATTCATCTCAGCATTGGGATATTTTGTGGGATATTTTGCTTTTCTGCAAAGCAGAGATATTTGGGGACTCCCTGACAGGCTGGCCATATCCTGGGCAATCCCAACTGTGTCTAGAGGCTCCAGCAGAGATGGAGAGTGTGGTTGGGACTTTGCAGAAGTCAACCTGCATCAGAAGCACACAGAGAAAGAGAAGGAATATAGAACTAAGGAAGAAAGCTTCCAGTGGCCAAGGCAGCAGCTTCCCCCATCCCCATCTTTCTCTGGGACCAAACAGACTCTTGTTTACGCTCATCTCTCTGTTTCCCCTCATCCTCTCCATTCCTTCCCCATTACCTTGCATTACTTCTCTATAGACTGCTTCTCTTGACTAGTCATCAGGCTCTACCAAGAATTCTACCTGGTCTTCTAAGTCCAGCTCTTAAAGCTCAACACTCCATCTCCTTCCCAATTCCAATTTTTTAGGAGAGACTCCAATGTGACCAGATAGGGGTATTAGTCTTACCTTGGTTCCTGGACAGGGGATTGGTGGAGCAGTGAGAGGCTCAGTTTCTCCAAGAAACCCTGCAGGGATGGGGGGAAATGATTGGCATCTCGGCAGTAGATATGGCGGAGACGTTGGCTGAACTCCATCACACAATCCTAGAGCATCCACATCCTTTCCATTTTCTAAACCCTTAGTAAGGATGCCCTCAAGCATGGGAGAAGTCTACCCCCATTCTTTGCTTGGTCCAGACCAAATCAAGTCTTGGAACTAGGAGTCCTGTTTCATCCTTTGTATCCTTTAGGGGCAGCATATAGCTAATACCTGTGAGGTGAAGGGATTTGGGAAAAAGAGTGATCAGCACTCTCTTTTATGACTTTTTGTTCTTCAAACTGTTTGCCCAGTTTCCTGTTTAGGAAACTCAAGGGAGAATTATTCTAGGAAAAACAGCATGACCATATAGGGATATCTCCAAGCAAACTTCTCCCATCTTTACAACATCTATGCTGGTATAACTTGCAGAAATACCAGTGATAACGTACGTACCTCTCCCTGTCTTCTGTCCCGGGGCCCCAGGACACCCTGCAATACCTGGAAGTAAGTTTTCTCTCCCGCCTCTTAGTTCTCACAGCTCTTAATCTGAATCTTATTTCTAGTCCTACCTACTTGTCTACTTTGTTTTCTGGTCATAGGTGAACATGCCTTGCTTTTTGAGGCTTTTTCTTGGCAGGGTACAGGTCTGCCTCACTTTTGTAATTCCACAGAGAAAATCAGATGGCATGTGCTCGATAAATCTTTGAGTGAAACAAAAGCAGGAAACTAACACCCCCAGAATCTTATTTAAGGTTCTCATCCCCATTTGCTCCTCATCTGATTGCAAGGTTTATTTCCCAGACAACAGTTCCCAAAATCTGTCAGTTTCTTATCTGTTGCCCCCATTAAAACATAAGCTCCACGAGGGGTATGGTTTTGTCTATCTTATTTACCTAACATTTTACTAAAAATAAATAAACATTGCAGATGTAAACAAAGACCAACCCAATAAGAACAACTAACAGAGGCTACTTATTGAGAGCAAGCAAGTCAGCCACCATCACTTGCATTTTGGCAGAAAATCAAAGGCAGGCAGAAGCATGGGAAAACTTTACAGTGGAAAAAAGGCTGTCTTCAGACATGCCCTGATTGCAGGCAGGGGAAAGAAAAGCTGCAGGTAGGTTCACTAGAAGAGGCACATTGTATGTGATTGGTCAGGGGTGCATATTTGGCTTTCTCTGGTTGGTCGTAAGTTGGAAGTGGAGACAAAAATTAGGAAAGCTGTCAGTTATTAATCAAGTCTTGGTTGTTTATTGAGCCAAATGTTACAGGGAATTTTTGTTTGGCTTCCTGGACCAGTTGCTACGGACACTGGTCTGACTTCCTACCATTCTGACTTGTGGATAGCAGGCTGGCTTCCGGGGCTGGTTACTATACATAATAAGTTTGCTTCCTGGGATAGTTGCTGCAGATTGTGGGTCACAGTTCTCTTTTTATACCAGGGTACTTGAGAACGTTGGAATAAAAAAATGACATGAACTTTCTGAAGTGTTCTCATATATGGTCTAGTCTTTGTTCATTTGTATATTTAATCTCTTGTTGGTGGGTGGGAAGAAAAGGAAGGATGGAATGAAAAAGGTTGGGGACATAGCAGTATTACTATCCAATTTTCATTATCCAAATTCCACTTTGAACACATTAATCTCATCTTCATGTCAAGGAGCAGCTCATCCCAAAGATGACATGGCGGCTGTTTTCAGGACCTTTTAATCAGATCTCATAGTCCAAGCTATAGCACAACGAAGAAGAAAGAGACTCTTTTCCTGTCAATCGGTCAAACAAGAGCCAAAGGCTTTTGAGGAGGCACTTAAAGAATTTTCAGTTTGCAATTGTGCAGAAGCTGTTGTTCAGGTAATTTAACATTGATTTTAGTTTAAAAGGCAATTAAGACAAAATGGGCAGCCACTAGCCACTTAGGTTAAATAAGCTTAGATTTAAATTGTTCCCTATTACCACCTTTGTTTTCTACATTTGAGCTCTTCTGTGCTAATTTAGCATGCAAAGTATGGATGCCCAAGTGGGGAAGGTGTCTGGAAGAGGGATCCCAGCCAGAGAGATGGTTATTGAAAGAAGTGGTTGGCCCAAAATCATTTCCAGGGTAAGATAAGTTTTCTTTTATACTGCTCCTGGGAATATGGATTAGTATAACATTCCAGGAATCTGTTCCTTTTATATAGAAACTTAAAAATTTGTGCCTACTTTTTCACTCCTCAGGTTCACTTCCAGGTATTTTACTCTGAAATAATGAATAGAAACAAGCTCATAGCATTATGGGTGAGGATGTTCTTAATGGTGTTATTTAACATAGAGTAAAAACAAACAAATGAACAGACAAAAAAACTATGTATCATTGCAGTGAAATACCAAAATCAATGTTTTTTTTTTTTTTTGTCATGGTTGCAGCAGAAAATATTCATGATATATTCCAAAGTGCAAAAGATTACAGGGCAGTTTATATGGTGAAACGCCAATGTGTGCTTACAATTTTTAAAGTTGTATATGCAATGAAAATATGTCTGAAGTGGATGGAATTGCAATAAAATATTACCTGCGTGGCTATCTTTGGGTGCTAAAATAATGAGCGAATTTTTCCTGTGCTTTTCCAAATGTTTTTAACTTTCCAGAATAAATACTTTTTGGTCTTATGATTATAAAAAACATTGAAAGCAAGACTTGTTTGTTGCAATGCTAGTAGAAGAACATTTCTCTCCATGGTATGCTTGATACATTCCTCAAGGATGAGCTTATGTGTACGTGCTAAATTATGAGCAGGTGGAATGGGTGTTCAGTTGCAATAATTCTGCTTCTTGCTTGAAGAAAGTCTGCTAAGCTTCATTAAAGAGGGTCATTTTCCTGGTCCTAGTTTAAAGTTGTAAGGTGAACCATTCTGTACAGAACATGTTTAAAATATGTCCAGGTGATTCATGCATTTGTATATTAGGAAATGTGGTCATTTACCAGCGACCAGTGTGAAGCTAATGGGATCTATTTAGGGATATAACCACAACAAGTCCACCATAAATCGTATGCTCTCCCATCTCAATATGCTTCATTAAGCTCACCTTAATGCAACTGGATTATTAGGTGTCAGGACAAAGAAAATCATTATGTCCCACTGTTTTAATCCTGCAAAGTTCCAACGTGGTTGCTATGTAATTTTATTTTTTTCAGACAGAGCCTGCTTTGTGTTTTTCTATGAGAAAATATTTTCAAACTGGTAAGGAAGCAATATTACTGTATTGTGAGGCATATCTCAGTAGGTCATTACCACAACTTTCAGCAGAAAGGATAATCTACGTTGCATTTACTTCGAGGATAGATTGATTTTTATAAAAATCTTTAATGCATTGAGGCTTAGCATTTCTTTTTCCTATGAAGAAGCAATTAGATGCTGGAGTTTTCCAGAAGTGTTAGGTGAATGTAAACCAAAACTTAATGTCTTTTTGAAGGTTTTATCATATAACATTTGATGAAAAAAGGCTGTTCCAGGGTGAAAAAAATGATACAGGCACAATAGCATTTGTCAGTATTAACCATTATCTTATATTTACTTCTATTTGGAAAATTGAGAAATATAGGAAATAATAAAGAAGAAAATAATAAGCACCCATATTTCCACCACCAAGACCCACCAATTTTGAGTGATTTCTTCCAGGTATGTGTTACACATATATGTGTATAGACATACACACAAACTTTAAAAAATGGTATACACACATCCTTTACACTTAAGACGAGACTTACATATATATCTATGTATATATGTATAGATACATATATTTAAAGGTTTCATACACAGACTTTTAAAAAAGGTGTTTGCGTGTACACACAAATATACATCCACACTTTAGACTTAAAACAAGTTTCATATACACACACAAACACACAGATGGTCCCCAACCTTATGATGGTTCCACTTAGATTTTCTGATTTAACGACGGTGTGAAAATTATCAGCATTCAGTAGAAACCATACTTCGAGTACCCATACACCATTGTTTTTCACTTTTGGTACAGTATTCAATGAATTATTTAAGATATTCAACACTTGATTACAAAAATAGGCCTTGTGTTAGTGATTTTTCCCAAGTGTAGGCTTATGTAAGTGTTCTGAGCACATTTACGGTAGGCTAGGCTAAACTATGATGTTGGGTAGGTTAGGTGTATTAAATGCATTTCAACTTAATGATATTTTCAACTTAAGGATGGGTCTATGGGGATATAACTTAATCATGAGTTGAGGAGGATCTGCAATATATATATAACATATGTATGTTATATGTGTGTACACATATCTTCTTCTTTAGAAGTATTAAACCAATATACAAATGTTCTCTTAAAAGGAAAAGTCAAGCTCTCAATATCCACCATCAAAACCAGTCTACTCCCTCTTTCTCTAGAGGTAACAGTATTATGAACTTGGTGCCCATTATTCTAGACCAGGGATTGGTGAACTTTTTCTATAAAGGGCCAGATAGTAAATATTATAGGCTTTGCAGGCCATTTGGTCTCTGTCACTCAACTTTGCAATTGTAAAGCAAAAGTAGTCATAGACAACCTGCAAATAAATGAGTATAGCTGTGTTTCAATAAAACCTCACTTACGGAGATTGAACTTTAAATTTCCTACATCTTTCATATATCACAAAATTTTCTTCTTCCTCTTTTTTAAAAACTATTTAAAATATAAAACCATTTTTAGCTAGCAGGCTATACAAAAACAAGGAACAGCTAAATTTGGCCCTTGATCTATAGTTGGCCATCCTCGTTCTAGACTGTTCTCTGTACATTCACAAATATTGATATATCTATAAAAAATCTATAATATTATTTTATTGCTGCATTTTCTTTCTTAAATGGTATCATAGTGTATGAGTCATTTAAAATTTGCATTTTTATCTCAGCATGTTTTTCTTACTGAGAAACATGTTTATATATGGCTGTACTATATAGTGTGTGTGCCTTTATCTCTATACGTATCCAGATCCATATAGCTATGGATGTACTTATACATAGCTTAAGTCAATTCTTTTCACTGCTATATAGTATTCCATCATAGGCTATAACATGTTTGGTATGCCAGATGAGTATTTAGTTTGTTTATTTTCCCACCCTCCCCATTACAAACCGTGGTACAATTATATCCACAAACTTGTCTTGAGCATATAATTTTAGGGCAGATATTACATGTGGAGCTGCTTGGTTATAGGGTGTACACATTTTCCATTTTAATAGATACTAGTAAATTGACTTCCAGAGTGACAATATCAATTTACAGTGCCTGTGGGAGACTCTCCTTTCATTCTTGGTTTGGGGGATTTCATCCATCGCTGTCTTCTGAATAGGACGACAGCAAGGTGACAACCTTATCTCTGTGTCATCTTGCCTTGTAGCTACAGATGCTAGTGTGGACCTTTGTTTCCCTTTGGGTGAGTGCAGACACTGTTTTAACTCTTTGCTGTGCCACTCACACATGAGAATAGCAATTTATATCAATAACCAGGTCTGGTAACATCTGCCAAGGTTGTCACACTCTGTGATTAAATGGCCATATGTGCTGGAGAATACGGGGACTGTGGGATTGTAATTAGGACTTGCTGCCTCTCCATTGGCCACCCCATCATGCTTCACTTAGAATAACCTTGCTTCTGTGAACTGATTTGTGAATCAAATTATTCCACTGAGAATGCCAGTTTGTGCCGTGATAGTAATTCTTTATAGTTGTGAATCTATGTAATTATATAGGGTTCTAGTTAACCAAAAGTTTAAACACCTTTTTGCCATTGAACCTGATACTGTTGAAAAATTTGTAGAGGAGATAATGATATGAGTTAACATTAGAATTTAACTTTTAAAATAATCAGGCAGTACCATGTAGTGTATTCTGCACCATGTCATCATTGTAAAATATAATTTTACCTAATGTTATCTTAGTATTTTTTAAATGCCACTGCCCCCAAGAAAGTCAGGCAGAGAGCACACACATAATCTTAACTCTACAAGGAGAAAGTTAAACACCGTATTAAAAACACACTTAAGGCACAGAAGAAAAAGAAACCATCCTCATTTTGTAACTGGTGTGACAGAGATGGGTGATGGTTATATAAAAACTTGGCATGTTCCAAAAAAACCTGGAAATATTGCTTCTGGATGTAGTGCTGTAATAAATGTGAAAATAAATATTTGAAAGATTCATTAGCATTTTAAAATTTGCTTACCAACATATAAAATCCTAATCAGTTGTGCATAAGGCCTTTGACTAAAAGTATTCAAGAAGATAGCACAGAAAGCCAATAAAAATTTCACTGTTAATCAAATATATGGTGGATATATACATGAAATTTTCTGCCACGTTTAGATCTCTCCTAATCAACTAACTGCTTTGAGAAGCATGGCCGTCGTCACGCATACAGCTTGCAGTTCTGACTATGAAGAAAAGGAAAAAAACTAGTTTTTCTACATCCAAAAGACTCACTTTCCAACCCAATCAAATGCTTGGTCCCAACCAAAATCAACACTTAATATAAAGAGAGCTAGAATCTTGGATAACTCATTCCTATTTAACAAAAAACAAAACAGAACAAAACAAACGTAATAGAACTATGAGGATTTTTGTGGGGGAAAATAGGAATTTTACTTGATGTCGTTATTATTCAAGATAAATACAATTTAAAAGGTGATCTCCAAAGTTCGACAGGGGACAATAGATATTTTCTTCCTGAAAGCAGGCTCAAACTTGAGCGCATTCTCATTAAACACATAATGTGAAAGAGGATTTGAGATCTCAAAGCTTTAACTCCTCAATAAAGTACAACTGCTTCTTGGAGGGGACACTGAAGAAAGCATATGATCAGCAATGTTGGGGGTGAGGTGGGGTGGGAGTGATGGGGTCTTTCCTCTTTTACTGGTATTTCTGTATGAACTAGCATATTGGAAGTCATAAATACTGTCCCGTGGACGTTTTGAATAATGCAAGAGTAGCGTGAGTAATTGGAAGTGCTTATATCCTGCCTTTAGACATTTCATTGCTCGTGAGTTAAAATTGGTTGTCAAGTGTGGACTCAGGGGACTGTGCAAGGTGCCCTATTCTGTCATGTGGTACATATTTAATGCTCGAAAGAACAAGGGAAGGGACACGTGCGGGGAGGAGAGAGAGGGAGAGCGGCGAGATCCCGCCGCCAGCTCGGTGCTTTGCAAGTGCTCAGGGTAGCGTGGGGGCGGGACCCACGCAGCCTCAGCCGCCGCTGCCTTCCCCAAGCTGCAAGACTTTGCAAAAACACTGGGCATCTAATTTGGCGAGCGTTTTGCCGAGGCCGGCCGGGAAGCTGGGCCCGGGCGCGGCATCGGGGTGGCCTGTCTCTGTGTGCGCCCCGGGGTTGGTTATCCCCTCGCCCGGGCTGCTCGCTCTCGGGCCCGCGCGCTGGCTCGGGGCAGCCCCTGCGAGCGAAGGCGCGGCGCGCACGACCGAGGACTGGAGTCATTTACATTGCTAGCACGTGGGTGCCGTTTGCTGTTGCCTCGGACTTCTCCCGTGGTGCGTCCTCCCTGTGAGGAAACAGGAGGCACTTTGCAGCCGACAATGAAATCTTGGCAGCTAATTGCAGTCGTGGGAGATGCCCTTCAGGTAAGGCGAGTGAAGAAGGCTCTACAGCACTGGCAGAGGAGAGGAAGAGAGAGGGAGCGAGAGGGAGAGGTGGCAGCTTCTGCAGAGGCTTCCTGAAGCCCACTGACTCTGCTGGAGGGGGTTGCAGAGGGACGGGGACGGGGGCGGGCGACAGGGGGAGGAGTGTGCAAATTGACATTTTTGGCTGCCTGTGGCAGAGGAGCCGCCGTCAGCCGCTGTCCAACGTTAGCGCAGAGAGGGTGGCGGCGTGTGCGCCTCTGGAGCTGCTGATTAGAACAGGGACTTGACCGTGGATGGAATCTGGGAAACCCAAGGCGGCGATGGAAGAATGAGGCTGCGTTTGCCGCGTGTGAATGGGACACGGTATGTAAGCCCAGCCCTAGGGTCCTCGGAGGCTGTGCTCAGAGCTCGCCCTCGACACCTCCTGGGGGCCTGGACGCCTGGAGAGAACGAGGGGGGCGTTTAGAGGGACTGGGGAGCCGGGAGACGAATCGATTTTTGTTTACAGACTGGAAGTTAGTGGGCAACTTCATTGCCAGTGATCACTGGCTCCGTTTAACTTTATTCCCAGAGATGAATAAGCGTTTATTAAGAACCGATGTGAAAGTCCCAATAGGCTAGCAATGGTTTTGCAAGAGATGCGCGGTTCTTTAAATGAGAGGTTTATGCGCTGAATAGCCAGATGGGTCGTGCATTTGGAAAGTTGTCACGCTCGCGTTCCAACGGGGCGTGTGTGTGCGTGTGTGTGCACATGCGTTGGATTGCATGTCTGTGTAAACATGTCTACCCTGCTACTTGTGCTGGTGTACTTTTTATCTTCTCTGCTTTTCTTGATTCCCATGGAAGCGAGATTAAATTGATAAAAATCGAATATAGTTTGACTTGAGAAATAAGCTCTGGACCATTTTATTAAATGGAATAAGGGTTGTCTTTCTTGAGAGATCAAAGAGGGGAAATGTGCTTTGCCTTCTAAAGTGATGGGACTCACAATCAAGCATTTTAAAAATATACAAAGCGTGAAACATGACATTCATCGGACTAGAAGGATCACCTGGAACTTTCATCTTCAACTCATCCCTCTGGCCACTATTTTCAGATTACAGTGAAATTTAGGGATTTTATTTATTTCTTTTTGACAGAAGAGCTGTGTTTTCCCTCTTCCTCCTTAAGTGGGATCCAGGGGGAATTCTGAATCCAAAAGTTTCATAGGCAACGTCATCTTAGTACAGTGTTATTAAATTATTTGCTAAAAGAGTCACTCTTCGAGTATCTTCGGATATCTCATAATTTACACCATGTTTACATGGTTTTAATTTTGGTCACACAGAAATGAATGTGGATTATATTCAAGGCAGTCAACAATGATTGTGTAATTTCTTTGGGTAGCTGGGCAGTAAATTGTTGGGCTCAGACTATAAAGTCTTTCTCAAATGCGTTCCCTGTTTTTGTTCAAAATGTATGCTCAGAAATCCAAAGGGGGTGTGTAGAAATGTGTAGAATGAGGTAACTTGCCTTTGCGGTTTGCTGTGATTAAGTTTGAAGAGGGTTGTGCATCCAGAAAGTAAAGTCAATCAGCAACAGCTGTTTACCACTCAAGAATGCAGGCAGCATTCATGATTTTCATATAAGAAGCAGGATTTTCTCTGTCTGCCCACACTCCCCACACATGCCCATGCCTTGCCTGTGTTAGAATGCTCAGAGACTACGAAAAGAAAATTGCCGCACTGAAGAGTTTGGGGGGCTACTGGAGGGGTTCTTCTCTCCCTCACCCCGCTTCTCTTACCCTCTCCTCGTCCTTTTCATCTGTCTGTATTTCTTTCCATATTTCTGTCTTAGATCTGTACCTGGAGCATAGAAATCTTTTCAGGTACCTTCTTCTACATTTTGTTTTAACAAATGTTTTGCACCGTGAAGGATAATCAGAACCCGAATTTTTCCCCCCTTTTTGGAATTCTCTGCTTACGTACAAGAATTAATTAGTATCAGGCAATCTCACTGCACACTGGCCTTATAAAAAGTGAATATTCAAACTTTTCTTGTCCTTTCATTTTAACCAAGCAAATCGATTCTTGGAAAATGCCTTAACTATGTGAAAAGAGCTTAATCTTTTCTCTGTTATCACCAAGTGATGGATATATACAAAAGTGCTCTTTGCCTCCAATAGCTTTATTGGACTAAGCATATTTTTATGTTTGTCTGTTTTAATCTTGTCTCCCAAGATTTTCCTTATCACCTGTCTTAATTTTAGAGTATGAATTTGTTTTCATCTGTATTTACTTGGACCAGGTTGAAATAAACATCAGCGTTGACTTATGGGTCAGCTCATTGAAGTATAACAAAAATTGTTTATTTCTTTTTCTATTTTATGTGTTTCTCTTTGCTCTTAAAGAGGACCCTCTAATCATTTTTCCTCTGTTTTCCTCTCTCCACGAGGAGTATGATACAAATGTTGAAGTGGATATCAGGTAAAGGGTTTTTTTGTTTTGTTTTTTTTGGAATAATTGCCTTCCTCTAAATTATAGTTGCAAGATTTTGAAAATAAATGTTCATATTTTATAACAATATATATCTGTAACACATATCATCATATTTCCAGTGTCAGAGTACATATTCTTAACTGTCTTCAGTTTGATTATAAAGAACTTGCTTGACTGGATCAGTCTCAACCAAAGTAAATATTACAATGAATGAAAGTTAAATTTGGTCTTGTTTTCTGTCTAAATTTATAATTGTTATATTAGGTTTTAAGCAAAGTTGCAATATGAAATATATAATATGAAATAATGATAAATCTTTATTATTAACTCAACTTTTATTTGTGCTCAATTTTTAGCTTTTATTTCTTAAGTTTCATGTGTATTAGTCTCAAAATTATCACAGAGGGGGTTGGAGTAAGTTCTTTGAAAGTAATTCTGATGGGATTAAAACTAAAGTCCCTTCTATGAGACTTTAATCTCCATATTGTGTTGATTTTCTGACAAACATAAAAATAAATAGGGAAGAAAAAACATGGGCCCTTGAAGTATTTTTCGCTTTAGACTTTATTTTGTTATAGATCTGAAAACTTCAGAGTGTGATAATACATTGAATCTTTGTGCCACTTATGGGTGTATACTTTTGTCATTTTAAAATTTTATGCAGGGTTGAGCATTTGTTTCGTATTATGAGCAATACTAAACAAAACAAATAAGAGAATGAAGACTTTTATAATTATGTACTTTAACTGATTTGAATTAAATCATATATAACCAGAGTAACAATCCTGAGGAGCTGGTATTCCTGCTGCATCTCCGTGCTTGCGTGGTAAAAAGAGAATTAAATAACTCTTTAGAAGTTAGCATTACACATACAGCGCTTGGCTTGGAAACCATTGTGTATTAAATTATTCAATAACTACAATGTGCCAGTTTTCAGGGGTGTTTTTTTATTAATATAAATAAAGTTTATATGAAAAGTTGTGGGGTTTCGGTGTATGCCCAAAAGGCCAAAATAGCTTGTGTCAGCTATAGCAACTCGTTTTTGATTCAGGAAAACTAGGTTATGAATTCAAGCAATTAAAAATGACAATAAGCCCAATTTCACTGCCTAGATTAATATGCTTCCAATTTTTCCTGCTCCATAAAAATTTCAAAGTGTTCTCTTTGGTTAGGTGCTTGCATAACCTATAGGTTATTGGAAGGCCCTCTTTTCACATCGGCTTGTGATGTCTGAATACTTTGATGTTGCAAATATAAATAGGATCAATAGGATGTTCTTAACACAATTTTGTATTTGCAAGTTAACATGAAATTATTTCAGTTGAGTTTATAGGAAAAGGAAGAAGAGCAGTGGTTAGTTCTCTAGCATTTTTCCTGCTGAATGATCTTTTAGCTAGTTCCAATATCATGAAGGTCAGAGAAGACTTCGAGAAACGGTATCATTACAGCAGAAATAGTGTATCCATCTTCCAAGTGATTTTTTTTTCTTATGCAATGGTGGGCATGTTTATTACTTTTTCTCTATTTCTACAAAAGTAAAGTGTAGAATTCTGGATTCATGCTTATCTAATTAGCCAAAGCTCACTGTTCTTTAAAATGGGCCTTTATACATTTACAGCAGTTAGTAGTCAATACCATCAGTATTGAATAGCCTGCAGTTTTTGGTTAGTTGCTTAAATTAACCTGATTTAAATTGCCTTGATCACACAAAAAGAGTACATACACATTTACAATCAGGAAACTCCTCTCCCAGCACTGTTTACCCCACACTTCCAATCCAATACAGAAAAACAACAACAACCACACAAATCAAGGTGCTCAGTTTGCCCAGTGTTTGCTTTGCAAAGAGGACCCCTTAAGGACTGTGTGTTAGGGAAGCCTCTGCCAGCCCTTGCTTTTCTCTTTCTGATAATTCTGCATCTGCATTTGCTACCTTACTATTGCATTTCTCGTTGTTTAGTTGAAATCTCTACTTGTAGGGAAATCTGCTGCTTGTCTGCTAAGGAGATGGAAGTACCAGTTGTATCTATGGTGCCTAGCTGAATGTGTAAATAGAGAACTTCCATTTTTACTATAATAATGAGGGGGATGAGGATGAGGATGCGATAGACTGTCAACAGTAACAGTAATAACAGTACAATGACAATCTCTACCTGGGCACTTACTGACTACTTCTGTGCACCAAGCATTGGAGTGGGAGCTTCAACGCGTTTTCTCTGGTCCTTACCATACTCTGCAAGGTGGGTGTTATTATGCATAAATGAAAGATGGGGAAACAATCTTCACGACTTTTTGTAATTAGAAAAAGCGAGTAGACTGTAGATTTTTCTGATTCCAATATATCAAGATACCACTGAAATTTATTAATCTGAATTTAGAAAGATACACAAAATGGGTATTTAACAGATACCGTACGCCACTGGTTTCAACCAGGACCAGTTTTCTGCCCCAACCCAAGGCAACATTTGGCAACATTTTGGAGACAGTTTTGGTTGTCATAATTGAGCAGGGGCTGCTACTGGTGTCTAGTGGGTAGGGACTGGGGATGCTGCTAAATATCCTACAATGTACAGGACAGCCCCAAAGAACAAAAATTACCTAAACCATAGTGCCAAATTGGGCTGAAATTGAGCAATCCTACCCTACATGGTATCAGTGATAGTATGACTAATATATGTTCACGATCTGATTTTTCAGGACAGTGGATAGGTACGTTGATTTCAGTTATCAAACTTTTAAAATCTCTGATTGGATACTGTGCTTAGGATAATGATGCAAAATCAGAAGGTTCATATTTCCTTACAGTTTGACATTAAAATTGTTACAGTTGGTAACTTTGGACTTTTTACTTGTACATATGACATGGGTCATTGCGATTTAACTGCCTATAGTTTCTCCAATTTATTCAATGTTATGTCCAGCAAGTGCTGGGAAATGAAATTTCTTTACATGGTTCTGATGTCAATAGAAGAGAAATGTAACATTACCAAATAAATCATGCAACAGCAATTGTAACAATCTTCCCATATGACCCTTCTTCCCCCTCAGTAGTCAAATGACATTATTTTTTTTCTTATCTTTAAGGTTTGGCACCTAGGTTTATTTGCTTTTTTGTTTAAATAAGCACTAAATAATGTATCAAATTTCCCAAGCACTGTTGTAAATGCTTTAAATTTTTAATTAATTTAATCATTAAGATATGCCTAAGAGATCAGTATTGTTATTTATCTACTTTTTACAGGGAGAGAACTGAGGCCCAGAGAAGTTGAGTGATTTGTCCAAGGGTCACACAACTTTTAAGTGGCAGAGCTTGGATTTAAACTTTAAAGTCTGTGTTTCTAGCCACTTAGTCATACTCTTTAATAATCTGAGTTTCCAAATGTGCAGAAGCATCATCTTCACTTGAACTTTGAAACAAAAGACATTTTTAGTTTCATTTTGGGGTGGTTGATTAAGAAAAATAACTTCATCATTTCTGAAACAGCATAGATGGTAATGCCCACAGCTTTATTTTTCACTATTGAAATACTTCTGATTGTGCTCTTCACCGGAGTCAGGAGAATTTATGTGTTATCTCTGCTACAACCACCTTCAACAAAAAAAGCCACCAAAGGAAAACACTAACGTTCAGTAGAGTGCAATTTATAGGATAGATAATCTCTGTTTTATTCCCTATTTGGTTATGGTGTCGAAAAAATAAAGAGAAATTATTGAACTGGATCTCCTAAGAGGTCTTTAAAACATTTAGCTTTTTGGTTTCCTGGTGCACTTAAAATTGGCAAGAAAGCCCAGAGTAGTCCATGCCAGGCGGGTTATGGTGGATGTGGATCTATTGAATCCCAACTTGATCTTCCTAGTGCTGGTCTGTTTATCATTCGTCATTTAGGGCATGGGAATGACCATACCTATCTCATTCTCAGTCGAACTATTAGCATGCCACAAATGCTATGAAAAGAAAAACAATTTAGGTAGATTTCTAAATAGAAGTGCCAACTCAGCACATTTATTTTTAGTGGAACATAATTGATTACACATATTTGTGGGGTATAGAGTTGACTTTAAGTAGTTACGTACAAAATGTGATGATCACAATTTGACACATTTTATTCTGCTTTAGAGGAAAAAAAAGAGAAGATATTGCAAGTATGCAATTACATCCATATACATGGAGTATGTAGAAAACTAAGATTGAGAAAGTAGGGAACCTCAATACATTGCAGTTGAATGAATGAATGGATGGAAGAATTTGTATTTGATTTTTTTTAATGGAGGGTAGGTACAGGTTTGTACTTTAAAAGGGCTCATCTCACTTCTTGAATACAAGCTATTGGCAATGGGAACTACATAGCTGGCAGATGTTGGTTTCAAGCCAGCTGTTTTCTCAGACCTCCAAACAAAACCTGTACCTTACTTGGGTGTGGGTGCATAGGTACCTGCCCCACAAAGAGCTCAAAGATGCATAACCACAACTTCCAAGCACAGACTGCATTTTACTTGAGGCAAACCACAGATTATTGTTGTTATTATTATTATTATTATTAAATGAGAAGGAAAGGCTCACCTACTGAACAACTTGGGTCAGACCACAGAGAGTGCTAAAGCAATGAAAAGGGCCCTTGAGCTACCCTTCCCATCCCAGGGATAGCCCAGGAATGGGGCTGGAAATGCAAACCATTACTGTATTTCTTTGTATTTCAGGCCCAATAAACTCGAATTTGAACAAAGAAAGCAAAGAGCAAATCCCGTTTCAGAACTGTCAGAAGACTGATGTTGGATCCGTTATTATCAAAGTCCCTTTTTTTAATACAGTTCATTGAACTGGCTTTTGTGGAATAACTATCCCTTCTAAGTATTGGTTCAGGAAATGGTTTAAAATGAAACCAGATTTTGTTGTTCAATGGTAAAATAAATGAGAATAAACACATACAGTCAAAACTTCCCAATATGGTTCTGTAGATGTTATTAGTATGCAATACTACAACTCATTATATATATATATATAATTTATATATAAAAGTATATATATATAATTTAAATTATATATAAAATTATATATATAAATAAATTATATAAATTATATAAAATTATAAAAATATGTAAAATAATATATAAATAACTTAAAATTTTAATATGTGTGCGTGTGTGTGTGTGTGTGTGTGTGTGTGTGTGTGTGTGTGTGTGTAGTTTAATTGACCAAAGGAAAGAAAGGATGGGAAATTGGATTTTAAATAGCTGTTTAATTCCATATCCAGCAGAACAGGTTTCTAACAAATTTCCACATCTTAATGTGAATCTGCTTTTAGAAATAAAAACTACTAGTGTTGATCTTTGTGTGCCATAAAAAGTGTACCCAACAAGAGAAAAATGGATTTCTGCTGATCCCTTATTGCAAAATTTTCCTAGGGAGTTAAAAATATAGAAGTTACATCAAAGTTATAAGTGGTTCAGGCTTCAAATTGTGCTGCTGATAGAAAAAGAAAGCAGATTCTGTTGTAATGCACTAGCTAATTGCTCAATATATAAAACTATTCATTGTTATCTTTCTTACTGATACTGTTTATTGAATGTTTGCAATGATCTATACATACATTGTGCTAACTTCCAGGTACACAATATTAAACTGAATACTTCCAGCAGCCCTATGAGGCAGGTGCTCTTATTATACCCATTTATCATGAGGGAAGACTGAAACTGAGATGATTTTTCCAGGGTTACTATCAGCTAGTGAGTGGAAGGGTTGGTAATCATATTTGAAATTTTATTTCTTCAAAGCCTATTTCCACCTTTATTTTTTGACTCAAAGCCAAAGAAATCATTATTCTAACACTAGTGAAAAATTAATCTGATATGGATTAGGAGATTTGTTTAGTCCTGGGAAGTCTCTCTTAATAGGATTAACCTTCTCATAATCTTGGCGGAATATGCAGATGAATGGATTCATGGGTGGATGAGTAGATGGATGGATAGATGAATGGATGAATGGACAGATAGCTAGACATATAGATGAACTAATAACACAGAAGGAAAATTGACAGAGAACTTTAATATAGTTTTCAGAAAAATAAGTACGGATAACCAGCAAATATATGCAAAATGTTCATATATACATATATATGTCTATGTGTTTGTATGTAAAACTTTGATCTGTATATATGAAATTTCATATATCATATTGGTAAACAATATATTTAATGAAGGCATTTCATACACTGTGGGAAAGAGTGTGGAATGGTATCTTCTTTTGTAGAGAACAATTTGGAAATTTTTATTTTAAAAAACGTATATACCTTTTGACTCAGTGTTTCTACCTCTAGGATTTATGTGATTGCTCAAGTTTGCAAAGATGCAAGTTGGTTTACTGCAGCATAGTATATGGTGGGCAGAAAAACTGGAGCAAACTAAGTGCTTAACAAGAGGGGACTGGATGCTAAAAAGCATTAAAGAAATAAAGCTATTTGCCTGGACTTAAAACGATATCTAAGATGTTGTAGGTGATGAAGAGCCCAAACTTCAGAAATTTGCCAGAAAAAAACTTTTTTAGAAAACAAACATGCCCATGAAAATGTTTTATGGAGATGGCAAAATTGCAAAACGTACCTAGGGGACTGTGAACGTGGTTATTTTTGTGGTGACTGTATGTGAATAGGAGATGAGCAGGGGATAAATGGGACTTTTGCTTCAAAGATTATACCTTCCTTTCTTTCTTTCCTTTTTTAAATTTACTTGTTTGGCAGTTGGCCGATACAGGGATCCAAACCTGTGACCTTGGTGTTATAAGGCTGCACTCTAACCAGCTGAGCTAACTGGCCAGCCCAATTTCTTTTTATTTTCAACAAACATGCACTGCTTTGATAATAAAACAACAACAACAACAACTTTGTTTTTAAAAAAGAGCTTCCATTTTACAAACAACCTATGATCACTGCAAGCTGACATAAATCATTTTATATACCAGCACAGATATTCTATGTTAGATGTAGACAACCCAAATTGCTTTGAAAATGTACTTAAGAGAGACTTAAAAGGAGGTAAAGAAACCTAAAAATTACTTGATTCAAAAATTATGTTTATTATGTTGTGGTTAAGGTTTGGGGTAGGAATGCTGTCTGGATTGCTATTGTTGGGTGTTGGCAATTTCTAAAAATGATAAATCTAAGTGTTAACTGTAATGGTGTGGCCACAGAGGAAAACGAAATTCTCTCGATGCTGCCACAGACACTTGTCATTCATTGGAAGTACTGCAAAATCATGATCCTTATCCTCCCAGCTGCGTGTGTCTGTCAGGGACTGTAGGCTGCTAAAAGTTGTATACTATTATTTTTTTATTCATCTCTGGGTCATTTCATCTTCCTGTGCAAGCTGCATGAATGGCCATGTATGAAAATTGTATTTTGTGCTGAATTTCCCACTGTGAAAGATGTTTACTATATATTTATGAAAACACTGCAATAACAAAACCCTTTATATAGCCTTTCAATTTGCTGTAAGGGCAGATAAAATATTTTTATCTCAAACTAAACTTCATACCTTGGGAGATTCAGCTAGCCCTACTCAGAATAATAAAACACTTCAGAGAAAGGCAGGCACTGTTCAGATTGCTTCAGAAACCTGTGAACTTCACTTGGCAGATCTCAATTCCTTTAAACATACCCACCGAATATACAAAAGCCCGAAATAATCAGTATAACTTGTGCAATGTTAAATAGAAGAAATCATAATTTTTGTACTGTCCTGTGTGTACAGTAGATTCAGAGTTGTTCTTAATGAGGTGTTTTCCTTAATGTCAGAAAATCCAGAGAGCAGAGTGGTTGGTTGTATTGAAAACTTCCATTCTTCACTTTCATTTACGCTTTGGCAGTGTTTTTAATCTAGATGTTTATAGACATAATTGTAGCACACTCAGTTGTAAGAAATAATGCAGAGAAATCTCTTATACACTTTCTTCCAATAGTACTATTTTCCCTAAAGGTAGTATTTTGCAAAATGATAGTATCACATCATATGCCAGTTGCATACAAACCAGTTACTACAATCCATTTCTACACTCTTATTTGAATTCCCCTACAGTTGTGTGTGTGTGTGTGTGTGTGTGTGTGTGTGTATTTAGTTCTATACAACATTATCACATGCGGTGGTTCATGTTTTCACCACCACAGATAAGATTCTAAACAGTTCTATCACAGGAACCCTTTTATAACCACGTGTACCTCCCTCTCATGACCACCCACTCTGACACCCTTATCTGCTGCCCTTTATTTCTAAAAATTTCTCATTGCAAAAATGTTATATGAGTGGAATCACACAAGGTTAAATGCATTGAGACTGACTTATTTGTGTATCACAATTCTCTGAAGTTTTATCTAAATTCTTGCATAGTATCAATCATGTGTTCATTTTTGTTGCTCAGTAATATTCCATGGTATGTATATGCCGCAGTTTAACCATTAACCTGTTGAAGGCCATCTGGGCTGGTTTTGGCTATCACAAGTAAAGCTGCTATGAACATTTGTGTATGGATTTGCATGACCATGAGTTTCACTTCTCTGGGATAAATGCCCAGAAGTGAGCTTTGGCTATCTTCAATTTATGCACATTATGGAAAACATCAATATGTTGTGCCCACTGGAAGTCAATGCCAATTGCACACAAACCAATACAAGGGAAAAAAATCTTACTCACAACTTAATGTTTATTTCTACATAAGCTTAGTACTAAATATAGAGAATAGCCAGCATCAATGTAGCATCTACCATATGCCAATGTGTATTCTAAGCTTGTTATGTATGCTAACTCGTCTGTCCTCACAACAGCCTTATCAAGTAGGTTCTACTATTATCCTCACTTAGGAATGAAGAATCAGGCACAAAGTGCTTAAGTAACTTGCCTAAGATTATACAATCAGTGGCACTTAGAGCTGGTCAGCCTGGCTGGAGAATCCTCCCTTTCAACCACTATTGGATGCTACCTTTTTCACAGATCTTTTGGTTATAACTTCTGAGTTGGCTGAGATGACAGCATTCATTTTGGTTTAGTAGACCTCTATCAGTATGGCTCTGAAATAACATAAGTGGAATTGGATATAGAACAATCAGCTAGCTGACGTCCCTGCCTCTTAGCTCACTGCTCTGCCTTTAACTTGCTGTATTTGGCCACCTCTGACAGATGGATACTTCTTCTGGATTTTGCATCTCCAAGAAGTGGATTTCACAATCCTCCTTTGGTTACACACTGTAATATTTAACAGCTCTTGATAGCAGTATGTTCTGCCTTTTGGCATGGCCCAAATTCATCCTATGGCAAACCGAGTCCCTCACCCTTGGTCCCAGCTTCAGTGAAGATGTGGGATTGGTGGTTGACTGCTTCTCTTCACCAACCCAACATCAAGGTACCTGTTTCTAACAGAATCTTGTGTGGATGCTTTACATTAATCACTGAGCTTTTTGTTCTACCAAAGGCATTTCATATTTCCACCAGGCTTATAAAGTATTTAATATTTTCATGTGCGTCAGTGTAAAGCCATCTGTTGCAGGGACAGGACAAAATGTGGAAGACCAGAATTAGCGTATGTTTATGGAAAGATTCCATGAAATGTTAACAAGAAAGATACGTGCTACTCTGGGATGTCTTGCAGAAAACGGCCAGGGGAGTTGGAAAGCTTGGCTTACAGCATTGGTATTTAAAAATGACACAGGCCTTTTTAAAATTTCTATCCTATAAATTCAGACTAGATTGTCAATGTCAGTGGTGGCAGATACCCCTTTGAAAGGAAATAGTGATATTAGCTAATATTTGGAACTTTATTTGATCTGTTTTCACTCACATTCTTTAGTTGACTTTTGTCTATTGTCGCATTTGAACAAGTGAATTGGGAGCCTGTTTTTTGCCAGGCATGCATGTTGCTGGAATAGATTGTGTTTCTAAGCAGCTAGAACTGTTTCTCAGTGCTTTACTTTTAATGGCCATGTTATAGTCTTGCTAATACAGAAACAATCAGGCAGGAATCAATCTTGGTTGCCTGCTTGAACATAACATTTTAGGCACAGTTATCTAAAACTGTTACTGTATCACATAGTCACTCACTGAACTGGGCTCGGAAAATCAAAGCGAGTTCCTCCAAGTGAAGGCACTGGTGCTCTTGAGGGAACCCATAACAGCTAAAATACACCGAGTATAGTATCGGACAAGTACTGAGGGACATTGTTTATTGATTGGCTCATTTAAGCCTCACACACATCTCATGCGGCAGGGACAGTCATTGCTTTAATTTTACAGATGAAGGTGCAGTTTTAGAGAAGGTAATTAACCCAAGATCAGACAGCTGATATTGAGCGGACCTGGGATTTGGCGATGGGCAGACTAAATCCACAACCAGGATGCTTAACTACCATATTTTATAACTGAGACTAGAAAGAGAAGAGTTGTTTATTAAATGTCTTCCAGACTAGGTCTTCTCGTGGGGGAATTAGCCGAGACATGTGAGTCCAAGATTAGTCAGATTGTTGAAATGCAGTGCAGAGCTTGGGGTCCTCTACAAACTTTCTTTAAAAATTCTTCAGTTCCTGGCTACTTTTTCAGTCTGTAAATAAAGTTAACAGTCAGTGACTTCTGAAACTCCAGAGAGAGGCTTGTAGAGAGAAGTTGTTTAGAAGATTAGAAGAGCAGCTCTTTAAAGCAAAATCATATGGGGAAACTCCCAGAGCCCTCCTTCATACCAATTTGTGAACTATTTTCTACTAATAAGAATAATAAAGTGCCTAAAATCAATCCCTTCCTTTCAATCAGATTAATAAATGAATTAACGACATATATAAGAATGGCCTTTACCCATGTCAAAACATGACAAATCCAGCTAGCTATTCTGAGGTTGATGAAATTAATGAAATAGTAGAATTTAGGCAGATTTATAAAGAGAAGTATATATTGGCAAAAAGGGCAAGACGTCATTGGGTCAAGTTAATAGAGGGAAGTAATCAGGATATCTGAGAGAAAAGAAAGTCCGGTTAGCTTCTGAATACATTTATTTCAGTCAACCTCCTCAGAAGGATGTGAGGATCTGTTCTATAATCAGGCACTTTTAGACCCATAGATTTTGTCTGTAGGTGTTCATCTCAACAATTAAATTGTGATGATAAGCTATAGGCTATAAACTTCATGAAGACATAGAACAGGTGAACAGTATGTAATTAGTGTCCAGTACAATGCCTGCCCATATTAGGACATCAATACATGTTTTCAAAGAATTTGTGATTATATTGGATTGTGCTAGAGTATTTATGATGTGTTAAATCCTGGTAAGTCTAAATAGTAATTATATTCATAATAATTGGATAATGTTTTCAGAGTTCAATTGAAGAAAGGAAGTGTTATTCCTGCCTGCTAGTTCCCTCCCTCCTAAACCCAAGATGGACAGGTAATTCTTTTCTGAATTATAGCCAGAACAGTATGCATAGTAAAAGCAGCGGTACAGTTTATAACTGATGCCCCAACTAAAATATTGACACAACCTTATATAGCATGTACCGCAAGTGGCAATGTCCCAGAGCTTTCTCCCCCAAAACACCCCACTGGCAAAAAGCAACTCATGGTTAATGCAAAAGTGAATATAAGTTATTACCATTCTGTGGTTGTCTGACAGGTTAGTAATTAACTTATGTCACCAGTTGGCTTCTCATAACAGTCTTCATTTGGCTCCGTGGAGTACTATTCAGGGAAAAAGGAATGATCAGGAAGGCATTCTTTGTTTACTGTAGATGCTGGATGCTGGTGGAACACATCTTCCCCTATTGACTAGGAAATAAGTTGGTTGTTAGGACATGATTTTCCATTCTTCAAAATGATATGGTGATGCAAGGAACTTGAAGGCTACCCTGGAATTAGAAAAGCATAAAGAAATTGCTTTTTATGCACTAATCGAGCCATTAGGCCCCTTTTCTTTGGGGGTACTTGTAACCATATAGGCACAGCAAAGAGCCATGTGTAAAAAACGTACAAAAAATTTTAATTAAAAGAAAAACACTGTGGTGTGTTTTTTCTCCCATTGTAGGTTAAGTGCCTATCACGCAGCCTAGGGACAATGGTATTAGATTTGTAATAAGTACAAGTAAAGCTTTTCATTTTGATTGGATTGGGTGTATTTTTCATCAGCATCTCCCGTGTGAGCTATGATTCCAAGAGAGTCTTGTAATCTTCTGCAGTGGGAATGATTCAGCTTAAAAATCAATAGGGCATGAGGTATTTCAAGTTCTCATTATTGTAATGTGTCAACATCACTTCAGTGACCCCAGAGTCCTATGTTGGCTGGTTTTTTCCCTGATTTATTGTGCAATCTCGTAGGGCAAACTATAATTTCACTTGGAATCAGAAAGTCTCCATTTATGGTTTGTGTCCCAGTCTCCAGTCATTAGGGCATTCGTGGGGAATCGATACCTCCTCTTGTTGCTAACAGCTGAATGAAGTTGTCACCTGCTTAGATTACAAAGGAGTCGGGTAAAAGGATGCGGGAAGGGTGAGTACAGTGGACAAGTTCTGCTTTCTCTGATGTTCACCTGCTGTTTCTTGGAGGGATTTCAGCATTTCTTAGGACCCCTGTTCTAGAACCCTTGTTATCATGGAATTAACAACAATGTTTCATTTCTTCTTTTGTGAACTGTTTGTGGATGATGTCATCTTTTCCCCCTGCTTAAAAACAAGGCCATGGAGCCATTCTTGAAAATCTCAGTTCCGGCATATTTTCTTAAAACCTGTTGAGCCATGCCAACTCTTCTTAAATACCTAATCATTATGCTGAGATTGTAAAGACTGGATCTTCTATTCTTTTCCTAATTGGCAAAACACCTAGGAATTTAATGACCTCCAATAAGAGGATCAGCCTCTGCTTTCAGCACACCATGCATCCGCATACATACGTACATTCTACTCTGCTGCACAGGCACACACACACACTCAGAGACTCTTTCACTGGAGGGTATTGAACGAATATTTATATATAATATTGTCAAGTCACCAATAGCACAGTGAGTCCAAATTTCATCTCTAATACCCAGTACGTAGCCAAGGGTGAGAATGTCTGTACATGTCAGTCTCCTCAGAATTATGATTAAGTACCTATCACACATGTTCCACAATCTTATAAATGTGAAAGAGTTCCTTCCCTCAAGGAAACTAACATCCAGCCACAGAAAAGAAGCGAAGTAAGAGGCGATTGAAGTGCAAGGAATCTAAGTGCAGGATCTGTAGGAGCAGCAGGAGAGACACTGAAGTCAGGCAGAATCTTGGGAAACTCAACATTGACATTCGCACTTGATAACGTCACAGTCAAGATGTTATCATTTTCTTCCTCCCAAAGAGTATAAACTAACTGTGATATGTGTGCAGAAGATACATCACAATGTTTTAAAGCTGCCTCCATCCATTAAAATCATTCCTTTTTTATCTCAGCCCTTGAGGAATGATTTTATTCACCAAGAGGCCTCCTCCATATCTTGTTAAATTTCAGGTTGGTGTTTCTGGTCCAACCACGTCCCTGTCTTTTTTTCTTGCCCTTCCCAGTACAGCCCCTTTCTCCTAGAGATGCTCTGGCAGGGTGGGGTGCAGGCCAGCCTGCTGGACTCACTGCTAAGGGCAGTCCAGTAGTGGCCTTCACCCTCTGGTCTTTGGTCTGACCTGACTCCTGCTTGGTGTAGTTCACAAGCCTTCCTGATGTGTCTCTTTGTCATACCAGTTAAGTGTTCTTAAAGACAAGAGCTCTTTTTATTAAAGTCTCTGATCTTACTCTAAGACCTGCATTCATTCATTTTACAGACAATTTACTGGGTGTCAGGTACCTCTTTTTCATATTCTTTTCTAAGCTGCTAATGTGGGTGATACTTTCTTGAGGCTGTTTGTTAACACTGAGATAATTCTTCATTATTTTCACATCCATCTTAGGACTTGTCTTCTATTCTGGATTCACACATTCTTTGATTCACTAAGTGCTTGACAGAGATCCTTGCAGGTGCCAAGGAGATAGTGGTGAACATGATAGATAAGATTCCTGCTCTTGTAAGGTTTGCATTCTAGCTGAGTGAAGGTGGGTTCTTGACTTTGAATGCCTGCTTGGGAGCTCCTGGGGGTGAATACCTGGTTTCTTAGTTTCCTGGGAATGGGATGGGCTGTTCTTTCCTTGACAGGACATTACCTAAATGGAGCTTAAAAATGGCTTTAGTAGTCTTTCAGGCATTGGCCTTAGGTCATGAGAGGATATAGAGAAATCATGAGATTCTATTAGATGTTTCTAATTCATAGGAAGCTTTGTAGATCCATCTGTAGGGAAGCATATGAGCTGTAACAGTTATAGACTCAGAGAAGGTTGACATCAGAACCCATGGACCATATATTCTTCAAAGTCCATAACCTCAGCCCTGTGAAATTCCCTAGGAAAAACCTAAGAAGAGACTCCCCCAACCAGTGGTGTGTTAGGAACTCAGGTCTTGACTTCACCACTGAGGACCTTGGGCACATTATTTGATATACTTCAGTCTCAGTTTGCTCATCTGTAAAATAGGATGGTAATAGAACCCATGCAGGAAGACTATTTCAAGGATTCCATGAGATTCTGCATCTAGACCTTGGCATAGTACTTAACATATAGGAGATGATTAGTAATCATTAACTATTATGAGAAAAGTCAAGAAGGGAAGAGGGAGGATGCACTGTGCTGTGTAGACTGCGCATGTAGAACGTTCTCATTTTTAACTCTGTCACCTCTTTTGGCTTTTGTCACTACCACCTGACCCCTGCATAGTACTCACCTCCTCTAGTGTGACAGCTGCCTCTAATGGACCACCTATATCAGCTTCCTTTTGAAACATGGACCAGAGACTGTTCTTTCTTGGTATTTTATTCTATCCTTGTTAGTTCTGAATTGAATACAAATACTAACTGGGATTATGTCTGTTTTATAGCAACCCCATGTTGCATCTTGTACTCAGTAATACTATGCAGCCACTTAAAGGATGAGGTAAGCTCAAATGTGATATTATGGCAAGATGATAAATACCAATTCAGCTGAGTTGTTAATGTAGATGTTCATAAGTGGAAAAAAGGTACAGAGCAATGTATGTACTATAATAATATTTGCGTATGAAGATTTATACATGTGGATGCATGGACATATTCTGAAAAGACATACAAGACACTGTTAACCATGATTGTTTAGGGGTAGGAGGAGACTAATAACTTGTTGTGTGCCATTTTGCATGAACTGATAATTTTGGCCATACGCATCCATCACTTTCTCCAAGAAAAGTAATATTAAAAGTGAATTGTAAGCATAGCCTCCCAAATCTCTAGAGTTATCTATGAACAGTCTTTCTTTATCTCTTCTCCACTTCTCTAGACTAAATGTGATCAAGGAAATTACAGAAGTCCAGAGATTCATAACACTCTTGCCCTTGTAATGGTTAGAATTTGCTGTGTAACAAACAGTTCCAACATTTCATGTCTTAAAACAAAAATCACTTACTAGCTCCCATTCCTCTGGGTGAGCAATGCAGGCTGAGCTCAGCAGGGCATTTTTTTATGCTGGTTTCACCTGGGCTTACTCATGCCCCTGAAGTTGGATTGTCAAGAATGGCTTTTCTCCCATGGTTGGTGATTTGCTGGGATGCCTCAGTGTTTCTCTTTGTGGCCTTTTTAGCAGGCTAGCTTAGGCTGGTCAGCAGTTTAGCTTGAGTCTCAGAGCTCCAAGTGCAGCAACAGGGCAATCCATAACTCATGGGTACTCTCCAGCCTCTGCTTGCATCCTGTTGGCCAAAGCAAGTCACACAGCCAATCCCAGAATCAAAGATAGAGTGATCGTGGTAGAGGAAGTAGCAAACTCACCTTGGAAAGATGCAGGCACATGGGGATGGGATAAATTTGTGGCCATTGTTTGCAACTTATCCCAGCCCTCTTTGAGGCAAACCACACACCAAAGGGAATAATACCCTATGAGGAGGACTTTCCTTAAACCTGATCTTCCTCCTCCAATTATCCTGTATTCTCTCCCTTCATAAGAGCAGCATTCTATTTGCTTAAACTAAGTACCCTTCCTATCATTTCAGTGTTTAAGCACTGAGGCTAGTAATTTTGATTTTTGTGGTTTTGTTTTGTTTTGTTTTGTTTCCTTTTTCAGTGGAATGGCAGCCTGGAGGTAAGGTGGTCAAATGCCTCTAATGACACAGATCACCCCTGAGATAAGGCTCCACGTATCTCCAGTGTGCTCTGCAAGCCTCTCTCTGATAGAGCCAGCACCAAGGGTGTTCTGGCAAGCATGTCTCATTCTGAGCATCCTCACAGCCCTCCCACTGGGAATATATTTTCTCTGGATCAAGGGCACCAGTGTATCCAGCTTCAACTTCACATTCGCCTGCCCTTAAACATCAGTCAGTTTATTTCAGAGATCATTTGGAATCTAATGCGCTTGCTTCTCTGATTCTGCTGGCACCAGTTTATGCTTCCATTGGCATATGTATGCACAGACTATGGGGGTAGTGATAGAGGGAGAAATGTTGTATGGCACCATATCAATGAGAAACTAAACAGCACTTAAAAGTGCAGAAGGCTCAAGGTAACAGACAAGAAGAACTAACGCTGAGATCTGCCTACCTGCTTTTCAAATATACTGAGTTTTATTTGACACCTCAGATTGCTAGATAGATGGGCTAGTATGAGAGGTCTCAAGTATGGGCTCTCCCACTTCCATGTTTAAAAACCACATGTTCGTGCCTTTAATTGCAAACTTGCAAACTTTATTCTACAAAAGCAGAATCAAGTGTGTCGAAATGGAACTTCTACTTAAAATCAAAGTTCACTCAAATCATTTTTCTCTTCACCAGACTTGGGGATTCTGCCTTAGTTATGCAGTTTCTTGCTCCGTGGATGGATTTGAAGTATTCCTTTAAGCTGTTGATTGTCAATCACTTTTATATTGTTGTCACTTTCAGTATGTCATAGTCAATTGTAGAAAAGTAAAGCTTGTAGACACTCATTCTCACTCCAACATTCATAACCCAATTGAGCTTTGTTTATAAAAGGAATCTAAAAATACACAAATTCATGATTAGTAAAAATGGCTTTGGGAAAGGACCTTGTATTTAACAAACAGGAAAATAGTATGTGGGGAAAATTGTGCCCATTATATCTGGAAGTAATATGAACTTTTAAAATCCCAGATAAGATTGGAATAGAAAAACATATGAGATATTCCTTGATGCAGTTTTTAGACATGTGCTGTTTCTCTGCATGTTCTCTGTGCAGCCAGGCAGAGATTGTAGAGCATTGGCATATGTTTGGAAGGAGGAGAGAAGATGCAAAATAAAGTGTTGGCGCAGTCCTCAAGAGCTACCCATTTAAATGGACAGAGAAAACAGAGTTACATGAAACACTCAAAGGAAAAAGTGCAGCACTCTATGATACAGACTGAAAATTCAAGAAGAGTCTAGTGAAGGAGAAATCACACACATTTCTTGGAGGTGATAGTTCTGGTAACTCACTCATTCATTTATTTAAAATGTATTATTACTCACTCATTTATTTAGAATGTATTGAGGTCCTACTAAGTGTTGGAGCTCTGTGTTGGTGCCAGTGTTAATTCATGTACAAAACTAACAGAGAATCTGTTACTTAGGAGTATGTAGTTGAGCAACGTTAGAGAGATTAGATAGAAAGAAAAAAATCACATAATCACAACAGCAAACCTGTAATTACCATCTGAGATAAGTTTGCTAAAGAAAAGTCTCCTGGTTCTAAGAAAGCAGTTAACAGAGAAACCCAGCCTAAACTTGAATCGGTCAAGACGTGCCCTATGAGAAAGTGAAACTGAGCTGAGACTGGAAGGGAAGATGAGGAGTTAACTCGGGATGGGGTGGTGGCAGCAAAGGGAGAGTTTTCCAGACAACAGGAGGAGGGCAGCATGCGCAAATGCCCTGAGGTCTGAGAGATAAGACAGCTGTCCTGGGACTAAGGGAGGACAACGTAGAGGAGGACAAAGAATGTAGGGAGTGGGTGGTGTGAAAGCAGCCTGCAGCAAGTGGCGGGGGCACTGGAAGGGTCAGATTTTGCTTTAAATTTATTTTTAATTGACACATGATGATTGTACATGCAGGTACAGAGCAATATTTCAATACATGTACATAACTGTGATGATCAAATCAGGCCAATTAGCATGTCCATCACTGCAGACATTTATCATTTCTTTGTGGTTAGAACATTTGAACTCTCCTCTTCTAGCTATTTGAAAATATGCAATAAATTATTATTTATTATAGACACCTAGCACTATTATAGGATGCTAGAACTTATTCTAACTATCTAGCTATAATTCTGCATATGCTAACTAACCTCTCCCAACATCCCCACTCTTCCCAGCCTCTAGTAACCTCATTCTACTCTCTACTTCTATGAGCTCTCTACTTTTTTCTAGCTCTCACATATGAGTGAGAACACGCAGTATTTATCTTTCTGTGCCTGACATGTACAACTTAGCATAATGTCTTCCAGGCTCATCCATGTTACCGTGAATGACATGATTTCATTTTTTTAAGGTCTAAATAGCTGTAGGGAATGCACTGGAGGTACAGAAAACTTCACGGGTAAAGACGGTACCAGTATGAATAAGGCATGTTTAGAGGAACTCAAAGAGAGGGGTTCATTATCACAGGCAATGAGAAAGAAGTCGAGAGGAATGAACCAAGTTCTCAGCTGTGTTAACATGGATGGGCCAGGGCCAAGTGGAGACTGTTTATAAACTTGTGATGTCTATGGGCTTATAGCATAGTCTAGACTCACCTCCCATGTTGCATTTGCTGATCTAAATAACAACAAATGACAACTAGGATTCGGGTAATGATAATAAAAGCAGGCAATCTTTATTGAGGGATTACTATATGCCAGACAGTGAGCTCATTGCCCGATAGGTCTCATGCCTGATTGCTTCCTTCCCTTTACCCCACCCCATTCATCTGTCAACATGTCATTCAGACCCTCCCTCCAAGGTGAATCTTGAGTCTCCACTTCTCTGTGTTTCCTCTGTCACACCCTGGTCCAAGCCACCATTTTTTTTTATCTCGCCATTATTCCTTACCTCTCTTATTAAAACAGCTTTCTAACTGGGTCTCCAAGATTCACTTTTGCCTTCCTACAATTCATTATTCACAAAATAGCCAAAATTATTTAAAACATAAATCAACTTCACACTCATCTTCTTAGCAACACTATTTACAATAACAAAGAGTTGGAAGCAACCCAAATTGAACAACTAAACAAAATGTGGTCCATCTATACAATGGAATACTATTCAGCCTTGAAGAGGACAGAAATCCAGTTACATGCTACACCATGTCTGAACCTTGAGGACATTATGCTAAGTGAAAGAAAAGGGTCACAAGAAGATTGTTCTGCCTTACTGAGATGTCTAAAGTAGTCAAATTCATAAAGACAGAAAATAGAATGGTGGTTTCCAGGAACTTGGAGGAGGGAAAATGGAGAGTTGTGTTTTCCTGGGTATAGAGTTTCAGATTTGCAAGATGAAAAAAGTTCTGGAGGTCTGATGCAAAACAATGTGAACATACTTAACATTACTGAGGTGGTTAAAAATGGATAAGATAATAAATTTTATGTTATGTGTTTTTTACCACAATAAAAAACTAAAAAAAAACCCCAAAATAAGTCAATTCAGTTAATTCCCTACTTAAAACGGTCCAATGGTGTCCCATTGTGCTTAGAAAGAAAGAAAAATTGACTGCAGTTGATATGGTCCCATGACATCTGGTTTCCATGGTTTCTGCTTACCTCAAATACCTCATTTCCTAGCATTTTTATTTTATTTTATTTTATTTTATTTTATTTTAGAATAATCATGAAATACAAAGCTAATTGTCACCCCTCGTGCCCATGATGTAATGGCCAGATTAATACTGGGGGCATATCCATTATCAGAAATTAAATTTGTACCCCTTGTCCCTGCCCAATTGTCCCCCAACCTCCCTCTTTCTCTCTTCACCCCTTTGTAGCCCTAGGTATGTTCCCTTCCTCTGTAAGACCACCACACTACTGTGGTCTTTTTTTTCTTCCTTCCTTTCACTCTTTGCTCCCACATATGAATGAGCACATGCAGTATTTATCCCTCGCTGAATAGACGTTTTTCAAAGGAAGACATACAAATGGCCAACAGATACATGAAAAAATGCTTAACATCACTAGTCATCAGGGAAATGTAAATTAAAACCACATTGAGGTACCACCTCACTCTGGTTAGACTGGCTATAATCAAAAAGACGGTGAATTAACAAATGCTGGGGAGGGTGTAGAGAGAAGGGAACACTCTTGCACTGTTGGTGGGACTGTAAATTAGTACAACCACTATGGAAAACAGTATGAGGGTTTCTCAAACAACTACGGATAGATCTTCCATATGATCCAGCAATCCCACTTCTGGGTGTATATCCAGAAGAATGGAAATCATCATGTCGAAGAGATACCTACACTCCCATGTTCATTGCAGCTCTGTTTACAACAGCCAAGATATGGAACCAACCTAAATGTCCATCGATGGATGATTGGATAAGGAAACTGTGGTATATATACACTATGGAATACTACTCTGCCATAAAAAGAATGAAATACTCCCATTTGCAACAACATGGATGAACCTGGAGAAACTTATGTTGAGTAAAATTTCCTGGCATTTTGCTTCTTTTTCAATCTGCTTGAGCCCTTCTCTCTCCCTTGCTTATCTTAAAACATACCAAGGACATTATAACCCTTGGCATTTGCAGTTCCTTGTGTCTCAAAACACTCTACCCCTGGATTCATAGGATGAATTATTGGCCATACTTGAGGCTGCAGATTAAACTTGGAGAAGACAGTTGTCATTTATAATAATAATAACAAGAAACATAACAAGACCAAAGACGCTTATTATTACCATTATCATTAACGATATTAATTCTCTAAGCCTCAAGTCTGAGACCTGATTTCTTCTTAGTACTACATGAATACAGAGTTTCCATTTAGTGAGATTTTATTTTAATGGTACAGGTACTTAAGACCACCACTCAGAAGGGCACCATGTTTTTGGAGGAAATTAAAAACTCTACCACTGATCTTGAGAAAATACTGATTTTATTTCAAAGAGGTGATAATGATTTTGTTTTATCTTTCCCATGACCTATATGTAGAGAGGGTCTTCCAATAAAAGTTTCCTCACTCAATAAAGTCTTTTCTGGGGACTGGCCAACAACACACTTAAAATTCAGGAAAAAACAGATTTGAGGAAAGGTAAAATAAACTATATCTCTGATAATGAAGGAGGAGCTCTGTAAATGATGGGATACTTACTTGAAGGCAGATGTGAAGTTGGCTAACCTCAGACAATTGAGCCGCAAATGACTGAGGACAAGGATTGTACTTGTTTCTGTGATGGTGACAGGTGCAGATGATGGTTGCAGCTTTCCTATGGAAGCTCAGAGTTACTGAAAGCTTCTGACTCTAACTTCCTATTGCCTGAGCTCTTTGGTAAGAGTCAACAGAGAAATAGAAAAAGAGTGGAAACATGGGTATGCTTTCTTTCTCATTATAAAGATTTATTTTTATTAGCCCCTTTGTCTCATGCGGCTGACATTCAACAACCATAGAAGGACCACTATTGGATTCTGCAAGCATGTCTGAAAGCTGGCTTTTCAGTAACCTCCAGATGAAGTGCTTTTGAGATGTGAACTGCTTTTGTTCGTGGAAGGTCACATGAGAGGCCACAGAAGCCAACTCCCGGTTTTCCTGTGCAGTTCTGCACTTGCTCTTGATGCCATGCTGAGCCCCTGACCTAGTTAAGCTCCCTACTAAGAAACATGTGCTTTTGGTCACAGAGGGGACCAGGTGAGGGACAGCATGCACTGACAACAACACATTATTATCATACATTTGTTCGCTAGCTTGCTAAGAAATTGGAGTCTACTGGATTCCATATGATGGAGAAGTCAGTAGGATGAAAGCTTATGTATTCCTCTGCAGACTTCATACCCAATGAGTTTTAAAGGTCTCAATCCCTCCCACAAACACAGTTGGACAGTCTGCTGAGCAATAAAGTTTAAAAGTTGGAGAATCTCCAAATCTGGGCACAGGGAAATCTCTGCTTCATTGTCCCAGACTATTAATAAAAGACAACAATTCATTGCCAGTACCTGGCAGAACTGCTGAAGGTTTCTGTCATTTGTTAAGTAGCACTACTCCCTAGAAAAGCTTTGTGTGTGCAAAAAAAGAAAAAAATATATAAGGCTTGGCCTCTTTAATGCTCACTGGTGGCTCACTGATAACAATTTCAGGTATGAAAGATGGACAGTGGGTCTGAAACATGATGTGTGCTTCTTTCCACCCCCACTGTAATGTCAAGTGCTGTAACAAGCTGTTAAATGATGAATTCTGAGGGATATATGTTTAAAAGCACCATTTAGGTTACAGGAACCCAGGATCATTGAGGTAGAGTGGATAGGAATGGCTTTTTCCATGTAAAGAGCACAGTGAAGAACACCCAGCTCTCCTGCTGGTGTTCCAGTGGATTGGTGGAAAAACTCATGGAAGATTCACAGAGAAAGATGAAAGAAGGAGAGAAGAGTGTCCTATCTGCATATGTTGGTGCCAGTTATAGAAGGGTTCACACACAGCAGAGAAGAACAGACCAGTGTGCCTGCTCCCTTTGGCTACCTAAATTTCCCTGTGCTTTTCTCGGTGTCTGTCATGTGGCTGAAATATGTCCATCTAGATACATGGCAAACATCATATGCAAAATGAAGACCTAGAAATTTTCTTGCTGTCCTCCTAGGCACTGAACTGATTGGGGGAATTTAAAAACATGCACTCTTAGGATCAAAATTAGTTTTCACGTCTGCAGAGGCAAGGAGCCCATGGAAACTACCAAATGGAATTGCAAAGAATAATTATTGTCAAATTGAGTCCGTTGTGAATAGTCCTCACAGATAATTGCCCTGGTTAGAATGAACGCCAAAGAGGGAATTTTAATATTTACTAACTCCCTGGTGAAGAAAGAAACCTTTTGCTTTATTGAAGATGGTGGTGTTAGTAATTTGCAGGCAGAATGCATTAGTGATATGCACTATAGGACGTTGTGACAGTTACGAATTTTTTAATAAGGTGTTGTCTGGAAGAGATGATTCAAATTCCACCAGTGGCTTTCCTCTCTATAGAAGCATCTGGATTTGAAAGCAGAGTTTTCTTTCATCAAAAACATCTGATTCTATAGTGAACCGAAGAGTCTGCTGAGTTCTTTGCAGAATAGTTCATGTTATAGGATTATGTCACAATTTCATAATGACCAAGTGTTTTCCAAAGACTAATGCTTACTAGGATAAGAGAACAGGCATGCTCATCTATGCTTTTGTTTAACAAACAAACAAAAATATACATTATCAATTAAAAAAAGAGAAACTTTACTCACAAATGCTCAAAGTTTAAACCTTGGGTTGGATGGGAAATACTTTGCATTCAGGCCTTGGCCAATGTTTTTCTATAGAGATAGGTCACTGGGTTGAGAGCTAGCCATGGAAAATTTACAGAGTCCGGCCAAAATAAAAGCCTAATGGAGAGAGTCCTTTGGACCAAGATTGGATGTTTTTGTGGATTACACAAGAAGCTCTGCTCTAGTCTCTGCCTCTGAATACCCAAGACTGATCCTCAGAGATAGATGTCATCCATTTCAACAGTTCTCATAAGAAGATGGGGGTGGTTATGAGATCTTTTTCTCTCTCAGCCAGTATCCAGGAGCAATGAGGACCCTCATTGTCTTGTGTTATGTCATCTGACCTTAGTTTGGAAGAATTTGGCTACATCTCTGAGTTGGACTTTCATCTTGTAAGTGCTTCTGTCTTTTGCCAGTTAGACATCAGTTTCTGGATTTAGTTTTGGTATTGGGGTAGGAGCAGAGGGATTTTGTTATGAATTCCTTCTTATCCATGTCCTTTGTCACTTGGGAATATACCCATCAATATAACACAGTGTTGAAGAATCCAAGTCAGCCAGCTCTAGCCTGGCTACAAATCCTAGCTCCACTATCCATTCATAGCTGTGAAATCTTGGGTGCCTCTCTAAGATTCATTCACCTCATCTGTAAACTAATGAGAGTAATAGGACCTAGCACATTGGATTTTATGATTAAAAGAGTTAGTGAAAGTTGGAAACTCAGTACAGTGGTTGCTACATAGCAAATGCCCAGTGCATGGCAGCCATTGTTAGGACTGGGCTATTGACAATGATTCTCCTTCGGGGGTCAGCTTTGTGCTGTGATAACATCCCTCATGGTCTTATATCTACACATCACACTTTTTAGGGCACATTTGTCTCATCAGTCTTTGAATAAGAGTCTGGAGACCATGAGACTGGGACATGGCCATCTTTGTTTCCATGGCCACAAGAGAACCAATCAGTGGGAGCAAGAGGATGGAAAATGGTCTCATCGGCTTAGTCTAGTCACATCCAATGCTGTCACTTGATGGGGAGTTGGGCTCAAAGAGATCCCAGAATTGAAAACAGGGGCTGGTGGGAAGGATGGAAATGGGGAAAGTAAACACGGAGGAGCCTCAGTACACATACTCTGTGTGCTTTGCAGATCACTCATGTCTTCCTTGTAGAGAATCAACACCTCAAGGCGTGGGCCACGTTGCTCTCTAAGCCCATATCATTGATCTTCTAGAATGAGCCTCATTGTAATTCGGTAGACCCAGAAGTAACCAACCCTAAAAGTCATGTTCCAGCCAGTGCTCTCTGTGATTTTAAGACACTTTTCAAAAACCACATCCTCCATCCTTTGGGGATGCTCTTTACTTAAAAAGACGTTTAGATGCTGTTCATGAGACACACACTGGCACTCTCTTTCCAGCTCATCTTGCCATGTTTGTTGGAATTTGACCTCCTGAGAGTCTCTGCAGTACTATGTGGAGGTTTAATAGCTTCCCCCTTTCAGAGGGTGGAAGGACAATCAGTCATTTTCTTTCCCCTGCTTGTATTCATCTCACACTCCCTCAAGTGCCAGGTTTAGTCCCCTACTCAGATCACACTTAGTTCAACTAAATAATTTCCCATTTAAAAGCAGCCGTCTATTCACAATCTTTTATTTTTGTCCCAATGATGTTTATAAATATGCTTCAGCTGTTGAAACTGCAGGCACTTGTGTGTGATGTGTTCTCAGGGAGTCCCTTACCGTGCCTCGACATCCCTTTGCCTGTGCGTCATCCACCTTTAATCTGACAGCAACACTGTCCCTCCTGAAGTGTTTTAAAAGGATATAACCTCCTATGTAGTCCTGCAATTCCCAGTGGTGGTAATAATAATAATAATAATAATAATTATTATTATTATTATTAATAATTATAATAAATAATAATAATTATTATTATTGTAATAAGGAGGAAGAGGATAAAGAAGAAGAATGAGAAGAGGAACAACAACAGCAATGATATAGGAGTAGTAACAGGAGGACAAGTTTGGCACAGGCTTTAATACTTTATGGAGAAAGGAAGGAGGGAGGAAATGAAGAAAAGAGGTGGGGGAGGGAGGAAGAAGTGAGCATATGTTAGTGGTTTACTACATGCTAGGCACCATGGTCAAAACTTTGCATTAATTTCTCCTGTAATCCTCACGATGAATGTACCATATCAGTCATTTTATTCCCCCCATTTAGTGGACAAGAATGCTGAAGGATCATGGGCTTAATTCTCTTTCCTCTTTCTGCCTGTCTTATCTTCCTCAGCAACAGTATTTGTGCCATCCTTCTCAAACAACCTTCAGCAGCTGCCAGTTGAGCACAGCATCAAATCCCACCATATGAGACAGATTGAGACACCTCCCATTTGGATTCTGGGCCTTTTCTCTAAGACTTAGACTAATAGGCTATCTACTTCTATCTGCTCATACCCAGCTGGCCAACCACACTGTTTCCAAGCCATCCCTTGAGACCAGCCATTTATGAACCTCTGCTTAGAAAGGATAATTATCTTCTAAGGGAGACTTTCTACTGATTAAAACCCTTCAATTGTTCTCTATTCCTGCAGAATTGAGTGCAGATTATTACCTTAATCTGCTTGCCTTATTTTATTCCATTTCCCAAGCCTTCTCTGCTTCCACTTCAGCCTGCTCCATGCCTCCACTATTCGGAATTACTGTCAGTCTTAAATGTCCTCGCATCCACCATTTCCTCCATCTGGAATACCTCCTCTATCTACTTGAGGGCCCCCACCTGTCCTAATCTCTACCTGGGCAAATTCCACTCCATTTTTTAATACCTAGCTCCAATGTCAGCTTTGCAAACTGTTCCTTGATTCTCCCAGATAGAATGAGTCTATGAAATCAGTATTATTTGCATACACCTCCACAGAAACACCTGAGTCCTATATTTAGACTTCTTGGCTTTAAATTTTAGCTCTGCCTTCTACTAAATGTGTGACTTCAGGTAATCTATAATAACCTATCTAAGCCTCAGTTTCTTCATCTATAAAATAGACAGAACCTTCAAACCCACATTGTAGAGCTGTGAGGATAACAATTGGTTATTGTAGACCAATTAACACTGCTCAGAAAAAGGTGCCTTGTGATGTGTTGTTATGATGAATATTTTATATTTATATGTTTAGAAATGTCTATATTTTCAGAGGAAAAGCTCCTGAAGTATAAGGTTTATTTATTTTTATAACCCTGGCACTTTGCACATGCACAGTGACTAGTTTGTAAACAAAACCCAGCATGTTCATGAAATTAAAAAATGACATTTTTACTGGAAAATGCAGTGGAAGACAATCTGTTTATTGTAAGGATTTTGATAACTCACCACTAATTGTTTGTAGTGCTATTTGGGGATACATTGAAAAATCTTATTTAACCATTCTCATTCTGGATTTAGATAACTTGGATAAAAAATGCATGTATGAACCAATAATTCTAGCAATAATAAAGAACTTTGCAGCAGCAAAAATTGCCCATGTATAGAGGATAGACAAACAATGGGTTATTATGGAGGTGTTGTATTTGGGAAAGTGCCTGAGTCTTGGCACATTGAGATCGTCCAGAGAAAAGTACACTCTTTCCCTCACCAAACATACTCAGGGGGCAGTGATAAAGTATCAGGCTAGATCTGAAGCTGTGAGCCTAATCTACTACTGATATAGATACCAACATTATGAATTTTCCTTTTAGCTTCTTTATTCAAATTGGGAAGGGAAGCATGGGACAGAAGTGTATCCAAGCCTGTGTAACAGGAGAACTGACTGGTTGTGGGCCAGATGTTACAAAGGAATTTCCCAGCACAGGCTGGTTCTTAATTTAAGTCCTTGGTGCATTTCTGACAAGCCACTTTATAGAATGGTGTGATGATATATGGCCTTCCGTAGCTCCAGGGCTCACATTTGACATAGCCCACAATTCTGCATATTCACTTTGCTCCAATCTAGAAATAACTGTTCTCCCTTCACCTTTAGTATTCAAGGTTACATCCTGATCCTGATGCATCTGTGTTTAGAGCTTAACTGCAGGGTCATCAATTAATCTTATGCACAACAGTCAATTATTCCCTGAAGCCTCCGTGTCTCCTCCCCAGCTGGATGGAGAAGTGGAGAGTTCTCATTTCTGACACCAGCATCTTCCACCTCCAGACTGGCTTCTTTTTGGCAGCACTAACTCTGCCACCTACACTGCTCAAGTAGGAGGGGATTTGAGGATTTATATTCAAGGAGAATTTAGAAATGCCTTGTGTTTCAGACAGTGCTTTTCCTGGGTGTTTAATGCCTGCGACCCTTAAAACCCCCCAGTCAGGACTACTGCTAAAATGAAATGTCTTCTTTCTTATTCCCTATTCTTGATTCCAAAGCCTGTCTTTGCCAAGTATTATTCCCACAATGGACTTGATTTTTAAATTACCATCCTCTATCTTCGGCCACATCCGTTCATGCTTGGGATTTTTCTAAGTAGTAACATTTTGGCTTTTCTTCATTGATTACTACTTTATTTTCCAATTCTTAAAAGTACATGAGCATAGATTGTATGAGAAATACATTTCCTGTAGGGTCCTTGGGCCCTAATGCTGGTGATGGTAATGGTGATGATGACCATTTTGCATTAAGGGAAAATGACCCACTGTGTTGAAATGATGTTCTTGGTGCCTCACTGACTTCAGTAATGTTTGCGTTTTGTTGAACCAATTCCAGTTGCAGATTTTCTTGGAGTCCCTTTTCTCCTCCCAAATGTTGCTGTTCCTGCAATGGGTGAAAATATGGATTTGTTTGTTAGGAAGTCTAAGTGGATGAGATTGGTAGCTTCCGTACGGTTAGTGCTTGATAAGTGTTTGTTGATTAAAGTGAGGTTTGTGTGGTCTAACACCATGCACCATTTAAGAAATAAATGGTAGGTAAGTAAGATTTTAATCTCATTTAAGGAGAAAAAAAATCATTACAGGATAAGCTATCTGGGGGAAGGTAGAACTGATTGATTCAGTGTTCATTCTCAAGGCTGACAGTGGGTGTCAACTTGGGGGTCACTGGGAAAGAGAAAGCAAACTAGTGATGAACCAGGTGATTACCCTTTGTTATTTAAGCTAATCTGTTTCCATTTTACAGATGGGCAAACCAAGGGTCAGTAAATCTATAGTTTTCCTAGGGTCACACATGCCTTATCCAAATTCGAATTTTTGCTCTCTTCACTATATATACAGATACCTCCATACACACATACGTATGTGCATATACATATATACATGTACACATATACATTGTGTACACGCACACACACTCATATATATTTCTTGCAGAAGTAGCAAAGGTTGTGCCCCATTCTTTCCTGAAGCCAGCATTTGACCAAACTTCACATATTTTGTCCCTGACTTACCATCTAGAACAGGAAAGTGAAGGAGAACATATTTTCTCAGTGGGCTTCTTAAGACTGTGAGGAGATAAACATACTTTCTCCCTTCTTGATGTGAAGCCACCATGCACCATGTGCAGGTGTAAAGTGGAAAACCTGATTGCCAAACCAGCCAACGTTTCTGCAGTCAAGATGGGAGAGAGTCATCTGAGGAATTTATCTCTAAAATGGGGTTGATAATACCCGCCCTGCCTACTGCCCTGGGTTAAGTGAAGATCAGATGAAAATGTCTGTGGAAGTGCTTTGAGCACTAGAAAGGTCAGAGGAGAATAGTCAGATGGACTATGGCATTACATCATCAGCGTAGTTATCACTAACTTTCTTTGGGAAAGGAAATTCTGTGTGTTGGGGTATAGCCCAGCCATACATGCAATGCCTCCACCTCTGAAAAAATGTAGAGAATATTACTTTATGATGATAATTCTGCAAGAACTTCCAATTGCCTACCACTCGTTCTATGCCTGGCTCTAGAAAGTCAACATACATTTTCTAATTTAATATCTGCAGGACCCTGTTATCTCCATTTTACAAGACTGAGGATTAGAAAGATTAAAGGACTTGCCCCCAAATCAGGCAACTAATGGATGCCAGAGCTGGGGATTTGGACCTGTGCTCTTTCTTAACCACCCTGCTGCAATGGTTGAGGACCTGCCTTGGATTAGTAGGAATAATAATAAGCTACCAGTCTTGCTTCCTTCCTGTGCGGGGAATAAAATAAATATAGAGAACCCATTTATGTGTTTCCTCCCTTCGCTTGCTAAGGTTTTGTTGTGACCAGAGACTAGGCATGTTTCATGATTTGCTGGATATTTAGGGCTTCTTTATGGCTGTCCTTTGCAACTTGGTGTACATAAACAGCATTTTTTCTCTAAATTAAAAGTTTCCAAAGCTATGGTGGCACCTGCTCTTTAAAGTGGTGATGAATTAAGATGTTAAAGTGATGTTGATCTAAGGGTTTTGATATTATTGTTTTGTAGGTTGTTAAATTGTGGCTTTAGATCATGGCTTGTTTACTGAACTACCAAATCCTTGTGAGGAGCTCACGTTTGTCCACTGTCCTTGGAGGGTAGCCTTAATACAATCTCATTAAGATTGTGTTTTAAGAAATGCATTGTAGACTATAAAGTCCTACTTAAAATAGAAACAAACCTGGTTTATTATATCAAAGACCTCATTTGATACACAATCTATGCTAAAAATTCTAAAACGAAATTATTCAATCTACCTGCCCCATCTGTAGGGCTATTTGTTTATTTTTTTAAAAAGCTGTTTCTGGGTAACTTGAGAGAAAGGGAATTTATTAGGATCCCCTGTGGATTGAAGGAAAGGGTAGACAACCAGGCTTGGAAAGGACAAGAGCCAGAGAAGTTCTGCAGGGCCTCAGTAGCAGGGACCCTGATGAGTTCTGTCTTGACACCATCTGAACAATGAATGAACTCCATCAGTTTTCAGCCTCTGAGTGGCCTAGTTTTGGTCTGGTGCCTGCCCTTGATGTGGGGAGACCAAGGTATCTGATTAATAATCCCACCAAACTGGGTCCAAAGGCACAGAGGCAATTCCCCCAAAAGAAATTGGAATACTATTATCAATAGAAAGTAGGCAGACATTGCTCAGAAAAATAAGAAGAAAGAAAGAAAGAAAGAAAGAAAGAAAGAAAGAAAGAAAGAAAGAAAGAAAGAAAGAAAGAAAGAAAGAAAGAAAGAAAATCCCAGTAAAATTACTCTGTATACTCAGTGTTGGAAAGAGTGTAGAGAAAAAATAATTCCAAAGCCACTAGAGAGATGTAAATTGGCAAATATTTCCTGAAGGGTAATTTGTTGGTTTGTATCAAAACCTTTTTACAATGTTTAGATCTGTTAATCAAGCAATTCCACTTCCAGGAATAGAGACTGGCAGTAATCAGACGGGTGAGAAACAGGTATCCTAGGTGTTCAGAATGGTGGTTTTCTATCATTGCAATTCATGGGGACAGAAAAGTATATAACAATGGGCATTGATTAAATTATAGCAAATGGAAACTGTGACAGGGAAGCTTAAAGGCTGTGTGATTGCCACTTATTGCTCAAAGAAAAAGTGTATATACATTTTTAAATAATGGATATATTATTTTCTCTCTTTTTTCTAAGTAATAGACTTTATAGGCATTTTGGTTTACAGAGAAATTGGGCAGAAAGTACAGCTAGTTCCCATTCCCCCACCCGCACTCCCCACCACATACACATACACAGTTTCTCCTATTATTAAGATCTTACATTAGTGTGGTACATGTGTTGCAATTATGAACCAATATTGATCTGTTATTATTAACTCAATTTTACGTTAGGTTTCCCTCTTTGTGTTGTATAGTTCTATGGGTTTTGCCAAATGCACAATGTCATGTATTCACCATTACTGTATCGTGCAGAGTAGTCTTGCTTCCCTAAAAATCATCTGCACTCCACCTGTTCATCCTCTCTCTCTCCTGCCCAGATATGTTAATTTCAAAAGGCCAAGACAACTTTTTCAGACATCCCACTGTTAATTGCATTCATCCTTCTCATTTAATTTTAATTAAACCTTGACTTTCTTTTTTCTTTTCTTTTTTTCTTCCTTTCTTTCTTCTTTCTCTAAAACACCAGCAATCATGCACGTTAAGGCCATATTACGTTTCGGAGAAGTACCGGTGGGCTAGCCTGGGAACTCTCTGGTGGATAGCCTTGTTTGGATAACAAAAACAGAACATTATGGTTTCTGGGCTTGAACTTAGATATGCTACCTAAAACTGATATCTACCTCCTATGGAATTATGATTCCTAAAGCTAAATAGTGAGGAATCCTCAAAGCTGAAAATGGAGGACTGAGGGTTGGGACTAGGAAATGAAATTCATATCACTGGCCCATTTTAATTCTGTATTTGGGTCTTGTCAAATTAGAGTAAATGAAAGAGGAATAGTCCTTTTGCAGGACTTGTGTACATCTTGGACCAGGAATTAAAAGTTCATCTCTCATTTTCCTCACCAAGGTTATTGACCAGCTTTTACAAAGCAAAATATTTGTTGTCTAAGGATACTGTTAGGAGATTTCGCAGATTAAAAATGTCCTTGCATCTAGAAAAAACAGGCATCTGTTTTCTTTGAATCAATTTCCAAAGATTATGCAGCACATTTTAATGTGCTCTAGGGACCTACAGTGTGTGTGTCTGAAAAATGAGGATAAACATTTTATATGTCTCCCAAGTAGATAAAGCTCTGCCCTACCCCCAATGAAGAGATCATAAAGCAAAATGTTATTAATCCAGAAGTGATGGGAGGGAACGCCATAATTCCAGAGATGATATTTGTTAAATTATTGATAGCTTACAACCTTCCCATCTTGGATTAATTTTGACCCAAGCTGGTCATTCATCAGAAGATGCATAATTCCATCGTGTTCAGAGGATTTTTTAAAGAAGATATTTATGAAGACATCAACTTCGGTCAATGAAATAAGACAGTTAAAAGACTTCAAAATATGCCTAGGCTTGGCATAACAGAGCAATTCTGGATGAAGCTGTTTCTATTAATTCAGCTGATGGAAAGATGTGGAGTTGGCTTATAAAATTAAATATTTCCTATTCGGGAAACATAACTTGGGATAGTATGAAATAACCAGGTTAATATTAATAACCAGGCTAGTATTTAACTAAGGTTAATTATTCCAACTGCCTCTAAGAGAGGATGAACCATAAGAAGGATTTTTTTTTTTAATCTTTACACAGTGTTAACATTTTTCATGGCCCTTTACCAATTTCTCCCTAACCCTTCCTCCTCCTCCTTTCCCATCCCTGGTGGCCTCAGTTCCATTCTCTCTTTTTGAAAGTTCAAGGAATTATTGTAATTGTTGTATCTTTCTTTCTTTTAAAAAATTTTTTTTTCATCTCCCACTTACTAAAGAGGACATGTGGTATTTCTCTTTCTGTACCTGGCTTATTTCACTTAACATAATATTCTCTAAGTTCATGCATGTTGCTGTGAATCACAGAATTTCATTCCTTTATATGGCATAGTAGTATAGAAAGGAATATTTTTGAAAAAAAAAAAAGGATCAGATTGTGTCTTCCCCTGCTTAACCATTTTTATGCTTCCCGTCTGCACTTAGAATGTAATCCAAACCCTTGCCTTGACCCGCAGGCTCTGTAGGCTCTAGGCCTTTTGTATTCTATTTTTAGCTACCACTTTCTCTTCTTTCTGGAATCCAGCGAAGTCCATTTCAAACTCAGAGACTTTGCTTCACTCTTAACTTTGTCTGGGATGTTGCTTTCCTGGTTCTTTAAAGAACTGGCTCCTTTTTATGTTTTAGGCGTGAAAGAAGTCATAGCTCATCCTACATGATGAAATTCCACCCTTGGAGTCACTTTCCTTCATTGGTATTTACTGCTCCTCAAAATTGTGTTATTTATTTGTTTAATTATAATTACCTAATTCTGGCAACGAGAATGAATGCACTGTGCGATGAGTGTCCCTGTGTTTCTTAAGTCTGAAGAGGAATGTCGGCTAAAGAGTAGGCACTTAGCAAATATCTGCAAAAGGAAGGAAGGAAGGAAGGAAGGAGGGAAGGAGGGAGGGAGGGAGGGACGGAGGGAGGGAGGGAGGGAGGAAGGAAGGAAGGAAGGAAGGAAGGAAGGTCATTGGCAACAAGCTGACAAACCTACTAGTCATTTGGATGACAAAGGTCCTTAGATGGTTTAATGTGGGGTTGGTGGTGGCATTAGAAACAGTGAATTTGATTGTGTGCATGAACAGTTGCACAATGTTAATGACCATTTAAGGTAGGTAAATATTTAGCCCAGTGAAGCAAAGAACACGGGTGTCATCTCCAGTCTTTGAGTGAATGAGCCCTGTATTTGCTTACCACCACACCACTCTAGGTGGGTGACTTTGGTAAGAGACGTACACTTTCTTGACCTCCCTTTTCAGTCTGTATAATGAGTGCATCTATTAGATAAGAGATTTTTACATCCCAAGATTTTTGTCAAAACTTCAATAACCCCATAACTACTTTTATTTTAATGTCATGGATTGTTCAAATCTGTTAAATAACTTTAAAATTATACATTTATCAAAATGGCTCCTATTGGTTGACTTTATAATAATAGACTATGACTACTAGTTCCATGCCATGTATGCATATTTAGTCACATTTTGAAGTTTTGCATAAGAGTTCCCTTGAAAACACTGTGTCCTTGCTACAACAACTTTACAAAGCCACTTCAAAGCCTTTATGCCTGCAATTTTACCTGGTTACACATAAAATTTCTAATAAACATTTAGGGTGAGGATAAGAGTACCCACATGGTTGTGGGCACAGTTCTTAGAATTTATTTTATACAAAAAGGGTGTATGGGGGATTGTATTTATTTCCTAGGGCTGCCATAACAAAGCAACACAAACTTCCCTCAGTTCTGGAGCTAGAAGTCTGAAATCAAGGTGCCAGAGGGGCGGTGCTCTCTCTGAACACTCCAGGGAAAAATTCTTTCATGCCACTTCCTAGTTTCTGGTGGCTGCCAGCAACCCCTGATGTTCCTTGGCTTGTGGCTGCATCACTCCAATCTCTGCCCCTATTGTTACATGGCTTCCTGCCTGTGTGTCTCTGTGTCTCCAAATCTCCCTCTTTTATAAAGACACCAGTCATTGGATTTAAGGCCCATCTTAATTCAGTGTGACCTCATCTTAAATAATTACATCTGTAAAGACCCTGTTTCCAAATAAGGTCACCTCTAGTTTCCAGGTAAATGTAAATTTTCAGGGGACACTATTAACCCAGTATGAGGATCTCTGTGTTAGTGGGGAATGGGCAGGTTAGTGTTGGCACAAGACATTTTCTCCAACCTCAAGTTACTAACACAAAACTGTAGAACTCAGGTATTTGCTCAATCTATATTTATTGAGAATTCTCTGTAAAGCACCAAGAACTTTGGTTTAGGATGGAAACAAGAAGACAAGAACAATTCTAGTTTTAAGAATTGTGTGGTGTCATTGAGGAACAAATTGGCACTTACAGAACCATCAGCGAATTATCAAGTACTAAACCTACCAGACCATAAGTTATATTGGAGTTCAGAGAATTTTTTGATGCATTTAGACTGATTCAAATGAGCACACTTCCTGGGAAAGGGAGAACTTGAGCTGAGCCTTGAAGAATGAATAAGACCAGGGACATATTGAGAAGTAAAGCTTAAAGGTATCGTAAAAGTCAATTAAAGAGGTTTGTATTTAAGAAAGGGAGGTTCAAGAGCAAATTCACGTTTCATATTATTTTAGCTTGTTTGCACTACTGTAATAAAGTACCACAGACTTGGTAATTTATAAGAACAGAAACTCATTTATCACAGTCTGGATGCTGGGAAGTCCAAGATCAAGGTGTAGCAGGTTCCAAGTCTAGTGAGGGCCCAGTCTCTTCTTCCAAGACATCACCTGTTTCTGCATCCTCAGAAGGTGAAGAGCACAGTGTCCTCACATGGAGGAAGGGACAGAAGGACAGAGGGGCCTAGCTATTTCCCCCAGACCTTGGATAAGGCCACTAATCCCATTTAGGAGGTCTTCACCCTCAAGACTTAATCAGACTTCTAAATGCCACAAGTCTTAATACTAACACATTGGTGTTTAGGTTTCAACGCATGCATGTTAAAGGGAACACAAACACTCAAACACAACACACTTGAAACGACTGTGTTTGCTAGGAAAAAAAGAAATCAATGGAACTAGTGATGGCTGAATGCAGGGACAGAAAGTTTAGAGATGACTCTAAGACATCAGACTTTTAGGTTGGGAAAAAATGGAATTAAACAGTTGGAAGTGCCATTCTCATTGCTAACACAGCCACATGCACATTCCTTGGGTGTATAGGGCAAGAATAAAAAGTGAGGCGTGTGATATTTACTTGGAATGAAATTCAATATTCCCAACAGTGGGATAGCTGGGTCGTATGGTAGATCTATCTGCAATTGTTTGAGGAACCTCCATACCATTTTCCATAGAGGCTGCACCATTTTGCAGTCCCACCAACAATGTATGAGAGTTCCTTTTTCTCCACAGCCTCGCCAGCATTTATCGTTCACAGTCTTTTGGATTTTAGCCATCCTAACTGGAGTTAGATGGTATCTCAATGTGGATTTGATTTGCATTTCCCGGATGCAGAGTGATGTTGAGCATTTTTTCATATGTCTGTTAGTCATTTGGATATCTTCCTTAGAGAAATGCCTATTTAGCTCTTTTGCCCATTTTTTAATTGGGTTGCTTGTTTTCTTCTTGTACAGTTGTTTGAGTTCCTTATATATTCTGGATATTAATCCTTTGTCAGATATATATTTTGCAAATATTTTCTCCCATTCTGTTGGTTGTCTTTTAACTCTGTTAAAATCATCAAGTCGAAGGTATACCTGTTTCCCAATGTTTATCGCAGCACTCTTTACAATAGCCAAGAGTTGGAACCAGCCCAAATGCCCATCATCAGATGAGTGGATACGGAAAATGTGGTACATCTACACAATGGAATACTACTCAGCTATAAAAACAAATGAAATACTGCCATTTGCAACAACATGGATGGACCTTGAGAGAATTATATTAAGTGAAACAAGTCAGGCACAGAAAGAGAAATACCACGTGTTCTCACTTATTGGTGGGAGCTAAAAATTAATATATAAATTCACACACACACACACACACACACACACAAAAACCGGGGGGGGGGGAAGAAGATATAACAACCACAATTATTTGAAGTTGATACAACAAGCAAACAGAAAGGACATTGTTGGGGGGCAGGGGGGAGGGAGAAGGGAGGGAGGTTTTGGTGATGGGGAGCAATAATCAGCCACAATGTATATCGACAAAATAAAATTAAAAAAAAAAATAAATAAATAAATAAAATAAAATTAAAAAAAAAAAAAGAAATTCAATAAACACCCACCTCACCATACTCATTCTTTATTTCAGGACTGTTTGAACCTCTTCCTTCACTCTCCTTGTTTATTTCTATCATTTCTTCTTAGGTTAAAGTGATATAAAACTTTTCCTTGGAAATGTAGACCAGAGCTTCTTTTGCATGCTCTCTACTTCTCATAGCAACTCAGATATTTCCTGCAAAGTGTCACTCAGAGCCTCCTCACAGAATTGAAGCTTCTGTCAGAAAGTTTTAGTGCTGAATCTAACTTCACACTGATGAATGAATTAATTCCCATGTTAACAAAGGAGGGGCTCACCCCAGTGTTTCTGTCATCATTGAGTAATTGAGAACTGGCTTTCCTATAGGGCTGTTATGACTGGGAAAAGCAGAAGCCTTGATCTTCTGCTATGTGGCAGAGGTGTTAATAGAAAATCCAACAATATTGTGAAAGGCTCTGTTCTAATTTGTCCGAGTTGAATCACCAGCCAAGAGATTCTACCAGTATATGCACCAGTCACTCTACATTACTTTAGAATGTGGTTGCCTTTGCTACAGTAATACTAGAATGTGTTACGCGTGGGGTTAACAATCTTTAAAGTGAAATTATACTTTACACATAGTATCTCATTTAATGCTTAAATGAAATACCCCACCAGGTAGGTATTACTACTATTCCCATAAAAGACATAATCACAGAGAGATCACAAAGTCACATACCTCGCCATTGACAGAAAAGAAATTCAAATCCAGAAATCCAGTTTAAATCTGTGCTTTCAAACATTTTTATAAGCTGCTTTCCAAAGGATTTTTATCTAATTTTTCCACTAGCTTTTTTATACTGGTGGTCTTTCTTTTTAAATTAATGTATTTATTATTGAATATGTTAAAGTCTTTTAAACATAAACATTCAAAAGTATAAGAAGGCATATAGAGAAAAAATAAATCTCTTTCTACACATGATCTTTGGCATCTCATTGCCCATCTCTGAAGCAGCAATTACTCTTTTCCTTTTGTGTGTGTGTAATTTTCTTTTGTATATTGTGTCTGTTTTTAGAAATACTATATGTTAGGTATATACTAAGGTGTATACTATATATGTGTGTATCCTTTCCTTTTTCCCCCTACAAAGTGATCATTCTATAATCCTATTCATGATTTATTTTTTATTATCTTTCATATCTGTATTGTCAGCTTTTAGAACACATGGATAAATATTCAAGTTAGAGTTTTAATTTTTATAGATTAGGGGTCGTCACATTTCTGTTTGCTGCCTCATAAGGGGCATTTGAGACACCTTTCATTTTGTTATTTAGTACCCTCTAAAGCTATATATAATGATGTGCACCTGCAGTGATGTGGAAACCCCTTGAGAATTGATCTTGACTGTGTTGAAAGCCACATATTTAAGGAGACTGGAGGACGTAGGTCAGTGACTCTCAGCTCAGAGTTCTCTTTCTCACCTTTTGAGAGAGATGTGGTTGCTGTTCACAGCTGCTGCCTTAGAAGGGCAGGGATGTACACAGCACAGATTCACAGCCGTGCCTCCTTATGCACAGTACAGAAGCATCCGTACCTGTCACTCAGGACTCCACACTTAATCCACCTTCGCCTCCCTCTGTTCCCTCTTTCTCATTCCGCGACTGAACTGTCATTTCCTTTTCATGTTTCATGCTCTACTTATCCTGTGCTTTGGTTCACATATCTTGAATTTCCTTACAGTTGATCTTACATACTTTCCACCCTCAAAGACCACCAGAATCCTTCCAAAAACTTTTCCTGACTCACCAAGTTGGAATTCTTTTTTCTTTTTTGTCTTTTTTTTCCTACCTAGACCCCGATTCTCATTACAGCAATTCTAACTTCACTTCTCTTATCTTTTCACTTTCAGCAGTTTTATATTCTCCCCAAATTGCCTTGCACATAGTAGTTACTCAATGAATGTTTGGTAATAAATCCCCTGTCTGTTGAATGTCCTTCAGCTATCAGAGACAAGTAGACTTCTACTTTCCAAACTTATGATGCTTCACTCGTTAAAAAATTGACAAGCTGCCTAACTGTTTGAAGAGTCTCCAGCACATTATAAATATTTGGATAAAACCACCATCAATGCACAGTCATTGCAGAGCCAATAAAAAATGACCTTGTCTTCCTCCTCTTTATTTGCATGTTTCCTACAGCATCATCTCCAAAGGCAACAGGAGAAAATGGTGAACAGCTGTGAAAGGGAGGTGCCCTTCACACATCTATATTTGGAACTGGTAGAAATTGGAACTGGTAGAAATAGCCGGTATGATTCTGTATCAGTTCAACAAGGTAGATATGACTGAAAAATTATATCTTGGTTGTAAGCCCCTTGAGGGTAGGGGCTTATTCTTGATATTACTTGTGCTAGACATGTTGTATTCTTGTTCTGTGGGAGATGCTCTGTGTACTGTAGGAAGTTCAGCAGCATTCCCATCCTCAACACACTAGATGACAGTAGCACCCATGGCCTCCTGCCCTCCACCCAGGTTGTGCCAAATAAAAGTGTCTCCAGACATAGCCAAACATCCCCAGGTGGGAGAAATTGGTCCTGGGTGAAGTACACTGACATAGGGACTCAAGAAATGTTTGTTGAATGAACACATAAAAATGATCAAGGTTTGGATATTATCAATTAGCTTTCCTTTTTCTCCACGTGAAGAACAATTAATCTACCTAGGCAGGTGCTTAAGAGAAACATATATTATTCAATACCTAATTAATGGCTAAAAACTTGCTATAAACAACCCCCAAATTCTAATCTCCACCTTGGTATATACTCCAAAATTGCCTCAACTTGTTATCCAGTCTGTATAACTTGGCATTATCAAAAAAAGAAAAGAAAAAAAAAAACTTATTCACATTGTAAAGTATTTTCCAAATAAAAGTGTATTCCAAGGATTGCAAGCTGTACTACATGTCAAAAATAATTTGTCCTAAACACAACATTCAGTCGACTATCTTTACTTGGAGCACAGCTATTGCATAAAGTAAGATACACGTGTATTGATGTAAGAACCGTTGATGAATTATTACTAAATGGCTGCATAGACTCCACAACATGTATGGAAGAGCATGTTTAAAGTTCTAAAAAAAACACTCAGTTGTATTAACTCTTGGGAATCTGAATTGCATGCCTTACTGAGATGTCTTTAATTAACATTTTTATCAAACACTGACCAGTTTCTTGAGCAGTCTCAGCTCAGTGGGAAATAAACATGAGATGGTTTTCTTTTTCTCCCCTCCCTGCTCCCAGCTACACTGGGTTGCATATTTTTCCCCATCTCTTAATAATATCTTGAGCATATTTTTCAATTTCTGGTATCTTTCGGTTATTAGCATATTGTTGTTAGCACACAGCATATAGTTCAATTGGGATTCATTTAGTTTTTTAAAGAATCTATCTAATAATTCATTGAAAGTTTCTTCCCTTCCTTTACCAGTCAGATTTGTAGCTCCAGATCGTAAAGAAGAGAAGCAGCATAGTATGTTTTTCATTCTTCCTTTCTTTTATCTTGGAATAAAGAGAGAGCCGTTAGTATGACTTCGAGGCACTCTTTTCTTTCTTCCTCGGGTTCTCTGGTTGTGACGAAGCAAAGAGCCATGTTCTCAAACTCAGTGGTGCAGTTGTAGTTTTGTTTCTTCTCATCGTTGCTACTTGTCTGGCTTCTGTGTGGCAAATACCCAAATTCTGACTTTCTCACGAGTAACACAGATACTTCAACTGGATATACAGTCGCTTCCTTCCTCCTAAGCTTCTTGATGTGGAAAACCTCACTTCAGCAAAACCCCATTCAACTCTCTTGCTGTGTCTGTTTCAACAGCACCTCCCACAGGCTGTGGTCCCCTCACCTTGCAGGTGACCCTCTTGAAATGCACCAGCAAGCTGGCTCATCATGCTCAGCTATTTCTATCAGAGCTGCATGAGCCATAATAAACTCACTCATGCTGACCATGGAAGATTCTTCCACTGTTTCCCCACTCTCACCGGGTCCCAAATCTTTCTCCAGTTCTGTTTTTTCTGTGGTGTTTAGGGGCATTTCTCAAACACCCATCAAGTCTGCTGCATCAGCAGGTATCCAACTGAAGAAAGAAATTTCAACCTCTGCTTCTTGCAGTCATTCCTTATATTTGCAAGTGCTCCTCTTAGCATGGACACATGGATTTATGGTGAGCTCAGGAGCAGGTACCAGTGCTCTCAGACATAGGATGAGTTTTTTTTTTTTAAGCCCTCTTACTCATTACTGTATTTTTCAGGATCTATACCTGCCCTGATTACAATTACATTTGGGACAGAATCTTGTGTATATGGGACCATGATGAAAGATTTTTACTTTCCATAGTTTTCAGTTTATATACCATTAGCTTCTGGAAAATGCCTATGTTTGTCACATCAAAAAAGCTCGCTAGTGTTTCAATAGAAAAGTCCCAAATTTTTTATATCTCAGTATAATGAACAACCCATTCTCAGAGCACAGTTGGTGTTAATAGACCTTGTGTTGCCTTTCTAGAAGGTAGAGATAGTTTCCCATGCACCCAAACAGGGCTTCCTAATGGAAATTTATAACATCAAAAGGGATTACATGAGAACAAAGTAATTATTCTTTGCATATGAATATCAAGCCAATTTGCAAAGGAGTGAAATTAAACATTGCAGTTAATTACAGGGACAGTCTCAACTTCATGGACTAATTAGGGCTTATTGGTTGCAAGCAACAGAAACCAATTTTCCCCCTACATTAAGCAGAAAAGATACTTATTAGTGGTTTTCAGGGAGCTTACAGAATGGAGAGAGGGCTGGGAAAGCAGTGTTGGCAGCATGACAAGCACAAGCAGTTGTGAGATCTTCATGGGAAGAAATGAACTCCAACTATACCTCTGTCCATGTGTCATTCTGCTCCAGTTCTAAATGCCAGGAGAGCACACGCTATTGACTGAGCTCAGGCCACAGAGCTCCTTCTTGAACCCACGCTGGCAGGAAGATCCAGGATCTGGCAGAAGGAAATTTTTCATCTTCTGCAGTGGGAAGGCAAAGTACTTGATCTAGGGTCTCACAAAGACTGCACAAAATGGGGAGCTGTAATTCCCCCAGAACTCTTAGGAAAGAGAAGCCATTCCTGAGCAGTCAGGAAATTATCTTAAATCTCTTTTCACCTAGAAGGTTTATCTCTCTCCTCTTGCTTGGAGGTTTCAGAGCTTCCTCAAATTATTTTCTAGGGTGGCTCTCAGATAGCTTTGCTGCTTCCCTCTTCTTGGAGGTATGGAGAACCCTAGAGTCGTCTAATGCATTAAGGTGGTATTTGTTAACCATTGTTTCACATAGAGCTGTGCTGTCTTCTCTGTACCCCCCAAGTTCTTCTCCCTCTCCTGTCTGTCCCCTTTATGAAGATCACTCCTCCAGTGTGGCAGTGCCACTTCCTTTCACCTGCTCTTCTCCTCTACAGGTTTCCTCCTACATGGGCGCACTCTGTACAGGGCACTTTTCTGCTCTGCATTCCTCTTCTAGACTATTGAGTTGGACTCAGCTCACATTTGCCTGAGCTTAGATTTCCTTTTTTCATTTTCATGCAGTTACCCTCCCCACTCCTGTGCTGCCTGTCTCTACGGCCAGGATGTGCACATTGTGGAACGTGGGAAAGCAAAGATCTCAGACCTCCCATGTGGATGACCCCACTCTGGTTACAAATATCCGCAGTCACTTTGTTCTCATTCCATAACTCTACAAAGGAAAGTCTCCCACTGTCCCTAAGGAACACTTGTGAGTGTAGGAAATAGTCTGGCTACTTGGAAACAGAGTCCTAAGAAGACTAATCTTCCTTCTGGTGCACCATATGTTCTGTTCTGTAAAGCACCCTTGGCATGCACAGGAGCATCCTAGGTTGGCCAAGTACTAGATTGTAACTTTGAGAACTGTCAACACCAATGTAGGAATAGTAAAGCCCCAAACCTGGAACTGGATGAGAGATTTATACTAAGCATGTGGGCAGATCAACTGTAACAGTATAGGGTTCTTGATTGTCAGGAACAGAGAACATCTCTAGGTAACCTATGCCGATGAGGATTTGATTTGAATGCTTTCAGGGAGCACTTAGAATCATCAGGAAAAATTGAGAAACTGGCTCAGAAAGTAGACACAAGGGGTAAGGGCACCATTAGGATACCAGCATAGCATCTCCCTGCTAAGGATGATGCTGCCAGCATCATGATCACTGTCATTTGCCACCACCAGATCTTCCCTCCTGGACACTCGGAGCCATGCCCCTGATTCTGTATCTGACTCCATCAATGATGCTTGACCAAGCCTGGGAGGGTTTCAGTCCTGTGGTGACATACGAATTTAGATTGAAGCAATATACCAGGACAACCCTGTTAGAATGGTGTTAGAAAGAGATGTTGAAAGACTGGATATCTCAAGCATTCCTGGTAGAAATGTGCAGTGGTGTAAGTCCTGTGGAAAACTATTAGGCAGTTCCAAAAGGGTATAGTAAACACACCCTTATTATAAGGCTCCGCAATTCCACTCTTACCTGTTTTCTCAAGAGAAATGAAAACGTGTGTATACAAAGATTTCTTACAGAAAGCTCAGTGCTCATTGCATCTTTATTTGTAGTAACAAAAAGAAAAGAAAAAAAAAAGAACTTACTAATTACCCAGTGTTCAATGTCCATCCATAGGTGAATGGATAAACAAACTGTGGTCTATTCACTCAATGGAATAGTACTTAGAAGTAAAACGTCATGAACTACTGATGATGATATGTTCATCAATGGGGATGAATATGTAGTCAAAAACAAAAATTATGCTCAGCATCATAAGCTACACACAAAAGGGTACACAATGTATGGTTGCAACTTTATGAAGCTGATGAACAGGAAAACCTGTCCTGTGATGATAGAAATCAAAATAGTGATTGCCTTGGAGGGAGTAGGTCAGGGGGACAAAATGCAAAGGGAGAGAGAAGGGAATGCAAGTTCCCTTAGAAAGAAGGTGACAGTATTGCTCTATGTGTTGATTGAGGTACTGGTTCATGGGTATATACACTAGCAAAACGTCATTGAACTTAAGATCTGTGCAGTTTACTCTATGTAATTATACTTCAGTGAAGACAAAAGTCCAGTAGGTGGTATCCTAATGGTCAACCTTGATCATAAGGCTGCATTCAAATGCTAGAAAACTCCATTGTGTAGATGTACCACATTTTCCGTATCCACTCATCCGATGATGGGCATTTGGGCTGGTTCCAACTCTTGGCTATTATAAAGAGTGCTGCGATAAACATTGGGAAACAGGAAAACTCCTTTGGTTTCCGTGATGGGAGATAGGAACCACCTGCCAATAGAAACTGTATTTGAATGACAGAGTCATTAATGACATATCTTCACTATAGCATCTGATTCCACATCATGAAGCAAAGGTCCAGTGGGGACCATGGTTGGGATGAGATATGACTGTAGCAACACAGGAATTATTACTTCCAGTTTAGGTTGAAAAATGTGTACTGGTTTGTTGGGGACGTTTTCTATTTGAACATGGGATGTCCCAAATCCTGGTAAACTCCTGGGTCCTGGGAAAACTGGGATGGTTGGCCACCTTACCTTCTGTCAGAGCTTTGTCTAAAGTTAAGTGTGAGGGGGAAATTCAAAGATTACACTGGAAAACCCTTACTATAAGGGTCTGAAATTCCACTTTTAGGTATTGGTTGCCTTGATGTGACTGAGTATGTGGTTAGTGTGGGGTAATTGCCATGAACAGGGATTTCCTAGAAGTCTCAAGAGTCCCTTTCTCCCAAGTAAGTTCAAGACCCTATGTTTACCCTGTCATATACCAGCATTCAGTTTTCCTCTCATTTCATCCAACATCCTTAAAACCTTTGGCTCAAAAACAATTTTTTTCTCCATTGCCTATGAGCTCCATGAAGGTGGCTACCATGCCAAGTTTATTTGCCAATGGATCTTCAACTCCTGCAAAGAGCATAAATGCTTAATACATTTTGCTTGAGTGATTGAATGAATGACCTGACAAATCAAACCTTTCTTCAGGCTTCCTTTAAAGACCAGGATCCTGACACTTGGGCATTTCTCAGGCTTTAAGCCACAACCCTTTCAGCAAGGGCCTTACAGAAATATGCTTCAGTGTTTCTCCAGGGCTACAGTAGCCAGCATAAATGTATTTAATTATTTACTAACTACTTTGTATGTGCCACACAAGCTCAGTTTCTCTGTCTCTATTCTATTTTCCCTGGATGCTGGCAGTATAGATTTTTAGAATCCACTATTTATTTTTCTGTTTCTTCCTTTTTCCTGTAGGCTTCTTCTAGTGTCAATGCTTGTCTTAAACTTATACCCACTAAGGTGCCTCTTCTGTTTCTATCCAAAGACCTCATATTTATTTATCTCTAGGCTATCCCCAAAATTCAGAGGGGTGATCTGTGTTATTTTGTCACTGGGATGCACATTGTTCATAGCAGAGGAGATACAGGGACATTACTAAATGAATGATTAGTAAACCCTGATATTCAGATGATATACAGTACCACAATCTCCCTTTTTCTTAAATGCAACAACAACAAAAATCTTGGATTACAAAAGTACTTGTTTCCTTACTCTTAAGGTAAATCTCCAGTATACTCAAGAGTCTTTCAAAATGTCTACTATCTCCAGTGAATCATGCAGGAAGGAAGACAAAATAGTTATCACTTTGCAATTTATGTTTTTACCAGCATGCGATTAAGTACATTCAATTGATTCCAAATGTTTTGCACATTCTAATTTGCATCTCCTATTTTCCTCCCTTGTTGACTTCAAGTTAGTGCATAATACGAAATGGGACATCCCTCATAAATTCTATATTGTCAGAGTAATGTGGCTTTGATGATGTACTGTATCTCAAATTAGCTCTGTCACAGAAGGACGACAGGGGGCCTAGGAGGTTTCTTTCTTTCTTTCTTTCTTTCTTTCTTTCTTTCTTTCTTTCTTTCTTTCTTTCTTTCTTTCTTTTTGTTTGGTGATTTTCCTTCTGTTCTTGAAGTACGGTAAGCCTAATTATAGTTAGCAGCAAACAGCAATGTTTCCTCAGCAAGTATGGATTGTGTGGTATCTTGGAGCTTTATGACAACTTCAGGTGTTTATTGGTTGGTGCCTTAGGTCCAACAAGTTGAGTTGGCTCCTGGAAAGAGTTTTGAACAATTGAAGGGAGACTGATAATTCAGGACATTAGTTGATCTGCCACGGTCAAGTTAGTAATGCATTCTTATGGCTTATTTTACTCATGGGGGTTAAGTAATAAAAACATTTCCAGAATATTAGAATAATTTGAAAAAGAGAAGCAAGGCATATCTAAATTACATGTAGGGAGTGGTTTTTGTTTCTTCTAATATTCTGCTAATCTGAGGGGATTTCTCTTTATACCTTGCCTTTCCTAGGTAAAGAAGCTAAATGCACAGCCATGTCTACTACAGGAAGTATAGCCATAGCTGCTTACAGCCCTGCTATGGAAAATATGCTCATAAACTTTTCACGTTCCATACCAGTGCTTCTTAAGCTTTGGTGAGCATGGAATCATCTAGGAATCTTCTTAAAATGCATATTCTGTTTAGTAGGTCTGGGGTGGAGCCTGAAGCTCTGCATTTCTAGCAAGCTCCCAAATGATACCATTCTGCTGGTTTGTAGACCACACTACGAATAGCAAGATTTTATAGGTTCCTAGCCCAGTGTAACGTATTTGTGTGTGGATGCCTCATCAATAGATGTCCATCCAGAGGAGAAATAAAACAGCTCACAATTTTGGATGAATTAAGTGGATATTAATATATAATACCTAACATGAATTGAGTCATAGCTGTGTTGTTTAATATTCACTACAATATAGGTATGCACTATTTTTTATCTCCATTATTCAGTTGAGGGACCATGAGCTTAGAGACATCTAGTGGCATGATCGAGTTGCAAAGCTAGTAATCAGTGAGGCTGGAATTTGAACCGAGGTAGTGTGATTTCAGAGAACATGCCTTGAATGCCTGTACTGCCCATAGACTATTGCCCTCAAGTGCAGTTTATGTGTCTAGAGTGTAGTGTCTGAAGTTCTGCCACTTCCATCATCACAACCCCTCAACAAATATTAATTCAGCATCTGAGTCCATGCCCTTAAGATTTTGTAGCTGAAAACAGAACGTGACGTGTTTCCAGCTGAATTCCACCAAATAGCATTCATCAGTAGCAAAAATTCAAGAAATCATTTACGTATCCAGAAGAAGTGATTTTCTTCATATTCAGAAAAACATATTTAAATTTAATCAAATCGTTATCTGTTGTAATTGATGGATGGAGGAAATGACTTATGGAACAAAATAAAGAAATGGGTCTTTTAGGAACTTTGAGGTGACTTGCAGATTAACTTCATTTTTGTCCATATCAGTGCTTTCTGACTAACTTTTTTATTCAGGTAAAATTCACAGAACATAAAATTAATCATTTTAAAATGTACAATTCAGTGACATTTAGTACATTGATGATGTTATACAACTATCCCTTTTAATAAACGTACGGAAAGATGCTCAACATCATTAGTCAGTAGAAAACTGCAAATTAAAACCACAGTGGGATGCCACTTCCCACCCAATAGGATAGCAATAATGGTAACAGCAACAACAACAACAACAGTAATGATAATTGAAAGCGCCAAACATTGGTACGGTGTGGGGCAATTGGGACACTCGTACATTGCTGGTGGGAATGCAAAATGGTACTGCTGCTATGGAAAACAGTTTGGGGGTTAAACTAAGTTAAACAGAATTCTCACTAACTTTCGATGACTGAGCATTTTTGCCTTTTTCCGACTACTGTGGACTTTCCTCACTACTCTTCCACAACCTCTGTCTTGGTTGCTAATATGCGGTTATTTGGCACGTATTGATAATTTCCATTATAAAATGGTACCAAACTTGCTGTCTTAGACTCAAGAGATTATCTCCTCATCATGATGATTAAAGCATTGTCTATTCTTGGCTGGGTGGGGACATTGAAGAATCGTTGTTTGGTTTTTGGTGGGTTTTTTTCTCCCAGGTACTACATTGTTACAGGTATTATTTTTGACTATCTTATGTACGGTGTCCTATATGCTTCGAATAGAAGTCCCCCTCCATTGTCCTCTCTACAAGATTGACTATGACCCCAGCAGAAAGAACAGCTGACAGTTTTTGATGCAGAAGATATCTATTCCATAGCTGTTTTTTCCCTGGCAGGAAACTTCCATTTGAGTCATTGGGTAGAATAATGAAAGCAGATGTAGGTTTAAACCCTCATTCTGCCACTTGGTAAGTGTGTAACCTTGGACAAGTCACTCAGTTTTCTTGTGCCTCATTTTCCAGAGTAAATCATGAATAGCACTTACAGGGGTGGATGACGATTACACACGATGGTGCAGGAAAGGATACAGTGTAGCACCTGGCACACGACACTCGGTGTCAGTGATTATTGTATTACTGTTGTGGCTGTCCTGCCCTAGTTATTTGCCCTATGATATAGTTTGGGTCTATTTGTATATTATATTTACTTTTTATTTTTAACATCTATAATTCTCTCATTTTCGTCCTACAAGCTAATTGTCATTTTTCTTTTTCAAGAGATTTTGAACCTTCTCCACCAAGACAAAGAAGTTTTACATATGATTTTTGAATGTTCTCTCCACAGATAGTTGACCCAAGAGTAGGAAAGGCATACAATGTTTTAAGAGAAAAGGAACTTTACTGCTTTCAGGTATATACAGCAACCCCTCATAGCACAACAGTCTCTTCCCTGTGTGGGACCTTAGGTATCTTGTTTTTGAGGAAATAGTGAAGCAGGTGGCTCTTACCATGTCAGCTGGAGGAGCCATGCTTGTAGAAATAATGACCTGAATTTGTGTGTGGCTTGGGGAAGTCAGCTTGTGACTCTAGAGGTATATTTTTATGTTAGTGGATACTCCATTATTTGAACATTCCTGAAAGCAGATTTTGGCCTTTGGTCTTCTCCTTCCCTGTAGTTTATTCATAGATAGCCACAAGATGAGCTATCTTGGCTATAAGAAACTCAACCCACCCTCTGTCCAGAAACTTCAAGAATGCCAGATCTGTGATATCTCTGTTGACAGAGTCTTTTAAAATGCTTAAAACCTGTTCTAGTTTTAAAATCTATTTATTATCTAATTACTAATCTAAAATAACGCTTAAAAAATAATACTTAAAACAAAACAAAAACTACTGCCTTCTCTTACCCTGGCTGTACTTTTTTTGCTAGAGAGAGAAACTCCTAGTAGATTATTTTATTTTAAGTTATATTCATCATACTTTTACATAATAAAATCATTAAAATATCTGTTCTCTGATTTTGGAGAGTTTAGGTTTGTGATTATCTGGTATCAGAGGAAATCCCTACCCAGAGCTACCCCCAAATATTTCCACGTTACGAGGTAGTACTAAGATCTAGCAGAAATGAATAAAACACTTTTATAAAGAGGGATCCTAGAATAATGACACTTTTAGATCTGGAAGAGCTCTAAGACATTTTCAAATAAAGGAAACTCTTTTCTGAGTAAGGCTGCACAATGAGCAGAGAGCAGAAAGCGGATTAGAACTCTTATGTCTGCACAATGGTATGAAGACTGCAGACCCTCCCACATTAGGCTCAGAAGGGAAACTGACTGTAGTCTCTCCCAGAATAGTCTTGGAAGAGAACTTGGAGATCAAGATATTCAACCTCCTCATGCTATAGACAGAGGACTCTGACACTCATTCATTCACCTAACAAATATTTATTGAGCACTTACCAAGTGACAAACACTGTTCTAAACAGAGGTTAGAGCAGTGACCAAGACTGGAAAGTTCCCTGCTCACGTGGAGATTCTTTTCCAATGCAGGAATCAGAAAATAAGCCGGGAAGTCAGTGGTCAGCTGTGGAGTGCTGGGATGACAATAACTCAGGATGATGTAATAGCACCTAAATAGGGCATAGCAAATGGAAGAACGCAATAAGGAGTTAGGATTTTTTTTTCTAAGTGCAATGGAAAGACACTATAGAGTTTTAAATAGAAGAGGAGTGATATGATTTATATTTAAAAGACCTCTCCGACACCTATGTGAATATTCAGTTCTAATGGGTCTGGGGTGAGGGATGGGAAAGAACAGCAGTGAGTAGACTGTGCTGTAGGTCAGGGAGATGCTGGTAGCTGTGCTAAGATGGTAGCAGTGGACAGAAGGCAGCATAGACATAGAATGCATGCTGGACATAAAGATGAGGACTTGCCTCTAGACCTAGTGTGAGAAGTGAGCAAAAAAAGACTTACAAATAACCTTAATTTTCCAGCATCTGAATGGATGAATCCAGAGCGAAGTTTATATCTGGCTGTGCCGCTGGTTCTCCCCATTGATTTACATCTGTTTTAAAAATAATCTTGAGATCTGCCAGCCATGTCTGACCAGAGGGCAGATCTTATCTATTTCTCTTTCTTTCTCATGTAACACCGCACACAGGGCTGGCTTGTGGGGTGGATTAATTCAGGGATCAGTGCAGGAGTGCTATGGAGGTGCACTCTGCTTGCCGCATGTTTTCCTTTGAGCCCGGGGACCACAGAGCTGAAAGAAGATGTCTTGCTGGGTAATAGTGTGATCAGCTTCCCTGCGTGGGGCCACCGTCTTAGACACCATTTCTGCCTTCTTGGGCGCCACAATCATCTTCTTTTGTAAGACTGTCTGTGAACTTCATTAACCTACCATCGACTTCCTCTCAATACATTAATGGGGACCACACAATGTTGAGTCACAGTTTGAAAGGATGTTTGTCATCACAGTGTGACATCTCTCTGCTCCCTGCCACCCTGCTGATGAGCATTCCTCTTCTTTATCTTTTCTTCCCAGGGCCAGTCTATCTTTTGGTGGTGACCACATCCAAGCCAATTGTGATCAATAGTTTTGTTCATTTCAAATTGAAATGAGCTCAGTGTTCAGTAGATGATGAGAGATGTATTCAAAATGTGGTGCATTTGTACTCCACTCTTAAGGCTGAACATGTCAGGATTCTTTAGGAGGGGAAACTATTTTCTTGGCTAATGTTTAAAATTCTTAGGATGGTATCTCCTCCATGCAGCCTATAGCTTATGAATTCAGCAATCCCGAGCACTGGAACAGCTGCCCATCATTAACATACTGTACAGCCTGTGACTTGAAAAGATGAAAGGGCAAAATCCCTTCAGGCAACACTCACCTTCATGTGTGGCATGAGCAAGGTCTGCCCGAAGAAACATTTTCTTAACTATGACTTCTGGCTCAGCTTGGGAGCCTATTTCTTCCGTAAAACCTTCCCTCCCCACACTTTGGGTGGTACACATTTTCTCCCTCTCTGTGGCTCAGAGAAGACTTTTGCTGCTTTGTTTTGTTCTTTGTTTTCTACTTAGATGACCTTCTATCCTGGATGATTTTTGCCTGGTTGGAGAGGGGATGATTTTTGCCTTGGGGGTAGAGGGGTGGGAGGAACCTACAGGATTATGTGGAAATTCTTCCCTGAAGGTTCATACTGCAGCACTTAGAGGGAGTTAGAGTCTCTTTCTGAACAGTCTGTAAGATGAGCTTTCTGAAATGTCGCAGCAGGATCTATCCTGGGAGAGGAAGGAACATCCATACAGAACACCTTCCACGAAAAAAGAAAAAAGAGCTCAGGAAGAATAACACAAGATAGAAAGGTCATCTTGGAATTTGGAGGACATCTTGGCATTTGGGGGACAAAAAAAAACCATAGGACATTTTTTCTTTTAGGCCTAAAATGGTATAAAGGGGAGAGATCATGTAAAGCACCGAGTCTGTAATGTCTTACCTTTGCCATCTATGAATGAGTATATGGGATGCTTTGCAGTTGTACCGTCTTCGACTGGGAGCTGCTTATTCAGAGGGTAACAGGTTCTGTTTAAAGGCAGCACCCATTTTATGGTACTTGGGCTCCACTTTGGGGGGAAGGGAGGTACTTCTGGGCCAGCACATATATGGTCAAAAGAAATTAACCTAAGAACTTTGAATGGATTCAATTCAAGAATGTCTGGACAGTAGTAGAAGTGATTCTCGTGGTAGAAAAGCTTTTTTCCACTTGCAATCTGTGAAACACCTGGCAAATCTTTGCACCTAAATTATGTCTGTTTCACTGTGCAGTAAAATAATGTTCTGGGAAGCACTGTAGTTTAATGTTTCATAGGAATTTTTACATGTGGGTTCAATTCTGATCTCATTATAATCAATGCTGAGCAACTGTTCAGATTGTTTTTTCTTAGCTTCCAATCTTGTTGATTCAAATGCCCTTTTCATTAACTTTGTGGTTCCCCGTAAGAGATTTGATGCACTTGACAAACATCCCTGCAATTTCACTCTCTGTATATCCACCCCATACTAACTGTGGGCTTCTGGACAACTTTCCAAACCTCACTTTTCTCATTTGTTTAAATAGAGTTGATAATACTCATCTGTCAAAGTTATTGTGAATATTGGATGATGCTAGGCAGATAAAACTAGTCAGTGAAGGGTACCCAATGTTATTTTTATGGGGCTCCATCTAACTTGGAATCTGTAACCTTTGCCTAGTTGTATGGTTTGCATGTCTGCTTTTATGGTTATTAGTTAGGAGTTTATATTTTTATAGCGAATGTGGGAAAAGGTGATTGAGCATAGGTAATTCAGTTTAAACTAATGAATTTTTTTTGTTTTTGTTTTTAACAGGCTGACCATCTTTCAGGGAAGTGGCAGAAGGCATTCCAATAGGACTGAGTTGAATTAAATTAGGAGATAAAAATAATAATAATGGATTTCCTTCAAATATCTCAACATCTGCCCACTTTTTCCTAGTGCCACTGTGGCTACTTTAATCTGAGCTACCTGCATCTAGACTACTAATCTCCTAACTGGTCTCTCTCTTTCCCACTTTCCCTCAATCCAATCTTTATATAATAGTTGGAGTGATCCTTTTAGTATTCAAATCAGGTAACGTTAGCCTATTTTTCCTTTCTCCCAGCCTTGAATAAAAATCCAAAGATAATATAAAACTAGATAACTTGACCTGAAATCCCAGTATAATCTGGCTTTTTGCCTTTCTCTCTGACCTCTCTCTCTGTCTCCAGTCCTTCATTCCTGGGGCTGTAACCGTACTGGCTTTCATGCCTTTTCTATTCCAGCCCTGGAGACATGTTCTTTTCCTTCTGCCAGGGGGCACCTCCTGCCACTATCACTTGGCAAGGTCCATTCTTGTGTCACATCTCAGTTTAGACTCTGCAGAGAGGAATTTCTTCACCCCTACAACAATTGCCTCCTTTCCTGAAGATCTCATGCTTCCCACTGTATTCCTAGAACCCATCTCCATAGTTTTGCTGAATGAAAGGTGCCTCAAACTACAAAGGGATTTCGGTGTGCATTATCCCAGTTGAGGCTCACAGCATCTTTGCAAAGATGACTTATGTTTGTCTCAATAGTATAGGTGAAGAGTGTAAAGCTCACTATGGCGAAACTTGGAGATGGAAGAACTGGGTCTCAATATCAGGTTTCTGATACCAATCTCAGGGCTTTTTCAGTTCAAGGACGGTGCATTTCAGACACACTCTGTTAGGTTCTGAAAACTCTTTAACTACTGTTTGACTAGCTAGGGTCATCATACATAAAGCTCTTGAGCAAGCATTGTCATTGCACACATATCTGCTGCCAGGCTGTCCTGGCATCTTCCAAGCCCTTTTTCATCTAATCTGCACAAGGATCTTGTCTGGTAGTGTATTGGTTTCGTATGGCTGCTGTACCACAAACTGGATGGCTAAAAACTACAGAAATGTATTGTCTCATGGTTCTGGGGCAAGAAACTCCAAATCAGTGTCAGCAGGGCCATGCTTCCTCTAAAACCTGTAAGGGAGTCCTTTGTTGCTGTTTCCTAGTTTCTGGTGTCATTTCTTGGCTTGCAGCTGCATAACTCTGCCTCTGTCATCATGTGGCATCCTCGCTGTGTGACTTCACATCATCTTCCTTCTATGTGTGTCTGTCTCTATGTTCAAATTTCCTCTTCTTGTATGCAAAACAGTTATATTAAATTAGGCCCCACCCTAATGATCTCATCTTAACTTAATGAGTTCTGCAAAGATTCTATTTGCAAATAAGATCACATTTCCAGGTGCCGGAAGTTAGGAGTTTACCATATCTCTTTGCAGAGGTGGGGGTGGGGGAAGACACAATTCAACCCATAGCAGGTACGTATCCCATTCCATTTTCCACAAATGGAGCTATAGTCTCCACAATGTGCCCAAAGTTTCTCGGCTTGCAATTGGCTATGCTAAGTTCAAATACAGATCATGATTTGCAAGTTCATGCTTGGTTTATGGACCAGACAGACAGATTTCAAACCTTTAACTTAAAGCCTGGCCGGTGGAGTCAAGTAGCTTTTAAAAAGTAATGTAGGGTCCATTTGCTTTACTCAAAGTGGACTTGGCTAGGGGAGGCAGGTCTATAAACTGCCTGAGCATGTGTATTATAACTAGCTCTGCATGCAAAAACAGAAATGTGTTTTACTACACTGAGAATACAGTGTCGAATACTTTTTTAAGGGGAGACAAGCTGTTCTCCATTTTAATTGGTGGGAAAATTTTCATTATCAAGTGTTCTTCCCTCAGAACAGTTCCCTAAAGTTGGATAGTGTGTCTCTATTGTATCCATCTCTTTTCCTGGGATTCATTACTAGCCCTGGCTGGTGATTTATAATCACATCCCTAACAAATTCCATTGTTGTTAATGACGACTTTTTTTTTGTATACAAAATGATTTTTGCTCTCCTCCTGAAGACAATTAACTAAGAAACTGGTCACAAATTACTGATAATGATCAGTTTTTGAGAGATGATTGTCAAATTGTGCCATCTTCCATAGTAATTAAAGTATCATTAATTGCTGATAACAACAGACAAACTGTTTATTTTTTCCTTTTCATCTTTTTATTTTTTTGTCTTTTTGTTGAGATACTCATGAAATCTTCTTCCTAGAAGTCAGGCAGAATAACACCTTTTTTTTTTTTCTTTCCTCCTAAGGGAGGGGAAAAAGGAGAAACATTCATTTACAGGCTTCCAGAAATATAATGAATGTGGCAGCTTCTTGAGGTTTCAAATAAGACGGCCAATCCTTCTAAAGCAGAGATCAGAGGAAATCCACTCTGGGACACATTTCTTTTAGGTGGGTAGCAGGGGTCCTTCCTGGTGGTGATTGATTTTTTTTTCCTTGGGATCATGTCTTTCATATTTGCATCTAAACCTTGGCCTTAAAATGTGACTTCTTTAAATTCTGGGAAGGAATAGTATTTAATTCACAGGATTTCTCACAGCTGGGATGCTGATTAAACCCCAGTTTGTAAGGTAGGCAGTGAAAGACCCTTAGCTTGAAAATGAAGAGAAGAGTTACAGCCATGAGTGCAGACTGGAAAATCCATTTAATCACAACACTTATGACCCGCTATCTTATTGACAAGCTTGATCAGACTATACTTCGGAGAGGAAATTGCCAGGACCTTCTATTAACTTTAATTCTTCGAAGGGTACACGTATTTTACATAGTGAAGGATGCTGTAAACTTAACCCAGTTCAACGTGTCACTTTAGTGACATGCCTTGAACATTGTTAGTTTAGATACTGCAATACTTTATAATCCCCTTTGGTCTTGTAATTTTTTCATTTTGTTTTGTTTTGCTGGATGGCAGAAACTCTTAGACAAGCTAGGGTGTCTGAGATTATTTGAATCATGCTGGTGGTTTAGAAAATAGTGTGGTTCTTAAAAGAACAGAGATGAGAATTCCAGAGGGTGTCTGAATATCGAACACAATTAAGGAAGCATGCAGTTCTCTTCAAGCTTGCTAGTTTGTGTTATAGGAAGGGAAGCTACAACCAGTGCAGAATTAGAAGGCATCATGTTACAAGGATGTTTAGGCACTGATTTCATCAGGATCACTTCAGTTTCAAGTGAAAAAAAAATTCTTTTTTTTTATTCAATGAGATTAAGAAAAAAAGAAAGATTAGATCATGGAACCGGGAAGCACAAAGGTATACTTCAGTCATGTCTGAGTTGAAAGCTTTTGTGATGGCACAGGTCTCTAATCCTCTCTTGGATCTGCTTGCCCTTTTGGTATCTGCTTGCCCTTTTGGTATCATGGATCACTATGCTTCTTCCATGCGTGTTCTCTGGCAAGTTAGCTTCCTCTTGGGGATACATCAGAAAATCCCAGGGAAGGCTCTGATTGGCCAATTTGAGTCATGTGCCTGCTTCTGAGCAAATCCCTGGGCTACAGGACTGGAGGTTTCTGATTGGCTGGTCTTGAGTCTTATCACCTGTGGAACAAGGTAGGGATGAGGAATGTACAGCTCTACCTAAACTAAATAGGTAAATGTAAAATGCTTTTACAGTGGATTTTCTGACACTTCCTGGACATTGTTTAATAGGAACAGCAGTTTCATGTTCATATGAAAAATGTACACAATTCCATACTCAATGCCTGAATCTAAAATGCTGTCCACATGTGCCTCCAACCTAAACCTTTTTCTCTTCGTTCTGTCTGAGCTGCTCAACTTTCCCCATCTCTATCTCTGACTGTTCTTCATACTACACAACAAATTCCTGGTTTCTTCATAAACTTTTTATAGCATGAGCCAAAATCAATTTTCCCTTCCTCTGCATTCCCACTGAAGTTTGTATCTTTCTTGTGATACTTAGAATATTCCACCTTTAATTTTAGTTTCTACGAATCTAAGCCTTTCTTGGGAAAGGGTATTGTTTTGTAACTCTTTCTCAATCACTTCACATTTATCAGCACAATTCCTGTCAGTGAATAGATACTTAATTCTGGTGGATTTTTCTAAGACAAGACTAAAAGAGGAAGTGAGAACTTGGGCAATTCAAGTATCTTTAGGGTCTGGCTGTGTTCCTTATGGGAATGGGAGTGTGGACATTAAATAATAGTTTGGAGGAGCACAGGAGGACAGTCAAATGGCTTATGAGGAGTAAGAGAATGTTTTGTTTCTATTGGGGCCCAAGGAAATCTTCCTCAACTGGCCCCATTTTACATGACAGCTGTTCTGAGCTCTTGGTTGTAGAGCTCAGTTCTCTGAGATTAACACAAAGCAAGTAGCCTTCCTGTATGTCTATGTAGATCTAGCCCAAACCAGAATAAGTTGTTTCTCATTCACTCACCGAATTTTACAGAGCATCTGCTACATGCTGGGAATATCTGATGAGTAAATATGAGGGTACTTCAAAAAGTTTATGGAAAGATTCATGTTATCTTTTAATTCCATTTTTCCATGAACCATTTGAAGTATATATGTGGCTCATATATACATGGCTCCTGCCCTCATGCTTGGAGGTCAGCTACCTGAGGTCTGGTCTGTGGCTGCCTCTTTCCACCTGTTGGATCATTTTAACAACTCTATGCCTAAATTTTGTTATCTGTAAAATGGGGTTAAATAGCTACTTCACATAGCTGTTGTGAAGACTGAAGGACCTGATGATTGTATATCACCTCGCACATAGTAAGCATTCAACAAATGAGAGCTTATTACCTGTAGCTCTTGGCTCATGTATCCTACAGGCTGGTGGAGCAGATATTAATCAGCTGATTACATTCAAAATGTAAACTATGAGATAATTGATCTGAAGAGGAAGTGCTTGGTGTTGGAACAATTAAAATATGGGATTCTGCAAAAGCTTGCCTGGGAATCTGTATGTAATCTGACTACATATGAGACCATCCACAGATTAGAGCCAAAATTAGTGTCCCATGGTAACCAGGGTATAATATGGCAAGAATGGGCTGAGCAAGAGAGAGCTAACCTTCTCACTTGCCCTCCTTATAAAGCCATCAGAACCACACCCATTACTCCATGAATGGATCAATCCATTCACAAGTGCACAGTTCTCACAATCTAATCACCTGTTAAAAGCCCCACATTTCAAATATCCTAATTGGATTTTCCACCCTCTTAACACTGTTACAGTGGAGGTCAAGTTTCCAACATGAAATCTTGGGGACACATTTAATCTGTAGCATTACTCAAATTGCATTTTACATTCTGCCAGGAGGACTCTTCTCTCTCAGTGCATTGGCCATTTTGGAAGGGCAGAAACCTTCAGCCCAGAGTCTTTCAGGATCCTAGTTCCTCATTAAATCTATGGTGGTTATTTGGATTGCAAAAGAATTTACCTCTTATCTTCCAGTCATATCTCACCACCAGTCAATTCAGAATATCGGTTAGTTCAGTCAGAGAGTTAAGGAGGAATGATCATACTTCCCACCTCTGCTTGGTCCCATAGATTATACTTTGAAAGTCATTCCATTACTCATGACTTCTTGTTGGGACAAGGGTGTTCTTGTGTATAGCCAAGCTATGCCCACATTTTTGAAAGTTGAGATATGTCCAGTAAATGTCGGTTCCTTTGAAAATTCTACTTTAATTTGAATTAGACCAGTGATTAGTGTAATGATGAAAGTGTTTGTAAGGGGACAACACTTTTCCTTTGAAAGGAAAGGAAGTGACCTATATCACTGGGAACCAGTGAGACCAATGGATAAGAGCCCAGATTCTGGGGTCTGACTGATGCAGTCTGGAATCACTGGGAGGTCTTCAGCTAGTTTCTCCAGTTCTCTGAAACTCAGTAATGTCATCTGATAGGTTTTAGTGAATATTGAAAGAGATACAGCCTGCAGAGTGACAGAAGATTGTCTGGTATATGGTAATGGCTACATAAATGATAGCCAATTCTCCCAGTGTCATATACATTGATGACAATGTTAAACAAGAACTTTTGAGGCCTTTTGAGCTTTGATAAGTCATTCTTTTATTTTCTGAATTGTGTAGCCCTTGGAAAAAGGAAGAAGAGACCAAATTTTTATATTCTCTTCGCCACAAGAATTTATAATTATATGATATGTACGTAAATATGTGTGTAAACATTTTTACCTAAAAGTATATAGAATGCGCGCGCACACACACACACACACACACACACACACACACACACACACACACAATTACGTCTAGTCATTATTTGTTTTGACAATTCATTGGCAGTGAACCAATAGCAAGTAATAGTTATCATTGGTTGAATGCTCACTATGTGCTAGGCAATATAAAATCATTAGGTCCTTTCATCTTTACAACAGGTCTATGAAGTAGCTATTCATACCCATTTTATAGGTAAGGAAACATAGGCATAGAGTTGTTAAATACACACTTATATGTAGTATATGTAGTATATATCATATGTAATACATGTATAAAATACACCTAGTAGTATATTCTGTTATGTGTCATACACAATATAACAAACTACATGATATACTGCTGGATTACTTATATTCCGTATCTCTGCTGGAATCTTTTTCTCCTTAAAAATGAAGAATTGTTTGTTTATCTAAAGAAAAAGTGTAAGCTATTCCCCAAGTGCTCTGAGGGTTGGTTTTTGTTATTATTTGTTCTGACAATTCAGTGGCAGCGACTTACAGTCACAGCCAGAGCCTCGGTGTGTAATCCTGTGGAAATGTCCCCAGCTAACAGGATGTGCCCACTGGTCATGGAAGTCAGTTCTGTTAAATAGGGAGGATTTTATCTGTCTGAATGAATATTTCCGGGGCTCTTCTCACTCTATGGATTTGAGATATGAACAGGCAAGAGGGGTCATCACCATAAATCAATAGTTTCCGTGAAGCCACAGATTTAGAGCTGACAGCAGCTTTTAGGTTGAAATAAAGATCGTGAAGTACAGGCCTAGGCAAGAAGTGCTGGGGTGATGTGTGGAGTTGAGAGGCCAATTTGGTGCACATGTATCAAGTATGGATAAGAAAGAATTTTTGCTCTTTTGAGATAAAGGAGCTAATTGATAATCGACAAGAAAGAAAAGGTAGAGATACTAGGTGGAAATTGATGCCACGTCCATCAACCCACATAAGTTCATACACCTCAAACCTGCCATCCAAGCTTCAATCTGTCCTTTCCAGTCTCAGCTCAAATGCTGAATCCTCCTTACTGTCTCACTCCTCTTTGTGTTACTCCCCAGTGGCCATGGAGGTGGTAGTTGAAGTGGTGGGAATGGGATCATTTCCCCAAGGAAAGGGAGATAGAAAAGGAAGAAAAGAGGATTTGTCTTAAGGAAGGGACACTTTAATGAATGGATGTGAGAAGAGCAGGAAGAAAGACATTAGGAATTGGTCAAGAGGTGGCAAGTAAACCAGGGAAGGACAGTTTCATAAAGGAGAGAGATTTTCACAGAGATGGCAACCGCAGATGGTGTTAAATACCGTTGTAATGGATTTGAGGATTGACAAGAGTCCTTGCACTGACTTACCTTCTAGTGAATCAGTTTTATATGTTTTATACGGCTTTGTACCTAAATTGTTCTTGACAATTATGTGTGAGCTCCCTGGGAGCAGGTACTAGGGTTTATTCATCTCAGGACACCCAGCGACCATTAAACGTGTTTTGAAATCATGAATGAATGAATGAATGAGTGGATGGATAAATTAAGGCTGACCTTCACATGGCAGTTTAATATCTGTGCAAGATGAAAATTGCAAAGTGTTAAATAAGTGATTAGATATTGGCAAAACAGGGTACAAGAAACCGTTCTAGATGTGTCAAGAAATAGCATCCCCTTATTTTCCTAAGAACCAGCTGAGAAGGAGGCTGAGCAGGGAACTGAGGGGAAGTAAGTCAAACTTCTCTCCTTGAGCCCATTGAACGTTTTCAAGGCTGTGATCCCATTCACATGAAATGACTAGAATGGGCAAGTCTATGGAGACAGAAAATAGGTGAATGGTTGCCTGGGGATGGAGAGTGGTCTGCAAATGTGCACAGGGATTTCTTTCTGGGGTGATGAAAATGCCTCATTTCAGATTGTGGTGATAATGGCACAACTTTGTGAATGTACTAGAAACTATTGGACTGTAGATATTGAGGAGGTGAATTTTATGGTGTGTGAACCATATTGCAATAAAGCTGTTCTTTTAAAAAAAGAAAATAAAAAATTAGCAGCTTATTACTGAAATAAACTCAAATTCAGATGTATGGCCACATGGGCTAATTTATACTCTCTGGATTTGTTCATCCTTAACCATCAGTGTGTGGAAACCTTCAGCCCCCTCTCCTTTGTCCCCCTCCACATACACACACACACACACACACACAACACACACTCATAAGTTTCATGGCTGAGCAAGAAGACCAGAGTGTACTTTTTCTGCCAGCTGGAGAATTTGAAAAAGCGCTAAAGAAACTAAACTGAACATGTCCAGGTCCCTCTCTGAAAGTAACCAGTTATATAAATCATCCCTTCTTAAAGGTGGGGGACTGAGAGGTTGGGGAGAGGCCTGGAGTGTTACCCAAGAGGAATTCCTTCATATGGAAACATGGAGTATGGGATAAGTGTGCTGACCCTCACTACAACTCATACTTTTTATATCCAGTAGTGTCTGTAAGAATAACAACTGTTGTGTTATCAATTAAAAACAAACAAACAAACTTGAGTCTGTGTGAGATTAGAACCTAAGGCAATATATTAGTCTGTTTCTGTTGTTTATAACAGTATACCTGAAACTGGGTAATTTATATAGGAATGAAATTTATTTCTTACAGTTTTGGAGTCTGGGAAGTCCATGGTCCAGAGAGGCTCTCTGATGAGGGCCTTCTTCTGTAAGGAGAACCTTCTCTATAATGTCCCATGGAGACCAAGGTGTCACATGGTGAAAATGGGCTGAGTAAGAGAGAGCTAAGCTGCTCGCTCACTGTCCTTTTAAAGCCATCAGAACCACACCCACTACTCCATGAATGGATCAATCCATTCACAGGGGCATGGTCCTCATGATCTAATCACCTCTTAAAGGCCCCAGCTTTAAAATACCACAATCTGATTTCCCCCGCTTCTACCACTGTTGCATGGGGGTCAAGCTTCAATGAGTTTGGGGGGGACATTCAATCTACAGCAGGCAGGTATCATGAGGAACAAACTCCTCAGTGAAAAGAGAGAACATCTCAAGGCCACTGTCTCCGAAGCTCACCACTTCCACCAAGCACTTTGTTGCACTCACTAATGAACACTCACCTGGCTTTAAACCTTAAGAACTATCTCTTTTTCTGAACGGCTTCTTGCAGTTTCCAAGAACTTTCACAGACTAATGTCTCCTCAAAATAGCATCAAGAAGGTCAGGATACCACGGGATGTTTACATTCTTGGGAGGTCCATTTATTATGATCATTCCTGTCATCTCTGTTATAAAACTCTTTTAAAATTTGGAGTCCTAGGGACCAGAGAATATTCCCTTCATGGCTTGTCAGCCGAGATCCAAGTGTACAGTAACGAGCTCCTCTTTTTTTTTTTTTTTTTTTTTTTGTGACCGGTAAGGGGATCGCAACCCTTGGCTTGGTGTCACCAGCACTGTGCTCAGCCAGTGAGCGCACCGGCCATCCCTACATAGGATCTGCACCTGCGGCCTCGGCCCTCCCAGAGCCACTGCGCTCTCAGCGCTGCACTCTCCCGAGTGAGCCACGGGTTCGGCCTGAGCTCCTCTTTCATTAACTTCCCTTCACCCAAATCCTATCCGTTGATCCTGATCAATAGTTACAAAACTCATCAGTACCAGTGGTGGTATGGTAATGACAAACCTTCATGGAATATGACCTTTGACTACACAATAGTTGAGGGCTGGTTTTTCTTGTACTAAAGGACACCATCCTATCCACTCTGTGTGTGTGTGTTTGTGCACACGAGTGCGTATGTAGTTGGATAAGTACTGTGTGTGGCTACACTGACGTTTAGACAAATCTGCCTATTCTAGACTTTTTCTCACTTTTAAATGTATGTACCTAGCACAGTGCCTGGTTATTAGTAGATATCCATTATATATATTGGCTGCATAAGGGCTTGGAATCTTAGATATTTGGAAGATAGGAGGATCATACTCATAATTCAGGCATTACCTGATGAAAGGGGGTCTATTAAAACCAGCTCTCTCTCTCTCTCTCTCTCTCTCTGTGTGTGTGTGTGTGCGTGTGTGTGTGTGTCCTTGGTATTATTATTCTTACTTTGAGGCACTAGAGCATTTTGATACCAGTGAAACTTCCCGCAGCCTTCAGAATTGTAATTTAAATCTTTTATCCTTGCAGAACTCAGGACATTTAATTTATCAGGATTCATAAAAGACCAGTAATAAACCCTGTCTTTATTTAAACATGGGCGGCATTGACTTCCCGCCGTAGGAATTGGGTGCTCTTTATCAGCGCCTCTCTATCTACTTATCACAGATCCTGCATGTGTACAAAAAGCCATCTTTGTCAGTCAGGGGGAGATTTTATTAACTAAAGGTTCATTTGTTCTACTATCTCTCTGGAATTACCAGATGCTGTTCAAACTGTGCCGGCTCTCCTTTTATTCTGATGATGGCAAATGTTGAATGGGGTGAATAAATATTGGGCACTGTCCTCGGTCATCTTAAATAAATGTGACAAAATGAAAACATGTTGTCTCTGAGGTCTCATTTGTTCTCAGGAAGTCCACAGCATGTTAAGGCCGTTGGATAATGAAAGGCGAATCAGCCATTCGCTGGGTGTTCCATTATGAGATGCTCTTGTCATTTCCCAGATCCCAGTTTAGATTAATATATATAGAGAGATAAGATGGTGTGTATTTAAAGGACGACATGATACCACCACCGAATTATTTTGTTATAATCACACCATATAGACAATTAAATATATTGTGGCAGTCTTCCCTAAAAATTTGCATTTAAAAGAAAAAGTAGCAGAAAATAAATGAATGGCAAATTTCTTACGATTTAGACCCAAAGGGGTTATATTAATGCAGGTGTGAATTTGTGATCCTTCTCTGCTACTGTGGCAAGTCTGGTAACTGTCTTTTGAGGAGGAGTAGAGGGGATTTCACTTAACTGAATGATCAGAGAGCTGAGATTTTTTCATCCATTGTTGAACCGTGTATTAAATATTTATAATATAAAAGAAGAAGGAAAGAACGATCTGTCAAAACAGACATTTTGGAATCACCATACCCTCCTTTTATGGGTGATGCATGACACCCGTGAATTAAGATTAAAAAGATGATATAAAGAGAATCTTGCTTTCACAGTGGGGGAAAAGCTTATGAATGCTTTGATAATAATGGCTAATAATTATACTCAAATCGTATTACATCAAGAAATTGAGATGTGAACGAGACTGGGGCAGTAAGATTTCACAATAGCAGCCACGATTTCTCTAATTTGTTACATTGTCATCTGTCTTGTGATTAAAAATTCTTTTTCATAGTCGCCAGTAATACATGGAATTATTAAAAGTTGGCAACTGTCTGTTGTTCAGTAATGTTGAAAGAAATGAAGTGTTTCTGTGGGTGTTGCTGGATTCCTGTTGAAAGTGTAGTTAAGTATCACTGATTAATTTCCATTCTATCTCAGATGAAATGGAGAAGGGGAAAATTTTCCCTTCTACCAAGTGTCTCGTTGCACACTGCAGCTCAGGAGTTGCAAAAGCATTTTCCTTCTTTGGAATAAATTGATTTGGTGTGAAAAATCTCAGACAGTTTCATTTCAAGGCAATGTTTTATTTGGTCGTGCAGGACAAATGTAGAGCTAAGCAGATTTGTAGGCTAATTTATTGGGCATTTTAATATCACATATTCTCCACTGTAGTGTGTTAAGTATTTCACCTGTGCTCCCTCTGCTATACACTGCTTATGGCATGCCTAACTCATCTTGATTAAATTCCTTCTTGCAACAACTTCATTTTTGCTCATGGGATACATTGCTGTCACGATGAAACATTTTCTAAGAAAATTGAGATATATTTTTCATAAATTGAGCCATTTTTTTCTCTTCTTAAGACTCTAAATATTAGCCACTTAAATTAATATTAAGTTATTACATACTCCAAATCAGTGCTTTACAAGTCTTTCAAAAAATATCTTCTGCCTGGAGGCATGGGAAGAGTGTGATAGAAGTGGAGAATAATGTGCAGGTGTGTTGGGTTACTGATGAGTGAAATGACTTTGTGTGGCTTATCCCCACCTCCCATTGTCAGATGTAACCAGAGAAGGCATTTCACAAATTGAGAATGAATAAAAGGGCCTTACGGAGCATAGTGCTGCTGGTGCTGGCGCACTGCCTGTGATCTTCTCAGTACCATCTTCTCTATTTTAGGAAAAGGATAAGAATTTATTCTGAACTATGCATTTAAACAACAATGCGTAAAACACAGACTTCCTGCTCAGGAAATGGGAAACTTCTGGAATTCTGTAACTCGAGTCACTGTCCACTTTGGAAGGACATTGGGAAATCAGCTGCCTCATTTAGAACTTTGTCATGACCTTCAAAAATTTTGCCTACAAATTGACACACGGGGCTTTTAGCTTTTGTCCTGGGGATGTGGCAGCTGTTATGTCCATGTCTAGAAAAATTGTGCCTTATAACCAAATGATGCTAATTAAACAAAAGGAAACACCCAAACAGAGGCATATTCATTCTCTGATTCTGTGGTCCTCTCTTTCTCATAGGTGGAGAACATGTTTCCTTTTAGATGGTTAACATCATTTCCCCGTTTGCGAAATCTTCAAGCCCACTAACTCTTGCTTTATAGCCACACTGACTGTCTTTGGTGTCCCCAAACATATCCAGCTCCTCCTGAGTGGGCTGTTGTGAGAGTTCTGTCCCCACTGCCTAGAATGCTCTTCCTGCCCTAGCACAGCCCTTTGCCAAGTTACCTTTTACTTCTCCATTCAATCTCAGATCAAAAATGCCACTTCCCCACAAACAGCCTTTCCTGAAATTCTCAGCCCTACTGTACCTCCAGCTCTCTAGGAGGGATGAGAATCTATTTGTATGTGGTCTCATAGCAACTCATACTTTTCCCCTCATAATATACCGTGTGTGTGTGTGTGTGTGTGTGTGTGTGTGTGTGTACATCTATCTCTCTGTGTCTATTTATCTGTATCTACCTATATCTCTCTACATCTGTATCTACATTTGTATCGTCTATATATCAAGCACCTACTATGTACCAAGCATTCTGCTTGCATTTTGGGTCCATTGGTGAAAAAGAAGACAAGCCTTCATGGAACCTGTATTCTAGTCTAGGGGAGAAAAACAGTGAGAAGGCTGTGGGATGCATCAGCAAATTGTGTTAGAGCATAAGACAAAAGCAAGAAGGAAAAGGTTAAAGAGTGCAGGAGAGCATAGATGGAAGAGTATGTTGTGATTCAAATGAAGAGGAGGGGTTCAGAAAGTGTAACGTTATGAAGGTGACATTTCAGCAGAGTAGATGGAGGTAAAGGAGTGAGCCATGAAGATATCTGGGGGAAGACCACTTCAGGCAGAGGAAACCGTCAAAGCAAAAGATCCAAGGCTGGAGAGTACCCCTGTGTTCAAGGAATGGCAAGGGGAGAAAGGGGCTGGAGAGAAATATTGTAGGGAATGCGATAAACACGGTGGGGAGGAGGCGAAAACCTCACAGAATTTGTAGACAATTAGGGAATAGAACAGAGATTTGATATATGATTTTGAAATAGATTTTAAGGGTACTTAATGCAGTTTCTAAGCATACAAAGGGTCTTCAAACGTACATGGAAATATTTCTGTTATCTTTTAATTCTATTTTTCCATGAACTTTTCAAAGTGCCCTCATATATGTCCTTATATGAGTATTTGGTTGATGTCTGTCTCTTCCATAGACTCTAGGCTCTAAGAGGGCTGAAGTTGTATCTGTCTTGTTCTTCATTGAATCCCCAGCATCAAGTCCAGTGCTCGGCATGTCGTTGTTCAATAGATATTTAATGTGAAAGAATAAAATGAATGCAGGGCACATCAAAATGATGCCAGTTGGCGTTCATCCCTCAGAGGCATGTACTGTAGACAGTCATTGTGCAGATTTCAAGCTCGGGCTCTACTTTATCTATCCATTAAAGACTACTTCAATATCCCCTCCAACCAAAGGCTTAAGTCGAATTATTTACCTAACGTTTGCTATATGCAACTGTTTTTAATTAGTCCTGTTTTAATTTGTAATTTATAAACTTTGGTATTTCCAGCAAAAAGAAATCAGATGCTAGTTTGGAAAGCTTCTTTCCTTAAAATGAACATGCTCCACGCCCAAGCAAATGACTGGAAAGGGTCCCTGTGGTCTGCTAGGGTAATGATTTATGGGGGCAGGGGCTGTCCATGGCAGGCCAGATTGTTACACTCTGCTGGGTAAATGATGCATGCTTTCAGAATTAGTATGCATGCATTCCAAAACACATATTTACCTGGTAGTCTCTAACCATTCAGAACTGTTACAGTCTGGTAAGTAAATAACATGTTTTTCAAAACTAGAATGTGTGCCAAATATGTATTTACCCAATAGGCTGTAACAGTTCTGAAGAAACCTTCTCAGTCTTTAGTCTATGGGCTGACTTATGGATGTGGTTTTAATGTCGCTTTGAATATAAACGTAGTGTAGAAGAAGATGTGTAGTTTTTGGAAGGATGAGATGTTGTCATGTAGAACAAAACAATTTTAGAAGGAAAATTCTATCCAATTGTAGAATCTGCTCCTGCTGTTCTTTTCTTTCTTTCTTTCTTTCTTTCTTTCTTTCTTTCTTTCTTTCTTTCTTTCTTTCTTTCTTTCTTTCTTTCTTTCTTTCTTTCTTTCTTTCTTTCTTTCTTTCTCTCTCTCTCTCTCTCTCTCTCTCTCTCTCTCTCTCTCTCCTTCCTTCCTTCCTTCCTTCCTTCCTTCTTTCCTTCCTTCCTTCTTTTTTCTTTCAAGTTTCTGGACTATTGCTAATAACACCAGGGAGAAAATCAAATAATTTAATTACTGATAATATAACATGACTTTACAAGTTATTAGTGAACAGACTTCTGAACATGTATGGGGCTGATTTTTCAGTTGTTAATCTTATGGCCTTAGAGAAGTCCAAAAGTTGTATTCTGGTAAATAATTTTATGACAGTATTGGTAGCACTTTGCTTAATGAGTATACATTGCTCTGGTCTAGGTAAATCAAGCAAAAGCTAATTATATTTACATAAGGCATCTAGATATGTTATACAGAAATATTTTTTGTAGAGATGACAGTGAGGCCATCTCAGTGCTGTGAGGCATTGAGGTTTTCAGTGGGATATTAATTTTAATCATAACTAATGTCCAGTTGTAGTTGAACTGATGTTGGCTGCAGGGGTAGAGAATTAAACTCACAGTTCAAGGTAGTTTGTGGATGTGTAATGTTGTAGTCGAGAGCTTATGGATCTGGAACCAGATGACTTGGGCACTAGCTCTCTGAAACTGGGCAAATGAGTTGACTGCTTTAAGATTTGATTGCTTTATCTGTAAAATGGGTGTAGCATTAGTACCCACTTTATAAGGTTCTTGTAAGTGAGATAGTAACCATAAATCATTTACCACGCTTCAGAGCACATATTGAATACTTAATGAATATTATCAACTGTTGTCCATAACAATCAAAAGAGTTTAGCTGTGCTGGGATGCAGAGGTAGTAGGAATGGCAAGGTCAAAACAGTCCAGATCTCCAAGGATTTGGTTTGGAAGTAAATAAAGAGACCAGGCGTGTAATTTTATGTTCCACTAATAAGTTATAAGTGGTTGTTCAAGTTTCTAAATATCCTGCATGCTCTAATAAATACTTTTAGTTGACAAGTGAGAAAGTAACCATTAATCTGGGACTCCTTACTTGAAACCATCTGAAACGGCGATTTATGAAATGCCCTTTATTTTTTTTATTTTTTATTTTTATTTTTTTGTCTTTTCATGACCAGCGCTCAGCCAGTGAGTGCACCGGCCATTCCTATGTGGGATCCGAACCCGCGGCGAGAGTGTCGCTGCGCTCCCAAGCGCCGCACTCTCCCAGTGCGCCACGGGCTTGGCCCTGAAATGCCCTTTAGAACTTCTTTGAGGTTCTTATTGTGCACGAGTTGTGTATTTTTTTTTTTTTTTTTTTTTTACTTTCCAATTGAGAAAGTTGCTGTATGTTGAGTCTGCATGAAGGACTGCAGGCCTAGATTCTTTTCTTGCACAGCTGGGACTCTTTCCTTGGCCAGAGCAGCATAGGGTGAGTGCAGTAACCCCTGCTTGGGTATGTTCCTCTGCGTGATGTATCTTCCATGAGGCTCACCACAGTGTTTATCATGTGTTCAATGTCACTTGCACAATTAGACTCAGAGGCTGCAGGAGGGGCATGGTGAGTATATCTACTGATTTAAAATGCTATTTACCCAGGCCCTAGTGCAGTACCTAGCAGGAAGTAGATACTCAAGTGGTCGTTGCATTCTCTTCCTTTGTGACTCTGTCTTTCCGAATTACTCCTGGCCCATGACACTGACTTTTCAGACAACAATTTCAGCATCTTGTGCAATGTGCATGAGATTTAGAAGCATTGTCTGTTGACATTAATCATTAAAAACTTTACTTCAAGCTTGCTATGGGCTGGGCACTATTCTCAGCATTTTACATCATTATTACAATCCACTTAAGTCGACCTTATTAGTACCCCCATTTATCAGATGAGAAACTGGGTCTCAGAAGGAAGAACTCCCCTTGGATCAGTACCTAATAAGTGGTGAAGCTGTGGGTTAAAATGTGCAGCATGACTCTGCAGCACAGAGCTTCTAACCTCTGTTCTACCTTGTCTCCTAGTGAAAATATTATTGTAAGGGGTGGGTAAATAAATAAAGAGATGTCCTCAAAAAACAAATGGCATGTAGTAATTTGATATATCTGTGTCATCTGCACTTCTGAGAACCAGTCTAATAATTCCATATACTATATAGAAATCACACATGGTAGCTTCCATAGATAACCCATTACCAGAAAAGTTAAGATCAAGTACAGGTTATGCAGGTCATTCGATCATTTGAAAATAAATACAATCCTAAATGGAATCATTGCTCTAAGAAAGGACCTGATCCTATGATTCAACATGGCTGGAGTCCTATATTAATATGAAGGAACTCTAGTAGTATCATTACAGGGGTTTTAACATACAATGAAGAATCATCACCATAAATGTAACCCTCTGAAGACAGGAGCAAAGTTAAATCACACTTCTCCAATGCAATCTTCAAACTACGAGAGGTCTTTAAAAAGCTCATAGACAGATTTGTGTTATCTTTTAATTCTATTTTTCCATGAATTTTTTGAAGAACCTTTGTGTGTCTTTAATCTTTAGTCTTCCCTCTATCTTCTTCTATGTTCTTTCTGTCTTCATCTTTCATCAGCCACCAACATCTTCAGCTACAACATCCTGCTAACCAGCCTCCCTGTCTCCTTTTTAAAAAAATCTTCTCCAAGCCCGTCACATGGTACAGCATATATCCTCTTTAAGAAAGAAACTCAACCGTGCTACTCCAGCTCCAACGACTCTGTATTACCCTTTGGATAAAATCCAACATGTTTAACGTGGTTTCAAAGGCTCTCAGGATCCAGCTCCTGCCTTCTTTCCAGGCTAAGTGCTCTCCACACCACCCGCAATATAGCCACAGCCACACTCCCAGCTGTGTTCAGTAGCTCTTGATGCCTGATCTCCTGTCACCTCCACCTGTTTGCAACCCCTGCCTGGAACATTCTTTTCCCTCTTCTCTGCTTTGTCCATTTTGTTTCTACTTCTTTCCAGGAAGCCATCTCTAGACCCCCTCCCCTACCCTCCTCACCAACCTTAAGCTCCATATCACTTTTGTGTGTTCTTACAGTGTCCATTGCTTATTGTTGTAACCTCTTTCATATTCTGTCTTCCTCAGAAGACTTTGTAAATTTGGTGAGGGTGAGACCATGAATACCTGGCTTATCTTCCAGGTACAGAACAGTACAGAAACTCCAGAGTGCCTTAATTAAAGCATCATGTATATATTGAATACATTTGATTGTTTTTAATAGAAATATGTTCCAGCATTGGCCTAGCCACAGTGCATACAATGGGACATTATTCAGCAGTAAAATAAGAAGGAAATCCTGCCATTTGCAGCAAGTAGGATGAACCTGGGGGACATTATGCTAAGGAAAATAAGACAGGCATAGAAAGACAAATACTGTCTGACCTCGCTTCTATGTGGAGTTTTAAAAAGTCACACTAACAGAGTAGAAGGGTGGTTGCCAGAGGCTGAGGGTTGAGAAAAATGGGGAGATGTTGTTTAAAGTTACAAACTTTCAATAATATGAACAAACTATGGGGTCTGATGTACAGCATGGGTGGTGATGGATTTGTTAATTAATATGATTGTGGTGATCACTACACAATGTATACATAGATAATCAGGTTTTACATCTTGAATATATTAAATCTCCATCAACTAAATATTTTTAAAAATTTTAAAAGGCATTTGCAACAAGGAAGGCAAACAGCAGTGATAACAGAACACTACTCATTATAGAAAAGACATAATACATATAGCCAGAGACCCCCCAAATGTCAAATAACTTCCTCTTTAATTTTTACTGTAAGCCCTGCACTTTGACAAAAGGGGACTAGAAGGATTATTACCTAAATGAGGGTAGCAATCAGGATAATACAGTTTATGCTGTAGTAACAAATAAGCCTCGATCTTCATGGCTTAAAAAAACAAATGGCTCCTTTGTGTTTTGTTTTTCTCATGCCTTCTCTCTGTGCCTTGTGGACTGGCTTGATTTCCTCCTCACCGAGGGTCACAGGCTTCACCTCCAAACATCTACAATTATCAGGACAGAGAAAGAACAGAGTTAATTGCACACTGCTTCTACCCCAAAATGACACGTGTCACCTCTGTTTACATTTCATTAGCCAAAGCAAGACATTTGGCTGTACCTAAGTTTAAGCAGGCAAGGAAGCACAATCTTCCTGTTTTTCCTGAAGGAGAAGCAGAATTTTTTGGTGAACAGCAAATAAGATCTATCACCATGACGAAGAGAGCCGTGGGCCAGTCTCACTGCATCCTGGGAAACAGCTGTGTCTAACCACATCTGGATTCCAATTGTGATCATACCAGAAGACGTGTAGTCATAGTATTTCTGTTCTCTCCCATATAACTTTTATGAATTTTGTGGCTGGACATTTTGACATCCATCTGATTTGATCTCTTTTCTTAATTTCTCTTTTTCATTCATCACTAGATTGAAGTGTTGGATTCCTCAGTCAACAGAGGCTTTGGTAATTAATGTACAATACATTTTCAGTTTTAAACCAGGGGCTGCTTATTTTTTGAGTATTTGTTAAAACATTTGTTTCCCAAAATATTTCTTTATTTTGTTTCTTATCATGACTTTAAGGAGTTATTACTCATAGATATTTATTTTGACCCTTTACCTCCTCTCTACCACCGTCTTCACGACAGGCTAAATCAGTATCCATCCCATTTGTCATCCTTACTATTCCTGACACCCTCATCCATATGGGAAATGGGATCTGTGTTTGACAAGCATGCTTACCCTTTGCTTACTGTTTTAATAAAAATTTCTATCATCATTTTTATCTGCTGTAGCAGTCAGGGCACTGTTTGATATTGAGATGCTAGATTTCATGGACTTTGAAATATTTTTCCCATGTCTTTTTTGGTAAGTCTTTGAACATAGTCTACAAAAAATTGACATGTTGGAGATGAATTTGCAGACTCTAAGTTAAGTAATGACTACCTGTCCCAGTTTAAATTGTGTTCTAGGATTGAAACATTATATTACACAGTCAAATCATTGAAATTAATGGTCAGACTGTTCCCTAACTGAGTTAGTTTCTCTCGAGATGGATACTCTATTAAATCAGCAGGCTGTCCAGATTTTCCTGCATTGCCTTTGGTTTGGGGATAATGTCACCCCAGTCTTGGTGATTTCAGAGCTGTACCAGAGCAGTCATGCTATTTTATATGGGGAACAATGAATAGTGGTTTCTTGATTTGCAAATTTCATTCAGATATGGAATCTTACTTCATTCTCTTTATCCTGTGAGACTAACTGTTATTGTCCCAAACACAGAGATGGGGAAACTGAGTCTTGAATATAACATGGTAAGCCAAACATTATACACCTTCTGAGTGACCCAGGTTTGCTTGGTCTTTCCTTCCCTAGATCCTCATTACTTAGGATTCTTCTCAGATATGCCTCCTGAGACAGGCTTTTCTTGACTGCTCCAACCAGAGACAGTCATCCTCTATTTCATTGCTCTGTGTGGCTTTCATAACACATCATACTATTTTACTGTCTTTCTTATTTGTCAATTTGTTTGTTTTCCTTCTGTATCCACTAGAATACAAGGAAAGGGACCTTGATTCTTTAGTTTAGCACCTATTCCAGTGCCTGGCACTCAGTAGATGTTCAAAAATATTTAATCAGTGCATGCATATTTATGTACTGTGCTCTCCCTTTCTCTCTGAGGAAGGAATTTAGATGAGGACACATTACTGAGTTGCTTTGTACAAAGCAATTAAATAAGCATTGAGGATTTTATAAACAGACTCCACCATTTAAGGTCTTCATGAGCTCAGCTTTGCAGGTGATAGCATATATTAGTTATCTAATGCTGTTTAACAAATTGCCCCCCGAATAGCATCTTGAAATAACATGCATTTATGATCTCATATAGTTTCTGAGGTTCAGGAATCTGGGAGTGGCTTGGATGAGTGGTTCTGGCTCAGGGTTCCTCATGAGGTTGTTTCTAAACTGTCAGCTGGGGCAGCTGTAAATGAAAACTGGAGGAAGTGTTTCCAAGCCTACTCATAAAGATGTTGGCAGGGCTCAGTTCTTCACCACATGAGCCCCTCCACAGGATGCTGGAGTGTTCTGGAGACACGGCAGATAGCTTTCTCCAACGTGAGTTATGACAGAAAGAGTGGGTGGTGGGAGAGAGCAAGAGAGTCCCTGAGATAGAACCTAATCTCTTATAACCTAATCTTGGAATGACGTGCCATTACTTCTGCCATATTCTGTTGGTTACATAGACCAACCTGGCACAATGTGGAAGGAGGCAGTACGAGGTTATGGATACCTGGAGGGCATGAGGGTGAGGGTCATTAGGCACCATTGTGGAGGCTGGCTAACATGTATCTTGTTCAGATTATCAGAACAGAGCCATGGATTGAATATGTAATTCAGCATATTAGTAGTCATTATCCAACTTTTTCTTCCATCCGAGGAACCAGCTGGGTGGAAAGTTTGATGACCAGTGTGCTTATAACTGTTGAATAGTATAATAATTAAAAACAGATTCTGGTACCAGCAGTCCGGCTTCAAATACTGTTTCTGCCTCTTGATATCCATATAAACAGGAGATATTTATTAGTATAAATATCTTTTTGGTTCAACTATCCTCCTTTATAAAATAGGTATACTGATAGTACTTGCCTCATACAGGCGTTATGAGGATTCAACCAGTTAGTTCGTGCGATGCACATAGAGCTTTCTACACAGAGAGCGCTTAAGTGTTGTCTTTTGTTGTTTGGATTATCCGGTGGCTAATCAATGCTGAAGGATCGGTGTTTCCCATAGTTAGCCTTGAGTAGATGGAAGAACCCTAGACAGACCTCTGAAGTGAAGTCAATCTAAACTGCTTCTGGAAACTTTTCATCGGGTCAAATATTTGCCACACAGAGAAATCTAATTTTTGTCACGAGGGTTTCATGGACTCTGTCAATCTGTGTCCATATGTGTTTTCTATGGTTACCCAAGCTGTAGCCAGCTGCAATCCACCTTAACAGTAACAGCTTGACCACCATCCAGAATTCAGTATTTTTCACTTCACTCTCTAAAGAAAACCCACAGCAAACCTTCTAGAAGTGATTGGCCGGTGGCTGAATTCCATGGCAATTTTGATAAGTTCACTTTGAGCAGATTTTTCATGTCTTCCCATTTATATCTTTTCAAATCCAATCTCCTTCAATCAATTTTAATCCTCTAATGTGTTTGCTATAAGTACTGTACAATTCACTTGTCCTCAATAATAAAATTCATTTTGGAGCAGCCTGCCAGTAATTTGTTTGAGAAGAAGTCGTTAGGAAACCCTTGCATTCTTTTCTGATTTAGAGGACGACCTTCAGTATTGATAGCGTTTGCTTGTCATGCGCTTGAAGTATTCTTTCATGACTGACAGTGCTGTTTAAATAATGGGCCGCAGAGCCATGTGCTTAAATGAAATCTGACTACACTAATTCTGTTATATATTAGGAAACTTCAAGTGTTCTACAAGGACACAATTTCAATGACCGTGGATTTATGATTTTTTTAGTTTTGTACAAATTATCCTCACTGTGTATTGCAACCCCTTCACTGGAAAATACACTTTCTTTCTGAAAATAAGTGTTTTTACTGCTTTACTTCGCAGCATACCTTGCATAAGCAAATGATTGTACTGCCTACTTCTCCTAGAATAAGTCAAGGTAAATAAGATGGAGACTTTTAGATGTGAAAGATAGAAATTTATAGCATTACTTATTTAGTTTACACTCTGATAAGGCACAGAAAGTGTAAAGGGTTCACTTTGGAATATACATATGATATAAAATGTCTTTATACACACACATATATACATATATAAAATAGAATTTGTGTATGTATGTTTGATGAGAAAAGTAAACAAGAGCATTGTTTACTGTTTATCTTATATCTCCAGTTCTTTCAAGCCGCACATGAAAACAAAGCACCTTTTTATTTAGACTTGGCTAAAAATTATCAGTCATATGTAGATGATTATGCAATATTTGCCAACTTCCTACTCAGAAAAAGTTATAGCAGATGGCAGAATTTATGTGCCATGTGGCATTTGTTTAAGTGTGGAAATAGCTAATATTTTTTCCTCTATTATTTTAGCTATTTTACTTCTAAAGACCCAGTTAATTTTGAAATACTATCCTTGATGGCCTCCTCGGTTAAGGATGGGATGTGGAGAAGGGTTGCATTTTTAGATACCAGCTTCCAGGGCCTTTGATTGAATAACTGTTATAGTTCATTAATCAGGGGCCCTGAGCACCCCCTTTTCAAAATAGCTTTATTATTTTCTAAATACAGACTCTTCCTGGAACCATTATGGAGAAAGCCCTATTCAGATCAGCATGCACTTTTGATTGGCCTTTATACTACAAAGGGATGGAATTTACATTTGCGAGTTTATGGGTCCCCAGGGAGGACATCCTGAAGTCAGCGTAATTTCAGGCATGTAGCACATAATTTGTTTTGATAACTACAAACAAAAGGGGTCTATTCCCGAAAGGCTTCTTTGGAAATTGTCAGAGGCTCTTCCCCTTAATAATGCAAGCTGCTGCTCCGAGGGCCGTAGAGCCAGAGCAAGACTGGAAATCAGATGGGAAGAAGGAGGAAACTACAGGGGTTCTGGGGAGCAGTATTCCACACAGAGGAGGCCATGTGAATCCTGGAAGCCCGTTTCTATCAGGAATCAATGTCACATGACCATGATCTATGGCAGAGACCCCGTGCCCTGTGGGATTTTTATATAGTGTGCTTTCAAATGATTTCCCCCGCTAACTTGAGTCTTTGTACTTTGGTGAAATAAGAGGCGGGAGGTATTTGTGTTGGTGTGTTGGGGTGATGGCGGAGGGAATAAAGGATTTGATAGGGAGCATTGAGGGCCTACTGCTTGCTAGTTCTCTAAGAATTCTTACCCGTAATCTGCTCATTACAGAGAACCTTGGGGTTCTCCTGAACCTCCTGAGGTATGCTTCATTAAACCGATTGAATAGGGGGGAAGGATTTGTCAGGAAATATTTATTACACAGAAGGAAAAGGAATGCACCAACAGAGTATGGGACCATTGCAGATGTTCAATAAATATTCCTTGAATGAATTTATGAAAAAGGATATATAGAAAACATGAGTCATCATCGTGGGTTGTCTGATTGAGGATGATTTTTCTTTTCTCAGTTTTCACAACTCTTGGTAATGTTTGATTAATTACTTTTATTATGATTATGATTATTACTATGATCCTCATTTTGTATACAAGTAACGCAATTTTGCTCCTCACGCAATTTTGCTCCTCGCCTGGGTTAACAATTTGGTGATTGTCTTCCACATTTTTTATTACTTTACATTGCATTTGCAAGCATACAGATTCATTCTAATGTAAATGAAATAATACAAAGTATATTCTTCTGCAAATATACACTTAACAAGTGTCCAGAGCTCTTTATTTTTCAGTACATAAGGTATCATCTCGTTCTATTAAAATGTTGCATCACATCCTGTAGTGAGGGAGTCACATCATTTATTTAAACATTTTGAGTCTACATTTGATTTCATAATGTATATTTTAAGTGACAAATCTGTATCAAACTCTGTGAGATACAAAATAAGCCCATGACATCCCCAAATTGTCTAAGATCTAGTTATGAATTTTTCACATTTTCTTTAATGAGTATGTGCTGCTTTCAAAATGTTAAAGTTTGAAAAAATGTTTTAAACCCACTTATAAGATCAAAACTGTACATGTGAAAATAATAGGAATATCTAACTTTTATTGTGCTCTTATCTGACAGACACTACACTCAGAGTGTATGTGTGTATACATATATATGTATGTATATAATGTATGTACATATGTATGTATATGTATGTATATAAAGTCATTTAATCCATTTCATTATTAAGCAGGAGCCGTTAGCAGAGCCAAGCATTTTCACAATTTTCAAATTGCTTTTGTTTCCGTGGATGTGTATTCAATAAATATTTATTATGTGCCTAACATGTTGCCAGCACTTTTCTGTGTGCTGGAGACTTAGCATTGAACAAAATAAATACCTTCGCTCAGGGACCTTGAACTCCTGTCTATTTGACGATCATTCTAAGAGGAGAGGTCAACACTCAACCCTTCTACAGAAACAGATAGCACAATGTTTCAATTTCCCCTTGATCCACCCCAAAGCTCTGACACTGGAGAGAGAGACCCATTACCCAAGACTTTATTGTTACTTTCACAAGGATAGAGTCAGTGCCCTTTGAGTAGATGATGTTAAAGCAGCCAGCAGAGGTGGATCAGGGTGGGGCCCCTCACCGAATGCTGCTAGAAGGCACCAGACTCTCCCCCTGGGAAGTAAGAAATTGAGGAAGGCTCTGAACTGCCCAGACTGTGTCTCTGTCAGCTCTAAGGAGTTCGTTTAAAGATGTTACCTTACCCGGGCTTGTCTCTTAAGTCACAGAACTGGGGAGAGTCTGCTGTTCACTCAGATAATACTCAGGGAGCTTGCTGTGACTTGGGAAAGGCTTTAAAAATTCATCTCATTCAATATGAATCCAGGTCTCTGATATTCCTGCATGTTCCCATCCATCTTATTTTGATTATATGCATAGTGCAATTCCAAAAGTAAGCAGCGTTTTTGGAGAGGTAGAGAAACCCTGGACAACATTACTGATCGTGGTGGTTCTGAGCACATGACAATTGACTGCTCTGTGACAGGCACAGGGATGACATGCCTCCCGAAAGGCACACTTGGTGGAGAAGGCACCAGGCTTGGAGCTTGGCTGCAGGAAAGCTGGGAGTGTGGTGTGTCACAGGCTGCTAGGCTTCTGCTTGCTGCTGGTTCCCCTCTGAGCACTGTGGGGAGGCAGTGACACCCACTGGCCTCACAACGACACTCCGGCAACTGTCCTTTTTTCCTGGCATGGATGCGATACGTGTATCGTGTAGGACAGTTTGATGAATACATGCAAGGCACACTTTGTCTTCCTTTGGGCATACTCTCACTTTCCCGGGTTAGCTTGCTCCTGAAACATCTTCCAATGGTGTCATCCCTCTTTTACTCTGCAAATCTCCTTTCCCTCTTGAGAATTTTAACTCTTCCACGGGCACATTAAAACTTGGGGAAGCTAATGCTTGGGCTTGCTTACTTCGAAAGACATGGGTTTCAACTTTGGCCCTGCTACTTATTATCTGTGGGATCATGGGCAAGTCACTTCTCTAAGCCTCAGTTTCCTCATCTGTAAAATGGGCTACTGTTAGCACTCCTAGCATAAGGCTTTGCTGAGGTAACACACATTGCTTGTGGCAGCTGTTTCTTTCACACCAACTCTGCCCAGGTCTGCCCCGGGGAACAGGACAGAAGCTCTCTGCTTGTATGACATTTCCTCACCAGTGTCAGCCTGCTGTTGAGAGTTTCAGACCAGAACTGAGAGTGCCGTAATGAGCAGTACAGACTTTCATCTGCTGGTAGGTGGGAGCTGATCTTACTAATATCCCTATCTTCTTTTAAAAACCAGCCACCAGGAATCCTGTAATGTGGTCACTTTGAGACATGGACTGGCATTCACATCTTTCCCCAAGGGGACAGGCCAGATTTTGACACATTCTTTAAAATCTGCCTTTAGAAAGACATGGCCTAATTTTATGTCTGTGAGTCATTTTCTCTGTTTCCTATCATAACTCTGATAAAGATAATTACCTCCTAGTGTCTAAAAGCAATTATGTGCTTGACTAAGCATATACATGTTGTTTGGTCCTTGTGTATTTATATTTTCTTCAAATTTAAGTGTACTCTCAACTGTATGTACTCATGAAGGTCTTAAAAACTTGAGGACATTGAAGTGGTTTTGTTCTCTCTCCTATTTTTATGTCTAGGTTTGTTTTTACTTAGTCTTTGACTTTGTTAGAACTAAAACCGAGAGAGAATATCAGCTAATGGGGGATTATTTCTATTTTTGTTGATAGAGTGAGGAAGGTCGTGACTAAACTAAACCTATGCGGAAGGATATTTTTTCTACTAAAACAGAAGAGGCAATAATTTTTTAATGCAACTTTGGGGATGTACACTAAATAAAAGGAAGTTTCCATAATATTGAGGGGAGGGTGTTAAGCAGAGGCAGAGATTTCACAGCTCTTGGGAACTTGCTTTCTAAAACTATTAAAGGATACTGTGCCAAAGTGGCTGGCTATCTGCTAATAATTTGTGTTCTTCTTCCCCAGCAAAGATAAATAACTGATAAATAGCTATGCACCTAGGAACACATTTCCAGCCCAACTTTTATCTGAGCCATCACATGTGACTGACTTCTGCTCAGTGAAATGTGGAAAGAAGTGTATATGTCACTTTTGGTACAGGCCCCCATAAGCTCTCTCTGGGATCCTCCATATTTCTCTCCTCCCCCATCCACAGGTTGACATTCACTTGACCTTGGAAACTATATGTTGGAAATGGAAGTCTTCATCTCCTTGGGTCCCTGAACCACTGTATGGATCAGGAACCTCCCCACTTTTCCCTGCCATGAATGGACTAGCCATGGGAATATGGGGATTGCTCTGTACCAGCAGCTACTGTTGCCTGACATAATACTGATGGATCACTGCATATTTCCATCTGGTGTCATATCAATTGAGTCCTGGGTGAAAGCAAATATTTAGATTTTAAACCAATCATCTTTAATACTTGGAAATAATAGCTTATTCAATGGAAGTATCAAGCCCAGTGCTAAGAGTTTTCTATGTGCTATCTCCTTTCATCTTCATTTCAACTTTCTAGTTTGTATCAGTCAGGGAGGGCTACATGTGCTATGGTAACAAGCAAACCTGAAATCTCAGAGGCTTAAAACTACAAAGGTTTATTTTTCACTCATGAAAGTCCATTGAGGTTCTGGGACACTCTTCAGAGGATGAACCTCTCCTCCATGTATTGGCTCATCATTCCCAGTGTCTTTACTCTTGAGGAACCTCCATACAATAAATGTCTCCACATGGACCCAGGGGAAGTTTTTGTGGAAGTCTCACACTGGCTGGGAAGTGGCATACTTCACTTCTGCCAAATGCCATTGGCCAGAACTCATCAAATGGTCTGCTGTGCCTTTCTCTGCTCCTCCTACCGTGTGCTCAGAGGCAAAGGGAAACCAGATAGTAGAGCAGGAAGGACTATGGTTATCTACATTTTGCAAATGAGAAGGCTGGGAGTTGGAGAGCTTAAGTAGCTTAGGCAAGGTTTTGAGTGCTTTTTCTGTGTCATAACAAAAAGTAGGATGATATCCTCATCGTCAAGAATCTCGAAGTTTCATGATGGAAACAGACAGGTAAATCAAGCAGTTACCTGCATGCTAACTGCTGGTAGACACCAAATGATACAATTAGTCTTTAGGTAGTGATACGAGAGTCTAAGGAAACTTTAGCAAGTCATCACAAAACACTTTCTCAGGGGCACAAGAATCCTGTCCTAAAATAGACCGTAAGACTGTAAAGGCAGGGCAGGGACTTAGCAAAATAATGTCCTTGGAATGTACCAGTTGTGGGGTGAGAGGGGAGGAGTGTTGTGATTCATTGTCTTAAGGATGGACTGTGTTCTCTTCTCTCTGTCCTTGACTGGGTAGTTGATGGAACACCGATACGCTTCTATGGATGTTTAAGAGAAATAAATAAAAATTCATGGTAAGATGAAGCTGTGTTTTGCATTTTATTCAGTATGAGCGTTCTGTCCTGAACCTCACACAATGTGCTCAGTGGGGGATGTCTGCTATGTTGTATGTGTGAGAGGGGGAAGAGGCGAGAGAGAGAGAACCAGATAGAGAAGACAGAGAGAGAAAGAAAGAGACACAGAGAGAGATAGAGAAAGAGAGAATGGGGCGAGAGAAACAAAAACAGAGAAAAAGAGAAAAGAGAGGAAGGTGGGGGGAAGAAAGAAAAACAGAGAGGCACACAGAGAGAAAACACATAGAGAGAGAACACAGAGTAACAGAGAGAAGAGAGAGACAGAAAGAGAAAAACAGAGAGAGAATAAAAGAAACAGAAGTTTCCATTAAGTTCAAGTCAGTTCTCCCAGCTTTTATTAGGATTAAAACCAAACAGGTAATGAAAATATACTCATTCAACATAATATTGATTTTAAATGTATCTCCAAGTTGCTAAAAATGTTTTTTGCTCAAAAATGAGACTACCATAGTGATGTTGTCTTTACATCTTTTCTGATTTCACCTAGATACGTTTTAATGTTTCATGCCAAACTATCAACCCCCAGTCATTTTTAAAGCACACATTGTATGTATAGGTTAATGGACACGTTCATCTTTTATGGAATTATGTTATTTGACTTTTTCCATCACAACTTTTGATTCACCTTCATTTGTTGATAAGTATTTCCAGGAAATTTTGAGCCATAACACAGATATGTCAATTATCTGGAGCGGAATGCTACTTTCTAGTTATGTGGTCAATGATAGTTAGTTGATCATTAAGACACACTGATACGCAAAGCCACAACAATAAACACCACACAAGATTGCAAGCTCCCTGAGACATAATTCCTTATGGTGCTGTTCATAAACATACAAATAAGGAACAAATAAATAAATACATGTTTACTCAATACTGCAAAACCAAGAATTTCACGGGTCAGGGTGGGAGGTATGTGTAATAATAACTGTATCAAGGGACCACTCTTTGTTAGGCCCTTTTGTGGGACATATAAAGAAAACCCAGCCTACACCTGCAAGGTAGATATTATTCTCCCTATCACCATTCTGGAGATGAGACCAGCTGAGGCTTGGAGAAGCTAAATAAGTTCCCCGGACCCACACAGCCGATCAAGTAGTAGAGCTGAGATTCACACTCAGATTTTGTATCCCCAAAGCTGATGCCCTTCAAAACATGCCAAGTCTTAACTGATACATTAATGGAATTGAATTTTTCTAGAAAGAGAATTAAAGTGGGCATTACTACAGCTCCCTGGGCATATTATTATTATTATTATTATTATTATTATTATTATTATTATTATTATTATTATTATTATTATTATCATTTTTGCCATTCTTTCTCCAAAGTTATAATCACAAAGGAAGCTTCTGAAGTGTTTTAAAGAATATATTTTGCTTTTGATGAAGAGTGTCAAAAATAACCTGATTTTAGAAGAATGCCGTCCATGTTTTTCCAACCTCATCTTCTTCTCATTCTCCTGCCTTCCATGGCTTGCCTATTGATTTATCCCCACATACCGTAAGAACCAGGTAGGTCCACCTAGGAAAGCCAGAAGCTAATGGGTTCTCTGCACTATGTTGATCCCTAAAGGGATTTCCAGACCTAAGGAAGCTGCTCCTTCAGTGGGTTGCAAAGTCCGGCTACTCTACAGAATTTATCTCCTGTGCAGAGTGCTATCTCTTTGTTTTACTGATGATCACTGGTAAGCACAAACCCAACACCCTGCCTTCCTCTTTATTAGAGAGGGCAGTTATCGGTTAGAGTCTTTAGGGGCCCTTTACCACTGTGCTTTTCTCCTCTTGGTGGTTGGTACAGAACTCCTTCCCCCAGTCATGTTGGCTGCTGTTTTAAGAAGCCTCACTCTTTCCCTGCAGACCTCTGTGTGAGCTCTGATGGTCTGGCTGAAGGGAAACAAACTACAGGCAAGTGCTGATTAGAGATGAGCCCTTCTCTTGCAGAAGGCAGACATCGATTCTTCCATTTTGGTCATGTTGCCTCTCTATGAAAATACTACATGGCCTTCTCAGAAACAGGTGACCTATTGATTCCCCAGCTGCTGATGGGACCTTCCTCATGGGTCCTGTTTAGCTCATTAATGAGGGACCCTTGGCTGTGTTTACAGAGGTCACCTGGAACAAGAGGTTGGTTTTATGGAGAATCTCAAACTTTGTGAAAATTGGATGTGTGTCCCAGATTCTTAACTTTGGTGTTGAGTCCCTCCAGGAGGCAACTGATGATTATATATCTAACACAATCAGAGACATATCAAGGTTTCCTTTTGCCTCAGGCATCCATATAAACCAATCATTGTCAACAGAGGCACTTTTGCCCCCTGGGGACATTTTGCAATGTTTGGAGATATTTTGTGTTGTTACAGCTGAGAGGGTACTACCAGCATCTCATGGGTAAAAGCCAGGGATGCTGATAAATATCCTTCAAGGCAAAGGATAATCCTCCACTGTATTAGCCCACTTCCTGTTGCTTAAAACAGAATATCTGAAACTGGATAATTTATAAAGAAATGAAATTTATTTCTCACAGCCTTGGAGGCTGGGAAGTCCATAGTCCAGGGGTTGTATCTGGTGAGGATTTTCTTGGTGGTGACTCTCTACAAGGTCCTGTGGTGACCAGTATATCACATGGCCAATGGCCTGAGAAAGTGAGCCAACCTTCTCACTCACTCTCCTTATAAAGTCGTCAGGACCATGACCACCACAACTCATTAGACCATCAACCCATTACTACACGAATGGATCGATCCATTTACAAAGGCATGGTCCTCATGATCTAATCACCTGTTAAAGGCCCCACCTTCCACTACGATATTGGGGGTTAAGTTCCAACATGACCTTGGGGATTCAAAGCACAGCACCCACTCCTCAACAAAGAGTGAGAAATGACACATGTCTTCACTCCTAAGTGGGAGCTGCGAGAGAGAGAGAGAGAGAGAGAAAGAGAGAGAGAGAGAGAGAGAGAGAGGAAAGAAACAACAATCACAAGAATTCAACTGTTAAAAGGAGAGACTGGAACTGAGGACACCAGAAGTGGGCAAAGTGGGGGGGGGTTAGGGAGAAATTGGTAATGGACCACAAAAAATGTTTGCATTGCATAATGTTTAAAAAAAAAAGAAAGAAAAGAAGAAAAGAGTGATCTGGCTTAAATTTTCAATAGCGTCAAGGTTGAGAAAACCTGATATAAGCCATACTAAAATGCACCCAATTTTAATATAAAAGACAATTTTGTTATGATAAATGTTTCAAAAGAATTTTTATAACCTTGTTATTGAAGTGAATTAACTCTTAATAACTCATTTAATTTATGATTAGCTATTATTTCTCAGCAATCACTGCATAAACTGGGAAATTTTTATGAGAGAGAAATAACATACAACTTGTCTTTCAACATAATAAAATATTTATGAATGCTGAATCTAACAATTAATGATGCTGACATAATGTTGCATCTTGAAGAAATAAAATTAAGCAGTTATTAATTTTGACTTTGCTGCTTGAAATGTTAGATCGAATCATTTTCCTCTTCAATTTTCAAGTATTACCAGATGCCCTTGGAACTCAAAGGCCCTAACACTGCCTTTGGAGTCAGGTGTATAAAGCATCCTTGAATCCATTAATTCTGGACCTTCCCAGTCAGGGATTGAAAAATCCATTTTAATACTTAAATGATGACATTAGAGGCCAACATTTGCCCAACTGTCAAAAATAATCACCCCTCAAGGCACCTCTGCTTGTTTCAGGATGTCCTAAAAGAGGCACTGGTGCGTGTGTGACAACAAAGCAGTCTGCCTAGCACCATCCCCAGACACTTTTGATACTAGTGTTGCTACAATTTCTAATGTCTTCTCTTTGCATTTAGGATACAGTTGTCTCTTTTCGCACAAGACCCTGTAGGATCTGGCTGCTGCTGCTCAGCCTCATCTCACGTCATCCCACCCCTTATCTGTTCTACCAAGATGGTCTTTTAAGTTGCTCAAATACTCCAGGTTAGGGTATTTGCTTCCTGCTCCTCTGCCAAGAACACTGATCTATCCTCCTACCCATCTGCCTCCCCCATTCAAGTGTGTGGCCATGTCTCATTCTTTAAATCCTCATATAAATGTCACCTCTTCAGAGAGACTTTCTCTGACTAATCCAATCCTGCACTAAGTTAGATCTGCCCTCAAGTGTGCCTTCAGCACCATGTAATTATATATTTATGTATGTGATTATTCGATTAATAGATTGTCAACTCCAAGCTGCAGAACATTAGAGAACATGTCTGTGTTGCTTAGCAAAAGGGCCAGGTATGCACTGCAGAAGTGAAACATATGGATGGTGGGTGGGTTGATAAAATGAATGAATAAATGTATTTTGAGTGATTTAAGAAGGACATCTGATAAAGAGAGTTTGAGGAGCTTATCCACTAATTGAGAAATGACCTAGAACAGAGTGTCTAAATCTGGCTTGTTTTTGGAATCACTTAAAGAGTATCTGTAAAAATATGGCACTATCTTAGCCTGACCCTAGACGTATAAAATGAGAATATGTACTATTAAAAGATTTCCCACTGAGCCTGATGCTCAGCCATGGATAGAGATCTCAGGTCTAGACTGTATACTCCGTGATGTTGAGAGCTGGTATATCACCTCTGCATCTCTAGGCCAACAGCTACCATGGTGTCTGGCTCCTGATGGGCAAGCTCTTGATGCTGGTAGAACCAGTGTGCAAAGGGAATTTTTCCTGTTAAAATTTGGGGTTAAGTTTGCCAACTTGGTGTTCATGTTTGTTTTCTTTTATTTTTTTTTAAGATGGTTGTTGCTGTTGTTTTTATTTTCGATATGTTAAAGCAAATTTAATTTTGAGAGTCTGGAACTTTTCTGTCTCTTTCAAGTGTGATTTGGCCCATCCCTGTTCTGATCCATTCTGGCCTGATTTTTAAACCGAAGTCACATTGATCATGTTCATCGGAATGCTTTTTCTCACACATGACACAAAGCAACGTAACTGGGTTAAGCTGATAAATAGATTTGATTGGGTTTGTGTAGCTAAAAATTCCAGAGCTACAGCTAGATCTAGACCAAACAATGGAATCAGGATGTAGTCTGTATTAGTATGTTTTTGTTGCTTATAACAAAGTGTCTGAAACTGGGTGGTTTATAAAGAAAAATGAAATTTATTGCTTACAGTTTCTGAGGCTGAGAAGTCCAAAGTCCATCTGGTGGTGATAACAGTGACCCAGGGGTCTCACATTGCAAGATGGTGGAAGCAGAGAGAGCAAGAGAGACAGACTCTCCTCTTCTTTTAAAGCCCTCAGAACCAAGCCCATGACCACCATTTTTAATCCATTCACTGATGCATGGTCCTAGAATCCAATCACCTCTTTAAGGCTCCACCTTTCAATTACCATAATAGGATTTTCCACACTCTTAACAGTCACAGTGGGGGCCAAGTTTCTAATACATAAAACTTAGGGGACACAATTCAAGCTTCAGGAAATTTGCGGGGAGCATAATTCAATCCACTACATAGTCTTTCTCTCTTTGTCTATTTCTCTCTTCTCCCTTTTCTTCATTTCTCTTTTCTCTATCCCATCCCCTGCCTCCTTCAGCTGGGCAGTAGAGGTCTCCTTTCCTGTTTGCTCCAGCAAAAGTCTCAGAACTAGTTCTGATTGGTCCTAGAATGAATTAATCACTGTGGTCAGGGGATGTGATGCTCTGACTGGCCATTTGGAGCATGTGCACAGCCTCAGGACTAGAAGTAACATTTACCTGAGCCACGTGGTCTGAGACGGGGAAAGAAGGGGATTTCAAAGCATTTGGCCTGTGGATGCCAAACATTCAAACAAGTAGAATGATACCAGTCAAAGACAAATGTCTGCTCCTTAAGCAACCTCATTGTCAAGTTTTAGGGGAGCATCTCAAACTAGCCCCAATGTTTATTCACTGGAGGAAATAGCTAGAGCTTTATTAGCTTCCATTTTACATTTTATTGTTTTCCACTAAGTAATTGGGATTGGGGGGAGCATCTTGTTACCTGTCTCCTTTTTAATTGGATTCTCTCCGTTCCCTGTAATTCTTAGTTCTTTGCTCTTTGGCTGGTTTTGTCAAGGTAACTAGGCATTTTAAATCACAGTGCAATTTCTGGTAGCTCAGAAAACTGAACCAAAGTAGTAACTTTTAATAGGTCAATTACATTATTTTTCAGCAGCCTGCTGCAGCCTAATGAAACTCCAGTTTAATTAGGTTGGTGTGATGCCAAAATAAGTGTTTCATTCCCAGCTTGTTTTATTTACTCATTGAAAAGTAGAGGAATCTACTAATAATAGGATTGTAAAATGTTAAAGGCTAATCAGTTTGGGTGCATTTGTTTGTAAGGAAAGGCGATTGTATTATCCTCAGTCCATTTTGGCAGATGAGAAAACTGCAAAACAAATGAACAAAAAATAACAACTGAATAATTCTTTAAAACCCCCAAATTTAGTATTCCTGAGTCTGAGGCTCTTAAAAAATAAAGTGAATCACAAATCTTGAAAGACCACTCAGAAGGAAACAACTAAGTCGGAGTCTCCTAATGTGCTTTGTGTCCCTACTGTACGGCAGGCATTGTGCGTAGTTTCTCAGTAAACCATGACAGGAATCTTGTAAGATGGAGTTTTAGTGCCCAGGAAAGGTAGCATTCTGAGTGTAATCAAACCACACATTCATTAATTGGAGCTCAGTGAGATAAGAACATAAGGGCAGCAGAAAACCTTCTTATGCTGTGTTTCCTTTTAAAAGGAACATCCTCACACAACCCCTTGATCCCAGTCCTCACCCCCCCCTCCACCTGGGCCAGAAGGTGAGAATCATCACCAACCAGAGGAGGGCCAGTCTGGCACTGATCACTGAGAGACTGGGATAGAGCCAGATGGTTTTCCAGCAGTCTCCATCTGATCCTCCACACTGGGCTATAGTTTCAACACGATGACGATGTTTGGTTATTTTCTCTCTTCCTGGGGCAGAGATTAGGGACCAGAGTTGAAAACCAGAGTCAACTTCCCTTTGCCTTATTTAAGATAAAGGGGGAATCAGGAGTATTGATTCACAATCAAAAGTGCAACCAAGCAGGTTTCGCATGCAGAGAGACACCTGGTGAGGGCTTTGTAGGTGTCTATTCTCCTTCTCACAGATACTGAGGGGCTCATCTCTGTACCCCTTAATTATACTCAGTGGTCCGAAACTTAATCTCAGCCATTCTCATGCATAGGAATCATTCTAGGGAGGTGCCAGGAATCCTAATGTCCCCTGGGTTGTTTTTCCTAAGCACCTCTCTAATAGATAATTATCATCTGAGCTACCTTTAGAGGAAACCTTTATCACCATGCATGTGTGTGAAATAAGAGGTGTATTTGCATTGCTGCCATTAAGCATTTTAATTACACACATTTATGATGTGAGGAGCTAACTTCACCATCTTCAAAACTTTGGGATCATCTCTTACTTACTTGGCTTTTATTCTGACTATTTTCATTTTGATTCTAAAGTTGACTTGTATTCCCTGTCCCTTTTGAATAGAACCATAGATTCCCCATGTCACATTCAAGACAAATGTTTCAAGTGCCATTTTTCATTGCAACATGTTTTGGAAAGCCCTTGGCTCCGTGACTTTGAGCTCTGTTTAATTCCCTACAATGATCTGTGTGGAGCTCTTCCACTCTTGTGATAGTGCCACTAGCGGGTGCTGGTCAAATCAAAGATACAGACTTTTTCTGTTTAAGAATAATGTAGTAAGTGATGGTGAAAGCTCAGAATGATAAATATTTGCTCCTGTAATCATGCATCTGTTTGCTGCTATTCAAAGGGAGCAAAAGCAGATGCACCCTTTGCTGGCCATCACTGCAAAACTAATCTAGTGTTTTTTTTTTTTTTTTTAACTCTGATGCACAGACAATTTGGGCAAGAGTCCATGAATTAAAATGGAGAATTTTAGGCAAATTCTATAAAATAGATATGCATGAGTATCGCAGATATATAATGTAGTAGAGATTATATGCAATTATTTCTCAACTAATTAAAGTGTCTACAGATAGTTTTAAACTGTAGGTTTTCACTTTTAAAACAGTAGAATACACTTTCTCTAAGAAGTGAAATTATATACTACAATATGTAAAATAGGTATTAACTATATTTAATATTAAACATTTATATTTAACTTGAAATGTGTAACATTTGCTTATAAATCCATGTCAAAAACAATGTCTGTTATGATTAACTTAGACGTTTAGGATCAAGGGTATGGATGTCAGCTCTAGGTAGGTATATGTGTGTTCAGACTACACAGTATCAGGAAAATTCCAGTTTACTCAGATAGGTGGATGAGAGCACTAGTCATTTCCTTTACCTGCCCATCTTGCAATCTCGCGGTATTCTCTGTTATGCACAGATGGCAGAAGGACCATTATTTCCTAAGATATCTCCAAAATGAATAAAACTAACCACACAAATTAACCCAGTAATGGTCTCTCTCCAATGTGTCATAATTTTGTGTATCACACATTTGTGACTTTCTTTTTTTTCTTTCTTTCTTTTTTTTTTTTTTTTGGTTAATCAGAGATGTTTCATCTCTTTCAATCTGATGTTTGGTAAATGACATATGCCCAACTTGAAGTGGCATAAGAAAAAAGTACTGGCTCCTGTGATACAAACATCTAGGTATATATCTGGTTTGGGGCAAGGCTGGATCAAGATGCTTATATGATATTGCCATGACTACCTCCTCTCACATATATTCTCAGGCTGTTCCCCCTGCAGTGGCAAGGTGGCTGCCAGCAGGTGTGAGGCTACATCCTTGCAAGGAGCCTGACGACAAAGGCAACCTGTTTCCAGTGGTTCGGGATGAGTCCTGGCCAGATCTACATTGCTCACTCATTCCCAGAAGCAGGGTTTTAGTTGAGCCTCACAATCACCATATGAACTGATTGTAAAAAAAATAGATTAATTAATTTTAAAATTGACAAATGAAAATTATATACAATATATAGTAGATATTGTACATATATATGTGTATATCTCAGGTATATATCATATACAAAATGATGTTTTGAAATATGGATACATTGTTGAATAGCTAAATCGGGCTAATTAACACATCTATTACCTCACATACTTGTTTTTTTTGTGGTGAGAGCACTTAAAATCTACTCTCTTAGCAATTTTCTAGTAAAAAATACATCGTTATTAACTACAGTCATCATGTTTTACAATAGATCTCTTGAACTTACCCCTCCTATCAAACTGAAATGTTGTATCCTTTGACTGATCTCCCCAACCCTACCCTCATCCTCTGGTAACCACCATTCTATTTTCTGCTTCTATGGGTTTGACTCTATTAGAGTCCACATATAAGTAAGATAATATAGTGTTTGTTTTTCTGCCCCTGGCTTTCTTCAAGGAGTCTTAATAGTACAAGAAGCCAGAGCTATGGTGGATAAATAATAAACTATAAACATCTACTATAGTACAGGTGTTTAGTGTAGGAAATATGGAAACAATGTTTTGAGGAAAGAAGTCTCTTCTTTTCAACATTCTTTTTGTAATGCAAACCTGTAGAAAAATTAAAACAAAACTACAGTAAAGACCCATATAACTTTCACCTAGATTCACCAATTGTTAACATTTTGTGACATTTACTTTCTCTTTCTGCTCCCACTCCCCCCCCCCACATATTGAACTACAGTATTTGAAAATTGCAAACCTCATGAATGCCTCAAGCCTAAAGGCTTCGACAGGCATCTCTTAAAAACAAGGTTTTTTGCAACATAACCACAATACAATTATTATTATTATTTTACTCTAGAAACAATTAGAGAGCATACATTGCACTTGCTTTTCTTTTTCTTTTCCTACTTTTGGTCTAAAAAGTTCCCTCCACATGCAGACACATATCATTTTTTTGTCTTCTATAACACTGACATCTTTAATAGTCCTGGACAATTTTCTTGTAGAATATTTCAAGGTTTGGATTTAGTTGATTGTTTCCCCATGGTTAGATTAAACTTCATCATTTTGTCAAGAGTCCCATTTGGACAGGGTTGACTCTATCCCACTGGATTTTATCTGTAGGCACTTTATGCTAGTTCATCCCATTATGAGTGGTAGTAAAGTTGGTCACCTGGTAACTGACAGATCACCCCAGTATAAACTAGTCTGGTAATTAGTAAGCAATCTGTGGGTCTATAGTTTGAGACTACCAAAATATCCTCTCCTTCATCATCCTTATCTGAATTGGTTACTACACTAATAACTGTAGTAGTGAAGTGGTGCTTTTCTAATTCCATGGTTTGATTCACACTGAAAATAAATACATAAACCAAATATCAGCTGTACCCACTTCAGCAGAGCCACAGCACCCTGTTGGACTATCACCACCAGAAAAGAAAGCACATTTTGATAGTTTTTGTCATAAACGATGGAACTCTCCCTGCACCCATGTCATGGGTTTGAAGAAAAATATCAGTAATGACCACAGTTACAAGTCACTTCCCTTCTTCTAACAGTGTTAAAAAGTCTAAGAAGTAGCTGTAAGTCTTGGCTGAAGATGTTAAAGTAAGAAAGAAAAGGAAAGAGCAAAGAGACCAGTGGAATAATGACAGGTGAGAGAAGAATGAAAGTGTTGGTCACGTGCCACCATTTTTTTTAGCATGGAATATTCCAAATGGAGTACAGAAAACTTTCATGTTCACATGGTATATTTAAACTCTCCTTGCTTAGAATTTCAAGAGCTATTACTTTCCTTCGATTTGGTTCGATTATCTTTCATGATCTGCAGAAATTGTACTTTTCTTCCCCTTTCAGACTAAGAAAGTCCTTAGCCAAATGGCTTTAACCATTGGACTTGCCTGTAGGTGTCATTCATTTCTGTTGTTTCTTTCCCTCCTCCTGGGGTTTTTCAATAGTGCTCCTTTTCAATCAAAAACTAATTTTCTTTGTGTGTGTAGGTGGTGTAGAATTCCATGCTTTTACACAGTAGCAGGTCTGTATTCGATGTACCTGTTTCAGAGACAATTGTCCTTTAGAGCTTTCACGAGCAAATTCAATGAAAGCCCCATGCGACTAGTTTGTAACTCATTTAGTGGAGAGTTCTATAGGATTATTTCACAAAGCGGTTCTCAGCTTAAGAAGCTAAATTGGCTTTATGGTGCCTAGCTGGAGGCCTCTTCATCTCTGCATTCATAGGATATTTACATGCATACTAGGAATCTTTCTAGAAAATGGGAAGGGGACGTATATGCCTGTTTACATTTCCTCTTAGCCATTCCCAAAGGGTCTTAGGATGGGTGTATTAGAATTAAGGAGAATATTTAGTTTCATAATGTAGGGACAAGTACGTCATATCAGTGGGTGCATTTGACATGACAAAAATTCTACAGTTTTAAGAAATGACCAGCAGCAAGATAACATTTGCACGTTTAGGTTAATGTAGTGGTAAAAATGAGAGACTTTGCAGTCAGACAGGTCCAAATGTTGGCTTTACCACTTAATAGCTTCCTTTGCCTTGAGAATTTATACAACCTCTCTGAACTTGGTTTTAGCATTTGTAAGATGTGGACAAGTATCACTGTGTGCTATGCAGGATAACCTATGTGAAATATTAAGTGCTGTGATTATGCTTGGACTTCTTTCTCTATGAGTGGGTGCACTACATATTATACATTAAATACATTCATAATTGAAGGAACTGTGTGTTCAACATGTTATGCAGAGCCTCTTCTGTAATGAACAGCAGGGACTACCCCTGCCTGAGTTCCTGCTGGTGGGGCAGGGCAAGCAGACCTGTTGTGCACTGGAATCAGCCCAGTCACTTTTGTGGGATGGTAGAAACCACTCTTTCTCAGTATCTCTTTCAGTCTTAGTCTTAGCTATTGTGGCATATAATGCTGAAATCCTTTTCTACCAGTCTGTGGTAACTTCTGTTCCCTGTACTGCTCAGTCTCTATTCTTACTTTGTACTATTATATTTAATTTGAATATTGCACAGAAAGCAGAGTCTATAGTTCTGAATAAAGAAGGTGCATTTTAAAAGCACTAACAAACCTCACTCTTTAAAATAACATTAGCAGATCATCTTGTATACCAAGGAATCCTTTTGAAAGAATTTGGAAAATTTTATCATAAAATACATTTGTGAAACTGTTTTTTTTTATATTTGGAAATGGTTAAACTGCAGAAAGAGAGAGATTATCTAACATACACTGGGTACCTACTATTTGCTAGTGACTTCGTAACCATCCTATTATTTAATCATACAATGATTAATTATGAAACCTAACAGTTTCAGACTGTTTCATGTGCATAAAATTGTAGATTCAAGAAATGTAGACAATGTCTCAGATGCCAGAGTAGGAAGTATGAGTAAGTCTGAATATTGCATGCGTCTCTCCAACTTATTTTCCTTTTGTTCTTTCTTTAAATTCTCTTTGCAATATTTCAATATAGGAAAATTGAAAGAATAATAGCTACCAGTTACTAGGCTCCTGTGGGGTGCTGGGCAAAAAGCCAGATGTTGAATACATATTAATTATAATCATCCACTATGATAGGTATTAGTACTCTCACATTACAAATGGGGAAACTGAGGCTTGGTTACTAAGTGTTGGAATTTGCCTGTCTGTCTGGTTCTAAAGCTCATAGTCCCCTGAACAAGACTGTGTGCGTGTGTGCGTCAGAGGTCCACAGGCAGATAACATAGATCTATGGGCTTTATTCTAGATGTAATAGATCTATTCTCGCATAAGAAAATCTGGAAGTTATAGAGTTTAATTCCAGTTTTACTTACTAAAGCAAGCTAGTGATAGCTTTGCTCCTCCTGGGTTTAGTGAGCATGTGATTATGGATGGAAACTATGGGTCATGTCTTTCCCTACGCCCTATTCCCTGCTCCACTGGACACTTATGTTCTCCCTGGGATGTGTTGCTCAATAAGGAGTATGAGTTTACCAGAGGTTATTGCAGTGAGTCCAGGCACTAAAAGAAAGGATTAAAATAATGCAGAATCACAGAGCAAGGAAATGATCGACCTCTCATTTTTCTCAAGAACTTCCTGATCACCTCAAGAGGAAATATTCAGTTTGGTGATCGTTTGCCTTTAATGAAATTTGCCAGTCTTCCTCATACTACCTGGAGAGTGGAGCCTCAGGCTGACAAGGGGCTCCTGCTAGAATTGACACGCATGGTTTTGTTTGGGTTGTGTTTAGTTTTAAAGGTCCATTCTCTTTATGATAGCATTCCTGCTTTTCAATTTATACTAGTCGTACTAGTTGAATTTATTTTTTAATAAATTATTAATTTAGTTTTTAAATTTTTCTTTATTTGAATTTAAAAAGTGAATAGTCTGAGAGAAGTAAGATTTCATTTTATTTTTCTTTATGTTATGAAGGCATGCCATTCAATAGCCCTGAACACAGAGTAAGGGTAATCTGATAGTAAAAAGGCAGGTGGTATGAGCATATGTCAGCTTTTAAATGAGGACTACAGATATGGCAATATTGGGGAGGTGATCTGTGAGTGATGGAAATTTAGGAAAAATGTTCAGGGTGTTTGTTTCCCATTGCCTAGATGTTTACTGAGATCACAGACTTCACCCCACTGGTTTTGTTTAATTTGGCCTTTAGGATCAGTCACGCACATGGAAGATTCTAGCTTCCCTCCTCCCCGTGTTTCAGCTTGAACTGAATATTTATTAACTACCTGGGGAACATAAGACTGTTTGAGGACACTTGAGTTGATCTGTATCCACGGAATGTGTCCTCATCACATTGAAGTGGAAAAGTAATTCATAAGGAATGAGAGGACCTTATCAGGAATAGAGAGAGAAAAACTCTTTGTCTAGTGAGAGAATAAAGTGCCTGGGAAGGTGCGTTCAGCCAATAAAGAGATGTGGTACTTGGAAAATAAAGAAGGAGACATTGAGGTTTGGATTCACAAGAACAGTCTCTATAGCCATCCTGGGTGGCCCTGAGAGGCAGGCCAGATCAGGTATTTCATCTGTCCTTAACAATTTCATGAGAAACACAAGAATGCATGTTTGATTATAAATAGTGACTGACTTTTGATTTTAGGCTACAGTGCAAAGGAGTGGTGGGGTCTGAGGCAAGCTGGACAGCAAACGTTCCAGGTGAAGAGGCTGCTCAGGTCTAGTAGATTGTCAACCTGTAGGGATGAAAAACATATGCGCCAGATCCTCTGATTTTCCAAGAAGAGCAAATATGTAGGTTTTTAATGTGAAATCTCCTGTTTCCTAATTATTGGCAAGTAGTTCATTTTTTAAACTGCTTGGGCCAACAGCAATGGGCTAGGACCACTGAGTAAGTGTGTCCAGGTTGTGCAATGCACAAATCTAGGGGCTCAAGCACACAAATCATTGTGCTGTTTTTGTGGAAATTTTTATTGAGATTCACATGCTATGTAGAGTTCGTATTCCACAAAATTCATCCATTTAGAGTGTACAAATCAATGCGTTTTAATATATTCACAGAGTTGTGCAGCCATCAACATATTCTTAATTTAGACTATTTTTATCATTCCAGAAAGAAACCTCGTACTCCCTCCCTACCCTTCCCTACCCCACCCCCTAGCCGTAAGCAACCACCATTCTACTTTCCGTGTCTATGGATTTGCCCTTTCAAGATATTTCATATAAATGGAATTGTACACTACGTGGCTTTTGTTGTGTAGCTTCTTTCATTCAGCATCATGTTTTCAAGGTCCATCCATGTTGTAGCATGGATTAGAATTTAGGTCCTTTTTTGTGGCCCAAAACGTTCCATTACATGAATATATGACATTTTGTGCATCTATTATTTGGCTGATGGACATTTGGGTTGTTTCCACTTATTTGCTAATATGAATAATGCTTCTATGAACATCCATGCACAGTCTTTTCTATGCTCTTATGTTTTTACTTAGGAGAGGAATTTCTGGGTTACATGGTAACATTTTGAGGGACTTCGAAGCTGTTTTCTAAAGTGACTGCACCTTTTTATATCTCCACCATCAATGTCTGGGAATTGCACTTTCTCCACCTCCTCACCAGCACTTGGTATTATATGTGGTTTTTTATTTTATTTTGTTTTGTTTTGTTTTATTATGTCCCTCCTAGTGGTGTGAAGTAGTATCTCGCTATGGTTTTGATTTGCATTTCCCAAATGACTAACGGCATTAAGCATCTTTATGTGCTTACTGGCCATGTGTGTATCTTCTTTGCATAAATGCCTATTTAAATCCTTTACCTGTTTTTAAAACAGAGTTATGTGTCTTTTAATTATTCAGTCTTATTATTGAATATGTAAAGTTTCTTTATGTATTGTGGATAGAAGTTTCACATATATGATCTGAAAATCCTCTCTCCCATTCTACGAATTGCCTTTTCAATTTTTATACAGAATTTTTAAAAAAATTTTATTTTGTCGATATACAATGTGGTAGATTATTGTGGTCCATCACCGAAACCTCCCTCCCTCCTCCCTCTCCCCCCTCCCTCCCAACAATGTCCTTTCTGTTTGCTTGTCTTATCAACTTCCAGGAATTGTAGTTGTTATATCTTCTTCCCCCCCACCCCCTGGTTTTTTTTTTGTGTGTGTGTGTGTGTGTGTGTGTGTGTGAATTTATTTATTTATTTTTAGCTCCCACCAATAAGTGAGAACATGTGGTATTTCTCTTTCTGTGCCTGACCTGTTTCACTTAATATAATTCTCTCAAGGTCCATCCATGTTGTTGCAAATGGCAGTATTTCATTCGTTTTTATAGCAGAGTAGTATTCCATTGTGTAGATATACCACATTTTCCGTATCCACTCATCTGATGATGGACATTTGGGCTGGTTCCAACTCTTGGCTATTGTAAAGAGTGCTGCGATGAACATTGGGGAATAGGTATACCTACGACTTGATGATTTCCATTCCTCTGGGTATATTCCCAACAGTGGGATAGCTGGGTCATATGGTAGATCTATCTGCAATTGTTTGAGGAACCTCCATACCATTTTCCATAGAGGCTGCACCATTTATATTATACAGAATTTTTTGTAGCACATTTTTAAAAATGAATTTTGATGTAGTCCAGTTTATCTATATTTCTCCTTTATTGCCTGTTCTTTTGGTGTCATCTCTAAGAAACCATTGCCTACTGCAAGGTCACAAAGATGCACTCCTAGGTTTTCTTCTAATAGTTGTATAGGATTGACTCTAGCATGAAGTTCTGTAATCCATCTTCAGTTTACTTTTGCTTGTGGCATGAGATAAAGGTTTGCCTTTATATCTTTGCCTATGGAGATCCACTTGTCCCAGCACAATTTGTTAAGAATAGTATTCTTTTCCCATTGAATTGACTAGACACATCATACTGATTTTGACCCTAGGGTACCTCTTTGTAATTGATTACCTGGATAATTTAAACCTGTATATTTGTATTAACCCTTCCATCTAGGAAAAAATCAAACTTTCACCCAGGAGGAGTATACTGCTCTTGCGTTCTTAACTTTTTTTACTCTCTTCATCATCATAACAAATGTAACTGATTCTAATGGGGTCTTTTGAGTTGCATGTCTGAACTGGGCTCTGAGCAAAGGCCTTTTTCCTTCTTGGGTATGTATGTACACATATACACACATCCATTGGTGGAAAAAATGCACCTCCAGTTGAGGGCCACTGGTATAAATATTGATATATGAAGGCAGAGAAATAGATGGATACAGATGTAAGGACATACACCCATGATGCATACATACATGCACACACTTATATACAGCTTTAAATTAATCATGGGCAGCTGCTGTTTTCTGCCACTGGTACAGTTTTCTGAATGAATGAGCTCTCAAGCAGGGAATTTATTGGAAAGATTTTTCCTTGGCTTGGTAACAGTCTGATTTTCCTATCTCCTATGGTGGAAGAGATAGGAAAATGGCTGTTTGTCACCATAACTGCAACTAGTATCACTATGTCACTTTCTTTTCTTTTTCTGGAGAAGTTACAAAAGGTGTTTATATATATTATATAAAATATAACGTAGCGAATTTTATGAATTAGTAAGGAAAATTCTGTAATCTCCATGTGGAATCCAGCATTCAAAGATCCTCAGAGAAGAGTTTGGTGCCTATTCTAGACTTTTTTTTTTCTTTTGCAGTTTTTTTGTCAATTGTATACTCCAAAGTTATCCTAGCCCCCTTTTCTTTTCTCTGCCTCCATTACTTGTTTAGAAAAACGAGATTCTCAATATTGTACGCTTCTTTGAAACTAGTAACTCAGTTCTGGCTGATGAGACATTTAGAAGTCTACAGGGAAAATGGAAAGGATTTCCTTCCAGTTTAAAGGGAGTGAGATACATAAGGAGCCCACTTTTGCTGAACTAACCACCACCTGCATTTTGCCTTTGGGTGTGGTGTGATGCTTGGAGCTTTGCAGCCATCTTGACACCATGAGGTAAGAATCCTCAGGACAAAAGTCCATTGGACTAAAGATGGTGGAACAGAAAAGTGGATGGAGCTTGGGTCCTTAGTAGCATCAGAGAGTTTCTGAGAAAGTCCAGGGTTGTTTTTTTTTCTGGAATTCTTGTTTAAGACATAATGACTGTCTTTAAGATTATGGTCACTGTTGGTCAGGTTTGGTTTTCTGCTACTTGTGGTAGAAGAATTCTTATAGATGTGCCTACATATAGCCAAATACATCCACATATTCACACATGCATACATTTCATATTTTCAGTACGTATGTCCTCAAGTATGCAGAGCTTTTAAATGAAATCAGACTTTACATAGTTTTTAACTTGCCTTTAGTTCACTCAATTACATGTTAAAGCATCCTTTGTTTTCAGGATGTAAAATTACAACTTACTATTTTAAATAACTGCATGTTATTTTATATTATGGATGGACCTGATTTATTTAAATATTCTGTTATTAATAAACATTTAAGTAGAATGTAATTGATTGGCCATTATGAGTAATACTTTAACCAACATTATAAAACCAATATTGTTGCCATCTCCCACTAATCAATTCTTACAAAATAAAGATAAGGTCAGGCAGGCATGTACAAAGGTAATTATCCCAGGACTTAGCATAATAGAAAAAAAAAATGAGAACCACCTTAAGTGATCAACATAAGAAGTCTTATTAAGTAATCTATGATACATATGATAAATAGAATGTAACCATTCAAAATGATCATTTTTAGGAGCATTTAGTGGCAAAAGAAAAATTTCACAATAAAAGACATAAAGCCAAAAATAAAATCATGAAGTATGATTAAATTTATTATCAATATATTTATAGTATTTAGGATGAAAATTGACAAGATCTACCTCAAAATGTTAATAGTAGTTCTCTCTGGTATGTGAGATAATGAATGTTTTTAAACGTTTTTCTTTATACCATTCTATATGTCTCAGATAATCTGATATGATAATTTGACATTATCCAGGGACTTATTTTGGATTGTAATCTTTCAAGCCAAATATCTCTAGTGTTTGCATCAAAGATATATTCCAAATCATTGTCCAGAATATGAGTATTGATGACTGCACTGTTGTTGCTGCTTTGCAGAAGTTTAAATAAAGCAAAACCACATTTATTGAATCCATTTTACATTTGCTATCAGCCAGACATCCACTAAAGGTTGTGTGTCTCTGTAAAATTGTGACCTGAGTATTGTAAGAGCATCTTGTTTTAGAGACAGACTTTATGTTTCAACCACTTTGAGCTAATGAAGACCCACCCTAAATATTTTCTAACCCTAACCTACCTCTTGTTTGTGAGTTAAAGTACTTTGAGAACAGATACCATCCCTCTCAGAACACCCTGCTTAGCTCAGAATATCAAGGAAACTTCAAAAAAAATTAAGTGACACACTTAAGGGTCTTAGACATTTGGACACTTAGAAGTGAGAGAGCCTAGTGGTCAGGAACTTCAGTTTTCAAGCCAGTAACAGAATTTCTGCCATTTATTACCTGCAGAGGCTTAACTTTTCCCTATGTGAATAGGGATAATCATATTATCCCCTTACTAGGTCACTAATACTATTTAGTGGTTAAGAGCTGGAACTGTAGAATCAGACTACTCTAGTTCAAATCCCAGATGCTTCCCTCTTAGCTAGACAATTTTGAGCAGGTGCATTAAGCTTAACGCAGCTCTCAGTTCTGCATTTTTCAAATGCAATTAACAAGAGCATATAGCTTATAGGGCTGTGAGCATTAAGTGAGTTAACTCTCATAGGAAACTAAAACAGAATTTACCTAGCATGTCGTAAATGCTCCATAAGTGTTATGAAGTGTTAACCAATAACGTTTGATAAGATGATGTAACCAAGTGTTGAACACAGTCCATGACACATAGTAGTGTATGCAAACTGTTTTTATATCATCATCTTCTCCAAAAAGCCCAGATAACCCTGAAGAAGATCTGGATATAATTGCTGGGGCACTTGAACAGGTAGAGGAAGAGGGTTAAGAACCTATTCATGTGCTCTCCAGTCTCATTTTTGTCATCTCCTTTGGAGGAGCCATCACCCAAATTAACGGGACATTGACTCAGATTATTTTTTTGTCCTCTCAAAGACAATTTTTCCTGAAAATTAATTATGGTGCTGATGAACACAACATCCACCAGACAGAACCCTGGGGGCTTTTGTTCTCCTTCCTCTTCTACCTGATCCTTGCTCCTCCCCCACTCCCCCCAGCATCTTGCTCCAGCTGAGCCACTGTCAGGAGGCCACCCTGCTAAGCAGCCTGTCACATGTTCTGTTACAATCATGTTTTATTATAGCTTTCAAAAAATGACCTCTCATTCTGCACACTCGTGTTTATAGAGGACTTCTGGCATTCTGAAAGGAAACAGATAGCAGAGTCTCCAAACCCTTTATTTGCTTCAGCTGATAACTGCTCTGGCCAGAGATGAACACTGTGGTGATTATAAGATGTAATTTACTACAAAAGACAGTTAATATTACTTACAAACCTGTCATCAGTTCTGGGGAAATCAGAGCTGAAACAGCAGATGGGACAAATTTAAATCCACCTAAATATCTTTGGTCTGATAGAATTACAAGTTTATAGATTTACCATTTAGAAAACAGCCCTGCTATGAAACATTCGTCCTCACAGACAGACAATATAAGTAACAAGCAAGATTATATCCTTTTATGTGGATCAAGGACATAGGCGACGTGAAAAAGAAAGAGAAAAAAAATCTCTTAAGAGGAACTTAAATGATGCCCTTGTGAATTATACCTGGGGATATTAACTGGGGAATTAGATGTATGAAAAAGCCTCTAATATGGCTAAACAAAGTCCCTCAGGTAATGCTCTGAATCAGAAAAATGTGAGAAAATATAGCCTCTTAAATGTGATTATAGTCAGAGCTATATTTACTCCCTAAGAAAGGGCATTGAAGGTAGAGGGATGAAAGAAAAAAAATGCTTTAAAACTTTTGTGTCAGACCAGAAATTATAGAGTAGCAACAGCTTAGGGATTTAAATAACCCCCTTAGCCCAATTCTAAAGACTTTGTGCTTGAAATTGAAGAATAGAAAGGAATTAGTTATCCAACTTATGACTTTTTTCTTTTTTAATCATGAAATGGGAGAGTCCTTTTTACTGAATGAGTAACTGAGCCGGTATATGATTGCAACTTGGGTTATAATTGGAATGATATGGTTCTAGCATTTAAGCTTCTTATTGGCTACTCTCCCTGATGAACTTTCATGAGAGTTTCTTGTTCACTTGATTTTTATTTAATGGAGATCAAAGTGAGAGTTTTGGTGCTTTTGTTGGTTTGATGTCTAGAATCCAGGAGAGACCTATGTCAGTCTTAGCTTTTTACCTCTTGTATTAGTCCATTTCTGTTGCTTATAACAAAATACCTGGAATTGGGTAATTTATAAAGAAAATGAAATTTGTTGCTTACAGTTTCTGAGGATGGAAAGTCCAAAGTCCAGGGAACACATTTGATGAGGTCTTGGTGGTGGTGATGGTGATGGCAGAGTATCACATTGCAAAAATGGTGGAGCAGAGAGAGACAGACTCTTCATGCTCCACATTTAAAGGCCTCCAAACTGCACCTTTGGCCACCATTTTTAATCTAATCACTATGACATAGTCCTACAGCCTGATCACCTCTTCAAGGTTCCACCTTTCAATTACCACAATAGGCTTGCCCAACCTCAACATTTACAGTGGAAATTAACCTTCTAATATATGGACTTTGGGTGGCACAATTCAACCAACCTACAGTACCTCTCCTCCTGGAGGAATCCTAAGGGAACTCTACAATACAAACAGCAATATCAGGATAGGAATCTGAGGAACACTCTATTAGCAGCTTTGAAAGTACCCCATCCCTGAACTCAGCTCTAATAAAAGGACTTAAAGGGATTTTTTTTCTTCCATCATCTGATTCTTAGGACCAAGTCTCACTCAAGAAGTCCCAAATGTACATAGGGAGAGAGAGAGAAGAAGAGTGCAGGTCTATGGAAGAGGCTTCCTCTTGACTTCTCCTCCTAGTTATATCTGTTGAGGGTGAGAGCAAGGAGAATAAAAGGTATGGCTGGGTCTGACCCAAGCATACAGGGCCTTGCCCTGCTGACCAATTCTGCCCATGGAATTGAAGAGGATATTAAAAGGCTCCTGTCTTTTAAAGCTCTATGACATTTCCCAGTGGTAATGGGTTCAAATCGTTAACTCAGACCCCTGAGATAAATGACTGAGATATTTTCTCTTGCAAGGTGGGGCAGGGGATCTAGGAACAAAGTGGACAGGAGCAGGCTTGGTAGAGGAAGAGGAATGGAATTCCTCCATTATTTATTTCCTAAGCTGTTTATTGTTTCTTTATATATCTTCTTTGGAGAAATGTCTATTCAAATACTTTGCCCGTGTATTAATCAGTTGGTTGTTTTTTTGTTGCTGCTGTTGAATTTTAGAAGATCTTTATATATTCTGGATATATATCTATGTATCTCTTTCTATTTTGAAGTTCTTTCTATATTCTGGATATTAATCCCTTATCAACTTTATGATTTGCAAATTCTGCAGGTTGCCTTTTCACTCTGTGGATAATGTCCTTTGATGCACAAAAGTTTTAAATTTTGATGAAGTTCAATTTGTCTATATTTTTTTCCTTTTCACTGTGTGCTTTTTGGTCTTAAGCTGTTAATAAGAACAACAGCAAATGGTTTATTTGTCTGAGTAGAGGATGCTCTCTCTAAAACAAGAAGGGGAGGCTGTTAAATCTCATGCCGTGGTGGTTAGTCCTGCAGTGAGAAGAGGAGAGGATTGGTGTGTGCTGACCCCCAACAACTCATGATGTTCTTACAGAAAGGCCACCTGCAGGATGGGACCGTGCATGATGCTGGCAGGCCAGGCGGGGCTCCTGGGAGCACCTCCTTTTGTTCCAGTCCATTTGGCTTCTCTCCAAGGTGGCCAGGTACTCACTGATGCATAGACAGCTCATATGTTCATCTGTGAACCATATCCGGACTCAAGATGAGCTGGAAACAGTGTTTTCCTGCCCTGTTCATTGCTTTACGCCTTCTGTGGGTTGCTATTGCTATCATTTAGCACTTAGAAAAATGTAGAATTTAAGAACCAAAAGACAACTGCAGCCTGCCCTCATCATAAGCAAATAAAATCACTGAGGCCTGGAGTGGTGGTGAGTTCTGCCCAAATTTCTGTCACTAATGAGCAATAAAACCAGAGCTGGATACTGGAAATCATGACTCAGGCCAGTGTTTTTATCACTTCTTTTTATTGTCAACACACCTAAGAAAAAAGAAGCCTCACAATTTCATTAATTTTGGTGTTTATGTACCATCATGATCTGCTCTCCATCCTACTGGTAAAAAAAATAATTAAAGAATTGCAAATGGAAAATGATCACCGCCATCGTGGCCTTGGTTGAATTATCCTTTCGATGATCTAAAGAGAGGCCATGGAATGATCTGACTCATTCCTTAGGAGCAAGATTCACAAAACTCAGATGTCTTGGGACCAAGCATGTGGGAGAACACAGTGGATGGAAGGGGAGAGTGGCCACATGAGAATGAAGCCCAAATTGGCAGAGCTTCTGATTTATTCACGAGAACCTGGAAATGGGAGTCTTGTATAAGAGACCTCAAAATTTTTTAATTTAAATGTTTAGATGAATTCTATTTTTAAAAATTAGCATGAAGGCCACCACCTCCTACACAAAACAAAGATCCGTTTGTGCCATCAGTATAGAATATTGATTTAAGATCCTTGCTTCTGCTGTTAGAGCATGACACTCACACACATTAGAATCGTCAGGGGACCTTTAAAAAAATACCAGCGCTTCAGCCCCACTCCAGACCAAACGAATCCGAGTCTCTGGGGTGGGCTCCGAAGTAGACTGTAATGTGCAGTGAGGGTTAAGAACCGCTGAGCTCCTGGCAGTGTGGACGGCGAGGATCCTACCCGACCCGGGTCTTTCCCATCAGTGAGGACGTCTGGACTGTGATTGCTTGACATGAAGATGGCCCTGATTTTAGGGTTAACATCTGGATAATTGGCTGCCTTCCTTGTTCCTTGTCCTGCTGTTTGGGCATATTATAGACACACAGATGTCGCTTTAACTCCATTTGCTGTGTATTCCTCCCATAAAGTTCTGATACCAAACTTTGCCATTTATCACAGTTCTTGAGGGAGTGGGCTCTTGGGTGAAGTTTGTTTGTAGCTTTTTTTTTTTTTTTTAATAATTGAATCTTTTGAGTTTTTATTTTTTATTATTTTTAAAAATTTTTTTTTGTGGTTATCAGTGATTTTTATTTTACAGTTGCCAATATTTTACAAGCATTTTTAAATCTGTACATATCACCTTTAAAATCAGAATTTTTCTTTTTTTAAATTTTTTAAATTTTATTTTGTCGATGTTTATAGCTTCTTAATTTTGATTTCCTTCTCTTCTCCCCACAGTGGTGTCTCTCCAACCCTATGTGGACTTTTCACCTTCATCCTTGTGAATTTGCAAGTTTGTCCTTAAAATGCCAGGAGCCCTTTTTAGCTGCTTGCTCTGGATCCCATCTGCCTCTCCCCTCTCCCCTCTCTGTTTGCATACACCGTCACCTTTGCACACCAGCTTTTGGAGTCACCGTGATCAATCCAGCAGTCCCTGTGGGGCGGAGTGGAGGAGTGGGGAGAAGGGATGGACAGGAAGCTACTCTAGATGGACCATATCATCTTTAAAAGGGCTTTTATTTCCAAAAATCTCTATAAATCTTACTGTTGTCTTTATCACATGAGATGATAGCATTATGGCTATAAAAAAAGTACCCATAATTTTTAGTGGCACAAACTGATTATGAAGTAGAGGTTAAGTGGTATAAACTCTGAAGTTCTTTAAGATACTTGAGCATATAAATGAATAGGTGAACACCAAGTTAAATCCAATGTAGCAAAATCTTGATGACTGTTGAATATGAGTAATGTGTATATGGGGCTCATTATAAAATACATTCTACTTTTGTGCATGTTTAACATTTTATTATGCACACACATGCATACACACAATTCTAAGATCTATAATATTCTAAGGTTCAGTAAGAAAATGTGATTCCAAGATTCCGAAATTATTTATTTTACCCATTAATCTGTGCTTAAGATTGTTGTAACCGAGTGGATGACTTTATAAAAAAATAAGTAAATAGTTTATAATAGAATAAATACATGCAATTAGGAAAATAAAAAACATAGAGAAGCTGCTATCCACAGTTTCAATTTCTTAAACATAATATTCTCTTTTATAGTTGGACTTCTGGGATTTTTTTCATTGTCGTATATACAGTTTGGATTTCTGCTTTATATATTTATGATATTATCAAACAGGGACTGTGGGCTGGGTCTTGCATTGTGGCAATAGCAGTTTCCTGGCTGCCTTGAATTTGCAGTTTTTGATAAACCCTAAAGAGGGAAACCAAAAGTGACAGCATTTTGACCAAATACAATCACCCAGTGGATTTGTCATTGGAGTGAATCTCTCGTTTCTGCTTATGCTGCTACTCAAGACAGTGTGTCGTGACTTCAGGTAAAGGGTGAAATTTTAGTACTCATTCTTTGTTCAGAAAATATTTGTTGGGTGCATGCTCCCTGCCAGGATCCATGCAGAGCACAGACACTATGCCAGTGAACATGGTAGGTGCGGTCCTTGCCTTTAAGGTAGGTGCGGGGCTTGCATTCAGACTGGCATCTCATTATGAAGTAGCACATGAGAACCCACACACTGAAATATATGCATCGCATAATGCTCAATATATTTCTAGTAACACAGGAGTGCAAGTGTTGGGGAGAAAGATAGGCAGAGATTTGGGCAGGTGAACTGAGACTAAGATAGGACTTATATGAAGGAGTGTTTCTGATCTTTTCCCAGAATTCACATATCCAGGCCACTTTTTAATCTTGATGAACTGGGGGTTCCATATCTGAAAATTGGCTGTACCTTCTAAAATGTACTTTAGGCCACCACATTCCAGAATGACTGAATAATAATTCCTAAGAGCAGAACTCAGGACTTGGGGTTTTAAACAAGCTCTCTGCAGAATTTATGGGCAACCAGACAAGCACCAGTCTGACTACTGGCAGTGGGCAATGACAAAAAGATGTTAGAATGGACTCTGAATCTTCTAGAAACAATTTGTTGTTTTTATTAGGATTAAAAGGGAAGGAAAATCTCAGCTTTCATATCCAGATCCTTTAAAAATCAAGCGTTAGTATATAATAATTCACTTAATACAAATGTTATCATAACCAGACAACCATTTCTCAGTCATGGTAGGCAATTAAGTTTCTTTCTGCTTCTGTCTTTCCTTTTTTCATTTCTTTTTCTTTTTTTTTTTTTTTTTTTTTTTTTGGTGGCTGGCCAGTATGGAGATCCAAATCCTTGATCCTGGTGTTACCAGCACTATGTTCTACCAAGTGAGCTAACTGGCCAGTCCTCTGTCTCTCTCTTTCTCTCTCTGTGCCTCTATGTTTTGTGTCTGCCCATGTGTATGTGCACATGTACGAATAAGACATAAATAGTTATTTCAGCATTTTGTGGTTTCTCCATGCAGTATATGATTTCAAAATTCACCGGCAACAGCAGAAACCAAAAATTATGGTTCACTGGCTAATGAGCTATCTTAGGACAGGGAGAACATACTTAAGATGTCTTATGTCCTGATTTAGCTTTTTAAGTTATCTTTATCAACAAATGTCCTTGCTTCTGAGGTTGGCAGTATACTGAAATAGAAAGAATGCAAACTTGGAGAGAGAGGTAAGCTTGACCTAAAACCTTCGCTCTGTTCCTTACCATGTAAGGTGTGGTGGGTGATGTATCCTCTTTAATTTTTAGAATCTTCTATGTCAAAAAATAATCTTTGCTATGTGGAGGGAGAGAATTTAATGAGCATGTACAGAAAGCACCTGAAACAATAGGCGCTCAAGAAATATTATCTCATCAATTACTCTTGATTTTCTTAACTCCAAAGTCTTTCTAGATTTAATTTGAGTTTGCATTTTTGGAATAATCACTTTTTCTCAAATTCTTTCTAGGGCTGCATTGATTTGTGTTATAACCAATAATAGATATATAAATTAAGTGATATATTTCAAAGTAAAGCAATATAGTGTCCTGGAGGGAAAAAAAAGCCTATGTCTTGGGGCCAGAGACCCTTGTTTGAATCCAGCATTATAGCTCACCACTTTGTGTGTTTTGTTTGTTTGTTTTTGTTTATACACATTAGTTTTCTTATCAGCAAAATGTGGATAACTGTTCTTACCTGTATTAGTTTGTATTGCATTGCTGCTTTTATAAATTATTACAATATTAGTGGCTTAGTGGCTTAAAGCAATAGAAATTTATCATCTTACATTTCTGGAGGTCAGAAATCTACAAAGCATCTCGCTGGACTAAAATCACATTGTCAGCAGGGCTGCATTCCTTTCTTGAGCCTCTAGGGGAGAATTTATTTTCTATTTTCTAGAAGCCACCCACATCCCTTGGCACATGGCCCCCTCTATCTTCAAAGCCAGCAATTATTAGACAAGTTCTTGTTCTGCCACATCACTGACAATGATAAGTTCTGTCTCCTTCCCCATTTGAAGACCCACGTGATTACGTTGAGCTCACATTAATAATCCAGAAAAATTTCCCTATTTAAGGTCAGCTGATTTGCAACCTAAATTCCATCTGCAGCCTTAATTCCCTCTTATCATGTAGCATACTCACAGGTTTAGGGATTGACAAGAACATGTTGTGGGGCCACAGTTCTGCCCCCCATGGCCACCTCAGAGAGCGGATGTTGGGTTTAATAAGACAAAGTTTTTAGTACAGTGGCTGGTACGTAGTGTAGTAGGTTCTGAAGATGGAGTGGCTGATGTAGACCATGATTTTTAAAAATCAAGATATTTCCTTCTTTTAAAAAACAACTTTGCTTATTACGTTAGCTGGATTTGCTGTTTTTGTGTAACCTGTAGTTACTTTACCCAAAGCAAAGATTCACTCAGTATGGTGCAGTGGCCCATTCCTTCATAGGCGATCTTTTTTCGGAACACTCATAATTGCAATTTTGGGGAAAATGACTAGATGGAAATAAAAGAAAAATGAAGAAAGATAGAATTCTATGTGAGCTTCATGGGCATCACATTGATTCTTAAAGCCTGAAGCTCTTCGGGCTGTGTTAGACTGAATTATTATTCTGTGAGTACATCAGTGTTTTTCTTTCCACTGTTCATTTCTAAATGTTATTAAAAAATTTTTTATAAAGACCTCAAATTATTGAAGAAGCCACTGAGAAATAATTTAACTTAAATATGTGTTTTAACCAGTCAGGTCTTACAGTTATGACACAGGTGTCCTCAATAATGGATAAAGCAGGACACCGTTATTTAGGATAAATTATGGAAGAAACACACCTGGACCCGTGAAACATTGACATTATCATTTTTATACATTAATTTTGATGAGTTCATCATATGTGATGAAACATTAAAACATCAAATTGCCAAGTGGTCACGTCATTTAGCATCTTCCCGAAATGATCACAATGGCAATCACACCGTGAGGTAGGCTTTTGCCTTGCCTACATTGAGGAATAGAGAAAAAAAAAAAAAAAAAAAAAAAAAAAAATATATATATATATATATATATATATATTCTGGGTCTACTCACTGTTTATTAGTGACCACCAATCTGTTCTTTTAAAAGTAGGTTCGGGCTGGCCTCGTGGCTCACTCGGGAGAGTGCGGCACTGGTAGCGCCGAGGCAGTGGGTTCAGATCCTATGTAGGGATGGCCCGTGCACTCACTGGCTGAGCGTGGTGCAGACCACACTGTGCCAAGGGTTGTGTTCCCCTTACTGGTCAAAAAAAAAAAAAAAAGAAAAGAAAAAGTAGGTTATTAAATCTACCTGTTACATTCCTAATATATTGTAATCTATGCTAGGCCATCAGAGGTGGAGGACCCTATGTATTGTCTTCATTTGCACGGCAGCTACTTTGTCTTTAGCTGGAGCCCAGATACACTTAGACCAAATGATACCAAAACGTATGCTATTATAGAAATAAGATGTACTATTCAGGCATCAGAAACAAACAAAACAAAACAAAATGAAACAAGCAGAGAGATGGTAGAGAGGAATTTATTAGTCTGCGTCCACCTACACATGATGCCAACCTTTACCTCTTAGAGATCCGTGTCGAAGCTCTTCGTTCATGCTTGGTTCTTGTCCTTGCACAACTTACCATTTCTTTTCATGACAGAAGACCTCACAGTGAGCATGTTTTTCATATCCGTGTTCTGCTGTTCCAGGAAACTGCCATTCTTCCTCTTTTCTTGCTCTGTTTCGTATCTCAGAGGAGGATGCATCGTGGACTGCTTTGCCTGTGGCTTCTGGGTGTTTTCGGCCAATAGGAGGCACCGTTGGAACGCCTGCGTGTGGGGGAAGCCAGGACTTACTCTTCCCTCTCTCTGCTCCCCGAGGCATCTGCGGGTCCTCCCTCAGGGACATCCTCTGAGATCCCATCTCCCGCTGGGCAGCGCCTACCACAGTAGGTGGCCCTGGTTTCTGATCTCTGAAGACACAGCCCCTTCCCAGTAATTTCAAGGGTTGTGGCAGCTTCTGTAGAGCCAGTTTCTCAGACCATCCCCTCTATGGCTTTTTAGATCTTCTCAGTTCCCTGGATTAAGTTTCTCTTTGTTTAAAAGCCCTAGAATAGTTTCTGTTCCTTGTATTACTCTAATATACCCCTTTTGTATGCAGGAAATTGTAAATCTAGGTATTATCACCAGGAAAAACATGTTCATATTTTTTGCTATATTTTCTTTAATCAGTCTTTTATTTTGGAGTGATTTTAAACTTATAGTATGTTTAGATTTACGGAGAGTTCTTGTATACCCCTCACCAGTTTTCCCCTAATGTTAACATTTTGTATCACCACAGTACATAGGTTATAACTAAGAAGCCAACATTATCAGGATGCTAGGAACTAAACTCCAGACTTAATTGAATTTCACCAGTTTTTCTACTAACTTTCTTTCTTTCTTTCTTTCTTTTTTTTTTTGCTGCTCCAGCATCCAATTCATGGTATGACATTGCATTTAGTCATCAGGTCTCCTAAGTTTTCCTTTGTCTGTGATAGTTTCTTAGCCTTGTTTTTTTTTTAATGATGTTTACAATTTTAAGTAGTAGCCGGACATTTTATAAAATGTCCCGGAATTTGGACAGATCCAATGTGTTCCTTATGATTAGATGTGGGTTATATTTTGGGGGGAAGAATAGCACACAGGTGAGGTCTCACCTCAGTACATCATATTAGAAGATATGTGACATCCACATGACTTTTCTCCAGTAATGTCAACTAGATCACTTGGTTAGGGTGTGTATTCTTCTGTTTCTGTTGCTTATAACAGAATACCTGAAATTGGGTAATTTACAAAGAAATGACATTTATTTCTTACAGTTTTGGAGTCTGGGAAGTCTACAGTTCAGGGAACACATCTGGTGAGGGTCGCCTTCTATAGCAATGCAGGGTATCACGTGGTGAGAATGGCATGAGCAAGAGAGCTGACCTTCCCCCTCACTTTCCTTATAAATCCATCAGGACCACACCCATTACTCTATGCATGGATCAATCCGTTCATAAGGGCACAGTCCTCATAATCAAACCCCCTCTTAAAGGCCCCACCTTTTAAATACCATAATTGCATTCCCTACCCTCTTAACACTGTTACAGTGGGGGTCAAGTGTCCAGTACATGAACCTTTGGAGGACACATTTGACCCATGACAGGGTGGTATCTGCCAGGTTCTCCGCTGTAAAGTTGCTGTTCTCTCCTCTTCCTTACTTAATTTTTTGAATGTGGGTAACGAAGTCCAGCCCACACTCAGGGTGAGGGAAATTAAATTCTACTTTGTGGTGGGGATTATTTATAATCATACATTTGGAAATTTTGGTAAGAAGTATTTGTCCCATCTCCCCCAATTTTTGGACTCAATTATTTATTTATATTCGGGTGGACTCATGTCTATTTGTTTTATACTTTGGGTTATAATCTCAAAGTATTGTTGTCCACATAGTTTCAGCTTTTGCTACTGGATCTCTTTCATGTTGGCTCCTTTGTCCCTCTGACTTGCCCCCATCCCTGTGTGTGTGTGTGTGTGTGTGTGTTTTCTTCCAATTATTTTTATTTTGGTAATATACATGTAACATAAAACTTACCATCTTAACCATTTTTAAGGGTACCATTCAGTTTTATTAAATACATTCATAATGTTGTGCAATCATCAACGCCATCCATCCCAAGAACTCATTTTGTCTTGTAAAACCAAAACTATGTACTCATTAAACAATGACTTCTCATTCTCTTCTCTACTCAGCCCCTGGAAACCACCATTTTTCTGTCTGTTTCTGTGATTTTGATGACTCTAAGTATACTATATAAGTAGAATCATACAGTATTGGCCTTTTTGTCTGGCCTATTTCACTTACAATAATGTCTTCAAGTTTCATCCATGTTACAGCATGTGTTAGAATTTCCTTCCTTTTCAAGGCTGAATAATATTCCATTACATGGATCATACCACATTGTGCTTATCTGTTCATATTTTAAACATATTCTTACTTTCTACTGTACAATATGCTTTATGCTCATTGTATTGCTACTGTCCCCATCCTAAAATCAGACATTTCCCTTAAGATAGGCCCATATTGACTTTTCTTTTTTTGCCTCTGAGCTTTTATCACATTCGTCAAAAAGATAAAATAATGCATGTGTTCATTTAACAAACATTTATTGAGAAACAATTATTGCCAGACAAAATATCACTCTCCAATTATGTGTTTTTTAATAAAGCAAACACTGTTTCTGCTTTCAACAATATTAAATAAATACACATATCATCTATGCATATGTGTATATGTGTATACCCCTAATTCAATATATTGGCTTATGTAAGCTTCAATTGTATACTATCTTACAGCAGAAACTACTTTTGTAAGACATTTGAAATTTGTTGGAAAGCTCTCTGTGAGACTAGGGCAATTCATTTCCTGGGTGTTTGAAATATTTGTTTGTTCCAGAGGACTGTTTTCTTAAAACTGAAGGTTGAGATTACCAAACTCAATTTGACAATCAAAGCCCCCATGCAGTTCACGAGCCAAGTGAGAGGAGGCAGGTGCCGGTCTCAGCATCTGTGTGTATTTTGGAAAGCACATGACAAATACCATGGTACAGGAACTGTCAGGCCTGATTAATACTTTACACTCGCAGTGCATGTGCCTTGATCTGTAGGCATCATGCTTGCTGTGTGGGTCCCCCACAACGCAGCAGTCAGCATCAGCTTCCAAGCAGCTCCCCCACTGAGTGCTTCTCCTCCATGTCATATTCTTGCCTGTCATCTTTGTTGAAGGATTTTCAGTTTGGAAAATAATTTGTAATGAGGATCAACTTGGAAAGCATGGTGAGCAATTGCATTTGAATGCCCAGGGTCGGGGGTTGATTTTTAACACACAGAAAGTCTATGTAATAATGCATAGCACAAAATGGCTGAATGGTTTCTGTATGCAGTGAAGTGTTTAGTAGATTAAAATCATAGGCTCCCCAATAACTCCCACCCCCAAAACGTAAAGAGCTAAAGTAAAAAAGTCATAAAAAGTAAACAGTCGTCTTGTTTCCATTAAGGACAGTTGATTTTATGCAGTGGCAACTAGGTAAAACAACTCTAGTGGTTGCTAGATAAACTATGACATGTTTACAAAATACTGTGGAATACTAGATGGTTATTAAGTGTAATGAGGAAGAAATCTAATTCCACCATGTGAATATGTCCATGTTTTATTAAGTGGAATGAGAAAGTTGTAGAATAACATATGCAGTGTTCAAAAAGATCCCGTTTTATAAAAAGGAAAAGTAGATACTGATACTCCAAAAAAATATGGAAGAATGTACACCAATTACTAACCAGAGTTTTTCACTGGGAAGTGGCTTTAAGAGGAACTTTCCTTTTCTACACTAGTTGAGGATTTTTATAACAAACAGATAATATTTTGGGGATTCTCCCAAAATACTGAATGTCCTATGTAAGATAACATTTTCTTATCCCACAAGGCAGCAGTCAGCATCAGTTTGAATGACAGACAGTATCATTCAGATAATATTCCTTATAAATAATAAATATCATTTCTCATGCATTTCAGACCACCTGCTACAGGTAAGGATGTTTAAAATGGACAATACTTAACTGAAGATATAAGAATACCTTCTCCCAAAGTATCATGCTGTATGTACTTGTAGCCTTCTAACCATCTTTAAAATATGCTGTGTCAAGAATTAACATCATTGAGAATTTTTCTTAAAGAATGTATCAATCCACAAAGTTGATGATTATTAGAAAGAATAAAAGCAGACCTGATTGAGTCCAGTCAATCTTAACCAGGTCTGGACAAACCAATCATTGTGGGGCATTGTATTACTGTCCTATGGCTGCTGTAACAAAATAGCATAGATTGCATGGCTTAGAACAACAGAAATGTATTCTCTCTCCGTTCTGGAGGGCAGAAATCTGAAATCAACATGTCAGGAAGGGTGGTTCTTTCTTGGGGCTCTGAGAAAGTATCTATTTCATGACTCTTTCCTAGTCCTGTTGGTTTGCCTACCATCTTTGCTGTTTCTTGGTTTATAGATGCATCATTCCAGTCTCTAACTTCATCTTCACGTGGTGTTCCCTGTGTGTCTTTGTCTTCACATGGTCCTTTTCTTATGAGGACACCAGTCATATTGGATTAGGGACCCAGCCTACTCCAGTGTGAGTTCATCTTAACTAATTACGCCTGCAATGACCCTATTTCCAAATAAGTTCACATTCTGAGGAGCTAGGGATTAAAACTTCAACCTGTCTTCTGCTGTTAACAGACACTCTAAAAATATAGATTCCTGGATTACAGCTCCTCAGTCCAATTATTTTAGGATGGCTTTTAGACATGAGTATTAAAAGAAATAACCATTGTGATGTACAAGATCTTTAAGTCCCCTGATGCAAATGAGGAGCATTTGGATGGTATCCCAAAGAGAGTCGTATCTTTGCTTAACGCAAACCCATTATATGAAATACATTTTACAAAATAGTTATTTTCTTGGTGGTTATTTTTCCCTCCACAGGCAGCATTTTGTACTCTATTAAAAAATAACAACTTCTTTATACAGGGAGCTTCCCAGTGGATTTAAACTAGAATCTCATTCACCAATGCTAATAATTCCAAAACACATTGATATTTGAGGTCCTCCTTCGCAATAAACATGGCCATAGGAAAAGCACTCATTTTCTCAAAATGAAGAACCTCTTTCACATGAAATGTCCACATGTTTTCCATCAACCTTTCTCTATCAGGAGAATGTCAGTGGAAACGCTCGTATTTCCCTCCTTCGAAAGTCCCTATTTATAGCTTTTCGTCTATTGGCATCCACGTGAGAAATCAGCACTGCCGATAACAGCAGATGGATTGAGGCTCAGCACATGTGCTCCTCACAGGCACTGTCTGCTTGGCATGTGGAATTGCATTTCCTTTCTTGCTAATCCTCATGCGAGGCAAACATCTCACCCCAATAACCTCCCTCCATTGCAGGAACTATTTGTGAACAATTGTACTGATCCCTTGACATTGTACCCTGACTCAGTGAGCTCGGATTCTGAATCCATATATAGGCACAAAGACTCCATACAGTTTCACTTCTAGGTTAGTCAGACTATCGTCAATATGGAAGGCTATGACCCAGATGAGGACAGAACCCCGATCTTGAACTAGAAAGTCTTTGTGGGAATTGTCAGGCTTGTTTGCAGAAGCATATTTTTCATTATTTTATATGTACTTACCATTTTTACTCTTTAGCACGTGAGTTAAGTAGTCAACAATAAAAGCATGTCTGTGCCCATGTTCCACTTCTTTTTAGAACATTTATTAATTTATTTCCAAATAGTTTATTAATAAACTATATGCTGTAATCTGTAGAGAAACACCCCCCCCCCCATGATAATGACTCAAGTACAATAGAAGTTTATTTTTTTTTAGTCATCTAATAGTCCAAGTTGACATTCTTGATCAGTGAGTGGCTTTCATCCCTGCAGTGATTCAGGGATCTAGGTTTCACCCATCTTTTGGATCTATCTTCCTCTAGGGTCTCCTGGACAACAACCACACAACATAATCATCATCATCATCATCATAATCTGCATCCAGAAGCTGGAAGAAGATTAGAAAAGCCTCAGCTTGTAATCCATATACATTTTTTCACTCATGTTTCATTGCTGAGAACTAATCACATGGATAAACCCTTGTGCAATGGATACTGGGTACTATAGTGTAGCTGTGAGATCAGGAAAAAGACAAAATGGGATTTTGGGGAGCAATAGACAGAATCTACCATAATTGCATATTTTCTTAAAATCTGTGTGACATAGCATTTGAATCTTTTTCCCCTAACATTTGATTCAAATGAAGGCATCTCAAGTTGTCTTTTATATAATAACCACAGTAACTAGCCACCACTACCAGACTGCTGGGACTTCCTGTTGTTGCAGAGAGATCGGTGGGTGATAAGCATTCCCACAATAAGTTTTGTGACTTCATTGCAGGAGGCAGGGATTTTTTGACAAGAGTGAGCTATAGCCATTATTGTGATTAATGCTGGCATAATCTAACGACAAAGGATGAGACCATGGGCCGCCTCTGGCCTGTACCTGTTTATGTAAATTAAGTTTTATTGGAATACAGACATGCTCATTTGTTTACATATTGTATGGTTGCTTTCCTGCTAAGACAGCAGAGTCGAGTTTTGCAACAGAGACCGTGTATGTCCTGATTTTGAAGATAAATACTGTCTGCTTCTCTATAGGAAGAATTTGTTCATCACTGGTTAAGACCATTTCTCTTCAAGCAGGATACTTAAGAACCCAAAGGTGTTTAGGCCCACCACAAGGGGTTTGGGAGATGTAACTGGTGCGAGGTTAGGTCCTTACAACCCTTGTACAAGGATAGTTTATCTCATCTTGGTAGGATCTAGAATAAACTTTCATTTGAGAAAATTCAAGTTTGAAATCAGTTACACTAAGTCATTAATGTGTAGAATGTGAAGGAATTGGAACCTGATCTTCCTGCCTGGATGTCTGCCAAGCCTCAGAAGGATATATAGGCAGTCACCTTTCCCTAGATGGGTATAGGCATTTACTTAAATGAAGGCATGGACCTCCAGCTAGGAATCATGACATGTGTGAACTCATTCATTCCAAAGTATTCATTAAATGCTTTGCTTGTGTTCCAGTTGCTGAGGATAAGACAGTGCACACTGCAGACAAGGTTGTGACTCTCAGGGAGGCCATGATCTGGTGGAGGGAAAAGGCAAAAAATAAGCCAAAGGACACAGTATGGATATTTTATATCATTTCAGCTGGAGGAACAAAAACCATTAATTATAATAAGTAATGTTTATTAGGTATTTACTTAGAACACTGTTCCAAGTCTTTAGCATATATAAACCCATTCGATATGCACAATAACCATATGAGTTAGGGACTATCATTGTGGAAGAAGACTCTGAAAAACAGTAACCTGTGAGTCATGTGTTGGAAGTCCTAGATTCTAATAATAATATGCAATCATAATACCTGATGTTTGTTATGTATTCATCATTAATTATTTAACATGGATTTTTCTATTTAATCTTCATACAACTTTCTGGAGCAGGTCCTGTTACGATACCCATTTCATGGAGGAAAGAATCAGGATGAAGAAAGGTTAAATAACTTGTCCAAGATCACATGGCTAGTGGATTGCAGAATTGGGGATCAAATCTATGTGCACTTGGTTTCAGAATACTTGTCTTTAACCCTCACCCCACTTTAATGTGGTGTTTTGTCATCAGAAAGGAAAAGAAAAAAAAAAACCCTCACTAATATATTATTAAGCTGGCTGCTCAAGGTAAACATTCAGAAGAACCGACCAACACTGTGTCCTTGCAGCCACTACACTTTGCTTCTCTTGGTGAAGAATTCACTTCCTGGAACACTGTGTTTCGTTTTGTTGTCATACTCCCATTAGATGAGGAACGCGAGGCACAGCTATCCACAAAAGCAGAGTCCTAGGCTGAGAACACAACACAAAGATCACAAGAGGTTTATTTATAGTATAGACTCTCAAGCTGAAAAGACAATGCGAGAGGAGCTTAATCATTTCCTAGGGAATCAGGGAGAACAGCGGATAGTGGTGGTAAAGAGCTCCAAAGGGTCAGGGTGGTACACCAATTAAAATGACTTCCAGACACTTAATACGCACATGTGGTGCTGAGCTACAGACCAGTGCCACATTCCAGCCAGGAAGGGAAAAAAAAAAAAAAAAAAAAAAACCAAAAAACTTCTGATGTCTCTTGCCTCTGTGCCCTGTAAGCAGTGAGGCAGCTTGGCTAACACCCCCTGCAAAACAACTCTAATAATTTCATTCTGTGACAACGAGCCAGGGGTCTCATCACTGTGGTTGGCATATCTTCCTTTTTCTTTTTGACTATAATGTAACCTGTTTCTATACTGACCAAACAAGTACATTCCGTTTTAGAGTTTTACTTAGACATTTTTTTTTTTTGAGATTTCTCTGAAGTACATTTTCGAAATCGCTTTTCCAACTTTTTAAGTAGATATTTATTGATAAAATTGTGAGGTTTTTAGTTTGTGTTTTTATTCATTTTAAACCTAAATGGTTGACTTTATTTTGCTTCTTGTGGTAGTGTTCTAGTCATTGTCTACGTTTCTTTGGAAAAAATCAATTTTTTAAGATTTTCTTTAATAGCATTTAAAAATTTTTGGTTTGTGTAAGGCAGAATATCTCACTGATATCCCTAATTAAGATATTCATTATGTTACTATTTGTATTGATACATATTTTTATTTATTTTATTTATATATATAAACATTAATAATTAAACATGTTGAGAAAACATTTATGTCATGTTGGTCAAATACTACACGTGAAAAAATACAAATAGCCAATTTTGCAATAAATAAACTGATTTTCAGTTAATTGCTCAAATGGCATATCTTGATAAAAGAGAAACTGTTCAGTCCAATTTCACTCTTTAAATAGCTGTCCTTGCCAAACATCACGCCAAAGAAGGGAGGGCTTTCTGATGTACCCTTTTCTGCAGACTAGTTTATAAAACTGCATCAATAACAGTTCCACTAGCTCCCTTATTCCTTTTTTTTTTTTTTTTTTTCTTGTTAAACTTCTGTCTTTCTACTTCCTTAGGGCTCTTTAGGTTGCAACAGACAGAACTCTAACTAAACATAGCTTAAGCAAAAACAAGGAAAATACCAAGGATGCATTCATACTCTTGAAACCCAGGATTCTAAGGGTAGGGCTGGTGTTCTGGTGTGCCTGAACCTGGCGTGACACGTGAAGCTCCGCTTCCTCCTTCGCCCAACTGCTTGAATCTTTGTTGGTTTTATTCTCAAGTGGGTTCTCACATGGTCACTGAAAACTCCAGACTTCAGCCCCACTGTATTAGTTTCCTGGGACTGCTGTAACAGAACTGGTGGCTTAAAACAACAGAAATGTATTGTCTCTCAATTTTAGGAACCAGAAATCTGAAATCAAGGTGTCTGCAGGGTCGGTTCCTTCTGGAGGCTCTGAAGGAGAATCTGCTTCTTGCATTTCTCACAGCTTCTGGTGGCTGCTGGCAGCCCTGGGCTTCCCTCGGTTTGTAGCCGCATCATTCCAATCTCTGTCTCTGTTGTCACATGACACGCTTTTCTGTTTATCTCTGTGTTTCAAACCTCCATCTCCTTTCCCTTTTAAGGATGTTAGTCATTGTTTTTAGGGCCCACCCTAAATCCAGAGTAATCTCTTCTCAAGAATGCTTTAATTATATCTGCAAAACCCCTTTTTCCATATAAGGTCACATTCATAGCAATCAAGGGTTAGAACTTGGACATAGCCTTTGGGGGGCCCAATTCAACCCACCACACCTATCAATGTATCAACCCTACTGTAAACAGTGCAAACCTCAAAAGCCATTGGCTAATGCTCAGTAGCTCTGATCACCTGGCTTTAGTAATAAATCCTTTTTTACACTAATTACAGCAGCTAGAAGGATCCAGTATTCCCACTGGCCAGGCTAGGCAAAGGTCTGCCAACCCCAGACAAAGATCATAGCAGTTTAAAGAGCTCACAAATCAAGCAAAACATCTTGAGGGATGCTTGACAAAGAAGGTGTATGCTCAATGTGTTAAGTGAATAAAATGATTTAAAAAACAATAACTGCACAGCTAAGAAAAAATTAACCTGGAACAAGTTGTTACATAAGTTTCTACATGCTTGCTTTTTAGTTGACAGGGGCCAAGGTGCTTGGGCCACTTTTAGTTCATTAAAAGATCCCAGAGTGATGGGTTGATTTCAGTGAATGTCTACATGAAAAGAGAACATTTATGGAATACTACCGAATATTTTTACTGAATTCTTGAGACAACACGAGCACTTCTTCAGTAGTTTATTAAATGATGAGATGAAAAAAAAAATAAATGAACATATGAATACAAAATAATAAAGAAGAATGAATGAATTAATTAGTGAAGCAATACTTGTCTCTCTCTCTTTCCCCCTGAGATTTCCTATTTCAAAAATTGTTCTTGGATTTTTGCCTTTACGTTAAAATAATGCTAATTGATACACTGAATACTTATAGTGCAATTCGGGACACTGAGCAAATTGGGGTTTAGTTTTTGTGGTTTTTATCCATGCTGTAATTCTGTCAAATTGGGCAACAGAGTGGACCTTCAGAATGCTAGTTAATGCGTTTACTTCTTTCTTGATCTTCTCTCTTTAGACTTTTTTACATCCTTAAACAATGAAAGAAACAGCTATTTAAATCAACACACCACATCTTCAGCACAGCTTCTTTGACCAAAGGTCGATGACCTTTGTCAGTCTGCCATTTACATCTATTTTGAAGCACCTATTATGTTCCAGGTGGTTTTATGGGAATTGAGACCATGTGGGTGAACTAGCAAAGGCTCTGCACCTCCTCTCTCAGCACCTTACATTCTAGTGGGAATAAATCAAAATGTGCATGTGTTATACTTCTCTCTGTGTAACAGAGATGCAAAAGAATTACTCAAAGCATCATGAATGCAACGAGAAGCCCAAAGGGACTGCCCCTCAGCAACACCTCTGTTAGAAGGAGAAACAGGGTACAGCCCAGATTCAAAATTAGCTTTTGTTTTTATTGTAAAGACAAGGAAGTTTTACAAGAAAGATCAGTTGATTCAATCATTTCAAAAAGACACAAAGACATGGGCAATGTGACAAAAGTTATCCATAGCTAAGTATAGCTTAAACAATGGAAACTAGTAACATCATTGAAACTAGCAGCATGATATTCCAAAGTATAATTAGTGAAATGCTAAGCTAATTACACTGTGATCAATATCTTCAACTTAAGATATGACTATTTTTATAACAGCTAAAACAATCATTACATTCCTAAGATTCTATCTGTGATTGGATCTTAAGTTTCCATTAACAAAAAGTTTCCCTTTGGCAAACATTTCTCACATATTATCCTACAGCAATTCTTTAAAATATCTTAACAGGATTAGTACAACAACCACCTATTAACTCTAAAATCATTAAAGTATACAATCCCATACCTAAACAGTGATTAGAGTTGATTCAATGGTCTCTTGCCCCCTAGCTGTAGACCGTTGTCTCCTAACTGAGGACTTTTGTCCCATACATGCATTATCTAAAAACTATATCCTATAAATCAACTGAGAATCAACATATAATTGATTAGGATTGATTAGATGGGCTTTTGCCCTGCTTGCTATAGGCTGTAGCCCCCAGCTAAGGACTTTTGTCCCGTAAGTTTTTTAGCTAAAGAGCCCTGTCTAAACGTCAAACGAGAATGAATATTTCTAGTGCATGCAAACCAACTAAGTTAATAAATATGAGATCAGAGGGGAGGGAGTTGATTTGTGAAGGAGACAGAGCTAACCTTGATTTTGAAGCTGGAGTTTGCTAGGCTGCTCCAATGAGAGTAGAGAGCAGAGATATCACACCCAAGAGGACAGTGAAACCCAAATGACAGTGAAGGTGTTCTGGTTGTCAGTTTTATGCCACTGCTGGTAATGATTCCAGGCTCTGTATTGCTAGGTGGAAATTATGTGGTCTGTCTCACAATTACATACCATAGAAAAGAAGACATGAAAGAAATATAAAAGTATACAAAGGAACATAGACTTGCAAATGAGGAAGGGGCATATGTGGTTTATGTGAAAGATCTGGTTACTCCCTTTTTTACAGAACAGGCCAGGGAAAGACACTTTCAGTCAGTAAAATGTTTTGTTGCTTCCTTTATAAAACTACCATTTAGTGGTCATCTTTAGAGCTAAAAGGGGTAGAGGTAGCCTGTTTCTTGCTCATTTGAAAATCTTGGCTATTTGTCTGGTTTTAGTGAGATCAGAGATTTTTTTCAGGGCAGTATCCTTTATTGTACCTGTCATAAGACTCAGAAATGAGTAATAATGGTGAATAAACCACAGCCCTTCTGAATCTCTCACAACATAATCTACCTAACAGGACATCTTACCTTCAACCAGCTTTTGTTCTGGTTACAGTTACATTCTGTCCCTTGGGAGTAAAGACATCTTTCCTCTGGATGATTTTTTGTAAGATCACCTCTTACTCTAAAAGCAGCCACAGGGCAGCTGTGTTTTAAATTAACATAAACAGAATTGTTTATTGAGAAAATAAACTCTTAGAGGTGACTGTAAAATCAAGACAGGAGAAGAGGATAGCTGGATTCCCCCTTTCCCACTATTCCAATGTCAAGTCCATAGGGAAATTTTTTAAGTATTTTATTCATTCAGTAAACACTTAATAAGCATATACCATGTGTAAACCCTATGCTAGACCTCAGGGACCAGCCCTTGTCTTGTTAGAAATTACAGACTGGTGGGTGGTGGGTAAGAGGCACATTCCAAAAACAATTACTTAATCATTTAATTGCAATGGGGTTATGTTCTAAAGTGAGAAGTATAGGGAGCTGAGTCAATTTAATTTAGGAAGACCCAAAAAACATGTCTAATTTCTTTATCCCTGTAACTCCAGGTTTTGAGACAACAACAATCGAAATGAATAAATACATCAATGGCCTATAGAGATGCCATGTAAGAATCATGCTGTAGCTAAATTCCCAGTTATTGAATGAGATACAAAATTGAGGCTCATTCCTTTTTTCAGATATTTCTGATGGAATTAACTTCCATTGTTAAAACTCTGTCTCTTATTTTTTCTCTTCTTACTCTAACACTTCCTAAGTTCTCTCTAACTATGGTAAAATTCAACCTCGTCATGGTTTTCAGAACTATGTGGTTTTCTAAAAAAAATAAAAAAAACGAAAGTGTGGAATAATCTGCCTTATCAGTATCTCTTCCAATTAATGTAATCTTGTTTCTGTTATTTTCACCATATTTTTCAATCCAGTGAGCCTCATTACATTTGCAAGTGCATTAAATTAGAGCCTCTATAGAAGAAGAATGATGATTATCAGCTAATTTAATTATGTTTCTACATTTGCAGCATTTAATGATGTCTGCCATTGTTGTTGGGGATTCTTACACTGGCTCTAGGTAGAAATTAGCTGTGATCCCATGTAAAGTTTACATTATCGGATAATGCTTGACAGCTCACTGAGGTACGTGTTCAGTAATTTTTTGAATCTAATCAAAATTGATTTATGTGCAGTCAAATTACAGCAATAAAGAAACAGCTTCACGTAATTTAGTGGCTGATTATAGTGTTACCTGTCTCAGAAGTCACACCAACATGCGTCTCTTAGTTTTGTAGCAACATCTCATCAAGGTCTAAAATACTACAAGGTGTTTTTGTTTTGTTTTGTTTTTTCTTTTCCCAAATTGCAGAGTAGTTCGGTACCCCTGATCTTCTAATGCAGATTAGATTGAACATTAATGCCCGCTGAGTTTTGTGTCCTATTGAATCACTAGTTCTTAGGCGTCCTTTAAGTATTGGGTGTCTGACTCTTGTACTAGAGGCCTTTTTAAAAAAATTATTTACTTATTGTTAATTGACACATCATAATTGTATGTTTTTATGGGGTACAGTGTGATGTTTTATACATGCATACAATATGTAATAACCAAATTATGATAACTGGCATATTTATCACCTTAGATTTATCATTTTTCTTTGTAGTGAGAACATTCAAAACCTTGTCTTCTTGCTGTTTTGAAACATACAATATATTGTAGTCAACAATAGTTACTCTACTGTGTAATGAAACATTAGAACTTATTCCTCAAATCTAACTATAATTTTATACCCATTGATCAACCTTTCCCCATCCTTCTCTCCCAGCTACCTTTCCCAGCCTCTGGTAACTACAAGTCTTTTTTTAGATTCCACAAATTAGAGAAATCACGTGGTCCGGGAGTGGACAAGTGGGTGTTTCAGGAGCCAGGTGCTAAGATTCTAGGGAGTTAATTCATTATTCATCCTCTTTCCCTAAGGATTCTCAACCGAGTCAAAAATAGACACACAGACCCAATGGGGACTGAAGTACAGAATTCAGTTTATTACTGGTGAGCCTACAGTGGAATTTTTTTTTTTTATGTTTTTCAACAGTAACCTCCATTATAGTTGTTATGTGCCAGACATAATTTGTAGAATTTCATAAACTAAAGCCCATTTAATTGTCACAATAGCCTAAAGACAAACAATTATCATCCTCCCATGTACATTTTAAAGATGAAGAAACTGAAGCATAGAAAGCTGGAATGTTTTACCCAAGGCCACCCAGCTGGCATGTGAAGGAACCAGGATTCCAATCCAGGTGGTCTGGCTCCAGGATCCATGCTCCTAAATGTGATGCCCTATGGAGTCTCTCAAAGCTGAAATTAGCATTTTGTCACTCAACTTCCTTTATTGCTACAACCATGTCTACATCTTAGAACTGGTTTGCCACAGTTGAATGAGATCCTGAAAGATGGAGCTTGAAGCTGAGCCCCAGAAGAAAAAGTGGGGCCCTGGATCCTGCCCTAGGTGTGCTTACCTGTCCTAGGTATTGCTCACCTGCTCTAGGTGAGCTTAGGAAACGGGTCAAAAGAAAAGCACGTACTGCTTGAAAGTAGTAAATGGAAGAGAGAGAGAATGAGAAAGAGACGCTCAAGCATCAGAAAAATCATTCTCCCCTGCGTGATCCAATGGTGTCGATCAGAGAAGGGAGAAAGATTAGAAGCTTGATCCCGAAAACGGTCATAAGACAGTAGAGGATTTGAGTATGTTTCTAGGCTATAAGGCAGGGAAGCATGTAGGGGTGAGGAGAGGAGAGTTACTAAACCCAAGTCTCAGGCTTAAGAATATATGACATTCTTGAGACGTGTGACAGATGAAGGAAATTTCCAGACAAATAAGCAGCATGCTAGAAAAACAAAGACCCAGAAGTGAGAAGTCTCAATGATTCTGTGAGGCTGGACAGGGAGTGGGGATTCGGCAGAAGATCAAGCTAGAGCCAGACTGGGGAAGGCCACATGTGCCCCGCAAGGCGGGGATGATGCTTGAATTAAATAGAATGCGGCTCGGTATAAAAGAACTTTGAAGAAACATTTAGGTGGCCTACCATACTGAGTCACTTAATCACTCTGAAGGTGTCATCTTCAACTGTTTCCTGTTCTCAGCATCCCTAAACTTGCCAACGGTCATAGCAACAGGATTGTTGCAGCTGTGCAGCAGGGATGCTGCGTATCTAGAAAGGCATTAGTGGGTAACTGGTCATAAATGTGTATGAGCCTGGCCAGGTTCCTTATCTGTTCCTGAGGCAAAGGTCCCCACCTTCTAGTACCCAAGACGTCTTCGTGTGATACTGGTTTTGCGTTGCATTCTGCCTCTCCCTGCTTACGTGTGTCTTGCTCACCGTTCTCTCTGGAGCATAGAATCTTAAGAAGGTATACTCAGTTGTAGCCCAAAAGTGTTCCACACCTTGTTCAAAGTTTGGCCACATTCCAATGAAGAGTTCATTGATTAAAAACCACTGGTTTTCTCCTAAAACTGGAGTATGTTCCAATAGCAGGATGTGATTTTATTTTTTATGGTGCATGGATAAGCATTTTGTTGTAATTTTACGCATTCTTTTAAACAATTTTATATGTTATTTTTCAAATATAGAAAAGATGAGTTTTAAACACCCACCAATAAGATACTATAATTAATATATTTATCACATATTTATCCCTCTAGTCCCCTATCAATCCAGCTTATTTTAGTTTTTATGCATTTCAAAGTGAATAGCATCAGTGTCCTGCACCATTCATCAGGACGTGCATCTTTAATGAGAGTTCACAGTTTGCTCATGGTCTTTTTTTTTTTTTTTAAGTAAAGTGTATTTATAGTGACATGCACAAACTTTAAGAGGAGCTTTTTATGGGGTTTGATAACTGAGTATACTAGTACTAGAGTACTTGAACCTCTATGGAGATATAGATCTGTCACTCTCCAAAAGTTTAGGTATGATTTGTATGCACATTAGAAGAATCTGCATATTAAACCTATGATTACATGAATAGTTTAAATGAAAAAGTTTGTGTGTGGGCATGCGCATACATATATCTATGTATATAATTTGTATGGGATAAATAATAGTACAGGTGGTATATAGATATGACAAAATGTGGAATTATTATGGAAGTACGCCTGTGTTTGGAAATTACAGGCTGAGGGAAGAGGTAACCTGATCCCATTAGCATCGTCTTCAGAAAGAACACGAGGGTATAAAATGTGCAAGACTGCACTGATGTAATGTCCAAGATGAATGGAAAGAAACAGTGTTACTCATCTAATTTGGGATGTTTAACGACTTTTTGCCCTGAGAGTACCAACAGCTACAATTTTTCAACGTCAACCTTGATTTTCGTTTTATTTTTTAAGTACTCATTAATGTCACAAATACTTAAGTTGGAATCAGCTGTCTTCACTAAAAAAAAAAAAAAAATAGGGTTTGCTTTCATCTTTTGACCCTGAAACATGTAGATAAAAATCAACATTAATTGGCAGGATGAATGAGGGTGGGCAGGGTGGGTGTCTGGCTGCAATAATCTTAGAATATTGAGAGAGATGCTCACAGCCCCTACCTAAGGATGACAACTAGATTTTAATTAACAGCAGGTGAGTCTTGTGGTCAGCCGTTTGACATTTAGGTGGATCATGAAAGAGCCTTTCCCTGTGAACCACATTTATTTGTAGCTTAATTAGTCCTTCTGAGATAGCCTGGCTATTAGCAACAGCCTCTCCATTTAAGATCCTTTTAACCAGACCTTTTATTTTTTATTCTTCTCATTTTAGTACTAGCTTAATGTTATAAAGGACCTGGACTAACTCATTTTAATGACCTCTGCTACATAAATGCTAATTTTACATTTGGCCTCATTTCAGTAGATTTTTATTTATTTTTTTTTTAAGACTGTTGCTTTCAGAAGGACAAAAACGGAAAGATTAAACCCCTTAGTGTCATCTGCCTGAAAAATCCTGTGGTTTCTTCTGACAGGAAGAGGGTTTTCAAATCCCTCCTTGGTCTAAGCTTCTATGCCTGACATCTCATTATTTTACTCAGCTACTTCGGCGTCACTTTCACCCAGTTAATTAAGTAACTCATTGAATGTATTATTCAGTTCAGATTCCCCCGTTCATGACAGAGAGGGATGGGGGATGCTTCTTCATCCTTCCCTTCCTGCCACTGTCTTTTGCCTCTTTCTCTTCTACACCCAAGGAAGGAAGACGGAGGGGGAGGAAAGAGGGAAGATGAGGTGTTGAGGGAAGAGGAGAGAAGATATGAACTACTTAATCGGTCCAGCCATTCCTGGAGCAGATTGCTTTATTATTATTATTATTATTTACTGGGACTATGCTTGAAAGGAGATGAAGCTGGCAATGGTGAGAATAATGACAATAGGTCCTGAGAATAACGACAACAGTACTACACCCCAGGCATTGCTGTGGCTGCTGTTCTTACATAAACTTACCTACCACTCGTAACAGCCCTGCAAGGTGGGTACTATTCATATCCCCCCTTTACAGAGAGGAAAGCTGAGATTTAGTTGCATTAACTAATGTTTTCAAGTCTCATAGTGAATAGGCATCAAAAACCTAATTTGAACCCAGAACAGGTGGATTTATAACACTCATATTCCCAAGAGCATCTCTGTTAGATATCTTCCTATTTGCAGTAAGTTTATATTTCTAAAATGGGCAAGTGGGAATTTATGATGAAAATATCATGAGAAGGATGTGCAAATTGTAAATAAATCACCTATGTCTCTTGACCTGTTAATAACAGGTGTTGAGACAGAAAGTAGACTTCCTCTAGGGCAGTGGTCCTCAATCTCAAGGGCATTATCCTTCAGGGATATTTAGCCGAACAGCTACGATGTGTGGCCCTTTATTTGTGTATGTTGAACTTCAATAAAAAATGTTTCAAGGTACCTTATTTAATATATTTGGATTTGGTGGGGGGGAAGGGGACTACACTTGGACTTAACTAGTTGGTGTTTGACCCAGCTGGAAATGAACAAGATATTTGATGTGAATGGAAGTAAAGGAAGAGGGATATTTGGAAAGGGGGAGGGACGCAGGAGAAGAGAAAGAAACACTAACATGAAAAGGCAGATGGAAAATCTAGAAGGTGAAAGGCAGAGCAACTGAAATAGAGCCTTGGAAATTGTGGATCTGAGAAAAAATTGGAGGTTAAACAGTAGGTAAAAAGGAAGATGAAGAAAAGCAAAGAGACAGACAGAATAAAACCAAAAATAATGTGTGTGTTTGTGTGTGTGTATGAGTGAGAGAGAAAGACAGAGAGAAAGAGAGAGAAAATAAAATGTATATTTAAGAAAAAAGAAAGGCAGAACCTTATCAAAAAATGAAATAGAAATAATAACTTTTTAAAAATCTTCAGTAGTATGAAACATATTTTTTTCTTTTTTCTTTTTGTGAGAAAGTCCTCAATGAATGTACAAGCTGTGCAGGGAACTGGGTATAAAGTGGCTCGAACACAGCATTCTTTAAGGCACTCCAGTTGTTACTGAACAGGAACTCAGCACCAGGTACTATTCTAGAGAAGAGGATCTCACATGGAAAATACAAATGAAGTCCTTGCCTTTATGGAACTAAGAGTCTAGTGGATGTGGTGACAGAGAAATAAACAAGGAAATCAAGGTTATAGATGCTAATAATGGTTAGTGCAATAAAGACAACAGCCCAGACAAGATAGAGTGTTATTGGATGTCAGGGCAGAGCTCGCTGCTGAGATGGCATCTGAGCTGACATCAATCAGAATGGGAGAAAGAGCCACCAGATGACCAGACCGGAGCTTGCAGTGGGTGGACACAGCAGGTGCATGCAGACACCGAGGTGGGCACAGGCTCGCTGCATTTGAGGAGCTGTAAGAAGGTCTTCGTGGCCAAAGGGAGTGAGCAAGAGAAGGTAGAAGTCATTAGGGAATGGGTCAAGTAGGGAGTTGGGTTTTGTTTTCAATGGGATGGGAAGCCAGTAGAGTTTAAAACAGAGAAATCCTACAGTTTGATTAATGATTCTTAAGGGTTTGATTTCTGAATCTACCACTTATCAACAGTGTGTCCCGGACACAATTACTTCATCTGTATGAACCTGAAGTGCAGATACTGATAAAACCTATTGTGTAGGGTTGCTGTAGAAGCATACCATGTGAAAACCTTAGGCATGCACCTGATATTAGAATAACGTTATAGTATTTCTTTGCCTAAGCATCTGCGGCTGTTATCAATTTGAAGAGGAGACAGAGACACGTTTCTTGCCACTATTGATAGATTTCAACAGAACAAAAAGGAGTGTTCGTTCAGAGGTGAGAAGGCAGCCCTGGCATGGGTGTTTTGCTCGAGGTGTTCCTTTAATGGTGCTATGCCCATGTGACCCCCAGCAAAGCTCCTTTTTAGCTAATGTGCCTGCCAGGCCTAACCAACCCAAAATTTATTGGTAAAGCTTAAGCAGCCGCAAGGCCTATAACCTTAAAGAGTGACTTAGGTTGACTTTATCGGTGGTGGCTCTTCTTTTCATTATATTTGTTATTACCGGAGCTGATCTTCTTTCTTAAAACCTGTTAACCTTATACAAGGGATACAAGGGGATGGGACTGTTTGAGCTCTCAGACAGGAACCTGATGGGAAAGTGTAAGCCTTCAAAGTAGGTCGAGTTGAGGTTTATAACATGATGTTATGGGATACATATAAATAGTAAAATGGTTACTATAGTGAAGCAGATTAACATATCTGTAATCTCACAGTTACTTTTTTGTGTATGTGACAAGAGCAGCTAAAATCTACTTATTTAACGAAGATCCCTAATACAATTTTATTAACTTTAGTCCTCATGTTGTACATTAGTTCTTTAGACTTGTTCACCTACATATCCACTATTTTGTATCCCTTAACCTATATCTCCCCATTTCCTCCCCCCCCCACCTGTGGTAACCACTGTTTCATTCTCTATCTCTGTGTATTTGAGATCTTTTTCTATATTGCACATACAAGTGAGATCATGCAGTATATATTTTTTCTGTGTCTGGCTGATTTCACTTGGAATAATGTCCTCTACACTTAACCACGCCGTGGCAAAGGGCAGGATCTCCCTTTCTAAGGCTGAATAATATTCCATTGTGTACTCATGTGTGTGTTTATGGGTATAATATTGTCTTCATCCATTCATCCATTGATGGGCATTTCCATATCTTGGCTATTGTGTATTATGTTGCAATGAACATGAAAGTGCAGATATCTTTATGAGGTGGTGATCTCATCTCCTTTGGGTATGTAACCAGAGGAGGGACTGCTGGATCATTGGTAGTTCTATTTTTAATTTCTTTAGAAACCTCCATGACTGCTGTGCCAGTTTGCATTCTCACCAACAGTGTAATTCCTTTTTCTCCATACTCTCACCAACATTTATCTTTTGTCTTGATTACAGACATCCTTGCAGATGTCAAGTGGTATCTCATAGTGGTTTTAATTGGCATTTCCCTTATGATTAATGATAGTGAGCACCTTTTCACGTACCTGTTGGCCATTTTTGTGTCTTTTTTGGAGAGACATCTGTTGAGGTCCTTTGCCCACTTTTTAATTGGGTTATTTGTTTTTCTGTTATTGAGTTGTAAGAGTTCCTTGTAAATTTTGTATATTGGCCCCTTGCCAGATGTGTAGTTTGCAATAATTTTTTTCCCAGACCATAGGTTGAGTGTTTTCCTTCCTGTGCAGAAGGAAACTTTTGGTTTGATATGGTCCCATTTATTTATTTCTGTTTTTGTGGCCTGAGCTTTTGGTGTGATAATCAAAAACTCATTGGCAAGGCCAATGTTGAAAAGGTTTTCCACTTTTTTCTCTTCCAGGATTTTTATGGTGTCAAGTCTTACATTTAGGTCTGTTATCTATTTTGACTTGATTTTTGTGTATCATGTAGGATGGGGGTCTGCGTTCATTCTTTTGCATGTCGAGGTCCAGTTTTCCCAGCACTATTTGTTGAGGGAATTGTCTGTTCCCCATTGTGTTATCTTGGTGCCCTTGTCGAAAACTAGTTGACCATATACATTTGGATCTATTTCTGGGCTCTTTTTTATGTTTCATTGGTCTATGTTTTTGTGCCAGTGACAGACTGTTTTGATTACTACAGCTTTGCAATTTAGTTTGAATCAGGGAGTGTGTTGCCTTCAGCTTCGTTTTTCTTTCTCAGTATTGCTTTGCCTATTTGTAGTTTTTCTGTAGTTCCATACAGATTCTAGGATTGTTTTTTCTATTTCTTTGAGGAATGTCATTGGAACTTTTATAGGGATTGTGTTGAACCTGTGTATTGCTTTGGGTCTTGTAAACATTTCAACAATGTTGTTTCTTCCTACCCATGAGCATAAAATATCTTTCCATTAAAAAAAACCCAAAAAACAAAGTAGGTTGAGAGCTTTCTGTTGTTTGGGGTTCTGGCGGACATTGCAAAAAAAGAGAGAGAGAAAGAGAAAGATTGAAAAATAAGTATCTGATGTGTTTCCCTGTAGTTTGGTGGGTTTTTCCCTGGGGATGCCTTTTTCCAGCCCTTGGGAAAAGGTTTCACAGACAGATCTTGTGAATACCACCATGGCGATGTGGGGGTGTTAAGAGGTCAGGTTAAATGTCCAGAACTGCCACCTATGTCTTATAGACCAAGAAATATTTCTTCCATAGGTTGGTAGAAAGTGTTCCTGAGCCTCTAAATCTATAGATTCTTTAGCTTGGCTAAAGGAAGTCATGCAATTACTTGGTTTTGAGACAATTGGTAATGACTGTCGTAATTGACCATATGTATTAGTGACTTTGAAGTCCCAGCTCTGTAGAAAACCCTTTATATGCATTTCTTAACTTCAAAAAGTTCATGGAAAAATAGAATTAAAAGATAATACAAATCACTTTTGAATTTTTTGGAGTACTCTTGTATATGTATATGTATATATACATACACACACGTAGACACACAGAGAATATATTTATATTCTGTTCTACCAAGTATACTGAGTAATTAATGGAGGTTCAAAATGGTTAAAAAGGCTAAGTGGTACAACTATCTTCTTTTATGTGTTCACTTACTCCTCCGCTAAAATCCAATGTTTTCAATACTGTGTTGCTACTTTAAGAAAATAATGATCAGTGCAACAGGAAAGCAGATGGACCGAGTATTCAAGATCACCAGTTTTTGAATCAACCCAGAGCCAACATTTGTCAGCTGTGTGACCTTGAGTAAGAAACCAAACCTCTCTGAGCTTGATTCCTCTAAAGTGGGGATAATCATTGTGCCTGCCTTATGGGATTATGTGAAAAAATATATTTAATACAATGTATATACTCATATGCAATATGATACATACATATATATGTAAATTTTTTATCACTAAGAATGATTTTTTAGAAAAAAGATTCTTGTTGTTACCCTTGCCTTTGAGGGACTGATGCTCTCATGGAAAAGTCAGGCATCTATAAAATGCCCTGTAAATACAAGTACAAATGAAATGGGCCCTTCGGTGGATACACAGGAAAAAGAACAGGGGGTCAGAAAGGGCAGTCAATACTGGATTGGCAGAGCAGAAGAGCAGATGGGAATAATTTTGGTGAGCAGGTCATCAGGTGGGCAGAAGGAGAGTGATTCAGGCTGAGGGGACACTGTGAGCCACGTTTCTGGGACATAAAAAAGGCATATGGACAAATGATTCAGTTGCGGCATAGGGTCTGGGGAGGAACATACTGGAATATGAGTCTGGGAAGGTAGGTGGGTTAGGGGTAGAGCAAACCCCTGTAATAAATCCAAGTGGTCTCGTGCTTTTGTCAATTCAAAATTATTTTTGGATAATTGTGGCACCAAAAGGAGATTAATTAATTTATTTGTATTTATTTATTTATTTTACCCAATGTAAACTATTTTGATTCACTTCTTCAATCAAGCTCATAAATTTAGGTCAATATCAGATTCATCTGACCAAAAAAACAACAATATAAAATTGTTATTAATTATCTAATGAATATATCAGAAATCAGATAACTGTTGTAGTTGGTTTATTTTATTTTTTTAATTGACAAGTAAAAATTGTGCTTATTTGTCGTGCACAACATGATGTTTTGCAATACGTATAGACACATTACGGGATGACTCCGTCAAGCTAATTAACACATGCATTTCTGTTCTGTATGATCCTCTGGATCTCGAAAGACAAGAATTCATCACATGAACAAGCAAACAAAAAAATCAAAACATGCATTTAACTTTAAAAGTTTGAAACTCCAAAGTGCACCCCAAATAACTGGTTGTGAGTTGGGAACCAAGTTAAAGGAAATGACAGCAGAAAGTACAACTGACCACAAAGGCAGGACTAGAAAAATACTGAAATTCCTCTATGTGTACTCAAGAGCACAACAACCTGGTGTTATTTAGCAAGAGGGCGAGACATCCGAGAGCTATCAGCATCTCCGAGGTCCTTATTGTACTGGGTTAAAATACTGAAACCAACCATGCATGTTTAGGAAACTGGAAACAGAGAACTGCATTTCACAGGGATTCCACCGAGAATGGAGAAATTAGCAAAGTTGCTGTGTTTAAATAGATCAGCCTTCATGATTTGCAATAGTCAACATTTATTTCTCATTCCCAGGACAACATCTATGGTTGAGGTATTTAAGACACCCTTAGGGGTAGCCTAGATTTCTGCCACTCTCTTGCAAGCATGATCTATGGCCTGTGGATTCTATGGGCCTGCCAGGGCAAAAAAGAAAGTAATCAAAACTTTAACAGGAACATCTTAATTTTCTTCTTGCCTATAAAAACCAAATGTCAGGTTCTGCAAGTAAACATGGCATTTGGGAAAGAGGGTGAAAAAGTAGAGAAACGTAATTATCCTAAACTGTCCGTTTTAAGGTACATTTTTCCTGGGCTCCAGTAAGAATTGAAATGAGTGTTTTGCAGAATTAGTTACTAATAAATCACAGGGCATAGGAAAAAACATATACATTCATTTTTTCCCCCTATTTCAATTTTGTGAAAAAGCTTAGTTATTTCTCTGGTGATGTTTTTATTCACCTCTGGGGATAAGAAGTTCGGGGTCCATGTATTTAGATTTTTACACAGATAATTATAATTTAAGAAAGCATTTATTTTTGGTCTATTAACTCTTAGTACCATTGTTGGCAGACTTAGTCATACTCCACTGAAGGAAAACCAAGAAAATGTTTATCCATATGTTCTTCGATGAATGAAGGGGTGTATACACAGTTTGAATAACTTTTTTTTTACTACACTAGTTGATATAATGTTTAGCCTCCAATACCAGATAGTCTGCATTTAGTGTTGTCTTATTAATAACACCCATCGCAGAGTACAGAAAGTGGAGAGAAGAAAAGAGACATATGCATCTATTCCAATTCCATGCTGGTGCAGTTTGAGCAGAGAAGTGGTGATGGCGACTGTACGGCCATGCCAATTACTAGAAAGCTGTTAACAATACAGTTTGCTTTCCTGGAATAAAGAGCTGGTTATTTAATCTTGTGGAAAGGACCACTATCCATTTTCTACCAGGAAGCAAAATGCCAAACCAAGGTCGGAGAGACAGAAAATATTGTTTCCCAAGAAACTGTGGTTGACAAGATGGCCACAGTCCAAGTGAACACTGAAAATATCAATTTCCAAGGAGAACTGTGGCACCATCCAGCAACTAGCAAAGGTCTGTCAATGTCTCAGTCAGGAGCAGGAGTCATTTCTTGGAAACCGGCAGCTCATCTCTGTATACTCAACGGGAAGCATAAGAATGCTAATTTTTCCCCCCCAAATCATTCGTGCTAGCTCTGTTGACATTCAGCTGTGCCGTACCTTCTCTAATTGTCATAAATCTTGCTCTGTCTGTTCGAAGTCTTTCTGGAATATCTGATTCCTAGGAGGAAATTAAATATCCAATTTAATGGTTTTGTTGAGTTCTTGCAGAGTTAGGAATTTTACAAGAGTTGGTTAGCGGGTGTTGAGATAGACTGTCTATCTGCATCAATTCCAGAAGACTCGTCCTTTTAGAAATCATGTCTTTTGTTGCCACCAGGGGTCCATTTAGTTCACTGAAACAGTGATGACCTGGGAGAATTAAGGCAGTTTTTAGAAACATCTTATATTGAGAAGGAAGAATAATAATGCTGATACATTGTATAATGTACATAATAACATAATAAATATGTATAATAAATTTTTAAAGATTGCAATTATAATAACAAACATTTTGACCCCTAACTATGTGACAGTTTACATAATTTACCTCACTACTGACATCCACCTAATGATATTGGGATATTAACCCCATTTTCTGAAATATGGAAACCGAGGCACAGATAAATTGCCTCGGGAAGCCACATAGTTATTAAGTGGAAGAGTCAGGACTTGAAACAAGGTAGACTGGTTCCTGAGGTTTCTGCCCAGTGTATTTTGATCCACACGGAGGAGGTGAAATTAAAATGTATCTTCTCTTTGCATTTCCACTCAAATATCCTGGTGAATTATTTATTATGTTACTATTTCCAAATACTGTATTCATTGTGCCACATTTCCTCAGGAGGTTGATGTACTAATTAAGAACCAGACTATATTCTTTTTTTTTTTCTTTATTTAAATCCTTTCTGTAGACGATGTGGGAAGTAGCTACCTTTAGGATATATCAGACATAGGGGACACTGGGCAAATGCGTGTGGCCCTCTAGAAAGGAATAAAAAATTTCTCCTGGGAGATAGAAGTTCCAGTTCTGGCTCCTCTTTCGGTTGAACCTGAACCAGGATAAATTGTCTGGGCGTCCCATCAAACCAGTACATTTCCTGCTCTAGTTCCCTCTTGTGGTTGTTTTAAGGCAAAGACCTAAAACAAACTATGGCCAACAACACAACAGCAACAAAAACCCAAAGGAGGCTATGGTCAGGAATATCATTACAATGGTAGCCATACTGTTCAAATGGCAGGTAGGGTTTCTATTTAGAAGGGACCTGGATAACTACCAAGTTACTGGCTGAGTCCTAAACTCACCTCTCTGCATCCCACTTTCCTAATCTTCCATTTAGTTGCTTAACTTGAGTGCACTAAACTTCAATTTGATAATTGCATCCTCAAATCCTTTAATGAAGGTGCCTATCAAAGTACAAACAATTACTCAGTAATTTTTGTATTTGCAAACTGCATCCTGGCTGTTTATGCTTCACTGTGGTTCACACGGGAGGTTCAAGGGTGCCCCTCACGTTCTTGTCGAAGGGAGGGAAATGGTGAGAGCTGAGAGAACAGCATCTTAACACAGTTCCCTAACCAAGGAGTCCAGTTTCACCTTCACTCCCCCCCTACACTGACCTCTGTCATTTTCTCCTGCTATTTATAAGTCCAAGGGAGTGCAGCCACTTTGTTTCGGCACTGGTGATGCAAGACATTTATCCTCATCAGAAGTGATGCCCTGGGCCTTTCAGGTTTGATGCTTTGTTTTTGCTCTTGCTTCTTCCTCGCTAACCTATTTCGTTACTTAGACAATATCCACTTCAGCTCCCCCAAAGCACACACCACTGACCCCTTTAGAGCTTTTTCCAGCCTCCTCCTTCTGCTTCCTATTCTTTTGTCTGACTCTCTTAATTATTCTCAAGAGCCCATCAACAGAAGTGGTGGAGACCATCCAGAAGTCTAAAAGCCAAAAGGAAAACACACACACGCAACAGCTCACACAATTTGGATGCTGTCATGCGGGTGTCTCTCTGAAAGTGCAGCTGTAGACAGGGCGTGTTTAGATGCTGGGGTCTGATGTAAATGACAGGAGATGCGGCTTAGCTGACAAAAGCCAGGTGACAAACCCGAGATTTTCTAGGCTGGTATCTTTTCTTCTGGGTGCTTTTTTTTTTTTTTTTCCAGCTCACTAACTTGAGAGAGTTTGCAGCTGACATCTTCTCAAGAAGTATTATTCTTAAAAGCTGCTCCAAAATTATTCACCTCATGTAAAAACAAGTACGATTTACATCTAATATGGGTAATTACTTTTACAGTTAATTAAAAGCGCTCTCATTAAACTCCTGCCGGGATGCCAATGCATAGCTCTTATTTGCAAACAGGCCCTTGGTTGGAGCTCACCTAGGTGACACGGGGCTCCTGTCTGGGAGGGGGCTGCCTTCTTCCGTATCAAATTTGGTGTTGCTGAGTTGGCAGCTCTCACGTTACTGAGTCTTTTTCCAGCCAGCTCGCTCCTGTTGACGTGGCTGGATTTTGAGATGCTGAAGCTTCTTGCCCCTGATAACTAAGCTACAATAAAAGTAGGACGAAGAGAACAGAATAATTCACAGAAGGAAGGGCTGCAATCTTCAAAGAAAAAAGTCAAGATGAATGCCAGGATACTTTTATGTGCACAAAAGCTTCGTTTGGGGACTGTTTTGTTGTCTTTCTGGATCGGCAGCTTTTTCCTGCCAAAGAAGATATCCCCTCCCAAACAGAGTATCCTTTAAATCCCCTTAAAATTCTTCTGAACATTTATAAAGTCAGCAGCTTTGCTTTTTGACCTACCCATCGAAGGAAGACTATACTCTCTCAGTTGAATTGATTTGTGCTGCGATTTTACTTAGTTTACACGCGTTGTTTGCCATTTGTATGATTTCAGGTGAAACGGCTCTTAGATTCTCAGTCGTCTTCAAACTTAGTTCGAAACGCTACTGTTTTCAGAGTATCGTGTGCCATTCTGAACCTTCTTAAACACATGCTAATAAAATGCCTCAAATGATCACATTCCTGATAAGTAATTATGGCTTAGTAATTAAAACATACAGTCATTTGAGACTTTAATTTTAAGGGAGCTGAAAGATTGTGATATTCCAAGAAGTTTATAGAGCCGGTGAATTGGATCCTCTAGTATATTGCGCGGCGCTTTTGATTTTTTGCAAAGTTATTTGCTCCCATCTGCTGGCTATTTGTGGTATTGCAGGTGCTGGGCAAACGAATGAATGTTATAAAATGAATAAAATATATCAATCCAAACGTTTTATATTATTCTTCATGTATTCAAATGACCTTATTTGAATGTGTCTTTTGAGCTGAGTGAACACAGACTCTGAAGAATTCAGCTGAAATTCAAGCATGATTTCAAATTTGTACCAATTGTGATTATAAGACAACATAGATACTCAATTTTTAAAAATCTGGGTCACAATTGTTATCCTTAATTAGGCAATTAACACTTTTTGGCATAAGGGAAATTATAAAATAAATAGCAGGTAGACCAGATGGATTTCAATCCCTCTTATACCACTATCTAGCAGAGTGGTGTGAAGCCAATTCCATATACTCCTTGAAATTCCATTTTTTCATCTGCAAAGTGGAAGCACTGGGCCAAAAAGTCTCTATGGCTTATGCATATTCTCAATCTCTGAGTTTCTGTGAAGGTAAAAAAAAAAAAAAATTAAGAACTTGGGTCACAGAAAATCACCAATATATTTGAAGAATAACATCTAATCTGATATTTGTTGGTTTTCTTTAAATTAGACATGATTTTTATTTTCAGAACAACAGGAAATGTAAGTGTTCAAACTATCAAAAGACTACATTTGCAAAGGAAACCATTTATTACGCTGACTTGGGATTTAAAAGGTACTTTCAATTCTTTTAGGAGTGTGATGTTGAAGTGTAGTTTTTCTTGATGTTATAAATGGTCTTGACATAGCATTCCTATTCTGTTTGAAAAGCAAGAGCAAAACACTCGGATTTCTTCCCCAGCAGGAAGGTAGTTGATCATAAGCCTGATCTCGGCTTGTCAGATGAGCCTTTCTTTTTTAGTCTCCCTACTCTCCCAAGAGATGACTTCAGCTGTGGCTATTTACTCTGAAACACTCTCTGGGACTTTATGAATATCTGAGTCCAAGAGAACAATGCTGCATCCAGGATATATGATCCTTACTTAACTCTCATGTCAAATATAAGCACCCTGGTCTTTTCTTTGCATTGCTTTTCCAGAATTGATGACTGAAATCATCAGTTTAGAGGTTCCTGGGGCTGTCTTGTAAAAACTGGGCCCATGAGCATAACAGCTCGTGATTGCCCTGGGATTTCTTATGAAGGATTTTCTCTCCACTAAGGCTTGCACTACCTGGGGGTGGTCTCTGTACCACCCTTTCTTTATGCAGTAATAAGTAGCTAAATATCAAGCAAGAGAGATTAGCACAAGAAGCTCCTTGAGGCTCTGTACGTCCAAGTGCTGCTGTAACAAATTGCCACAAACTAGTGTCTTAGAATAACAGAAATTTATTCTTTCGTGGTTCTGGAGGCTAGAAGTCCTAAATCAGGGTGTCAGCAGGGTGGCATTCCCACTGAAGTCTCTGGGGAAGATTCATGCCTTGTCTCTCCCAGCTTCTCGTAGCTAGGTGTTCCTTGGCTTGTGGCAGAATCACTCCAACATCTGCCTCTGTCTTCACATGGTCTTCTCTTCTCTGTTGTCTCTTAAAAGGACACTTGTCATTGGACTTAGAGCCCACCCAGAAAATCCAGGAGTTTCTCATCTCAAGATCCTTGATTACATGTGCAAAGACCCTATTTCCAAATAAGGTCATATTCACAGGGACTAGGTGTTAGGGTGTGGGCATAACTTTTGGGGGTTACTGTTCTAACCAACAGAGGCCCCTCACTTCTAAATCCTCTGAGTTCTCTGGAATCTCAATGGCAGGCATTTTTCTCCACCTGTTTGCAGGGACCTTTAACTGCCAGTTACTTCAGAGCTGTGGGTGAAGCTGATGTAGAATCCAGGAAGATGGTGTCCCTACAATCGTGGACACAAATAATTCTGACCTACAAAAGTCACCAGAAACAACCAGCACAGAAAATGCAGAAGAAAAAAAAAATCTCTCTCAGGAGAGAGAACAGCTTCTAAAAAGAACAGACACATGAATTCTTTGATGTCTAAAAGCCAGAAGAACTTAGAGGCCTTAGAAGAGAAAACTTTAAAAATAGAACTGTTGTTAAGTTCTTGAAACTTCACTCAGAAGCAGGTTTCACAAAGACTTTTGGAGGATGTCATCAATGCTCACTAACATTTATCGGTGACATGCCATATGCTAAGACTGTTGTGTGTACTGGATATGCCTACCAGCATGGGAAGTGGCTATTATTATTATCATTCTTATTAGGGAAACCGAGGCTAAGTGAAGCTGAGATCCTTATGCAGGGTCTCGCAACTGGTGTGGAGTTTTGCAGTATAAACCCAAGTGGTGTGACCCATTGTCTGCGCAGAATCCCATCTGTTGCCAGCCACTGAGTCACTGCCTGGGGGTTTTCCAGCTGCAGAAAGTTGAATGTCTGGCTTCTGTGTAGGGAAATTGATTGCTTGGTGGTGAGGACATGGCTCTAAATTCATACTTAACACTTAAGTAGTTGAGCTGTTTTGCAAACGAAGTCATCGAGTGGGGCTGAAGTCCTTACTCGACTGCTCTGGTTGAGAAAAGGTCAGGTCGGAGCCCATCCAGAGACACCAGCTCTGTGCAGAGCAATCCAAACAATAATTTCTTCCCGCCAAGTGACAGTTTTCCAATTTGAGTCCAACTTTGTTCAGAAGCAAACGTAGTCCCCTGGGGTGCCTCCTGCATAGATCTGTAGCGGATGACAAACCAACAATATCATCTAAATAAAAAATCCAGAGTGGGTTTAGTAAATTAATCCTGACAAGAATAAATTGAATAATTTTATGGAAATGGCAAGAACTCTGAATCTGCCAGATGGTTTTTTTCTGTTGCTTGCATGGGTCCTCAGTGGCAGATTAGAAACAAAAATCTGCCTTTGGGTGATTGATTTCGTTAGCTCCTTGATTAACACCTGCCACTCCTGTGTGGGTAAATCAAAATTGGATATGGACTCTCCCCTGCAAATCCAACATCTTTGCACTCAAGGAGAGAAAGGAGATGTGTGCTTTACTTGGTCAGAACAGGATAGAGCACACAGGGAACTGCCTTTTTTTCTCACTTATTTCTAGAGGGCATTTTCTAGATTTAAAAATAATTCATGGTCCTAAAGGATTTAACACTAGCAATTTAAAATGTTATCCTACTCAAGAGAACAACAACAAAAATGCTCTATGATTTTTATTACTCCCATACTGAGCTAATCTCCAGTTTCTCTTTAAGTTTCTTAGCAGATGAATTTAGCGGGGGTTCTTAATAAAAGTAAGGGGTATTTTGCTGACTCAATGTCCAAAGTTAGTCAGAGACCTCCCCCATTAAATTAAGAGTGTGGGTGAGAGGGGAAAAAAAAGATGCCTTATGTAAACATGACCCCAGGTCCTAGGACTGTGCCTTCCAGATCCACTGGGAATCTTGTCTTAGTCTGCTGAGGCTGCCATAACATAATATCGTAGACAGGGTGGCTTAAACAATAGAAATGTATTTTCTCACACTTCCGGAGGCTGGGAGTCCAAGATCGGGCTGCCAGCATGGTTGAGTTCTGATGAGGGGCCTCTTGCTGGCTTGTAGACAGCTGCTTTTTCACTGTGTGCTCACATGACCTTTTCTCAGCTTTCAGGGAGAGAGTGAGAAACAGCTGTCTGGTGTCTCTTCTTTACTTATTTCTTATTTTGCAGGTGGCCAGTACAGGGATCGAACCCTCAACTTTGGTGTTATCAGCACAATGCTTTAACCAACTGAACTAACCAGCCAGCACCTGCTGTCTCTTCTTAGAAAGACCTTGATTCTGTTGAACCAGTGCCACACTCTTATGACCTCATCTATTTTTTTAATTTAAAATTTTTATTTATTATTAGCATATTCATTCTTACAAATTGTGATATTTCTTTATGCCCTTTGCCCGACCTATCCCTTCCCAAACCCCCTCCCTCCCACCCCCCATCTCTAGTATCCTTAGATTTGTTTTCTCCTTCTGAAAGTTCAACTTGCCATTGTGGTCTTTTCTTCTGTCTTTTTTTCATTCCTTCCTTCTTCCTTCCTTCCCTCCCCCACCCTTCCTTCGTAGCAGCCAGTTATGAGTGAGGACATGTGGTATTTCTGTTTCTTTGTCTGGCTTATTGCACTTAGCATGATTTTCTCCAGGCTCATCCATGTTGCTACAAATGGTAGAATTTCTTTTTTATGGCTGAGTAGTATTCCATTGTGTATATATACCACATTTTCTTTATCCAGTTATGACCTCATTTAATCTTAATTACTTCCTTAGAGACCCCATCCCCATACAGCCACACTGGGAGTTAGACCTACAACACATGAATTTTGGGGGACACACATTCGGGTTACATCACATGTTGTAATGTGGATTATGACTCAGTATAACTGGGGTGAGTCCTGAGATGTTGCATTTTAACAACCCCCCAGTGATATCATAGTTGCTGGGGGTCAGACCCCACTTTGAGTATCCCATTCCTCATATTACTCCTGTGTTACAGATGAGGAAACCAAGACTTTGAACGGCAAAGAAGCTTGCCAAAGACCGCACAACTCTTAAATGGTGGAGACATGCTTTGTATGCAGGACTCTGATGCCAAGACTGGAATTATTCATCACAACTCTGTCTTTATTTAAATTGAAAAATAAAAACGTTATTTATCCTGTACTACATGATGTTTTAAAATTTTCTATATGTTGTTGAATGGCTAAATAGCACCAAGTATGTATTACTTCACATAATTATCATTTTTTGGTGGTAAGAACATAAAATCTACTCTCTTAGGAACTTTCAAGATTACAGCACATTGTAATTAAATGGAGTCACTATGTTGTACAGTTGATCTCTTGAACCTCTCCTTCTTGCCGAATTGAAATTTTGTATCCTTTGACCAACATCCCCCCAACTCCCCCTGCACCTCCTCACCACCAGCCCCTGGGAACCACCGTTATACTTTGTATATATTTTAGATACTAGTTTAGTGCAGTGTTTTTCTTTCTGTGACTGGCTTATTTCCCTTAGCATAACGTCCTTCAGGTTTATCCATCTTGTCACAAATGACAGGATTTTCCTCTTTTTTAAGGCTAAATAATATTCGGTAGTGTATGTATATCACATTTTCTTTATCCATCCATTTGTTTTTGGACACTAAGGTTGATTCCATCTCTTGGCTATTACAAATAATGCTGCAATAAACATGGGAGAGCAGATATCTCTTCTACATACTGATTTCCTTTCCTTTGGGTATATACTCAATAGTGCGATTGCTGGATCTAATCGTAGTTCTATTTTCGATTTTTTGCAGCATCTACTGTTTTCTATAATGGCTATAAGAATATACCTTTTTAATTTCCGGGGCCCTCACTTTGAAGACCATGGTTGTGTTACTTCCCCTGCTGTGTTTGCTGTAAATAACCCTCCCTCCCCTTAGCAAGGAAAAGAATAAAGCCTGAATTGTCTAGACTGACCAACCACCTTCGTTAGAATAAAATCACCTGGAAGGAATGGAAAGTGCCTGGGGTTAGGAGCCATTTCTAGTTACAGACTTAAATCCATTTTTGCTGACCTGGGGAGGTGACCTAATTGCTCATCTCTACTTTCAACTGTTAAAAGCTAAGTAATAACAACCTTGTTGGCTTGTTGGGAGTTTAGAAACAGTGTGAAAATCACCCAGCACAGTTCTTGGCACCAAAGATGTATTCGATCGTTGCTCACAGTTTCAATCCCACTTTGTTGATATGAAAAGAGTCTGTTACGTGCAAAACAAAGCATTTGCTGTATGGATCTTCACCTAATGATATTGTCCCCTTTTGTTCTACTCTTGACTCTCTTGGAGCTAGAATTTGGAACATTTGCTTAATAAGTCACTATGGTGATGGCCTCACAGTTACATCAGCCCTGTCCTAATGACACATCAGCACCGTGAGTAAACGTTTCTATACACCTCATTTATTTAAAGTGGAGGCACTATGTTTGCAGACCACTACACCATCCAGCTACATCCACACTTTCCACCACTCGCTGATAGCATGCCCAGCCCAGAAACCGTGAAATGTCCTTGATCCCCACCTTTCTCTCATTCTCACGTTCATTCTTTCAAGAGATCATTGCCCATCATTTTCAGATCATTGCCCATCCTCTCTTCAGAACACCTGCGTGAAAGCCACAAGTGCCTATGAAGATGTGGAGAATTTGGAATCCTTGTGCATCTCAGCAGGAATGTACAATGGTGCAGCTGCTGTGGAAAACAGTGCACTGATTGCTAAAAAATTACACTTAGAGTTAACATAGGATTCAGCAAGTCCACTTCTGGCCATACTGCAAAAAGAATTGAAAGCAGGGACTTGAATGGAAACTTGGATGCTCATGTTTATAGCAGCATTATTCACAATAACCAAAAGGTAAAAATAATCCAAGTGTCTATCGATGATCACACCCATGCATAGATAAATAAAATTTGGTATATACATACAATGTAATATTATCCAGCCATAAAAAGGAGTAAAGTTCTGACACAAGCTGCAACCTGGATGAACCCTGAAGACCTTATTATATGTGAAATAAGCCAAACCACAAAGGACAAATATTGTGTGATTCCAATTATACAAGTGTTATGGAATGAATTGTCTCCCTCCAAAATTATACGTTGCAGCCCTAAACCCCGGTGTGACTGTGTTTGGAGATTGGACCTTTAGAAAGGTAATTCAGGTTAAATGAGGTCATAAGGGTGGTATCCTATACCAATAGAACTGATGTCCTTAGATAAGGAAGAAACACCAAATCTCTCTCTCTCTCTCAATACCATTTACTGACATGTATTTTTATTGTCTGTCTTTTCCAGTAGAATGTAAGCAACACCAGGGCAGGGCTTCCATGGGGTTTGTACCTTACTGAGTCCTCCATGTTTGGAGCAAGGCCTGGTAGGCAATAGGTGCTGAATATGTGTCTTTTAAATGACTAAATTAATGCCATAATTGCTTGTGTGAATGTGTGTGCCATTCTAACTACTGAGTTCCCTTTATATTCCAGACCAACAGAAAAAAATGCAGAAAAAAGTAGCTGTGCAATAAATGTGGATGGATGGATGGATGATTGGATGGATGGGTGGCCATTAGATGGATGGACGTATTGATGGATTGATGGATGGAGGATGGAAGAAGGATGAATGAAGAATAGATGGAGGATGGAGGATGAATAGAGGATAGATGGATGATTGGATGGGTGGGTAGATGGATAGGTGGATGGATGGAGGACAGACGAAGGATGGATGGATGAATGGACAGTAGCATAAAAAATAGATGGTGTGGTTTTGTGTTGAAGCAAGGTAGATCTTACTATCCTAAATCTGAAATGGTAGAGATATTAAGTTTGATTAAAGGAAGTCTCTACTGATGTGAACAAAATTATTAGGCCAGGCAGATTATGTTATAATCCATCAACTCCTCTTTGCTGTGGCCCCTGATCCATAGCTTTTGCCTTCACCCACATCTGCATGCAGTAAAGCTCACTTATGACATCCATATGTCTCTAATGCAAACACCAGGGCATATACCTCTAAAAAGCACTATAAAAAGCAATGACTCGAGAAAGAACTGTTAGGAGTGTGAACCCTTTATTATTTTAAAGGGCATTTCAACGACAGCACTGAATGTTCTCCGGCCATAAGTCTGATCCTTTCTCTCCCTTTCTTTTCTCCTCCTCTCAGGATATCAAAGCAGACTGCAGTACCTGCGTGGAAATAGAGGACAGAAAGGTAAGTCAATATTTTTCTTTTCTTTTCTTTTCTTTTTTGTTTCAAACAAAACAATAACTGCGATTTCAACTCAAGTGTTACAGGCATGCCTTGCTGGATGATGGTTTGCAGGTGATTCGTGTGCTGATAGCAGACACTTAAAGACAGTCATACTGAAAACTGTTTGTCATGTCCCCACATTGTGATCGCTTTTATTTCTGATGGCTTCAATAAAGAGTGCATAATGTGATTAAGTTTACAAAAAATTTGGTGCTGATTTTTGTTTTAGTCACATCCTTTTTTTCAGGAAAATAACTCATTTATCCTTTAGCTCTTGTCATGTGTTAGTTGAATGTTGTTGATGAATATTGTGTATGCCATATATTACATACAATTATGTAATATTACATATATTATACAAGATACAGTATTGGGCTTCCTGCGGTGTGTGCTATATGTCTGATCAGTGCACTTTGACTTGAAAAAGATCTCACCTCAATTTCCAGTCAAATAAGCAGCAGCTTCCTGGTTGAGATTTAAGGGGGAGGAGAGGAAATCATTTACTACATATTTAGAGTCTCCCTCCCCATTTATCTTCTTTGTTATATTTGGTGTGGATTCCCTCAGGAAAAAAAAAAAAAAAAACTGTTAGACAGCGTTCTTCACATTAATATTTTCAGTTTCTTTCTATTGTCAAGAATTCGCAGAAATTTCTGTGGCAAAGCACATCTGAGCAGATCAAATTTTACCCGTAATGCCTTGGATACAAAGAGGTCGAGTAAGTGAACAGAGAGTACCTACCTACTAGCTACTTTTGACATTGTTCCACAATTTTGAAAGATGTTTCTCTTTGCAACTGTACCATTATTGTCAAAATGTGGTTATTATTTCAAGCAGAGGTTTTCAGCTCTGATTCGATGATGGCTTGGGCATGTCTGCTGATTAATAAGGTGGTTGAGGACTTCTCAAAACAAAATTTGCTTTTAAATAAAAAGCAAATTGCCATGCATTATTTTAGGGAGTGTTAATCTCCTCACATTGAAAGGAGTAATGATATGGTGGCTTAAACTCAAACTGTGTGATCCCAGCCTACTTAGAGTTGTGTGTTGCTCTAGTTTGCAGGAAAAGCTAGTTCAATTCATGTTTGCATGCCCCGCACGTCTGTGTTCTGGTGTGCATGCGTGTATTTTGAGAGTAGGACAAATGGAATTGCTGCTTGGGTGAACCATGTGTTTAAAGGTTTTCACCAATGCCCTACCCTGTCCCAGACATTCTGCTCATGTCACAGTGCTCAGAAAGCATGTTCCCTGACCTATTGCCGAAGTCCAGGACCTTTCCACTTCCCTTGAACTTTTATAGAATTCACAAGCATGTTTTTGTCCAGTGTTCCTTTTTTAAAAATTTATTTCCCAGTACTGTTTGAAAGATAACCAGGGGCACTGATGCTGTTAGAACAACCTCAGTTCTATCGTCAACCAGGTAAATGAGCAACCAGAAAAAGCCCTGGATAAAGAAAGCCACCCAAACTCCATTCCACCTACCCAAACTGCCTTTGGTCCGTGCATCATGGTGATAATGACCGCCTAGGTCTACAGCTGCTCTGTGATGCTTGCTGGTGGGAGAAGTCGTTCGTGGTCCTTCTGTACATGGCTTCAGCTCTTCTCACAAAAGTGGAGCACGCACACACACACACACACACACACACACACACACACACACTTGCATTTCTATGCTTTGTCACATATTGTTGGGTTGAGTCAGACACTTTAAATGAAGCCTCATTTCTGAAGGTTTCTCCAGTGTTTTCTAAACTTGACCTCATATGACAGTTACGTAAATTAATCAGACATTTGGTTGCAAATGGTGATGACTCCTAGTGATTAAAAAAAAAAAAAAAGTAATGTGTACTTCAAATTGTCACTGTCTTACTCTCTAAGGACTTTTTATTTCCTCTGTTAAGCGAGAGGTCCTTCCTTCCTTCCTTTCCTTCTTTTTTTCTTTTTTAAATTCTCAGTAATGTAGTGAATCTTTCATTTGGATTGTAGATTCTGAGGGTCTCTTAACATGGTTAGAAGTTGGGGCTGAGGTTTTGGGAGGCAGCTCTATATACTAGAGTCCTTCTCTTAATGGACTTAAGATGGAAAAGTCAAGACACAAATCCTAATCATCCCAGAAGGGCAGTGTCCTCCACCCTCAGCAGAAGCGTGTTAATCCCGCTTTCTCTATGAAGTGATATGGCGTGAGGCCACACGGGGAGATGGAAGCCGTGGCATCCGAAGTGACCCTCGTCCAGTTTCGAGGGTACACTCTGGTACTTCTGTCAGCCTGACATACAATTATGAAATTTCACCACTGAAGTGGTGACACTTGCTTCTCTGTGTGTGTGTGTGTGTGTGTGTGTGTGTGAGAGAGAGAGAGAGAGTGTGTGTGTGTGTGTGTGTGAGTGTGAGTGTGTGTGTGTGTGAGTGTGTGAGCCCCTCTCTATTTAATCCAATGCTTCTGGCAAAATCAGTAATTTGATAAAGTGGAATGGAAGTGACAAGAGATGACAGAGGTGCCAAAATAATAAATAAACCTGTCTCTGAAGTGGCAGCCCCTTGGCCCGTGAGGATTTTTATGACTGCTGAGTGCTCCACAGGAGAACAGGCCATGATTTCTTTGAAGTCTGATTTCCTTCACAGGACTCCTGTAGGACTACAGCTCCCCATGAATAACTTTCATCTTAATTTTTCTTCCACTTCTCCTGTCTACCTCTCTTCTATTCTTTTTCTATATGGGCATATTTGTGTACTTCCATCCACGCCTTTGTCTGTGTGTTGTTGAATATCTTCTAGCATGAAGAATTTTAGAAAATACAAACCCCCACATTTTCCATAGAGTCCAATAGGGCCTCTCTCCACTGCCCCTCCAATTCTGTGCCTCATTCTTATCTCTTCTATTCAGTAGGGGTGTTTACCCTAAGATGAGTCATTTTCCCATTAAATTCTAGACCAGATGTAACGATGCAGGTAAATTATGCATCTCAAGAGCTGGAGAGAGCCCTTGTTTTAATCAAGAGCAATAAAATTGTTCTTTTTGGTCTGCTCATAATTGGGGCTCAATCTGAGGCTCTTGACAGAATGAAATAATATTTTTTGTTCTCTCCTGTTTTTTCTATTTTTTAAAAAAATACTAAAAGCCTATTTTCTATCAGACCGACAAGAAGCCAATTGTCAATTGGAAAACCTTGCTGGTTGTTTGTGAGGAAATTAGTGGTGTGTATTGGAGTGTGGCTAAGTTTTGCGTTTTTCTTTTGCTACCAAGCCTGCCACTTGAGACTCTGTGAATGTACCTGTGCTGGATGGGTTCCTGGCCATTTGTTAAAATCTCTCAGAGAGTGTCACAGAGATCTGAAGGGCTGGTGGAGTTTTTCACTCTTTGGTGGGAAGCAAAGTGCAGATCATTTCCTCCTGCTGGTGAATGCCATGAAGTTAACACAGATTTAGCAAAGGAGACAAGAGGTAACCCATCACTCAGAGCAGCTCTATGTTCCCGCAGCACTGCATGCGTTAGACACTTATAGTGCTCGTGTTTCTGCTGGGGGACAGAGCCTTTTAAATTCATTTTTATTTGTGGTGTAGAATGCATCTAAATTTCAATACTATTATGAAGACTGTGATTCAGGTGATGAGAGGAAAGGCTGATGAATCAGTCAGGGGGAGAATCTGTCAGGAGGAGATGAGAGCCTATTTGTCAAAGGCTATAAATACAGACAGGGCTCCCTCTTCTCACTTATCGCCTGGTCTGGTGCAGCTAAACAGTCTCAGATCTGCTATGAAATTGTGTGGAAGGAGTTTGAGTGGTTTTCAAAGTTATGGCAACTTTCAGGGTTGGTTTGATTGAAGCTGTGATTGGGGAATAGATACTTTTTCACTGTGGTTAACTCTGAGAGGTCTGAACTTATCTTCTTACAGTACTTACTCGAGATTCAGCATTGTAAGTACCTCTGAATACTCATGACAGCTATGATTATGTGTGGGAGGTACCCTCTTGATGCCCATTGTGCAGGTGAAAAGGTGAAAGCCCAGAGAGGTTGAGTGATGTGCCCAGGATCATCAAGCAAGTTGCATCATGAGGCCAGGATTTGAATTCAAAGATTTTTACTCCAGAGGCTGTGCTCTTCGCTCTTATACTTACTCCACCTTACACGAAAACCAAGAATTACATTTGTAGTGTATGAAAATCACACTTTCCCACTGATGAATTTGTACCTGGCTGATATCTTTATTAATTGCCAAGTAAATAATCTGGTTTTCAGTTTGGGATATCCTTTCATTCACCACATTTTATCTGCAGCTGGCTCACAGTGGAGATTCTCGACATCTTGACAATGCCTGTCTGGTTAGCAGCTGGCACCTGGCCGTGGGGATGCCCAGACGTCTTCTGCTCTTGAGGGTGAGAGATAATAGCAGTGGACGTGGAGTTTGGTCTTTGGTTTCCAAAGGTCTGGTTCGGTTCCTAGCTCTTGCAGTTTCAACAGGGTGTATTCAAGAGTTAGAAATTTCCACGCTTAAAACATGGGAGTCAACATAGGTAGAGGTTAAAACCATTGGAACTGAAGCCCGAAAGTCCTAGGTTTCAATCTCCACCCACCCGCATAACAGCTTTGAGACCCTGAGAAGTTTTTTTTTTACTCAATATCAGCTTCTGTTTACTTCTCTATAAACTGGGGATCATAAAATCCACTTAAAATATTGACTTGAGGAGTTGAGATAATACTGTAAAGCAGTTGATATGATATCTGGTACAAAGTAAGAACACAATCAACTGTAGCTACTTTTGTTTTTATTTTTGCTGGTGTCCACACCTATGGGCATTCCAAGTCATTTATAATTAAATGTATTTTTTTAAAAATAAGTCTCCTGAAGGTCTTTATGGAAGCTCAGAGAAATGGACAACCAATGGGACCTGGTAGGCTCTGGAAATAGTTTGATGAGAAGGTGATGCTTGGCATTAAGTCAGGAAATAACAAGTTCACCTGTCTGCCAGGTCCAGGCAGGATTTGTAAATTAGTGGAGGGGGTCAGGCAGTGAACACAGGATAATGTGAAGTTGTGTGGACTGCAGTGACCTGGAGAATAATCGCCTCATACTCTGTAGGTTATTGTATAGCTAACTGTGGTCATGTGGAACATAGGTTCACTGGTGCCATTTTCTAAGCCAATTTGGATTTTACCATAAAATCACTGATTTTAAAAACACTATGTGCAAGTAAAATAAAGCATGTATGCAGAAAAGATTCAAGCGATATACAAGGCATGAGATTTGCAAGCTAAGCCTCAATGGATTAGGAAGAACTCTCATGCATTTAATTCCAGGAGTGGTGTCAAAGGCACTCCCGGCAAAGGGAACTGCATGGGCAAAAACTTGGAGGTGCAAAAGCGTCGGCATATTTAGGGTAGATTCAGGTCTAGTGTGCATGCCTGAGAGTGGCTGGAGGGGAGACTGGGACAGTGAGCAGTTAGCAGACTGAGGAGGGTATTCTTTGCTGTGGCAATAGATCAGGGCTTTGTGTCAATCTCCCCTCCTAGTGGAAGGCAGGTTCTTGCTAGAGAGGGCCGGAATTAGATGGAACCAAGAAGGTACTTAAATTTTGTGTGACTAACCCAGCCAAGGAGGAAGTCACCAGGAGAGAGCGAGAGGGGATGGACCACAGAGATGGGGGCAGAGACTGGCCGTGGATGAGTGTAGAGATGAGGGAAAGGGGAAGACTTTAGCTAGAGCAAGATGAAGTCATCCAGGACTCTGAGAAATCCTAGTGCAGAGGTGCCAGCCAGATGTCCCCTTTTTAATGATGTGTGATGGAATGAACATGGGAGTGCAGATATCATTCTGAGATAGTGGTATTTCCTTTGATATATACCCAGAAGTGGGATTGCTAGATCACATGGTGGCTCAATAATGGAATATTATTCAGCCAAAAAAAGAAGAAGGAAGAAAAGTTTACCCTGTTATTTGTGATAACATGGGTGAACCTAGAAGACATTATGCTAAGTGCAATAAGCCCAAATCTGAAAAAAAAGTCAAACTCATAGTAACAAAGAGTGGGATGGTGGTTTCCAGGGACTGACAGGTGGGAGAAAAGAGGAGATGTTGGTCCAAGGCTATAAATCTTCAGCTACAAGATGATTAAATTCTAGAGAATGAATGTACAGCATGGGGACAGTAGTTAATTAATATTGTTCATACTTAAAATTTGCTAAGAGAATAAATCTAAAGCGTTCTCACCACACACACACACACACACACACACACACACAGTAACTATGTGAGATGATGGATATGTTAAGTAGCTTGATTTTGGTGATCATTTCACAATGTATCAAAACATCACATAGTACATCCCAAATATATGCAGTTTCTATTTGTCAATCATACCTCAATAAAGCTGGGGTGGTGGTGGTAATAAATACAGATGTGTGATAGAGGATGACTGTGTTTTCCTGCAGGCCAGTACTGCCCAAGTACTGCTTTCAGATGACAGATGAGGTATCTGCAGGTGACTCACAGATATGGCATTAAGTCACATAGTGAGGAAGTTATTCCCTTGTCAAGTACATTTCACACCTTGAGATTACATCAAAAAAGACATAATTTAGTTGTCTATCCTTTATGACAAATCTAAAGTTCTCAAACATTTGCTAATCTGCCTTTTTAACCAAGAGACCCAGCACCCTTGAAGACAATTCTAATATGTAGTAGCTATAACTTAGTAATAATATTTTACTTTTGAATTATAGTTACTTTCTATATATGACAAAGTATACTGTTCTTTGCCTTTATTTTAATGATTTCCTTTTTAAAAAATCTTAAATAGATTTTAACAAATCTATTTTATTTTAAACAATCTATTAAGAATAAGAAAAATGGAATCGATTTAAAGAAAATCAGATGAATGTAGAGAAATTGTGCAGATGGATTGCAAATAACTAAAGTTTAGGAAATACTGTTTTCTATTGGTGTATATGCAATCAGGGGAAAGTTGTTTTTTTTTTTTTTTTTTTTTTTTTTTTGCATTTTGGAAATTTCAAACTCTACTTGTTTGCAAGGGAACTGGAAGCGGGTAAAGATATACAACAGAGGCCCAGGGTACCTGCAGTAAAGAGGGTGAATCTAAACTAGAGCCATGCAGGAGATGGGGAGGAAGGTTGTATTTGCCAGGGCATTAATAAGTCCTATCCATGTGACTTAGTGATACTGGCCATGGGTCATGGACAGTTCTATCCAGAAACATGTCAGAGACTGCTCAGCTGAAGTATGTGTGTGCAAATTCACTGCAGAGAGGAGTAGAGGGGTTAGTCAATGTGGACAATGACTTAATCTCCTGGATCTCAGGGGCTTAGATGCAACTGAGGTTGATCATGAGATCAAAGCAGTCATCAGGGTTGTTTTATGTCAGCACTACTCTCCTGCCCTCGGGTTGGGAGTGGATTAGTCCTCTAGGCTTCTGACAAACAGACCAGAGATAGAGGGGACAGCTTGCTCCTTACTTGGAGGGCTTCTCCCTAGAATGGGAAGCATTCATGAATGAGTTTCTCATTGAAGACTCAAATGGGACACTTAAGGCAGACAAGCACAAAGACTGGAGCGAGCACCCATCTGGGTGGGATTCCAAAATTCGTCTGGGCATTAACTTTCTTTTCTGCTCCAAATGTCATTTGTTTAAGGATGATTATGTGTATCCATTGAAAGGGAAAGATTTCCATGATTCCCCAATGCTGTGGAAATGAAAATTAAGTCATCCCAGAGGAAAGATATTTGAGTTTCAATTTGAAGGGAGAGAGGGGAGAGCATCCTGGACATGGGGCACAGATGGAAGTCGGGAAGTAGAAGCATGACATGATTTGGGGACAGAACAGAGGTCAGTATGACTAGGGCTCAGACAGCAGTGGAAATGTGGCTTGAGCTGGAGCTGGAAAATAAGCAAGGGCCAAGCCATCTGAAGCCTCATGAGCAGGAGAGTAATATATGTCCTTTAGCATAGACTGAAATCTAGTTTGCATGGAAGGTGATGTGATCATGAGGCATGATCAGATGCATAAAGACAGTCCCATTGCCTTAAGATGCCTGCTTCTAGGACTTCTGTCAGTTCCCTTGTGGTCTCACCACCTCTGGCCAAGGAGGGGACAGAGTGGTGTAACACCAGCAAAGCCTTCCTCTGTGTTGCTTGGCTTTTCTGTTTATTCCGCATTCTACAGTTCATGCAAATTCCCCGAGACTGCATCATCTTCAGATTAGTAAACATCATTCCTGCTGGGCATGGCTCTCATTGCAACCTAGTGCATAGTCACTAGCCAGTCTGTTGTTTGCCTGTGTTTGAGGCAGCAAGCCATTCCTGGTCGCACCATCTCTGGCCATACACTGGTGCACAGCCCTCTAGCACTTGCAAAGCAACTCATGTTTACGGACTTGCATTAGCTCCTTTGCTCAGCAACAATTTATGGATGGGATCTTGGTTGGACTTGGTGTGTACAACACAGGTAGATCTCATCTCATTATTGTTCTCTGCTGAGAAACATAGCACTAGGAGAGAGAGTAGCCCACCAACAGTCAGACTCGACATAATTTTTACTTAGACTTGGGGGCCAGGCAATGGTAACGATGATAAATCCTAGTGTCTGGAATTATGTGTTCATAATTCCATGGGGAGGAGGGGATGAAAGTCATCTCTGGAGAGACATCTCCCACCCCCTGCCAATGGTAGAGCTGTGTTGCTGCCAAGAAATCATCAGCAATTTTGTTCACTTCTGCGTGATTTATTTCAAAAGACAATGTAGTATGGTGGAAAAGAGTTTTGGAATGAAATCGATCTGGGTTTATCCTGGTTCTGATCTTCACTAGTTGGGTGACATTGGGAAAGTCACATTTGCTTTCTGATTCACAACCATGTCATCTGTAAAATGAGGATAGATAACACATGCCATGTCCTATTCTCATGTGCCGTATTAGTCAGGATGTCTTCAATTATAGAATAAAAAACCAAGTTGCACCAGCTTAGAGAGAGAGAGAGAGAGAGAGAGAGAGAGAAGACTGTTATTGGGTAAAGTTGGACCATCTTCTGATATAGTGATCCTGGTGTTTAAATTTCACCAGGTGATGAAATGGTGACCACTAGCTATAGGCTTAAATCCTACCTGTGGAAAGAAGGAGCCTCTTTTCCAATAGTTTCAGCACAAGTCCATGGTGTGATGCTCATTGGCTTAACAGGAGTCATTAGGTATGGGGAGGCAGAATGCCACTGCCTTCCCTTGGCCACTACCACAAGGAAGAAGAGACCCAACTGAATGATTTAAATGAACTAAAACTAGGAGGCATGGTCCCCAAAGAAAACCTTCACTGACTTTTTCCAGAAGAAAAAATGGGTAATAATAATAGTGACTAGCTGCACTGAATACCTACTAAATGTTGGAGACTATTTTTAACACATTGTATGCATTCTATTATGGAATCCTTGTAATGACACTTAAAGATACATGCAATATTAATCCCCATATTACAGATGAGAAAACTGAGGGAAGGAGGAGTTAACAAACATGTTTGTTATTACCCAGGCGGTAAGTGTGGAAATGGGATTCAAACCGAGGAAGTCTTCATTTAACTGCTAGGCTTACTACCTCTTCCAAAGGTGCTGTCCAGAAAAATAAATAAATAAATAAATAAATAATAAATCTATGTTCCGTAACTGTTTAATGTGCTCAGTACCTGGTACACAGGTAAGCAGTAGCTTTACTTATGAAAATTACTGTAACAAAGCCCTCAACAGAGACAGAAATGACCCAGGCCAATGCTAAATGACATTCTGTGATACTTTTCTGCATTTAATTTCCTTTTAATCACTCCTCCAAAGGTATTATCTTGGGGTCTCCCATGGGTCTGCTCTTCAGAATCATCAAAATGCTCATGGTTTCAGCAAACACTTCAGTTCCCAGCATGACTGAGTGTTATTTTTATAGACAAGAGCTTCTTACTCCGTGATGGGTCTTTGCACCTGCCTTTCATATTTTATCTGTAGGTTAACTCTTTTACTAAACTTTGAAATGAGATGCTAGTCTGACTTTCCTCTTTCATTTATTTTAGGAAAATTCAGGGGTGGTGGTGGGCTGGGGGAGGAAGGAGGTGGGTAAAAACTGGCAGAGCTTCTACAATGGATGTGGTGTGGAGTTAAATGAGCCTCTGATGGGTTGGAAACCCAGATAACAGGTGATAAGGGGGTGCTGGGCACACTCAGCAGTACGATGAGCACAGATTGCAATGGAGAGCTGTTGAGGTAGATTGGACCACTTGTCTGATATAACCTCCTGTCAGCCTTGAAGTTGGCTTTGGGAAGCCAGTCTAAAGAATCACAGGTATCACAGAGTGGCTAAGAGCTTTGATTTAAAATTCTCAAAGGCCTGGGTTTGCATTCCAGCTTAGCCACTTCCCGGTTATTTAACCTCTCAGATGCTCAAGTTCTCATGTAAAATGGAGAGGATAAGAGTAGACTTTCTGGGTTTCCCATGGGATGCAATGAGCTAATACATTAGGGTACTTAGCATCTTAGCTCAGCACAGAAGATTCCTCCAATAAGTACAAGCTACCTTTTGATTATACTTATATTTGTTTTCCTTCTGCTCTTTTTTAATTTTTTTTTTTTTTTTTTTTTTTTTTTTTTTTTTTTTTTGCAGTTGGCCAGTATGAGAGATCTGAACCCTTAACCTTGGTGTTGTAACACTGTGCTCTAACCAATTGAGCTAACTGGCCAGCCCTCTCTTTTATTTTTTTATTTATTTTTTTATTTTTTTTCATAGAAGTCTTTTTTACTTAGAAAATAATTCTTATGATAAAGAAACATTTATGTGACCTTTAGAAATTCTCCGGTTGTATTTCTTTTTTTTCATATTAAAACAAAATTAAGTTTAATATATTTTTTTTTTTTCTGCCTTTGTTTTTTTTTTTTTTTTTTTTTTTTAATTTTATTTTGTCGATATACATTGTAGCTGATTATTGCTCCCCATCACCAAAACCTCCCTCCCTTCTCCCTCCCCCCCCTCCCCCCCAACAATGTCCTTTCTGTTTGCTTGTTGTATCAACTTCAAGTAATTGTGGTTGTTATATCTTCTTCCCTCCCCTCCCCGATTTGTGTGTGTGTGTGTGTATGTGTGTGTGTGAATTTATATATTAATGTTTAGCTCCCTCCAATAAGTGAGAACATGTGGTATTTCTCTTTCTGTGCCTGACTTGTTTCACTTAATATAATTCTCTCAAGGTCCATCCATGTTGTTGCAAATGGCAGTATTTCATTCGTTTTTATAGCTGAGTAGTATTCCATTGTGTAGATGTACCACATTTTCCGTATCCACTCATCTGATGATGGGCATTTGGGCTGGTTCCAACTCTTGGCTATTGTAAAGAGTGCTGCGATGAACATTGGGGAACAGGTATACCTTCGACTTGATGATTTCCATTCCTCTGGGTATATTCCCAACAGTGGGATGGCTGGGTCGTATGGTAGATCTATTTGCAATTGTTTAAGGAACCTCCATACCATTTTCCATAGAGGCTGCACCATTTTGCAGTCCCACCAACAATGTATGAGAGTTCCTTTTTCTCCGCAGCCTCGCCAGCATTTATCGTTCATAGTCTTTTGGATTTTAGCCATCCTAACTGGGGTTAGATGGTATCTCAATGTGGTTTTGATTTGCATTTCCCGGATGCTGAGTGATGTTGAGCATTTTTTCATATGTCTGTTGGCCATTTGGATATCTTCCTTAGAGAAATGCCTACTTAGCTCTTTTGCCCATTTTTTAATTGGGTTGCTTGTTTTCTTCTTGTAAAGTTGTTTGAGTTCCTTATATATTCTGGATATTAATCCTTTGTCAGATGTATATTTTGCAAATATTTTCTCCCACTCTGTTGGTTGTCTTTTAACTCTTTTAATTGTTTCTTTTGCTGTGCAGAAGCTTTTTAGTTTGATATAATCCCATTTGTTTATTTTTCCTTTGGTTGCCCGTGCTTTTGGGGTCGTATTCATGAAGTCTGTGCCCAGTCCTATTTCCTGAAGTGTTTCCCCTATGTTTTCTTTAAGAAGTTTTATTGTCTCAGGGTGTATATTTAAATCCTTAATCCATTTTGAGTTGATTTTAGTATACGGTGAGAGGTATGGATCTAGTTTCATTCTCCTGCATATCGATATCCAGTTATCCCAACACCACTTGCTGAAGAGGCAGTCCCTTCCCCAGTGAATAGGCTTGGTGCCTTTGTCAAAGATCAGATGGCAGTAAGTGTGTGGGTTGATTTCTGGATTCTCTATTCTATTCCATTGGTCAGTGTGCCTGTTTTTATGCCAGTACCATACTGTTTTGGTTATTATAGCTTTGTAGTATAGCTTAAAGTCAGGTAGTGTTATGCCTCCAGCTTTATTTTTTTTGCTGAGCATTGCTTTGGCTATTCGTGGTCTTTTATTGTTCCATATAAATGTCTGAATAGTTTTTTCCATTTCTGAGAAAAATGTCTTTGGAATTTTGATGGGGATTGCATTGAATTTGTATATCACTTTGGGTAGTATGGACATTTTCACTATGTTGATTCTTCCAATCCAAGAGCATGGAATATCTTTCCATCTTCTTGTATCCTCTCTAATTTCTCTCAGCAGTGGTTTGTAGTTCTCATTATAGAGATTTTTCACCTCCTTGGTTAACTCAATTCCTAAGTATTTTATTTTTTTGGTGGCTATTGTAAATGGGCAGGCTTTCTTGATTTCTCCTTCTGCATGTTCACTATTGGAGAAAAGAAATGCTACTGATTTTTGTGTGTTGATTTTGTATCCTGCTACTGTGCTGAAATCATTTATCAATTCCAACAGTTTTTTTGTAGAGGTTTTAGGCTGTTCGATATATAGGATCATGTCATCTGCAAACAGGGACAGTTTGACTTCATCTTTTCCAATCTGGATGCCCTTTATTTCCTTCTCTTCTCTGATTGCTCTGGCTAGTACTTCCAACACTATGTTGAATAGGAGTGGTGAGAGTGGGCATCCTTGTCTAGTGCCTGTTCTTAAAGGAAAAGCTTTCAGCTTTTCCCCATTCAGGATGATATTGGCAGTGGGTTTGTCATATATGGCTTTAATTATGTTGAGATACTTTCCCTCTATACCTAACTTATAGAGGGTCTTTGTCATGAATGAGTGCTGAACTTTATCAAATGCTTTTTCAGCATCTATAGAGATGATCATATGGTCCTGGTGTTTGAGTTTATTAATATGGTGTATCACATTTATTGATTTGCGTATGTTGAACCAACCTTGCATCCCTGGGATGAATCCCACTTGATCATGATGAATAATTTTTCGTATGTGTTGCTGTATTCTGTTTGCTAGTATTTTAGTGAGGATTTTTGCATCTATATTCATCAAGGATATCGGCCTGTAGTTTTCTTTTTTGGTTATATCTTTACCTGGTTTTGGTATCAGGATGATGTTTGCTTCATAGAATGAGTTTGGGAGATTTGCGTCCGTTTCAATCTTTTGGAATAGTTTGTAAAGAATCGGTGTCAATTCCTCTTTGAATGTTTGGTAAAATTCTGCTGTGAATCCATCTGGTCCTGGGCTTTTCTTTGTTGGGAGCCTTCTGATAACAGCTTCAATCTCCTTTATTGTTATTGGTCTGTTCAAATTTTCTACGTCTTCACGGTTCAGTTTTGGGAGCTTGTGTGTGTCCAGAAATTTATCCATTTCCTCCAGATTTTCAAATTTGTTGGCGTATAGTTGTTTATAGTAGTCTCGAATGATTCCTTGTATTTCAGATGAATCAGTTGTAATATCGCCTTTTTCATTTCTAATTTTTGTTATTTGAGTCTTCTCTCTTCTTTTTTTTGTTAGCCATGCTAATGGTTTGTCAATTTTATTTATCTTTTCAAAAAACCAACTTTTTGATTCGTTGATCTTTTGAATTGTTTTTTGGTTTTCAATTTCATTCAGTTCTGCTCTGATCTTAATGATTTCTTTCCGTCTGCTGACATTAGGATTGGATTGTTCTTGTTTTTCTAGTTCTTTAAGGTGAAGTGTTAGGTTGTTCACTTGCCATCTTTCCATTCTTCTGAAGTGAGCATTTAATGCAATAAATTTTCCCCTCAATACTGCTTTTGCAGTATCCCACAGGTTTTGGTATGATGTATCATTGTTTTCATTAGTTTCAATAAACTTTTTGATTTCCTGCTTGATTTCTTCTTGGACCCATATGTCATTAAGTAGAATGCTGTTTAATTTCCATGTGTTTGTATAGTTTCCAGAGTTTTGTTTGTTATTAATTTCTAGTTTTAATCCATTGTGGTCTGAGAAGATACATGGGATAATTCCAATTTTTTTGAATTTATTGAGACTTGATTTGTGACCTAATATGTGATCTATCCTGGAGAATGATCCATGTGCTGATGAGAAGAATGAATATTCTGAGGTTGTTGGGTGGAATGTTCTGTAGATATCTGCCAATTCCAATTGGTCTAGAGTCTTGTTTAGATCTTGTGTTTCTCTACTGATTCTTTGCCTAGATGATCTGTCTAATATTGACAGTGGAGTGTTCAGGTCCCCTGCTATTATGGTATTAGTGTCTATTTCCTTCTTTAGGTCTAATAGAGTTTGTTTTATAAATCTGGCTGCTCCAACATTGGGTGCGTACATATTTATGATTGTTATGTCTTCTTGATGGATCAGTCCTTTTATCATTAAGTAGTGTCCCTCATTGTCTCTTTTTATGGTTTTTAGTTTAAAGTCTATTTTGTCAGATATAAGAATAGCCACTCCTGCTCGTTTTTCTTTTCTGTTTGCATGGTAAATCTTTTTCCATCCTTTCACTCTTAGTCTGTGTGAATCTTTATGGTTGAGGTGGGTCTCTTGTAGGCAGCATATAGTTGGGTCCTGCTTTTTGATCCAGTCAGCCAGTCTGTGTCTTTTAATTGGGGAATTTAAGCCTTTAACATTAAGAGTTGTTATTGAAAGGTGTTGATTTATTCCTAGCATTTTATTGGTTGTTTGGTTGTCTTAGGTGTCTTTTGTTCCTTGCTTTCTGATTTACTGTTTGGTTTCTTTGTTTGTTGGTTCCTTAGGTTGTAGATAGTGTTTTTGTTAGCTTGTTTTCTCTTCATGAATGCCATTTTTATTGTACTAGCGGGTTTAGATTTTTCTTAGGTTTTTATGGCAGTGGTAGTTATTTTTCGGGAACCAAACCCAGTACTCCCTTGAGGATTTCTTGTAAGGGTGGTCTTGTGGTAGTGAACTCCCGCAGTTTTTGTTTGTCTGAGAAATATACTATTTGCCCCTCATTTCGGAAGGATAGCCTTGCAGGGTAGAGTATTCTTGGCTGGCAATCTTTGTCTTTTAGTATTTTGAAAATATCATCCCATTCCTTTCTAGCTTTTAGGGTTTGTGATGAGAAGTCTGATGTTAACCTGATTGGGGCTCCCTTATAGGTGATTTGACGCTTCTCTCTTGCAGCTTTTAAGATTCTCTCTTTGTCTCTGAGTTTTGCCAATTTGACTATGACATGTCTTGGAGAAGGCCTTTTTGGGTTGAATACGTTTGGAGATCGTTGAGCTTCCTGGATCTGAAGATTTGTGATTTTTCCTATACCTGGGAAGTTTTCTGCCACTATTTTGTTGAATATGTTTTCAATGGAATCTCCATTTTCCTCCCCTTCTGGAATACCCATGACTCGGATATTTGAGCGCTTGAGGTTGTCTGATATCTCTCTCAGATTTTCTTCCATGTCCTTGATTCTTTTTTCTTTCTTTTTGTCTGCTTGTGTTATTTCAAACAGCCCATCTTCAAGTTCAGAGGTTCTCTCTTCAACTTCGACAAGCCTGCTGGTTAAACTCTCCGTTGTGTTTTTTATTTCGCTGAATAATTTCTTCAGTTCAGCAAGTTCTGCTACATTTTTTTTCAGGACATTGATTTCCTTGTATATTTCCTCTTTCAGATCCTGTATACTTTTCCTCATTTCATCATGATGTCTAGCTGAGTTTTCTTGTATCTCATTCAGTTTCCTTAGAATTATCACTCGAAATTCCTTGTCAGTTATTTCAAGGGCTTCTTGTTCTATAGGATCTAGAGTATGAGATTTATTAACTTTTGGTGGTGTACTTTCTTGATTTTTTGTATTTCTGGTGTCTTTTTTTTGGTGTTTATTCATTGTGGCAGGGGGTTTCACAGTCCACCGGTTTGAGACTAATGACTAACTAGGATGTTGCTGTGGTTGCTAATTTGGTATGGCTCCCGCCGTGACTGCTCAGTTGGCCTCTAGTGTCTTGTGTGTGTGGTTGCCTCGGGTCTTGGGCTTCTCCGGGGATCCACCTTTCTGGTCAGCTTGTACTCTGCTGGGCTGGTGGATCACGTACCACAGGGTGTGTGATCTCTGTTGAGCTTTCACTTTCTGTACAGGACTTCTCCCCGTTCCGTGTGCTCTGGCCCAGGCTGTTAGATCGTGCAGTGGCGACCCCACCGGGTGTGTGGTTTCTGTCGAGTCTCCCCCCTCTGTGCACACTGTGCTGGGCTGGGGCGTGTCTTCTGCACCCCTCGTCTATCAGCTGGGCCTTCAAGACCCTGCTCAGCACCGCCTCGCCCAGGAAGTCTATCAGGTTTCTGCTAGGCACAGACAACCGGTCTCTCTGGGTGCCTTTGTAGCACTGTGTAGATCTTTCTCGGGTCTTGTTCACCTTTGTATCCCCCCGGTATAAACCGAGTCTAGTGCCTGCCTGCAGCCTGCTCTCCGGCAGGTTCAAGCGGACCTGGGAACTCTCCTACCACACTATTCCCAACCAGAAATTCGTTAGGCTTTTTTCCAAACTGGTGGTCGCAGAGATGTTATCTGCCTCCCAGTAACAGGAAGTTTACCGGGGCCGGAGTCCAGGGTGTGGTGGAGTGACAGTCGGCCCGCCCGTACTTTCTAGCCCTCCCAACACTGGTCGGGACGCCCCACACCCCCAGCCCCGCCAGAGAACCGCGGAGGGAGTGGGAGAGGAGGTCGGCCCGCAGGGTCCGGAAAGCCCCGCGCCAGGCCAAGCAAATGGGCTCAGTGATGGCCGAGCAGGGCGGAGCTGCCCGCACCTGGGAAAATGGAGGCAGCACCGGGGCAGTGAGTGGCCTGGTGGTGCAGGCGGGAGCCGCGTGGGCCAGGGATCACTCACAGTGCTGTGCCAGGTCGGGCGCTCGCTCTGTCTCTGGTTTGTTGCCTTCCGTGTTCTCGGCGCTGCCGCCTCGGGCTGTTCAGTCGCGGCGCCGCTAGGGCGCTCCCAGGAATCTTCTTTAATGCCGGCCTGAAACCTCGAATCCTGAATAGGGCAGCTGGCCGCCTTCAGTGCGGCCCCAGCCTCCGGGATCCTGGCTGCATCCACAGCAGCCCTGGCGCCGTGTTCCCTGTTTCAAGACTCGCTTTTGCAGCTAAGAATCAGTTCTTTTCCTGCTCCACACTTCAAAGCTGTTGCCTGTAAATGAGGCAGCCTCTCCTGCCGGGGGCAAAGTGGCGTTGAGCCCCCACGACCGGCCAGCAGCAGCAGTCCTCCCTTAAGAGATGGCCAGAGGAAGGTCCACAAGTTTCCCGGCTGCCTGAGGCCCAGTGGCCACCTTTTCCACCTCAGCTACTCCGCGCCAGCCGCCGCAGCCGCCGCCATCTTGAAACCGCCCAGCCCTCTCTTTTAAATTTTGACTCGGTTTCTTAGATCCCTGGTGGGATCAGAGAAGATACATCTAGGACCAGTTAAGAAAGGAACAAAGTAAATAACAAAGCTTATACAAGATACTAGGTTGCCAATTACCAGCCTAGGGTTTTGTGTATCCTGTAGGTATTTACCAATTTGGGTGAAGGTACCTATAGAGGGTTGGAAAGCTTAACTAAAGGTGTAGAGCAGTGATTGGAAACGGACTGAATCTCTGGTGTCAACTCAGATTGATTGTGGGTGCATAGAATTCACTGTGGATGAGGAGTTTGAGGTTGTGGCATCTGGGTTCTATGAGAAAGAGTGCATGATTGACTAATGATGCCTGCCATGGGTGAAGGGGTGGGAGTTATAGTACATGTGCCAGGTACAGGTTGGTGCTGGCACAGAATCCAGCAACTGATGAATGAAACAAAGCCAAGTTCTATGTTTAAGACCGAAGGTGAAGAAAAGACAGACTCTTTTTTTTTTCTTCCAAATTTTATTTTATTTTGTCAATATACAATGTGGTTGATTACTGTGGCCCATTACCAAAACCTCCCTCCCTCCTCCCTCTCCCCCCTCCCTCCCAACAATGTCCTTTCTGTTTGCTTGTCATGTCAACTTCAAGGAATTGTAATTGCTGTGTCTTCTCCCCTGCCCCGAATTGTTTGGGTATTTATTTATTTATTTTTAGCTCCCACAAATAAGTGAGAACATGTGATATCTCTCTTTCTGTGCCTGACTAGTTTCACTTAATATAATTCTCTCTAGGTCCATCCATGTCATTGCAAGTGGCAATATTTCATTCTTTTTTATAGCAGAGTAGTATTCCATTGTGTAGATATACCACATTTTCCATATCCATTCATCTGATGATGGACATTTGGGCTGGTTCCAACTCTTAGATATTGTAAAGAGTGCTGCGATGAACATTGGAGAACAGGTTTACCATCCACTTGATGATTTCCATTCCTCTGGGTATATTCCCAACAGTGGGATAGCTGGGTCATATGGTAGATCTATCTGCAATTGTTTGAGGAACCTCCATACCATTTTCCATAGAGGCTGCACCATTTTGCAGTCCCACCAACAATGTATGAGAGTTCCTTTTTCTCTGCAACCTCGTCAGCATTTATCATTCACAGTCTTTTGGATATTAGCCATCCTAACTGGGGCGAGATAGTATCTCAGTGTAGTTTTGATTTGCATTTCCCGAATGCTGAGTGATGTTGAGCATTTTTTCATATGTCTGTTGGACATTTGTATATCTTCCTTTGAGAAATGCCTGTTTAGCTCTTTTGCCCATTTTTTAATTGGGTTGCTTGTTTTTTTCTTGTAAAGTTGTTTCAGTTCCTTGTATATTCTGGATATTAATCCTTTGTCAGATGTATATTTTGCAAATATTTCTCCCACTCTGTTGGTTGTCTTTTAACTCTGTTAATTGTTTCTTTTGCTGTGCAGAAACTTTTTAGTTTGATATAATCCCATTTGTTTATTTTTCCTTTGGTTGCCCATGCTGTTGGGGTCGTATTCATGAAGTCTGTGTCCAGTCCTACTTCCTGAAGTGTTTCTCCTATGTTTTCTTTAAGAAGTTTTATTCTTTGTGCTTCTGTTCTTTTGAGCATGTCTATTTCTCCTATTATGTTATGAATTTGCAGCCTATCAAATCATTGGTATTTTTGTAGATAGTTCATGGCTTACAAACAATTTAACAAATAAAAAATACATGCCTTGTATTAGGCACGTGTAGACACACTTTCCTAGGCTCTTGAGAAAGTCTGCTGTATTGATTACATTATGATGATAACTTACCTGACTCCAGTCTCAGATAAGTAGGGTTATGTTTTGATACCTTAGTTTTAAGAGTGTGATTTGTCTATGATGATTTTTGTCATCTCCTTGCAATTATGTATTAATTGGGGCTGAATTGCTTACATTTTAATGCCATTAATTATAGCTATTATTTTCATTTCCCCTGTAGTATACTTAAAAGAAGCATGTCTATTCTTTTCTGTAATTCTTAGTGATACTTCTTTCTTTAAACTCTGAATTAAAATACCTTTAGAAAATGCTTCGGTAAGTGTAGAGCTAATGTTTTAGGATGGTTCTGTCATTTCTTCTTCTCAACACACACACACACACACACACACACACACAAATGGCTATTTTTGTGTGTGTGATGAGTGGAGTGAGCATTAATTAATTTTTCTTTCTCTTCAGTTGGTGTGTTTTATTATCTTACTTCTTGATATGTGACTGGGTGGCTTCACACTTTAGATGAAAAGCATGCCCTGTCCAAATGTGATTTATGTGGTCCCAGCACATTTGCACAGTTCAGCTGAAATTTTCTTTCTGTTGATCAAGGTCAGAAAACTCCAGGATTATGCCATCCATCTCAGCAACTAGGTGGCTGAAATAATTTTTGATGGAACCTGGTGAAATAGCTGCAGACTCCAAAAGAGGGTTGGGGAAAACATGTACGTGTGTGTGCACACACCTATGCACAGGACAAACATACACACCCCCGTGTGCTTTTTATATTGGGTTTTTATCAGTTTACTAGGCTTTTTGGCCAATTATAGGTTAGACTTTGTTATTACATAAAGTCATCCAAAAGGTATTGCCTTTTACTTTGGCCATTTTAAACTGAAAGCTATCAAAATTTGTAGATCGACCAGATGTTTTTCATACTGTCTTTGTATTTTTCCCAGCATTATTAAAGTATACTTTACAAATAAAAATTGTATATATTTAAGGTGTATAACCTGATGCTTTAATAGTCATATATGAGGGTACTTCAGAAAGATCGTAGAAAGATTTGTATTATCTTTTAATTCTATTTTCCACAAAGTTCTAAAGTACTCTCATACATGGTGAAATAATCACCACAATCAAGCAAATTAACATATTGTTAATTACACAATAACAAAATAACAAAATAACAATAACAAAATAACACATTGTAACCATTTTCTTTCCTTTGAGCTCTCTCTCTCTCTCTCTCTGTATGTGTGTGGGGGGTGAGTGATGAGAACACTTAAGATCTATCCTCTTGGCAAATATCTTGTTTCTCTTTTAGCCAAGGTTTTCTGGGTGGATTGGAGGATAGGTCTTTTAGAACAGAAAAGATCTCAAGCTTAAGAAGTTCTGGGTTTGGGTTAAGGGGGCATAAATAGCAGCACCTGACCCAGACAGGAGATTGACAGCTTTTCTCAGCCATCCAGTCCAGTTAAATAATTTGTACCCATGGTACATAGAGAGTCAAGTCAAAGGAATAATTGAAAAACTTTAAGCCCACCCATGCATCCCTCAAAATAGCCCTCTAACTTACAATAAGAAAAGAAAATTTTAAAAATTTAGTCTATTAAGATTGAGTTTTTCTGCTGATCGAATTTGTTAATTCACAAATAAACAGATATTAATTTTGCCCTTATAAAGAAATGTTTTTATGGGAAAATCATAAAAACAGAAGAGCTAAGGGTCTAACAGAAAATTCACCCAAAGGAAAGCACCAGTAGAATCAAACACATGGTAAACAACTTTTCATCACAGTTGTATGAAAATGCAATTTAAAGCTATGTGATATACCAATTTCTACCTACTAAATTAGCCACATTAACATAAAATAAGAATATGAGTATGCCTTTTCCTGTTGCCATGAAGCTAGCTCCATCATTCTTTCCTAGGGGTGTTGCAATTTGGTGAAACCAGAGTACCTGTACCTATGAACAAACACACATAGAATTATTCCTTCTGGCCCAATCTTACTCCTATGACTTATTCCAGTTCAATAGGAACAAAGGGCTCCCTGGACAGAGCCACCATTGCTCTTTTACTTGCAGTGTCAAAATATTGACAACAACCCAAATGTCCAAACTGAAGGGAATGGCTTATTATGTTGAGTACAGAACTATGATGTTGTATCATGCAGCCATTAAAAATTATGACTATGCTTGTGTCAGAGATCCACGGACACAATAATAATCAATACAATGTCGAATGCAAACTCATCTCACAAGGTAGCATGTGCCGTTGATTGTGATCATGTACACAACTTACATGAAAAAGAGACATATTTATGTTCGTTCATAATCAAACATAATGCTGTTCGTTTACGATTGGAGGGTTTGAAAGTAAGTCATAATAGAAGGAATGGAGGAAGTCCATTGGAAGCCGTATAGAACCGAGATTCGGACTGAGTTGGGTCAAGTTTCCTAATCTTTCCACATCTCAGATTCCACCTCTGTAGAGGGATGAAAATGATACCAACTACTTTTTAAAGTTATTGCAAATCTTACCCATAATATATCTAAATTACCAGTCCAGTTCCTGGCACATGGTAGTTACTCAGTACATGGTAGTTAATAGCAGTAATATTACTCAAAGTCGTAACTTCAACATGATAAATATGCTTAACAATTGATATCCTATTGAGAATTAGAAGTTAACAGCTAAAAAGAATATCCAAACAAGACACCATAGTCTATAATAAATATCACAAGTGAAATATTACCAAGGGGCCAAACATATGAAATGGAATACTCTCAATGCTAAGACAGCCCTCTAGAGACGTCCTTATTTTTATAGAAAAACAAGAGTAGAGTTTGCAAAATTGTTAGCTGACTGGTCCATGGGGCACATGTTGATTCTGATTCAGAAAGAGTAAAGTTTGCCAGATGAACATGGCTTTAAGTTTGCTGAAACGGGACCTGTCAGGATTTGCAGCAATTTGGTCAACATCGTTGAAAAATGATGGATGGGGAAATTGCAAAGGAGAGCAGTGTGCAGGAGCCTGAGACCAGGGCTCTCCAACTCTCACCTTCCAATTAACTGGGTGAAAATTTCTCTATCAAACAAAAGTCTCTGGGCCCATTGCTATTCATGAAATTAAAGCAACTACTTATGTTCGTGAAACCTGTCCATTTAAATAGGATCACTTTTAATCGTTGTTTGGGGGCAGATATATGTATTTTATCAGAAGCCTATTTTGGTTGAATTATCAAAGAAATAACTTCAATTCTCTCCTTCACTTTGATCATAGATACCATTCAAGGGCTATTTTTCCAAATAAATTGGACTCCTTTGTTTGTCAACTTACCCCAATAATTATGAGTTCATAAAATTGTTTGTGTTGTCTAACATTCATACTGTCCTTTCAAGTTGTCTTTAAAACTGTTGCAATTACTGGGTAGATATGATAATAACTATTAAGTATCAATATCACACAGTTGACTTTAAATTGCTTGGTCATAGCTTTGCTTATGCACTCTATTTGAGGTTTTGACATTATTTGGAATTGGTGAAACTACCCAATAGTTATTAATCATACTCAGTGTCAAAGACTGTAGGTTCATCTCATCTAATTGTACTAAGATTAGAAGCTAAGGGAGCATTAGATAGAAATAGGTATTTCTCTTTTATTTAATTTCTATTCATGCATCACTGGAAATACGAGAGTCTTTGAAACATACAGATTCTCAGTCCCTGCCACCACAGAGCTTAGAGCCTACTGTAGAAATAGGTATCAAATATAAAATAACCACATAACTAGAGTGTTTTATGTGTAAAGAGGAAAAAGTTTAGGCTATTGTGCAGTAGCAGGTGAGAGACAGAAAGAGAGAAAGGAAGGAAGGAAGGAAGGAAGGAAGGAAGGAAGGAAGGAAGGAAGGAAGGAAGGAAGGAAGGAAAGAAGGAAGGAAGGAAGGAAGGAAGGAAGGAAGGAAGGAAGGAAGGAAAGAAGGAAGGAAGGAAGGAAGGAAGGAAGGAAGGAAGGAAGGAAGGAAGGAAGGAAGGAGGAAAAGAAAAAGTGAGAAATCAGTTTTATATGACACAATCTCAAATGGCAGAAAATTAATTTATTGACTGTAGATGCACCTGGACCCAGGTCATCACATGATTCCAGAGGAAACCTTCACCCTCGATCTCTTGTCTCACTTCTTCACTTTCCGTGGGTTTGGCTTGCCCTGTGGAGTAGTGAGACAGACACCAGCAGCTCCAAGCTTACAGCCTACCAAGTCAACAACCCAGCAAAGAGTTTCTTTTCCCAAACAATGCTCATTTAAGCTAATTTCTTAGGTGCACCTTTCTCTGATATCACGAGTCACATGCCTCCCAGCCCACCCCACCAACCTATTTATTGAATCAAATCCCCCAGACCTCGGCCAAGGGGATGTGGGATGTCGGTCAACCAGGCCTAGATTGAACCCCCCATCTCAGAAGGGTTGTGACAAAACCAGTCTAACACTAACCATACGGAATGATAATAAGGGAAAAAACAGCTCCCCAAGGAAAAATCATAGTGCTTGGAATGGATGCTGGTCAGGTAATAGCAAGAATTGTCTGTACCAAACAGAAGCATAATATCCAGATGGTCACTAATCCTTATGGTTTCTCTTAAATTTCTTGGCTTTTCACTCTCTGGTCTCTACCTTCCTTTTAGCCCAATCCCCTTGTATTTTTCTCTATTCACTCTCTGATTCTCAAAGGTTACCCACATTTCTGCACAAAGCTGAAATCTTCAGTCACTCAGAAACACAAAGTAGTATGAAATATGGAGCAGAATCGCTGGGCTAGTGGATCCAAAAAGACTAGCAAGGCTGGAATGCATCTGCACACATAGAGAACAAAGAAAAGGGACTAGAGAAAGGGAGAAACAGTGTGAGCAGACTTCCTTCCTTTAGAGACATATTAAGACAATGGTATTTTAGAATTACTTTTGGAAAGAACTGAGAAATTCAGCACTCTCTTGGTTGTAATAGAAAAGCAATTCAAGTGGATTCAAGCTAAAACTGGAATTAACTCCCTGTAATGGGTTGAATAGTGGCCTCCAAAATGACATGTTAAAGACCTGACACCCCTCTCCCCAGTGCCTGTGAATGTGACCTTATTTGGATGTAAGGTCTTTGAGATGTATTCAAGTTAAGGTGAGGTCATACTGGATTGGGGGCTTGGGGAGGGGGGCTAAATCCAATTACTGGTGCCCTTATAAGGAAAGGGAGATCTGCAGACACAGATTCACAGACTCACAGGGAAGAATCCATGTGAGGATGGAGACAGAGACAGGAGTGATGCAGCGATAAGTCAAGAATCACCAAGGATTGATAGCACCCACCAGAAGCTAGGAAGAGGCAGGGAAGGATTCTCCCCTAGAACCTCCAGAGGAAACGCAGCCCTGCTGATACCTTGATTTCAGATTTCCAGCCTCCAGAATAGTGAGAAAATATACTTCTGTTGTTTTAAGCCACCCAGCATGTGATGATTTGTTGCAGCAGCCCTAGGAAATGGATACACTTCCCTACATCAAGGAGTATCTGGCTTCAGGCTTGGCTAAATATATCTTGTCGTCAGGAAGATACCAGTCACTATCTCTGGGTTCTGCTTATCTTGCAGTTGACTTTAGTTCAGGTGGGATCTTCCAAAGTAGAGCAAAATGGCCCCAGAAGATCAATTCTAGACTTACCTTGGAAAAAATTAGTGAAAAAGTCCTGGACTTGGTCCGAGGGGTCCTGTATCCATTGCTGAAGCAGTCTCTTCCAGAACAGACATGGAATGCTGTATTTGGTTGGGCCTGAGACCCTCTTGCATCCCTGGATCTTGGAATAAGTGTCAATTCCACGTGGACTCCAAGGGAAATGGGAGAAGAGAGGTTCTTCAAAAGAAAAGAGGTCCCCAAAAGGATTCTCAAAAGGAAAACTGAAGGGAGTTGGGTGGAGATGTTATTATCGAAACAGGTAGAAAAATGCTGTGTGGAGAGCACACATCACACATACATGCACGCACACACACATATGCACACAGACACGTGCACATATGCACGTGCACAAACATAATTCCTTCTCTAGGTCAAATCTGAGGGCCACGGACAACAGGTGAGAAGGTTTTTTAGTTACACAGGTTTGCTTGAGAACGTAGACTAAGAAGCAAGAATGTAGTTACTAGGAGTTCCAGTAAAACTAGAAGGTTTGGGGAGAAGGTGGATGGGGGAGAGAATACCATCTCACTCTCCTACAAATTCTGAGAAATCATGAGCTCTTTCTGGTTTGCAAGGACAACACCTACCCCAGGTGGGTCCTAGCCTGAGGTAAATTCTCAATAGTAAAGAAAGGTATGGGGAGTTTACCATAGCAACTCAGAGAAGAGATAGAAAGGGCCTGAAGAGGGGATGATTTTAATTCATTTTTCTGTACAGAACGAAAGACAAAAACCCTTCAAAAATAATAAAAACTACTTTTGAGTCCTAAATGCTTTCTACCTACAAGACCATTTGGTAACTGCTTTACAAACATATTCGTTTAATCTGTGTATTGAAAAAAGTAGACAGACACTTTTTTTTTCAGATGATGAAATTAATTTTCAGAAGCATTAAATGAATGTTAAATAAATGAGCAGGTGTCAGGGCTACAATTAAAGGTTTGCTCAGCTCCAGAGACCATGGATCTTTCCTCTGCTCCCAGCAGCCACAAAATTATGGGTAGCCAACAAACTTGACAATGCTTAAGGCCCTGTTGTACCACTTGACTGATACACCCATATAAATACAAACAAGTATAAAGATGTAGCTATATGAGCTATGTGATATGTTTCTGTGGAGACTAGAAGTCTTTATTTTATTACTCTTAGTTCAAAATGGACTTATTGCCCCCAAAAGGCTACCTACATCAAAAGATCCAAAAAAGAGAGTTTTAAACAGCATAAATTAAAAGCTCCATATCAAAAACATCAGGGAGCTAGAATTAAATAAAAATTAAGCACAGAAGCTGAGTAATGACCCAGTGGCTCATTACAGTGTTACATTTTCAATCAAAGATAAAATCTCATTAAAAGTATATCTTTGATTAGGGAGCATGTTTTGACTATTCCAAAGTCAGATTGCTTTATCCATAGACATACGAGCCATGAAATCTTTTCCCCTCTTTTTTGACTTTAAAGATAGTGAGTTATTTATCTTCTGACATTATCATAAAGGTTATTAATAGACAGGAAAACTGAATAGAGATGGCAAAGCTTTTTATATATCTACCAGTGACTTTTATCCCGTAAAACTAACGTGCCTATTTATATAGGCTGTTGCAATTCTAGGGAAGATTTTTTATGTATTAGTAGACTTATTCTTTAATAAGGAACCAAAGAGAGCATCTAACCCAGCGCTGCCCAATAAAAATATAATGCCAGCCATGTATGTAATGTTACATGTACTACCAGCAACATTAAAAAAGATAAGAAGAAACAGATGAAGTGAATTTAATAATATATTTTATTTAACCTATACATCCAAAATAATGTCATTTTACCATGTAGCCAACATAAAATTATTTATGAGATATTTTACATATAAATGTTATTTGGTAATAACTCTTCAAAATCTGGTGCGCATTTTACACTTACAGGACATCTTGATTTGGGCTAGCCCCGTTTAGAGAGCTCAAGAGCCACATGCGGCTTCTGTATTGAACAGCGCGGAAATCACGCAGTCCTGTCATTCTGTCAGTGTGTGATGTAGTGCTTATATTAATTAGCTCAATTTAGCCATTCCACAATGTATACATATTTCAAAGCATCATGTTATACATGAAAAACATACAATTTGTCCATCAAAATAAGTAAAAAAGAAAAAGTAAAGAAAAGCAAGTAAATGAGAAAGATAAAGAAATAAAAAATAAACTTAGCATTTGAGAGATCTCTTTATGGGTTTTCCGATAACGAGAGTTTCTACTTTGAGAATAAGTTGTATACTAGATTTTCTCATAACAATGTGCTTTGGGGAAGCATCATTTCTAAGTCACAAGATACAGTGAACTTATGTAGGGAATTCTTTAAGCCTCATGTATCTCAGAGTAGAGGCTCTGACCAATTGATTTCAACAAGTGCTAACATCTCCCCCACTTTAAGTTTTGAAATTTAATCTCTGACCATCAATAGTTGATGAAACTTGTTACATAGTTCATCCATGAGGCCAGCTGAGGCTTGATAGATGAGTAGTTATGGCAGTGTTTCCAAGTGTAACGTGCATTTCATCATTGTAGATGAAGTCATTTTGGGTGGTGCATGACTGTGTCATTTAACATAATTGAATTATAGAGTGAGGATTTAATTTCCTTTTCAAAGCTATTTCAGTCTTCCAGGTTTTAAAGCGAACGGCTCTGTGTGTTGCTATTATGCCTCTAACACCTCTCTAACCCTTGCTAATCTTATTGAATACAGAGAGAGAGAGAGCTTTCAGGAGACAAACTATCCAGCCAGAATTCAACAATTAAGGAACATTGCCCTGTTTTCAACCCATTTAGTCTAACAGTCTCCATCTATTTATGGAAAATTAGACCAGTTTTCAGTCTGGGTAATGATATAAAAAGAAGTGTTTTAAAGTTTATCAAAACATAGAAGAGTCAATTTAAAGAAAGACGATAAGATAATCATGATAAAGGTGACCCATCAATAAGGCAAAAATGGTGAAAAGTTGTCTTGTGATTGAATGGAAGTCTGAGAAATGCTACTCTTGAAGATTTGTCCATGCTTGCTCCAGATATCACTGCATCGCTTCATTCCTTGGTCTCAGTTTCCCCTCCTGGACCCAGCCAGTTTCCACAAATGACGTTTCTTGGTCACATTCTTGATCACGTCCTATGGGTGTACCACTTGAAATCCTTTGCTATGAATAGGCACACATTTACAATGGTATCCTCTCTTCCAGGAGATGACCTCATCATCTTTTTATATTAAGTACAAGTAGATAGGAAAGGGGCTGGCCTTTTAGACCATCTCCTTTGCTCAAAAATTTAAAATGCTTACACAAACTGTGTACCCACCCAAGTCCAAACTAACCACCAAGCCCACACAGGAGGACTTCAGTGTGCTCTTTGTGGAAGAAAAGGATGTGGTATTTGTGTATAAACTTCTCTTCTGTTTTCAAGTTCTGTTTATCAACTGTTAATTCATCAGAGAAAGGCTAAACAAATACTAGAATCTTCTTCATGAAGCTATAATTTTTTTTAATTTCAAAAAACTTTCCAAAACCTGACATTTAATCCAAACAGAAGAACACACAAACATAAATGTGTAGTAGTATGAATTAGTATAATGTGGGTGTAAACATGAACACCTCTCAGGGTAAAAAAAAGACCATCCCAGGTCCCCCTCATGCCCCTTCCCAAGTTTGCTCCCCCTCTGCTCCCATGAACAACCGCCCTTTTGACTTCTCACACCAAGGATTAGTTTTGCATGTTTCAAAACATTCTGTAGATGCTAGTTGTTTATTTTCTTTCATATTTTTCAAGCCTATGCTTACTTCTCTCATGGAGTTTATTAAAGCAGTATTTTTGTTTAATCTGCCTGAGAGGCAAGACGTGGTGGTTAGAAGTTTAGACTCCAAAATATGATGAAGTTCAACCCAGTTCTTCTGCCTCATAACAGCGTGGTGTTGAGGAAATCTCAACAACTTGGTCTTCTTGGAACTTCAGTTTCCTCATCCATGAAATGGTGTCATAGGAGAACTACAGTATAGGGTTGTGGTTGAAAACGAAAAGAGGTCGGGTAGTGATTAGTGTAAGGCAGTATATAAACTCCATAAGTGGTAGAATTATAATTATTACTACCAGTATCATTCATCTCTTTGTTTTTTCCTTGTCTTCCTAGCGGATGATGGAATTTGAGTTCTGATCTACGTACAGTAACAACAAAGTTTGGATTTTGCACTCTTATTCTACTTTTCCAGTGACAAAGATAAATTTACTATGAATAGGTGGTTGAGGTAATGTTCAACAAGGGAAATTGCTGTGGTTATGATTTATATCTTTGGGTTTTATCTTTGTAAGGCAGAAAGGGTGATCCAGCTACGATGGACAGCACAGAATTAAATCAATATTTATATAGCGATCACAATATAAATGAAAATGGAGCCACATGATAATTGGGCTTAACATAGTTCATAGAAAACTTCAGATTTCTATATGGGTCTCAGACTAAGTAGTAGTCTGTTTTTTATCCTATCTTGGTCGAACATCTTTGCTACTTATCTTGGTAGCAAACTTTTATCAGTCAGTAATATTTGCCTGGCAAATTGTGTTAAGAAGGATTCAGAGGTATAACCATATTTTGCAAGAGTATTTCCTCGATCAGTTTGTGATATTTTTCTTGTCTCTAGAACATATATAGGTACTTTCCATTTCTGTAATTTAGTATTTTGAGAAAATAATTAAAATGACCAATTGTTAATTTAGTGCTTTAAAGACAAAAGCAAAGAAACAAAGAATACACATAATCATAGTTACAGCACCGGCCCCGCCCCCAATACATACAACAAAGTTATTTTACCGCCAACAAAAAAATCTTGGTCCAATGAATCAAATGTTCAATTTTCATCTGATAATGTTGGTGTCATAAACATGACCTCTCTCTTCTCAGTTCTCTTGTCTGCAAGGTGAAGATAATAGCTACACTTTTTACTCATCCAGGTCATTCTGAAGATAAAGTGAGCTACTTTGAGGATCAATCCAGTAAATATTTACTGAGTCCCTTGTGCAAGTCCCCAGGATTATGCTTGGAAATAGTAAAGCATGTTCCTCAATGCAAATTTTGCTCTTAGTATCTATTTTTTAACATTTATTTCTTCCTCCAAATTTTGAAGTCATCTCAGAAAGTTCCCCCTGACTCAGAACTCTCTACTAGAACCTATTTCTAGATCCAGTTTGGTTTACCCCAAAGAGTGAAATGTTAGGATCCTTTTGAAGTTATTCCTGGGAAATAGCGACATCCTGTGCCTTGAGTGTGGATTCTTTGTCTTTAAAATGAGCCATTTGTGCGCAAGGATTGGGGTGATTAAAACAACAACCAGCACAACCACAAGAAAGGACACAATAGAGTCAGTGCTTTCCACATATATTCTCAGATACTGAAGCATCCGGCCCTGTCTGCTCTGGTGGACTGAGCTATCAGGTGTAGGTTTTCAAGCTGGCCACTAGAGACATCCCTTCTGTGTGGACCACAGTTGCTTTGTTTTCTTTTTGGGGAATTATGAAGACTGGAAAAGTGAGTTTCATTTTGTAGAAAATGAGAGTTAGAAAATGTTTAATATTAATTAAGTTTGATATATTTATAATTCATGTATTTCATTATGATTTTGTGGTTATTCGGGAAAGGATCTTTCGACCTTGGCATTATTGACATTGTAGACCACATAATTCTTTGCTGTGAAGATTGTCCTCTGCATTGCAGGGTGTTGAGCCAGCACCCCTGGCTTCTACCCATTAAATGCCAGTAGCATCTCCTCCTCCTGTTGTGACAACCCAAAATGTTAACAGATACTGTGAAATGTCCCCTGGACAGCAAAATTGACCCTATTTAAGAATCACCGATGTAGGACAATGTTATCATTAGTAAATTCATGTGAAATATTTCAGAATGAAATTTCCATAGCCTATTCTCAAATAGTTTAGCCAGAAAGTAAAACAGAATAAAAGCAAAAAGAGATAGGAAAAGAGAAGGAAGCAAAGAAAATGGAAGGAAAGGGAAAAACAAACTTTGAGAGACAAATTTCACAGGCCAAGCAAGTCACATCAGGCCTCCTGTGGTTGACAAGTTCTAGCTCTGGATACTCTAAACAGCAGACCCAGGGGGGTGAGGACAGCTCTATCATCAATATGGTATAATATGCCTGATACTGGAGACTCTACTGCAACAAAATATTTATTTAATGAAAAAAGAGTTAATTGGCAAATTATTTGTTTTCCCTTGGACATTAACCAGAGGACTTATGTTGAACCATCATGTAGAAAAACAAACAAGCAAAAGGGGGGGGGGGGCTGCGCTGTTCTAAATTAAAAGAGACAAAGGGAGCATAATCAAATGTTAATTTTTAATTACTAATTTTTAATTATTAATGTTAATCAAAGGTTAATTTTTTAAAGGGTCTAAATGACCATTGAGACATTTGAATATGATACTGAGCATTAGATTTTATTTTGAATTAAAGTTAATTTTCTTAGGTGTCATAATAGAATTGTGATTATGTAGGAAACCACCCTTATTAGGAGACGCATTCTGGGGTGTTTGGGAGTGATATAGCTACACTCTACTTTAAAATACAGCAAAGAAAGCAAAACAAAACAAAAGCTATACATATATATAATGAATGTTATATATACATATATGCATGTATACATATGTATGTATGTATGCATATGTGTATATATATACTGTATGTTTATAAGTATATACATTTTTATATACACACTGTGTGTATGTGTGTGTGTATGTGTATATGTACGTGTGTATAGCTCAACTGCACAGAACAAGTAGGTCACACCACCTCTGTGGTGATAACAAGTCCTCAGAAGTGCACACTCTGATCGGGCACAGTAGGGTGTGTAGGGTGGTGACACACTGGTTGGACATTCCCATGAGAGTTTGAGCTTTGTGTTCAGACACCTGGATTCAAATCCTCCTTCTTCCAGTTAACAGCACGTTGTCCCTTGATGGGTTTTCTGTCTTCAAAGCCTCAGTAAAATGGGAATAACATTTTCTCTAACACAAAACAATTTTAAGAATGACAAGAGGTAGCATATGTGAAAGGACCAATCATGCAGTCAAGTTCTGTTAATGATACCTGTTTCCTTTTCTCCGTGTCACGTGTCCTTGTCACAAGGGTTGGGGGGGGAGACAGTGAATGTCACAAAGTTGTGATCAGCTCATCGTGGGTACTCTAAACTTCTGTTTGTATTTCACTGGTTTGTGCACCATATGTTCAAGCACAGATAGAATAATTGCATTTCCTATGGTTTTCTTGGCTATTAGCATGTTTTCATAGTTGCACTTTAGGATCAGATTTTAGACACCTGCAAATGCGTGTTACTCTTACACGTGTTAACTGGTGGTTGCTGGTGTAGGGGCTGATATGGCCAGAAGATGGCAGTGCCCGATAAAGAAAGAGCTCCCTGGCGCCCGCCACTGTTTTAATTAGCTAAAAGCAAGACAGGTACACTTTTATACAGGTTTTGATTTTGTAATTTTCCTGAGCAGCCATTAAGGGCAGATGTTTCCAGCCTTTCCTCCAGTATAAGCGTTAGAGGAGTGGGGATATCAAGATGCGATCAATCGCTGGCCTCGGCAAACCCCCTGAAATTAAGTCTTGCAAACATCATCAGCTTGTGCTGTCTCAGAAATTACTGCAGTGGGAGAGGCATGCAGCTATCAATTACTTCTAGGGCTGCAATCCCCTCTGTCCTTGAAGAGGAAGCCAGCTGCCTCTGTGTGTGAGATTAGGGGACAGTCACAGGGGTGGGAGGCAGGCTTCTTTATCAGTGTCCTAGAAGTTGATCTGGAGCCCTAGAGGAAGAAATTAAAGATCAGCTTAAGTTGTACATGATGGCTAAGCTCGCTGTAATGAATTACCATTAACTGGTCAGCAAAATAATTGAAACATGGACGGCTGGAGGAAGAGAAAAATTCCTTAAAGCATTATTTCTTTTCTAGTTGTTTCCTTTGTCTTTTTAGTGAAGGCAGCTGGTGTATTCTCTGTACATACTAAGTGCTAGACACGTTTTATACATTTTCTGGTTTTACTTAGGGCAAACTTCAAGTAAACCCATACGGTGGGCAGTGTTAGTACCATTTTATACAAGAGGAAAACTGGGTCTTAGAAACAGGTAACTTGCCTAAGGTCGCGTAGTGACTCAAACGTTACAGGTGAGAGTCGAATCTCAATCTGTCACCCAACTTCCTTCACCTGCAGAAAGGGAAGATAAATAAATATGAATGTCTCCTTTTGTGTTCTATTCAATTTCTTATTCCTACTCTGCGTATTTACTAAGAGAAAATAATGACAAGAGGTGTTGCTGATGATCACTGGGTTGGCAATAAGTGATTACAAATGAGTGTAATAAAAGAGGGAGAGCTCTATTTTCTGATCATACTTAAACCAAGCTCAACCATCATTTGCTATTTACATGAGAGTCACCCATGCTCATTGCAAAACATGTAAAAAATATAAAAGTCCAAAAAGTAAATTGTTCTCACCAGTCAGAAATAACGACTTTTAACAGTTTGGTGTTTTTCCTTACTTCCCGCCCCCCCCACCCCCAGCACCTATAATTTTCACAATCAGTTTTGTGTTTCCATCACATTACAAAAGCATTTCCTGCCTCAATATATATTTATTTCTTAAAAGCACCATTTTTAATGCTTTTGTGTTCTCTTTTATTAGATGAATATTTCCTAGTTATTTTTTAAAAAGCTATTCTATTTTCGTCCAGTTAGGTTGATTCCAACTTGGGAGAAATAGGTTCTCTCTGGCTTTTGAAAAATGGATAATGCCACACTTTAAACAATGTATTCTTTGAAAACGTACCACATGCCAAACACCGTGCTGAGCGCTGCATTATTTCATTTAAATCCTGCAGCAACAGCAGTAGGGACTATCATTTCTTCCACATGATAATACTGTGAAGGAACAAATCCCTTTGATGTAATCAGGCTGGTTTCCACCACGCAGATGGTCCTGTCACTCAAGCAAGTCTCAAACCAGACTAGGCAGTGGTCAGCACTCTTAATAGCAATCGAAGTCTTCTGTCCACATGAGAACTTTACAGAGTTGCATGGGCTTATTCTAAGACTTTGCCTCTCCTCTTTAGCTCTGCTGATGCTTTGGAAAGCCCTGTAGGCCATCCCATTACACACAGATGACAGCATTTCCAAGGACCACTGTGCCCAGGCCTCCCTTGTACCCTCAACGCAGCTTGTTTTTGCATAACTTAAGCACTACATAGTTGCGCCGTTTAAGTTCTGTGAAATTGGTGCTCTTCCACCCATGAAATTATATACATCTTGGGAACACTTCTAGTTGCTAAAGGGGTGAACACATTCTTCAAAAGGGGTGAGACGACAGTGGAGTTGATAGAGCTACCCCAAAAAGCATGAATATCTTTCCTGGCCACGTTGACACACAAATGTAGACGTTTTCTTTTTAAATTCTAAGGAGACCAGATAAGGATAAGCTTTCCATTATATATCCAGCAGCAACTCATTCCTTTTTCCCCAACATCCCCTTTTCTACCCACCCTAATCCAAGTTCACACATGGAGAGACCCACGGAAATTTTTGGTAATGCAGATTTCATGTTCTTTCTAAACATTCTCTGCACTTCTGCTAATCTTTTGTGCTTTGGGTGCCTAGGACGATAAACAATCTTCCAAAAAATGCTTTCAAGTTTTTATTTTATGTATTCGATTTACATGTGTATGCAGATTCTGCTCATGATTATATAATTTAAACTATTATGTAAACACAAATAAATAATATATGTCGTCATGGGAAACATTGTTAAACTCATTTCAAAAATCTCTGCACTGTTACCATATAAAAATGGCAGGTATCTAGTTCCTGAAGGAATCACACTTCTAGAAGAAGGACATTTCTTCTTCTTGTGACTTGGGGCATCTGGAGAAATCCAGGTCAGCATGGGCATCCTCTGAATTCCTGGATTTGAAGTCAGTGATAGTCTATATTAGTCAGGATAGGCTAGTCTGTGCTATAGTAACAAACATGTCTTGACACATCAATGGCATATTACCTGCAAGTTAATTTCTTGCCACACAAAGCTCACTTCAGGTCTAACAGCTCTCTAGGACAGCTCTCTTCCAAGGAGAAATGCAGGGATTCAGGCTGCTTCTATGCCGTATAGCTATACTTATGCCTTATATGGTTTTGCATGGTTGCGGTGGAGAGGAGGAAAGAGCAAGCAGGGTTCACACCTGTTCTTCTATGTGTCGGCCCAGAGTGGCCACATGACTCTACCTCTGCTCCCTATTGGCCAGAACAAATCACATGGGACCAGCCTAATTGCAAAGGAGTCTGGGAAATGTATTTTCAGCAAGCACAAAATGACACCGTGAACACTTATTTCCCTCTGCCATATTGCCAAAATGGTCCTCTTGAATGGGAGCTTTAGAAATATCAGGTGTCACATGTTTACAAAAATATTCTTTGAGAACATATTCCATGCCATACACTGGGCTACCCATTTCACCTGCTTTCTTTCAGCAGTGTGAGCTATCATTTTCCACATGTAATAAATGAAGAGACCGAAGCTGATCAAGGTAAATTCCCAATCACCAGCAGTGCAGACACTGGGATTCAAACCCAGGACCACCTCAGGTCAAGCTTGCATCATTATCTACTAGCCAATCAGCCCCCATCACTTGGTAGGGGGTTTAACGACCCCAGACTCATCCTCTAAGGCTGATTCTGTCGGGAGTTTTTATACAAACTGGTTGTAGAATCTCGTGATTGCATTGAATTTCCTACTTTTATGCATGTTTATGTCTCACATGAAGTGATACAGTAGACTTTGAAATATTTGTAATACGTGAAAATCCAGACTTATTTGATGTGGGTAAAGGATAATTACTTCTTCTACTAAGAAAAACTCATCTTTTTTAAATGATCAATTTCTCTCATGCATTTTAAATAGTTTATGTAATGCAGAAAATAATGTTTACTTTCATGCTAGAGATGCTTATCAGGGACCTATCTTTTGTATAAAGTACCTCAGCCTGCCTAAGACAATGTCCACTGTAAGTGATATCAAAGGGTTTCTGGAGTTGATATCTTTCTAATGTAGACACATTCACTGGGGACGGTTGTCATGAAAATCCTCTGGAAGTACTTTGGTGACATGTCCATCATTCATGTTCTGTTTTGTTCTTTGCTGTAACTCCCACAACATGGAAATAAACAGAGAGCCCAGCTGTTTTATTTCTCCATATTCCTACGGGGAGAGACTCACCGCACAGACCTCCTGAGCAAGGGCAGTCAGCTTCATCTCCTGCAAAGAGATTAGTCTCTGAATGTGGTTTCTTTTTGTGTTGTACTTGTGATTGTGTGCATGTGTTTATCAACTGAGAATCGGCAACTATGGGGCATAAAAGTTGACAGTTCCCCAGAGCATGTGGGCAAGCTGATAGAAAATTAGTTTGGGATGTTGATGATAAACAAGTTAATCTTCTTTGGGTAATCTTTTGAAAACAAATCTTGCTTTATTTATTTATTAATATTATTATTTTTTTTCCTGTAGGGAATTATCCATGAGTGAAATAAAAATGCTTAGAAGATGTTCTTAGATTTGAGCCTCTATTTTTTAAGGATTTCAAAAAATGTTATATTACCTATGGCTTAAAACGTGGGCTAATTCATCAATGGTTTACTTTAAGTAACATGAATCTCTAAGAAGAATTTCATTTTGTTTTATTGGGATTCTAGGATGTGGAGAAACAATGATAATATGTGTGCTTATAAGTGTGAACTGAGATATAACATTATCTGTGCAGTACTGCTTCCTGTAGAAGATAATTCACAAATCTGTTCATTGGCATAAATTCATATAAAAGATCATTATACTTTTAACAAAAGGAGGGATTATTTCAAATCCAAAATGATTTTGCCTAAGATAGTTTAACATTAATGAGAGAAAAGAAAATCAACCTATTTGTTTTAAAAATGATGTATAGGTGAAAGGCAAACAAAACCTCAAAGATCACCATCTCTAAACTATAATCATTACATACTAGATGATTTTATGTATCATTATTAAGTAAGATGGAGCAGGGATTGGTTGGTTGGTTGGTTGGTTGGAAACCATAAACCTCTGTTTTTAGGCAATTATAGTATAGTAAGAAGTGGATTTAATAAAAAGAGATATTATCAACACCAAGATATTTCAAGTTTGTTTTCCTTGACTTTAGAAATACCATGAGCCAAGGAGTGTCCTGTCTTGAGGCCATCATTTTCCTTCCTATAAACTCGCAGTACTGAAATCCTCCCCCCTTGGACTCTGAAGCATAAGCAGGGGAACTGGCAGGTTTGGATTCTCATTTCCACCTCAGGCTAAATCTGTCAACCTGTGATGAGGTTGGTTGGGCATCATCAAGAAGCAGAATGTTTTCATAATTGTGGGGTAGCAACAAGTACCAGCTCATGCAGTGTCCATTCATTCTGTTGTTCGTGTTACATCATGTTCTCTCCGATTGTTAACATGACCATGTCACTTTGTCTTGAGAGATGTTGGGAAAAGTAAAAGGGAGTTATAGAGTTCTGGGACGAAACCTCCCAACCATGTCTTTTGTATCAAAAAGAGTCTGCTATTAGCTGTGTGGGAGTTAGGTGTCACTCCCATCAAAAGATGACTTCCTGTCCCTATAAAATGATCTGTATGTTCTCTAGAAAGCAACTGTATGTGTGCATGCCAGGGAGGGAAGGGGTGCGAGAGCTTTAAGCCCATAATAAATGTGGCCATTTTGAAAGAATGCTTATTTTGCTGTCATTTTTCACTCCTTTCTCCATTGCCACCCTCCCTTGCCCTGAAATCCAGACTTGTCACTTACAGGACCTATTAATTCTACTTCCTCGGTACCTTTGGCATCTTTTTGTGTGTGTGTGTGTGTGGCTGCAACTCAAGTTTGGGAAGTGGAAAACATTCTGAGTCAATGCTCTGTAGCAAGTATCATACTATCACATTATGTGTGTTATACATATCATTTAATATCATCTTTAAATGAACCCTAGGAATGTGTGCCCCCCATTCAAGATGACCTAGGCTCACAAATGGGAAATGACTGTGGTAGGCAGAATAATGGCTGCTTCAAAATGTCCATGTCCTAATCCCCTTGAACTTTTGAATATGTTACCATACCTGGCAAAAGGATTTTACAGATGTGGTTAAATGAAGGGCCTTGAGAATGGGAGATTATCCTTAATTACCTAAGTGGGGCCAATGTAATCACATGGGTTTTTAAAAGCTGAGAATCTTTCCTTGCTATGGTTAGAAGGGAGATGTGAAGAATGGTCAGAGAGTTGCAACTTATCTGTCTTTGAAGGTGGAGGAAAGGGCATGGGCTGAGGAATGCTGGAGGCCTCTAGGAGCTGGAGAAGACAGGGAAGCAGACTCTCTCCTACAGCCTCCAAAAGGAGCACAGCCCTGCCTGCTGACACCTTGACTTTAGTCCATGTCAGACTCTTAATGTACAGAACCATAAGATAATAAATCTGTAATCATTTTAAGCTCCTAAATTGGTTACATGTTACAGCAGCAATAGGAAACTAATGCAATGAATTACCTTTAGGGCCACCCAATGCGTTGAGAGGTGTCTTGAGCTGTAGCTTGAATTTAAGTCTTTCTAACACTATAGAGCTGGTGTGGTTTTTGCTCAACTTCTGTAATGTTTCTGCTCTCATTTTTCCTTACCTTGATTCTTGGAGTCACTTGCTAAGTCATATCTCTGTCTAGAGTTCCTCCCGTATCAATCCATTTCATTCATCTCTTGTAAAACACTCTTCCTTGTGCACAGAGGTGCTTCATCACTTTTCAGTGACCCCATGGCCTAATGAAGGAGACAGATGGCATGCCTCGATCCTCTAGATTTCTCTCCAGCGTTACTCCCACTTAGATCATTCATTCACCCACACTCTAGAAAGCTGGAAAATTATTTGCTGTCCATGTCTTCTCATGCGCTTTCACATCCAAACATCTTTTCTCCTGCTGCTTCTCCCACCTGCAATATATTTCCACTCTAACCAATACCTAATTGAAAGGCTACCTATCCTCCAAGTTGGGGTAATTTCTCTCTCTCCTGATCCATTCAAACACACCTGACACCAACATCATAAGAATCACCATTATCAAGATGATCACCATTACCATCATCAACATTATTTCCATACCCATCACCACCATCACAGTCTAACAAGTTGTTGGTGTTGACAATGTGTCAGACACTATGTTGGATCCTTCATGTGCATCATCTTATTTACTCTTCACTTACATGACGTGGGCACTGTTATTTCTTCCGCTTTACAGGTGCCAAAACCAAGATCTTCAAGATGATTTTATGACAAGTTTATTTTTCTATTGTAATATAAGCATGTGTATGTCACTACTCAGATGCTGAAATGTTTGAAACAAATTTCCATGATTAGACACCCAGACTCAGAGAACAATTTCATCTTTTTTTTTTTTTTTCTGGCTGCTAGCAGTATGGGGATTTTGAACCCCCGAGCATGGTGTTATAACACTGCGCTCTAACCAACTGAGCTAACCAGCCAGTGCAATTTCATCTTTTGTTTAAGACCATAATGCTTCTACTACCTGTTGAGTTTTTTGCTGCTCTCATTAAATAATCCCTTTTTGACTGCTATTATATCATATTGTCAATATCCTACCCATTGTGAAATTCTCTAGTTTCTGTTAAATTAGAGCAGAGGCTGGAAAATGAATCAATTTTCTATCGTATTTATATTGACAAAAATTATTGAGAGATTATCCAGGATTAGGGGCTGGATGCAAGTTAATTATGTAGATTATATCCACAGTTCTCATCCAAATTCCATTAAACAGAGAAGAAGAGGAAACTGGCCTGTCTTATCATATGGAAAATTTATCTTGGATATGAATGGGAAATATCAAAAGATGCCTGACCCAAGAAAATTCCAAAGTATTTTAGTTATATCCCCTTAAAGTTGTTCCTTTAGACCTTTTCTTCACCAAAGGCCTTTTTACTCAATGAGACCCAGTAACTCAGAGAGTCTCACACCTGCCCATCTTGTGCCTTTGTTCTTCCCTGTATTGGTTTCATAATTGTTTCCCACATGGTAACATGATGGCCATCAGGAGCTCTATCATATCCTTCCAGCCACACCATTGGTACAGTTATAAAAATGAAGTTCCAGAGTTGCTTCTACTTTGACCAATTCAGACATGGGCATACCCCCGTATCAATCCCCTGTGATGGAACACACTGATCACACAGACTTGGTTTGTATTCCCCATCCCTGAAACCCAGGGAACCCCAAGACAGGATGCAGAAGAGAATGGTCTTGGAGAGCAAGACTGAGGAATTGTTACCAGACCTTTGGAGAATGGATGGATGTTGCATAGATACAAACCACAGGTGTCACTGCAGGTAGAAATATTTGGTAGAGGGATCAAAATAACACCTAGGCATTTTAAAAGCTGCATGAGTATATTTGTTATTAAATCAGGTAGGCTGAGTATAGAGAAGATAATATAACTTTTAGATGACTCACATTTCGGAAAACCCTTGCCCCAGTGGATGTTAGTGGGTGTTATTAAAAAGAAAAAAAAATAGAGTAGCATAATTAAATGTATCTGATAACTGTTGGATTAAACAAGTTTCTTTACTGAAAGATTTCTAGGAGCCCATAAGAGACCAACATCCCTTTTATGAATCTAAATATATTTTCCCTTGGAATCTTCTTTAATAAGGAAGAATATCCTTGTAAATCTCCTTATACTGTCTGGCATATAGTTAGCACTCAATAAATATTTGTCAAATAAGTGAATGACTATTATTCACTTTGGGAAGTGCAGTTCAATAATTGTAAATCATATCTCTACTTCTTGTAGCAAAAATAAATAACATTTTTTGATGTCTTCATTTTAGTGTCGTGTTCTGTTTGTGTGTCTTTGTTTATTTTCCCTGCTTGAAATCTAAGGGGGCTTCAGGATGAACAACTCCATATGGCTGTGAAACTGTGAAAGGAGACTGGATATGGTGAAAACAGTGGCCAACTGACTAGTCTTTTGATAACATTGCAATAAGCTTTTTAAGGGATGTACAGACTTACACACACTGATCTGATTTTTTTTTTTCACTGTATGTGCACATAAACTGACAAAAGTTTACCTTGCTTGAGGCAATTGTTGTATCTAGAAAACTGAGAAAATTGAATTAAATTACAGGTAGAATACACTGGGGATCTCATTATTAAATGGATCCTATAGTAAGTATTTTTGTAGAGCGAGGAATTATTTTGTAAAGCGAATAATACCCTCTAGTTTATGTAACAGGTCAGCTTAAAGTGAGGTATGCAATATCTGTATGTACTGCTACTATAGACACGTAATGATCTTTTATTTCAACTACAGACATTTACATTATAAATTTTTATCTCAGAAATTTTCTCTGAAAAAAGTTTTAGAATAGCACTTTCTTTGTAATATGCAATGAGTGTTGTTTTATACTGAAACTTCAATCCATTTTCCTCCTAGTTAAAAAAATGCTTTTTCATCCTTTCTGAAATAAATATAATCTTTGAAATTAGAGCCAATGTAAATCCAAAGGTAATGAGTTTCAATTTTTCATTGTAGCTGAATTAGATGGAGAACTTCAAATATTTATTTGAGGTTTAATTTGAGTAATTTAGGAAAACATTGAGCTTCCTCATTCATAAATGATAATTACTTCTCTTCTTCAAATATTATACTATATTCCATTCTGCTATCTGTTCATTCTCATTCAGATAGGAACAATTTTACATCTCAAAGGGGATTTTTTTTTCATGTAACTTACTTGGATTGTTTAATTTATAAAACCTTTAGAAATGGAGTTTGCTGTGCCTGTGTTTTGGAGTGTTTAGTTTTATAGGCAAAAGAGGTGAGAAATTAGAATAACATTTACATTGATTTTCTTTAAGGGTGTGCTCTACTTAGAAATAGTATTTTGTCTTACTAAAGCATATGTTTAAGAAATGGAGATTGCTGTCTTGCAAAACTCCCAAAATAAACTCCAGCAGATTAAAATGCCTGTAGCCTCTAGTTGATTATAATTCTGTACTAAATCAAAAGTGACTGCATTAAAAAACTTCCATAAAGAAAAGCTTAAGCGTTTCAAACTAATGAAAGATTCTTGGCCAATGAAAGATTCTTCATTCCTTTGTCTTCAGAAATTCCTTCGGGTAATGAAAAAAAAATTGTGTGTATATATGTACACACACACACATATATATTCCATGAAATATCCAGAGGTTGGCTAAAGATATCAGGCCACTACTCTGGTGGTAATAATATTGTGGTCACTATAGTGGTAGCTGTAACAGTGAACCAGATTTTCAACTTTGTCCCATCTTGAGTCCTTCCTTTTCCACCTGCTTTATTCATGACACTTGACTTTGTTTATTGCACTTGCCAGAGAAAGTTACACTAAACATTCTACCAAATCAAGGATCCTTTGGGTTCAAATGACAGAAACCCAGCTCAAACTTGTGTAAGCATAGGAGGGAAATGTATTGGTTCAGAGGAAAAGTCCAGGGTGGTACTGACTTCAGGAACTAAGAAATCAAAAAAATTCAATGTTTTCCAGCATCTAGTATCTTCTTATTATAAATCTGTGTTTCTCTGTGTGGCCATGTGATTTGTTCTCACTGAACCAGATTTTATTATTGATGGATGGAATGAATATTTTCTAACAACGAGCCAAGGTCACTTGCTCACCTCAGGGGCTAAAGGAGGAGGGATAACCTCATCTGAAACAGATGGAGTTTGGGATGATCTTTCCTCGTGTAAACAGGGTGTTGTCTACAGAAGGAATGGACATGGATACTGGGCAAATGAAAACAACAGATGTCTAATCGAAGACCCAACCTTTGTATTGGAATATGTCCCTACATGACCCACCTTCAGCCAGCTCCATGGGCACCAAACCTACCTCAGACACTAGAAAAGCAATTCTAATCAAGTGTAGGACATGCAGAAGACCAAAAGTCTATTCTTTGTATCTGTTCTATTTCTATTAAGGAAACAACTAGAGAGTTGATTGGCCTATGGTAGGTGCCCAATAATTGCATACTTATTGATCAAACCTATCACCTTTCTCAGTAATTGAACTACCTAGAATTGTCTGTTATCCCACAGCACAGTGTCTGAGAATTTGGAGTTATCTCAGCACTTTGGAGATCATAAAATATGCATTATGGTACTCATGAATTAGGGGCTAGAAGCCAGAAATCCAGTTATATTTCTTCCAACTCCCTTAAAATTTTATTTTCCCTCATGCTCTAATTTGACAATTGGATCCTGTAAATATCATTATGTAAAAGAACACAGCATTAGGACCTAAACAAAGGGCATGGGGGTAATCTATTTCTGCACCTGCACCAGTGCATTTTTCTAAGATTTACAAGAATGTGGGAAAATCTGCTTTTAACCTCAAGTGCAACATTTTTAGAGAACACAGCGGGTTGGTTTAGCTACAAAACCTAGAGATGCTTAAGTGAGAACATTCTTCTGAAGTCCTTCTGTGGCAGCCATAACCCAAATAGACTCCGTCAGTATCTCTCCCCTGGCTGGCCCCTACCTTTCCCCATGTGTAATTAACTTTCTTTTGTCTCTTCAAATTTTTGTTTGCTCTTCTGAAGTCATCATCATCAATTAGTATTTGCCGTGGGCCCAAAGGGTCTAACTTGCCACTTCTCCATCTGTTATTCACCAATGCATATGTGGTGGTCCCACCCCCTTCTGGGTTTGAATCACATTATTACAGGCTGTTTTCAGCATCTCTCACCTGCCATCCTCCAAGCAGTTCTCAAATCCCACTTCTTTGTTCTGCCCTGTTTTCTTCCTGCATGATTTGACTTTCCTAACGTTACGCAATGGTGAAAAGTTTGGATCCCAGACCTTGATATTGAATTTCTGCTCTACCACTTTCTAGTTGATTTGACCTTGGGGACTTTTGGAAGCTTTATGGCATTCTGATATTTTTTCCCCTTTATCCATAAAAGAGGTGTAATGCATGCATCTGTACGGGATAACCCTGGAGAATGGTATGCTGATTGTGAAAATGAGATTAAGGGTAGAGGATGTGGCATAGTTCTTGGCATATATTAAGTACTCAAAAATGGACATTTCTATTATCTCTGGATTAAAGTAGACAGGTGAGTGGCAATCATAATCAGCATGCAGCCATCATCACCATTAGTAGCAGTGTCTTCAACCCATTTCAAATGCACATTCAGGCACCCTTGTCAGGTTAATTTTAAAACATTTTTATCAGTATGCAAGACAGAATATGGACTATGGTTCTGCTGCTTCTTTGGCCTTGAACTGTCTTCACATTCATCGTTTTTAGCTTTACCCTCCATAGTTACCTCTTTTAAAATCACTGTAAGGACCACTGACAGATAAGATTTTCAATAACGGTCATGATATGCATGGATTTTCTATGTAAATGGAATGATGTTCAGAGTCAAGACTGTGCTGCTTGTCTTTGCAGAAGCCTGGGTTTAAAAGCCAAGGCATTTTAGCAATATTAACTCAGTAGATTTCGGCACATTATATAACGTGTCCAGTGACCTATAAATGCTGACTGGTCTGGCACATGGGTAACAAACACCAAAGTGAGCAATATGTCATAACAGACAAATGGGATCTTTGAACTAGACAATGGAAATAGTGTTTCCATTGGCATGGATACTTATCTGTCAATCAGGCCCTGACCCATTCTAATTATGGGCAAGACATTGGATTAATGCTCTGCAATATAAAATGAACCCATCAGGCATGGCCCTTGCCCTGAAGGAGTTTACAATCTAGTTGGGAAAATGAGGCATAAAGACCTGAACACTTTACATGCACAGTAAAGGAAAACTCAGGATAGTTAGCAGTATTCAAGTGCAGATGAATGGTCTGGACACTGCATATAGCTATTCTGCTATTAGTCCTTCCATTTGGCCTCGAAGACAATGTGAAATTGGTGGGCAAGTATAAATTGCTCTGAGTTATTGAGTCAAAACATAATTTGCCCTGATATGTGGATGAGCTAGCTGTCATAAATGTTTTCAAGGTATCCTTTTCTTCCCTTGTGATTGGCAAGAATAGCTTAAAACCTTTCTTTCATTAAGTAATTCTTCCTCCCCTATGTCAGCAGTCCAGCACAAACCAGGCAGTTACCTGGAAATTGTAGAGATATTCCCCCAAGGTGATTTGTTTGGGAATCAAAGTCAGATTTGGGGGGACTTACTTGTTTTTTCCCTCTGATAGGGGAATGTGGGAGGAGCTCTATTCTATCCTTGTCCCAGGTCTTCCTCTTAATAGCTGAACCCAAGACTTGCTGAAATCAGAAATGAGTATAGCCGTCACACACTTATGACTGTAAGTAGATTCCCAAAGCTGTGTCACCTGGTAAGACAAGACCTTCTCGGAACTCATAATTTTATTAGCACTACATTTAACATATTTTCTATACAACAACCTTATAAGCAGTTCAAAGTAAAAGTTAACAGCATTGAGAATTTACAATGAACCTAGTGATGAGGGCCCTACCTAGGTATTTTTTTAATGCTCCAGATATCCTGTTTCCCCTGTTTACGAGTCACATCCTCGGACTCCTTAACCATTGTTGCAGACTGGATTTGCAGATGCTCAGAAGCCATTCAGGGTACAAGATGCTTATTAAGGTTCCATACCTATGAAAGAAAGGATTGGGCAGAGCAGGAAGTAAGACTATGATGTGAGCCAGGCAAAGCCTCCGCTGACCCAGTGGAGAGTTCCAGAGTGAATATTCCATCAGCATTTTCCACCTTGAGGTGAAATGACAGGGCCTTTGTGCCCCACTTCTCTCAGTCATTGACGTGGCTGCCCCCAGAGGGCGTGACCTTGAGCAAGGAGACTCTGCTGCTGAGGCAGACCCTGAAGGACCAGGCAGCTGTGGTTGTCTGCCAACCTCATGCCCCACAGCTGTGCAGCTAGTTCTGCCTTGAAGGAGTCCCTGGGTGATACATCTCCTTGTCAAATGTCATCTTGCTAACTCCATAAAGTGGGAAGGCATCCTATTCTATCCCTAGCCCCAAAAAGTTGTTGGGAGGACTAAATGGGGTCATGCGTTTAAAGAACTCAGCCCAGTGACTGAAGAGAATAATTGTTCAGTAACACTTTTTTAAAACTTATGCAGCAGATATGGGTGTTTTCTCTGTCTCTCTTTAATTTTTTTAGCCTTTAAATTTATTTAAATGATTTTTTGTTGTGGTAAAATATACATAACATAAAACTTACCATTTTAACCATGTCTATGTGTACAACTCAGTGGCACTAAGTACATTCGCATAGTTGTGCAACCGTCATCGCCATCTACCTCCAGAACTTTATCTTCTCAAACTGATACTTTGTACCCATTAAACACTAACTCCCCTTTCCCATGTCCTCTCAGCCCCTGGCAACCACCATTCTACCTCTGTCTCTATGAATGTGACTGTTCTAGGTACCTCGTGTAAGTGGAATTGTATGATATTCGTCCTCTAGTATCTAGCGTGCTTCATGTAGCATAATGTCCTCAATGTTCATCCATGTTGTGGCATGTATTGGTATTTCCTAACTTTTTATGGCTGAATAACATTCCATTGAACAGATAGACCACACTTTGTTTTTCCATTCATTTGTTGATGTATATTTGAGGTGTTTCCACCTGTTGGCTACTGCAAATAATGCTGCTATGAGCATTGATGTACATGCAGATACTGTTCCTAATTCCATTTTGTAGATAATAAAATGCAGCTGCCCAGATAAAGGGGCAAGACCCGTAACCAAATCCACATCTGTCGTGCTCATAGTCCCAGCTCTTGGCTGCCATTTCTGTCGCCTCCCCACTTTGACAAGGATGGCCAAACGCCTTGCAACTATCTCATATAAAAGATGTGTTGACTTCCTCCTCCAGCAAAGGCAACTTCTCAAGTCTCAATTGCCCACCTTGGGTTTGAACCCTCTCTGTGTGTCTGCGTTTCCCCTCTGACTTCCTTCTCATTGCGCCACATTTATTTCTTCCTCCTTGTCTATCTCCTTCACGTTGCGGGAATCTAAAATGGCAGACACTAAGCTTACTCTCTTCCCTTCCTACCAACCCTATGGGCAGGTATTGTTATTATCACCCTAAGGAAATGGAGTCACACGGCAGTTAAAAACCTGCTAGGTTTTGCACAGCTGTGAAGTGCCGGAACCATGAATCGAACATAGGCAGTCCATGCTTCACACAACTAAACAAGGCTGTCTCTGGGATGGAAACACAAATTCGGACTCACTTGTAGAACAGCATCTCAGAGTTAGGAGACGACTCTCCAGACAAACCTAGACAAACATAGCTGAGGTGGTGCTGCCCGCCATATCCACCCACATGCTATGGCTGGGCTCAGGACTTCTCTCCTCACTGCAGACTGAGCAGCAAACCTGGAGGCCATTGTGGCAGGCCAAGTATTCTACACCCCTCTTGGGTCTGGTAACTGTTGGAAGCAGGATACCAGACCATTTATAATATGGCTGCTTTTCCCTGTACCCAGCGGGAGTCAAAATGCGGGGGGGAAGGAGGGGAGAGAGAGAGAGAGAGAGAGAGAGAGAGAGAGAGAGAGATTGCTTACTGCCTATTTATCCCAAATCCATATATTACTTTGGAACATTCGGTATTGCAGAAACACGTGAAGGGATAAATCACTCCTTTTGCCATCTGGTCTTGGAGAACCTTCCCAAGAACTGAAGCCTCATTTAATTTCATTGTGTTCCTTCCTCAACCTCTTTATGCTTTCCATCATCTTTTCTTGGATGCATGTCTGGGTTTGTTTTGCCTTCAGTTTCTTGCTCCTTTAGCTGTTTCAGGATTTCAGTTTTCAAAAAGAAATACCAGATCTCACTCATCTGAGTTGTGCCAGATTCTCTATTTGGCATGGCACTCCCTCATGGCTATTTTTTAACTTTCATTTAGAACCTTGGAATGATGTGTGGATTTTTTTTTTAATGCCCCAACCAGATGCACCAACAAGCTTGACGGTTCATAATGAGGAAGCACCAGGACTCTGTGGCCCTAGAGTTTCTTGGCAGCAATTTGTGGCAAATGTTTCAGTAAGAGGAGCATGGCAGACCAACCCTGGTTGTTGCTACATGGATCCAAAGTCCTTTTAAATGAACAAATGGTTTGGCACACATCTAGTGGGAATGCAACTCCAATGAAGTTACTCAGAGCATACTGGGCAAAGGTTTCTCACTGTTTGAGTGGGAGGTTATAGATAAAGCAAGAGAAGAAGTGTAGAGCAATTTATGTCATTATGACCAGACTTGGGCATCAGTATGAAATCATGTTTAGCTTAATATAGATGTGGATGGTTTAAGTATAGAAATATTCATAGACATGGATTAGTATACACATACAAGTGTACTTCAAAATGTTCATGGAAAAAAAAGAATTGAAAGATAATACAAATTCTTCCATGAACTTTGTGTATTCTCATATATGTCCTTGCTCTGTCAGCTGAGACATCCTAGGAGCAAGGGCACCCCAGGAGCAGTGAGCTCCCATAGTACTCAGATCTTGGTTTCTAATACCATTCTCCAGTAAGGGGAACAAAAACTCCTGGAGAAGTGGCTGCTTTTAGGACTGGGGAATGAAATATACAAGATGAACCTGAGAGTGAGCCTCTTACAGTGTAAGAAAGTTCTTTAAAACAACAATAGCAACAGAGCTACCAGGATGGGATATGTATATAAGTAAAAAATAAGGAGGGTTCAGAATGTTACTTAGATGGACAATTTTGTTGACTACCTTTCACTCTTATGAAAAACTGGGCACTCAGTACTAGTGGCTGATTTTGTGGGGTCTTTGTTATAAAGCAGTCTATGTTGAATTCCTTTCTGCCGCTTCTGTGAGTAGGTGAGACCTGAATTCCTCTTTCACTACCACAGTATCTTTCCTGGGCTCCCAGAGCCCAATTTTGAAGACAGGGCAACTGGAAACTAGGAGAGTGAAAAGCATATCACATTTACCAGGAGAAAATCAAGTTGTTGCAACTCAATTATTAATGCGCAGAACAGTTATGTAATGTAGCAGCCCAATTAACAGGTGTCTCTTGGGGAATAATCAAGGCTTAATTTGGCATGATAATTAGTAACCTCCCCTCCCAGCTTTGGATGGGGGCCCCTGCAGGACAGTCTGATGGCTGGTAATGAGGCAGTATCACTTACTTTGCAGCCGTGTTAATTGTATCTTTCTGTGCATGGGGACAAAACAGATTTACCTGTTTCTAGATGCTGGGATGTGCCATTGGTCTAATAGAGTTGTTCTCATTTTCTGGTTTTGCCAACACTGGCCTTTCTGAAGGGCAACACTGTTACACTTTTGAGACTTCTTTAATTGGCTTAGTTGTTCCAATGGCTACAGCTGCAGTCTTTTTCTTTTTTAAAAAATAAAGTGTGTGGCAGAGTTCCAGTCTTAGAAGACATATGGCCAGAGCTGACATATTCTTAGGAATAACAGGAAATTGTCCTCTTTAGGGCCTCTGTAATAGTGGGTGACCACAGTCACCTGGCATATGTATCCATCTCCTCCTTGCGTCCCTGGGCACTCCCGTTTGTCACAATAAAATTCTAGATGTTTGTGTGACCTGTATAGTCATAGAAAACAAAAATATGGAAAATTATAAAAAATGTGCTACTTTTACTGACAAATACAGAAAAGCACAGAAAAGAAAAAAAGAAATAAATGACCTCCTACCATTCCTCAACTGAGGGATAACCATGTCAACATTTTTGTGTAGTATCTTTTAGTCTTACACACACACACACATTTCTCCCCACATGTAACTGTTAGTCCAGACATGATTTCTATTTGCAAAATTGAGATTGTAATGTGCATTCTGTTTTGTTAACATATTGTGATGTTAGCAGCAGATTTTGAACGAGGGCTACTACACCAGCATTTCCTAAACCATCCTCCTGCAGAAGTTTGGGAGCTGCTGATCTGTGCTCTGATAATTAAACTGAGACAATAAACATTTTCTTTCCCCCTTTTTTGCTACCATGCAATGAATATCCATGATTGAAGTCTTTGTTTAAATGTTAAAAACATTAGGGAAGTCAACCATTAACAGCCCCTGCCATGTTTTCCCATAAACTACACTTGAGAAAATGCTATTGAGCATCTAGATAGCTTTCCATTTTTGTTTTGTTTTATTATGTTTTGACATTATAAACATCACTACAGTGAACATCCCTGAACATACATTCTGGGGCATATCTAAGATTTCTTTAGAATTAATTCCTAGAAGAATCAGAGGTCAAAGGGCATACCTATTTGGAGGTTTTGGATCATCTTTGGTGAACTGCCCTCTCCAGGAAGCTCCTGCACATTTACAAACCCACAAGGCGCACGTGAAACTACCCCCTCCCCTGTTTCTGCTCCAAAGTTCATTTTAAATTTCAGATCCTGCAACTTTAGTAGTGATATAGGAGAACAAAAAAGAAAGTTTATTAAATTCTTATTTATGTATTCAATTTGCATCAGCCTCTTCCTTCCCCAATCTCAAGGCACCACACAGAAAACATTACACTTGTAACTCTTGACTGTGCTCCTCTGAGAAAGGGACTAAGGAGGAGATAGAGGGAATGGAGATGGGTAAGCAGCGTGGGACAGAAGGACCAGGTGCCCTGTAAAGGAACATCTAGGAATAACAATCAGTGGAGCTAGGGAGGATCTCAGAACCCTTTGAAGGTTCTTGAAGGAAGGCCCTTTTCCATCCCTCCCTTAATGCTTGCATGGGAAATAGGAGAAGCCATGTGAATGTCTGCATTTGTTTTCTGCACACAGACACCCAACTGGGGGTGGGGGGAGGAGTTGGTGCCGAAGGTCAGTCTCAACTCCTCTCACCAAGCCCTCCTCCCTCGGTGCCGAGTCCTCATTAAAGGGTCACTCTTAATACTACACACAAAGTCATTGTGTGGGCTAGGAGAGACCCCGAGTATTATTTGTCACCCCCCCACACACACACACCACTATCTTCCCAGCTCCCTTGAGGCCATAATCTATTTTCGTATTTTCCATTCCTTTCCTTAAATGAAGGGAGAGTTAGGTTCTAAAGTAATAAAATGATGTGGTTTTGTAGATAACATATGTGTGAAAAATGTGCCATCTTCAAACGCCACCCAATGGAGATCGGTGAAGATCTTTTCCCTGTATTGGACAATTCCTTAATAATTTTTTTTCCCCAATGATTTAAGATGCTCTTAATTGCTTTACTGAAGGGAAATAGAACACCTTTTAAGCCAACAGCTGAGCGATTTTCTATGACAATTCTGCCACTGTGTGTTCACTTAATTTCCAATTAATCAAACATTCAATAAATCATTAGTATAATTACACCTGCTCTCCTTTTGCCCCAGCACATTAGCTCAACTCAGGCAGCCCCCTCGACTGGCTGTGGAGAAAATGTTCATTTGTCTGCCCTGGATGGGTGTGCATCCTTACTCCCCGTGAGCTTTGAGAAATGACAAGTAAGTAATTGTAATTATTTCAGGCATCACAAGTTTGCTTGGTTTTCCTGTTCTCTGCTTCTCACACCAATGTTTCCCCAACAACTTAAGCCAACATCATAGCATCCTAGTAGCAGTGGCTGGTTAATTTCAGCAGGCTTTTTTTTTTTTTAATCATTTTTATTCCCCGACTGTGCCTCTTTTCTAATTACACCATCTCCCCAGGTGAGCGATAATTCCCTCATCATCATATATCTCAAGCACAGATTATTAAAATAATATAGCTTATGTCATATAAATGTAACAGAAAGTATCTTAAAGATGCTTTATTGAAAGCTGGTAAATTAGTTCAACAGATGAATGTTTTAAGGTCTGTTTTTAAAAGGTTGCACAAGTATAAACCCACTGAATTACTGCAGCAGTTTCACATGAGCAGATGCAATTATTTTAAGCATCTAACTGTGCAAAAGACAAATCTGAAAGGGAAGGAGCTAAATTCTCTGAGATTAATTAAAGGGTTTCATTTTGCTCTTGATTTAAAAATAAATTTCAAGCATGCATCACTTGTTATTCTCTTGAAGAATTTGCTTTACAGGGTTTAAAAAAAATACTGAGAACATTGAGCTTCAGGAGCTCTTCATACAATATAGCTGACAGCTTGTAAAAAGAAGGGTGGACATATTGTTGAAACAGCATATTCTCCTACATACCTCCTTATACTTTTCCATTTGTGAAGGGTATTAATCTTAAAACTCATTTCCAATGTAAGATTGTGCATTTACATGAATCTCTCATAAGATTGCTCCTGATTCGATCTATGCCCATTGATTTAATTTCTTTTACCTCTCAGAGCCAGTGGTGCTGAAGGGTTTATGGTAATTATAGTGTTGTGGTTTTCGGTGGAACAGTTCCCTGGTACCTTAAGTGCGGATTTGATTCCCTATAAACTCACTCAGCCCTGGAGATAGTGCAGCAAATATCTCTGAGGCAGGGAGCTTGCAGGCTAGATCAGCATGTTGGCTGGTACCCAGCCCGAAGGCAACGGGAAGCAGGAGAGGGAATGGCTGGGGGCTACTGGCCAGATGGATTGCTTTTCTAAGGGAGCCCTTTTAAAGTGAATCACTTGGCAATTTTGCAAGTTGGCAGACGATACAGCCACCTGTGCTTCACGTGAAATGAGATACAGGCAACCTACTGGTCTGAAATATGCTGCCCACCCTTTGAGAGATGATTCAGTGTTGCAAGAGGTGATTTGCCTAATAGTGGGGTGTGGGGGAGGCAACCAAGGCAAAAATACAATGGGTTTGGGGTGGAACTGACTAAAGTCCAAATCTGAGCTGTATGTCTCAGGAACTATAAGACTGTAACTTGGTTTACTTAACTTCTCGAAACCAAAATATTCATCTATAACAGCACTGCCCAACAGAATATAATGCACACCACGTATGTAGTTTTAGTTTTCCTAGTAGTCATTTTTTTTTTAAAAAGTGAAAAGAAACAGGTGAAACTAATCTAATAATATTTTATATAACCCAATAATATAATTTATATAACCCAAAGTATCATTTCACCACATAATTAATATTTTATACGCCTTTTTTCATCCTAATTCTTTGAAATTCATTGTGCATTTTGGATGTACAATGCATCTCCTTTTGTGCTAGCCACATTCCAAGTGCTCAAGAGCATTGTGTGGTGATGTCTACCGTATTGGATAGTGATGGTCTAGTTCATACATTATCAGGATACTCCCGTTTGCAAGTGAAAGAAACTGGGTTCAAATTAGCTTCAGCAAGGTAAGAATATTTGTTTCAAGTATGGCTGGGTCCAGAAACCCAAACATTGCAGTCAAGAAATTCTCCATGTCTAGGCACTGATTGCTCTGAAGCACCACATTCGATGGTAGGAAAATGGCCCTTGACAACTTCAAGCCTAGGTGGCCCTTAAGGATGTGACCCAAGGGGATGAGAGACCATCTTCCCCCATAGTTCTAAGAAAACCAAGTTCAGTGAGGAAAAGGATGGACTTAGCTTGTGTCATGTGTCAGGGAGTACTCCTTCCACAAGGAAGAGAAATGGGGTGATGACCAGATCCTTCTAGGCTACAAACAGTGGTGGTCCCCCCAAAGGAGCACCGGAGTGCATAAAAACAACACATACATCCTGCAAATGAGATGATGCAATCTGCTTTAAAGGTTATGATAAGGATTGCTCAGACCAAAACTTTGGAGTCATTCTTCATGCTCTTATTTCTTAAATAATGAGCATCTAATCCCTCCCTAGGAAATCCTGTTGGCTTCAAAATCTATTGAGAAATTTCTATACCGCTTCCCACCGTGGGGACCCTCACCCTGTCCAACCCATCGTCTCTTGCCTGGACTAGTGCATCTTCCTTTTGATGCTGCTTTCCCTGTTGCCCCGCTCCTCGTGAATAACCTGCCCTCTGCCCTCTGCCTTCAGGGCTTCCACCTTGCTGAGAATAAAAGCCAAAGTCCTCGCGATTTCCCCCAAGCTTTGCACACTCTGGTTCCTGCCAACTTTCTCACCTCTTCTCTTGTTACTTTTCTCCTCATTGATCCCATCCCACCCCCCTTGTTCCAGACTTGGTTCTTCTTCTAGATGTTTGCATTCTCTGCTTCCTCTACCTGGAGCAACCTCCCCAGCCACCCCTAGGTCTTCCTCCATCCTGACCTTAGGACTTGACTTGAGTACCACATTTTCAGTGAGACTTTTCCTATTGAAAATTGCATCCCCCTACATCTCTCACCCCTCACACTTGCTTTTTAGATGTAGCATTTAGCATCATGTAATATTACATATATTTTAGTGATTTTGTTCTCTCTCTCTCTCTCTCTCACACACACACACACACACACAAAACAAACAAACAAACAAAAAAAGAAAAACCCAAACTGTAAGCTCCATGAAGGAAGATATTTCTGTCTGTGTAGTTCAGTGTTCCTGTTCCTGGAATGGGCTAATTAGAGAGGTTTAACAAATATTTATTTAATGAATGAATGATGGAACATAGAAGGACTCAACAAACAGTGACAATTATCATTATTTGCCATCAGAGGCTGTTTCCATGTACAGTGAGGTTAAAATACAAGGTGAACTCATCTATGAACCCTAAGTGTCAACGCCATCAGTCTGCACAGCGTTGTAACTTTCTGTCATCTGGGTCTGCCAGCTACTCCTCTGCTCATGTGTGTCTGATATCATGTTTTTGAAATGGTACAGTTTTCCTGCTCATGGTCCAGCTAATCTGTCTCATGACTAGGCCCAGTAATAAGATTTTGAGTTTTACTGTGACCCATCCTAACCTTTCTTCTCATCTTCCTAGAATTATTTTCTCACAGTCTTCTCCATCTTAGCAGATGATGTTGTCATCTACCCAGTGGTCCAGGGCATCCTCTTCTGAAACTCAACACCCAAGCCTCAGTCCAATGCCTTCTATGGCAGGGTAATATAACTGAATCATTTATTCTTGCATTCATTTATTTACAAAATGTTTACTTAGGGTCCTATCATGGGGAAGGCACTGCAATCAAAATGCTTTTTAAGTATCTTTAAAAATGTACCCACTTCTCCCCACTTTCTCTGCTACCATCTTAGTCCTGGATACCCCCTTGCAGCTGAACAATACAATGTCCCCCTCACCCATCTTACATTCGCTCCCAATCTTGCCTTTCTCCAGTTTGTCTTCTGCCTAGAGCTGGGGGAATCTTTTATTTCTCACATGCATCTACGGTTGTCTCACTCCTCTGTTTTTTTCACTCCAAACAAAATTGAAATTTCAGTTTCCCAAATATACGATGTTCTCCCTTGTTTGTAGGCCTTTGAACCTCTTTTTCTCACTCTTTCCTCATGTACCTTCTTAGTTCTGGCTGGTTACTCCTGCTTACCCTTCATGTCCCAGCTTTATTAAATCCTCTCCTGCCATCTCCCCAGGTAGCTGGGATATGGAAAGATCCTACAGTCCCTTGGAGAAGATTAATCTTAGAGGGTGTGAAGGTGGGTTGGGTAGGACTTGGGGACTGAGAGCATGTGGGGAATATGGACAGGAAGATGTCACTGTTGGCTCAGTTGGGTTCCCCCAGAAGCAGGCCTGAGGATAGGATTTACATAACAGAAGTTTATTTGGGAGGAAGCCCTGGCAACTGGGGTAGTGGAATGGTAAGGTGTTGTAGGTAGGCTGTGTTTTATCAAACTACTGGCCACTATGTGTAACTGAAGCTTAATACACTATAGGAATGTTTGCAACCAGTGTAGATAACACACTGTAGACTTAGACCACTCAAGGCCTGGGGAATGGGGTATTTAAACCACAACTGTCATTAGTCTTTGGTTGGGGGGCTCTGCGTCTCCAGCACTCTGGCTTGCTGTACAGGTGGCAAAAGCAGTTTCAGCATCCAGAAAAAAGAAACTCTGAGGTTGATCATTAGCCCATGACAAGTCAGGACAGTGTGCACTGACATTGTAAAGGTGCAGATATGGGAGGGTCATCATTATATCTGCCTGATGTGGTGACTCTAAGGTCATGAGTCTGTACAACCAGGAGACAGGCAGTGGTGTTTTCAAACCAGTGGGATTTGTTGGGAAGAGAAGCTGGCTTGTTTTTTAGAACAGCGTGTGCTGCATCCTTGAGAGGCTGCATTGGAGATTCTGTTGGCAGTCAGACTAGAGAAAGTCTCTTGAAGGCAACTAGAAAAGGGGATAGTTAAGAATCAAGGCAGATTGGAGCTGAAGAATCTAGATGTGGAGGCATCTTTGAAGAGATGGTGGTTAAATCTTGTAGACTGGCAAGGTGGGAGAGGAGTTGGAAGTCTAAGGGGGAGGTGTAATGGGAGAAGCATCTGTGTTTGGGATTAGCTATGTTCCTTCCTTCTAACGACGTCTGTGTGCAGCAGCAGGGAGTAGCGAAGAGATTGCCGCTTGGGACTAAGTCGCAGCGTTTCCAAATAAAGACTTTAACAAACACTCCTCATTCAGACTGAATTTAAGGGGCTAAACCTTATCACTCACACACACAGAAAAGGGAAACTTTCCCTGAGGCAATGCAGGAGAAAGTGTTAAACTTTTTTTGTTTTTGTTTTTAACACTGTTCTATCGAATTATCTTCTAAAATGTTTTAAAGTGTGTGGCCGGGGTGAGGAGGGACAGATGGGGTTAGTGATTTTGAATGCTACAGCTTTATTGCTGCATTATAAATAGGGGCTGCCATGGAATGTAGCAAGCCATCAGGTTAATAAACAAATGATTGCCAAGTTTGTAATTGGCAAGGAAGGAGGTTATAATCTATAAGGAGCTTGGTGTCCCCACCAATTTATTCTCTGACAGAACTTCATTGCCTCTGCTGCTGAAAATTCCCAAGGAGTTTTACAAGCAAAAAATCCCAGATTGGCTGAGTTTATTTTCTCTAGTGACTTTTCCTTTCCGGCTTCATCTCCCACCTGGATAAAGACACTTGGAAAATGCATTTCTTTAAAATGCAGCTGCTCACCTGGCCCAGTGATGCCTGGTTTGTTGTTGATGGGTGGTTTTTATCCTGAGAGTTGGAAGGAAAAGAATTATGTGGCAGAATCCATTTTAAATCCTTGTCTGCTATACAAAATCGGGAAATAAAATGGTGTGTTTCATGAGACCATTAACCAAGACTGTCTGGGTTCCTTAGGGTATGAAGGTCCCTTGGGGTCAAGGTTCTGCCTACCACTGCTGCCTTGAACCCTGCTTCTCTCTCCCTGGTACTGTGGGGAATGCAGGACCTGGTGTGCAGTGCCTAACTCTATGAGGTGCCATTAACCTCATAGCCTATATGAATGGACCCACTACACTTGCGTCGACTCACCCTGCTCGAATGTCACAGTGGCCCTAGAGTTTCTGGAATTAGACTGCCATGAGACAAATTCCATACAAGAAATAGAGTGACCTTAAGTAGGTTTCTTCATTTCTAGAATGGGGATTATAGTGCTGTTGTTAGAAGTCATGCAAGAAATTGCCCATCTTTGCACGTATTTTTCCTTTGCCAAGACTGCCCACTGCAAATCCCTCTTTGCTTTTTAAAACCCATCTCAGATACCTTCTTTTGGGTATATTTTTTTTATGGCCACCCCTCCTCCTCCCTCCTCTTTGCAATTTCTGAATCTATATATGACTGGAAGATTAGAAGTGCTATTTAAAAACATCTAAAATAATATATTTTTTTAAATTTTGTTTTACTACGTTCCCCGTACTTTGTAGCCAACTATATTATCACCTGCCCATTTCTGCAACTAAAATCTGTTTGCCTCCTTGCTTTTGCTTGCTTTCTTAGGCCTTGCTCTTTCCGCTTCCTGGAATGGAATCTGTCTCAGAATCATTTGAGCAACCGTGCCTTCCCTGCACTTACAATCCCTGTCATTCAGACAGGACTAAGACCTCCTCTGACTCTAGTATCTGCCCATGACTCATGTTTATTCAGTCAGCCTCCTTCATTCCTCTGGCCATGGTGATTGGTTCGCCAATGGGCATGTGACCCAAGTCTATCCAATGAGACTTGTCCTGGGAAGAGATTCTTTCTCATGGGATTGTGAAACTAACAAGATGTAGGTCTGGAGTAGCTGATAACCATGTTGACACTGCATGGGTGATATGGGCTGAATGTTTGTATCTCCCCAAAATCCATATGTGGAAATCCTAACCCCCAATGTGATGGTGTTAGAAGCTGGGGCCTTTGGGAGGTGATTACATCATAAAGATGAATCCCTCATGAGTGGGATTACTGCTTTATAAGGAGAAACAGGAGAGCTTGTTTCCTCTCTTTGCTCTCCACCATGTAAGGTTACAGTGAGAAGCTGGCCATTTGCAAACTAGAGAGGGAGCCCTTCCAAGGTACCGGCTCTGCCAGTGCCTTGATCTTGGACTTCCCAGCCTCCATAACTGTGAGCAATAAATGTTTGTTAGATAAAAGGCACCCAGTCTATGGTATTCTGGTAGAGCAGTCCAGACTGACAAAGAAGATGAAGAGAGCCAGTCTGAACACAAAGCAAAGTGTTAAAAAGATTTATTTCTCACATTGTTTGACTGTCAGCACTTTCATCTAATTGGGCCTGAAGCCTTGAACTTTTCCATTTTGTGATAAATCAAATCCCCACTTTCTGTGCATTAGCTAGTTTGGGATGAACTGTGCACCCTCCAACAGCATCTACTCTATTAGAGCATGAGAAATTTAAGAGCAGGATGATGCATCTGCATGACACATTTTGACACTCCTTATGTTGAATTCAAAAATGCCAGACTCAGAATTTTAGAAGCAGAGATTTAATAGCCAAAAATCCATGTATAGTCAACCAGATGAGTTAAGATAGCCTGTGAGCCTGAGATGCTTAAGTCATTTTTTTACCTAGAAATATAGTGATTTTTACGTGTCACATCCAGTATCGACTCTCTCTGTCAACTCAGCAAGTCTCTTTGAAGCTGACAAGTGATAAACCACGTGAAAGCCCCAGTCATATTGTCTGGTTATTGATGATGCCGCTGGACCAGGAATGTGTGATTAGCATGTACTTTTGGGACTGTGAGTTCTGGCACTCCTTTTATTTAACCAGGGGGAAGTGTGGTGGAATGGTTTCTGCCCAGAGGAAGCCTGGAGTTGAAGATGTGAGAAAGTTCATTTCTTTGCCTTTTTAAACAGACAATGACTACTTCTCAGCTAGGTTGTGGGTATTTTCTATGAAGAACCTGATCACTGAGTTCCATGCTAAGGCATCTCCAATTTTTGCTTTCTTGTCTCATCGATACAAAGCCACAAAATTATAACAGCTGATCTATTTATTTATTGGTCTCTTCCACATGCTAGGTATACCAGCACTATTCTAAGTGCTGGGGTCACAGTGGTGAATGGTACTGACCTGTCCTTGTCCTTATAAAGTGCATATTTGAGTGGGAAAGATGGGTTATTAAAAAAGTAAGCAGATATAGGAACAAGATAAATACAGGTTTTGATAAATGATGTAAAGGTATCCATAGGGGGATGAAATAAAGAGTTATTGGTCGTGGTGAGAGGTGGTCGTGTTAGGAGAGACTGGTCTTTACAACGATTATTTCCAAAGTGAAGCCATCACTAAGGAGATAACATATGAGTGGAGACCTACAGGTTGAGGAGCGGCCAGCCACAGATGATTCAAGAAAGGGTGTTCAGGCAGGGGGAAAAGCAAGTGCAAAGACCCAGAGGCTGGAAAGAGCTTGGCATGGAGAAGAAACAGAAGTGAGCTCAGTACTGCTAGAGTATAGCAAGCGAGAAGGAGAGATATGTGGGGTGCAGTTAGAGAGATGGGGGCCCCTACAAATGGTAGGAAACATGGGCTTCATTCATGAGTGTGTGACCTTATTTACTCTTCGTATAGGTGATGGGGTGGTACTCCTGAAGGGTTAAGAACGTTGCTGAAGTTCATGAGTAAATAGCAGAACCATGATTCATTTACTGTCTTTCCAGGATCTATCCCTCATACCTTGACATCATGCTGCCGTGACATTAATTGATTTCTTTTCTTTTTCTTTTTTTTTTGTCTTTTTGTGACCGATAAGGGGATCGCAACCCTTGGCTTGGTGTCGCCCTCACCGCAATTGGCCAGTGAGCACACCGGCCATTCCTATATAGGATCCGAACCCACGGCGGCAGCACCGCTGTGCCCCCAAGCGCCACACTCTCCCGAGTGCGCCACGGGGCCGGCCCACATTAATTGATTTCTAAGCCCCAAGTGCATCCAACAGAAGGTGGGACAATATTAATGCCTACTTAACATAAATATGATGACGGTTAAAATGAGGTCATGAATGTAGATCTTTAAGCCCAGTGCCAGGCATAGTCAGTGCAAGATAAGCAATGCTGCACTGCTTCAACTGGCTTCCCATGTTTGCTAAATATAACTTAAAATAATTTAATGGTAGTAAAATACATGTAACATAAAATGTACCATCTTAACCATTTTTAAGCATATGGTTCAGTAGTGTTAAATGCATTCACATTTTTGTATGTTATGGAGACAAACAAACAAAAAGTTTCGTCTTACAAAATTGAAACTTTAAATCCATTAAATAACAAGTCCTCATTCTTCCCTTTCACCAGCCCCTGGCAACCACCATCCTACTTTCTCTCTTTATGATTTCACTTTCTCTAGGTACCTCATGTAAGTACAGTCATACAGTATTTGTTCTTTTGTGACTGGCTTATTTTACTTAGAATAATGCCCTCAAGATTCATCCACATTGTAGCACATGTCAGAATCTCCTTTCTTTTTAAGGCTGAATAATATTCCATTGTATTTATCCATTGATTGACACTTGGGTTGCTTCCACCTTTTCGTGATTGTGAATAATGCTGCTATCAATGTGGGTGCACAAATATGTTTTTGAGACCCTGCTTTCAATTCTTGGAGGCATAGACCCACAAGTAGAATTGCTGGGTGATGTGGTCATTCTATTTTTAAAGTTTTGAGGAGCTTCCATACTGTTATCCACAGAGGTTGTCCCATTTTACATTCCTACCAACTGTGCACAGGGTTCCAGTTCCTCCACGGTCTTGCCAACACTTGTTATTTTCTGTTTTTGTTTGTCTTCATAACAGCTATCATATCACTTCATGTGATCTAGGCTATCTCCTTAGGATGTATGCTAATTTCAGGGAAGCTATAAACATCTTGTTCTCTTTCAGCCACTTTTTCCTGATGAAAGTGGCTTATGCCATTGATTGATTCTTTACCCTGTAGCTGAACAACACATAGCATTTTGCTGTGAAAAGCTGAGTTTTGTGTGCTTGGTACCATGTTTGTGTGATGCCAATGAGAATCCACAGATTTCTTTAAAATAATCAAGGGGTTTTGAATTTCTTCTTATGCACTTGAAAGTATCCAACCTACACCCATTTAAACTCAGCTAAGATATTGTATCTCTCTTATAATTGCACGACCCATAATTAAATGATTTGTAGGAGCAGTCTGGATTAAGGGCCCTGTTCATCAATACTGAATGAATCATGTAGGCATATCTACATTTTTACATTATTTATCTCGCTGGCCAGATGGGTACGTTGGCTGCAATATTCATCAGTAAGAAATCCAAATGTAGCTTCAGTACGCTGACATCTGTGCCTGGTCTCACCCCCTGTAGGGTAGAGTGAATATTTGTGGTTGGGGCTGAGGAGGCCTTGTGCTTCTAAGCAATTCAGGAGTGCAGCAACTTCTGGTATTTGACACTTGATTAGTCACCCCTAAGTAGCTCTCATCAGAGCTAAGTAGAAAGGATCTGAGAGGTGCGAAGGCTTTGGGGAGAGATGGCAGGGCTTTGGGGAGAGCTGGCAGGGCTTTGGGGAGGGGGCAGGCAATGTTGTCTGAGTGGTGATGTTGACACCAGTGTTTTTACAACCCACTTGTCTTGGTTTTTAATGCTAATGTAAAACTTACAATAATAGCAATAGCTAATATTTACGAAGGGGCAGTATAATTCAGTGGATGAAAGGGTGGTCATAGGGATTTAAATCATAGATCCCCCACTAAATCCTCTTTGGCTTTGGGTAAGCACTTTTCTCATGTTCCTCATCTGGACAATGACAATATAGGTACTTACTATGCCAGAGTGGTTGTGAGGATTAGTTGAGCATATGCTGGTTATAAAACAGAGTACCATGAATCTGTTGATTAAAAAGATTTAAAGGTACCACTATGGAGTGATCTCAAAGTTATATTACTGATGAAAATACAAAGGGCTGAAAAGTCATATACAATGGATTCCTATTTGGGTGGAAAACAATAATACAATTATAGATTATATTTGTTTGTATATGCATAACATTTCTGGAAGGTTCTACACACAAAACTGTAACTGGTTTCATCTGGGAAGTGAGTGGCTGTGGGGGGGTGTCTTGAGTCCTATTTTATGTTGTGATCTTTATTTTTATTTTATTATATATATTATGTTAATGTTGTTGAGGAACAAAGTTTCACTTTCAAAACAAAGAATGATACATGGTGAGAGGTATGGGTCTAGTTTCACTCTCTTGCATATAGATATCCAGTTATCCCAGCACCATTTGCTGAAGAGGCAGTCTCTTCCTCAGTTTATAGGCTTGGTGCTTTTGTCAAAGATCAGATGGCTGTAGGTGTGTGGGTTGATTTCTGGATTCTCTATTCCATTGATCAGTGTGTCTGTTTTTGTGCCAGTACCATACTGTTTTGGTTATTATAGCTTTGTAGTATAGTTTAAAGTCAGGTAGTGTTATGCCTTCAGCTTTATTTTTTTGTTCAGAATTGCTTTGACTATGCATGGTCTTTTGTTATTCCATATAAATGCCTGGATAGGGAAGAAGACACAACAGTCACAATTTGTTGAAGTTGTTATGACTAGTGGACAGATATGAGGTTGTGGGGAGGGAGAGGGGAGAGGGAGAGGGAGGGAGGTTTTGGTAATGGGCCACAATAATCAACCACATTGTGTATTGATAAAATAAAATAAAATAAAATAAAATAAATAAGTAAATAAAAACAAAGAACAACATAAATCCCATTTAAAGATATTTTTTGCAATTGCATGGGAGCCTTTTTAGTACCTGGTGATGAGCCTCAACTAGACCCCTGGACTTTTGGACTATGTCTTTTAGGTCTTAGCTTGATGGATTTGGGTGTCCTCCTCTAGGTTCCCACCATCATTTCTGGGTTCAGCGCAGAGCACTCACCCAATCATCATCCACCAAGAAAATGAGCTGGGAGAACCCCACCTTGTCTCTTTGCTGAGGACTTGCAAGATGTCCACTTAGCAATTTGGGGGAAGCAGGTATTTGCCTCTGCCATGGTCTGAATATTTGTGTCCCTGAGAAATTCACATGTTGAAATTATTCCCCAAAGTGATGGTATTAGAGATGGGGTCTTTGGGAAGTGATTAGGTCATGGGGTCAGAGCCCTCATGAATGTGATTAGCGCCCTTGTAAGAGAGGCCCCAGAGATCTTCCTTCCCCCTTCCACCACATGAGGACATAGCAAAGAGGTGCCATCTATGAACCAGGGAAAGAGCCCTCATCAGACACCAAATCTGCTCATGCCTTGATCTTAAATTTCCCAGCTCCCAAAACTATAAGAAAATAAATTTCTGTTATTTATAAGCTACCCAGCCTATGGTATTTTCTTATTGCAGCCTGAATAGACAAAGACAGCCTCAAAGTCAACATTTACGAGCTCAGATGAGTCATCAGTTCTTCTAAAATTCTACAGACAGGGTATATTTCCTCCTTCTTCTTTTTTCTATAAATGAACCAAATATGTCGAAATGCTATCATTTTACGGCATTTTCTAGGGCTGTGTATTCTCTGCAAGCAGTGGGTTGTACAACATGGTTTGCGTTTTTCCAGCAGTGTTCCTCATTTGATTTATCAGAGATGATACTTGGTAATTCAGTTTGATACTGTTCCTTGTATCCGATGATAAACACTTGAGGGAAACCAGGAAATCTATTTTTTATTTTAAATAATAACACTGGCCCTTTCATTATCCTTTCAGAATTGCAAATCAACCTTGCTCTCTCAGCAAAGAGAGAGGAACTAAGATTTGTTCACTGTTGACTCCTACATAATTATGTTATTCAGTGTTAAATATAATAGAATTTTGTTATACAGAACCAGGAGGGGGCAGTAAATTTCCTTTTTTACTGTTATTAAAAATGGATACCACGTTTCACGCATAGCAAGATCGCACCCGTTTTCTCCAGAACACGACCAGTTCTGCTTTTTTTTTTTTTTTTCCTTTCCTCCCAGCAAGGGAAAGTTTCAAGCTTCATTGTGACTCTGGTTTTATGTAAGACTCCTCCTATTAGGTTTTTAAAGTAATGTACTTTCAAATTGCTATCTGTAAATGGGCAAAAACATATTTTGCACTTTCAAAAATAAGTTTTATTGTTTTACTTTGTAAATGAGATGAAATCATGACTTGTCTTAAGATCTGTCTTAACTCTTCCCATTCTGAAGGTGAACTGTCACCATATAAACTGAAATTAAAGTACAATGCTTGGGTGTGTTCAGGTCCTGGTGACAAATGAGAGAAGGGAATGACGTACACAGCCACTTTCCTTGTAATATCCCACTGCTTCAGCAAATGCCCTGATTTCAAACACATGTGCATTCCCAAAGAACAAGTTTACTGATGAGGGTTTGGACTGGAACTCTCATCTTGCAAATACACTTTGCTATTCTTTTCTGCTGCTGCTTCTTCCTTCAACTTATATCTTTGAATACCATTAACTTACGTAATCGCTATGTTCCCTACTGGGGTACCTAATATATCTGGCGAGTTTCAAAGAACACCAAGTTTTCTCTGTGGGATGATTTGGGGGTGGCTTGGGATTTATTATTGGCTGTGCTATAAAAGGCTGGGAAGGAAAATAAAGGACACATTCAGGACACAATTAACACATCCTAATGGCATAGCCTGTGAGCTACCCAGAGATCAGGAGGCAGTACAGACTCAGAGAAATAACTACATACAATGAAAACTCATCATGATTTCTAGGTATTTGGATGGAAAAAATAATATATATGTGGTTATATTTGCTGTCACAAGTCACAGTTCCACAAAAGGAAGAGGTCAGGTTCATTTTCTTCAATTCTGACAATCTCATACTGCAGAGTGGGCATTTCGGGGTATTTCTAAAATATATTAGAAAATATCTAAAGGATATTTTCTTAAGTGTCTAAGTTCTCATTAGTCTTCATTTCATAGTGGTTGCTTTTATTTTTTCTTTATTTTTCCCCTGCTTCCACCTACACCAGATAAAGCAGAAGACAAAAATTAGATTATACACAAATTGTATGCTGATTTATTAGCCTGAGCCAGGACTTTAATGAGAGGAAAGGAAACAGTACAAATAGCTCTTAGGGGATATGTTGGAGTGAAGTTTCTGCCGCTTTACCAAGTTTGGGTATGAATGTGGGATGGGGGTGTTTCCCTTCCTCCTTCCTTAAGGTGGGAATGAGGAATGTGTCTGCTTACAGGTGCGCCGGTACACTTAGCAAGTAGGTTGGCGTGTGTGAGCCTTGTGGCATTTAGTAGAACCCATCCAGTTTTTGTTTTGACAGGCATTCAGAGTTTTTGATGTTTTCCATGGCATTTTACTTTGTTTCTCTGTTCCTTCTCCTATGGCATGTTAGAAGGATGATACATGCTTATTTAACTGATTCTATTTTGCAACCATACAGAGTATTTTGGAATCTCAGTTCTACACTTAGAGATGGAGGGAAGAAAGTTTATTTTATCTCTTTAACTTCCTTGTCTATAAATGAGGAGATCACAATAGTTCCTCCCTCACAAGTTTGTTTTGAGACTTAAATGACAAAATGTAGTCAGCATTTTAGCGCAGGGCCAGCGATACAGTAAACACTGATAAATGCCTAGTATTTTATTATCATTTTTGACTATTGGTCTTATACTTCTTCATGATGCTTTTTTGAAAAGTGCTTCAAGCAGCTCCACTTCTGACAGTCACCTGTAGTCATCTTCAGTGAAGCTTCTGCAAGACTGCTGTGGTGTAGTATTTATGCCTTTAAGCAATTCTCAGCTTGGAGAAACACAACGTTGCAGCTTACTCACCAAATAGCTACAAACATAATTTGACCAAATTTCTCTCTTGTGTAAACAATTAAAACCCAATATCTTGTCGTTTGTCTCTTCTTACAGAGGAGGCTGGATTCCTTGAGCCCAACTGAGTTTTAAATGTTTCATAACCTTGAAGATTGTTCATCTTGATGAAGTAATCCCTTTTATTACATAATATAAAGGGAAGATAAAGTTGTTAATTCTTGATGCATCTGAAGTGATGACGTGCAGCAAACAGCTCATTATCCCCCACACGAAGAACCATTACTCAATATAAGGAAACGCTGCGTTATTTTGGAGCCTCCCCAAGCTGGCTAATGTTGGATATTGATTCTGAATAATTCAAATAGCAATAAAATTGGGTTTTCATGACAGTCAATCAGAGGCATTTTATATTTAATGCTCAGTGGAAGAAACACAGTGTCTTCTTACCTTCTGAATTTCAGAGCCATTAAAGTAATTGTAGGTCATTAAGCTAAATTTCTCTGCATAATCGGGATAGTTAATCTAATTCATGTACTATTCAAAACAGTGGAAAGAGAACTAATGAATGTTTAATGATATACATATATACATATATATATCTTTGCATATATACATATACCTGCATACACACACACACGAGGGTATTTCAAAAAGTTTATGGAAAGATTGTGTTATCTTCTTATTCTATTTTTTCCATGAACTTTTTGAAGTACCCTCATATTTAGTCAATTAGTGAAACTTTACAGGCATTCTCTTCATTTAACACAATCAATAAGCCATATGAGGATAACTTTTAATAATCCATTTCATCCTGTTATTCAGATATTCCCAATGGTCTCATATATGAGTAGCTTCTATTGAAATGGAAATAGAAAACTAAGAAGCTTAGTTTTTTATGTAATTTTACTGATCTCTTCTTTCTGGTTCTCAGCCATCTTTGCACAATAGACTTTCCTGGAAGATGTGTGTGTGTGTGTGTGTGTGTGTGCGTGCGCGCGCGTGTGTGTGTGTATCTTGCATTATGTATACATAATAGAGGTCACCAGGCCCCAGAGATTCTGATTTAATTGCTCTGAGATTGGGTCCTGAGCATCAGGGTTTTTAAAAAGTTCCCCAATTGATCCTAACGTACAGTACAGAGTGAGAACCATGAAGAATCTAATTCACTCACTTATTCATTTATTCAAAAATTGCTTATCAAGTGCTCACTATGTTCTGCAGTCTTGTAGGTATTCTGGAGTCTAACAAGATGAGTAAGATAGTCTTCCAGAAACCTTCAAACTAATCCAGTAAGAAGTTTAAAAATGCCAATTTAGACCACACAGACAAAGAAAATTTTTATATATACCTGCCTGGAAAGCCTAATTCTTTCACCTCTAAAAATATTATCAAAATCCTAGGGGAGAATGGATTTCTGAAGGGTTCCTGGCTGTCTGTAGACATTACCTCATTCTATTCTAATTTAAGACTTGTAAACCTTAATATATGATCTCAGATTTGTTTGTTGGAAGGTAGGATGATATGTGAAATTGCACCTTACATGGGAGTTGAGTTTTAAAGTCATGCCCTGTGTTAACTTAGGATGAGGTTGTTTCTAGCTCTGCGAAGGCAGTAGTGCTTCTCATGGTAAGTGATGAAGTCATGAAGGACAAACAGGAATTGGGAGAAAGTGGTTTAGAAAAGAGAACAGCCCATAATGGGTCTTTCTCAAACTTGTTCAGAATGCCTCACTCTGAGAAGAGAGAAAGGCTAATCAAAAATTCAGATCCTGATGTTAACAAATGACTCTAATTATTGAGCATTTTCCTCCAGGAAATAATTTGGAAGGCTTGGAAATAATCATGGAGACAAGCTTCAAGCTCTTTAGATATCCCTGGGCTGTCTGTTAAAAAGGCATTTCTTCACCTCTGCAATCCCAGCTTCCATTGACTTAAATATTTGCTTCCCTAAAAGAAGTCTGAAATAATTGTAGCTTTATCCACCTGAAGAGAAGGAGGGGACATGAGAACAAAGCCTGAAAAAATATTAATAGTTTATAAAGGGGAATGGTAGAATTATTCAGCAGTACAAAGAACTCTAGAATGGGAGTAGCAGCGGATGGTGAGAATCCCTTGGATTTCACTTGTGCTCATTTAAGAACATAAATTACATTACGTAGTAAGCAGTATGTATGAGAAATCTATCTATATATGAATGCTGTACCTATTCATGTATGTATACCTTTACCTGTATCGCTATATCTACGTCTATATCTATCCATTTATAGTCCTAAAGAAAGGGATTGGATTCAAAGATGATAATGATATCATTGGTTAATGAGGAGACTATCATTTTGTAGCAAATCTTCAATAAGGGTTAAGTGAGAACTCCTATACAAAATGCCACTGTACTGGACTGTCAGGCCATTTTCTCAGTCATACTAGAGACAAGAAGACCGAATTGACTATTTAATGGATTGTAGAATTCTAGAGTTGGAAGATAGCTTAGATAACATTCATTAGGCGATTCTCATATTTGGCTGAGGAACAGAACCACAAGCAGACTTTAGTAAAGATGTCCAGATACCACCTTGCTTTCTTGAATCAGAATTTCAAAGAATGGGGTCTGGGGATTTCTATCTTTAGCAGGTTTTCTTGCTAGCCCCATAACAATTCAAGAATCAGCATTTGAGGAACTGCTGGGCTAACTGAAATCATTTTATGTTACGGATCAGGAAAGAGAGGTGTGTCTTGCAACCCAGATCAGAAGCTAGCCTCTAGGTTCCTATTCCAGGAATATTCTTTGTCTTTCAAAAAGTGGTTCTTCCATCCCTTGGAGAGCCTGAATTATAAGATGAACACTGAAAGGCTGCTGAGGGTGGCTAGAATTACTGAAGGGGGCAAGTATACAGGGAAACAAACAAAGGTCAGATCCTAAAGGAACTGGATTCAAATGCTTGAGTCTGATGGGAAATGGGAGAAAGGGTCAGGAAATAGAGGCCATATACCTAAGAAGGATACAGAAATATTGCCACATGCACAGATAGATATTGACCATCATTGTTGTGGACCCTTGGTGTCCACAGGGGATCAGCAACCCCAAATCCCACTTGTTGCAGAATGCTGCCACCACCCCTCTCCACATCTTCTGGGCTTGCTGGCTTTCTGTGCTCCTGCAGACTTCTAGCTGCCAGTATCTGTATCTCTGTGCCCAAGGGCATTTCCAAGGACTATGGGAAGCTGCTTTGCCATGCATAGGAGACCAGAATTATGGAAGAATTAACGCTCCAGGGACATCTCTCAACCCATGAATCTTGGGAGTAGGTATATAAATACATCAGCTCCCTCAGCCCTTGGGTGAAATGACGCTGAGGCACGGGTTTTACACGTTTCTGTTCATGATGAAGCCCATTGTGTAGCTGATTTCTTAGCGCACCCTTTATTAAAAATGACTTTTCTTCTCTGTGCCAATTTCTCCCTCTGCTACTGGTGTTCATTCCCTGCACTTCCAAATAAACAACTTGCTCTCAAATCCTTATCTTCTTATCTGTTTCTAGGGGAATCCAATTTAATAGAGTGTCCTGTGTGTTCCTGTGTTTTGGTGCACATCCAGTAAAAATCTGACATATAGGAGTAATGTATAAGATTAGTTGAGCCGACTAAAAACTGATTAGAATAAAAAGGGAAGTTTTTTAAAGGATTTAGGAGAATCTCAAGGAACTGGGTTGAAGAAGTCGAGCTAGGACATAAGAGGGGAATTTACCCTTCTTTGCTCCTTTTCTCCATTTCTCTTTCATTCTTTCTTCTGCTTCTGACTCCTCTGCATGGTCTCTGATCTCTTCTCTCTGCACGTCTAATTCCTTCTCCTCTCCAAAGATTGACTTTTCCTGTTTACTTATAGTTTCTGCTTTTCTACAACCTCTGCTGGCACATAACGGGATCAGAATGGTGCCAGATTTGGACAAGAATCCACAATGAAACTCCAGCTCCAGCGTTCACGCTCTCTGAATCCTGGGCCCCAGTTCAAATTCTCATTGGAGCGCGAGCCTCTGATTGACTCAGCATTGCTGCCTAGGAATGAGCTGCCCTGAAGCAGGTGATCTCCCTGGCCAAGTCACCTGTACTGCACCTGCGTTGGGGAGGTGACTAAGGAGAACGAGGTCACCTTTTTCATAGAGTATCTCTTCCAAGGGGATAGGCATAGAGTTTTAATCCAGAAGAGATTTGACAGGCAATTGCATTTCATTATGTATAAGCAAATTTTCTACCATCATGTAGCAAATTATCCACCTGTTAATGCATAGCATAGTAGGTCTGCAAGTCAGAGACCCTCTGTGTTAACAGAAGTACAGTGACATGGTAAGGAACAGCAAGGTGAATACTTAGTGTCTGTATAGAACGTTGACATCCTTTGTTGCCTAAAGCACATAAGCCTGATTTATGACACAATAGAACCAGTATATTCTGTCATTGTGGCTGTACATGCTGTATGCCTACATTTTAAAAGAGTAAATGACGAGGTGGGATTTTTTTGTGTGTGTTTCTTTCTTTACCTTGGACAGCCATCATTTGAACTTCTCAAAAAAATTTGTATCTTAAAGTTTGTTGATCCATGTGTTATCTTTCATGACAAATGATGAAAATACTAATTGCTGAATAAAGTAAGAGTACTTTTACACATTTTTTTCATAAAAGGTATCACCACTTATTTATTGACATTAAAAATAAAAGATTTTTGAAAATTATTAACAGATTCCAACATCTTGTGGCTGATTATTGCTCCCCATCACCAAAACCTCCCTCCCTCCCTTCTCCCTCCCCCCTCCCCCAACAATGTCCTTTCTGTTTGCTTGTCATATCGACTTCAAGTATCTTGGACTTGTTTCTACATAAAAGATGCAAAAAATACATAAATAAAAACAGGATGGACATATATGCAAATATCTAAATGTGAATGAGAAAAACCAACCCCTATCTCTTATATGTTACTAGAAAGTGCTTTTTTAACTATGCGCTTATTAGCAGATGCCAGAGCCCTGGAAAACAACTGTTTAGAAGTTTTTTTTCTTCCATTTGATTAAAACACACTGTACAAAACAGAAATATAACTTTGGCATGTACATAATCCTTCCATCCTTCCATAATCCAGGAATGTGCCTGCCCGATCTGTATAACCAAGTACCAGAGCAGAGACTCTGTCTGTCAGGTGAACCCTCTCAATCCTATAGCCTTCCTGAAAATTAAATAAACAGGTTCCATTGTGGGCTTTATAAGGGCAACGGGAGAATTTTCTAGGTCAAGATAATCAATATTTTTGTAATGAACCATTTAATAATTAATATCTAGCAAATATAAGTAATGGTTGTAGCTTGCAGTAGTTAAGAAAAACTGCTCTGAAATCTGACAGAGCTGGGTTCTAATCCCATCTCTCTGGCTTGCTGGTGGACAGAAGAGTAGGCACTCACTGAGCTGTAGTTCTGATGGTCAGTGCCCTGTAGCAGGGTACCAGTTGTTAGTATGAAGAGCATCCTTGTCTATCTTGAAGGGTTGCCATAAAGTTAAAGTGCACCAGTGAGTTTGTAAGGCACAGTGCTCAGTCCTTGTACATCATTAGAGTTTAACACACGCTTACGTTTCTTATCCTGGTAATTTTAAAGAACTTCTACATAGTATGCCTGAATGTGGAGTTCCAATCTTATTACTGCAATTGCACAGGCTTCTGCCAGAATTACACAAAGTTCAACAGCTTTATTTCGACTTTATTATTGTGCTTTTGATCCCACCCCACATCTATGCAGCTCAGCAATCATGTGAAGTCTGACCCTCCATTCAACTCTCATTGAATGTCTATAAATGCCCTTTGCTAAGCACTGCACATGGGTGGGTTTGTATAGATGTATTTGCTTTGTTCAGGAAGAAGAAAGAATATCCTCTGGGCTGAGTTTTGAATTCACGAGTTTGCTAATCACTGATTATAACAGCTCTAATTCACTGAAGACTGGCAATTATGTAGCAATTTATTTTACATGCTTTATCTCATGTAATCCTCATGATAAACCTGGAGGTAAAGGTTGTAATATCCCCACATTACGGGTGAGGACCTGGGTGCAGGAAGTTAAGTCACTTACTCAAGTCCTCCCAAAGCATAAGCGACCCAATAGGAGTTTAGTCCAAGTCATTCAGAAGATTGTGTTCTTTCTGCTCTTCTTAACTACCTGGGACCATATCTCCATTGCTCAGATGTTCTTTCTTTTGTGATAGTTTCTTCTCTCTCTCTAGAAATACCTTCTTTGCAAGGGAGGGGTCTGCAGATGCCATTAGACTTCTGTTCTATCATCCCTCTTTCTCTTTCTTCCTTTACTCCTATCCAACTACAATATGTGGAAAACATGTCTTACAAAATCTAGATACATAAAATAGAACAAGAGCAACAATTAAAAGATGAATAGTTATTCAATAATTTTTGTTGCCTGGTAAATATTATTACGTTTTAAAAATAAAAGTGATGGTTTATTGCTAAATGGATACAGTTTATTGGAAATAACATGGGTCTAGGAGTTATATGCACCTGGCTTCTAGTTCCAATGCAGCACTCACCAATGCTGTCATCTTGGGAGAGTTACTTAAATTCTGAATCTGGTTACTCACTGTTGTCAATTAGGGAAATTGCACCTACTGTTCAGGGCTTTTTCAGGATTAGAAAATTGTAGATAGATAAAAAGATTGAGAGATAACCCTCAATGCAGTGCCTGTCACAGAGCAGGTCTTCATAAAACAGATATTATTCAACAGTCATTTATTCTGAGACCTTTGCATGGCAGACACCATTTGCTGTTTATTTATGGACCCATATGGGGTTGTGTTGCACCTGAAAGCTAAAGCCTGGGTATGAGAAACCCCAATACAGGAGTCCAACACTATGACCCCTGATGGCATGAAAGAGGGGAGTGGGCCAGGGGGTGGTGATCTGGGCTACTTCTTCCATCATGGAAAGCACAGATATGAGCAAATGAATTCTGGAACTGGAATATTAGTTACATAACTCATAGGTCCTTTCCCTGAGACCACTTGGAATAAGCAGATGGTTGAAGAATGAGGCATTATTTTTCTTTTTGCTGTAATTTTTTGAATAATTTTGTTTATGTCCCTAGATGGCCTTCTCAGGTGGATTAATTTGAAGTGGATTAACTCGTTCCTTGAAAGGGATTTGCGGAGGCATTGGCATGGTTATCCAAACATTTTCTGACCTATCCAAAATTGCATAACTTCTGCTTCAAATTATTTTAGCTGTGAAATGAAGAATAAGTAAATAAAATTCACTTCCATGTTGTTAAGATGGAAAGTCAGTTTAGAAGTAGAGGTCATAGTTTAAAGTAAGGTAGTGTTATGCTTCCAGCTTTATTTTTTTGCTCAGAATTGCTTTGGCTATTTGTGGTCTTTTGTTATTCCATATAAATGTTAAGATAGTTTTTTTTTTTTCATTTCAGAGAAAATTGTCATTGGAATTTTGATGGGGATTGCATTGAATTTGTAGATCACTTTGAGTAATATGGACATTTTCACAATGTTGATTCTTCCAATCCAAGAGCATGGGATATCTTTCCATCTTCTTGTGTACTCTTTAATTTCTCTCAGCAGTGGTTTGTAGTTCTCATTATAGAGATTTTTCACATCCTTGATTTACTCTATCCCTAAGTTTAAAAAATTATATTAAGTGAAATAAGTCAGGCACAGAAAGAGAAATACCACGTTATCACTTATTTGTGGGAGCTAAAAATAAATAAATAGATAGATAGATAGATAGATAGATAGATAGATAGATAGATAGATAGATAGATAGATATACAAACAAATGGGGGGCAGGGAAGAAGACACAATAATCACAATTCTTTGAACTTGTTAAGACAAGTGATCAGATATGATGTTGAGGGGCAGGAGGGGGGAGAGGTAGGGGAGGGGAGAGGGAGAAATTGGTAAAGGACATGAAAATCAAATACATTGTATATTGATAAAATAAAATAAAATAAAATAAAGAAGTAGAGGTTGTGATTTACATTATGTTGCTGTCCAGACCAGGCGTGGCATATTTCATTCATACATTGTGGTTTCCAGATGTGGATATGCTGGAAAGAGGAAAGAGGGTGGCAAGTGGGATACTTGGAGTCTGAAAGAATAGATTCTGAGGCTGGGTGTAGATTCATCAGGGAGGAGTGCCATGGTAATTAATGATGTCTGCCTTAGTGATTGAGAGGTAGCAGCCTACATGCCCAGTATTTGCCAGCTATCTTTGATGTGGAGAAAGAGGGTGCCTCGTGTAAACAATATTCAGTGAACATCTGCCATAAATAAGACTCTCCAGTAGGCTCTGAAAAATCCACAGTGAATAAGGCAGGGGGTTTCTGCCTTCTTGGGGTTTACAACAGAGGGACAACAGAAGCAAAGCTATAAAGAATATTGGCAAGTACAGAAATATTTGGCTAGGTCAAGCACAAAATAAGGCATATAATTTGAATAAGTAAGGAGTTATAATAATTTTGCATCTCTCCATACTTTTTTCTATTAAAGTCTAGTTACTACTTCCCCTGCCCTAGTTCATTATTATTTCTTTTTTAAAGTACATAAGTTAATTAGGTAGATCTATTGTTTAAATTACCAGGCAAAACTGTAAGAAATCTTGGACATGAATGTAAGCATACATCAGAATAACAAAATAGAATTCAAATATTTGAGAGTTGAAAGAACAACCATGTTACTCCTTGTCCTGCTCAGTGGTCTAGAAAAGCTACTGCCTGGTGTCTATCAGCTTTCTGGTAGTCATTCTTGCCAAACTCCAGTTTTAAATCTGAACTCTGCTTCTAGGATGTGTTTCTCACCTGAGACTCATTTTAGGTGAGGGCTAAGTGAAGATATACAGTTTAGAAGAGTAAAGGAAGCTAATCAGGTTCAATATGAGCTCATGTCTTTTCTCAAAATCTTGCCAGTACTTACAGTGGTTGGGTGTCCAGGTATATAGATGATGTATGGAGTTTTAAGAATAATCCATTTATTAATAAGAGAAGAAATGTCAAGATTGTTTATATTTCAGCTAGTTAACCCCTTTCATTTAGGGCATTGTAGAATTTTCTTAAACCTAATGTACTATGTGCTTTTTAGAGATAGGAGTAGCCATGAAGCCTCAGTTTTATTAAAAAAAATTAAAGTAAGATAATGAGTGAACATCCCTTAGCACAATGACTGGCCCAGAGAAAAGTGCAAAATTAATTCTTACTATAGTCAGTGTGTGATGAGAAACAAAACCAAACCCCAAATTCATGTTTTTTTATTCTTTTTCAATAATTCTGGAATGGTAGATTAGACTTCTACTTTGGGTCAAGATAGAATAACAGAGACCTGATTTAACCTCTCATCTTAAACAATGATATAGTGTGCAAAGCACAATGAAACAATGGTTTAGATGACACTACATGAAAGAGTGATGCACAGTGATCCTCAATGGATAGGAACAAATGAGGTGGGTCTCATGATGCCCCAGCTGACTGCCTTAGAGTTTCCATCCAGAAAGAAGGGGAATTCACGTGAAGCCTGGTAGACTCCCTAAACTGACAGAACAGAACCAAGAGTTCAGAGACCAAAGCATCTACTGTTCTCAGGACAGAGTACCAGAGAGGAAAGTGAGAAGTCAAGGCAGAATTTATAGGAATGCTAAATGTGTATTTACCAAACAGAAGAACTGCCTAATATATGAAGAATAAACTTACAGGACTGAAAAAAATAAATATACAAATCCACAATTATAACTGTAGACTTAAGTATGCAACTCTCAATAATTGATAATAGAACTAGACAGGATATCAGCAAGGATAGAGAAGAACTCAAAGCACCATCAACCAGTTGGATGTAATCAACATTTATAAAACATTCCACCCCAAAAGAGCAGAATACACATTCTTTTCAGGAGCCCATCAAACACGTACCTAGACAGACCATGTTCTCGGCTATAAATCAAACCTCAACAAATGTAAAGATATTGAAATCATAAAGTATGTTCTGTGATCACAATGGAATCAAAGTAGAAATGAATAACATAAAATAACAGGAAAATCTTCAAACACTTGAAAACTAAACAATAAATTTCTAGGTAATTCATGAGTTGAGGGTGACATCTCAAGCAAAATTATAAAAATTCATTGAGCTTAATAAAAATAAATGTACAACATACTGAAATTTGTTTGACACAGCTAAAGTAGCTCTTAGAGGGAAATGTATAGCACTAAATGCTTTCAATAAAAAAAGGAAAAGTCTAACATTAAGCTCCCACTTCAAACATAAATAAATAAAGACAGAACATCTAAACAATATCAAAGCAAGAAGAAGGCTAGAATTAATAAAGATTGAAGCAAAAATCAATAAAATTGAAAATAGAAAAACAATAGAGTTGCCCCTTTTTTGAAAATATAGGGGAAAAACTGCAAACCTTTAGCAAAAGTGATGGGGGGGGAAGGCAATAATTACCAATATCAGGATGGAATCAGGGGATATCACTATAGACCCTGCAGACATTAGAGAATAATAAGGGAATACTATAAACAGCTCTGCACACATAAATTTGACAACTTAGATAAAATAAATAAATTCCTTGAAAAGCATAAACCACCAAAATTCACTTAATATGCAATAGATAATTTGAATAACACTTTAACTATTAAGGAAATGGATTCCATAACTTTAAAAATTTCCCAAAAGGAGTCCCCAAATCCAGATAGTATCATTAGAGAATTCTACTAATGTTTAAAAAACAATTAACACCAATTCTGCCCAAAAGCTTTCAGAAAATTGGATATAGTAGGGCACAACACAATTCATTTTATGAAGCCATTCTACCTTGATATCAAAACCAGACAAACACAGCACAAATAGAAAAAAAGAAAAGAGAACTACAGACCAACATTCCTCATGAATATAGACATAAAATAATTAATATTTGCAAATATAATTCAGCAACATATAAAAAGAATTATATAACTCAACCTAGTGAGAAAAAGTCCAGTGATGCAAATGTTGATTTTCAATATTTGAAAGTCAGTCAATGTTGTCTGTAATATTGATAGGCTAAACTAGAAAAGTTGTATGATTGTATCAATTGATGTAGGAAAAAAACATTTGACAAAATTAATACACATCCAGAACTCTCATAAAACTAAGAATAGAGGGCAACTCTTTAACTTGATGGAGAACATGTGTGAAAAACCTACAGCTAATATCATACTTAGTGATACAACTGAATGCTTTTCTCCTAAGACTAAGAACAAGTTACCATTGCTACTTAACATAGTGTGGAAGTTCAAGACAGTGCAATAAGACAAGAAATAGAAATAAAAGGCACACAGTTCAGAAATGAAAAAAATAAGACAGTCCCTATCTATAGATGACATGATTGTCTATGTAGAAAATCCCAAGAAATCTACCAGAACACAGATACACATACACACACACTCTGAAGAATAAAAAGTTAGCTCAGTAAAGTTGCAAGAAACACAGTCAAATTGCAAAAACCAATTCTATTTCTAAATTCTTGTTATAGGCTTGTGGAAACTGAACTTAAAATGCAATGCCATTTATAATGACTCCAATAAGTGAAATACTTACGTGTGCATCTAACAAAAGGCATATAGGACTTGTAGCTGAAAACTAGCAAAACTATTTCTTGTCTTATAGCACTGTCTAGAACTTCCATATTTTGTGCACCTAACAAAACACATACAGGATTTGTAGCTGAAAACTTACAAATGCTGATGAAAGAAATCAAAGATCTAAATAAATAAAGAAGCATACTGTGATCATGGTTTGAAAAACTCAACATCACAAAGATGCCAGTTCTCACCAAATTGACATACAGATTTAATGTAATTCCTGTCAAAACCCCAGCAAGACTTTTTCTCTAAGTACAAACAAGATTATTCTAAACTTTGAATAGAAATTCAAAGAAACAAGAATAGTTAAAACAATTTTGAAAAATAAGAGTATGGTAGAAGAAATCAGTTTATCCAGTTTTAAAACATTGTGTAGCTCTAGCAATCACTTCTGTGTGTTATTTGCTAAGGGATGGAGGCCCAGATCAGTGAACAGAAGAGAGAACACAGAAATAGCCCTGTATTAATCCATTTCTGTTGCTTATAAAAGAAAACCTGTAACTGGTTAATTTATAAAGAAATAAAATTTATTTCTTACAGTTTGGTAGTCTGGGAAGTCCAAAGTCCAGGAACACATCTGAGAGGGTCTTCTTGTTCTTGGTGGTGGCTCTACAGCAACGCAGGGTGTCACATGGCTACCGTGGCTGAGCAACAGAGCTAAGCTTCACACTTGGTCTCTTGATAAAGCCATCAGAAACACGCCCCATCACTCCATGAATAAATCAGTCCATTCACAAGGGCACAGTCCTCACAATCTAATCACCTCTTAAAGGCCCCACCTTTCAAATACCATAATTGGATTTCCCACCCTCTTAACACTGTCACAATGGGGATTTAGCTTCTAATATGTGAACCTTTGTGGGACACATTTGACCCATAACAAGCCCCGTATGACTATGGCAAACTGATTTGTAGCAATGATGCAAAAGCATTTCAATGAAGGAAGGATAAATGGTGCTGACAAATGGTGCTGGGACAATTGGATATCCATAGGCAAAATAGTAATGATGATAATAATGATGATAATGAATCTTGACCTACACTTCAGACCTCATAAAAAATTACCTCAAAATGTATCATAGGTTAAGTATAAAACATAAAACTATAGAACTTTTAGATGATATCATAGAGAAAAAGTCTTTAGGATCTAGAGCTTGGTGACATTACACCAAAAATCTATAAGAGGAAAAGAAAATCAAAATCTTGCTCTTCATGAAAATTAAAACATATGATCTGTGAACAACCCTAATAGGATTTGGAAAGACAAACTTCAAACTGGAGAAAATATTTTCAAATCACATATCTGATAAAGAACTAATACATAAAATATATAAAAAAGTAAAATGATAAATACCAGGTGCTGAAGGAGTGGGGCATTTAGATGTTGGTCAAAGGACAGAAAATTTCAGTTAAATAAGAGGTATAAGTTCGAGAGATCTGTTGTACAACATGGTAGCCATTTTTAATAACAACATGCTTGTTGTATTCTTAAAAATTGCTGAGAGTAGCTTTTAAGAGTTCTCACCACAAAAAAATGATAATTATGTGAGGTAATGCATATGTTAATTAGCTGTATTTAGCCATTCCACAATGTATACATATTTCAAAACATCATAATGTACCCCACAAATATATACCATTTTTATTTGTCAATTTAAAAAATGTCAAGAGTTAAAACAAATCCAATTAGAAAATGAAAAGAAAAGACTTGAAGAGACATTTCACCAAAAAGGATATAAGGATGCAAATAAGCACTTGAAAAGATGTTAAACATCACTAGCTATTAAGGAAATGCAAATTAAGGCTATAATGAGATATCATTACACCCATATTAGGACATATAAAATTAAAAATAGAGACAATATTAAATGTACAAAAATGCAGAGAAACTGGATCTCTTATACGTTGCTGGCGGGAATGTAAAATGACACTGCCCTTCTGGGAAATACTTTGACAGTTTCTTAAAGAAAATAAATATACATTTACCATACAAGTCAACAATCACACTTCAGAGCATTTATCTCAGAGAAATGAAAACTTATGTCCAGAAAACAAAACAAAATACCCATACAGAATTATTCTTAGTAGTCCTGTTTTTAAGTGTTTTTTAACAGCTAGAAACAACCAAAATCTTTACAATTGGTAAATGTTAAAACAAACTGTGGGACACCCATATTATGAACTACTACTCAGCAATAAAAAAGTGAATGAATTATTGATACACACAAACACTTGGATGAATCTTAATGGCATTATGCTGAATGAAAAATAAAACAATCTCAAAAGGTCACACACTGTATGATTTCATTTATATAACATTTTCAAAATCACAAAATTATGAAGATGGAGAATATAAGAGGAGTCTTCATAAAGTTCATGGAAAAATTGTATTATCTTTAAAATCAATTTTTCTATGAACTTTTTGAAGTATCCTCATATTTGTGACTTTCAGTATGATGGGAAAAAAAGAGATGGCTGTGACTATAAAGGGATAGCATGAAAGAGATAACTGTGCTGATGAATTAGTTCTGTATCTTCATTGTGGTGGTGGTTACAGAAATCTACATATGATAAAATGGCATAAAACTATACAAACACATTGTATCAATGTCAGTACCTGGTTATGAGATTGTAGTATAGTTTCCTAAAATGTAACCAATATGTTACCATTGTAACCAACTGGATAGGGAAACAGGACCTGCCTGTAATATCTTTTTAACTCTCTGTGAATCTATAATTATTTCAAAGTAAAAAGTTCTAAAGATATCAATTATATAGTATGTACTATAAACCCTAAAGCATCCATTAAAATGACAAAACCAGAGTTATGAGTAATAAACTAACAAAGGAGATAAAGCAGAATTATAAAAACATTCAATTAACCTAAAAGTAGACAGGAAAGAGGAAAAGGAGAATAAAAAACAGAGGGGACAAATAGAAAACAAACAGAGATTATAGATTTTAACCTAACAATATCAATAATCACATTAAACATGAATGATACAAATATACCCAGTTAAAAGGCATAAATTGTCAGAGTGAATAAAAAATAAGACTCAGTTGTAGGCTGTCTATAAGAAACACACTTTAAATGTAAAGACATGAGTAGGTTAACAATAAAAGAGGAAAAAAGATACTCTATGCTGACACTAATCTAAGTAATACTCTAGTAGCTATATTAATATCAGACAAAAAATTCTAGAAAAAAAGAATATTATCCGGAATTAAAAGGTCATTTTGTAATGGAAAAGGGTCAATTAATTGAGAGGAAATAACAATATCAAATATTTATGCACCTCTACTTCAAAATACATAAAACAAAAACAGATGGAATTGCAAGGAAAACTATCCAGAGGTGTCGATACTAGTCTCCCAATGACTGATGGAATAAATAGCGAGAACATCAGTAAGTATATGGAAAATTTTAACAATATTATCAACCAACTTTCCTTGATTAACAGTTATAGAGCTCTCTACTGCAAAACAGCATAATACATGTATTACTTCATTTCTGTTGCTGAATATCTGAATCTGGGTAATTTATAAATAAATGAAATATATTTCTTACAGTTCGGAGACTGGGAAGTCCAAAGTCCAGGTAACACATCTAGTGAAGGCCTTGTTCTTGGTGGTGACTCTCCACAGAGACAGAGGGTGTCACATGGGGAGAATGGGCTGAGCAAGAGAAAGCTCACCTCCTCATTTGCTCTCCTTTTAAAGCCATCAGAACTACCGTATGACCACCCACTAAACCATCAGTCTATTACTACATGAATGGATCAATGCATGCATTAAGGCGTGGTCTTCAGACCCAATCTCTTCTCAAAGGCCCCACCTTTCAAATACCATAATTGGGTTTCCCAACTTCTTAACACTCTTATGATGGGGATCAAGTTTCTAATACATGAACTTTTGGGGGACACAGCTAACCCATAGCAATACACATTCTTTTCAAGCACACACCAAAAAAAAAAAAAAAAAAAAGGTACCAAAAGAAGCCCTATTCTGAACTGAACTACTTTTTAAAAGTCAATAAAATTAAGAGAATTGTAATCATAGAGTATGTTCTCTGACCATTATGAAATCAAATGAGAAGTAAATGACAGAAAGATAATAGGAAAGTCTCCAAATACTTGGAAAATAAACAACACACTTATAAATAATGCATGAGTCAAAGAGCAGATCTAAAGGGATATCATCAACCTGAATGAAAACATAAATATATAAATTCAGCATATCAGATTTCATGTGGTGTCACTAAACAATGCTTAGGGAGAAATTCATAGCATTAAATACCCATATTAGGATTTTTAAAAAAGTTATCAAATCAATTACTTCATCTTCTACCTTAGGGAAATAAAAAAAAGAAGAGCAAATTAAACTTATCAAGAAGAAGAGAGGAAATAATAAAGATCAGAATGGAAGCCAATAAAATAGAAAACAGACCAAAAATGGAGAAAATCTTTAACACCAAAAACTAGTTCTTTGAGAAAATCAATCAATAAACCTTTAGCTAGACTTAGGAAAAAAAGAGAGAAGACACAAATTATCAATATCAATAATGAAAGAGGTGGCGTCAGATTTTCAGATATTAAATGAATGATAAGGGAATATTATGAATAACTTTATTCATAAAAATTAAGATTTGTGGATGAAATGAACAGATTCCTTGAAAGGCACAAACAAAAAAAGCTCACTGAAGAAGAAATAAATCTCCTGAATTTCCTGATATCTTCTAAATAAATTAAATCTTTAGTTAAAAATCTTCCCACAAAGAAAATCCCAGGTCAAGATGATTTTGTTAATGAATATTACAAAACACTTTTCCAAAAAATGGAAAAAGAAGCAATACATCCCAATTCATTCTATGAGGCAAGCATTACTGTGATACCAAAACCAGAGAGAAAACTTTACACACACACACACACGCAAACTACAGACTAGTATCCCTCATCAACACCCATGAGAACATTCTAAACAAAGTTAAGCAAATCAAAAAAAGATAGTATAACATGAAAAAGTGGATTTTATTCCAGGATTGCAAATACACTTTAATATTTGAAAATCTATCTACATAATTTACTATATTAGATAATAATAAAAATGTGAAATTACATGATCATTTTAATAGAGGCAGAAAGGCATTTGACAAAATCCAACATTTATTCCTCATAAAAACTCACAGCAAAGTAAGGATTTGTAGCATGTTTTTAATTCTGTTTTTCCATGAACTTTTTGAAGTACCTTCTAGAGGAGAAATTTCTCAAAATAATAAAGGATGTCTTTGAAAGACGTACAGTTAACATTATGCTTAATGAGGAAATACTGTTGTTTCCCCCTGAGATCAGGAACAAGGCTGTTTTCACCATTTCTACCCAATATTGTACTGGAGGTTCTAACCGGCACAAGAAAGCAAGAAAAAGAGATAAAATTTATCTGTTTTGGAAAAGAAGAATTAAAATAGTCTTTATTCATAGACAGCATGATTATCTATGCAGAAAATTTGATATCATCTACAAAACAGCTGCTAGAACTAAGAAGTTAATCATGTTGCAGGATGCAACTTAATATATGTAAGTCAGTTGTATTTCTATATATTAGTTACAGAAGTTGGAAATCAAAACTAAAAATATTATTTACAATAGCATTTTAAAAAGTGAAATACTTAGAGGGGCAAATCTGACAAAAGATGGGCAAGTTTTATATTCTGAAAGCTATAAAATGGCTGAGAAAAAATTTAAAATACCTAAATATATGCTGATAGTGTGTGCATAAGTTGAAAGACTCATTATTGTTGTCTTTTGTCCCATAATTAATCTATAGTTTTAACACAATACCAATCAAACTCCATAATTTTTTTAATGACCTAAAGTGGCCTATATATATAAATATGTACACATATATATATAAATATGTACACACATATATATATATATATATATATGTTTCTTTGTTTGTTTGTTTGTTTCTGGCCTGTACAGGACAAAATATTTTTTAAAGAGAAAAAAATAAAAATAAAAATACTTGAGTGGACTAATACTCTGTGATTTCCAGATTTAATACAAAGATACAGTAATCAGGTCAGTGGTGATGTTGTTTTATTAATCTTTAATCATTATCAAATTAGTTTAACTCCTACTTTAGGCCTATCATTGTATATTGTGTATATGAGGTAAGAAAGAGAAATATTAGTAAATATAACCCAAATACACCACCGTTTTCCAATCTTTAAGTACACCTGAGATTTTATTCAACATAGCAATGTAAATGTTGATGTCTAGGTCATAGGAACGCCATCTCTCAGTCTTCTCAAAGTATTGTGTAGACTCCAGCAGGTGTCTCACTTGCATGCAAACTCAAATCTATCTCCTTGTGGAGCTCTACTACTCAGCAAGAATGCCCTCTCCACATGGTTTCTGAGATGTTAGTCCACTGGAGTTTTATCAGACCTACTCAGAATGGTTCATGCTACCAGAGCAGGTCTATGTAACTATGCCAAATGGGGAGAATGCTAAATGACCTTTCTGGTCTGCATTTTGTCACTTGGGGTATTTAAGAAGCATGCTGATGCAGTGTTCACAGTATCTCTCTTTAAGTGATATTCTCAGTATCTTCTTTGGCTTTTCTCTTTAAAAATTTCAGACACTGTCTCTTAAAAAAAAAAAAAAAGTTGCTGTGCCATACCACGTTAACTATGTCCCTCTCATCACTACCTCTTTTGCACAAGCAGAAACACATCTTCTGGGCACCGTCTACCTTTTGGATATTGACTCCTGCAAATAGATTCCTGGGAGTTGTCAACCTACATGCCTAGATATGTCTGAAGCGTGATTTATTCCCAGCCCTGACCCACTATCTGAGGTCATTTTCCCAACATAAAATTTTCACAGGCAATCCATACCTTAGAGCCTCACAATTGTAAAACTGGTAGAAAACATAACACTCTGTCAACTTCAACACCGTGAAGATTGGCCTGTGTTTTCTAATTCTCTCTGCTTTTAAAATATACGTATAATACAAGACTTAGGTTGTATGATCTGATGGATTTTTTCCATGCTTAGTGACACTGTTATTTATTGCAACAATTTATTGATACTTTTTTTTTGTATTAACTGAACTTGTATTTCTAATTATTATTTGGTAGGGTCATTTTTTCTGATGGTATTTATGGCAAGATTTACTGGCATCTCAATTAGGCAATAAATGCATATTTAATTTGGTACCATAATGAATCCAGTACCATGCTGTGCATAAATACCAGAGAGATATAGGCTCAGCCTTCCCTTTTTTCTTTCTTTCTCTTTCTCTGTGTATGTAACTGTGTATATACACCCACACATACATACACATGTATACATATATATGCACATATGTATGTTTGTAAGTATACACACAGATTATTTGGAGTATATAGGATTTGAACTTAGTTTGGATATATGAGAATTCTCAAAGATTATAGTTGCTTATTTTCATCCTTCATTCAATAAGATTTTATTCAGTACCTACTAGATGCTAGGACTTCAGCAGTTTGCAAAACTGGCAGTACCTGGCTTTGTCTAAGGAAGAACATAGACCTCAGAAAATTATTATTATTTGAAAGGAAAGAATAAAAAGTCATGGGAGTATATGACAGGAGGAGCTAGTCTGGGTATTTCTGCCAACAGTAATGGAAGCTAGCATTCACTGAGCAACTACTAATGAGGTCAGATGGTACTCCACAGAACAGTTTGCGATCTCAGACAGATCTGGATTTGAGTTCCACTCTGCTATGTATTCAATGCAAGATCTTATGTGGGAAAGTTGCCTATCTCTTCGGAGTCTGGTTTCCTCACTGATATGGTATGCTGCCAATAGCATCAACCCAATTAAATGAGAAAATGCTAGCACCTATGAAGCATTTCACACAGTGCCTGGCTCAAGTGAGCTCCCAGCACATGACAGTTACTATTGTCCCTGAAGGAAACACTCAATGAATGCTGTTCTTTTTGTTGCTGCTGTTACTCAGGTGCTTTACACTCACAACCATCCTGGGAGGGAAGACTTACATTTTCCCCAATTTACAGAAGAGGACACTGAGGTTTGGGGGAGTTTTAATAATCTGCCATTGAGCACAGACCCAGTAGGCAGCCACACTGATTTCAGAGCTCCTTTTTCCTTCATTCATTGCATGGTTTATTGACGTCGTATGCATCCTTCATCTCCTGGGGTCTCTTTTCCTAATCAGTATATCGGAATAACAAATCTAAGTGACCTTAGTGAATAATAAGCCCAAAGAGTTGCAGTGCACAAAGTCTTGCTTAAGAATAGCAGTGACTTGGAAAGTTTTTCAGTGTCAACAGAGCAGCCTTATGATTAAAATCACTGAAGAATGCAATGTAAAATGTTTTCATTTCCTCTTGCTTTCTGTCTCCCTTGGAATAATAGTCAGCAGGAAACACATTTCTGAAAGATTTCTCTATCTCTGCATCCTTAGAATATAATAAGGGCCAAGCTAACTGTCTCAGAGTGTTGGGAGTTAGTAGATACACAAATGAAAAGAAGGTACTCTCAGAGTTTTATGAATTTTTCTCTCTAACAGGCTTGGGTTGGAAGGACATCTTTGAAATTGATGTAGCTATCACCCAGGGGCTAACATTAAGATTTCAGTCGAGGTGTATAGGGTTGTGATCTTTCTGTTACTGTCAGAACTGCAGCTGTTGTATTTGCATTACTTGGTGTCCTGGATAAAGCAAAATGGGATCCAGGAGAAGGAAAAAAAAAAAAAAAAAAAAACCCACCAAAATCTATTGAATCATGGGCTGTACCGGAGGGCATTTGTTAAAGGTAAATTTATCAATAGCTGTTAAGTCATTCGTATTGAATAATTCTCATAGCCTCACAGCACTTTTTGGTTTTAATAATGGGTCAGAGAGAGGAGCTTGGTGATGGATGCGTTATTATGGCATTTAGGCACTTAATTGAAACTGGGCTTAAAATAGCAGCAGGAGCTGAATCTGGGCTGGCTTGGGAGTAATTTATGTTTTCAGACTGCTAAAACCCTCTGTTTTTTATTCGCACTTAATATTTCTTGACATATGTTTCATAGTGTGCCATTACCAGCAGTTTATCAGAGACAGAAGAACGTTCCAAATAAACTGGTGACCAGAGTAAGACATCTAAAGGCATGTTTTGTTTATCACCATAAGAGATACAAAAAAAGTAAAACATTTAGACACAGCAAGAAGTGATACCCTGCAATGATGCTAGGACAAGGGCATTCATTCATTCATTCATTCATTCAGTCAGTTGTCATTTACTGGTATTGTTGAGGGTTTACTAACTACACTGGAGATAGAGTGTTGTGTGAGAGACAGACCCTTGCCTTCATGGACTGATTATTTCAGTAGTAGAAATGGTAAAAGCATAAGCAAATAAATGATGACAAAGAATGCCAAAGGGTATGAGTGTGATGAACAAACCAGAAGGTACAGCCATGTTTGCTTCAGATGAGCTGTCCAGGGAAGGGCTCTTTGAGGAAGGACCCATTTAAGCAGAGATCTAAGTGCTCTAATTGCCTGCTGGCCATTTAGGGGAAGGAATAATTTAGAAACAGAAACAGCAGGTGCAAAGGCCCTGGTGTGAGGAGACAAATGTGGTCAAGCTTAGTGGATGAGTCAGGGGAGGGATGGGAAATAGGCTTGAGTAGAAAGATAAAAATTGTTTCTTTTAGGGCCTGTTAAGGTTAGTCTATATTTTATTCAAAATGCAGTGAGATATATTGAAGAGTTTTAAGTATGAGGGTATCTAGCTCTGAAGTATATTATCAGAAGACCACTTTTATTGACTGTGGGATGGATGGCGGGTAGATGGCTAAGGGGGAAGTCTTGCAGTGAAATAGGAGAGAAGTAATGGTGGCCTATATCAGGTAAGTGGATGGACCGAAGATGCATTTAGAAGACATGCTAACCAAAGAGGAACTAGCCAGGAAGATCCCTGAAGGAAGGTGGCCTTCTGTATTTCTTGGAACATAAATACAGGGATGGCTGAACATCCTGATATTCTATGTCTAGTTCCTTCTACAGCAACTATGTGCCTCATTTTTAAGTGAAATGGTTATGGAGTCACTAGCTGGATAGTGATAAACTACTATAAAGGTAGAATGCATGTACGTCCTCCGAACATCTGATTTGGGAATTTTGATCTTTACTTGTCTGAGACTACATAAAATGTCAAAAAATAGCCAGCAATAATGACTTGTTTCTCTATCCATTGGTTACCTTCAGCTTGCTACTTAGAATATATGAGCTGATAAAGCCAGGAGCAGCAATTCCAGGTGTGGAACCTACACTGTTTACTGCCCCCATGGTCTTGTGAAGAATGGGTGATTATCGTAACCCACTTGTTATTATTTTCATAACAAAGCTGTCTCCGACCAGCAACAATCTTAGACTTACATAATTGAATTTTAGATGGAAATGTGCTGCTGGTTTATATGAACTTTCCACGGGTGCCAGCGTGAGTCCAGGCTTTAACAAACAATATTTTTAATTGAGATTTTATGTCCTTGCCCTCAAATCAAGCACTTTAATAGGATCCCAGTTGGAATAGGTGACTCAGTAACAAATTACCACTGCTTTCAACCTCAGAAAGGTGTTAATTTCTCTAACTCCTACTGAGCGTCCAACTACTCCAGTGACCCACTGCCTGTGTGTACCATGAAATGGGTGTTTTGCATTCCATTATGTTCAAAGTGTAGCCTTAGTAATCTGCATATTTCTTGCAGGATGTGCTGGCTGCATTCCATCAGAAAACATTAAGATGGAAAAGTATTAAAAATATTGATTTGTCATTTATAACGTTGAAGTGATAGATTGAAATGAAATTTGGATGCACTCCAAACCTCCAGTAACTTTGACAGTATTGGATGAAATAGAATGCTCTCAAGTCTAATTAATATGCTACATCCACAGAAGAAAAGTAGGGAGAATGAACCAAGAAATTGGCCACAAAGAAGTAGTGGCTCCATTTTTTAACTGGGTGTAGGATTTAGAGATTCCAGATGACATTCTCCATAGCTGGACCTTGCTGTCAGCTGAAAGCTGTATTCTTTTCCTGTTTGTTCATCTTGCAAAGTGAATTAGCACATGCCTGTAGAGTAAGGTGATATTCTAAACTTAGGAAATGTCTTTAGGCTTTTTAAGGCACCTTGCCATAATGTAATCTTCCATTCCCCAGCCCTGGAATACCAGCCACAACTGTAACACACACACCTGTGTGTACATCACTTTCATGCAACTCAAGCATCTATCTTGATTTCAAACTTTCCTACTCTCCTCACATTATTGCTTCCTAACTCTTACCCTTTTGTGCTGCTAATGAAATCATCAAACTTTGTTTCTACTCTAATCTTTTCCTCTTTTTTCTTTTTTGCAGTGTTCTGCCTTTTCTACCAGCTTCTGTGTTCCCTATTTTATAGAATCACAGATTTCAGCTTCTCATTTCTCACAGAGAATCTTTATCTCCCTATGGCAATGTGTTTATAAGCCATGGATGTATAACAAGTACATCTGATTTCTTTGTAGAAGGAAAAATGCATGTTTTCATTAAATATGTATTCTTTTTGGAAATTTGTACAAATTTCAAAATTTATTTTAACTATCTCATAGTAGTCATATCATAGTATTAGTAAGTAGTGGCGTCAAAAACATAAATATTGATCTTGAGTTAATACCAAGCATTCTGAATTATGTAGGGAGCATTGTAACAATGGCTGGAATTTACTTTGAAATGCACTGAAAATTAGATGGGTAGATGGATATGGGGATGAACAGATGGAAAGACCTGGGAAAAAGCAAGTATAGTAAAATGCTAACAGTAGAACATAGGTAGTAGGTATATTGGTGTTTGCTATAAAATTATTTTAGCTTTGCCATACTTTTGTAATTTTTCATAATAAAATATTGGAAACATATAGCTCAAAAGTTGATGATCACGGTAGCTTTTAGACTGTGGTAAAAATTGTGTGCTTGCATTCAGCATCCATTCTTTTATTTTGGGACACTTAACCCAGCATCCCTCCTTCCACCCCCTGCTCCATGGCTTTTTGCCTGTTTGCTTCTTCTTTTTGAATTTGTTACATCTGTCTTAATAGAAACAGTGCAATTCAGTCTCTTCATCAACTCCTTTAAGTAGAAGCAGGAGCAGACCAAAAGGCAGAAAGAGAAATATGCTTTTTATCTTCTTTCCTTTTTCTTCTGCCCACCCTGAGCCTGCCGGCCCTCTCCTCCCTCGTTTCTTGTGTCAAAGTTAGTGGAGCAATTCTGGCCTCCTTGGATTTATGTGATTCAGAGTAAAAGAATGCTGCCATTGCTAAGGCTGCTGCCTGCTCTACATTGATTGAGTTTCCTGAGCTTGAGGGATTTTTGCCGAGCTGAGTTTTACGGTTGATATGCTCTCAGTCATTTGTCATAAAATCATTCCAACCAAGCTGTTCACTGGTTTGAATGCTTAATTACTGAAGGAGAAGAGAATACTCCTTTTGGAGCTGGGCGTTGGTTTGAATGCTTTTTCCTGGGTTAGTTATCTTCTGGTACCCAACTATTGCTGGGTAGTTTAGACAATATATACACCACCTTTGACAATTAAAAACAAAAAAAGGACACCAACAAATTTACCTAAATACTCTGAGATATGCAAAGGCACCGCATTTTACTTCATATTATGATAGTATTTTCTTTCACATAGAAAACGATTGCAAAACTCAACGCTCAGGCAGCTACAGCTGTGCAAGGGTCTCTGTGCTAGGTTTCAGATCCAAATATTCACCTGGTTTATTTAGATCAATTTCCAGAAATGCGCTGCTGACTCTCCCCTAGCTCAATATCTTCAATCCAAATTGTGTAAATGGTGTTGAATATAATTATCTCCCTGAAAAAATTTGCCTAAATTGGAGTTGAATTTATTTGTGGAAGTGAAGTCATCGTGAGAATAATTTTTCAAAACCTACAGTCAAGGATTTAGCGTATGAAGCTCTTTCCTGTAGTTTATTTACAATTTTAGCTCTTTTTTTTCATGAGGAAAATTAAAGTGTTCTTTGTGTCCTCACAGTTCCCTCCCCAGCATTAAGTCCCACATATGATTTCACTCTACAAATTGGCCTCAGCTACCTTTTGTCATATTGTTGAATGTTTAGGTAACATGCTTTTATACATGGGATGCTTTTGGAGTGAGAAATTGAGAGAGAGGAAGAGAGAGGAGGGATGCGAGAAATGGAATGTTTTAATGCCAAGATAACCTGTCAGAACACCTTAAATATTTACCACCGTTTTGATGTTTCATTTATCTCTAAGTCAGCAGGGCATTGCGTTGTTTCAATTTTTTATCACGGAGTACTGTGGTACTGTGGCTTTCTTTCTTTTCTTTTTTTTTTTTTTTTTTTTTTGCTGTAAGGAATTAGAACTTAAAAAAAACCCCAACTTTTAATCACTTTTCTATAAATATAATACTGGAGAATTCTTTCCTTCCAGTATTACTTTCCTATTATTAAAAACAACTGCTTGTTACCCCTTCTTCGTGGAGCTTTTTTTTTTTTTTTCTCTTTCTTTAACTATTTCCCTTATTCAGAGCTATTATACTTAAAGTAATCTGGATTCTTTCAGAGCTGCCAAAAGGTGAAATTGACTTTTTGAGAATGTATTGCTGAAAACTGCAGCCCATGCACTTTCCCCACATAGAAACATCTTGCATGTTAAGACCAAGAGGGACAATTTATGGCCAGTTCCAAATTGTTAGCTGAGGTCAATATATGCCCACTTCTGCAATTACATCAGCCTTGTTTAGATGACAATACACAGTGAGGTGTCTCCTAGGGAGTGGCCACCCAGGACCCAGCCACCTCCATTGGCAGCAGACTCCCTTTCTTTGCAAGTTTTATTTATTTTGGCATTCATAATAGAAAACTGTGAAATCTAAACTTTCTTTTAACAATTATGAAAAATGTATTAGCATTTACGTATAAGAGATTTTATTTAATAATTACAATGACATCCAAAGCATATTGGTTTCTTTAATGTCAGGCACTGTGCTATATATTACCCCAAACTGTCACACCTTCCAGTAATTGGCTCAAATTGTCTTCATTATACCAATTGCTAGGGGTTAAATAAGATCATGTGTTGGAAATATGACCCCAATGTAAAAGTGTTAACAGGGTAAGGAATCTGATTATTGTGTTTGAAAGGCAGGGCCTTTAAGAAGTGATTAGATTGTGAGGGCTGTGCTCTTGTGAATTTCTTGATCCATTCATGGAGTAATGGGTGTGGTTCTGATGGCTTTAATAGGAGAGCACGTGAGAAGATCAGCTCTTTCTTGCTCAGCCCATTCTTGCCATGTGATACTCTGGTCTCCCAGGACTCTGTAGAGTTCCCACCCGGGAAAAGGCCCTCACCAGATGTGTTACCTGGACCTTGGACTTTCCTGCCTTCAAACTATAAGAAATAAATTTCATTTCTTTATAAATTATCCAGTTTTGGTATTTTTTATATGCAACAGAAACAGACTAATACAACCAGTGAGAAAAATGAGGATGTCAAAAGTTAAGTAAATGGCCCAAATAAGTAATCGCAGATTCATGATCTTGAAACTAAGCTGTTTGACTTCAGAGATTGTCCTCTTAACGACTCATTGTGAGTTTTGAGATCCGAGCTAACTTGGCATTTTTGAGATAATGGGAAGCTACAACCAGCATCAGCCCTCTGCTTGCATTGTTAGTGTAGACTAGAGATAATTTAGTGTAAAGCATCCCAATAAATATTTTCCCCAAAGCATATGTAAACCACGACATAATAGATTTATCAAAGTAGCAGGATGCTATTATGTTCAAAAGATTAACCAGACCGAAGCTATTTGTCATAGCAACGGGTGCTAGAGTTGACAAATTGCAATTGAACCCAGTTTGTGGCAAAATGTTAGACAGATCCTTGGCACTGATTAATTGATGTGAAAGTCCAGCCTGGAATATATTAGAGCAATTTAAATATCACTCAAAACTGAATATAACATCCCAAAACTGTACCAAGCAACTACAACATTTCATGGTTCTAAACTGCATCAGTTGCAAGACATGCCATCAAATGTAGGAATTTTTAATGAAAAAGAAAATAAATTTTACATTAAATGCTTACATTGTTTGCGAGGGAGCCTGATTACAGACACTTTAGAACTTGTGGTAGGGGACAGGAGGGACTGTCATCTTAGAAATTAGAAAAATTGTTTAATTCCGGATAATATGTTTTACCCTAATGAGACAGGAAACATTTTGTTTAAATAAAAATTATGTACTGAAAGGTGATGTGTGCTCAGGTAGGGAAGGAAAAGAGTTTAGAAAGGTGATGTGTGCTCAGGTAGGGAAGGAAAAGAGTTTTGCTTTTTTGACTAGAAAATGGATCTTTGACATATATCTCTTGAGACAATGACGAGCTGGTAAGATGGTTGCAAGAACAGGTTATCTCTCTTTCTTGCTCGTTAAGGTTTCTGGTATGAAACAGGGACCATGATTAGATCTACTGGAAGGAAAGTTGAAATTCAATAGATTTAGTGGAATTTCATATTATCTATCCCTGTCTTGCCAATTAATTCTCACTCAATTGACTTCCCTTCATGATGTACTAGTCCCTTGTGGTGTGTGTCTGTGTGTATCTCCGGGTGTGTATAGGTGATTTCAGTTTCTCCCTACCCAACAGTTGCCATCATTTTTGTTATTAGGGTTTAACTCCCAGTATTTCTATGGCCGGGCCTCTTTGTTCTTTTACATGCAGGGTCTCATTTAGATCCATCACCTATCTTCACTGTCCTTTTTGCCTTTTCTTAAGTTTCAGCTTTGAAAATAGCCTTTAGTAGGCATAACAATGATTGCCCTTTATTGACTAAATGTATGGAAAGGAAATTATACTAGGACAATAATATGAAATTTGTACAAAGATTTGGCCATGAGAGTGTTCATTAACAAGGTTTTTTGTAATAGCAAAAAAACAAAAATTTACCCAAATGGCTTATACCAGGAGGCTGATGAAATCAAATATGGAATAAGCCTACACTGGAATTCCCATTAGCTTATTTCTTCTTCAACTAACAAATATTAGTTGAGAAGATATATTGTTATTAGGCCTTGTGGAGGTTTTGAATATATATCCTTCAAGTACTTCAAAAGTGATATGGTGGGAGAATTGTCCATGGCATAGAAAAAGGCACACAGGATATTGCTAAGGGAGGTCCAAACTTGGTTGACCATATTTTCATTAAAAGAAAAAAAAAGATAGTAGAAGTTGTTTTGTAAGAAAAAAAAATGTACATACCCTAAAATAGGTGTTGACTTCTTGGGTCTTAATTCTCTCACTTGTCTGTGATGAATACTTCAAGTCTTTAAGCAGAAAACAAATTGCAAATGCTTTCTAAAGGCAATTGTTTTGGGGGGCTAGAGGAGAGAATTAGCACTCACTTTTCTGTTGTATTAAATGTGGAAGTGGAATCAAAATGGTTTCAAACTTTTTTAAAAGGCAAATGGAAGACTTTGAGATGTTATCTCTGTTTTGACTCTCGCTATTATAACCAGTGATATTTTGATATCAAGGAAGTGCATATACAGTATTTTTAGAGAATACTTAAAATGCCTATGATAACAACAATCATCATGGACTGGGTCGTATGTGAAAAAGTAGGCAATAAATGATTTTAGAAGGAATCATTAGTCTCCTAGACAATTTAGCATTTAATCCTGCTGCACATTGGCCTACTGTAACATTCACCTTATTGACTGATTTGGGTAAAACAAACACTGGAGTAGAAAGATCAAATCCTTCTCTCTCTCTGCAAGGTTTGTGTTTAGGTTATAAAGAAATTGAGAAGTCATTTTCTTATAATGTAATATAAATTACTTTAGGTTGGTATATTAAGTAATTTAGGTTAGTAAAGTAATTGAGAGGTAAGTTGCAGACTTGATGCAAGACACAGAGATGACCACAGTCACTTATTTCACATTGAGGAGGGTCCGAGATCCAAACGAGAGGCAGCACCAGCAGTTTGTGGCCTCCAGTGAGAAGAGCTGCCTTACATTGTGCCACCCATCAAAATTTGGCTTTAATAGTATGTCTTCCTAGGTCTCTGCCTAAAAGTTGACTGTGTCATCTTTCCAAGTAATAAGGAAATACCAAACAGAGCATTAAGGTTTACAGCTTCACATTTTCAAATTAAATTATCTATTGATTAATTGGGGGCTATTATTAAAAATCAGCACAATTATGACTGGCAATTCCTGAAAAATATTCATCATGATGACTTTAATCAAATTGTAAATGTGGGTCTGTACTTTATTTTAGAAGTAAAGGAGGCAAATGAACAATAAATTTGAAGTCCAGTAATTGGGAGTGAAAGTATTCTATTTAATCAGTCCCCAAAACTAAGTGATTCAGGGAACTAGCACTTGCACATTTGGTTAAAGAATTTTATCTACAACAGTTACTTAAATGAGAGTCCTTCAAAGGGTTCGTGGAAAGATTCATATTATCTTTTGATTCTTTTTTTCCAGGAACTGTTTGAAGTACCTTCATACATGTTTAAGAAAATATTCTATAGCAGGCTATGATTTACTGTTTGGATGTTTTATGCTAAACTGTGTCTAGTTTATAAACATATACTACAGGTAATGGTCTCTCTGTCTCTCTGTCTCTCTGTCTCTCTGTCTCTCTCTCTCCTGCTGCTATACCATCCATATGCCAATCACTCACAACAGTTACAGTTCTCCTTACAAGTAAGTACCTTCTTCCCCACACCTATCCCATCTCTAGGCTAAAGATCATTCATCTCTGTCTTTTTTTTCTAACCACAGCCGCTTACTCCACCCATCTCATCTTCCCCTTCAGTTCTTCGGCTCTTCAAATGCTAAGATGAAATATAGAGCAGAAGCTAAAAGGAGCACTAGGATCCCGATGTTCAAATTTGGCTCTATCCCTGTTAGCTGGGTTACCTTGGAAAATTAACTTAGCTTTCTGGTACCTCTGTTTTCTCCCCTGTAAAATGTAGGCAACAATAGATAAAAGTTGCCTAGATAGATAGCTAGGATTAGATAAAATAACACGATAGTAAAAGAACAAATTGCAAAGAACCTAATACTTAGAGAGTGATGGATTACACACGTACTGTTGTGTAGAATCCAGACTTCTAGTAGCAAAACTGACCTTTAGTCTTCAGTAAACTAGTAATGTGTCAATTTTAGTCTTTACATAGTAAACTTTTAGCAAGCCTTACTAATGCAGTTAGAAGCTAAGTATTAGTAAATAGTACTCACTTGAACATAACACCACAGACAATGGAATTACAAGTTACTTCTCGAACAAAGAAAAGATGTGGATTTTTGGTTTAGTTAATTGACTCAACAGTACAGCCTCTTCACAAGCTAGACTCTAACAATCACTCTGTTCAAGGGTTGAAACTTTGGGCTACTGCATTTAATCCCCTTCAAAATATCTTAGAGGTGGTAGAGACTGCAAAAGTCATTTCATTGAGCTTCAGTCAGTCCTCATGCCAGAACTCCATTAAACTTGATATTAGATGATGTGTTTTGGTCTCCTGTGATTTGCCACACAGTAGGTCTAATTCCAGAGATACAGAAAAGGAGACAAAGACTGATGCCAAGGGGCATGTGGAATAGACAGGGAGACAGGCAAGTAAATATGCAATTGCAAAATAAAAACCAGGTGTTCCCAGAGTCATAGTGCCATGGAAGCACAGAGAAGGGTGCACCTCCTTGCCTGGGGCAGAGGTGGGTTGGTCCAAAAAGAATTGCTGAAAAATGACATCCATGCTGAAACCTGAAGGACAACTAGGAGTTCTCCAAATGAATGTGAAGAAGAGAAGAAAGGAAGTTCCTCAGTGCACAGAGATGTGCAAATAAAAAGACAGGAGATGAAGTACGCCACATTCACTCAGCAGGTGTTTACTGAGTCTGTGTTATGAGGACGTATTTAAATGACAGACCAATCTCTCCTCCACCCCTAAACTAAGCATCCTCAGGGCAGAAATTGTCCTATTTTTCTTTGTTAACCTAACGCCCTCTGCTCTGTGTTTCTCACATGGGAAATGTTCAATAATTATTAGTCGAAGAAATGAATTAATCAATAAATGGTTTATCACAATTGTCTCTTGTTAGTGAGACGCAAAGTCATTGGTAAAACTATTGACCAGAATAGGGTCAGAGATAGAGATGTATAGCCCATCACTAGTGATCACCTTCCTGGTGAAGATCAATCTGTTTAATCAATACTCTTTTGCACAGACATTCAAACAGCAAACTATACCTTCTTGAGCCCACACATGTCCGTCTTATTTATGCAGATTTCACAAGCACAATGGCAGATGTGTGATTTCTGTCCTCTCTTCCAGCCTGACTGGCTTTGGTTTTAGCAACAAAGGAAATGAACTTAGCTTTGGGTAATTTCTTAGTCAGTTAAATAAAATTGACCATTTCTCATCAATAACAACTTTCTTTTCCAGTGTCTTACCAGTCATGTGTTTTATTCTCTGTTCTACTTTCTATCAAAGTAGCAAGTCTGTTTTAGAATCTACAGTTTTATTAGAATATTTAACCATTTTAGCCTGATTGCAGCTTTATCATTCCAAAAACTCTTGACAGATTGCACACAAATATTAAATGTTTAAATATGTATACACTGCTATAAAAACGAATGAAATACTGCCATTTGCAACAACATGGATGGACCCTGAGAGAATTATATTAAGTGAAACAAGTCAGGCACAGAAAGAAAAATACCACATGTTCTCACTTATTGGTGGGAGCTAAAAATTAATATATAATTCACACACACACACACACACACACACACACACACACACACACACACACACACACACAAAACCGGGGGCGGGGGAGAAGATATAACAACCACAATTACTTGAAGTTGATACGACAAGCGAACAGAAAGGACATTGTTGGGGGGGAGGGAGGAGGGAGGGAGGTTTTGGTGATGGGCAACAATAATCAGCCACAATGTATATCGACATAATAAAATTTAAAAAAAAATATGTATACACTGAAATGTGTGGGAATAGTGAATGGTCTATTGTTATAGTTTTCAAAGATCTTCAGAACTCTTTGTATTTTGTGTTTGTACTGGAGTTCAGGAAACTGTGCTAAGAGTTTGGATATATCCTAGGGTTCCACATGCTGATGAGGTCTGAACAGAGTTGGATCTACAAATTTCTTTACAGTGGGCATCAGGAGAATGAAGTTGTGGGATGCTAATACTTTTGGATGCTGTGAGGACGATACTGTACACTTGGGTGACCTTACAAATCACTCATAATGGGATCTGAAACAAAGGGGCATTTGTCCTGCCTCCCAGGCTTCGCATCTGGGGAGGGAAAGTTGGGAGTTTCCTAGTCACCCTGAGCTCTGTATGCCCTAAAAGTCTCCCATTTGAGCATCTTAATTCTTCGTCCAATTTTTATGACAGCATCTGGAGTTGTTGAAAATTAAGCAGGATTTAAGAACACCGAAGTTCACCTCATTTTGTCCCAGCTGTACACAAATGATCATGACCATAGATTTCAGAAATGACCCACCCAAGAGGGAAACCTTAAAATACTTCAAATCCTATATTTCCTAAAGGTGATGGCACGAGGCAACACTTGGTGAGCCGTTCTTGTCTGTTCCCGGCAGACAAGGCAGTCTAGCTTGGTGAGCACAAACCCCAGGCATCTCTCCAGCTCTCCTTCTTTGTCCATTCATTTATTCATCCTACAAATATTTATTGAATGTCCCCCCTCAACATTGGAGCAACAGCAGGAAATAATACAGGCATGGTTTCTGTCCCCATAGGGCTTATATTCTACTTGGGTATACACTGTAGTGGGGGTGGAGGGGGGGGAGAGGAAACAAAATAGAGATTATAAGTGTTATGAGTAAATATATAGGATATTGCGATGGAGAATAGCAGTATATGTGTCATTTAAGGTGGTCATAAAAGTTTTCTGGTGATACAAAGTTTAAGCAGAGGCCTAAAAGATCAGGGGGAGTTCAGGGAAACGTGATCCAGGCTGATGGAGCAGCAAGAATAAAGACATTGAAACTGAGAACACTTTATGTTGCATGAGTCTCAGAATTCAGTCCATGGTGTTGCAACAGGATGAGTGGAGAGGAGAGACTAACTGCTGAAGGGACAGACGGAGGCCAGAACACACGGAGTCCTGGAGGCCAAGAATTTGAATCTGGTTCCAAACATAATATAGACTTCAACTCATCTTTTCATACAACAAAATTAATCCTGTTAACCACTGGAAGTAAAATATAAACCAAGCACCTCTTGTCAAAATTCTATGTGTAACTATCTCTTATTATTGAAAAATTTTAGATGTAGAAAAAAAAGAAATAGGAGGATATCAATCTAAGTAGCATTTGATTTAGTTATTCTTTTATTGTCTTTGCTTTTATATAGCTCTTTGTCTCTTTTGGACAGAAAAAAGAAAGAATTCTTTTTTTTCTAATTTATTTTTTTAATGTTCAGATAAAAAAATAACTTTTCCTACTTTAGCATTAGTTTATTTGTTTTGTTTGTTTTTTCACTACAACTATTATCATAGTCTCTGTAGCCTGTGATGTCTCTCCAAGATCACTTGGCTCTTCCTAGCCCAGTCAAATTTCATTCTTCCTTTTATAAATTTTTTGGGGGGGAGATGGAGAGAAGATTCTAGTATAGCACTGTCGAGTAGAACGTTCTGCAGTGACAGAAATGTTCTATAGCTTCAATGTCTAATAAGGTACCCACTAAACACATGTGAGTACTGAACACTCAAACTCAAGCCACTGCTATTGAAGAGATGGATTTTAAATTTTATCTAATTTTGATCACTTAAAATTTAAATAGTCACATGTGGCTAGTAGCTATCATCTTGGACAATGCAGCTCTAGAGCCTCTTTTGAATGTCATGCTGATGTTTCACTGGAATTCACATCAATCACAGTCTTCATGAAGATCTTCATTATTGACTCTCATGAGCATGCATCCATTCTGCCCATAGTAAGGACTTTTGCACAATATAACTGCAGTTTTCATCTACCCAGTATCCATGTCCTCTTCCTCTGGTAATATAGCTACATTTTCCTTAGGGGACCACCTCTCTCCCATTTCCCCTGTGCTTGCAGAGAGCTGGCTCTTTACCTAGCTCTGGAGTTGGATATGTAGCCTAAACCTGGCCAATTGGCATAACTCCATCTCCAAGCCATAGGGATTAGCTAGGAGATGATCATGTGGCCCAATTCCATCCAGTGAGAGTCTTGGGCCTCTTCTTGAAACTGCTGGTAACTGACCACATTGAGCAGGCATTGCTGGCCATTTCTTGTCCTCCCTGAGAATGTGGCCAGTGCTGTAGAAAGCCCATAGGTGTAGGACGGAGTCCGAAGTTCCTGAATTGAGCCCTGCCAAAATTCAGAGGTATCATTAGATTTTTCATTGATATGAACCAATACATTTAAAAATTGTTTTGCTTAAGCTGGTTTAAATCAGTGTTTTACTTAAAACCAAAAAAAAAAAAAAAAAAAAAAGTTCTGATGAATATAATAATTAATGACAAGTAGTATATCATTTGTGAAAATATGAATTTCTTGAATCCCACTGTATTAATGCCTAAGAAATTATGGGAGAAAAGTGGACATAATTGGGAATATAGAAAGTGGAAAATATATTGTGTGGGTAGTAATGGATTTTCTTCCTTTGTTATTTAGCTAGACTTAGTTATGAATCTGCCAACAGGGTGTTATCTTTACTTCCTACCCAGACTGAAAATGCTACAGTCCCATCATTGATCAAAATTAAGTTTGAACAAAGGTTTAGACTCAGAATAAGATGCTCTTGGGATTAAAAAAAAAAATACAAATGTGCAAAGTGAGGATGAATTTAAAACAGTGTGAATATTATTCTAGATCTGCCTAGGCAGGGCCTGAGAGGTAAACTCTTTCAGAAAATGAAGTCAGTTACTGTCAAGTGATTCTCCAAACTTGTTTCATTTCAGTCTTGTGAAAGGATTTCAATGACCATTATAGAAATGTGTGGTTGTGCACTAGTGTGTGTGTGCATGCTCATGCATGTGTTTGCAAATTCCCACTGCATCTTCTTGATACTGGTTTTCTTTCTGGGGTGTGGTGTGGTTCCTCTCTATATATCGGCAAATTGACTCAGTGATAATTGCTAAATTAAACCTTCCAGTCATGCCCAGGAATTTTGTCTTTAATGGGAAATAAATGGGGTGTTTCCTAAGCAGTCATATGCCTGTCCTTGTCATAGTTTCAGGCTAGGAGTCAACCTCCTGAAATGCTTCAAGTTCTGTCTATACTCTAGTTCCAAATTAGCTGTGTGTGGAACTGTTAACACATTTCCCATCACTTATCTTTGGCTGAAACCTACCTTAACATGGCCAGTCATAATTTAAAGCCTCGGAGGATGACAGATTGCCTGGGTGTTTCATGCTGGTGCATAATAGTCTCTTCCCTGTCAAAGGCACTAAGTGACTTAGTTCACTTATGTTGTTGGAATTATCTCAGCCAAATGTTCTGCTGCCTTCAGGGATAATGAAAAATGCAATGCCCTCTTGACCAGGCTTAGGGGCATGTGAAACATAGGGTTTGCTACATTCCTAGCCCTCTCAGCAGTGGGGCCAAGACTTCCCAAAACTGAGTCTGTTTGTAGCTTCAAGAAAATGGTCTTTCCCAAGGAACATCTTTCCCGATTTAATTAAAACCATTTCCTTCAGGATACATACTGAACTGTTAGCAGTAGATGCCCCTGGAGTCCTGAGTGGGATTGTAGAGATTTGGAGAAAATGAAAGCTTCACTGTTTATTCCGTATATTTTCTCTGTTTTTGTTTTTAAACAACATGCCTTTGTAATTTCTAAAACAATAAAGAATGTTATTAAAAAATATTTCAAAATTTCTTCTCCTAGGGCAGATGGTTTAGTTTTATTTATTTTTTTTAAGAATGCAAATGTAATTGTTCTAAGAAGATCACATATAAAAGAGTACGTAGAATAGAATGGTAAAATTCCCCACCCAACACACACAAGCCTTCTAAACACCCTGCTCTTTCCAGAGGAAACTACTACAAATAGTTCCCATTTTCTTTATATTGACAAAATATTTAGATAGTGGGTGTGTATGAGATAAAAAAAAAAAACAGATAAATAAATGCATGCATGCAAACATATATAAAATTTTGTTTAAATATGACCTCTATATATGTATATATGCATATGTACAAATGTATACATGCACATAGATGCATATACACACGTAAAATATGCATATATGCATATATACACCTTCGTGTATGTGATTTTTTTTCTTTCTTTTTTCCATTTAGCAGTACATCAGGCATACTTTTCATGTTGTGCAAGTCCATCTACAGTATATCTTTTTTAGCAACAACCTGGCATTCCATACTATGCATATATATCTCTAAATGGTTTAATTGCCCCCTATTAATGAGCACTGGGCTCTTTATCATTTTTGCCTATTGCTGAAAATGCTAAGACAGCATCCGTGCACGTAAACAAGACTTCTGTATGGCATCCCCCGTTGATGACTGTGGCTCTACTGTGTAATACCACTGTATCTCCCATATTTCTTTCTGTTAATGTTCCCTGTTGACACAGGAGACCCTGTTGACACAGGAGAAGTGGATGTGGCCTGATCCTGCCTGATGATTTGTGCATGAATACAACAAAAAGATGAGATGTATTCTAAACTCACCTATAGAAAAAGGAGTGTTTGCCTGGGGTGGTGCTGCAAAACACACTCTGAGGACACTCACCTCAAGTTTGAAGATAATTTGTTTGGAGTGATCTGAAATCAAACTTCAGGCTTATTTCTCATAAGTCTGTTATTTGGAGGGGGATTTCATGAACTGTTTTTATAACTTTTGCCTGCAGGAAACAGGCACTTTATGAGATGGGTATTTTTAAAGGAACAACTTTATTCTTGGGAAGGTTGACAGGATTTTTAATGGGGAAAGAAATTAGAAACCAGAGCTGGTGGGAGTGTGATCAGCAGAAAATAAAGGGAAACAAGGAACAGAAATCCAGTTTTAAATGTCCTTTAAAAAGGCCATATTGTAAATATTTTTGTATACATCCACTAACAGTTAGGGTTGACAAAAACAGGGGAACTCTTGAGGTTTTCTTCCCAGAGAAGTAGCTGTCACATCTCCACATGCTCCTCATTTTACTTAAACTTGACCCAGTCCAGTAGCAATTGAAATTATCCAGCCCACCTGCCTGTTCTCCCACTAGTGTTTTATTGGCACGTAGCCACACGTGTTCATTTGTGCATTGCCTGTGGCTGCTTTTGTGCTACAAAGGCAGGGATGGTTAATAGTGCGGCCCTCTGAGCCTAAAGCACTGGGCTGTTACTGCATGGCCTGTTACAGAAAACGTTTGACAACGTAGCGATCTCACTGTTGAAAGGTGTTCCTGCTGGATTATTTTTAAATGTGAGGAAAGAAATTAATCTCTGCTCAGAGGCCACAGAGCCTCCCTGGGAGGACGGAAGAGACTGCGAAGTTCTCCGTCTGTCCAGGAAGGAGATACAAATGAGAGAAGAGAAGCACATGCTCAGTTCCTTGTTCTTATCTCCCCAGTCCAGAAAGTTATTCTTTCTATACTAGGAAGGGAATGAGCCACAGAGAGACCCTGATTCTAAATAATAAGGCTGAAGCCTTAGACATAAAATGTAGCAAAGCTATTGGTGACACAGACAAATCATGTAGTTGGATGACCACGTGAAGATAATTCAAGAAGATGCCATCTGCAGCCAAAGAGAAAGGCCTCAGAAGAAACCAACCCCACTGACACCTTGATCTTGGACTTCCGGCCTCCAGAACTGTGAGAAAGTAAATTTATATGGTTTAAGCCACCCAGTCTGTGGTCCTTTGTTATGACAACATCCCACAATGCAAGAGGCAGCCTCCCATAACCAAGATTACCCAGCCTAAAATGCCAATTGTGCCATGCTTGACAAATCCTGATATAGCAGAGGACTCAGCACTCCTCATCTCTCTCCTCTCTTCTCTTAGACCTTTGGGGGTTCTTTAAAGGTGCTGGAAGAGGTTATCCCCCACTCTGAGTCATGTGTATAATGTCCATAGAGGATCATCACAATAATTGAAATTTAAGAGAGTCTCTTCAGTGATTCCTGCTATTCCAGTAAATTCCTGCTAAGTGTGCTCTAGGAAAACTGTTATGGGCTGCATGATTTCTGCAACAGGGACTTTGGGTTTCCCGAGGGGCAGTCTTCCTTTCCATGCTATTAACTTCCCCAAGTTTGCAGCCTGTGGGTGGTGTTGGCGTGGGCAAGGAGAAATGAATGATTGATGGACTGTAAGCCTCCCAAGTAGAAGCCGGCTGGTGGGAAGCTTTCTTTAATATCATATTTTATATACAACTGTGGGTCAGGCCAGGCTATGGATATACAGTGCCTGACCCTAGTATGAAGGAGCGATCGATTGTGCTCAAACAGCAAGCTATCCAAATTATTTATTTATACAGCAAAGCAGCTCCCTGCTTCTTTGGAGGTGGGCACAGACTAGAAGGGTGCCTGTGTGTGTGTGGGCATTTGGATGTGTATATGTGTGTGCGTGGATGTGTGTGTGTGTGTGTGTGTGTGTGTGTGTGTGTGTGTGTGTGTGTGTGTGGCTTCCCATGATCTTCCCAGTTTCAGCTGAGTCTGTAATTAGCTCCTCAGAGACCAGATAATCACACTTCACTTTTTCTACAAGAAAAGGATCATTTGGCTTTCTGATTTCTTGTTAATTTCCCAGATTTCAATAACCAAGATTTGGACTTTTGGCATAATATCAAGTTATCAGAACAAAGAATGGCACTCTGGGAAGACAGTCAGAAGAGTCCAGAGTCTTTATGACTGGGGTTGGCCCTTAATTTTACTTTTTTTTTTTTTTTTTTTTGCCTAAATGTGAGAAGTTTTTAGGACATCTGCTGTATCCATTCCCAACTAAAATGATGTCCTTTCAGGAAAGTGTCAGAATGTAGTCATTAGGGCTGGACATTTCAAACCTGGCTGAGTCTACACAGGCACAACAAATTGAGCGATTGCATCCTGTGGTAGAGACTACAATCCATATGACTGGGAGCCTAAATAATAGGTTCCTACCAAATTAAGTATGTGCAACCCAATTGCCTTTTGTTTCTACCACTGAACATGAATCTGAATGGTGATTATCTTATCTTACTTCTCCATGTCAGTACAGGAATGTTCAAAGAATTATATTTAAGGGGGAAGAACAAAATTCTAATTTATTGATAGTCAGGAATATTCTGAATATCAGCTACTGTCCAATAGAACTTTCTAAAGTGACGGAAATGTTCTGTATCTGTGCTCCCCAGTACAGGAGCCACGAGCCATGCATACCTCCTGGGCATTTGAAATGTGGTTAGTACAACTGAGAAACTCAATTTTTAATTTTATTTAATTTTAATTAATGCAAATGCAAATAGCCCCATTGAATAGTGGCTATCATATTGGATGACATAGCTCTATATGCCCTGATCTCACATCTTAAATAAAAAACCATGAATATAGATCTTCATTATCCATGTTCATATCCATATAATGTACTTAAAAGTGCAGACAAAAAAATCCCACAAACTGCTGAACACCAAACTGTTCAGACCTTTTAGTCTGGGATTAGAAAAGCATAACGAGAGGATTTTAACGTCTTATCTTGCCTCATTCCAAAAGAAAAAGAAAAAAGTGATGGGATTAAAAACTAATCAAATAAATCAGATGAGACTAATTATGTCATGGAGCTAGTTATGTCAAGACATCTCCTTGAATTAAAATTGAAAGGGAAAGGATGGATAGTTATGACAATTATCTCTGTAATCCGGGCAGCCCCTCCATCTCTTTTTCCCAGTCATCACATGGGAAGTGAATTTGGGGCCTCAGACAGTCCTTGCGTTTTGTGCAGTCAGCGCTTAATCATTTTAGTGTCTCTCAAGGCTGTGAACCCGCAAGTTGGGACCAGGAGGAAGAGGGGGAAGACATGAAAACAAATGCATGAACCAGTTAGTCTCTGAAACTAAATCCCTATATTTTATGAAAATTATTTATTGTTGAAAGCCATTTGCCAAGCTTCCATGGTCCTTGCTTGGCTGTATACAGCAATAAATGCCTCTTTCCAAGTGTCCTGTGAATGACAGAGAAATGGCTAATCAGGGTGTGTTTACAGGCTTACTGATTCCAAGTTTGTTCCCAGCCACAAATTTCTTCCCTAGGTTATTAAGAAGAAATCAAAACTTTACTTTCCTGGAGTGTGTGTTTTTAAACATTTAGTATTAAGGAAATAAAGAAAGTGAGAGAGGAAGAAAAGAGAAGTGCAGGAAAGAATACACTAAGGAGAAGCAACAGAATGCAATTAACAATGCATAGAATTAAAACATATAGAAGAGCAACCTCCACTAGAATTATAGAGCTTAACCAAATCCCATTCAGGGTTGACACTGCTCCCCTGGGGTTATTTGGAGATTCAGCAGCTTCTCTGGGTAGACAGAGTTTTCTTTATCTGTCAAATCAGTATGCCATCTCTGCACATTCGACTTATTACAGAGTCAGCAACATTTTAAAATGCCACGAGCCTTCCGAGACTCAGTGTTTCCTGTGACTGAGCCAAACTAGGTGCTAAACCTTTCTGCATAGATGCAATCAAATTAGAGGTTAAATCTGATAATGTTACCAGTTACCACCTGGGACCAGAACTGGCTCGCATTTTAGTTTTTCTTCCTAGTGTTGTGAAATGAACATGGTATATGGCACATTTTAATTTCAGCGAATATGAATTTTTAATGGGAAAGTAAACCTGGCTTTGTATTGTTCCAGAATTGTCTTGAGCGTTGAAACTTATGTGATTTTGATGCCACTGTAATTAAAGTGAAGAAACTAATATTCTTTTCTAATTGAGGGTACATTAATCTGAAAGCTACCTGAGGGCAGGAATTCTGTGTTAAGCGTGCCGTATCCTCAATTTAATAAAATGCCAGACTTAGAGTAAGTGTTCTTCTGTCCTATGTGCTGGATGTTTTCCTGTATTCTGACCCTCGGAAAAATTATAATATGTCCTAGGACTGAAGGTTAATGTACCAAGAAAACAGGAAATTCTGACACATTATCTAGCATTGCTTTTTTTATTATTTGTTTTTTAAATAAATAGTAATTGGTTAGTACTTGAGCATTTTAATAAGATATTTTCTTCCTGGCTTGTGTTTAAATTAATAGTGCCCTCGTGTCCCTGAGAAGGAGAACTGGAACAGGGTATGGGAGATGGAGGAAGGACAAAAAATTTTAAAAAACACAGTAGGTATCATAGGTATCAGTTTTCAGTTATGTGTAAACTCAACTCATTTTTTAACGATTTTATTAGGAAAGCTTCTGTATTCTATTTTGCAATGCATTTCCCTGAGGGAACTTTAGACCTTGCAGGTCTGTTTGCAATTCCTATCAGAGTACCAAACATAAATAAATAAATAAATAAATGAATAAAAATAATAGAAATTTCACACGTTATTCCATTTTTCTAAAAATCCAGTTTCTTGGTCCGACAATTTCTTAAACCTGTAGACCTTGATGTTTTAATCTCATGCATTCTGATATTCATAACTGGTGGGTTTGATAAATTTTTAACCAGGTAGTTGAATATGTTGAGAAAACACGAGGGGAGGTTTGTAGTTTGCACCTTGTAGTTGAGCCTTCCAGTTTCATTTTCACTGTTTGTACGAAGAGTATTCCTTGGAGGTGTCGAGCTGCCCAGAGCTGACTTCCATCCATATTGAAAGGGCTTCCTCTGAGCTTTCCAAAATTCCAATTTCAGTGCAGGTGGTAATATCTGAGCGTGAGCAGCAGAATAGATATCAATTTAAAACTCATATAAATATGCATTTATACTATACTCCATGTGTGAACTCATAACATGTGGGATAAATCTGATCATTTCAACATAAGTGGAATAACAAATAGATTGAAGGTAGAATGCACTGTTGAGAAAACATGTTTGGGATCCACAATGCAATTCTACACTGGTATTTTTCAGCAGAATTGAATTCCAAAGTTCAAACAAAAAATTGATTATAACAATTAAGTCTTTAGTCGTTTTTGTAAGTGAACTGAAATATTAATTGTATCTAAGGAATGTTTTTCAATGTTTTTTTATTATACAAAGTAGCAAGTATATACAAAATAGACAATACTAAAATGAACCCTCATGTACACATATCCCAGATTCGGTAATTATCAACTCAAGACCAATCATGTTTCATCTATACCCCTACTTATTTCCTCCACATTCCTGGATTATTTTAAGGCCAAGGCCAAACATCATACATTTGATCCATAAATGTTTTTGTATGTATCTTTACACACGATCACATCAAACCCCAAACATTAGCATTGATTCCCTAAGGTGATTGACTATCTGATCAATGTTTTCATTTTCCCAATTATCTCACATATTTTTATAGTTAGTTTACTTGAATTGATATCCAAACGAGGTCTAAAGAGTGCAATTAGTTGACATGAGTAGAAATATAGATTTCTTTAATCTATTATTTTTCATGATCAAATCTCTTTTTCTTTTCTTTCTTTCTTCCTTTTCTTTTCTTTTTTTTTTTGCAGCTGGCCAGTATGGGGATCCAAACCCATAATCTTGGTGTTATAAGGTTGCTCTCTAACCATCTGAGCTAACCTGCTAGCCTTCTAATTTCTTTTTTTCCTTAAACTTTCTTTTGGTGAAGAAACTGGATTGTCTTCCTGAGACATTTTTTGAACAATAACGTGATTGTGAATTCTCGTTCTTCTTCAAGATAAGAAATAAGCCTGATAAATCATTGATTTAAACAGTAACACCCACCATCTATTCCAGGATGAATGCCAATGGAAGCAATTTGATTAGAATTGAATATATATCTATATATCCATATCTATATCTATCTATCTACATACATACATACACATTCCAGTTTTCAAGAAGAATAGCTAGAAGTAGAGAGAATTGTCCAAGTGCTAAGTTAAGGTGGACTGGAGTTATTGTCACTAAATTCTTTTGCAGTTGCTTGAAAAATTGCACAAATAAATTTTTTAACTGCTTGAATAAACTCATGGCTGCCATTGACATTGACTTTGTTGTTTGTTTTGTACTTCTGAGTGGAGTAAATATGGACATCTCACATAAAATATATTGCTCTTAGGAAATATAGAATGTGACTTCAAAAAGTCATCATGGTTGCCTGCCCCCCCCACCATACTATTCAGTATTAACTGTGCTATTATATTTCATTCCTGAGCTAAGGAATCTACCAAATCAGGTCTGTTCCTGAGAAAAATGACAAAGGAGACAATCTGGAGAAATCCCCCATTATTTTCTTAACTCACATGTGAGTTGATACAAAACAAAACAATGATCCAAAACACCATGAACGACTGGCCACACACCACCTCATTTCTCAAGTCATCTCTGAAGTTCATTCAGCAAATTGTCCCAGTTGTCCTAGGTACAGAGCTTTGAGGGTGTGGAGTGATGGGCAGAAAAGGGTCAGTGTTTCCAGGCTGTGTGAAAGCACACTGATCCTTAGCAAGAATCTAGACCAGATATCTGTCACTAAGAACCCCCTGGGTCTGTGCAATACTTTCCCATCCTAACTTCACCAAAGCACACTCAGCAGAATTTCCTCACGCCACTTAAATAAGAACAACCTCAAAGGAGAGACAAGTTTTCCATGAAATGTGCTATTTTTTCTCGGTTTTCAACCGCGAAATAACCATCAGAACCAATTTTCAAATAAGTACTCATTATGTACCATGCTCCAACAGAGGATTTTATGGTCACTGTCCAGTTGAGTGTCATTATGAATCCAAAGTGCTGTTCTTACTGCTGCTATCACCATTTTCCACGTGAGAGTCCCGAACCATACCCAGGAAACAGCAATGACACAACGACAGCTTGCTTTACAATAAAGAGCTAGTAAAAGACAGAATTTGAATTTGACCCAAAGCCCATTAGACTATAAAATTGGTGCTGATGCCCAGGCTCCCCCCTGCATTTGCAAAAAGCACCATCAGTGAGGGAGTTTGTGTGCATAATGTGACTTCTTAGATGGCACTTAGGAACTCTGTCCACCCATCCTGGTGGCTGCTTCTTAGCCCCCATCTCAGACCTGGAGATAAACATGATTGTGTACTCTGGCCTGTGGAGAACATACCTGGGACAGAAGCCTATGCAGGGGCGGGCTTAGCCACTTTGGCAAAAAGCTGTGGTCTTGGGTATCCCCATCCTAGCGGGGTTCGGAGGCCAGGTGGACATTCCCCTGACCCTGTGGACTCCACACTCCAGAAGTCGGTCAGAGTGGGACCTTCTAAAGTATGGGCCTGCCCAGGATCTAGGCTTTCTTGCATCTAAAAATCTCTTAACTATTAGCTATAATTCTTTCCATGTTACAAAGGCTCATGTTTGACCCCATGACAATTGGAATTCCCATTGTTCCAGACAGAATCATTCTCCTCTTACTTTTGGACTGAATGCCAAAAGTTTAAGGATTTAGAGCAAATGGAAGAAATATTTTTGCAGGTGCAAAGCAGAACAAAAGAAAATCAATGTAGCCCCTTCAGAAACTGTAGTCATACCTGGTTTACTTCACTCAGAATAAGGTCTTCTAAGTCTGTCCATGTTGACGTGAATGACAGGATTTCATTATTTTTTAAGGCTGAATAGTATCCATTGTGAATAGAGGCAGAGAGCAGAAAAATGGTTACCAGATACTGGGGAATGGACGGGGAGGGAAAACAGGGATAGGTTGGCCAATGAGTACAAAATTCAATTAGATGGGAGAAATAAGTTCTGGTGTTCCAGCGCATAGTAGGGTGACTATGGCCCACAGTTATTTTCTATATTATGTAATAGCTAGAGAAGATTTTGATTGTTTTCACCACAAATAAATGATAAATGCATGAGGTGATGGGTACATCACCTAACTCCCCTAATCCGATTATTATACAACATATGTATGTATCAAGACATCAGATTGTACCCCATAAGTGTACACAATGTGTCAAAATTTTAAAAAATAAGTAAAAATAAATAAATAAATAAGAAATAAAAAGATTGTAATCATAAACATTTCAGACAGAGCTCAGAGATCCTCAAAAGGAGACCATGTGAGCCAGGAAGTGTCTCCAAAAAAATAAAAGGTGTTCATTTTCCTGACTCTTATGGAGTGATCAGGAAAGTGGTGCTTTGTGCTGGGTTAGAGGCCAAATAAATAGGAAGGGGGCTATTTTCCACAAGTGGCGGCTCTTGCACTGTGGTGCTCGTATTCAGCTTTTTTTTAAGACTGTTGGAAATGAGACACTTAGAGAAAGCCCATCCAGTGGAAATGGACCTGAGGGTCAAGGTGCACAGTGAGGGTCACCGTCACTATTGACTAAAGGGTGGGAAATTGATTTGAGAACAGCACATTTCAGGCCTGAAGGAAGAGAATTGCTTAGTCATCAGTTTCTTCTCTAAAACGGGCTTATTGACTCTTAGGGACCTTCTCTGAAAGTGAGATGACCATGTGCTTTCCCTCTCACAGGTCATCAATCTAGCTATCCCATCCCTGCCCTCCCCCCTAACCACCAGCCCTCTGCTGCTTTGAGGCTTAGGTTGGAAAGTCACAAGTGCAGCAGTTGGTTTGGCTTTTGAATATGTGAAAAGAAAGCATCTCTGGTAGAATGTACCTCTACCAAGATGCAGTGATTTCCTGCCTCTTGATGAAACATTGATCAGATGTGTGGAGTTGAGGTCATGTGTATAGCTCACTCAGACAGAAATAAGCTGGATAGAGGAGACAGAGTTCTCTACAGCGGTTCCCTATCTGATCTGCCCATTCTAGGCAGTAGAATCTTAATATCAAAAGCCAGGTTCATCCCACTGTATTCAGGTACTCATCAATAACAGCACATAAGGAAGTTCTTTCAACTTGGACTTTTATGCGAAACAGCAAAACGATTAGCAAGTCTGAAGCAGCAATAATGTGTTTTTCCGACTCATTTTATTTTTCTCCTGGACATGCAGGTAGATTGTGTATCTGTATGATTAAGTTGAGGTCATGTGACTCTGTTCTGGAAAATAGAAAGTGTATATAAATTATTTGTGTCACTTCCAGATTTAGCCATAAAACCCCTGTGTGACACTTCATAGTCTCTATTCTCCATCAGTGGTCACTCTGGAGGCCAGATTTTGAAGATATCATATTACAAGTTTAAAGAGATTGCATCCCTGAGTAATTGCATGACCATAGCACTATATGGATTACTCCAGACTGAGCTGCAAATGAGCAATGACCTTCCATCGGGTTAGTTCCTGTGACTTGCAGTTGTGTGTTACAGGACTTAGTATCCCCTAGTAATAGAACTTAATCCAAAGATATTGAAGTAGAACTCTATTTCTATTATACTATAAAGTTAACACAAACATAATTACGTACTACAGAGAAAGGTTCCAATATTAATATCCAATTTGTTGTTACTAAATAATTGATGAAAAATAAGTCAGTGAATTCTCCTGCCTTATACTTGTCCTGATTTGAATAGGATTTTTCTTTTCCAAAATTCCCCACCATCTGCAGAGTATTGCCTTTAGGTTTAATACAAGCCAGTGAGATATCTAATTCCTTTGTAACTAATTTCATAAAGGTTGTTATTGTCTTTCTGGAAATGTTCAGTCTACTTGGGACACAGGATGCTCAACTAATTTCTAAGAGTTCCTCCATGGAACCATATGGACATGCCTATTTCTATCTTATGTCCTAAAATTTCATTGTTCTACATTTGAGAAGTGCAAGACTCTATGGTTGTCTCTCTGCTCTAAGAACTCAAAAATTTCTAAGCCAGCTACTTGAGTTCCTCTTGGTATTTTCTCTTCTTTCTGCTGCTTGATGGTGCAGTGGGGTTTATCCTCTGTAAAGTCGCTCCCAGATGGATCCAGTCTGAAAATGATTCTCCTGCTATATAGATATATGGATGTCATGAAACTTCCTGTGGGACACTATTAAATGACCTCTCTGAATTTGGTAGATTAGAACTTTAGTGATAAATCACCTCATGGCCACTGTTTTTAGGTAGAGTTTTCTAGAAAAATAACTTAAGGTTTGAAGACTGTAAGCCATGAAAAGAACAGGGCAAGATGAATGTCTTTGAATCATTTCTCAACCGTGATGAATGTCTTTGAATCATTTCTCAACCAAGCTTTGAGATGCTCCCAGAATGTTATAATGTTAAGAGGTAATAGATGTTGTTAATTTCAATTCTATAATTTTTAAGACAAAGAAACTGAAGCATGTTGAGGGTCAGTGAAATACCAATGGAGTCAGGGTGGTGTGTTAGAGCCAAGCAATCACTTCATTTACAGTTATTATTTTTGCAAGTTGTATGAATTTAAGCAAACTATTTTACTCAATAGACTTCTCTTTCCTTATTCATATAAAATGGGGTCTATTTGACTCAATACTGTGCACATGTGGTCATATATTTTAGAGGCATTTTTGTTGTTTTTTTGAGCTGTCTTTTCACTTCTTTTGTCCATTCATCTGTGGAATTTATCATTCTTTTCTTCCTTCATTTTCTCCATTTCATTGAGATTTTCACATTAATTTGCATAGAAGTCTGCAAAGTAGTCCTTACAGTGTTTAAAAAATTTTCTATTTTCATGATTATTGTCTTGTAATTTCTTATTTTGTATATCTGGTCTTTCTCCTCTCCTTCCCTAAGTATTGGTTAGCTTTTTTTTTTCTTATTTTCAAAATGCACTCAAAAATATGATACTGATTTATTAATTAGACCTATTGTTTTTTTCTTTCCTAACTTATTGATCTCTGGTCTTATCTTTATGAATCCCTTCTTAAGCCCTTTTGTTTATTTAAATTCATTGATATTTTTCTAAATTTTTGAGTTGGAGCCTTAATGCATTTATTTACCTTTTTTTATTGGAAGTGTTCATGTTATGGATTTTCTTCTAGTCATGATTTAAATGTGACTCTTAGATATTGGATTATAATACATAGTGATTTTATTATTGTTTTCTTTAAAAAGCTCTGTAATTTTTTAGTTTCCTGTTTCACTCAAGAGTTATTTAATAGAAGTTTTGTATTTTTTTATTCTAAGGTGGATTATAGTTTCAAATATTTGTTCCATTCTGCCCTTTGGTTTTTCTTCCCCATGGACCTCAATTTTATATACATTGGATATTTTTTTTCCTGTCTTCTACTTCCACCACTGTCTTTGTGATCTATTTCCTTTCTTTATCTCCTTTGTATTCTCTTGGTGGTTTATTGCTTTTCTTTAATGCCCATATTTATTTCCATTCAAATTAATTTTTTTCTGGAGTACCTTATAATTTTAACTTGATTCTTATGTGGGCTTGCTTTTTTCTTCTAGTTCATTCATGAATTCAGCCAATTCTTACTTAATTTCTTCCTCTTTCTTATCCATTTCCATTTCTATGAATTCTTGAATTTTTAAAATTTAATTTAATTTAATTTTATCAATATACAATGTGGTTGATTTTTGTGTTCCTTTACCATATCCTCCCTCCCCTTCCCTCTCCCCCATCATGCCCATCAACATCATATCTGTTCACTTGTCTTAACAACTTCAAGGAATTGTGATTGTTTTCTTCTTCCTACCCCCTTGCCCCATTTGTTGGTGTATTTATTTATTTATTTTAGTTCCCACAAATAAGTCCTCAGTAAAATACTAGCTAACAGAATACCCCAACACATATACAAAACTATCCACCATGATCAAGTGGGATTCATCCCAGGGATGCAAGGTTGGTTCAACATATGCAAATCAGTAAATGTGAAACACCACATCAATAAAGTCAAACAGAAGGACCACATGATCATCTCTATAGATGCTGAAAAACAATTTGACAAAATTCAACATTCATTCATGTTAAAGACTCTCTACAAGCTAGGTATAGATGGAAAGTATCTCAACATAGTTAAAGCCATATATGATAAGCCCACTGCCAATATCATCCTGAATGGGGAAAAGCTGAAAGCTTTTCCCTTAAGAACAGGAACTAGAAAAGGATGCCCACTCTCACCACTCCTATTCTTGAATTTTTTAACATATTTTTGAATTGGATTCAATGCATGCGTGTTTTTAGTATATTCCCAAATGCTTATTCGAGGATATTTAATTCAGTGTGGAGCATTGTGTTACAGTTTTCTTCTCCTTCATACTTGGAATTTGAGGAAGACTTTTCATCCGCTGATGTGTTTTGATGATCAGTTTTTGTTTTCAAGGTGGTGGTTTGGGTGGTTCACAAGATTTCATGTTCACAGATATTCTTTCCTGTTAGCACAGTGAAGTGTATTTTGTTTCATGGCTCATTTTTATGGGGAATAGGGAGGTTTCAGTGGAGGAGTCACGTGTGTTATTTTCTTTTTTTACTTCTTTTGTCTTATTGGGTCCTAAGTTCCCCCATCCACTTTCTGTTCCCTTTGCAGCATAGTTTTCAAAGTGTAGTTCTCTCTTCCTGATTACCCTCCACTCCCCAGAACTACTGTCTCCCAACACTGCCTTTCCAAATTCAGCATGCATTTTTAAGTCCTTTTACTGTAGTTAGTGTTCTGAACTACAAGTTCTATTTTTCAGTATTTTCACACTTATGGCAAATGTACTTTAGTTCCATCTTAGCTCTACACTCCTCTTTCTTCTTCTCCTATTTTTCTAGACCATCCTTTTTCTTGTCAAACATTCTGATTGAGAGATAGAGAAATATACCTGCTAGAAGGTGGCGTTTATTTTCAAATTCCAGATTATTTAAATGTATAGTGTTCATTTTCTTCAAATGATGCTAAAGGTGTGGTATTTCTATGGTTCATTTGTCCTTGCTTATCTTTGTGGAGTTTGAAGGAGATGCTGAAAGATTCCAGTTTAAGCAGCTGACATTGTCTCTTCTGCATGGAAGTTGCTTTTCTTTTATTAACACATCAATTATGTACAGTCATTTTAAGATTTTTTTTCAGTGTGTTAAGTTTATTTTCCCCTCCAGGCAGGACTGGCTACATAATATGTGCAGCCCTGTGTAAAACTAAAGTCAGTACACCTTGCTAAAAAATTGTTCGGATCTCCAGATGGCAGAAGCAGAATATCTGAACAAATGCAGGGCCCTCCTGATTGTGGGTCCCTGTGTGAAGCTGGCCCCAGTTCAGTACTTTGTACGTGTTAAGTAATTCTTGGTTTAGCACTATTAGAGAGAGAGAGGGAGGAAGAGAGAGAGGGCTTTTCAGAGAGAGAGAGAGGGAGTGAGTTTGAGACTGAAACTTAAAAGACCTGATTTCTACCCCAAATCTGTCATGGATTTACATTGTGACTTTGAGCAAATTACTTTATCTCTCTGGGGTTATGTTTTGCTACTTGAAAAATGAAAGATTTTTACCTTTAATTGTGCTTCACAAACTATCACACATGTTACTGATGATACCTGAATGCATTTTAATAGTGGTATTAATTGTATTACACAGAAAAACATCTAGAACATGGAAACTATGCTTTTATATATTTCTTAGTATGTGATTAAGGTGAGTAATTAATAACAAAAACAAGGTCAATTCCAAGGCATTATTAGAGAATTATAAGTATAGGTGTTACCTGGGTATGGTAAAAATCATGAAGATTACATACGAGCATCAAAAGTTTGGGAAACCTTGTTCAGGATAATCTCTAAGGACACTTTCACTTTCTATAAACATTTTAGAATTCTGTAATTTCATATATTTATGTAAATATAGGAATATATTTTTTCTAATTTAGAAAAGAAAGAGAGTTTTTAATGTACAATTAAAAGTCAACCTGTTCACACCTTCCAGGAAGACTGGGGGTGAGATGAATTCCATATTCTTTGTTCTCTGCAACCCATTCCATTTAAAGATTCAAAATTGTGTGTCATCCCCATATGCACTCAATTCCGTCTAGTATTCAGTCACCTAGCACTAAAACTCAGGGTTAGGAAAAAACTCATGTAATGATGCTATCTATGGTAACTTGATGTCAAGTCTTCTTGACTTCAAGTTTTCATGTCTGCAACGTCTGACACTCTACAGAATTCAAAATAGGCTCTTCTTGGAGGGGATAAAAATAGGAATGGTGACCCTATACATCTATTAACCAATTACTTGGATGTTAACTGCCAGACCTCTCAAAAGTTCATGATATAGCTGCACAGTTCAATCACCTTAGCTAGACATGTTTACTACTTTTTAAGAGCTCCAGAATTTAACACAGATAATGTGATCCTGTTGGTCAAACAGTATAATTTTTACAAAGATATTATTTTAATTTTAAGGAAATCTTAGTTAACCAATGTAAATAAAAATTCAGCCCCCACTTAGGCATAGATTTTATATACAATTTTTAAAATAAAATTTGATGGCAGAGAAATTGAATTTCTTTTTTTCCAAAACTTGATTTTCTTTCATTGAGACTGATTGTATTCTGTAGGTTTCCTATAGGATACTTGGATACCCTACCTGTTCTCAAGCTGGAATGCTCCATGAGAAATATTTCTTCCACTCGGTTTCTTAGAGGACATTGTTGGTGTTCCAGAGTGCTTTGACATTTTAGGCATTTCCAAACATTTTTTAGGTCACTGTTACTGACCTGCTTACACTCCAACTCTTGGCCCTTCCATTCGATGCAAAATTGCTTACTCTTTGCAGGAATAAAACAGAAGGAAGAGTTATTCTCAAGCAAAAAAAAGAACTGTGTAGCCAAAGCAACTTGTTGTGTAGGAAAGAAAAACCATGAGCTGGACATCTTTTCACGCTGGTGTTAGAGTGTATTAAATTAAAATAACATAGCAACAGACATTAGTTTCCATGGTTTATTTTGTATTTACATTGGTGTGTGGTTTTCGTTGGTTGGTTGCTTGCTTTATTTAGGAGAAGGTAGAGTACAATGTAGTGGGGGTCTTGTATAGCAGATGGGAATGATTTTTTAAAAAAAGGTTATGAAACATATATCTCCCTCTTGAGCAATAGTCCAGGGGAGCAATCACATATCAAAATAAAAACAAGAGGGGAGTAATACAGCACACAGTGTATGATTCAATAACTCTACTAGATTGCTTTATCAGTTAGGTAATGAAGCATGCTAGTGAATTTCAACCAAACATGAGTCTACACTCTGCCAACTAACATCTGAAATGACTGAACTGCAAGTTTGGGAAGCATGGGGTGAGGTGAACTGTTAAATTACTCCTACATTGGGAAGTGTTCCAAAGGTTCTTCCCACCACAACCTGGAGAAGTTGACCCAGGGTATTTTTTGAAAATAGGTGGGGCTTTTAGATCCTCCCAAAGTTTTTCACGTTGCCCCATTTTTTAAAAAATTTTTTATTTTTTTATTTTTGTTGTTTGTTTCCAATTTTTTAACATGAATTCATTCAAACCAGGCTGATGCAAACATGAAGCATTCTCAACTACAGGAAATGGCTTTTCTTAACTGTACACTTAAAAAAACAACAACGGTGTTTAATTACTTGCTGTCTCTCTATCACTCAGGTTTCCTTCAGGATTAGGGAGGTGGGTTGGGAGAGAGATCTCCTTTGTGGTTTAATGTAATTATTCATAATGACTACATATGGTCGTTTTATAAGTTCCTAATTATTTTAAGTGACTGGTGCATGGCTATTTGCATAGGCTGTTCAGCAGAACACTCGTTTTATACAGTGACCTATGTATAAATCATTGGATATTCTCTAGGCATCTAAAGCAGGTGGGAGAAACCAACCCCCATCCCCCAGTCCTTTATGGTTCCAACGTATGTGTTCCAGATTGTTTAATGTAAACCATAATAGCAGCTTGGATTCAGTGCTCTTCAAACGGGGTTTCAGTGTGTGTGTGGTTGATGTAGGGAAACATGTTTAATTTTTTCTTTCGGTAGCAGATGGGACATGGATTATATCTGATGCAGTCTCTGCTTTCCAAGGTAATTGCCAAGGGCTTTCCCCCACTATTATGAAAAAACAGACAGAGATAAGGCTTCTGGACCAATCCATTCATTTTACAGATGAGCAAACTGAGACCTCAAATGTTGAGTCATTTTCCCTATATCACTAGTTTTTAGACAGAGCAAGGGCTAAAATTCACATCTCCTGACAGTCAGCCTAATTCTCTTTTCTTCAAACTGTGCATTTTCTCTTGATAGTTCATATGATATATGCCACTTCTAAAAAAAATGGGATTCCGTTTCTGGTTATATTTTATCTACTTTCCTCCTCTGAAAGCCAAGTTTCATTGATTCATGTAAGGGGCAGATATTTCACGGTGCTAATTCCAAGCTGGGAATAATTTGTGACTTCTAGGTTATGCACTTGTGTCCACATACCACCTAAATTTGTTGAATGTACACAGTCACCTTGATAGAAGGGCCTTGAGAACTCATCGATTCGGTAATTTTTTTTCAGCACTGATTGAGGACTGGTGATGCACTATTCCATTTCTCCCACTCCACAGCAAAATAAGAGAGAGAAAGAAAGAGAAAAAAAATCAGTATGAGTTTTGTCTTCAAGTGAAATTAATTTCCTGTTTACCTTTAATCTTCACAAAATGGTGATGATTAAAGATGGTAGTTTTTGCCTTATTTTATCCTCACTGGGAAAACAAGGGGAAATGTAATCAGTCTCCCCCTCGATAACCCCAATCTTTCCCTTGCTCCTTTTTATGTTCTCATGTGTTTTTAACGTGTTTGCCTGCCAGTGAAACCTAAACATTGAGAACCACTGGGATAAGGAGCTATTTTTCAGGAAATCGTACTTCTAAAATGTCTTGGTTACTACTGTCATTCTTTAGGTGAACCAAGAAATAGAGAATTTGAGCCCAATAGCTTAAAACAAATAAAGCTCCCCTCCCAGCACTGTCAAATCAACATTTACTCTTCCTGTGGGTCACTTTCCACTATTGAAAAAAACTTTCTTCCATTGTAGCTAACAGAATAGATGTTGTCTGTGAATACACTACTTAATTGTCTATCCCTTTACTTCCCTCTACCTTTATACATACCTGTCTTAGACACGCCACAAAGGAGCTTTTCTCTCTCTCTCTCTTTAAAAATTACTTCTTGTAATCCTTAACTGTGTCCAAGTGTTACTGATGGGCTACAGATTCTTATTTGATGAACTTCCACACCAGAGTACACATTTATTGTCATAAGCTCTCCATGAAAATATGTTTATATCTACCTTCCAAATTCTTCTATGTCACTAAGCCATAAATGTGCACATTCTTTCATTGAGAATTTTGGGGAATGATAGAGAAAAGATCATGAGCTATATGATGACTACTTGTGTTGTCATTTAGTAAGTGGACCAAGATCTCCACCCCCTTTCTTCCACATCTCGAGTTGGAAATTGTGGACTGGTAGGAGGAAGGAAACTGGTCATTGAATAGCAGAAAAACAAAGGATGTTGTGTACAACCTAAACATCAAGGTGTGGACCACACGTCTAAAAGTTTGCATTCTCTTGGTGGCTCCAGTGAGGCAAATACACAAAGTAACAGATTCAACCTCCCAAAGGTAGAAGTCTCTGCAGCCTTTAGCAGCATTAGCAGCAGTTGGTTGCAAGGATAAGCCCAAACCACCTGTATCTACCAAGGAATCTCTGTCCAACTTTGGAGTGCCTTTGATGGATACTGTTATTAGTTCATACCTTTGCTCTTGGGATACTCGTTAATCTCAAAGAACTCTCTTAGTTAAAGTTTGACAGCCATGAATGTGAGTGTATTAGTCCATTTCTTTTCCATCAAAGCAGTGCTTCTCTAAGTCTGGTCATGTGCCCAAGAGGAACTGGGGTTGCCAAGAATCCCTGTGGGTGCTTGTTTCAGAGAAGAGCTCCTGGATCCTACTACACACTTCCAGAATCTCGGTGGATTGTACCTCGGAACTTGCACTTCTGATAAGCTCTCTAAAAGGTTAAACTTTGAGAATCAATGAACTTGGGCAAAGGTAAAAGCATTTTAAGACAAAGAGGAGTGGAAGCTATCACCAGGTGGTCCTGTTTAATAGATAGAGAGAAAGAGAGCCGCTATATTGCTTAATTCAGAATGGCAGGGAGCTGAAACATTGCCTAATTCTGAACCAGCAACAACTCCAGACCCCTGATGCTTAAATAGGAAGCCTACATAACACCCCTAATTCTAACTGCAGTCATGCTCACCAAGATAACAGCTGTCTGCATTCAAAGACACATGTATCTGTTCTTCATTGACAAGTGCCTTTCGTTTCTTTGGCCAGAACACATATGCTATTTGGTTTTAATTTTGTACTTTTAACTAATTAAATTGTATATGTGAGTTAAAATATTTATACGCCCAAGATAATGAAAATAACCCATGATAAACGGGACAAATGGAGTAAAAGTAAAGTAGATTTAGCGGCACCGTAGTTTACTGAGCATCTGTGATTAGATTGTGCTTCCTAGTATCCTTTGGGGACTGTAATTCAATCTGCAGTTTGAACTGATGACTCTTCTTTCTGTAGAGGTTTAAAGAGGGAGAAAGGAGTTGCTCTTAATATCTCAAGCTTCTTTTTAAATGGCCATTTGTTAAATCTTGGGATGAGAGGGAAGTCTTTTACTCAGGAAAAAGAAGAATGAGTTTATTTTGATGCCATCCTTGGGGTAGGGGGTGGAGAATGAGGCTGGTGGAATTTGGGTGCCTGTAACCTAACATATGTTCATGAAGATATTATAGGGCGACTAATCATTCTTGTTTTCCTGGGATTGTCCCATTTTTAGCACCCAGCATTTAAAACCCAGTATCTTGGAAACACCTCAGTTGTGGGCAAACCAGTGGGCTGGTCATCCCAAAAGTCAGAGGAATATATTTTTGTTTTTTATGCAATTAAGGAAGTGGTTTGCAGATTTTAGTGTAGGCTTCTCAAACTTTAATGTGCATAGAAACTGCTTGGGGAGCTTGTTAAACGCAGATTCGGATTCATCAGATCTGGGGTAGGGTGAAAGAGTCTGCATTTCTTTTTTCTTTTTTATTAAGAATATTCATGAGATACAAAGCTAATGTCAGCCCCCATGCCCATGATGTGAGGGCCAGATTCATACTGCGGGTATACCCATTACCAGAAATTACTTCTGTACCCGGTGTCCCTATCCAATTATCCCCCAACCCCCTCCCCCCTCCCCCCTCTTCTCCATTCCACTTTGTAACCCTAGGAATGTTCCCTTCCTCTGTAAGACCACCACACTACTGTGGTCTTTCTTTCCTTCCTTCTTTTCTCTCTTAGCTCCCACATATGACTGAGCACATGAGGTATTATCCCTCTGTGTTTTGCTTATTTCACTCAACATAAGTTTCTCTGGGTTCATCCATGTTGTTGCAAATGGAAGTATTTCATTCTTTTTTATAGCAGAGTAGTATTCCATAGAGTATATATACCACAGTTTCCTTATTTAATCATCCATCAATGGACATTTAGGTTGGTTTTGTATCTTGGCTATTGTGAAAAGAGCTGCGATGAACATGGGAGTGCAGGCATCCTTTCTAACTAGCTTTCGGGTAATGCAAAAGCCACTGCCCAGGCACTACTTGTTAAGTAACAAGCTTCTAGACGGTGCAGTAATCACTGGGCAGGATTGTTAAAGAGCAAATTCAGGATACTCTCTCGTTAGAATTCTTCCCGATTCTTTCCCTTCCTTTCCCAAGAATTTTGCCTTTTAAACAAAGTACTAATCTTGGCCCATAGACTATTCTGTTTTATTTACAAAGACTCTTTGTCTTTTGGATAAAGTAAGTAAAGGTCTCCAGAAACTAGTGGATGACAAACTAGCTTTTTAAACTAAAATCTCATGTGAGTGATTCTGTAGAAATGGAATATCAAATGAAAGGATTTTTCATTTTCTTCTGGTTATTTTGCCATGAAGTTGTAAGTTATTTCACTTCTTCAAGTGGAAATCTTGAAAACAGTTTGCTATCCATCTTAACCTTTTTTGAGTATCTCTGAAGGGTATCTGACAACAATGTGGGCAATCAATAAATATTTGTTGAAAAAATAAAAAAGCAAGAGATTCACTTAGAGCAATGCACCCCAAACTCTAACATATGCTGGAATCACATGGAGAACTTGTTAAAAGTGAAGATTCTGATTCAGTGGATCCGGAGATTGACCTGATATTAAAGCATTTCTAGTATGCTCCTAGATGATGCTAATGTCATGGATCACACTTTGAGTAGCAAGAATCTAGAATAACATGCAAAAAAAATGTAAAGTTATATATTCATATGTATTTCACCATACTATTAAGTTACTAGGAAGTGTAATGGTAATTTTGACATTTGGAGCATATAAATGGGACCTAAAGTTGAGATAATACTACACAAGTCTCTTGGTCATGGTCAGGCTTATGTATTTAGGATATAATTGCATCTACCATTATATGGTCTCCTTTTCCTTGGGGACCACCTAATTCAAGATAAATATGCAAAACACACGTGTAGCCTAATAGTCAGGAAAATAAGGATTGTTGAGCCAGTCCATAGTGACTCAATAACATTCTGTTTGCCATATATAAGTGAAAATCAGTGCCCTTTAAGTTTAGGGTGCAGCAAAAGTAAACCCATAATTGGGGTGGAGGTTGGAGAGAGGGCCTGGGGACTCATGTGTCCACCGTAAGCCAGCTAATTAGTTGGAAAGAGGTCTGTTGTGCTCCATTGGGGAATTTCATTGCTTGGATGTTACTTGACATTTATTTTATTAACAGCTAATTTTAGAAGAAACTTGCTATTTGATAGTTTTTTTTTTTATTAGTTTAGGTAAAACATTTTCTTCCTGTTTTTTGCAAGGATCTGATTGTTAAATGATAACAGGCAACTGAAGAAGGTTGACTTGAGAGACTTAGCTATGAAGAATTTTATAAACAATCCTAAGTTGCCTTTCTTTGAGGGAGCAAAAATTGTGGGATTGTGCAAAAAGTATTTGAGGTTGCCTTAATGCTAAATGTTAAAGAAGATGGCTTTTTCAACAGAAAGTTTTATTTTCCCCTTTTCTAATCTGTTCTGAAAATGTTTTCGTTGATGTGCTAATAGGAAAAAGGACTTATTCATTTCCATTGAGTTAGAAAATATTGTGTGTATGTGTGTTTAGTCTCCCCAGAACTCACATAACCTCTGAGCAAGACTATGGCTTGAATTTTTTAAAATTGACACGAACTGAACATTTTAGCACACCAAATGATAAAAATTAGTCTGAAATGTTCACTTGACCTTCCTGGCCTATTACATTGCTGTTAGCCCTTTGCCTGAAGGTGCAAACTTCAATTTTCGGGAGGTCCCAGAGCTAGCACTGTTTTCTCAGTCACTGGAAGCAGAAATCTACAACAGTAGTGTTGCCTCCAGCCTTAGAGAAAACAATCTGCAGGCACAAAACAGGAAACACTTTCTTCTCAATGAAGTGAGAAAGTGGAATGGTGTTCTGGCCTTTAAAGAAAAACAAAATGAGACCAAAACAAGAAAAAAAAAAAAAAAAAAAAAAACTTTGTTATTACTTTTCTGGAGACTGAAATTGTGGCTCCTCGGTGCAATCTATGTATAATCTTTGTTAGCTCCATTTGGAAAATAAAGAAAAAATTTGTTTTCTGAAATTATTTATGGGGGTTAAATTATCTAAAGGCCAAGGAAACAGGATTTCTAAACTAATGGGACTTTAGCCAAAGAACCACTCATCATAACTCATTTCCCCTTATACAAATATGCAGGTATTTTACCAGATTGGTAATAGAGATCTTCAGCTTATCTTGTCAGAATCTATTATTTCAGAGAATAAGAAAACTCATAATCAGGAAAATTCATTGTATAGTGTACCAGGAGGTTCATAGACTACATCTGGAATTTTTCCTAAAGAACACCAGTACAATATAAAACAATGCTGTAAGCTGCAAAATATTAGTAAAATGTGTGTTGTTACCATTTCTGTAGATATTGGTCAGAACCTAGAAGTTTTTAATACCCACATGTTATGTATGAAGCTAAGCTGTGTATTCAAGTTCAAACTCCAAGGTAAATTGATGAGATTTACTGTAGACTGTGTCTTGATGTGATCAGCTTCATAAAGACAGGTAAAAATGCCTGTCTTATCCAACATCCCTATTGTTTCAGGTACTGTGCATGTAGCAGTGAACAAAAGAGACAAATCCCTTCTTTCATGGAGGTTAAATTCTGATGGGATCCCTAGTACCTCACCTAGCCCTGACATAAGACAGGTAAACAATAACTCTGTTGATTGCAGACTGACGGACTGACTGGATGGTATACGCCCTCCAGTGTCACCAACAAGATCAGTGGTTCCAGATGCATAAACAATCTTCCTGCTACAAATAAACAATTTTAAATTGACTCTAAATATAGTATGTGTCTACTGTAGAAGTTGGGAAGATTGATGGGATGAATAATATTAGGTTTCACAGTGTGTTCTTTCATAAGGGTGTCAATAATGAGAATGAACTCAACTTCTTAAATCTTAAGAGCACTGGCCTTGCAGATGGCCGGGGGCAGAACATGGTGGTGTCTACTCAAGGAGAGCCATCAAATGGGGGCAGGGGATTGAGAGCCATTCCGTGCTCTACTGCCAAATATGTGTGTTTGCCACTGTTACTTCTCATAGGTAAAGTATGGGAACTGTGGTTATATCCTTCATAGTCCATTTCATCCCTATAAAGGCCCTATGTCCCAAACAGTGAGCTTTCATTGTAACCAAATAATAATAATAATAAAAAAAAGCCAGACTTCAAAGAAATAGAGATCATAAGACCACTCAAAACATATCTTTTTCCTGGTATCTCTTTAAGGGTGTTTATAAAGAGGGAAGACAATTATTAACGAATGCTAAAACATCTCTAAAATTCTCTTTACCCATCTTGTCTACTGTTTGTATCCTCAACCCCATGTACACTGCTCCCCAAAACATTTTTTCCTTTACTATCAACTATCAAGTCTCCAGTACCCAAGCCATGTGACGCTCCTCACATCGTGGTCTTCCCCATTGCCCTTAGCTTCTGCCCTATCTCCTGACAGTAAAACTTGGCTCTTTCCAACACAAATCCCTGATTGTCACTTATCCAGTTCTATCTTTTTTCACTCAATGCTCTAGTTCTGAGCCATAAAATTCCAGAAACTAAGCTGGAGAAGGAGTGATCTTTGGTGGTTTGAGGAGAGGAAAGCTGTAAGTATTCACATACTAACAGTATTTACATACTAACAGTATTTCCTTTCTACAACTATATAAGATATCAGCCAGCAGCCTGGAGAAGCATATGGTTCAAAAAAAAAAAAAAAAAAAAAAAAACCATACAAGAAACAGAGTATTTAGAGGATTTAGAATAGAATTCATTAGAACAGACGTTACTATAGAATTGCTACAGGTCACAATATAAGAGAATAATTAGAGAATTAATAAATTGGATGTTGTTCCACACCTAGTATTTGTTTTAGAGAATTTTATGAAGTGCTTTTCCTTCCTGAAAGTCATTATAAAGCTTGATATTAACCTGGTGATGTTGGATATTTAGTTTCATATCATCCAGAAAACCACACGGTTTTGAAAGATAGAGTGGAAAACTGGGCTGCAATGTGGAAAAGCCAGAAAGACTGTAACCCATTTGCACTCTTTTCTAATTCATGAGCTAACTTAAGCTAATAAATGTCAAATAATTCCAGAAAGAGTCTTTGCTGGTCCTATTCTGATGAGTAAATACAACCATTTATATGTGTTCACTACCTTACATGAATAGGCTTTGTGGAAACAAAAAAATAGTTTTTAAGGAACCTGGGCTTGCTCCCTGCAAATTTTATCACGTTATTATTTTTTTTACATGCCTGTTACTTATCTATAGTATCAAATTTGTTTATCATATGTGTTACAATGATAAAGCATATATAAGGTGATACTGTCTTGTGTGTTACCAACGTAGCATCTTTCCAACTTCATGATGTTTTCTTTCTTTTTCTTTTTCTCTCTCTTCCTTCCTCCCTCCCCCCTCCCCCCTTAATAAAGCACTGGTCACAATGTGAAAAACAGGTTGGAGAGGGGACAGGAAGACCAGTTAGGAGTCTGTTACAATTGCTTAAATAACAAGCAACTCCATGTTAGATTAAGGTGTTGAGGGAGACGGAGGAGTAACTGGATTAATGGATTCAAAAGATCTAAGGCAAAAAATCAAGAGAACTTGGCAATAGATTTTTATTGGGAATTTTGGAAGAAGGATGAGTTGAAGATAATTTCTGCTTTTCTGGTTTGTTTGGATAGTGATGCCACTCAAAGTGACAGAAAATGCTGGAACAATGTTGGGGTTGAATCAAGAGTGGAAGAATCATGAGCTCCGCACTTATTAATTGTGAATTTGCTTATGTGTGGTATTAAGATGCACATTATGCTATATAAATATATGCATAATTCTGTCGAAGTGTCTGACAGCTTCCAGAAGCTAGTCTCTACCTTCTCCTGATGTCTCGCTACTTTGGAATCACCTCTTATCTTTTTCTCTCCCTTCTTGCTGCTATCACCGTACCCCCGATTCCCATCTGATCGTGCCCGCTTTACTGAAGCAGGCTTTTAACTCCCCTCATTGCCTAAAGAATTGCTTTCCTAAAAGCTGTGGAAGTAGAGTTCCTTTTGCTCAAGTGAAGAAACTATGAGCGTACTTCAAAAAGTTCGTGGAAAAACAGAATTAAAAGATCATACACATTTTTCTGTGAACTTTCTGAAGTGCCATTGTACCTTCCAATAAGCTCACCCTCTGCTTCTCCAGTGAGTAACCCTCAGATAGAAAAGATAGCAGCCTCATTTTTCTCTGACATTCTTAAGAGGAATTAGTTTGGATACTCAATAAATATTGCCTCATGGGGAATGACTGCCAAATTTATCATCTCATGTAGGGTTTGGGTGGTGGTTGTTATTTTCATTTAATTTAAATTTTAAATAGCTAATACATTCGCATGGATCTAACTGTGTGAGGTATAAAATGGTGTACTATGAAGAGAAATTCTTCCTCCCACCTCTGCTACCAAGTACCCCTAATTCCTCTCTCTAGAGACAGACACCAGTGTCTCTATGTCTATGTCTTAACTCTGTGTCTGTATCTTCTACCAGACATAGATACAGAATTTCCAAGTTATAGAAAATCACCATCCATTGCCAAATTGTTACCAAACCAAAGTCGGCCTGCTCGCTGCTTGAAAAGTTTGAGAGATAAATGTTGGTGAAAAAGAAAGATTTATTCTTCATTCAAGAAGCTGGCAACCTGAGGAGAAGGCAGATTAATGTCCTCAAGACCATCTCCTATTCTCAAACTAACCAAGTGTTTCTGTGGGATAAGAAGTGGGAAGTAAAAGGCAGGAGAGAGTATGTGAGCTTCAGAGGGGATGAGAAAGAGGCCAGGTGCAAAATCTCCAAGCCTGTTAATCGGCTGCCTTCTGAGGTCATCTGTGGCACCAAAGATCTCTCTGGTTTCTGTTCTCATCCTTGATGTTATCTTAGGGTTTAGGTGACCTCCTTTCATTCCCAGATGAGCTGGATTCATGTGACTTTGCTGTGTTGTGATTTAATCTCAGGGCTAACTACAAAGCAAGGAAAACAAAGGTATTTTGCAAGAAGGCAAGCTAGAGGAGATTTTAAAAAGTGGTTACAGTTGCAAAGTGAATATTATAATGTGTATAACACCTGTGAACAATATCAGATCATACTAAACCAAGGGAAGAAATGAACTAAGTATATTGCCTCTAAGCACCAGAAATTGTGCCAGACACTTTCTATATGCTCTTTTGTATAAAGGAGAGATAGATATTTTCTAAGAAGAAACCGAGGCTCCAAGGTTGAGAACATGGCAAGGAAGGAGAGAAAGTAAGAGTTTCGCACAGATCTGTCTCACTTCCAAACCCATTCTCTTGCCCATCTACTTTGGAGAGCTGTGATTCATCCCAGGAGGCTGAGTTTAACAAGTTCATATGCACCTGATACATTATTCTATTGTGTAGAAAACCTTAAACCAAAAATGGCATATAGCCTGATAAAGAATGGCTACCCCATCAGAAGTCCTTAGGAACACAGCACAGAACAAACTGAAGTCTGAGAAGTTTAGATGAGATCTGCAAAGCTGTAGAAAAGGAGTTTTGCATTGTCTCTGAATTGGTCTTTCTCAGCAACAGAGTCATTTACGAGATGGGGGCAATCATAGAAAGCAGTGGCTTTTAAAAAACACTTTAGCTGCCAAAAATCTCATTCCTATTCTCTGGAAGAATGCTGTCGCACCAAGTGTAATTCACCAGCCCAGTGCCTTTCTGGAAGTTGTGAAATTGGAGAGAGGTGCTTTTGTCCAAATGAATAAACACCACTGAGATGAGCCGTCTGGCTTGTCCTGAGTTGAGCTTGATGGGACGAGACATCCAGAGCTTGTTCTCCTTGTCTCTCTGAGAAAATTCCCTTTTCTCTCTCTTTCTCGTCTTTCCTTTTTACTTTTGATAATAGAATAGGATAAGTTCTGAGGGGTCCCAGAAGGAAATAGATGTCTGTCTTTTCTCTTCTACAACAATTAATTACCAATGATGGTAATTAACAGCAAATGTGTATTTTATGAGCATAATTAGGGATTATGAATCAGTCTCATTGTCTTACATGTGTTTGTGGATGGTGTGTTTGTGTATACGACTTGGAGTGGACTTTTTTGTAGTTTTTTAAAAAAATTTATTAATATTATTTTTTACATCCTAAGATGTTGTGGAGCAGTTGGAGGGAGGGGGAGAGGGAAAGGGGTGGGGAATAGGGTGGGAGGAGGAGGAAGGAGGAGGTGTGTGGTCAAGGCCCATGGCACCCCCTTCATCCTGGCAGGGGAGTCCAGGGGGTTTCCAGTTGCAGCTTGGTGGTTGTCACTGGGCTGGATGTAGATGTTAGGGGTGTGTGGCTAAAGCCCTCGGTCACCCAGTGCATTGGCTCGGGAGCTCAGGGTGTTTCTGGTGGCAGCTCTGTGGTCCTCATTGGGCTGGTTGCATAGTCAAGGGGGCTGTGGCCCTTGGCCCCCCACCACGCTGACTCAGGAGCCCAGGGCACTTCCTATAGCTATTCGGTGGCCTTTGCTGGGTTGGGTGTGGTCATCAGGGGGGCATGGCTGAGGCCCATGACCCTCCCCGCTCCCCAACTTGGGAGCCCAGGGGGCTTCCAGTCCTTGTAGGTTTTGTAGGTGTTCTTTGGTGGTGGCAGACTTTACTGGTTACTATCAAACTTTGTTTCTGATCTATGGGTATGTTGTTTTTCTTTCAGTTCTGTGTTGGATTATTCACTGTTCCCACCACTTAAACTCTTCACTGGAACTAATTTCTTGTCCTTTGGTTACTTCTAAAATGGAGGAATTTCCTAAGGGAACCAGAACTTTAGCCCTTTGGTTAAGCTAAATTGCTACTTTGCTTCTGGGGAAGGCTTTTTGTGCAGCTCAAGTTTTAATTGTTGACCTTGTAAGTACTTCTGGGTCTTGTGAGGTCTGGTACACCTGGGTTGTATGGAAAACTCTAGTCTTGGCCTGAGTCTTTTCAGCAAACTGTGCCCCCTGCCATTCTATATTCCTGACCAGTCTCCACTGAGTGGATCTCTGCTGATTGGGGACAAATCAGCTGTCCTTGCTGTGCCCCAGTGATTCCCTAGTGGCTCATCTCCCCCACCACATGCACTCCAAACACTTCCCATGGGAAGTGCCATATGCTGTTCCCTTGAGATGACTCACCAGCCTCTGAGTGGCTCATTTTTTCAGTTGTCTGTGGCCTCTTGCTCCTATGTGGATTCATAGCAACCCTGTTGGTGGTCTCTTCTCCCCTGCCACCTCCAACCAACTTCGTAGGAAGGGCACAGCTGTGGCTTTTGCCAGCTCTTGCTCCATGTGCTCACCAGCTCCAGCTTTGTAGTGACCAGGGCTCAAAATGGTGTGATCCTTTCTTTCTCATCATGGCTTCTCCTGCCTTCATGAACTCTGTAGGTCTCTACTTCTCTTCCCCTGGGCTCTAGCATCCCCAGCTTGGCTGTACTTGATTTTTAATAGCTGTGAATTGGTTGATTTGTGGAAGAGAATGAGGCTGGGGACCATCTATTCTGCCATCTTGACCAGAAGTTGTTTTGACATTTTTTTTTTTTTTTTTGGACAAATCATCTTTCTACCACAGTGTGTGATCCAAATGGGTTTGTCAATGATGATGTCCTAAAAGGTGAACAAGTCCCCTGAAGGTTATATAGACAACCTCTGTGATGTCCTTCCTCTCCTTGGCTAAGTACAGTGAAGAGTGAGGCACATAAGCTAAGCTTGGGCAATTGTACTCTTTCTCCTGGAACTTTGACTCTTTTGGAGAATGACTGGAGGAATGGTGAAGCAATGGTATTTATTTCTGCATTCATGGCACCCTTTTATGAGTCTTGATTCTGTGAATGTCTCCATATCTCCTTGGAAATCCCTGTTTTTCCCAAGTTAGCCACTTACAGGTTCTGTTGCTTGCAATGGTAGCACTACCTGATAATTTACTAAATTTTATTTTGAAATGGATATAAGCAATTTCTGGAAATAATTATACAATACACACAGAAAAAGTGAAGATGGCAAAATAACACAATAGATGCCTAGGTTCTTCTGTCTGGATGCTGGAGCTGAGATGCCTTTACTGAAAATAAGATTTTATTGAGTAACTTCTAAGCCTCCTGATTCTCAGAGAAGAGGTAAGTGATGTCAGAATTTGGAAAAGAATTGAAGAGACTCACCTTTGTAGGAGTTGACTTAGGGCAGGGAAAAAAAATTGAAATGAGACTAAATTAAATTAAAGAGAGATAGAGAAGAGTACAATTATCATTCAATTCTGTAATAATAGAATTGAACCCACTGATGTTCTACAAGATTATAAATGATATCTGATAAGATCACCGTTTTTATTGTGATTAGGTTTTAGCCAGGTAACATTCAATATTTTAATCTTTCATTGAATAATATAGTTTTTTTTTCTCTCTATGAATATCCAAGATTCATACTTGTTTACTTTAGGAAAAATGGAAGTTTAAGTGACTATGTAGATAGATTTTTTATGAGGTCAAAATTAGCAAGGTTTTTCTGGTCTGGGCAAGATTAGCAACCTGGATCCTAGCATTTACAAGACTTGGGGGAAAAAATATCAAAATAGGTTGCAGTCGGGAACTTCCTATATATGTTGTTTCTCCTCAGCATGAATGGAGACAGCCGTGCCATTTCCCCAAACACAGTGCAGTACAAGTGAGTTGGTGCTTTACATTAATGTGTACATTTTATTTCATCAGTCTCCATACGATAGAGCATTTATAAGAAACTTACTGTCAAAGCAAATGCATTTTAAATTAATTAATTAATGACTTTTAAAATTAAGACCCTGTAGGATAAATTATGTGCCCTCCTTTTAGAATGAATGTCTGTGAATATTAAGGAATTCCTTGCATTTCCTAGTTTTTGTTTGGAAATTCATTCAGAATGGATGTTTCTCCCTTCAGATCAAGCTAAGCTATTCTACTAACAGAACCTTAGAAAGACAATGTGGAAAAAAAAGTGCTGATTTGCACTACAAATTTTGCTTCAGTTTTTAATGCCTAAATTTGGTGTGTATATTTTAGGAGCATGTATGGCTTTGTGCAACCTGAAGATTTGGAAGCTTGCCTCTCATTTGTACATATAACTGGCATTTTGCTGATGGCTCCCTATTTTACCTCATAAGGTTTCCCATCCTGTGTCATGGAAGATGGAGCACTTAGAAAGGGTGGAAAGCCCATGAACCCTTTGCCTGTCATGTCAGAGTTAAGATGCTCCTAGAAGTCATTGCTCTATTTCTTTGGGACTGGAAGAGTAGTAAAGGAGGAATTTAAAAGTTTCCCTCCATGAAAGAATGTTGAATTTTGTCAAATGCTTTTTCAGCGTCTATAGAGATGATCATGTGGTTTTTGTCTTTGCTTTTATTGATGTGGTGTATTGCATTTATTGATTGGCATATGTTGAACCAACCTTGCATCCCTGGGATGAATGCCACTTGATCATGGTAGATAATTATGTGTATGTGTTGCTGTATTTTGTTAGCTAGTATTTTATTGAGGATTTTTGTGTCTATATTCATCAAGGATATTGGCCTGTAGTTTTCTATTTTTGATATATCTTTGTTTGGTTTTGGTATCAGGGTGATGTTTGCCTCATAGAATGAGTTTGGGAGAATGGCCTCTGTTTCAATCTTTTGGAATAGTTTGTAGAGAATTGGTATCAGTTCCTCTCTGAAGGTTTGGTAGAACTCCACAGTGAACCTGTAGAGTCCTGGGCTTTTCTTTATCGGGAGCCTTCTGAGATTGAAGAGAGCTTCAATCTCTTTTATTGTTATTGGTCTGTCCAGATTTTTTATGTCTTCTTGGCTCAGTTTCAGCAGTTTGTATGTGTCCAGAAATTTATCCATTTCCTCCAGATTTTCAAATGTATTGGCATATAGTTGTTTACAGTAGTCTCTAATGATCCCTTGTATTTTTGAGGTATCATTTGTAATGTCATCTTTTTCATTTCTAATTTTTGTTATTTGGGTCTTCTCTCTTCTTTGTTAGCCTTGCTAAAGGTTTGTCAATTTTATTTATCTTTACAAAAAAACAATTTTTTGTTTCATTGATCTTTTGTATTGTTTTTTGGGTTTCTATTTCATTTAGTTCTTCTCTGATCTTAACTATTTCTTTCCATCTACTAACTTTGGTTTTGGATTGTTCTACAAGTTAGGTATAGATGGAAACTATCTCAACACAATTAAAGCCATATATGATAAGCCCACTGCCAATATCATCCTGAATGAGGAAAAGCTGAAAGCTTTTCCTGTAAGAACAGGTACTAGACAAGGATGCCCACTCTCACCACTCCTATTCAACATAGTGTTGGAAGTCCTAGACAGAACAATCAGAGAAGAGAAGGAAATAAAGGGCATCCAGATTGGAAAAGATGAGGTCTAACTGTCCCTGTTTGTGGGTGATATGATCCTATATATTGAACAGCCTAAAGCCTCTACAAAAAAACTCCGAGAGTTGATAAGTGATTTCAGCAAAGTTGCAGGATACAAAATCAATACACGAAAATTAGTAGCATTTCTATACTCCAACAGTGAACATGCAGAAGGGAAATCAAGAAAGCAAGCCCACTTACAATAGCCACCAAAGAAATAAAATACTTAGGAATAAAGTTAACCAAGGATGTGAAAAATCTCTACGAAGAGATCTACAAACTGCTGTTGAGAGAAATTAAAGTGGACACAAGAAGATGGAAAGATATCCCATGCTCTTGGATTGGAAAAATTAACATTGTGAAAATGTCTATAACTACCCAAAGTGATCTACAGATTCAATGCAATTCCCATCAAAATTCCAATGACATTTTTCTCAGAAGTGGAAAAAACTATCCAGACATTTATATGGAATAACAAAAGACCATGCATAGCCAAAGCAATCCTTAGCAAAAATAAAATAAAATAAAGCTGGCGGTGTAACACTACATGACTTTAAACTATATTACAAAGCTATAATAACCAAAACAGACACTTGGATCAATGAAATAGAATAGAGAATCCAGAAATCAACCCATACACCTACAGCCATCTGATATTTGACAAAGACAGCAAGTGTACACACTGGAGAAGAGACTGACTCTTCAGCAAATGGTGCTGGGAAAACTGGATATTCATATGTAGGACAATGAAAATAGACCTGTACCTCTCACTGTATACCAAAATCAACTCAAAATGGATTAAAGAATATAATATACATCCCGAAACAATAAAATTCCTTAAAGAAAACATAGGAGAGATACTCCAGGAAGTAGGAATGGGTACAGACTTCATGAATGTGACCCCAAAAGCACAAGCAACCAAAGGAAAAATAAACAAATGGGATTATATAAAACTAAAAAGCTTCTGCACAGCAAAAGAAACAATCAACAGAGTGAAAAGACAAAAAGACAACCAACAGAGTGGGAGAAAATATTTGCAAACTATACATCTGACAAAGTATTAATATCCAGAATATACAAGGAACTCAAACAACTTTACAGCAGAAATACAAATAACTCAATTAAAAAATGGACAAAGGAGCTGAATAGGCATTTATCAATGGAAGATATACGAATGGCCAAAAGACACATGAAAAAATGCTCAACATTTCTCAGCATCCAGGAAATGCAAATTGCGACCATTTTGAGTTGCCATCTCACTCCAGTCAGGATGGCTAACATCCAAAAGACTGTGAATGATAAGTGCTGGAGAGGTTATGGAGAAAAAGGAACTCTCATACACTGTTGGTGGGACTGCAAAATGGTGCAGCCTTTATGGAAAATGGTATGGAGTTTCCTCAAACAATTATGGATAGATCTACCATATGTCCCAGTTGTTCCACTGCTGGGAATATACTCAGATGAATGGAAATCATCATGCCAAAGGGATACCTGTACTCCAATGTTTATTGCAGCACTATTTACAATAGCCAAGAGTTGGAATCAGCCCAAATATCCATCATCAGATGAGTGGATATGGAAAATGTAGTATATCTACACAGTGGAATACTATTGTGGTATAAAAAAGAATGAAATACTACAAATCGCAACAACATGGATGGACTTAGAGAAAATTATATTAAGTGAAACAAGTCAGGCACAGAAAGAAAAATACCACACGTTCTCACTTATTAGTGGGAGCTAAAAATAAATAAATACATACATACATAAATAAACACACAAAGGGGAGGAAGAAGACACAACAATCACAACCGTTTCTTGAATTTGTTAAGACGAGTGAAAAGATATGATGTAGGAAAGGGAGGGGAGAGGAAGAGGGAGGAAGAGGAATGGGTAAAGGGTCACGAAAATCAACTACAATGTATACTGAGAAGTTAAAATAAAAAAAAAATTTCCTCCTTCTATTTTCTTTTTGTTAGAATTTTTATAAAATTATATTTCAGAAAAATGACATAGTCATGGCTACAAGTCAAACAATGTTGACATATTCAGTTAGCCCTCTGTATCCATTAATTCCCCACCATGGATTCAACCAAACATGAATAGAATATTCGGAAAAAAAAACACTGCATCTGTACTAAACATGTATAGATATTTTTTCTTGTCATTAGTCCTTAAACAATATAACAACTATTTACATAGCATTTGCATTGTATTCGGTATTATCATCTAGAGATGATTTAAAGTATACTGGAGGATGTTCATAGGTTATATGAAAACTATGCCATTTTATAGCAGGGACTTGAGCAACCCCAGATTTTGGAATCCTCGGGGGTTCCTGGAACTGATCCCCCATGGATACTGAGGGACAGCTGTATGAAGAAAACCATGAATACTTTTTTCACTTTCATTAGAAGCGAAAACAAAAACAAAAACGCAACCTAACCCTCCAGGTCTCACCATTATATGGCTAAAAATCTAGTCACAATTACTTTATATACAAAAATAATGACTGTAGGAAAAATCACTGGCTTATTACTAACAGTTCAGCTTCACTGCACCCCAGGCAGTATCCCAATTATTTTCGGCAGTCTTCCAAATGTGACTCACTGATACCTGTAGTCCATGAATCAGCCATCTGCTTTCCAGGTTCTAATTGACCACACCCATGCAATTGCCTTCTGAAGCTCGTGTTACTACTTCCCATCTTGAGAACTTTGGTGCTCGTTCCCAGGTGTCACGTCTGCATGCCTTCACGGTTCTTGTTTTGGGACCACAGACCATTCTTAGGTTTTCTTTAGAGGTAGGGCAGACAGACACTTCCCTAGCTCTATGCTATGATTTGTTACCTGGTCCCCAAAGTACCTTCACTTGTGCTGAGTCTCACCAAGGCTCTCTTTCATCTTCTTTGTCCATTGGAGACTCAAAGTCAACCCAAGGACCAGAGTAGGGGATGGATGCAATTCCTTTCCATGTTGAATTTCTTCTTCACCTTTCCACACCCCCAACTCCCACTCCTTCTTTCTTCTCCAGTTAAAAATCAGACCTCCTGGGTATATCAATGACTGCAAGCACATGCAGAGATTAGGGAGGATTTGTTGAGAATAGTGGAGCTAGAAGGTATTGTTTATACTCTCACTGCCTCCATCGTAGCTTAGCTGAAACTCCTTGGTACACACACACTGGAAGGGAAATAATGGCCCAGACTGGTTACATTTCATTCCTGATGTTACCTAGCAAATTATGAACTAGCCCCCACTACTAATACTCTCATCTTGGCACAGGCAATATCTGAGGATCAGTTCAGTGATCTTCACAAAGGGAAATTAGATTCAAACAAACATAACAACGTGTCCTGGAGTGAAAAACAGATGCATAATTTCTCTCAATTGTCTCTCCTTTTTTAATAGCCCATATAGGTGGTTTATTTAAAACTGCAACAACAACAAAACACCAAAACAGCCAATATTATGAGAAGATGTCATTGAATGATCAACAAGATAATCATTACTATTATTTTCTTCTGTGACATCATAACATAGAGGGGAAATTCAGGGTGGGGGCTCTAAAAGAGAGTTGGAAATGTCTTTTTGTATTCTTGAAACTGAAAGCAAGAAAGTGAATTAAGACTTAGCTTGCAGATGTGTCCTACATGTTTTTACTTCTTTACTTGACTCTGTTTTCCATCATTTATTCAATAGATAACTACTGAATGCTTCCTATGTGACAGACCTAATGCTGGGTACTAGGAGCAGACAGTTGAACTGAGTAGACAAGGTCCATAGCTTCATGGAACTTAGAGTCTATTGGGAGGGGCAAGCATTAATCAATCAATCAATAATTACAATCTTTTATATGAGGGTACTTCAAAAAGTTCATAGATCATTGCACATTATATAAATATACCCAAATATCATATTGAACTTCATAAATATATACTGTTATCATGGGCCAATTGAGAAAAAATAAAAAGAAAAGAAATAGTAGAATAGTGGTTACCAGAGGCAGGAAAGGGAAGGGTGGAGGAGGAATGCGGAGAGGTTGGAAAATGGATACAAAGTTCCAAAGTTCCAGTTAGATAGGAAGAAAAAGTTCTGGTGCTCTAGCGTGACTACAGCTAATAATATTTCATCGTGTATTCAAAGATGGCCAGAAAAGGGGATCTTGAATGTTATAACCACAAAGAAATTATAAATGCTTAGGTGTGGTAGGTATGCTAACTATTCTGATTGGATCATGATACAATATATGTATGCATTGAAACATCACACTGTACCCCACCAAATGTACAATGAAAAACAGATAGGTGAATAAAACTATATAAAAATGAAAAATAAAAAGTTCATGGAAAGATTCATATTATCTTTCAGTTCTATTTTTCCATGACCTTTTTGAAATACCCTTGTATATGCTATGAAGGGAACTTAGGTTGGGGCCATGAGAATAGAAAACAGGGATGACAGATGCTAATCTGGGAGGTTGCCTCCAGCAAATGACGTTTGAGGAGACAGCCAAAGGAGGAGTAGAGGTGAACCAGGCTATATTGGGAGGAGCCTCCCAAGAAGAGGGAGCAGCAACTGAAAAGGTCTTGGAAATCTGAGGAAGTGAAGTGAAATGCCCTTAGGGCTGGAACACAGGGCGGGGGTGCGGTGGGGGTGGATGATGGGCTGGAGTTGAGGTTACAGAGCAGCACCATCGAGAGTCTGGGATTATGTCCTATTAGCAGTGAGAATCCACTCTACGATGTTAAAGTAGATGAGTTTACGTTTTTAGACTATCACTCCAGCATTCCCTATGCCAGATATTGTGCCAGTCTCTATCCATACAGTCATTTAATCCTCCTGTCTATTCCCATTTTACCAATGAGCAAATCGAGTATTGGAGCTGTTAAGTGCCCAAAGTTACCCACTAATCACTTGCCAGAGCCAACATTCAAACTCAGGCCTGTCTGACTCCAGTGTACATGCTCTTAACCATTACACGCTCTTGCCTCTGCTCCTAAGCACAAATTCTCCCATTGTTTGTAGCCAGACCTCATTCTAAATACCTAATGGTCTTCTCTTGATAATTACTTTAGGGGAAAAAATTCAATTCTCACCAAATTCATCAACACTGGGTCTGTATCAATGGATATAATTTAAAAAATAATTTTCCTCCATTGATGCCAAGGGTAGTGTTGAGTCTCTAGAAGTAAAATATTGAAGACTCTCAGACCTAGAGTTTTAACAATATTAAGACTGGGAAATACTTCAGGGAGAAGAGCTCCTTTCTGGATATTGTACCATTTTAAAATAATCATGGCATCTCTGCCTGCCTGTTGAAAAAACCTTCCAGGTGAAAGTCAATCTTGGGTTTTGTTTTTGCAAGACTGGGCCCAGTTTACCTTCACACTATTTTTGCACATCAGTGATCTGACTTCAAATCTAGGTGGCTCTGGCTTTAGGATGGAAGTCTAGGCCCTCAGGATGAAAGCTTTGACATGGCAGCTTGTATACTGCTTAGTCAGGGCTCACCCCTTGACTGGGCCTGTAATACGTCAAACTATCCCTGTGATTGGATGCAAGGAACCTTGTTCCTGAGATTTTTAAAGTGGAATTAGACACCCGGGTAATGTATTTCTGACTGCCTCAATCTGGCATAACTTCAAACACATGTAGCCAGAACACCTCTTTCCTGGAGGGGGATGATGCTAAGCTATTAGCTGCAGGCATCACTTTCTTTTAGTGACTCGTGATAGAAATAATTCAGTTTTAAAACCTTCTTTGGAGCAGACTCCACTAAGTTCTGTGCATTGAGCACATCTCTATTATATGAGGCTTTTCTTTCTTAAGTTAGTTTCTGACAACAGAAATCCTGTTATTGACTATAACTCAAACGTTCATGAAACACCCTTTGAATGTGATTCTTATCAGACAACAGGAGCCAAGCTCTCTATGAAGGATTGATTTATACCCCATTCCTGCAGCATCTCACCAAAATCTCCCTGTGTCCCTCTACTGTGCTATAGAATTAGATGACCTGGATTTAAATCCAACTCTGCTGTACTTAAGCTAAGTGACTTTGAGACAGTTGCTAAACTTCTCATGTCTGCTTTCTTATCCCTAAAGTGGGAATAAAGATATCTTAGATGTCGTGGTATAGTCATGTTACTATTTCAGATCTTTCATCCCTTCATCTATGTATGTCCTTTGCTATGTTCCTCTTGCTAGAGTACCAGGCACATAGTTCCCTGCCCTGGGGATGCCATCTTAGTCATGTGACTTAATTCAATGAATGAAATGTTAGCAGGCATGATATGAGCAGAGGCTTTAGAAGTGCACATGTGTGGGGTTCACCCTCATGTGCTTCTTTCATCACCATGAGAACAACAGTTTCTATATGGGAGTGATGCAAAGCACTGACCTCAACCCACCCCACAACTGGGACTAAGCCCCATCTAGATTATCTGAGCACCAGCTGACCCACAGATGCATGAGTGACAAAGAAATGAGAGTTTTAGGCTTGTTAGGTGGTATGAACATGAAAGTAACACAATTTGTCAGATTTAAATTCTGGTTACTTTTTCTCTTCTGAAATTACTATGGGTGTTCTCATGTGACCTCTACTATGGCGTGCATCATTTGGCACCTGTGGTGAATAGCTGTTGTTATTCATGCTCAGTTTTCCCCCTTCTTCTGGTGAAGAGCCTCAGTTCTTCTCTGGGGGGCTCCTCTCCCCCATCTCAGTCTGTGCCATCAGGTGGAGTAACTTCTCTCTGGACTTTAGGGATGATCATGTGATCCAGACCCAGCCACTCATTCCATTTCATCCTTCTGGCCTCTTTGCTTGGTCCATCGATGGGCATGCCACCCAAGTTAGTCCAATGAAAATGAATCTCAGGAATTTACTAATAATGGTTGAGAAAGAGAGACTGTTTCCTCTGAGGATGCTGAACTGGTAGAATGAAACTCTGAAATTTCCAGGAGCGAACTCTCTGTGGTATAAAAGGGATCTGTCTGAGAATGAAGCCAACAGAGAGGAAAAGAGAGGGGACGTGAAGACGGACTTTGAAATTGCATAATCAGGGGGAGAATTGGGTGGGGACATGGGGTACAAAAGTAATTTCTGGTAATGGGTATGCCCCCAGTATGAATCTGGCCCTCACATGGGCACGAGGGGTGACGATTAGCTTTGTATCTCATGAATATTCTTAACTAATTAATTAATTAATTAAAAATAGAAAAGAAATGCATAATCAATTTCAATCAGCTATATGAGCCCAGACACCCATAGACTTCCAGTTTCAGGATCCAACAAATTCCATTTGGGGTGCAGTTCAGTCAGATCGGGTATTTGACCTTTGCATAGTTGAGCATTCTAACATGCTATTCATTTCATTATAGAAATTATCCCTACTCCTGTGGTTGGCAATCCTGCCTCATTTAGCTTTGTGTCTCTCAGTGGAAATAGCATAGTCCCTTGTACAATAGCAGATGTTCACTTTTGTTTGAGTTATTGATTAAATGAATAAATACATTGGTCTATAGCAAATATATACACACACATCATTTGACACGGCTGTAAGGTTTAAGTTGTAAAAGGCAAATTTTAGAAACCCAAAGGTATATAGTATATTAGGTGAGAAAATTGATTTCAAAAAGATGAACCTATTTACTTTAGGGAACATCAGTACTTTACAAAAGAGCCAGCACTTGAGTTGTCCCTGTGATTCTAGTCTAACCTTCTATGATGTAATGCTTCCTCAAGGCAGGTCTTAAAGAGCTTCACCAAATCAGGGAGAACGCTTTTACAGAGATGATATCAACTGTTATTTTCACTCATCCTCTTCATCATCATTAGTCATTGAATGACTAATGGACGGGTAGGATTATTATGATACCTGCAAGGCACTCACATTCTCAGAAGGTTTTTAGAGCCATTTATGGGCCCCCAATAGATGTTAAATCAGAGACATCTTATATCTGAAAGAGGACTGTGAATGAGCACAGATATATGAACCACTGGTCCTACAGAAGAAGTCATGTGGAAGGTAACTATTTTTGACCCACAATATTCTCGTTTTTCATTCTCTGTCACCGTTAGCAGCTTTGACCACACATTCCACACATGATGATCAAATGATAATTGAAGCTACCATTTATTGTATATTAATTATGTATTTTACATTGTGACTTACAAGAGAGTTTTGCAGTTATTGTCATTTAATTCTTGAGGCAAAGAAGATTCCTAATTATTTCCAATATGGACAACACAGTTCAGAAATGTTATGTCTTGCACTTTGTAGTAAGAAAAGGGTAGCACTGAAAATTCAGTGCCTGGTCCATCTGCTTATATTGATAATCCATTTGCTAAAAGTCACTGCTGGACTTTACTAGAAGTCACTCATGGACTCTCTTCTTGAAGCTGTTTTAGACTTGATGTCTCATGATGCCTAACTATGGCTATGACCTTGGTCTGTAGTCTCTGGTGTTTTTCTCTCCTCCCAGTATTGAGTTTTGATACCTGACCTATTTTGTCCCTTGGAAAACTACTCTAGTCTTTGATTTTTTTTTCCAGGGGGCAGGAGTGATAAGGATTATTTTGAAGATTTTTATTAAGGTGAATTTTACATAACAGAAATAAGTGAACAATTTAGTTGGCACATTGTACATTCACAACATTGTGCAACTACCACCTTTATCCAATTCCAAAACATTTTCATTACCCTCAAATGAAACTACATACTCGTTAAGCATGTACTCCCCTTTTCCCCCCTCTCTTCAGCCCCTGGCAACCATTAATCTTTTTCTGGTCCCTATGGGTTTTCCTTTTCTGGATATTTCACATAAATGGAATCAGGCAATCGTGGCCTTTTGCATATGGCTTCTTTCACTGAGCATGATGTTTTTACGAGCGATGCACATTGCAGCATATATCAGTACTTCATCTTTTTTATGGCTGTATAGTATTCTATTATGTGGATATACTAACATTTGCTTATCTACTCATCTGTTGATGGACGTTTGGGTTGTTTCCATTTTGGGGCTATTGTGAATAATGCTGCTGTGAACTTGAATGAACATGTACTTGTTAGAGTCCCTGTTTTCAGTTCTTTTGGGTATGTACCTAGAAATGAAATTGCTGAGTCATATGGAAAGGCTATGTTTAACCCTTTGAATCTTACCACACCCGTGTTTCTCATTTGATTGTGTCTACTGTTTGGGGGTGAATGAGTCTTGGTAGACATACTTTATACATGGTCAGATAGGTCAGCACAATTGTATAGAATTGAGAAATCATCATCAAACTGAGGACACTGCCTGCTAAATGGTTCACTGTGGGGGGGTTTGGGGGAGGGGGTTGTGGGTTTTTTTTTTTCCGTTTTGTTTGCTGCCACTGGGAGAGATAGGCTGAGAGAGGATAGATGGAAGTAGGAAGGGAGCTCATGCATGGAGTCCAGGCGATATTGGATGGGAAAAGGACAGATGGCTGGATGACAGTCAGTTTGAAATTGTGGAATGGCAGTATCAGCCTGGGTATCCACACTTGAGAGTCCCACTTTCTGCCTTTTCTATTCCATCACCATTATTCTTCCTTGGGCATGCACATCCTTCAATGCCTGTTGACTCTGGGCCATTCTGTGGTCTGTTACTGTCACTTGCAAGAATTTGGCTGTCAGCTAAGATGCCAGCAGGCCTTTTAAAAGCCACTGCAAACTTTCATTGCTAACTTGTAACTTGGAGGAACTTTCAGAGAAAGGGTTATAAATAAAATGCATGCATCAATCTGGGTTTCGCAACAGGAATGCAATTCACTTCGTGGCTAGAGATAAAACATGTCTTGCCGTGCACAGTGAGCTCTTCGCCGTGATCGCATTTTATTTCCCATCACAATCTAAGTTATGGCAGATGAAGCTGCTCATAAGGTATGAGGTTAGACAACCCCATGCTAATTCACACTTACACATTATGGTGTGTTTTTAAAGGTCCAACCTCTGCTTTCTTCGGCAACTCAGGCTTGAAGGAAGCGGGGAGAGGGGTTGAAAAAGGCCCAAGAGACAGGGGTGAGACGGTCTGACTCTCCAACCAGGTTAAGCCTTTTGAGAGCAATGGCTGAGTCTTAGATCTCTTTGTGCCTTGAAATGCCTGGCAGAGTGAGTCACATAAAGGGCATCCATTGGTATTAATGAGTGTGCGCTTCTGCTACTGAGAACAGTTTTGATAACCATTGGAATTCGTAGACAAAAAGCAATGATCCCTAACAGCTACTCAACATGTAGAGACTTTGCTCAGTGCTTTATATATGTGTATTGTTCTGATTTCATGTTCATAGTCAGCATATGAGTTTAATACTGCTATTATTTCCATTTTACAGATGGGAACTGAGCATCCAAGGGTAGCATTTTATCAAGCTCTTAGCTGGTGGAAGGCAGGACCGACATCTGCCCCAGGACAATCAGGGGCCTGTGTTTTCTTAGCCACATTGTCACATCGCCCTCTCTGCCCACTCAAATTACTCATAAAGGAGTGTGTGACCTCCCTCTTTCCTCGGATGCATTATTCCTCTCCTTCCTTTGCTTTTGAAATTTTCTATTCTTGATTTCTTAGGGTCAGTGAAGTTTGTTTGTTATTCATCAGTTTGTTTGTTCAGTCATTCATTCAATTATTTACGATTCAACTGATGTTTTGAATATAACTATTAAATATCAGCCACCATTCTAGTTGCTACAGATACAAAGATGAGTAATAGGAGATTCCTGCCGTTGGGGGTTCCATGTCGTGGGCTGGGGTTGAGGGAATGGCAGAATACTACAGAAAGGAGCATATTGGAGCTGCATCTAATAAATCAGGGCAAGAAGCAGCATCCAGGAAGAGGTGGTATTTTGTCTGAATCTTGAAAGATGAGCCGGAGCTGGCTGCATGAATGAAGGTTTGGATAGAGTATAGAGTTCTCTTTTATCTGGATTTCAAAATTTTTGTTTACACTTTACATTTCGAGGTAATAGAATGATTAAGAGAAGAATTGAGAATGCAAATACGAGTTATCAGATCAATTAGACAATTCAATATGTTATGTTGCTTTAAATACAAAATGGTAATTTGTAGTACATTCTGGATTTAATTTTTTAAAATCAACATGTTAAGGACATCTCTACTTTTATTAATAATTATCACAATAAATAATAGTAAAAGGCTATAAGTTAAAGTTGTCCTGTATTGTCAGCACAACACTGTGAAGAGAAAATTGCTCTATTCCTGATCAAAAGAGGCCCCTTTTGAGATTCATCACCTATGTGCTTGAAAGTTATTTTTCTTGCCTTTCTTTAAAAAGCCCACAAACTTTTTTTAACCTTTCCCTAAAGAGAACATTTTAACAATTAAATATATTTTTTAAATTTTGTGATAATATTTCAAAAATAATACATGTGGATTGTAAAGAAAAACTGAAGAATTAAAAGTGATATTTTCCTCTTGTCCCCACATTATCAATAGCTTTAAGTGTATTCTTCTAGATAGGAGTTTTCAACCATACCTCAGCATTGTTGACACTGTGGGCCAGATACTTCTTTGTTGTGGGGGGCTGTCCTGTGTATTTTAGGGTGCTTAACAGCATTCCTGCCCTCTACCCACTAGATGCCAATAGCATGCCACCCTCTTACTATAGATGTGACCACCAAAAGTGTCCCCAGACATTGCTAGATGCCCCCTGGGGGCAAAATCACCACTGTTGAAAACTGCTGCTGTAGATATTTTTAAATACACACTTAGAATTAAAGAGTGAATGGAAAAGTCAGACATTGTGAATTTTGGGGGTGATTTGGAAAGGGAAAGGAAGAATAGGAAAAGGGACTTAGGTGCTTAGAACAAGCAAGATGAACACACAAAATGAACCTTACTTTTTAAACAGTCTGTTTTGATATTGAAGGTCCTCATACCCAATATATGAAATATTTTTAAGTTCCATTTTCTCTTCCTTTTTAAAACTGCAATATCATTTTCCAGTTAGAGGGTATTTTTTATCCACTGTACCACTGCAGAAAGCATGAGTCCTGGATCAATAGCACAGAGAAAGAAAGTGGCAGGAGATGAAGAGAGGAGGGAGGGATGAAAGCAATCAATGCAAAAAAGCAAATGTGATTAGGATCCTGCAGACACTGGCAGCTAAGGAAAGGTGGGCTGGAGCAGTCCCAGGTGGTGGAGACAGAAGCTACATCCTACACAGGAACTTTGGTCTTCACCCAGAAACGGGCATTAACATCCCCGGGGAGCTGATGTTGGTGGAAGCAAGACCTTTGGAATCTGGCAAATCTGAATTCAAATCCTAGATGTAACACAGGGTGCTGGACCTTTTGGGATCTGAGTTTCCATGTCTGCAAAAATGCTGCATCTTCTTTACGCTGTGGGTAGGCCAACCACATAGTGGTGAAGAGTGTAGAACTGGATCTGGCTCATTGCCCTGGTCTGTCACTCACTGTTTATTCCAACTTGGTCATGTCCTCTAACTTCTCCCTATCTCCTTTTTCTCACCTGGGGAGGACAAGAGTAATTCTCAGCACATCAAATTGTAAGGATGAAGCCAGTTAATGCACATAAGGAGCCTGCCTAGCACACAGCAAATGCTCAACAATTGTTAGCTAGTATTATTATCAAGTAATTCTTATGGGTTGTTGAGAGGCTTAGAGATACAGTTCCTGGTACACAGTAAACATCCCATGAATGTCACTGCCATTACAGTCTTGCTCTCTCTCTCTGCTCCTCTTTTGACTTTTTCTTTTCTTTTCTCTCTTTTCTTTTTTACCTTCTCTCTCCCTCTTTGCTATAAGCCTCAGAGCTCAGGCGAGAGAGGACTAACCCTAAGACCATGTGATTTATTTTTCTCACGCTCATTTCTATTTTAATAATTATCATATTGGCTCTGAATTTATTACACTACATGAATGACTTTATGTGGAATCTCATGAATTTAAACATTAATGTAAGATAAATTAGTTTTAAATTGAATTCCTCGAATGCACTTGAATGAGTTTCTGTACGATGAATAAGGAATTTTCCAAATAAAATCGAAATCTCTGATGTTCCATTTTTGAGCAGGTGGAAGAAATATATGGGGATATTTGATAAGGTTAAAATGTGATTACAGTGCAATAGATTAGCCATGCTATCAGCTAACTTTTTAGTTTGGGGAGAAAACAGTTTGGGGGCAGAGTTTAGTAGATAAATTGTGATGATTTCTGTGTACATGTTTAAGTCTCTAAGTTACCTCCAATTTAACACCAGTTATTATAAGATATAATATCCTTCTAAAGAGAGTACTCTTTTATATTTTTTAATTAAGCAATTCCCTTGTTAGAGGTTAACATTAAAAAAATTTTATCTTCATTTTCTCTGAAGTCTCTCTTCAATATGATCTCCAAAGGGCCAAAAGTGCTCTCCTCTGAGCCAGGCCAAAAAGCAGTGGTTACAGATGAAGAAAGGAAATCCATTAAAGAAGAAATGAGAAAATGTGTTCTGCACCTTATCAGAACCGGAATTATCACTAGAAGAGAAGTGCTTACAGGGACGGAAGGCACATTTGCTCCTTTGGTGGACACTGTATGGTGACAGCTGGTGACCTCCTGGGTATTATGCCTCACACTTCAGCAGGGTGATCATTTCAAAGCCCGAATGTGACCGCGTTACTCTCCTGCTTTCCAGCACTTTCAAAATAAAGCCAAAACCCATCTCAGCCCGCAAGGTCCAGAGCATATTGCTGGAAGCTCCACCTCCATGGCTCTCCAGCTAACACCTGCCTCATCCTCCACCCTTATTGAGGTCTCTTTTGGTCTCCAAGGGGCCATGTCCCTCCCACCAAGGGGCGTTTGCATATTCTGATTCTCCAACTGGATTTTCTGCCACCTCCATCACTCTCACCTGGTTAACACTTTTCTGGTCTTTGGATCCCAGCTAAACTTCCCCTTCATCAGAAGCACCTGCCATGAAACCTCAGACTGTGTCCAGCCCTACCAATACCCCTCTTAGAGCACTGATTCTTCTCCTGCGAAGCAGCAATTCCAGGTGTAATTTTACATGTATTTCTAAGCAGTTTTGATTAATGCCTCTTGTTACCACTTCTCTACATGCTCTGCAGGGGACAAATCGTGTCTGCTTTTTGTTCTTCAATTCCTCCCCAGCACATAGCTTGATTCCGGCACATGGTAGACCCTTGAGAAAATTAGTGAAAGTCTCGAAGCCATGCACATCTAAAGAACCAATGGAGAAGAGGAGAAGGTGCACATGGTATGGAAAAGATGAGAAAGTGCACGTGGTAAGGGAAGGTGCACGTGCTATGGGACAGAAGCCGGGAAGTAATTTGGCTTCAGGAGGAAGGTCAGTGACTCTCAGGTGGAATACTAGCACTGTCCCTTGCTCCCAGTGGAGTCCTTATATGCAATTGTCTAATAAATGGAAGACCCAAAAGGGGAAAGCATTTAAAAGGGAGTAAAGGAGATGCAGTCAGAAAAAAAGTAAATAGCATAAAAGAAAGAGAAACCTGAGAAGTTCCAATTCTAGGAATTTATTCTGCATAAATACATACATAAGGGAGCAAGAATGTGTGAGGAAGTAAATTCAAGGTACACACACATGCACACACACACACAAAGAAGGAAGGCAATAGATTGTGTGGGTACATTTTGGTTCATCCATACAGTGAAATGCTACTCAATCAATAAAAAGAACAAGGTTAATTTATGGGTGCTAGTATGGAATGGTGTTAAGTACTATTTGTTAAATGAAAAGAGATATTTACATAATCATGTAAACAATATAGATGTATTTTCTTAGAATATATACAGACAGGAGTATCTAAGAAAAGACTGCATGTACCTTTTTTTTTTTTTTTTTTTTTTTCATGACCAGCACTCAGCCAGTGAGTGCACCGGTCATTCCTATATAGGATCCGAACCCGCGGCGGGAGCGTCGCCGCGCCCCCAGCGCAGCACTCTACCAAGTGCGCCACGGGCTCGGCCCGTGCATGTACCTTCTAATGTGCACAACAGGAAAAGTCTAAAATAGTACGTAACTATTATTCCTGGTTAGTTCCTGGAATTAAGGATGATGAGAGAAACTTTTATTCTTCTCCTGTTTATATTTGAATTTTAACTACTAACAAAGAATAATAGAACTATGAAGAAAATGTCACAGGAACTCTAGGAAGAAGACCTTAGAAAAATAAGTAAGATAAAACCATCCTGTATGCCAGTGGTTCCCAAGCAGGACAATTTTGCTCCCCCAGGGACATTTGGCAATGTCTGGAGGCATTCATCCTGATTTGTCACACTGTAGGGTGGGACAGGTGCTACCGGCATCTAGTGTGTAAAGGCCAGTAATTCTGCTAAACATCCTACATAATGCATAGAACAGCCCCCACCACAAAGACTTATCCAGTCCAAAATGTCAACAGTGCTGAGGGTGAGAAAGCCTGCTCTATGCTGACTCTCTGTTCTTCCTATTCTGGTCATTTTTAGAGGATGAGGTCCTCTCTTCTGATGATTAGGAGGAGTTACTGAGGTAAAAATGGCCATGACTTCAGAACATCCAAGTCACTTGTAAAAGCCTTCAGAACGGTAGCTCTGCTACCTCCCAGCCAGGCTGACATTTTAGCAACTAGGTAAAACTGGTTAAATGTGTGTTGTTGATCCATGGATATTTTATTTAACTGCAATGTCTAAGAAACTCCCAATGTGGATGCTATATAACCTTTTGATTTACATCTAAGGCCTTCCCCAGTTCATCTAATTTCTTTGTCCTCTAGTCAAGTTTATTTCAAATTCAATCTAAGGTAGAGCTGACAGATCTATAACACCCCACTGTCAATAGGGTTCATTTTATTTGCATGTAGTTTTGCTCATTATAATTTCATTAGCATAATTGCGGGCAGGGGATGAGAGAGGAGTTAGTACAGTTTAGCCTTACCCTAAACCTTGACTTGATTTGGTAAAATTTTAACTGTTTTCTCAGCTCACCCAAGTCTTAGGATACAAGCTGTCAACATGCATAAACAACTTCTTGGACTCTCTTGTTTCTCCCAGTGTCTTGCTAGATAGTACATATTCTCTAGATTTTACTGAGTTAGCATATTTCAGATCTATTATCTGAGCATAAAATAGAAATACCCTAAAACATACTTAACTATATAATTATATCTATGTAAACCCTCTAACCAAATGCCTATTATAAATTATTTACTTAGCTTAATATATTTCCCTCGTCACTGTAAGAAATTTCCCCTCAGATCATTACAACTGGAGTTGGACAACTATTTAATATAATTATTTGAGTAACTCAAGGAAATTGTTTTTTAACAATACTCAGGGTTACGAGGAGTACCCTCAACCGGAAGAGCATTAAGCATTTTTTAATACAAAGATGAGAACTTGCAACCCCCCCAGTTCCCTTATTCATAACTTTTATCCCCTCCATTCATCTCTTGGGTTTGAAAGAGCTGGTTCTTTGGGCAGTAATTCATTTCATTTCCACATCTTGGGGAAGAAGGGACAGTGGGGAAAACAAGACCCAGAACTAGGGGAATTTTTATAATCATCCCCAGCTGTGACTGTTGAGGGAGTATCATGAATGCAGAGAAGGGAATAGGAAAAGCAGTCTGACCTCTGAAAAGGAACCCGAAGTTCTCTCTAAGGGGCTGGAATAAAATTGCTGTTGTGAAAAGGGGAAGATGTTGCTGATGGGAATATACTGAATGGTATCACTAATTAAATAAGGCACTTTAGAATTGATTGACAGCCTGCACATAAGGATTTAATTGCATATTAATCAACCATTTGTAGACAAAACTTATTGCTATTTATTAGGTGAGGATAAAACTTTTTCCTGGTATTTCAAAGCCAGGGATTCAACTTTGTTCCTAAATTCATCTCCAGAAATGAATACACTGTATTTGTGTGTGAGGAGCCTGAGTGAATCAATAAGTAGGAGTTTCTGAGGGGAACAACACAGTGGGATTTATCTTGAAAGAGCAATTGCAGACATATGTCATATGTCATTACCGGAGAGTTGGCGACAGTATTATTCATTATGTAGTTTCAGAGTGTTCTAAATTAGAGAAATGGATTATTGGAAGTGGATGATTTCCCTAGATTGCTACTTAATAGTGACTAAGGGGTCTGCATTTCTCATATTTGCAATGAAAACGGTGCCAAAACCCAGCAGTGGTTGACTGAAATGAAATGTAAGGCCTATTGGGTATTATCTTGAGATGCTGCCTAATTGTATGCTTCTTGCTTGGTATAAATGTCCTGGGGTCTCAGAGGTTGGGGTGCTTGCAGCAACTGCAGATGGAAAGTGAAGGTTTCTAAGTTATTTACCTCTTTGTTTCTTCCTTTTTCTTGGCTGCCGTGTATGCACACTGCAGTAATTGCTTTTCCATCTAAAAATAAGTTTATCCATTTGCCCTTTTCCATTCCTGGAAAGTGTCTAGCTTTGCAACTTTCTGTAACTGTTCTTACCTGTTTTGAGCTGCCAGGCTTCTGCTCTGAAGCAAGCCACCCAGCTGCTGTGTTCATTCATTCATTCATTAAGTAAAGTTTGGATTCTATGTCAAAGCCTGTTCCAGACCCTGATTCTGGAGCAATGGGCAAACTAGTATCTCTGCATTCCTGGAGCTTTCAGTCTCCTGGAGAAACAGATAATTAAAAATATAGTAACACAAATCTACTTGTAATTTATGCTTAACTCCTTAATGCCGTTGCTTACCATTAACATTCTAACTCACTATGTTCCAGCCACACTGGCATCCTTTCTCTTATTTGAATACTTTGGTCTCTTTCTACTGCAGGGACTTTGCACTCACTCCTCTCTTCCTGGAAGGCTCTTCCCATGACTGTCCTCTATTTATCCTTCAGAGCTTATTTCAACTGCCACTTTCTTTCTCAGAGAGCACTTCTTTGACTACCTAGTCTGGAATGGCATGTGGCCGTACTCTCCACCAGCCACCCAGATTATTTCCTTCATTGCAGTGATGAATCTGTCAGTATCTTGTTTATTTACCTTTGCATTGCCTATCTCTCCCTCTAGAAGGTATGTGTCATGGGACAGGGATTTCTGTCTTCCTCATGTTTTACCATCAGCACCTAGAATTGAGTGGGCACTCAGTAAACATTTGTTGTTGATGGACATAGCCACCAGCGTGAGGAAAGGAAAACACCAGATGCTATGGAATATTATAATGGAAAGACCTAATTTGGATGGAAGTTTCAGAGAAGACCTCTGTGAAGGGTTGACATTTAAGTTAAAGGATATTGAGGAATTAGATAGGAGGTGGGGAGGGGCCAATACAGAGGAAACAGCACAGGCACAGCTTGGGGAGGGGAAGAACTTGGCAAGTTCAATAAATCCACAGATGACTATGTCAGAGCCCAGTGAGTGAGGTAAAGAGTGATATGATATGAGCAGGGCCTGGGGAAGTCAGCCTTGGAGATGCAAGAGAATTTGTACTGCATCGCGCATGAGGAAAGCTATTGGAGGAATTTAAAATTTGGAGTGATGTGACCCAATAAATAGTTTAATAGGAACTCTTGGGCTCTTGAGAGAAGATGTGTTTGGGAGGGAAGAGGAAAAGAATGCCTAGAGCCTTGCCTGGCACAGAGCAAAGCATTCAGTAACTGTCTGTTGAATGAATCAATTAATGAACAGAGGAGACCATAGGAGGAAATTTGTTCTTAAAAGAAACCTTGCTGAAACTTAAAGTTTCTTGTTTGTTTGGGATTGCAAGGCAAGGGTAGACTGACAATTATTATAAAATTCATAATAATATTGTCATAATTCTAAACGATATCTAAGGTTAGCCATCCTTTTGCTTTGGCCTGTGACTGCTAGCAGATTTAGTCACATATCATTCAGGTAGCCCTGACTTCCAGAGTCTTTCTTACAGGCTTTTTAGTACTGTCTGTGACACTGTCCATCTGGAAAGTTTGTTTTGGTCAATTAACTTCAAAAGCTCAGCCTCTCATGTAAAGACAGCTCCATCAGCAAGTGCTACGGACCAAGCTCCACAAACAGAGGCCTCCATGAGGGGTCCCTTTCTGTACCTTTCTGAGTTTCAGAGTTCAAAAAGAGCCCTGACGTGGGCATGGACTCCTTTGTATTTTATTCTGCGTGATCGGGACAGGAAAAGAGGTAGGATTTGCATGAGTTAAAGTGATACAAGCTTCAATAACAGATAAACTACCAAATCTTAGTGGCTTACCACAATTCAAGTTTCTGTCTTCTTACCTGTAGCTCAAAATGGGTGTCCTGATGGATAGACACATTGACTCCATAACATGATACAGAGATCCAGGCTCCTTCCATCTGTGGCTCTGCCATGACGGTTGCCAAGGACAGGGAGGATCACCTGTACTAGTATTCCATTGCCATACCTACCTGCAAAAGAAGCTAGAAAATACAGTCTCTGTCCCTGGAAGGATAAGAAACCTGCTGGTGAATGGCCAGCCAAGTTCTGCCACAAAATACCCTCCATAGAAATGTGAGATAATTCCAAATTCCTTTTCTACAATTTACAATAGTTAATGGCTGAACGCCTTCAATCGGTAACACACTACTGAGTACGTTAGGCATTTTTTTCTCATTATTTCTGGAAAAAAAGTTAGTTGTTTGACAGTTTTAATGTCCCATTGTGCTCCTTAGAATCTGTTTTATAAACAATGGGATAGTTAAGAATTTTCAGCTGCAGTTGAATTAAGCTACAGAAAGAAAGCAGTCTTTGAAGTTAAGAACTAAAACACACAGTAACAGAGGCAACCGGAACCCCATAGGGCTTTAACCTTGTTTTGTCGTATCTCCCAGCAAACTCCTGATTTGTTTGGGGATTCTGCTTAGCTCTTTGCAGGGGTATCTTGATTTCTGTATCACTTCAAACCTTCCTTCCATGTGAGTTAGCCTTAGGGTATGACCAGAATGGCACCTTAAAATAGGAACCTTCTGTGCCTGGAGAAATCAGATCATCTTTCAAGACTTGGCTTAAGGGATGTCTCGGCCATGAAGCTCCTCCAGACTTTCTCTCATCCCCCTTCCAGATACAGCAGACTGTTCCTTTCTTGTGTCCCTAATTTATCCTCTATAGACTCTGACAGTGCCTCTGCTAGAGTGATGCAGTCCTGTGTACTTTATATAATACCAATTCATTGCAGAACACTTAGAAATTACAGATTTAAAAAAAATCATGTGTGAATCCACCATGCAGAGTAGGTATTCCTATACAACACTGTCATTAGATTGAAAGCAAGTTGAAGGCAGGGACAATGTCTCTCTCATACCTTCTTTGTTGAATCTCCCTTGCTGGAGCAGACAGCCTGACATATATTAGCCCTCTATAATAACAGAAGGATGGAAAGATGGCTAAGTGGATGGATATATGGCCCATGTAGCTCTTCATAGATGAGCACACCTACCTAGTAAGTTTAAGGCAGGGTAAAGATGAGTTGTAAATGATATATGTTGGTTAGCATCAGCCAAAGCAGTGCTAAAATTAAAATTCCCTAGTTTGCAAACAGTTTCCTGTTAAGTTTTTCAGGAAAGTTGGTCTTCTGAGTTCATATAGCTGTAAAAATCAAGTTACGCTATAATAGGTAATATGCAAACTATTGATCTCAGTGTTTTAGCGCCTTAAGGTTTATCTCTCTTTTATACAAGTGCTGTGGGTCTCTTTGTCCAGTTGGTTCAGGATCCAGGCTGCTTATATCTTGTAGCTATACTACCTGAGCTGAATCTGCAGGTTAAACAGAGCCAGAGGGCTGCCTTTGGGGCTTTCTGCAATGGAAGTGAATTCCACTCATAGTCCACTGGCCAGAGCTACTCACCTAGTCTCACCGAACTGCAAGAGTCCTTTGAGTGACCAAGAATGATAGGAGAACTAGGCATGGGTGAACACTAGTAATGCCCACCAAGACAACCATGTCTTATTTCATACTTATTAATTAGGAGACAATACAATTAAAATGGCTCAGCATGTGAATGCTGGGTCTGAGCCTTTACTGGAATGATTTGTATAATCTTCGGCAAGTCATTCAAACTCTTTAAGCTTCACTCACCTTACTGAAAATTTAGAATAATAATAGTTTTAATTAAATAATATGCTAATCACTGAACCTGGGCATTGTTCGAGTTCACTAAATATTAATTATCTTGACGTGCTCATTAATACTTAAAATAATTATCATCATTACAATCTTATTGTCATTAGTATTAATAGAAATGATACATTTACTTTGCACTCTCAAATGCTCTCAATTAGAAATAAACATGTACATACCTCGAAAAGGTATATCAAAAGACTCCACTCTCCATTTTCCTAGGTGCTCCATTCAAACTCTCAATGAAAATTGCACTGAGAATCCCACCTGTCTATCAGGTGTTTATTATTGAATACCATGCAAGACTGTGCACCTTATTTTTTTAAGGAAAAAAAGAGGGGTGTATCCATCATTTTCAACATAGCTGCCTCAGTCTGAAAATTACTGCTCCACCAGCCACGATTAACCCCATTGACTCCATCTCAGCAGTAAGGCTGATCTGGCATTCTCAGTTACATCGCTGCAGAAACATGGACAGACTCAATAAACACCCTGAAATTTAACATGCATCTGCTGTCTGCCGAACTGCTCTGGGCACAAATAGGTTTCTTTTATTATGGACAGAAAGGCCAAGTGAAATTTTAATCAGACAGACAAGGAGGTTACCTGAGAACACTGAAATGCCAGCCCTGCCGGTATTTGCACAATATTGAACTTGTCTTTGTGGGGACTTTGTAGCTATTTCAATTAGCTGTGAGACACACAGCCTGTGTTCTTGCAAACACTCCTCTTTTTAATTAAGCTGCTGTTTACTGGGATATTGGAAGGCACATGATTCTTCCTGTAATATGCAAACTATAGAAGAGAAAATTAGGCATTTGAAATATTTGGATTTGGAAAGTATGTTGTGATCCCAACACTTGCACTCATAGCTAAAGTCATAGCACTGTTCTCATTTGATATTTTGGTCATATCCACCCCCCCATCCCACTCTTTAGATTTCTGGACTTTCAAATTTTATTATTATATATATTTGCTTTAATACATTATGAGCCTGTCGTTTTTTCTTTTTAAAATAATGGAATATTTGGTATAAATAAAAGAATATTGGTAACAAATATTGACATTGGGAAGCATAATAAAATAAAAATCTATGAACCTTCCACCCAATTTAAAAATTAAAACATTTGTCAATACTATTGAAATGACCTGTTTGTTCCTTGGTAGGTTTATTTTTCATGAACATAATCAAGCATCATTTTTGCTAGTGGAGGTGCATAAAAGCATCATAAATCACTGGAAATACTAGAATAAGAAGAAAGCCTTTCTTTCTTTAAATTAAAGCTTTGTCAATCTTTTAGTCATGTGGAACACATTGGAAAGCAATTTCTAAAAATAAAAAGTCAACTTTAGGGTGTGAAGGGCTATAGTGACATTTCTAACATTCATTCATTCATTCCCTCATTGGCTCCTCCGTTTATAGATTCCGGCATTTGTTCCCCCATTCCTTCATTCAATAGCCACTATAATTTCAGTCTTCTTTAAAATATAATTAACATGACAATTGTTATCATCTAAATGCTTATTTCCCCCCAAAATTTGTATTTAGAAATCCTAACCTCCAAAGTGGTGGTAAGGATGAGAGATCTCTGGGAGGTGATGAGGTCTTGGGGCAGAGACCTCATGAGTGGGATTAGTGCCCTTGTAAAACAGGCATGAGAGACACCTCTTACCGCCCACCATGTGACATCAGAGTGAGAAGGGGCTGTCTATGAGGAAGCAGGACCTCACCAGGTACCAAATCTGCTGGCACCTCCAATTTGGACTTTCCAGCCTCCAGAGCTGTGAGAAATACATGTCTGTAATTAATAGTCTATCTAGTTCACTGTATTTTGTTTTAACAGCCAGAATAGACTAAGACAATGATTACTATAATGTTTAATTATAACATCCTGACCATAATGTTGAGGTTCTGTTGAGAATTCCTTGTGTAGATTTTGTTTGCACACTTATGGTTTTAGTAAGTAAACACTCATCTCCTTCAGAAGGAATTCACTTGAAATATCCTTGCTCACACTGAAAGGGCCAAAAGGCAACTCCAAGGTGTTTTAATTGCCATCCAGTCTTTCACATTTTTTTTTTCTTTTGTTTGCTTGAAGGTAAAACCCTCATGGAGTCTGAGTGGAATTGTAGAGTCAGTAATTCCATAGTTCTTGATGATTTTCTGAACCATCTAACTAACCTTAGGCTAATGAGGCAAGTCTTAACACAGCCCTCCTCTCCTACAAGCTGTCCACCCACAGTTCTAGGACTAATTTTACTCTCAAAGCTCTCATGAGTGCTTTCAATTCCTGTTGGCTCTCGTGTAGTAACGAGTGCCATAGCCCTTTGGGTGAAATGGTGGAAGGAACATCAGGGCACATGAACCCTACAGGATGTTGGATGTTATCCCACCTGTACCTACCTGGAAGGTGCAGCTTGGATTCCCTTCTCAAGCCAGCGAATAGCTTTGTCATCATTTGAATGTTCTTCAAGTAGAAATTTTTAGCATAAAAAAATTCCAACTGAACATTATCTGTTTGAATAATCTCAGTTAGGAACTATGTACTCCGTGATGTAACTCCAATAGAATTTCTTTTTCATTAAGGAAATAAGAACATATAATTTTCTTAATTATTTTTCTGTTCAGAGAAGCAACACATGCCCATCTTTAAAAAAAACAAATACTTTCTGCATATGTAGAGAAAAATATTTCCTTTTTACTTAGTCCAACAACTTGGATTGGCCAACTTTGCTGACCTTGTTCTACGTATATATAAATGTGAGTGTGTGTGTGTTTAGAAAAAAAATCAGGTCACACATTTCTATCCTGCCGTTTTCAACTTGACAAATATCATAGGCATCTTTCTATGGTGGCATACATGAATGTATCTCCTTCTTTTCAATGTCTCTGCAGTAATCCCTTGTATGGCAAGACCATAGTTCATTTAACCAGTCCCCTGCCAATGAGCATGCAGGTGTTGTTATTGTTGTTGTTTAACACATTCCAAGCATATGATTCTGTGAGTGAAATTTTCTGTTGGAGTGTATGTCTCTTGAGTTTAAACAATGGATGAGAAAGTCATTCTCCTTCTCCCTGTGAACCTTTTGCTAAGTTGGACAGAAGGAACAAGTGAGCTAATGTAGGAGGTCACACAGAATAGTCACGGTTGGCCTTTCAGAGGAAACAATAGTTAAGGAAACACATGTCCCAGAGAGAAAAAAAGTATTCTATAACTTTTGTGTGGCCTACTCTTATTTTTAAATAGTAAAACTTCTGTGTAGCCCCTCTTCTTACAGAGAGAAGTGCATGGATTTAGAAATGTTTGCTTAACTATTCTGATCCATGATCAATAAATAGCAGAAGCAGGATTGGAAACCCAGGTTAAAGCTCTCCTGAATTCCTTGTTTTCTCAATACCTTCATAATTCCTAGATTTCCCAAGTGCTTAAGAATAAGGAAATAAATCACCAGAGTTCTTACCTGTTCTTACAAGACTTTCTTGAATCATGATGTCCAGAGTTCACTATGAACAAATGACCTACCGTTTTCTGTCTAAGCCCCTCTCCAACAATCTGGCCGCTTTTCTCCCTCAGCCACCATCAACTCCTTTCTGGATGCCTGCTCTCTCTCTTTCTCTTCCATTCTTGCCCCTACAATCCATTCTCTCCATGGCGTCTGAAGAAATCTTCTTATATCATACATTCTATCGTGGCATACTCTCACAACCATTCAGTGGTGTCTCATTCTACTTGGGGACAATTTCAGAGGTCTCACTTGAACTTCCCAGATTCTGTTTCTCTAGCAGGGCACTGTGCACCTCCTCACCTGCCCCCATTCCTTACCCACACCGGTCTTTCAGCAGGTCATCTAACAAGCAAATCTCTTCCATGCTTCAGGAATTTTGTACCCGTTCTTTGCCCTTACGGGGATGATGTTGGCTCCTGTTTTTGCATGGCTGTTCCTTCTCATTCTTTATATCTCACTTTAAGTGTCAAACTCTCAAAGAGGAAAACCTACCCCTTCCCATGGACAGGAGATTCTCCTTTCTCAGGTATTATGGATATCAGGCCATGTTTATGTCCTATAACATGCACATCACAATTTGTAATCTGTGCCCTTCCATATTTCTCTCCCACTAAAATGCAAGCTCCAGGAAGGTAAAGTCCACATTTTTCATGCTTATACTATACTCACTGTCTACCTCAGTGCCTTCTACATGGTGCTCTCTCCCAATAAGTATGTGTTGAATTGAAGAAGAAAGAGAAGGAATGACATGTGCATTGTTTTTAGTCTCTGCAACAGCTTTATCTCTTATTAGGTGAATAGATCCCTTGATCTCCAATTCTGTGTCATCAACAAATATGTGTAACTCACAGGTCTTGACTCACTCAATCAACAAAGGGTCACCCCAAAACAGATAGATGTGTTGCCTAAACCCAGATCTTTTCCAATCACATGCATGGACAGTGGGAAACAAGAGACTGCATTGTGTTCCACAGAAGACAACTGGGTCATAATCAGAGAGAGAAAAATAAGACCAGAGCAGATGGGACATAAAATGTGTGACACACCAAGGGGAAGAACCAGGGGAGCTGTTCTGAGAGCTGCCATGCTGGAAGACTGGAGCTACCATGTGGAAATGCTCATAGACCTTTGCCCCCATGAATCATGTATTGGGGATCTACAGATGTCAAATAATCAATAAAATTTCATGAATGGTAATGCTCTCCAGGAGAGTATCCAGGAGAATAAGACTGACCTTACAACATGATCCGCTAACAAAATTAGGTCATTTGTTCTTTGATAGGAGATGGCCACTTCTTTATTTTTTTATTTACTCATTTGTAAATGGCTGCTTTAATAAGCCTGCATGATCTCAAATGGCATGCTCATAAGCTCTAGTAAAGCCCGAAGAAAATTACAGGAAAGGCTGCCTCTAAATTACCCCAGGAATAAGAGGTGATGGCTAACACTTCCAAGTGATGCAGTTTTACCATGTCTATAGGGCAAAGGCAATTTCCTTTTTTTTTTTTTTTTTTTTCTGTGTTCTTTTAGGGGAAAGGGAGAAGTTCTCAAATCACACAGCTGCAAAATAGGTTCATTTCTCCCTCTCTTGGGAAGTGAAGCGTCTCTCCTCTGAGAACTTTCTCTGTCCTTCTTCAATCACCCCCACTCACAGATGGTTCACCCATACCTGTCTCATACCTCACAGCACCTCAAGCCCCCACTTCCAGAGCCATGTCAGCCACCTTTGATTGCATAACAACAACATTTTGTGACATACAACGTATATCTCTCATGCCCCTCTGGTCCACTGGAGGTTGGGTGTCCCAGACTGGGCTCAGTTAGGCAGCTCTGCTTCGTGTCATGGGTCCAGCCAGACCTGGCCCCTCACAACTGTGGGTGAGATTGAATCTGTTCTTTCTGTGCTCATTCTGGGGCCCAGCCTGGGGGCAACAGCCATCTGGAAGTGCTGGTCAGTGTGCCATCATCGTCTGTAGTATCAAGAGGGTGAGCTGGCACCCTACCACTGTGGCCCATATCGTATTGGCCAAAACAAGTCACATGGCTAACGTCAAAGTCAAATTGTGGGGAAGTATATGCCACCTCCAGGGGGCTGGAAAGTTGTGTGGCAAAGTGCATGAATACAAGGGGAATGCAGAACTCAAGAATGGGTGCCAATAATCCAGCCTACCACCACCCAGGCACAGAGGACTGAAGTAGTTATCACACAGCAGTGATTGTATTGCTTGGAGCTCCCATCAAACTGTACATGCTTGCATGTCTGTACTCTCTGTTTTAAAACAATCATGTATTGCTTAGTAATTAAACAAAACCTAACGATATAACTTTACTAGGAAAAGAATGCAGAGACTGAGATACTCCCAACAAGACCTTCTGATGACAAACAAACAGCTGAATGTAGCATCCTTGCAGAGGGACATAGCAAATGGCTGACTCTGGTGAATTGGGAGCCCATGACCATTCAAAAGGAGATGCCACATGGCTGCAGCTGACCGTGACCATGTGCCGAAGGAGGCATCATGTGCTCAGACCTTTCAATTTGTCCAAAGAAGTTTAGCATCTGCACTTCTAAATGTAAAAATTTCTGTTTTTTAATGTTAGTCACTAATACAAAATTTTACAAAAAACACTTTACATGCCAAGCACAACACTTCTGTTGACCACACAGGGCCAACAGGCACCAGATTGCCAGCCCATCCTAGGCTGAAGGTAGTGTTTACTATTTTCAACACTATTGGCCAAATCTAAATTTTACCAATGAACTCCTTGATAGATAAGTAGATAGATAGATAAGAAAGAAAAAAAATAGAAAGAAAAAAAGATAAATGATAGTAAGAAGAAAGAATAAAAGAAAGATATGGAAAGATGATAGAAAGACAGAAGAATGGTAGTTAGATATAGAGAGATAGAAAGAAAGAGAAAGAAAGAAAATATCCAATATACAGTACCATATGTCAAGTAAGTGAAATAACAAAGTAGAAGAAACTCAGCAGTGAGCATTTGAAGAGAAAGTTCTAGACTCACGGAAGGAGGGTGCAAAGGGTCAGTGTCAGGGACAATGACTTGAATACACTGATTGCATTTCCTCGGGTGTGAAAGAAAAACAGAAAACAATAAGATGGCAAAGAAAAGACCAGAGGATTTCCCACCCTGAGTCACTCTCCCTGGTCTCATGCACACGTTATCAGCAACTTAGCTACCCTGTGTTCAAACCACGTTTAGGTGGTTCCCACTCTTGGCCAGGCTTAGCCCCACTCTCACCCCCAAACCTGCAAATTTTGGAAAAACTGAACAGTTATCCTCAGGAATTCATGAGACCCTCCCATTATTCCTCTTTTCTGACTCATATATAACCATCCTTAGTGAGTGAAACAAAGGAACCAAGAAGCTTGCTGAGAATTCTTGAATGTAGAGGAAAAACATCTCCACGTATGAGAGATTTGTGTTGACAATGCTAAGCTTCAATACTGAAGCATTCTTTTCCGTGGCACATAAACGTTAGCTCCTGCAGTGCTCTGCTCATTGGCAGGAATTATGTTCATTTTTAAGAGGAATAGATTCTGACAAAAGGAGAAAAACAATACCCTTATGCTTTATAAAGACCTGAAAGTTCCCTCCACCATGACTAACTGTCTAAATCCCATGTATCCTTAAAATCCAGTTCAAATGCCATCTTCTCCAAGAAGCCACCTTGATTTCCCACCACTGAAAGCCTCCTCTCCATCTTTACCCTGCTTTATGATTCCTTGTTTTAATTCCTGCCCTGTTTCTTAATTCTCTCTGCCTTGTATTATAATTATGTGTGTGTATGTATCTCCCTAATAAAATAGAAAGGTGATTTAGGTTGGAAATATGAGGACTTTATCTTTGAATCTTGCACATACTACTGATTTTAGTAGATGAACGAGAGTGACAAGTGATTTTTTTTTTTTTTGGCTCAGATGAATAGAAAAATCCATCCTCTACTTCTTCATACCTATATCCCTTTTAAACTGAACTGACAGAAATGGACCCTAAAGCATTTAGCTTCTTGGATTGTAAAGTGAAATTCTAAGTTCCTTCAACCTCATCACTGAATTCTTCATTCAACAGTTGTTCATTGAGGTCTCACTAGATGCCATGGACTGAATGGGAGCCTGAGGATGTCCTCAAATGAATCAGAATTGTTTCTTGTTCTTGGGATAAAGTCTAGTGTGAAGCTTTAAAAAGGTAAACAAATAATTACATACCTACAAATGGTAGCAGTATGATGAAAGAATAAAATAAGGTGTTTCACAAAAGAAAATAAAAGTAGTGGCAGATGGGAGAGATATCTGCTTAGGTAGGGTGATCTAGGAGGGCTTTTTGGAGGAGGTGATGAGCAAGCAGAGAGATAAAGGATGACAAGGCGACAGATGGTTAAGAGTGGAGGAGAGCTGCAAGCAAAGAGAACTGCATGTGGCAATTCCCCAAGGTGGAAAAGGCCAGGCTGAGTTAATCTGAAAGGAGACCAGTGTGGCTAAGGTATTTTATTTGTCTGTTTTTGTTGTTATAGCAAAACACCTGGAACTGGGTAATTTATAAATAAAAGTAAAATTTATTGCTTACAGTTTCTGAAGTGGGGAAGACCAAAGTCCATCTGGTGGTGGTGACAGTGACCCAGGGGTCTCACATTGCAAGATGATGGAGGCAGAAAGAACAGAAAGAGAGAGAGAAAGACTTTCCCCTTCTTTCAAAGCCCTGAGAACCATGGCACTGATCACCATTTTTAATCCATTCACTACTGCACGGTCCTACAATCCAATCACCTCTTCAAGGCCTCACCTTTCAATTACCATAATAGGATTTCCCACCCTCTTAACAGTCATAGTGGGGGGCTAAGTTTCTAATACATAAAACTTGGGGGACACAATTCAAGATTAATAGTTTTAGGGAGACATAATTCAACCCATTACAGGAATAATGAATGAGAGAGAAAAGGTGGGAGAGGGAGGTGGAGGAACAAGCAGGGCTAGGTCAGTGCCCACCCAAATGAAATACTGCTCATTTGTTGAAGCATCCCTGTTGGCCTTGACAAATCCAAATCCTTCTCATACCTTCCATGAGCTTATTCCTGATGTCACTACTTTGCATTATTTCTACCTTCTCTCATTCTGACTTGCATTCTATATAGCTATGCACAGATATAGATCCATTTGTTGTCTAAATAAAAAATAGTGACAGCACCAAATGCTGCTGAAGATCACTCATACATTGCTGATGGGAATGTAAAATGTCACAGCCATTCCGGAAAGTAGTTTTGCATTTACTTATGCTCAAAAATAAGCATGCAACTATCATATGACTCAGCAATTGTACTCTTGGGCATTTATTCCAGAACAGTGAAAACATGTCTACACAAAAGCCTGTACACAAAGATTCACTGCAGCTTTATTTGTAATAACCAAAGACTGGAAACAAGCCAGAAGTCCTTCAATGGGTGAATGTCTAAACAAACGGTGGTACCTCAACACCATGAAATACTACTCAGCAATAAAAAAGAACAAACTATTGACATGCACACAACAACTTGAGTGAAACTCCAGAGAATTGTGTGGAGTGAAAAAAGACAGTCGCTCTGGGTATATGCTTCCATATACCCAGAGGAATGGAAATCATCAAGTCGAAGGTATACCTGTTCCCCAATGTTCATCGCAGCACTCTTTACAATAGCCAAGAGTTGGAACCAGCCCAAATGTCCATCATCAGATGAGTGGATACGGAAAATGTGGTACATCTACACAATGGAATACTACTCAGCTATAAAAACGAATGAAATACTGCCATTTGCAACAACATGGATGGACCTTGAGAGAATTATATTAAGTGAAACAAGTCAGGCACAGAAAGAGAAATACCACATGTTCTCACTTATTGGTGGGAGCTAAAAATTAATATATAAATTCACACACACACACACACACACACACAAAAAAAAAAAAACCGAGGGGGAGGGAGAAGATATAACAACCACAATTACTTGAAGTTGATACGACAAGCAAACAGAAAGGACATTGTTGGGGGGGAGGGAGGAGGGAGGGAGGTTTTGGTAAGGGGCAACAATAATCAACCACAATGTATATCGACAAAATAAAATTAAAAATAATAATAATAACGTTTACATAACATTCTTCAGTGACAAAATTATAGAAATAGAGAAGAGATGAGTGGTTGCCAGATGTCAGGAATGAGGTGTGTGGAGTGCAAGTAAGGTTTGGCTATAAAAGAAATCCTTGCATTGATGGACTGTTTTGTGTCTAGACTGGTATAAAGGTCACTATCCTGGCTGTGACATTATCCTATAGTATTACAAGATGTTACCACTAGGGCAATTAGGTTAGTGGTACACGTGATCTCTCATTATTTCTTACAACTACGTATGAACCCATAATTATCTCAAAACAAAAAAGTTTAATTTTTAAAATCCTTTCATGTAACAACTTAAAGTTTTTGGAGATTTTAAAAATGTGTATTAGCATATTAAATTTTTATTTGCAACCTAGCAGATGTGACGGACATTGAAGAGTTTTCACTTCAGAAAGCTTACCTTCATTATCTTTGCATACCTCCTCTCAACATGCTTCCTGTTGTTGTGGAAAGGTCATGGCTCTGGGGCCAGGAAGGCATAGGTAAGATATTATATCTAATGTCAGGCAAAGGGCCACGGCAAACCCAGAGCAGGATTTGGTAAAGACAGTGAATCACAGGCTGAGGTTCAGCAGGTCACACCCACCACCCTCACCCACACCCGCACCCCTATCTTCTGGGCATTCTGTGAAGCAGCATTCTGAACCAGACACAATGTGCTTATGTTCTAGTACAGAGACCCCACTCCCCTTTTGCTCTCCTTTTGAGGGAAGAGGGATAAGTGTATTAGTCTCCTATGGCTTCTGTAACTAATTACCACAAACGTGATGGCTAAAGACAAAAATTTATTCTCTCACCATTTCTGTGGCCAGAAGTCTGAAATCAACGTCACTGGGGTGAAATCAAGGTGTTGGCAGGGCTGTGCACTCTCTGGAGACTTCCCTTGTAGCTTGTAGTCACTGCCAGTCATCCTCTGCCTCTGTGGTCCCACTGTCTTCTCTTCTGAGCATCTCTCTGCCTTTCTCTTATAAGTACACCTGTGCTTGCATGTAGGGCCATCGGGATAATCCAGGACAATCTCTCAACTCATGATTCTTAATTTGGTCACATCCGCAAGGAAACTTTTCCTTATAAGATAACATTTACAGGTTCTAGACATTAGGTCCTGACATCTTTGGGTGGCCATTACTCAATCTAGTACGATAAGTATGAGAACAGTCTTGCAAGTAGAGAACACTTCCTCATGTGTCAAGAATGAGCTGACTAGGAGAGGTGCATGCTGGGAGCTAGCTGTCCGGGAGAGGTACGTGCTGGGGACTAGCTGTGTAGGTGAGGCACATGCTGTGAAATAGTGGTCCAGGACAGGAATGTGCTGGAGACAGAGCTGATGACATCAGGAGACCGTGTGAGAAGAAGACCCTATGTGCAGACTACCCACTGGTTGAGTTGGAACAGCTGGTCCCACTTGGCTTGTTGCAAGGTAATCCAGAGAATGTCTCCAGTGCCATACCTAACACAACCCTGTCCCTCTGTCCTTACCCATCATTGAATGATTTTGTGAACTTGGGGAAATTGCTTAACTTCTCCGATCCTCCATGTCCTCTTTTGCAAAAGAGGAATAATACTAGCCCTTAGGACCTTTGTGAGTATTAATGAGCACATATATGAAGTGCCATGTGAAGGTCGGCTGTAATTATTATACTGTCATTGTTGTTGTTAATATCATGATGGTTGTGGTGGTGGTATTGCTGACATAACTATGCACCTTGTAGGCACATCTTAAGTGTTGGCTGCATAGAATTGAATTTTGGTTCAGAGAGAGATAGTTATTGATGCTGTTTCTATTGTCCTGCCCCTAGCTTCCTGGTTTAAAGACAATTAGTCCTAATAGAGAATGATACCTACAGTTTTGGTGCTTTAGGACAATCCTAACCTGCTTGAGAATCTGACAGTAGTGGATGCTTTCAGGGTTTGGGTTATGAATGTTTGAGGGTGTTAGCAAATGGGTTCCTGTCTCCTTGCACTATATGAAGCAGTTTGATGGAATTAATTTGCATGGCCAGTAGCAAATGCTCTCAGTCTGCACAGAGGCTAATTTGTGAACCTGTGGCAATTTATCGCCCTGGTTGGATTTGTTTACCAGTAGATAACGTCATTGGGATAATGTGTCTGACTGTGCACAGAGAGGAGCTGCACTCTGACCTCACTTGAAGAAACCACTATGGGGTAATTTCCTGCCCAACAAATGACTGACGTTACAATGTAGTGACAAATGATCAGTACGGTAAATGGTTAATATAGCCAGGACCAGGATCCATATGATTTATGCAAATAATTAGCTCTTCCTGGGTAGTGGCCTGCATGTCTAGGTAACTTTTATTTTTTCAGACAGTCATCTCCTTAATGAGCTATTAGTCTGCAGGCCAGAAAGAAAGAAAAGGAGAAGGAAGGAAAGACCTCAGGCAGTTAAGTCTTTGTTCCTTCCAGAAATCCTCATTTATTTAAAGCCAAATGTGATAATGGTTCTTTTTACAAAACTCCATTGCTCTGTACTGTAAAAGCAACTCAAGCTCCGAGGGTCTGACTTTTACTTGTTTCAATGATGATTACTGGGGTTTAGACAGAGCATGAATTTCATCTTACTCAACTTTACTGGGTTCTGTTAACACAAGCAGGGACATACACCATTAGCACCATATTCTATTTAGAGAACGTAAAAAAAGATGGTGGATCAATATGCCTGTATTAGTGTATTAGGCAGGAGTGTGGGTATAAATGACAGAACCTGTGTAGAGGAGAGAGGTTAATTATTAAAAGGGTTATATGAGAAATATTTTATATAAATATAGGAATATCTGGACAGACAAATTGTTGGAAATTCAAGGGTACATCCACACCTCTAAGACCATCAGAAATAGGAATGTAGTGAAGTTAAGACTTTCTCCCACCTTTTTCTGACTCAAGTTACCTGTTTCACCTGACCACCAACATTTCCTGAACCTCACTTCCTGCCACCTAGGAGAACTGACTTTCTTTTCCTTGTTCTGGCTCATGCATGGCAAGGGAGAATTTGGATCACTGAAATTGGAATCCCATGCAACACATGGACTAATCTATGATGGCCAAGGAGTCAGAACCACCTAAGAACAGTGTTACACTGTTGGGGTGGGGTGTGGGGGTGGCAGGTAGAGGAGCAGCTCCCGAGAAGAGAGAGGGATGATCCCAAAAGAAGGAAAGGCAAAACAACAGATTCCAACACTAATACTGTAAGTTCCATGAGGGTGGTGGCTATCCCCAGTACCCAACACAGAGCCTGGAACAATGATAAACATGCAGTGAACATGAGAAGGAGAGAGGCAGAGAAGTTAAAGTTCTAGTATACTGGTCTGAGACAGCAAAGCCAGAGAAAGCAAAATTTACAGCAGGCAATCATACAAAATAGAAATAAGAATGAATAATAGATAATAGATCTGTTAACTCTGGAGAGCTATCACAATGGTGGAAACCTAGATTGCACTTTCTAGCTGGCTTGGAGTCCTCTGATTGATCAGCTCTTGCGAATTCTATCCTGTATCTTTAGAGAATTTTGAATGATTGATGAATTTCCTTCCTTCCTTCCTTCTTTCTTCCTCCTGCAAATATGCATTGAAGACCAGATATTGTGCCAGTCACCAGAAACATATGAATGGTCAGCCTCCTGCTCAGATCATTTTAGCAACTATAGCTTTTTAATTGTTGAGTATGTTGATATAGGAATTTTATTCCCGATTTATATTATTTTCAAACCATCTCTGAATACTGAGTAACTCTGATGATTAGTGGACTGTGTCCCCTTGGGGTACTGTGTGAGGTCAGATTTGAGTGAGAAATTCTGATTCTGCTAAGAAGATAGTAGGATCACCCAAACTAGTGTCTTTTGTTCCCAGTACATAAAGGTTATGATTGCCCCTAAAAATAACAAATTGGTAAGACAGGAAAATGCTCCCTTATGAATGCTTTTCAAAGAGTGTTTCAAGTCAGGGAAAGTCATGTTTCCATCCTTTCAGACCACAGTTGGGTTCATCAAAGACGATAGGGCAGCAGTGATTAATCACCTCTTGGGCAGGAATATTTATATATTCCTGGACTCTTTGAAAGGTTGGGTGTGGTCACAAGTTCCATTTAATAAGTAAAGTGATTATCTCGGTAACATACTACCATGAGGCAAGTATAATGTTCTTTTTGTCAAAAAACACTATTCACAGCACTAAGGAGAAGTATATAACAGTTTGCATTTTTAAGCACTTTGATTCTCAATCCACTAATTGACAGACGCCTTAATCTGTTACTTTGGATAACTTCAATTCAGTCGTAAACTCTTCCTTAAGAAGAATGAAAGAAGACAAAGGAAGAAAGGAGAATGGAAGGTAGAAATGAGAGAAATATTAGGTATCCGCTGGGGTTAGTTTTTGTATTGCAGATAGAAGTCATCCCCATTTCTTTGCTGGCTGGTTGTCTTATTTATTTTGTTTATGTGGTGATTGCTTCTAAACCCCTGATACAATTCTCTGTAGACTGGTTTTTGTGTCGTCAAGAATTCTGTGATTTTAAGAAGACTTTTCAGTTCTTGCTGATTTGGGATTCTGGCCATCTGTATGCTAACATGTAGAGCATATTTATGCCATATTGAGGGTCCTCCTGATCCCTAAATATATTAGGAATTTATTGGGAACAATCCCAAAGATGAAGTCAACACCCTTACTAAAGAACTATTTAAAAGGACATATTGGTAGCATTTAAATAATCACATTATTCTTATTGAATCAGAGAATCTAATCCTAGGAAGCATGGGAGAAAGCCAACACCAATGATGCCAACTGAAAGAGTTAAGCCATTTTTCTATTTACATGGTTTATTTCACAAGTGTCTGACTCATTGGGCATAACCAGCACAGTTAAATTACAAAATTACTATTTGGTCCCTTTTTTATTGACTACAATTCAAGGCTGCTTCAAGCCTCCCAAATTTAATCCCCCTAGCTCTTTGCCAAGAACATTACCTTTTATTTTCAGTGTTAAACTGTGTAAGATACCCCTAAGGCTACATGGAAACTTACTCTCTGTGATAGCAGCTAACGGAGTGTATCAATTGTTCATGATTTCCCATTCTCCTGTAAATTGGGAGAGGCAGGGAGAGCAGTGGAATGAGAATTTTGTTCTGTCAGCACTTTCTTGCCCCAGCTTTAGCCCAAGCAGTGCCTGTTTTGGTAATTAATTATAGTGTGTTTGTATCTCTTCATTCTGAGTTGCCATTTAGCAACCTGTCAAATCCCGTGCTAATGAGCCTATCCCATAGAATTCAATGCATCTATTTTATTTTATTTTTTTTAAACATCAAGACAATAGTGGTTTTTCTTAGGTCAGATAAAGTTGAGAGGGAGATTCTAAACCAGTTTATGGAGGAGGAAAGGCTTTCCTTCTCTATTCGTGTATGTTTATACCAAGAATGGGCCTACTTCAAACTTTTCATTGACTTTTGTCCAACAAACCAGATATTTAAGTATCCCAGTTAATATTGCAATTACGATTTAATATTGGAAGGATGAAATAATTCACTCATAAGTGTCCTTGTCAAAGTAGTGATAAATTTTATATTTGGATTAGGATTTTCATCTAAAATGCAGGAAAACTAGAGCAGATCTGTGATGCGTTTTTTCTGTTGTTGCTTTTTTTCTTGTTCTTTCTTTAATGGTGGGCTTGTGGTAGCTCTTTAATTTCTGTATGGAAAAGACTTAGGCATAGCAACTTGGTTTCAGGACGGAGATAGAACACATTCCTGGAAGCTGCATTGGTATAGCAGGCATACTTGTTTTACTTAGAATTGCTTTGTCACAGCTCAGTTAAAAGAGCAAAGTTTCCTGAGGATGATTTTTTTTTCACTTTATATGAGATTAAGAACACATCAATTGTCCCTACCAAAGAATAAGAATAATAATTGTATGGAATTTCATGTCAGAATATAGGTGTTCTACTTGACCATTTTATGGAACAATGTATACCAAAAACACATATTTATTCTATTCTGAGTTGAAAAGTTTGGAGAACCCCAAAATTAAAATAGTGAATTCACCTCTGGGATTAGAAACAAAATCCTCATTGCAACATGCAGTATTCAGACTCATGGCTATTTCTGAAGCACAGCTCTAACTACAGCTCTAACTATTAGGTGGTGGATAACTACTGCAGTCTTAAAAGAGATTTTTTTTCTGTCAAACTTAGTCAGAAACGTATTCACATATTGTAGTTTAGCTGAAGAAGTGACAATAATGCACATCCATTTATGTATAGGGGAAAGGAATGAGGTTGGAAGAAGGGAATAGGTTATGGTCCCTTAACCTATTAAGTGCTGGTGGTTTATTCTAAAAAGAGATAGAAATACAAACTAATTTCTTTATCCAATAAGAGCATGATATTTATTCTTTATTAAATACAACCTCTTGGGTATTATTTGTTCTCATGTTATCTCTTATAATAAATGGCCAAAGATTCTATGCCCAATTCTCTACTCCCTTCCTCACACAGATAAGGAAACGTTTTCTGATCCTTTAGCCGACACTTAGGGTTTAACATTGACTCTAAGACCATGATTCCTTTTACTTGTTGGCTGGTCTCTTCACCAGAAAACTTGATGGTCCTAAAAATAGCTGCTTGCTTTTGTTCAAGCTGACAGTCCTAATGGACCTGCAAATTTCCCAAATGTGTTTTTTGTGATGCTTTTAGAAAACTGAGTTGAGATGAGCCAGACTTTGTAGGGAATTTTCTGGAGGGTTTCCCCTGAAGTCTATCTGGGTTGATATCTAACCTTCATGGAACTCTCATTTGCTAGTCACTCAATGTTGTAACCATTTAATTCAAAATTTTAAATTCACTACAATATCAGCAACATGAGAAAACATCTTTCAGCCCTAACCTTTGACAATAGTAGACAGGTTGATATGAAGTTATTTTAATTCCCCAAAAGACATTGATAATAGTATTTTTTACCCTACCATTCCTGTTTCTTGATAGATTCACAATTTTGAGTATTCAGAGCCAGTCTTTCTTTTTAGTTAGAGGAATGCAATGGAGAGAAGTGTTATTGATGAGGGCTGATTAAACAAATTAATGAATTGAGACAGCTGAATCGTAAGTGAGAAGAATTTGAGGAGTTGAATTGGCTTTTGCTCATTGACTGGAAAGTGTAGGAGTTAAGACCACAAAGTTACCTGATGGAACAAGCTATATTGCCAAGGTAAGTGAAGAAAGAGTGTTTGGAATTACATATATATACTTTTTTCTTTTTCACAAAAGTTATGGGCTGGCTTTTGGCTGCTTTCTTGGCATATATTTTTTCCTTGCCTTGTTTTCTGAGTCATCTGCAATAGCTGAAATTAATTCACTCAACAAATAAGTATTTAATGTCCATTATGTTTCAGACACAGTGTTAGGCACTTAATGATACTGTTAAAAAATTATTACTTAAGATGTCTGATTACTGAGTGTCCTTTGCTGGGTGTGCTAAATATTCATCTCTGCAAATCATCTCTGGAAAGCATTCATTATTTCACACTCTTCAAATTAGCAAATTTTAAAAGCTAGACAATACTATGTGTTGGCAAGGATGTGGGGGCAGTGAGCACACATGCTGACGGTCGGAGTGTATATTGACGTAACTGCTGTGGAGACCAACTTGTTAACATCATGGGAATTTCAAGATGCAGTAAATGCCCATATGAAGGAGACATGTGTATTAGTCCATTTCTGTTTTGTATAGCAGGATACCTGAAACTGGGTAATTTATAAAGCAACAAAATTTGTTTCTTACAGGTTAGAAGTTGGGAAGTCCAAGGTCCAGGGAACACATCTGGTGAGGGCCTCCTTCTTGGTGAAGGGTCCCTCCAGAGTCCCATGGTGACCAGGGAATCACATGGTGAGAATGGGCTGAGAAAGAGAGAGCTAACCTCCTCACTTGCCCTCTTTATAAAACCTTCAGAACCATGACCATTACTCCAGATTAATATATTCATGAGGGTACAGTCCTCATAGTCTAATCACCCTTCAAAGCCCCACATTTCAAATAGCATAATCAGGTTTCCCACCCTGTTAACACTGTTACAATGAGAATCAAGCTTCAGTGAATTTTGAGGGTACATTCAATGCACAACATTTAAGAAGATTCTTTTTGCCATTGAAACAAAAAGTTGAGAAAACAGCAATCAACCAAACAAACATTAATTGCTCACCAATACGGAAATAGAAAATAAATTGTAGCAAGATTCATCTCTGAAATGCCAGGCTGTACTTGAATATTAGATCTCTATGTGTCAACATGGATAAATCTCAAAATGTTGAATAACAACTAAAAGTAATTTGCAGGACAAGTCATACAGCATGACATCAGTTATGTGCAGTTGTCTAACAGGGAAAAATATATGATATATATACAAGGGGTCTTCAAAAAGTTCATGGAAAGATTCATATTATCTTTCAATTCCATTTTTCCATGAATTTTTTGAAGTACCTTTGTATATTCTCTTGGGGCATGTGCATATTTGGTAAAACAAGAGACAGTTGCGTGGGGATAATAAATTCCAAGTTCCGCAGTGTGCCCACCTTTGTTGGGGAGTAGGGGAGGGATTGCAATCAGAAGGAGTGACAGAGAAATATTCAGCTATATTTCTTATATATTTATGCTGCGAGTCTGATGTATTGCATGAGAAAAAAGGAGTGCATCTGAGAAGCTACAACCATCACTGTGTTTGTATATGTATCTGCGCGTGCTAAGATTTTTGAGCACCAGACTTTTTTTCAGATGACCATACTATAATCATTTTCAAGTCTTCAAAAGAGTTCTGTAGAAAAGCATTGCCCATTTTGAGTGCAGTATCTCAGCAAGATTGTTTGGGGCAGATGCTGGACGGGAGACAGTATCCTTGCTCTGCAAGACAAAGGCTGGACGAGTCAAGCAGTTTCCTAACATCTTTGATCAATGTAAAGTGCTAATTGCAAGGAATGACTGTCTTTTCCAGAAAGAATGATTTTCTCCCCCACTCAATTACTAGGATAATTGCTTCAACTCTCAATGTTCCTTTAACCGGGCAGATCTGATGATCACATCTAAGGCTCTCATTTCATATAAAACCACTAGATTGTTCCAGTTAACAGCCCCTCTAGTGGATCTTTCTGTTGCAGTATTACAGACTTGGCATGCACCTTCCTCTATTTTTCAGCACATGTGATGAGGTCAAATTTGTTTTGGAAGGCCCTAATGTCTTCCAGATTTACAGCTACTTGAAAACCCCATCGATAATAAATATTTGGCCAGAGTGTTTTCATATTCATATACTCCCCCTGTCTCCTGGCCACTGTCCTCTTTATTTTTTGTCTAGCCTGCACTTTCTCCCTGCCCAGAAATGTCATTAGCATTAACAAGTGTTCTCCTTGGCACTCAGTGGGAGAACTAACTGGCTTGGAATGTGCAATGGGGAGGCTGACTCAAACAAGAGCTGTGATGCACATTGTGGAATGTGTCGGGCAGACTTAATAAGCTCCGGTCAATACTGTCGGGGAGAAGCAGGGTAAAACTAATTTTGATGAGAACATGTCATTGGACTGAAGGGGAGACTTGGAAAGGATGTAGTCAATGAAAAAAAAATGGTTTTTTTTGTTTTGTTTTGTTTTATTTTTCCTTTTAACTTTCAGGTTTATCTAGGGTTTACTGTGTGTGTCATGTTTACAGACATAAAATTAAATGGGTACTGGTACAGATTTTAAAGATCTGTTGGGCATAAGAATCCCCTAGAAATCTTGTGAAGATTCTTGGGCCACCGCCACAGATTATAATTCAGTAGGTCTGCAGTGGAATCTTTGAGTTTTCCTTTTTAACAAGGTAACAGGTGATGCTGATTCTGCTAGTCTCTGGAAGCACATTTTGAACAGCAAGGCCATGTGATAAGATGGAGAAAAGGAGTCAAATAGAAAACTCTTTTATTCAGTGCTATGGGGAGGATCATTGGCAGAGTTATTAGCAATATTGCAGAAACATCAAAGGAGCAAACAGGTCTGCCTTAAAAGGGGAACCTGCAGAAAGGGGGTAATACTTGACCTGCACCTTGAGGAATGAAGAGATTTGTAAGCAGAAAAGAGTTAGTAAGACAGGCAGTGAAAATGTTATAAACACAGTGTAGCATGCACTGGAAATTGGGAGTAGTTTAGTATGAACAGAGCTGGAGATAGAAAAGGAATGATCACAGAAGGTGCTTAAAAATAGGCTTCAGCTGGTTTTTGAAAGGGTTTGTAGAGTCCTAAGGTGTTTGGCACATTGTTCTGTGGTGGGGAGCAATGGAAGGATTGTTTAAGAAGATTATTGGTGGGAGAGCAGATGAAGGAGGACTAATTAACAGGGGGCCAAGACTCTAGGTGAGAAAGGAGGAGGGCTTGCCTGAATTTGTTCTTGGAGTGGAGGAGGTTATGACACCAAGAAAGACCCTTGAGTTTGGAGAAAAAGCATCTATTGGATGAAGAATAGGGAAAATAGTCAAGAACAAATGGCCAAGATAAATTTCTGGAGGTGACACATGGGTAACCAAAAGAATGAGGACTCACTAATCTTGAGGAATATATGACTAAAATTTCAAAGTTCATTACTGAAACTTGGTAGAGAAAAAGACTCATAAAGGAAGACATGAAGTAAGCTTTGCCTTTTATTCCCTCCTGATTGATTATGTTGCTTGTACAACACACAGCAGGGATTGTGTTTTATTATCTATTATTATCATTTCCCAGTTGTGTAGATACATGTAAACGACATTAAAGATGTGGCCGGTTCCTGGATGCCCTTTTTATTTTCTTTGTTAGATGAAGATAAAGAAAGTGGCAGAAAGAATGCTATCAAAATAGCAAGACTGGTTTTTAAAAAAGGACCCTAGGCACAAATTGGTTGTTGGTACCTCTCTTAACCAAAACCATATAAAAACCCTAAAGAAGTAATGAGACATGCGGTGCAGTCTCAGGAGCATGTGCGGTGAAAGGAACCAAGTCCTGTAACCAAAAGGAAATACCAGGTTCTTTACCAGTGTTTTGAATATTTATTAAGAAGTTACCTATCCATTCCTACTCATTCCCTTCACATTCTGTACCTCTTCATTCTTCCCTTTCTTGCAAAATCCTCATAAATTCTTCTGTCTTTCTGTTCCTCCTCTTTCTGTCCAGATTCCACCTTGCAAAGTCTCTAATTAACCTGTCTGGCAAAAGCTGAACCTTAGCGTACAGGAAGAGTAGAAAAATAAAACTGCCAAACAAGAAGGCCAGGATTCTTTTTTAGCAAGAAGAAGGAGAGGTCATTTCAGGGAAATTATTTTAATAATTCTCATCCCATCACATAAATAATTCATCAATTTTTCTTCTCAGATCTACTAGATTCCCAGATTTTTTTTTTCCCCAAAGCATAACTCTTTCACTTTGAGATACATTCGAAAATAAGAAATCAGAGGCCACACTTTATTCTTTAGTTATCCAATTCGTTGATTTCAAGACAAGGAAAAATTTCAAAAATATTGATAATAAATACAAAGAGAAGCAATGTAAGCTATTTGTTTTACTTTTTTAAATTTAATTTATTTTCATTGCACACGTTTATGGGGTACAGTTTGTTGTTTCAATACATGCATATATTGTATAATGGTCTAATCAGATATCACCTAAACATTTATCATTTCTTTGTGGTTATAACATTCAAGATCCTCTTTGCAGCTTCAGACATTTTACAAATTACCAACAGTTCAGAAAAGAAATGATATCATCAAACCCCAAAGAGTAGCAAGGACATAAAGTCAGAATAAAAGATAATATGTTAATTGAAAATTTAGTTTTAATTGAAAAATCCACTGTACCTCCCTTTTTATAATGGACTAAAACACACGTTGTCACAGGCTGTATGGGTCAAAGAAAGGGTATTTAAGAATCATTAATCTAATTCATGCATTTTATTTTGTTCATAATGGAAAATTCCAAACTGGCTTTTAAAACCTTATGATAATGTATGAAGTCCTGAAGAAGAGGTTGCTTCCTAGAATATTTTGTTATGTTCAACCTATTCTTTTTCAGTTTATTTTTCCTCTGAGGTGGGTTTGAAAACAGTAAATAGAGACACATTCACTGTTTGACTCTTTTTGATGGGGGCCAATTCCTTTTTTCTGATGTTATGTAAATGGATACTCATTCAAACAAGAGGGGCAATTTTGGTTTTTTCTTTTTGGTGATAAATTTAAAACATGAAAGTCAAAGGTTAACCCTCTTCCTCAGTCCCAGTGTCAGTATTGGGGTAAGTCTTCCAAATACTGCTAATAATGACTTACATAGTATGTGTTCATTGTAGATAACATGAAAAATACAGAATAGAACAAGGAAGAAAAGTCACTATAATTTCACCACTGCTTATGTTTACTGTGTACTATTCGATCTTTTCTTTGTAGCCACACATACCCTGGCACAGACACGTTTTATAACATGTGTTCATTATAGGGTTGGTGATTTGCTACTATACTTCAGAAATTGTATTAGATGTTAGGGATACAATTTATATTATTCTGTAGAATTTGTGGTCTAATATTTTGTTTTTATTTAACAAGATTTTACAACTGAGTTTATTATTTTTCCTCACGATGTATGATAATGACACAGTATTCCCTTATTCCTTTAATTAATAAGATCATCTTAACTTCTCAAAGTTTGTCTTTATCACTATTTTATTACCTTTCACAAATGGGATTATTTGTTTTATTGTTTTGTTTGTAATTGGTATGAGATCACAATCGCACGCTAAAAGTTTCAGGTACAATTAAGTTTTCTCTTTCTTATGTGTTGTCCTATTTCTTTCTGACCAGTCTCTCACTTTCTAAGTAACGTAGTGTTAACACGTAACATGCAAAGTTAACCCATTTTGTTCTCTCCCAAGCATGTCTAAATCAAGTAAAGAATGCATTAAAAACAAAAAAAGGAAAAACAAAGGAGGTGATATTGGCTAGCACATCATCTTCAGATAAATATGGAATGAGAAAGATTGAAAGAGAAAATAGCAGGTGATATTTTTGTATAAAATAATTCACCTTTCCTTTTCTTTCCCCAGCTCTTTTTCTACATAATATGCATTTTTCTCTATGTTAAAGGATGGCTTTGGTCACCTTACCATTGGTGGTTCTTTATTACTTGAATATCTTCTCATTATTTCTTGATGTTCATGAAATGTAAACTACTTTCCTACTACTTTCCATTTTTGTGGATAGGGTGGCTGATGGACTTTGAATTTCAAGGTATGACAAAATAAGGTCATATTTCATTTATTATTGTATAATAATGGAAAGCTGTTGATGTGTCTAATAAGGAGGGGGAAAAAAAAGAACTCAAACCCTATCCATCATCTCCATATCTGCTTGTATCTTTTGTCTGCATCTTTGGGTTAAGTAAAAAGACACAATGCAAAAAGGATCTTTTATAAAGGACTGTGTTAAAAGGCTAGGATTTTCTAAGATTGTGACTTTCATGCGCACTTTCAACATAAAGCATCTAGATAAGGAAACAGGCCCTGAAGGATCATTAGCTTCATAAAAATATCTAAAGGTCATTCTGTTTTAAACTTACAAAAAAACCCCAAAAACCCTATTTAGAGTCTGCATTATCTGATCTTAAGAAAAATTCATTGTCTTGCTATTACTGTGAGTTTGTATTTAACGATTGCATCCTGACCAGCAGGAACGCATCCACTGGGAATTTCCCATAAAGCATCGGGTTTTAGCTTGGAGATATACTAAATGCAAATGTTTTGTGAATTCTCATCTTGGACTTGTAAAAAAAAAGCAGGAAGTAACATCAATCTTTGCTCTGTGATGGGAGTGGATGGGGGAAAGAGGAGCTCTTTCTGGAACACCATTAGCTTCTGGTTATGGTTTTGTACAAGGAATCACTTCTCTTGAGGAAGCGATTCTGTTTAGTGACCCCCATAATCCAGACATTTTTTTTTTCTAGCTGAGAAACTAATGGGGATTAAGAGAAGGAAGGGGATAAAAGGAAAGAAATTCAATACGTATTTATCAATCATTATGTGTCAATTACCCACAGTGTCTTTACCTTTAGATTTGCTCAGAACAAGCACTGTTTACACATTTATACTGGTGCAATTAATAACATTCCCCCTTCTACTCACAAGTGTCCCAGTTCAGATGATATATTATATAGTGACTCCATAAATCCTTTTTAAATAAGAGGGTAATAAAATATAGAATTTAAAAATCCAGAACCTTGGAGCAGACAAATTTGCAATTAAATTCTGATTTCCCCACTTGATTCTTTTGAGAAGCTCAGTAAATTATTTAACATGACTGTATCTCAATTAATTTATCTTAGAAATGGGAATAATAGCAATGTTTTCTCCATATAGGTGTTAAAAAACTTAAGTAAAAAAGTATGTGAAATTTTTATCAAAGTACCTGATAAATAATATGTATACATTTTACATTGGCAAATATTAATTCATATTTTTTCATTAAAGTCTCACAATGCTACGTGTTGCGGTCTCCAGTACATTTAATTCACAGAAACAGGATTAATTCCTGGCCAGCCATCAGAGGTGGACACAGAAAGTAGTTACCACAATAAGAAGATGGATGCAGCAAGTGGTTTGCTGAATAAGAGGATAATAAAATAGGAGGAATTATAGATATAGTGTGTATAAAGAGACTATAGATCCAGAGACATTTTTGTAAGCTTTTGTGTGGGTTTGTGTTCAAATTGGTAAAGTTGTCAAGGCAAGATAGAAAAGTGAGATTCAAGCAAACTATTTATTTTTACTGGTTTTTGTTTTGTTTTGGTTTGTTTTTTCTTTTAAACATTTATTTTAAATCAAATAATTTGATCTTGGGAAACAGAAATTAAATTGGCAAATGCAGCAGGAGTGCACATTTGTTTGTTTGTGTGGCCATCGTTAGGGACATTGATAAAACATTTCCAGTGCTGTTCTGTTATGGACTAAATGTTTGGTCTGCCCCAAAGTTCATATGTTTGAAGCTCTCACCCTCAATGTAGTGGTGTGTGGGGGTAGAGCCTTTGAATGGTAATTAGGTTTAGATGAGGTCACGAGTGGTGTTAGTGTCCCTGTAAGAAGTGGAAGAGACACCAGAGCTGCTGTCTCTCTGTCATTTGAGGACACAGCAAGAAGATGGTGGTCTGCAAGCCAGGAAGAGGGCTCTCACCAAGAATCAAATCTGCCAGTACCTTGATCTTGGACTTCCAGCCTCCAGAACTGTGAAAAAATACATGTCTGTTGTTTAAGACATCCAGTTTATGGTATTTTGTTATAGTATCCCAAAGTGACTAAGACACCTTCATTCAGGTATCTGACAGGATTGCATCTCCCTGCCATTTGAAATTGAGCTTGACCATATGACTGACTTTGACCAATGAAATGTGCACAGAAGTGATGTGAGTTTCTTCTGGGTGGATGCTTGGAGTAACACTTTGTGATGGACAACATTTTCTAGCCCTTGCCTTGGAGATCTTGGATGAGTGAGTTGAGATGGACCCTCTGCCAACTCAAGTTCCTGAGTGACCACAAAAAGCAGGTCCAGCCATCTTGTGCTGGGCATATGAAATGAATGAGTCATAATCTTGTGTTTTTATAAGCCACTAACTTCAGGGGCTGCTTGTTATTGCAGTATATCCTAGCCCATACTGACTATGCATTTTGCCTCTTGATTGCCTCTCATCTCTTTTTCTTCCCACAGACTCCCACCTTTTCCTCCTCCCACTTTTCATCATCACCAACACTTACTGAGCACCTGCTATGTGCAAAGTGTTTGGTATCAGTATGTTCCCCATAAGAACCCTATCAGGTAAATAGTTTTAGTATCTTGCCATCGGCCAGATGAAAAAATGAGCTCAGTGAGTCACTGGTCAAAAACCCCACAGTAAGTAGTATGCAGAATAAAAGAGTCAGATGTGAGTCTTTGTAACTCCAGATCCTGTTATTAATCACCATGTTATTTTCCCTTCTTGTATTAGGGAGGGGTTTACTTTATCGCTTTTAAGTGGGGTTTTATGTAAATGCTCTGATTTTTTTGAGCCCTTGTCTTTATACACATGTCTTAAAATGTATTGGGCCATATTAGAAAAGGAGATTAACATGAATTTCTGTGCACAGTAGGATGGGGAATAGAGAAAGAGAGAAGAGCAAAAATATAATTGGAGTCTTTTATCTTAATTCTGAGTTCTTAGAACTAGGATTTGAATCTTTCTCAAAATAAATTTTAGAACACACATTCATAAAATTTGCAAAGCCGTGTGAATCTTTGGAGGACCATTTTGAATGATTAGAAATGGATAAAATTCTAAATAGCACAAGCTTTGTGTGGAATTTTCAACTACTTAATTCTGCTGGGTTTTGAAGTCACATGAGTTGCTGGCTTCACAGGAACCAGAGGTATGGGAGGAAAATCTGTTCAGAATGTGGGTGCTTCCCCACACCACTAAATATAATCTAAATCCGTGCGTTATTTATATTATCTCAATACCTGGGGGACTGTGCACTAACGTTAAGATCTACAAAGTAAGGAACCACAGGAAACATTCCATGTTTTGATCCTGTGAGACTTAAGCATATCTTTCTTTGAGTTGCCCCTACAAGTTTGTAAATTATTAAATCGGTAATTTACTAATCTTTTTTTTTTTTTTGAATGATGATGATGTTGCTTTTTATATAGGGCTCTTGGATTACCTAGTTTTCATAGGATGCTCAGAAATGAGTTTACTGTTTAGCCCAAAAACATCATTCCATGCAGAATTTTACAGGCAGAGCAAAGAGAGCTAGCAGCCTGGGGTAGAATGGTGAAGGAGAGGGTGTGGCATTCCCTTTGGTTGCTTGAAAAATTCAGTGCCTTCTCCCTTGTCAGCACTACTGAGATTTAGCACTGCTAGGAAACAGAAATCTGATATTCCAAGATACTCCCATTGGACTTTCAGATATCTCCTTTGCATTTTGATTGTTTCAGCAAGTCATGCCTCACTTCTGATACCTATAAATATCTAAGGTTTTAGTTGACGCATGTCCAGCTAGCTTTACAACAAGGATTTAAGAGCTTCATGATATTATTTGCCATGAATAATTGCTAGTGGAGTATATTGGATCACCTTGTGTAACTTTTGCAGGCTGGTTTTAATTTCAGGTTTGACTGTTATATTGTAGCTTTGCAAAGCAATAACAAAAAAGTCATAATTTAGATTAGGAGAAACAAAACAAATGATGATGGGAATATTACCATAACCATAATTTTACAGCACAGTTTAATTATTTGGTTCAGTAATGTTCAATAATTATTTCAACACCAAAATCCCTCCCCACCCCTGCCCCTCAACAAACGAAACCACTGTTTCACTACCAGCAACTAATTTATAAGGCAATTTCAGAATCTTATGACTTCTTGTCTATCTGAGATTTATAGTCACTAATAAAAGGCCCCAACTTTGAGAGGCATGAATTAAAACTCATTTATAAAGGAGTAAAAATTGAGGAATTTTTTTCTAGTTCTTCTTCTATCCAGAGGGATCCATATTCTTGTTGACTTGCACGTAAGTGGTTGAAGCCCAGTATCAGGTGAATAACAGACTCTCATTATTAATGTTGGAGAAACAAATGAATGGATTCACATATGCATATAAAGCAGGCAGAGTCTTACAAGTGAACCAGTTGACTTCTTTAGTTTTTTTCTTACATTCTTTAGGCTGAAACTTTAGAAAGCTTTTATTCTCTGCTTTTTTTCTAATAAAGCTATCAAAGTTTAATCCTATGTGTCTAAAAATCACTCTTGACTCTTCCTTTCCCCTTATATGCATAACCAATAATCGAGTCCAACAGATCGTCCCCTCCTAAATATGTCAAGAATCTCTTCATGTCTATCCATTCTCCTTCTACTTTTCTGGCCTAAGCCATTCTTTCCTCTTGCCTGCAGTGCTGTGATCACTTCATAACTGGCCTTCCTTCCCTTGCTCTTGCCCCGATCAATCTACTCCCCATGTACCAGCCACAGTGATATTTTCTAAAACATGAAGCAGATCACAGTTGCTCTTCCCCAAATCCCTTCCATATCTTTTACTGATACTGGGATCAAGTCTAGCATTCTATCAATGGCTCTCAACGTAAGGTCCCTGCTTAGACTCCCCTGTCCTAAATCCCCATCTGCAGCACTTTCTCACCATTTGTTGACTCAGTGTATGTGTGTGAGTGTGTGCATGTTCCCTCTGCAGCACGAACATCTCTAAAACCACTTTGTAAAGATCATCCCATTGTTTTTTAAGACTGTGGGTGCCACTTCTTCTGAGAGGCCTTCTCAGTTAAATACCCTTCTGTGTACTTTCACATTGCCATTTGTACCCCATCAGAGCACCTGTTTTGTTTTCATATGATTATCTAATTCCCCACCAGGTGGCACTCTGTGAGAGTAGCACTATGTCTATCTTAGTCACCAATTCATGCTCAGCACCTCACATGGTGACTAGCACATAGTAGAGACTTAATAATTGTTGTATAAATGAATAAATCACTCCTATCCAGATGAATATTTGGGGTGGTTTTGCTTCTGTTGCAATTTGCTCCTTCCTTCCTTCCTTCTTTTTCTTTTTTTGAAATAACACCTTTACCTATGACCATAGCTTCTTTACATATCAGCTTTTAACACTTAATAACTGTTCCCTAAAACTCAGTTTAGAAAACAGCTGAAATAGCCCCTTTCTTCCACATTCTAGGTTCCCTAAATTCCTTAGAATTTTCTTGCTTGAAAGGCTAGTTTCTGTTTATATTGACATCATTTTTCAAGAAGAGAAAAGACCATTTGTGAGAACAAAACACTCCATTAGTAATCAATTACTTTGAATATTCCTACAACAGCCACAGTTAGAGAAGAATGATCGCACCTCTTATCACTAGTAATAAAATTATGATCCAGTGAAAGCTAGATCTGGAATTATGTCTCAAAACTAGAGCTCTTTGTCTTTAAGGAGTTACAAGTGCCAAAAGAAAAAAAATTGAGATAGAGTTGAATTGATTTCTTCAGCCAGAATAGTTCAATTCTGTTTGGGTTCTTAAAAGAGTTAACAGAATATGACAATTCAAAAATTCCATATTCCATAAAAATAGTGTTATTAAGAAGAAAGCCATACTTCTTGGTAACCCCAATGACATTCTGCTCTGTTTGACTTCACTGGCTGCAGCTGGTTTTGAGTATAATGCCATTGATTTTGAGAGATTTCATAAAGATAATTAGATATACTGGAGTGTGTTCTATATTCTCAGCATTTCAGAGGTTATGCAAATCCACCCAAACTTTTGAAATATGTACCTGGACTCTTCCTTGAAAAACTTTTAGCTTCTATGCATTGGGGGAAAGAAACATCTATAGCAAGTCTTTCTCCTGAAGCATGAAGAAGTAATAAACTGCTGGGGGTGGGAATTTTTGCCTCTTTTTTCACTTATGTAAATAAATGTATGAAATGTATATTTAATTTATACATTAGTTATCTTGGTCCCAAAGCATAACTCTGTAAACACCTTGAGCTTCCTTATGTTGGAGGGTGAAAAAGAATGCACAATCATTAGAAACATGATTATGCTTTAATTTAGGTCCTTTAGTTATGTAAGCAGAATGCAATTAAACAAGAAGTGCTCACTATGACTGCATATTTCAAATAGTCTTTCAATTTTTCACAGTTTTATCTTCTTCAATTGCATGAAGCTTCCTCAAGGCTATGACGGTGAATTATAGCTATGTTCTTGTAATTATTTTCAGTTAAAGAAAAAAGAAAAAAGAAAAAAAATTGCTGCATAAACTGTTGAGTTAAACACATTGAACATCTAATTTTGGGGGGGATTCTGTAAGATTTTACATCAGCTATAAGATTCTCTCCAGTCATCGGTTTAGGTGGAAAACATCTTGTGTATTATGACACCACTCTCACGATCACCATCACCATCATTTTTGTTGCTGTCTTTGTCACCATGAAAATACATAGGTGATTCTGTTTAATCATCACAACTCTGTGATTTTTATTATGTCCATTTACCAAATGAGAAAACTGAGACTTTGAAATGTTAGGTAACTCGAATAAAGTCACACAATTAGGAAGTGTAGTATCTGACATGGGGAATCAAGAAGCCTGACTTCATAGCCCATGCTGTGAATCATGAGGATAATTCCAAGTTGGCCAGAAAATGGGGAGGAGCCAGCCATGAGTGGGAACAAGTGTGGTCAAGAAACTGAAAAAAAGTAAAGACATCACATCTACATTTTAATTTCATCATCAGTCAGCTGTGTGACCCAGAGAAAGTTACTTATAACATTTAATCATTTAATGCCTAAAATGCTTCTGGACATTTTTTTCCAGTTATTATTGTGTTACTGTTGATGATGATGATAAAACCACTATTGTTATTTAGGAAATTTCAGTGTCTCTGATTACTTCTCTGTTGACCAAGTGATACAATTCACTGTGTGGAGTGGGGAGGGATACATTCTTTAGAGAAATATTTACATTTTGATGTGTTCTTTACACCCAGAATTTTGACCTGTCCTGTCCAATAAGACCCATGTCTCCCAGGTTGGAAGTGGTCTTAGAGGTGCCAGCTACACACATGGCTACTCCACATGACTCACATAAGAGCTGAGAGTCTCAGAGTTGATTGAATCACCATTAAATGCAGCATACATCAATTCAGTACTCTGGCAAGAGCTGTGAATAGCAAGGCTATGGCTAAGGAAAATAGTAGCCTTGTTAAGATCTTATTTCTTCTCAGAGGGGAAGGTTAGAATCAGTACTCATCTGGATAGAAATAATTTAAATATAGGGGAAGTTATATTTTCTTGATGAATATTAGCTCCCCTTCTCTGATACCCTAAAGGAACCATCAACACAATCCATCTTAGATTCTTCACATCCAGTCTTCCTTGGGAATAGACATGGAATCATCTAATCATTTCCTGGTTACCATTTTCAATTAATCACTTGTTGGCTCTTTTACCATCACAGAGAAATAATATTAACACCATTCAACCCCTTAAGTGAGTCTATATTCAATGCAAAGTTAATCAACTGAGATAAAGTCATTCATCAGAAATTTAGTGAAATCAAAAAGAACCGTATTCTTGGTCTCTCTTTTATCTTTAGCATACAGCATAGTGCCTAGCACATAGCAGGAACTTAATAAATATTTGTTGGCTATAAAAAGTAAATCATTTCTATCAAAATCAGTAGACTGAGAAGGCTTGGGCTTAATGATGCATTGTGCTAGGATAAACAGACGTCTTGCATTTATTTTCTCAGACTACCTTTCACAGTAAGAGTTCTGTTTCTTAATCTCAGCTGGTACCAAGAAAGTTGTTATCTGCCATCTGATCAAGAAATAACCTATAATCCCTTCATGCTAATTGATGGGGTTTTTTTATTTATGTGTGCATTATGACAAAACATGAAATAACTCCATCTCCTAAAACTGACTAAAAGATGGATTTCAGACTTCAGCAATGAAAGCAGGACTGGCATTCATCGTGGTAATGCAGAAGTGTTTCCGCCCACCAAGTACGGGGCACACACTTCTAACCTTTTTTCAAGTTTCTGAAATATTTATGGGAGAATAATTTGTAGAATAATGAATATAGCTTTCCAGTGGAGCAACAAATGCACACTGTATTTCTGCTATCATTTCTCATTAAATATTCATATGAATATTTTGTGTTTGCTACGTAACTAGCCATTTACTGATGCTTAACAAGCACAGACAATCCGGTTGAGGAAAAATAAGAGCAAAGAAAAATAAGCAAAAGCAAACAAATGAACAAAAGGTATCTTATTTCTGCAATGGTTACATTTTTAAAAGTGCGTTTAACATTTTTAATACAGTCCGTATTTCATAAATTCCACATGTTGACATGTCCTAGAGAAAGATGGATGGGTTGAATTGGAGGTATGCCTCTATCTAGTTTTATGAGTGCATCTGGCGGAGCTAATCTTTACTTCCCCTTAGCAGAACACAAAAATGTAATTCTCTAATAACTGACATAACTGCATCATCTTCCAATATGGACTGCATTATTAAATCACAAAGACAGACAAAACCAGAGTAGTGGGAAAGCTTGACTTTTACTTGATATCAGACCATAAAATGCCTACTTACTGTACCCAGAAGGAAAAAGAGCACTGGCCCTCAGTGCTTCACATTTGGGACAGCTTCTGAATTTGCTGCAATAATCTTATTTGTCTGTCATTATGTCAATGTCTTGAAGTTTGCATACAGCTTTGGAGTTTACAGAGCACTTTCATTTACAAACTAGCAGGTATATAGTCAGAGCAAGGATTGTCATTTCCTTTCTACAGTGAGAAAATAGAGTCACAGAGGAGTCACATAGTAATATGGTAAGAATTATTTCCATAGGACTTTACACTGTGCAAATTGTTTTTATATATAGGATCACATTTTGCTTGTGTAACTGGGGGAGTAATTCATCGGTCTTTCAATCCCCCAAATACCCACTCGGTGAAAACAGGGAGGAGATTGGCTCCAGACTAAGAAATTAAACAGGATTTTGCAAATGGTAGTTTCCAAACTTACACAGAGTCTTAACTAAACAGAGAGCACACTGGAGCTGAGTTGGGGATAAGTGTTGCAGAGAGCTGATTCATTCTGCATAAACAGGTAAGAAGAATTTGAGGATGTCTTTGTTTCTAAGAGAGAGAGAGGTCCAAGACACAAGAGGGTAGGAAGAGTAGGTGAGAGAGAATAGCTGAACAGCTTAGTGGTATGTATGAAAGTACTTCTAAGTGTAGTAATACCTAATGTTTGTGTTGTTACAATGTACCCTTCAGCTTCCTCATGCAAAATATTGTATAGTTGCCACTAGGGCTTATCACTAAACATTCTATCTCTCCTCCCTGCTGGGCCCTTCCTGAACTTCTTGTGGTTTGAGTGGGGACTTGACTCTAGTTCTGGCCATTGAGCTATAAATGAAAGTGACAAGTGCTAGAACATTTAATTACTGATGCAAGAGTTTCTAGAAGTTTTTTCCCCTCTCTGGATGGGTACTAGACATATTTGAGATATGGATTTTCCTTCATCCTAGGTCCCTGAGAGACATTGAGGAACAACAACCTTCTCCCCACCCACGCTGTCCCACCAAGTTCATTATGGACATGTGATATGATCAAGAAAAAAACTTTTTTTTATTCCTAATCCCTTGAGATTTTGAAGTCATTTGTTACATCAGCATTACCTGGCTTATCCTGACTGACAGTCTGCTACACATGTAATGTCCTTTTGGGAACATTATGTTTGTGTATTTGTTGTCAAAGTAAGTCACTGTTTCACGTTATGGTCAATTTTATTCAAAGGTAACTCAGCAGCGAGAGACAGAGCAAAGAACAGAAACATAGTAAGGGCAAGAAATGGATACAATGACAGTGCAAGGCCCCTAGCAAAAGTGGAAATCTTAAGGAAAGCTTTGGACTTTTCACAGATTGTGGAATGTGTGTCTGGAAAAATCTGTTCTGAGTTTTAAGGGGGAAAGAGACAGTAGCAGCTACCTCTGACAATTCTCCCAATGCACTTTTCACATTAGAGAGAAGGGTGGGGTTTTTCCCCCCTGTATTACAGTTGAGTAAATTAAAATTCAGATAAATAAAATGATTTGTGTAAGTGCTTAAAATTACCAGTAAGCAGAGCCGAGATTACTAATCTTTTGATCACAAGTTTAGTGGTCTTTCAATTCACGCTTTTTAAGAAGTTCTCAGAAAGCCAAAGAATGAAGCGCTCACACATGCATGCCTGTCCTTTACCCATGATTTCCCATATAAATCATTAAGCATGTTGAAGTGTTGAGTGTCTAAAATGTGAGTATATCACAATTTGACCTTCATCCTAACAAGACTGACAAATCATTGGCAAAATAGTTGCAAGAATACCAAACCTTTAAACAAGTTTTCCAATAATATGATATTATTATTATTTAATGAATTAATTTTTGTTGAATCAGCTTTTAGTGAATTTATTTACCAGCCTATGAGCCTGTTTCCTGAAGGGCAGCCCAGTAATACGTGCCATAAATTTTATTCGCTGTAATTAAATTCAGACACTCTCTCTCCTGTCTCTCTTCTTCTCATCTCTTTTCTCTGCCCTGTTTATATTTATTGGAGGATCTGGTATTTAATCATTAGAAATTTCCCTTTACTATTGAACTATTTCCTTTATTATTGAAATATTCTTTCATCTTTATGCATATGATTAATAGATGGGCCCCATCACAACTTTAATTGTAATTTACATACTCTTATACACAAACTTAGGGACAGGTTCATTAGATTGCTCATTTTACAGGTAGATTTATGATAAATTTTCATTGTCATTTTTCAATTGAATATTATCTACAAAACATCAATGTGTCAGCAGATGTTTTAGGAGCATCAAGTAAAGACCATTGTGTTGTTTGACTTATCCATGCCATAGCTCTCTATTTAATCATAATATATATATATATATATTTTTTTTTTTTTTTTTTTCCTGTTCAGGTAAATATGACCTCTGCTTCTTAACGCAGTGTTCCTGGCAGCCACTACCAATTCTATGATTTGACTTTGGAGTGGAAGCTTATTTGCTCTTCCAGATCTATACACGGTGTTAAATTTACAAAGAGGCTTGAGACATTTTGAATGATCACATAAATATGCAATCTCACCTCACATTCAGATTTGATAATTACCTAAAAAAAAATTTAAAGTTTCATTGAACCAGTCCTTCTATCTGTTCAGTTTATCTGTAGTCCTTTCCACTTCTTTATTTGTTAATCTTCTATAATATTCTGGATCTTTCATACTTGAAGTGCCTTTTTTCCTCCTCCATTCACCCACCTAGACTTTCTTCCAGATCCACCCATCTCCTCAAAGATAATTTTCATGGTAGTCCCCTAACCTCTCTCAAGTTATTTCTTGCCACATGGGCATGTCACTTAGGCCCAGCCAATCTCTTTGTTCTTCTCCTGTGTGGTCATTGGTCCAGGATAGACGTGTGACCTAAACTGGGCCAGGTAGAGGGCTTTCCTGGAACTTTTCAAATGGGGTATGGAAGGGGTAGGGAACCTTGCTAATCAGATTAGACAGCTTTAGAAATGTGAATTCAGAAGAGATCAGAAGCTGTTTTTCTTTCTAGACTGTCTGAAATGTGAGCTGGCTGAGTTAGGGTGGGGCAGAAATGAACCCAAATAAAGCTAGGAGTGACGAAAGCTAGACAAAAAGAAAGGGTACTGAGCTGCATGATATTCCAGAGTCAGTTAGTATTATTTCTTATGTTATTATTACGTTATGATTGCATTTTATTTTATTGTATTATGTTTATGTTATGATTATGATTACAATTATTGTATTTCTTATAGGAATATTATTTCTTATATTCTATTCTTGAATGGATGAATCAATACCTAAATGTTGTTGGAGTTGCTGGAGACTAAAGTGTATACATGTTTTGTAGTTGGCAGAAACTAGCTACTTAAATCTTTTGAGCAGGATGAGGAAAAGATATAAGTGCTACATTAGGAGACTTGATCTGTTCATGGTTTTTCAAGAATACACCAGCAAGAGTCTAGGCAGGGCTGAAAATCCATAGCCTGTTCCCTGCACCTTCCCTTTCTGTGCCTGTGGCAGACATTGCTAATCAATCACAGCACTCTTACCCCCGAGTCTGGGCTGTCTCACTGTCCTTCTCCATGCAGTGCTCCAGGCAGTGACTATAGATGATCAGAGTTGGCACCCAAAATGAAACCCATTTGCTCTCCTGAGCTCACAGTCAAGGAGGACAGCCAGGAACTCTGAGCATTAATCAGATATAATGTTCTTAAGACCAGACCTAGATAAGGAGAGAGAAATGGAAGGGACAAAACCTAATACTTATTATAGTAGTTTGCTAGGGCTCCCATAACAAAGCACCACATACTGGGTGATTTAAACAACAAAAAATCATTCACTCACAGATCTGGAGGCCGGAAGTCCAGAATAGAGATGTTGGAACGATTGGTTCCTTTTAAGGGCCATGAGGGAAATATCTGTCCCCGACCTACCTCTTTGGCTTGTAAATCTTCCCTCTGTGTATGTCCATGTCCAAAATTTCCTCTTATTGAAAGGACATGAGTCATACTGGATTTAGGTCCAATCTAAGAAATCATTTTAACTTGATTACCTACGTAAAGATCTTGTCTCAAATAAAGTCACATTCCGAGACACTGAGAGTTAGGAGTTCAACGTAGGAATTTTGGAGGACACAATTCAACCTTTAACACTTTCTAAGTACTTACCATGGACCAGTCATGAGCTAGTATACTATCATCCACCTGACCTGCAAAACAACCTGAATAGTGGGTGTTATCATCCCCATTTTACAGAATAGGAAACTGAGGCTTGAAAAGCTTAAAAAGCATACGAAAATTCACACAGCCAGAGTTGCTGGTGGAAGCGGGATTCTGACTCCACCTCCTGATTGGTTCATTGACATAATGTAAAAAGAAGAGAACCCGGTTATGTACTTGAACGTATAGGAAAACAACAACAACAAAAATCCCCAAACCAAAAAATAAAAAAATAAAAAAAGCAGAATCACTAAAATCTCTGGACTTGGTTTCTGGAATAATGGTGATGTCAGCCCTTCTGCTTAATATTTTAGCAGTCCCCTATTCCCTGCAGGTTCAGACCTAAATTATTTAGCAGAAAAATCAAGGCTGTTTATGATCGTAGATACCTCATTAATTCTGTCTCTAGTTACTCTCTTCCTGGCCACTTTGGTCCAGCAACACTAAGCACTTTGCAATTTCCACTATGGTGGGGACGTGGAGGAGGAGTGGAGAGGGAGTTGGGGGGGTGAGTTTTGACAATATGAAGGACCATGAGGGAGAATAGCTTGAGCACTGTCTCATCCTTCTGTTTGGACACCTGGCTACCCTTCCCAGTGAGCAGGATGACTGCAATTCAGTTACTTTCCATCTCTGATTCTCTGTCTTCCTAGCTGATAGAATCGGGTAGTAATAATGCCCTTCCACACATCCACAGGAATATCTGAGAAGACTAAATGAGATAATGTAGGATGTAGAGTGCACAGTACAGTGTCCAGCACTTGGCAGGTTCCCATTGGCTATATACACAGTGACCATACATAGCAACCACTCAGTTTGGGATATTTGGAATCTGATGTAACAAAGGGCAGCTAAGCAGACAAGCTAGACACCCGAGACCAGTTGGCAGGTCACATTCTCCAGTGCATTCATTCTGGCTCCTTTGCAGAGCTTTCATGACCACCTAGGTGTGATTAAGCACCTTTTTCCCCTCTTGCTACCCTTCCCCATAACCTACCAGGAGTTGTCAATTGAACCAGGAAGTTTTAAGAAGCTTCCCTTCTCATTTTAGCAATCAATAAATGGCCACTTCTAGAGGTGAGATTCTGGTTCCTTAAGGCTGATCTGCAGATATTGTAGACACCTCATATGTCTCCTGACATTGCTGTATTCATAGATGGTGTCTCAAAGAAACCATTATTAATGATAGAATTAATATAAGTGGCTACAGTATATATCAAGCAGGTCATTAAGGCAGAGATGGAGATGTAGCCATTTGTATTAAAGATACATCTTATGTTCTAAACCCAAGCAATAGAAAGTGCATAGCTTAGACATCTTGCTTTGCTACATTGTGGACTTTTTTTTTAAGTTGCTGTAGATCCTCTTCTTGCTTTCTTAATACCATCTGTTGGAGCCTCTGGGAATCTGAAGTTAATAAGGTAGATTTTTAATCGAAGCAAATAATCAAGTAAATCACAGCCTTTAAACTCACAAATTTCAAAAACCCAACTGATTTAATCAATGCATTGGTTCATAGACATTGGAAAAGTTTTATTTGATTTCACTAGTCTCTTTCCCATAGACACCCATCTGCAAGAATATTTACTTAAAACGTATGGAAAGGGATCTTCCTAAGGCAGATGCCATCTGTAACTGCTCAGCTTACCTTTAAGGGAAAATATTGAAGTAACACCCTCAAGCTGTTCTGGTCTGTGTTCAGAACTCAGAGCTAGATTTCTATCTTTGTTTTAAGTATTGAATCCTTGCCTCCCACATCCAGGCTGTTCAAATATGAGATAAAATAGATTCTTAGGATGATAGAGTCCAAAAGTTTTCTACAGTTCTTTACAGATATTATGAGATAAAATACATGTTTAAACAAAGAGGCTTCCTTTCTTTTTCTGTTCACTCCCCCGCCCCCCAGGAATAAATGTTCTTCCTTGTAGTAGCCAAAATGTTAAATGTTTTTAATAAAAGCTTAGACTTAAGTTAGAAGGGAACATCTTTACCCTAGGTACAAATGATATTGCCACTTTCTGAGCTCCAAAGCACTGAGCAGATGGGGGAATAGTAAAAACTGGGGTGTCGCACACAAGGAGGGGGTATTTTTTGTGCCTGTAACAAACAGATCCTCTTAAACATACACTGCAGAGTGTCTGGCAGCTGTGTTATGCAAGCACCTGTAACAAACTGCAGAGGAAGAGAGGCATCTGGTACTGAACCGAGTGGAGCTGCTGCAGAGAGAAGCTGGTTCCGAGGCTCCTTCTGTCCACGGGGCATGCTTGTTGGCTAGTTTACAATCAGCCATGCTCCAGATGCCAGGAGTCCAGAGGCAGCTGGGCAATAAGTGTGTGTCCAGCTTTTAAAACTATGGGTACTGTGACCCAACCGCAGCTCTGAGTCTTGATTAACCAGGGCTGGAGATGTAGCAGCCTGTTCCAAACTCAGTTGACAACAGCTGCTCTGTACGAAGTCACTCGAAGTAACCACACATCCACATAAAGGGTGAAGATGGCAAGGTCTGTGCCTTCGAGGGTGAGAACTCTATTCTTGTTGTTACTGGTGGCTACAATCTGTTAAGCACCTATCATTTGCAAGGAACTCTATATACTATATGTTGTGTATACATTATCTCTAAACCTCAAATGTTTTATTATCCCCATTTTGGAGAGATTTTTAAAAAACTGAAGTGCCAACTTTTTTTAGTACTAAATGATAAAACTGGACTTACAACCTAAACCTACCTTATCCTGAAGCTTTGGCTGTTTCAATTTTAATAATGATTTTTATTATAAGAAATTAAGCAGCAAAACTTTTATTTAATATGAAATCTCATGCAGGATCTGATATAGAGGAGATAAAACCTGGACTGATTTGAAAGAAACAGAAGGAGGAGAGTCTGAGGCTCTGATTTGGCCTTTTCCCCCTTTCCTAAAGCCCAGGTGATCACAGAGCCATCACACCAGAAAACTAGTTCCCCAGGTGTGGTCCCCAGGCCAGTGGCATCCACATCACCTGGGAACTTGATACGCTTTCATGTTCTTCAGTTTCACTCCAGACAAATCAAATCAGAAACTCTAGGGTTGGGACCTAGGAATCTGTGCTTTAGCAAGACCTCTGGGTGATGTTGATGCCTGCTCAAGAATGAAAACCACAGACCTAGAGTTTTCAAAACAAATTCTGATAACCGCGTGGCTCCACCATACATTTTGGTACGTGGGATTGCCAACGCTTATGATAAGGTCTATTATGCCTAGTCATGTGATTCTCATTTTTTAAAAATTCAAGGAATGGGTTCTATTTACTCAGTGCGACACTGGAGAACAAATGTTGGCATTATTAACTCCATAATAAAATAAAAATGATTTGTCTCTATCCACTTCTGATTAAGAATTACAAACCACATCTATCTGAGGAAAGTGGAAGTTATTAACTGGATCTCACGCATCAAGGACGGTGTTAACTCTCAGTTAAAACATCTGGTGTGTGTTTCTCTGTGTTAGTGTGTATGTGCATGTGTGTATGCATGCATATACGAATGTGTTACCACTAAGAAAAGAAAAATAAGTTATCAAATAAATTCTGTCCCACTGTTGATTGTTAAAGGCATCCCAATTTCCAAGATATTAAAGTGTGAAAAAAGTGTATGTCTTAGAATCAATGAAATATGGTAAGAAATGAAATTAGAGACAATTTGTAAATTCCCTTGCTTTAGGTCAGTTAGCCAACGTGGTCAGGTGTCTGTGGAAGCAAGACTCCTCTCTTATAGTTAATTTAAAACAAAATGAAATAATGTCTTCCCTTGTTAATGACAATTTTATCCCATCCCATAATTTGATTGTCATTGGCATGTTGATACACCTGTCCCTTTGCTATGTTCTCTTAGTGGGATTTTTCCTACAGCGTCAAAAATCATATGTCCCACACCAAAATCATTATGTCCCCTCATATTTTTATTGTTGACTTTGCTGTTCTTACTGTTTGTGTACTGTTTCACCTGATCTTCCTTTTACATCTCCAATACTACCACTTGAAAGGAAACTATAGCGTAGTTAATACCCGTAGTTGAAGATCTGTGTTATCACTGAAGAAGTTTCAAAGTGTGATGGGTTTACAAAAGGAGCTCCGATCATGAAAATGAGACGGTTTTGGGTAAATTAAATTGCGAAATTGACAGTTCAACCTGGCCTCACAGGTTCATCAAGGTTTTGAGAAGCAGATAGGATATTGTAGTTTCAGCTGAAGCTTTTCTGAAAAACAATAATCATTTCCCAAATTTTGCATAATCTTTTCTGGCTTTTTCTATCCCTGAAAATTGTAGTCATGTGTTTACCTTAAGTTAGTAAAACTAGTTTTAGAAGGATTTTTTGTTCTTGCTCTCTTTCCATAGTCATCACTTTCATCATAATCCCTACTTAGTTTGGGTCTTTTGCTTGTGTGTTTGATTTGAGGTGTTAAGATGTTCCCCAGTACTTATACAATTGTCAGTGAGTCTCCTAAGCTTTAGAATAATTTCCCCTGGAGAACAGATTTTATTTAGAATCAAGAACACTAGACAGTATTTGTGTCATTTTTAACATTTTATTTCTTTACAAAATAATAGTAATAATGACAATAATTAAATTTTATAAAACCAACAAAAAGAAATCAGAAATAAATAAGGGACAACAACACTTTATGGATTTATATTTCTGACAGCTTAAGCCCCACACTTTCAAAGCTCTTCCACAATTGACAATATGCACCAAAGGGTTGAAGCTATTTGAAAACTTTTTCCTTTTTTCTGTAAAAATCCAAACTTGGAATGGAAAGAGCTTACTGATGTCAACATTTAGAAAGCAATGTTCTCTTTATATAGTCACTTATTGTCTTGGGTTTCATTTTCAGTTCAGGGGGAAATTAAATTCCCTTGCAATGGCACTCTCTGTCTACCCAAGAAATTTTATCTTCACATCTTTTTTATTTGCTATTTGTCCTCTGGGTAAGATACTATGGGTCCACAGGGTTGCAAGTGCATTTTAGAGGTCTTTTGGTTCATCCTGCTCTTCCCTGCAGGCCAGTATTTAAATTATTCCTGACCCAGAAGTCTCCTCTATTCGAAGATCCAAGTAAAGTAAAGGAGGAGGAGAGGCTCCTGAGAGTACATGTCAGCCTTATTCTGTGAGTTTATTCCTTGGTTAAAAGAATCATGTTGGCATCTGAATTTGTTCCCTCATTAAGTGCATAAGAAACCCATTAGTAACTTGTGATAGGTATATGGGCATTTACAACTTTTCTATTTTTTAAGCCTGTCTTTCCACTTAGATTGCAAATGATCCTGCAGAGAAGTAAATGTGTGCTTAAATGCTATGTTGTATGTTTCTTCTTAGAGAGGTGGGTTGGTTATGGGACTATCACAATGGACAGGAATTCCAAAAGCCTAGGTTTAAATCTCAATTCCATTATTGTAATATCCGGTAGGTTTTATTATTACTTAAAGTATTGACTCCTCTTTTGTGAGCTGCATTTTGCTTTAAGCCTTTCCTTGCAGGGGGTTCTGTCCACCCCGCTTCCCTGCCCATCCCTGCCACTTTAGTCACATGATTTGCTTTGGCCAATGAACTGTGAACGGAAGTGATATATGACATTTCCATGTAGAAAATTCACGAGTCAGCATGTGACTCATTTTGATCTCTTTTCCGTCTGCAGTAAGACCAGTGATGGCTTAGATAAGGCTGATCCATCAATTTGGGATCCCAGAGAAAAGAGAGTCTGGAATAGATGACCTGACAGGGACTTATATCAAGAGGGAACATGAGCAGTTATCGTGTGTCACATGTTGGGGTCATTTGTTAGTGCAGCATAACTTAATCCATCCTGAATGATAAAGTCAAGTGTTTGCTACACTTACGTGTTCAACTTTCAGCTAGTTTCTGAGTCTTTGGAGGGCAGGAGAAGTGCCAGTCCACTCTGGAAGCCTGCCCTCTCTCCACCAGCTCCAACTATATTGCCTTACACCTACTGGTTATTTAATAAATGCTTGATGAGCTTCATGGAAATTGTTTTGTGTAGTGCTGGGCCAGCCATTGCAGTGCTAAAAACCAGCATTTTCCAAAGGGTGGGTGAGATTTCAGGAGTTCTGTAAGTTTTTTTTTTTTTTTTAGGTGGTCCACAGACACGGCAGTAAAATAACTTGAAACGTGATAAGTTACACCTTTCTCAATTCTTTTTTAACACATCGAATGGCAATCAAAACAAACATACGCAAAACTTCCCATAGCCACACATTTAAGTGGGTGACAATAATCACTGAAATGTCATGAGACTGATATATATCTATTTGTACAGCTGCTTCCCATAGTACTGTGGCTAATAATCGTAGCCTCTTATTTATGCCAGAAATTGCTTTTATAGATTTTCTTTTTAAATAAATTGTGTTTAGTATAAAGAGTTGAGATAAAGAAAAATATCAAGTAAATAATAAATAATCATACAGGTACTAAGGTGATCGTGGCAAAAACTAAAGGTACGGGAAATGAATGCAGTTTGGAAAATCCTGCTGTAAGCTTTTCTGCACCCTAAAACATTGTCACCAAAATCAAACTAAGGTGTGAATGGGCTTTATGGATTCTACAGAGATACATTTAAGGAATCACCATTCTGGTAGCTGATTGTAGCAAAGTCTTTCTTGCCCATTTAGGGGAATTTTCTCCAGTTAGTCTGTGACCAATTTGCTGAGTTAGTTTTTCCTATTATTAGCTGGTTCCAAGTGAAGAAGAGGATGCAGATATTCATCGTCGCCCTCTGGTTAATTTTTTTTTTTTAACCTTCTACACCCACTTCCTGTCCTGTGTGAGAAGTTCCCGGAACCGTTCATGTGGGTGAAAAGAACAGTGACAGACTTGGTGGAATTCTAAATAGGAAGTGTGAAGTCAGGAAAGTATGAAGTTGAGAAAGCTTGAACAGACTCTTGCTTGCCTGCGCCTGTGCTTGAGTATTGCCTAGAATTGGTTGGAACTCACCTGGTTCTTTTTGTCCCTGACCTGTAGAGACTGTGAACTTTCTGAGGACAGCAACTGCATCTATTTAACCATTCTGTTCACTTGTCACTTAATAAATGTTTCTCTGTTGAAACCAGGAGTCATTCCAACATCCATTCATTTATTAGTGACTTTCAATTAAAACATGCTGATGTATTCCATTACAGGTGCCAATGCATCCATTTTTATTATTAACAATAATGGCTACAACAATATTTGTAGCAGCTACAAATCAGAGAATATGAACCAGGAAAAAAAAATATGAAGCAGGAACTCTGCTGGGCATTTTATGTCTATGAGAGCTACCTCTTACAACAACCTAGCAATCTGTGTGATATTATCTCTAATGAGGAAATTGAAACTTAGGGTAGTTAATCAACTTGCCAGTAGATGTAAGATGTAAGAACTAAATACAAGGCTTCCTGATTCCCAAAGCCCTCAAAAACCCCATTTGCCCTTTCTACCTAGTACTACTATGTTGATAGAGACAGAGAGAGAAAGAGGGAGTGAGAAAAGGACTCTCACCTTCCAAATCAGCTATCACCTTCCAAATCCTGCCTTATTTATTAGACTTCTACTTCTTTTTCTGTGGTGGTGAATTTTTTAGAGCTTCCAGCACAGCATTCTTCAACCCTGCTGTTCCAAATCACTGAAGCTAGCATTAGTTTCCTTGCTTAATGTCCACAAATTTTAACAAAACGTTAAGGCAATGTTTTTCTTGAACATACTTAACATTTACTTTTATTCATCTGAATGTGGAAGGCAGAACTCCATGAAGGTACAATCTGTCTTCAATTTAGCATCTCAGCAAGTTCCTGTTGCGCAAAATAGAGTGAAGACTAGGCCAGCCCAGTGTACGGTTGGGGTACAATACTGTTACAGCTACTCAATGGACACAGTAAGGCCAAGACTGCAATTAAGACAGTCTCAGCCCATTCTTTCTTTCTTTCCTTCCCAGCAGGTCAATTTTCTGAAAACAGCCTTGGCTAGTAATATTTAATATTTTCATTTTGATCCTGCTTACCGTTGTGCTGAAAAAAAAGGAATCTTCTGTGTTGCCTACTTGGAATTTTCTGCTGTCCTGAAATGTCATTGCTAGGTGTAGATCACATTTCTTTTATTTATTTATTTTTTATTTATTTATTTTTTTAAAGATGACCGGTAAGGGGATCTTAACCCTTGACTTGGTGTTGTCAGCACCACGCTCAGCCAGTGAGCAACCGGCCATCCCTATATAGGATCCGAACCCGTGGCCTTGGTGTTATCAGCACCACACTCTCCGAGTGAGCCACGGGCCGGCCCTGATCATATTTCTTTTACAGCAAATTCAATCTTATCCCCATCCCTAAGTCCCCTGGTTGGTGATTAGGGGCCCTCTTTGCAACTCCTCCCATGGCAATTTTGTGCAAAAATTTAATGGCCTTTGGCCAAGCAAATCTCTCATAGGGTTCCTTCAATTCTTTAAGTTTTTAACAATTAAGCCTTATAATAGATGTATGTTAGACAAGGCTCTTTGATTGTAAAGAACTGGATCTCTCTAAAAATAACTCAGTTTTAAAAAGGGGTTATTTTAAGGAGACAGGAAAAATCTCTTGACTATCCGAAGACTGAAAGTGAATAAGAATGCTCTTTGTAGGATTGGTTTGGAAGTGGGAACGTCAGGAACCTACACTCTCGAAATCTCTCTATTTCTGCCTCTATCTCTGTCTTTCCCTATCTCTATCTTTGTCTGTCTCCCTACCTTTACCTGTCTTTCTATCCCCCCTCAAGGTCTTTTGTGCCCTGCTCACCTGCCTAATTTTCCTCTCTGCTCATTTTTCTCTGCTTCTCACAATCTTTGTTCCTCAATCATTCTAGCTTTCATGAGGCTGGCTCTTGCTCTGGTCCTGACCTACTCTTTCACTTCAGAGTCTACCAAAGCCTGCCTACCTCACCTGGGGCTCCTTGGTTCCATTCCCAGGAGCTCACCTTCTGCAGAATGAATTGCCTTTGAATCAGCTCTATCACCTGTTTCACCATCTGTGGGCAGTGGAGTGGACTGGAGGAAATGGACAGGCTCACAGAGAAGCAAAGACTGTGGAAGGAATACGGTTTCTCCCGGAAGGCTGGTTTCTTGTTTTGAATTTTTGGGTGTGGGATATAAAGGGTCACAGAGGCCAACTCCATGCAAATCATCTATAAGTATTATCAAGTGATTAAAACACAAGATAAAAAGAAGACCTTTCCATATCCCTGTACCTCACCCTTTTAGAAACCACCTGATTCATCAAAAGATCTTTTCTGTAAACCTCAACTCTTATCACTGTATATGTAGAGGACCCTTGTAAGTACCAACAGCCACAGAACTATGATGAACTCAGAAAACAAAGCACCAAACCAAATCAAGTCCATGAGGCCCAAAGTCAATTTTGAGAATCTTAGGTATTGAGAATCAATTTAAGAGAATCTTATGTTTCTCCTCTCAGATTTTTATATAAAATGTAAAAGAGAATTAACAGTCCTGGTCCTCCAATGGAAAATTGGCTTGAGAAGACCAGGTGTTCACTTTATCAATGTGGAAGCTAAAAAATATTTTTAAAGAAATTTCTGATGAATTAGGACATTTACATTTACTAGGAAGACCAAAGTGAGTGTATCCTCTGATGAGAAATTTTCTTTCAAGATACCTAAGATCATAACCACTGACAAAAAGTATGCTTAATACTACAGAGCCAGTGGAATGAACTGCTTGTGGAGTAAATTAGATAGTATGGTAGAGTCAGCTATCACAGATAAAGAGAAAGCTGGCCTGGAGAATGGTTTTAGAGAGAACACGGTAATTCACCAAGTGCTGTGTTGTCTTTTACTAATATCCAAAACACAACTCTTGCTATGGTTCTTTTCTTCTTGGATAATACCAAATCTCTAGAAAGATGGTCTATACATACATACATACATACATACATACATACATACATACATACATACATACATACATGATTAATAGAGAGATAGATGGATAATCTGTATATCTCAATCAATCTGTCTATCTACATTCCAACCTTGTTTATCTCTTCTTCCACATTTTTCTTCCTCCAAAGTGACCCTCCCATTCCCCATTTCTGCGATTTCTGTCATAGTCAGCATTGATCATTCCAACAAAATTTCATAATATGTCTCTATTTCCAAGGGGCAGTTTGAGGTGTATTTCCAGATTCCCCCTTGAGATCCTCCAGGTGGCACTGTGCTTGGGGTGACTTTGAGAATCGATCTTATGAAAGGATGGAACGAAGTTTCTCTTTTGCTACAGTACAGATGGTGGCTGTTCTCCAGCTCTGCAAACTTCTTCCTGAATTTGTGCCCGAGTCATCTCTTGTTTTGAGGCCTGGGAATCTATCTCATGTTTCTGTTCAAACCCGTCTGTCCATCCCATCTAGAGGTACTTTCAAAGTGTGCCCCAGAACAAGAAGCATTTCTGGAAACAGTGGCCCCATTTTGGGTTTTGAGTGCAATTTCATGAAATTTTAAACTGACACCCTCTATCCCTCTAAAATATTTATGAATTAGGATTTTTGTCAAAAGTAGTTACTACCAGATTGCCTCAGTTTAGTTCATTCTTTCCCTAGTACCCTTAAAAGCCACTTGTGTTTGTAGTTTTATTTTGTTTATCAGTGAAGGAAGTAGACCAGAATAAGAATTGTCAGATTTGATTCTCTGCCACAGTTCTCAAAATAGATGTTTCATAAGTAACATATGGCTCACTTAGCTAAAATTAAATGTCCCAGTGTTTCCAAATATTTTTCACCTAGAATTTGCAACACACACCCTTCCAGAACTAACAAAACTCTGAAAATTGCCATCTAACAATGTCAGTCTATTTCAGACTTTTCACCAGCTTAAAATGCTGTCTGTAGATACATTAAAAAAAAAAAAAGACTAAAATAATCTAACTGCATAAAAAAAAGTCTGGTCCTCTCATCCATAAAAGTTTAGTTCATAGAAACACCATGTCAAAGAAGATGGTCTATATTAGCAAAATGCTCTACTTTTATGACATTCTAGGAATCAAAGAATAAGTCCAAACCTAAGAAACCATATGTCCCAGTGGTTGCTAATTTCCAGAATTCCCTGGAAGCTTTTAAAAATATGTAGAACTGAGCCTCCTCTCACGAATATCTTGATTTAGCAAATATGGAATGGGAGCCAGGAGGTGGGAAGACAAACTGCGCTACCCTGTTCCTCTGCTGCCACCATTAGTTGTCTGTTTCCCCACGGCATAAATGGGAGTACGTCTAACACACTCTCGCTTCTCCAGTGACCTCCACAAGACAACTACATGTGATTGACAAGGAGAAATGTCTACATTCAGAAAAAAATAAAAAGGAAGAAGAAAAAGAAAGAGAAAGAGGAGAAGGAGAAGAAGCAAAAGAAGAAGAAAAGGAGGGGAAAAAATCAAGTCGTAGATCCTTGGATATACCAGTGCTTTGTGGAAAGGAACTCTATAGAACATCATCCTGTGTGAGCCGTGAGACAGCCTGAAGTCCCAGCTCTGCCAATCCCGATGTGTGACTTTGGGCAATTTGCTTGAACCCCCTGGGATTGCTGTTCCTATTTTTAAAATGAAGATCATGACAGTACTTTTCCTCCTACGTAATTTTGAGGGGTATTTGTAAAGCACTTAGCACAGTGTCTGTATGTAATGGACACCATATAAGTGCTATTGTCATTTGTTGTGTTAGAATAGTGCTTGTAAATAGTGAGTGCTCTATCAACACTAGGTCTCTGGATTCCTGAGAAAGAGAAGATCCACACTCTCATGCTGTTCATGTGGTGAAGCAGCGTTTGAGATCATAGGCTCAGGTGAGTTTATTGGATAGAAAACAGATGGCAGGTATTACAGAAATCAGTGGAAGAGAGGTGAGAAATGGGCTGGGAATTTAGGCAACATTTTCAAAAATGCATTCGGTGGAAGGCAGCAAAGAAAGGGGCAGCTGACAACCTGTCTAAGGGAAATAACCCTGATAACAGTGGCGACAGCAGCAGAGGCTGCAGCACACCTGTGGGGAGCACGCCTGTGGGGGGTGCCATGTGCACAGCCCCGGTCTTTCTGCACTTGGGCGTAGTGAGTGCTGACAACAGCTGGTGAAGGGAAAGAGGGGAGGGGGAATTTCCATTTGATGTACTAGGAAACCAAAGCTGAAAAAAACTTGTCCAAGTTGACACCGCTGGTAAAGAATAAAATGGAAATTTGAACCCAGTTTGGCTATTCCAAGTGCCCACTTCTTCACCTCTGAGCTATAGTAGAAAACATTCGATTGGGTCATGACCCTACACCGACTAAAACATGATGCCGCTTCCCGTTGCATTTAAGAAAACAAGCAAATCCTTCATTTGACTTTGCCCTGTGGGTTCTAGGCTCATCTGCAGGCCTTTGCATTCCACATCCCTGATTCCCTGGAGCTCTTTCAGTCTCAGACATACCCCCACCCTCTGTGTCTGGCCAGTTGGGATCCCCTTGCCATATGTACTTCCAGCACGCATCTCTCCCTTTGTAGCATTTAACACCATTACAATTTTATATTTGTGATTTTTAAAAGATTTATGTCTGTAACCCTGCTAAACTACAGGCTCCACATGAACAAATGACTGTGTCTGCTTTTTCTGTGTTTATACCATGCCTGATACTTAGCAGCTACTTAAAAAAAAAAAAAAAAAAAAAAAAACTGAATTGAATGAATAAATCCTCAGGACCAAATTCCACATAATAATTGAAGTTATAGCCAAGGCATTAAGAATGCTTGCAGCCCATTACGGAGTTTGAACCCATGGCTACCCTTTTGGCATTGAGCTATGATCGTGGGCCAGAATGAAGCTGCCATCTGCCCTCTAAGCTCCCCCCGTGACCTCTCAGAGTATAGCATCACCTCAGATGTGGGGGGTCAGGAAAAAGGTTGGAGGTAAAGGCTGGAGAATGTGAGGATATTGAGGGCATCCCAGCCCCCAGCATTTTAGCTTGTTCTATGGCTGTGGTAGGAAACATTTTGAATCAGTTCTATCAATTATTTAAAACTCATAATTCAGTCCATATTAAAGATTTATTGCAACAAACTGAAAAACAAAGTACAGACACAAAGGAAACAGAACATGAGTTCTGCTATCAAAGTTACATGGTATATAAATTGCTTATGTCAAGAAGAGTAACATACAGAGAAACAGATTATTTCTTTTAAAAATACTGATTTATTTCTGGAAGAGATTATTCAGTTCTATGTGTGTGTGTGTGTGTGTGTGTGTGTGTGTGTGTGTGTGTGTGTGTGTGTGTGTGTGTGTGTGTGTGTGTGAGCACATGTTTGAATTTGTGTGCATCCTTGTGAGTTTTCCTGTGTCCCATTTTCTATTTGGTAGCAGGCACTTTTTCCTGCCCCAGGCATTGAGTTCTCTGGGCTCAGAATTCTCATCAAAAGTGGATGCAGTATAATTTTTCTAATCTTCCATCCATCGCTTGTGGCCATTAGTTGGTTTGTCATGAGTACCAAGTCAGCTGCTTGCTATACCATCTTGGGTACAAAGGATTGGGTTTGTAGTCAGAGACACCTGGGTATAAATCACAGCTTCATCTGTTACCATCTGTGAGACCTCGGGCCTGGTTATTAAACATTGTGAGCCTTGTTTTCCTCATCTGTAAAATGGGGAGAATAAAAATACTTACCTCATTGAATATTACCTGGAATTACATCTACAAATTGCCTGGCACATGGGTGCTCAGTGCATGGTTGTTTCATTTTGTGCTGTGCTCATACTAAATGCCTGTTATTCCCCTGAACATTGTGAATTAATACATTACATTGTACTTATATATTTGAAGTATATAAATACTTTAATTGCAATAGGAAAACAAAAACAGGCATTGGCATTTTTCAAGTAAATGATATTACTGTCCAGGTGGGAAGTAAGCAATGTGAGAGATTTCTTTGCCCATGTTCTGACTCCAATCATTTGAGTTATGTTTAACCTTAACAGCAGGGTGACCTTGGGTGACGTTTCTTAACCTTTCTGTGCTTCAGTGTTTTTATTTATAAAATGGGGCTGCTCATGGTACCAACTTCTTAAGGTAGTTAAGAGGATTAAATGAATTAATATTCATTAAATGATGAAAATAGTTCCTGGCACATAGAAGGTTTATATGAGTATTTGTTTTGTTATTGCTATTGATGGTTGATGTTGTTGTTATTGTTAATGTTGTTATACTGAGCCTATGTGGTTAATTGGAATATATCAATTAACAGTTAATGTGCTGTGTAAGCAGGTTCAAATTATAAAATATATAATAGATTTGTCTATTTCTCACCAGCTCCATCACCAATATACTAATCCAAGTTGTCATCATTTTCCATCTGAATTAGCACAAAATCCTCTATGGATCTTTCTGTAGCCACTCTGCACCTTTCCATCATTAAAAGAGGGATCTTTTCAAGCACACATAAAATTATGTTACCACTGTCCCCTCTCGCACTTAAAACTGTTCATGGGTTACAGGTTGTTCTTAAGACAAAAGCACACTCCTCAGTATGGCCTTGTATGAGCCGACCACTGCCCATCTCTAAACATCTGCTGTTCCCCTTATTTACTGTTTTTGAGCCACTTCGGTTTCCTTCCAGTTCTATCAGTGTGCTAAGAGTCACAGCACATGCTGTTCCCTCTGCCTGGAATTCTACCCTTCTTTTCCTTACCTGACCAACAGCACTCTTCATTCTTCAGGTCTCAGAATCACCATCCCTTTTTCCATGATGCTTTTCCTATCTGCTGTGTAAATGGGGACCCTCTGTCTAAGACCCTCTACTCTTCCTTCATAGCATAATAAAGCAGTTCTGTGATCCACTTAGCATATTATGATTGTTAAATGTCTGCCTTCCTTTCTAGCATCTAAAGTGCATGAATGCAGGAGACTGTGTACATCTTGTTCACTGCTGCTTCTCCAGCATCTCGCATATGGTAGACGCTATGAAAATATTTGTTGAATATACAAATGCAATTTAAGAGGTCCCCGTAAGGTTCATTAGAACCAGAAAGCCTTCCTGACATCCCTCCCATCCTCCAAAATTATGTAGCACTGATGCTGTGTTCCCAGCATGGGCACTGTATATTTCTAAGTTGTGCTCACCAACCTGTCTTAAAAATTTTCCATTGACAGACTTCATGTTCCCCATTAGACTGTCTCATTCATTTCTGCCATTCCAGTCTCTAACACAGGTATTCAACAAATGTGTACAGAAGGAAGAAGATAAGGGAAGAAGAAAGCAGGGAGGAAAGATCAGACTTAGTCCAATGAAGGTGGAATCGCTGTTTCACATCTTCTGTCTAAGTCCATCCCTCTACCTGGGTCCATTTTAGCAACATTGCAAGTCAAGAGAAGTTTTACCCTAGAAATGCTCCACCTGGTGAAACCAGCAGTACAAAATCAAGAAACTAAACAGGACATCCCTACTGCAATTGGAGCAGACTGTCACCAAGAGTCCAGGCGGTCAAGTGGTATCTGTCATGCATATGACCTTGAGACTCAGCCTTAAACCATAATCTTTGACCTAGAATGACAGAAAGTTCATGTCTATTTAAGCAAATCCGGAAAAGGCTTCTGTTTATCCAGTGGAATGCTCAACTCCTCAATTAAGCTGTGAGAGACTAAGGGGAAAAATAGACATTTTTGCAAAATCTGTTTCTGGCAATCTTCAATAAACTAAAACAGTTGAGCATACAGAATTTTCTGTTATTTCTGCAAAGAAGTAATTTGTTACACGGAAGCTCATTTGCTTATTTGGAGTAAATACTGCTTCATACCCAGTAGAGATGAACACTCATGGATGAGATGGATTGAGAAGGAAGAGATATAATACTTCACTGTTATATTTACTGTGTTAAATATAAAGTGGGAATTGATGAAAAATGTTCTGGAGTTCCCTGTGTGAGCCTAAGTGATGAACTGGGGTTTATTTGCCATCTGGCTTTTAAGCAGGGATTTTTTTTCATGTCAGAAAAACGGCACCTTCAGAACTATCACATTACAGACATCTGTTTATCAGACCTTTGCCTGAATGAATTATTCAGGATATGCTTAAGGTTGTACTTTACCTGACATATGGAAATATAAAGCTGCATATTTGATGTTGGCATATATCTGTCTACATAAAATCAGGTGTCACACTTGAAATCCAGGGTGTCGGAACTTGGTAGGTGGCGCTTTTAGTACTTGGCATATTAATTGCTGTGCCTCATATTGTTCTTGGTATCTTGATTTTTGGACATCAATCTGCAGAATTCCATGGGATTCTAGATTTCTGGGTGCCACCTTCCTGTTTCCACTCTGTCTCTTATGACTGACATGGAAAACTACCGTCAGTTAATATGGGGTTTGTGGCAAGACTATGTTGGTGATTCCATGTTAGTCAATGAAAAGAAACAAGTTACCAGGAGGAAAGGCTTCCTGGACATAAGGGGAAGGCTCAAGAAGAAGAAGTGGTTTCCCTTCAACCCATCAAACCACTGCTGCAAGAATGGCCACCAAGTATAGGCTTTAGCATTACTCACTAGATTGTACACTCTGTTTTCCATCTATCCACCTGTCCATTCATAGATTCCTTCATCAGACATTGGCAAAGCACATCCTCTGTGCCAAGTGCTGAGGAGGTAGACTCTACTCCATACTGTCATGGAGCTTGCAATGGAGCAGAGAAGACACATATAAACAAAATAATCACCACGATTGATGCGCAACTTCAACCTGAGGTGAGTGCTCCTGCAAAAGAAACAAGGGTTTGTGACATGTCTGTCTTGAAGCATCCTGACCTAGGACTTCAAGGAGGACTCCTTGGAGGAGGTGACTCTGAAACCATCATAAATTAAAAGGGTGAGCCAGGCTCTCACTTGTCAAGAGAGGGGAGAAGGAATCTTTCAGTTTAGAGGATAGTCATATGCAAAAGCCTGGAGACTGAAGGGCTCCTTGGCATTTCACAAACTAGGCCAGTGTAGCTGGAGCCAGGAGGGCTCAGTGGAGAGAAGGGCTGACATGCCTGGGGGGTCAGCTGCTCCTACAGCCTGGGATAAGGAGGGTGGTACATATGTAGTGTGAGGGGTGGGAAACCATTGCACAGATTCCAACAGAAAGGTGGGTTGTGTGATCCTATTTAAATTTTCAAAAGATCTCTGACGTCTATCATCATTGCTTATTTGTCTCTGAATTCCCTAATGTCTAGTGGTCAGTGAATGTTCGTGGAATAAAGACACTATGCGAACGAACCACTTTGATAGTATGTAAGGTCCTTGTGAGTTCCAGAAAGGGACCCCACAATAATTTAACCCAGAAACTTGTGGGAGGTTCAGTCAACCTGTATAAATGCCCATGGGGACTTTCCTTTGGATGACCAGATGTTCAATTTATCTACCGCACACACACACACACACACACACACACAAAAGAGATGCCTTTTGGAAAGTCTTCAAGGGCAGCAGAGCAAGTACAGGTGAGCAGTGAGTGCTTTGGGGGGCTGTCTCTGCTGAGCCCAAGACGAGGAGAGCGTGCTTGCATCCACAACAGGTGGGCTGTAAGCTGATGGAACTCATTACTGGCAGAGGGTGGTGAAACTGGGAGTAAACAGCTTCTCGGACAATCCTCGTCAAGTGGAGAATGTTTAGTAATTAAAGGAGGCTGGAGCCATTTGAAGGCACAGAACCACAAATCCCAAGTCCACATCCCAGAGAGTTGCCCCGCCATCATAAACACAGATTCTCCAACCTGATGTAGGACCAGGGTAAGGTGGCCCTGTGAGGGCTTAGCCAGGGCAGAAACTTGAATAATTTTATCTGCAACCTCTCCACCTAACAGTGCAGATTGTTCCCTGATAATTTTAAAAGTTGAAATGAAAACTGTGAGTGTGTGTGTTTAAGTGCCCTCTTCACACATAGTATGCATTATTGATACCTGTGTGTTCTAGACTTTTATTTCCAGAAATTTGTGCTGTTAAGCCTGTTCTCTGTGAGGCTCGATGGTAAACTTATGAAACCTATCTGTCTTGGACTCAATTACTGTTTGGGAAAGCAGCTGCTTTTGCCCCCGGGGCTCTCCTTGGGGTCTTCTGCTCACAGAAACCCTCTGCTTTGCACCTGCTGAGATGGCCAGCTCACCTGCTGGAGGCCACTTGTTCTGCACAAAGCTAGGGGAGAATGAAGTCAACGTGGTTAATTTTGTTAGAGAAGAATTATTTTGTTCTGTGTTGGGTGAAATTTCTCTCTATTACACTTTCTTACAAATTCCCCCGTTCCCAATTCCCTCAGACAACAAAACTACAATTTGCTAGATAAACAAAAACGGTGGAGATGAAGCCTCTCTGGCAGCTAGCCTGTCAGAGGTGCTGTGCTTGTTAGCGTGGTAAAAGAGTTAGGGGATTCCTTCAAGTTGTACAAAATTGAATTACTTAATAAACTTGGTATAACTTTCTTCCCTGGGAGTCAGTGCTGTTAAAAACAATCCAATAAGGTTATTTTGCAGCATTAGCATTTTACAGTTAGGCAGGGTATTCAAACCATAATTCTTTATCTGTTTTTTGCTCCATAACAATTTTTGTTAGCTATTGAATCCTAGCTGGCAGATGTGACTATAACTTAAAAAAAGAAAAAAAGTTTGGTCACCCTTTCAAATCATATTGCTAGCAGGTTGAACTTTCTCTTTATTCAAATTATTTCCCCTTTAACAGCATTTCCCGCCCCCCCACCATCATCACCACCAAAAGGGGAAAAAAGCCAGACAGCCGGTTAATCATCCTTATTAGAAAGAATTTCACAAGTGCCTGAGGCGAGTTCACAGTCCATGGATGGCAATGGTATCTTCGACTGACAGTCTGAGCCAGCCCCCACTTAGGATACATGCTGGGCTGGCATTATGTTATTAATAGCTGAGGGCTATATGCTTATTCCCTGGACCTCAGCTGTTCTCTGGAAGAAAGGTCAGTGTCCACACGGTTTGTCTTGACATCTTCTTTCTGCCCTTGTATTTCCAAGATGAGCTTTGTTGGGGGCTAGGCTGCAGGGTGCCTCTACAGCATTCTGGAGAAATCCTGTGCCTTCCTCTTCAGGCAAAACACCCCACAAAATCAGGAACAGTGAGCAGAACTCCGCTTGCTATCTCATCTTGGATGGAATGCTTTGCTTTATCAGTTAAAAAAAAAAAAATGCCCCACTTAGGACTGCAAATGGAGTTGATATATTTGGATAGTGCATTGGAGAAAAATGTTGAAACAAATCTGCAGAAGGGACCCCTCCTATAGGCAACCCCCAAAAGCAATTTATTAGCCCCCCAAAATATACATTGTCATGTGGAGCAGAAGGATTAAATATTTATGTCTGTTTGCTGGGGTAATAAAATTGTATTCAATTATGTCTCAGGCACTACCTAATGATTGTTGAAAACTCAGTAATAACACTGAAACTCATAAAAAATACAGGATAAACAATGCTGGAAGAAAATTATGGGAAAATAGCCTCTGGCCTGTGGAAATGGGACTTTATTTTGAGATAATTTGAAATAACAGTGTATGCATAAAAAAATCCAGTTAGTTTATATAACCACACTCTAATCTCCAGAAACTTTTCTTTATGTTTTTTTCCTTGAAAAGTAAAACATAAGGGCAATGTTAGTTGGGTTTGCAGTAAATATCAAGCCGTTCTGATAGACTGGGAGCTCCTTATGGACAGGGGCAGCCCTTTCTCCATCTCTGAACCCTTGGCACTTACAGAGCCCAGCTCAAAGTGGGTGCTCCATATTTATATATGCAAAACTAAATTTTTTTAAAAAATGTTTATTTAGTATCTCCATTCCAGGGATTCTCAACCAAGGGTGATTCTGTTCCCCAGTGGGAATTCGGCAATGTCTGGGACATGTTTTTTGTTGTTACAACTTGGCAAGGAATTTGTATGCTAGTGGCATCTACCCTGTGTTGCTTTGCGTTGCTTCGCCCCCCATGGCTTTGTCACCCCACTTCCCCTGGGTGACAGAGACGCAAAGGATTACTCAAGCCATCTCTTCCAAGCCGTGAGAAGCCCCGAAGTGGTTAACTTCCCTGGGAATGCTCAAGTGAGAGCCAACCCTTCCATTTGGGAAATTAACACCGAATTGGGGTTCTCCTCCTGCATTTATTTTCCACACCAGGAAGTTACAGGAAGAGCCATACGTGGGGTTATAGTTTAACAGTATAGGCTGGTAACTTTCAGTGAAACAAGCCAGATGATATTCCAGTAGACAATTAAGTGGTCTTATCAACAACAGTTTGATCTAAGCAAACATTCCTTCCTATAGCAATTTCTCAGTATCTTTACAGAACAATCAGTAACTAGTCTGTCTTTGAGCCAGCAACCTGCTGTACCACAATCCTTATCTTGCAACAGAGACTTATAGCCTGAGGGAAATTTCCTGTCCTTGTAAGGTCAATATTTGAAACAGCAAGGCTTTGGAAAACCAGACCCTGTGAAGTACATATGCTTTTTAGTATATTCCACAACCCTGTAGAGATGATGGTAAACACCCTATAGTGCATAGAACAGCCAGTCATACCTCCTCCTCTGGCCTTCCCACCTTCCTCTTATAAGATACTTTGTGATTACATTGGGCCCAGGATAACCCAGGATGATCTTCCATCTGAAGATCCTTTACCACATTTGCAAAAGCTCTTTTGTCATGTAAGGCAGCATAATCACAGGTTCCATGGATTAGGATGTGAACCTCTTTGGGAGAGGCTGTAATTCTGCCTGTCACTCTCTCTAAATGCATTCACCCTACATGGTGAGTTTGGATCCAGCATACATATGTGCACATTCAGGCTCTGCCACCTAGAAGCTGTGTAGCCTTGCATGGGATGTGAAACCTCTCTGAGTCTGTTCTCTCTTCTGCAAAGTGGAACTTAGTGATCATGTAATAAGGATGGGGAAGAAGAACACTAGGTGACTAACACATGGCATGTGCCTGGAAGCTCATGTTTACCATGACTACTGTGGGTTTTACTCTTATTTGTGTTATTTTCCACCAAGTCTAGTCCTTCCCTTTTTACCTGCAGCCAACAGCTCATCAGAAGCAAGGTGTGCAGTATGAGCTATCTGCCCTGACGACTCTGTGTGACCGTGTTTGCCTTTACTCCTGCTCCCTTGCTAATGATGTTTGGGCAGGATTTGCTTTTTGTTTGCTTAGCAAACCTCATGAGGCATTTCCAGCTTCTCATAGTTCTCCACAGGCAGATCACTTATCAAAGGAAAGATGTTGTTCACTGGGCTTGTTTACCTCCTGTTCATTAGTCCTACCTCCAGAGGCCACAAGTTTCCAAAGAGAGAATATTGTGCACATACTCTATACCCTGAGCTGCCTGAAACCTTGTGGGCATGTAGAGAGATTGGGCACACTGGTGGGGCTCCAATGGGACTCAAGGAAGACAAAAAAGCAGGCTCAAGCAGAAAATAGGAAAAGAGAAAATCCTAAGAGGAGTCTGATGAGATAATCCACATTTGCAGTTCATGCATTTTTCTCCAGCTTCCAGAATAACTCTGGGAGTTGGGTGGGGAGGCTCTTTTAAAGAGCAATGAGAGTAAGTGATTTCCCAAACCCCACTGCCCAAAGTAAGAGGAGAGTTTTGACTTTATCTCAGGAATTCCGCCTCCAAGTTCTATGCTTAGTCCAAAACAATAGTGGTTCTAAAGTGGAGGAGGGGAGGCATGGAAAGACAACAAAGGGTACCAAGACTCAGTGATGATAAAACAAACATACCCTATGTCTCACAATGAAAAGGTGATTTCCTCTTTGGTTCTCTTAATGCCTCAGTTTGGTACAAGTCTAAACCTTTGCAACAGCTGCTAATCTTTGTTAGGAGACTGGAGACTCTGAATCTTGGTTCGTACATTGGTTTCCTAGGGCTGTGGTAACAAAGTATCACAGTCTGTGTAGCTTCAACAACAGAAATGTATTGTCTCACACTTCTGGAGGCCACAAATCCTAGATCAAGGTGTAGGCAGGGTTGGGTCTTTCAGAAAGCTGAGAGAGAGAATCCATTCCATGCCTTTCTCCTAGCTTCTGGTGGTTTACAGGCAATCCTTGGCTTTAGATACATCATTGCAATCTTTGCCTCTGTCTTCACATGGAGTTCTCCCTGTGTGTGTATCTGTATCTGGCTCCAAATTTCCCCTTTTGATATGAGAGGTTTTACTCCTGTCATTTTGTTGGTTATTTTCTGATTGTTTTACATATCCTTTGTCTCTTTCTTCCTGTCTTTTTGTTTATCCTTGTGGATTGGTGGTTCTCTATAGTGATAAGGTTTGATTCCTTTTTCTTTCTAATTTGTATAACTGCTCTACCAGTAAGTTTTATATTTTGGGGTGTTTTATAATAGCTGTTATTTTTCTTTCTCTTCTGTATGTAAGACTTCCCTAAGCCTATCTTGTAAGGCTGGTCTAGTGGTTATGAATTTCCTTAATTTTTGATTGCAAGAAAGAGGCTTTATTTCTCCATCACTTATGAACAATAGCTTTGCTGAGTATAATATTCTTGGCTGGCAGGTATTTTTGTTTGTTTTGTTCTGTTCTTTTAGTATTTTGAATATATCATTCCATTCTCTTCTGGCCTTTAATGTTTCTGCTGAGAAGTCTGCTGTTAGTCTAATGAGGATTCTCTTATATGTGACTTGACACTTTTCTCTTGTTATTTTTAGAATGTTTTCTTTGTCTTTAACTTTTGAGAGTTTGGCTACAATGTGCCTTAGAGAGAACCTTTTTGGGTTGAATTTATTTGGGAACCTTTGAGTTTTCTGGTTTTGGATGTGCAGATGTTTCCCAAGACTAGTGAAGTTTTCAGCTATTATTTCATCAAATAGGTTTTCAATACCTTTTTTTTTCATGAGGGTGCGGGTTGAGATGTGCACCTTATGTGTTCCTGTTCTAGAGGAATGCAGTGTGTGTATTGTAGGCAGCTCCCCACACTTGGCTCTGGGCTTGCAAGGGCTGTGTAACCTTCATGCAGAAGAAACGGTAGTCCTCTCATGAGGATGGGGGTTAGTATGGGCCCTCTGCCTACCTTTTCCCTTCACGGGAAAGTGTATAAAGCTAAGGCTAGGTCTCACACATCCCTTGAGCCCATTCACAAACCCTTCACATGCAGGTCCACAAGCCAGGTAACCAGAAAAAGAGTCCTTGGAGCCTTGGTCAAAGAGATAATAAGCTTTATTCAGCACACAAACATCTAAGAGCTAGGCAGTCTAAAGCGAAACTGAGCAGCTGCCAGCAGAGTAAATGTGCTCTATTTTTATATGCAAGCTCTGCCGACCAACAGTTCAGAGCTGCTGCCTCACACACTGCAGAGCACACAAAAATAGCAACAAGCCAAAAAGATACACAGTACACACCCACACTAACTCTACTCCCACACAACTTGTTTACAAAGAATGTGCTGCACCATGCGCAGCCAGACCTGAGGCAAGGGGACCTGACTAAACTCTATTTTCCTCATAGAAAGTCCTTCCTGCACTGATCCTGGTGGCAGAGATGTTGCAGCTGAGGCAGTGTGTCCCTCTTCTCTCCACATTGCCATCCAGGGCTTTTGTTCTTCACAGGGATCTCACCAGTCTCCAGCTGCACTCCTGCACTTTCACACAGATGCTCCTTTCACCATTTAGTTTCCTGTAAGTTGTTCTGGTCCTTTTCTGTGGGAGGGACATGTCCAGGCACCTCTAGTCAGACATCTGGACTCCCTGCTCTTCTTGTGGTTTTATTTTAAAAATATTTTTAAACCACAGTTGGTTGAGTCCATGGATACAGAGGGCCAGCTGTAAATAATTTGAAAATTAAATTCTCATGTGGAATAATTTCTCTAATGTGGAGGTTCTCAAACTTTAGATTACACCAGAAGTCCCTGCTGGCCTTGTTAAAATGCAGGAGGCTGCACCCACTCCCAGATTTTCTGACTCAGTAGCTCTGGGGTGGAGATCTGTAATTTATGTTTCTAGAAAATTCCCAGGTGATACTGATGGGGCTAGAGAGATGAGATATTTGCATGGGGCTAGAGAGATGAGATATCTGTTCTGTGTGAGTCAATATTTCTTGGAATCCTTTCCAGCCCTAGGGCCCTGATAAATGGTATTTCATCATCCTAGGGATATGTAGATAACTACACTAAACCTCTTCCAAGGTTTAGGCTCAGGCTTTTGCCCACAAAGAGTTTCTGGTTATATCAGGAGGAGGTAAAATGCATGCCAGAGAAGCTGGAAATTTTACATACTAGAGTCTCCAAACTGAGCTTAGGCCTCACTTTCTCTTTGAAGTTTTCCCTGAGAACGTCAGACAAAGCTCCCCACTTCTTACCCTCACAGTATGTGGCTTTGCCTCTTTTGATCTGGCCAGTGTCCAGCACTAAGCATTGAGTTGTGTGGCTCCTATCTCTGCTGGGTGAGGATGGGATTCTGATAGGTGGAGAGAAACCCAGAGAGAGGTATCCAGGAAGGATAATCATGGTGGAAAACAATGTCTGTCCACCCTCCAGGCCTTTGAGAGGTTAAGGAAGGCCTGTTGTTTTCTGCTGTTTATTTAGAATTTTTTTCTAAAAAAAATTCAAAAATGGGGTTTTAGAAATTTTTCTCTGTTCACATATTTGAACGTAATAAAGTTGCACTTTTAATTCATTTCCATAATTACAGTCTATGCAAAAGCTTCATTTGGGGATTAAGTTAATGGTTCCATTCAACACCCCCTATTTCCCTGTGACCATGAGTCCCAAGCCATGTGGCTACTGTATCGACATTCCCTACCACTGTCCATCATGAAAAGCCTGCTGTGTTGTATGACAATGGCTTTTCTCTTGATACTCCCACTAGACCCTGAGCACATTGACACCAGCCCCTGTCCCCCACCCCTGTCCTTATACTCTGCAGTGCTCAGCACTTAGCACAGTACCGGGCACTCAGTGCATCCTCCGAAGGAGAAGTTCTGAGTCAGCAGCATCCCCAGGCCTTCCTCTAGAGAAGCTCAAAACCTGAGGTCCTGGGATTCTTCACATGTCCGCAAGTCAGAGGCCTCTTGGGATGCTGTTTGGTCAGTAGGTCTTTCTCTGAGAGGCCTTTGTGGACCTGGCTTCATGCCTGGTTGGAGCAGGCCCCATTGAACTTGGCATACTCTATGTAGAGCTTCTGGGCAGCCAGTGGTTAAGTCCATTGTGGGAAGCTATTGTGTTTGAAACCCACAGTGACAGCAGGTATGCAAAACTACTTCCCAGCCCTGCATGTGGCATAATTGTATTTTCAGGGACGGCCGATCTATTAGCAAGGTACCGGTCTCAACTGTGTAACTTTTATAAAGGAAACACTGAAGGCCTCTTGGGGTGAAAGACATTATAATTATGGATGATTTATACTCCTCAGCTAATGTATACATTGCACTTTAGGAGAATGTTCTACTTGACGTGGCCAGAAACATTAAGCAAAAATAGTGTTACGGCCTGGGTTAGAAACCCATCTTCTGTGTTTCGTCTGATCTATCCAGGGCTAAAATATTTGGAATGATATCTCTGCAGGCTGCTGTGAAGGAAATGCAAACATAATAAGTGCATTTCTGATTTCAGACCAGATCATAATTTCCTTCTAAAATACCTCACTGAGTTTAGCATATTTATTCCTCAGTGGAATGGTTGCTGCGTATTGCAGAACAAAAGTAAAAAAACAACATCATCATCATTATTATTTCAGGGTTAGGAGGGGCTTTAGTGGTATCTAGTCTGGGGTGTTCCAATTTAAATTACAGGGTAAACTGATAAGTGATCTGACTTTTTATGATTTGGAAACCAGAAGTTAGGGAAAAGGGGAAAAGAAAGGTGGAGGGATGATAATAATTAAAGAGCAGGTGCCTTTGCAATAATAAGGAGACCTAGGTGTGAGCCTCACCTCCACCCATGCGACCTTCGATAAGTGGATCTCTGGATTAAGGGGGGGGGGGGTCAAACGGCCCTTACCTCACATGATCATTAGAGCAATAAATGAGGGTGAGGCATGCAAATTTCCATTATGATGATGGCATTGCCAGGGAGGAAGCAGGCCCAGGGTGGTGAAAGTCAGCTTTGCTCATCTACATGCCCTGACTGCAGAACACTCCTCCGTTGACTAATGGGTGGGAACTGCATGCTGAAGGAACTTGCCCAAGGTTGTCCAGCTAATTAGTGACAGAGCCACACTCTCATGACTCGAGGTCAAGGTGCTGGTGTTTAGCTACAGCTTTTGGCAGACACCCCAAGACCTTCTCCTACGTGCTCCTCCCACCAGCTGGGTGATGTCTCTGGTCCTCCATACTTGTTGGAATCCTATCAAAGCAGGGCCTTTAACTGTTCCTGCTCACTTTGTTGTGGACTAGTGAGGTAACTGCTGTCCCTTTTTGAGGGGCTGCAGCTTGCCCTACATAGTAGGAAGGAAATGAATAGTTTCCTAAAAGTGTTATTCTTATACTTTTTGACAAATCCACATACCATATTATATTATTTCCTTTATATTTTTCCTTAAATTGACTCCATTACAAAATGATTTCCTGTTGAATCATCAATGTAAACATGAACCTTTTTTTTTTTTTTAAAGCTGACTGGTAAGAGGATCTTAACCCTTGACTTGGTGTGGTCAGCACCACGCTCTCCCAAGTGAGTTAACTGGCCATCCCTGCATAGGGATCTGAACCCATAGCCTTGGTGTTATCAGCACCACACTCTCCCAAGTGAGCCACGGGCCGGCCCTGAACCTATTTTTTTAATTAACTTTTTTTAAATTCAGATGAAATTCACACAACATACAATTAACCATTGTAAATTGCATAATTTAGTGGCATTTAGTGCATTTGCAATGTTCTGTAGTCACCACCCCTCTCAATGTGTTCATTACCCCAGAAGAACACTTTGGATCCATTAAGTAATTGCTTCTTTTCTACGTCTCCCCCTTTCTCTGAGTAACCTCTAATCTGCTTTCTGTCTTCATGAATTCACTTGTTCTAGATGTTTCATATAAAAGGAATCATACAATACATGACCTTTTGTGTCTGGCTTCTTTCACTGAGCGTAATGTTTTCAAGGTTCATCTATGTTATAGCATGGATCAGTACTTTGTTTCTTTTTATGGCTGAGTAAAATTTATTGTATGGATAGACCACACTTTGCATATTATTCCATGGATATTTGGATTGTTTCCACCTTTCAGCTATTGTGAATAGTGCTACTATGGACATTCGTGCTTAAGTTTCTGTGTGGATGTAGGTTTTCATTTCTCTTTTGTATATGCCAAGGAGTGAAATTGTTAGGTCATATGGCCAAATACATCTTTGAGCAAATACACAACAATTTTAGTTTTTTATAAATTGTCATTCTACTACCATTTCCAGAACCCTTGGTGCACATTTTAAGAAATACCACAAACTGTGATCACCTACACCCCTTTATGTCCGTCTACCTTGCAACCCTATAAATCACTCTGGCTCCTGTTTCCCTCTACTGTCACCACACTTTTCCTGAACATATTCTCACCTGCCACATTTATGCCAATTCCTATTTACATATCCTTGCTAAGCTCTATTTCCTTCCAACTTCTTTTCCACCCACTTCTTTTCCCATCTTTGAAGGCTGAGTTTAAATATGTACCCAGACCTTGATTTTTGCTCTCCTTCTGGCTCCCAGACTTTTGATTTTCACAAGTTATTTTTTAAAATGAGACGAATTATCTACCTACTGATAATTTTGAGGACCTATTTTATATTGTAGACTATACCCTGAATATGGTATAAGATAGTGTTATGAATATATTGGAGTTAAGCTATCAGGTGCCCTCTACACTGAAGTATTTTACTGGCAAGATCTCTTTTAATATTCGTAGTCATACTCCAGGTACAAATTGTCCAATACAGGAGCCACTAGCCACATGGTACTATTTAGAACTTAAAGCACACTGTTCTAAATTGAGATATGTTACGAGTGTAAACCACACACCAGAGTTCAACAACCTCGTATGAACAAATGAAAATTTTAAAATGACAAATAGTTATTAACAATTTTATGTTAATTAAATATTGAAGTGATAACATTTTACTTATGTTTTAAGTACTAAAATATAATATTAAAATTAATTTCATTGGTTTCTTAATTACTTTTTCTTGATGCGGCTACTAGAAAATTTAAAATTATACATACGATTCACATTATATTTCTAGTGGACAGTGCTGCTGTAGAGTATAAATAGTATCCCCATTTTTCAGATCAAGACATTGAGATTTGGTTCCCCAAAGTCAGTGTAAAGAGTGGTCCCGGGATTCAAAGTCAGATTTGGCTGACTTTTACTATCCAGAATGCTTCATTCAATACATCCTTGGTGATCAGTGAATTATTAGTAAGGACAGGGTATAAGATGCATGGGAATGTCACCTCCTCCACTTCTCTTCACATGATTAAAAGTTAGTTTCCACAAAACATTCCTTTCCAAGACCCCCATTAGTCTTTAAAACAACAATCCCAAGATTTTATACTGGCTTTTCTCTAGTCAAAGCTACCTTATCTCACATTTCACTCATCAGTAGTTGCCATAAACTAGCATTCTTACCATCTTTCTAACTATTAATTTTTGCAAATGAATTTTTTTCAAAGTCCCAAGTTAAGAATGGACTGAGTCTCCATTCTCAACTTGTATTTAAATAAAAAGTTCCAGTGATAACCTTGGTCCCTACTCTTAATGCAGAGTCTGTCCTTGCTCCTGTTAGGAAACTCCTTTGTAACCAAACACACCGAAGAGAAGACGTTGCTCTTGGTCCCTAAGCCCGTCTGGTGTAACACGTATATGGGATCATATGTAAAAGAGAGTTTATGACCATGAGTGTAACTCTATATCCTATGAAGAAACTCAAGAATGCTTTTGTCCTTGATATGTTCCATTTGGGGAATACATCCACTTCTGTCTCTACCTTCTTTAAACCTGAAAGGAAGCAAGCCAGTAGAAATATTCTGCTCCAAATTAAGGTCAGTGTTAATAATGCTCATTTTCTTAAGTGCCTCTGTCTCCTGAAATGATAGTTAGGAAGATCTGACACAGACTTCCTCCCTGCCTTCTGCACCCAAGTGGATATAAAGATATTCCAGATACACCTTTGTTCTCTTCTTGATGTAGGGGCTGTACACTGTTTGATGCAAAGACTTCCCATCGCTTCAGCAGGAACCTCAGCGTCTCAGATGGAAATATTTCACATCCTCCAAGTTCTCCTCTCTGGATCTCAGCAGGAGACATTCAGCTGCCTCTTACAGAATTACAGAATAGTGCCCTGGGGGAGACTTCATCCTTTGTCAGAAGTCCTGGAAAAATACCAGGGAAGAAAAATATCTGAGGCAAATCTAAAGAGAAAGAGAAAACGAGGAGTCATGGGTATCCCTCTAGGGCTCAACAAGGGTATCTGGATAGCCTGCAGGAGAGACACTTAGGAATTTGTTAAAACTGCACATTAGGGGACTTTACCTCTGACCTATTGAATCAGACCATCTGGGTTTGGAGCCAGTGGATCTGAATTTTTAACATGCTACCCAGGTGATTCTCATGCCTGCTAATGTTTTGAACCATGGCTAAAGGACTTCATAAATGCAGGGTAAAATCATCCCAAATCCAATCAAATTAATTGTTAATTAAATAAATGTCTGCCTGGATCCCAATTCATAACTTTCATGTTGCAATTCCCTCCTGGTGTCCAGAGGCATCATTTAATAAATGAGCAACCAGAGACATAAAAATGAATTATTTATTTATTTTTCCAAACTCTTTTACCCTTCTCAGTGAAAATGTGACTGCTGATCCCTGAGAATTTCACCCAGTGGTTAGATGTATGGTCCTTCCAGAAATCACCCCCTGCCCTCTGAATGCAGGCAACATGAAGCAGTGATTTCATTATATTATGCTTGATAATTAATCATGGGCACAGAAATATGCATGAGCCCTGAGTCCAGGCATTCTCAGTCAATAAACAAGTATTTTCAGTGCAAAAAATGGAGGCTTAGTTCTTACCTGAAGTAAAGGCTGGAGAAGAAGATGAGCAGGGGGTGGAAGGGAAAAGGGATAATACTCTAATTGGGCTCCTGCTTTATATACCATTTCTCCATCTAATAACCACAGCTAATGCTTATTGAGCTGTTGCTATTTATCATGTAGTTTACATGTATGAATTTCTCCAAATTAATTCCTCAAAACAGTCCTGTAGGTTAGGAACTATTATTAGCTGCATTTGATAGATTAAAAAACCAAAAATAACCAAAAAACAAACAAACAAACAAACAAACAAACTCAGCATCACACACTAATAAGTAGTAGACATGGGATTTGAACCACGGAATCAAAGTCCAGAACCTACCATCTCAACCACTTCTCTGTAATTTCTATACCGTGACATTTGTTTTCAAAGAAACACTGCCATCTTCAAATAAATGCCTGAAAAATTCTACCAATTTCATTGACAGAGAGAGATGGAAATCTATGTCAATTATAAGTCAGTAGACATTGTAATGAGGAATGATAATGTACATTATAGGTAAGGAGAGGAATTTCCAAGAACTTAAATGACTTGTCCATGATCATCTCTGATACAGCCACGATGAGATCTCCACTATTCTGCCTGAAACCAGAGCACTTTTTACTGTTTCTTTTGCTTCCTCTGGGTATAAGCGGCTTGTTTGAATTGACTTTAGAAAGCTAGACATATTCTAGAAGTTAAGAAAGCACCAAGGCAAAAAGGCTGTTTCCTAGTTTTCTAGGGTTATAACAAATTACCACAAACTTGATGACTTGAAACAGTAGAAATGTGCTCTATCACAGTTTAGGGGACTGGAAGTCTGAAATCCAGGTGTCTGAGTAGTTAGTTCCTTCTTGAACCATTGAAGAAGAATCCATTTCATGCCTCTCTCCTAGTTTCTGGTAGTTCCAGGCAATCGTTGGCTTCCCTTGACCCATCACTATATCACTCCAGTCTCTGCCTTCATCTTCACATGGCCTTGTCCTCTGAGTCTATGTGTGTTCTCTCCTCTTTTTATAAGGACACTAGTCATTGGATTTAGGGCCCACCCTACATTCAGGATTATCTCATCTAGGGATGGTTAATTTAATCACATCTGCAAAGGCCACATTTCCAAATAAGTTCACATTCATGGGTATCAGAGAATAAGACTTGGACATATCTTTTTGGAGGATACTATCCGGCCCTCTGTAATGACTACCAGAGAACAGATATTACAGGGTTGCTGGGTGGGTTTGCACTTCTCTTAAGGGGGCACAGCATCTCAGGCAATTTGGTGAAGCCCGAAGACTTTGGAGCTCAGCAGGGCTTGGTTCAAGCTCTGGCACCATTCACTAGCTGTGTCACCTTGGATAAGTCTCCCAAACTCTCCAAGTCTCCACTTCTCCATTTAGGAAATGGCAATACTAATTTCGACCTAATAAAATATGTATGTTTTCTATTCTGTGTTACAAATTTCCACACATTTAGCAACTTAAAACAATACACATTTCTTTCTTTTTTTTTTTTTTACTATCTGTTCTTTTATTTATTTGTTTGTTTGTTTATTTTGAATATTCATGAGATACAAAGCTGATTGTCCTCCCACCTGCCCATGATGTGGGGGCCAGATTCATATTGGGGACATACCCATTACCAAAATTGCTTTTGTACCCTTTGTTCCCTTCCAATTATCCCCCAACCTCCCTCCTGATCCCCCTCTCCCCTCAACTTCAATTTGTAGCCCTAGGAATGTTCCCTCTGTTGGATCATGGGACTACTGTGGTCTTTCTTTCCTTCCTTCTTTCTCTCTTAGCTCCTACATATGAGTGAGCACATGCGGTATTTATCCCTCTGCGCTTTGCTTGTTTCACTCAACATAAGTTTCTCCAGGTTCATCCATGTTGTTGCAAATGGGAGTATTTCATTCTTTTTATGGCAGAGTAGTACTCCGTAGTGTATATATACCACAGTTTCCTTATCCAATCATCCATCGATGGACATTTATGTTGGTTGCATGTCTTGGCTGTTGTAAACAGAGCTGCAATGAACAGGGGAGTACAGGTATCACTTCAACATGATGATTTCCATTCCTTTGGATATATACCCAGAAAAGGGATTGCTGGATCATATGGAAGATCTATCTGTAGTTGTTTGAGAAACCTCCGAATTGATTTCCTAAGTGGTTGTACTAATTTACAGTCCCACCAACAGTGCAGGAGTGTTCGCTTCTCTCCACACCCTCACCAGCATTTGTTATTCATTGTCTTTTTGATTATAGCCAGTCTAACTGGAGTGAGGTGGTACCTCAATGTGGTTTTAATTTGCATTTCCCTGATGACTAGTGATGTTGAGCGTATTTTCATGTATCTGTTGAAGATTTGTATGTCTTCCTTTGAAAAATGTCTATTCAGCTCCTTTGCCCATCTTTTAGTTCGGTCATTCATTTTTACACTGTATAATTGCTTGAGTTCTATGTATATTCTGGATATTAGTCCCTTGTCAGATGCATAGTTGGCAAAAATTTTCTCCCACTCTGTAGGTTGTCTTTTCACTCTGTTGATTGTTTCTTTTGCTGTGTAGAAACTTTTTAGTTTGATATAGTCCCATTTGTTTACTTTTTCTTTTGCTGCTTGTGCTTTTGGGCTCATGTTCATAGAGCCTGTGCCCTGACCTAACTGCTGAAGTGTTTCACCTATATTTTCCCTTAGTAATTTTAAAGTTTTGGGTCTTATACCTAGGTCTTTAATCCATTTTGAGTTGATTTTAGTGTATGGTGAGAAATGCATATCAAGTTTCATTCTTCTGCATATGGATATCCAGTTTTCCCAGCACTACTTGTTGAAGAGGTGATCTTTTCCCCAATGCGGATTTTTGTTGCCTTTATCTAATATCAGATGGCTATAAGCCTGAGGAGTGATTTCTGGGTTCTCTATTCTACTCCCCTGGTCTGAATGTCTATTTTTGTACCAGTACGATGCTAACACACATTTATTTCTATTGGTCAAGAGTTTCATATGGCTTAGCTATGTCCTTTGCTCAGAGTCTCACAAGGCTGCCATGAAGGTGTAGGTGGGCTGTGTTCTTATCTGGAGGCTCAGCTGAGGATGGATATGCATCTAAGCTCACTGGGGTTGTTTGCACAATTTGTTTCCTGTGACTGTAAGTTAAAGGTGCTGGCTTCTTGCTGGCTATTGGGCAAAGGCTGCTTTCAGCTCCAGAGACTGCCTTCAGCTTACAGAGTTTACCCACATTTCCCCCCTACATGACCTTTTCCACAGTCCCTCTCATAAAATGGCAGCATGCTTCTTCAAGCCCAGAGTATCATACTGTCTCCATTCTATCTCTATTTCTTATAACAGAAATACCTACAACTGGTAATTTGTAAAGAAACAATATTTATTGCTTACAGTTATGGAGGCTTAGAAGTCCAAGTCCAGGGAACACATCTGGGGAGGGCCTTTTTGGTGGATGGTGACTCTACAGCAACCACTGGGTATCACATGCCAAGAATGGGCTAAGCAAGAGAGAGCTAACCTCCTCACTTGCTCTCTTTCTAAAGCTATCAGAACCATGCACATTATTCCATGAATGGATCAGTCCATTCACGAGGACACAGTCTTCACATCTAATCACCTCCTAAAGGACCCACCTTTAAATACCATAATAGGATTTCCCACCCTCTTAACACTGCCATGGGGGGGATTAAGTTTCTAATACATGAAAATGCAGAGGACACATTCAGCCCATGACACCCAGCAATGGGCAAAGAGAATAATTCATATTAAACATTATAATTTATATCATATAGGTAAACATAATCACAGTGGAACTTCCTGTCCCCTTTGTCATCTTTTATTGATTGGAAGCAAGTTCACCTATTCTCAAAAGGAGGAGATTATACAAGATGTCAGGGATCATTAAAGACTGCACACCTCTGAAATATTGAATAAATTAGAATACACATAGCTGGCTGATTAGCTCAGCTGGTTAGAACATGGTGTTGAAAACATCAAGGTCCAGGGTTTCATGCCTGTCCTGGCCAACACTTCATCCACACTCCAAAAAAGCTAGAATATGCACAAAGTTCCTAGCACAATGCCTAACGCCTAGTAGATACTTCATGGATATCACTGCTGTTATTAGCTGGCAGCTGTAATTATTATCCAGGTTAATCACTGCTCTGATTTCAGGCTCCACACATACTCTTCCACATACCGTGCCCTTCCCAACTCCAGGGGCACCTGATACATAGAGCAGGATATGAATGGTGCCCCCCAGGATGGGTGAAATTCAATGGTTGCTATGATGGGGAGGTATAAGGCACTGGAATAGATCCCTGAAAGGCCCAAGTGTCCTACATTGAAATAAACTATAACTGATTTACAAACTGGAAAGCACCAGCTTTCGGTTCAGTGTGTTCAGCAGTAATGATGTGTTTCGTTTGGTGCTGCCTTGTGCCTGCTGACTTTTAGAATGCCAGCTGGCCAGCACGGGGCAGTAGCTGCCGACTTTTGCTCTCTGCAGTGAGCACTTACAGGCTGTAATGCCTCTTCCTGAATTTGAGGGCGGTTGCCAATCTTTTTGCTTATCCCTTGCAGTGTTTTTCCACAATAAGCATCCTTTGCTTTGCTGCGTCTGAGTTTTGCTTCCCAGAAGAGAGTTGGCTTCTTTTTGTAAGGAATAAATGAACTTCTGATTCTTTTATTACAGGCTAGTGGACATGAATTGGATGGCCCCTCTAGGCCAGGTGAGAGTAGAATGAACTTAGGCCATGTTTTGGGCCTTGCAACATGTACCACTCCAAAATTTTAGAAGCCTCGTGAGAAGATACAATTATCTTTAGTAATTGTGATGGTGGGTTATAAATCAGGAAGCCAGTGTACGGGCTCAGGGAAGACATCCTCTTCAATCCCGTGAAGGTTCTCTGAAAAATCATCTGATAGACACCGATTAATATGAAGAAAAGTCATAGCAAATTTTATTATGTCATAGTTTTACGTGACATAGGAGCCTTCAGAATGAAGAGCCAAAGATATGGGGAAAATTGTCCATAGTTATGCTTAGAGTCTACAAAGCAGGCACAGCCATGTATAAATGTGATTGGACAAGAAAAGTATGATCTAATGCTAATAGACTGAGTGGGGAAAACCAGCAAGGCCTGTCTGTTGAGATTATTCTTGTTCTCTCTGAGTAACATTCCTTCCTCCTGGGTATGGGGCAGGACCCTTTCTGGAATTGGGGTCTTATGATTTGCAATCAGACAAGGTAGGCCAGAGAATTTCTATATGGCCAGCTCTAAAATGAAGGGGGTGGGGGAAGATTAGAGCATATCTATGACCTGTCTTGGGGAAGCGGGATTCTAGTTTCTGTGGCTTGCCTCAGGGGAGAATGAGACTGAGAGACAGGAGGTCAGAGGAAAACTTCACTTTTGAAGCTGCTTCTGAGGCCTTCACTTTGGGGCTTTCTGGGCCCCAACACCAGCATTCATCTCAGTAGGAATTATGTTTTCGTGATAACACAGAATACCTTTGTAGTCAACAATTCCATTTCCAGGTGTACCTCTGTGGCATTAAACAAGGAAGCCTCTATGTCTGTATTTCCTTTTGGTCATTGTCAGTGGTGGCTAACCAGGATACACCCAGATCAGGTGATTTAAGGGGTGTTTAATACACAAGCTACTTAAAAATCTGTGGGCAGTGCCTTAAGTAAACCACACAGGCAGTGCAGTGACCTGGGCTATTTAAACAAGAGATGCTATCACCCCTAAGCCTGGAGGGCAGTGACAGAAAGTGATTCCCAGAATTAAAAAGGGAATAGAAAGCAACCGATCCAAGATGAGCCTTGGAGTAAATAGCCTGGCCTCTTTGTCTCCACAGTCACTTGTGGGAGCTCCCATTGGCACAACCCAGTGGGCTGCTAGAAGCCCAGCATCCTGTTGATGACATTTGCTGCTCATCCCCAGGGCAAAGAGCAGTGTGAAGGATGGAGGGTGAGCAGGCGGGGTGTGCATGGAAAATAACCAGCATACCCTCTGCTCTTCACCCTTTCAAACTCCTCTTTCAGCATTTAAAGCAGTAGGGGGACCAGAAAGTACTCAGCACTGACATCAAAGCCTAAGCTTAAGCATCTTGCTTTGGATTCAACTATGGTTCTGCCACCTGATAGCCATGGTACTTAAGGTAATTTCTCTGGGCCTCTATTTCCTCACCTACAAAATGATATAATACATGTACCTATGTCTTGGCCTTACTGTGGTGTAGGGACCAAGAGAGAACTTCTTCATCCCTGAAGTTTCATTAATAAAAATCACTGACAAATTAGGTCAATATGAAGAAAAGACATAACAAATTTTATTATTTAATATGCTGGGAGAGGGTAAAGTATGGGGAAATCACGAGAATAATATCCCAATTTTCCATTGGGACACAGAGCTTATATGCTTATGTGTTTTATAGGGAAAGGGGAGATGGGGGTGTAGGAGTAAATTTTTAGGGGGATTCAATAGGCCTGGAGAACATACAATGGCCTGAGAAAAAGGCTATTTGGCCTGCAGAGCAGACAATGGCTGGTAAATGATTTTCTCTAAAATACTGAATGGGACCAAAATAGAAGACAATAGTTTGTAACAAAAGTTAGTCCAGGTACACTGACAGAGTCCAGCCTTCCTTCCTGTGATATGAGTTAAGTTAGTGAAAACTCAGGGAGAGGACCAGAGGTCATTGTCTTCTTCTTTGGTGGGTCCGGACATTAGGTAAATAAGGGACCAGCTTCATCCCATGCTTTGTAGAGTGACAGAGGATTGAGAGACAGGAAGGAGGAGGTCAGAGAGATCTTGAGGCTGCTTCTTTATTCTAGCATGTCAAAACACCGTATTTTGGGGTAACAACTTGAAATTTTACAATCTTCATCCCCCTTCCCCATGTGATTTTTTTCCATGGCACTTATTGTCCAATATACTCTGTACTTATTTATTGTCTCTATTCCTCCACTCTCTAACTGGACTGTGAGTTTCATGAGAGCAGGGATGTTGGTACATTTTATTCACTGACAGATATCCAGTGGTAAGACCAATCACTGGCATAGAGTAGGTAGTCAATAAATATTTGGGGGTATCAATAAATGAAACAGTGGTTACTAGAAGCTTAGTACAGGGCCTAGAATGTATTAAGAACTTAATATTTGATCAAGTATTTAATAGTTAATATATCAAAGTTGATTTTAAACACACAAACACAGATAAGCAAAGAATGGAAAATCCCCCAGGTGATCATGATGTTTGGAAGTGGGAATAAAATAAGCCTGCTGAAATTATCTTTGGTGAATTCCTCACAAGTTTATGGGATTTTTAAAAAATCTGTAATTCTATTACTCTAAGTAGTTTTGTTACGTCATATATCTATTTATTTATTTCTGCATAAGGAATCTAAAGTAGTCATCCTTTAAGTTTATAGCCCTGGGGGCCATGACAACCCTCAGATCTCTCCACTTGGTCCACATGCCTAACTCACAATTGCCAAAAATGCAATATATTGAGATGTGCAACAGGGGACCCCACGTGCAGATGACTTCTGTTGAGATTCTCACCATGAGTCATGTGTCAGAATTTCCTCTGCTCTGTGGTCAGATGTAGATATTAGGTTTAGCAGGTTGATAAAGTTAATGACATTTGCAGCTGCCTGATCGGCTGCTGGCTTGAGAAGCTTTTCGGAAAATTGTGGGGAGGAATCCTTAGGCTCTGTCTTTTGAAGGTAATGTGTATCTCCTGCTAGGCATTCTTCTCTCAGGGGAGCCAACTGCTCCCTTTGTCTTGAAGGTATAGAAGACACAGCTTTGTAGGCTGAAGGAACATCTGTGTGTATGTAAGGTAAAATACCACTTAGCTCTTCTTTCCTTTAGGAACTGGTTAAAGAACCCACATCTCAAAGACTCAACTTTTAAATGCTTCTTTGGGGTCCCTTGAGTACTTAAAAGTAGCTTTTCAATCCAGATCTTTTTGTCCTATGCCCATACAAAATAAAATAAACAGATTAATAAATAAAAACCCACATGGCTCTTTTTTTTATTTTTATTTTTTATTTGGAGAACTGCACATTCTCCTTTCAGGTGTTCCCCCAGGGCATGATAATCTGTTTGTTTGTTTGTTTGTTTGTTTTTTGTTTTTGGTTGTTGTTGCCGGAACACAGTTGTTTCCTCTTCCCTCCCCCAAGCCTCTGGCAGCTCCTTAGCCAGCTTTTCAAACAGTTGCTAATCCACCAGCCATTGTTATTAACCCTTGATTACCTAAATCTGCACAGCATGCCTCTTTCCCTGGCTCTCACTTTAGTTTACACCAGCATGGAGGGGAAGGTTGAATGGGCCCCCACCCTCAGAATTTCTGAATTATGAGGTCTGGGTGGGACTCAAGAGTTTTCATTTTTAACAAATCCCCAGGTCCTGCTGAAGCTGCTAGTCCTCGCACACTTTGGAACCATGCCCTAGTTGGAAAAAAAATTCTTCTGAACAGCCTGTGTTAATAGGCAGGTGATCTCTTTCAAACATGTTTCTCCTCTTTCTCTCCAAATGGATGAAAGCTCCCTGAGAACAAAATATTTCTTTTTTTTTTCCTCCCTTCTGCTTTTGCTCACTGCTGTGTTTCTAATACCTAGAACAGTGTCTGACATGTAGTAGGGGTTTAATCTGTTTCATGTTGGATAATAATGGGGATGATGTTGTCATCACTTGTCCCTGCAGCAGGAGGGTGGGTTTTAGGACACAATAGGAGCTCATCTCCACAAATCAGTGCCTTTCATAAGGCCTGGGACCTTGAGGTCTCTTGATGAGTGTTTGTTCTGCTGAACTGAGACACCTTGGAGAACCAAAAAACATTAAAGGAACAGGATATATGGATCTCACAGTAGATTATTTCAATGTGTAACACAATGACATTATAATGGTGTCAAAAGACAAGATTACCACAAATTTAATTTCAAGGTCTCAACTGGCTTTATTTTGTGATTCTAGAATTAGGCAACCTCTCATTTGATAAAGTAGAATAAGTGTTCCAGTGAGCTGAGCAGGGGAGGTTGGCTGTATAGACAGAGAAGGGCTGAAGAAAGCAGAAAGAAACCATTTCCAAGTTAATTTCCTTGTAAGGTGAAGATCTGGAGACAGAGTAATAGAAAAATAACTCTGGTTAATATCAGGTTACTGCAGGTTAAGGATTAAAATAGGGGGAAATTTATTATCATGCAGATTAAAGATTGAAACTAGCTGTTACTGCTCTCTCCTGATTTCTCGGAAGGTCAGGTGACAATATAGATTTGGTGATGTGGAACTGTTGTAGAATCTAATTCGGCAAGGAAGTGGCAGACATTCAGGGGGTTGGAGAGTCAGAAGTTTATTACACTAGTGGGCCTTTGGATGAGCTCACATTCTGAAAATCTGAGGTCCTGACCCAAGTCTCACAAGGCTTTTTATAGGCGGGCTGGGCGGGCTTTTTAAGTTTTAGTTTCAAAGCATATATCTTAAGCAGGCAGTTGCTGGATACAGTTTCTCCAAATTCACATGCCTTGAGCAGGCATGTAAGCAGGATTACAGAAGCTCATTATTTACTGGGCTGACTTCTGGGGGCCCTGGCACAGTTAGCCACAGAGGTGCTGAATAAGCACAAGATAATTTTTAATCTTGAGTTTTTTCCAACAGAACTTTAGTGTGGTGACTTCATTTTGATTTTTCATCTGTTCTATTGGAGCCTAGTGCAGGAGATTAGTCCCCCAAAATGGCCTTCTGCTGATGATGTCAAGGTCAAGGGTTTGGACACCTGTACTGGCCAGCTGCCAAAAAAAAAAAAAGCCTTCTAAAATCCCTCTGTAATTTTCTATAACTTTTATTTAATAATAGTATTAGTTATAATAGTTGCAACTTCCTAAATTTTCCCACTGATCTGCTGCTTTGCTGAGGCAGCCTTCCACCCCTATTCTCAACTTGTCTAGATTTCTGATCTCCCCAACTTTGGTTGAACCCCACCTGACTGGGAGCCACTGCTTTCCTTTGGGTTGCCATCAGTCCTTTCAGCAGGTGGCATCGTTCTTTGCTAGCATTGGCTGTGCACTGACTTCACATAGGGAGCATTAGAGAATATTTATGTCTGGGTACTGCCCCCAAAGATCCTGGTTTGATTGGTGTGGGGATCCCTGGGCATCCAGATTCTAAAAGCTCAAGGCCGCAGTTGTGAACCCCTGGATCAGGTGGAAGAGGGAGGGAAGAAAAGAGGAAAAGACCCTGATTTCTGGAGCCAGCTAATGGCACTTTTAGAGCAGAGTTTGTCATGGGATAATGAAATGTTACAGACCTCAAGACACGCTTGAGGAGAGAGGCTTGAACTCAGAAACAAGACTGCTTTAATGCATTAATTATGTGCTCTCTTGTCTTTCCTAATCATTTCATCTGGGGTAACCTTGTTGGCCCAAGGAGATTATAAGAATAAATTCCTTGGGATCAGCGATGAGTTGGACAGTTACCGTGCAGCTCTCAAGATCTCTAGCAGCATCGTATTCACGTGGGATTCTTCAAAAATAGTCCTCGAATGATTGAAGAATCATGAGGTCAGGGTGGAAAGTAAAGCATTATAAAGTATGTCCATCAGTAATGGTTGCATATGTGTGTTTCATCATTTCAAATTACTTGCTTTTCCTCTTTTCTCCACTAGGAAAACACACATGGGCAAACACACACGTAAAAACAAAATAAACAGAAAAAAAAAATCAGCCACTTAAAACCACCACCATCAGCACAACAGAAACTTAGAAATGGAGCCTCTTAGAGTATCAGTTGTCAGATATCTAGGCATCCAGTCCCTAAAGCAGATGTCATCTCATGTTGTGGGGAAGTAAAGATGTTTAGTGTCACAGTCGCTCATACACATGACTTTGAGTTCCAAGTGAGAAGACTTGAGCCCGTTAGGCAGACACCAGGAAAACAGCACACTTTCCCTGATCCCCAGTCTCTTGTTTTATTCACAGGTCCACACTGCAACTCTTCAATACTTTATTAAACACTCCTCTTCTCTAAGACACCCTGCTATCTTCAGAGCAATCACGTTCCACTCGTTGAAGCCAAGTGTGTCTTTCACTGCTTGGCTTCTATACTTGATCACAGAAAAGAAGAAAAGGGTTGAACTAAGGGTAGGAAGCTGGGTAAACTCTACCTCTTTGGTAACTTGGAGAAGGATTTAGCTCATATTTTTAATTTATAATGTGAATATAGGCAGAGTTAGAATCTCAGTTGCAAGTCACAATTGTCAGAACGACACCCACAATGGATAGGGATGCCTCTGCCCGGTAAACAGAAGCCCTCTGGTACATATCAGAAGTGTGCTTTTCTGTATTCTAAGCAGTTTTTGACACAGTGTTTTGCTTTATTGCAAACCACAATGTTTTCAGAAGGCTTAAAAATCCAGTTACGACTATAACTGTGAGGGAAAAGGTCTGCATGGGGCCGGGGAAATTTAATTTTTAGCTTAAAAAAAGTCCCACCAAATTCAATTTTTCTCACATTTAGGGATTCTTAGAGTTATATTCCGCTAGCATAACTAGTATATTAGGGAATGTGTTACTACAGGGTTATTTTTTTAACACATTTATTATTTATGAAATGCAGAGGAAAATAGTTAGAAATGATTGTTTCAGGGAATATCCTGTAGCTTCTTTTATTGTATTCAAAGAAGTTGCTCATGCTGTTTTAATTCAGCATTAAAAGTTAAATCTCTTTTCATCCTGACCTACATTTTTAAAACACTACTTTAGTCCTTCTTATGGGGAACAGAAAATGTGTGGAAGGAAAATGCCCACTGTGTGTCTCTTACCCCATAGTTTGTTGGAAATCAGGATGGCTCTTGCCAACCTGTCCAGGAAGGAACGGGGCAGTAATAGAGACATCTCTCTCTCTCTTCTTCTGTCATCATCCTGGCATAGTCTCTCTCTCCCAAAGCAAACTGACCGGTTATGCTGATTAACTCTGCCTGCTCTTGAGTGATGAGAGACTCCATGTCAGCCTCTCAGTCTGCCCTAGGAGGATGAAGAGGAGGAGAAAAGGGATATTATCACATATCTGACAAAGGATTAATATTGAGAATATGTAGAGAATTCCTAAACTCATTGACAGAAAAACAACCTGATTCAAAAATGAGCAATGGAGAAAATGACATTTCTCCAAAAAGAGATATACAGATGCCCAATATGCCCATGAAAAGATGCTCAACATCATGAATTATTAGGGAAATACAAATCAAAGTCACAGTGAGGTACCCCTTCACACCCACTAGGATGGCTATGTAAGACATGAAAATAAGTGTTGGCTGGATGTAGAGAAATTGGAACCCTTGAGCAGTGCTGATGGGAATGTGAACTAGAGCAGGTGCTATGGAAAAAAGGTATTTTAGCTCCTCAAAAAAATAAAAATACAATTACCATATGATCCATCAATTTCACTACTGGGTATATACCCAAGAGAACTGAAAGCAGGGACTCAAGCAGATACTTATACACCTGTGTTCATAGCATCATTATTCACACGTAGCTAAAGGATGGAACCAACCCAAGTGCCTATCGATGGAAGAATGGATAAGAAAAATGAGGTATAGACAAACATTGGAATATCTTCCATCCTTAGCAAGGGAGGAAATCCTGTCACATGCTACAACATAGATTAACCTTGCAAACATAATGCCAAGTGAAATAAGCCAGTCACAAAAAGACAAATACTGTATGAATCCCCTCACATGAGATACATAGAGACAGAAAGCAGAATAGTGGTTGCTAGGGGCTGGGGGGAGGTGGAATGGGAGTGATCATTTAATCAGGTACAGAGTTTTAGTTTTACAAGATTAAAAAAATTCTGGAGATGAATAGTGGTGATGGCTGCACAACAATGTGAATGGAATTAATGTCACTGAACTGTACACTTAAAAATGGTTAAAATGGTAAATTTTACACTATAGATATTTTACACAATTTAAAAAATATATTTAAAAAAGAGATTAGCACAAATCAAAAAGTGTTGGGTCTTATCACCTTGGTATCCAATGTAACTCTCAAACAAGGATGGCTGGATCTCATTCTTCCCACCTCTCTTCAACTTTGTGTCCATTGACAACCCTCTCCCCATCCCTCCATCCACCTTTTACTAGTCTCTAGTAACCACTGTTCTCCTCTCTGTTCCTATGAGATCAATTATTTTTAGCTTCCACGTATAAGTGAGAACATTTCCCATTCTGTGCCTGATTTATTTCACTTAACATAATTTTCACAAGCTCATCCATATTGTTGCAGATGGCAGAATTTTTTTTTTTTATGGCTGAGTAGATTTCCATTGTGTATATATACCACAGTTTCTTTATCCAGTCGTTCATTGGTCAACAAATTACTGTATAACTTCAACTAGCCAGTTGAGAAGATATTGAAGTTCTCAACACAAAGAGGTGACAAATGTTTGAGGTGATAGATAAGCTCAACACCATGTTATGATCATTATGCACTGTATAAATGTACCTAAATATCATATTGTGCTCCACAAATGTATGCAATCATCACGAGTCAACTAAAGAAAAATAAATTTAAAGGAAAAAAAATTCAGAGACAGAAACAAGTTAGAAATGGGTAGGAGTAATGAGATGTTGCTTAACAGGTACAGAGTATATGTTTAGGGTGACGGAAGAGTTTGGGAAATAAATGAGGTAGTGGTTATACAGCATGGTGAATGTCATTAATGCCATGTGGTCATATGTTTAAAAAGGTTTAAAATGGAAATTCTTATGTTATATTTGTTTTACCACAATAAGAAAAAGAAAGAAGGAAAGGAAAAGCAGGATGTGTGGTGTCTGGATGCTCAGGGTGGCCCAGGTGAGGAGGAATGGAGACCACCTGCGGACTCCCGGCACTCACTTTCCCACCATGTGAGTGAGACACTTGGAAGAAGATCCTCCTAAAGAAAGACTGAGGGGCTCGGCACAAGAGGGAGTGAGGGCTCGACCCTCAACTGGAAGTAGTATGACTTTGGGTTTGTGAGTCTTTTAATAGTTTCTTCCCAAAAAGGGACAGAAACTGTCAAGGACAAAGCATCACGGTAGGTGAGGAGGGAGCACTGGTCCTCTCTTGCCAGGTTACGGGAAGCACACATTGGGAGAGCCCCTAGGTAAACAAATTGGCAAGATGTCCTCAGCCTTAAAACTGATGTTCTCATTAACTTACCAGTTCTACTTCTAAGAGTGTACCCTGCAGAGGTCCTTGTTCAAGTCAGCAGAGGTTTATTATGCAACTATTGGTTAATGCATTTTTTTTTGATGCCACTAAAACTACAAAAACCTAAATGTACATCAGTAGATGATGGGTTACAAAAATCATGGCATATCTATAACTGTGGTATACTAGTAAAGAAAGACTAATGTGTTCTGAAATACAGAAAAATATACAACAGTTTAAAAATAAATCGATAAATATTTATTGAATATTTGCTCTTCTAAGTGTTAGGCATACAGCAATGAAAATCCAAAAATCTAACTAAATCCGTGCATTCAAAGAGTTTGCAATCCAGAAAGGAGGAGATAGAAAAAAATATATAAGTGAAACAGATATGTGTATGGATATATACACACATCCAAAGAAGAAGACCCAGACGTAATAAGGAAACAGGGAGTTTTGGATGGGGTGCATACTATTTCAGCTAAGATTGATCCAGAATCTGTCTTATTAGATGACTTTGACTCATAGATTAAATAAAGTAAAGGAGCCAACCATGGAGCTATCATAGGATGGACTAAGTGGCTAATAAACACAGAAAAATATATTAAACTCACTGGCAAATTGGAAAATTAAATTAAAAAATATATCTTGGAAGTATTTAAAATGCGGTGGGGAAGAAGTGTGATCAGAACACTTTCCAAATGAGCATTTATTTTTTAGATCCAATTTTTTTACTTTTTAGATCCAAGCTTCTTTGTCTCAAGAGGTAAATAATTGTAATTTCATTGTTTTCTTGTCAACAGGCTACTGCACCAACAAAAAGACTGGTGTTTGAATGCTGAAAAACATCATGGTACTACTGAAAAGCCAGAGTAGCAATCACTAGATTCAATGATCTTCCTCCCAGCCTCACAGCTGGGTGAGTCAGGGAGGGGACGAGGCTTGCACCCTGGGCTACACCTACTGCCAGGGAGGTGTCTGAGAGTGGCATTGCAGAGGCAATTGCTGATGCTCCTCTGCCATCCACAATGAGACAGGATGTCCCCTGGGCTCCTGGTAAGATGAATGCTCCTAACAGTGCAGGTGGACCTAGCTCCAGGTGTCAGTAAACTCCTGGGACTTCATGGTTTGGGGATTCTTGCCTAGAATTAAAGAGTGGTGCCTCGAGTCACTGTGAAAGCAAATCCTTATTCAGGACTGGAGTGGCTGTTCTTGGGATTTTTAAAAATGAGAAGCAGTGAGTAGGGATTTGGGAACCACCAGAATTGCCTCCTCTTTGCTCAGACCAATGGATCTCAGAGGGAAATGCGGGTGTGCTTTGGGCGTCACGGGTAAGACTTATTTAGACTGTATAAGCATCTCAGCACAGCCATTGGGTGAGTGACCTAATTCAGTGACTTTGAGCAATGTACTTGCCTTGCCCAATCTTGTCATTATCAAAGATCAAAGTGGGATAATAATAATAATATCTAGCTCAAAGATTTGTGGTCAGAATAAGAGCAGAAGTAATGTGCCTGGCATAGTTCCTGGCACCCAATATAAGTATATATATGAGGATACTCCAAAAAGATCATGGAAAGACTGGTGTTATTTTTTAATTCCATTTTTCCACGAACATGCTGAAGTACCCTTCTGTGTGTGTGTGTGTGTGTGTGTGTGTGTGTGTGTGTGTGTGTGTGCGCGCGCGCGCGCTCATGTGTAACATTTGTTCACAGTGGTGGCTTTAAACTGTGTTTGCAAAGTCCTTGAAACTTTCCCACTTTGATAGGTGGAGCCTAATCTCTCTTCCCATGCATAGAATGTAGCAGAAGCTATATGACTTCCAAGACTAGATTATGGGAAAGAAATATAAGGAGATTATCTCTCTCTCTCTCAATCTCCCTCCCTCCTTCTGTCAATTTTCTCATGAGGTATTAAATGATTATTGTTGTCTTAAGCCATTAAGTTTTGGGGTATTTTGTTTCAAAGCAATAGATAACACATACATTCAATAAGATTTGCAATTGATATAATCATCTGTCATCCTTGAATATTCGGAAAGCATACTTTATCCCCCATGTGCATGTACGCGTGCACACACACACACACACAAACACACACACTTTGCTGACATCTTATTCCCAAATTTGACTGGCCTTACTCAAAGGGGATTAGCAGCTTTGAGAATCAAAGTGGCAGCTAAGTGAGACATCCTCCTTGTTTTAATAAGAAGAATGGAAAAATGCCTCATAGAGGTTAGGCAAGCTGGAAAGAAGAGAGTGCTTTTGTCTCCATGCCATAGAGTTTGCAGGGTCCTCTGGGCCAGGGTATCTCTGGTCTAAATCTTAGGAGGGATGTTATCCTGTACATCAGTTGCTAATGGAACCCTTGGGTTTGTGTGACTAGGGACCAATCTGCACCGGTGTGTAAATATGTCTGCTTTGCTTACACTCAGGCACTGAATGCATATCTGGGGTTAATGAGCTAAGTTTGGATAAAGGCAAGAGGGTATCTTCTCAATGCACAAGGGTGTCTTGCCTGCATCAGGCTGACTCCTGGCATTTCCTTAGATTTGAGGTTTGCTTTCTCCTTTGGGGGTTCAGCTCCTGTGCACTTGATGAATGCTGGCCTTAATTTGGTGTGTTGCAGTCCTTGCGAGCTGTGGAAGCATATTACCTTAAGGATATTCTTTTGAATGTTAAATTAGAATAAATTAAGGCATGCTGCATATTAAGCCTAAATCAGAGTTGAGTAATTGCCTTCCATTTTATGCCACTAAGTTTGTTGGAAATGCAAGATATTTGTTTTAATTACCAAGTTGTTGAACTGACTCTCGAGCATAGGCACAAACACAAACAAACAAAAACTTTTTGGTGACTTTGTGAAATTTAGATAACACCTAATCAAATACTTTTTATTAGAGCCCCTCCTATTATTATTACCTTCTTCTTTTATCTGACATTGACTAATTGACTCTCTCCTATGAATCCGGCAACACAAAATGCTCTAGGGATAACGTTAAGGGCTACAACTTTTAATGCTTAATTGTTTTCTGTATTCTGTAATCTAAGTACTTGACATGCATATAAAATATACACAGAAGCATATTTTTAAAAAACTGACACAGAGATAGGGTATGAATCCGGAAATTCTAAATTCTTAACTTCATGCTATATTAATAACGTAATACAAACAAAAATGTTGTCTCTTTAAAGCCAATAATGTCCCAAAAGAGTTGATTTTAAGCCCTTCTCTGAAATTTTCGAGACCCACCAGCCAATAATCTTACCTTTTAAATTTTATCTAAAATGTTGATATTTTTGAAATTTAAAAAAAATGATGATATTTTTCCTTACTTTTCGTTTTGGACAATTTCAAATGTGACTATAAAAAAATTAGAGAGATTAGTGTAATGGATACTCATCTATCCTATCACCCAAACTCAACAGTTGCCAATTCATGGCCAATCTTGGTTCCTTTTTACCTTCATTTCCTCATCCCCCCCCAATACACACACTGGATTCTTTTGAAGCAGATCATTTTCTTTGTCAATATTTTAATGTGTATTTCTGAAAGATAAGGATTCTAATGTTGAGATTTCTTGAAGAAATATCTAGTCAACCAACTTGTCTAGTAGAAGGTGTAAAAAGCATAATGAATTTCCTACCAGGATTAGCTCATTGTCCTGTAAATCTCAGGTAGGTTACAAATACCTGTATTAGTAATACCTGCAGGGAAGTCTACCTGGTGATACAGATATGCCTGGTGGTACAAATATATCACAAAAATGCTAAGTGAGCCTACTCTCAAGATTGTGGCAGTAGAAAAGCTTATCTGGAATTGTTTGGGATGTTTCTTTGCAGATATTTACCTGATCTTAGAATGGTTGAGTTTGTCCTCAACTCCAAAGTATAAAATTATTGGAAATAATCCCAAGCACATGCTATCCTTCCATAGAATTTAATTATGGCAGATTCTGAGCTGATATAGATAGAGCTGTGGCCTTTGCATTTTTATATATTATTGGTGACTGTACTATTCATAGTTGCCTTCTTCTAATTCAGTTTCTCAGGCTATGGCAGACCTATTAAGACTGCACAATCAACCACTCTTAACATCCAGGGTGTACTCTTTGAAGACTGAAACTTCCACAGAAAATGTAAAACTCCCTGCAGTGTCCTCTTAAAGTTATTTGCAGGTTGAATGGAATGCTCTTCCATAATCTGGAATCACAAGACAGTAGAACAAGTGTTAGGTTAATAACTTGAGCAGCCATGTCATCTCTGCTTTTTTTTTTTTTTTTTTTACTAACCCTGTAGGCAAGGCATTTTATCTCTTTGAACTTCAGTTTTGCAACACAGTAAAATGGGAATAGTGGCACACAGTCTACATCTCCCACTGAATCAATGTAAACTTCCGAGGCAAGGTTTGCAAACACATGACTCTTGCAAGCTTTTCTGTATCCATGGCAGACGTCACTAACAGATTATTTCACCTTCTTATCGAGCCTGTTTGTGGCTTTGACAGCTGGTTAGTCCTTCCTACCACACTGCTCCACGAATAATCAATTAGAAATAGGCTGCAGGACGGAACAAATGTGTTATCTCTCCATTGAATGAAATGATGTGCATATAATGGCTTTCTATAAAAAAAATTTCAAAGCACTATACCTAAGTCATCCTTGTAATAATTATTATTATTTTTTTTGATTATCTGACATTCACTATATGCAGTTGTGAGTTTGGAAACATGCTTTACCCATAAAATATTCAGTGACCTTTTCCTACCTAGTTTCTATCCTGGAGTCTATCTTTTCAGACTATTTTTGTAGTACTCTGTCTTCCCCTGAACTCTATACTATCAACATCAAGCTTAATAACTTGTCTTATTTAATTTATTGAGTATGTACCCAGGAAGAATCTGAGGATAGTGATGGTAATACACAAACCGTGGGAAGAATATATGGTTCTTTCATATTCTGCATTAGAAAACGCCTGAACCAGAGCCACACAGATTCCTGGGCAAATCTTCAACCTTTCTGTCCTTTGGTGTCTTCGTAAAAAAAGGAAGAAATGATCACTGAATGCAAATCATAGTGTTGTCAGGAGGGTTACGTGAACAAAGCCCTCAAAGGATTGCCTGAAAAATAGTAAGGGGTAAGAAATTGTAACTGTATGGCTGTAACTATTGTTACTTTTGCTGTTCTTATTAACATTATTGTTATTGTTGGTGGAACCTAAAATCTCTGAGCCTTATCCATAATATGGGGATATACTGTAAGGATTAAATAGAATAAATGCCTACCTAACATTCTAACATTATCAGGCACTCATCAATGTTAGTATCTTTTTCTTTCTGTTTTTCACCTGGTTATGTATGGGATACTCAGTTGGGTTGTTTAGAGCTGGGCATTCTGGGTTGAAGGACAGGAAGTGTGGAAGGGAGATTTTGTCCAGGAATGCACTAAACATATTCTTGTAGTGACTCTTCTTAGAGATTTATCTTAACATGTGATGAGCTCTGGAACATTAATACTAGAATGGATTTTGTCTTTGTCCTGTCATTTTACTTCTGAAGAAACCGTGACCAGAAAAATTTAGCAACCTACCAAGGTCACACCATTAGTTAATGACAAAGCTGAAATTAGAACTTAGGCCTCCTAACGACTGACATAACACTTTTCATGGGAGATAAATATATTTTAATAATAGTAATTAATTAATTAATTAATTAATTAATCTATCTATCTATTTATTTATTTATTTTTGTCACTGGCAGATAGGGGGATCCGAACTCTTGACCATGCTTTAACCAACTGAGCTAACTGGCCAGCTCTAGTTTAACAATTAAGTTTTAAAATTTCATGTTTGAAACCATGGTTTTTTTTCTCATTTCTTAAATAAATATCCCAGACAAGAATGTAACATGAATTGTTATGTTGGGCCAATTTTGCTTGAAATGACAACTAAATAAATTACCTAGAGTCACAAATGTATAACTTGGTCCAAAGTTTTAGTTAGCTTCCATTATACATACATATACTTACACATGCACGCATACACACACACACACACACACACACACACACACACACACATAAAATGTCTATCTTTATCTAGGTTAATGAATGTGCTCTGATTTGCATAGAATTTAAACCACATTTAAAGTGTTTTTTCATTAAGAGAATATCATGTAGATGGTAGAAGATAAACGTCAAGGCTCCTGCTAATTTACTACCTATACTGAATTCCACTCCATAAATATATTATTTAATCAAAACTCTGGTTTAAAGGAGACAGTAAAAATGGCATGGGTAATCTGTAAAGTTTCATAATTTACACCATACATAGCATTTTTTAAAAAGGGTACAGATAGGTTACATCTGGCAGTGAGAGAGACTGGAACATGGAGTCCCCAAATTTTAATTGACACATTATAATTACACATACTTATGGAGTACAATGTGATATTTTGATACAAATATTGTATAAAAATCGGGTTAGAGTAGTTAATGTATCAATCATCTCATGCATTTATCATTTTTCTGTGGCATAACATTCAAAAGTCTCTCCTCTAACAATTATGTAATATGCAAGACTTAGCTGTTAATCATAGTGGCTGCTGCAGGTGTCTGATAAGTGGGTCTACCATTATGTGAGGGAGTGTGAAAAACTCCCAGGTTATGGAGCCAGATAGAACTGGGTTCAAATGAACTTTACTTTTATTTGTTTGTTTCTAAATTTGTGTGGTTTCCAGAAAGAAAACAAGTCCCAGGGGATCTCATTTTTCTCATTTGCATAATTAGGAAATCGTTCATTTTAAATATGCATGAAAATCCTCTAATACAACATAGAGCTGCTGTAAACCTTCGATCCATTCTTCCTTCTCAGTAGGAGGACCATGCTGGTGGATTACTCTAGGGTCCTTGCACCTGTCCCTCAATAGATCTGAAAATCCAACAGGGACGCTCCCAATCTGCTCAGTTACCTGCCTTGTGCAATCCCATGCCAGTCACAGGTTATAAGAATGGGTTTGTTTATAAAGCACATCTGTCCTAGAGATAAGCTGATTGTAAGGAAGGATGGATAGACATAGAGAAATTGGAGTCAGTCTGGCAGATCTGAGAAAAGTAGTAACTGTACCGGGAGGTAAAAGGCTGATGAACACATACTCACTGAGTAGAGAGAGGGTCTAACAGATTTTAAGTAGGCTGACAACATCTCCATCTTCTGGAAGATGAAGCCTCTGAGTGAGACCATCAGTTATGGCATGTTGCTGGGGAAGCACCAAGATGACAATAATAGACCAAGGCTATTTGGTGATCAAGATATAGTGGACTTTTGAGTGAAAGGGGAGTTGCTAGGGCAGAGTTGGTGGGATAAAGAGAAGGATGAGATGGTGTCTGAATGGTATGAAGCTTGTCACTGGAGAATCTCTTTGGACTGTTGGCCAATTAGACACCCTCTTAAGAGATATTCACAAGCAGGGAAAAGAAATAAAAATGGTTATTATGTATTGTTTCCAAGTCATTCTCAGGGAAGACGGCCGACTGAATAGGTTTTGAGGACTGTTTTTCTAGGTGAGTACAGTATAACATCAATGATTTGAAGCACACCAAAGCACACAGCTCTGGTTACTGTCAGGACTCAAGTTGGAGGTTCAGCATCACCATGCACCTCTGTGAGATGTTTCATTTTTGAATAAAGCAAACTGGATTCCCCGAAATACTTTTTACCCAAGATCCAGCTGAGGAAGCCGGGAGTTAGAGCCCGGCATGCCTTTGTGCTAGATGCTGTGCGTGTCCACACCAGATCCCCTAGAGCTGGGGCGCCCATCCTCAACCTGCTGTGCTTGTTAGTTGCTTAGGGCTACCAGCTATCTCTTCTCCACAGAACCACCCTTGGCCAAATGGGAACTGCTTTCCCAAGAGATTGCATAACCCTTCCAAGAGGCAGCTATCAGTCAATGACTCATCCAGTTACAAAAAGAAGAGCACCTTTTGACAAGGTGGGACAACTCTGCAGAGCATTTGACTCTGCAGACCTATGGATCAGGCCAAGGCTCTCCTTGAGATCACACCCTCACAGCCACTTCTCTGCCTTACTCTGCTTCCCTTACCTCCTTACAGGTGACAATGGCCTGGACCAGAGTGGTAGCAACAAGTTGTTGGGTACTGGTATGTTTTGGAGATCTTCTTTTAGGAAATGTGTACATTCAAAGACTGAATCTCCTAGATCTCCAGTTGGATTTTGGGCCACTGTCCAGTTTTTCTAGGGGTCAGGCTATACTTCCTATTCTTGAAAGCGTAGGAACCGAGACTTATTTCATGGTGCTGTACCTTTATATAAGGGTACATTTAAAAGCTCATGTAAAGATTCATATTGTCCTTTAATTCTATATTTCCATGAACGTTTTGAAGTACCTGGATAAACCCCTATTGCCATACTTCCCCTTGTAGGGGATTATCTCATCCATGCAAACTAGAAAAGAACCTGAGCAATAGAGGGCTTTGGATATGATTTGTCAGAATCCAATTAGCAACCCCCATTGATTGGTGATGGCTGATTCCTGGGTGGGTATGAATGTGCAAGAATGAAGGTGGGCTGAGAAGCTGCTGACTGCTATACCGAATACTCTCTGCTCCTCCTGGGTGAAAAGGGTCATGACTTTTAGCAGCACTTATTCTTATCTTAACATTCTGCATCTCGTGTTCTAATGCATTATTCAGGCTTTGTGAAGACAGAGCAGAGGCTAGCTGTGCACCTGAAGTTCCTTTGCTGGGGTCACGCAGAGCTGCTGGTGTCATACACAGGGATGAGAGTGTGGGGAAGAAAGGGTTGTGACCTCAGACTGCTTAGGAAAGCAAATTGGCAGCAAAGTTCCAGCTTAGCCACTTTATCGTCACATGTCCTTGGGCAAGTTATGGAACCTCTCTTCACCTGGTATGATGGTGATAATGTGTATACCAGGGATCTCAAACTCAGAGGCTTACCTAGGGTCAGAGAGTTAATATAACCAGTCACAGCTGGCCAATTGCTGATCTGGACACATTTGCTATTTCTAGAGGGTCATATAAAATGTAGGCCCGATGGTGCAAGATTTTCTGATGTTTAAAGAAAAGCTGGATATTTCCATTTTTAAGATGGGACATCTCCTACTAATTCATATATTTGGAAAATACTGCTTGGTTAAACAAAGCAAATCTGCTGCTCATGGGGCACTAGGTTGTAACTTTAAAGTTCACTTTTGCCCACCCACCCGCATGGGTGGGGGAAAAGGGGGAGGGTGATTTATCATGTCGAGGTAGTCTGGCTGATTTCTGCATGTGTCTTTTGGCCTGAGGTCTTTCTGGAGCCTCTGAAGCCCACTGTGCCCACACAGATGTCGCGTTGGAAGTGCCAGGAAATTAGAACATCCTTCCCGCAGCAACCTTCAATGGGCAACTTGGGATTTGGTGTATAATTACCCCAGCTTTCCTTGCCTCTCCGATGAGATAACTCGAGATTACAGTTTGGCAAGAGTTTTTCAGTAAAAGACCAGCTATAATTAATATTTCAGGATTTTAGGGCCGTATGGTCTCTGTGGCAACTACTCAACTGTTTTGTGCCATTGTAGCACAAATACAGCCATAGACAATAACATATGGGCGTGGCTGCCTTCCAATAAAACTTTATTTATGAAAGCAGTCAGTGGGCCAGATCTGGCCAACTGGCCTTGTACTGGCCCTACATTGCTTATCTGTGCCATAACGCACAAGTTCTACACTTATTCCCTGAGTTTTCCGGCTTGGTAATAGACTGTGCAGCTGGCCTTCCACTCCCTGTTTTACTTCTCCCACCCCCTACTGGTGTTTTTTGAGACCCTTCCTCCTTATAAACTGCTTGCATTTGAAACGTGGTCTCCAAAAATATTAAAAGTTACTGTCTGGGTTTGGGTTACTGAGTTATTTGAATTCTAGCCCTACCATTTCCTATCTGTGTTGCCTTGAGCAAATGACTTCACCTCTTTTCTTCTTATTTTGCCTCAGGTTCCTCATCTATAACTGAGAGAATAAGGTCAGTGCTCATTTAGAGAATAGTTAAGAGGATTTAATGAGATAAGGCCTGTTGAACTCTTAGCACTTTGCCTGGCACATGATAAAGATTCAATGAGCCACTGGCATGGTTGTAACTCTCCTTGTGAAGGACAGAGTTTGTGACTCTACACGAGCTCTTTGATTGTCCTTCAGGAATCTGTCAAAATGTTGAATCACAGATTCCTCTTATTTTTCTGTTTGTCACCTTTATTTTGAAGTATGGTCACCCTTCCCATTGGTGGGGTACAATCAAACAGGTTTTAAAAGATAAGATTCGAAAGACGCCAGAGTGCAAGTTTGAAACCTGAGCCTTTTGAATCTTAATGGCTCTCACCAGTCCCCTGAGAGAAGGAACAGATGGGAGGATGGAGCTCCTGCCTTCGACTGGTCTTATTTCAATCAGCTGGAAACGTGTGTTCTTGGGAAGGATGTAGGAACGCACTCAGGTAAAGCGGGAGGAAACGTGAGATGAGAGGAATTCTCCAGTAACGTGCATAGATCCAGATTCTTGTTGCTTTTCCTTACGGTGAGATGATGCCTGCCTTTTGTGGAACAAAAATTGTTTCTAGAGCAAGACAGAACAGGACCTGAATTCTGCTGTCATTGTCATCTTCAGCAAGCTATGTTACTTCCCTGAGCCTCAGTTTCCTGGGACCTATTCATAAGTATTTAATAGGGTCATTTTCTTCCTTAGCTGTTTGCCTTGTTACATTTTCTCATTTTGTTTTTTCTGGAGTTTGAAAGAAAGCAGACAACAATAAAAAGCACAAATATGCTTTCTCAGTGGGAAGCCAGGTGGTGGAAGCAAACTCTCACCTTTATCTGTCCCGTGTCTTTTTTTTTTTAAGAAGGCCACCCATTGATTTGGAACTGCTTGCTGACTGTCAGGAAGAGCATCCAGTAGCTCTCATGGAAGACTAGAATAATGCGGGGAGGGGGAAAGGGTTTCATCTAGAGGAACAAATCTTATTGATTAGTAGTGGCTACTTCAAGCACTGTGTTGAGAAGAGTGGGAGAGGGGCTCCGTGGGCGATGCTGCTGGGGTTGATTAGAAATGTCTGGCATGGACATGGTGGGGAAGGAGGAAGGCCGAGGGGTCATTTGTGTTTAAACTTATTGTAGTGCGTCAACCTGCTGAGAGCCAGAGGAAAAAAGATCTGAGCAGTATTTCCTGTGATCTTTAGACTGACCAGCTTTAACAATTAGCAAACACAGACACATACTCTACATTTGTACACGTGTATGAAGGCCTGTGTATGTGTGTGGTCGGATGGGTGGATATAGAGACATATAGCACAGTCTTATCCCAGACTCCCTTCCATCCTTTGACTCTCTTTTTCTCTGTCTTTTTTTTTTTTATGTTGGCTTCTCCATACAGCAGAAAATGGCCTTAAAGTCTGAGAGAGGCATTGTCTTTTCTGAGAACTATAGCATACATCCTACAGAGGACTTTGATTGGTGGCCTGAACTGTCCATGTATCTGTGAACCCATCATGGTGGCCAGGGACACAACATACTGCCATTGCCTGTGAGGGAGGAGAGAGGGGTTTATACCATCTTAAGTTGTGTGGACTGAACAGGGCTGCTGTGAAATGGGATAGTTTCCAAAGGAAGGAATTCTGGGCAAAAAAAAAAAAAATATCAACTCTGTGAAATATGATTTATAAAATAGAGGTAAAGACAAAGGTGCTGTGAGGATTCCTTTCTCTGAAATTTAATCATTGGTTTTTGGGTTTTTTTTTTTTTTCTTGGCATGGACAGTGAATTGTAACTGATGCTTTTCCCCCCAAAAGTCCAACTTCTAGAAAAAATGCTACAAAAGATAAATTTCAGGATAAAGAATCCTGTAAGAATCACCTTCATTAAGAGACAGACTCAATTTCACAACACAAATCCATAAAGAGGGGAGACAGACCAATGTACCAATTGGTTTTCCTGCTTTATTCACTCTTCACTCCTTCCCTTCATTGAAATAAGCTCTGTAAATGGCTTTTACTTATTTCGTGGTATATTAGTCTGCTAGGGCTACCATAACAAAATACCACAGACTGGGGGGCTTAAACCACAGAAGAAATTTGTTTTCTTACCGTTCTAGAAGCTGGAAGTCTAAGATTAATGTGTCGGCCAGTTAATTTCTTCTGAGGCTTCTCTCCTTGGCTTGCTGACAACCACCTTTTGGGTGTGTCCTCACAGGGCCTTTTCTCTGTGCAAGGTCATCACTGGTGTCTCTTCCTCTTCTTATGAGGACATCAGTCAGATTGGATTAGGGCCCCACCACTAGGGCCTCACCTCATTTAACCTTAATTACCTCCTTCCAGGCCCCTTCTCCAAATACAGTCACACTGGGATTAGAGCTGCAAGCTATGAATTTTCAGGAGACACAATTCGAGTCCGTAACATATGGGTTTTTCCAACTTCTTCTGCATTCTTTTGTCTCTGCTCAGGACATTCCTCCATCTGGAGAATGCTAGTCTCACCTCTTCTGCCTGCTAAACTATTTTTCCTTTAAAGCTGTTTTCATTCTTTGGTAGTTTTCCTGAGCACCCATCTTTACCTGTGCAGAATGGTACTACCTTCTGCATTTCACAGGATAATGTACACACCCAGAGCATCACCCCATCAAATCATAGGTATTTGTTTGGAGGCCTACCCCCTGCCCACTACCTGTCACCCACTCCCCACTCCCCACTATGCCATGGGCATACTAAGACCAAGGATGATGATTCAGCAGTGTGGTATTCCTCGGTGCCTGGCACAGAGGAGATGTTTGATAAATGTTTGATGACTTGAATTGATTGAAGCTGAACAAATAGAAAGTGTATTTGGCAATTATTCCCCTGGCTTAGAAATTATATCTGAGTTAGGAGACTTATTTCTATGGCATTAAGATAATGCCATATACATCCAGGTGTTGTATTCCTTGCGTAGAAGCTTTAATTCTCTTGCAATGAGGCAGAAAGAAGTGAGGACCAGGCTAAGTTGAGGAAGGAGAAAAGAGGGAGGGTTAGGAGAACTATTCTGGGAAGCTGCTGTTGTACAAAGAGATGAAAAACAATCACATTGTATAATGTTGAATATACTAATTATCCTGATTTGAGCATCACATATTGCACACAGGTAATGATGTTCAACTCTATCTCACAAACATGTACAATCAACTACGTTTCAAGGAAGGAAGGAAAGAAGGAGGGAGGGAGGGAGGGAAGGAAGGAAGGAAGGAAGGAAGGAAGGAAGGAAGGAAGGAAGGAAGGAAGGAAGGAAGAAAAGGGGGAAAGAAGGAAAAGAGACATGGAATCATGAAACTTGGATAAGTGACTTTCATTTAACACTGCAACAGAAGGTCTTTATCACAGCAGGTGTTACGGACCTATTACCTACATCAATTTTTTCTCCTTAACCAGTTGAGATAAGCCAAAAAAGTGAACAAAGCATAATAGAGTCACTCATCTTTCAAAGAGGTTGGGTGCCAGAGACCAGCTCCAGTCGAGTTGTGGGTCTTTGAAAGAGGGATGGAAAGGCGGCAAAAATAAAAAACACAGGTAGAGACCTCGGTTCCTTTGAAGCACGTTCTCACCCTGCGGGCTGTCAGCGCTGTTGCAGCCAAAGCAGCTAAAGCAGCTGAAGCAGCCTTTAGACTGAAAACAGCATTTTTATTTGTTACACAACACGGGGGGGTTAACGTGGGCATTTTAACTACATAAACATTTAGAATTATTAAACCAATAGTCAAAAGGAAACTTTTCTTAAAATTACATCAGTTCTCATAAAATTAATAATCTACAAAGTTAAATAAAACTTGGTGGTCAGCCAATTCTTTCTGGTGATTGTATCTGTTGTGTGGTCAATTAGTCCGTGACTCGCTGTTCTTGACGTTTTTCACCATTGTGTTTCTTTTTTTTCTTGTCCTCGTGTTAACCTTAAACTTATTACTACCAGCAAGCATAAATTAGTTAAACAAACTTTACATATATTTTTAACTTTTAAATACTATAAAAACTCTAACAATTATATTTAAAACTTATAAATCTAACAATTAAACTTATAATCAACTAAAAATTTAATGATTCTCATATTTCTATAGGCATGAACCTATTGTTCATTTGGAAAAGGAATAAAGGATATTTGAACAGCTTTATCATGCATGTACTTAATATAGCGGCTGTGTGGCCCAATGTAAAGTGTCAAAGTGCACAGCACCATCCCTCACAAAACCAAGTGCATTCTAAATTCCATCTATAATCTTTATTTTTAGGAGGGAAAGTTGTGCATCATATGTTTTTGTCCCAGTATCTTACTAAGATGTTTTCATTTAACTTAGGACACCAATGAGTAACAGGGTTTCTACGCATTCTTTCTCATAAACTTAATTCTTTTTATAGTATCTTTTTCCATTAATTCCAACCATTCTCTTACCATTAATGTAATCCCCTGTAAATGACGTTTGCCAACTTAAGTCATATTTAGGACGTCCCCTAGGAGGGTACCAAATTTTTCCTTACCTCATTTTATAATCCATATAACCATTTACCCAGATGGTGGGAAGAGGATGGGAATTTCTATTGTTTATTAATTTTTTTGGTAAAAGCAATTGCTCATGGCTATTATTAAGGTGTTTTTAAAACATCCATTGGTGTAATAAATTGACTCAAAAGGGACAATTTAGAATTGTTCAATCTTCCCGGATCTTTTGTGGGATAATCTAATTTTATGACAACAACTGTTTGTGTGTCATTTTTTGTATCTTTTGGAAACTCAGGAAACTGCCACGCTGACCAAAGCATCAAAAGAGAAAGCAAAAGCCACACCACTATGCCAAGGCAGAGATCTTTACAGTGAAAGCAAGTGCTGGTAGCTGTGGCCCTGCCAGCAGCTCTCCCTCCGGGGCCTTGCCAACTCGGAAAGGGCAGCCCAAGCTATTCTTCTCAAGACCCCGCCATGGCGTGGACCGCGCCAGTTGGGCTTGGCTGCCTGTAGGCTGGAAACTGGGGTGATCTTTCATTATTATCCCAGAGTATTTCAGCTGACTACTGCTGCCTAACAAACCACCCTAACATTGTGGCTTAAAACAATAGCATTCATTTATCTTGCTCAAGAATCTGGTGATGGGGTCAGCTCAAGCGGTTCCAGAGTAGCTGAGTCTGGAGGGGGTTGGGGAAAGGGTTGGAAGACTTTACTCATATGTCTGGCCTGAGAAGACTCAAAGTATGAGCTGGAGTAGCTGGGGCTATCGAGGTTGGTTTCTTTCTCTCTCCTCTCTCGTCTCTCCATGGTAACTCCAGGGTAGCTAGAGTTCTTAAGTATAGTATCACCTTCACCTCATCGAGCCAATGAGCCAGACCCAAAGGTCCACCCACGTTCAAGGGGAGGCATTATAGCATCTACCTCTTGATGGGGGAGCAGCAATATTACAGAAGAGCAGCTGAGAAGGAAAGATGACTGTGGTCATGTTTGAAAAAGACAGTCCTCCATCCATGGCCAATCAGAGGCATGTACATTTATCTTTCTGGAAACTGTTATTTTGTTCTTTCATTTAATTTTTCCCCAGACACATGATACAGAACATATAGCCAAGGTCATGGATCAACATGGCACATATGATAAATAAATTCTTTGCTGCTGTCTTTAAGAGGAAAGAATAGGATCTTCATTGTCATTCCTGTAGATTTCTGATTCTAAAAGAAGAACCTAAAGATAAAGCTTCCCTGATCTCTGAAGGTGTCTGCAGAAAATTCTCTTAGCTTATGAGTGTAGGCAAAATAGTAAAGCTTCAGTTTTGACAAAGTAGTTAACTTAGACCTACTGAAAATTAAACTCAAAAAGAGTGGCATCGGTAGAAGTATGCATCCTCCCCTAGACTGGCCGTGTATATTAAGCATTATTTTCATTTTGCAGGTGGAAAAACTAAGCCAAAAAAGTTAAAATGTTTTTCAAAGGTCTTCCACTGAGTACAAACTAAGGTGGATGTATATTTCTTTTAATTGGAAAAGATGATAATCATGATTATTCCTTTATAATTTGCTAAGCTGGTTAGGTGTCCAGTGCTTGTAGACTTTGATTACTGTAGGACTCTTTTATCAAATAAAAACTTACATAAATTCAAACAAATAGAATGTAAATAAGGCAGAACTACTCCGAGGCAGGACATCTAAGGAAGTTCTTCTGAACACATTTTAGTAATTTTTAGCATAGAGATCACACTCTACATGTACCTTCTGTTTGTACACACATATAAATATATATTTTTTATATGCATAAAGAACAGTGATAAATTTTATAGGCTTTGCTTTGAACATCAAGATTTCAGGGCCGAACCCGTGGCGCACTCAGGAGAGTGCAGCGCTGGGAGCACGGCGACGCTCCCGCCGCAGGTTCGGATCCTATATAGGACTGGCTGGTGCACTCACTGGCTGAGTGCCGGTCACGAAAAAGACAAAAAAAAAAAAAAAAATATTTCAAACCAGTTTGCAGCAAATATTCATAATAGAGAAGAACAGTTGCTGGATGGCTTAACTGAATTTGTCTTTGCATGTTGGTGGCCAAAGCCAGTTATTTATGTAAAATGGTTTGTTCTTTTTTTCTTTAATTGCATCCTCCTTATGACAGAAAAGTAGCTTGTTATTTATAAAAGTGTTTACATTTTTACAAATCTGATAGGTTTTACTCAAAAGTCAAGACAAGATACGGAACCAAATTCACATATCACTCAAATGACAAGGGAGAAATAAAACTTCTTTGTCAACAAGGCTCTAACACAAAATAGCAGACAACACCTAAAGTGTCAATCACCTTTGCAGGCATTTTGGAAGTTATACTTTAGATCTAGGTGCTATGATTTATTTTGATGTCAAAAAGTTATTCACGTATTTACGTAACAAGAAAGTGGCAGGTCAACCGGGTGTTGATTATGAATGTGCTGTCATAAATCAGCATAGTGATTCTGGTCATCTTGCCAATTTTGACATAGAGACTTTTTTATTTATGGCATTTTAAGGTCTGAGGAGTTGATTTATTGTTGCAATAACAAGCTTCCATCTATTAGTCATTCCAACTTGCTTAGATACGTCACTCTTCTGCATTTAATGATTGGCATTTATAATATTACATGACTATAAATTGTCAGGCAGGAACAACATTCAGTTTAAAACATAATTTTGTTGAAACATTTATTTGTTTTAATAAAAATGTGATAGTTAAGATATAATACATCACTAGTATCTTCCCTCTTTTTCCTCACAATATAAATCATAATCCTAGATTATTTCAACTACCAGGATCCCCAGGAATAGTTTCCCTCAACCACCTCATTTTGCAGATGGGGAAACTGGGCCAAAAGAGGAATGACTTTTCTAAGGTGGTTCTCCAACATCAGTCTGATTTATTTGGGAAGATTTTTTTGTTTGTTTGTTTTGTTTTTTTTACAAGAGTGGATTCCCAAGTCTACCCTTAGGTATGTGACCGAGCTCCAGAGAGCAAGCTCTCCAGAGGATCTTGAAGCATGACCTGATTTTGGAACCAAATTTAAAGGCAGGTGGAAGCATTCGAACTTCATTTCTGTTGCTTATCAAGCCTATAACCTTGTGCAAGTGGCCTCTTCCCTCTGAATTCTGGTGTCCTCAAATAAGGGAGGCTAATTATTTCAACCTCACAAGGCTGTCATAAAAAAGAAATTTAATATGCAGAAAAGTCCCTGGCATACCATAGTAAGTCACCAATAAGTTATTCTTTTCCTCTTTTACCTTTAACCCTTCCCCACATATACATATGTGTGTACACACATACATACACACCCCCTACATTCTGGATTAATTGATTGATTTTATGAGAATGTTGTTCTGCATTCTGCTGGCTAGAGGTTCTTAAAGTAATCACACTGAGGCAAAAGGTGAATCTCGTGTAATTCAATCAATTTGTTGTTCACGTTTTCAAAGAACAGTTTTTCCTTCTCTGTGAGCATCTCAGTGTAATATTGGTTTTATAGGCTGGTGCATTCTGTTGCTTGTGCAACAGCAATAACTGAAAGAAACAGCAGTATTTGCCACCCTTCCCTACCACAACACCCCTTTTAAGGAGGATGAGGACTCCTCTTTGATTAAGCTAGTTATCTTCCCTTTGTTTTGCAAATCTGAGCGAGGGCTGCAGAGGCGTGGGTTATACATGGGAGCTGGTGAAATTGCTAAGTCAGGAAAAGATGCAGCGAGTGAGCAAGAGGGTGGGAGTACTACACAGGAAATGTGCAAAGAGACAGGTTCTGTATTGTTTCTGGAGTTAGAGTTGGGGGAGAAAAGTCTTTGCTGGGAACAGCGGTACTCTAAGGAGGTGGGTAAAGAGAATTTAAGAAACTGTTGCTGTGGATTCCCTATTTGTCATTTCCTGCATTAATTATTCTCCCAAGTCCTTAGGCATTGGGTTTCTTCAGTTTCAAGACTGGCCTCAGGGAGAATGAATAGGCTCCTTTTTCTTCTAGTTAACACTTGTATTTGTCAAGAGAAAGCCACATACTGGACTTTCTCAAATACTTTCTCAGATACTTCTCAAAGAGATAGTATTTAAGACTGCATTGAGAAGTAAACACGGAGTGGGGAAGGAGAATGGAGACTGAGGGCAAATGGGGACAGTTTGGGCTCTTACCCCTGTACAGGTGAGTGGTTTGAATCCACAGTCCCCCTTTCCTTCCACACCTGCTATTGGTGGATGACGTTGTTCCAGTTATCCATTGCATCAGATCAAAGTGTTGCTAAGCTTCATGGCTTTAAAAAACAACAGAATGTCATCCTTCATGGTCCTGTGGGTTGGTTAGGCTAAGCTGGCTAGATCTCGCTTGGGGCATCTCATGTGGTTGCAGAGTATGGCTGGGGCTGTGGTTGTCAGAGGGGATGGATGTGCAAGGTGGTGTCTTTCCTCATTTGTCTGGCATCTAGACTGGGTTGGCTGGAATAACTCGCAAACAGCCAGGCAACTCTGTCTTTACACAGTATCTCCATGTAGTTAGCTTGGGCTTCCTCATAGCATGGCAATTGTGAATGACTCAGATCCATTAAATTGTGTCTGGCTTTCCCCAGAGCACATGTTCCAAGAGACTCAAGCAGAAACTGCAGCAAACCTGTGACCTAACCTCAGAAGTCACCCAGCATCACTTCTAGCATATTCTCTTGGTTACATGGGACCAGCCCAGGCACAGTGTGGGAGGAGACTACACAGGGATGAGGATACTGGGAGGTATGGTTTATTGAGTGGCCACTAATCAGCTCTCATGAATGTTAAAGCTTATCTGAACTGCAAAAATGGGTGATGGGATTTTTATATCTTTTTGGAAAAGCAAAGGGATGGGAAAGTTAACTTAATATGGGAGGGCTACAAAAGTTGAGGCACAGCATTTTTTCCAGTAAGCTTGGCCGCCTTTGCTGAGTCCTACACTCTGCGACCATTAGCAGGCTGGGCAACGTTTTGCTTTATGAGGCAATTATTCCAACACACTCTATTCAAAATACACATTAGAACTTAACCTTCTGAATCCTGAAGTAGCATTTTTATCACCCAACATTAGAAAAGAGACAGAGTCAGCATATTCCCCCCCGCCCCTTTTATGATCTGGTATCATTAATAAAGCATCGGGAAAGGACCTTCTTACAATTCTTCTGGATAATTTGTGACACAAAAGCCATTCCATGATACAATTGTCTGTTGACTTACTCAATAACAGAGGAAACACATGGATTGTTTTAAAAATAAAGCCCAAGAATTAAACAACGTAGAGAAATATTTCCTCCCAACGACGTGAAACCTCACTCAGAGTAGAGATGTGATGTTATTGGATATGCACAAGTAGAAATGGGAAGTTAATATGGAATTTCTAATTAGGGTCACATGCTAATGAACTCCCTTTTCATGTTAGTTTTATGCCGCTTCAGAAATTTTTTATCATATGCTTAAAAATTTATGGCCAGAAACATTAATGAAAATGAGGCGTGAATTGGAAATTGTGTCATTATGGAGATGAGGGTGGCCTGGCATTGCTGATTTTCAAGGAGGTATCTTTTATTGCCTTTTTTGAAAACTGAGAAATGATACAGGTAAAATTAATGGCAAAGCGTATTCTCCGTCTTGACATAGGCTGCATGATTATATGTAAAGTTATAAAAGTTTGATTTTAATAAGATTTTGAATTAATTATAAGGAGAATATTAATCATAATTGACAGTCATTTTTCAGAATAAAACTTCACCATCTAAGTAATATTATAGTTCTTAAGTGCATGAAGATAGGCATTTTCTCTTTCTCTCGGCTTTGTCTTTTCGGAAATTAAAATCCACCTTTTCAGGTGGATCGGGAAGCCCTTGCCTTTTCATCTGTGAAATATTCACTTGGTTTCAGATTGTATTTTAAAAGTACTTCTCCTTGTTAAGCTCAGGGGATGGGTAGATTCTGCGAAGCTGTGTTTATGGGGAGGGGAGAAAATGCAGTCATATTAAACATTCTCTGTTCTTAATCTCTCAAAAACTATTGTTTCAGTACATCTGATAACTGTCAGATTCGAATGGGTTTTCAGAAAGGTGTTTTTCAGGTTTCTAAGAATTGTCCTTTATGCTTATCAGAGGAAGGATGAAAGCAGAAGTTAAAATAAAATGCCATGTCTAGGCCTAATCTCTAGGGAGTGCCTTTTTTTCTCTCGTGTGGATCCCACGTGCATTTGGACGCAGGGCGCAGAGGCATTTCAAGGGCCGCCTCCAACCTGTATCTGTTTCTATGGGGCCTTCTCACTTTCATCCAAACTCTGCAGGAGAGACCCCTCTTTTCTCCCTTCCTGCCTTCTCTTCACTCTGTCCTTCCTCCCGCTGTTACGGAGAGAGGACCTACATCCTCTTCTCACCTGGCCAGCATCTTGTCCTGACTGTCCCACTCTTAGTGCTGCCTCTACCTCTTTCTACAAGGGGAAGGTCCAGAATCCAGAACTCTTCAATTGGCACATCCCTGCCTGACTACAGAGATTGCTTCAGGGATGGGCATAGGACCCATGCTAGGCCAAGAAGAATCAATGCCTGGGGTATGAAGCTGTAGGATGTAGCTGCTGGTGGCCATTTCTCATCACTTAGGGAGAACCTACTAGAGATGGAAGGTGCTCAAAGGTGAGCAAAGCAGTGGAGACAGGGGCCTGATCACATAAGGAGAGCCCCTGGCCCACTCTAGACCATTTTCAAACTCTATCTTTGTATTATTTTCCTAGGATGGCTATAACAAGTTACCTTGAATTCGATGGCTTAAACAACAAAAAATTATTCTCACTGTTCTGAAGACCAGAAATCCCCAAATCAAACTGTGCTCGGGGTCATGCTCCCTTTGAAGACTCTTCCAATTTCTGGGTATCCAGATGTTCCTTGGTTTGTGGCAGAATAACTCCAATATCTGCCCCCGTTTTTCATATGGCCTTCTTTCCTGTGTGTGTTAAATCTCCCTCTCATTTCTCTTATAAGGATGCCAGTCATTGGATTTAGGACCCACCCTAAACCCAGAATAATCTCATCTCTAGATCCTTAACTTAATTACGTCGGCAAAGTAATTGGGGGGACACAATTCAACCCACTACAAACCTTGTAACTTTTGTCCATTATGTATCTACATGTGAATATATTCCCCTCCATAAAAGAGACCTGGTTAATATATGCCCTATGTCTGTGGCTTCCTCCTGGACTTCAGAAGTTCTGAGCTCAAAACTGCCATTAAGATAATTCCATTCATGGGCCGAGCCCGTGGCGCACTTGGGAGAGTGCAGCGCTGGGAGTGCAGCAATGCTCCCGCCGCGGGTTCGGATCCTATATAGGAATGGCCGGTGCAATGCCGGTGCACTCACTGGCTGAGTGCCGGTCACGAAAATGACAAAAAAAAAAAAAAGATAATTCCATTCAACATGTTAAGGTAAGGCTTGGGGTGGGATGGGTAGGGCTGAGGTTGGCAGATCTTGCTCAAATTCTTGAACAATTTGCACATAATGGAGAAAAGGAATGCTGACTTCCAGCCAAGACTTCAGCTTTATTAAAACTTGGATTTAAAACTCAATCACTGTGTGAAATGCCAGGAACAGTTGATCCAGGTACTCGTTCCCTCCCCTCCTTTTTGAGGAAGTCTGAAACCCACCCCTGGGTGCAAGACTTCCTTGGGTTCTGGCCTTTGATTCGTACCAAAGCCTAGGACGTACACCACCCCCTCCCCCACATTTTTTCAACGTCTTTTACTGGTTAATTTTGTGTCAATGAGTAGCATCAAAAGCAACAATTACATTGCCATAAAGCTAGCGCATCTCAGGGTCTTTCAACAACGACTGTTTATTTTTTTATGATTGGGTTCTCAACTTTGAGATAAGAGGAGTGAGATCTCAGCACTATTTCAGAATTTTAAAAAAACCACTTGAAATCAAAATGCTTTGCTGGACTTCTACCAAGTGGGGGGTGGCTGTGTAAGGTATCTCATGTTGTCTGAATCACTGGCCTGCAATTGGGTATATATTAGACAACATGATTATTTAAAGAGGAGTGAATGACTCTATTGAAACTTAAAACTTACATTTTGACTTCATACTGTACGATTCCCATATTCTGTAAAAGGCAAAACTATGGAGACAGTAAAAGGATCAGTGTTTGCTACGGGTTAGGAGAGAGGGAGGGATGAATAGGCGGAGCACAGAGGGGTTTTAGGGCAGTGAAATTACTCTGTATGATACTCTAACAGTGGATACATGTCATTGTATATTTGTCCAAACCCACAGAGTGCACACCGCCAAGAGTGAACCTTAATGTAAACTATGGACTTTGGGTGATAATGTATCAATGTAGTTCATCAGTTGTAACCAATGTACCACTATGGTGGGGATGTTGATAGCCGGGGAAATGTTGTGCATGCCTGGGGACAGAAGGTGTATGGGAAACCTCTGTACCTTTTGCTCAACTTGCTGTGAGCCTAATACCACTGAAAAATAAAGTCGATCAAAAAGAACTTACATTGTGATTGACAAAATCCTTCTCTCACAGGGGTTGGGCAAGATGACTTAACAAAGAGAGTCTCAGATGATGTGAGGATGGGAAGCACCCATTCCCACGATTTCTGTCATGACAGCTTTAAGAACTTCTCAGCAGGTCAGTTTGGAAAGCTTAAAGCTAAGACAGGTCTTTGCTTGAAAGAGCCAGCTCCTTGCTGTGTGATCCTGGGCAAGTCACTATTTAACCTCCCTAAGCTTGTTTTCTCTGCCATAAAGTTAAGCCAGGCAAATTACCCACCTCTGAGGACTAAGTGAGATAAATGCAGAGCACTTACCACAGGGTGTGACATGTACTAGGTGCTTAATAAATAGTGGTTGAAATCATTACGATCCTTGCTTTATTATCTCTAGACTTTCCTCCTTCCCTGGAGTCTGGGGGTGGGAGTATTATATGGCTTCTTCCTGGGGCATGAGGTGGGTTTATTAAGGCTCTGCATCCAAGGGTCTCGGGGCCAAGGGCAATTTGCACTACAGAGCTGCCCCCATGGGAGACATGTGGTGGGGGGAGGAGGGTGAATCACTAATTAAAAAGAAATTACTGCTTTTCACTCTTTGAGGTGTAAAAAATGAAAAGGTTAGGACTTTAATGACCAATCATAGGTTAATCCAATTTTCAATAAATTTTTGGAAATATGAGTGCAGTGAGGATATTATCTAAATTTAAGAAGTGGATATGATTGACACCAAATGGGGATGACAACAGTGTTGTTTCTCCTGAGTTAGTTATGCTTTCAGTACAACAAGCACTCTCTATGTCCTGCTTCTTAGTCACTCATTTAATCATCACTGAAATAGGTGCTTTCACTGATCACATCGTATAGATGAGGAAACTGAGGCAAGGGAGATTAAGTTGTTTGTAGAAAGAAAGGTGGGGACATAGCAGAATTGAAATTAGTATCAGGCACCTGGGCTCCAGTGCCAGGACCTTAATCTGCATAGGGCTTCAGAATTTGGAATAAATGCTCAAAATAGGGAAAAAGTATCACAGAAAATCTGATGTGTTGGATAAGGACTTGAACTTTTTGGGTAGTGATTTTTACTCTATTTCAGGATTCTCAACAGAGACTGGGGGCATAAGCAAGGAAGGGGTAGCTCTGCCAAAAGTACATATTGACACTTTCATCAGAGAACATCTCTGGAAAGCCACCTTCCCCCGTTTGTCCCTGGCTCCTCACACAGTGCCACACCCAGAACCAGAGTGTTTAATGAGCATCACAAGTTACTGAGCACTGCTCTAGGTGCTGAGAATATGATTGAAGCAAAGGGAAAACCACTCCTGGCTCTCAGTGCTGATATAGTCTAGTCAGAAAGACAGTTATTAAATAACTAATCACAGGACACCTGGAAGGAGGTGTGCATGGTCCTGTGAGAGGGATTCCAAAGGCCCCTGGTGGAGAGGAAGGGGAGGGCTGTCTCTCACCATCAGCAGAGCTGGATCCAAGGATCTCATTACTGGCGAGAGGGGCAGGAAGGGCGAGCTTCAGAGACATGGATCAAATTGTGCAATCACTTTATTGTAGAAAGAATGAAAGATAAGTAAGTTAGTTAAATATAAAGCCAGTGGACCACAAAACATGGGGTAACAGATCAAGCACTGAGGTGCAGAAGATGATGCTGTTAGGGACCAGATCATAGAGGATGGGCCAAGGTAAAACATGTCAACTAATGCCTCAATACAATGAGAACTCACTGCAACCCTGCCTATCTATCTATCTATCCACCTGTCCACCTGTCTGCTATTGTCAGTCTATCTATACATGCATCCCTCCCTCATCTATCTATTATCTATCTATTCATCTATCTGCTATCTATCAATCTATCTGTCATCCATCTGTCTATCAGTTATTATCTGTCTATTTGTTATTATCAGTCTATCTATATATGTATCCACCCATCATCTGTCTATTAACTATCTGTATATCTATCGACCTATGTTCACACCTATCATCTGTCTATCTATACATGCATTCATCGTATATCTGTCTATTCATTAATTCATCCTCCAACTATCTATCTACCCATCTATATATTTATCTGTCATCCGTCTATCTACGTATCATCCATCCGTCTATCTGCTATTATCTGTCTATCTGTTATTATCGGTTGATCTATACATGCATCCATCTGTCATCTTTCTATTATATATCTATACATCTATCTTCTATCTAGCCATCTATCTATCCATTCATTCATCCTTTGTCTATCTACCCACTCATTCATCAGCAGTGGGTTGGAAGTATCATGTTCCATAAGTCAGAAACAGATTAGAAGAAGCAGGGAACAGATTAGCTGGGAAGGCCAGCTGGGGGCTAGTATAAGAAGATGTAAAGGGGTTTGAGCTGGGATGGTGGCAGTGGATAGATCTGAGAAGTATTTAGGAGGGAAACTAGAAACACTGTGAGTTTGCTGAGTGAGCTGACCTGCATGTGTGTGTCTCCCACATGGCTCTAAACTTCATCTGCTTCTCTGTTTGCCTTGCTCCTCCATGCTTAGCACAGGTTGCTGTTGAACAGGGAAGTATTTGCTCAAAAATTCTGTTGCCGTCTTCAAGGGCCTGGTCCCTGACACTGGACATGGTAGGTTCTTGGTGAAAATAGGCCATCTTAAATAGTCTGTGCCCATCTGCCTGTGCAGCTGTTGGTCCCTGGGGGATGGGTGGGAGGCAGGAGGTGACCAAACCCTAAAATTAAGAATGAAAGGAGAGAGAGTTCAGAAAAAAACCTGACACATTTTCTGAGGAACTGGGTTGTCAGTCTGAAAAAAGACGCCCCTTATCACTGTTCCGATTCCTCCCACCAACTGTTCAGCAGCCCCGGGTGTCAGAAGGATGAAAACACTCTGGGAGAGAGGTTGGCAGTTCTGCTGATGGCAGCGGGAAGGTGCTGCATCTGCTCTTGCAGGAAGCCATGCGGGCTCACAGGGCTGGGAGGTGATTGGGTCAGACCCTGGGATGCATGAGCAACTGCTGGAAAGGATCCTTTGCTCTGGGCTTGCCATCCTACACAGGTGGCTGCTTGCCTCAGCTGCGGGGTCGGAACCTCATCTCTCTGGGTCTCCTTTGGCTCTGGGTTCAGAGTGACTGACAGCCTTTTCTCAGATGATGCCTTTAACTCAGCAAAGACCCCCAGGCAAGCTGTCACTCTGAGAGAGGATCTCTGAAAAGCAGTCTGCTGAAATTAGCAGTGATGAAAGTGACGAAAACATTTGATTTCTTTCCTTTCTCTTTTCTTCACTTATTTTTCCCCCTTCATTATACTTTTTTTTTCTTGCTCCCATCTCATTCACCGGAAATCTGAAAGCATGTGTTGGCTGCCTGTGTCCTAACTGAAGATCTAAGGCATCTCCCTGCCTTTGGCTATCATTCTCCAATAGCATTTTCTTTAGAGCAGTTCTAAGATTTTGATGAGGAACTCTGGCAGGAAAAATCTCAGAATGATGAGACGGTATGAATGATAGATTCCGCCCATCCTGTCAGTATCAGTCTGTGTTTAGATAGTGTGCCACATCCTGGAGGGCTTGGAGAAACCCACGAGGAGCCAGCCTGTAATCTAGTACACTGCCGGCTCCCATTCTCATGGCACCTGGCTTATCTCCCTCCTCCTTGCCCATTACCTTGTAAACTGGATGATACCTTCATTAACTCAAAATGTATTAATCCAGGTTCCTTTTTATCAAAACCTGCGGGTCTTCCAGCCACTGGAGGCCACTCATGACTCTTGGCTCCATGTCAAGATTCATATAATAAGCTCATTAGAGGAAAGCTCCAGTCCCACAATGACCAGATTAGTGGGTGCTCCAAAAGTATACTTGGAGAGAAGGAAGAGAGAGCAAAGTCTGAACGTTGGAATCTCCCACTTTTTTCCTCCTGCACTTAATAAAGTTAGTTGCCCTTGGGGAGGTGTCAACAGCACTTATAAGAGAGACCTTCTAACGCATTGGTTAAAATCACTGAATTGGGAGTCATTCAGACCACTCTTAGCTGTCTGACCCTGAGATAGGTAACGTCACTTGGCTCAGAGTCCCCAGTGCCTTCACCTGCCAAGTGCAGATGATAGTATGGTTCTTGTCTTGGACTTGGAAATCATGGATAAAACACGCTTAGGCAATTCCTCAGCACATATTCTTTAGAGCAGTGTCCAAATTAGGGTGAGAGGAGTGAGGTAGGGTCATGCAAGTACACGGACCCTGCCTTTATTTAAAATGTTGGTATTTTGTTTATTGTGCATGTTTTACATTAATTTTGGTTTTGTAAAACATTGCAATAAAATATGGTGATTTAGATTGATTACTGTGCTTTCCAGGGCCCCCTTCAGTTTGGTGCCTCTTCCTAGTTCTGGCCCTAATTCAGAGTAACTCCCTTGTGTGAGGCATCATACTAATTGTTGAGTATGCAATGTCGTGTCACTCTACTCTATCAGGGGTAGATTTCCCTAGTAAATGAGTGTCCACAATAAGGACGTGTTATTTTACATGATAAGAAGTCTGTAGAATTAGAAGATAAAATATGTTCAGCAACTCACCAATGTCATCACAGAGTCACCTAGACTATACCTATCCTTTCATTTTTCCAACACCGTGGCTTGTCTCTTAGGTTTGTCCCTTCTCAATTGTAAGACAGTGCAATTCCAGTCACGGCATGTAGAGATGACAAGTCTGGCCCCATAAACTACTGCACCCCCTCCTCAGACTTTCCTTGAAGTACCATTTTCTTAGTCCATTCAGGCTGCTATAACAAAATGTCTTAGACTGGGTAATTTGTAAGCAATAGAAATTTATCACTCACAGCCATGGAGGCTAGGAAGTCTAAGATCAAGGCACCAGTACATTCACTGTCTGGTAAGGGCTCCTTCTCTGTCTCATAGATGGTGCCTGTTGCTGTGACCTCCTTTGTAAGGGCACTAATCCCATTCATAAGGGTGGGGTGCTCATGACCTAATTGCCTCCTCTACCTTATAATACTATTGTATTGGGTTGTAGGCTCCAACATGTTAGTTTTGGGGGATACATACATTCATACCATAGCACTCATTAACCAGAATTGGGTCACATGCCCTAACTTTAAGAGAGTCTGGGTAACGTTACTACCTGGAATGTTCAGTCTCAGTTGAAGGAAGAGGCTCTGCCAGTAAGGTAGGACTTCATTTTGGACCTTTGTGCTAAGCTGTTCCTTTCATCTGAAACACGCAAATATAGACACACATACATGCACACGCATGCATGCATGCACTTTTTCTTCTGCCCTTATTTGACTATAGAATCTTTAATAACTTTTTTCCTACAAATATTTGTTGAGGAACATACTATCTAATCTACTCAAGATGTTGTGATAAACAGGAAAGTTGTATTTTCTGATTGGAAGGGGCATATAATCTTCTGGTAGAAGACTGACATTCAAGAGTGAATAAGCCCATTATCATATAGGAAGGAAATTATCAGAACATAGCATTTGTATACAGAGATTTAAAACAAGGAGATGTATGTTCCAGAAGTTGTTACTGGGATTGGATCTTTCTGGAAAACCTTCTTTGGAATTCATATATAAACTGAGATAGGAATGAAAGAGAAGTTCCTGCCACAGAAACATCAGAGGGAGAGCCATCCAGGCAGCAGGAACAGGCAGGTGACAGGGCCTCAAGTGGGAAACGAGTTTGCTTGTTTGGGGAGTAGAGAGTGAATGGTGGTACAAGACGGGTTTGGAGGGGCGAGCAGGGATCAGATCATAAAGAGCCTTTCAGATTGTGATAGGAAGAGTGTGTGTGTGTGTGTGCGTGTGTGTGTGTGTGTGTTGGGAAGCAACTGGAGGGTTTTGAACAACAGAATCACTTTCCAGTTTACATTATTAAAAGATGACCAGCTGTTATGTGCAATATGGAGGAGAGGGGTGCGGGGAGAGGGGCAGAATGGAGACAGAGACTCCAGTCAGGAAGCCATTGCACTAGTTCTGGAGAGAGACGATAGTGTTTGGGACTAGGGTTTTGTTAGTGGAGATGTAGGAAGGCAGCTAGATTGGGGATCTGTTGTTTAGGTAGAGTCCATAGGTCTGTTTATATTGGATGTGGAAGGCGAGGGAAAGAGGAGTCAGGATAACAGCAGAGAAGTGTCTAATGTATGCATCTACTTACCTGCAGTGATTCACTGATGTCCTTTACACAAGCATCCTCAGTGGGGTGGTGGGCTGGAAACTGGACAGGTTTGGGATGAAGGGAGAATGTGAATGAGGAGGCGGCCCCCACTGTAAACAATGTTTGCACACAGGTTTTGCTGTGAAGTGCTGTAGGAATCAGGGAGAAGGTAAAAGAGGGTCAGGGACATTTTTGTTAAAGAAGGGAAATATTACGACATGTATTTTACTGTGGTAAAAACACATAACAAAAAATGTACCATCTTAACCATTTTTAAGTGTATGGTTCAGTAGTGTTAAGTATATTCACATTGTTGTAAAATAGATCTCCAGAACTTTTCCTTTTTGCAAATGCAAAACTCTGTATCCATTAAATGACTCCCTTTTTTCCCTCCCTCCAACCCCCTGGAAACCACCATTCTACTTTCTGTGTCTATGATTTTGATTACTTTCACTAATTCATATTAGTGGAATCCTACAGTTGGTCATTTTGTGACTGGCTTATTTCACTTAGCATAATGTCCTCAAAGTTCATTTATGTTGCAGCATGTGAGAGGATTTTCTTCCTTTTTAAGGCTGAATAATATTCCATTGTGTGTGTGTACCACATTTTATTTATCCATTCATTGGCCAGTGAACATAGGAATTGCTTTCACTTCCTGGTTATTGTGAATAGTACTGCTATGACCATGGTTTGTACAAATATATGACAACATATTTTTATCCTGATGGGAATGTCCCAGGAGAAGTGGAACGATTGCTGATGTAGGGGAACAAACAGAAAATTGCAAGAGCAAATCCCTTCAAAACACAGAGCCTGCGTGGAGAGCTGGACATGAACAGGGGCAGGTAGCCCTCTCCACCAGTACAGGTGGGAAAACAGGGAGCAGACACACAGGGAGGCTGTAGATTTGGTGGTATTGGGTGAGGAAATTCCTGTTTGAATTCCTGTTTTCTAAATGGAGCTAGAGGTAAGTCCGTCAGCTATAAGTATGTGAATTTGGGAGGGGGACCATTAGAGGTGCCACCCCATTAATAGAATGAATGTTTAACAGTACGTACTTGAAATCAAGTTGATGCATTTACTTATGGGCCATGCATACAGAATAAAGCTCAGCTTTGTTGTCAGACAAAAGCAGCACTTATTATAATGGTTGGTATTTCAGAGATAATTCAACTATAAGAGATAATAACATCAGTCAGTCAGGAAGCATTACACCCAGTGATACCAACAGTACAACATGCAAGTAGTAGACTTTTCTGTACACAGCCAGGAATTTTCTTTTGCTGAAATACTTCTATTTCTAGCAGAAGCTCAATGTTGATTTTTCAGCTTCTATTTGGAGAGTCTGTTTATTTCTTTCTTCCCAAGGGGATAGTGAGATAGGTATTGTAAATGGTGAGGACTTTTTATTGTTTTTGACAGTTATCAAAGAAACATTTTTTAAAAAAAGAAAGCTGGGACATACACTGAAAAATAAACCCATTTGGGATTTTTGAGTAAAGTGTGTTGAATTATGTGTGCAATAGTCACTTTTAAGTATCAGGGCACATAGCTTCATTTGTGCTACTCATTCATGGGGGATTGTTATAACCTTTATGAGCACAGAGACCCATGTGGTCAAGTTTTGGATTGGGGCTATTTCAATAAATAATAGCCCAGTTTCTGGTAATAAAAATCACATCCTTTATTTGCATTTCTGGAAGACCATCTGGAGGAGAGGAAACATAAAAGTCCCCTTTCCACTCCTTTTCTCTATCCTAATTGTGAAACCCCCCAGAGGCTGGCACTCCAAAACCCCAGAAAATTCCCCCTATGCTGTTCCCACTTCACTCTTTCATCACCTAGGTTTCCTCTTCCTGTCCTTTTACCTCTGTGCCACCTATATTCGCCCAAAGGCACTTTTTTTTTTTCTGGGTACAACTACATGAGATAATTTAATGTCTCTTCGATGCTTTCTCTTTTTAAAATTGTTTACAAGAATCATTACAAAAGAATCTTGTTCTCTTTCTGCCCCTAATTCTGGCAGGAAGAGTGGAGCCAGATTTGTTTGCATGTTAATACTTTTTCCTTTGCTCCCATTGTATAAGAATACATGGCAAAGTAGACCTTAGCAACTGCTCAAGAATCAGAGAGAACGGGAATGTGTTTCACTCTGTTTAGGATCTAGCATCAGCTTTGTTGGTCCCTGCAGCCAGACTAAGGTAAAGAGAGGGAAGCATTTACCCTAAGCAAAAATTTTAAGAGGAAACCAAAACACTCAGCAATCAAGATAAATCATATTTTAATGAAAATAATCAAGATTATTGTAAGCATTCATGAGATGTTAAGTATCAAAATTGTAAATAATGATAGGATCTGACAGGGTTGGATTAGGGGAAGGCAAAAGAGATGATTCATACCTCAAGGATGGGTCATATCTGTATTACAATTAAAATTTTGACATTTTGATCATCACAGATATTTTTGCATTAATTGACTTTTTAAAAAAATCATTAAAATATTATTATCTTGATTACTGGTTTTTCTTAGCACCCCTTTAAATTTTGACACTTGAGCCTTACTTGTTTCCCCCGATCTCGGCCCTCTTCGTGGCTGAATTTCTTCTTCTGTGCTCTTTTCTCTAACTACAACTTATTCCTACTGTGCTACGTAATAAACCACTGAAGTCTGCCAGTCCTCATGCCATAGAGGACATCTTCAAATTGCTGATAAATTGGCCAGCCTGTGGACAGTTACCTTTTCTCTGGGCACCTTCCCCTGGTCCAATCTTATGTGGAGAATATGGAATCCTATAGACCCGAGGTTGGCCAGCTGTACAAAAGTAACTCTTCCAAAGGTCGACTGACGATGGCAGTCATTGTTCATGTCCGTAAGACACTGCTTTAGTGCAGATTTCTTGTTGTTTCACAAGTGCCCATATGTTAATGACAGTGTGGAGAAAACTGACCAGGTGTGTGTTTCCTATTTTATGTATGAGAAAACTGAGCCATGTGGTCAGAACTTGAGACAAAATCCATACATTTCCTTCTCTGATATGTCAGCTTGTGAACAGCACTGCTCATATGCTGCTCATAGGCTGAAAGTTTCCTACTCCTTACAGTCTGGAAAGAGTACTTTGTGGGCACTTAGGTACTTCCTGAGTGAATAGATGAAGGTAGTAAGAATGATAATAATAGTAATAATAATAAAATTAGCATTGTCTAAATATTTTCTTTTCTGGAAGTTCTAGAGGAGTTATCTCAAGAGTTCTGAGATAAGCATAGTCATTATCATTATTGCAGAGGGGAAAACCGAGGTTTAGAAACTTGCTCAGCTGTACTGAGGGCAGGAATTTGAACATGGGCGTTCTGGAGCCCACCTTTTAAATTATTTCTCCACCCTGCCTCCAGCAAGCCCCATCCTTTCCATGAATAAATGAAGCTCATACTATTTTTAGAAACCAGTTTCAGAGGCAAATATCTTTTACACATCTACAGCTATTGATTTAACATCCATCTGTGGTTCCGGTCCTGGCTGGTTATCTCTTTCTTGTGCCAACACAGTCACAGGCACATCAGCAGGCTTTCAGTGAATATGGTTGGAAATGAATTGAAATTGGGAAGGAGAAAAGTCAGAACTTTATTTTTATTTTTTGGCAGCTGGCCAGTACAGGGATCGAACCCTGGACCTTGATGTTATCAACACCACACTAACGACCTGAGTTAAACAGCTAGCCCTAAAAACCACATTTTTGAAGAAAAAAGAAAAGAAAATTATCTCTTCATATAGACAGGATGGATCAAAGGCACCTGAGGCTTGTTTGCAGTACCTGCAAAATCTGCTTCCCAATCTGGTCTGAAAATGACACGTGAGCGACACATGAGCGGGGGTGGAGGAGTGGGGGAGGGAGGTGCTTCTTCCAAACTCCCCAGAAAACAAATAAAAGCAAACTTTCTCCCCTCATGTGGCTGAGTTTTTCTTTGCAGGATGCTCCTCACCTTCTTGTGTTTTTGTTTCCTGGGTCCTCCAAGCCCCGCCCTCCTTAACCTTCCCTACTCCCCCCTCACGTGGGTGTCAATTACAGCTGACTTTGCAGGCTCCAGCCCCTGAACACAACAGCCGGGCGGGATGCCCTGGGCCCCCTGGCATAAGGCAGTGCAGCTAATTAGCCAGGTTCGGCTGTGCCCTCTGCTTCAGTTCGAAAAGCTTCTTGAAAAACAAGTTTCTGGCATTGCAGTGCATTGCTTTGTACTTTATAAATGCTCTAAATGTCTCCATTGTGGTGCTACACATAAAATTGGGGTTCTTTTTTCCTGGTGCTGTATTTTAAGTGGCTCTTTGAAATTAGATGTGGCTGCTCATATAAATGTCATGATGATGATGATGACAACTAACTTATGGGGCACATGATATCTGCCAAGAACAGTTAGAAGCCCTCAATTCCTATTCACTCATTAAATTCTCATAACAGGTAGATTGCATGATTATCCCCATTTCACAGAAGGGAAAGCTAGAAGTTAAATAACTCACTTGTGATAACATAGCCCCTTCTTTTCTTTATTCTAGGTACTCCCAGGCATCTTCCACAGAGTCTCTTTCTTTTAATTCTCTTAATAACTTCTTGATCTTTTTGTCCCCATTTTATGGATTTGGAAACTGAGGCTTTGTAAATTTAATCAGGGTGCCATACATTTTATAGATAGTTTGGAAGAAGGGTTTGAACCATGGAGTCTGATATTTTTTGGCAGCTGGCCGGTACAAGGATTGAACCTTGGACCTTGGTGTTATGTGCACCATGCTCTAACCACCTGAGCTAACTGGCCACCCCTTCTGGCAGTCTGATTTTGGAGCTCATGCTCTGTGGCTACATTATATTCCCTGTGTCAGGTAAGAAATGGCTTCCACCCCTTCACGTAGTGCGGCTTTGTTGCATTATCCCCTGGTGATCCTTTAGAGTGCTCTGGGGGGCATTGGAAGTGAATATAGGCCTGGGCAGTGGACTCATCTTGGTGGAGATTCAGGTCTGCCACCTGCCACCTGTGCTATGCCAGTGAAATTGTTTCCTCTGTCTGACATTCAGGTGTAACTTCTGAAAAGGGGAGATAATGCAGAGGTCATTATGAAATTTAGAAAGAATCTATGTAAAATATTGCCTAGATACTCATCATGATCATTAGGGGCTCCCATAAAGTTATAGCAAGAGTCAAACCTTAATTTAAATCTCAGCTCTAGTATTAACTGGGTTTGGAATCTTGAAAGATTATTTACATCCGTAAGTCTCAGTTTTCCCCTTTTTAAATTGTGAATAATAGTAAAATACAGTAAAATAGTAAAAACATTACAGGATTCTATGAAGTACTGTATGATTAAACACCTTGGATATAATAGTGTTCAGTCAAAGGTAGCTATTAGTGTAATTATGAATGCATTCATTGAATCTGAACAACATCCATGTACAATAGAACCACTGAATTAAAGCTGAAGGAAAGTACTCTGAAGAGAAGAAATAACAGTGATTTACAGTTTCTGTTCTTCCTCTTGTACCTTTATGTTGATTGAAGGGCTGTTTGTTGTGATTAATTAAAATCAATACCTTCAAGTGGATATAGCAATGCTTTCATAAAAGTGGAGACACCAGGACTGTGGCACAGTACAAAGGGGTGTGACTCTTTCAGTCAGAGTTTGTGGAACCAATAACTTACCTTGGGTTGCAGAAATGAGTGAAGTCTTGACAGAATGTAAGCACATAAACATTTAAGGCATTGTCATGTTTGTAATTGTTGAAGGCTCTGATCATGCATCACAATAGTCCATGGACATTTTCTAGAAATGCAAAATTATCTTGGTGGGTATTTCCCCCTTTTATCATGCTTACAAAAATGCCAGCTGTGTTCAGCTGGCAATGTACTCATTTACATGTTTGCTTTGCGAGCCTCCTGAGCAGCTAGGAGTGGCCATGTGACATGTTCGGGGGGAAGAGGTGTGTGGAAGTTTGCTAGGGTCCTCTGGGAAAGCTTTCATGTTCCTAGTGGAGATGGGAACTTGCAGGTGGCCCTTTCTTCTTTCTCCTTGTCATGATGGTGGGACCACAGCAGCTGATTCATAACAAATTTGGACATTAGCTCTGACATCATAGAACAGCTGAACAGTGACAGGACAAGCCACCCTTGGACTAACATTGTGCGAGGAGATGAATCCCTATTTATGTAAGCTTCTCCAATCAGGTTATCTACTATTGGCAACCAAAAGCATTTCTTTTTTTTCTTTTAATTTTATTTTGTCGATATACATTGTGGCTGATTATTGTTGCCCATCACCAAAACCTCCCTCCCTCCTCCCTCCCCCACTCTCCCCACCGATGTCCCCTCTGTTTGCTTGTCGTGTCAACTTCAAGTAATTGTGGTTGTTATATCTTCTTCCCCCCACCCCCGTTTTTTTTTTTTGTGTGTGTGTGTGTGTGTGTGAATTTATATATTAATTTTTAGCTCCCACCAATAAGTGAGAACATGTGGTATTTCTAACTGAAATAACCTAAAAAATTATTGCAACATTTTATTTATTTAATTTTAAAAATTTTTGTTTTTTAATTTTTTTGTTGTACATGTTAATGGGGTACAGTTTGTTGTTTCAATACATACGTATGTTGTATAATGATCCAATCTGAATAGTTAGCATATCTATCACCTAAACATTTATCATTTCTTTGTCGTTATAACATTGAAGGTCCTCTTTTTTGGCTATCTTGAAATATACAATACAATATTATTATACTCTACTCACTCTAGAACACCAGAACAAAGTTAAAATTTTATTTTTTATGTAAATGTGGCATGTGTATGGGTGTGATATGGGAGATTAGTTGCTTCATTATATATTACCAATTAGGAATTTTGTTACATACCAGGACTGATTATCACGTAAACATGTTTTGTTCTGTCTTTTTCTTTTCTTTTTTTCCTCCAGAGAAATACATATTACGAAAAGCACAAAAGCTCACTTCTTACTTTTAAAATCTTGTATGTTTGTTTGTATCCTTGGACCATTGGTAACCCATGACCAAAGAAATAATTTTCCAAGCTGACATTTGACACAGGAATCAAAACAGAGTATTGAAAAACAACTTTAATAAATTCAAGGTGGCAGGATTTGCTGAAAATTTCCAACTATAAAAAGATGTTGATGTTTCTCAAGAAAGAAGCACAATGCGGCCAAGATTCTAACCCTCCTCTAGAGAATTTGGAGAAAATAATGATATCAAAGGGGGCTGATTAATAGGTGGGAAGGAAACATTCAAGTTCAAGAGTGATGAGATCCAGTGCTTTTCTTTCTTTCATTTTTTTGAACAGTAAGGGGATTGCAACCCTCAGCACAGTGTGGTCTGCACCACACTCAGCCAGTGAGTGCACTGGCCATTCCTATATAGGATCTGAACCCATGGCCTCAGCGCTACCAGTGCTGCACTCTCCCTAGTGAACCACGGGGCCGGCCCAGAGATCCAGTGCTTTTCTACTTGAGTTAACCCTTTAATGGCAGATGAGAATATATCTGTGCTTCCAAATAGGATATCTTTGAAGCCTCATGCTTTATCTCACAAATTCATGTAAAACTTTTATTGTTTTCCATCATGTACCCATGTTGGCTTATGTGACAATAAAGTGGCCCCCACAGCAATAATTGAGCAAAATTAGTGACCAGAAGAGTTATTACTCATGTTTATCTTATGTGGTGTTATATTATCTGACATCCAATCTGAGAAGTCTGAGAATGGCCAGATATCGAGTAAGAAATGTAGCCTTTTCCCATTTGAAAGTCATTTCCAGGTAACGAGGATTCACATACATTATCCTCTTTTGATCTTTATAGGAACCTATTGCCATCACTGGCCAGCATGTAGTTTTGATTTTTTTTGATGTGATTAGTAAGAACACTGAGTCTAATTCCAGAATCATGGCTCAGGTCCTTGGACTTCAATCACCAGTTCTTAAGTCCTCTCTTAATACTGACTACAGCAAGCTACTTCTCATTCATTAATAAGAGTCATTGAGAGGATTGATCTTGGAGGTCTCAGAGAAGGCCTCACCCTGAGTTTGATGTCCTATTGTATTATTCCATTTTCTGTTGCTTATAGCAGAATACCCCAAACTGGGTAATTTATAAAGATTTCTTACAGTTTTGGAGACTGGGAAGTCCATGGTCCAGGAGGCACATCTGGTGGGGGCCTTCTTCTGGATGGGAACGCTCTAGAGTCCTGTGGCAATGTAGGCAATCACATGGCAAAGATGACAAGAGCACTTTAATATGCCCACTTGCTGTTTTTATAAAACTGGAGTGTGATGCCTGTGGTAACCCACTAAACCGTTACCGCATCAATCCACAAATCCATCCATTCATGAAGGTGTAGTCCTCACAATCCAATCACCTCTTAAAACCCCTACCTTTTAACACTACCGTGGTTGGATTTCCCACCCTCTTAACACTGTTACAATGGGACTCTAGCTTCAATGGGTTTGAGGGGAAACCCAACCCACAGCACCCGTAGGCTGGCTCTCCAGGTTAATAGTTCTGAATCATGGCTGCCATGACATGAATAGTCGCTTTGCACCAGGAACCGATCAAAGCCCTTCATGCACATTATTCCATTTAATATGTACAATAAGTGTAAGATGTAGATCTGCTATTATGCCATTTTGAAAGACATGGAAACTGAGGCTCAGAGAATTTCAATTACTTATATAACACCACAGTGCTGGAAAGTGGCCTTGTTGGGGCTTGAGCTGTGGTTTTCTGAATGAAAACCCAAACTCTTAGCTATGCCTCTGCACCTTTGCAGCAGGGAGAGGACACAGGCCTCCATTACTTGCTCTGGCATCCCCATTAGGGTTCTGTCCCCTGCTTTATCCTGTTGGTGATTGGAGACCTACTTGGAATCACTGATAGCTTAGAGTGATGCACAGTGATCTGTTCAATGAGTTCAGTTCATCACTTCTTTACCTGCAAATAAATTACAAAGAAAGTGTAGAATTACGGAGGTGGGGGGACCCTCAAAAAAGCCAGGGGAAAAATATCCAGAGTGATATAATTATCTATTTAGTACTTCTGGTCTGCAGACTTGCTGGCTTTTTTTTTTTTAATAGGATTATGGAAGATGAAAAGGAAACGCTTACTTCAGCTTTTAAGAGCGATGTAAGCAATTTTGTATTGTGCTTACTCCCCAGGGGAGGTGTGAAAATGTTTCTAGTAAATTAAAGTATAATAAAAGCATTGGCAACATGGTAACTTTTATATTAATTTCTTAATTTTTCACAGGCTTAATTATAAATCTCCTGGGGGAAGGGGCCTATGGGTTCCTGTGAAACCAGTGTTGCATTTGTAGGTGGGAAGGCCTGCTTCTCTCTGACAGATGTGTGTGCTGTGGTGTAGGCTGTGTGGGTGCTGTGAGTTGCATGTGCTGCTCCTGCCTACAGGGCAGTGAAGCCCAGTGGACAAGGACGTCAGCCTGTTAAGTAGAAGATGTGGTATTAGACAAGCTGTGTAATTCCCTGGACATTATTGTGTCATGGGTAGAGCACAGTCTCTGCAGTTGGTCTGGGTTTGAAATCCTGGCTCCTGCTTAACTATCTGTGTGACCTGTAGAAACTTGGACAGCTTTTACACCTGTAACATGGAGCTTAGGACAGTATCTATGTCACCTGAGAGATGTGTCAAAAATCTTGCATCCTGCCAGCACCGCTGAGCCACCAAACCAGCCTGGGACCATCTCCCACCAGATATATAATCTGACAAACAATAAATATTCCTATGGATTAAGCCCCTGTTAGTTAGGTTTTGTAACTTGCGGCCTAAAGCACCCTCACTCCTAGCAGTCACTAGAGTGGTGCAGCAGTTTGGTGAATTCCAGATTCATTGAGTCATGGAATATTTATGCTACACAAAATTTTAGGTGTGCCCAGCAAGTTTACAGCATGACTTACTTACTTATAAATCTAGTATTAGGAGGAAAGTGGAAAATTAGGGGGGGCGTGATATTCTTGAGAAATCCAGGGGAAATACCGAGAGTGATATAATTGTCTATTTGTTGGGCAAATCTGCGCAGATCCCAGTGAATTATTTCCTTTGGTTTTCTCTTCCCTAGACTTAGGAACTTTCTAGGCATCTGTTTAGGGTAGGTTATTGCTACTCCTTCCTGTTAGGCACAAATTCTTAGTCCATTTATTTATTTATTTATTTATTTATTTTTGTAACTTCTGCACTTCTATAGCACAGTGTGGTTTAAAATACGTAATCTGATTCTATTTTAGTCATATATATATATGTTTTTCACCTTGCCTCTTCTCTCTTCTGGGTTGTTCACTACTTGTGAGTAGGAAATATATCTTATTATGTTGTTGTGTGTCTGGCACACAGTAAACACTCAATTAGAGATTAATGAATGAAGCAAAGAATAAATTCATGTGTGTTCTTGCAACATTCTGTGGTAGGTTAATAGATGCTACACACATCCCTACACACACATACAAACACACACACACATACACTCACACCTATGGTTCTATGGTTTTAAAAATGAGTGTAGGATGCATTGGGTTACAAAGTTTAAATTGACTTCTTTTTGCAGGACTTCTCTGCACCTTTCATATGCTGATAAATGTGAATCGTAAATCTCCATGCAGATGGTATAGAATGAAGCAGTTTCCAAACTTACTGGACCAAATGAATCTATTTTCGAAGAACATCTTGCAGTAACTCGCTGTTAGAGGATATGCTTATTTCCAATTTTGAATTTTGTCATTGTCTCTTTTTCTCTCCTCTATCTCTTCAAATTCTTTATGGGCATCTTTTCCTGACAGCAGAGAGGATTATTTGAATGCCACTGGGATGTACTTCTCTACTAAGAAAGTAACTAAACACGCTGTAGGTCAGATGCCTGTGAGTTTCATGTGTCTTTGTTGACGATTGATTGAATCCCATCCTAGAAGAATCCTAGAATCTCAAGATGCGGAGGGGCCTGTGAAGTCATCTACTCCAACACCTTCTCCCTTGTTCACTGCTCCTTCATCACCTTCCCACATTTCCTGCTTTTGAATGCTATTTATTATGTTTTCCAGGGTTGGTTGGTGAGTCAATTCTAGGTGGAATGAAATTTGCAAATGAGCCCTTGTGGAGAGTCTGCCCTCTTCCTAGGCACCATACAAGCGGTCTATTAGCTGCTTCCACTTATCAAAGTCTCATGTCAGTGTAGCAGGGCCTAATAGCGGGAGCTCAGTAAGAAAACAGTAGGTTGATAGAGGACTGAAGTGTTTTGTCAACTTTTGACTACCTGTGATAGCAAGAATGAGAACCTTGGCCCTGGTGATGCACAGATTTATTGAATCATGGAATATTCATTCTGAACCAAATCTTAGGGATCCTCTGGTCCAGCCCCCACATTTTTCAGATGGGAAAGTTGAGAACAGGAGAGAATAAATGATTTGCCTAAAGTCTCCTAATGGCCATGATTTCTGATTCCAGGCCAGGTTATATCCCATGCCACTGAGCTGACCTGAGAACAGTAGCAGAAGACTCTCAAGACACACACACACACACACACACATGTGCATATATGCACACATGGACACAGGTACACAAGCATACACACATCTCATTCATAGATGGAGTTTCTGTTTCACTCAAAAATTACTCATGATTGGGGGCTACATCGACTTCTACGTTACAGTCTAGAAATGTAAACTTGGTAATACATGACTGTAGCTTATTCAACTGCTTAGTGCCTCTTGCAGCTGGTAGAGAAGAGTAGGATAGAGGACACACATTACAGGACTGCTGGGATGACTATCTGGTCAGTGCAAGGAGAGAAGAAATGTAGTAATGCAGCTTTACTGAGCGGGTACCTCAAAGTGGTCACATTTCATCTTTACTTGGGTCAGAACTGAAATATCTATGATGACTTAAATGAGATGCTAAAGGGAACTTGAGTTGCTGAGTGCCAGCTAGGCACTTTGTACATGTATTATCTTATTTTGGTTTGTTTGTTTGTTTGTTTGTTTTGGGTGGCTGGCTGGTAAGGGGATCCAAACCCTTGACCTTGGTGTTATAATACCATGCTCTAACCAACTGAGCAACTGAGCTGACCAGCCAGACAGCATTATCTTATTGAATCTTCATCATGGCTATGTTACCAGTGAAAACATCAGGTATCGAGAGGCTATGACTTTCCCCAAATCACACAGCCAGTAAATGGTGAAACCATGAGTCAAATTAGGCCCGGAGATCTTTTTCTTTCTATTGCAGTCTCCAAGTTGTTCTTAGAGTAGTGAGAACATAGGGTTATATAAGAAACAAAACATATTTCAAACAAAAACACCCCAAAGAGTTACTGGTGTCCTAACAGTAAATCTCTCCCTAAATATTAGGAAATAAATTTGCATTTTACTGCTTGTTCTTCCAGGTGGGAGGATTTGCTCTGCTCACCAAAACCCTGTGGAACAGTGCTGTCTAATAGAGTTTCCTGTGATTGTGCAAATGATCTATAATCTTGCAGTTTAGCATGATAGCTACTCCCCACATGTGGCTATTGAGCACGTGTAATATACACACCAGATTTTAAAGACATAGTTACAATAAAATGGTATAAAACAGCTCATTGACTCTTTAAAAAAATGATTCCCTGTTGAAATGATAAAATATTGGGCTAGATAAAATTTTTTGGTAAAATTAGTTTTACCTGATTTTTATTTATTTTTTAAAATGTGGCTACTAGGAAATTTAAAATTGCATATGCTGCTTGTGTTATATTTTTATTGGGCACTATAGATCTAGACAGTTTGTGAATATACCTATATATTTACAATTATAAATGCAGCTATCTATCTATCTCAATCATCTATCTATTGAAGGATATTTTATTTTTCATAAACAGCATCATATAGTATCTAATGAATCAGTATTTGTTTTTATTATTTAACAGTGGAATTAGGACTTTTTTCCCATATTGGCACATGTAAGTCACCATCATTCTTTTTAACTATTACATAACAATCACTTGATAAGCTGATTTATGAGTCACCTATCCATTTATATGTAGTGCCATGGGTGGCTATAAAGCCTAAGAGGAGAGCAGGTGTAGCTCTGGAGAATACAACTGTTTAAGAGGTGGGCAGAAGTTATCCCCTGAAGACTGTTTTGTGAGTAAAGGGACAGAGTAACAGGACCTACCTAGGACAGAGATGTTGATGGAAGTCAAGAAATAGAAGTTCCAAGAAGGGGATATGGGAAAACACATGAAGTCAAATAAGAGAAGTTCTGGAAATTAGCCCCCCCTTCTAGATATGGTAACTAAAAAGATGACTGCTCACCCAGGAAATGGGTAAGAAGGGATTGGGACTAACATGGTTTAAGGATTCAATGAAAGGTGAGAAAATAGAGGCTATGAATGCAGACTTATTCCTCTTTGTAGAATGCTATAGAATCCTTATATAACTTTATGTTATTGAGAATTTTCAGAAAAGAAACTTATGCCAGAAAGTATATTAAAAAAGGAAAAGAAAAGAAAACTGAATCTATAAATGCTTACATTTTGTATGTATTTAAAAATGCACTATAAATGAAACCAAGATGGTAGATATGTCCACTTGCTTCCTTGTAGTAACCGTTTTACTATCTATGTGTATACCATAACATCATGCTGCATACCTTAAACGTACACAATAAAATTTATTTTTTAAAAAAAGGCAAAAAGCAAACTAGGAAAATACCTGCAAACTATGTGGGATACAGCTGTTTAATTCTCCTGTAGTAGAATATAAACTTCAGGAGGGCAGACATGCTTTCAGATAAATATGTATCTCTAACAACTAACAAAGTGCCCAACGCGTAGTAGGCATTCAATAGACATTTGCTGAATAAATGAGTGAGACTGGAATTCTCAATTTTGGATTTCTTTGCTTTGCCTTTTCTTATTCTCAGAGTAATTGTATAGAAAGACAGCACTCTCACCCATAAAAAATTTACCAAGTCGATGTATCATCATATAGCAGTGAATATGACCTCAGAGAAGTTTCTTTAGCCTTCTGATCTTCCATGTGCATCTCAGGATAACTCCAGCCCATCCTACTCGTCATGGTCCAGGAAGAGAATATGTATCCAAGAGCTTGGAGAACAGAAAACCATGTATACCTATTTGCAATGTTTTTTTTTTTTTCTTCTTCTTCTTAAATAAAATAAGGCTCTCATTTTTCATGGTGTGTAGCACAGATGAGAACAGTGGCTCTCACAATTTGTTGTGGATGAGAACCACCAAGTTGCTCACTGATTGCACATTCCAAGGCTATGTGCCCAGATATTCTAATTTGCTACACCATGAGTGGATATTTCTGTATTTTCTCGTGAGTTCAATTCAGCAGATGTTTATTAACCAGCAGTATGTACCTCTGCATTTACAGGCACTGCACAGGAAGCCAGAGAGATATCACTGAGAAAGATATTGTCTGGGTTTTAGGAAGCTTATTGTCTGACACAATCATTAGCACAAATACACCTACATCTGTGTTTGTAAAATGAGCCCCTCACACGATTGGCATGATCAGGACATTTCTCAAATGTTAATTTGCGTAGGAATCACTTGGGAGTTATGTTCCAAATTCAGTTTCTTAGGCTTCACCCACAGAGTTTCTAATTCAATCATAGGGTGGGTGAGGGGTGTCCCGGAATCTGTGTTGGAAATTCCTGGTGTTTCAGATGCTGCTACTCCAAAAATCACCCCTTGAAAACTATTGTAAGAGTGTGATCCACCTCTAGAAAATATCATCATATGTTTTTGCTGGTCAGAATTTCACTCATTCCTTAGAGGGAACAGGTGGCTGCTGCTTCCCTTCTACTCTGTAGGAAGCTGGGCAGAATGGGGTGAGTTGAGAAGCAGTTCCTCATGCAGGTTGTCCCTCCCTTCAAAGGTCATCTTGGGTTTCATCAGTAGCTGCGGCATTGCTCTGTGGGGTTAAATGCACCGAAAGGAGCTGTCTTAAACACTAGGTAAGAGGGCAGCTAAGGATAAAAGTTATGTAACTTGAACCATATGCTGTTAGAGCCACAAAGGGCTTCAGAAAGCAGCTAATGATTTTACAGACTAGATGGCCTGGGTCTAATGAGGTCTGGTGACCTACCCAAGTTCACACAGAGAAATAGAACCCCGTAGCTAATTTTCTGACTCCCTTGCATCTGAAATTCATTTCATATCATGTCATGATTGATGGCCAATGACCAGAAAGCCTGATTCCTTCCCTTTCAAAAAGAAAAGATTTCTGATATTTCCTCAAAGTCATTGCCATTGCTGAAGCAGGGTGTAGTTAATGAGAAAAGTCTAATGGTTTTCATTGCAAAATGCAGAATCCTGCTTCCGCAATTACTTCTTCACTTTAAACATGAAGCTGGAATCTTGGAATAGGGTATGATTCTTGTGTAAATTTCTGGTAGATTTTAATTTTGCAGCTGTAGTCTGGCCCTCATGGTCATCCTATAATTTCTTTTGTTGGTCCTCTGCATTTATCCTTGGTTCTATGTAAGATCCGTAGATGGACTGAACTGTATCATCGACTTTCTTTTCTTTGTCTCACATGTCGTATAAAATCATTTGAGGCTGAATGGTATTGATGGCTGTGAATGGCTGTTGGCACCGGAATCACAGACCATGGTACCACACACCTTCCTGGGAGTCATATTTGTTGTTCAAATGCTGCTTTTGAGAATCAGAATCTCTAACGTGTGTCAACGTAACAAAAATAACACATCTGTAGTATTAAAAAATAGTAAATAGAGCAAACCTTCATCTAGCTCCTTTTCATAACATTTACTCCTGTTAGGGATTCCTAGGGTGCACTGTAAATGTATCACAGACTGGGGGGTTAACTGGGCTGGGGGGTGAGGTGGGGGAGGCAATCGTGTTGACTTGGAGAAATGGAATCTGCAATCAGGAAACCTGGGAAAGGTCTTTTTTCCCGTCATAATTTTATGCTGGAACATATGGAAAGACTTGAGTTTAATTGTTAAAATTCCACTCAGCCAGGCCACATCTTCACCATGATGTGTGCTGTTTAGCATTTGTGTGCATTAGGTAATATATTTAATGTTTCTTGCTCCAATCCAATTTGCATGCATTTGGCAGCAGCTCAGCTCCGTGGGCATGGGGCAGGGGAGACCATAAATCTGCCAGCCTAAAGCACGCAGGCTATATTGCTATGTTTGATAGTATGCTTGCATGAACACTCCAAAATGCTTGTGAAGCAATACCACCTCTTCCCCGAAAGTCTCTCAGGGACAAAATTAATGTATCTCATATTGTATTGATTGTAGCCAATAAGTGCCTAAATGATTTGATGCAAGGCAGAGGGATTATGCAGGGAAAAGGGGTAGAGGCGGCTTTAGAAGAAGTATGCGGTTTAATTACTGGCTGAATTTTGCCAATCCACTTCCCCCCCTTGGGGATTTAACAAATAGGCCTAAGTGCGCTTACGCTGTTCCCGACATCTGTTGAAATGATATCTGCCCATGATGAGGGGGGTCTGGGAATTGGGCTTGGGGTATTGGCAGGATCTGGAAGGCACAGGAAGCTCCTCTCTCCAAAATCCTCTCCTCTGCAAAATCACAAGGAAAAACACCGCATTAGCACTTTAAGGTTAAACTATGGAGAGCACTGCTTTGTCTAATAGAATTCTGTCTTCAAACTTAATGAAGCCATATCCATCTTAAGTGCAGGTATACGAGTATGTGACTATATTACAATGATCTTAAAATCTGAAGTATTGATTCAAACATGGACTAGAGCTTAATATCTGGATGGTGGATGTGCAAATGCCTTACCCATCTGATGGTGAAAACCGTCCACAGTTATCTCCTTCTGATGGCAGCTTATGAACTGTTAGGAAAATCCATATCCTTTAGGTAAACAACAGATGATCACTTTTTCTTGCATTCTTTTTTTTAATGGAAAAAGGAGAAGCCAAAACCCAGCTAAATTTCAATGTCAAGCCCAGCACCAGGAAGACTGATATTGTGTATCTTCTAGTGTTTTGATTACATCAATAATTCAAAGAAAAGTACTGTCCACTTAATCTCTTTTATACCTCTTCACCAAAAAGGATCCTGGTTTCATTTTGAAAGTCCTAAAGCTATCATTTTCCTCCTCTCTTTCTGAAATAGGTTATTTTGTTACGTTTGAACCATTTATATATGTTACTGACCAAATTACATGTAGGCCATTAGTTTTCAGAGACTGATAAAAATCTACTTTAGATGGTCGACACAAGTCATGGTGTTATCAAAACAAAATTCCAAATTCAAGTTGGCTATGTCTTAATCAGTACATATCCCTGATTGGACATGTGATTCTTGTTTCTTTCATTTGTATATATCAGACATTCTTTCAAAAAAATTTATGTATGTGTGTATACAGTATATTATATGTATGTATGTGAGTGATGTGTATGGTGTCTAATTATTGTGACTGAATCTCTCCTTGGTTAAGTGGAAAATTAAAAATTCAGAACAACAGTCTGTTATCTGATACCTGTAATTTAGGCAAATATCTCAATGCACTTGTTATGGACATATCTCCTACAGTGTGGATGTACACAATGGGAATTGGACGTAATGTGATCAATTAATTAGAGGACATGATTTGCATTAGTCAAGACTGTATTGATTACAAAATGACTGCGATCTGAAAGTAACCCCGTGTGTGTGTGTGTGTGTGTTTGGTGATGTTCTTGTATATGGTCAACTTTGGGAGGAATTTTATACTTTATTCTTATGATGTGTGAGAGGGCAAAGGGTGCTTTAAAATTTCCAAAATAGCAGTCTTGCTTGTAGAGATAGAAGAGGAAGATTTCAAAGTAAAAGCTGGGTATACTCACACATTAGATTGATTTTTATAACTCAAAATCTAAGTATCTGCTTCTCTTCCTCTCCCTATATACGAACCAGCTAATTACTAGAAAACATATATAGGAAAAAAAACCTTAGTTCCTGTGCATCTGAAACTTTCTAGTCCCTACTCACTTTTTCCCACTGGAAGTGTATTTATAGCATAAAAATCTAAACTTTGCGACTTACTTTTATAACTGGTCCCCACATTGATGGCCCTGGAGCGTGTTGCAGGACCATCAATGATCCAAGTATATTCCATTAGTTATAATGTCAAGGGCATTTTATTGTATCTTAATTCTCTGAGTATTGGTCATGTAGAAGGACATGGCATTTCCCAGTAAACCACTGCACTTTGATTCCCTGACCATCCTAAATATAAAAATGTTTGATTCGGCTTTTGCTTTTAAATTAAAATAAGGACAATGATATTGATAATCTCTAGTTTAGAATAATGTTTAAATAATTCTCTCTGTGCATGTGTCTATATGTACATATACATATAAACATACGTGTGTTTATATGTATGTATCTAGGTATCTACATCTATCTACCTACCTATGTATTCACACATATTTGTTATTTAAAAATACTTACGTTGGGCTTACGTATATTCCAGGAACTATTGTAAGAACCTTACAAACATTTAACTCATTTGGTAGCTTAACAACCCTATCATGTATGCACTGTATCCTCATTTTACCTTTGGCAACAGTGAGACACAAAGAAGCTAATTAACTTGTCCAAGGTCACAGAGCTGGTAAGTGGTAGGATTGGGATTTAATTAATAACCCAGTACTTAACAAATATAATGGTTTGCAATTATTGAGCACTTTTAAAATATCAGATAATGGGATTTATTATTTTTTTTTTCTCATTCAATCTTCACAACCAAACTGTCAGTTGATTACTATTACTATTCCTATTTTGCAGAACAGGGTTTAGAGGTTGAAAGAATAACACACCTTCAGTAACAGAGCTAGAAGATAATAGAACTGAGCTTTGCATCCAGGCAATTAGACTAAAGAATTCTTTGCATCCAGGCAATTAGACTAGAATGAAAATTTCCATTCAGTCTTTCAGATTTCCTTATCAGTTTGTACACATATATGCATATACATATATACACATGTATTTATAATAAGTAAAATATAGACACATGAAAAATAAAAAAGCAAGAAGTAACACTTGTTGCATTGACTGTTTTGTTTTCGAACTTGCAACTCTAAATAGTTGTCTTTTCTTACTATCAGCTGAGATTAAACACAGAATTATCTAAGCATTTTCCTGAAAATAAGTTTAAGGTGTTCTAAGAGATGGCAAGTCCTTTTGAACACCAGGGCAATTTGACACAAGTTCTATTTCTAATGAAAGAGTTATCTGCATCCAATTTATGTTTATATATAATAAAAGAGCATATTATGAACATGAAGTGACATCTGCAAAACCAGTGACTTCAAAGATACAATTAGAAACCTAAGTTGAAAATATGTTGAACTTCCAAGAGAGAAATGGCTGCTTGATCAGAGTTCATTTAATCCAAGATCATTGCACCAGCAATAAACTTTAAGTTAATGCTAACAATTTTAATTTGTATCTTTTAATTGTTGAATTCTGAATTGCTTTCCAATTTCCCACAGAGTTTAATGTGTATGCAAATTACACAGCCAAGAAATTCAAGATACAAAAGATAGACTGCATTTTGCAAACATGCCATAATTATTGCTTAATTTTTAAAGGGCCTTTCTCTTCATCAGGGTATTGTTCAATTTCCTAAAACTGAACAGAAGACAACTTTTGCTTAATGATTAGTATAAATCTTGTGATGGAACTTAATTAAATGCTAACTTTGTTGTCCTCACAACTGCAAACTACTCATTTCCTTATTTCTCTGAGGTAGGGTTTCTTGCTGTCTTAACACAAATAACTTGTTTTCTAATAATAGCAGGAAAGGGTTATCAGAACATCCTTTTAATTGCCCAAAGATTGTGGGCTATCATGCAAGCTCTTACAAAAAGGTAAAAACAACTCTCTATCTATTTTAATAGCTTATCTTAATAGTTTCAATTAAACTTATTGCCAGTTCTAGTAAAATAAAGGAAAAGGAAGTATAACTGAAGATGATGGATGCTGTTCTCTTGCTAAAATTCAAGGTAGGAAATACTTAGATTTAGAAAAATATATATATGTAAATATAACTTATATAATATGTATGTCATATTCAGTGTAAAGTGGCATATTTAGTGTGAAATTACATACACATATATATAGTGTAAAATGGCAGCAGTCAAACAAATAGATATGGGTGAATTAGTAGTGATTTAACTTTTAAGTGTTTATTCAAATATTTATTGATACTTACTTGATTCCAGGAACTGTCCTGTGTATGGAGATTCAGCGGTGAACAGCACTCATTAGTTGCTGCAGTTGTGATCAAATGTTTAGACCTGGAGCCAAGAAACACATAAGATGCTATATAGATGGTGAATACTGATTTGAAGGGGAAAATATGTGAAGCCGGTGAGGCGCAGAATGATTTGGGGTTGGGGTCAGTCGTGGTCAGGGAAGGCATCATGAGAGAGGTGATGTCTGAGCTCATGATAAAGAGTTGGTTGGACGAAGAGGAAGAAACAGAAAGTTACAGAAGGGCTCAGGTGGGAACCAGCTGATTGTGTTAAAGAACAAAAAGAGGTTTTTTATTTAGCTTATGTCTTATGATAGGTTAATGATATTTCTTTCTGATGTCTCAAAATTCCAATCCCTCTTTACATGTTGTGTCATATGCCCTTAAACTATTCCAAGAATGAAGGTACTGGATGGATGGATATGGATTGTCCTGTACAGAAGACTGAACACACCAGCCTCTCTTGAGAAAGTAGGAAAGGAATTTTAGTTAGGACCTCAGGTCTGGAGTTGACCCTGAGTTTTTTTCAAGATGCTCACAAATGTTGGAGCTATGTTTCCAATTCAGATTCACTGGTGGACCAAAGTGATTTGGTGATACCTAGATTTATTGTTTTTGCTTTTTGGGTTTTTTTAAGGGTGGTTTTACAATATTTTGATTATGAAAAATTTCAAACATATACAAAAGTGTAAAGAATATATACTGAACCCTCATGTAACCATTGCCCAGCTTCTGCAACTACCAACATATGGCCAAGCCCATTTCATTCATATTTTAATCCTCCTCCCTCTTCCCCATGAATATTTTGAAGCAAATCCCAACATCATATTATTATTAAGTATATCAGTGTATGTATCAAAAAGATGAGGACTCTTTAAGAAAAGAACATGAAGAATTATTAATGTTATTATCTGTTTAAAATTAGCAATAATCCCTTAATATAATCAAATGTTCAAACATCATATTATTTTAAAATATTTTAGTACGCATGAGTATAATCAGAAGATAAGAACTCTTTAGGGAAAAAAGTTATCATTAACATAATTACGTGTTAAAATTAGTGATAATTCCTTAATATAATCAAATATTCTATCAATGTTTAAGTTTACCCGATTGTCATATATATTATATTTAGTTTGTTTATTGATCAGGAATTAAAACAAGATTGATAGGCCACAAATTAAAATTAGTTGACACATCTCTGAAGTCTCTTTTACTGTTTTGGTGCTCCCTCTAACATTTTGCTTTTGTAGGTTATTTTCTTATTTGCAACCTATTTGTTAAGGATAATAGATCATTTTTATTGAAGAGTTTCCCATAGCCTAGTTTTGTGAAGTGTGTTCTCTATCACCTATATTTTCTGTAACTGGTGGTTGGATTAAGAAGTTTGATGAGATTTTTGTTCAATTCTTTTTTTGGCAAAAACACATCATAAATGTTCTTGTGTACTTCCATTAAGAAGCACATCATGACTGTCTGTTTTGGAGATCTGTAGGAGTCACTAACAATCACGTTATCATTCCTTATTTATTTATTTATTTGTTCTATGGAGAGAAATCTCTTCTCATTAATTCTTAGCTTATCCTGAAGTACAGTTTATTTGCGAAAGACAGGACATGTGCATCTTCCTTTGTATTTTTTCAGGTTTCAAATTATGAGTTGGTATGCTAGATCAGTGATCTTTCTCAGTTTCCATTCTGAAGCCCTGTTTTTGGCCAGTGGGAACTTCTTCCAGGTGGCTTCTTCTTGTCCAGCCAGAGAGCGTCCTTGCTTTGTGAAATAACAAGGTGTTCCTGGATCAACTCGTACATATCCCACCCTGTCCCTGCACTCAGTCACTTCTTATAGAAGCATTACAGAACTAGTAGGTAACTCAGTTTGGGGAATTCAGTGAGTATCTTTATTATTATTATTATTAACTCTATCCAGCACCTATTTCACCTTTAGGGTCCCTCTTTTCTGTGAAGAACAGTTCCATTTGGTTCTTCTGAAGTCTCTGCTTGTGCACAGGATTGAGCATGTGGGTGAAGTCTTGGTGTTTAGAGTGACCAATAGCCCTGGGCGCAATGATTAATTTAGGGATAGGTTCATGATCCAGGCAGACCATGTAGTCTCCTGTTGGACTTTGCTATTGGACTCTATGGAGAAACTGTCCTTTTCTCATAGGGCTATTTAGCTTGTTCAAAGTGGATCAATCAGATCCCTGCACCTGCTGGCCACCAAAAAAAAAAAAAAAAAAAAAAAAAAAGAGGTGAGTCTAGGATTAAAGTAGTCCTCCTGCCCTCAATGTACAGACACACAATCTAAGAAATTGAGAAAGGGAAAATGTCGATGATATCACTTTGGGTCCTGGATACAGCTGTGCCTGAAGTCAATTCTGGATATTTTTGGAAATTTACAGCCAGCCGAGATGATGCATTTTCTTTTTTTCTCCTAGCCATTGTGTGTGTGTGTGTGTGTGCTCATGTGTTTCATTTTCACATATGAAAGTGCCCAGACTAATATGATAGTTTTCCATTCTCCCCCCAAAAATGAGATTTAGAAAGATCTTAAAATATTTTAAAATAGCACTAGCTTAAAATACGTTTCTTAAATATTGACTCTACATGAGAAAGATGTGCTAGATGTTATTTGATAATGCGAAATTAGCCTTTTTGTGACCTTCACTCAACATCCTAACACAGTCAGTATGTTAAGACCTGGCTAGAGATCATGAAAACACAAGACAGAAACTTAGAGAGTGAGAAAGCATGGGGAGCCTAGGAAGGGAGATGAAGCCAAATTTTGATTACTATTTTAATTTGTAAACTCTGAGCAGATCTTGGAGGGTATTTTTTTTTTCTGTTGTGTTTTGTTTCTCAAAGAAAGGTAATACAATCAGCTCATGCTTTGCAAAGATTAATCTTGCAGGAGCATTGCATAAAAGGGCTTTAAAGAAGAGTGGAGAATGCTAAACAAATCATTTAACAGAGTTTCTGAAGCTCTTTTGAAACCTGCTCCCCAGGGATGAATATTTACACATTCACCATTTTTCTTAAACATAAAATAAAATCAAGGGTTAAAAGACCTCTGAAGAAAACCAGGTACTTCCACTAAAATTTTGCTTGGATATTAATCCAAAGGTTGGTACAAGTATCACCAACAGAACTTGAGGAAAGCTTGGTTGATACTGCAATTATTAAATACAAAGAACATAATTAAGTTAATGTGTATTAGAAAGAACCTTCTAATTTTATAAACAGAACTACTTGGGATGAGACAGAGTAAGGGGTAAATCCTCATCTAGATTCTACTCAGAAACCACAAAGACTCATTAATGAGTCTTTGGAGGATTGGCTATTTGGTGAACTAGCTTTCAGTGGGTCAGTAAAATGGACATTAGAAGAACTGGTTATCAATAAATTTGTCTGCTTTCCTTGAAAAAATACACTCCTTTTCTTCTGTGTAGAAACAACTTTTGTGTTATATTAATGGAGCATCTTTTTGAAACTTATGCATAAAAATATATATTAATTAAATTAACTCAATTAAGATACCCACAACTGTGTCTATGTGGTATTAAACATGTTAACATTAGGGGAGAAACTAAGATACCACAGACCAGATCCTTCATCTGCTTGTGATATTTGCTCAGGCAGATCCTAATTGGTGAATCCTTTGCCCTGGTGAAATCACTTAATATGGCCCAACCTCATAGGGTCAGAAATCTGATGTGTCAGTGTTCCAAGAGAGAGACCATCTCTTTGTGATAAATACATTCTAGCCACAATTCTAAGATTTATTAATACAATGAGTCTCCATTTAATGACTTGCATTTAGAAACCATTTTCCCAGAAGGCTCAACTACTTGTATGAATATTCCACTCTTTGAGTGCTTTCCCTACGTAAGGAAACTACACAAGAAGCCACATTATAATCAGCAAAGTATGGAGAGCTGGCATTCAAGAAAGGGAAGGTAGACATGAGACACAAAAGATTGTTTGCACCAGATTAAGATAACCTATTGTATCCGTCTCTACAAGTACATAGGCCAGCTGTTGGATCTGTTGGAACAGAACACGTTGAATGCTTGAACATAAGATATATCCTCGTTGTGTGTAGGATGTTAATTATGAAAAGGGAAGTAAAAATAGCCTTACCTTTACCTTTCAAGATAATCTAAAGATTCCTGAAGAATCTAAAGATTACATTCTAGTCTCCTTATTCTGTTCTAATGAGAAAGTGTCCTTGGTTGCTCTGGGGGAGAAAGACTATGTTGACTTACATAATAGAGGGATGATTGAGGAGAAGGAACCCAGGAACAAAAATTCAATAAAAAAAAATTGGCACTATGATAAGTGCTTTATATTTACTGTCTTGAGAAATAGAAAAACAGCCCAAGGCAGGTCTTATCAGCTCATCCTTGGTGTTGGTACAGTCACAGACAGGCCTTGCTGTTGTCCTGTTGAACACAAACAACTTCATAGAACATCAGTATCAGGCAAGGCCACCTTATGTTGTGACAGGTCAAGACAAAGCAAGACCATTCCGTATCCATGTCTGAACTCATTCACATGCATGGACCTTGCCTAAACCATAAAAACGACCAGTCATCTCCCCATCCTGACTTATACAAGCGATTCCTGCTTCTTTACCAACTACAGTGTTAGTTTACTAAACTCTTCCCTTCTTCCAGATGAGATTCATTAAGATACCCAAAAATATAATTGCCTCACTTTCTGAAAGTATCTGACCCAGAGAAAAGCCCTGGTTCCCTGAACTCTGCTCAAGATCACCTAACACAAGCCCAAATTTTACAAGAAGTCATCCCTTACACCATATTAGTGACACATAAGATGTGTGTCAGTGATCATGTTTCCTCATGATGCATGTTCTCCCTCTTTGCAACAGGTCATAAACCCTACTTTGTTCAAATACAGCTGTGTTTTTGGTCATCTTTGGCTGGAGGGCATAGGCAATCTCATTTTTTGAAAATAACGTCTATAAAAAGGAAAGACTTAATCACGTTTAGTCACTGGCCCAAGGGCACACAGCTCGTAAGCAGGGGAGCCACACTCAGAATCCAGATATCTGTCTCTGAGACTCTGTCCATCATTTGATATCATTTCCCCATGTGGATCCACTGTCTTTTCTGTGTTTCCACAGCATGTTAGTTGCCTATTGCTGCCATAACAAACTACCACTAATTTAGCAGCTTGAAGAAACATATACTTCTTATCTCACAAGTCTTTCACCTCTCAGACTTAACACATTTTGTTTTCTTCACCTGGAAACTTTCTTTCCTCTGCCTTCTCTTCTTGTCTTGGATGAAATGCTGCTTCCTCCAGGAAGCGCCCTATGATGCCTTCTAAACCAGGTTAGATGAACCTTCCATATCTTCATCTAGTATCCCTACTTCACATGTCAGAGAATTTACTACACGTTGCCATTTCTCAGGGCGGGTGTGGACTGCTGTGCCCTGAATTTTTCACAAGGCTGCAGACAAGGGTTAGCTGTGTGGACTCTTACCAGGAGGCTCTTGGAAGCACCCACTTCCATGCTCGTTTGGGTTGTTAGCAGAATCTAGTTTCTTGCAGCTGTAGGGCCGAGGTCTCTGTTTCTTTACTGGCTCTCAGCTGGGTGCTGCTCTTAGCTCCTGGAGGCCTCTTTGGTCCTTTGATGGCACAGGGACCCTTCCATCTCAGAGCCAGCCACAGTGTGAGCCCTTCTCACACTTGGAATCTCATTGGCTTCTTCTCCTGTATCTCTTTGACTCCAGCTGTAGAAAGTTTTCTGCTATTAAGGACTTTCATGATTAGATGGGGTTCTCCCCAGTAATCCAGAATAATCTTCCTATTTTTAGGTACACACCTGAACAACATCTGCAAAGTTCTATTTGTTATGTCATGCACCACATTGACAGGTTCTGGGGATTAAGGCATGGGCATCTTTGGGAAGGAGGGCATTTTTCTGCCTACGACACATAGCCAACCACTCTCCCATCCTCCAGCCATCTTCTAATGGATTTAACAATTCTTTCAATATATTATATCACATATCTACACTTTCTTGTTCAGCACCTCTTTTTCATGTGAATTTGCATATGTTTCTGCTATCAACCTCTTGGCTATTCAGGGAAATCATCTCATTTTCCTACATGCATGAACTTAGGAGCTGAGGGGTTGGGGTAAGACTATCACCACAACAGCCTGAGTGTTCTTACACCAGCCAGCTTTTGTGCATCTCTGAAGCCTACCATGAGACACCTCAGATTTTGACAGTATAGAATGGAAATGGGAGAACCTCCACGTAATCTTCGCAAATTTCCTAGCCAGGGCCTCCTAATAAAAGAGATACCCAGAGAAGCATATTGAATGACAACAAATTTCAAGAATAGTAAGTAGTAAAGGAACTGTCTATAACCCTGGGCTTCAACATTCATCATTCATGTTAGCATAAGCTGCATTCAGTTATTAGCAAACTTGTCATCCAATTTTCAGCCATGACTACAGCTATCATCCTTTCTTGTCTCGTGTGCAAGTATTGGGGAAAAGAATACATCTTTGACATAATGAGAAGAGTTATTACCAGAGAACCTTTGTTTGCAAACTCTATCTTCATTCTCCTTGCCTACAGGATGATATTTTTGGTGAGTTGGTTTCGGCGGGTCCTGAATGGATATGATAAAGTTTAAAAAGTAAAATCCAGTTAATAGAGCAATAATTCAAAAGATGGCAAGCTGTGCCAATGGAACATTGTTCTCTCTGTCCTCTTTTTTTAAACTGGTGTGTGTGTAATTTGAAGTGATACAATCGGGAGCATCTTAAAATGAGAAAATCTCTCACCATAGTGAAAAATCCACAGGCCTGGTGAGAAACCCTGTGGATCACTAACGCACAACCATAAGAATATATTGACTGTGGCCCAAGTGCATGAGAAAATTGATCAATCCAGCAGACTTGCATTAATTGTGAAATAGAAGGGACGCTGCAATCAATGATAGGGATGAAAGTACAGCAATAATGACACCACATCCACCTAATCCAATAATGGGGAAGCTGATGTATAGCATATTGGAATTCTACCGTCTGGGCACTTGTCACCATAAAGAATATCCCGCAATTATGGGGAAAAATTGAGCAGGCAGCAGTTGAGCCAACCTAATCAGCCTGATGCCACAGTAGTTCTTCTGATTAAACACTAAATTAAGTGGCACTCAGCTCTGTAACCTGCCTGCATTATGAAAAATAATCCTAGAGCTAACGTGAAAAGTTTGTATTTTAATCAAAGCAAACTATGAATATTAAAATATTCCTGGGCTATTTTGGTGTCGTTTAGCTGTAGAACATGTTTAACAATTTATAAATGGATCTTTTGCCATTGGCTACAAAGAGAAAGGACCCAATGCTATATTGGAAGGTAAGGCTTCCTGTGCTAAAAATCAATTAGACTTGATACAAGCCCAGAGAACTCTTAAGGAAAAAAATATATAATAAGAATGCACTCAAGAGGCCCTGGGAGAATTCAAATTTAGTTAACTTCTATAAAGGTTTGCCTAAGGGCATCAACTCTATTCTTCACTGAAAAGCACGTGATCATTCCAGGAGGGGGTAGGCTTAATAAGCTGTGGGTACTAGGAGGATCACTTACATGCATGTGTCGTTATTAAGTCCCGCAGCACAAATCCACTGACAACCTGGGACTAAATGTCAAAATTTCCAGGACTCAGAAAAAACCTGCTTTTCATGGACATTTAGAGAACACAAAAGAAAGAACCTGCATTATGGGCAGCAGAACCCAAGTTTGGTTAGACTCCCTGTATAGAACTTCACCCTAGGACACACACTGGCGAGACTTGGTGATTGTTATGTGAATTTGCAGAAGATAACCTGGGAAAGAGTGTACAGGGTCCCTTAACATCCCCATACCCTAGTGGATAGAAGCTTGGTGGTCTACGAGGGAGATGTATGTTGTGCCAGGAGAGAAACCCACTGTTTGAATTCTCCTTCTTCGAGCAGAGGATAGTATACTAATAAAATCCTCCCACCAAAGTGAGTCAGAGCAGGGCAGTGGGCAAGACAAGAAATCAGCTTCCTTCAGCTGATCTTGTCTATTACATTTTGTCTGTTTTTATTTCTGGTCAATGTGTGGCCTTGCCTTCTAATTGAAAATAAATTCTTTTTCCTGGGTGGGGAAAGGTTGCTGGAAGAAGGGAGACATTCAAGCTGTCTGTAGAGTTGAAAAGTCAAAAACTGCAGAATAATTTGGATTTATTTCATTTCATTAATTAATAGTCACTTATGGAATCCTCAAACCATGCCAGGGTTGGTTCTAAGGGCTTTTGCAATATTAACTCATGTAATCTTTTTAATGATTCTGAGGTCAGGATGCTATTGTCATGTCCACTTTGCAGAGGAAGAAACTGAAGCCCAAAGAGCTTAAGCAATTTGCCAAGGTCTCATTCCATGTAAGTGACAGTTGTGGACTGAACCCAGGCAGGCTCTTTCCTTCTATAACCTGCTGTGACAGGTTGGTCCCTCTAAGGGGTGGTTTGGCTAATGATATCAGCCCTGGAAAATGGGAAGTGTTGGGGTGCCCCTGGATGGTATTAGGTCAAGTGGTACTGTGTGGTCTTCCAACAGTCTTCTACTCCGATCTCATTCATGAGATATGCCTTTCACTCATCCTCTCACATTGCCTGTTTGTAAGTAGATCATGAAGTGGTGATGTGGTCAGTGTCATCTGGGTCAGCATTCAAGGTCAGACCAAACCATCCAAATATCCAGGAAAAATAATAATAAGGATAGGTTCTAGGCCAGACGCATGGAGTCAGCAATGAGAAACAGCTTTAGAGTCCAGCTGGCCAAAGATCTAGAAAAATCTTGGGATGGTACCATGATCACTGTCATTTATTGACCATCACTAAAGATGGGGGCTTTAGTAGATGCTTTTGTTCCACTTTCTTACTTCACTCTTCCTGCAAGACAAAATAAATTGTCTCAATTTTAAAGATACATGATCTGAGGCTGAGAGCCTGAATGCCTGGTAGATGAGGTCACATAACTATTCGTGGCACACATGAGACTAAAACTTTGGTCTGTTCAACTCCATCCCCTTTTTATCTATAAAATTCAATTCACTTCTATCCAGCAGGAAGTGTCTGGGGCCATGTGGGCATGTCAGAAGTTTAGCAGCCTTTAATCCTCATGACATGGAAAATCACATCTGCCTCATTCTCCAAGCCCTGTTAATTACTTAGAGAGAACAGCGAAAGGGATAGGAATGACACGTGGCTCATCTCCTTTCTTTCTCTCGGACAGTGTGATTCTTAAATATTCAAACAGTTCATAGGGGGTGTGCTCCAGAAGAACCAAGATCCAATAGAACTTACTTTCTCATAGGACAATTAATTTTAAGCTGACATTGTAAAAACAGGAAGGACAGAGTGGCTGGCTTTATAATAGATGGGAAACTATGCATTCTGTGTTGGAGTAGAAATACTGAGTTTTCTAAGTTTTCACCAATCCCAGTAAACAAATATCTTGGTCTACTCAAGCTGCCATAACAAAATACCAGAGACTGGATGACTTCAACAATAGACATTGATTTTCTCACAATTCTGGAAGCTGCAAGTCTCAGATCAGAATGCCAGAATGGTTGGGTCCTTGGCTTGGCTTGCAGACAGCTGCCTTCTGGATATGTCCTCACAGGGCTGTTCCTTGGTGTGTGTACATGGAGACAGAGAAAGCAATCTCTCTCTGTTCCTCCCCTTATAAGAGAACTAAACCCACCATGTGGTGCCCACTCCCATGACTTTATCTTCCTAAAGGTTCCATTACCAAATGACTTTACATTGGCTGTTAGGGCTTCAACACATTAATTTTGGGGGAGCACAATTTAATCCACAGCAATTGACAAGCTGCTATGACTAGCCCTGTAAAGTCTACAGGAGAGAGTACAGATCTTTCCTAAACCCCCTCCATTTTAGAATACGCTTTTTATAAAGGCAAAAACTCAAAATACCTGAAAAGAAGAAAAAAAAATCTTGACATGTTGGCATTTTCTTTTAAAAGCAGTAGGATGCATCCATCCCCAAGGAGCAGAGACTGATGCTTCTCCAGGTACCTCAACTTCCCTGGCCTGGACAGCCCTCATTTTGACCCTTCATACCTAGCACTATGACTCTAAGAAAGCATGCCCCTACATATGACCTTCTCCTCACTTCCTGCTTAAGGATTTATTTACAAGTCACAGAAACCAAACTCAATCTAGCTCAAACACCAAAAATAATTTAGTGTTAACTCAAGGATAGGAATTTGAGTTTTCATGAACATTTGAATGCTACCAGGACACTTTCTGCTCATTGCTCCTTTGTGTTCTTCTTTATGTATTTGCTTTGCAATACAACTACTGATGCTATTTTCCTTGGAATCAGAGAGGAGAGAGTATGAGCTCAACAAAATCCTATGCATTGTATCCCCCACATCAAGGTTCTCTCTAACAGAAGGAAGGGAAGGTTTCAGGGTAAGACCTCCTCCACAGGACCAAGTAGGTAACAGTTTTCTTTCATTCAGTACAGTGAGAATAAATACACCATGTAATTGAAATGACAGATTTATTAGGACAGGAACTTTTGTATACAGAATAAATTTGAAAGAACTGTCCGATGTCCTGAAACTTTGACTAGTGAAACCAAATCTGTTCAAAATGATGTGTAAACTGAAGTTTAAATTGGATAACAGTCTTTGCAAAAATGCATCAAAAAACTTGGAGAAGTATATTCCAGATTCTATTCTCAGTCTTTCAAGGTGATGAGAATTGTATCTTGGGTGGGGTAGAGTGGTTAAAAGACCAGAGACTAACTTTTTACCAGGCTGTAAGGTTCATGAAAATAGGGTTTGTGTTGGCCATTTTCTTGTATCTTCATTGGATAGCACAAACTCGAAGTTTGGGGTAGAGTTGATAATTGGTTAAGTTTCTGTTTTTCCTATTCCCTTCCCCACCCTCAGTGGTCTGGATTTACTATGATGCTGGTACTAGTTGTATCACGGCACAGTTATTGAAAACTTTTCATGTGTGTTTTCTTGTGTAGTCTTTCCAATCAAATGGCTTTATAAAGACATTAGTATCATTACAGAAGAGGACACTGAGATTATTAGAAACCAGGAGCTCCTCACATTTCTGGCTTTGTTCTCCTAGATGATGGATTGGATCTGGAGCATGGATGGCTTCTCAGCTGCGGCTGGGTATCAGAATCACCTTACAGGGTTGGCAAAAATAAAGAGGCCCGAGCCCTGTTACAGACATATGGGATCTGAATGTCCCAGCATATAAGGCACTGAGCAGGAAGTTTTGGTAAACAGTCTTCAAAAAGAGGGGCTGGGAAGAGGAGCAGGCATCCTTTCCTTCCTATATCAAACATATACTTAATTTTCAGGACTGCTTTGGATAGAAGGCTGCTTAGTTTATTCTGAAATTCTGGCTAATTTAAGAGCCTATTAGACACCCATTTGTAGTTCATTCCCTCTTGTTAAAAGGCTCTTTTAAGCAAACTAGGAAGAGTGATCATATATGAAATTCTCTTTGATGATTAGGAGTTTACTGATTCAAATTTCCTATTCTATTGTATTCTATCTTATTCCATTCCTAATAGCTCATTCCTAACAGCTCATTTTAATTTTGTTTTTGTTTGGGGAGACAGAGATATTATTCCATAATGAGAAATTGGGGAATACCAATTTTTTTTGGCTTTAATGGTGTCTATAGAAGTAAGCATCATGTTTCAGAGAAACATAAAATCCATACGAAGTGGAAAGACCCGGTTAATCCATCGTTTCCCCACTAGTTGGTGTGATAGACAACAATAGCACGTATATCCCTATGTGAGTATAAGGTTTCCTTTCTGGAAAACCTTCCCAGTCTCCCATTGCAGTTAGGTGAGACCATGAGACTACTAATGGTTAGTAGTTTGGGTGAAGTAGTGGTGTGTGTAACTTTTGGAACAAAGCATGGAAGAGTGGGTGTAAGATTTCCAAGCACTATCATCTCTTGCCTACGTTGAGATGCTGGAATCTCCATCAACCTGGAACTCTGAGTGATCATGTAGAGCAGGACCTGCCTCACCCCCAGGGTCTATCTTAGACATGTAGTAATGTGAAATGTGTCCTTTTGCTATATATTAAGTCACAGAATTGAGGATTAATGTGTTGTCAGGGTATAAACTAGCCTAAGTAGTTGAGGTTTGGAAAATGGCAATATGATATTAAAAACAAAACAAAACACTGGACTTGAATTCTGCAGACTCAATTTAAGTCTGGGCTCATCTATCACACCTGCTTTGGGACATAATCTAAGTCAGTTAATTGCTTTGATAACAGGTATAGCTGAAATTTATTAAGCATGTCTGTGTGCCAAGCACTGCACACAGATTTGTGGAGGCATCATATCATCGAATACTTCCAGCCACCCTTCCACATGGGTAGATACTCCCCTCCTGGCAGATGCAGAAATGGGCATGCTACACAAGATGTGAGTGGGCAGCACTTTTTTGAGTGAGACTACAAAGACACAGGCAACTAAAGCAAAATACGTAAATGGGACTACCTCAAACTAAAAAGCTTCTGCATAGCAAGGGACACTATCAACAATATGAAGAGACAACCTACAGAATGGGAGAAAGTGTTTGCAAACTATACATCAGACAAGAGGCTGATATGCAGAATATATAAGGAACTTAACTCAACAAAAAATCAAATAATCCTAGTAAAAAATGGGCAAAGGAACTGAACAGACATTTCTCAAAAGAAGGCATACAAAGAGCCAACAAGCACATGAAAAAATGTTCAAAATCACTAATCATCAGGGAAATGCAAACTAAAACCACAGTGAGATATCTCACTCCAGTTAGAATGGCTATTATTAACCAGACAAAAGCTAACAAATGCTGGTGGGGATGTGGAGAAAAAGGAGCCCTCCTGCATTGTTGGTGGAAGTGTAAACTGGTACAGCCCCTGTGGAAAACAGTCTGGAGTTTCCTCAGAGAACTAAAAGTAGATCTACCTTATGATCCAGCCATCTCACTAGTGGGTATGTACTGAAAGGAAATGAAATCAGTACATCAGAAAGACACCTGCACTCCCGTGTTCATCACAGTACTATTCACGATAGCCAAGAGGTGGAATCAAACAAAATATCCAACAACAAATGAATGAATTTTTAAAAAAGCCAAATGGGGTACATATACACAATAGAATACTACTCAGCTATAAAAAATATGATATTCTATTATTTGCAGCAACATGGATGGAACTGGATACTATCATGTTAAGTGAAGTAAGTCAAGCACAGAAAGACACATACCACATGACCTCACTCATAGAATTAGAGAGTAGAATAATCATAGGTGTGTGTGAGGGGGGATTACAAGTGTTGGACTAATGGATACAAAACTGTGCTGTCTGCTCTAAGTGAATAGTTGTGCAGTATATACATGTATTGAAACAACACACTGTACCCCATGAACATGAACAAATGAATGTCAAAATATTTTCGATTAAAAAAATAAATAAATAAATAAAAATAGGCATGATACAGAACACAAAACTAGAAAGTGAAAGGCTGAACCTGTATCACATCTGACTGATGCCTGTGACCTTATTTTTCCCATCTCTAAAGTGGGATTGATGAAAATATCTAACTCACTGGGCAGTTCTAGGATTCTGTGAGCAGCTTATATGACAGAGGGCTTGGATACCTAGGCAGTGAGGTTAGTTGTTATTTGGATTCTGCCAGCACTTGCTGGAGAGAACATAAGAGTGTTTCCTCAAGCCCCATTTACCAATCTTGAAATCTCTGACTTTCTTTCCCCCCCAAAATGGTAAACGTTTAATCATTATCTTTGTCTCCTGGTCGCGTTGACCCTCTCACTATCTTGACGTTTAGCTTCATTCTTTAGTTCTCTCTCTCTTTCTCTTGTTTTTATGGTTCCATGTTGCTGTGAGCAGAACTCATTTTTCAAAAGACAGATGGTGGCAACCCTGTTCTCTCTAAATAAAAAAGCAAAACAGCTGTTAAGGTGCAAATAGACTCGTGGCCAGCAAATTCTATCTGCTTCAAGTGTTGGCAAAGTTTCCCTTTAGGGAAGAGGAGCTATCTAAACAAAATGTGCAGCCTCGGCTGGGTTCTGCCAAGGCCCGGGTATAGAATGATGGCAAATAATGGAAATTTATAGTGTGCTATAGATCCAGCACCTTTCTATCTTGGCGGGTGCATATTTAAATGCAGTGCTAACGGAGCTGAAATTTATTGCTATCTAATAACGATAAAATGCCATCAGAGAATGAGATAAATCTTGGCCCCAAAGCTTAGAATGCATTGCACACACTCACATGTGCACATGTGCTTGTAAAATACAGCCAGATACTGCTAACTCAGGAGTCTGAGTTTGAAAGAAGCCCACAGAACAGAGAAAGTAAAGGAAGTGTTTTATAGATGACTGCAAATTGTTCTTTTCATGAGGCTGGGGTCAAGGTAGACTGTGGCCTCAGGTTGAAATGAGTGTTGCTTCATCTCACGGCTGATATATACTTGACCTTGGTGAGGGAAGCTTTTTGTTTTCTGGATGCTCCATGGCTTTTCTCTTCACCTTTTCACAGCCCTGGGAGAGGCCAAATTCCAAGCAAATACTGATGAATTATAACCCTCTGAGAAAGGAATGTCATCTTTTTCTTATGCGTTTTGTTTATTTATTTAATGTGAGAGAATTGGAGTCTTAGAAGCTTGGCAGGAGGAGAGGCACACATGAAACATATTTACCAAAATGCCCTGTTTGCAAACCCCCTGTGATGTGTGCATCAAGTGTGTACCCTTTCTCTTTGTGTTTGGTATTCAGGGGATGGAATTTTACAAAGTGCCCTCAGGAAGTTGTCATTCGCATTTGAAAACAGGCCTGGCTAGCTCCTCCAGCTGGCCTGCATGGGCACCCACTGGTCTCCCTCCTCGGAGCATCTAGGTCTCCTGAAGTGAAGCCCATTTGGAAATCTGTCTGAAGCCCTTGCAGAATTCGCATGTGCCATGCATTGGTGGATCATTCCAAATTAGGCCCTACCTCAAGGAGGCAGGCTGTCTCTACCAGCTCTCATTCTAGATGTTTCCTTAGCCCTCTCTTGATGCAAGGGGATTTCTAATATTTCAGGCAAAATCTTGATCTTTAGTGAGAAACCTAAGCTCCAGGGATTGAGATTGCTTCAGGCAATCCCCATTAAGAGTTAGATACTCCTTTCTGGAAGCTTCTTTGAGCATAATTGTGTGTGTGTGTGTGTGTGTGTGCGTGTGTGCATGTGTGTGTTCACATGTCGTCTTAATTGAGCCTTTTGAGAGATGTGGATAACATCTATAAATTAAAACCCACTCTTGTTCAGAACTGGGAAAACTGTGCCTTGTTTCCTGTAAATGTGTGTGTGTGTGTGTGTGTGTGAGAGAGAGAGAGAGAGAGAGAGAGAGAGAGAGAGAGAGAAATTCATGCTATTGTATTTTTTTCTTTAGAGATTTCATAGCTTTTTTTAGGTTATCAGAAACACCCTTGTCTGCCACCTGTGAGCCCCTGGTCCTCTGGCTCCTGTGATCTGTGCTGTGGATATTCAATTACTTCACATTTAGGATGCCACGGTCAGAGCTGTGGTCTCAGGCTAACTTGTTACTGGTGAAGGTCTGACTTTGGCAGGAAAGGAAGTAAAAGGAGTGAATCTTCTGCAAAGGAGGGGAGGGCCCAATCCCAAACACTACATGTTTATGGGCTTTGCCCACCAGGTTCAGCTTGTAGAAGAAAATCTCTACACCTTACTTCCCATTGATCCTGAACCATCTGAGTCAATCTAGCTGACAGCCCCACCGCCCTGTCTGTGGTCCAGCAATACGGATTTTCTCTCATCTGTTCTGAGTAAACCCTTCCTTCCTTTCCCTCCCAGTCCTCACACATTCTCTTCTCTTCACCTAGAATCGCCTTCCTTTCCTCTACCTCCTCTTCTTTCTTGTCTTTGATGAAATGTTACTTCCTCCAGGAAGCCCACATGATGCCTTCTAGACTAGGTCAGATGAAGCTTCTATATCTTCCCCTAGCACCTCTACTTCACATGCCAGAGCAGTTACTACACATTGTCATTTCTCAGGCCAGGTACAGGGTATGTGGGGACTCTTTATACTACCTTTACATCTCTTCCATAAATCTAAAATGATCTCAAAATAAAAAGTTTATAAAGAAAAGAAAAAAAAGGAATGTGGGAAACATAGGAAGCATATCTGCATTTTATCAAAGCAGACAAGATCAGACATGTGAACATAAAGAGTGAGCAAACAGAAAAGGAGATGAAATGGGATATTGTCTGAGTGATCACATCATAGAAGGAAGAGGAGGAAAACATCTTTCCCTCCACAAACCATAAGCTCAATGAATTCTCTACATCTCTGCTTACATCTTTAGTGCTCCCCAGTATCCACATCAGTGCCTGCTTTTAGTGAGTGCTTAATAAGACCTGTTGAATAAATGAATAAAGGAAAGCTCGTATGGGCAAGGGAACCCTAGCTCAGCTCAGGTGGCTGCAGCTCAATTACTTTTTCTCAACTGCCTTGCTTTGGCCCCTCTCTCTTGGTTACCACCTGGTCCTCTTGGTGTAATTTTCCTCTTGATGTTTGGTCTTAAATGTCCTTGGATAAGACCACACAGGCCCAGCCAGATAACTCTGCCAGCTCTGGTAGGTGTCTCTCCCAAGTGCCTGTCCAGCTTCAGAGTGTCACCCAAACATGGAGGAAGTAGTGGGGAGGGATGAGCCCAGATGACTGAAATGAAAAAATGAATGAATAGGATTAATAAGCTTACATGCTTCTCCCATCTTGCCTTTTTTTCCTGTACTTAGGCTCCTTTAGTGTATTGGATTTTCCTTTTAAGGCCGGAGCACCTAGAATAACAAAGCAAAGCAAAAGAAAATGCTTACCACTTTGCCATACTAGTTAATAGCAAAGGTCAGTTTTCTTTCCTGTGGTGGAGTCTTGTGGGTCATGCTATGGTTCATCATGTGAATGGATTGCTTGGATCAAATGGTACAGCCTTGATTAAAAAATAAATAAATAAAAGATAAATATGGTAATAGCTATTAAAAGTATTTTAAAAGTTTCAGGCATACACTAAGTGTACGTATATTTTTAATACAGTATATAAGGTAAAATTGCCATTTTAAATTACATGTATACTACCCTTCCACTATTGTTACTCTTATTTTTAAAAAATGGGAAAAAAAGGTTTAAAACAGGTTAAGTGTCATAATTTAAGTAAAGTCTTGTAGCTAGAGCAGAGGTGATATTTGTGGGTTTTTTTAAGTGATTTATTCTGCTTTATTTATTTATTTAATTAATTTTACTTCTCAAAATACATTGTAGTTGATTTTCATGCCTCTTTACCCGTTCCTTTTCATCCCCTCCTCTCCCCCACCATATCATATCAGTTCACTTGACTTAAATAGTTCAAGGAATTTTTGTGGTTATTCTGTCTTCTCCCCCCCCCAACCTTGATTTGTTTATGTGTTTATTTATTCACTTATTTTTAGCTCCCACAAATAAGTGAGAACATGTGGTATTTCAAGTCAGGCACAGAGAGGTGACATTTGAACCCAAATCTTTCAAACTCCAAAGCCCTTGCTAAGGGAAGTGTGGGGCTCTCTTGGAAATGATTTGTCCACATGCTTCAGGATTTAGAACAACACCGGGATTTAGAGGAAAGCTTCCCGAGGCCTGGGTCATACACGTGTTTGTGTAGTTATAGGGAACCAGAGGGGACACTCATGGGTGAAAGGACAGAAAGAGATGGCTAGTGATCTAAGGGTCTCTCTTTCTGCTCGAGTCAGGGGCGGGAAGGTTGGAAAGCACCTGCCGCAGATCTCCCAAACCCAGCAACATCCTGGCTGCGAGAGGGTGCCCAGGAGGCCTAGGGTGATCCCTCCCCAGCTTAGGGGAAACTCCAGGAAGTGACTGAACTCCAGGCTAGCAGGGTCCCTTGGGGTAACAATGGGAATCCTCCCTGAAGACTTGAACAGGCTGGTGGCACTACCAAGTGTTTTTAGAAACCCAGGGATGCTTTTTGAGCGGTCTGGAGTCCTTCCAGGATCCTGTGACCACATCTGAGTCTGATTCTTTCAATTCAAGGCCCATTTTCTTCAGTTTATTTGTACTAACTGGGTGAAATATCTACCATAGTATTTACCACACCTTCTGTACATCAGAAAAATAACACTAAAATAAAATAATAGTGGCAGCTTTGATTTTTTTGTGTACTTATCATGTACCAGATATGCACAAAAAGCCTTTATAGATATTATTTCTAATTTATTTTTAATTGGCAGCTGGCCAGCATGGGGATCCGAATCCATGACCTTGGTGTAACTAGCTACACACTCTCACAAGTGAGCTAAACCACCAGCCCTATTTCTAATTCTTGAATATAGATAATACTATCCTCATTCTAAAGATGAGCCAACAGAGGCCAGAGAAATGAAATAATTTCCCCAAGTTCATATTCTTAAAGGTGGTAGAGACAGGATTCAAGCTCAGGTTGGCTTCACCCAAGAGCATCACCCCCATTCCACCAAGTTATCCCTCTCTCATTGAGCTAATGAGGTTGAATTGAAATGCTATACTTCTTTTTCTTTTTTATAGCCCAATGTTCCATGAGGACAGAAACTAGGTCACATTCGTTCTATCCCTAGTGAAGCCCCTCATAAAAATAATCAGCTAATATTTATTGGGCTGCTATTATGAACCAGGCACTGTAGTAGTGCCTGATATATCAAGCCCATGCCCCCAAAGAGCCGACATCTATGAAAGAAAGTAGAAGGAAATAGATAAGTAGGCAGAATAAGAAAAACTAATATTTACCAAGTACTTGCCGTGTACCAAACACTTTCTTAATGCTCTTTTCATATTAGCTCATTTTGTCCATGAGATGAATGCTATTCTTATCGACCCTACTTTTCATCCAAGGAAGCTAAAGGGCAGGGAAGTTGAATAACTTGCTCCAAAATTCCCATAGCTAGAAAGTTGCAGAAATGAGGCCTTGAGCCCCATTGGTGCACTCCTGAGTCTTCACTCTTTATCGCTCAATAAATAAAGCCAGGAAAGAGGCAGAATGGACAGTGAAATAAATCCTATTGCAGAAGGTGGCATTTAATCTGAGACTCGAACAGTAAGAAGGAACAGCCATTCTAAGAGTAGAGGCTAGAGAATCCTAAGCAAAGAGCCCTGAGTGTGCAAAGGCACTGAGGGAGGAAAGATTTTGATAAGTTCAAATAAAATAAAACATTCAATGGGAGGCTGCTGAAAGAAGGAGATGATGACCTTCAAGAAACGAATAAGAGATTCTTGAGCCACAGAAGGAAGATTTCCTGATGCGGAAAAAAATGGATGTCTATTTTCTGTCCATCTTTTCATAATATTCTTTAGAAGATACTTTCCTCTTTTATGCATTCTTTCAGCTGTGTGTTGATGTGAGGCAACCAAAATAGAAACTAAATAACAACCTTTATAATAGATGTTTTCCCAGCACACCTTGGAACCTCTCTGACTATGTTGTCTGCCTTCTCCAAGATCAGAGATGGGGGTTACCTGCTTTTGCATATACGCACAACAGGCATCAACCACTATGTTCATTTCCACTTGGCTCAGATAGAACCTCAGAATCTTTCTCAACACAATGTCATAGGCTGCCATTTTTAATTATCCAGAGATGAAATTTACTTGTTATCTCTGCAGATGTTTCTTGCAGGATCAAAGCCATAGAATGTGGAAATGGAGTTAACAACAAGGAAGACTCCTGCTTCTGATTCTCATGGGGGCAATATCCATCAACCTCCTAGGGGATGTTTTGATCAGATAGCCACTTAAGTTTTTATATCTGCATGATAATCATATTTTGGAAAAGGCTTTAGGAAGAAGATCATAAAACCAGGGATTTCCTAACAGCGGGCTATGGAATGGCTTGCTAAGAATATGCTTCTAATGCATTTTAATAACATGCTTTATAATATCTTATTAAAGATTGTCAGAGCATCTAATAATCATTTAATAAATATTAATGAAGCATTTACAAATTGCACCTGAATTTACAGCATTGGTACTCGCATCCTGCCCTGGACTTTAATGCATGGGGGCATGGTGGCTTTAACAGAGACTGCCATGGAAAGCCCAGTTCTGTGAAATTGTGCCAACCTGGTACCATAAGTGATTTTTAAAAATAATAACTCCTGGAATGCAGTTCAGTGCAATGAAGCTTGATACCCAAAGCAGTTTTAGCAATTATTATTCTGTTTTGGGAACATTAAAACATAATCTACCATGAATTTATAATCCATAGCTTCTCTCTCATGCACTCTTTAATAATAGGCAATAATTATAGGCCCTTGTATAAAAATTCCTGTCAATGTTGGGAGATGCTTCCTCATCCCATAAACACCAGGGCAGGTAGGGGATTGACTGTAAGGGGAAACTGTGGGGTGGCCATGGGGCTGCCACCATGTTTACTCAGTATTCAGGGAGGTCTCCTGAATCTTCCCAGCTCTTAGACATGAGTGGAGGGGCCCCATGAACAAATACCACAGCACTCAGTCTTGCCCCATGTTACAAAGCCTTCCAGACAGTAAATTCCAGAGTAAGTTCAGAGCTGTTCCCTGCAATCTTACTGGTCCCTGTTGGTCTTACTGTTCCCTGTTGGTTCTCACACTGGCTCAAAGCCATGTGGCTCATAGAAATCTAAAGATGGAAGAGGCCTTAGAAATCACTTTGCCCAACTCCTCACTTTATAGATGAGGAAACTGAGGCCCAGAGAGGGGACAGGACATTCAGATGCCACACGTGAGTGAGAAACAGAGATGTAACCAGATCTCAGGGTATAAGATTTGCATTCTCATGTTTCCCAGCCTTGCAGCTGAGCAAAAGCGAGCATACATGCAGGAGATTTTGGACAGATGATGGCTGCTCCGCTTTGATGTTTCTGGAGAATGCTTGGCCTCAGAAACCGGTCGCGGCCTCTCCGGATGTCCCAGCTGGGCGGGAGTGATGGATGTCTTCGTACTAAGAGGAGTTGGCCAGCAGATGGCACTGTAGGGACTTAAACTGGAGCAGCTGCTTCCCAAAGCAACCGGGGACCCGGGATTGACAAGCCCCAGCGACCAGGAGCTGTTTGAAAAGAGACCTCTAGAATAGTCTGTACTTTAGGGACTCCTGGACCCCCATGGAGAGCCCCAGCCTCACTTGGAAAGAGAGCTAGGTCTAGGGTGAGTTGGTGCAGGCACCAGCAGACTAGGCAGACTGAGTTTGGGATCAGATCCCACAACAAATTGTAGAAGAAACAAAGGGGAAAAAAAGAAGGAATCAGCCCAGTTGCTGTGTGCAGGCTGCAATGCTTGGTATTTTGGCAGGACCACAACCAGAGTTCAAGATGGAAATCTCAGCAAAGAGCCCTCCCTCTGGGTTGGGTCTCCCTTAAACCCAACTTTGGGGGATCACTCTAAGAAATTAAGACCGTCCTTTCTGGGAAGGCAAAAGGCATGCTCCCTCTGAGTCATGACAGTTGCTGCCAGGCCACATTTAATGTGTTTTGATTAATAGTTTAACTTGGGTGCCCATGACAGAACAGTTTTGCAAGGGAGTTTGATTTAGTTTTTGAAATTGCAGAATCAAATGGATAGCAAACGGTTTAGGGCAGCACCTATATTTCTGAATATTTATGTAACAGGATGAACAGAAGTAACTCCATTTTGTTAAATTTCTAAATTAAAAAGGTTTTTTTCCTACTCTTGCAGCCTGAACTGCATAGCTTGCAGCTGGACATTAGAATACAATGACTCTTGTTCACATGATTGCTAGAACATAATAGCTTTTGCTCACACTGTACACAGAATAATTATAGAGAATCTATTAACCCAGGTGGCCATTCTTTACTAGCTTACTAACTAGATCTTTTTGAGGTTAACAGGAACTGAATCCGTGACTTGACTTCATGGAGGATGGTCACCAGGAATCAGCTCCCACCCGAGAAGTTCTTTGATGTTTATCTGTAATTTTCCTGCACGTCCCTGCTTAGGTCACCATGAGTCAGCCCCCTACCACCTGTCTCTATAAAACCCTTTGGCAAGTCTGGAAAAACCGGAGATGGTCTTTGAGACACCATGAGTCCACCATTTCCCCAGGCTGCCTGCTTCCTGATTAAAGGCCACCTTTCCTTACACCAGCTCTTGTCTCTCAGTTATTGGCTATTGAGTGGCGAGCAAGTAGATCTTTGGGGTTTTGGTAACATTTAGACTCTTTTTCATGTTTTTCATTCTCCCCACACCTCCAGCAACACCTCTTCTCTCTCTCTCTCTGTCTCTCTCTCTCTCTGTCTCTCTCTCTCTCTCTGTCTCACACACACACACACACACACACACACACACACACACACACACACACACACACACACACACACACACACACCTCCCAACAGCCCTGTATAGCTTATCTCCCTCCCTCTGTCCTTGCAGCTATGGCATTTCTGCACAGAGGTGCAGGGAGGGAGGGAAGGCCTGGATCCCCTGGCAGCAGAAGGCGGACACACCAAGCAGAAATACTCTCCATGTACCTCTCAGGTAGTATGACCCCTACCAACTCCTTTTCTCCCCCCTCCCCCAATCCCCAGGCCTCACCTTCCCGCTGCCAGAGGGCACTGTTCCACCTTTAAATCAGATTTGGAGAAAGTTTACAAATGGCACCTGCTGATTTGGACTTTAAGATCTTCTTGCTCTGTCTCCTTGTTTCAGGGGAAGGATGTGCCTAGAGCAGCCTGTGCCTTGCCTGGTAATACAGGGGCCAGCCATCCCACAGGAAGGCTGCAAGGGGTCTGGTTGCTAGGCCTCCTATGAAGCAGGCCCCATCACCCTCGGAGGGTGAGCTAACTCCCTTCTTAGAAGGAGCAGGGCCAGAGGTCTAGCTGTCCTGCCCTTACACTTGTCCATTCTCTCCCAATGGCAGGACTCCTGCTGAGAGTGCTTGGCAGGGGAGGGACCCCTGTTCCTGAGTTCCTTTCTCCTAAACATTTCTCATATCTTAGAGTGCAGAGAGCAATCTGTCTTCCTCACAAGACTGAGTGTTTCCTGAAGGCAGGAGCTGCATTTTACTTAACTCTCTGGCACATCGTAGACACTCATAAATATTTGCTTAATTAATAAACAAGTAAATGAATAGAGAAGATGAATCATCTCTCTGGATAAGTTAATTACATCTATTCTATTTAACAAGCATTATATAATACTGTCTCTGTGCCAGAAACTGCCTAAAATACTTTTTAGATATAAACACAAATATGCCTAACAAAAACCCTATGTGTTAGGGTTTTTATTAGGCATATAAAACACCAGTGACATCCCCTTTTTTCTTATGGGGTAATAGAGGTGCAGGTTGGTTAGGTAAATGCACAAGGTCAGGCAACCAGTAAGTGGCAGAGCAGGAGTCAAACCCAGGCAGTCCGGCTCCAGGGTTTTTGCTTTAAATCACACCCTAGAGTTCCTTTTAACCTCAGTCTTATTCTCCTCCCACCAAGACTAATGTACTTAGATATACCCAACCAGGGAACTAGCATGCGTAGAATGTAATCCCTGAAGCCCGCTTTTCAGTATTCAGCTTTCAAAAGACATTGCAAGGAGGGTTTTCAGCTGAAAGAGGAATTAGTTGAATTATTTGATCTCACTGGGAAAACTAATAGATTTGTTTCCTTCACATATGCAGCATACAGATTACAGTTTTGGGTATTAAAGAAACAAGAAAAGAAAGAAGGAAGGAAAGAAAGACTGAAAGGAAAAAGGGAAGGAAGGAAAGAAAAAAGGGAAGGAACAAAATGAAGATAGACAAGAAAGAAAGGCATAAAGAAAGAAGGAAGGAAGGAAGAAAAGAAAGAGTGATAAGAAATAAAGAAAGGGGGGAAGGAAAGAAAGAAGAAGAAAAGACAGACAGGAAAGAGATAGAGAGAAGGGAAGAAGGAAGGGAGGGAGAAAGGAAGGAAACTTTATTTAATCTTTAGCACAGAAACAGTGTTTGCAGCCCTGAAGACCATAGTCTCTCATTTGCCTGTTGCTTGGCACAGTTTTACTGCCTAGAAGCCCACAGAAATGTTGGAAGTCAAGATCCAATATAAAAATTGGCTTACAGATTTGAAGAAGGATAGATAGACTCTTCTATTTCCAAAATTCATTAGTCCAGCTCTCCCCGTAATAGACAGGGCTTGCTCTCTGTGTAAGACATTTTCTAATCAGGCTGTGAAAATGCTCTGCCTCGGCATAAGGCTAGAGGTAGCTGGGATGGGTTTTTTGTTTTTGTTTTCTTTCCTGCTGATGCTTGATCATTATGGGCTCTTTGTTCAGTCACAATAAGGAGCCCCCACGTTTTTTAAAAAAAATTCAACTAAACATCATTGTGACTTCTCCCAAAGGATATTTGAAAACATTGAATCAGGTGTGAGTTAATAAAGGACTTGACATACCTACAAAATCTCATAGGAGGGTGAGCCTGGTGATGCGAATGTGGAAATCTTGGAATATGCAAAAGTTTGTGACCCACAGAGAAAGCAACATGCAGAAAACTCATGAGGAACAGTGCTAGCATCTGTCAGATCTGAGTGCGAATCCCAGCTCTACGCTGGCTGTGTGTTTGTGGGAAAGTTTGCAACTAAGACTTGGTGTCCCCATCTACGAAATGATAAGAGCTCAAATGATCGCATCAGCCAGCACACCAACTGGAAGCATGATCTCCAAATGAACATAACTAAGGGTTTCTAGTGATGCTAAGGTAAAAGTCAGTGGGGGTGGTGGAGTCAGTTTAGGTGAAGCAGACTTTGTTGGAAATTGGTGCCAAAGAATCACGATGAGCAGATGGTACATGGCTCCTCGTGGTTCGGATTTGAGTGATGCTCAGGAGCTTTGTTCTAGGTCTTTTCTGGTGGCATTCTTTCCTAATGTCCAGATGAAGGTGGAGAGGGCTGCTCTTCAGTTACAGGAGTGGTATGAAGTGGAGCACCTCTGTCCATTGGAGTGAGGACTTTCACACCCATTTTACAGATGAGGAAATGAGACTTAAAAAGTATATTGGTTTCTTAGGGCTGCCATAACAAATTACTATAAACTGGGTGGCTTAAAAACAATAGAAATAGATGTTCTGGAGGCTGGAAGTCTGCACTCAAAGTGCTAGCAGGGCCATGTTCCCTCCAAAGGCTCTTGGAGACAATGCTTCTTTACTTCTTCCAGCTTCTAGTGGCTCTAAGGCATTCCTCGGCTTGTGGCCACATCACTTCAGTCTCTACCTCTGTCTTCACATGGCCTTCTCCTCTGTGCTGTCTGTGTGTCCTTTTCTGTCTCTTAAATGGACATTCCCATGGGATCTAGGCCCCACTCTAATCCACTATGATTTTTATCTCAATCCTTACCTTGATGATATCTGCAAAGACCCTGTTTCCAAATAAGGTCACATTCTGAGGTACTGGGTGGATATGAATTTGGAAGGACACTCTTCAGTCCAATAAAGGACATTATGGGGGTATTCAAGGTCCAACACATAAGTGGCAGATTTGGAACTTTACCTCACCTCTGCCTGTCTCTAACCCACATATTTTCCCTTTATCTTAGAGGTCGTGAACAGGATAGAGAAAGAAAATACTCAAGGGAAGGGATGGAGGGCTGTGGAGCAGACTGGTCCTGCAGAAAGAACCTTTTTGGTCCAGCTTGTTTGGGTGGGATGTGAAGAGTCACATGGTCTGTGATGCTGTCTCTACCAGGGCTGTGGCCACAGTGGTGTCATGAGATGGCAAAATGGGTGGACTGGAAGTAACTGCAGACATGCTATAAGATTGTGGCTGCCACTTTGAGTGTGAGAGGCAGAAAGGACTCATGGTTAAGAGAAACCTTACACCTCTCTGCCTGGCCTTGAATCCCTGCTCTGCCATTTTCTTGCTGTGTCAGCTTGGGTTAGTTGCTTAACCTCTCTGAGTCACACACTAAGGATAAAAATTACATCAACCTCATCGGGCATATGTAATAATTAATTGTGATGTGCTAATGTATCCAAAGCCCTTTGTTCAGTACATCTCACAAAGTCAGTTTTTAATAAATGCTAGTATTGTGATTTCTTAAAGGCTATACTTCTCTGTACTCTCAAACAGTACCCAGTGTTCCACCTGCAGAGAGTACAGATGACTTGTGCTGTGTGGACCCTGGCTCACATGTATGCCAGGCTGGTCTCTGTTTGCCTACCTGACAACCAGGGACCCCCAGCCCCTCATCCATGGTGACTGATAATGCATCTCCTCCTCACTGCTGTAATGACTGAGGCTTTATCTTCCAGCAGCTCTTCTTTAGCTGCTGCTGCTAAAGGAAGTTTTGCCCAAGTTGACTGGACAGGTGCTCTCCTCATTTAAGGCTCTTGTTATTGAAGTTACTGTGGCTTTGTAGCTTTGCTCCAATCTGGGGAAGAAGAGTCCTGACTCTGCTTTTTCCTAATGCAGGGCATCTGGTTTAACCTCTCTAAATTTCAGTTTTCTCATCTGTTCCATGGGGATAATAATAATGGTAGTACCTACCGCATAAAGTCACAGTAAGGAGCAAAAGCAGGATGAAAAATGTAGAAAGCTAAATTGTGCCTGGAAACGGCCAGGTTGGTGCTGGAGGAGAGGGGCTGAGGTTGGATATAATCAGCCCACTAGGACTCTGGGGGTGTCAGAGCGAATTGCTGGCCCCTGCTTCCCTCCACTGCTTCCTGCTGGGTTCCAGTTGCATGTAGGACCATGAGCATCTCTAGGGCACTTCATTCAAAGGATGGGTGGAAAGAAGGAGGAGCGAATGGAGCTGCCCAGAGAGCCCTGAGGCTTCAACTTCCATGAAACACCTGAAGAAGTCCCCTGGCCATCTTTGGGTACCCACTGCATGGGAGATACCTGATTGGGGCTATCAGAGGGGCCTCTTTATTGGGGGACAGAGGAGCAGAGATGCCCTTAAGTCTCAGTGAGGATTCCTAACATCAGCACTTTTCTAGATTTACTGTGCATATAAATCACCTGAGAGAGGGTCCTGGAAAATGCAGATTCTGATACAGTTGGTCTGGAGTGGGTCTGAAATACCACATCTCTAATGATCTTCCAGGTGATGCTAGTTTGCAGCCTCACTTTGAGGGTCAAGGTCCTATCGTACACTCCTGGGGAAAATTGCACTTGGGATTCTGCACTTTCCATGATTTTCCTCACTCACAATTGCCCATTCAACTGTGGCGCTGGCCCATTTATCCTAGTTAAAGGGTTCCACTACTCCTTGTGATTATCCCTCATGATACTGATGATGTTATACGCTTAAATTAAATAAAATGCACCCTATCGAACGCACTACACACAAAAAGAATATTTATTTGAATATTAAGTACAGATAAGACTTCCCCTGGGATTATTTCAGAGCGCATTTGCAGAATTTAATTGCAAGTTTTCCCCACTCAGTTTCTTTCAGAACGCTACTTGTGAAAATATTTTCTTTCTGAAGGTAATGCTCTGCTCTGTTGGTTTATTATTATTATTATTTCAAAATCTGAAGAGCTCTCTGAGCTCAGTCATTACTTTCAGTGTCTAATTAATACTGATGATGACAAAGCAAACAGCCAGATGACCTAGATTTTCCTTTCAAATTGCCTGCAATTTACATGAATAACTCCTCATTGTTTCAGAACTTTTGGGAACCTAGTCCTTCCAGTAAAGATTCTTTAAGTTTGGGGTTTTAAGAACTAATTTTTCATGAAGCATATATCTTCCAGCACTCCCTCCCTCGAGCTTTCCAGGAAGTGTGAAACACACACACACACACACACACACACACACACACACACACACACACACACACACACACACACAGAGCAACAATAACAATCACCACTCAGCCAACCCTTTCAGATAACTGAACTGGAAAATTAGAAAATGAATACTCCTCAAGCTTCTCAAGCTACAGAATTATTCCCATTTCTTAAACGATGACATTTTGTGAAGTCATAGAAATTGAAAATGGAAAAGACCTCTTAGAGCTATGTAAAGATTTCTTCAAATGCAGAAGGCAGCATGGCTTAGAAAGCCTGCTTGAGGATGTTCTCTTGGGGTGCTACAGACTAGAAAGTCATTTATGTCCCTGTTTCCTTGTCTGGAAAATTGGACCAATGGGACTTAGTTCACCTCACTATTTTTTTTTTTTATGATAGCACAGTAGTTGTTACATGATTTATTTTTGTTGACATTCTCTTTGATCTATAGACATGGATTTTTAATGTCCCTGCACCAAACTTACAGAAGCATCAGCCACTTTTTATAACCTTGGTTTTCCACCACTGTGGTTTTGCCTACCCAACATCCAAGCGCATAGTGAGGCAGGTCCAGTCCATTGTCAACTTCTAAGTTGAATAAATCAAAAACAACAGCAAAGCAAAAATTACAGCAACAACAAAAGAATAAATCACAACAATAACAACAAATAGACCATCGGATTAAATTTACTTTCTTGCATTGAAAAGGCACTTATACAGAGCTTTTTGTGTGCCAGGCAATCTTCTAATTGCTTTGCAAATATTAATTCATTCAGACCTTGTGATGACCTTTTGGGGCATCCAGGAAAGGAACAAGTCCAAGGTCCCTTAGCAAATAAGTAGCAGAGTTCAGATTTGAGTATTGAAAGTCTAGTGTTAGTGTTTGTTCTCTTAACCACTGCATTTAGGATGCCTCTCAAATGTCTCTTAATTAACATGATCAAGATGACTGCCCAGATAAGGCCATGGCCTGAGTGTCTCTGCTGAATCTATTTAATTGGGATGCAGATTATAAAATTACCAACTTCTGATAAAATTATCATTAGAGCTCTGTAACATCCAACGAGAATGAAAAAGAAAAACATCCAGTTAAAACATCTTAACTTGAAAATGTCTTGAGCACATACATTATAAGTAGTGATATGCAAATGGTACGTAAATCACTCACCTGCCCCTCCCTACTCTTTCCCACCTCTGGATATAGCAAAGGGGATGATGGGAAAATCTGAGTTGAGATGTCAATGCTACATAATCATAATGCATAAAAGAGTTCTCTGGCTATAGGGTGATGGTGGTCACTAAAGACTGGTTTAGGGAAGCATGCCAAGCACTTTTAGCTCCTTAGGACATTTTGGTGAATATTGTTCTAATTTTCTTGGACTGAGCAAGGGGTTGGGGTGGGTTCAGGGGGGCAATTATAACGCTTGATTATGAAGGGAAGGAATGGGGATTGTTTCTGCTGCTGAAACAAATAGAAATCATCTTCATAATAACCACAATTGTTTTCTCCAACCCTCCTCTGCCTCGGTTCACAAAATACCTTATTAAATCTGGAGAATAAAAATGTGCCTGGGGTAATGGTTTATTATTAGAATAAATAATAGGCAATATGTTTTTCCCACCTTGTAAGTTATCAGATGCAAAGACATTTTGTGGTTTCACTTGTAAAGGTGCTTACATGTGTCAGCTGGGCTCTTCATGGCCAAGGGCTGCCTTTTTATTTCAAGACCAGCATCAAGCCTGAAATGAACAACTCCGAGAGACTGCATCCTTGCAGGAAGCAGATGGATGCAGGAGGCTGAAGGGGACCTGGCCATGTGCTGCTTGTGGCTGCCACCTCTTCCTCCGTGTTTATCTGTTTAATCTGTCTGCCTGGACAGCCTTGTCTCAGACATGGGGGACCTGTGTTGTTACTAAAGGAGTATTTAACAAGTGGGTGCATGGCAGAGCAAGTGTAAAAAGCATTTCCTCTGAAGAAAACAGTTCTTTAAAATTTAGAATTTGTGGCTAATTTAAGTTCTGCAGGCATCCTGGCCTCTGACATTCCTTGAATCAGCCAACCAACACTTGAATCTCCCTAGTAACTTATATTCAGAACAGTGATTCTCTTGATATAAATACCAACATCATCAAATAATATGGTTTTTAAAGGAACAGGGGGAGAAGGGCTCACTAAATGGACAATACTGTTCTTTAGGTCACTCAAGTGCTAAAAATACTGAGTATTTTGAGATTTTATGATGTGCTCAATAAAGTACCTCCATGGACTGTTAGCCATAAATTCAATATGTTAGAGCTCTTTGCATTTGATTTTTTCCATTCAAGTTTACATATAAGAACAAATCCATTATTATTTATTTTTTTACTTAGTACGTAGCATTGCGAAGCTCTTTCCTCTTCTTCCCACCCCTTACTCCCCCTGCAAAAAGCTGGCACCTTTACAAAACCAGGTTAGATTTTAGCAGCAGATTCTGGTTCTCCCCAAGGTTAACATGAAAATGCCAGAAAGAGCTGGGTGGATTCCCCAAGTTGTTCTCTCAAATGCATTTTCTTCATTTATACAGCATAAGCCAGAGTCGCGTTAATGAATCATGGATGACTTGACTGACTCTTGTGACTTTCTGTTTTTATTTTTCTAATTATTTCTCACTTCCTTTTCTGAATCCCAAGCGCTTACTACTGTCATACACTTTTCCCCCCTCCCTTGCACCAAAAAGATGCAATTGTCACAACCTGTGATAGAATCTGTCTTTGTTTATCTGACATAAACTATCCCGTTTTCTTGGAATCAGAGGACATAACTGATTGCTGAATACGTTTTCAGAAAAACAATGGGCTTGATTACAAACATATAATGGACTGTATTATATTCAGGCCTTCATGAACTCAGATATCTAATAAACATTACATATAAGACCCCAGAGGTAGTCTAAACAAATCTACCTGTCTCTTCTTATTTTATTTTAACATATGTATTAAAATAATATATAATATATTGGATTTAATATAATATATTTAATATATATATTTGCTTTTCTATTGAAAAGAATCCACACAAAAATGCATAATGTCCCCAAAAATTGGAATAGGTCTATTTTTTAGGACAGCCCCCTGGATTTACCTTTTTGGTGCTCTGGGGAGTTATTTATTTACTATTCATTGGACACATACTATGTGCCAGGCCACGCCTAGGTTTGATGGTCTAGATAATATCACATTTAATTATTACAACAGCCCTACAACTCAGCTGTTTACATCATTATGGCTGCTGTTCATTTGAATATACAAAAGCGGTGCATGTTCACTGAAAGAAGCTGAAATAATATAACAATCCAAGATTAAAAATGTGAAAATCAGCTTCACTGACCCTTCGTCTTTGTTACTATTATCATTCCCAGGACATAACATTTGTGCTTTTGTTTTCAGTTTGATGTTTATCATTCCAGACATTTTTTTTTTTTTTTGGCTGTTTAAATGGATATTTGTGTAAGGATGAATGTGTGTGTATAGCTTTTTAAACAAAAATTGTATTGTATTTAAAAATTAGTTCAACTTTCTCTGTTTTATTTATTCTATCATAGACGTCTTTCCCCAAATCAGTAAATTGCTAGTGAAGCCATAGTATTTCATAGTATAGATCAAGGGTTGAAAAATTATGACCATGGGCCAAATCCAGCTCACTGCTTGTTTCTGTGAATAAAGTTCTGTTGGTATGTAGCCACACCCAATTCTTTGCAAATTGTCTACGGTTGCTTTCTTGACATAATGGCAGAGTTGAGTAGTTATAGCAGAGATCAGACTTTATGGCTCTCGAAGTAAAAATATGTACTATTTGGTTCTTTATAGAAAAAGTTTGCTTCCCCCTGAAACAGATAAATCACAATTATTTTAACCATATCAGTACTGGTGAACATTGATGCTCCTTCCAGGTCCAGGTCTGTGCTGTGACAAGTGCCTCCCTACCCCTTGCCCCACGCACCCTTGAACTCTGTTAAAGAGATTCCTTAAAGAAGAAACATTGAATTAAAGGAAATACGCATTCTACATTGTGATAGCTGCCAACTGCCTCTGCCCTCCTCCCTATAAGTGGCACCAATTTATCTATTTCTCAAAAGCATAATATCAAATCTTTCAAATTTTCAAGGCTAAATTTGCCCCTATAAATTTTTTAAGAAAATGATTTTGAGACCCAAAACATGTCATTAATTCAGCCAAGTTTACAAGGCCTCTTGGGGGGCAAAGCCAGGATTTAAGCTCACATAGTTTGTTGACCCATAGCGCTCCTTCTGAAGAGCCCCTGGCTGTCACCTTAATTTTAATAACAATTGCTAGTACTTGTTAATTTTTTTAAATGTTCTGAGTGCTTTGCTTAGTGCTTCAAATGAATTATCTTATTTTATGTTCATGACAAAATTGGACATTACATAGGTACCATATTATCTCATTATACAGAAGGGGAAATTGGGACCAGGGAGATTATATAATGTGGATAATGTTACCTAGATGATGTGCAAAGATTGGACTCAGGTAGTCTGATTTCTGAGCCCCCAGTCTCTATTGGGGAGAAAACTGGATGTGCAGAAGGACACAGTAGGTTGATATCAGAGAGATCTAATTTGGTGGAAATGATCTCAGTCTAATTCTTAAGAACCCAAGTGTAGAAATCCATGCATTTATAAAGCCAAACAACACAGTCAATGCACATTTTGTTGCAGAGAAACACAAGCATGTAAACAGTATCTATAGGAGCAGAGAAGCTAAAGACCACCTGCTAAGGACAAATGAGGCACAGGTTGGGGGGGGGAGTTAATAATGTAGGCATCTGTGATTTTGGTTTGTTTTCTTGATACTGAGAGCTATGTACAGCAATGATGTGAAGAGGGATCTGAGTCAAGCCATCTGGATGGTAATTCTTATCTTTGTGACTTCAGGAATCTACTAAGTTTTTCTGTGCCTCAGTTTCCCCACCTTTAAAATGGAGCTAAGGATAATACCTACTTATGAAGTTATGAGCATTAACTGAGTTCACCGTTAGCAAGTGCTTAGCACATTTTCTAGCATGTTATAAATATTTGATAAATTTCAACCATGGTTAATGCAAAATTTTTTTCACTAAAAAATGATTAAAATAATTATTTTCCTGGCATCATAGTTAAAATTGAGCAAAATATAAAGGTTTTACAATACCTATGTACCTTCCCTGCCTACCCCCTCAATCCAGTGTTCTCCTTTACTTAGTCCTACTTTTGGTCATGCTCTTTGAAATATCATTTTCCCAAATCCTTTAGTAGGTCAGCCTACTCTGCTCTTATTCACTCAATAAGGGTCAGATCAAGGTACCCATCTCCAGAAACACCTGTCTGAAGCCTCCCTCCACTATTTGCCAAACAGGCTGGGTTGGAACCTCTCCTTTGGGTGCCTATGGTACCCTGTGTTTTTTTTTCTTTTCTATCACACTTATCATCCTGCATCATAATCTTCATTTTATCTCTCTTCCCCTCTGTTAGAGATTTTTTAGGGAAATGCACTGTCACTTATATTTGCATCCCCTTCTGTCAGCACAGTGCTAGGTGGATAGGAGGTACTCAGACAACATATGTCAAATGTGTAAAATAATCACAAAATGCATTAAGGAAAACGCAAACCATAGTGCTCACCTTAGGTACTGTAAAGAAGGTGTTTATCAGAGAACGTAACCTTATTTCAGAAAAAAATTATAGTGATCACAAAAACAGCAAAGCTGAGATATGTACACAGCTGCCAATTGATCTGCTGTATCGAGTTCTATGCTGCTAAACTTCTCTGGTGCTTTTCTTCTAAATGATTTGCAATTGTCCTGAAAACTGGAATTCCTGTTATTATATTATTACAACCAAGAAAGCATGCACATCTATGTATTCATTCATTTATTGTGTATCTTCTTATTTCTTCTGACATCCACGTTTCTCAATTCATGCCGATCTCTCACTCATTTTCTCTTGCACTTGACTGTTCCACCATATTCACTGGTTGCACTTGCAAAATCTCACTGAGTTTTTCACATGTCTCCCTCTTTCTTCCAAATTTTTTTCATGTTTCCCCTAGATGCATTGTCTAAAAAATAAAACAAAAACAAACAAAGAAACAACACAGACACCTTTTCAATTCTCCAAGACAAGGTGGGTATATCTCCTCTGTGCTGTGAGCACATCTTGTACTCTCACCACAGCAAATGTTCTCTGTTTTGCAACTGTCAATTTACTTGTCTTTTTCCCCACCTAGACAATGAGTTCCAGCAGGCTTCTTTACTGTTGTATTACCAGTTTTTACTCTAGGACCGTATCTGACATCCAAAAGGTGCTATATATATAGCTGGATGAACAAGTGGATTCCAAACATCATCCTGGTGTCTAAAAAAAGATAGCCAAATAAGACTCAGCCACCATCCTTGTATGTGGACGATAATGTGTGGGAAGAAAAATCAGACTGGTAATAGGGTTAGGATAAAGCGGAAAGAACTGATAAGACAGAAAAAGTCAGGAAAAGATGAAAAAGGCTGAGTCTGAGAGTCTTTGGCTCTGCTGGCTAGATGAAGATAGGAGATGAGGGAAGATGAATCCCTGCTATTAAACATCCCGTTCATCCAGAAGAGCAAAGGGTCTCATGATGAAGTTTATTGCTTCGGTTTCTAACCTTTCATAAGTGCTTACTTGGCAGCCCTATCGAGAGTGGTATTTGATTCTGGAAGCATCTTAAAGGAGCAGCGCCCGACCTTCCACTTGCTTTTTTTTTTTTTTTTTTTTTTTCATTTAGGCCATAAAATATATTGGTTTTGTGCATTACTGCCATGGGAGAGCGGAAAAAAAAAATCACATGTTAGTTTCCAAATGAAATGACATTTAGTAAAGTGTACATTTAAGATATTTTTCAAGGCTGGCTCTTAAACAGTGCACAAGGAAGTGTCTTTCTTCATCACAGACGATGCAGAGTAACAGGTGCCTTTTTTTCCTCTAAACCTCTCTCAGGATGGTTATGGGGAAATTTTTTTGAGATCTAGCAATAACTTAGGGAGTCTTCAGTGCATCATTACCTCCTGTTTAGGGCGTTGTTTGGTGAGTGCAATTGCAACAGAAACACAAACCCATGATGGGACTTAGTCATTTGTATAGCTGTCTATCTGTGTTTAAGGAAGAAGTTACACATACTCGCAACTTGGTGATCCCTACTTGAAGAAGAAGTTATTGGACACCTTACTCAGCAGATGTAAATGTCACTGAGTGGATTCTCAAAGTGGTCAGTAACACCCGTTTCCAGTCAAAGAGGCAATGGCGGATGTTGACTCTATTAGGTAGAGTGTGTTGGTGGTGACATCCTATTCAAAAATAGTGTGTGAAATTGGGCAAGAGCACAATCCAAAAGGAGAAGCAGGATATTGTTACTAGAATATGGGCAAAACAATGTGGGATGCTGTGCAGGAAAAATTTAATAAGCAAAGCAAAAAACAAACATGTCCATTATTGAGATTACTTGAACTGTCCTTTTTATTATCCTCAAATCTCATTTTCCTTAATCAGCCTCATTTGAAGGGCTACACAGCTATTTTCATGGCTACTGTCGAATGTTGCATTCAATAGTCTCTGTAACAGGAATATTATAATGTGGCCTCACTTCATGTTGCATAGGTCAGTAGGCCACTCGTTTCTTTAAATGGTATCATTGTGTTTCTGTGAGTCTGACAAACCCTTGTGATTTTTGAAGACAGATGTTGAAAGTATTAATCTTGTTATAAGATACTACATTTTCTTTAATTCATAACAATGAGAGCTATCACTGTTACTATAACATTTTGTAAAACACCTATATTCCTGCAAGGCACTGATATTAAAATGTTTTTTGATTATGAATGCATTGCATGTAATGAAGTATAATTTAAAAACTACAGAAAAGCATAAAAAAGAAAGCATTGCCATCACTCTTTGTGTCATCCATCTAGTTTTACGTATTACATTCAGATACATGGTCCATTTTGAGTTAATTTTTATATAAAGTGTGAGGTTTAAGTCAAGGATCTTTTGTGTGTGTGTATGTGCATATAGACATCCAGTTATTCTAACATTGTTCAGTTTGGGGTATATCACTTTCTGTTAAGTGTTTTGTTTTTAAAGGTGCTTATCATAGGGATTGCAATCACATGCTCCTCTCAATCTATGTATAATCCATATTTTACCACTTCAATTGGAATGTAGAAACCTTATAACCCATATTAATTAACTTGTTTGGGACAGTTATTTCACAATGTATATGTAAATTAAAACATCAAGTTGAACACCTTAAATACATAGAATTTTTATTTATTAATTATACCCTAGTAAATATGGGGGGGGGGAGAAACCTTATCACCATATGTTTCTTTATCCTCCTCTCCTTATATTGTATGTATTTTATGTTTTGTATACATTCATTGAAATGTATACATATATTGAAAAGCTCATCAGGCAATTTTATTTTTTTATTTTTTGGTTTAAACCATTAAACATATTTTAAAGAACTCGAGAGGAGTTGACTAGTCTATTTTATTTATATTTACCTAAATGTTTACCATTCCATTGCTCTTCCTTTATTCCTATTATTCCAAGTTTCCTTCAGATATCATATTCCCTTTGTCTGGAAAATTCCTGTAGCAATAGTTTTAGAGCAGGTCTGTTGGCAATGAATTTTTTTACTTACTTTCATATTTTACCTTCATTTGTAAAAGATATTTTTATTGGATTTAGAATTCTGGATTCTGGATTGACAGGTTTTTAATTTAGCAATTAAAAAATTATGTGCTATTTTCTTCTGGTCTCCCTGTTTTTTGTTTGTTTGTTTTGCATTAAATGAAAAATCCAATGTTATTTGAATTGTTGCTTTCTTACAAGTGTAGCATCATTGTCATAGGGCTGTTTTCAAGGTTTTTTGTTTTCAAGCTTTGATCTGGGTGTGGATTTCTTTGAATTCAACTATTTAGGGCCTAATGAGCTTCTAGAACTTGTGGGTTTAATCTCTTTTGCCAAATATGTACAATTTCAGCCATTATTTGTTCAAATAATTTTTCTGTAGAGAAGTTTTTATCTTTATATTTTAAAATTCCAGTGACACAAATGTTGTACCTTTTGATATTGTTGCACAAGTCTTTGAGTTTATCTTCTTTTTCTTTTTTTTCTTCAATGTTTTTCTTTCTATTATTTAGAATGGATACTTTTTCAATGTTTTTCCTCTGCTATACTCTGTTCTATGTTTGAATTCATTCAGTGAGTTTTTTTTTATTTATTTAGGTTATTGTTTTTATTGCTCTAAAATTTTTATTTGGTTTTTCTTCCTATTGTCTGTTTCCTTGGTAACACTGTCCATTTTTAAAATTTAAGTGCATTTTCTCTTACTTGTTGGAGCATGTTTATAATAGCTGCTTTAAAATCTTTATTTGATGATTCCAACACCTGGGTCATCTTAGTACTGTTATCTGTTAATGTCTTTTCCCATGTGGACTTAGATTTTTCTAGTTCTTTGTATGCTGAATAATTTTGGTTTGTATCCTGTGTATATTGAATAGTATAAGACTCTGGGTCTTATTTAAATCCTGTGAAAGCTGTTCATATTTTTGTTTTAGCAATCAATCAATCAATCCCATTGGATTTAGGCTGAAAGTTATTACCTTTTTTGTGGATTTTGTTTCCAATATCAGTTTTGTTGTCAAAGCCTTTGCAGTAATAGTCAAATGTGTTCCATGTGTGTATCCAGTCTGGGACCTGGGTAGTGGTCTATCCCTTAGGTCAGTTTTCAAAACTTATGGGATCAGATTAGGGTCAGTTACATATGTGCACCTCAGAGTTGAGTTCAGGAGTTCATAAAAATACTGTATGGGATCATTTTCCCAAATTATTTCCTCTCCAGGTTCCTCCAAGTAATTTTTGTTTCATAGGGCTCCCGTTTTTTTGTCCTTCAGCTGGAAAGTTGGTGCTTACCCTCCCCCCACCCCGATTCATGTGCTTCTGCTGCTGTGCCAGCATTCGAAGCCAAGTAGCAAGAGAACAGAGAGAAAATAAAAGAAACAGTGAGCATGGTTTGCCCCACCTCTTGCGGCCACACCTTCTCAGATCATAAGGAATGTTTCTCTGTATTAGATGACAAGTCTGCACATTCAGTGGTTGCCACTGTTGCTTATGCCAGGAACAGTACCGTGAGATGGGGGGAAGAGAGAGAGAGAGAGAGAGAGAGAGAAGAAAGTAAGAAAGAAAAAGAGGGAGGAAGGAAAGAGAAAAAGAGAACAAAGGAAATAAAAATGGGGATTTACTCCACTCTGAGCATTCAGTTTCCTATTTCCTGCTTCTTGAGACAAAACTAGAGAGCTTCTCTGTATGTAGGTAGATGCCCAATTCTGGGCTCTAAAGTGCCTTGAATCCATGCCAGGGGATACTGGTGCTGGTGATGAGGCTAACTCATCTCTTGTCTGATGGTACTTTGAATTCTGGTCTCCATTTCCACTCTACCTGTTACTATTTACTAGGGAGTATTCTCTATGCATCCTATCCACATTTTATAGCTGCATTCAGTGGGGGAGAAAGGGCGAAGTGTGTTCACTCCATCTTATCAAGAATCAAAACTTCACCACCCACTTCATTTATTTTATTATGGTAAAATACACATAAAACAAAATGTGCCATTTAACCATTTAAAAGTGCACAACTTAATGGAATTACATACACAATGTTGTGCTAAAATGAATCCCCAGTTTGAGAATCTCTCCATCATCCCAAATAGAAATCCCATACTCATTAAGCAGTCTCTCCCTGTTTCTTCTTCCTTCGGTCCTCTGGCAACCACTAATCTACTCTCTCTTTCTATGGACTTTCCACACTTCATTTTTCAACAGTTTATGGAGATATAATTTATATAACATAAACTCATCTATTTCAAGTATATAATTCAATGTGAGGGATTTTTTTGTATGTTTATGGAATTGTACTCATTTCCTTTTTAATATTTTAAAATATTTCCTCCCAGTCCTTTCCTCTTTACATTTTTAATCATTGCTCTTTTTCTTTAGTGATCTATTTCATGATATTTTTAACACAAAATAGAAACCATAACATCTGTACACTATTGCTTATTCGTTTCTTAAAAACTAAATAGTGCCTTTTGAACATTTCCCATGTCTCTATTTTATAAAACCATGATTCTAAATGCTGCATTTTATGCTATTGTATTAGTGTACTATAATTTACTTTCAATTTTCCCAATATTACACATTGTAATGTTTACAATTTTTTATTTTATAAATAATGATGTGGTTAATTGACATGTAAATAAACATTTGTGTGCATCTCTGCTTATTTTCTTCAGAGCTGTTTTTAGAGGTGATATTTCTGGGTTAAAGGACATAGAAAAGCACTGATTTATAGATTCTGGGCTCTGGTGCATCCTAAATAAAAAATCCTGTTTTTGTTTTAGAGAAAGTAAAAAAAAAAAAAAAAAGAAAGAAAGAAAAACTTTCAATGCAAAGTGTATAAAATATACATCAGAAGTCGGTTCCTAAACCTTTTCATCCTTTAGTAAAAGTCTCAAAAACTTGCAGTGCATATTGTCAGGTGCTGGGATTCGGAAGTTGTTTTATTGGTTAAAAAATAGTAGAAAGATACATAATAAATAGGACATGTAGACCTAAATTTTATTTCAGCCTAGCCATTTGAGTCGAAGCTAGAGTCAGTCCACCAGTCCCCATATAGGGAAAGTGACCATGTGACCATGTACCTCAGTTTGCTTTTTATACCTCACTTTACATATGGATCTTCTGTATAACTGTTTAACTACCCTTCCCATCCCCCTTAACTCACTTTTTTTTTTTCCTGTTTGGATAGGGCAAGCAAAATTAGCACATGGCATATATATTGCTAATCTCTCGTTTTTGAGTTTATGGCAGATCTCACAAATTGATCATGGTTTCTTTCTCTGACATAAGCATTGACCTTAGAATCTTTCCCAATGCAGTCTTTTGGGGACTTACTAACATCTGATTAGAACTGGCCCATATGATGCTACCCATTTGCCAAGGCATGTATGTGACACTATTGGCTCTTAACATTGGAGGATACTGTGTGTTGCTCAGTGCCTAACCACAACCTTCTCAAGAGAGCTTTTAGGGACGAATATTTGCACCTGTTAGATAGGGAGAGGGGGTTTTCATGCCAAGAGGAATGCCCTTACTCTGGGAAGATTTTGCCTCCCACATTCTGTCCTGCACCTCTCTCCTCATCCGCCTGTAAGTTTCTGATGGATCCTTGCTGTGTTTCTGCATCACACAATTGAAACTCCAAGTGAAGCTTTGGCTGTGTAGACATAAAGAAAAATTAAGTACGTAATTAATTAATTCTGGGTCTTCCTTGAGCTGAGCGATTAGAAGAAACTTTCTTTTTTCTTTCATGGTGCTTCGTATGCAGAACGTTCTGACGCTTCCTTCTCTTTTTCCTTTCCTTGTAGGTTTCAAGACAACAGATGAATTGTGAAAGAGAGCAGCTAAGGGTAGGTGTACCTGCCTGTGAAATGCTTCCTGGTTCTCCTTTCTGTGGAATAAGCAAAAATTTCCTTGTCTCTCCCTAGACACTGGGTCTAAATTACAACCTTCATCTTAAGACTGGTCGAGTTGAAAATATTTATCCCAGCTAATTTAGTATTGATTGAGCTGGTAAATACAGTATATCTTCTTTTGAAGTGCCATTATGGTAGATATGGATTTTTTGATTTAGATTCAGCAATAAATACTTCTCTTCTGGAATTTGTTTGACATCATTGTACTCTTTTTATGTACAGCATGAGGTCTAAGTAATAACAAAGGTCAAAAGGATGTCTTGCTGGCTTCTTATTGAAAACACCAGGCTGTTTGCTGAGTGGCTAAAATGCTCTTTGACTGGGGTTGACCAGGGTGATGGGGCAACTACTCTGTCAAGTGTGTTTCTAGGAGAATTCAGGTAGTCCACAGGCCTTTTGGTTTTAGTAATTCATGCATTTGGGAGAGGGAGACAGAATTTTAAACCTCATATTCTATTTCTCTGCTTAAGAATGACACTGTCTTAGTGCTTAAGTATATTAGATGTAGAAAGTGTTCCCTAGATGAGAGGAGTGGTTTGCTATAAATGGAGCGTGGTGGAACTGTTCTGCTCTCATGGTGTTTCGGAGGACATCTTTCTTGGCATGGGTATGGCATTTTAAGAAGTAGTGGAATTCTTCTCTCCCATCCCCATCATTTGTTTTCTTTCTAAACACATTAATGTTTCCTATGGATGAGTTCAAAGTCATGATTGGTCTATCTTTAATGTCATTGATGGAAGTTTGTCGTTTTTACTGGACAATGTGCTTTACAGTCATGATTCCAAATTTTTATAAAAATTAGAGGAATGTGCTGCTTTTAAAACTACAACAGTGAGATTTGGAATTGGGGGACCATCGTGCTCAAAGGTATCCACTAAATAAGAATAATTTATTAAACCAGTCGAATGCCTTTATACACTGGCTTGTAACGTTTTGGAGCATTTACTTACTGGTAGCCTCAGATGGAAATGATTTGTGAAGTTATTTCCATTTTACAATTGCTGTTGGCGTCAGGTTTGTTAAGTTCTAACGTAAGACAGAGAACAGAATCCAGTTGCATAAAACTGAGAAAGTGAGTTGACGTTTTCTTTTTCTTTTATGCATATTTATTTTATGCAATATCCTAGCATGGCCCTCTCTATTAACCTCTCATCTCTACCCACTTCCCTCCTAAGCACCTGTGCCAACATTAGTTGTGATTCCTTCATGAAACAGCCTTCAAGATGTTTTAAGCTTTCCTGAGCTCTCTTATTGCTTTTTCCCTGCAGTCTGAATTACTGGTTCATCCTAGTAAATAATGTATTGCAACTTCAGATTTCTCTTCCTCTTTGGATAGGGACGATGGCCAGAACTAGGTCAGAGCTAGATAAATAGAAATGTGTGCCTTTGTCTCCATGAGTCCCTGATAAATTCATCAGAATTAAGATAATACTGAAATCTCTATTGCAAATGAGACTCACCTGGCAAATTAAGGACACAGGATGTAATAAAGTGCTTGTTTGCAATTTGAGGAGTTGATTGTTTCTCATTGATGAGGACATTGTCTACAGGGGTGTGATTTAGGAGCAAGAACACTGTCCTCTCTCTGTTAAACAAATTCAAGGCAAGGTTTGATATAATGGGTCATTTAGTTTAGTCCTACATGTGACTCCAATAGCCTCATGTAAGACCATGTCTAACATTGTGAGCTGGTGCTGTGTGAATGTTGCTGTTGTCATAGTTTTTGCATTCGTGTTTTGAATGAATAGATACCATATTTGAATCAACAGAACACACATTTATGTGGTTCAAAATTTAAATGGTACCCAAGAGAATGCAGTGAAGTTTCTCCTTTTGTTAGATTTAGGCATCCAGTTTTCTCTGGGGGTCCCCCAATGTCATTATGCGTGGGTGGGTGTCTTGTCTTTGACATCTATGTCTTGGATATTTTCTTCTGTCTCTCCCTTTTTTGTTCCATGCTTCTCTACATTTTACTCTTCCTCCCTTCCTCCCTTTTTTCTTTTCTCTCTTGTGTGTGTCAGTGCTTTTTCCATCTCAGAAGAAAACCTTTATTAAAGTGTGGTGGGGGAAACATTTTGTTTTACAGGGTTTCCAAAAGAAATTTAGAAATGAAATGCTACAACCTGGCCATCTCAATGAAGTACATTTTCCTTAATCTCATTTTATTTTCCTAGAAAGAGAGAGAGTGGAAGAAAAAGATATCTATTTAGTTAGCAACATCATTTCAGGGTCTTGAATTGCCAACCACACTTAAGACATGTTTTAAATGCAGCAATCAATATGCATTTCCAGATTTGCTATACAGGAAGAGTGGACAATTGTCTTGTTATAAACTCTACAATCCTTCATTAGCACATTCTGTTGCCAGAATTCAGTGATACGAGTGGATAGTTGTAAAATGTATCACTTTTCTTTGGCCTCCTGTAAACAGCAGATAATGCAAAGAGATAAAACTGCCCTTCCTGTTTCGTGCACATTGACACTGTGTAGAGATCGGCATATCCAAAACCTGCTCCTCCGCTCTCCTTTCTCTTCTCACAAATCCTAAATTAATTTTTCAAAAACAGACTCTGTAAAGTGTTGGCCCTGTCAGATATTACAATTTTTTTAAAGATTCCATGATTAATTAATTTTAGGAAATATAAAGTTTAAGAAAGTCAAATTTTTTTTTTTTAACTGCAGGACTTTTCAGAGCCTTTAATGTGCAAAGGTGAAATGCAGAGAGATGAATACAATGCACACTTTATTTCAAACTCAGCTGATCACAGAACATTTTTGGTTGCAGAACACACTCTGAAAAACATGCTTGAGAATTATATCAGTTTTGTCAGTTAGGATGCTATTGTCTGCAAGTTATAGAAAAGCTGACTAAGAGCTATTGAAAAGATAAAAACATTTAATTATCTCCCAGTTCCAGGGCTGATTCAGTGGGTTTTTAGTATCAGGGCAGTGGTTTGGAATCTTTGTGCTTCTCTTGGCCTTTTTTTCTTTCATCAGATAGGTGCCTTCTTCCCAGACTGTCTTCCTTACATGACAACATTCTCATCAGGAAGAAAGGAGCAGATGAGATTTATCTCATGGCACTTGCATTTTAACAGAGGAAGATCATCCCCAGAAGCTTCCCCGCAGATATTCTCCTAGAGCTCATTGGGCAATCTCAACATCAAACATTGACAAAGGACCTCAGATCTCAGTGATGTGCTATAGCAATCATGATTCATCCCCAGTAGCAGGCATATTGTCACCAAAACAAAAAGAGAATCTCCTTCAACAGGAGGGTGGGAAGAATGGGCTTTGGTGTTGTTAATTAATAGTCTCACAAAAGAAATCCACGTGGGTCCTCTATGTTACTCACAGTGTTGGCTTCTGTCACCTCTTCTCTTTTCTCCCTTTCATTCCACATACATAGCTGTTCAGCAACTGTCTGAACTCTTGTTGTGGAATTCAATGTAGGTGCTTTCTCTGCCAACTTGGTATCGCACAGATCACTTCTCCCTACCCTAACCTACTTTGTACCCAGTTTAGCACCCCCTTTGTATTTTGCCTTGGGTTTTTTGGAACTTTCTTGGATGCAGTCTTTGCTCATTTCCCTCAGTATTGGGTATTGTCAGCAGGCAGGTGGCATCTCATCCCAGGAGGCAACTCAGCCCCTGCGGTGCTATCCTGAGCTTCCAAGCCCCACCCTTCCCAAGAGAAGAATTCCCACCTGACAGACCATTCACCCTTCTCAGAAATCTATTGGGATTTCTCATATTCCCAATGAGAAAACTATACAACAGCAAACCTGTGTACACTTCCGTCCCAAGTTTTGTCAATCTAAAGTAGACTGAACCTTCTGAGCTTACATTTCAAATTGTTGGCTGGATTCTTTAGGGAAGATGGCCCATAAGAGCTCACCATGGAATCTGTACCTTAAATGCTCCTGTTCCTATAGGCTGTATTTACCAGCTTGTCCCAGGATCACTGCTGATCAACACCAACAGGTCATGGTAATAGTAGTTGTGCAATCTTGCAATTATCAACATTTACCTCTCTGGCATTTGAAACCAACATATGGATCAATAAACAACTAAGAGAGAAATTAAATGACCTCAGTAGGTTTTGTCTCCCTCAGCAATTTATAAGCTGGAAAGATTGTGTAGTCATGGGATAGGATATTCAGATACTCACTTTTCTTAGCATTCACAACATTTTTGGTTACAAAGGGATCTTTTGTGCTTTGAACCTGAGGTATTGCTCTGGGAGCTGATTAACAAACTTGGTAAGAAAACTATGAGTTTGGCAAAGGCATAATTCCGAGGTGGGTTAGAGTCTGTTCTGTGGACTCAAATCCTTACCTGCAATATGGCAAATGGATGCCAGAGGAGTCAGCATAGGAAGAGGGGTGGTTAGAGCTGGTGGAGCTCTGGTTATGGTTTTAGGTTCAAATCCCAGATCTAAGCACCCCTTAGTCTCTAAAAGCTTCACTTTCCCTATGTATAAAATAGGGATACTTTCTCCATTGGATTGTTGCCTGGCCAAAATTACTTCTTTAAAGCACTTCAAAAAAATGTATGCTTCACGGTCAACAGGGTTAGCTATTGTTAACATAGTGCCGTTCCTTCTAATTCTCTCATTCCATTTCCTCCTGGGAACTCCAGGCCTGAGAATACAGTCAGGGCATGTCTACCGCTACTCAGCTCTCCACGTTGAAAGACAATTCAAAGGGCAGGCTCTGTAGTTAATGACATGGTGGTGCATTCAGAGGAAAACCACCTCTCTCTGTTACAGTTAGTATCTAATGCAAATAACAGAGACTGATTTGACTAGCCTAAGCAGAAAAGGCACACAACCCTTCCTCCTGAGAACCCTAGCTTAGAATTGGAAAACTGTCAGGACTCACGCAGTGCTCTCTGCTTTCTTGTCTTTGTTTCTCTTTGTGGGTGCATCTTGAATTTCTTTTTTGAGAAGGGCTCTTTCTATGTTTTTATGCACAAGGCATCTCCCAGCACCTACAATTTATGCTGCATCACCTCTCACAGGCATAGGGACTGGCTGTTGATGCATTCTGGTTACAGATTCCTGGGAAAGGTATTGGATTGGGCCAGTCTGGATCAGTTGTTTACTTTGGTCCGATCTGATCTGTCCAGGGACATGGCATAAATAAACCTAGTTGCCCAGGGCACACTATTGAGGGAAGACTCCATTATCGGGTAAAGGGAGCCATTGCTAACTGAGTAAATGCCCCCAGAGATGTCTGCTCTACCCTCCAAACATGGAGATCAGAGCTGAGCAAAGGATCCTGGAAAATACATGTGCTACCCCCAACTTCTAGCTCGGTGTGTTCCTAAGTGTGAGGCACCTGCCCTGTGTGATACAGCTTTCAGCAGTGAACACCAAGTCGTTAAGAAAAGGTGAATCACAGAGGGAGAAAGTTATTCCCTTTTCAATTCTCTTTCAATCCTTTTTATGTCAATGAGAAACTCTCAGTTTAAACTAAAGTATCTTTAACAATTCTCTAACACTTCCTAAGCTTTCTTTTTAACAGAAGGGGAGTGTGCCTCAGGCTTAGAGCCTGCAGCAGACAAAGCATCTCTCTAGACTTTAAAAACATTGTTTGCAAAATATAATAGTTAAGAATTAAGGGCCTCGAGCTAGGCCTACTGAGATAAAATCTAGACTTTGTAATTTACCACTTTGTAGACTTGCACATAGTATTTTCACTCCTTTGTACCTCAAATTCGTCATCTGTATAATGGAGATAATAACTGCATTTATTTTATAAGTTGTGTGTGTGTGCCTCTGTCTGTGTTTGTGCATATAAACAAAGATTAAAATAATTAGTGCATATGAGGCTCTTAGAACAGTGCCTGGTATAAAAAAGCTTTTTAATAATTGTTAGACATTAATGGATTTATTTTTTTTTCCATTAAATTTTATTTATGACTACTGGTACTTGTTTTCCATTTACAGTGGCAATACAAAGTTTCCTTGGCACGCTTTGTATTTTATGTGCCATTTATTGTCCCATTTATTTAGGTTAAAAATGAGTTGCTTTAAAGATAAATATTAACTACATAATGTTATGGATTGCCTGCAGTTATAACAAAAATCGTGACACTGGAATGCAAATGACTGAAATTTTGGAAACACTGAAATCATGGTACCAGCCTTGTGAAAGACGTTGTAGAGCAAATCTGTGTTATCAATATTTAATTTGCCAGTTAGAAGCAAGTTTCTCATTTCTGCTAGATATAAGAGTGATGTGGATTGCAGAATGCAAATTGCTAATGATCTTCTTGGCTTAAAGCCATTGCCTTCATCCGGGCATCAGATAATGAAACTTCCAGACTGCCTTAGAATGCAGCTATCAGAATCAGAGACACCTTTCCCTGCCTCTCACATCCCCACCCCTTTTAAATCCCAATTGTTCCTCAGTGGCTCTTAGGACAGCAGGGAAGAAAATGTAAGCCCACTCTACCCCCAAATCCTTGCTGAGACCTCGTGAGATTCATGTTTTTTTAAACTATAGTTTTAGGATGGCTTATTGTAGGAATGCCTGCTTCCATTCAGTTATTTATTCAAGAAATGTTTTTTGAACATGAACTATATTCCAGTCACTGTGCTAGGTAGTGGAGATATAATGATATACCTGAAACCTACACGGTTCTTGTCCCCCTATATCTTACAGCCTAGTGGAAAAGACATATATTTGTCAAATAAACATGGCAAAATAATAATAATAATAATAAAAGCCAAGGTGAAATTCATGAATACTAGAAATAAGAGGTGCTATGTGAATAAACCTGGATGGAAGAAGCTGACCTAATTGACCTCCACTTATCAAACTCACCAGGTTAACATACACTGTCCAGTATCTTCATAAAACATATTGGCGGATGTCCATGGCATCCTACGAAGTGACTGTTTTGTACGAGTTTACCTTTCTCTTCACCAGTGGCAGTGTCTGCTTGCCAAGAGTCGGTTGTATCTGTTCCCAGAGCTGCTACTGCCAGCTGCACTTGTTATTGTAATTACATTATTTAGTGGAATATTACGTAAACTGGTGAAAAATGAGTGCAGTAAGAGAAAGAGCTGTTTCTATGAAAACTAAGTTAAATGCTTTGGAAACGTGCTAAGAAAGCAAGCCTCAGAAATTATTTTGATTAGCTGTGGGTGAGGGGACTGCGAAATATTAGTGGAAAAAGAATCCTTAGAAATTCGAGAGACTCTGCAATCAGAATCTTTCAGATATGTCTTGACTTTCTCTTTCCATTTTAAGCAAAACCAGAACTGATACTATAGACCGCATGCTGGTAAACTTTTTATGAAAAGGGCCAGATTGTGACTCCATTGAAAACACTCAACACTGCTGTATTAGTCTGTTTCTATTGCTTACGTCAAAAAAAAAACTGGAACTGGGTAATTTATAAGAAAATGAAATTTATTGCTTGCAGTTTCAGATGCTAGGATGTCCAAAGTCTAGGGAACACATCTGGTGAGGGTTTCCTTTGGTGGTGGCTCTACAGCAATGGAGGGGTCTCACATGGCAGAAAATGGGGGAACAGAGAGAGAGAGATTCTCATGTGCTCTCCTTTTAAAGCCCTAAGAACCACACCCCTGACCACCATTATTAATCCATTCACTACGGCATAGTCCTACAATCTAATCACTTCTTCAAGGTCCCACCTTCCAATTACCGTAATAGGATTTCCCACCCTCAACAGTTACAGTGGGAATTAAGCTTCTAATATATGAACTTTGCTGGACACAATTCACTCAATCCACAGCAACTACTTTTGGAGCAAAAAAGCAGCCATAGACAAAAAATAAATTTTAAAAAATGATGGAGACTTTCAGTAAAACTTTATTTGCAAGAATAGGCAGTTGGCCATAGTTGACCTCCCGGAGATTGACCTGTTAGTGTGGTTTACTGGAGAAAGATAATGAGGGATTTCCAGCAACAGAAAAGTCACTCGAAGAAAAGGCCTTAGATTCACACTGAACATCCACAAATTAATGCACATTAATATATTTTATACTGAAACAAAAAGTTGAAGATATTTCTGTATCACTTTAAAAGCAATTTTTTGCTTTAAAGGGCTTTGAATTAACTACCTTCTCCCATTCCCAAATGAGATGGCTTTTAAAATATAGGTAGCTGAGATGAAGGCTTAAAACATGACATAAACATGCTTATTTTTATGTTCCAACCCTAATGACTCAGAATACCATTGGTCTCCAATGGAAGAACAAATTGATCCTTTTTCTTTGGAACCACAAGCAAATAATTTCTGGGGCTCCCCAAGGAGAGTGACATATTCCATGCAGGCATCCTGGTTCTTATCCTCTGCAAACTTGTTCAGTGCTTCAGAATACTCCATTCCGTTTCTTAAGAGAAGCCTAATAACTCGCTTCTCTCATTCTGCGTTCAGATCTAGCTCTCTGGAAACATGAACAACCTTCTTTGCATTACATTAACCTCCCAAACGATCAGCTAAAGCCAGACTTTAATAATTAGCTTAGAGGTAGCAGAAATCTAGGATAAGTGATGACTTGCTGAGAGGACCCTCAGGATGCAGGTGTGAGATCCTCGCTGTCAATATCCATGACTCTAGGCAGGTTCCATATATGTTCACGTGTGTGCATGTGCATGCAAGAAAAACACTGGTGAATGTTTGCTTGCTTTAACCAATGGTCACATCTTTGTAATTTTCTCTAAGCAAAGGGAGTTTGTCCCAAAGTAATTAGCTCTCTACTTCTAAAAACTGCAAAATCTCAGGCCACCAGATAATCTTCAAGTAAGCTTCCCTACTAAAATAAGAAATTCATACACGCATTTTTAAAAAGTTTAAAAGAACGCTGTCTTCATAAGACCCTGCATTTTACACTCCTCCTTAAAGATCTCATGTGCTCCCCAATTTTTGCAAGATATTTATTAGTGAGCACGAAGGATTGCATCAAGAAATCAGCCAATCATTAACAGATTTTAATTCCCCCAACTTCACTGTGAGATGTGATGAAATAATGAAATGTACAAGTAGCTACCTTCATTCACCTTTGCTGCTGAATCCTATAAATCCCACATATGTTAATTCATCTGTCCTTCAAGTCTCCCAGGCATTTTACCACATTTTGGCGGGGGAGGACTCCAAAGTTATCACACATAGGACACTTGGCCTAATATGCATTCTTCCTTTCCCTGGCTTTAATTTTAGGACATTATCCCTACTCATCATACCCCTTCCAGGGCAAATCTGTCCCATTTCTTGTTGTATCATTAAACCGGTATCAAACAGCTTCAAGCAAACCCGCTAATAATGCTGACATTTCGATTTGTCGTATCTGCTCTTCATTTCTGTGACTGATGCCTCAGCAAGGACCTGTCTTCATACTCTGTTCCTTTGAGATCTAAATACCATTCCAGGGGAAAAAAATACTCAATAGGGAAGGGGAATGAGGCAGGAAGCACATAAATAGGGCAGCTGTGGTTTCCCCCTACTTGGGCGTAGGAGGAGGCAAGCTAGTTTCAGTGGGAGTGAGTGAAGACGGGGTAATTCCTTCCTTCCAAATAATGCAGATGAACCTACTATGGCCTTAAGAAAAATGGCATCAAAACAGCAGAGCCTCCTGCCCTCCTTCATGGCCTGAGACACACTGTACTTAGGCTGTGCCTATGGGCAGGAAAGTAATGGGGGCAGTGAGCACACACTTGTTATTTCTGCCCTGAGGAAGCCAGCACTTCGTTGCCCTTTTGGGGTTAATTCTCGTCCCTCATGTGTGCGGTCTTGGAGGGATGATGTATCAAGACACCCTTCCTTAGCCAACAGAAGCAGACATGCAAGCCAATTGCATCCTCTCCCCCAAGACATTGGACGTTGAATGTAGTGACGCAAAATAAGAAAAAACATGTTTGATGAAAACGGTGGAGTCGATTCATTTCAGCAGTGATATCCTGGCAAGACTGAGTGAAGAGATAGTTCCCAGGGCTAGACCCCAGATCCACCTGATTCCTCTCATTATATTTAAGCCTGGTTATCCATCCCTCCATCCCTTGAGCTACCTTGTATCATTTGAGTGATCTCTTTTTCTGCTGAAGTTAGTCAGAACCCATTCCTCTTTTCCTGTGATCAAAGAATCTCTACTGCTACACTGGGGAAATACGCTAAACTTGGAGAATTGGACAGACAAGAGTTTGGTTAAATGTTTGCTGAAAGCCGGCTCTTCATCATCTCTTCCGATACTTTCCTGATGCCTTTGTGGTTCGGCACTGGCAGCTAAGAGAAAGGAACTATTAGTTTATGCCACACACAAGGCTTGGTGTTTTACCTACATTTGCCCATTTCCTTGGGTGAATTGCAAGTCACAAGTCAGGCAGGCATGGGTGAGAGGTCTGTGTTTCAAGGTCTTTGGAACCCTGCCCTTCCCTTCAGAAGTAAGATATCCCCCCTCCCCCTAGTCACCAGGGACCACTCAGATTCCTACAGATAAATGAGGGTCAACAGGAGATCATCAAATGACACTCTGAGAAGCTAATTTTTCTCAGAGTACCTTTCAAAGGCCACCTAGAATGTTTATAAAATGCCTGTTTCCCCAGGTCCACCCCAAATCTATTGGATCATATATCTGGATATGAGCCCCAGGGAATATCTATTTTCAACCCATTTCTCAGGTGGCATGTCACAGCATGAGAACTGAGAATAGTGATTTTCAAACTTAGCTGATAAAACATTTTGATGTATTAGCCTCACCCTAGTTATACCGAATTATGTTGTTAAGGGCTGAATTGTGTTTCTTTAAAAGTCGTATGTTGAAGTTCTAATTCCTAGTACCTAAGAATGTGATTGTATTGGGATATGGGGTCTTTAAATAGGTAATTAAGGTAAAATGAGGTCATATGGGTGGTCCCTGATCCAATCTGACCAGTGTCCTTAAAAGAAGAGGAGAATAGGAGACAAACACACAGAGGGAAGACCATGGAAAGACACAGGGTGAAGACGGCATCTACAAGCCAAGGAGAGAGGCCTCAGAAGAAACCAACCCTGTGACATCTTGATCTCAGACTTCCAATCTCCAGAACTGTGAGAAAATATATCTCTGTTTTTTAAGCACCCCCGGTCTGTGGTACTTTGTTATGGCAGCCTTAACAAACACATGTTTTGGCCTTGTAAAGGTCCAAGACGTTGCTACTAAAACCGAAAACAAAAACCAACCATGCAAACAAACAAATGTAAATAAACCCAAAATCTTATAGTTGATTCTGATGTGTTTTGGTATGTTTGATTTAATTGCATATTCTGTATTTTGTGGCCCTACTGATATACAATTTAAAACAAGCTATGATATAGCATTTCGTGTGTGAGTCTATATTTTCTTATTTAATCAAAAAGAAAGAAAGAAAGAAAGAAAGAAAGAAAGAAAGAAAGAAAGAAAGAAAGAAAGAAAGAAAGAAAGAAAGAAAGAAAGAAAGAAAGAAAGAAAGAGAAAAAGTACTCTCCTGGAGGGTAGGGATTATATCCTTGGCTATTGTGTACCACTTCAGTATACAACAAATCAGTTGGACATAGTGAATCCTTCATGGGCTGATGTGCACAGAGAGCAAAACAGCTGAGCATGAGTCATGGTCTTGCTACCTGGTTCCATCTCTGGATTTTACAGACTCCTGGGAGGCCATTTCCATATGGAGACTCTTTAGCAACCTTATCTAAATAAGCAAGCAAGCAGTGGTTGAAAGAATGCTTTTATTCTAATCTTTCATATTTTGGTGTTTCTAGCCTACTTAGAAACTTTGCTGTTCCTCAGATTTCTCATACTAGAGGTAGAAGTTGCCTGGGTAGTCCTTCTAGAGATGATCTTATGGAGCCAGGTAATCTGCTTCTTCACCTGCCCATCTTTCCTCAGATACCACGTTTCCCTGATAAGCTCCCTCCTGCCCACTCTTCCATCTAGCAGCATTTCTGCACACACTGTCTGGTTCCTCTGTCCAGGGTCTCTGTGATTTTGCATGTGTTTCCTGAACCTTCTTCTACAGCAAATTTGTGTAAGCCCCAACCTTTTCCATAAACCTTTTTTATTTTTTATTTGTTTGTCTGGTTTTTTTTTTTTTTTTTTTTGATCGATAAGGGGATCACAACCCTTGGCACGGTGTGGTCTACACCACATGCAGCCAGTGAGCACACCGGCCATCCCTATATAGGATCTGAACCTGCGGCCTCAGCACTATCAGCACCGTACTCTCCTGAGTGAACCACGGGGCCGGCCCATCATAAACCTTTTTAAAACTGACAAATAAAAATTGTATATATTTCTTGTGTACAGCATGAGGTTTTGATATATGTGTATCTTATGGAATGGCTAAATCGAACTAAGTAGCATGTGCATTAATGCATGTACTTATCATTTGTGTGTGTGTGTATGTGGTGAGAACGTTTAAAATCTACTCTCTTAGCAATTTTCAGCAATGCAATACATTGTGATTAACTATAGTCACCATTTTGTACCATAAATATCCTGAACTCATTCCTCCTATCAAATGAGTTTTGTGATATTTGATCAACATCTCCCCAGTCCTCTCATCCCCCAGCCCCTGACAACTACCATTCTACTCTGCTTTTATGAGTTAAACGTTTTTAGATTCCACATGTAAGTGGGATCATGCGGTATTTGCCTTTCTGTGTAAGGCCCTGACCCTTGTGTTTTCTCCCACAGAAGCCTGTGGAAAGCTCTATATCCAGGGAACAACAAATAAATTGTTGACCATTTGAAGTGGCTCAATTCAATCTAGGAAAAAAAAAATGTTTTCTGAATGTCTAAGACACTTCATAACACTTGATAGCACTTACCTGAGAACCTTAAAGCCTGCAGTCACTGGGCACATCCAATGTGCTAAGTGTTTTACATATTGATTCATAGGAAGATTCTCTTTAATCCCCATTTATAGATGAACCAAGAGAGGTTAAGTGTTAGACCCAAGAATCACAGCTAATGGAGGAGCTGGGAATTGGACCCAGGTCTCTTTTCTGATTTCAAGCTTATGTTAACCACTGTGGTACTCTGCCTCCGTTTCTACCTCAGTGGCTTAGCTCAAGGTAAGTAATCTCCCATTTGGGGGAAAAGAGCTAAAATGCTCAGTCCCACTGTGAGGTTAAGATATGAGAAGTATATGGTGTTTTATCTCTTTGGAATTTGGAGTTGAACCTAGAATCGAAACCAACTCTTTGCCGATATCAACTATGACAGCTGGAAAATGTCTCACTTGGTTAATTAGATATTTAAGTATCTACCAAACGAGCTGAGTATTTTATGGGCACAGTTTCAGGTGCTAGCAGTTAATTTCTTTGACAGCTACCTTCTCAACCCTTACTTATAAAGAAGGGGATTTTTTTGTTGTTGTTAAAAGTGTAGGAATGTTTCCAGAACAGTAGCTGCAATCTTACAAATCCATGTATTCCAGCTTAACGTCTCTCCACAGTCAGGATGGCAGTCATTGAGTGAATAGGTGGTTGAAATGGTTTTTTCTTTCTTTGCTGGAGTTTTCCATGCAGAAAAGAAAACAAAATGCAAAGGTTTGATTCATCAAGAGGAAAATTTGACATCAACACTATATTTTGAGCTAGTGAGTTGCAGAAGCCCTCTGCTTGTACATATTGACTGATTTTAAACCCACACCATTAATTTTTTTAAAAACCAGACTAGTCACATAATGGTTTTTATACCAAAACTGTAGAATTCCAAAGAGATATGAAAATGCCTCTTCATGCTTCCAATAAACAATAACAGATTAGGCACACAGAGTACTTATTACAATTTAATAATAACCAATTAAGTTGAAGGGACACACAGAGAATCTGCACCAGGTATGACCAAGCTGGAGCTCCTGTGTCAACCCTCAGTCTTCCAGATCTGTAACTTAGGCCATGCCAAGTGATCACGGTGCTCCTTTCACCAAACCCAGAAGGTGACCTTGAAAGCTTACTTTAAAGAATCATTCTAGGCAGTCAAAAAATGAAGAGTTCAGAGCTGGTACTCATGTTGACATCTATTTGTATTTGTTTTCTATTGCTATCCTAAAAAATTACCACAAAATTAGTGGTTTGCAGAACTCAAACTTATTATCTTGCAGTTCTTTAGGTCACACGTCCAACATGGATCTCACTGGGCTAAAATCAAGGTATCCGCAAGACTGGGTTCCTTCTGGAGGCTCTAGGGGAGAATCCATTTACTTGCTCATTCTATTGGTAAGCAGAATCCAGTTCCCTGTAGCTGTAGAAATGAAGTCCATTTCCTTGCTGGCTGTGAGTAGAGGGTCATCCCCAGTTTCCAGAAGCTGTCTCCTTCCTTAACTCGTGGCCCCCTCCTCCGTCTTCAAAGCCAGTCATGGTGGGATGAGTCATTCTCATGGTTGTACTCTCTCCTGCCTGTTTTTCTGTCCTAGCTGTCTGATTGATTCCTATTCTGCTTTTATGGGTTTATGTGATTATGTTGGGTCCACCCAGATAAAGCAAGATAATCTCCCTATTTTAAGGTCTTTAATTGTAATTCCATCTTCAAAACCATGTAACATAACATACGTTGTTCTAACAGCAGCAGGCAAAGATTGTGAGGTCTAAACTCCTGTCTGCAGACATTTTATTAGTGTTTGGGAATTAGCCGCCTCCATTTTTATACAAAATTTCCAAGGTCAGAGGTCAGAGCATCTAGAACCACCATCCAATGGCACAGGACTCACCTACACCTGCCTTGCAAATTTCTTTTTTCACAGTCTCCACGGACATCTGTTTGTTCCCCCATTTAAGTCCAGCGGTGGCCAATGAAGTTTTCTCGGAATGTCTATCTCAATAGCACTGATCCTTAGACAGTGTTTCATTATCTACTTGTTCTGTTGATTTCTACTCACAAAGTGTATGAAGTAGGGAAATGAGTATGTAAAAATGTAAAAATTATTAAACAAGAAGTACGTATATATGTCACCTAAGTGCTAAATAAAACACATGAATGAATGAGTGGATGAATGATTCCAAAGCTTCCTGGGAATGCCTGTAGCAGGTGCATTCAGAACCCTGGAATTTCCTCCCATCACTCACTTCGACATGCCAAAGGCTGCGTATAAAAAACACCCATGAGCCTCTTCACAGGGGCTGTTTTTCTGGCTATGGGACACATTCCACTCATGCATAAAGCAAGCCAGAAGCATCAGGGAATTAATACCCTTGGAAGAAGCATTCAGCTCAGGATAGACAGGAATTTAATGAATCAATACCCCCTGCTTCCTCACTTGTTGGGTGGGGCAACTCTGATGTGTGTTCTATGCCACTGCCCAGAGTTCTACAATGGAATTAAGCACCAGTTTTCCATACTTGTTAACCTACCCTTATTGGCTTCCTCCCATTTCATGTCTCACTTCTCCATTCCCCCACTGGTGTTTACTTAGATCATCTCCCCAATGCACAGCTTGTACTTGAATTTTCCCCAGCTCTGCTTCTGGGAGAATCCAAATTAAAATAGTTCCCCATAATGAGGATACCATAGTGTAAAAATTCCATTAAACAAGGTTTTTTGAGTAGTGAAATTTTCCATCATGCTTGCCTTTATGCGATCATTTTTTCCCCATCCCCCTCTTTCTCTTCTCTTGTGTAGTATATCACTGCTATTTTTTGTGGGAATTCTTGGATTATTGAATGGGTTTGAAAGCAACTGCAGCTTGATTGTTTGGTTGTATTTCATTTCCCAACAGTAGGGAAACATTGTGTTGGTTTGACAGAGTAATCAGGGCACCAGATTTTGACAGAACGATGTCCTACTCATGTGTGAGGAGACCGATGTATTCGCTGCTGCAGTGTGCATACATATATTTGCCCTAGTGTGATTTCTTATTTACAGATTACTTTTAAGAATATGAAAGCTCTTCTGGATAGAAAACATGGAGGCATGATTTCTGAAGTCTTGTCTGCCTAAAATGCAGCCCGTACTTACACAGGTATATACACTCAGAGAGTATTCACCTGATAATCACTTAGAGATTTAAATATTTGGGGCAATTTTTATAGTGTTATTTTCAATGGTTGCATATTCGTAACCTTGATTGCATATATGTTCTGACATCTTTACGCCAAAGGCACGTTTTTATAGATACCTGAATTAAACATTAAACTCTTTTCAAGACAGCTGAGTTAATGTTTAAGTGGTTTTGATTAATCTGGTTTTGCTTATTTGCTTATAAATATTCTAATGCAGAGCCATGTCCCTTGGCATAAAGTGATTTGGGAGCACAGACCTAGGAAACATAATTTTCTAAATAGCCAAGAGCATCATGCCCAGAATGTTTTGCAAAAATTTGCCTCAAACTAAAGATATGAGATTTAGCCATTTCTCCCCCTCAGCTATTCAGGTGGTACACATTGAGAAATTGGAATCTGGCTATACAGACACCAAATTGATGAAGGTTGACAAAACCAGAGCTGACAAGACTATGGTTGAGGCAGTGGGGGTGGGGGGGCGGTGAGGGTGGTGGGGGTAAAGGGTAGTCTTGAGCCAATGATCAGGATTTAGCTTGAAATTCAGAAAATCCTTAATGCATACAATTTTGCCCAGAGTGGCATGTTGTCAAGTTGTTCTCAGACTACATTTGCCATTAAGAAAAATGAGCTCCCAATAAACAGCACAGCCTTCTGTAAGCACGTCTTCACCTGGAGCATGAAAACAAAGGGGTACATCTGGTTTAACATATTACAGGTCTTCACAAGCTAAGCTTCTCTGTTACCCTAAAGCTTTCATCCTGAGAAGTGTTGGTTCTTTGGCATCATCATCATGCTATTCTAAAAGCTTTTGTTGAGCATCTACTACTTATGCCACTAGGAAAGAAGAAATATCTTGCTGTTAGGGCTGCATATTCTGCTAGAAGGTTTGAAATGTAGATATAAGTAATGGCAATGCAAGGCAGAAGAAAGTGGCATTTGTTAGGCATGAAATGAGGTATGATGTGAGCCCCAAGGAGGACGTTATTACTTCTCAAAGCTGCAGGGGCTAAGGTAGATATTTTAAAGGATGTATATTTCTCAGCTTTGAAATATTACCTGAATTCTAGGTTTTTATACCCATAAGGCTACTGTTAATTTCAACTTAAATATCGCTTAAACATATTAAACTTAATATATCCAAATCTACAGTCATAATATCTCCCATACACGTACACACACACACACACACACATTAATCTGCTCTTGCCTCCTTGTTGTGTCTCTTTATGGCAACTCCTAATTCACTTGTTGCTTGATACCTTCAGCAGCTGATGTAATGTTTTTGATTCCTACACCTTTTTCACCTCTATTCCATCCTTTAGATTTGAGATGCATAAAATCTCTCAAGTCTATGAATTCCTCTCCAAATTCAGTCTCACAAACATAGTTGAGGTCACTATGATTTCTCATCTAGATTACTTCAACAGCGCTCAAACTATTTCCCCTGTTTTCTAGTCTTATTTCCTTTGAGAGTAAAGACGAAAGGGGTCTTCAAAAACTTCATGAAAAGATTTGCATTATCTTTCAACTTCATTCTTCTGCAAACTTTCTGAAGTACCTCATATATCTTGGGTTATCTAGAATAGTCCCAGTTACGATTGTTGTCCTGATGCAATTATTAACAGAACTTCCATCCCTCCCAGTACGGTCCTGGTTTGGAGAACAAATTATGATCACCCAACCTTCCATTCACTCCTAAGAGCCAGAATGAACTTTCAAAAGCTTAATTAATGCTGCTCTTACTCTTCATCTATCACCATGGTTATCACGCTCACTACAGTCACCCACAATCTGTAATTATCTAGTTTATTTACTTGTTTCCTTGTTCATGGTCTCTCTCTCCTGCCTTCCCACTCCCATTAGATTTAATCCCCTTAGGGCTGGGACAATACTTACCTTTTCACCACTCTACTCTCTAGTGCCTATAACATAGTAGGAGCTAGTAATACTGATGAGTATTACTTTTTATTATTATCCCAGTGAAAGAAAGCAGTGTGTACACCAACAGCATAATTTGGCCAAATAATAACTTTTATTCCAGAGAACTGCTCTAAACCTAGATATCAGAATGAATCAGAGGATCTTCTGATTTTGGCCATGGCAGAATAACTTGTACCATAAACAACTTTAAAACTGGACAAAACACCCGAGGCAGAAGTTTTCAGGCATTCGGTACCAAGCAGCACAGACTTGTGATCTTTCAGATAGTAGAGATGTGTGAGATGAAACCCACATTGGCCCAGCTTTATGCCTGGAGGATATGTCTCAAGCCATGGATTCGGGCCAGTATAGCCCAAGCAAAGCAGGAGGCGGAAGGTTCACCAAGTTAAAGAAATCAGGAGTTGGAGGTGATGATGGCTGGGATTTGTGGAGCTGGATACCAGAAAGGACAGAGCTGTTTAGGAGGCAGAATTTATCACGCTCTCATTCTTTGGCTGAGGGCAAGACCACGTATGCACAGGGCTAGGCTCCATGAGTCCTATCAGAGATGATTAGCTGTGATGCTGAGGCCTAAATAGAGATAATGAAAATTGTGGGCATTCAGTTGAGACTCCAGAGAGATCAGACTTTAGGATTAAGGAGCATATCTTAGAACTTGGATCAGTAAACTATGTCCCACAAGCCAAATCTAGCTTGTGGTCTATCTTTGTACAGCTCGTGATTAAGAATGTTTTAAAACTGTTTTTAAAAGGTTAAATAATAATAATAATATGTGACTGAGACTGGATGTCATCCACAAAGCCTAAAATTTTTACTATCTTGCTCTTTTAAGAAAATGTTAGCCAATCCTTGCCCTATGGTAAGAGTGATGCCTAGGACTTTGGGGAAATTCAAAGCAGACTTTCCTGAACAAAACATAAAATGAGCCTTACAAAGTCAAGAGCATATGCCAATTATTTAAGTGCTGCCAGAACAAAACTCAACTGCCATTTAAAGGAAAGCAGGATAATTCAGACCCCTTTCAATGTGTTCTACATATTGATCCTTCTAAAACTGAAATGTCCAGCATAACAATAAAAAAATAAATACTAGAAATGTGTAGAAGAGAAAAATTTGACTCATCATGTAGGGCAAACTACAGCCTGCGGGACAGCTACCTGTTTCTGTAAATATTCTTATTTAATTGGAATACAGCCATTCCCATGTGTTTCCATATTGTCTATGGATACTTTTGTGGTGCAGTGATGGCGCTGAGCAGTTTCAACAAAACCACATGGACAACAAAGCCTAAACTACCTATTTTCTCATCCTTTAAGGAAATGTTTGCTAACTATTGATTAAGAGAAAAAATAGTCAATAGAAGGGGACTACAAGATGACTCAAATGTTGTAATTAAGGCACACAAGGACTTTAAAATGATTCTTATAAATTTTGAAGGATTTAAAGAAAAAGATGTACATGATGAGTTCACAGATGGGAAATCTCAAGAATGAAATGACAACTATAAGCAAGAACCAAATTGAGATTCTAGAATCGAGATGTGTAGGATCTAAATGTAAATATCAGATTATAAAATGCTGGTAAAAATCAGTGAACTTGAAAATAGAATAGAAATAGAATAATAGAACTGAGGAACAGAGAGAAGAAAAATATTGAAGAAGAATTGAACAAAGCTTCAACTATCTATGGAAAACATAAGCATTTTAATGTGTATAATCAAATTTCCAAATAGAGGAGAGACATAAAATGGAGCAGAAAAAAATTGAAGAACTAAAGGCTAAAAATTTCTAAATCTGGTAAAAACATCAACCTCTACTCGAGAGAGTATGGGAGGAAATTAGCAGTATAAATACAAAGAAAAAACATACCTAAGAACATTATAAAGAAACTGCTCAAAACTGAGTTACACAGAAAGCATCTGCTTTTGAAAAAAAATATGTCTATTGTGCAACATCTGCTCTTTGTAATCTGAGTATAGGTGACTAAGTCCCATAAAGCCATTACCCCCATGTGACATTGTGAACATTTTGGGGATTGTAAATGGTGAACTTGGAAAGAGGAAGAGAGAAAAGTCAAAAACAGACAAAGAAAAAGAGAGAAAAGAGGCCAGTGGATTCACCAAAGTGAAGAGAGAGCTAACTCTGTGGTAGCTGAGATGTGATTCCATATTATTAGAACCATATCACTAAAGGGCCTGAAGCTGTGGGGTTATCTCACTACACACGAGTTAGTCTTGCTCTGATATATAGACGAGGATGATCTTGCATATTCAGACAGTCCCCAACTTATGATGGTTCAACTTAAAATTTTTGACTTTACAATGGTAAAATAGAAAGCATTCAGTAGAAACAGTACTTCAGATTTTGAATTTTGATATTTTCCTGGACTTGAAAGATGTGGTATGATTCTCCCTTGTGATGCTGGGCAGAGGTGGTGACCCGCAGCTACCAGCTAGCCACACAATCATGAAGATCAACAACCAATACCTAACTGTGTATTAAATGCACTTTTGATTTACAATATTTTCAATTTATGACAGGTCTATCAGGATGCAATCTCATTGTAAGTCAAGGAACGTCTGTATAGGGAGTGGTTGGGATTGGCTAAATAGCAAGAACGGTTGTCACAAAAGTCCTCTACTGGGCACCAGTGGCAAAAGTGCTTCCTTGCTCAGTGATGATCAAAGTCCTCAAATGCAAGTAGTTATTAGTGTTACTTAACAGTTATTTATAGAGCACTGGCAGGTTGCCAGAAGGAACTCTAGGAGAGGGATTGTGAAGTGGAAAACTTTCAGCTGTTGTGTTGCTTTGGGACAATTTTTTTTAGCAGACATGATTGAAAAAAATAGAATAGTTGTCGATATTTATAAATCTGGGGGTTTCACTCAAATATACAGATTTCTGGATTCTCTTTAAATGATCAAATATTAAAAAGTAAAATAAAAGCCCAGGCAATTTAGGCTTGCATCCCAACATGTAAACAATTCATTGTGACTGAATAACTATAGCTTTATTTAGGTGGCCGGCATACTGTGCTTTGCCACAGTCCTCACCTTTCCCCCATTGTTTCCCCAACACTGACATCAGGTATCAGTTGCTATTAATTTTCTCACTTGTGCTTTTTTTTTTCTTTATAATAAAGTGGAAAGGAAATTGTTTCTTTTACCCAAATCTTTATCAAAAATGAAAAAAAAAAAGATACACCAGGAAGAGTCATATGGTCCAGAAAAAAGCAAATAATATAGGATATACCATATTTCTTTGTAAAAGTATAGAACATTTTCATATGTTTGATATGCAAAAAAGATGTCATATACTCTTTTTACTTTACTGAGATGCATCACCTGTGGGACCCCTGCAAACACTTGAACTTATTCAAATGGGTTGCAGTAAAAATACCTTTTAAAAAATTTTTGCAAGTGAAATTTTTCTGCCTAATAATACACAATCATTGTAACAAAGATTAACAATATAACGAAAGCATAAACAATTCTAAATACCACCTTCCCATTGCCAGCCAAGCAAGATACTCACATTTAACAGTTTCATGCATATTGTAGAATCACCACTTTAAATTCCCATTTCAATGCCATGGTTGAAATGTCCGCTCATGTACTTCCTGTGAGCCCTGGGGATAATGATACACTTTCTTGTACAGCTTAAGTAGTGTCACTTCTCTTGAGACCAGAAAACAGGCTGCTGGTTGTTGTCTTAGTTAAACACTTACTTTCTAACAATTTTCTAACATTGCATTTCTGGAACAGCTTTGAAGTGTGCATTCTTAGTGGGTGTGAGTGGGAGGTGTGCTCATCAGTCTGAATTCTTGGAGCAGGGCCATTTAGTGGAAGAGACCCCAGAGGTTTTCTTTGCACAGACTTTTCCTGATGCACCTATAATTTTCTGCCCAGAAATCTCTTCAAGACCTGCGGAGTTTTAGCTCTGGGGGAATTATTCCTCTGAGCAATCAGCTTCCTGGCTGCACACATAATACTCCAATTAGGCTAGTCCTTGTACAAACAATCCACAAGGTGAAATCTTGGCATTGGTGGGCAGGGTATTGTCGACCCAATTGCTCCAAAATATATTGGTGATCTCCATGTTTAACTGATCAAAGTAAATGCTATTTTGCAAACTGCAATGATTTTTACATGATAAAATTTCTTAAGAAATTCAAAACGGGAATTTCAGGTTGGTGTAGGCAGTGAAGCCAGTGCATTTGTTAGCATCAAGTGCACAAAATCTCAAAGATGAACTAATCTGTAAATAACTGTGCCATTTGTAACATCATAAACACGGACTAATGGGGAGATGATACAGTGGAATGCTGGTATTCACAAGCTGTCATCATATTAGTACAATGATGAAATTTGTTACTAAGCTCCTCAGCAAATATTCAGTATCATGTTTGTGTCTTCTTGTTATAATTTGTACTGTATTAGTAGCATCTTACCATATTAGTGACTTTAAAATGTTTTTAAAATTGTATCTCTTGGGTTGATGGAAATGGAATGTTCTGAGGTTGTGTGAGTATCAGTCATATTAAACTTGCCCTGTTAGCAGCTTTCCCTTGAGCTGATACTTAAATGAGGTTTTAATATAAACAAAATGTACTTCTGAAATGTGCTTGCTGCTACAACCAATTTCTCCCAGTCCATTAGCCACTTTGCATCCCTTTTAAGAAACTTGAGATTGTGTTTTTATTGAAGAGCCAAAGTATTTGCTCAACTCATTAAGTCAAGTAGCAAGAAAGTAAACACAAGGGCTATGATGTTTCCTGAGTGACTCTGGGACCCAACAGATGCAACATTGCCATCAAACCCTAAAAGGAGCAAGCATCTTTTGAGGTTTTCCCGCCTGTCCCTGTCTGTACTACTTGAAACTTCCTTCCTTTTGACTCATGCAAGAGCCAAACTGGTAACTCCACTATTCTAGCTTTCACATCCTCCTGATCTTTAGATTTCAGGAGTCACAGTTTTCCTGCAGGAGAAAGAGAATGACACACTGAATAGTCTAAGCATCATATGTCCATTACACAGGATTTTACGATATCAGTGAAGCTGATTTAGAAACCAGCTTATGAAATGACTTCACCCAGGTACAGTTTGGCTTTGTGAAATAGCTTTTTCTCCTGTTTATAACCAGCAAACTAGACATTCTTGTTAAAAGAGCTTCAGAACCCCATAGAGAGCCAGTTTATTACTTTCCTAGGGCTGCTGTAACAAAGTACCAAAACTGGGTGGCTTAAAACAACATAAATTTACTGTCTCACAGTTCTGGAAGCCAGAAGTCTGCAATCAAAGTGTCAGCAAGGCAGTGCTCCTTCTGAAGGCTCTAGGGAAAGATGCTTCCTTGCCTTTCTTGGCTTCTGGTGTTTGCCCCAATCTTTGGCTTTCTTGTCTTGTAGATGTGTCCAGACAGATAGCTGTCTCTCGTGTGTCAATGCATCGCCCTTCCACTCTGTCTGCATGTCTGTCTCTCAATCCAAATTTCTCCTTTTTATAAGGACATCAGTCATATTTAATTTAGTCTACCTCTAATGATCTTATTTTAACTTGACCACCTGTGTAAAGACCGTTTCCAAACAAAGTCACATTCTGAAGCACTGGGGGTTAGGGTTTCAACATATTTTTTTTGGGAGGGGGCACAATTCAACTCATAATCATCAGAGGTCTCTATTCACGTATAATATTTATTCTGCGTAGTGCATCATTCACAGCAGCAGATGCCCTGCGGTGCATGTTACTGCCACCTGGGGTGCCTACCTATCATTGTCCCTTATGGAAATATGAACATTTGCTAGAGAACCCAGCTGTCTGATTTCCAGAGAATTTCAGACCACTTCCTGGGCCACAGCATGGATGGAACAAAGAGAGATCAGAATTCTAAATCCTGAAATTGTTTACTTAGGTTATAGCAAACATGCCCATCTATTGAGAAATGAGTAAAGATAAATAAGAGGAAGAAATGGGAGCCAGATCAAAAATTTAAAAATTGGTATTACACCATTTGACCCATCCAACAAATGTTTGCTGAGGACCCATAATGTGCCACACACTAGAAATTCAGAAATAAATTAAACAATATTCTTGTCTTCAGGATGCTCACAGGCTAAAGGGGCATCATTTTAGTCCACTTCAATATGAAAAAAAAATGGTTATTTTTATGCTAGCCTTAATACTAATGCATGCAATTTATTGAGGACTTACTCCATTCCAAGGGACATGATCATGTTTTCACTTTTGTTATCTTATTAAATCTTACAACAGTTCTATGATATCGGGATTGTCATCCCCATTTTATCACTGATGTTCAGAGAGGTTTCTGGACACACCCAAGATTGCACAGCCACTGGAGTCCGATGTAGGTTCACGACCAGATTCACTGACTTCTCTTCCCATCTCTACACCAACCCCTACAGCTCAGGGCTTCGTATGTTTATCAGCCAAGCCTAGTTTCACTTGTCCGTGGTACAACTGGCTCAGCCTCAACTGGATCATGAAAACTGAAGGTTGTGCAGGGAGATATCCAAAGGGAAGCCCACTGTGTGGCCCTCAGGCAACATGAGCCCCAAATATAGAAGGGAACATTCAGCAACTCGGAGTCTTTCCTTTGTCAAGTTCAGCTTATAAATTCTTGGAGAATTTACAGGTGGTGTCATGTCTGTTTCTCTCCCTCTGTATAAAGAAAAATAAAATGCCATATTGAATAAGTACCTCATAAAGGTTTTTGCATTATGATGGAGAGGAAACCAGGAAGATGAGAGAAAAAATAAACATTTTTCCACTGTGGCAGGAGAAAGACTTCTGGGGTGTTTGAGATGTTCAAACCCTTGATCTGGGTGGTGATAGCATAGGGTTTTGTGTGTGTGTGTGTGTGTGTGTGTGTGTAAAACTGTACACTTAAGATTAGTGTACTTTATAGAATTGTGGTTGTCAGAGGCTGGGGAGAGCAAAATGGGGAGTTACTGTTAAATGGGTGCAAAGTTTTAGTTTTGTAAGATGAACAAACATTCAGTGGCTGGGTGGCAATGATAGTTGCAAAACAATGGGAATGTACTTAATACTGCTGAACCGTACCCTTAATATAGTTAAAACGTTATATTTAATGTTACATATGTTTTACTACCAATAGAAAAAAATAGTGCACTTCACTGTATCAGTGTTCTACCTCAATCAAAAAGTAAAACTGAAAAAAAATAAAATAAAACGTGTCATTCCCATTTAATTGTGGGAACCACTAGAAGGGTTATAATTGATCTCTTATAGTCACATGCAGAGTGGACAAGCTATTTTAGAGATCCTGACTGCAATATCTCAGTGGCTCGTTGAACACTGGAATAAATAGATTATTTCCCTCCAATGTCTGGCCCATCATCCTGTACCTTCTTCTCCCTCCTAAGTCCTAGCAATGAGTAACCTGTCTGTATCCTGGCAGAATTTGGCTTTCAATGCCAAAGGAATGACTATTTGTATTGAATCCATTTAAACTAGTCATAGTCCCTAAGAAGTATGTATTTTTCCACTTTATGTTTATTATGATGTTTGCAGATCACTCTGGTCTGCTCAGTGATTTTTTTCTCTTGATGCTTTCTTATCCTGGTTCATGCTCTCCCGGACTGCACTCATGATTTACTTTGCCCACATTTTAGAATTGGCTAAATGCATGTCAACATTTTAGAATCAGCTGCCATGTGAACTACAGCATGAGGTGTTGGGGCATGCTTCCCACCCCTGGTTATACTGAATAATTCTGCCCTCTCCATCTCTACCTCGTCCAGGTCACCATTGTTTGTTGCCTGAAAGATGGCAATAAATTGCTGTCTGCCTTCCTCCCTCTTGCTATGCCTCAAGGACACATTCCATCAGCAGCAGCCAGGGGACCTATGAGATAGGTCATTCACTAGCTCAATTCTTTTGGTCTCTCATCACTTGTGGAACAAAGCCCATATCCCACCTGTGATGACTAAGGCCCTTTGTAAAGTGGTCCTTAGCTTGCTTTCCATCCTCAGCTCTTGCCAGTCTCTGGTTCTGGCCACACTGGCCTTATTAAGATACAGAACACGTCTTTAATTTTCATTCTATTACCACAGTGTGTGTCCTAAACCTTGGCCAGTATAACCTGGCCACTTCTCATGGGGAGACCGAAGGGAAGATGTTCCTGGCTTTAGAGAAATTCATCTCCAGTGCTAGAAAAATAAGAGCACTCATTTCTCACTAATGATGCAAATAAAAGTAGCAGCAGTTTCTGTAGGGAGGGTAGCATTTATACACGTATTAATTAGTTTGTTCCCTGGCAATACATATTGATTATTTCATGGCACTCCTATTCTATATCTTAAGTTAGAAGTTGAGTAGTTAAATAATGTTTTCATTATTGTTCACATTCCATAATAATTATATATTTTAAATATTTTATAATGATTATTTTATTTTACTTTTTAATTTTTTGATAATGAGTTAATTTTTTATAAAATCGTGTAATGATATTGTTCTCATTAACATGAATGATTTCAGCAATACCTGCTTGGAGAATCCACTGATAGGACTGTCCTTATTGATGAACTAATGGTTGATAATCTACCTGTCAAGGTCAGTCTTTTTAGGGGCCTAAATATTTCTTCAAGGCACTAGCATTTGGGTAATGTGGTAGAAATTGCTGGAGTTTCCCCTAAAGGGGATGAATCTGTTTTTTCCTCTATGGCCAGAGAGAGCAGAATGAGAAATGAACAACCATATGGTTTTAAGTGGAAGAGGAAGAGATTGGATTCTCCTCACTTTGTCTGGTTAATAGTGCTGGTAGTTCCACCTCTCTACAGGATGCTGCAGAACCACTCTGGAGATCATCCACTGGTGTCCATATTCTCTGTGAACTATCTTAGTGGAGCTCTGGCCTTGTGGTAGGATATAGTAACTACTATGACATGAAAGACCTCTGGCTCAAGAAGAATTTACTTTCTCAGGACTTCCATTTTACAGAGATGGTATCAAGTATGAGCACTGTAAAAGTGTGTTACATAAAGGTCCTGGCACTGATTAAGTAGGATTTTTCAAGTTATTTTTCACATTCGGTTTAGTGTTTAGTAGCTTGATTCTTCAATAAAGACTTTACTTCATAAAGTTTAAAGTCTGAGGCTGATTGTCTTATATAATCTATCACAGTGGTATTCAATTTCTGTAGCAGATTAGAAGCCACTTAAACAGATAGGCCACCAGTCATTTAATTAGTGTTGGTTTCAGGCCATTGCTTTGCAATTGATTAATTATTGTGTTGAGCTGATAACTGATAACTGGATTAATTATTTTAAAATAATTCCTATTTGAGCATGAGAACAAGTTTTAAATGTACCCACTGGGAAAACAGCTCTGGGCTTACCATCCAGGTTGTAAATGGGGGGATAAAATTGGTTTTGAATTGAATATTTGAATATGTTTACTTTGTTATTTAAATGATTTAAAATGGGAGTTTTGCAGGGTAGCAGTAAATAGAAAATGTCATTCTGCTCATTTCAAGGAACAAGGATTGAGAAATTGATGGAATCATCAATTTGGATATGAGCAGAATTTCAAACATAGAAATAATTTGCTGATACCCCCGAGGGGTAGCCCAATGAATGTTCCATTCTGTCTGTTTAACCTCTGGACTCCAGAATACAGGGATTGTAATACCTCCCAAACTTGATTTATGGGAAACAGCTGTCTCCTGCTTGTGTCATAGTGATAAAATATCCCACCATCTTAGGGAGAATCTCATTCCTTGCAGAGGGACCACATGTTCAAGCAGGTGGGAGAATGGGTCAATGAGAACTGGGAAAAGGCAGGGAAAGCATAAACAGGAGACACGTTTAGGCTAACAGGAGCTGGAGATTAAACATAAGAAACAAGAAATAATAGGAACCAATCCCTTGGCCTGTTAGATCTACAAAGTCTAGACTGTGTATTCACCTCTCCGTGGATCAGATGTATATCTCTCTTTAGCTTTCTTAGAGCTTGTAGAATAACTCTGTTTCCTAACTCAGATGTACAAGAAGCAACTCTTTTTTAATGACATTTTGAATCTGCTTAATTTTGAATCCAGTCCCACCTGTCAGCCAAAACATTCACTTTCAGGTATTTCACACCCCTCCCCCTTTCTAGGCACATGTAAGAAGCCAGGAGGTGTATGGTACCAAAAACAGATTAGGGATGGATCAGTTGATTGTGGTTACCACGGTGACATTTGCTGTCAGGTGCCCATGGTTCATCTTGTCTTGGTCGCTCAGTGGGTTCTCTGCCATCCTGAGGGATGGTGACTTGAGAGTAAAGCTCAGAACACAGTCCCTGAGCATACAGCCTACCTTAGGGGCACTACACATCATCTTCTTGGGATTCAGAGATGTCTGCCCCACTCACAGTCTTCATGGCTTCCTCTCCTCACCCTGTTACCTGTTGAGGGCACTCTCCTGGTTACCTTTTAGGTCACTTGCCCTATCCTCTCCCATGTGCTTCTGATCCAAGGGTCTTGAACTCAAAAACCTGTAATGTTTAGGCACATAAATGAGTGAGGCCGACCTGGTATAATACTCTCAAGACGTGCACACTATAGAGAGAACATAATTCAAATTCAAAGATATTCAGATACAATTAAATAAAGCACAACACTCTTCTGGTCAGACGACCACCCATATATATTAGTCGACTTAGTTTTATCAAAAGAAAAGAAAAACAAAACAACAAAAACGCGTTAATTTATTTGTGTTGATGTGCCAAGAAGTGGAGCTGGGGAGAGTAGTAAAGGAGAGGGAGAAAGGACAAAAATATGGAGAGAAAAAACATATTAATATTTGAACATATTATCTTGCTATGCACACCTTGCATGGGGAAAAAACAGTGTGATCTATCAATCTAACTTATTTATCTATCATCTATCTATCTAGTTTTCTCACTTAAACGTCAATGACTTATTTAGACAGGAAATGCTGAAGGTAAAATAAGCATTAGATTTAACTGTAAAAATTCTATATGAACTCTATATCTAAAGCCTAGTGTCTGTGTGTGTGTTGTGTGTGTATGTGTGTACAGGTGGTCCTTTGTATTCACAGATTCTGCATCTATGGATTCATCTGACTGAGAATCAAAAATATTTGAAAGAAAATTAAAATGCAGCAATAAAAATAATGCCAAAAAAACCAGTGTAACAACTATTTATATAGCATTTAAATTGTCTTAGGCATTATAAGTAATTTAGAGATGATGTAAACTGTATGGGAAGATGTGCATATGTTATATGCAAATACTACATCATTTTATCTAAGGGACTTCAGCATCCACAGATTTTGATATCCTCAGGGGTCTTAGATCCAATATCTCATGGATACTGAGGTACCACTGAGGTAAATCCCAGGTCAGATCAAGAGGCTACAAGCTTAAATGCCTACAAGGGCTAGGCCTGTAAGGCGAATCAGTTAACCCACTTGCTGAGTAACATCTGATCTCAGGGACAATTGGGAATGGCGGAGACTGGAAAACTGGACAGTGTTTGCCCCGTTAAGACAGCAGGTGCCACTTGGCACCAGCCCATTGTCCTCCATGAAAATGTAGACCTTATGTTACCAGATCATCCAATATTTCTAAAACCTACATCCAGATTTTCATTTGAAATTTCCGGGACTTTATTATTATTGTTTTTGTAACTTCTAAATTTTTATTGTTTTTAATTTTTAGAGGAGTTTTTCCTTTTATTGTAACATAACTGATATTTGTGGGGTACAAAGTTGACTATCAATAATTGTGTACAATATGTGATGGTCAAATGAGGATAGTTAGCTTATTCACCATTACAAAGCGTAATCATTCTTTGTGTCCATTAACTGATTCCTCATTAATTTCTCATTAACCCATTCCCCCTACCTCCCCCCTTCCTTTCCACTTCTAATAACCATAGTTCTGTTTTCTCCTTCTAATAGTTCAATGTGTTATTGTGATTGTTTTTACTTTCTTTCTTTCTTGTTTATTTGTTTATTTATTTATTTAGCTTCAATTTGTAAGTGAGGGCATGTGGTATTTCTCTTTCCACTCCTGGCTTGTTGCACTTAACATAATTTTCTCCAAGCTCATCCCTGTTGCTGCGAATGGCAGAATTTTATTCTTTTTTATGGCTGAGTAGTATTCCATTATGTATATATACCACATTTTCCTTATTCAATCACCCATAGAGGGGCATTTATGTTGGTTCCATAGCTTAGCTATTGTAAGTAGAGCTGTGACAGACAATCCCACTACTGGGTATATACCTAAAGGAATTGAAATCATCATGTCAAAGGGATTTATGGTTTTTAAATATTGTCAAATAAGTTATGTTTTAGGAAGATATACTGTCCAAACAAAATGTATCTTCATGCTATTTTCTGCCCACCGATTTCAAATATCTGTAGTACCCATTCATCACCAATGCATTCCAAGTTGCTACACAGAGATCAATACAGAGCAGGTGTTCAGCAGAATATTTGTGGAATCAACAAATGAATATATGCATACAAATATTTAAAAATGGAGTGCTTAGTTATTTTCTTCCAAGTTTTCCTATCAGGAAGGGAACATATTGTCCTTTGTGCAAATTGAGAATTAGTGGAGATCTTGTAGAGAGGTGATCTTCATCACCAAAAATCAAAAGGAAGATTGATTCTCCATTTTTATTAACAGTAATGACAAAACGTTTGCAGAAATAATCCCAAATAGGGCAATTAACCCTTCCAGTTTGCTTGGACTGTCCTGCGTTCCAGGAAAGTCCCCTAGCATGGTCAAACCAGGATACTTGGTGACTCTATTCTTGATCCTATTTGCAGTCATTCAGGGGCTCTAAAATGCTGTAAGCAGGTCAGTGTGAATGCACAATTGAGCTTTTACTAGTTGACAGCCATGTGGTGATTTTCTTACCTCCTTGAGATAGCCAGCTCTGAAGCTCTTTCCATCACTTTTTGCTCAATGGCATGGTTTGGGGGTGGTTCTCTCTAACCTGCTTGGCCATTATGCATCTTGATGGAACTACCTATGGGCTGTATTAACAGGTGCCTTGCCACCTGTCCAGTGCTGCAGATGATTCCACAATTTAACTAATGCATTTTAATTATTTAGGTGACATTTTGCGTTGTGTAATTTTAGGTGGAAATGTAAATCAAGGAGGGGCTTGATTAAGCAGTTTCTTCTGTGTGATGTGTAAAAATATAACTAATGGTCAAAACTCAGCCCTGAGCAAGAGATAATTTTTCCCCCTCTTCCTTAATGTACATTGTGTGTTTTAATATTAATTTCTCCTTTATCCATATATCAATAATTGAGAACTTCACCAATTAATATGCCGGGGAAATTGCATTCCCTATCCTCTCACTCATGATGTATTTCAGTAATGGAGATAATTTTCAAGATAAACTATACAATTTAAAATGGATTAAAAAGAACAACTAATAAAGGAGGATTGATTCATGGAAAAAAATTGGGGGGTAATTTCAGAAAATCTTAGCTGTACAACTGAGCCTGTGGATTTTGTCAGGAGAGCCTGTGGAAATGACCAAATCTACACACGCAGCAAAATTTCCCAGGTCTGCAATTGCAAAGGGTGGGGGAGAGGCGCGCGCGCGCACACACACACACACACACACACACACACACACACACACACACACACACACACGCGTCTTCTAATAAGGGCATATGTATATTCCCCACCCTTAGGTTAGAAAAGCTATATATCTATACATGCATGCTAGCAAGTCCTTTTTTGAAGCTCTGCAGTTGCTGGGTTTAGTTGGTGGGGTTTGGTTTTGCTTTTGATTTGCTGAATTGGCACACGGGCTTCCAGCGGCCCATCCCCCGGCCGGCCCCCCTTCCCCTTCCCGTGCACACCCCAGCGGCTGAGAGCTCTGCACAGCGCTGGGCCGCGGCAGCTGCGGCGCGGGCAGGACCGCAGCGTCCCAGCCCGCAATGACACCGTGGCGTCGGTAGATGGCTGTAGACAAGTGCGCTGAGCCCTGTGGTGTAAAGAGTAATGAGTCTGGGGAGGCCTTGACCCGACTGGATGCTGCTTTTATCTGAAGTACATTTAAAGAGATAAAGGGGAAGCCGGGTTGCTGCACATGTTCTTTTCTCCGCGGCTGGAGCTTTACTTTGAGTAGAGAAAAAAAAAAAAAAAAAAAAAAAAAATTTCTCAGATGTCGGCCTCGCAGAGTCTCCGGCTCTGTGCAGATGTGTTGCCTCCAGAGGATCGGCCGCCTTCCTGTAAATTCCACCAGTGGAGACTTGCGTGCACCTCCCAGCCGCCCTCAGGAAATGGTGGAGTGCACGCCTGCTTATGATCACACCATCGCTATTATTATTAATATGACCATTCTCATCAGGTTTTGTTTTCGCCACTGTTGCTGGCTTGCCTAAAGTGTCCGGAATCGCTCATTAAACAGCCACACCAAGAATCGGTGACCTAAGCGGACTTGACAGGGGAGAGAAGAAAGGCAAGAGTTAGGAAGGAAGAGAGAGAGAGACGAGAGGTGGGGGGGAGGGAGAGAGACAGAGAGAGAGGCAGGCTGAAGCAAGTCACATCACACACAGTGCCACTGAAGGAATGTTATCCTCATAAACTCATAAACAAGCACACCAAACCTTGTGTAAGAAAAGAAGAGGGACCCCAAGGACTTGACAGGAAAAGGCAAGATTTTCTACCCACTGGTTTCAGTTTTTCTTCCAGATACTCTTGGTGAAGTAAAGAGACTACTGTTTGCTGACAGAGCCCTTGATTTCTTATTCAGGATGATGATGTATTTGTGGGTAGGTAGTCTCTCTCTCTCTCTCTCTCTCTCTCTCTCTCTCTCTCTCTCTCTCTCTCTCTCTCTCTCTCTCTCTCTCTCTTTCTTTCTGATTAATAAGTTGACTTCGGGGATAAAGATTGCAGCCCACAGTAAATCGCATTTTGTGTAAGGTGATTATGCTTGTAGCAGAGCAGAATAAGCTTGCACTGCTACAGCACATGTGCTTTTCCAGTGGGAGTTTAGGCAAGACCTGGTTCATTAGCATTAAGCTGTAATTTTATTTTCAGTTGCAAAAAAGAAACAAAAAAATGTGTGTGGGGAGGGATGCCTGGCTTTCTCTTTTCTTGAAACATTGATGGTGGTGTATTCAGAAAAAAGAAAAGGTCTAGGAAAGCCGTTTGGGCAGGAAGCAAATTCTCTACATCACTTGTAGCTGTGCAGGGTTTTATTTAATTACCAAGAATGAACTATTCTGAGTAGTGGTGGCTTTGTTTGTTTATTTTGTTTGTGTTTTTTTTTCTCTCACAGATGACTGTTTATTTGTCATTTTGGGTTGAGTCCTGTAGATGAGAGCAGTGTGTTTTATTTGCCTTAACCAGGAGTGCATTTGTATATGTGTGTGAGTGTGTATTTTACAAGATTGCTCTTGAGAAAGGTGGATTTACATGTACTTGTTCTTACTGATATATATTGTACAGTTTTTTTTTTCCAGGAGATGTCATTAAAATAAATGCATTGAAGTGGTAACCTGTACTTATGAACGACAATATTAAACTGTTAAAGCAATTAAAAAAGAAAACAGTAATGTAACATGAATGGCTTAGAAAAATTCCTTATCATGTTTTGGGGGAAATATATATATATCCTAGTTTAGTTTGGCGAATAAAGTACATGGGTGAATTTATCACGCTAGTAACCAAAGACCTAGCTCTGTGATTTCATGTTAAAGATGAGGCGTTCCCTCCTTTTCCAAGGGAGGGAGGCATTTGCAAGGTAAAACTCTCCCTCTTCTTTTCATCAGCAGCATCATCGTTGTTTTTCCTTCTTCAGCAGACTTAGAAAAACCTCTTTTTATCCCCCTTCCTCCAATCATTGGTTCAACTCAGACCCAAGAACTTCTCTTTGCTGTAAAGGAAGGGTCCTCTTTGTTGAATTCTTTGTTAATCACATCAGTTCTTTGACCTTTGCTGGTATCGCAGTTGGCCTGAGCCCTCAGTAAGCATTGTAATTTAGACCCCCCCCTCCCTTTTCCTTTGGACATTTTCTTTTGTAGTGACTTTAGCTCCATTTCCACCCATTTTATTTTTGCACAATTTAATACAATGAATTCTGGCAGGTGGAGACAGACCTTCTCTATTATTATTTTGTGTTCATTTAAGGGCAAGTTTTCTCTTCAAACTTGCCTGTCATTAAAGAGGTGTTTGGAAATATAAAACCACTAGTTAAAATCACTTAAACTTAACAGATATAGTTTTACCTAAAAACAATGAATTCTCATAGCATATATTTTTGACTGCAGAGGTTGAAATAATTAAAATTTTCAATGTACACAAATGTTGATTTTTAAGCACTAGAAAAAGTCATGTGGGACCACTGCCTCAATTTTTAAGGAAATAATTGTACTGGTGTTTCAGGGAAAAGAGTCTATTTTAGTTCTGATTTTGTGACTGGATTGTGGTTAATTGTAAACAGATCTCAGTTCCTTTAGGCTGTGGTGAGAAGGTTACTGGTCACACTTTTTCTCTGAGTTGCTAAGTGGTGTTGCCGATGTTCTGAAGTTTTGCTAGCTCTTCCAAAGGTAATGTTTGCAACTCAAAGCAAAGGGAAAAGCCTCGTAAGTCCCAGACTCTGCCTCAGGTCCGGAAAAACTGACCTGGTTCCTAGTAATTAATCCTATGTCCCTCGAATTCTATTTTCCTCTTTCTGACCCATGGTTGTTCTTGCTAATTTTTTTTTTTATTAACTGCATTTATCAAATTAAAGAAATGGTTACTACCTTTCTGCCCTGTGTTCAAGTATTCCCTTTACATCTTTAAGTCAGATTATTTTGTTCTGCATTCAAAAAATGGCAGTCTTTAAATTGAAACAGCTGGATGCATGGTGTTTACGGAGATATGAGTTAGCAAGCTTGCATTAACGCTGTGAGGTTTGAAGGGATTTCCATTCTTTTCTTTTCTTTTCTTCTTTTTGAATGCAGAGGTTCAGCTCTCGTCTTCTAGTCCGTAAATAAAGATACTCTAAATTTGTGGCTGATATCTCTGTTTAAGAGCTCATCTTGCTCTAGGAAAATGATCCTCAGGTATATCAATATATGAAAATAGTGTTTGCTGGTCTCTCACGGATATAAAAATGAAAACGAAGAGACGTGGAGGTACAGTAAAACAAAATCCATGTTCAGTTTATTCCTGTCATGTTTTCTAATGTTTGTTAAGTAGGCTCTTTGTATGCACCTTCCTGTGTTAATAACACAAGATTTCAGTGAGTATACTTTTATTAAGATTAAAAACTTTTGTTGTGAGGAGGTGTGTAGAATCTTCCTTCCTCTCTATACACACTCAGTCATTTTAGTGTATAGGGAATGTCTTTTCTGGATTAGAGAGATAATGGAATGCTTTGGAATCGTACTAATTAAAACCAGTTTAGCCCCTGTAAGCCAGTCAGATTAAATAATTGCAGGTGCATAATGTTTAAATCATTTTGCTCCATCTAATATTTAGCACATTCTTTCCTTAAATTTCTTTAAGAAGTTTTTTCTATTAAAAAAAAAATTAGTAGTTTTTATTGTATTTTATTTTTCCTCAGTGAGGACGGGTTGGTGTACAGGGAAAAGAAAGTGGAGTTCTCTAGCACCGTTAGCTAACTTCTGGGCAGTTTTGATTTACCAAACTTGGGCACAGTAGGAGAGGCAAATAGCTTTCCCTGTGGAAAAGTAGGGAAGTTTCTTTTACTGAGTACCTAATCTGTGTTGGGCACCACGCTACATATGCTGCAGAATAAGATAAAGCCCTCTTAATCAGCACAGCTTCCAACTCTACTGTGGTTATTTAATTCCACCAGCAGTGTAATTCCACCAGCACTGTAGAGCTTCCAACTCTACAGTGGTTATTTAATTCCGCTAGACTTTCTTTGGGATACAGCTAAGCTGTTTCTTCCAGGGATGGGCAGAACTAGTTGGCAACAGGCTTTCTCATCTAATTCAGAGATAAGATATCATTGACCCTGCCCTTCAAGTCCTGGACCACGTGGTCCCCAACCAAACTTCCACTGCTGCGGGTGCTTGTTTTTGACCTTATAAGTTTTTCATTTCTCTTTACTTCTTGACTCTCTTAAAACAAAGAACCATTTCCATTTTATTATTTCTGCTTACATTTTCTCACTTACATACCGGGTATTCTTCTTCTGTTCCTTTACATGTAGTTAAAATACTGTAATTTTTATTTTAAGTTTTCTTAACTTTCTTATTTTTTAATTTTATCCCCCCCCCTTTTTTTGCTTTGGATACTTTATTTAATTATTTTTACATTTTAATTGACACATTGTAATTATACATGCCTTGGTGTACAATTTGATGTTTTGATACATGTATATGTTGTATAATAATTGGGTTAGGGTAGTTAATATGTCAATCGCCTCATGAATTTATGATTTCTTTGTGGTAAGAATATTCAAAAGCCTCCCCTCTAGCTATTATGTAATATACAAAACTTAACTGTTAGCCATAGTCACCCTACTGTGTCATAGAGCACCAGAAATTATTCCTCCTAATTGTAATTTTCAACCTTTTTAGAAACACCTTTTTAGAAACAAACTTTTTAACATACGTATCTGGCTTAAAATGCAAGAAGAGCACGAAATAGAGAATTTCTGAGTGATATCAGAAAGACAGGAGAGAGAAAGTTATGCCAAGAGGTAACATTCTGCTTTTACCAATGTAGTTCAATCACTTAAAAAAGAAATAAACAAAAACACATCATTCTTTCTACAGGATCCTGAGAATTCTGTGTCTCTCAGTGTGTTACCCTTGTCAGAAACCCCACCAACTAGGCTATTCCAATTCTTAGTCTGATATAAGCAGACTTACAAAGTAGCCAAATTCACCTGCAGCAGCTTATTCCTACATTTTCACCCCACCCTGGCTATTTGGGGGACCCCCACCAAAATCTCCATTTTGTTTCCCGATTGTGTAAAGCTTTTCCTGGTCTATGTTCTACATTCTAGAGCGTGGATATAAACTAAGTATAGATGGCTTTATTTATAGATTCATTATTGATTTGAGATTATGCATAAATTATAGATAGAGATTATAGTCGTTTTGTGCTCTAAGGTTATCCTGCTAATTTAATTTGTGCTCCATTCGGACAGAAATAACATCTCTTCCTTTTAGTTTGACATTTGCTTTCCCTGTTATTTCAAACAGTACACGTGCACTTTTGTAGTAAGATTAGTCAATGATAAGGAAATAAATAGCACCAACTCTTCTCGCATCTATGATACATACCTAAATACTAATGCTCGTTATATTCTTAAAGATATTTTTATAACACACACTTATTTTCTCCATTTGGAGACAACATTGATTATAATGATTGTAAGGCATACCATTGATTTATTAAGAGAGTTTGTTGTTTGTTTCTGTTTCTGTGTGTGTGTGTGTGTGTGTGTGTGTGTGTGTGTGTGTGTGTGTGTGTGTGTGTGTGTGTGTGTGTGTGTGTGTGTGGAGTGGCAGAAATGTTCTCACTTTAAAAGGTCATATCAGTTGCGAAACACATCTCCATTTCAGATACATTACAATGTGAGGAAGGAAAAACAAAGCCTCTGAGAGGGAATATTCTGTTTCAAGAAATGAGATCACACTACTTTAGAATTTACTCTTTTGTAAACTGCTGTTATCACTTAACATTTTGTGCCATTAAATATTCTTCCACAACAGGCTCTTTAATGCTTATGTAGATGGTGTTCCAGTGAATGGATATTCCAAAATTGACTTAACCAATTATTTAATTGTCAGCTGTTTCTGCTTATACAAATCTTTTCTAGTACCTAGCACGGTGTTAATATATTTACTAATTATACGTTTGTTCATTTCGTTGATTATTTGCTCAGCCTTTATTGAGCAAGTACTCTATGCCAATACTGGACCTTGGCATATACACAGCTGAGTTGAAGACATGCTAAAAATTAAGAAGAGCTAAAAATGGAGGATGATTTTTACTGATTGTTACTGTTAACCATCTGTTGGCTGTAATTTACAAAGTTGCAAATTGTTTGTTCTTGCTTCAGATATCCACTCCCCTTTGCCAAACCAAACACTAGGATGTCCTCTTTTTCATACTGATTCCTATTTCCACTTTGGTACACTATGTGTGGCCTATGTGTGGTCTATTTTTTCCACGTTAGTTGACCCATTAGTTGAATGGTTCTTTTCTGTGGGAACTTGTGCTAGAAATCTCCTGTGGCAACCAAAGAAAACATTTTTGTTTTGGAGAGAGAGATTTCAATTCTTTATCCTGAAGTTCAGAATTTCTATGTTGTCTATGACTGGACTGTTTTGTAGCAAAAAGCCTCAGGAATACAAAGATGACTCTTTTTCCCCCAGGAATTCTGATCCAGAAACTTGTTTCTATTGACTTGTGAGTTTACTTAACACCCACACCGGTCGTTGTGTATCTTAGTTAGGGGCTGAGAAAAATGGACCCAGCTGACTGCTGTGATGAAGTTGTTCACTGTACTCAATTCCTTACCTTTCTTGACTGTAATTAACTCTGAACTTCCTTGTCTCTGCATTACCAGGGGGCAGCTCAGAGCTGCAAACATACTCTATTCTCTCAAACACTCCAACCACCGTGCTCCTTCCCCAAACACAACCCCGTCCTCTTCTGACATCTGTAATGTTGCTTAAAGATGTTTTTAAACATTTGGAGAGGGATAGATTCCCAGCATCTTTAAGTCAGAGTTCTCACTTGTCCAGATTCTCTCCAGGTGGAGGAAGGCTGATTGGTCCTTAGGAGCAACTCAACTTTCTGCTTGATTACAGGGAAACTGGATGGACCTAAAGTTAATGAATAGGGGTCATTTGTGACTTAACATCTTTCCCTTCTGACTTAACCATTCACAGCCTCCACTCACTGCAGACTCCCTCTGGCAGAGGGAGTAAAACGTTATTTTCTGCTTGAGCACCCAGAAGCCATTGATGTCAATTGATCAGTACTTTTTTTTTTTTTGTATTTTTCTGAAATTCTGTTTACATGCACATTCCTCTTTGTCAAGTAATTTGTATCATAAAGCCCGATCCATTTTTTCTTTCCGATCTAATAATGACTCTAAACTCATTGAATTTTTGTGTTTAAAGATTCTTGCAAAAATGAAAAAAATAAAAATAAATAATGATTCAACTATACAGGGCAGCAAATACATAGCATTGCAGCAAAGGAAACAAAATTTCTAAAATGGGCTAGTGCTTTCTCTCAGTAGGGAATTCTAGGAACTAGGTTTGTATTCTTTCCTGTGTATTTTAAAGCAGAACTTGATGAATATAAATAAAAAGTGCTATGGAGGCCTTATGTTTATGTTTTAAGCATAGTAGTCGGTCAACTCTGTATGTTCCTTTGCTCTGGAGGATTATAAAAAACCGACTCAATGTAAAATGGCCCTTCTATTCTTTACTTTACATTTTGAGTGGTGTTTCATCTGCCTTTAGAAAATTTCCCATACCTTCAGACAAATACTTGATCAAACAATGCAGGTTTGAAAGACATAAGCAAATTAGTTTTTGTACAAACCTTGTGTCCCCATTCAGAGAAGAACAAATTGAAAAATTGATATTCAATACCAACAAGATAATTTCGGGAAGCAATAGAGCATCGTTTTGACAACTAAGGAACATGAAGCTTTTAGGACAAGTAGAGAGAGAGTTGAACACTGTGTTTTCCATTTATTATCCTAAGACATCTTCAGTGGAAATAAAACAATTGGAAAGTTAAGGTAGTTGCAGGAAGATAAAAATTTGGAGATGATTTTAAGAAAGTTAATGCTATTTCAAGTGGTGCTTTGGATTGAATAGAATACACCATGGCTTTATTTGCATTCTGTATCTCATATTACCCTGGTTTTATCATTTAGGGTCAGACTTTCAGCTCTTATATGCTGGGTTAACACCCATTGTTACCTTGATGTGGGGATTTCTATATTCCTTTTGCAATTTTTTATTATCAGTTTATTGTTCATCCACCCCAATGTCTTGCCAGTGGATTAGGTGGTATGGCTAAGGTTGAAGATGGCCTGAGGTGAGTGTAGAATATGAAACAGAGAGAGAGAGAGCACTCTGCTTACATTTAAATAACTTGCTATGAATATATGCTATCCGTTCTCTTTGATTGCCCCAAATTTTGCCCCCATCTCTTTATACCTGCAGAACAGATTTTGCTTTTCCCGTACATCAGAGGCAAACATCCATTGTACAGAAATCTTCTTACTATTGAAGAATGATTTGCAATCCCGTTATTTGTACATCTGTTTATATTTTATGGATGACACTAATAATTTTTTTCTAGCTAGAATGTTCTGTCTTTAATAGAATTCATGACAAAATGAAAATGTGGTTAAATTTTTATCAGTAATGTGGAGTTGTGTGCCCTTCTATATTTGGTTGTTTCTTTTCTCTTTTCCTAAATTACACTCAGTCCTCTCATGTACAGAAGCACCCTGAGCCTTCTCTATACTTGGATGTCATGGTACACACCAAGTGGGAGCTCAAAATGTGTTTTCCCACAATGGTCATGTTTTCAAGATCTTGGCGGATCACTAAACAAGTAGAAATTTGTATTCTAATTTATTAATTTGTTAAAAAATATTTATTGAGAGCTTCCCATGTATCTGATATTGTGTGGGTTACATTCTGCGGACACAGGAAATACGATGTGATCCCTGTCTTCATGAAACTTTGAAGAGATAGATTAAAAAACACAACACAACACAATACAACAAAAGTGATAACAAATAAGCAAAACTGGTAAAGTTTTTAGCAAAAATTCATGGTTTCAGAACTACGCTGAAATCAAAAGGGAAATATATGAGCTTATGTATCTGAAAAGTCCGAAGATGGTAGACATTCAAAGCCAGGCGGTTGCATGTAGTCAAGCCAAGTCATTGAAACTGTGACTCCGTTTCTCGAATTTATTTCCCTTTATGCTCCTCCCACAAGGCAGCTGAGTTGGCTGCTAGTGGCTTCAAACTGACATCCCACTATTATAGCAGCTCCTGTGGGTTGGTCACACCCATCCAAGATGTAGTAGGTTCAAAGATGAGTTCTGACACCAATTCCATTGCACCTGGATTGGGTTCCCTACCTGTCCCTGAACCAGTCCCTGAGACTTCTTGTTCTAGCCAGGGTAAAATACTCACTATTTGGAATCTGAAATAGGCTCAGTGCCCACCCTCCATCCCCCAAAAGAAACAGGGTTGTAGAATAGGAAAGTGGCAATTTTCCAGAAAATATTAAAGAATTGTTACCAGAAGGAGAAATGAATGCTGGTTAGGTAAAAACAACAAATGCCCCCTATTCAAATAAACAAACATGGTAATGACAGCTTGCAAAGAGTTCTAAGGCAGAAACAAGAAGAATGCTTGGGTAATAGAATGATGGGAGAATGTACTATAAATAGTAACCTCAGGCAAGACTTTTCCAAGAAGGGGGCTTTTCCGCTAGGACCAGACGGCTAGGAAGCTGCTGCAAGATAGGGAGACGCTAGAGGGTCGTTGTGTGGGAGAGAGTTCCAGAGAGCCAGTTTGCCCACGAGGGAGCATGGCCTGAGAGACAGCTGTGAGCTGGGCAGGAACCAGAACATGGCAGGTTAGAGCTGGTTTGCTTTTCCTCCAATAGCAGAGATTCACATCTACCATGTAACCCTACAGAGCATGGGGAGAAGAGTAAGGGAGTAAGCATTTTTTTCCCCCTATTTTAACTGAAGAGTGTTAGAGAATTGAGAAGGCATCTTCCCCTAGGATTTTAAGCACCTCTCCCTTCGTCTGCTGCAAAGAACCAAATTCCACCCAATTTGACAGTGCTACCACTCACCATGCACAAGCACATATGTATACAAAACCTGGTGTTTCTCTGCACCCAGCTTGGATCCTTATTTTCGAAGAAACCTTATCCTTAGACCTCTACAATGATTCCTTCACATGTGCAGTCAGCAGTCTGCTAGTGCATATTTACCCCAAAACTCTGATGGGGGTGGGGGGAAGGAAAAACTGAAAGAAAAAAAAAATGTGAAATACATTGAAACTCTGAGGTCTCCTACAGAGTTGGGGGGAAAGGAATGGGAAATCCTTGAATAAATGATTGTGCTTCACACAATGGTCTGCTTTGTCCAGCAATGGAGCACTTTTGGTTGATGATCAGAAATACAAAGCAGTTTAATAATAGGGAGTGTTCAAGTATTTTCAAGGGCATTCAACTTAAATGAGCTCAGTGATAGAGTATTCAAGTAAAGAGAGTGTTGTTAATGTGCTAAATTAAAAGGCTAATCGCTGAGGCAAGTACTACAAATGGGAGCAGGAACACAATTAGTTAATGGAAAATTGAAAATAATACAAGAGATTTTTCCCCTGTAAGCATGATAGCTTCGCATTTCCCCTGAAGTCCTCAACAGTTTCACCCAATGAAAGGAGCAAAAGCATTTACGCCATTCCTTCATTTGTAACATTAAGCCAAGGGTAGCATACTTTACTTTATGAAAAGTGATCACACCTACACACTCACACCATGTAGGCACTCCTAAACATATACAATCTTTTAGGATATGCAGGTAATAACCCGTTTCTTATTAGGATATAGGATGTTATAATGGTTAAGATCATCGTCTTTGTAATGAGGCACAGGCGTAACATGTAACCTTCAATTTCTCAGTCTTTAAAAAGGGTCTAATACTGGTGCCCAGGGTTGCCACTTAGCTGGTATCAGGCCAATAGCTTATAGGCACCAGCCTTTTTGATTAGTTGTTGCCTCCTTCTGGTTGGTCAGTGTCCAGCCTCTTTCACTTGTTAAAGAGTTTGCACGTCACCCTTGCCTATTTTCTCAAAAGATTTTGTTGAGAGCAAATGAAACATGGCAAAAAGAGGTGCTCAGAATCATAGGTGACAGATAGCAGATGTTTTGGCTAAAGTTAGCTGTAAACATTTTCAACATGATTATAGTGTAAATAAATAAAACACTGTCTTCTGCATATGTGTGGGTGTAGGATGAAGGAAGATGTGTACAGGGCAGGAGTGACCCCTCTACCTCACTGCAGTGGGAAATCATTCAAAAAGCAAGGAGTCTGGAGACAGACTCCTTTGTAGCAGGTTCTCACTGTGTGATCTTGGGCATTTTATTTAACCTCTCCCTAAAATACCAGAAGGAGTAGGAGGGTGAAATTATAGAACCATTTTTAGTGCCTAGCTCAGTGCTAAAATTTAAGATCTGAGTCTTTATGCTCCTGTTTTCCCTATTACTAAATAAAGCTATTGGGTAGAAGGGAGGGGGAAAAAGGGGGAGAGCTATGAAGAGAAAAGACAACTGAAGATAAAAGTGGTTTATAGATGTGGGCTCTAAAGGAATAAAATAATGTTCAGTGCTGATATCAGTGTTCTGAAAAATGGGTAGAAAAAGAAAAGTTTCTTTTTTTAAAAAAGAACAATGATTATTTTCTTTCTGAAAACATAAAAGTTATATTTGGACATTCTACAAAATACAAAATAAGAATAAGAACATTAATACCCCTCAACTTTCACTCACTACTGTTGTTATTTTGCACAGTCTTTTAAAATATCAATATATTTTAATTTACTTGAAAATCCTTTTCCCTCCAAAATTGGAATTGGAATCATGCTGTAAATATATTTTCATAAAAATGATTTCATAAAAATTTTCTTTTACTAATTATTTTTGAATATATGGGGTTTTAAAGGTTTTTTCTTTTTTTAGCATTTGGATATACCATAGTTTCTTAACCCATTTGCCTATTGTTAGATATTAGGAGTTTTTAGACATAGCCTGTGATAAATATTAATGAAATGAACAATAACTACTAAAAAAATGTACAAAGGAGAATGAACAGACAATTCAGAGGGGAAAAAAATCAAATGGTTATAAATATAGGACAATGTGTTTATCCTCCCCAATGTCAAATAAGTACAAAGTAAAACAAAATGCTTTGTCAAATTGAGAGAAATTTTACAAAGGGTAATGAACTGAGTATTTCCCAAGGTTTCAAAATACCCATTCTCATGCATTTTTGGTGGGAATCTGAACTGCTAAACATTTCAGAGGTTAGTTTGCAGGAATAAAGCTGTTGTTATTGTTGTTGTTTTATTTGTTTGTTTTAGGGAGAAGTTTGTACTTTTTGGCCTGATGAAGGATTATTTCCCAAGGAAATTCACAGAGATACAGGAAAAAATATTATGTACAAAGATATCGGGTACAAAGTTATTTATATATGCTCAATGTTTTCTCAAGTTTTTATCCAGAAGAGAATAAAAGCTAATAATCTCAAAATACAGTATTTTTAACAGAATAAATGATGCCTTCAGTTGTGTTTCCAGTGTTAAGATAGAGTCGTGCATGCAGGCATTCCTTGGCCTATGCAGGACATATTACCATGGCTAAAAGGATATCCTCTCTGTACCAGCATGGCCCAGATAGAAACCAGCTCTTCTACAGCTTGAATAAATTTACGATGTACCCTTGTGCTTGGAGAATGTGCTATTCAAAGGAAGAGGGAATTCAGGGGAAAAAAGATAATACTAATATGTGATGGCAAGAAATTCCTGGATTATATTCCAGAGTCTGGTCATGGTAATCACAGAGTGTAGCAGTGCAGGCGTGAGTGAGATCAGAGAATGCCAGAGAGAAAAAGCTGTGGTTCAAAGGGAGAAGTAGTGTACCCAAGTTTATACAACCAAAAGCATACGTGGCAAGGGAGCAAATCACATTTTGAACAGTGATGCTTTTTGAAAAGATTATATGACAGTTGTTAAGTCTAGGATGAAACGTTATTAAAAGATGCATTTGGTGAGACTCTAAGGCATCTAAGTATGATAGGTATTCAAAGTATGGCATTTTTTAAAAAGGAGTTTTCTTGCCACCCAAAACAAATGCAGGTTCTGCTTCCAATCCTGTCCTGGTTCCCCGTCCTTCTTGATGTTAAAATTTGGCTAATGCTTAGTCATCGGTGAGCTATATAGATTTCTAATTTTTAAAAAATAAAATGTATTAATTGAACTGAAACTGTTAAAGTTATAATTATTTTGCATATCTGTGCAGCACACATTTAGGTTTAAAAGATACAGTGTGGGCATATTAAATATAATTTGGCATCAAAATAAAAAAGAGCCCATTATAGTTAACTAACTGAATGTGTCATCCTATAAATTGTAGTGTAAATGAGCATCTTCATAGACCTGACTGGAAGATCATATGCAGATAAGTCATATTCAAAATTTCAAATGCAGCCACCTGAGAGCATACACAGAGCAGAAAATATTAGCTTCTCAAAAAAAAAAAAAAATTGACAGGGGGCAGCTGGCTGGTTTACAGATTCAAACCCTTGACTTTGGTATTATCAGTACCATTCTCTCCCAATTGAGCTAACCAGCAAGCCCTTCCCCTCAATTTATTTTCTTATGAGAAATAAGTCTGTAAGTATTGAATACTGTATTTTATAAGGTAGTTCATTTAAGAATGGATTAAAAAATGTATATTGACTGGCAACAAACTATTCTTTCTTGGAAAAGGTATATTGTAATTTATAAAAGAAGTATCTGTTGTTGTTATCATCATTTTATTTTAGTTTACAGTGCTGCAAAAGCTTACCTTCAGCTGATAGTGTTTCATTGCCTTTTTCAGGCATTGCAGTGTACTGATAATTTTGTCAAGATTTCTAAGTTTTAAACTATTTGACTCTGGTCTTTGCATCACACATCCAGGGATTGTACAGCTGGTGAGCTGCACTAAGGCAGTGAAACAAGGAGTCTACTAATGCTGAAGTGTGGTCTGAACACTCCTTGCCAAGCCCTGCCCCCGAGTCTGCATCCACCCAGAAATAAAGGCACCATTTTCTTTGCACAAAGGTTACATACATTTCCAATTCTTGTGTCCATGCTGGGCTGGACCTGGCCAAAGGAGGGTGCTTTTTTAAATTCACAGCCAAGCAGGGTAGGCAGAAAAGGCACTCCCCGTGTCTACTTCTCTCTTCGAAAAGAAATGCTACTTTTGCCCATAGTCATCAGATTCCAGTGCATCCACTATCTGCAAGGGCTTCCCCCAAGGATATTGAAACTGGAGAAGGGAGATGGAAACACCTACCTTGACTTTAACTTTGTATAGGAACTCCATTCTCTGTATATCCATAGACTATTGGATTCCGTTAACCTATATGTGGACAGGGATCTGATATTGAGCCTGAATCTTACTGAAAGCCTTACAATTGTCCTTAGTGAAGTGTTTAATAGTTGCCTTTAGGCATGCACTTTTTTAGGTGTCTTCACAGGATTTAAAGAAAGAATAAAACATGCCAGGATATTTATGAATCATGAGATTTAATAGAGACCAAAGTAGATCTTATTATTGATGTGCTTACTGCTTCATTAAATTCCCCTTAAGGTTTGCAGCATGGATATGGATCATTTGCAATAATAATTATGCAGTGATCGATTGATTGGGTCTGACATTGCACCTGTCACCTTGAAATGCAAAATCCATCTATTTTCAACAGTGTGAACATTTGTCGCTAATCTTGCACACCAGCATGCGATAGTTTATTTTATGGTGAAAGTACAATTTATAAAGTTTGGAGACTTAACATTAACCTTTCACTAAAAATGAAGTATCACTTGTCATTTTATAAAGAAATGAAAATCATCCAACCAGCAATTTTTTTAAGATTAGAAAACACAGTCTAATTTCAAAAGAATTTTTCAAACCAAAAATGCATGCACTTCAATTGAGTGCTACTAGTATATTGTGAGTGCTGGAGTTGACTAATCCTTCCCATGGAACATGGATGATAAAACTGTGAGCTTGAAACCAGCTCTACTTGTGTTTACACACACACACACACACACACACACACACACATTTATCTGTCTACTATCTGTCTACCTATCATTTATTTATTTCCACGTCTAACTCTCTAATTTGATCTGTGCCTAAAAAAAACTAATGTAATGCAAAACTTCGTTTCTGAAAATTGCGGGTATTTTCCAAGCTGTCTACTCAAGATATTACTGACTATTAGTCCATTGGAGGATTTACACATTTCTTTCCACGTACTGATATTTTTAAGAGGGGCTAGAAAACAACCAATGACTTCATTCTTTTGCACTCATAGCAACTTTGATTTTCAGAACTTTAACTGTCTGGAGTTTATGATGTGCCCAGTGTTCAGTCAGTTTAGCCATGAATAATCATTTATAGAATTGCTTATTAAGGGCCAAGCATTGTGCCTAATGCCAGGAATAAAGCAGCAAATAAAGCTGGTGTGGCATTTTTGCACATGGAACTTACATTCTAGCAAGGAAGCAGAAACCCATCTTCAGTCCCACTGAATTTAGAAATGCAATATAGTAATTGCCGTGAAAAAAAATATTCACAACATTTTGCTAAATTAAGAGATGATAGATTACAAAAGATATATACATTTAAGGTCCCATTTTAACATGTATCACATGTTTACCAGTGGCCAACTTAGATTATGTAATATACTCCCCAGTAAGTCTATGAGAAAATTGTTATTATTATCCCCATTATGAATGTGATGACATTGAAAATAACACAGGTTAAAGTTTCCAAAATTTATGGGCTAATAAGTGTCGGAGTACTAGGATTTGAATTCATAGTCAGTCTCCAGAGCCTATGCTTTATAAGAATTCCTTTTTAAAAGTATTTGTGTGTGTGTGTGGGCGGGGGGTGTTCATGCACCAAGATGCCAGTGGTGGTTGGTATGGCTGATTTCTTCTTTTCACCCCTCTGCAGTTTCTAATTTTTCCATTAAGTATATGTACCATTTGCATAGTAAAAAACAACTTAAAGAAATGCAAATAATGAATGTGCCTCATATAGGACATGCTAACCAGCAAGCGTGGTGGTATCGGAATTTGCATAAAAAATCCTCTAAGATGCCTAACAGCATTTTGGAAATCCCCAGACCCGTGACCTAAAGTACCTTTAACTGTAAAGCATGAGAAGCTACCACTACCTAATGACATTATTTGCAGTAGCTCTTCACAAGTATAAAAACACACACAGAGAGTGTGTGTTTACTGTCTCTCTTTCAAACATGCATGGATAGTTGGGATCTTCCAAGTATCTGTTGGTTAAAACAACCCTGCTTCCTATTATAAATAGCAACAAGAGTAAAAATAGAATTTAAATTTTGGGTTTTTTTTCCCACATATAAAATCTAAAATCCTTTTTTAAACAAAGCCATTCTGCAATCCCACAGATGCCAGAATAGTAATTTTAGGAGATATGAATCTATCTATACCTATATGGAAATTAAGGCCAAGATAAATGATAATAAAAACAGCATTCATATATTAAATGTCTTTGCTAGTAAGAACTCTCTGAAACTACTGGAGACTGCAGTATTAACCTCTAAATTCTGCTCCTTCCTACACCCTCCAAAAGAATTGAGTATGTAACCCAGTCCTACTAGTTGATGCAGCTTCTCATGGGGCAGGACCAGTGTACCTTGAACATCTTCTAAATTAATCTGGCAACTCAGTCTCACCCCCATCAGGAGATTATGCCCCTCAGATTAAAATAGACTGTTATGGGCCGACCCCGTGGCTCACTCGGGAGAGTGCGGTGCTGTGCTCCCGCCGCAGGTTCGGATCCTATATAGGGATGGCCGGTTCTCTCACTGGCTGAGCGTGGTCACAAAAAAGGACAAAAAAAAAAAAAGAGAGAGAGAGAGAAAATAGATTGTTATAATCTGAGGTGGAGGAAAATTGAAACTAAGTCATAGAAAAGGAAAGTAAAATACAGAAAAATAAAATACTTTATTCAAGATCATGGCTTCAAAACCAAGGATTTATCTAACGTTACACAAATAATTAATGGTAAAGGCAGGGTGAGAATTTGGCCTTCTAGTTTCAAGTTAGGATCTCTTGCTACTAACATTGCTGACTCTTTAGCGTGGATGTTTAAACTAGGACACCGAAAAGGCAAGTGTTTTTCTTGTTGGTTACATGTTCATGGACAATAAATGGAGGCACTCCAATATTTGCTTTCTTCAACCACTCAATCTTTTATTGATCATCGTTCTACCTCCTTTCAGTACACGTGACAAAAATAACCAACACAAACAGGCTAATGGGTAAAACACACATATAAATGGAGAATTCACTGAAGTCCAAAACAGAGTCCAAGAGCATAAATCTCAGGAACAGCTATGCCCAGATTTGGATAATATGGAAAATACTCTCAGAAATTTGTGTGTATGTATTTGTCTTTTCTTCTCTCACCTCTGCTTAAAATTTTATGTAGGGTTCAGTCACTGCCAAGTCCTTCTTCTTGGTGGCCACCAGAAGTTGCAGGCTTATGCTCTACTAGCTGAAAGAGAGAACCTCTGCCCCCAAAGCCCTGAAGCCTAAGCAAAAGTCCCAGGATCAGCTCTCACTGGTTCAGCTTAGGTTATGCACCAATCCCCTGACCGATCACATTGATATGGCAGTAGTAGATGGTGAGTGGCCAGGTCACGGTCACATGACTACTTACAGAGGCTAGAGCTTGGATCTCCCACTCTAGAACCATCTGACCTGAGAATGGAGGAGGCATGGCTCTGCTCAAGAGAGGTGGAAGAGGACAGTAGACTCTAGACAAGGAAAGCAATTGCTCTGTGCACAGTCTTTGTCTTTACAAATAGCAGCTCCCTGAAACTTCTCTGCCCGCTGGGATTTCTTACTACACAAATCTCTGGTATTCATGGGACTGAGACAAAGTTCTATGGTATTTAGGACTATTCAGTATCCCTCTGTTGAATTCTTCCTACTCCTTGAAGGTCCGTTTCTGTGGATCTGCAGCAGCAACATGAACTGTGAAGACATAACGCCCTTTTAGTCCAGTCCTCCCATGTGTTCCATTTTGTTTTTAATTGGCCAGGAGTCTGATGGTTATGTTCATGTGTGTGTGCACATGTGTGCATTTCCATCTCCAGAAATAACTGTTACCCATCCTACTGAGAGAATGGGCAGCTTAAATGGCAAGGTTACTGGAGAACTGGCAAATGCTGCAATCATATTGAAAAGTGTTTTGCAGCTCTATATTGTTTATATTACATTTCTGGTGATAAAACAAATGAAGAAGAAAACACTCCTGGTGATTGTAAGTGATGAACTCAAGTCTTTGAAACTCCCTTACAGTTCGGTAGGTCATTAATTCAGCACTACTTGTTAACATTTGGCTTAAAAATTTGTGTTTTCTATGTGCTTCAGGACTTTTTCTTTTGCAAATCTGTCTGTTTTAAGGTCCTGAAATAATAATAATAATGATTTGGTTTCTTGTGTGATGATTTAACTCAACAAATGTTTATTTTTATTTTATTTTATTTTATTTTTTTGTCGTTTTTTCGTGACCGGCACTCAGCCAGTGAGTGCACCGGTCAGTCCTATATAGGATCCGAACCCGCGGCGGGAGCGTCGCCGCGCTGCCAGCGCAGCACTCTACCAAGTGCGCCACGGGCTCGGCCCTCAACAAATGTTTATTGAAAACCTACTATGTATGGGCCCCATGCTAGGCACTTGAGATATGAATTCATTATATAAAACCCCTGTCACATTACCAAGAAACATCAGATTATTAAGATGAGCTAGTTAGGAAGTGATCTGAACAGATGCCCTAAAAGGTGTCTTCTGAACATTGTTAAACAGATACTACACAAGCAAAACATTAAATAAGTACATAGAAAATTAATTAATCAAACCAGTATTTATGATGTACCAGGCACTATTCTTGGCAGTATATACACAACATTGAGGAGACAGACAAGATCTCTAATCCCATGAAGTTTTCATTCCAGTGTAAGAGACAGACAGTAAAAATGAAAATCTAATAAATAAATACATAATTGCAGCCTGTGGTAAGTGCTATGAAGGACCTAGATGGAATCTGACAATAGGGTGATCAGGAAAGGCGTCTATGAAGAAATGATATTTAAGTCTTTTCTGAAAGCGAGAAGGATCAGCCATGCAAAGAGCCAAAACAGAAGAACATTCTAGTCAGAGGGAAAAGAAAGTGCAAAGCCTCCTAGGCTGGAAGAGATTGCTAGGTTCAAAGAAAGGGTGGCTCGTGTGGAGAAGCAAAAGATGAGGTTGGAGAGAAAGGTGGGCCTTTTCTTAAGGGATTCCAGTGCCTTCTGAAAGAAAACAGGTGATAGGTATAAAAGCACTTCATATACTGGAGATATTATTAGCGCAAAATGGAAGGGGTTGTTCCATGGTGGATTTCGCCTTAGATTCTTGATTCTTCTACAACCCTGCCCTCCTGACTCAGGAGGTTTATTTTTTTAATTAAAAAAAAAAAGCTTTGTTGAAGAATAACTAATGTATGATAAACTGCCCATATTAAAAGTGTACACTTTGATGAGTTCTGACTATGTATACGCCCGTGAAACCTTCACTGCAATCAAGGCAGTGAACATCTCCATCACCCCAAAAGTTTCCTCCCGCCTCTTTGATGTCCTTTCCTCTAGCTCTTTCCCTCCCACTTTCCCCAAATCTGCCAATCTGCTTTCTGTCCCTATCCACTAGTTTGCCCTTTCTAGAATTTTATATAAATGGAATCATAGAGTAGGTGGGGTTACTTTTTATAGCCATTAAGCCTACACAGAACTCAAGTCTTCTAATCTTTTTTTTTTTTCCATGTGTCCTTTTGTGCCTGAAGAGGATCTTAAAAGTCATTTAACAATAACCTCCTTGTTTTCTATAGCTAAGTTCTAGAACATGTGTTTGCTTGATTCTGAAGGGTTGAGGGATTTTTTGACTTGAAAAAAGATTTTACTTCCCATTTTCTTCTTCTCATTATTATTTTTGACTATGCAGTTGACCTAGAAAAAATAAGGAGGGATGACAGTGACAGAAGATTGGGGAAGAAGGACACGGTGATAAGGACTCGAACCAAGGGAAGATGATGCTTACTTAAATCATTCTGATCTCAGAAATAAGATGTGTGGATGACCAATTTTCAGCTAATTAGAATAAAATAAATTACATTTCATGAAAATTGTGCTTGACATAATTTAATCTCTGGTGGTTCAGAACAGCCTCGGGTCATCGTGATCATCATCTCTGGAATCAGAAATGTTGGGAAGGGGATTAATACAGAACTCATGCTCAGGGAACTTACACCTATATGCTCACAGTTCTCCCCATTAGCAATAATGAACTTCTTATTGTAGTACGGTTTGTTGTTTGTTTGCTCCCCAAAGTAGTTGAAAGCACGCAGAAGTTGAAGAGCAATATAATATGTGACTTTAAGATATTAAAGAATACAGAGGCCAGGTATAACATTTATTCATCTATTCATTTATCTAGCAAACATTTATTAAGAACTTGCTATCTCCAAGATGCATTTCTAGGTACTGGGTGGTATGCAAGGTGATTACTTCATTCTGTATCTTTGCCTGTATGTATTTGCTGAGAGTTATTGAATATATTATTAATTGACTATAGAACATGAAAGTTGACTCTAAGCATAGGAATTTAATTTAATAAAACAATTTGGCAACATCCATTGCAATTAAAAATACTCATACTCCTTGATCATCTGATTGCAGTAGTAGAAATGTATGTTACAGATATTCTCACCCATGTGCACAAAGATGCATATTTAACCAAGTTTACAGTAGTCTTGTTTGTTGTACCTAAATGCCCATCAAGGAAGAACTGGTGAAAATGTCATGATACATATTTATGGTTGAATACTATGCACCTATTGAAAAGAATGAGGTTGATTTGTCTGCGTGGACATTGATCAAACTCTTAGACATATAATTAAGGAGGAAAAAAGCAAAAAAAAAAAAAATAGCATGTGTGGTAGGCTTCCATTGGTCAATGGGATGGAAAGGGGGACAATCATAGTGCTGTGCAAAGAAATGCAAGACACTGTTAACTTCTGAAAAGTTGTGCTGAGCAGGGGAGCAAGAATGGGCAAGGGGTGGCTTCTGAATTATTTTAAATATTTACAAGGTGCATGCATTGGGTTTTCAGTTTAGTAAAACAAATTTTTGAAGTAGAGAAATAGGTAAAATGAATAATGAAAGGATGCAGATAGATTTTCTAATATTTCGCTTGGGATATCTTATCATTATTTTATGCAGAAGTCTCCTGATATTGCTAGTCTATCTGCCTCCCTTTTTACCACACCCTAAAACAAAGAAAAGAGCAGTAAATCCCTACAACCAAATCCTCTCATCAGGTTTGCCTATTCTAATGATATTCATGATTCACCAACTGCCTCTCAGAACCGAAAGGCAATTTGGAGCCCTGAAGGTGAGGCCCCAGGTAGTTACACCCCCACCTGGAAGGTGAGCCTCCTTTGGGCCACTGAGCATAGGCATTCGTCTGCCATGTGAGAGACAGAATGCCTCAGTTAAAGAGGAGGGTCTCTGCAGTTGGAGGCTGGAAAAGGAGATGGTAGAACTTTCCAGAACCCAGCAATCACAAGCCCAGTCTCAGGAGAAATGACTCTAACAATAGAGACAGCCGTACGGACACAGAACTTCCTCCTCTATTTAATAACACCAGTAGGTTCGAGGAGTGAAGAATCCTGAGATGTAGAAAAGAAGAGGAGTGATTCCAAACCCCCAAGATTGAGGTGATTCCCTTAAGCAATTTCATTCATTCATTCATTCATTTCACAAATACGACTAGACACCTTGGGACCACTTCGCTGTCTTCACTGAATTTTTAATTTTATGCCAGAGACAGATCCTTGTGTCAAATAGTCTCACAGACAAATATAAAATTATACACTGTGACAGGGATTATTAAGGAAGCTTGCAGAGTAAAACAGATGACCCCAATCATCTCACAGGACAGAGGAATTCTCAGTCACCTGTTTATCTAGAAGCCTGCTAATAGTCATCGTTAATAATATCATCCTCACTTTACAGCTGAGGACATTGAGAGACAGAGAGGTGAAGTTGCTTGCCCAACACAACAAGTATGGATGTTGTCAAGATTTGAACAATCAACACAGGGCTCAGGCTTAAGGAGAGCCTGAGCATGCATAATTGATGACTTTAACTGTAAAACCCAAGATCTTCAAGTGTACGGCAGGTAATAGCAAGGAGGGGTCCCTAGGCACACAGATTAGTATGTTTGCTTTGGTGACACTTGGAGTGTTAATTTGGGACACAACAAAACTTAGATTATATCCACTCCTTGTAGTTAAATGAGGCAGAGGCCAACAAAATAGAGCCTGGGATTAATAGTCTGAAAACAATATGTTTGATTTTTTCATTGTGAAAATAATGTTATAAAGTGATGGTGTCAAAGGAGAAAAAATAGTGACCAAAAACTGAAATATCTATCTCTATTTATTCTAGTCCCCAATGCAGTAATGGGTAGTAAAGAGTGTGCGTATTTTTTCCCAGGGACACCTGCGATGTAAAATTAGGATTTTTAACTTTTGAATGTGGAAAGACACCAGGGTATCCATGTACTCCCTGAAATTGGATATTTTACAATATTTGGGGGGAAACGTCTTTATTCCTTTTTTCTTATTCTCCCAGAAGGACATGGTACCAAAAAAAAAAAAAAAAAGAAAGAAAGATTGAGAAAAACTACCCTTCTCGAAAAGCCAAAGAGCTGTGGTTCCCTATCTTGAGACATGTGGCAAATCTTATTTTCCTACAGATGTTGTTGGACATAAATTGATGATTTCAAGAAGCAAATAGAATATTCTGCAATGCTCCGTGTTAAGGAGTTCAATGTGATCAGATGGGGCTTTGTCAAATTGAAGTATTTGAATTAACTTACACTGTAAAAGTGAAAGTGTAAAGCTTTGCTTTTCTTCCAAGCTAATCAATGAAGATTAATATTCTATGGGAACCTGATTTTGCAGATGGAGCTGAGCTGCACTATTCTCCCTACCATTTTTTCCTCATAGTAAATAAATCATTTTTATTATACTATATGAATTTACTTAGCTCTTTTAATAGCCTTTGTAAGAATAATGCTTCCTTTGATTATATTACATTTTTAAATGTGTGCAGTGTGTAATACGATTCTGCTGTTGGGGGAGGGGCGGCGAGAAATGGAAGAGTTGCTGAATATATCAGTTTTATCAGCTTATCCCCTGTGTTTTAAAACAGATGAAGCAATATCTGGGTATCCTGGGATTCTTAGTACTAAATTACTAAGTATTTGCTAGGACTAAAATGGTCCGTAACTGTGCCTGACATGAAAGTTTTTTCTACTGGGGAAGATTGGATTAGTCTGAAAGGACTTGGTCTTTATAAAAATATTCTCATTGTTATTTTGTTCTTTTTTTATCTTCAAGGTGCTGGCCAATTTATTTGATTTTTCCCCCAAAGGAGTGAAATAAACTTTATAATTTCGGGGCTAACATCCACATGTATGAATTGATCAGCAGAATTGAAAAGCTGCTGACAGGTTGCTTTAGCAGGTTCTGCAAGTGATCTCATTCACAATTGATAAACTGACTTCTCATCTTGAATTCTTAGAGGTTTAACCCTTGAAGGGCAGATATAGTTTGACCTATACAAATCATGCTTCACATGAGATAGGAAAAAGGAGAAAGAAAGGAACTGGAGGGAGGAGGGGAAAGAGAGAAATTGATTTCATCAGAGACAAAAATATTCTATAGTCTTATGTATGCATTTGACCCAATCTTGAATTATTAAAGTTTCTGCTGAGAAGTCTCATTGGAACTTTCTATGTCTTTATGTACCATTTATCTTGTACATAGTCAACAAACTAATTCTTTTAACATATATCGTCCATCAAGTCAGAATCTTTAATAGCTCCTGTTTAGAACCTTTAATAGCTCTGCAGTTTTATGGAATTAAAAAAAAAAAAGGCTGAGTCTGAAAGTTTAAGGTTCTCATAAATCTATCTTTAATGTAATGTGTGTGTGTGTGTGTGCACTAGGTCAAAGTAAAAATTCATGGGACTCTGATTTAGGTTTGAGACCATTTCTGAATTTTTTTAGTTGTATAACAAAGAGCAAATCACTCATCTTTTCTAGGCCTCTATTTTGTTATTTGTGTAGCAGGAATACTAATAATAATAGCAATAATGGTGGTGATTGTGACATAACGCTTAACTTATATCTTCTGGAAAGAATCAAATCAGAGAGCATATCGATCTGCAGGTGTTTGTATCCTCCATAAGATGCCATTGGCGTTCTTGATGGTTGTTACAGGAATACATGGGTGAATTAAATTGCCCTGGCTTGGTAAAGAGAAGGCTTTGAGAGCCTTACAGAGTGGATAATCAAACGTCTCTGCTGCTTCTGGCACATGTTGAACCACAGTCAATTTGAAATTGAACTCTCTATAAAAATGTGCAGTTGTCATTTGTCAATTTATACATAAATAAATGCATGCATACATACATACATAAATCTGAGGAGAATTAAAGCTCATATAGTCTAGGAGGTTGATTCGAATGGAAATCCAAGCTGCAACTTCCAGATGTTTTGGATGAAATTAACTATCTATAGCACCCTACCTTTTCTGGACTTTGGTGGCTTATTTCATCACACAGTACAGTGGAAAATACTGTTGTAAAATCTTTAAGCTGTAAAGATACTTACAAAGCAAAAGGTAACTTTCTTCATCCTTCCACCCCATCCCCCTTCTATTGACAATATACCCCCAGTACCCTTTCTACTTAATTACATATGATTAAATTGAACCATATGCCATTGCTGATATTTGACCACATAGACCTATAGAAACCACAATGCATTGTGCTTCAACTTCATATAGACCCACATGATAGATGTGTAAATGTGTATTTAGGTTAGAGTATCGTACCATGCAACCTGTTCTGACTCAATATCCTTCACTCAAAGAATACATTTTGAAGATCTTTGCAAGTACAAATCTATTTCATTCTTTTTAAGGCTACATAATCTCCTGTGTTATGGATGTGTCCTCATTTATTTGCATGTTTACTCCCTTGATGGACATTAAAGTTTTCCCCCACCAAGTTTTCACAATTATTAGCAATGCTATTTGACCATCTCATGTCATGCATTTCTGTTTGTGTGGATGATTTTTTTTTCTGTAAGATATATTCATAGAAATAGGAGCCTTGAGCCTTTTTTAAAAAAATTACTTGTACCTTTTGCATGGTGAGTGCTTAGTAAATGTATAATTATATGATCAATAATAAACATACAATGAGAATTATAAGCAAAGAGCGGTTGCCTCACATTTGGCAAAATGTCCTCTTGCTTTAGACTTGGGCCGTCTTATGAAAAAATATTGAAACCATTTGGATTTTTAACTTTGAGTTGTACTTAAGAGATGAGTTTTGTTTTCAGAGGCAAATCATTCTTTATGCAGAGTTCCAAAAATTGCAAAGCATAAAACAATTAGGAAAGTAATTGTGTGTGTGTGTGTGTGTGTGTGTGTGTGTGTGTGTGCGCGCGTGTGTGCACGTGCACAGATTGGAGATTTCACATAAAAGCTGAAATGAAAAAATATGAAATTTGTGTGGAGCTGCCACCCTCTATGAAGGTACAAGGTCCCATATCTAACAGCTCAAAATTTCTACCTGTGGGAAGGAAATATATGCTCACTGTACCCTTTAATAAAGGCATAGAAATGGACCACGCGTCAAAGCATGAGTGAGCACTATTCATTTTATGAAGCACTCAAGCACTGTGAAAATTAGCACTGGAACACAGTTCCAAATGAAAGTGACACCATGAGCCTAATGAAAAGTTGAATACCATCTATTCATCTCCTCTGGCCCCAAATCATTTTCTTATGTCATTTGAATGGTTCTGAAACACCTTCTCCTCCTGGGCATAGTCCATTCAAGGCTGAGATGTGCCTTATGCTTGTTTCCCCTGCCTTGCTGGAAATTAGAACCCCTGTAGCTTTTTCCTTTCCACTCTCCACCCAAATTTGGTGTTTAGCCACACAATATGCCCTGATATTTACCTGGCAACTGCTTCTTTTCTGCTTATGTGCCCGTCTTTGGCTGCCATCTTTAGTTTTATGTGTGATTACCTACTGTGGTTTGCAGAAAGTGAAAGCATAAAGATCTAATGAATACACACTCTGCATTGGTTAGTTTGCTTTTGAGCAAACCAAAATTCAAAAAATTGTCTGGGGAGGATAGGATCACTTGGCAATGAAGCTACTGATGTTAGGAACTGGAGAAGGGATTTGAGGTTTAAAATAGGATGACAGGGTAAATATTAACCACGTGAGAAATGCTTCTTGAACTTCTTCAATTCACTGAGTTTCTGATTGTAGAATACACCAAAACATTCACTTAAAAATCATGTGTTACATAATGTTCCTTAAGTAATGTTCCAAGAGATATACTCTTTTCAGCATTTAATAGCACAACTTTTATGAAGAAAATTGGTATGTTTCCCTTTCATTACTGATGAAAAAGGTCCAGGTGAGGGATGAACATTCTCACATTAATAATGATAATGACATCATAAAATAATAATGAAAGTAACACCATGACCTCCAATCATTCATGGAAAAATATATTTATTAGTACTTCCATGTGCCAGGAATGTTGACAGATATTAGACATATGTCAGTGAATAACATGCACAAAATTGCTACCCTCATATAAAAGCTAATACTATTGTGTTAGTTATCTATTACTACATAATTACTATCTCAATAGTTTCTGTGGGACAGGAATCTGAAAGCACCTTTGCTGACTGGTTTTGGTAGGTGTTGTCTGGGGCTAAAATTATGTCAGGGCTTATTGAAGACTTCATATTGTGACAGTTTAGTATTAAGGGTAATGGCAATAAAAGCTCACATATATTGTGCAGCCATTGAGTGCCAGGCACTTTACTAAGTGCTTCATGCACACTCATTTAATCCTCACAACAACTCTCCTTCAGTAGGTACCACTTTGTGCCCATTTTACAGATAACGAAACCGAGGCACAAACAACAATGATCTCTCTGATTTCCCTCTCCATGTATACCATAGATCCACTTATTTGCCCCTTTCATCAACTGCATTTTAGTTCTCAATTCATTTTTACCATCTTCCAGAATATCCAGACAGAAAGAAAACCCAGGCAGCCAAACAATCAAACCCTTGCTATCCCAGTTCTCTATCTGCCTCTGAGAGCCAAGGGAAAATTTCACTTATGAGCAGATTAGGAGGAGTCATTCAAAGTGCTTTTGAGGCAAAGATATTATATCTCTTGGCTTTGGTTTCTAGTGGGGCTAGCATTATTGCAGTCACATGCACCAACAGTTCTGCTGTTCCAACCTCTCATCCCAAACCAATTTATTGAAGTAAAATCTCATTTTGCAAGCAAATAAGTAGTAAATAGACAGGCAAGCTCTTGATTTGTTGCTGCTCTAGCTTACTGGACATTTCCATCCAATGAGTCTATTAAAACTTAAGACTGCTGAATAGGGCAAAATAAAATTTTAAAAAAATAAATAAAAGTGGGAAGATTCCATGGGGAAAAAAATAATAATAAAATTTTTTGAGATCTAAAAAAAAAAAGAAAAAAAAAGAGAAAACTTAAGACTGAACCTTTTGGGAAAGAAAAAGGAAACCCACAGCACCAGTTAAGAACTGCAGGAGTTGGAAAATGCAATTCATGTGACTTGGTGGAATGCCAGGGAAGCTGCCATCAGATGATTCATTAAGCAGCACTCTATTCACTATTAAAATAAGTGGAGACAGAGAGGGCTCTGGAGATGCCCAACATGCATTTGGCTGATAATTATTGGCCAGCTCCTCTGTGCCAGGCATGGTGCTGGGGAGAGACATATGATAGTACACAGGACATAGACCATCTCCTCGAGGCATTTAAATTCTTGTGGGAGTAGTCAACACATTATTTAAACATAGCATGATACAGGCTAGGCAGAGAAAGTTTGCTGTTCCATGGGAACATATAGCCTTGAGAAGATTCAGGCAGGGAAGGCTTTCTGGAAGAGGGATTGTCTAAGCTGAGATCTGTAGATCAGGAAAGAGTTGGAAAAGTGAAAACAAAAGCAGAGGATAGTTCACCAAACATCAAGTATAAATACTTAAAAGCAGCTACAATTACACCGTACCTGCAGAACTGCAAGGAATTGAGTATGGTTGAAGGACAGACAGTAAAGTGAGGGCTGGAAAGGGAGAGCAGAAAGGTGATGAATTGAAAATGTAGCCAGCATTTCGATCATGATGGGACTTGTAAGCCACATTAAATATTTTGGATTTTGTAGCAAATGCATCAAAACATTTTAAACCAATGAAAAAAAGGAATACTTTCAACGAACAGCCTAGCTCATGATATTTTTCATTAGAAAGTCTTGGGAATACTTTTGAACTGTAATGTGTTAACAACCCTTAGATTCTATGTTTCTGTAAGGTGTGGGGACATGGAAGGAGGCAAAATAGCATGGTTATGAAGATCACAGCTTCTGGAATCGGAGACCCATAAGTTGGAATTCTAACTCATCCAGTTACCTAATGTGTGACTTTGGGAAAATTTTCTAACCTACCAGAATCTACATTATCCCATCTGAAAAATGAGGACACTAATAATACTTAGTTCATAGAGCTTTTGCAAAGTTTCTGTTAGTTTTCTATGCTGCATAATGCATTACTACACACTTAGAGGCTTAAAACAAAACATGTTTATTATCTCACAGTTTCTGGGTCAGGAATTTGGGCATGGGTTAGCTGTGTCTTCTGCTTAGGATCTCAAAACCTGCAATCAGGGTATTGACCAGGACTGGGTTCTCATCAGATACTCATCTGCAAGAGATCCGTTCTCAGTCACCTGCCGGTTGATGACAGAATTTATTTCCTTGCAGCTGTACGATTCATGGTAGCTTTCTTCTACAAATCTAGAAAGAGAGAGAGCATGCATTCAAGTGAGAAAGACAAAGAGAGAGAGAGAGACTTTAGCAAGAAAGATTCTATAATCTTATGCAATTATATACACATTATCAAAATATCCCATCATCATTGCCATAGTTCATTGGTTAGAAGAAGTTGCAGTTTCTGCCTACACTCAAGGAGAGATTATACAAAGACATGAACGCAAGTGGGAATCATAAACATCGTACATCAGAAGAATTTGGTAAAACCATGTACAGAAAGAAAAAAAATGAAAGAGTTTAGTGTGGTGCCTGGCACATAGTGAATGCACTCAAATCTGTCAAGTGTTGTTGTTGTTGTGATATGATGTGAGGAAGATGTGATACACTGTTTCTGTGATTTTGGTAACAATGTTATGTTGGATATATTTGACTAACGAGTTCTGTTGGCCAGAGCATACTAATGAGGAAGAGATCGAGGTTACTTTTCTCAGGTAGAGCATTTTGTAAATGAATAAAACCTATGGTCTATAACAGTAAGCCACACCTGGAACCCAGTCAAATGTTGCAGTGTATGTTCTCTTGATTTAGGGAAGACGGTGCATTTTATTCAGACTAGAAACATACACACAAATCCCAACCCCAAGTAACACTATATTTACTGGATATGGAAGGCAGTAAACTTTTCATGTACATGTATATATGCATATGTGTGAGTGTATTTTTTGTGTGTGTATACATATATGTGTATATATATCATCGACACAGACACACACACATATATAATATATATACGAATGTATATAACATTGATTAGCTATCATCATGCCTCCATATGGCGAATTGATTTACTCATTTGTCAGATTTATTGAGCACCTACTCTGTAGTGGACATGATACTAGGCTCTAAGGATACAAGAGCAAAAAGTACGATAAACAGAGGGACATAAAATACATGTGGGTTGGAAGAATGAACATAGTGAAGATGTTAATTCTCCACAAATCGATATACAGGTTTAACACAATGCAAGTCAAAATTCAAACAGGTTTTCTTTTTTTTTTCTTTTTTTTTTTTAAGATATGAACATGAGGCTTATAAAAATCAAAGAAACAGAATACCCAAAATAAAGAAGAATAAAGTTAGGTGAATTTATTTAATATATTTCATTTCCTATAAACCTATCGTAATTAAGATAGTGTGAATTGGTGAAGAGATAGACACATTAACCAATGGAACAGAATAGAGAATCCAGAAGTAGACCCCCAAAATATACATAATTGAATCTAGGAAAAGGTGCAAAATTGAGGGAGAATTGTTTTCTTTTCAAAAAGTTGTTGGAACAATTGGAAATACATTTACAAAATTATACCTTTCACAAAAATTAACTCTAAATGGATCATAAAATTAAATGTGTAATGCAGAACTATAAATTTTAAAAAGGAAACACAGGAAAAATATTCATGTCCTGGGGAGTTCAAAAAGAGTTTTTAGTTATGACACCAAAAGCACAATCCAAAACAGAAAAAAAAAAAAAATCAATTTGACTTAAAATTTTTAAGAAATTATCTGTGAAGGACTCTTAAAAAAAAAAAGACAAGAATGTGAAGAAAATATTTGCTAATCACATTCCTGACCAAAGGTCTAGTATCTAGAGTATATGATGATTTCTCAAAGTAAGAAAACATACAACCCAATTAAAAAGGGGAGAAAAAGAAGATTTGGATGGAACTGAGACTTGAAAGGAATAGTCATAAAGCAAATAAGTACATGAAAATATGTATAATATCTTTAGCCTTTCAGAAAATGCAAGTAAAAATCAGGATAGGATATCACTAAACACCTAGTAGAGACATAAGAAAAATACTGGCAATATCTAGTGCTAGAGACGATTTGGAAACTGGATTTCTCATATATCGCTGGTGGTAATGTAAAATGGTACAGACACTTTGGAAAACATTTTGGCAGTTTATTTCAATGTTAAATGTATACTCATCATGTAGCCTGGCAATTCCAGTCCTGGGTTTTTACCCAAAGAAATGGAAATGTACATTTGTATAAAAACATATACGTAACTGTTTATACCTGCTCTATCTATGATAGCCCCCAAACTGGAAACAACCCACGTGTTTTCAAATAGGTGAATGGGTAAACAATCTGTGGCATATCCATGCAATGGAATGCTACGCAGCAAAGAAAAGGATCGAAGTACTTACACATGCAAAACTTGTATCCATTGTGCTGAGTGAAAAAAGGCAGTCTCAAAAGATTATATACTATATGAATCTATATGACATTCTCAAAAAACCAAAACAGTAGAGATGAAGAACAGGTCAGTGATTGCCAGGGGTTAGGGATGGGGGCAGGGTGATTACAAAGGAATAGCACTAGAGATTTTCTGAGGGGTGATTGAACTATTGTTTCTTAATTGTGGTAGCAATTGCAAGAATGTATATTATGTTAAAATCTACAAAACTGTATACCCAATATTTCAAGTTTATGGTATATTAATTTAAATTATAAAATAAATACAAGCATCTAAGCAATAAATTATATGAAGTTAAAGCCTTTACATATTTTATTGTTCTATCTCCAGCCCCTAGCATAGTTTCTAACAAAAATTTACATACTTAAAAATATATGTTGATTGAATAAATGAAAGAATAAAGAATTTTTTTAAAAAAACTTATGTTAAGAGATAGTTTAGGGGAAATACAGTGCCTGCATGAACATACATATTTATATTTCTAAAGTGTTACTTTGCAGCTATAGATTATAATTTATAAGGCACACTTTCTTCTATCTAGGATTTGCAATATGAGGAGGCTACTTATGGGTTTCACATGAGGGCGGGGGATGGACACTTAATCCAGTTTCTGTTTTAAGATCACACAGACTGTACAATTGAAAAGACAGGGGCAAGAGTGAAAGCTGTATATTTTAATCAATGCTACATCAGTGAATATTCTTCTACATAGATCTTTGTACATATATTATCTATCTATTTATATACCTATTCATCTAATTCTAAAAGTGAAATTACTAGGTTAAAGAACATATACATTTAGAAATGTTACACATATATTCACATGACCTTCCAAAATGCCTATGATGTGTTATACTTTTACTAAGTATCAGGAGAGTTTTTAATTGACTTGTAAATAAAATATATGTTGATACAATATCTGTCATTTGAAATATGAATTGTATACTTGTTTCCTTCCTTCTTTCTTTTTTCCTTTCTTCCTTCCTTCCTTCTTTCCTTTCTTTGTTTTCTGTAATAATAACGTATGAGGTTTTTTAAAGACTTCTAATAATGTCTTCTTCAACAGGGTAGCATATTATATATAAACTTCGCTTCCCAGCTCTCTTCACATCCCCTCCCAAAATGTTATCATCAAAATAATCCCAAATCCCTGCAAATACACAAACAGACAAATAAACTCTACACCACATACAGAAAAGGCAGCTGGCTTTAGTATAGCAATTGTCAATGTGGAATGCTGTGCTTCCAATAAAAACAGGCAGCCAGTGTAGAAATAGTCCATATCCCATTTCTACTGTATGACTGATTCATAAATTACTAAAGTGTATTTCTGAGAAATAAATATTTCACCAGCCAGTGACAGACTTATGAGCTAATTAAAATCTGAGCCCTGGAAGAAGTGGGGCTATTAGCAAGATTCACAGGACTGGAAAGTGTGCGGCTGCTCATTGACTCAGAGGGAGAGGTTTACATATGGAAAGGAGGGGGCTGGTTTATTAAGAACAACATTTGGTTTTGGATGAGGAGAGTTCTTTGTTGAAGCTGGGATATTTAAAGAAAGCCAAAAGCAACAATATGGGAGGGTATCTTTTTTTTTTCCCATGGGAAGAGGGAGGCAGTACTACATAGTGATTTTAAGTGAATGGGCTTGGGGGTCGAGTTCAAAGTTGCCGCTCTTCCACTCACCAGATGTAGCCCTTTGTGTTAGTTGCTTACCGTTTCTAAACTTCAGCATCCTCATTTACATCATGGGCATAAAATTACCATCTTCCTATTACACACATGGGTATAAAATGAGATGATGCATTTAGATCATTAGCAGACTACCAAGAAAATAGTTGCTCAATAAATGTTAGATACCTACTTATAGCACCGTCTTATCTATGTGAAGTCATGTTTAAAATTCCAGTTTTCTGTTAAAAATTCACAACCTGTTGGAAGCTAAGCACTTTTCTGGTACAAAGTGTTTGTCTCCCTCAGAAAATGTGTGTAACAAATTTTTGAGCACTTATTATGTCATGAAAAGTTCTAATTACCTCAAGTGCATTATCTCATTACTCCTCACAATAATATAGGAGATGGATATCACTAACTCTACAGGGGAAACTGAGGTACAGCAGGGATGGATTATTCACTCCAAATTTCTATCCAAGTTTTTCTTTAAATATTTTTTATTTGTTATAGTCCTATCCTCAAACAATTATAAAGAGTAGCCTTTGACTTTAATTCCAGATTCCTGAGAGAGAGAATCAGATTAGTCTTTCCTGGATCCCTTTGATATAAACAGCTGTAGCCAAAATGAGTGGCTTATGTACTCATATATGGTACCCAGTGTCCCACCCCTCTGAGTGGGATTACAATTTCAGAGAAAGAAAATCTCTGTAAAGTAGTTACAGATGTCTTCCAAAAGCACACAATCATTGCTCAGCATTTTCCATATTTTCCTGTATTCATGATGTTGTCAGCAATATGTAATCATCATATTATCCACAGTTCATATCACACTGTGCTTCTTTGTTACATTATAAGAGAGAAGATAGGGTTAAAAATAACAATAATAATAACAATAATATCAGGAGTGACTAATAGAGTTTTTCCTGTATGTCAGGTCTAGTTATAAGCATTTTATAAGTGTTAACTTATTTGATACTTACTATCACCCTGTGTGATTGAATACAGTTATCATCCCCACTTTACTGTAATAACAAGGTATTAAGAAATAAGTACATTATTATTATTATTATTAAGAAATAAGTGGAACGGTTTTTGATGACAGTGATTTACTTACCAGTCTTCTGGGATATAGTGTGTACTCTGGGTGTGTGGGTGTGTGGGGGTGTGTGTGTGTGTTAGGGATGGACACATGAGCTTTAAAACACAGTTTGAATAAGTGAGTTTAAGAGTGAAATGGCAATTCATGGTGTGGTGATAGTTTCAAGTAAGTGCATAACTAAGGAACAAGTGAGGGATCTTTTAATGTGCTTTGAGTGGTATACTCTTTAGGAATGGGCTCTTGTCTTTTACATTTTTTTTGTAGCCCCATCAAGGCTAGCTGAAGCTCTGACACATCTTTAGGATAACCCAATTCAGAACAAATGTAGTTTGCAAGAATGTAAGGAATTTATTAAGCAGCTTATTAATTAGGACACTTTTGATTGTAAGTGACAGAACCACAGTTCCAGCAGCCTTACATTTACAAGAGAGAGTTTATCTGTGTACCCCACTGCAAAGACCAGGAAGAGGCTGGGTTTAGATGTACAAATATGCTGCCTAAAATCTGTTTCTTTTCTGTTTGTTTGGCTCAGCTTTTCTCTCTTGACTCATCCTCTGGCAGATTCTTCCTTGATGGGGACTCAAGTGATTCAGCCACTCCAGGCTATGTACCACCAAATGTGCAGCCCTGGTAGAAAACAAATGCCTTCTTCCTAAACATTCTGACAATGACAACAACTAAGATTTTTCTTTCAAAGAATAATAGCATGTACTAAAGGCCAGACACTGTTCCAAGTCTTTTATTTATGTTAACTATTATTTCCCTTAATTCTCTGAAAAATTCTATAACAAAGATATTATGATTAACCCCATTTTACTATGATGAAGTCTAGGTACAGAATGGTTGTGTCAGTTAGCTATTGCTGTGTAACAAGTCAGCCCCAAACTTAGTGTCTTAAGAGTGACCATTTGCTGTCTCTCATGAGTCTGCAGTTGGCAGGGCAGGTGGGTGACTTAGATCTTCTTGGGTGGCCTTGCCTGAGATGGCTCAGTTCTGCCCCATGTGTGTCTCACATGCCCTCAGTTAGCTAACCTGGTTCTCGTAGGGAGCTAGAAACGCAAGAATGAGCTAGCACAACATGCAGGAACAAAGAGCAAATGTGCTTAAGGATATTTGCGGCTTTGAGTTGGAACTGGCACATCGTCACTTCTGCTTGATTCTTTTTGTCAGAGCAGGTTACAAGTCTAGTTCAGATTCACAGCATAGGGAAATAGACTCTAGTATTTTGTGGAAGGATAGCTATGGCCACATCACAAAGAGCATTAGTAGATGGCAGGGTGAGGAAGCAGGACTATCTGTTTAATCAATTTATTATAATGATTATTAAATGCTCAAAATTACATTTTTAGCGGGATTTAAACCATGGAAGTCCGGCTTGAGAGTCCAAGTTCTTAACAATACCTTTATCTTTATACTGTTCTGGCTGACTCAGCTCAGATAGCAACCCTGCAACTGAGCCAGTCATTTTAGCCAGGGCAATGAAGTATTCTCACTTACCAGGGTTGGGTCATGTCTTCACCCTTGAGGTGAGGGGGAGGAGTCAGCATCACCTGAACCACGGGTACTAGAAGTGGCATAGTAGGAGTTGTACAAAGGATTTTTTGTTTTTCAAACTAGTAGTAATGGTTGGAGATCAGGCTATAAGAATGATATCCCTCATTGACAGGGATATGGTAGGTGTAATTGGGATAAACTTCAGGAGGAAGGCCATGGCTTGAGACTCTTAGATTTCAAATGGAGCATTAATTGCATTTCTCTATTTACTGGGGAAGAAGATTGAGGAATTACAATTAACTTTAAGTCAATGCCTCTGGTGGATGGCTAGATAGTGATAAGGATCACGTGGGAATTAGAAAAAGGTGCCTTGTAGGGTTGGGGCAGAAATTTCAGAATTCAAGTGTCCTTGAGTATCCAAATGGAGTTGTCTGGACTATTTTTGGATTCTCAGGGACTAATGCAACTTCTAGCTGAAAAGAGACATTTATCACACTTTGAAAAAATAAGCGGATGGTTGGGTGGATGGAAGAATGGATGGGAGGGTGGGTGGATAGATGCATGAACAAATAGTAGTGAATGAATTTCTAGATGATAGGTCCGACCCTGCATGGCTTTCTGCCTTGAATATTATTTGCCAGAAATACCAAATTGGATATATATTCCTCTACCTCCATTCAAACCTGGCCTCTGTGCCTTTGCACATGCCATCCCCTCCCTATGGAATCTTCGCATTTTTTCTGGTCTAATCTTCCTCATTTTTAAATTTATCAGCCAGCTGGATGGGTTAAGTGCCTTTCCATTGTGCTCTAGTAATTCTCTGAGCATATTTATATGATTACTCTTAACACTTTTTGTGATCATCCTCCTTTTACACGCTTATGATCTCTTCAAAGTGAGCATCATTGTATCACCCACTGCAGTACCCCAGTGCCTAACACACAGCCTGACCCAGAGACAATGAATGGAAAGTACAATTTTGAATGATTGCATGCATTAGCCAGTCAATGTGCAAGTAATGTACATGGATTGAAATGTGTAAGGTCTACGGTGCAGATGTAGGTTTTATAGCCAATGACATTATCCAATGCTCTTTTCCTTCATAGACAGAATATTATGATTTTCTTTTTAAAAAAAGGAAGTGTTCTGGAGACCCATTCCAGGCAAAATTCTTTCTGCTCTGAATATTGTGCTCAAATTTTGTCAATGGAATTTAAAAAGTGGGAGAAAACTAGACTGGGTGGCAAGAATAATGCCAGTCTTCTCACCTCATTAATAATCCATCAGACAATTCTGGGGTTCCATCAAGAAGTGACAATGAGGGGACAGTTGGAGAACAATGACTGTCTTCAGTTTTATGGTCAGTGCTGTATTGAGAAGATGGATCACCTATGAATGGGAGTTACCGACTCTTTTATTTCTAATCTAATGGTTACAGCTTGGTATTCTCAGGGGATTGGTTCCAGGATCCCTGCGGATACCAAAATCCGTGGATGCTTGAGTCCTGATAGAAAATGACGTAGTATTTGCATATAACATATGCACATCATCCAATATACTTTAAATAATTTCTAGATCACTTATAATACCTAATCCGATGAAAATGCTATGCAAATAATTGTTATACTGTATTTTAAAAATCTGTATTATTTTGATTGTAGTACTGTTCATTTCTTTTTCTCTGAATATTTTTGACCTATGGTTGATTGAACCTATGATACAGAGAGGACCAACTGTATTTTACAAGTTAAACATTTGTGACTTGAGATTATCTTTTTTATCATAAAAGTAAGAGCTTCTTCTAAGACAGTGTCTACTTATGTATTAAGTTATGGCTGGCCACTTTATATGGTTTGCTTCTGCTCAGGTGGGTTTTATAATCTTCTTATAGTTGAGGAAATGGTTGTTGAGAGAGTTGAAGGGACTCACTGGAAGCAACATGGTGGGCAAAAGATTGGAGCTGAGATAGGAACCAGGTTTATTTGACTCTGAACACTGCAGTCTTTCCTGTATACTGTCCTACCAGCAGAGAGCTGGGCCTTGTTGATATGTGCAGAATCTCCTTTGGATAGAGTCAGTCTTTTCTTTCTGGCAGACAGTAAGCCAAGGAGTCCCTCCTACATCTGATGAGAAGCTCTTACGGAAATCAGCCACTTTTATGAAGGAGCTTGATTTGGGGTCTGTTAATAGAATATTGGGATCTATGAAATTAAATTTTTCCTATTACTGTGCATCCAAGTTGCATAACTTTCAGGGGCCGCATCTTACTTCTAAGGGTAAGGGCCTTTGTAGTATCTCAGAGAAGTCCTTGTTAATCCCACCTGCATATTACAATCATTTAGGGAGCTTAGCCAAGAGGTGGAAGCAGACTAAATGTCCACTGATAGAAGAATGGATAAAGGAAACATGGTATACACATACAATGGAATATTATCCAGTCTTAAAAATGAAGGAAATCCCACCACATGCTGCAACGTGGATGTTCCTTGAGAATATTATGTTTAGTGGAATAAGCTGTCACAAAAAGACAAATACTGCACAATGTCACTTACATGAGCTATTTAAAGTAGTCAAACTCTTAGAAACAACAGGCTTATCAAAATTGAAAAAAAAAAAAAGTAAATTCATCAGCAACCACCACCATAAAGCAAAAGAATGCTGCCACATGGTGATAGAACAGGTCCCCTGACATTTGCACATGAAAACTGTACCCATCTTTTAACAGGGTACATTTCTTGTACTTCTGATTCTGATAAATCTGCAGACTAGAGTCAGAGAACAAACCATTTAGTTCTCATGTGCCCTGGTGTTTACTTGACTCTAAGAAGTGACCTCATAATTACAAAACAAGTTTCCAATATTATGATTTGTACAGATGCAAAATGCAGTTTTAATACTAGAATTCATGACTTAGAAAGGGAGTTTGTATCAGATTCTCAAGGTTTTGGAGGGAACAGGAGAAGAGAGAATATATCATTTAAAAAAATATTCAGTATCATGAGAGAAATTTGCATTTTGGGCAAAGTATTGTTCTGTATATAAGCCATAAAAAGGGAACTTGAAAAGCTTTGGCTGTAGGGGTATTCAATTTCTAGACTCTTGTTTCTGTGAATTGGTGCATTTCAATGTGGCATGAACATTGGGTGAAGATCACTGAAATGCTCATTTTTTTCCAAGGAGAAGGGGCTAGAATCCTTCAGTAGCATTGGAAAAAAGCAAGATTTTTAAAGGAAATTTAGTAATTTTGGTAGCTTTTGTTGCAAGAAACAAAGAATCAGTAGCAAGAGGAGAAAAGGGAGAAGAGCCATTGTCTTAATTTAAAGCCAGAAGAAATATACATATGATCAATACGAGAGAAACATTCCATTTTATATATAGCATAAATACACACACACACACACACACACACACACACACACACACAATTTTAAAGCTTATTTCCATTGGTGAAAGGCAAAAGGAAAAAATAGCTGTTATTGAAAAATGACATTTTTCTGAGTTGTGTTTACATTTTCATTAGACCTATAATAGCACATCATTAAGAAAAGTAATAATTGATATGTGATGGGAGGAAAAAAGAATAATGGTCAATACAGCTTCTTTGCTGTCAGTTCTCTTGTACTCCAAAACATAATGTTCATTTTGAAATATCATGGCTAATCCAAAAAATATACAGCTAAACAGAAAAACAACATCAGTTCCAAATATGAATACATGATCTGCTACTTAATATGTCAGTGTATTTGTCAGCTTGATAACATTAGGCTCTGCAGCATTCAGTTCTAAGCCTTGCAATATTTGAAGTCTGATATTGTGCTTCACTAAATTTAATACATGGGCCTCCGTAATGGAGAGAATCGCGTTAGCACTTGGCAGTTTGTTATGCTGTATAAAATTGACTGCCCTGCAAATACAATAGCGATCATAAAAACGGTGGTCAGCAGAGAGGGGTGTAATGCATTTTTGAGGTTTCAGTAAAGGTCCAGATGAAATTTATTGAGATTTTTGCCATTTGGGTGATGATCAATAGAGCTGTGCTAATAATTTGTTGTGAGGACGTTCTCTGGGGATATGACATTTTGCAGTGAAACTTTGGAAATTCAGAAAGTGGACTAAGTGATGATATTCCCCTAGTATATATAACCGTCAAAGACTTTAACATCACTCTGGGAGAGGATCTATAGCGACGGTGATTACTTCTTCAGGCAGTGAGGATGCAGGGCTTTCAATTATTGATATGTGTTCGTGCATTTTCCAGTTTGGACTCACAATCATTTGATCCTATTGCTGTCTCAGCTCAAGGTTTTGTGGTAGCTTTTTTTTAAAAAAATTTCATTCACAGTTTCTCAAATTGCTAGTCTATTTTCTTAATTATGCCATTGATTTCCCACCCCCCCACCCCACCCCCCACCCCGCCCCAGCCAGAAAATGATCTTCTTCAAAGAAAAGGAAAGCATTCCAGTTAGGCTTCATTCACGTCAATAGAGCCTACTTAGAAATCCTGACTATCAAAACAACTTGTGTTGTGTTATGTTTGCAGCTGCTGCTATAGATGGCTGGTATCTGCACTAAATTTGCAAATGGGCTTCTGAGTTAATGTTAAAGGAATACCTAACGTGCAGGTAGTGTTTGTGATGGTTATAGTTTTAATGCACATATGTCAGGGGACCTGTTAAATCACCAAGAGGCAGCATTCTGTTACTTTATGATGGTTGCTGTTGGCTTTATCATTTTTCCCCTCAATTTTGGTTAGCTGCATTCCAAGGGAGATGAATTATCTGAATTTCAAAAGTGAGGTTCTTCTGCTGACAATGCAGAGACATCACTCTGAGAAAAAATAAAGCAAAATAAAGAAAATTTTTAAAGTTTTCATTTGATAATATAGACTTTCTAGAATGCTGTTTTAATGTCTATACAGTGAGTACATTAGAAAAAGAAGTTTTAATTTGAGTTTCTGTCTATTTCCCTAAATACTACATTGATCTATTTTTTCATTGTATTTCATTAACCTGACCAATTAAGATTCAGCCTGTTCTCCTAAGGAATGCTTTTGCTTTTGTTGTTGCTGTTGGATTAAAGTGATAAAGTAACTCTGCTGTGTGCATAGGTTTGCAGACACTCCCAATAACTTGCAGGCAAGCAGAAATTTGTCAGCACTCTGCAGAATGAACACTGAGACTAGGCACAGCAGAACAATTTATTTTCAATGAGCATGCACAAAGTAAGATTTATGACTTTGCATCTCCGATGACATTTCTTACATTGTTACTGAGCTACAGCAAATTAAAGGGATCTGTGAATACTAAGGGGTGTGTTTTTGTAATGAGGGAAAAGAGACAGAGCAATAAGAAGATAATTAAGGTAACAACTTGTGAAAAATTAAAGTGTTTCCGTCTTTCATTTTTGAATCTCTGAGCATAAACTTTGTAGTTGTTAATTTAATTGCTGCTGTTCTCTGCATCCCTGAAGAATATTGAGGATTAATCATCTGGTTCATTCCAACAAGAGATAAGGCCTAAGTGAATTGAAATTTTACCAATTTAACCCTGTCTCCTTCCTAATATGACATGATTAACATTTTTCAATTAACAACATGTAATTATTCTGAAGGCCTCATTCCACTTATTTCAGTCTTTTTGACTGCAGATTTGCCTTTTTAGGTAGTTTGGATGTAGAATAAAAAATTAATAAAGCTCCATTTGTTCTATTTTGTATATCTGGCACATGTGTTTATCTGCATTAGGCCTTTAGAATTGCCTTTTGATCTGGAAATAAGCATCCATCATAACTGCATGTATTTTTACCTATGCACACTTTCTGTTAGAGTAGTGGTGTTCATTGAAGCCCGAAGTAACATGGAATTGTTGGAGAAAATTTGTGACTGAGCCAAGTGAAAGATTAAACACCTTCAAGGCGAGAATGTCAAAGGTAGAAGCTGGCTGAAAATGGTTTTGCACAGCAAGTGGAAAGATCTCAAGTGTTGGGAGAGCTTGGCATTCCCAAGGAACTGAATCAAGGCTAGTTCTGCTGTGCTGGTCAACATGGTAGCCAGTAGCCACAATGGCTACTTAAATCTAAATTAATTAGAATGAAATAAAATGCATAATTCAGTTTCTCACTTACACTAGCCACATTTCAAGTGCTCGTTAGCCACATGTGGCTAGTGGGTACCATATTGGACAGTGAAGATGAAGAGCATTTACATCATCCTAGGAAGTGTTATTGGACAAAAGAACACAAGGCAAAAGCATAGTCATAAAGAGGTGACTGGTTAGTACTAACTAGAGCATGCTAAATTCTGAAATGGTAATAGCAATTCCAGGACAAGAGGTGTTAACACTACAAAGGCTTGCTTCTCTCACACACAAAGTGTACTGCAGGCCTTAGCAGCAGGGAAAGAGAGAGCTGGAGAGTCAAGCTGTGGTCCTTTTTACTTCTCTTCATGACCCATTGGCCAGAACTGGTTACATCCACCTTGCATTCCTGCAAAGGGATTTTTAATTCAGTCTTCTGTTTGCCATCTGAATACTACCTCACTATTGTTATCACCAAACACTACCATATCCCTATTCTACAAATACGAGTATTGGAGGCCCAGAGAGGTTAAATAATGTGTCCAAGATTAAGTAGGTAAAGAATGATGGGGCAGGATTCCAGGTTCATCTGAGTCCAATGGCAAAGTCTAATCTTTATTCAGCTAAGCTGACTCCTCTAGTACACACTGGGAACTCATCAGAGGCTTTCTGGCTTTTGTGACCATGAGTGTACAGGCTCACAAACTATTTTGGGTAAACAACTCTGGCTAATTTTTATTGAGTATCTGTTATTTGCCAGATACTGTTCTACATTTTTAACTATATATGCATTAGTTTATTCAAAACTCATAACATTCCAGTGAGGTGGCTTCTGTTTTCATGGTTTTAGGTGAGAAAATGTAGTTAGAAAGAGGTTAAGTAACTTTCCCAAGGTTACTCAACAAAAGAGCTGGAATTTTAACCACAGTCTTACTCAAGAATAAAACAATGTTTGGAGAAAGGGATGTTGCAGAGATTTGAAGCAAAGCCTGGCAATGGGCTGTTGATTCAAATAGGGTAATTAGATAGTGCGAATCTAATGCTTAGAATGTGAGGATCAGACTTGGCAAGGAAGATGGAGAAGTGAAAGCTTTAGGTCATGAGAGATAATAGGATTGCTGAGAGAGATGGGTATAAAGGCAAAAAACAAAGTAAAAGGCTGCACATGAGATCTTTGGCAATAATTATAATTAAATAATATTATTTAATAATAAGTAGGTAGTAACATTTACTTAGCAAATAAGGCAAAGGGTTTTAGTGTTAGACAATCTTCTATATATCTTGGCTTTGCCACTTTGTGGCACAGGCAAGTCATGTCATCTTTCTGGGACAACATTATTTTCTTTTTGGTGACATAGAACAAGGATGCCCAAAGCACCAGACCCTTGTAAGGATTAAGGGAGAGAATGAGTGTGTGAATGCAGGCCCAGAAACTCAGTTTTATAGTAAGGAGCATGTTTCTGTGTTATTTTTAAGCAACATTAACTGTATCCTCATCCCCAGTTCCATTTCATGGGCAAGAAGTATAACTCCCATTATGCAAAAGATTCAGATTGCCACCAAGGCCTAAGACAGGTGTGGGGCAGAGGAAGGACAGTCCCTAACCATGTACCTTGATTACCTCCTAGACACAGAGGCTGCATTTCTTCTGGTCATAAGCTTGAAACTCAAATATTTAGTTGAAACTGGGATCACATACCCATTCCCCTTTGGAGGTCTCTGCTGCTTGTGAAACTCATGGACTTTGATCCTTTTACCAGTGTCTGGGGATCTCTTTTATAATCTAGATGAAATCTCTTTCTATCTCTCTCTCCCTCCCTCTTCCCTGCCCCCACCTCATCCTCATCCTTTTCCTATCTTTCCATTTCCATGAGAGCCACCCCTTCGCTCTCCATGCAAACCATCCAGCATAACCACCTTAAACGGGCTTTTGGAAAGTAAAAGCATCTCACAAGCAGCATTGCCCTTCTGCCCTGGTTGGCTCCATCCCTCCACTAATTCCCTTCCCTTTTCTCTTTGAAGGCCAGAGACAAAGAGGGTCCTTGCCGCCTCTGTGAGTGATGCAAATGAGAAGAAAAAATAAGGGGAGACAAATCCTAACTACATAGCCCCAAACAGTTTGCAGCCAGATTTGTAAAATGCTTAGCACAGTGCCGGGCATATCATGTGCCAAATAAAGAGGAAGGGTAATTTCTGCCACTAATTTTATCTGCAATGGTTAGGAAAGGAACATCGCCATGAGCCAGTTATGGTCAGTTTCAGCCTCTGACCTAAGAGGAGAGGAAGGGAGAAAGTTGCAAGAATGTTGGGTTGATGGGAAAGCTCAAAAACTGCGACGAGGTGGAAGGCTGAGAAATACGTCGATGGATTTGAACATAAGGAATTCATTGGTAACCTTTCAGGTGCTGTTTCAGTTGAGTGCGGACAGAAGACACATGTGCACAGATCAAAGAGTGAGCAAGTGATGAGAGGCAAGGGTGGGGGAGTGTGTACAAGGTTTGGCTATGGAGAAAGAAAAAGGTAAAGATAGAAGCTTGGAAAGAAGTGCCGAGGGGAGTTTGGTAGTTGATGAGATATCCAGGTGGACATGGCAGTGGGACACAGAACACCTTGAAGGAAGTGTCTGTCTGAGGATCTCTTTTATAATCTAGATGAAGTCTCTCTCTGTTAGTTAGAGGAAGCTATTCCCTGTCTCAAAGTTCACTCAACCCCCATTCTCTGAATGGGAGGTTCCTTCTCATTTTTACAACTTACCTTAAATATAGTCTCCTCTTCATCATCATCTTTCCTGGCATCTGGTCTAAGTGTCTACCCCCACCTCACCTCCAGTCTTGATTCTAGGGTCTTCTTCATTTTCTCTCTGCCACTTACCTCAATTTGCAATTATATATTCATTGCTATATTGTCTATCTTCCAAAATAGATAGTTTTGTAAGGAGAGGAGTCTTGTCTTTTGAACTCCTTGATGGATACCTAGAACCTGGCACATCATAAGCTTGATAAATATTTGGTAAAGGTGTGAATAAATGCATGAAAGAATTTTGGGGGCATCTTTCTGTTTTCACTGAATGAATGAATGTTTGGAGCATCTCTCTAGGTAGTGCATTGTCAATATCTGAATCAACAGTTCCTATCTAAAACCCTTAAAGCAGAATTTCTCAGAGCCATATGCTGTGTGATAATTATTGAAATTTAGAGTGGGAGATGGAGACGTGAATCAGCCAATATTTATGGGGAATGTAGCATTAAATGTTCAGTACATTTCCTTTGCTCAGAATGGGCTTCAAAGAGCCATACATCTCTAGAATTGCCAGGAGCAGGGTTCTTTGGAGTTCTTTTGTAAAATTGTTCCAAAAGGAATTGGTGTTTCCAAAAGGAACTCAAGTAAGGATTCTAAGTGTCTCACAGGCTAAGCTGAAAGTGGAAGAGAAAAGAAGTGAGTGAGGATGAACCATAGTTGGAAGGAAGAACGAAGCCTCCTTTTGCTTTGTAGACCCCTGCCAGGTAGCCACCCTCTGGAAAGCCTGGGAACTCCCAGGGATTGATCCAGGGTGGTATCTGAGCAGTGAGTCATCCTGTTCAGAGTAGCTCTGACTTTATCAGAATGGTGTGTCTAGACTCACAGTCAGCTGGGTAGGGAGTAGAGGATCCTTGTGAGGAAACCAGAAAATAAGGGTAGGGGGGGTTAGTCCTAGGCTCAGATTGCTTCCTGTCGTTCATCTTCTGGAGACTCAGAGAGTTCAATTCATGGCATCTATTTGCATCCAATATTTATTCATTCCACCACACCCACGGGATGCCAGACACCATACTTTGTTCTGCAAATACCATGCTGACCAAGACAGATAGGGGTCCTGCTCTGTTGCACCTCAGAATACAGCATGGGAGACAGCTAGTCTTTTTTATCAGATGATTATTTAATGAAAGCTGTGAGGGATGTGAGAAAGGAAAAGTCTGCAGGATTCCATGAGAGCATGAAGTATGGAAATGTAATTTTGTTATAGAGAGTCAAGGATCTTTTTTTGGGGGGGGAAGAAAGGGGACATCCCAGACCTGATAAAGGACCACATGTTGATGAACAAATTAATGCTATTTGCACTTTGGATGAGTTAAACTAATCTGATTTTAGCATTTCCAAGTACTTGCAAAGGATGTACTACTGTAGTCTTTCTGGATCCTTCCTTCTCCTTCACAAAGTTCATGGAAGGTGCTTCAAAAAGTTCATGGAAGCATTCATATTATGCTTTAATTCTATTTTTCCAAGAACTTTTTGAAATACCCTCCTATCTTGACACCTGATCTGCCAGCAAGTTCTCATCCGTCTTCCCCTCTCCACCACCATCATCACCAGCCTAGTCAAAGCCACCATGGTCCATCACATGGGCACAGCACTGGCCTCCTTACTTGACATGATGCTTCTGCTCTTGTCCCCTCCCTCCTTTTCTCCATGCAGTAGCCAAGGTGATCATTCAAAGTCATGAATCCCATCATGTCACCCCACCACCCCCTTAATGCTTCAGTGGATTTCCGTTTCACTTAGGAAAAATCCAGAACTGTTACCATGCCCACAGGGCAAGATACAGGTTCTGAGTGTCCCTATGACCTCATTTTGTGTTATTCTTTTGTCAGCTGCTGGACTCCAGGCCACTCTGGCATCCTGACAATTCCTGGAACATTGCAAGATTTTGTTCTATCCCTGAGTTCTTATACGTGCTCTTTCCAACACTGTTCTCTATTTGGCTGGCTCTTTCTTAGCCTTTGGTCTCCAGCTCAATATTATATCCTTATTGGGGATTTCTCTTCTTTGTTCACCTTCTCTACTATGAATCAGAGTAATTTGATTCATAACACTCCACTCAGCTGTTACTTTGTTTACATACCCATGTCTTTCTTATCTGTCTCCTTTCCTAAGACTTGCATTTGAGCAGGGACCACCTGTATTATTTTGTGCATTGTATGTCCAGCAGCTTACATCACTTTGAACACATAGGGTTGCTTAAAAAATAGTGTTGAATGAATGAACAATTGAAAGAAAATGGTCAGCCCTGAGTAGTTTTCTTTTATTTTTCTTCTTTCTTCCTTAATATCAACTGCAGACACATCCGGAGAGTATTTTCTGTGAGAATCCATTTCTACCTATGATATAGCTGGTTTCTGACCCTTGAGATAAAACTCCAAAATTGGAATTGGGTGGCTGAGAGCACTTTAGGAGAGGTAAAATTTGTCATTAGTATTATTGTTTATGTGCCCAGTGTCCTTCATATTTTTTCCTTTTATATAGCATTTGACATTTGCAAAATGTTTTCCATTTATTTTTATGTAAGGGAAGCAAAAAGCCATACGTGGGTTTTTTTTAAGTGAAAATAAAGGGAAAGCATCTGATTCAGGGTGACATTTTTTGTCACTTTCTTTGTGTTTTGATTGGGGCAAATTAAGAGAGAGAGAGATACACATACACAGAGAGAGACAAAGATAGGGACAAAGACAGAGAGAAAGAGACAGAGAGATGGAGAGATAGAGAAAGACAAAGAAAGAAAGGGAGAAAGAGAAAGAAGGAAGGAACGGAAGGAAGGAGGAAGCAGATTATCTCAAGCTATTTTTCAGCTCTGTCCCCCACCCCACCGCTGAACCAGCTGTCAGGGAAAGGACTGAGCCACTGTAGAAGGGTGGGAACATTAAACGACCCAAGAAAACGTGAAATGGTGTGGGGTGTGAGATTTCTTTATTAGTCAATTTAAAATAAAATGTGGCTCAGTAATTTAGAATGTGTCTGGAGTCAAGCAGAAAATTAGCCATATTCCCATATCCTCCCCCCTCCCCTGAAGGCAGTAGAAACACCAATAAAAATAAAAATAACAATACCTTGTATTTATGGGGTCGCTCTCTCTCCCAGAGCTGCTTCTCTCTGACCCTTTTTATCTTTTCAGTGTCCTTGGAGGGAAGCAAGTATCTAGAGCCTGTGATTTCAGCTCTATGCAGACAGATGTCATCCTCATCACTGAAACCTCTCAGAAGGCCTTCGTGTTATCATACATTCAATCATGGGTTCATTTATTGGTTTATATTATTTAGCAGTATTTGTTGAGTGTCTATTGTGTATCAGGCACTGTAATAAGTCTGAAGAGGGGGCGTGCACAACCTGTGGACCATATAGTAATAGCTCCAACCTTCCAGATCTCACAGAAAAGTGTTTGTTCATAGACTTTGGAACAATTTTGTTAGGTTTACCTGAAAACAAATGATGACTTCCTTCAGAGCATGGTACTGTCTTTAGAACATTCATAGTCTGGTTCCTGTTAGCCCTTGAATGGCTGGAAAGGCTGAGTGTATTGTTAATATTTCTGTAAATTTTCTTCTTTGGGGGAAAAAGTGCAGAAAATTTGTCACTCTGGTGGATAGCCCATGAATATCTCTCTATTTGGCAAAGATGATTGGTTTAGGAATAATAGGGATGGACTTCCTTTATCATTTTGAACGTTTTCTCATTTGGAGAGTCTCAGAATTCTTCAACAACCTAATGAAAGCAAAGAAACCCCTCCCCAGAGAAATGTGTATATGCTCAAAGATACAACATTGTGCACTGTTACCCAGAGGGTCACAATTTCTGGTACCTATCCTTGGACATGATCCATTGTCACCAGGTTAAAAACTCCTAATATAGAAGAATCTAGACCTATTTAGAAATTCCAAATATGGACATTTAGGGACTCAGTGGACAGCCCTTCTTTGGTGTGTTTATTAAATGACAGTGTCACTCTGTGAAAAAAAAAGCCTAAATCAATAGCAAATCAAACAATGGGATAAAGGAGTCTTTTTGGCCTTAGAAGGTGACTACTGAAGGTTGCCATTTAGCAGCATTAGATTGTGTTTCCTGGGGTCTCCAGCAGTGCAGTGTCCCTGATGTGAGTTGCCTTTGCCTGCATAAAAGTCAGCACCTGTCCACCTCCTTCAGTGAAGGGTAGGGATATAAGAATTCTGGAATGGGTCAGCTGGCATCATTTCCTTTAAGTTTTTTCTTCTTGGTGAGTTCTGGCCAGGTGGGGCTGGTCTGCTCATTTTGGCACCCACCCTAATTTGAGAGTGATCCCTTTCCAAAGGTGAGTATCTGCAGGTCTTAGGATGGTTTTCCTACAGCGAGGGGAAAACTTACCAATCTCCTCTTCCCCTTCTGCAATGCCTTTTTTTCTTGATGTTACAGGAAGTTCAGATCCTCATAGCATGACCTACAAGCTACTGCTGTATTTCAACCTTCCTGGCTAATGCTGGTAAGAGCGTTTAGGAATCATGTTCATTTTGTGTGTGCTCAATAGCTGAGCTTGGCCTCATCTAGGTACTGATGAAGGTCTTGAAACAAAGAAAAAAAATACGTCTCTGAGCTTGGCATCTCTAGTGGTATGGGCCCATATTGGGGAGACATACAGACCTTGTCTGTCTCTCTCTCTCTTTTTCCCCCCACCCCAACACACATTGCCTCTCCATGGCTCATGCATGTGGTCAGTCCTCTCCCTTCAAATACCAGCTGGCTCTCAGAGGTCCCCATACCTTTAGGTCCACAACTCCCTTGAGGGACAACCCTAGTGGCCAAGTCTTTGCCTCCATCGCTGCATAACAACTACCTCTTTCTTTCTTCCTAGTCAACCATTCACCGCATCCACTGCTACAGTTTGATTGCCTGGCTAGGGGCTAAGACTGCTATGATAAAAACTCTGACTCTCTTTTTCTTCTGCCAGTCCCAAGGGGCACAAATGAATTTTACAATGAGCTTTGCATGTGTAAGCATCTCTAGATCAAGAGACAGGGAGTGCCATAGTGTAATGGATGCCAGAGTATGAACTGCTTGTCCTTGTTCAAGCCCCCTCCCCGTTTCCCATGAGACTGGGCCTAAGACCCCATGTAGTAACTGCAAATGTCGAGTATTGAAATTCCGAGTTTCTCTGGCACTAAAAATGATAGCTCTGCTTGCTTGCAATATATCTCACCTTTGAAAATGTACTTGCAGTGATGGTCTTTCCCAGGCAAAGGCAGAGAGGGCATTGTGGAATCAGCGTACCTGGCTGAACCAGCTAACCCCTTTGCCAACCCATCAGCAGTTTCCCCCCACTAAGGCTGCTGCTCAGCTTTCTGGTCCTGCAGAGAGTGTTGCTGCACAGGCCATCAGGGTCAACTTTTGTATTTCTATTCGATCTTCTTGGGCTCCTCAATGAAAGAAAATAAGAGCAATATGCTTATGATATAAAGCCTATTCCCCTTCACTCCAGAAACTCTGAAACTGGCAGATAGCATATAAAAAATAATGCGTTTTTTTTAATCCCACAGTGGGTTCTAGTGTTTATTTGCACTTTGCTTTATCAGGAATGAATTGTCACATTACTTGAAAGCTGGCCCCAAGACGTCCACTGCGGTGGGTATGATGTATATCACATGCAACACATTATTCTATTAATTCGCCAGCCAAGAGCCATACAGTCAGTGTTGCTGAAGCCTAAATGCCCTGCCCCAACTTGTGTTTTACTCTTGCTTCTTCTCACTGCCTCTACCTTTATATGGAGGCTGTTGCTATGGGTGATTACCTAGTTTGTTTCTCAGGAGAAATCTGATTAAACAGCATGTTGAGTTTGACAGCCAACAAGAAGGATCGTAGGGTCAGCAACATGTTTGAGGACTTCCGTGGAAGCCATTATTGGAATAAGGGAAGGCTGGAGCTTTGACTAGGATCAAAAGCAATGGGAGATATTTTTCTAAGTGGCTTTCCAAGGAGTAATTTACAACTGAACACCTTACAGTCATGCGGGAGGTATACGAAGTTGAGAACTGCCACTATAATAGCAGAGGCCAAATGAAGTTTTCTCTTCAGCAGATGGTCAAGGATGAGTGGACAAATCTGGTCACGGCTGGTCTCCAGCAAAGGAAGCACAACTGACTTAGAGAAACCAAAAATAAAATTAAAAAAAATTGAAACCAAAATACTACTTCTCATCTCTAACTCTCAGGATACAGATCTTTAGGGGTCTGTCAGGCTAACGTGATGAAAACAAAATGTTAATACAAATGTGAGATGCTTAAAAGCATTGTGGATATCATCTACGGAGGTGTTTCTCTTTTAATGTCGATTAAAAGGAAACTCTGGAAAGCCCGATTCAGCAACTGTACAGGCTATTACAGAATTAATTTTTGCAACCTATATGTTCCCCCCTTTCCTTCTTACCCTGTCTCAAAATCCTCCTCTACATATTTTAAAACCTATTCTGTTGTGTGCACCTCTCATCCTTTTCATACGTCGAGAGGAGGCTTTGCATATTTAATGTTTTAATGCTGCAGTGCCCAGTTTCCCCAAACAGAAAACATAGCTGTTTGATCGAGAGTGAAGATTTTCCGAGTTTGATTTTCTAACGACTCACTCTTTCCCTTGTACTTGTGATAAATTCCAGTTGTATAGTTTAAATGGTCATTGAATAGATGTGCTGCTCTGCTGTCTACAGTTTTAACATGCTTGAATGATCTCGAAATGAGGCAGTCGTTTGAGCAGAAACCCGAAGAGGCCTGGGAGGCAGAGCCTGCCTGAGAGTGATCCTGAAGCCAGCAGCCCCAGGCACTTGCCCGCAGACAGGCTCTGAGTACGTTTGGAGCAGGGCGACCCTTGGGTCATTTTTTTCGTTCCTTCTCCTGCTCGCAGGTACTCAGCCAGATGACTCTGCATGTGCCTAAAATCAGTTCAGTCTGATGCCTTTCTTTTGAAAGAGGCATAAAGATAGAAAAACCTAGGGACGTATTGTTTTACTACTTTTCTGGCTTATAGATTGCTGCAAGGTAAGAGGCCTTCTGGTCTACCAACCCTACACGCATTCTTGTTCTTTTTTTCTAAAAGATTTCCTTCCTCACAGTGGGAGACAGTCTTTGAAAACCGAGGTTTAGAGAGATAGAAGACAGAAACCAAGTATTGGAAATCATCTCCCACAGTCCAGTTTCCCCAAATCTCCAACTTTATATTATTTCTTCTGAGCCAAGATTGCTGGGCCTGCTGATGCTGTTTCTGTCTGGTTGTGGTGGTAGCTGCTGTATGACTGTTTGCCTGGTAAGGAGTTGGCAGTGGTCACATCACTCAAGATACAGGGTGAGGAGTCCAGTCTCTTCGTTTTTTTTTTTTCTCCCAATAATCACAAAAACATATCCTTGATTCATTGAGAAATTCCCACTGCTGAGGCTTGGGTTAAAACCACTGTTATTCCTTGCACAGAATGCGGCAAACTCCTGTGGTTCTTTCCTCTTTCACCCCAACCTCTCTCCACTCTATCCTGCCATCTGCAGCCCTAGTGATTTATTCATTAAGTGAACTCTGATTTTGTTATTTCGTACTGATGCTCTAAGCAGGGGACATCTGTTCTCTAACACAGCCCTTATCACCTGGTCACTACTCAACATTTCATCTATACTACAACCATATCAGATGCCTTATTAATCTCAAAATATGCCATGTTTTTCTCACACGGTCTTTTGCACATGCTGTTTCCTCTGCTGGGACCCTTCTCTTGTGTTCTGCGACATACCCCCCCCCCCTTTTTTTGTGATTAGAACATTCAGCAGACATTATAATTCTTATAGGAAGCTGTCTGTGAACCTTCTGCTCAGGGCTGGGCTGCCTGTCCTTTCCTCCCTTTTCCATTGTGCTTATTCCAGTCATGGGGCTTTCATGGTCTATTGATGTTTCCTATCAGTAGCCTCCTTCTGTTAGAACATGCATACCTTAAGGACAAGGAATATGTTGTGTTTACCTAGTAGCTGGCAACAATTTAAATGCAAGAGGTGGAAGAGACATCTCAACCTATCTGTGCAACCTGTTAACTGTGTCCTTTAACTCTTTCTGGACCTTCTTTTTCTTTTTTGTCTTCATTATCATGTACATATTAGATTAGGCCTACACTGTGTTAATGCCCTATGATTTGAGGAGATTATTTGTGGACATTATAAACCTAAAATTGTCCCTAGGCTATATTTGAGAACAGCTGATTATCTCTATACTGTGTAAAATAACAGCCACAACTCCTTCCACCATTACTACCACTCAATGATAATAACAATTCCATAAACAATTACACCATGAAGAAAGTAAAATATAGAGCTATTGTTTGATCAACTCTTAAAAGACGATCTCTCTGTTAGATTACTTTGTTCACTTCCAGGATATTTCCTTCTCTATTCACTACTTAATTCTTCACAACTGTTATCTCTTCCAGAAAGAATTGCTAAAAAGTATAGTGATGTTATGAAAAAGATGAATCATAAATTGCTTGGATATCAGCTCTTAACTTTTTGCTTCTTACTTGAAAAAAAAAATAGAACCAGCAGTGTGCACTGGAGCATGTGTGGGTTATTAATAATTTACTCAATCTATTGATGCTTGTTAATTGTAGTAGCTGAGAAAAGTTAGTTAATGATGTGCCTGCTTGCACCACATTATAATTATGATGGTAGTTCCCCTATTATTAGGGCTGAGTAGGTGTTCCCATTAGAAACCTTAATTTTCAAGCTGATTGTCTTAGCCATTTTAAATTACATTGGGCCATATCTTGGCAGACACTTTCTGAAAGCAGATATACTTCTTTCCAAATTATTTTTATGGCAGCACAGGAGTTCTCTCTGTCAAATGGCAGGGGCTATAAAGTGTGTTCCACTCTCAGGAACTATTTTGTTAAGCCCCAGCTAGCAATGTCATGTGTAAAGTTGTTCCAAGGAAAGAAAAAGTTTTGCTGACCCAAGCGTCACCTTGGCCAAAATTAGATCTCTTTAGGAAAGTGAATGTTTAAAATTCAGCCATGGAGTTGGATGTGAGCCATGGTTTTCTTGCCTTCACTTGGATTTAGAATGTTTGGGGTTGCTAGTGACAGAAACCTAGTTCCAACATATTTAAACATTTTTTAAATAATGAAATTTATTGGGTCGTGAACTTAGGAATCCAAAAGATGTGTTGTCTTCAGGCAGGGCTGGGATCAGGGATTAAACTTATGTCATTATTGTTTTACCTCATTCTCAATCTTTTGACTACCTTCTGGGTGTTGGCTTCATTCTTGAGCAGGATTCTACATGGGGTTAGTTGTAGCCTCCAGGCTAGACCCTTAACAGTGCATGTTTTGAAGCAAAGCAAGATCTCTCATCCAGCTTCCATACAAAAAATAGAGGGAGGTAGCAACTATGTGTGGATCACATTCTCATCATTGAGCTGGTCCCTGGGGCTAGAAGGGGAGTGAATTCTAGTTTCCAGTCTAGACCACGTGTCAAGAGCAGTCGCAGAGGTGGAACGTGCATAGCTTTACCAAACCCACCCCTTGGGAAGCATTCTGCCGGTGGTGAGAGAAATAATGCAACCAGAAGAAATGGGGAAGACATGATGGACAAGAAATTAAATGTGAATTTTCTACTCCATGGTAATGTCCACACCCTCATCCCACCCCTTGGTTGACCTGATAGCCAAAGAATGCTGCCATCAACTCCTCATGATTGTCACTGTTTGGAACCCTGTTAAAGCTTTGATTTCAACTCTGACCCTAGCTTCTTCAAAAATGGCACCCATGAGGTCTGGTGCTACCAAATAGCTGGGTGTGCTATCTTGGTAAAGATGTTCAGTAAGGTTCATTGGATTTCATTTTCATCATAGCCAGTGGCCTGCTTCTCTATTGTGTCCCTACCATCAGAAAGCTGTGAATCTGGTGTGTATACACGTTGATGATAAAGAATTTATTTTGCTTTGGAAATGCGTCATAACCTAAACAAGGTGTCCTGGTGAACTCAACTCAGGCAAAAAATAGTTCAGGTGAGTTCCTTACGGGGAATGGGCATGTGATTTTATATCCAAACATAGTGAACCATTTTCCTACCTACAAGAGACCGCAGAAGGTAAACGGCACAGAGCCTAGCACAGAGACACTTCATTTTTGGAAGACTGCAGTGTATATACGAGTACAACAGAGGTGGTTTCTGAGAACATGTGTGATCTGGACAAGGTATGAACAAAGAGCTGCCATTTCTGGTACATGAAACCTGTTTATTTTTACAAATCAGAGTGTGTCCATTTATGGTTCTGATATTTTCTGTTTATCGTTTGGTTAATTATGTAGAACCATGTCACAGTTTAGTATTTTGTACAAAATGTGTCTTTTAATGTGATGATCTGTCTGGAGGGAAAAACAAAAGGGGCTGAATTTCCTCCTTTGCTCCTGTTATGAATCCATCCGTGTCACTTGGTGGACACAGACTTTCTTTTTTCCTACAATAATTCAACTTTGGGCCCGAGTAAAAGTCTCTATCAAATGCACACCTGGAGGCATGGGTCAAAATCTCCTGAACTTTCCCATGTCTATTGATTGAAATAAATCAATAAACATGATCTGATTTAGTCTCCACGGCCAAACTATGCTTGCAACCTTTTATTTTAGGCTTTTCTCCCTGTACCACCTTCCATGAAAAGTAGGGAGGACATTTATTGGAGGGAAGGGACATCTGTTTTATTGTTGTGCTTGTTTTCAAAGAGTCATTGTAAAGGGAAAAGGACCATGAGAAAGATTCCCCCAAAAAGGCAGCCATCAGACATGTTTGCTCTTGATACCAGGAAAAAGGAGATAGGTGTAAATTATTCAACTTAGGCATTAAAGTGGTAAAACTAACTCTTCTCAAATAAGAAGAATGAAAATAAAGAGGCAAAAATGCTCTGTTGACATCTCCATAGATTTACTTTCCAATTTATCCATCATCACCATCATTGCTGTTTCCTTCCATTATTAATATTTTAACAGCATATTTGTTTAAATATTCTGCTAGAATATATAATGGACTAGAATTCATCGGGAAAACTCAAGATTGTTTTGTAGGATTTATTTTATCATCCAAAGGTCATTCACTGAGCACCTACCATGTGCCAAGTGTTGTGAGATTAAGAAGTAACTAGGATCAAGTCACTGCCCTCAAGGATATCCAGCTGGAGGAAAAGATGCTACTGGTATATAAATAGTTATAAGCTATACTGCTGTAAAAAGAGAGGTGAAAAATACTACGGTTGGAGGATCGAGGATCAGCCATCTATCTCTGCCTTGGAGATTAGAAAATCTACAACTGAAAGGTGTGACAAGCACTTCATGTGAATGTGGGAGAGACCCTGAAAGATATAGCCCCATCACAGAGAGACTGTAGGAGCATTCCTATGACTTACCCAACAAGGGGTCATTTGACTGAATACTCTCAGTGATGGTGCCTTCTTACAAGGTAGCTATTTTTGTATGGCTTCAATTGTCAGTTCTTTCTGATGTTAAATTGAGCTGTACATCTACTCCTCCTTAGACTTAAAAAAGGCATTTAGAAAATGTTGAAGAGCAATTGTAAGAAAATGGAAATAGAGGGTCAGAAAACTTAGTTTGGGAAATGACTGGACCCTCTGTTTTCAAACGTGTGTGTGTGTGTGTGTATGTGTGTGAGAATATTTTCATTTATTATGTGTACATATTAATCAAACATTAGTATTGGATAGACATTTTGCCAAATGCTTTATGGGTATTATTTCATTTGATATTTTTAACAACTTTATGAAGTATGTATTGTTATCAAACCCACTTTATAGATGGGGAAACTAGGTTTGGAGAATTTTATAACTTGGTCAACATTACATACTGAGAGGTAGAGTAGGGATTTTAACTTTGATTTAAATTACATTATTCTCAAAATAACATATTCACTTGAATTAGGTGTATCCATTATAACATGAATTGCTATTGGGCTGGAATATTGTGTGTGTTTCCCTTTAAGATATTAATGAAAACTTCCCAAAGTCTATTATTTTAGAAAGAGCACCAATTTTTTCTCAGCATGAACATTTTGAAGAGACTGAGTACTACCATGAATTTCATTTAAAAAATTGAAGGTGAAACAAAATTTTGGGATTTTTTTCTTCCTATAAATTCTGAGACAGTCAACTTCATACCATCACCTTTAGAACTCCTTAGTATAGCAGGTCTTGAGAAAGAAATCAAAATTTGGGGAATAAGAGAAATAGCAATATTCCCAAGAACTAGGCCATAGAAGATCCACCCGCCCCCTGCCTTCTCAAACCCACCCCACCCCCAAATTCTATCCATTCAGCTATTGCTTTAATATTTATATATATATAGAAATGTGCTATTTGTATTAGTTCCATACTGGATATATAGTATTTTTAATAGTTTCATAGTATTCCACTTTATGAGTAAACCAATATTTACTTAATAGATTCTTTATTGATGCACATTTAAATGGTTTAGTTTAGGTTGTTTTTTTCCTATTTCGGACACTGCATCTCTTTTTACTTCTGTCTCTCTATTGTTGTGTGTGCATGTGTTTGGGATGATTTCTTAGTTCTGCAGTGGCTAGATCAATTTACTTTTCATAGATATTGCTAAGATTTGCACTCCAAAAAAGGCTTCATCCATTTAAATTCCTACATTGTGTGTGATAACCTCTTTTCTTTACTATAAATAAGGCGTCTTTTAAAAAAGCATTTTTCTTATGCACACTCTCTGCTGTCAGACTTTGAATGGCTAAAGGAACTTTATAAGGAGCTCTCCCATTCTACGCCTGTTATACTTGATTATGCTACTAAATATTTAGCAACTTCCATTCTCTTGAGTGTGGGAGAATGCAATGATATTCTCATTGGTGCACGTTAATGGAAGCAAACTCACCTGAGCATCTTTTAGAATTGTAGGCTGAAAGCTCCTCTGTGTGTGGATGTGTTGCCTGACAATTGGCTGTTGTGAACGCTATCCAGGCTCTCGAAATGGGAAGACACGCCATATGCTTCACTATTCAATGAATTTGCAGGACAAACTACCACAGGAAGCATGTGTAGAAGATGCCATTTCAATTTGGAAGTGAATGTAGTGTAAGTAGAAGGTTGCAGCCCATGCAAAATGCAGGATATAGGTTTGCCACGGAACCAAAGGAGATATCACACCAGTAGTTAGATGCAATTCTGTTTCAGAATATTAGTACACTGATATTGGTTGGGGGCCCACGGAACCATTTATAATTGACTAAACACAAACCACCGGGGTTTGGATAGCTTAATTATAAACTCCAGGCTCATGTCAATGTTAAAAATAGTCTAGGAACTCTGACTTTCTATGACTGGTCAGCTGATGTGATATGGATTATGATGGTGGCAATGACAATATCTCTACATCCCAAAGTCACTCTATACCCTTTTCCACATATCACCTTATTGTGTGGCCACCGCACCCCTGTGTTGAGACAGTGGAAATATCTTTTAAAAAATCAGCATCTAGGCAAAAAATTAGATTCAATTATTTTTTTCTTCAGTTTCTAAAGGAAAACGAGGATGGAAACCTGATGGTCCACTGTAGGGAGGATGGATATATCTCAGCTGTGTGTTCACTTTGGTCCATTCGTAGAGGTTTCCAACAATCTGTGGGGTGTTTTAATTAAGTTTTAAATTTTGAGATAATTGTTGATTTGTGGATTCACATGAGACTGTAAGAAAGAATATGAAGAGATTCTGTGTAGCCTGTGGTAACATCTTGAAAAACTATAGCACCATACAAGCAATTGATCTTACTGATGCAGTAAGATCTAATGGTCTTATCTAGACATTGATGCCATTTACTGATCTTACTCAGATTTCCCAGTTGTGTTTGTATACGTGTGTGTATGTTTGTATGGTATGTGTGGTGTACGTGTTTCTGTGTACGTGTTTCTGTGCTCATGTCCGTGTGTGTGTGTCTGTGTGTGTATGCACATAATTAGTTCCACACACATTTATCCCATTGGTAGGTTCATGTGTCCACCACCACAGTCCAGATACAGAACAGTTCTGTCACCACAAGGGAGCCTATCTCACTCATCCCTAGCCCCATTCCTAACCCCTGGCTACCACTCATCTGTTCTCCATTTCTAAAAATTTATCTTGTCAAGAATATTATGTAAATGGAGTCATACAGTATGTAAACGTTGGGACTGGCTTCTCCCATCCTGCATAATACCCTGGAGATTCATTCAAGTTGTTGCATGAGTCGGTATTCTGCTCCCCCTTTTGTTTCTGAGTAATATTCCATGGTACGAATCTACTACTCAAAGAGCTTTTTCTTTTTGTACAATTTTATTTATATAATGTTCAAAATCAGGAAAAACTAAGTTAATTTTATGGATGTATATACATAGGTGGTAAAACCCTAAAGCAAAACAAAGAAGGAAGAAAAGGGACTGTCATCTACATGGTGGTTAATTTCACGTGTCAACTTGGCTAGGCCACAATTCCCAGATATTTGGCCAAACACTATTCTAGATGTTACTGTGAAGGCATTTTTTTAGATGTGATTAACATTTAAGTCAGTAGACTTTGAGTGCAGCAATTGCCCTCCATAATGTGGGTGGGCCTCAACCAATCAGTTGAAGAGCTTAAAAGAGAAAGACTGAGGTCCCCAGAGAAAGAAGGAATTCTGTCTCCAGATGGCCATCAGACTCAAGCTACAGTATCAACTCTTCCCTGGGGCTCCATCCTGCTGGCCTGCCCTGTAACTTTCAGACTCAGACTTGCCAGCCCCACAGCCACAAAGAGCCAAGGAGCTTCTTTGATGGAGATCTTGAGGCTGAGTGGGAAAGAGTGCCATTATCACCTAGTAACATCTGTCCCAGAGTTAGGGATGGAAAGTGGTGGGAAGCATGTGAGTGACTTGCTTGGCTTAGATGTATGTGCTGATAGTTGAAAGGGAATCAGAAAGGAGAGAGGATTAGCATCTACCTCCAAAGAGTAGTATCCAGGATTCAGGAACCCCGTGAAGACTGTCAGTAATGGAGCTGGTGATAGGTTGGAATTTCCGCTCCATGAGCTAGATCTGTAGCTCTCTTGATGGAGGGAAGAATTTGACATGAGTCTCCAGTCACTTGCTCATGACTCTCTGTACTCCATTATAACTGCAGTTATCTCCCCCTTCTTTTTTTTTGTTTTTGTTTTGTTTCCTGTCTCCTTTTTCTTTTTCTTTTCTTTTTTTTCTTTTTTTTTTTTTTTGGCTGGTGCTGGAGAGCACACAATTTGCAGAAGGCAGTATTGCTCAGATCTGCCAAGTACAGATATGGCTGCCTAGTCTGTTGGGTAGCCTGATAAACCCCTGAAATTTCTGCCTTTCCTTTTTCCCATCAAATAGCTGGACTCCTCCCGCACATACATCCCATCTGTATCAACAGAATGCTGGTAGTTCACACACTTGGAATAGAAAAATAATCTCTGGCTTGGCTTTGATCATATATACTAATTACTGCTAATATAGACACCAGATGATTGCATTTTATTATATCTTTGTTTTTCACTAAATGTTTGAATCGCTTCCTTGGGGGGAGTTGTCATGCTAATTAATTGTTTTGGGTTTTTCTTGACATATCTCAGCATTATGTGTGTAACTGTGGGCATGTGTCTGCTCTAAATATTTAGGGCATTTATAACAAGAATAGAACTAATTCCTCCTCACAACTAAAATAGTATCCTTTTTCAAATTTCCATTTTTGTCAAAAGAATTCTGATGATTCCAGGTTTCCAAACCTCAGGTGATCTTTGGCAATTTGTCAATTTTGTTTACACACACAAAATCATTTTCCAAGTCTCATTCTTGTATATTTGGTCAGATTCTCTCTCACAAACTATATCAGTCACAGATCTTCAATGCTTAGGAAAAAGGAGCCAGCTTCTTACTTTCTCCTCTTGATGCTTTTTTTTTTCTTTTTGCCAGTGTTTTGATTCAGTTTGTTCCTGGCTATCCAAATGCCTACCTTCAACATGTTTGCAGACCTTTTATTTATTGCTTCCATCAAGTTTAACCTCTGGGATTATAAAATGGTTTTATACCACTTTTTATCTCCAGGTGATTGGTAGTGGCTGTCTGCAGCAGGACTATGTAGAGGATTATGGGGTCATAAACAGGTTCATGAAGAAGGAGTGTGTGATCAATTAGTCGTGTCTGCCATGGCCATAGGGTAGGGGAATGCGGTATGTGTGGAGTGTATTTGAATAGCCTTAGCAGGTCAGCACTCATTCCTCACTCAACTGCTGATATCTCCCTTCTTTTGTATTCCCTCAGCACTTCATGTGCTCTCCTAATTCCCCCACCTCTCAAGAAGATATTTTAGCAATAAATAGGAATGTCGAGAGGAATTTGGCAAGGGCAGGAGAAGTGCAGCACATACCTGGGTTCTTGACACTGCTGTTCATGCAGCTTGGAACATAATTGCTCAACTTCCTCCTCCTGCAGAAGGAAGCCTCTGGAGGCTTGTGGAAGGAGTTGGAGAGGTATGATTAGGGACGTTTATATCTGTTCAGTGCCTTCTGTCTTCCATTTATCCATAGATCATCAGGAGCTAGACATAGTTTGTGTCACATTCTACTACTCATGGACTTGCACATAACAATTTTAGATGAACATGCTTCTTTATACTTTTTGTTTTGCTTTAGAATCGCTAACAAAATTCATCACATAGTTGCTAAAGATACCATGACTCTACTACTATTAGTAGGAACATTTATTGCTAAGTGTGAGGCACTTGATAAGTTCTTCCAATCATTATTGCTTATAATCTTTTGGTCACTTCCAGGAGTTAGGGATTATTGTTATCTCCATCATACAAATACAGAAACTGAGGTTCACAGTGGTTAAGTCGTTTGCTAAAGCTATTTATTTAGTAGGTTTCAGATCCACTATTTTTATCTGGGCAACCATATTCCAGAGACTACTGAGGATGATCAGATTTACAAATGCAGAAATAAGTGAGTTTTTCCAGGGAGGGTTTCTTCATTTGAGCAGCCGCTCCTGAGAATCATCTTTCTAAATACTTGTAGCAATACCAGCATTTATAGAGGAGATTTCAGCACACATAATGGACGTTTGGAAGGTTCTAGTCAGTCCTTAAGTGGCCAGATGGAACATGTTCAATTACTTCCATTTGGAGTGCCCAGCATGAGAAAGGTGATGCCCATTCTCCCCAGTAAACAGACTCAAAGGTTTGGGGGCTACCCACGTTGAGCTTTCCAGGCAATGAACCACTAAAAACATATTTGTTTCCAGAACACAGCCAGCTAGTAAGGTTTTCCCACTGGTACTGACATTTACTGTAACCAGAGTCGGTTTCCTTCTCTCTGAGCTGCAGCCAGCTCCTCACAAGGCAGTTGGTGTCTTGCCAGAGAAACCCCTCCAAGTTCCAGAAGACACGCCAGGGAAGCCAGTGCTTTTCTCTTTAGCTGAAATATGCCAATAATGGTGGGATGATGTCTGTTTGTTAAAATATTATCTATCATCTATCAGTCTGTCCATCTGTCCGTCCGTTCACCCTTTCATTCATCCATCCATTTATCCATCATTTAGCTATATTTTATCTCATTCTCTCTCTCTCACTGATATATATATATATATATATGATATATACAGTGGTAAAATAAATATATCTGTTCATTTTAATGTCCCAGTAATCCTGTAAATATACATGAGCAAGTTTCATTATGTGCCATTGTGCAGATGATAAAAAGATATATGAATTAGGATTTCATGATTCCTAGATAAATACAAGGCAAAGGTAGATTGAACACAGCTCTCCTTCTCCCCTCCATTCTCTTTCTTCCTCTTTCTCCTCCTTTGTTGTTTAAAGACTCATAGACCTAAAAGCTGGAGGAGCAGTGTGAGGTATTCTCTGGTACTCCTTCAAAAGGCATGTTGAAGTAAAAACAGCTAGGTTTTAGTTCCATTTACGCCACCGGCTGGCATGGTGATCTTGGGCAAGTCACCTAGCATCTTCATGGTTCTATTATATTATATGCAAATGCAGATTTGTTTATGTCTTATCTAAGGTCCCAAGGCAGGGATCATGTCCATCTTATTTATCTGCAAAGCACACTGGTGCACACAGACATAATTCCTGAACTAGTAAATGCATCTGCAGCTTGAGACTCTAAAATCTTTATTTTTCTTATTTTAATATCAGCCAGCTGAGATTTGAAAAGGTTTTGACTTCTCCCAGTTGAAGCACAGGGAGTCTACTGACCAATTTCTTTTGAGTATTACCTTGTTTGATCTGGATGAAGGGGCAGGGAATTGTATAAATGTCACTGCAGAGAGCCCTTGTCCCCTGGTGATTAGTAACATTATCAATTCAGAGCAAAGAGACATGTTCAGAGATTTTGCTTTGGAAAATGACACACAGATGAGGGAATTTGACGACTATGTATGAAGTGGCTGGTCCAGTGGTGACATTTTGCTTTTGCAAGTGGGGCACTGACCTCATTCACCATGTGACCTGTCCATTTATCCTTGGTTCATATCCTTTAATCTGTTTCTTTCCCTGTTCTCCCACTTAGAGTCCAGTACATTTGTTCATGATCTCAGTTTGTAAACAGCAAAACTTAAAAAAAAAAATTTTTTTTTAACTATTTTAATTTAAAAAATAAATAAATAATTTTTTAAAAATCAAGTTGAGGACATTGATTTTTTTTCCATGATAGAAATAATACATGCCCATTGCAAAAATGCTAACCATGAGAGAATGAGCGCACAAAATATATGAAAGCTGCCTTTCAAATATTCCTCTCTAAAGATAACTGCTCTTAACAGTTCATAATTTCTACTCTGTACACACACACACAAAAAAACACATTTCAAAATTACTTTAGCATGCACACCATGGTTTTACTCCTTTCCTCCCCCATCTGATGGCTGCATAGAAATCTGTATGGGTTATACCATGATTTAATCCAAATTCCCCTTTTTGATGGACTACTAGGTTATTCTCAAGCTTTTGCTTTTAAAAACATTGCTATTGTGCCCCTTTGCAAACATGTTCAAGTAATTGTAAATGGGGCAGGAAAGTTTAAATGGACTACAGAACAAATTGTCTGCTCTTGAATCACCCCGAATCATCAACTGGAATAGTGGACCACAGCAGGCAAGGTCTACCACAGTAACCCCTCCCTGAAGCTAAGGCTCTAAAGACCAAGTTGTGATAGTTTCAATCACTCCAGAAAGGCATCCAGATTATAAAAGTGTTACTAAAAGGTGTGGTGTCTGTTTGCCCATGCGTCCCAGAAAGCCAATCGCCGAATCATGTGTTTTGCCCTAGAGAAAGCAGGTTTATTCACAAGGTGGCCGTGTGAGAAGGTGGCAGGTAGGTTTACATCTCAGATCCATCTTACCCGCAATGGGGAAGATGGCACATTTGGGGGGACCTAGATAGGGGCGATGTGAGTCATGGGGGATAATAATTGGCGAAAGGGTTCAAAGGAGTCCTTCAGTGATAAGCGCAGGTTCGAGCATGTTCAGAAGAAGGAGGCATTAGCAGGATCTGGAGGTGGAGCCCTGAGCCCTCTGACATCAAAGGTCAGACATTCGTGCAGTCTCAGTAGAGATGTCTGCAGGCTCAGCCAACCTAGCCCACTTGTGTTGGGCCAAGTTAACTCCAAGAATCCTGAAAAACAAAACAAAACAAAAAACACCTTATGCACACAGCTCATAACTTCTGTGACAGAGGCTTTATCTTAAAAAGCAGATAGGAAGAAACAAAATGAGAGGTTGGTTATGGAAATTTACTGAGAGAAAAAGCAATTGAAATGTGGGATAAACCTTAACTGAAAAGCCACAGTTACAAAAGCAGAGCTACCATTTCAGATTTCCATGTTTGTGTTTGGCAGTCAAGGATGGAGTCCTATCAGTAATCATCCATTTCACAGTTATTTGTTGGGTATCTACTAGTGTTGGATACTGTGTCGGGGGTTTACAAGATGAGCTCAATCCCTACCTGGGCTCATGTATGCAGTTGTGTGGTTTGTATACTGTTCCAAGGTACCTAATCAAGGGGATGGGAAGGGGGACATGCTTTGCTCACAAGCCATGCATGCTGGTGTGGACTGTGTCCAGCCACAGCCGGAAAACTTGCTTTAAAGGCTACCAGAGGCCCTGGTTCCCACCTTCCTGGAAATCTTTCTTTTAATTTTATTTCCTTCAATTCCCAGATCTGTGATTTTAAATAGGATGGAGGTTTCCTTCTCCTAGACCAGGACTTAGAAGACTGATATTGCTCCTTTTGATGTTTTTATTCTTAAATAGACACATGGCAAGAATTTTCTGTCTGCCTGTATCTCTCTGTCTGTCTCTGTCTCTGTCTGTCTCTCTCTGTTTCTCTCTGTCTCTCTCTGTCTCTCTGTCTCTCTCTCTCTCTCTCTCTCTCTCTCTCACACACACACACACACAAACACACACACACACGCCAGATTTACCCCAAGGGAGTGCATAGTCTTTATTCAAGTAAAAAATCAGTAAACAGCTTGTGAGTTTACAGGTGAGGTTCTTAGGACATGGGTGGTAAGAAAAATGAAAAACGAGAAAGAAGTCCGTTAGTTGACTGTGATTCAGAGAGAAGGGGCAGGGATGTGGATGAGAGGGAACTGTTAAGAAGGAAGATCAGAGGTTGGACAATCTGGACCAGGATGGCCTGGGAGAAACCCCAGGGTTGGGATGGTAGAAGATAGTTAAGAAGAGCCTAATAACGAGTTGTAAGTTGTTTGCATTGTCTTTGTAACGAACATGCCTCCTTTGACACCTGGGAACAGTCAGGTGAGAAAGGGGTGAGGTCTATGTTGTCTTTGCCCCACCTCCTATCACCAATACCCTAAGATGACTCTCACCAGCAACAAGGTCAGTGCACTTGCTAAAACTACAGGAACAGCAGCAGGACAGATTCAGGATGGGGAGTCGATAGAACTTTGCTTGGACACACACAGTAGCCTTCCCCAGGACATGGAACGCCTCCCTGGTGGTACAGGACCTACATTTGGGTTCTGCACAGAAACAGCAGCCAGTAGCATTGTTCTAGCTTGACTTTTCTTCCTGTACTGATGACATCAGGGAGAATGTTCCAGATTGATGCGTCTGCGTCTCTAACATCTCCCCAGCACTTGCGAATCTGCCTTCGTAAGAAAGAGAGTGCAGGTTTCAGGAGCATGCAACTTTTATAACAGTGGCCCATTTTCAGTGTAGTTGTTTTTTCTTTTGCATTTTATTTATTAACTTCTGAAAAAGAAAAGGGAGCACTTCTTCTAGACCAGGCGTAGTAGGTTAAATAATGCCACTTCCCAATTCATGTCCACTTGAAACCTCAGAATGTGACCTTATTTGGAAATAGGCTCTTTGCAGATGTAATCAGTTAAGGATCTCTAGGTGAAATCAACCTGGAATTAGAGTGGGTGCTAGATCCAATGACTCGTGTTTTTATAAGAGAAGTAGGCAGAGATTTGAACACAGGGAGACACAGAGCAGAAGCCCACATGAAGACCAAAGTAAAGATTGAGTGATGTAGCCACAAACCAAGGAATGTGTAAAGCTGAGAGGAGGAAGGAAAGATCCTCCCCTAAACCTTTGTTGGGAGTGTGGCCCTTCCTGACACCTTGATTTTGGACTCCTGGCCTCCAGAACTGTGAGAGAATAAATTTTTGTTGTTTGAAGCCACAAGTCTTTGGTAATTTTTTACAGCAGTCCGAGGAAACTAATACACTAGGGGTCTACAAACGAAAGCCTGAACGCCAAATCCAGCCTGATGCCTGTTTTTGTAGATTTTATTTACAAAAGCACAGTATTGCTCACTCGTTTACATATAGTCTCTGGCAGTTTTCACTCTACAAGGGCAGAGTTGAATAATTGCAACAGCAGCCATCTGGCCTGCAAAGCCTAAAATATTTACTATCTGGCCCTTTACAGCAAAAGTGTGCTGACCTCTTTTCTAGGGAGGTGTTTCATTTATGTGCTTGTCTGGGGATGTTGGCAGATTGTAAGAGTAGTGGAACCACACAAGGTGGACATTTTTTTAAAAAATGAGATTTCAATTTTTTATGAAGCAGGTTTTTTCCTCCTCAGAGGAAAAACATAAAATGCTCCAGAATCGTTTACAGCATTAGCAACGCTTAAAAGATTCAGTGGAGCACAATGGTCTTCTCTCTGTTGAATCCATCAGCATTAAAGTTCATTTATCAATGACAGCTTTCCTATGAGCAGCGACTTTGTATTATATTGCTAATGGGGGTGTGGTTCCCCCAGCAAGGTTTTGTTTGATCTAGAAGTTTTGGAGAGCATAAGGGGATTTCTTCACTCTGGCAAGGAAAAGGAGCAAGGTCTGACTTGTAGCTGGAGTGTGGAGGAAGACAAGCTTTGTCTGATATGTGCTAGGGGGCAAAGCTAGGCAGGAGATAAGAAAAAGCACACACCAAACCCCAGTGGCCGCATTATCCTCCAGCCCTGGTCCATGTGAATATGTGAACCTCACTGGCTAGCCCAGGAAGGGAGCCACAGAAAACCTAATTATAAATTTGTGGTAAGGTGCATGCTGTAGGTATGGATCTGGCTGTCACATCTTGGGCACGAGAGTGACAATCAGCTTTGTATCTCAAGAATATTCATAACCAATTAAAAATACTAAGTTTTAAAATTATTTTAAATAAATAAGTAAGCTTCATAAGTTTCACTCATACTGGTACAGAAAGCCTTCAATTAACTAAGTTGAATAAAAATAGCCACATGGATAAGAGTAAAGCAGTCAGAGGGTTTTACTTGTTTTTCTGGTCTACACGTCAGTGGAGACAATTTTATGTCCTTCGCATATTCCACCGAGAAGCCTCCATCACTTCTAGCCGTAACTTCCTCTCCTTCCTGTTACGAATTTTCTTCCTAGATTTACTCTTCAGTCCCTAAAAATATCCATCCCACATTATTTATTCACTCCATAATGCATACCATCCAAAGACAACAATTTTGCCAATAAACTGTTATTCTAATGAATAATTCATGCAGCCTTCATTCTCTGACATGAACAAATATACTTTCAAATGGGAGGAGTGTGGCTCTATTTTAGTCTGAACTCTGTTTTTTAACTTCATATTTTTTTAAAGGTTTTGTGAAGTCCTTCCTTGAAAGAACTCTATGGGGAATAATTCTAATACTCTAATTAAAAGAAATAAACCATGGCACAGGAACATCACTAGATTTATATACAACTTTTGTTACAATGACAGTAAGGTTTGGATACAGAAGAAGAAAAAGGCATATCATCCAGTGTTTCAGGAAAGGAAAAATGTGGAGTTCTCTCCTAGTAAAAAGGCAACACCAATAATTGTTTCCAATTCTGCCAAAATCCATGACCATGGTTTCCTCGTACTTCTGCAGTTAGAGTGTGGTGCTGGTGCTGATAATGAAAATGATAGTAATAATAATGAATTATTACAATATGATATAATATAACAACTTCTGAGTTCTTACGAGATGCCAGACATTGTGCTAAGGGATTTGCATGTGTCAGGGTTTCTCAGCCTCGGCTCTACTTGTCTTTTAGGTCCAGTAATTTTTTGCTTGGTGGGATGGATGCTCTGTGCACTGTAGGATGTTTAACAGAATCCCGAGTTCTACCTTCTAGATCTGCTAACAACCTCCTTCCAAGTTGTGACAACTAAAAATGTATCTAGACATGGCCAAATGTCCCCTAGAGGATAAAATACCCAAGTTGAGAAACACTGATTCACATGGTTCATTGCGTCTTCATGATGTTTTATAGGACAAATAAATTATTAGCACATATTTGTAAATTCATATTAGCAAATATTTGTAATATTTACAAATGAAGAAATGGAAGCTCAGAGTCAGTGGCAGAACCAAACTTTGGTGCTGGTTTTACTGCCACACCAATGTCAAGAATATTTTGTTATGCATGACGACTCAGAGCATCATTTAATCTGCTTTCCCTTACATAGATGATATTTTCAGATTAAAAGAATATATAATTGGTATAATTAGTATTTTGGCAAATGTGCACTGGATAATTATTATTATTTTATGTTATGCACAGAGATAACTTCAACTTCCTGAAACCCCTTGTATAAGCAGTATATTATGACAAAATTAATCATTATGATAATAATGAGAATGATTTCTCTTCCTGCTCCCCATTGCTATTAATTGAGCACTTTATACGTAGCAGGCTAAATGATTTGCAGGGATTGCCTGTTTAATTCTCATATCTGAGAGGTACCTACTTTGGCTATCCTTTAGCTCTAGGCAGTGTGATTAAGATTTATTTTGTTCTCTTGCTGTATCCTGAGTACAAAAGCAGAGTAAGGGCTTCGTACGTATTGTTTGAGTGAGTGTCTCAGGAAATGGAATCCTAGAGAAAGTAGTAGCTTGCTGGGGTGGTGATGAAGCTTCATGTCAAATCCAGGTGTTTTCTAATCCCAGATCCCCCACTGCTACCCACTGTGCCTGTTCTGCCTCCAGTGAACCAGTGGGTCTGTCTTCTGTGATTCTACTTTTATTTCAGTTCTCCTCTTGATGGTGATCATAACAAACACTCTTCCATCTTGCTTCCCTTTCTTTTCTTATACTCTGCCTGTCTCCTTCATTTCTATTCATTTAAATCTTATTTCTCTTTCGAGGCCCAGTTCCATCCCAGCTTCTTCTTGAGCACTCTCCCTATATCACGGGATCTCTCAGGCCCTCGCAGCAAGCTTGCTGCTGCTGCTGTCAACAGTTTGAAGATCTGTGCAAGACAGTTGCATCTAGGACTCAATCCCAGGTCTGTCCCTCCAATAGGCATGATCTTGGGCAAGCAGCGTCAACTCTTTGAAACCCCGATTTCCTCAACCGTATCATGAGGACAATAATACTGCTGTGCATGCTGGTTTACTGTGTGTATTCAATGAGAAAACACTTAGCATAGTTCTTCACACACAGTTATGTTCTTAATAAATTACTGCCATCATTAGTGTCACTTTCTTATGATATTGTATATTCTATGATTGATTTATGTTTGTGTGCCTTATCTCCCCAACTAGAACGTAGGTTTATAGAAAGGCATTTCATTTAGAGTCAATCTTAATTTTATTATTTGTTTGTTTAATTGTTTGTTTGTTTGTTTGTTTGTTTATTAGCAGTCTTCAAAAACTGTTTATTTGAATGAATGAAGAAACGGAGCACATGATAAAATGCTATTAAATATAAAGAATTAGAAGTTAGAATCTGTCCATTGGATTTTAAATTGGTTCGACTACTTTGGAAAATCATTTGGCAGAATCTATGATCCAGCAATCCTTTCCCTATGTATACTCAACAGAAATACATATGTGAGCACAAAATATATGTACAAGGTTATTTTTTTCTTAATTTTTTTTTCATTGTACATGTTTATGGGGTATAGTTTGTTGGTTCAATACATGCTTATATTGTGTAATGATCTAAACAGAATAGTTGGCATATCTATCACCTAAACATTTATTATTTCTTCGTCTTTTTTGGCTATCTTCAAATATACAATACAGTATTATTAGCTATTGTCACCCTAGAGCACCAGAATTTATTTTTCCTATATAACTGGAACTTTATAACTTTGTACCCATTGCCAACCTTTCCCCATTTCCCCTTCCCCTTAGACTGAATCTTTAACTTATGAAAGAATTCAGCACAAAAGATAAAACTGTGGCCGTGATAACACCTCAATATTCAGAACATAGTTTTCTCTCTTTACTTTCTGGACTCAGGAGTCTTTATCAATAACGTGGAAGAGCCCACTTCATTTACTTCATCATACCTGCAAGGGCTTTGCAAATGGGTTTATTTACGCAGTAAGGAATCAGCTAGTGTTTTCCAAGCAGCTAAGCTTCAGAACTTGAATAACTCATTATCAATCTGTCTCCATTCTTCAGTAAAATTCCCAGGTTCTTTGAATGTTGGCATGGACGACGTCTTTTTTTTCTTTTTATCTGTAAAATTTTGCTTAACATATTGCTTAATGTGGGCTGATTATTGACACACATCTCTATTTAGGAGTATCACTTAAGGGACAATATATCCCTATGTAGAACAATTTTCAGAAAGGAGATGTGGACTCAAGTCCCAGTGCCTGCCCTGGCAGCTGTTAGTGCAGTGGACAGAATACACATTCACAAGGAGGCTGGTTTTTGGTTCCAGTTTTCCCAGGATTTGTGTGATCTTAGTCAATTCATAAAATTCTTCTTTTGCTTTGATAGTCTCATCTGTAAAATGAAACATTCAGATTAGAAAATGTATAAACTCTATTTCATTTCTATAATTCTGCATCCTAGGATTGAAGTTCATTGGTATGAGCCAATAATTTCATATTTTCCTGATTATACCTAAAATCCACACACCCCACAATAAATTTACCACCATAGGGCTTTCAAATCCTATTGAAAAATCTGCTCCCCTCATAGACACACTCTGCAGTTTTTCTTTTTACTCCACAATGCCCCACACATTTTCCTAATAAAGTATGTAATAAAAGTACTGTTGTGTTTATAGTGTGGAGGACGTTGTTACTCCTGCCATGTGCACGGTGGATAAATAATATACACTTCTCTGTTTCCCACAACCACCCTTTATCCCCAGCCTTTTATCAGCAAATCTGCAAATTAGCACTACATCCTAAGAAATTATGCCAAGTTCCATTACATGTAATTAGCATTCCCGTTGTTTCCTTTACACTGGAAAAAGGAGAGAAAGAAAGAAAACTCTCTCTGATTTATGGTGAACACAAGATTATACCAACAGGCTGAGTACAAGGCTGGAAGCTGGAGACAGAAGAGGATCTAGACACACAACTATCAGTTCACCTTCATGGGGGCTGAAGTGGCAAAAACACGATCTGCATCCTTGGCTTTTTAATGTAAAGACTGGCTTCCTAACGTGGAGTTAGAGAGCTGGCATGTTGCTTCTGAAGTGAAGGTTTATAGAACATGGAAAGATAATTATCTCAACTTAAAAATGACTTGCCATGCAGTTCCGAAGCAAGAGACTCGAATATCCTAGAGTAGTCAATTTCAAAAATGAATTGTAGGACCCCACCTCGTATGGTTTCTATATGAAATAATTGCAAAACAAACAAATAAAAACTACCATCGTTCTATTTTCCTTAGAAATTCATGATAGAATTAGCATTATAATACTCAACAAGAAGAGAAGAATATTAGCTCAGAATAATGAACAGTACTTAAAATTGGGTGTGTTTTATTACTATTAAGTATTAGTGAATAAAATACCATTTATTTAATTATAACAAAATTACATAATTATTTTATTATTAAGATAAAAATAAAAATTAAAAACATCCCTACTTTCCCCTACCCCCCCCCCTTATTTCAAATTACATCATAGACTATGGAAACTTAGTCAAAGAAAACCTGCATTTAGAAACCATTATTTTAAGGGACTTATATAGTTAAGCACAGTGCCACTGTCAAAAACACATGTCCCTCCAAATCCCATTCACTTGAATGCTATAAAATAGAATTCAGAAACAACTGGGTATATGTGCATATCTGTGCTGAAACGATTCAGAAAGAAGGATGCTGGCTGCAAATGGTTTGCATGAAATTGAGTTCAATTTTTTTCTCTCTCTCAGAAGCCATTTTGTCTTTTTACTTCTTGCTTCCTTCCTTGTATTTCAGCATTTGTCATTTCAATTACAGCGCTGCATACTATTTTTACACTTTGAATGCAATTTTCAGAAACACTAGGGAAAGAGCACTAAAGATATTAGGAGGTGGTAGTTAAGCCTGAGAATGGCTCCAGGAGGGTGGAACAAATTTAAGACATTTTTTATTTTAATCATCTATAAAGAAACTAATTCCATAAACCCATCTATAGTTAAGTCCCACTTACAACACAAAGCATCATAAAATTGAATAAAGTAATATTCTTTAGCAGTGTCATAACTATTATATTATACAGGTTAAATAACCTATTATGCCCATTGCTTCTCAGAGAGTTGAGGTGAGAGCCTCATGTCTCATCCTGGGTCATACTGAGAAATGGAGTGGAAGAAAAATCATATGGCTTCTCTCAAGGAAAAGTCCAGTCACACATAGTGAGCCAGCTGGCGGAAGTTTATTTATTCAACACATATGTATATAACACCTTCTTTGTGTCAGATGCTGCATTGTGAATGGAGTACACAGACACGTTTATAGGCCTTACTGTCCGTCCCTATGCAAAGTCAGCTTAGCTCTCTTTGTACTTGAATTAATATAGGCTCTTTCCATTACTAATGATAAAAGTTCCACTTGGACTGACTTAAAAATAGGGGGTGTGTATCTTAGGCCAAATAACCAAAAAGGGCTGGAAATAATTGGAATCAAGTAATGGAATGTCACCTAGTCTACTGATCTCCACCTCTTGTATATCACTACATTGGCTTCATTTCTTTCCAGTAAAGATAGGCTTTTTCTACCAGACTGGAGGAAAAACAGAAGCAGCTCTGGGCTTTTATTCTCACAGCCTTATAGTGAATCCAGTTAGTTGCTCACTATGTACTAGAGGACGCTATGTGCTAGGTTATAGTGTAGATTCCATAACTCGCTTCCCCTTCCTAGCAGAGTACTATTTTGCTTTTGTGGTCACATGGATATTCACATATCCATCTCTGTCCATCAAGTTTGTGTGACTCTGGAGACTCTGACCACATTCCAAGGGGGGTTGGAGTGCGGCGGCGACTTAACTGGTCTAAGCCAGTCCTAACAACCCCACTCCTCTTGTGACCATTTCATCCTGGAAGCCAGACTTAAACTTCTCACTGAATGATGACCCATCTGGTTCGGAGTTGGCATTTGACCTAAACAGATCTGTTAGAATGAAGGAAGTATGTTTAGTCTCAGCTCTTGAATTATTATGATATACATTACTTAATTCCCGTATGTTTAAGCTACTTTGAGTCTGGATTTTTATTTGCAGACAAAAGCACTCTAATTAATAAATACCTCCAGATGACAGAGGAAATAATGCCTCAGTTGGCTGCCTCCATTTAAAAAGATCCTGAAGGAGGACATTGTTTGGCTACGCTTCAGTCCTGTGCAAGGAAATAAAGTATTATATTTGCCGGATTTGAGTCATATATGCCCACCCCTCTGTCTCTGATTCATACTTTATACCAAAACACATGTATAACCATGGCACAAGACTTACCAGCTCAGTTGCAGGGTTGGAAAAGCTGAAGGAGAGTACTCACTCATGTGACACTTTTATTTCTTTACAGCTTATTGTGATATAATTTCATATCATAAATTCCACTTATTATAAATGTCCAATTCAATTTTAAGTGACATATAGATGTGTAAACATCAGCACAACACTAATTTAGAATAGTTCTACCACCCACAAAGTTACCCTATGCCTGTTTGCAATTAAACCCACTCATATGTTCCATGTGAGGCAACCATACATCTGCTTTCCATCTCTCCAGAGTTGCCTTTTCTGGACATTTCATATAAACATAAAGTCATACAATGTGTGATCTTCTGTATCTGGCTTCTTAACTTAGCAGAATATTTTTGAGGTTTATCCATGTTGATGCATGTATCTTTCAGCAGTTTGTTTCTTTTTATTGTTGAGTGATATTGCACTCTATGAATATATATATATATATGAATTAATATATCTATGAATATATTAATATATCCTTTCACCAATTAATAGATACTTGGATTGTTTCTAGATTTTGACTATTTTGTATAATGCTGCTATGAACACGTCTTCCTAAGTTTTTACGTGGACATATGGTTTCACTTCTCTTGAGTGTATACTTAAGAGTAAAATTGCTGGGTTGTAGAGAAAATTTAAGTTGAACTTAAGAAACCACCAAACTGTTTTCCAAAGTAGCTCCATCATTTTATATTCCCACCAGCAACAAACAACGGTCTTAGTTGTGTCAAATCCTTGACAACTCTGAGTATCACTTGTCTTTTGAATCATAGCCATTCTCCCAGGTATGTAGTGGTATCTTTTTGTGGCTTCAACTTCCACTTCCTAATGTCTAATGATGTTGAGCATCTTTTCATGTGCCTGGCTTTTTAGTAAAATATCCTTGTGCACCTGTGAAATGGGACTTCATGAGTCCTGAGAGTCTTACATCTCTATCAGTAATTCCCTTTCTGTTGTGAATAAGTTGGCAAATGAATAGAGAGAGGGGCTGAAGTGGGGGGGAAGAGCCCCTTGCTTTTATGGAGAATCAGAAAGGTAAGACAGGGAGCTGAGCCTTTCCCTGCCCTGTTATATTCACAGAGTTTACAGGACAGTTGTGGCAACATGGCACAGGTGTGAACACAGACCTCATAGTTGAATAAGGCACACCTTGAGAGCCCTGCTTTGGAGATGATAGGGTCTGGATGCAGCATCCCACTTTTGCAGCCATGTGCCTCCACTGAAGAGCTTGAGAGCAACACGTTACCCTGCCAGTTCAAGCTTTCTGAGGTAACCTCTTCCAGCGACACAGTAGTTGGCATTATTTCTTTTATCTTTTGATAAAATGACTTGCTCCCTCTCAGGGTAAAGCAAGTCTCTGCACATGTTTCTCAGTTGGGTTTCAGTAATCTGTGCTCTCTAGGAAAAGGTCACTCTTTAGAGGAGTTGAAAGGACTCCAGGTTTATATGTTTGCCCCCTGAGCATATACGAACCCAAAGAAACAGACACCAGTTCTTCTGTTGCACAGGTTTTCACACCTTGAATGCAGAAAACTAAGTACCTGGGAGGCAAGTGCTTAGCAGCTTTTGATGTTAGTGTCAGTTCATTTTGACACATAACTGAGATGGATCTCAGCCAACAGAAGTCTCCACTAACACACCTCTGATGTGGTTAAGAGTATGTACTTTAAATCAGATTTCTAAATCAACCCACACACTTACTGCCATCTGATCTTTGACAAAGGCACCAAGCCTACTCACTGGGGAAGGGACTGCCTCTTCAGCAAATGGTGCTGGGATAACTGGATATCCACATGTAGGAGAATGAAACTAGATCCATACCTCTCACCCTATACTAAAATCAACTCAAAATGGATTAAGGATTTAAATATACACCCTGAAACAATAAACTTCTTAAAGAAAACATAGGAGAAACACTCCAGGAAATAGGACTGGACACAGACTTCATGAATACGACCCCAAAAGCACGGGCAACCAAAGGAAAAATAAACAAATGGGATTATATCAAACTAAAAAGCTTCTGCACAGCAAAAGAAACAATTAACAGAGTTAAAAGACAACCCACAGAGTGGGAGAAAATATTTGCAAAATATACATCTGACAAAGGATTAATATCCAGAATATACAAGGAACTCAAACAACTTTACAAGAAGAAAACAAGCAACCCAATTAAAAAATGGGCAAAAGAGCTAAGTAGGCATTTCTCTAAGAAAGATAATCCAAATGGCCAACAGACATATGAAAAAATTCTCAACATCACTCAGCATCCGGGAAATGCAAATCAAAACCACACTGAGATACCATCTAACCCCAGTCAGGATGGCTAAAATCCAAAAGACTCTGAACTATAAATGCTGGCGAGGTTGCGGAGAAAAAGAAACTCTCATACATTGTTGGTGGGACTGCAAAATGGTGCAGCCTCTATGGAAAATGGTATGGAGGTTCCTCAAACAATTGCAGATAGATCTACCATACGACCCAGCTATCCCACTGTTGGGAATATACCCAGAGGAATGGAAATCATCAAGTCGAAGGTATACCTGTTCCCCAATGTTCATCGCAGCACTCTTTACAATAGCCAAGAGTTGGAACCAGCCCAAATGTCCATCATCAGGTGAGTGGATACGGAAAATGTGGTACATCTACACAATGGAATACTACTCAGCTATAAAAACGAATGAAATACTGCCATTTGCAACAACATGGATGGACCTCGAGAGAATTATATTAAGTGAAACAAGTCAGGCACAGAAAGAGAAATACCACATGTTCTCACTTATTGGTGGGAGCTAAAAATTAATATATAAATTCACACACACACACACACACACACACACACACACGAACCGGGGGGGGGGGAGAAGATATAACAACCACAATTACTTGAAGTTGATACGACAAGCAAACAGAAAGGACATTGTTGGGGGGGAGGGGGGGAGGGAGAAGGGAGGGAGGTTTTGGTGATGGGGAGCAATAATCAGCCACAATGTATATCGACAAAATAAAATTTAAAAATAAAAAAATAAAAAAAACTTTTAAAAAGTAAGTTTCAAATAGATTAGAGCTAAATAGAGAAAAAATTAAAAAGAAAAAAATAAAAGTGAACATTTAATCTTCACACGGAGAAGAATTTTCTAAATTTGAAAGCAATAGGAAAAGATCTTAAAGGAAATGAATGATAAATGTTACTACGTAAAATTAATCAATTAGTTAATTAATGTATTAATTTTGGCAGCTGGCCGGTACAGGGATCCAAAGCCTTTACCTTGGTGTTCACCACATAAAATTTGGAAACGTATATATATCAAAAAGCACCTGTATTAGCCAGTTTTCTGTTACCTAGAACAGAATACCTGAAACTAGGTAATTTATAAGAAAATGAAATTTATTTCTTATGGTTTTGGAGGCTGGAAAGTCCAAGGTCCAGGGAACACAGCTGGTGAGGGCCTTCTTCTTGGTGGGGGCCCTGTACAGGGTCTCCTGGTGAGGCAGGGTGTCACGTGGTAAGGATGGCATTAGCAAGAGAACTAACCTTCTCACTTGCTCTCCTCATAAAGCCATCAGAACCAAGCCCATAACAACCCATTAAACCATCAACCCATTGCTCCACGAATGGATTAATCTATTCACAAGGATGTAGACCACAATCCAATTACCTCTTTTTTTTTTCTTTAGATATTTATTTTGTAGAACAATTAAAAATAAGAAGCATTTATTGTACTTTCATTTATTCCATTTCCAGTATTCTTCATTTCTTCATATAGGTCAAAGTTTCTGTCTGGTGTCATATTCCTTCTGCCTGAACAACTTAATTTAACGTTTTTGTATGACATATCTGCTAGCCATGAATTCCCCCAACATTTGTTTGTCTGAGGAAGTCCCTATTTCTCCTTTATTTTTAACTGTGTTGTGTAGACAATTCTGGTTTACAGCCTTTTTTTTTTTTATCCCCCCATCACTTGAAAGATGTCACTCCATTATCTTCTAGCTTGCATGCACTTTGATGAAAGCCTGCTTAATTCTTATTTTGTTCCCTGGTATGTAACATATCTTATTTCTCTGGCTGCCTTCAACATGTTCTCATTGTCTTTTGTTTTTAGCAGTTTAAATGTGATATGTGAACGTTTTGTGTGTGTGTGTGTGTGTGTGTGTGTGTGTGTGTGTGTGTGTGTGTGTGTGTGTGTATTCATTTTTCTCTTTGTTTTTCAGTTTGGATAATTTCTATTGACCTAGCAACACTTTTATTCCTGAGCTGGGTCAAATCGACTAATGAGTCCATCAAAAGCATTCTTTGTCTCTGTTACTTTGTGGTGGTTGTTTTGTTTTTAAATTTCTAGCATTCGCTCTGAATTTTTCTTAGAGTTTCAATCTCTCTGTTGAAATTACCTATCTAATTACCTCTTAAAGACCCCACTTTCCACAACCAAATTAGGTATTAAGTTCCAATGTGAACTTGGGGGATATTCGAACTACCTCAGCACCCTAAAAGAAAATTTTAAAAACTAGAGAAAAATATTTGCAGCCAATATGTAATAAATACATCCTAATGTTAAGAACTCTTACAAATCAATTTTAAAAAGCATTAAAGACAATGATAATAATAATTAAAGACATAATTCATAAAAGAAATGCAAACGAACAATAGACTTGGAAAAAAGGTCCATTTCATTAGTAAAGAAGTGCAAATCTGAAATAAGATATCACTTATTTTTGCCCATCATAACAAAGATTTTTTTAAAAATATATTTTTATTTGTATTGCCTTTCCATGATCTATTCTTTTTTGTCATTGTTATTGTTTGGACAACTGGCGGGTACAGCACCACATTCTAACCAACTGAGCTAACCAGCCAGCCCCCATGAAGATTTTTTTAGATGATAATATACTCAGTGAATGCTAGGAGAGAAATTGCTATAATGTTTCTGGGAAGTAATTTGGCAATATTTATCAAAAGACTTAAAACTTTCATACTATTTTACCAAGTAATTCCACCCCTAAAAATATATTCTAGAGAACTAAGGTGAAATATAGACAAAGATTTAGGTACAAGAACATTTATTGTTCGGGAACTAGATAAAGGTGGTTATTGCACAACATTGTGATTGCCCTAAATGCAACCCCATTTTTCACTTTAAAATGCCTAATTGTGGTGGTGGGTAGAGTGCAGCGGTGTTTACAACTAATTGACTACAACCAGTGACAGATTTCTTTGTTTCTTCTCCACTTCCACTGCTTCACTTGACTTACCTTTAAAAACAAAAATAACATAATAAAATAGTTAATTTTATGTTATGTGAATTTCGCTTCAATTAAAAAAAAGGCAAAGTAAAAAAATAAATAAATAAATAAATAAATCAGATTTCTTTGGTTGGAATCCTGGTACTACGTGTTGTGTGTGTGATTTTGGACAAGCTATTCAACCATGGTAAGCTTTAGTTAACTCAACTGTAAAATAGGATTAATAATAATACTTAGTTCTTAAAATCACTGATAGGATTAAATAAGATAATGCATGTAAAGTGTTTAGCATCATTCTACATTTCTTTAGCTGTTATAATTTTTATGTTATATTTGATTTTACATCTTTGGCACTTGGAAGAAGATCTGGCATATAGTGTGTGCTTAGTGACTATAACTTAACCACTCAGCTTTGAGACATTCATGTATTCATAAATAGATATGTATGAGGTACCTACAATGTGTCAAGGAGTGTTCTAGATCATGGTTCAGCAAAACATGGGAAATCCAGCCCTCCAACTGTTTTTGTAAATATAGTTTTATTGGAACACAGTCATATCCATTCATTTGCATATTGTCTATGACTGTGCTTGTGTTACACAACAATGTCAGAGTTGAGTAATTGTGATAGAGACTACATGACTCACAAGCCTAAACTGTTTACTATTTGGCCCCTTACAGACAAAGATTTCCAGAGCTTGTTCTAGATACTGAGAAAAAAATTGTGAACACAGTATGCTGATTTCTGCTCTCATCATAGTCACCGTGAGACAGACTAAACATAGAAATAAATACACACTTGCAAACATACACACGAAGTATCTATGGTGATACATGCAATGAAAAAAAGAGGAAAATGTGAGAGGATAGAGGGGCCAGGGATATAGGTGGGAAGAAATATTAAAAAAAAAAAATTGGATTTAAATGCTTCTAATCTCAGAATGTAATTGTATGTTTAAAAATGGTTAAAACAGCAAACTTTATGTTATATATATATATAAAACTTAAGATATATATATATAACTTAAGATATATATATATAGATATATATAGATATAGATATATATAACTTAAGATATATATATCTTACCACAATAAAAAAAATCGAATTTCAAAGTATCTCTTTAGCAATTTATTTACTTGGTAATTTTCAATAGAAAAATAAACACTTACTGCCCCATAGAGTCTCAATGAGTGCTTTCTTAAACCACCCCATGTTGCAAGTAAATTCAGATGTGGTCTATCATAAAAGGCTTTTTTGGAAAGACTCAACATATCCTATTGTGAAACTGAGCAGATATCACTCGGCATTTTGCTGACTGGTGTACATTTTTGCCTATGAGTAGGTTTTCCCACATGGAGAACAGTAAGAACACTGCTGTGTTCAATAAAAGGGGCATTACATTTGAGGTCCTTTTCCAGCCTGATTATCTATAGACAAGACCAAATTGAAAAGTATCAGTTTTTCAACTGAAAAAAAAAAGAAAAAGTCTTTGAGGCCTCAAGAGCTGAGGATAAGAGCAAAAAGAAGTAGGTCAGAGATGCTTTGTAAGGTTTTCTACCTTGTGACTTATTTTCAGTAGTGTTTTCATGGTGGCCACTTTTTTTAGGACAGGTTGCTTGAAATGACTGCTGTTGTCCAAACAAATTGCATTATTAACTAGATTATACCAGGAAGCAGGACACATCCACAAAATTCTAGAACATGGGTCAGCAAACCTTTTTTGTAAAGAGCCAAATTGTAAATATTTTAGATTTTGCAGGTCTTATGCTCTCAGCTGCAACTACTCAACTCTTCCAATGTGGAACAAAAGCAGCCATGGATAATGCATACATAAATGAGCATGGCTGCCTTGCAATAAAACTTAATTTATAACAGTGGACAGGATTTGGCCATGGTTTGCCAGTTCTTCTTCTAGTGTAGTTTTTCCTTTGTAGGTGTGCTCAGAAAATCAACTGAGGAGCACCTGCAGGACTCCTATGCTTTGGCTCCTTTCTTCTCACCTGTTGACTCAGAATCTCTGGGAGTAAATGCCAGCCATGGGCACTTGTCCAAAAGCTCCACAGATAGTCTGTATATGTTAGGTTATGCTGCCATTACGAACAGCCTTCAGAATCTCAGTGGCAGCAAAGTAAGAGTTTCTTGCTCATGCAAAGTCTATCGTGGATCCGGGTGACTCTTCAAGGCATCTGTGACCTAGAGATTCAATCTGATGGAGGCATTATCAATCTGTAGGTTCATTTTCTGGAATACACAGCCTTCTTGGTTGATGTGGCTGAGAAAGACCAAGAGTAGAAGGCCTTGCAATAGCAATTAAATGACTAGGTAACTAACAGTTTGGGCCTAGCAAGCCACATGGTCCCAACCAGCTGCCAGGAGATGGTAAATGTAATCTTCCCATGTGCCCAAAAGAAAAGAGAAACTGGAGATGGGTAAATGTGAAAAGTTTTTTTTTTAATCGATCAATTGATTTGATTGACTGATAATTGTTACCAAGCAATCTGATGTGCCCACCAGTGAAGAACCTGTCTGTGTGGCATTTATAGGCATGCATTGTTTGCATCACTAGAATTTGGCCAGTTAACCATTGGGGAAATCTGAAAGAAAACTTCTCTAGACTTAGGGTCAGACATTTCTTACTATATTATACTCTTGTATTTGATTTTAGAAGCCAATATCAGTGTTGTTAATCCTATGCCTGACCTCAGGATGTATCTCTGTCTTCATAAAGTCAAGCCACATTCATAGTGACTAAATGTGCTTTGACGACCCAATTGGGTTTCACCTCTTATTCTATTACTTATGCCTCATGAACACACATCTTTACTTCCTATACTGATCCAGTTTGGCTGCCTTTACAGATTTTGTTAACAAGACCGTAAATAATAATCCAGTCTCTCTTTGTTTATGGTTAACAATGCTGGACCATTATAATTTTTTGTGGCAGCACATATGGTGGGTGATAAACTAACTAATAAAGCTGCCACAAGGAAGGTAGTTCTGCTTTTATTTTTATGGCTGTTTCTTTAATCTGATACATAATTAATGTACAAGGTTCAACTTTTTATTTTTGGTCAGATCCCAGTTTATTTGAAGCATCCTGAGATGTTCATTTTTTTGATGCATTTGGGAGTAGGAGGGCAGGATGATCTACCACTTTTATCTATATGGAAGGATGATTAAGATTTTTTTTAAGGAAAAAAATTCTTGCTTTCACTGTTTATTTTCATTGAAAATACAAAGTGATTCCACGTCCAGGCATTCTCCAAGCACCCCTAGCCAGGTCCCTTACTTAAGAGAACACAATTCTAAAATTCTTCTCCTTGCAGGTCAATTTTCCCTGCCTCTATCTCTCTCAATGATTTGCTCAGTCTCCACAATTTGTCTGGCTCGCTCTTGAACCGATTTACAATTCACAAAAATCTGTAGAGGAATTTGCCAGTCTGCACACCCATTAATTTTGTGTGCTGTTTGACCTGTCTCTTAGGTGCTGGCATTTCTATTTTGTCAGATGCTTTAAATTTAATGTGTGGACACATGATTTGCTTTTGCTTTTCTTATGCACCAAGCTGACCACAGGGGTGTTTCTAACAACAACAAAAATTCACTGAACATGCATTGTTCTTTATTTGTATGCAAAATTCCTTGGAAAAAAAAAAAAGAAAAATCACAATTTCCCGAGATATTTTGCACAGACCCTGCTTCTCTCGAAGAAATATTCTGTGTTTTGTCCACAAGAACCCCAATATCCACAATGAAAATTGTGCTACCCATTTTCTCTTTTGCTATGCTATTATTATAATGTACTACTAATAGTATCCAAATGACAATAGCAATTACTCATATAGCACTCACTATATTCCAACTTGAAATGTACTTTACTTATATTAACTCTTTAAGTTCTTACACAATTTTATAAGGCGAGTACTATTATTATTCCCATTTCTTCAGATGGGAAGCTGAGGCTCAGAGATGTTAAGAAAGTTACTGATGCCACATAGCTAGAAAGGAACAGAGTCTGTGGAAGTCTGTCTTTTAATGACAGGACACTCTTCTTATCAGATGTGGGGCAAAGCTCCACATTCTGACGATGTATTTTCAGAAAGCCTACACGATGTTTATGTGCTAGTATTGATTTATCTGGTAGAGCCCTTTGATTTTATTGGGTAGTACTTTAAGTTCTGATAGATTAGATGACACTAGGTATGGCGACACTTTTCTTCCCTTTCCTGTAAAAGGTGAGATGGTTCCCTGTGGTGTTAGAAAGGATTGCAAGAGATTTACTTGGAGAAAATGATCTTTCCCTGTACTCCCCCACTCCATTTCTACTGTGAGTTATTATGATAAAGAAAAGCCAGAACATTTGCTTCAAGGTGAAAATATTTAGGCAAAATATTACCATAGGGAAAGTTTATTTTAAGCATCAAAGTTAAAAACAAGCTTGTGTCAGGTTTGGGAATTTATGCTTAAAACTCATCACAATGCTGTAAAGTAGTGGTTGGCAAACTTTTCCTGTAAAGAAACAGACAATAAACATTTTAGGCTTGTGGACCATACGGTCTCTGTCACAACTACTCAACTTTGCAGTTGTACAGCAGAAGCACTCACAGGCAGTTTATAAACAAATGAATACAGTAAATCTTTATTCTCAGCAACAGGCAGTGCTTGGCCCAGAAGCCATAGTTTACTGACTCTCTTCTGTAAAGGAATGACCATGGGTTTGGAGGAGGTTTCTATTCTAACCCTGTCATGTGCCAGGTAAATAGCCTGGTGGAAATCTTTGAAATTCGTTAAGCCACAATTTCCCCAGATGCTAAATAGAGAAATTCTTACTTACTTATTAGTATGGTCATGAGAATCAAATGTGTACCACTATTAGAAACACACTAGCATTGCAAAAGCAACCCTCCCTCTCCCCCGCAGAGGACATCTTTCAGAATCACTGTATGTGAAGGAGTTTTAAATAATTTTTATAAGTAGAAAGAGCTCAGCCACCAAAACATAAGAAGGAAAAGTGTTAATCACTATGGAAAAGAGACAGTCAGTGAAGAGTACACCACTGATTCCTTCAGTCCTATGTACATGACACACATCGTTAGATGATCATAATCTTCTTTGCTGCTAGACTGTATAAGTCTTCATAATCTGGTTCATGATAATTCTTTAGTTACTGCCAATGGTTTGTAGTTATCTCATAAGATGAAACCTATTATATATATTTGACCTAGATAATTAGCTTTGAGGTCCAGAGAATTTAGAACTTTCCTCGCATTAGAAGCCAGGTGAAGCCATTTTATAGTGGCATGCCTGCACTGTAAATTGTTATGCTCTTCTATAGGGTCCTTAGCTTGAATTCTGAGGCCACAGAAAAGAACAAAAAGCAAAAACTATCTTCCTCCCTCCCTCAAGTCTTCTCTCTTCATGAAATGTTCTCCCATTGAAACCTGATGAGCTTCTAAATTTTCTTGGCTCCAAAAAGCTTAGTAGCAGCTGAATTTCTGCTGTCTTTCCTTATTCTGCATGTGTTTGCCTTTTTCTGGATATTTTATGGTGAGCTGTCACCCTAGAAATCTAGGAATAAGAAATGGTCCTAACAAGTTCTGGTGCAAAGAACAGAAACTTTAGACTCTTTAAGCAAAAGGGGAAATAAATTTTAGTTTTGAAAAATTCTATAAATTCCAAAAGATACCAGGAGGAGGAAGAGCAAGAGAGCACACAATATGAGACGAGGATCGGGAAAGGCGTCAGCACCTTGGACAGCAACTCCCCCCTTCTCTGTGGATCTAGGCCAACCTGTCAGATTTGTCTCTTTTTCCACTTTGCATTTTGCACATAATCCATTTGAAATGCCCTCCCTGGTGAGTCTCCACATTCCTGTGTCCTTTATGTTAATTGCATGTTAGCTCATATACTGTGTTTCCAAAGCTCTTCCCTAGCCACAACAATTGCATGGCCTGGTGATAAATTATCTTACTTTCTATGTTTACTCATTTACCACATGCTTTTCCCACTAGAATCTAAGCTTCCTGAGAGCAAAGACTTATTTACAACAATACTTGACACATACTGGGCACAGAGCAATACTTTTTAGTAAATACAAGTGTAAGAAAGAGAATGGCACCCATAATTCCAAATTCCCTAGGAGAGAAAATTGAATTGGCCCAGCTCGGGCTGGTGTTTACCCCTTATTCCATTAATTGAGGCACAGTGGTTTGAGTCACACAGGATAGCCACTTCTTCTGCATGTCTGTGCCTGAGGGGTAGTGGACATAGTTTAAAGAGAAAGGAAGCCATTATAAACTAGGAAGACATATTCCTAAATAACTACACGTGTGTTACGCTTGTGAGTTTACAGAGGGTAGTGAGGGTAGGAGTTGACCTCAAATTTGGCAAAAGAAACAGGGGTAATTTTTCTGTCTGAAGCTTAGTGCCAGCACTTGAGGCCATTAGGCACAAGACTTATTAATTGTTAACAAGAACCAAAGACTTATTAATTGTTGTTAAATAGTGAAACTTTCATAGAGTCTATCTAAACTTTAGCTATGACAGACACTTTGTATTTTATGTCATCGATACTTCTGACTAAGGTGTGTGTGTGTGTGTGTGTGTGTGTGTGTGTGTGTGTGTGTGTATTTATCTCCAGGCTCCTGGAAGCCTGCAGTAATGATCTCATAGGGTCCTGAGGCACAAAGATATATCAGAATACAGGGCCAAATGGTAACCTTCAGGCTAGAATCATGGAATAGCTAATTCACACCAAACACAAGCTAGATATCACTGTTAGGATAAAATTGATAAAGGTTATGGAGAACTTTTCATCTTCTTTCAGTTTGATTCAGCAAGGAAGTATTTAGCTCCTGCTATTATTGGGTGTGGTTTTAGGTGCCAAAGATGTTAGGTCTCTGTTCTCATGGAACTGCCATTCTAATTGGGGGAGGAGTTTTAAAGAGATAGACCATGAGCAAACCAATAAAGAGAGGATAAAATTTCAGACTACAGTGGTGATGTCATTAAGAAAATGAAACAGATGACATGAACTGGAACAGCTAAGGATGGTGCAGATGGCGGGAGGTGGCATGAAACCCTGGAAGAGAAGAGGCAGAGTTGGTGAAAAGAGCCTAGCATCCTGAAGGCACCTGCAAAGTCACTGGCAGGAAAGGGTTGGTATGTTTGAAGAGCAGGAAGAGTGGCACAGAGCTGAAATGAGTGCCATGAAGAAGGCAGAGTGATGGAGGTGGAGGAGAGGCAGATCAGAGGGCATTTCTTTGCTCATGGGAAGGGGCTTACATTTTAGTCTCAGAGCAACAGGAAGACATTGGAGTGGCCTAAGAGAGAAAGAAATCATCCAAATTACAATTTACAGGAATTTGGTGTGTGTAGACTGAAGAGAGGAAGAATGGAAGCTGGGAATAAGCTCAGATGTTTTAGCACAAGTCCATGGGAGAGATGATAGTAATTACGATATATCCACAAACTCACCCCATGTTACAGGGCATCTGTTCACCTGCATTGTGTGTGGGTTTTTAACTCCCTCACTGTAGTTACCTGCAATCTCATGGTCCAACATTAACCAAGTGATTTAAGTGTGACACCTTGAGTATGCTTTTATGACAATCCTTAAATTCCTGTCTATTTAGCAAACAGGATAGTCACACAGAAATTTAGAGGGATCACAATATACAGGTCTTGATCACATGGGTGTACCTAAAATGATATGAACCTCCAAACCTGATTTAGAAGCTCTTGTGGAACTTTTTTTGTAAGATTGTAGGCAATGTGAAGCTACAAATAAACCTGAAGCTTTTAGAGTCAAAACAACCATGGTCCTGCATTTCTACACCTCTCCTTATGAGCTCAGAACCTTAGGTGAGGTCCTTAATCTGTAAGTGTATATGTGTGTACGTGTATGGGGAGGGGTGGGTATGTGTTTTAATGACACTAATTTACAACAGTAATAATGCTTACTCATAATTGTTACTTAACAATGTGCATAATATTGCTTACTTAGTGCCAAAAGTATGTTTGATAGTTTATATATGTTATCTCTTTGAAGCACTGTAATGAAAACGTGATGTACATATTAATGCCCCATTCTGCAGATAAGGAAATTGAGCCTTAGATTGTCACACATTTGAAATTGCACAGTAAGTAAATAGAAGAGTGTCCATACAGTTTATCTCATTTAATCTACCTAACAATGGTGTATTATGGGACAGTGCATGGAAGCACTTGGCACAGTATCAACCACAGTGTAAGTGCCTGATAAGTTTCATGTTATATCTCTCTCGGCAGATTTCAAATATACATCACTACAGGATCAATTCTAAAGAAAGTAAATAGAAGGAGGTGTTCGTGTGTAATTTTTTTTCCCTAATGATTTTACTGTACCCTAGAGCATTTCCAAGTTTCTGTTTAATCACAGAATCTCAACCATGATGTTTCTGACAGGTAATTTCCTTAATGCAGTTGACAGAGATGGATTACATGGAGGTCCATTGGGTTCCATGCTTTTGTCTGCAAGTGATAAGACTAGATTAAAGCTATCTGAGTCTAGTGCCTTCGATGATATTGCATCCTAGTAATTCCCATGATAATATAGGTCATCTTTGTGGACGCACAACTTCTTGGTCAGATACGATATACCAGTCTGCAAGAAACCCTGACACTTTTATGACACCATGAGAAACATCTGGGCTGATATTTGTGTGCCAAAATCACAAATCAATTTAGTCCTCAGAGATAGGTCTAATTATGCAGTTTATCTTCAAATACACTTTTTTTCCTGCTACCACTGAAAGTGTTAAACGCTGTGCACAAATTTCAAGATATTGAATTGCTTTTTAGACTTTAAGTCTTTACACTGGCATATGAAGACCTGAGCATCAGTCAAACTCTCAGGTACCTGGTGAGCAGGAGTGATTTGGGTTCCATAGCATTTCATCCCTAGATAATAACAAATCCAGTCCATTCTTGGGCAAAGATACAGATGCCTAGTGGTGACTCACATCCTGGACATTTCTCCTCCGTTTTTAGGTATGTCTCAGCTGTTAGTCCCTAGGGTTTGTCGGTGCACTTTGTGTTTGTGTAGATCAAGGGGCCCCAGACAGTTAGCTGCAGAGATCTTTGATACCCCTGGGAAATGCAAATGCTAGTATTTTACAGAATATCCTTTAGGCTATTCATGTTTCTTGCTGTTAGCAGGCACATTCCTATGTAGTATAAAGGTAAATATCAAAAGTACGTATTTTGTTGTTGTTGTTGGGCAAGTAGCTTTACGTGAATATACTAATAGTCTCTTAACACTTGAACCACCTTTCTCCTGTTGTGTGATGCCACCTCCACTGAGAATAATGTTCTGGTTCATTTTTTTTTTTTTTTTTTTTTTGGCAGAGAAATCAACTTTATTTTTTTTTATTATTTTTTTAAAAATTTTATTTTGTCGATATACATTGTGGCTGATTATTGCTCCCCCTCACCAAAACCTCCCTCCCTTCTCCCTCCCCCCTCCCCCCCAACAATGTCCTTTCTGTTTGCTTGTCGTATCAACTTCAAGTAATTGTGGTTGTTATATCTTCTTCCCCCCCCCTGGTTTTGTGTGTGTGAGTGTGTGTGTGTGTGTGTGTGTGTGAATTTATATATTAATTTTTAGCTCCCACCAATAAATGAGAACATGTGGTATTTCTCTTTCTGTGCCTGACTTGTTTCACTTAATATAATTCTCTCGAGGTCCATCCATGTTGTTGCAAATGGCAGTATTTCATTCGTTTTTATAGCTGAGTAGTATTCCATTGTGTAGATGTACCACATTTCCCGTATCCACTCATCTGATGATGGACATTTGGGCTGGTTCCAACTCTTGGCTATTGTAAAGAGTGCTGCGATGAACATTGGGGAACAGGTATACCTTCGACTTGATGATTTGTTCTGGTTCATTTTTAAAAACTATTTTTGTTATGAAAACTGGCATACGTGCAGAACAAGAGAGAGAGTGATAGAATGAATACCATATACTCACCATTCGAAATTAATAATTGCACAGATATGCACAACCATCTTAAAGGAAATTCCTAGATATCACAAAACTTACCTCTAAATACATAAAGATGTACCTAAAAAATAAACATTATTCTATATGAAACTATGACACTATTTTTACAACTAACAACATTAACAAAAATTTATCTACCATCAAATATCCAGTTTATATTAAATGCACTCAATGGTTCCAAAAATACCCTTTATAACTTCTTTTTAAAATATAACTCTCTAATCAGTTTGAGCTATTGAAATTGTATGTAAGAAGAGAGGGGACAGGTGGCATATGATAGGATATAAATATTTAATTTAAAATCTTTTTCTTCTTCATAGTGCATTTGTCCTTTCTTAATCCTTTTCAGAAATTATCAATCACTTAAAACATTGTGTGAAGTCTTAAAAAGGAGTATACACATAATTTGACACTATGAGAAAGCCCTTTTAAAATTATGGAAACAAATATGGCTCTCTGTAAAATAATATTCATCAGCATTTTTTCCTAATGGTGAAAAATTGAAAACAACCTAAGTTTCTGACATGGAGAATTGGCTAATTTATGGTGGTCATATTGGAAAATGCTCACAATGTATTGTCAAATGAACAGAGTAGATTTCACAACTGCATGGGCAGAATCACAGCACTTAAAGAATTAGCTCACCCAGAGAACAAAAATCTTGAGGATATATCTATTTGTGTGCTAACAACAGTTACTTCTAGATAGTGGGATTATAGATCATTTTTATTTCTAGTTTTTCTATTTTTCACATTTGCTACATGAAATGTGGAATATTTTGGTAATTGTGTAAGGAATTTTGAAGAATCAGCCAGCTCAGCAAGAGATGTATTATCTAACTGGAAAGGAAACCAGAGGCATAAATATGATGGAAGGAAACATCCCATGCCCATGTATTCTGCATAGGCTCTTTGAAATGGGCCATGGCCACAGAGCTAGAGAAGTTAACCTAAGTGCTTTAGGCTAAAATGAAGCAACCACAGTATGTCTTTCTATATTTCCTTTGGCGTTCTATGTCTTGCACTAAAATGCTCTGATATTGTCTGAGTAGGGTTTTATTAAAAACCCTAGAGTTAAAATTTGCATTGCAATTAGTTTTTCAAAATTCCATTTGGAGGAAGCTTTTAACTGCATATTACAAAGGTCTAATACGGACCTGAACTGAAGTTATGTGGGAAGGAAATGTTTTGCTCTGCGTATGTGTATGTGTGTGCATGTGCACACATGCACTTTCCTTCTGCCTCATTACTTGAATCCTGTTTTATACTCTAAGCAAATAAGAGCAGATTAAGTTGCTGCTTATCCAATGAGCATTGAGTCATCATAGCTATGTAGGGATCACTGTCCTGTGTTGATTGTGTCCTGCAGCAGTTTTCATTTATTCTGCTGCAATCTTCATTTCTACCTTATTTGGGGATTCTAATGCAGGTTTGCCTCCTGCTTACAGGAAGTGTGACTGTGAGAGATGGTGTAGGGCACTGTACAAAGGTACCAAGGAATGGCATTGAGTTGGCTGTTAAAAACTGCAGGTTTCAGTGTCGGAGGAGCCTTCAGGAGAATGGTGGAGGAAACAGCGTACAGACTAACAGGTAGGGATGGGAAGAAGTTCTTTGACACTGTGAAGACCACACCTGCAGCCTGGGAAGCATGATAAACCATCCAACGAAGGGTTGGATCAAGAATCTCAAGCCAGAGGCAGGAAAAGACTTCAGGGCATTTAAAGGGGGCATTGAGTGATTTCTAGTGAAGGAACCTAGAAAGATGTTATCTCTGTAGGCACCTTGCTTGGACGACTAACTGATGGGACTAACAGTTAGGGAGACTAACTGATTCTGTTAGTCTCCCTAATTCCAGGAATGTATTGCCCCTACTCCAAAATATCACCTCCCCCAATGCATACACTAAATGGAGGGCATAAGCCACTCTGTGAGGCATAATTACCTGTATCTCATTATCTCTTAATTTATAAATTGGTCTACCACTGGGAGAAAGGTGCTGTAGGTATAAATTACTGATGAGGAATAGGTCAGTAGTTCCCATGGTTCCCACAGATACCTGCAGGCAAGTCTGTGCATAATGTTCCCAAATACATCTGGTGAATACAGTTTTATTTCTTTCCTTCTGCTTTCTAGAATAATCTTTTCTAGCCTGTCTATATCTTGATCACCTGTGTGTCTGGAATAGACCCAACCCACACATATGAAAAAAGGGATCATTATCCTAATTGAAATAGAAGACCATTGGGCAGGACATCAATTAGTGACCCAGATGTAGAGTTCTCTGTTGAGTAATGACGAAATTCCAAGACTCCTTAGAAGGCCACTAAGAAACAGAAAACCATTGATTAACTGGTGAGCCGAGCACAATTAAATTTAAAATAAAAATTATTTCAGCCAAAGACAACTGCCCCCATATTTTTTTGTTAGCCTTTATAAACATTGATGCTTCTAACTCTACAATAAATTCCTAACAGATACTTTTACTTAGCCAAACACTTTTTAAAAAAAAATTCTCAGTGACACTCTGATCTCCATACAATTAGCTAAAGGAACACAGAGAATGACCCAAGTTAGAAGGGAATATTAAGGAGGTTGGAGAGAGGGTAGGTATAATGAGTGGTACAGCTACCCAAAAATCAGTACCATGTGAAATTAGAAATTTAACTACCCCCAAATCCCTACCATTCCATTAAGAAATGGAACAGGAGTGTTGTTTTCATGGTCATGGGTGGTTCTAACTTTGGAGAGCAAGTTTTTCATTGAAGTTTATAAAATTCCTCATATTCTCTGCAGCACAAATTTCTTATAAGGGTTAAAATAAGGCTTGTCTATGCACCCTAAACAAGGCTCAGCCATGCTTTAGAGGATGTCAACTGTTCAGAAAATCCTCAAGGAAGCTTGTTTTTTAAAAATGTGAGTTCCTGGGGCTGGTGCTGATAACACCAAGGTCCAGGTTTCCATTCCTGTACTGGCCAGCCTCCAAAAAAAAAATTCAGTAGATAAAAATGTGAGCTTTTGGGCTTCTTCTCAGTCTTCCCAGTCTTCTCAATGAGAACTTTGAGAAAGGGGTCCAGGAATGTATATTATATACACTACCCCCAGCCCTGAAGATCAGTCCAGTTTGGGGATCCCTGCAGTTTGAATGTGGTAGCATTAAAGCATAATGAAACTGTGATTCATAACCCAGAGGGAAATCTGTCTTAATTCTCTACCATCATACTTACTGTTTTGATTTAGCACACTCTTCCTTAGGAAACCCCTTTCACCCCCTCCCATTTTTAAATATGGAACTTCATCAGTAAGAATGGATTTCCTCAGCCTTTAATATTTGATTGGAGAAGTAATTCTGGTCATGGTACATCGGAAAGCTGCTTTCTTCCCTTTCTAATAAGAACTATAATCTGTTGCTGACAAAAAAAAAAAAAAGAAAATCTTGACTGCATTTCCTGGGTGTTTTAGAATATGCTGTGACAAATGGCGTCTCGCATTGTACAATCGTCCTCATGGCTTGTAATACATCGTTTAATGAATTGATCACAGTGGAATGTAAAGATGAAGCAGCATTTATTTTGTATGTTATATTGCATATAATTTTTAGAGTTGACATTTATAACCATGGAAGCTGTTATTTTACATATCATCTTCAAACCATATCAGCCTTAAACACATTTAAATTTAATAAGCAAGTAGATTAAATTTGCTTTTAAGCCAGGCATATTATTATAGTGCGTGTTTCCATCAGGAGGGTATGCTCACGATTAAATACTGTCCTTAGTTGTCTTAAAGAAACAAAAAATTGTAAAGAGTGTTCGAGCTAAAGCTAAAATAATTAAGTGTGAAGCCCAAAGAATACTCTTTGGCGGACAACTCTGAGCACAGCCCTCTAACCATTGAGGCGAAAGAGTCCATTTGGTTTTATTAACCATCATCAGGCATCTTTGAGGCTGAATGCAAGCCTTGGGAGTGAAATGCAAATTCTATAATAGGAACATCATTGTGATAATAATTTATTAAATTTCCCGAGCCGTCTCCCTCTGAGAAGGGCAGTACAGACGGTCCTGGTGATTAATTTTCAACATCGTTTAACATTTTATTAGAGGGAAACAGTTTTTAATCTATTAATGCCCTTTTGGTAAAATTCCTCAAGCTGTTTTCAAACCCAGAGGGGTGGGGTGGGGGAGAGAATAGGGGATGAGGAGTAGTAGAAGGAATGCTGACCAGCAATTCTAGATCTGGTGCCAAATATCTCTGATCTCCTGTGCGTTAATGGCTTCTTATGATTTTAGCCTCATGATAGCCCATTGGTGTTTTGTGCAAGGAGAGAGTCTGCTCATGAATCTGAAGTTAGGGGAAACATGATATTCAGGGGAGAGGTTTAATCTAAGAGGGTTGGGAATGAGAAATTTGTTGGATTTGGGACTTCTCTGAATCCTAGTACTTTTTACTGCAAATTCAAATATCTATTGAGGCCAGGAAGGTCCTCTAAGTGGGAATTATAATACATGGAAGGAGACAGAGGCCTTGGCAGCAGGCTCCATTCAGCTCAAATAAATGATGAGGACCTGGAACATGCACTGTGAGGACACTAGAGAGAAATTAACAACGGCATGCAAGGTGGCATCTTGGATGGGATCCTGACACAGAAAGGGGCATAAGTGGAAAAGCTAATGAAATCCCAATGTGATCTGCAGTTTAATCAACAGCATTGTACGAATGTTAATTTTCTGGTTTTGATAATTGTGCTATGATTAAGAAACACGCTAACATCAAAGGAAGCAAGACGAGAGACAGAGGAGTTCTCTAATATTTTTTCAACCTTTCTTTAAGTCTAAAAGTATTTCAAAATAAAAAAATGAAAGCAATTAAAGTAAAAGGTAGTTCATACAAAATATGCTAATAAGGAATATTAAGTCCAGGGGTCGTGTGCTTGAGATGTTCTATTTGGACAGTCTCCCACACTCTCTGAAAACAATGTAAAAAGCAGGGAGAAGAGCCATCTCTTCTGCTCTACTTTGTTTGGATAGATATGTCCCAGTTTGACAGCATTGTAGGCAAAATAATGCATCCCCTCCACCAATATGTCGGTATTAAACCCTGGAACCTGTGAACATGTTAGGTCACGTGGCAAAGGAGAATTAAGGTCACATGGGGAATCAGCCTTGCTGATTGGTGTTGGCTTTGAGATGGTGTATTCTGTTTCTGATGCTTATAACATAAATACTTGAAACTGGGGAATTTATGAGAAAATGGAATTTATTGCCTACAGTTTCGAAGGCTGGGAAGTCCAAAGTCCAGGGAACCCATCTTTTAAGAGCCTTGCTAATGGGTAGTGACACTTCATGGCAAAGCAGGTTGTCACATGGCAGATGGCAAGAAGCAGAGAGAGCACTAACTCTTCACTTCTCCTTTTAAAGCCCAGAACCACGCCCATGGCCTCCATTAAACCGTCAGTTTATTAATCCACTTACTAGGGCAATGTCCTCACAGTCTATTCACCCTTTCAATGACCATAATAGGATTTCCCACCCTCTGAACATTTTCACGGTTGGAGTTAAGTTTCTAATACATGGACTTTGGGGGACACAATTCAATCCACAGCAGATGGAGAGACAATCCTGGATTATCTGGACAGATCCAATATGGTTGCATAAGTCCTTACAAGGGGAAGGGAGAGGCAGAGAAGAAAGAGTGTCAGCTCCTGACTTCTGAGAAAAACTTGACTGGCTCCATTTACTATTTTATTTTAATGCTAACATTTTATTTTATTTTATTTTTTAATTTTATTACTCAATGTACATTGTAGTTGATTTTCATGCCCCTTTACCCGTTCCTCTCCCCCCTTCCCACCCCCCCCAACATCATATCTGTTCACTTGACTTAAATAGTTCAAGGAATTTTTGTCGTTATTCTGTCTCCCCCCCCATTGATTTGTTTGTGTGTTTATTTATTTATTTATTTTTAGCTCCCACCAATAAGTGAGAACATGTGGTATTTCTCTTTCTGTGCCTGACTTGTTTCACTTAATATAATTTTCTCTAAGTCCATTCATGTTGTTGCAAGTGGCAGTATTTTGTCCTTTTTAATGGCAGAGTAGTATTCCATTGTGTAGATATACCACATTTTGCACATCCACTCATCTGATGATGGACATTCCAACTCTTGGCTATTGTAAACAGTGCTGCAGTAAACATGGGAGTACAGGTATCCCTTCAGCATGATGATTTCCATTCCTCTGGGTATATTCCCAACAGTGGAATAGCTGGTAGATCTATCTGCAATTGTTTAAGGATCTATCTGCAATTGTAGATCTATCTGCAATTGTTTGAGGAACCTCCATACCATTTTCCATGAAGGCTGCACCATTTTGCAGTCCCACCAACAATGTATGAGAGTTCCTTTTTCTCTGCAAACTCACCAGCATTTATCATTCTCAGTGTTTTGGAAGTTAGCCATCCTAACTGGGGTGAGATGGTATCTCAAAGTGGTCTTGATTTGCTTTTCCCTGATGCTGAATGAGGTTGAGCACTTTTTCATGTGTCTGTTGGCCATTCGTAGACCTTCCTTTGAGAAATGTCTATTCAGTTCCTTTGCCCACTTTTTAATTGGGTTATTTTTTAAATTTTATTTTATTTATTTATTTGTTTGTTTGTTTGTTTGTTTGTTTGTTTGTTTGCTGTAAAGTTGTTTGAGTTCCTTTTATATTCTGGATATTAATCTTTTGTCAGATGTATATTTTGCAAATATTTTCTTCTACTCTGTTGGTTGTTTTTTTACTCTGTTGGTTGTTTCTTTTGCTGTGCAGAAGCTTTTTAGTTTAAAATGGAAGGGATCCATGGGCCGAGAAATGCAGGCAGCCTCTAGAATCTGGAAAAGGCAAGAACACAGTTCTTCTCTATAAACCTAAGGAAGAAATGCAGTCCAGCCAACCCCTTAATTTTAGCTCAACAAGATCTGCATTATATTTCTGCACTACGCAACTGTAAGATGATAAATTTGTGTTGTTTCAAGCCACAGCATTTGTGGTCATTTGTTATCGTATCAGCAATAGGAAACTAATACAGGCAGGTAATTAATATCACAGCAAATGCTTATATGGTCCTTACAAGTGCCAAATGCTGTTAGAAGCATTTTACATGTATCCAGTGAGGCTGTTACTACATTGTACCCTTTATAAGTGGGGAGACTGAGTAGCGGGTTTAGATTTTTCCTGGGTTTTTATGGCAGTGGAAGTTATTTTTCAGGAACCAAACCCAGTACTCCCTTGAGGATTTCTTGTAAGGGTGGTCGTGTGGTAGTGAACTCCCGCAGTTTTTGTTTGTCTGAGAAATATACTATTTGCCCTTCATTTCGGAAGGATAGCCTTGCAGGGTAGAGTATTCTTGGCTGGCAATCTTTGTCTTTTAGTATTTTGAAAATATCATCCCATTCCTTTCTAGCTTTTAGGGTTTGTGATGAAAAGTCTGATGTTAACCTGATTGGGGCTCCCTTATAGGTGATTTGACGCTTCTCTCTTGCAGCTTTTAAGATTCTCTCTTTGTCTCTGAGTTTTGCCAATTTGACTATGACATGTCTTGGAGAAGGTCTTTTTGGGTTGAATACGTTTGGAGATCGTTGAGCTTCCTGGATCTGAAGATCTGTGACTTTTCCTATACCTGGGAAGTTTTCTGCCACTATTTTGTTGAATATGTTTTCTATGGAATCTCCATTTTCCTCCCCTTCTGGAATACCCATGACTCGGATATTTGAGTGCTTGAGGTTGTCTGATATCTCTCTCAGATTTTCTTCAATGTCCTTGATTCTTTTTTCTTTCTTTTTGTCTGCTTGTGTTATTTCAAACAGCCCATCTTCAAGTTCAGAGGTTCTCTCAAAAAATGGGCAAAAGAGCTAAGTAGGCATTTCTCTAAGGAAGATATACAAACGGCCAACAGACATATGAAAAAATGCTCAACATCACTCAGCATCCGGGAAATGCAAATCAAAACCACACTGAGATACCATCTAACCCCAGTTAGGATGGCTAAAATCCAAAAGACTATGAACGATAAATGCTGGTGAGGTTGCGGAGAAAAAGGAACTCTCATATATTGTTGGTGGGACTGCAAAATGGTGCAGCCTCTATGGAAAATGGTATGGAGGTTCCTCAAACAATTGCAGATAGATGTACCATACGACCCAGCTATCCCACTGTTGGGAATATACCCAGAGGAATGGAAATCATCAAGTCGAAGGTATACCTGTTCCCCAATGTTCATCGCAGCACTCTTTACAATAGCCAAGAGTTGGAAACAGCCCAAATGCCCATCATCAGATGAGTGGATACGGAAAATGTGGTACATCTACACAATGGAATACTACTCAGCTATAAAAACGAATGAAATACTGCCATTGGCAACAACATGGATGGACCTTGAGAGAATTATATTAAGTGAAACAAGTCAGGCACAGAAAGAGAAATACCACATGTTCTCACTTATTGGTGGGAGCTAAAAATTAATATATAAATTCACACACACACACACACACAAAACGGGGGGGGGGAAGAAGATATAACAACCACAATTACTTGAAGTTGATACGACAAGCAAACAGAAAGGACATTGTTGGGGGGGGAGGGAGAAGGGAGGGAGGTTTTGGTGATGGGGAGCAATAATCAGCCACAATGTATATCGACAAAATAAAATTAAAAAAAAATAATAATAGAAAAAAAATTTTTTAAAAAATATATAAGTGGGGAGACTGAGACAGAGGGATGTTAACTTACCAGCGTCAGTGCTAGCATGTAACAGCAGAGAATGTCAGAGATACGGCTCCATACTCTGAACATGCAGCCATGGGTAGGCAGCTCAGTACATCTGTACTGTACTCTAGCATGTCAAGTCTTAGAGATTATGGTAGTGTGTTTAGGTAACTTTGAATTGCAAGAAATGTTGCCACAGAAATGAGAGAATGAGAGACTGAAATTTTCTTGGAGAGTTAAGATGTTCTAGTAGCAATTAGAAAGATAGCAGTAATTCTTTTCTTTCTTTTTTTTAAGCATTGACTAAAATCAGTTTTTCCCAAAGTATAAGCCCTGTCTTATTATTATGGATTTAGGTGGAACACAAGGTGCTATTAAATAACATTAAATCAATCAGTGGGGAAAAGAGTTATTCCCTTTTCAATTCTTCTTTCATTGCCCTGTTTATGTCAATGAGAAAGTCTCTGGTAGTAGGGTGTCTTAAACATCTCTGTAGTGCTTGATGATATCCATTTTTATTAATCAAGTGGAGGCCTCAGGTTCAGTGTCTGTAGATGATGGTAGCTAGATTTTAATAATGTGTGAGTGCATTGTATTTATTTTATGGTTACGTTCTATTTGTAATAAGTGATTTTTTTTCATTTATAGTATTGATATAAAGTTTCCTTTTAAAAATAATGTGTTTCAGTTTAAGCAAAGCACATCAGTGTAAAAAGATATTAAGTAGCTGATAGTTTATCATTGTGGCATATGGTGACCACTTAGTTACAGTGGCAGTGGAACTTCTGAGGTTTGGGAAAACCTAGCTCCTTGGGGCTGAAGATTTCAGTGTCAGTTCTAATTACTAAGCAGATGTTCATTTCGAAACTACAGGGCTTGAAACCATCTTTGAATTCATTCTGTTTTCTACTCCTTCACCAGAAATAAGTAGGGTTTTTTTTTTTTGTCTTTGTTTTTGTGTTTTACATTTAGAAAGTGAAGAATTCAAAGAAAACCGAAAAACATCTTTTCAATGTTAAAGTTTTACTGGCATTAACAAAATCCATTGGTCCTTAATTTGCTGTTTATTGTTATGCTAATTTTAGCAACAAAATTTTTAGAATTTGTGGTTTTTGAACTTTGTTAAAAAGCCCTTAACTCTATTAACCTCACTGGATTTTGTGCCTCAATTTGAGGCTGTCGTTGGACTAGCCATATTGTGAATTGATGTGTACTCTGCTAGTGGTCTGGCTTTCTCAGAATACCCTTATATTTCTTGATATGAAAGAAGATCTCTGGCTGAACCTCATCCTCTTAAAGCAGGATGTGGCTTCTTGTGAGGGTTTTGGTTGTGACGTCCATCCTTACCAGTTCCACCAATGAACTGGTGTGTGTACTTTTCATCCACTGTGTATATCACATAACGGGACATTGTTACATGGCAGGAGTAAGCAACCTGCTTCTGGTATGTGTGAGGCAGAACAGGGCAAGTAATTCAACACCACAGGTTTGAAAGACTTAGAGTACATAGGATGCTTAGAATTTAGAGAAAGATAGCTGGTTTTTATCACTCATAAACGGATTAGTGAATGTAGCTTAGTCCATGCAACATGGCTTTCCATTTTATTATCTGCCTCCCTGCTACTTTTTGCAGTATCTAAGGACTTTCTTCTAGGTTCTCAGCATCTAAAAAATGTTTCATTTTCCGCAGCCTCCCTGAGAGAGTTTTGAAGCTTCATTGATTATTATGTTTTGGTTTTGTTTTGTTTTGAACTCTCTACCTTTTCTCTCCATCCTCCTCCTCCTTCTTCTTTTACTTATCTAAAGAAAGCAAAGGAACAAGCTTGGTCCAGTTATTTTGAAGGCTAAATCAGTATGTCCCATAGTCAGAATGGTAATGATAATAATAATGGTTACGATAAGTCTATTTAGTGTTTTTCTGTGTTGCAAATTTAGTGCTCATGGTTCTGACCATGTTATGTTCACTCTTCCCTTTCATTCTGAAGATTTCCCAGGGAATCTTTCCCTCAACTTTTCCTGCCCCCTGCCCCCCATCTCCCCTCTCCCTACTCCATTTGCTAGTGACTTGATTAGCACTCCAAAATCAGAAAATACCTTTGGTTCAGACCATGCCAATGTTGCTAGTGCCAGTACCTAGAGTTCCAACAGCTTTGCAAGTGTTTATTAAGTATCTAGGATATGCAAGGTAGTGCAACAGGTTCCTTAAATGTATATGCTCACTTCACCCTGATAGCAACCCTGAGCAGAGAATATTTTTATCCCCATTTTTAAGAGGAAGTCAGGGTCCCTGCCTTGAAAGAATACATGATTGGAAAGGGGAAACAGGCACATGTGTGTAACTGTAAGTAAAATTAAATAGTATATGTCTACATGGGGGCTGGAGTCACACTGAGAAGGGAATTTTGGAAAGTTTAAGGAAAGAGGAGATGCCTGGGCAGGATTTTGAAGACTGGCAGGCAGTTTTCAGACAGACAATTTATGGAAGGGTGTTCCAGGCAAAGAGGACAGACACTGTGTACAAAGGGAAAGGGAACTGGAATTCAGAGCTAAAGATATATATGCACAGTTACATATAGTTAGAGCAGTGTGCAGAGGGGAAGTTGGGTTATTTGAAATATATAAAGCCAGTGGACTCATCTTCGTATGCGAGTATGGGTATTAAGGAGAAATTAAAAGACTCCATTTTAAAGGTGCACACCAGAGCCATCCTGAGCAGTCTGGCTGTTTCTCCTGTAAACTAGACACCTTAACACACGTGTTGTTCCTTTTCCACCTTTCCCACTTGTTCCTTCTTCCTCTACTCCATCTCTAATCTGTCCTGCCCAGTTTTCTCTGGTTTCTCCAGGCTGTTGAAACTAAGCACAGATGTGGCTCCTCCAAACCTCCTACACAGCTGCTCTCCTTCAGGATAAAGAAAGGGATTAAAGAAGACTGTGGTTCTGAGTATCTTGTGCTTCTTGTTGTGGTGGTTGATGCAGGGAGATGTTGAACTAGCTATCGATTTAACCATTACTCTTGGGAATTCCAGAGCTTCTTTCTGTTTCTGGAGTGATATTTTCTTGAATGCCAAGTTTAAAAGGAGTCATGGGGAGAGAGCCTAAAACCCGTGAAAAGTACTTTGAGACTGTGGAAAATGGTTTGGCAGCTCCTCAAAAAGTTAAACAGAGTCACTGTATGACCCAGCAATGCCACTTCTAGGGAGAATTGAAAACAGGGACTCAAACATAAACTTGTACACAAATGTTCATAACCGCTTATTCACAATAGCTAAAAGGTGGAAACAACTCGAATGTCCACCAACTGAAGAATGGATAAACCAAATGTGCTGAAGATTATTCAGCCATAAAAAGGAATGAAGTACTGATTCACACAACAACATAGAAGGATCTCAAAAACATTATGCTGCGTAAAAGAAGCCAGACACAAAAGGTCACATATTGTATGATTCCTTTTAATGAAATGTCCAGAATAGATAAATCCATGGAGACAGAAAGCAGGATCATCGTTTCCAGAGGAGGGGAGATAGGGAGGAACTGCTTAATGACTGGGGTTTTCTTTTGGAGCAATGAAAATGGTTTGAAACTAGATAAATGTGGTGGATATGTAACACTGTGAATGTACTAAGTGCCACTCAACTGTGTACTTCAAAATGGTTAATTTCATGTTATATGAATTTCACCTCTGTTGAAAGGCAAATGCAAAAACAACAAAAAAGTATCATCAGAGGTAAAACCAAGTGTAGGTTCCAAAGAAATGAGCTTGCTGTTGCTACATTGTGCACCATTTGCTTCTTTGCTCAGTGGGGACCGTGTTTGCAGGAAGACCCCAGAAATTGATCCTTGGAGAAACAGTGTCCATCTGGAAGGGGAAAGGAGACAGCTCCAAACACCAGGACTTGGTTTCAGTTCAGAGGGGCCAGTGCCGTATGACCATTAACTCCACATGACCCTCCTCCTCCCCAAAGGAAATGTGTACCCTGGGAAGGTGACAGCTTGTAATGTCAGAAGCTGGTGATGAAAAAATTTGAAACGGATGGAATTTTATGGCAATGTATTTTTAACTCCACTTCAGCATAGAGGGGGACATTTTAAGGAGGTAAGCGTTTAAACCAGACAAGATTTCCTTCAGTGTGATAATAAATACACCAAAGTGCCCTTTTATGTTTAATAATTCAGGAACCACTGAGTGTTTGAAGGTTTTCTTGTTTTTTTCATTTGATAAAATCAAATGGTAATCGTTGAAAAAGGAGTAGATGAGAAATGTTTTCAAGATGGGCCCTGAATCATGCACTTTAAAATGTCTTTGGAGATAGATGTCTGAGTGTTCAGGCGGACGCCTGAAGGTTTGGAAGTTTTAACACAGCCAAACATCTGCCATGCCTTGTGTTTGGAGGGAGGGCATCCTCTCTATACATGCAGCCCTGGCCAATGATCTGAGTGGGGTGAAATTAGATGAAAAGAACACTGTGGGAACCACTTTCGCGGTCACCCATTCTTGAATGTGCTCAGAATGTAGACAACCACAGTCATAGAGCCAGATTTCTGGGAAATTCTGGAGAGAAATCTCAGAGTCAGACAGTAGCTGCAGTTAATTGTCGGGGACATGAACACATGGCATTAATGAAAAGGGTTTGAATTGTTCTGGCCTGCATGTTGGGACATAATGAGCAACTCTAGGTAGCACCAATTTTAGAAGGAAGACTAACTCTCCTTGTAGATATTGAGAATAATACTCTCATTCTCAGGTTTTGAAAGGATGGGGTTTTCCCAGGGAGTGGAATGAGGAAGTGGACATGCTAATGGTAACACTAAGTTGGCCTGTCTTCCAGAAGAACCTGGATGTGTCAGAAAGCATCTATGAGCATTTTTAAACATCATCTTGGAAAAGAAAAGCCACAACGGGGCTTCATCCTTATTCAGCAAATGTTTATTGCACCTCTATTTATGGTGTGCCTGCCAGACACTGCAGTACACATTAGGGATGTTGCAATACACCACGCAGACAACATCACTGCTTACATGCAGCTCATATTTTCTGGTTGAAGAAAAACATTCAAGAAAGAATTGTGACAGGAACTGCCAACTGCCTATCCATCAGCCATTTATCCCTTCTTCCTTAGGAATAGACCCCTTGATAACAGGTCCCTTAGTCAGTCATAGCCAATATGCCCAAATTAAAGGATAATAGTACTGTGTTCTCAGCTTTTCTAGCAGAGAGGGATAACGAACAAGGTGGCAGTAAAAATTATTAGATGTGCTTTCTGGGAAAACCCTTTAATAGGGGCTGCCTCACTTGCTGTGCAAACATCCATGCGCTCCTTTTCTCTTTCTCTCTCCTGCTGCATGACATTATGTGACTTTCCAGCAACTTTGTGAATAAAATCTGTGTCCTAACAATGGTGGAACAGGAAATTGAAAGGGACAGCAAGTTTTAGGATGGAATGTCTAGCTCTGAACTTCTTTTATGGGAGAGAAAAATCAATGTGTATTTTGTTTGAGCCCCCGCCATTTTGAGACTCTGTAAATAGCAATTGAACCTGATTTTATGAGATCAAGGTGGGAAATACAAATATAAATTAATTTGAGAAAGCAAAAACTGCTCTGAAGGCAATAAGACAGGAAGATGTGAGAGAGAGTGATTGGGATAAGGGTGGGCAGGGAGGTCTGAATGGTAAAATGTGATCAGACATGTGCAGCTCTCAGGGAAGAACACTCCAAAGTGTAGAAATGCCAGATATCAAAGTGACCAACATGGCATAACCAAGAAACAAAAGAAAGCCAGATTGGTTAGACAGTGGTAGAAGATGTGAACATGTCACCAGACGAAGTCAAAAGACAGGAAAGAGCAGGTGCCATATGTTCTTGCAGGCCATGGTAAGAACTGTGGGTTCTATTCTGAGTGAGGCAGGAGGTCCTTGATTTTACGTAGGCAGGAGATGTAGGAAATCACTATCTGGTTTCCATTTACAAAGCTCTCCCAAGCTGCCAGGTTGAGAAAGGGCATGGCAAGCTTGGAGTCAGGAGATCATTTAGGCAGTGACTGGAGACTTCCAGGTGAGAGTTGACTATAATATAGACTAAGGTGTCAGTGGAGATGTGCAAGAGTTTGATTTTTGAGGTAACACTAATGGAACTTTCAGAACACAGGAAGCCAGTTATAACCTAAACAGCCGGTGTTAGGAGGATGAGCATAAATGTAGCATCTACATTGCCTTTGGAAGAATCGCTCACAGTCTTCCTACTAGAGCCACTTAACTGTGTGCAGAAATCAATATGAGTAACTCAACAACAGCAATAACAGAATCAAATAACCTGATTCAAAAATGGCTAAAGGACTTGAATAGATATTTCTCCAAAGAAGATAAACAAATGGCCAGTAAGCACATAAAAAGATGCTCAATATCACTAATCATTACAGAAATGCAAATCAAAATTACAATGAGATACCACCTCACACTTATTAGGATGGCAGCAATAAAACAAATCAAATCAGAGAGTAACAAGTGTTGGTGAGGATGCGAATAAATCAGAACAATTAAGCACCGTTGCTAGGAATGTAAAATGGTACAGCTGTTGTGGAAAACAGTAGGATGTTTCCTCAAAGCATTAAAAATAAAATTATTACTGGATCCAACAATTCCACTTCTGGGTATGTATTCAAGAGACTTGAAAGTAGAGTCTCAGGGAAAATTGGAATTCCTATGTTCCTAGAAGCATTATTCATGATAGCTAAGATGTGGAACTAACCCATGTGTCCATTGGTGATAATGGATAAACAAAATGTGATATAGATTTACAATGGAATACTATTTAACCTTAAAAAGGGAAGGAAATTCTGACATATGCTATAAACTTGATGGATCTTGAAGACATTATACTAAGTGAAATAAGCCAGTCACAAAAAGACAAATACTGTATGATTCCACTTATATGAAGTGCTTAGAGTAGTCAAAATCATAAAGATCAAGAGGACAGTGGTGGTTACCAGGTGTTGTGGGGAGGGGGAAATGGAGATCTGTTTAATGGGTGTGAAGTTTTGGTTTCCAAGATGAAAAAAGTTCTGGAGGTGGTTGTTGGTGATGGTTGCACAACAACGTGAATGTACTTAATGCCACCGAACTGTACACTTAAAAATGGTGAAGATAGCAAATTTTATGTTGTGTTTATTTCACCCTAATAAAAATAATTGAAAAAAAAAATCAATATGGGTTGTCCCTGGAATTGCAATGAGTTCTCAGCCAGCACAACCTTGTCCATCCTTCTCACAGCTCAGAAGCAGGTCACTTTATGAGTTCCAGTTTATCATCTTGTTGACAAATGGCATCTCCTAGTTCCCTATTTCCTCTGCAAGTATCAAGTTATTAGTACTGACTCCTTCTCAAAAGCTCCTTCTGACCCAGCAGAGGCACCCTCTGCTATCAAAGTGAGTGAAAGCCTCACTGACCACTGATTTAACTAGAAATCTAAGTTCATCCAGAGAGCTAATACTTAGAAGAACCCTGAAGTCAGAACTAGTCAAGGAAGACACATTCACATTTACATATGATTTGCATCTGCTTTACATAGGGCTGCACAATCTGTGCTGTGCTCTCAAACATCACTCATGTTGTATTTTAAGACTGCTGCAATCTTTAACTAACATTTAGATCTGCAGCCCTGGTGTCCCTAACTTCTCCAGACTTCTATATTTAAACTGGCTACAACCCTAATCTTTAAGTGATGAGAAGTCCAGTACCCCTCCAAGGTATCTGCATATACTTGTAGGGATTAATTACTTTCTCAGAGTTACTGATCATTCCAATTTCTTTTCTTTTTTCTTTTTTTTTTTTTTTTCATCAGTTATTCACTAAAATTCTATTTTTTTAAAAAATTTTATTTTGTCGATATACATTGTGGCTGATTATTGCTCCCCATCACCAAAACCTCCCTCCCTCCTCCATCCCCCCTCCCCCCGACAATGTCCTTTCTGTTTGCTTGTTGTATCAACTTCAAGTAATTGTGGTTGTTATATCTTCTCCCCCCCCCCCCCGGTTTTGTGTGTGTGTGTGTGTGTGTGTGTGTGTGTGTGTGTGTGAATTTATATATTAATTTTTAGCTCCCACCAATAAGTGAGAACATGTGGTATTTCTCTTTCTGTGCCTGACTTGTTTCACTTAATATAATTCTCTCAAGGTCCATCCATGTTGTTGCCAATGGCAGTATTTCATTCGTTTTTATAGCTGAGTAGTATTCCATTGTGTAGATGTACAACATTTTCCGTATCCACTCATCTGATGATGGACATTTGGGCTGGTTCCAACTCTTGGCTATTGTAAAGAGTGCTGCGATGAACATTGGGGAACAGGTATACCTTCGACTTGATGATTTCCATTCTTCTGGGTATATTCCCAACAGTGGGATAGCTGGGTCATATGGTAGATCTATCTGCAATTGTTTGAGGAACCTCCATACCATTTTCCATAGAGGCTGCACCATTTTGCAGTCCCACCAACAATGTATGAGAGTTCCTTTTTCTCCGCAACCTAGCCAGCATTTATCGTTCATAGTCTTTTGGATTTTAGCCATCCTAACTAGGGTTAGATGGTATCTCAGTGTGGTTTTGATTTGCATTTCCCGGATGCTGAGTGATGTTGAGCATTTTTTCATATGTCTGTTGGCCATTTGTATATCTTCCTTAGAGAAATGCCTACTTAGCTCTTTTGCCCATTTTTTTAATTGGGTTGCTTGTTTTTTTCTTGTAAAGTTGTTTGAGTTCCTTATATATTCTGAATATTAATCCTTTGTCAGATGTATATTTTACAAATATTTTCTCCCACACCAATTTCTATTCTTCGTAAACTATCCCCTCACCTCCAATCTCTTGTCCGTTTTGCAGGCCCAGCCCAAGCACCCATCATCACCTGAGGCCATTGTGTGTAGCAAGTTTTAAGGTAACATTAGAGAGAATGGAGGCATCAGATTTCGGCAAAACACTTTAAAATTCAATAATAGCATGCTTGGTTTTAGAAGTTCCTCAAAACTCTCAGACATCAGGGAATGTTCACTGGCCATATTTTCCCTTCCATTTTGTCTGCTAGTCTTCTTTTATCTGCCCCCCTCCCTTTCTCTCTTCTGTCTTTTCTCTTCCATCTCAGTGGAAGTTGGGTGAGTCATTTACATCATCCAACAAATATGCACTTGCTGCTGCTGAGTTAGGAAACAAGACATACACATCCCTGTCCTCCTGCAGGTTACAGTGTTGTCCTGCTGGAAGGACCAAGAAAATCAAAAACTGAAAACCCACCTGTAAACAATTGTTCTTATCGTGATGAGACATAATGGCACATATTCCAGGAAGCATGAAGAGTTGCCAGATGAAATTGAAGGGTAGGAAGGTCATCCATGTGTAGATCAATATAAGGAGAGTTCTAAGCGGAAGGACAGAAATACAAAGCCCTAAAGCCAAACTAGTTCAGCATGATTAAGAAAGATGAATGTCAATGTTGATGGGGGAAACACACAAGGCAGAAGGAGATGTGGGGTGGGGGAGGCCCTCGATGTGCCTGTAGGGCTTCTGCAGCCTGTTGGGTATGGATTTTACTGTCTGTTTCAAGTAGGGGAGTAACATGATATCATGCATATTAAATGTGTATCACTCTGCCAGCTCAGGGGAGAGCTCCGGCCCCCTTGCATTTCTCCCCTTTCTCTTCATTTTCTTTTTAATTTTATTCCATTGTGGTATGAGCATGTCCCATGAGATCGATCCACTTAAAATTTTAAGTGTACAATGCAGTGCTGTTAAATGTAGGTACAATGTTATACAGCAGATTTCTAGAGCTTATAATATCTTGCCCTACTGAAACTTTAGGCACGTTAATTAGTAACTTTCCATTTTCCCTCTCCATAGCCTCTGGTAAATGGCATTGTACTATGTGATTCTACGTATCTGACTATCTTAGATGCCTCCATTTTTCTTTGCCCCATACACTCTCTGGAGGTACCCACCAGAACTCCAAAGTCCTCTTCTCTGTTTCTTCTGAAAAATAATGTGAGTTTATTTTTATCCTGTGTTGTCCTTCCAGTGTGTGTATGTGTGTGTGTGTATGAGAGAGAGAGAGAGAGACAGAGAGAGAGAGAGAGAAGATTATTCCCCTCTCCTGTGAAGTACAGGTAGAAGCTATGTGTGGAATATTTAATTCCCCTTATATCTGCTTTTCTCCTACACAACCCTTTTCACTGATATTAAGGTAGGGGCTGAGAGATGGAAGAATCTGGTGAAAGAGATGAGTCGTGGCCAGGTGAGTGTTTTGGAAAACTCCAATAGAGTGAAAACTTATGGAAAGAAATGTGAAACTTTCAATAGCATGTTTCAGCCCACCGTGTTTTCTTTCCTTTCTTTCTTTTTATTTCTGCCATCTGTGTTTACAGTGCATGATACATTTTTCAAAACTGAATTTTCATGCCTTGCTGGTCATTAATAGCATTGACATAAACCCAGCTATTCAACCTGCAGTCTTTGGTGGTTGGCAGAAAGAAAAGGAAGACAGGAAGCACCCTGAGTCTTTTAAAAGGGCAAAGTCGAGTTCAGGGACAGTAATGATTATCTCTGTGAGGTGAAATGACACTTCACCATGGAGGGAACCATACGTAGTAATTACTGAGGAGCAAATCGTGTTCTACTTCCACACACAAAGCAAGGTGGCCATTGATCCCACTCCTCAGCGTTTGTAGTGGGACACGAGAGGATATCTGGCTTTCTCAGAGGAACTGATCAACAGCAGATGTTGTTTTTGAACACAGGTGTGACTTGGACGCCCAGATGAAAGTAGAATGTTTGCTTTTAGTCAAACCAACATTAAGAACTCAATAAAAGGTTTAGCAGATTAAGGGAAGTGCTCTACTTATAGGCTGATTTAGAAAAATAATCCCCTATGCATAATAATATTTATTGTCAGAGTAAATCAGTAGAAATAGACTGACAATCTTTCTAGGGACACCTAGTAGGTCAAATAGTTTTACTAGAGAGTCATGTCATAGTATTTTGTGTTTGCACAGCAAAGGTCTGGCTAAGTTAAGAATGAGGAGTAGGTAGGAGTTTTGAGGTTGTGTGCTAGGTAATGTGTTAGATTTTGCATTGCCAGAGAAGTCTAAAAGATGCCTTATAAATATTCTTCATGCATTTTTAGCCATTGGAATGTTTACTTACAGATTTTTTTGTAAGAGAGAAGCTTGCAAGCTCTCGAAAGTGAGTTGCCTACAATACCATAACCCTCTGCCAATCATATGGGTTAAGGCTGATTTTATTGCCAGTCATATTGTACTCAGGTTGAAGTGCTAAGAATGCTGTCTTATCCCTCAGCTAGATTAGCTCTAAAAGGTGATCTTGGAGTCCTGTCAAGCACAAGAGCGAGGATTTACGAAGTGACAAACACATGCCCACGACATTTACTTCGAGATTTCCCATAACTGAATTCCTAGTTCCTGGCCAAGAAGAAATAAGCCATGGAAGAGTTTGAAAGGGGACATTTTAACACAGAAACATTTTAGCAGTTTATGTTTAAATTTTTTTTTTTTTTTTTTTTTTTTTTTATCTTTAGGGTGGAATTTATAAACAATCAAGCAATACTTTTCTTATTGGAAAAGTAAATGGGGAGGCTGGAGAAGTATTCTCAACTTGAAACACTAGTTTATTTCTCCCTACTATCCCGATTGCTTTCTACTCGGTATGTTAGTCCCACATACTGAGCACAGAGGCTCATGGCCTTTTGCAGCCAATTTAGCCCTTTGCAGCTCATCGTAATCTCATGCTTCATCCTGGCACATTCAAGGGCTTTATGGAAATACCACACAGATGTGCAGGTGCTTTTGTAGAGCTGGTAGCTGAATCTTCAAATAACCCATCTATCTTCATGGCATTTCTTACCTGATCAGCAAGAGGTGCACACTGTATTTTCTTTTATAGCATCTTCATTACCTTTCGATATTTTACCGCTGCCCATTTCCATGTATATTACACCATCAACCAGGCTTTATGGTGGTTCCTCCGGCCACTCTCGGGCCCTTCATTCTGCTGGCTTCGGGTTGATCAACCATGCATGTTTCTTACCAGATGGAACATGCTTCTCATTATTTCTCCACTGTCACTTCCAAGCCTCTTTATTCCTTTGTCCACTAGCTTTACATGAATGATAGAGAGAGGAACTTAACAGCATAAAGTAGCTCAAACAGAAACTTTATTAAAACCTAATCAAACACACCCCAGACTCCTCCCTAACGCAGTACCTGGTACATAATATATGATCCGATGAATATTGCTTGAATGATAAAATGGTTAGACTAATTACAGATCTTGCTGCAAAAAATAAGGAAATGGAAATGGAGCCATTTCAGTTGGGGCCAGATGAGTATTTTTAATACTACTAGATGGTGCAAAATCCTCATTATAAAATATTACAGCAAAACTGCGCTCAGTGCTAAGAATGGCCTCAGCAACCCAAAGATGAATGGAGCCAAAGAAAGGATTTTTTTTTTTTTTAAGCAGAACTCAACAATTGAGAAGGTGTCCAGGGTTCTCTGTATGGCAGTTGCTTCCGGCCTAACCAGGGATAATTTTCCTGTTGGACTCAGTTCAGGTAGCTTTGTGCTAGAATCTGTACTGATGGAGGGCAGCCGGTCACCACCGGTCACCAGAGAACATCCTACCTTTCTTCAGGGGACAGAGCCAGAGAAAGATAAACTATAACCATCACCAGTCCTGCAGTGGTCTAGCAAGAGAGACTTGGGTAGCTATAGGAAAACATGGAGATGCTATCTATTTACCCCTGGTGACCCTGGAGTTTGGCTTTTGGAGGCAGGGCTCTTACTGAATTTGAAGTATGAAACTGTAGCCAATTATGTCACCATGCATTATGTGCTGAATTGCCCCCCCCTCTCAATTAATATGTTGAAATCCTGATTCCAAGTACCTCACAATGTGACTATATTTTGAGATAGGATATTTCTCTCTCTCTCTCTCTTTTTTTCTTTCTTTTGTTTTGGGGGTGTGTGGCTGGCTGGTGCCGAGATCCATGGAGATAGGATCTTTAAAAAGGTAATTGGGTTAAAATGAGGTCATATGGGTGTGTAGTCCCTAGTACAATACAACTGATATCCTTATAAAAAGAGGAGATTAGAACACAGACATGTATAAAGAGAAGACCATCAAAAAGACAGAGAATAAGGGCCGAGCCCGTGGCGCACTCGGGAGAGTGCAGCGCTGGGAGCGCAGCAACGCTCCCGCCACGGGTTCGGATCCTATATAGGAATGACCGGTGCACTCACTAGCTGAGTGCCGGTCACGAAAAAGACAAAAAAAAAAAAAACAAAAAAAGACAGAGAATAACAAATGCTGGAGAGGATTTGGAGAAAGGGGAACACTCGTACACTGTTAGTAGGCTGTAAATTAGTGCAGCCATTATGGAAAATTGTATTGAGTTTCCTCAAATAACTATAGGTAGAACTACTGTATGATCCAGCAATCCCACTCCTAGTTATAGGAAGGGGAAATCATCATCTTGAAGGGACATCTGCACTCCCATGTTTATCACAGCTCTATTTACAATAGCCAAGAGTTGGAACCAACCTTAATGTCCATCAAAGAACAACTGGATAAGGAAAATGCGGTGTATATACACAATGGAATACTATTTAGCCATAAAAAGGATGAAATTCTGCCATTTGCAGGTACATGGATGAACTTAGAGAAAATTATGTTAAGTGAAACAAGCCAGGCACAGAAACAGAAATATTGTATGTCTACAATCATAAGTGGCAGCAAAGGAAAAAAGAAAGAAAGACAATCACAATAATACGTTCAACTTTCAGAAGGAGAGAATAGAACTGTGGTTACTAGAGGTGGGAAAGGGGGATAGGAGTTAGTGAGAAATAATGGACAAAAAGAATGCTTAAGTTTTGTAATGATGAACATGCTAATGATCCTGATTTGATCATCACACATTGGACACAGCTATTGATATTCAGCTGTGTACCCCGCAAATTTATTTAATCAATTATTTTTCAATTAAAAAAAAAAAACAAGAGAAGACCACGTGAAGACACGTGAGAAGAAGAGAGAAGATGCCATCTACAAGCCAAGGAGAGAGGCCTCAGAAGAAACCAACCCTGCCGACACCTTGATCTTGGGCTTCTGGCTTCCAGAACTGAGAAAATAAATTTCTGTTGTTTCGGCCACCCAATCTGGAGTACTTTGTTATGGCAACCCCAGCACACTAATACATAATTCTACCCTAAATGTGTCTCCACAGGAGATGTGGAAGGGCTCACCCCAAAATGAAAACACAACTGCTCCCAGAGAACCCAGTGTCAGAGCAGCCAGGGGCTGCAGAAGGATGATTCATGGGGAGTGGGGAAGCCAAGAGGAGTCATCCCGCAGTGGATGGCCCTCATCCGTCATCTCTCATAGACTCACAACCTGATTTCCTGACTGTGGCCAAGAAGCCCTACATGATCTGCCCCCTGCCACCCTCTCTGCCTCCACCTTTTGGTCACTAAGTTCCAATCCCAACATAGCTATTCCAGTATGAGTCTGCTCCTGGAATATGCCAACCTCTTTTCCTACCTCAGGGCCTTTGCACTTGCTGCCCCTCCACCTAGCTTGTTACATGGCTGGCTCTTTTTCCCTTCCTTCTGGTCAAAATGCAAACACAACTCTTCAGAGAAGCCAGCCCTCCCATTCTTATCTAAAATGACTCTTTCTACCCCCTGTAACCACTCTATCATATTTATTTTTTGGAGCACTGAAATCACAATTTGAAATATTTTTTATTGATCTTTTTGTGTTCTGGTTCATTATTTGCCTCCTTTCATTGAGTATAAGGCTGTGAGGGCAGGAATCTTGTCAGAGTTATTGTTGCTTAGAAGAGTTCTGTCCTCCTTTGAGAGATTTTCAAATAGGACCATGGTTAGGGTTCAGCCGAAAGTTGGATGAATGAATAAAGCAACTGGTAAAGGAGACAAAGAGGCTCTCCAGGGAAGCTGGAATACAGACATACTCTCAGGGTCATGAAAATTCCCGACACAGAGTACACGGGTTTTCTGGTACACTGCAGAGTTGGTGGAAGACAGGCAAAGTGAACATTTTATCTTTCCGCTCTGTTGATCAAAAAATGCTTACTATCTTCTTTGCCTCTGAAAGGATCATTCTCCAAACTAGGGATGTTCAAACTGGGGATGCCACAGCTCTGGGCAAGTTCCGAATGGCAAGAAAATCCGATGAAGTAAGTTTATGTAGGGCAGGTATAGTTTGCATACCTGCTATGCAAATGTATGTATTCAATAATAGAGATGATAATTATCATGATAACTTTATTCATCAAGGTTCTATCCAAGAAACAGAACCAGTAGGATATTTATATTAATATTTATATTTATATTGTTTATTATTAGGAGATTTATTGCAAAGAATTGTTTACATGATTGTGGGGCTGGCTAAGCAAGTCTGAGATCCTCAGGCCAGGCCATCAGGAAGAGCAGGCTGGAAACTCTCAGGCAGGAGCAGACTCTGTGGAGGAGCCTCTTTCCTCAGGGAAGCCTCAGTCCTGCTCCCTGACACTTTCACTGATTGGATCAGGGGCCCCACCAAGATTTCCCGGGACAATCTCCTTTACTTGAAGACAACTGATTGTATGTTAATCACACCCAAAACTACCTTCACAGCAACACCTAAATTAGCATTTGATGGAGTAACCGGCAGTGCAGCTTAAGCACGTTAACACATAAAACATAATCAGTGTCATTCAGTGATAATAATGTTCACAATGACAACTGTTCCCTTTACCTTGCTCTTAGGTGTCAGGCATGCTGCTATGATTCTTATGTGTCTTTTCTGATTTATGATGTTTTTAGCCCAATTATCATATTCACAGTATATACAAATAGGTTCAGGAAGGTTAAATGACATGCTCAAGATCACACGGGGTTTTAAAAAGTAGGTCTATGTGTGCATAAGTCTAGAAATCTGATGTTCAATGTAAGGAGTATGAATACTATATTGTGATGTAGACTGGTTATTTGCCAAGAGAGTAGACTTTAGGTATTCTTACCACACACACAGAAAAGGCAACTATATGAGAAATGGGTATATTAATTTGTTTGACCTTAGTAATTACTTCACTATGTATATGCATATCAAGATAAGTATATCAAAACATCATTTTGTGCACTTGGAATATATACAATAAAAATCTAAGTCTGTTTTATCTTCAAATCTAGGCTTTTAACCAGTGGGCTGGTAGCTGTCATAGGGACAGAAATTCTCTGTTCTAGGGCTGCATCATTAATACATATAATAAATATTAAGAGCTCCAAAGAGTATCTTCCATATAAAAAGCAGCCCCTGAATCTTAAATCAGAGAGTGTTGTTGGTATCTAGAGCCACACCTGGTAAATCAGGATAATTCCTTTCATTTCCAGGGGAAAGTGAACAATAATCTCAGTTATGCTGATTCTTGCCCTGGGTCCATGAGTGTCTTTTCTCTTTCACTCCCATCCTGGCTGGGCAGTAGTGTAAACTAGGAAGCCTTAGAGGGTGTTTCAAGCCCCCTTGCCTCTAGGCTGCTGTGGGCCTTCACATCTTCCTCCAGTTCATTCCCCGCCCTTAGAACGAGGTGGTTGCATTTCCTAATATAAATGCAAGCAAAATAAAATTAGAAATGTGCCGGTGGGGGAAGCCAGCTACCCACAGGCGCCGTAAATTGCCTTTCCCTCTCACCCCTCCTCCCTTCTACCCACCCATTGTCACCCCCATCAAGCCACCCCAAATAACCTGACTTGCCTGGCTGAGTCACTCTTTCTGGAAAAGGAGGGCCAGGAAGTTTCCAGACAAGTCAATGAAGTGATGATTAGCTGATGATCAGCCGTCCAAAGAGAACAAAGCACCAAAAGAAAGAAAATATGATTAACCTGCGCTGGTGACATGTCCAGGAGGGCTGCTTGGGGCAGTCTGTTTGAGTGACATATGTCATTGAGGGTCAAGGCAAAGAAACGAGGGAATAAGAACAGCAGGAAATGCTAAATTTTGTCATCACAGCGGGCCCCTTTGCACACAACTTCTTTGCTCCTGGTTTCTCAACATTAGGAGGGTTCTTTACCCTCAGGGAAGGTATTTGCTTGGCTGTAGCCCCAAGGCTCTAGTGTTCGACAACTGATAAACACCCATTTTACTAGCAGCCCTCCTCCTCCACTATGTTAAATATACAGACATACTCATATCTAGAAGCTGCTTTAGGGTTTAGGGAGTTCCAGAATTGGGTTACACCTTAGAGTTGTGTTTCTCACCTTCACCAGGATTTCTAAAATGTGGTTCAGCTGGCCACACCATAGTCTCACTGAACCAGGATTGTGGGGGTGGGGCCTGGGCACTGATATTTTTTCAAGGAAGATAGTCTCATCTCACGCCCCTTGAAGGCTGAGAACTCTGGCCTAAATAAGGATGTTCTCTTCAGCTGCTTAAGAAAAAAGAGAAAAAACAGCCTCCATATTTGAGGAGTTTAGTCATTTAGGATAAAAACAGTAAGATACTACGTTGATGATGATGATACTGGCCTTAATAAGAACACAAACGATAGTGGTTGTATGTGGTCTGTTATTGAGCTATTGCTATGCCACTCATATTTTGAGAACCATCACATGGAACACTTAATTTGATCCTCCTAATAATCTTGTAAGACAAGTATGACTGAGCCTACTCATGCTTTTATAGATGAGGAGAAATAAGTGAGAGCCAAGGAGCTGAATAATTTGCCAAGATATTAATCATCATGGGGATTGAGAGTGGATGGTTATAGGTCTTCTGGACCCCCAAGCCTGGACTCCTGACCGCTTCAAAACACTATCATAATCATCATGGAAAATGCAGGACCCCCAAAACTATATCTTGGGCAGAGAAGAAGAGGAAAAGGGGAAAGTTGTTTTTTGTTTTTGTTTTTGTTTTCCCTTTTTCCCATGGTTGTTGATGGTTGATGGTTACCCATTTGGGCTACAAAATAGAATCTCCTGCGATGTCTCAAAAAATAATATTGCCTGAGTCCAATCCCATATCAATTAAAAGTAATTTTAGCTATCTTTAAAGGAAGGTAGGACTTGATTAAAAGTATTTTTTAACTTCTTCAAGTAATGGGTATCCAGAGTTGAGAACCACTGCTTGAGATGACAGATTCTCCAAACGTTGTCCATGGATCAGACATTAATAGGTCTGTTCACAGTTTTCATGCAGGAGTCTTTATTGAAGGTGTGGAGCATGGCTCTTCCTAGTTCTCAAAGGTTTGCCCTAATGCCAAAAAACAACCTGAAAAGGTAAAAGATCATTGACTTGGAGCATGATGGTTACCACGACCACCTTTGAGAGCCTGCCATGTGACAGGAACTGAAGTAGTGTCTTTAGATAAATTATCTCATTTAATCATCCTGACAGCCCCGGTATTGTCCCATCTTATACACAAGGGAGCTGAGTTTCCAGAAGGCCAGAGAACATGCTTATGTCAATAGGAGTAGAGGATAGAGCCATAAACCAACTCAAGTCTATTTAATTCCAAAGCCAGTTCTTCTTAATAGACTTCCCTGATGGAGGAGGGTTGAAAATTCCTACCCAGATATAGGCAAATGGACTCAAAGTCAGCTAGATGGCTTTGCCAGCCAGAGGGCATGCAGAAACTCTGAAGTGGTGCATTGTTAAGGAAGCAAAAGATTCCAAATTTGCACTGTAGAGCTCAGTATCAATCTCCACTGTCCTGATAGAACAAGTGGGGAAGAATTTGACATTTCCCCCTTGCCTAGAAACTGATCCTTTCCGGAAGCTTCTGAGCTTGCTATGGGGAATTTCTTTCTTTTTTCTTTTTTTTTTTTCTTTTTTTCCATTTTCCCCCTGCCACTTTATCTTCTTGGTTCCTGACCACGTATCTCAAGCAAGAAAGTGTTATAATTCTAATGAAGCCCATGTAGACCCTTTATTTAATCAAAGGTGTGACTTCCCTACTATTTTCCACTAATCTTTCTTCCCCAATGGACCTCTGAGGTCTAATTTCTTATGCCTGTGGGAAGAGAATGATCTTTACAGTGACACAATGATCTTACCCAGCAAATATGTTTCCCTACAGATTACTATTTTAGCAAATGGCATGACCCGGTTCTTCAAGCTAAACACCTCGGTGTCCTTTTTAATTTCTTCTTCTTGTGCAGCCTGCTCGCTCTCTCCCCCCAATAAATCACCATGACCTGCCTCTCAGATCTCTCCGTTCCCTCCATGTCCTCCACCTCTCTGGACTAAAACTACATCTGTTTCTCAGACAGGAAGCTGCTGTGGCTTCTGCTTGGTCAGCACCTCACTCTGCTACGTCCACTCCATCCTTCGTAGCCAGAACACTTTTCAGTACAACTCTACTCATGGCTCTGTACCACTTAAGACTCTTCATTAGCTTCTCTAAGTCCTGGAAATAAAGTCCAGAACACTTCACTCAGTCCCCATGTGTTGTGTGATCTTTCATTTTGCTCTCTAGCCTCATTTCTGCTTATTGTTTCCTTCACTTTCTCAGTCCCACCTCTGCAAAATGAAGCAGACAAATGCTTCTCATGTTTTATGACTGCATACATGAGATTATAAATAAATGGGATGGTCTGAGTAGCTTGTTGGGGTAGTGAGAAAATTTTTGCTTGTTTTTCAAGCAGCTTTATTGATATAATATACATACCATAAAATATACTCGTTTTATGTGTACAATTCAATGCTTTTTTAAAATTTTTTTTATTTTTATTTTTGGTGTTTTAGCATATTTGCAGATTTGTGCAGCCATCACCATAGTCTAATTTTAGGATATTTTCATCACCCCACGAAGATCCTTGGGTGGGTTAGCATTCATTCTCCCTTTACCCCATCCCTAGGCAACTACTAATCTACTTTCTGTCACTGTGAATGTGCCTATTCTGGATATTTCATATAAATGGAGTCATACAGTAGATGTCCTTCTGTGTCTGCCTTCTTTCACTTAGCGTGATACTTTCAAATCTCATCCATGCTATAGCGTGTATTGTCGGGGAACATTCTGTTGTACGGACATACTGTGTTTTGTTTATCTATTTACCTGTTGGTGGACATTTGGGTTCTTTCCACTTATTGGCTATTGCAAATCTTTCCATTATCTGAATATTGTTTGAGAACATCAGACATCGGTAAATCCAGATTACCCTATTTACTATCCACAAGAATTCATCCCATCTTTTGACTTGCCTGAGATTCAGTTTTCTTCTCTGTAAAATGTGAATAATAATATTAGCACATACCTTGAGGGTTATTGTGAAAATTAAATGTAATAACATGTGTAGAAAGTTTAACACAGCACCTAGTAAGTTATTAGCACTCCGTCATCTTAAGCTATTGTCATATGAGTCTCCATTTTGTTGAGATAAAATCCTTAGGGTAGCAGTTGTTATTTTATCACAGATATTTACTTACTTTTTACTATGTTCTAATCATTTATTCATTCTTTTCCATGATCCTGTGATCAGTTATTATTTCTCCATTTTATATATGAGAAGACTAAGTCTCAGAGAACTCAGGAATGTGCTCAAGTACATGATGTTAAGAAAAAGTGCAGCAGGGTTTCTGATGGGAACCAATGCTGAGGACTCCGAACCTGCATTCCTGGCGTTTTTGAGTCTACTGTCCACACATCTTGACTGTCAACCCCACCTCTGCCACCCTCTATCTTATCCTTCAAAGAAGGCATAAGAAAGGGTCATGAGTATTCGGCTTAAAAGGGAAAAATGCCAAGATAGATATGTTTTTTAACCATGGGAAGGATTGTTTGGTGGGTAGTGGCCATTCACTTTCTTCTGAGAAAAAACTTTATTCACAATGGGAAGGACTGCAGTTAGACATCAGAAAGCACTTCCACATGGTCAAGGTTTTGAGATCTTGAGTAGCCCCTTCTCAGATGAGAAGGGACAAGTATGTTTATGTTTGAGTGTGTGCATGTATGTTTGTATATGCATGTTTGCATACTTGTGTATGTGAGCATGCATGTTTGTATGTGTGTGTGCATGTGCCTGTGTGTGTATGCACCTGTCTGGAGCTTTCTTTTGGAGGCCAGGCTGAATCATTCCATTTTGCTAAATCTTTCTAACCCTATGATTCTTTGCCTGAGGAATTAGAAAGTGAGCTTAAACCTATGCTCCCTTTTTCTTCATGAATCTGGCTAAATCCTCTGCAAATCACTACTCTTTACCTCTTAAGTTGTAGATGGTGATGGTAATTAAAAGAGTGTTCCAGCACTCTAAGCCATCATCAGTTTATTGCTTTATTTTTTTTACCTCCTTCAATATGTGTGTCAGTCAGAGATAAAGAGATGAAGATAGAGATAGTGAGATGATGATAGAGATAGTGAGAGAGAGAACGAGAAAGATTGAAATCCGTATTTGATCCTAGTGGGAGAGCTCACCCACGAGGATGCATATTTGAGGGAGAAAATAGTAGAACAGGAACTAGGTGTCACTCTTTTACCAACCTTTGCAGTAATTGAGCAGGGAAGTAGGCAACGAAAGATTTTTTTGGAATTATTTTGTTAACCAGAAGATGTGATTTGACTTAAGGTGTTTAGTGTTATGCTGTGTGCTTGCGTGTGTTTTCTTTTTGCTTCAAACTACCTGTGAGACTTTGGCAAGTCATCTCAGAGTGATTTTTTTAAAAAGGCATTTTCAGCAAGGATGGCCTTTTATTTTTCTCTTCCCCTGCAGTGATGTAATCAGGAGCCTGTCTGAAAGCATCAGAAGTCATTGCTACATTTGGGTGGGCTTGCACCTAGTCTCTCTCCCCATCCTTCACCCATCCCATGGTCAGTACAATCTTCTCTCTGGGTTTTTGGCAGGCAATAGGGGCTGTCTCTAGCAGAGCTGATATTGCTGGTTTCATGAAACTGCCTGTTATATGCTGGTGGTCACAAGAGAAGGAGAGGTGAGAAGGGCTTGGGGCCAGAGTAAGCCTTTGCAAATGAACGTGGCATTGGCCACCAGCAGCCTTCATTATCCCCATCGTCGCAGGCAGCCGGGGCTGGCTCTTTGTCAGCCCTGCTCGGAGAAGCCTTGTTAATTCACCCCCATGAAAATGGAAGTTTCATACACATTGACATAATTAATGAAGAGGCAGGCAGCATGCTACACCAATTAACACCGCAGGGAAAAGTAAAATGGGCTTTCTTTTGGCGTGTTGTGCCAAAGTTAAGGACTGTAACACACAGCAAATAAATAGAGATGCTTTTAATGAGCCGCAAGATCAAGCTGAATAACTCAGAAAGGATGGTGGGTAAACACTGCCAACTCTTTGTACCGTTAAAAGTAATTGATGAGCATAGTTAAAAGTTTGGGGGGAAGGCGACCATTGACCGGGGCAGCCATCCTCATTTATAAATGTATTTTCCCCTGAAAGTTACTGTTAGTTATGTTAAAGGATATAATGTGCAGTTGGAAACAAATATGATAGACTAGGCATTTTATAACACCCAGCAAATATGAGACCCAGGTATTCCAGAAAAGTGCGGTAGATTTTTTACACTTGATGGGATTGTTTCTGTCACACTCAAAGCAAAACTGTCTCTTCAGCCATAGATTCCTCTCTGAGTACACCCTGAAAACAGAAGGAAGGGAATTTTTAACAGTGATATTGGAACCATTCCATTTCTTTTAGAAAGCCAGATGGATAATTTAATTTTTTTTCCTCTATGTTCATAAGATTAAAAAATGACCTTCCACCAAAGGATTTCTCATCATTTTTTAAAGAACAAGTGTATTTGTACAAAGTTTTTGACCAAAGAGAAATCCATTGGATCAAAAACCAGAAAGTCAATGGGAGTCAGGATTTTTAGTAATCTGAGTTCAATTGTTTTTTGTTAATGTGGTGTATCTGGTCCAATTAAGACTTCATTTTAAAATTAAAGTGCCTACAGTGGAGTTGCATCTTTCCCATGATTAATCTCAGTAAATTTAATTATGAATGCTAGGCCAAATAAAACCCGACATATCCAGCAATTGTCCTACCACCCCTCTTCCCTCCTTGTTCCTGACAACAAAATTACAAGGGGAAAATTCTTGGCATTAGTCAAGAGCACAGTTTGAAATGAGTGAGGGAAGGATAATTCAATGTGGTGCCTGTCAATGGGCCTCTGGTCCTGCTATCTCTCTTGGCTCTGGCATTTCATCCTGCTGAGGGTGATTCCATTTTCAAATTGCATGTAATTCATGCAACTTGACCCTAACAACAGGCCAACTACTTGATCTCTTGTTGCTCAAAGAAACAGTAATCCTAGAGAAGAAACTGTTGGTCTGAAATTTTTAAGGGACAGTGTGTTGGCATCAACATGCTACCTTCCTAAACAATTTTCTGAGATTAGCGCACATGTGATTTCTGCCTCATGTGCCCACTTTGGCCATGACCCTAATGTCAGATGTGTCTCTCAAAACCTGCACTTCTTTCTGTTATGCAGGTACCATTGAGTCATCTTCCTTCTAGTTGATAATTAATTACCTATACTCTTGAATGATCTGCACTGTAAATTACAGGTGGTGGTATTTTTCAGATTGTGGTCTCTCGACCTGCCTCAAAATCATTTTGGATGCCGGTTTTATATGGAGTTTCCAGGCCTACTTCTGATCTGGCGTGGCCCTAAAATTAACATTTTTTAATGGGCATCTTGGTATCTTCATGATCCCTTGATTTCTAACCATATTTAACACCGCATTTTACTTTCTATCTGTATACTTCTGGGACTGCTGTATGGGATAGGTGCTGAGGAAGTCTAAATACATTTGCATTTCAAAGACTAATGAGAAAAGGACACCTGTCTAGGTAAGAAAACAATGGCTGTCCAACTCCAACAATGAAGAACTTAGTTTATCAGGTGTGCTGTCTAACTACCTGGTATATGTTCATTCTATTCCTTAAGATGAGGCCAGAATTGATGTAACTGAGCTTTGATTTGATTTGCTGCATTTTATATCGTGGCTTATATTTAGATGTCTCCATAAGAGCTACCTGTGCCCGTTAGAGTGTGAATTAAAACAGCTGCCATACATATTGTAGCTTCTCAAGAAATATTTTGAAAATTATCAGAATAATGGCTTTATGGCCACCAAACAGGACTCAGAAGGTGATGTGGCCAAATTATAAAATTGAAATCCTAACTTTTAACTCTTCTCTTTGTAAATTGTCCTTGACCCCACATACAAATGTTTTGAAAGTACTTCACAATTTCAGCCTGGTTACTCAGTGTCCACTGAAGTTTGTTATTCCATTGGAATGGTCCCATCATTTAGAAGTGAGATCTGAGAAAGCTAAGATGCTGAGAACTGAAACTTTGATTTCTCTTCTCAGAGGAGTTCCTGACTTATCTTCATAAATCCACAAGACCTGACATCTCAGCATGTCCAACTACAAAATGGGTAGAACACGATGAAATGAAGAAAAGGTTCCTAAGTCCTGGTTTACTTCTGCAATGGAAAAGGAGAGAGACAGCATTTTATTTTTACCATTGTTAGCCAGCCTGTCAGTCATTTAAAATTTCCTCGTGAAGACACAAAGCCAAGTTTCGAATACTGTGTGTCACTCCTTCCAGCTGATATTATGAAAGGCAGCAGGGAATATTTCAGCTGAAAAAAGATTCTTATTTCAAACACCCAGCTGGAGGTAATAGAGGACCACAGAAACTACCACACCAGAGAGCAGGTGATTCACAAAGGACCTTCATTTTCTGTTTGCTCTTGTTTATTTTACATGAGCACAATGAGTCTCAGCAATTAAAGATATAATGCTGCATCTGACAGGCAAACAGGCCTAATGTGCAAAGTCTCAGGTTGAGTATGTAGGTAGTTGCTATGTCAGTCCCAATTATTAATACATTCCTCAGCAACAAGAGTTCTCTCATTCATTCTTACTGAACTGTTAGGGCATGTGGTGGCCCAGAGCCCTGTCAAAATGAATTGTGCCCCCTTGAAAAGTTGGCAGTGTGGGGAAGTGACAACCTAATGCTTGCTAAAGCTCTCTTGATAACAGGACCCAGGGGAGGCAGGGAAAGCTGCAAGCAGAGGGTGTATGCATCTAGGTGCCGACTGTCATTCTACTGCCTAGGTTCAAATTTCCCCTCTGCCACCAGTGAACTGTGTGCTTTTTACAAGTTTCTTAGCATCTTTAAGCCTTTGTCCCTCATAGGATGGTCGTGCAGATGACATAAGGCAATGTGTCAGGTTTAGCCCAGTGCCTGACAAACAATATGTGCTCTGCAGCTATTATTATAAAAATGGTAAACAGGAACAAGCACCATTTCACAGCTACCAGGAGCTCTCCAAGGTATTTTCTGTGAAGGATTAGTGTTCCATCGATACATACTGTTCATGGTTTACTAAAAAGGGTGTTTGTCCACGATCCTCACCTACTAAGTTTTGCCCTGCCAGAGTTCTCATTTGTGGTGAGTGTCTTTTTGTGAAGGTCTCATGTTATCCAGCATAAACATCTCTGTCATATGGCTGTGACAATGTGGCTTCTCTTCCATCCTCTCATCTCTTATATAATAAAGACTGATTGCAGAACAGATTTTGGTTTAGATGTCAGCAGCAGCCTGGATGGCCAGCTATTGGGGTGAATGAAGGCAGGTGGCCTATATCTCCAAGGACTACAAACTGAAGCATGGGGTTGACTAGCCAGGACAAGAAAGGTTATCATTCACAGCTGGGTCAGCTCTAAGAACTCAAATTTGAGATCAGAGCTGTGAAAGGATAAGACCTGTAGGTGAGTCAGCACAGGTCCCAGTGAAACCTTGTGTGCTTCCTTAGTCTCAGAGCATGTGAAAGGATTTTTCTCTGAGCTTAGAATTTGACAGTTAGTGTTAGAAGGGGCTTCAGAGTTTGATGGGTCTCTATAGTGGACTACACTGATAGATGTGAAAAGAGAAACCAAATGAAAATGTGTATTTCATTCAATCATGATAAATTAGCATTGGTAATGCTAATGATATGATATGATATGATAGATTATGCTTAAGTGCTTTCCATGTAGGAGTTACTTATCAGAACTCCAATTGTACAGCTGCATTAATACAGCCAGTAATTGTGCAAGAGTTCAAGCTTCTGTCCAAGTCAGCTTAATGCTCTTAAGCATTACGTTATTCATTTTAGTGTCTTATGCCTTGGAACTAAGAAATGTTGAATCAAATTCCTACTATGCACAAATAGTACTGGACATTATGGGAGATATAAAAATGCAGAATGTATAAGGAAATGAGCAATGTGCATAGATGTGGTTAAGTTTTTGTTTTTGTTTTTGTCTGGTAGAAATGGGGAAACTTCCTAAACCAAAAGAGCATCTTTTTTTTTTTTTCTAGAAGTAGAAATTTCTTTATTAAAATCCATTTATCTCTTATGGCTGGTTGGTTAGCATACCTTGCAATTTAAATGTACCATATTGAAAGTGAACATACATTAGAATAAACACAACTAATTATTTTGCATATGTGTTATATACTTTCTGAAATAATGTGAATTGGTCCATAAGTAAAATATATGTTTTTAATATGTATTTTTTTGTTTATAACCATTGGGATGAATAAACAATTCCTTAAGTTGATTGTTCTAGGTTTTTCAGGATCTAGATTATTAAATAACATTTTCTACTCAGACTTTTTTCTAAAACCATCTCAGTTGAGAAACTCATTTAATGCAATAACTTAATGAGAAGAGGTTCTGATACCAATATTCTGATTACAAAATTGCTTCTTTTAGTCTTAGTATAAGCAAAAATTATGGAATGTGTCTTCCTAAATTTTAGTAATAAAGTCTAGCAGGTTTTATATCGATTCAAGTATGTTTATTCTATCGAAAGTTACTGTCAGTTCCAATGGCATTTGAATTCTGCTTATATGAATTAGTGAGACTTACCATCACCCTTGGCCTATAATGTCCCAGCCTAGGTATATTTTGTCTAGTGGCTCTCAATCTTGGCTGCAAATTACAGAGCTGTAAAAATAATGATACCCTTAGTGTTTTTGATTTAATTAGTGTGGGAAGAGGTTGGGCATCAGGATTCACACACTTTTAGGTTTTCAATTGAGTGTGTGTTGGGATGAGTTATGGGCAGGTCATGGAAATGTTTATTTGGTTAAAATAAAATAGGAAGATAAAATAAACTGTGCTTTGGAAGGGCAATTAATATTAAAAAAAACAATCAATCATGATTCTCATTTTAGGGCTAACCTGGCTGTGATTCTCCAAGGTCTTTGTCTTTCAAAGTGTGATTCAAAGACCAGCACCAACAGCATCATTTGGAAACTAGTTAGCAGTGCAACCCTCAGACTCCAGACACACTTACTGAATCAGAATCTGCCCTTTACAGTGATTCCCAGGTAATTTCTGCACTTTGAGTTAGAGAAACACTGCTCCGGTGATGAGGAGGCTGGTACTGATGACAGAATCTCCTTTTATTGAGCATCTTCTAATTGCCAGGCACTATGCCAAGACATGTTTGAGACATGCATCTCCTTAAGTTCTTGCAGAAATTAAGTAAGGTGATGTAGGTAAAGCACTAAGTGCAGAGTCTGACCTCCAGCATTCCAAAAAGGAGTTGTTGTTAGCATCATCATCATCATCATCATCATCAAATGGTTTAGTCTGTACAATGACCAGGGGACAGGAAGCATGAATACAGATGTAAGTTTACACATTATCTCTCTTCCATGGGCCACATGAGATGATGAGATTGGGACTTCGCATTAATAAATAACTATGCTCGAGTGGGATTGGGTTCTTTGTTTTGCAGAACTCTTTAAGTTACAAGAGACAGACATCCAAATAGAAATTGCCTTTAGCCAAAAATGTAGTGTATTGTAATTTTAGAACTATGAATTTTAAGTTTCATATAAATATGGTTTTCAGATATAGATGACTCCAGGTGACCAAATGATGACATCCTCAAGGACATCAGGCCCTGCTGTATCTGTAGTATCTTCTTTTCTTGGTATTAACTTTTTTCTGTGGCACACTCTCCCCCAATGGTGGCAAGATGTTCACCCTCCTCAACTCTGGACTGAGACCCTATCAGCTTGTCAGGATCAGCAGGAGAGCAACTCTTTCACAATAGTAAAAGCCAACACCCCAGGGATAACTCTCATGCATCTGTGATGCCTACCTGAGCCAATTACTCTGGCCAGCAGCATGGAATATCCTGATCAGACAGGATTGCCCCCAAGGATGAGTAAGGCCCTGCATGAACTGTAAGTTACATAGTTTTATAAGACTGGAAAATGGTTTTTTCTTCAAAGAAGTGCAGGTTGTTATTCCCATCTGAAGGAGGAAGGAATTATTGGCAGGTGTAAGGGGCTAAAGTTTACCATGGGCCCTCAGTTAAGGGAGGCAGATGGAAAGAAATGGGGTGTGGAGAGGGGGGCAACCTGTGCTTTCTCTCCACCTGCTAGCATGTACATTCTGAGGGCAAAACCCTGGATTTTCCCCCAGTCTGCCATAATAACAGCTCTCAATTACGCCGCCTTCGGAAGAGAGAAACCAACAGGCTCTGTCTGATATTGGGACAGTGCTAGGTGCTTTCCTAGTTAACCCATTTTATAATCACAACAACTTTGTAAGATAGGGCCTCCAGACTCAGTCTCCAAACCCAGAAAAGCCACAGCAGAGAAGTTCAGCGATGAGTCTAAAGTCAGCTTATCAAGAGGACTGCTAGGGTTCCCCACTCATTTCAGGTCTCATGCTTCTGTATATTCCCCTCTGCAAATAAATCAATAAGCAAATTTTGTCATTAAAATAAAATCTAAGTCAGAGATTACAAACGTGAGAAACACAAGGCAAATGGACTTTATGACTTGAAAATATAGCTGGATTTTTATTGCTCATGTGTGTGTGTGTGTGAGAGAGAGAGAGAGAGAGAGAGTCCATGTGCTGTGTGCATGAATTCACAAACTATCATTTTATGTAAACATATGGATTTCTAGCTTCTCCCCGTTCCTCTAAGGTAACACATGGCTGACTTGGAGATGTGGTTTGTCCTATCTGATACTGCATGCTTTCGCCATTTCCCCAAAGTTCCTAGCTGGCCAGCTTCAGTCATTGATAGGATCTACTTGGCCTGGAGACATTTGAGTTTGCAAATCCTGGAGTAATGGTACCACATCATTGCCTTCATGCACATAGTAGCCTGTACAGTGTGTCAGTCCAGTCCTCCTGAGCTGTTGCAACACACACCGTATGTGCTATGTGTATATACCTCTATCTGTTCTCATTGTGTGACACACACACACACACACACACACACACACACACTACAGTGGAGAAATTTGCCTTTTCCTTGCTCTTTTCTTTCTCTTCCCCCTCTCATTTAGCTTGCTGCATAATCCTCCTCTTGTAACCTCATCTCCACAGTGTAGGAATTTAGCATGCTCTCTACCCAACTGTATTAATAAAGCACTTAAAAATATGCAATTTTATTCAGGATTATTTATCTAACTATCTCTACTGAAGTGCTACTTCTGCAGCTCCTCATACCCAGTGGTTTCCCTGGGAGCAGGTTTCAGAGTCCAAAAGCATTGACTGATGTGTAAACCCAAGGAAGCTGGCTACATATCCAAGCATTCCAATTCCAGTCATTGTAATGGCAGGGGTGGGGGAGGGGGGATGGGCTGGCGGGGAGATGGGCCCTTCCAGTGGACATTTGGTCCAGCCTCCTGACTCTGGGCTGGGCTGCATCAACCACCTAGCCTAGGTACTCAGGAATCTTTCCCTTTCTACAGCAGGTGCAGGAAACTCTAATCTCATAACTGCAGCTTAATGTCTGGGACAGTCCATGGCAGTGATGAATTTTGTCTTGGCTGTTTTACTCATTGCTTTAATAATAGATTATCTCACATCATTACCCCTTTTTTTCTAGCAGGGTTTCTCCACATGCAGACAATTCATTGTTGTGGGGGGCTGTCCTATGCACCCTAAACTGCAGGACATTTAGCAGCATCACTGGCCTCTACTCACAAGACACCAGTGGCATCCCCCACCCTAGGTTATGACAACCAAATTTCACCTGACACCATCCAGTGTCCCCTGGGGGCAAATTTTCCTGGTTGCAGACCATTGCCTTGCAGGAACGCAGCATGGATGAGAGCACTAAACTGTAAGCTCCATAGAGTAGGCATTGTCCTATTTTGTTCATCATTCTTTGACAACACACAGTAGACATTTGTTGAATGGAGAAATGAACTTTCTACTGGTCAGAGTTGAAGGTTATATTAATCTCCAAGGTAAAACAGAAAAACTATGAGGATTGCAATTCATATATTAGGAGGGAAATCGGGGCTTCTTTTCATTTTCTTCTCCTAGCCCCCAACTATCATTATCAAGTGAGTTCAGCAAAGATTTGCTTAATGAAAGCCTCAATCATCATTATGTCTTTCTTAATTACAGTGCCCACTGTGGGGCAATTCTAAATAGGTGTTCTCATTTTATTTAATTTCCTCAATAATTCATTAAGGTAGGTGATATTGACCAAATTTTACAGATTGGAAAACTGAAGACTAGAGAGGTTAAATAACTTGTCCAAGGCCACACAGCTTTAAGGTAGTAGAGACTTAACTCAGATCTTGGGCTGGAAGGATTCTCAGAATAATCTGTTCTCTCTGCACTGTATTGGCTGTGGCTCTCACTTCATTCAGTCAAATCCCAATGCAGGGCAATGTGAAGCATGTTACTTTCAAGGTGAAATGCACAAGAGGTTAAGTGGATTTGACCAAGTTTCCCATAACAATTCATTCTAAGGGAAAATAGATTAAAAACAGAACCCCTTGGTCATAATTTTATGTTCACTTGAAAATGAGAAGTGAGTGTTTTCCAGATCTACAGCTTTGCACTATCAACTGCATTTTGGGAGACAGAAGATGATGGATGGATTGGGGCAAGGAGTATAATAATATTACAAGGCTTTATATGGAAGGGTCAAGTGAGGAGAAGAGCTGGAAGGATGGGGAACAGAGGATTAGAAAGAACAATGCATAAGAGATGTATCTAGACTATTTTTAAAAAAATGGTTAAGAGACTCAAGGAGAAATATAAAGAAGAAAGCACTCTAAAAGGTCAGAAAAAGTAGTCAAGTAAGAAGCAAAGTAATTTAAACATAAAAAGGAAAAGCTGCAGATACTTCTTTCATGCTTCAGAAAGCATCAGCCTTAAACCTTGCAGTGTCCCAATAATTCATTGCAATCTTTTGCAAGACACCGAAGTATTTCATGAAGACGTACTTTGCCCCCCTAAGCTGAGTCCCTGAGATGGCCCAAATTTCCTTAAAAAATGAAATGAAGCTACTAAGGTTTTTTTATATTAACCTTAAAGATAATGTTGGGTTGGACCTTGCCCTATAAAGGATAAATGGTGAGGACATAATCACATTTTCTTCTCATCTACATTCATAACTTCAGAAGTTGATATGTGAAAATATGACTGCCTTAGGAAGGAAGGAAGGAAGAAAGGAAGAAAAATTAATAAAAAGACACCGCCTATCCTTTTCTTTCCCATTCATTTCCTCATTACACTTTTTTTTTTTTTTTTTTTTTTTAGGCATCTGTTATGTGTCAAACACTGTGCAAGCCACTTGAGAAACAATGAAGCAAAAAATAAAATAAAACAGTACCTGCTCTCATGGGCCTCATGGTCTAGTAGACAAGGCAAAAAATAACCCAATAATTATTCTTAATGTGTGTCGGGGCAGGGTCTCATTTCTTGTAGTCACACAGCCTTTCTGGACCAACATATCAGCTTCAACAGTTAACTCATTTATCAGCCGACTCTGAAATCCTGCAGGTTTTGAGAAGTGTTTCAGCTTTGTCCTCTCAAGGGCTTCACATTAAGAAATAGGCTGACCTGTCAGGCATAATGAAGCACGGCCTGACAGATGCAGACTCCACAATCAATGAAGGAAAGGAAAGGAAAGCAGGGTTGGTTTCATTTCCCTAACCAAGTGATGGCATTAGGCTCTACCACCAGCTTCCGACGCATTCATTCTGAAACTTCTTTGTGAAAATCAGTCAAGATACTAAATATAGAAGGAAGAGCCACTTGGAGTTGAAAGTGACCTTTAAGGTCACCTCAGCCATCCTAGCACCAAGTGCATAAATTTACACTACCAAATTTCTGCTCTTTGGAACTCAAACTTTCTCCACTCTTTTTGGTCAGTTTGTTTCTACCCAACAGATTTGCTACTACAGAGGGCAACTCATTTATTCCTAGACAACTGACAGTGCCTCATTTTGTGGAAACAAACTTGTTTTCCCCAATGTTACTGGATGTAATTCTACCCTTTGATATTAGGGTCATTGGTCTTTGGAGTTGTGGGGTCCAAAAGACCTGGATCTGAGTCACAGCATCCCAGCGTTTACCAGCCATGGAACCAGAACAAACACCTCTAGCTCCCTGAGCATCGGGGACCTTTTCAATTAAATGGACAGTATTCTCCAGAATTCAGTGTGGAATAAATGTGATTGTTTGGATCATGTAGGCTTTCCCCATTTGGTAGCAAAGAGACTACTATAGCTGGAAACGCTCATCCTACCAACAGAACAACCCAAAAGCTAGGATGTGCTTGTTTGTTTTCTGATATCTGGACAAGGGATAAAGGAAGACTTGGATGGATTTGACTTGGGCCATGTGTCCATCCTTAAACCAATCAGAATGAGTCAGTAATGAACTATTATGGTTGGCATGACTAACCCGAGCTGTTAGAGAATCAAAAGAGGTGATAGTGGAGGAAAATAGCTGTTTTCACTACAGTCTGGCTTCTAAGAGTAAGCAAGTTAATCAGCTCACTTATCATCCTAGCCAAACTTTTAAAAGGCAAGGAGAAACTCCCCAAGAAGTTACACATAGAATTACCGTAAGACCCAGCAATCCCACTCCTAGGTAGATACCCCAAAAGACTTGAAAACAGGAACTCAAACAAATAAATACAGGTACACAAAAGTTCATAGCAGTACTATTCACAAAAGCCAAAAGGTGAAAACACCTCAAATGTCCCTCAACAGATGCATGGATAAAACCAAATGTGATCTATCTGTTCAATGGGCATTATACAATGAATATTACTGAGCTGTAAAAAGGAATGAAGCACTGATGCATGCTACAAATGAAGAAATCTCGAAAACATGGTATGTGGAAGAAGTTAGATAGAAAAGCTACAGATGATATGATTCCATGTATATGAAATATCCAGAAAAGGCAAATCTGTACAAACAGAAAGTAGATTGGTGGTTGCCAGGGGCTGTAAAGAAGAGGGTGGGGAGTAACTGGGTAATGGATAAAAAAATAATTTTGGAGTTATGAAATATTTTGGAACTAGATAGAGGTGGTGGCTGTATAACACTGTTAATATAAATGCCACTGAATTGTTCAGTTCAAGTGGTTAATAACAATGGCAATGAAAAGCAGAGACATAAGTTACAACCTTAGGTGAGATCTATAACTTGTTTGAGCTGTGTGTTCCTTTGTAAAATGAGAAAGAGATGCCTATGCCTTTGAGTGATGATGTGTTTCAAAGGAGTTAATGTTTATGAGGCACCTGCTTCCTGGCAACTATTAGATGGTCAATAAATAGCGTACATGCAAATACCTGTCCAGACACATATGCATACTGGTACCCAAATAATTCCTACTAAGAGTTACTTTGGGGACTGAGATAAGACAAGTAAAGAACTTACCTACCACATATTGTCAGCAAATCCTGTCAAATTTGCATCTGCATATTTTATCAGAAATTACTATTTTCATTTCCATACCTGTTATGCAGCTGCCACTCTTTCCTGGACTACTGTAACAGGCTACATTCCCTGTTTCTATCCCTTTTGCTTCCATTTGGTTCTTCCAACAACAGCCAAAGAGCCCATTTCAAAACACACATGGGATGCTTCCCTTACCAGCTAAAAACTCTACTGCACTTAAAATTAATTCCAACCATCTTCACATAAAACCCCGAAAGTCTGGCTACTGCCAACCTTGCTAAACTCATTCTGTTCTTTTCTTCTCATTCTGTTCCCACTAGTTTTGGCTCTTTAAGCCGACTTGATCCCAACTGAAAAGTCACCTCTCCTAAGACCTTCTCTAACCACACTATTTAAAAGAGTGACCCCAGTCCTTCTTTATTCATTGCTATGACACTCTGCTTACTTGCTTCAAAACTCTCATCACCATTTTAATTGTAAATATTGACTTGTTTTTTTGCTTTTTCTTCCTCTTGTTCATGAATGCATCTCCACTGATTAGCACAGTACTTGGTATATAGAAAGCCCTCAATCGGCACATGTTAAATGAGATCAATGTGTGGAAATTATCATTGTTCTTATAGTCCTGATGATTCTATAATATCTGCTTTGCCCCAAAGTACAAACTAGTGGGATGATTTGGAGATGCTCTTAAACTTTTCATTCTGAATATCTTGCTGTTTCTCTATACTCTGTTGTTTCAATGAAGAATGTGACCTTAGCACAAGGTGGCAGCCTGTTGAACTTTGAACCAGTCTTTTATTTATGATGTATGTCTCAGGAGAGCATGACAACATCTGGGAATTCATTAAATGACAGTTTTCTTGTCAACTTCTTTCTCTAGTTTATTTTGCCCAACACAATCTTATTAAGGGAAAAGCTAATTGACTACAAGCTTTATTTCTGCTGAGCTTAGCCAAAAAGTCAATCACTGCTCAACAGGAGCTACTCTGACTGTTTAGCCAATAGACAAATTTCCATCTTGACTGGCTTTGCTACTCCTGAGAGAATAGATGTGATCATGCTTAATTCCGTTTTGATACTTTTCATTTTCAGCAAAATGGAGACAACTGCAAGTAGTTACATTATCATGAGAAGAGAGGGCAAGCTTGGAAATTATTTCATGAGAATGTTTAGTCTATTTCCATTGCATTCACCTCTGTTCACAAAAGTATGCTTTGCTCTCTGAAATCCTCACCACTTATGAGGGTCATAACAGGACATTAGTGGTGGCACACTACAAAAGGACTGAAGGCAAGGGTTTCTCAGGCCAGGTAAAGGGTAACCCTACTAAAGGAGAAAAACAGGTAGTTTCTCAGTGGTTTCGCTTCTAGCAGGTTAGTGCTGCATGCAATGCCGTGAGTTAGGATAAAGAATCCATTTGGTCTGGATTATATTTGTTTGCCAGAAAAACTGCAAGGCAAGAAAGACCCTTGGATGGTAAAAGCTAAGGGAGCAAGATGTCATTTGTGAAACAATCCCCCTCTTCAACAAAGGGGACTAGGCCCACGCTTTTGCCTTCAAACTGGGACATATAAGTACTGTGTCCTGGATTGTACTGAGGACTTAAAAATGAAGTTGTCTATTGCAAACGACAAAAAAAAAAAAAAAAAAAAAAGGTGAACTTGCTGTTTGCTGTTTTCCCCAATCCTTCCTAACACCCTGTCCTGAATGGAGAACTCAGAAGCAAGTAATAGACTACATTCAAACTCATTTTCGACTTCCAAAAAAAGCAAGCCACCCCATTTTTGATATGTGGATGCTTTTTTTAGCATTTAATGGATAGAAATTTCATATATCCCATAAGAATTATTCACAAACATCTTCCAATTCCATTTTCAGAGACCTATTGTAGACTTACTTTTATAGCCATAGCTTGGATCCAAGAAATTTCTTTCTACCACTGCAGTCCGAAAAAGGGAATGTCTAATGAGTTTTTGCTAGGCATGTCAGAGTGCGATGGTGGAATTCTTCTCTGCAAGATGTGCTTTATTGGAAGGAAGAATGTGCAGCAGCGAAAGTTCTTTAAGCAGCATATAAATCTACACATCGGTAGTAGTCACACTAATAATAAACATTCACTTGGCATCATATATTTTTCAAGTGCGTTAAAATGTTGGCATTCCTTAGAAAGGAGAGAAGAGTTCTGGGGTAAGAATTTTTATTTCGCAATTAAGTGATGAGATGCACAGAAAGTCAGCACCTTGTTCAAGACTGATAAAGTGTACGAAACAGCCTGACCAGCTCCTAGTGGTACTTTTGGCTCTTTGGGCTTAGAGCAGTGTGTGTATTCATCCAGGAGGCAGCAGGATGAGTACATGACTGAGTTAAAAAGAACAGATAGAGATACAGTAGCAAACCATTCTTGCCAAGGGATCTTTATTTCTACAAGGTAGACATCATAAACTAACAAGGAGAAGTTAGTAGTTTGCAACACTGAGCGATTCCCCATAGCTTTACCACTTATGCACAATGAATGAATGAATGCCTGCTGTAATGGAAGGGCGGGGGCTGCTTTTGCCCTTTGAGCTGATGGGCAGCCATGTCTGGGGATGGATGAGGCTTTTTGAGATGAATATGATGTTGGCCTCTCCTGTGACATGAGCAATGTCCTTTCAAGGAATAGAGAGAAGCCATCCCTTTTTCCTTCTCAGCAATTTGTATAATAATGCTAGATCAAAAAAATTAAAAGTGTTTAAAACTAAACATATCCCATGTCAGCCTGCACTAAACATAAAGCTTTATTATCGCCATTCCAGTTTTTACAGTTGAAGGCTGTTAATCAATGAGGCAGCATGGATCCATATAAATATGGATCACTGTCTCCTTGCCCTCCTGTGAATGTTCTTTTCTGATGACAGCCAATTTCAATATTCATTAGAAAGAGTGAGTTTTCTGGATCACACCATAGTTGATTAGTGACTAGAGGGATTTAGCTAGACCATGGTCATCTTGTTTAAATAGCCCTTCATATCAAAAAGATCATGGCTATAGTCTATCTGGACTTAGCTTAACTCTTCAGCCTTTCAGAAATTAGAGTGTTTTTCTGTGTTTTGTCTTGGATATCTAAACAATGCTACTATTAAGTATTAATCTGCTCTTATTTAATATCTCAAAAATCAAAGCAAATATTCAAGTGGTATATTTTAGATATCTAAAGAAAAATTCATATTAAGTGTAAGCCAGGGTTAATAGGATCTATTGAACACTGTATATATTTTTTTAACTTCGTTTAGGGAGAGAAGAATATCAAATATGAAAAATATACTTTTTATTTATTTTTTTTTACAATTCTCTCCTTGTTTTATCTAGAGTGTTGTACCCTCTTTCTAGGTGGTTCTCAGATTGCAGAGCACACGGCCTCCAGTTCTCTCAGCTGTTGTACAATCTGGCAGAACCTCTTTCTGCTCCATGATTCCCAGATGCATCCATCCCATTGCCATTAGGATCCTACTTTTGGCTTCTTCCCCACCTGTTTTGGTAATTACTGTCATATGAACTGATATCTCTCAACTGGAAATATCCCCTTTGTAAGGTAGCACATTGTAGTCAACTTCCAAAATAGTGATATTTCTATGTGGCTTTTGGTAGTTGTTTTCAGAAATAATTTAGTAAGTTTACTTTCCCTTTTTAAAAAAAAATTTCCTAGCCACTGCAAGCATGCAACACCCTTCGGTGGCCTGAATTATTCAGCAGTCACTGGAAATGCAGTCAGTGATAAGGCAGATGGTCCCTGTGCCTGGATTTGTCAACATGTCTGGTTCTCAGCAATGATGAGGTGTGCTGGAAGCATGTGACGTCTAGATTACTTTCTCTAGATTGCCCATTGTCAGTAGGATTCTACTACCATTCATTCCCTGTGAATGACCTGACCACTCCTGTGCTGTGGTTTGGAAACTTGGTGGAACTAGGCTACTCTGGCTTTGGAAGAGACAAGTCATTCTTTTGCTGGAAGAGAGAGGTGATTTCATCACCCATCAGCTGGATTCAAGAGAGGTGGAGAGCAGCGTGGGGTTTGGGGGCCAGCCAGCTGCTTTCCAAACTTCCCAGGGACTGTAGCACAGAAGCCAACACAAATGTCAGTGGGATAAGCCAGCGTACCAGATGCCGTCACAGAAAATAACTTCCCTTTCCTGGCATCCAGGCTCTTGCCTTGTTGTCCAGAAGACCACATGCTGGGCCAGTTGGTCCCAGCTGGGACCGTGAGCCCCTCTGTGCCTTCTCCCTCCATGTCTGCTGAGCATTTGGATGGACCATCAGAGAGGGGCGAATGGACTTTGGCCATGCCCTTAACTGAGGATTCTGTATGTAGGAATAATAATAACAATACAATCCGATCCTCATAGAGCTCTTTCTATGGACCAGGCACTGCTCTGAATGCTGCACAGATTGTGACTCATTTACATATTTGACATCTATCTACATGTCTCATTAGCCTAAAGCAGATTGGAATGAGAAAAGTGAAAAGCACATAACTCAGACTCTAGAGTTGGACTAATGGGCTTCATATCCCAGCTCTGCCTCTTTCTGTATATGTGACTTTGGAAAATAAAGCCTGCTTTCTTCACCTGGCCAACTGCCCTTCTCTAAGTTCTTGAGACTGATTCTGCTCCTTGCTTCCACAGGACCTTGGCACAGATTGTTTCCTCTGCCTGGAAGAGTGGCCCGGCTCTTTTTCCTAGATAAATTCTTCCCATTCTTCAAGCCTGGGACCAAGCAACACATCTTTATAAAAGCCTACTCTCTCTTCTTCATGCCTTGTGTAACTTCTGAATTCTAAAGCTCTAATAAGGATAGGTGTGCATGTCTTGCCATGATCCATTCCTAAAACACAGTTTGATGCTAATATGTAGGGACTATGGATGTAGGGGTGGTCTCAGAAAAATGTGAAATCAGCTGGGGTGAGACCTCAAAACTGTGTTAAGTGGCCATTTTTTGTGTGTGAAAGAATAAGATGAAAACAGGAAACACTGGCAGCTACTCCTCTGGGCCTCTGATTTAGGCAGTTAGCTTGTTAGTATTTGCTGATGTTGTAGTGTGTTTTTTTGAATGAGCAATAACTCATTTAGTGATGAAAATAGAGCATGCGGCTTGTAGGAAAAAAATAAATATCATTTATATTCATCATACTGCTTTAGAGTACTACTTGAAACTGAGCCCACATAGCTCAATGTGCTGAAAGAAAAAATTTTTCAGTGTTGATTAGTATTTCAAATTGTCATGAAATTCTAAAACTCCCTACTTGCTGACACCATAAGATATAATAATAATAATTATTATTATTTTTTTTATTATTTTTATTTTAATTTATGGAACATTATATGTCAGGCACCATTCTAAGTACTGTGCATGTATTCATTAATTGATCTTCGTAAGGTACTTCTGTTACACTTGTGCGTCATCATCCATACCTTGTAGATGACGAGATTGAAGCCCTGACACTTTACAGGAAAATCTCCACTGGATACGTGTAGTGTGTGAAAGAGACATGTTAAAGACAAAAGACAAGTATGTTATTTTATGATATTGATCTCTATTCATGGATATTGTTTTTAAAAACTTTTCTTGAAGTACTAACATTGCTTTATATTTTAAAAATAGCACAAAAAATCGTCTAACTTTGATGTGACGTTTTACTTTTTTCTACACGTTACCAGGCAATTGCTTTAGCATACAACAACATCAGTTCTGGCTCTGATGAAAATTAGCCACTGGGTTTGGGTGGAAGAAGCAATTTTTTTATTATTTAGTGGGATTTTTAGTATTTATATCAGATTACCATTTCTGGCTAGGGAAGCCAAGGCAGAAGTATCCCCTGCATTTGGAAAATGAGAAATCCACTAGAGGACTGATTATTCAAAACCCTGAAACATATTGCTTCACCTCTAACATAAATCACACAGAATTTTCATTCTCATTAGCTGAATTCTGGCACCTCTGTCTCTGTGCTAGTATTTATTTTAATTCCTCTCAGCTTGAGTAATGGACATGGCCCAAGCAGAAAGCAAGTCACCTTCTGGCCCCTTGGACTGTCTTGGGAAAAGCATGTGATTCCCTGTAGTATTAGGGGATTTGCAGCTCACTGGGCAAATTACGCATTCCAACATCTAAGTGTGGCTGTTTAATTAAACCCTTTGGTTCATTCAAGATGACTGAAATTTCTGGGAAGGACATTTTGAACATTATTAAAATTTCATAGCAAACATTTGTATGGCATGGGCTTCTATGAATTTTGTTTGGGTTGAGGTATTGTGATAGGAGTACTTAAAATGGTTTGTTTGATCTGGAAGTTATAATAAAGAAAAAAATAAGTTTCTTCTGTAACTTCATTATGTTTTCAGTAAGAGTACATTATGAGCAATCCATACCTGGATGACAAGTGTGGATACCAATGGACCGATGTGATTGTATGTATGCATATACACAAATATACATACGTGTGTGTTTGTGTGTGTGTGTGTGCGTATGGTTACTACAAAATGTTCTTGGAAAAAATAGAATTAAAATATAATACTAATCTTTCCATGAACTTTTTGAAGTACCCTTGTATACACACATAAGTCCATCACCAATTTCCCCTTCTTTCTCACTGTCTCTTTTGAGATATGTACGTGTATATATATATACACACACATATGTATACACATATATATATAAATAACCCCACACATATACACACATGGACATATAGAGTTGGCTCTCCAGATCTATGGGTTCTGCACCAACAAACTCAACCAACCATGGATTGAAAATATAAAAAAAAAAAAACCTAACAATAAAAAAATAACAATACAGCAATGAACATAAAACAAATTAAAAAACAATACAGGATAACAACTATTTACTATCATTTGCATCGTTTTAGGTTTTTATAAGTAATCTAGAGATGATTTAACGTATATGAGAGGGTGTGTGTAGGTTATATGCAAACATTACATCATTTTATATAAGAAACTTGAGCATCTGTGGATTTTGGTATCCTTGGGGGTCTTGGAACCAATCACATACCTTGAGATGACTGTATATGTGTAGGTATGCATATGCAGATATTTAATATAGGCATGTGTGTATATATATTTATATGTGATATGAGTACATGAGTGTACACCTAAATATGTATAAATCGATGTTTATGTGCACGTGTATGAGGGTACTTCAAAAACTTTGTGGAAAAATTGAATAGAAAGCTAATGTGAATCTTTCCATGGACTTTTAGAGGCACCCTTATCTATTTAGGATTACTCAACCTTGGCACTAGTGACATTTTGGATTGATATTTGTATGTGTGTGTGAGGCTGTCTTGTGCATTCTAGAATGCTTAGCAGCATCCCTCTACGCACTAGATGCTGTTAGCACACACACCCCAGTGAGGATGAAAAAGAAAGTCACGGGAAATTTCCAGATGTTAGGGCAGGAGGAAATTGACCCCCTGTTGAGGACCACTGCTTACTGAACAACACACATGCACACACATACACTCACAGAGAAACTCATATTTGTATGTCACACATATATTCTAGCAGGTATGGACACTATTGTTTCCAAATTAGTTTATCACTAACACACTTATAGAAGTGTTCACCCAAAATTCAGAAACACGAATTGTACATAAATGTCTGAATAAAACACAAGAAAAATACATATTAAGTAACAGGCATGGCATATCATCATGGGAAAGGCAAGCACCTTTGATGCAGACATGTCAGGTTATGCCACATGGCAGCTGTGTGACCTTGGGCAAGTAACTAGACTACTCTGAGCCTTCGTTCCCTTATGTATGAAATAAGAGACATCATGGTCATTTTGAAAAATTTATTCTGGAAAAAAAGTGGGGAAGATGGCAGAAAGTTTCAAAGAGGTGGGCCAAAATGTGGATAAGGAAAAGCGTTTTCAGTGTCTAGATGTAAGAAGAATGACTGGAGTGCTGGAGGGACTTCTAATACTCTGTTACTGGATGCACCCTGGTATCCCAAGAAGGGTCAAATCCTGTCTTATTTCTTCAAAGGCTAGCTGACTATGGGAGGCTCTAGAATACACTGTTACTGAAAGGAGAGGGTATCCTTGTGGGTTGAAGGACATCTTGGCACAGGGAACGTTGGTTCTCTAATCTTACCACTTGCTGAGTTCATGGGCAAAGTGTACCTCAGCCTGCATACTCAGTCACACACTTGCTAAAGAAACAGGGTGATCTTGTTTGCATGGCAGCAGGGGCATCCAGAGGTCTTCTGACCAGCAGCTGGAAGTAAGCTGAACAAACCATCAGAAGTGACAGCTGCATGATGCTCAGCATTCAGTCAATTCAGTCAAAAATTCATGTGTCCTGATTTGCCTCAGTGGGACTTAAAGCAGCCAGTTGGACCAGGTTTCTCATTGAGACTTTGGCCACATACATGACTGATATGGTTGGACTGACTAGTTGTCTGATAGAACTGACTAAACAGCTCAGCCAAATGGTTGATCTGTTGATTCAGATCTGATAGTCTTGGCCAGATTTGGATGTTGCCTGCGAGGTCGTTGTGGGGTCTGTGAGCAGTCTGCAAAAGATGCTTCTTTATGTTCTTGTCCTGCGTGTGGGGTCATGTCAGATGTACGTGTGTCTCATCTTCAACTTTTTCTTTCCTTTGGTCTCTTCCTTCTCCTCCTCTTGTTTTTGTTGCTTTGATTTTCAGAATGTGAAGCCCTGGCATTGTATGTATGTATATATACATATATATGTACACACACATACATATTTATAAATATATATATACACATATGTGTGTGTGTATATATATATACACACACACACGCATATATATTTCTCTTTTTTCTCTTTGTCATTAACTTAAAATGTTGGGAATGACAATATAAAATACATTTGAATGTTTTCATTAAAATTGTAACATAGCCAATATTAAATCAGAAAGGGAATGTTCAGCAAACATTTATCAATCTCTTACCATGTGCCAGCAACTATTCCAAGCACTTGGTATGAATTTAGCCCACTTAAGCTCCAATCTCATGAGTTGTGTGTTGACATTATCCTTGTTTTGCAGATGGAGAAGCTGAGGTTTAAAAAGTTCACACAGGGTATGGCTGAGCCAGAGGCCACCTCAGGAATTTGACCCCATTCTCCTTGTTCTTAACAATCATGTTGTATTCTTGGATTTCACATGATCAAAAATCTTCATTTCCAATGGATTCGGGGGATTGATTAAAACTCTGAAATAACATACTAAACTCTGTGTCTAATATGCTTTTTTTTTTTTTTCCTGGAAAAAAGGTTCATAGCTTTTAAATCAGTGTCTTAAAGTTTTCTTTTTGTGTTCTCACAAGATTAAAAGTAATCATTATGTAGTAAAATTTATTTTCTGTTTCATAGGTTATTCTCCAGCTCACTTTTAAATAGCAACGTTGTCATCAAGGGGCATCTTCAGAGAAAAAAAATATATATATAAAGTAAATAAACATTTGTGATAATGTACCTTTCATCTCTTTTTTCAGAATCTGTTCTGGGAAAATGCCGAACTTTTCAGCAAAAATAAGAACCCTAGTGCTTTGTATGAACTACACTTTAGCCTTTGAGATCATCTTGATCATAAATGTTGCTGGCCCTCAAGCAACTTCTTCCAACCCTCAAAATTTATCCCCCATGGGTTATACTGGTCTTTTTTCCTGAGCCGGACATTTCAGCACCCATTTTGGTCATTCTCTGTCATGTTGAGATCAAGTTTGGCCATCCCTTCAGAAAATCATAGTCAATTTTCTAAAGTGAGATTGGATTTTTGGCATGCTTCCATTGGAGTCCGAGCCAGCGGTCACTTTCAGTTGTAATGCTACTGGAGAATAGGAACTTTAATTAGGACACAATGGGATTGGCCTAGGGCTCAAGTTACAGTAAGTATTCAACTGATGTTACTGCTTAAACCTGTAAATCTGTGGCATGCAACCTCTGGGCCCCTTCCACTTCTCACTCAGTTTCTTCTAATACTGTGTATTTTGTAAGGATCAAAGGTATTAAACCCAGGAGCTGGGAAGTTATCACACCTGAATAAGGCTGTCTCGGCCTAGCTTTGTTTAGTTTTTTTGGCAGCTGGCAGGTATAGGGACCCAAACCTTTAACCTTGGTCTTACCAGCTCCACACTCTAACCAACTGAGCTACCTGGCCAGTCCTGTCTCAGTCTAGTTTTTAGGTTCTCACTTTGGTCATGATGGAGATAAAAAAAAAAGAAAAAGAGATTCCTCTACTATCATAAATACTCCATACCACATGTGAAGCTAATTGGTAACTGACCCTTCGTGTTAGGGGCATAATAGGGAGCAGTGGGGATAGTGGCAAAATGGGGAGCTCATGCTCCCTTTAACAGTGGCAGCTGATCCTCAGCTCTGGGCCATTTAGGGGACATAAAAATATACTAGATACTCTGATTGTTTTTCCGAGAGAGTATAACAATCTGGCTTTTAGAGGAAGACTCTTAATTTAAAAATTTGACTTCTAATTTAATGGTTTATTTAAACCCTACTTGACAAAGAAAACATATCTGGGGGTAATCTTGTCTTTGGGGCACTGGTCTGTGACCAACAGAGAATGTTATGATTTGTGAAACATATTTTCATACTCAATAAAAGAAAAAAATCTTAATTATGTAACTTTTCTGAAAGATAGCACAACAATCTTTTGGGGAACTAGAGTAAGACCTGAGCAGGTACATAGTCTTATGTTTTTATTTGTTTACTTGTTGAAAGATGTTTGTTTGCTGGCTCAAGGATAGTTGGTATCAAAGTAAAGCTGAGTTTTGTTTTGTTTTTAACTTCAGGTTGACTGTTCTGCCCATCAATCTTTCATAGTGCTCTAGACAATACTTTGTGCTCTTATACGACTTTTCCAATTTACTGATTACTTTCCTTTTGGGTTTATCTAATTTAATCTCTATAGCTTTTCAAATAGATACTCAATTCTCCCAGCCCATAGCAGCTTACAACAATTCACCATAAACAATTAGCTCATCCTGAAAAAAAAATATGTGTAGATTGTGGTATAAATATAAATTTCTTTTTTGAGTACGTGTGTGTCATAAATTATCACCCACCTTAGGTGAATGACTAATTCTACTACTGCTAAGTATGTTTTTACTTTTACTCTAAGCAAATATTTTGAGAGATTTTTCATAATTTACTTTGATACTTAAGCTGGTAAATGTTTTGCTCAAACTTGTGGAAGCCAAGACTAATTTAAAATTAGGGAATGTAGGACTATGTTTGGATTTGAGAAGCAATTTGGGAACAATCTTCAGCCTCTCCACAGCCATCACCCTAATCCAGTCCAATCCAATCTGGGCATTTCTCACCTGGACAGCTCCAACAGCCCCTTCCCTGGTCTGTTTTTCTTCAGTCTTGTTCCCTGGAGTCTGCCTGCAACAAAGCAGCCATGGAGATTGTGCTGAAATGATAACCAGAACATTTCACTCTTACACCTGCAATTTTCTAATGGCTTCCCATTGTAACCAGAATGGAATCAAAACTCCTAGTATTTCCCACAGACTCTGTGCTGTCTGATCCCGTTAACTTCCTTCATCTCTTCTCTCTCCACCCTCCCCCTCATAACTGTACCGGCCACTGTGGTCTCCTAGACTTTTTTCTCTTGCTTGTCTATTTTTGTTTTTCAGCTTGTATGGCCACCTCCTTCTCTATACTCAGGTTGAATGCAATGGCCCCATCTCTGTCCTCCTTATAAAACAGGACCCTTGTTAAGTTTATCACTATTTGTTTTGCTGACTGCTATATTCTCAACACCAAGGACAGTGGCTACCTCGCACACAGTAAGTGCTTATTAAATACCAGGTTCAATGACTGGCTGACTGACTAATCAAAGCGATCTGTAACATAAAGGCATTAGAGTCTGAATGGAACTCCAATTCTACCAACTACTAGATATGCAAGTTACATAACCTCCCTAAACCTTTTCTAAACCAATTTTAAAACAGGAATGAGAAAAATGTGTCCCACATTAGGATATCATATGTGTCCTTTTGCTATTGCTAAATAGCAATCACAAAATCCAATTGGCAGGCAACAGTCTGCGTTTATATAGCTCAGGGTCTAGAGTCCAATGGGGCATTTTTTTAGGATGCACTCTGTTATGTGTCTGCAGATCAGTTTGCTGCCACTGGTCTATGTTGCACCAAGTGAGGAAAATCACCTTGGGAGTGGGCTCTGGTCCATGTGTCTCATATTCTCCTCCTGGGAGCAACAGGCTAGTCCAGGGAAGTTCTCTTGGAGAAGTGCAAGAGAACCTTCAATTGTGCAAGCACCTTCAAGCATTTGGCCACATCACACCAACTATCAGCTAACATTTTTTGGCCAAAGCAAGTCACACAAACACATCCACAGCCAAGGGGTGGGGAAATATATTCTGCCTATGAATGTGGGAAGGGGTAAATATTTCTTTACAGTGATCTACCACACACTAAGAATTGAATGATATAATGAGTGTTTAATTCCTGGTACATGATAGGTGCTCAATAAGTATTAGCTCAAATGAATTATAACGATAAATTATTATTTTTCTATGTGATCAAAAGCATGTCACTTTCAATACTATATGAGGATAATAAGTAATTTTATGTTAAATACAACTAAAAGCTCAGAGGTTATAATTAAGTACATCCGGACACAGGAATTATTTGATTTATAAAACACATTGGTGTTTTAAATAAATGCTTGTTTATCATTACAAACCTTTTAATTCAGTTGAAATAGAATACGGGAAACATAGCTTCTTTAAATTCAGATTAGTGCACGTTTTCATCACAGGCAGCAAGCTTGGGGCTGTCTGTCTAGGTATTTTAAAATGAGGTTTTGGAAAGAAGAACAACACCTGATTTCGGAAACCCACCTGCATAAAGTCAGACATGTCCAAGAGAGATGGCTCTAGGTATGCCTTGGTTTCTTCATTCATCAGTTGGGGATAATACTGTGCTCTCTTGCAGAGTCCTTGTAAGGTTTAGAGATAGACCTCCAAAGCATTAGCATGGTTTCTGGCACATGAATGGAAAGTCTTGCTCCCTTTCCTACCCATGGAGACCTCCCTTTCCTTTTCATAAAGGATAGCACTGTTGACTCTTGGAAGTCATTGGTTCTTCTCAGTAGGATGCCCTGTGTGGGCATCAGACTACATTTGGTCAGAATCCTTTAGCTGAGCCTCTCCGTGTCTTTCCAGCCCTTCGGAGTGTGGGAGAGGTAGGGTGGGATATACAGAGACTTTTATGCTCACACTTGCAGGCTTAGTAGGCTGAGTTAGGAACAACTTAATATCGGCCGTCATGGATGGTCTTAGCTATCATCTCAGCCACGAGCCAACCTTCCTTCCAGAACTAGGCATTTCTTCTTTATGGCAAGTTAACTTATTTTTAACCCCCTTATTACAAAAGCAATACTAATTTATTATAGAAAATTTGGATATCCCCGATAAGCACAAAGAAATAAATTAGATTCACTTATTATTCATCATACAGCGATAATGTGAATTAGCATTATAGGTAATTTATTGTTCTATATATGTAGACATAGATGTATCAGGAAAAATGTTATTTATAACAACTGCCTTTGTAAGAAATGGTTCAGTTATCATCTATTTATAATCTGTATGTGTAATCTACCTATACATAACAAGGCAGAAGTTGCTATGTATAGCCTGTGCTACCTCCTGAAAAGGATGGATAGCTCCATCCTGTTCTGTGAAGGGCCCTTTGTCTGTGGAATACTGGAGGGGTTTGATTTTGCTAGTTAGAGCGTGGCAGCCAGGGAGTATCGCACTGCTCCACATAATTGGAGGAAATGTAGAGTTCCAGGAACAGGACTGAGAAGAGGGAGGAGAAGGGAGGGAGATCAGAGAGGAAAAGAAAGGAATCAAAGCTGAAGTGGGCAGAAAGCTGAGGGTCAGGTGGTGTGACCCCTGTCCTGTGACTGCAAACCTTCAGGAGAGCATACTACACTCTTAAATGTTTTGCAGGGGTAGATTTGTTTCTAATCCCTTTTCCTTTTCCTGCTTGTCATTTCCTTTCCCTCTGCTTCTTTTCTTTCTATTTGATGGACCCTGAAAATGGTGCAGTAGAGAGAGAATAAATAAGATAGGAGGAGCCTGGACGTCAGTGGAGGCAATAAGAACAAATGGCACCTGGGAATGTAGAGAATCCTGGAGAGATCTCTAGACTCCCAAAGGCCATAGAAATGGGAGCTTTGTGCCAATTTTCCTTGTATCCCCAGGGAGAAAGGATTTTTCCACCTGACATCTGAGTTTCCATCTCTCTCTCTCTCTCTCTCTCTCTCTCTCTCCCACACACACACACATTGTATATCAACTGTTTATTTGCTTTGTAATGTTTAATGTGGCTTTATATTATGAAAAGATTTCTTCTTTATAAGGCTTCTTTCTTTAAAAAAATTAGGGCTGTAAGAATAATGTGAGGGCTGAAGAGTTAACCATTGAATGGGCCCAGATTTATTTTTATTTTTATTTTTATTTTATGCATTGTCCCAATTGCTGAGCTTTGTCTTGTGTTATAACTGGGTTTCCACCGTAATAAACCTTCAGTGATGGACAACATTGTGTCTATATCTTAAGCACACCCAGGACTTTCCCTGGAATCAGTTCCTACAAGTGGAAATACTTGAATAAAGGTTATGCAAATGTTTAAGCCTTTTGATACACATTGTTAAATTGTCTCTTCAGAAAGGTTAAACCAATTTACACTCCCAACAGTAGTGTTTAAGAGAGACTCTTTCTCTTAATCTCCTTTAATAATGAAGAGTAGCACTATAAAAATCCTTCCCAATTGCCATTTTGGTGAAGAATAGAATCTATTTGTTTTACATTTATTTGGTAACTATTAAAGTTTCCTTTTCTTTTTCCTCATAGGTTTTTGAACCAATTGTGTTTCTTCTTCTGGGAAAATCATCTTCATGTCATTCATGTCCCTAATTGATTTTTTGAGGGTGTATCTTTACTTTTTAACTTTAAAATTCAAATGTGATGTTTCTGAATGGCCAGGAAAGCGTGATATCATTCAGTAGACATTTGTACGATAGGAATTAGGATGTAAAATCACTATAGAGAGGGAAAAAAAGGTAATTCACATGCCATACCTGGGGCATGGGATGCTTATATTAACAGTTGCTTTTGATCATCAGTGTTGACTCAGTGGTTACATGTGGTAAGACCAACTTGGTGGTGTAATGCCTTTTCTTCCTGTGTGTCTTCTCAGTGAAACCTTTCCTAACCTAGGTTCCTGCCCTGACCACTAGGGTTTTACTTACATTTTCCTCTGTTTAATTAGTTTTACCTCCTCCCCTCAAGAAAGTAAACTTCCTGAAAGCAAAGACTCAGATTCTATTCCACAGGGACCTGGTTCATAACTATGTACACAGCAGACTTTGAGCGAGGGTCTAGAGGAATACATTTTACCATTAGGCTATTGAAAAACATCCCAGCATTTTTCTCAGAATTTTTTAAATACCCAAGGCATTGTATATGAAAGCATTTACCAGGGATCACTGGGTGTGGTCTTTGATGTCATTCTGCCTAAATAAATCAGGTTTTTTGAGGGTCTCACTTGTCTTGGTTGTTCTCCTTCCTTAAAGGAACCTAGGGCAATTGTGGATTCTTTCTTTTAAAAAAAGAATTAATTTTTTAAATTGACAGATGAAATTTTATATGTATATATTATATATTTATCTATCATGCACAACATGATGTTTTGAAATATGTACACATTGTAGAATGGCTAAGTCAAGCTAATTAACATATGCTTTACTTCAACATCCTTACCATTTTTTTGTGGGGACAACACTTAAAATCTACTTAGTGATTTCTAAGAATACAATACATTGTTATTAACGAGAGTCACCATGTTGTACAATAGATGTTTTGAACATAACTTATTTATCCTGTGTAACTAAAATTTTGTATCCTTTGACCAACGTCTCCCCACCCCACCACAATCCACCTAGCCCCTGGTAATTGAGATTCTACTCTCTGCTTCTATGAGTTCAACTTTCTTAGAATCTACATATAAGTGAGACTATGTGGTATTGGTCTTACTGACCAATACCACATGGCTTATTTCTCTTAACATAATGTCTTACAGATTCTTCCATGTTGTTGTAAATGCCAAGATTTCTTTCCATTTAAAAAAAAATTTTTTAAAGGCTGAGTAGTATTCTATTGTGCATACATGCCACGTTTTCTTTATCTATTCATTAAGGGACATTTGAGTTGATTCCATATGTTGTCTACATTTTGGCTATATTTTGTGAATAATGCTGCAATGAACATGGAAGTACGGATGTCTCTTCAACATGCTGATTTCATTTCCTTTGGATATATATTCAGTAGCAGAACTGCTGGAGCATATGATAATTCTATTTTTAATTTTTTGAGGAACCCCAATTCTGTTTTCCATAATGGCTGTAGTAATTTGCATTGCCAGTAGCAGTGGGGCACTGGGTGATTCTTAAAGACAATCTCTTGAAGGAAAATGCAAGTCCTCTACAATATTTGGGTGGTGAGACAGAAAGTAAAGAAGGATACTGTGTTCTAGCATACTGCAAACATGGTTACTGAATTTGGAATTCAGAATGGGAAGAGAAGAGATTTATTTTCCAGCTCAGAATAGCAGAAAGAGGCATGATATGAGAACTTCCATTTCTTAAATAACCAGAAAGAAGGAAGGAGCTGTTTCTCCTTTGAGAAATCTGTTGGGTTTTTTTGTTTGTTTGTTTTTGTTTTTTCTTATAGGTTCATTCACTTATTCACCCAAAGTTTTAATTTCAAGGCTTCCCTCCATTGACTTAAAGGTAAGTGGAAATAAAACTCATAAGCAAACCAGAAAACGTCTCATTCACCACTCTGTGCTTGCTCATTACAAGTAAAGCTCACGTGTTTGGCTAGAGCAGATGGTTCAAACTGACAGTCTATAGGCCTTTTCTCCTTTCTTGTCTTCCTGCTGCTTTGCGTTAGAATTGGTTGTCAACACAGAGAAATCAGAAAATTTTACATTGACATTTATATTTCTGGCTATTAAAAATGGGAATATCTGGCAAAGCTGGACCACCATCCAACATAACAACAACTTGTTGGGCTTCAGTAGTGGCTAAACACTGTAGCTGTGGCATAAGCTCTTTATTTGATTGCATTACCTATCAATGTTAACAACGCGTTCCAGAGCCAACCTTTTCCATTCAAATCCCTTCTCCAATTTGAGTCACATAGCAAACCTGAAAGGTATTTAGGTTAGCTATTATTATTTCCATTTTAGATGACATTAAGTACTTTTGTGCTAAGGCTACGTAGTAGGAAGTGTCAGATCTGGGATTTGAATCTAGGTTCCTAACTTCAGATTAAGTGGGGTTTTAATGTTTTCTTCTTCCTTTTCTTTTCTTTTTTTTTTTTCCTCATTACTCTAACTACATTCTGTATTTGGTGGAGCCATAATCTTAAAACCTCCACAAATGTGTGTGTGTGTGTGTGCATGTGCGATACACACATTTTGTAAATTTTGTACATAAGCATGCAACATTTTGAAAGAGACTCAGCATCTTAAGCTTCCGATAATAAGTCCTTCTGGGTAAATAAATGTTTTGCATTTCTCCCTACTCTTCATCTACTCTCGATAGTTACTCTTAAACACAGTGTCGCTGGACTCAAAAAACGTGCAGGTCAATTTGTTCGCGTGGTGACAGCTTGCTGAGTGAAGTCTCTTCTTCTCCTCTCTTGTTTCTATGGAAGAAGAAAGGGTCAAGACAGAAGAGTGTGGTTCACAGTTGCCTGACAATTCACAGGTGTATTCCTGGGGGTGAAATAGACAAATTGTTCAGACAGTTCTACAGAGCTGTTTAGCTATTGGTGTGGAAGTCATTGGCAGAAAGGCTGAGAGTAGAAAATGTCAGGCTCTGGTTTCTGGTTTATTCTTTTATTCTATCTGCTTTGCATAGTACACTCTATTTTAAAAACCTACCAACCTTGTCATTGTCCTCAGGGTAAAGTCTAAGTTCTCAAAGAATCCTCCAGATCAAACCACTGCCTACTCTATGGTCTTGACTCTCACCATTGCTTCCCTTCTAACCATCTGAAAACATTAAACACACTGTCACCTCTAAGTCTCTTCTGGCAGTTTCCTCTGTCTGACTGCTCTCATGTCCTGCCTCCTTCTTTTCTGCCCAGCCCATTCCTACTTGCACATCTTACCTAAGCTTTGGCATCACCTCTTCCTAACTTGCTTCATAGGCAACTTAGATGCCCCTTCTCCATCACTGCATAGGGATTTGTGCCAACCTGAGAATCCTGTCGCAACTTTTCATGCTGCTTACTTGTGGTTGTGAACTGCTGGGAGCAGAGATGTTACCTTGTGTCTTCAACACTGAGTCCAAAGTCTACACATGAGAACACTTAAAAATGCCTGTTGGAGGATTTAATATTTTGTATATCCATTGCTTATATCTGGAGGGTCTTTATACAGAAGCTATGTTGTATCAGGAAAGAGGAATATCTGAACCTGTGGCAGCTGATGAAGCATTGCCTTTAAAAGGTGTCACAAGACTCAGCAGTGGTGAAAACTACAGTGACTGAACATTTTTGAGGACTTAGTCCATGTTGAGTGTTGTGCTACTGGGCTAAACAAATCCTTTACTTCAATTCATTATTTTAATCCTCATATCAACTCTGCAACCCCCCTATTTGGCAGAGGAGCAAAAATGTTAAATAATTTGCCTAAAGTTGCATAGTTAATTTCTGGAGGGACAAAGATCTCAGTAGACGCTACTTAGCTTCCAGGATTCATAGGGTCAATCACCATGTATAGAAATGATTGACTTTTTTGCCTTTAGTCTTTCTCTTGGATCACTCATCCAGCAGTAAGACGAACCCTGGGTTCCTTAAGTTAATTGAGTTTAGTGGATTATCCATCACATTTCTTTGGTTGCCCAAGCAGAGTCTCCATTGCTAGGGTATCACTGGACTGAACCAACTGGGATCTCTGAGATCCTGAACATTCTGTTTCTGTCTTTGTTATCAATATATAGCCATTCTAGTTACCATTTTTAATTTATCTAACTGTGCCAGCATGTCATTGTATTTTAAAGGGCCTCCAGGTATGTAATCCTCTGTGTTGTATCTTAAAAAATAAGTAATATTCCTGTTCAATCCTGTCGTCTGATCAGAGTTGAGAGCCATTCCAATCTAAGATAGAAAGACATTCACAGGCCTGCTTTACAATTGTTATTATCCTGATACTAAATTATAAACATTATGTCTCTGAAGCATTATTACTCATACCTAGAATGGTACCTTATGTTGTATTTCACCAAGGGCTGAACAAGAAGGAAAGGGCTTGAAGTCTGGGATGAGTGATTTTGGTCTGAAACAGGTGAAAATTTCTCAAGAACATTGTCAATAAATATTATTCAATCTCTCTAGACATTTCAAATTTCAGTTCAGATACTCATTAATGGCTCAGCCTTTAATAAGACGTCATTTTCTGTAGTTTCAATGGTCTGAGTGTGCACAATTTTGGAACTTTATGACAATAATATTTTTAATGTCTTACTTACAGTGTTATTTAACGAGTGCCTCCAATGTGCCAAAAATAATACTATCTCTGATCTTTTCAACAGTGCAGAAAAATGGAGATTATTCCTATTTTAGACAATGTGGTGAGGGTGGAGATATGACTTGCTTAGTGTTAAACAGCTAGGTAGAGCCTGAGACTAGATTTGAAGCAAGAACTGCCTGGCCTTCAACTTTGTGCTGTTTTCATTCTATCACAATTCTGTGGAAGCTTGTGTTCAAGATTTACTTAAAAGGGTATTCATTGTTGATTTGTAATAATAGTGATTAATTGGTAACAATGTAAGTGTCTTCTGAAAGGGGATTGGTTTAACACATTTCGTTACATCCATATAATGCAATGTTATTTAGCATTTAAGTGTTTACTTTAAACGTAAGTGAATATGTATTGCCATGGCAAGATATCCAGCTTATATTTAATGGAAAAGAGATTGCAAAAGAATTTGCACCACACTGTCTATCTTTAAGGCATGTATGTATGTGCATGCATAGGCAAGATCTGGGCCAGCATTGCCCACTAGAAGTATAATGCAAGCCATATATGTAAATTCAATTTTTCTAGTAGTCTAATTTTAGAAAGTAAGAGAAAACATGAAAGATTATTTTAGTATTATACTTTATTTAACACCATATGTAATATCAACATATAATATATCAACATATAATATATATACAAAACATTAATAATATGTTTCACATGTTTCATACTAAGTCTTCAAAATCCAATGTGCGTTTTTACACTGACAGCACGTCTCAGTCAGGACCAGCCACATTTCATAAGTTCAATAGCTACACATGGCTTGCAGTTACCTTTCTAGGTAACACTGATCTAGAGGAAGTATAATAAGACCATAAAGTCTTCACTTTGGGATGATGGGATTATGTGTGTCGATGTTAGTTTATTGTCTCCTTTTGTCTTATCTGTGTTTTCCAAATTTCCATAAGGAATACATACTGCCTTTGTAATTTGGAATTAAAATAAACTATTAAAGACATCGTTCATTTTTAATAGGGAGTGGTGAGCTTCTAAAATGCACTGTTAAAAATAAATACATAAAATGTAAATCTGTGACCTATTTTCAATGGAGGAGAGAAGCTAGGAATGGTATGGTCTTGGCTCTCCTTCCTATTTCTTTGCCACACTACAGTAACACCTTTTCCCAAATGTCTGGCCTTTGCAGCCATGGAGAGCAGAGGGGTTAAACCCCGCCTCTGCCGTCAGGAAGCAGATTTGTGATGAAGCTGCCTTGCGTGCCTGAAAGCTGAGGTTTTGCCTTAGATTCATTTTCAGTCTCATTCAGAGAAAAAGGCAGGTGTCATGGGAAGAGTCTACACTAGTTTGTCTCAATCTTGTCTGCCATCACTGCTGACCCTTCACTGAGGGCCACCTTTTCAGGTTTTTTTTTTTTTTTTTTTTTTTCTTAATCACCATCTACCCCCACCTCCATTTTTAATACCACAGATATACTGTGTATCTGTTTATGTATGATGGCTCTCTGGAGCAGCACAAACCACTGTAATATATAGCAATGTTTGTTCTCCCTCAACCAAGATCCTGATTTCACCCCTGTAGGGACAATATCACCCTTTCCCCCTTGAGAATGACTGGGCCGTGTTCACTCATGTGAAGTGTCAGTAACAGCGGTTGTCTTGTGGCTTATGTGTGATTTAGCATCTTGGGTCAGTTTCACCAGCTCTCTAAACCTTCTACCCACCAGACTTTGCCCTTCCACCTTTGGAGTTCCCTTTTGCTTCTATATTCCCATGAGAGCAAGTCAATCCATCTGAATGGCCACCATGCTTGGATACTTATCCAAGTCTCTCTCTCCTCCCCTGACCACGTGGGGAATGTCCTTTCTGCTTTTCCCGTGTTACTTGCCATGGCTAGCCTTGTCGTGTTACTCGTTCTGGTCCTGTCTCCTCTCCCCTGTGATCTGACCCTTCTTGAGAACTGGCTGTCGTACATCATTTTATTCCCTGTGTTTGTGTAGAGCCGGGCTTTGCATGCCATCGTCCCTCTGTAAATAGTGGTGGAACTGAATGAAATTGCCTTCAGAAAAACCCTTTCTGGTCCAGCTGTTTCTCTATCAGAAAATCTCATTAAGACTTAATCGCTCACATCTTCCCATCCCACGAGTCATGCTGCGATCCTGGATTGAGACGGAGTGACAGCATTCCTTGGCATTCCCAAGACCCACCCATTTCCCATGTATTTCCCACCAGCCAAGGTCACTGCCCAGGGATAAAATCTCGTGGCAGCCACGTGAAACTTGCTGCCTCTCTACCTTCCCCCTTATATGTCTTCAATGACTGTACTGAAGATTTACTGATTGGGAACTGTGAAATAGCAGCCACTGAGAGCTGGACTGTGCAACTCAGTCAGAAAGCCACCCCACCCCACCACCCCCACCCCCGGTTTTCACTGGCTTAATCAGCCAGTGTTCTGTGCTTGGTCCGCTAGAAGCCTCAGTCTCCCATCCTGGTCCAATTTGTCTATCCACACCCACGAGGAGCCCCCTTTCAAAAATGATCTCTCTTCCAAATGAGATGTCACTCCACACTTCATCTGGACTCTCTTGGGAACAGCATTTGTTTCTCTACAGTCAGGAAATCTCTCCTTTGCTCTGTTCTGCATAGATGTCACCACTGTCAGAATTTCAGTAGAACTTTGCAGATTTAAATGGAAGATTTAAGGAGCTTGAGAGCTATCACTGCTGATAGCAAGCATTTAGCTAAGGAAATTAAATTTGACGATCCTGTGTTTTGGCTGGATTCTGTTACTCTTTGGGCTGGGAATGGTTTGGTTACAAGGAGATCCCATTTTGGTATCTTCTATTTTCCAGGGAGCAGAGAGAGAGAAAAACTGAGCAGAACCTAATGAAGGAATTCTGTATCGGCAAGACTCTGACATTTGAGATGTTCAATGTAATCAGCAGAACTGGTTGCTTTAGGCAAAGATCACTGCACTGAAAAATAAAATGCAGTTGGCCATATTCTGTTCATGAAAATGCCTTTTTATAATTCACAGCTTCCATAGGTTCCAGCCATAATTCCTTAACTTTTTTTCCTCTGGAGGGCTTTAGATATCATTAACAAAAATGTGCAACATACAGAAACATGTGTATGCATGCCATAGAGATCTTAATTGTACTTTCAATCCAGGGTACTGCTTATTAATTATTGTAAATACTTTAACTTATAGAGTCTCCATATATCATACATTAGAATTAGCAAAATGGTAAGAAATGTTAATGGCTATAATTACTGACTGGATATTTGAGATTCATGTTCAAATACACTTACCTTGGGAAGATGCTATTTCACTTGTATATGCTATTTGCCTTTGTCATCCTCTTCTCTCTCTCTCTCTCTCTCCCTCTCTCTCTCTGTCAAAGGAGGGAATTACTGCAAGCAGATTATGAAATATTGTAGTACATGTACGTAAATATATATCAGCACTGGCACATTTGTAATTTACTCGTAAGAATGAGATTCATACTTGAGATCTATATATCATATTAGCAAAATAGTATCCATCCTGTACTACATTATTTTACTAACATGATGGCTGAATTTCAAATGAACTGCAAAGGTCATGGTTGCTATTCTATTAGGGCCATTTAATCTCATTTGTTTCCCCATTACTGACCTCAGCTCTATTAGTTGCTGCAACTACTGTTGATTTTGAACTGAGAAAGGGTTCTTCCAACGGATGTCACTTCAGGCTTTGAATTTACAAGCAAGGGACCCTGATTTAAAATCCTTTGGTCCCCTGAAAAAAAAGAATGCTAAAAGTTTGCAGTTGTCCTCTAGTTTCCCCTAAGGTGAAGTTTTTAGATGGAGGAAAGATGGTTCTTGTTCTACCTGTGACATATTGCATACCTTTCTGTGTACTGTATCCTCTCACCTCTTGCCCCTCTTCAAATTAGCCATCACCTCCACCTTTGAGAAAACTAGTAGCTAAAATGAAGCAATCCTACTTTATGGAAGTCCCTGAGAAGCAATTTAACTCTGTTGACCATGTCCATCAATCTGTCACCTGGAGAGAGGCTGTTGACACCAGATGGCCTCTCCTCCGACATCACACTATGAAGTTATCAGTAGGGCAAGAGCTTTCTCTTTGATACTATACAATTAAACTGAAGAATGGGAGGCTTTTGCTAGAAGGAAGCCAATGGCAAGGAGGTGCTAAACCCAACTGAAATACATGAGGTACACACATGCAAATTATCTTTAACTAGAAGAGAATGTATTTCAGTGATCTACCACACAACACATATGAGATATTCCCCAGGAAGGAAGTTTAAAAACAAACAAAAAAATGAGTCAGACCTCTGTAAAGTACATGCCATTGCGTAAAATACTGAAAACATTTTCATTTAATGGTGATGCAAACTCTGCTTTAAACATTGGGAACATTATTTACTGAGAGATGTGGGAGGTGGTCAGTGTAAATCTCTAATATGAAAAAAATAAAGGTAAAAAGTAGTTTAAGTCTAATAGTTTCTCTGTTTTTTTTAAAATATTTCTGATAAACAAGCTCATAGCTTCTGAAATCTTATCACTTACTTGGGAGGTAACCCTTTTCTGCTGTTTAGAAATCATTCACATTGCCATGAGGCCAGCTTGGAGTAACAATGCAATGTGCTTTATCAATAGCTGGTGAGTTCATGGGACGGGAGGGAAACCTTTTCTAAGAAACAATCTTTTCTCAGGAAGGATAATTGTATGTGTAGGTAATGAGAATCTAGTATAGCGAGTGTATTAAGTGCCTAATATATAGTAGGTGCGTGGTAAATATTTCTGGGATAAATGAGGGCCTACCAATTTGCATAGGCATTACCCATTCTCTCTCTGATTTAGTAATTTTAGACTCAACTAGTTGTCCCCAATGCTTTTGTGCAATGTATGGCTTATCTTTTATCATATTTTATAAGCTCCATAAGAACAGAGACTGTCTATTTATTGTTTTCTTTCTGTAAGTACATGACCATACACCATGTGAATAGGTCTTCAAATATTATGGCTTGAAGGAGCTTGTGAATAATATTCTTACCCCAAAATCAAACCAAGACTTGTGGGATCACTATAAAATGGCATGCTGTTAGCCTTACTAAAATTGTTGGATATATGAGAAATATAATTGTATTTCCCTTTAGCTGTTAATTCAGACTTCCCAGAAATCTAGACATTTTTTCACTCGTGGTTTAAATTAACAGGTGAAATAATGCAGTGTATGCTTTATTAAAATTTTATTAACTATGTCTCTAAAAGAAAACAAAACAAACAAAATGAAAGAACCAACCAAAAATCACCCATAAGTGGCTTTAATGTTGGCTTTAGGGATATGGTAATCTTTGATTTTTTTTCCTATGCATACTGATATACTCTTTCCCCTGTTAACGACTTCTCACCTCTTGGAATCTCCCAGGCTGCGTCTTCACTGAAAAACTCACTGCATTCCCATTATGTGTCATCCACAGGCTTCATGTAGGTGAGACAACAGAGTCTGAGTAAAGGATGCATTTGGCATTATATCTCCTTACTTTATTGACTCATGTTTTTGAGTTCCTCTAATGTGATAACAAAAAAAAATATTTCCACAATATCCTGAAAGTTTCTAAAGATTTCTGTGGACCTTGGAGTAGACCCCATACATGTGTTGCCTCCCTAGACTGTCAAAAATCAGAGTCCTCAGAGAGACCAAATGGAAAAATTGCTTTTCTATCTATCCCCACATGCAAGAGTTATGGAATCCCTGATTAAGGCCCAGGGGGAATTCCGATGCAGTCATTGGGGTTGGACCCATGATTAGGGTAAGTGCTAGGCTCTAGTTAAGAACTTCACTGCACCCTTAAGGGTCAGGACAGTTCACAGCAAAGGATGAGTCTTTTCAGAGGGTGGTGAAAATGTTCCTCAAGCCCACCTTGGCCTGTACAAGTCATCCTGATAAATGGTCCACAATAGGGAATTTAGGGAAACAATGGCATTGAGTCAGGACATCTGCTGTAGGACACATGTCCAACAGAGCGAGCCTGCCAAGGATCCAGTTCCAGCTCTCACTTGTTCTGGCTGTGTGAATGGGTGAGTCACTCAGATTCTCTGCACCTTACCTTTCTGGTTTGTAGAATAGTTCTGAGTATTAAAGGAGACAGTATGTGAAGTGGGACTGATGTATGGTAGCCACTCCATAAATGCTGGCTCAGTACCACCATCATGCTGCCCAGACATCAGAGCAGAAAATGTGTCCTCTATATCTTAGTCTAAAGTCCAGCCTACATTTGGTGCCTTATAGTTAAAAGTTAGATGCCTGTTGAAGAGGTGAATGAATGACTCCTTCCTCATCCCCCTGCGAAAGGGAAAGCTTGACCAGTGTGAAACAAGTCCTTGCAGTGACTTTGCTCTGAGCTCTTGCTCCTTCATAAATCCATGGTTTAAAGGCTCTTCTGTGCAGGGCAAGTATAGTGTGATGCTTGGGGATGCAGGCTTTAGTGTTACTGTCCACTCAGCTATTTACTAGTCTGTCGGGATGCCAGTCTGAGCATCATTTCTCTTATTGATAAAAAATAGGCATATTAATAATACCATATGTCTCATAGGATGGTCGGAAAAACAAAATAAGAAACTGAGAACCTGATGCTAGAAAACCCCTGAGAGCTTTCAAAACATTGCTGATATCTGGATGCCATCTCCAAAGTTCTGGATGCATTTGGTCAGGAGGTTAGGCCCCATGGGCACCAATAATAGTGTGAAAAGTCCTTCAGGTGATTCTAACTGAGGACCATTGTTAAGTCATTAATTAGGGGTGAAGTAGTGGCTGTTGTTAAATCATCCTTATGTTCTTCTTTCTCCTTATCTCATGCCCTATTGCTTCCTTTTTTTATGTTAATGGAGAAAACGATTGTGTTCTTTTTTGAAGGTTTTGATTTGTTTTCCTTTTTGGGGGGAACCATTTTGGCAAAAACGTAGCACAGAAAAACTATGCAATAAATGTAAAAAAAGAAAGTAGATAATCACTCTCTAGTGCAGTAGGCAGCACATCAGTCTCATAACCAGAAAGTATGTGTGTGTGTGTGTGTGTGTGTGTGTGTGTGTGTGTGTGTGTGTGTGTGATCAAAAATCAGAAAATGAGAGTTATTCCTATTTCAAAAAACCACATTTTTGTACACCAATAGTACCCCATCCTATGGGACAGCCATCGCACCTCATTCTGGGTCCATCTTTTATGCCCTGTGGCTGCTGCTGCCTCTGGCTATTATCTGCATCTTTGATAGCTGTCTCCAGGTGCATCTGCAATATATCAGGGAGGAGCATGGAGGTGGCCTGAGAAATCAGCAGGTGTCTTGGTTTTCACCAAAGAGAGGACGCAATGTCCAGCATGCATGGATGGCAGAAGGGTTGTTGCAAAGGCAATTAGAAGCTCTGGAATTGAATTCTTTTTTTTTTTATTAGTGCTGAAAATGAGGATGAAAGGGTATTCAGTATCAGAAATGGGGTAAGAAAGAAAAATTGTATTATTTGAAAGCCAGCTTGCCTAGAAGGATATGCAATTTGGTGCAATTAGACAAGAGATCAAAGTCCTCAGGACCTCGGTTTGCCCTAGGAGGGATTAGGAGGGTGATGTGCAATAAGAAAGGAGTCTTGGAAGCCTTCGTCAGCCTTCACAGGTGGAATGATTGTTCTCCCCTCTAGGCTTTTGTAAAATCTTCCCACAACTTCTAAATAGCCCTCATCACTTTGTTAGGCACTCAGTAAAAAAGAAATTGCATGCTATAGTGCCTGCTTCATTTCATGTGTCTTTCTTCTCTGATTCTAAGCCACTTGATGGCAGGATCCATGAGTCACTTTGCTCAGTATATGCAGCATCAGGAAGGTACCTGGTACCCATCCTTAGTATCCAGTCAGCACATGGGAGTTGAAGACCCATTGGAAGACACTGCTTGGCCCTCTGGTTAGGCATGCATGGGCCCCAAGAATCCCCAGAAATTTGATGCTTTCAGGAATCACCAGGAGACTAGAAGACATTGACTCTCAGCCTTAGCTAGGGTTAAGCGACACTTGAGTTTTGAGTCACTGTGGATGCCTGGGCCCTAGAACAGACCAATTTAAATTAGTCTCTGGGGGTGGAACCAAGACAACTATAGTGTTATAGTTCCTTGGGTGATTTGGGTCCAGGCAGGGCTGAGGACTGCAGCTGCAAAATAACAGAGGATGGCTGAGCAAGAAGCCATGATGAAAAGATAGAAGGCATGTGAAAACTAAAAGCAGAAATGAGACACTGAGGGAACTCAGGGATCTGGTGGTGTCCTCACCATCATCAAACCTAACAACCACCAGGCCAGACACTGTACTCTACTCAGCAGTTTGTATTTGTTATTTCTTTTCATACTCAGAAACCCTAACAAAAATTATCATTCCATTTCCATCAAAGGAAAGAAAGCTTACAAGGTGAAGAATTACGTTACTGCATTCCAACCCCAAGCACTTAGCCACTAAGTTGTGTTCTTTTAAAATGACAATGTAAATGTGAAGGAAGATGGGATTGGACTGGGTATAAGAAAAAACAAGAACAATAAAATCAAGGAAAGCTAATGGGCAATAAAGTAAAAACATACAACATAACAAATAAGGAGCAGAATCCGTATTTCTTAAGGTCCTCCAAGGCCACAACAACCATATAAGGAAAATCCAGTTACTTCCAGCTTACCACGGGAGAATGAAGGCCCAGACTAGTCTAGTACCTTGCTCAAACTCACTCAGCTCCTAGGTATCAGAGCTAGTATTTTTGAAAAGGGATAGAGTAAATATTTTAGGCTTTGCTGATCATGCAGTCTCTGCCACAACTACTCAGATCTGCTATTGCAGCATGAAAACAGCTGAAGATAATATGTAAACAGATAAATATGGTTGCATCCCAATAAAATTTGATTTATAGACATAAATTTAAATTTTGTATCATTTTCATGTGTCATAAAATATTATTTTTTCTTTTGATTTTTCTCATCTTTTAAAAAATGTAAAAAATCATTCTTAGCTCATCATCTACATAAAAACAGACAGTGGGACGAATTTGTCCCATGGACTGTAATTTTCCAACCCAAGTCCAAAATCTAAAGCATCTGGCATACAAAAAGTTGATGAGAAAGTATAGGAAAAAATAAATAGATGCCCATTTGAGAACCTTGTCCTCAATCCAGCTTTCCACAGGAAGATCCATCAGGCCAAGAGGAGTTCAACATTTTCTGTCTTCTCTAACTCATCCCAGCAAGCAGTTATTTGTAGAATCCATTTATGCTGTCCAGACTCGAAACCCTGGACTTTGAAGTGGGCCACATGCATTCTTTTTGCTTTGAAAATAATATAATAAACTTCAAAACCTTTTTTTTTCTACCAATTTTTATTGAATGACTAACAGATTCTAGACTCTCTCTGGGCACTAAGGGTATGTGGTTATCTTAGTCTGCTTTGGCTGCCATAATGAAATGTCATAGACTGGGGTGGGGGGGCTTAAACAATAGAAATTTATTTTGTTACAGTTCTGAAGGCTGCAAGTCTGGAATCAGGATGCCAGTAGGATCTGGTTCTGGTGAGGGCTCTTTTTCTGGCTTGTGGATGGCCACCTTCTCACTGTGTGTACATTTGGCAGGGGGAGATGGGAGAAGGGGGGGAGGGAGGGAGGGAGAGAGAGAGAGAAGCACTCTTTGGTGTATTTTCTTATAAGGACACTAATCCCTTCACGGGGGCTTTCCCCTCATGACCTCATCTGAACCTAATTATCTCCCAAAGGCCCCACCTCCAAACAGCCTCACTTTGGGAGTTAGAGCTTCCATACTTCCATATGTAAATTTCTTTTTGGGCGGGAGTGGACACAATTTATTTCATAGCAGTTGTCACAAGGCAACGAGGTCCCCATGTTCATGAGCTTGCTTTGTGTATGTATGGCAGTAAATGAGTAAACAAAATCTAATCATGTCTGCTAGTAGTAGGTGCGACAAAGGCAAAAAATAAAAATAAATAAAAAATGAATAGAGTGCAGGGAAGAACTAGAGCTGGGGTTGCAACTTTGGAAACCGTTTTCGGAGAAGACCTATTTGAGTTACTGAGTCAGTGACCCTGGGCTGAGAATTGAGGAATGTGACTAAGCAGCCCAGCAGAAGACCTGGGAAGGAGACTGTGTTAGAGGGAAAAAGAATAAGCTTTGAAGGGCCACTGAGGCAAAAAGGGTTTTGAAGAGTGAGCCAGGGGGGCAGAGAGAAGGCCAGTGTGCCTGGAGAGGGTCAGAGCAGGGAGAGTCAGCCCACCTTAACGAGCTTGGGTATTATCCTAAATGCCATGGGATGACTTCAGTGAGTCAGAAGTGCTGTAATATTTGCAATTTCAAAATATTTGGGGTACTATGTGGGGAATGGATGGTAGGGAGCAAACGTGGAAGTGGAGAAACCAACTAAGAGGTTGCTAAAGGAGTCCAAACAGCCTCCAAGGCCTCTCTTATCCTAGAGCGTCTCCCCTTTTTGGATGGCTCATGTCTGGGATGAGGCGGCAGGTCCTTTCATCCATTCAAATTGCCACTACTCAGGACTTGTCTTACACTCCCTTCCAAAGATCATCTGCAGTAATTCACTCTAATGAGGAGTTTGAATTGCCAATTGCCTTGTGCTTTACAGCTAATAGACAACAGATTATACTCTCAATGGTTTGCAGTTGGTAGACCAGTTGTCTTCTGATTATAGTTCGTCCCTTTATTTGAGTTTGTATAACTATAGTCTAATCCTGTTCATGTTTTATTTGGGAATTAATACCCCAGACTCCTTGAGCCTAGACTTTTTCTCATCCTAATGAAAGAGAATGGTCTCTAGGTCCTTTAACCCTCACAGTCTATGGTACATTGTCTTCCCCCCAAAACAGATGACATTTTAAAGATTCTTAAACCAGTGAGCAATTCCCTGTCATTCTAGACTGTACAGTATTTTGATTATTCCACATTTTTTCTTGTGCTTCACTATGCTCCCCACAACATCACACACACACACACACACACACACACACACACACACACACACACACCTTTCAAAGTTTAGTAACTGTTTAGAAAAGCAATATATTATCATTCAGAAAATATTTAGAAACACACACAAAAGCAAAAATAACCTATTAGCTGTTCATCCTCCCAAAATAATTACTCTAAACATTTTGATAATTCTCTTGTTGCTGTTTAGTGTGTATGTGTGTGTGTGTGTGTGTGTGTGTGCATGAGAAAAAGAGAAAAAAAATATTTACAGTGTCATACTCAGTGTATTTTCAGAATTTAAACTATTTTTTTTTACTTGGTATTAAAATGTGAACATTTTACTATGCCATTAATCATTTTTCAAAATTACATTTAATGATTCTACAACATTCTACTGTACCAGAATTTGTCACCACTGCTGACATTTGGGAAATTTTTGTTTCTCTCTCCTATTATTATTATTAATAAATAATGCCCGAGAGAACTTTCTATTAGGCAAGCTTTTGTTTACATTTTTTAATGTTTCCTTAGACTAAACTCTAAAAAGTGGTATTTTGGGGTCAAAAGTATGGGCACCTTTATACCTCTTGAGTAGATTTCATCCAATTGCTTTTTTAAATGATTGTGCCTGTGTACATCCCATAACAGTGGTCTGTTAGAATGCTGTTTAATCTAGTCATTGCCAACATTATTTGATATTACTATATACTTAATCAATTTGATAGGTAAAAATTGGTATCTTCTTATTTAAGGCTTCCCCTTTTTATCTTATCTGTTTAGTAATACAAATAACAAACATATGTAATGTCCTTACCAAGGGTGTCAGACACTGTGGGAAGTAGATGCTATTATCCTCATTTTTCAAATTGAGAAACTAATGCTACCTGGTAAGAGGTGGGGCTAAGGTTGAAATCCAGCCCAGACCACATGACCTTTGAGCCTGAGCATTAGCCCCAGATCTATTGTGCCTCTAGGCAGGAGTACCAATGAGAAAGGACTCTCTCATCTGGGTGTGAAGCAGGAAAACAAGCTGATAGGAGTAATTCAGACTAACATGTGAGTGACTGACAGAAGCATCTATCTATTAAAACAACAAAACAAAACTACTTGTAATTCCAAATAAATATCTCCTTTGTGGAAGGAGTTTTAAGAAATTTAATAAAAGTAAAACTCCTAGCAATAATAAGGGAAGATACTTGTGAGCAAATTCAGATCTTCCTTCAATTTCATAGTTGCTCACTGCTTGCTCACATATTTATTTTATTTCCTATAGGGAGTGCTTAACATAATCAATTAGTTGCCATTACATGAACATCTAGATTTCCACCTTCTCTTTAAAAATGGAAGGTCTGGATGCACCTAGTGTTGTTCATTTCAATAATTTACAGCATCTGCTTGAGTTTGCATCTGTTAGCTGGCTAGCTGTCTTTTTCTTTCCTTATCAACTTCCCCTAGTTTCTCTCTTTCTGAACCAACTACTCTCTAAAATTTTCCTTTCGATATGATAATAGTATTTTTTTAACCCTAAAATCTTTTGCACGACTGGGAATCCCCTTCCTATTTCTTTTAGGAAGGGGAGACCTAACGGTCATGGGGAGGATTTGCCCTGAGTCATTTGGAAGACCCATGTGTGTGCAAGTTGGGGCTTGTGTCTTTATAAGCCCTGCTTAAATGGCTTGGTAAATTAAACTTCCCTTATTTTGCTGCATTGCATCACAGTTCTAAAGGAGACCTGAAATAGATTGTATCACTCTGTGCAGGATCATGGGTGCAGGTTAAATATAAAGTTCAATTCCATATTCTTAGTGTACTTTTTCCCTAAATGGAGATGGGATGGCTTGAGCACTCTGTCCCCTGCTTGCCTTTCTTATCCACACGTGTTTCTTAAATTGATTTCCATCCTTTTTGTATGTGAGAACACACACAGGCATCTTCTCAACTTCAAAGAGGCACGATTGTGTTGGAACCACTGGATCTTTGTTTTTCAACAGGAAGAGTTGACATTAAACACTACCCAAAACATTGAGTGCCTTTCTTTCCTGTCTAAAAACGCCTCTTTAAAACACACCAGTGACACTTCAGTCTCCCACAACCTCTGTTCTAATGTTTGCCATTTTCTTAATATCACTCATTTTATTATTTATTAAATGTCTAATGGATTGGTTTTTATTTAGATATATGTACGTCGACACAGTGAATAGAAACCCGATGTTATAAGTCAAAGCATAACTATGTGATAACCAATAGAATCTGCTCTGACCAGGTCAGCTGAATTATAGTGCCTTGAAAGATCTGGGATAAGTCGGTAATCACACCCCCCTTGTTCCATAGCATGTTATCATAAGACCATTTTACTTAGAAGTATCCATAATGGCACCAGAAAGCCATAAAATGACCCAGAGTACCTCTTATTACCCTTACCCTAGATCCCTGCATGTAGGATATAACCTAGTAACAATCCCAAATCTATACACCATGTACAACCAATAGAAAACCTGATGAGGTAACTAGGTGGGGTCCTCTTTTCTCTTTCTCTCCTTTAGGTTCCTTCCCCCTTCTTGTGGTTATAAAATGTTAAGCTCTGCTTAACATCTTTGGAACACATTTTCAGGGTGACCTGATCTATATGTCTTCCTGGTTGCAGTCATCATATTGGCTCAGCAAATCCTTGCTATATGTATTTGATCTCAGTTTCTTTTTTAGGTCAACATAGAGAAGTAACTTAATATGAAAAATAAACATGTGACCACCAACAAAGGCATTTCAAATGCCAGATGTTGGGAAACACCAATTTAAAACAAAGTATTTCATGGGGTAGGGGTAAAGCTGCCGTGTTTCTAGAAAGCCAATGTAGTTTTCCACAGCTAACCGTCTCCTAGGATCTTACTGTAAATATTTAGGCAGTTTTATTCAGGATGAAACCTCACAGCAACCCGCAGGGCAGAGTCTTCCTCACACCCCAACCCCTGCTCATGTAAAATTGCTTGATATCTCTGGGATGCCTTGTCCTTTTGGAAATCTTCCCCAAGGCTTTCTTTTCTCTGGTTCACCATTTGTAACACACTTGGTGTTTTGACCTTCATGAAGTCATCCTACTCTTCTTGTGACTGGAGAAGCTGATAAGGTCTGTGGTCATAGCCTCGACATTTCCCCATGTTTGCAGTTTGTAAGACCCCAAATGTTCCCTGAAACTTTTCATCCTCTCACAGAAGTTGGGGCTCTTGCTTTCTTGTTCTTTCTAAATCCTTTCCTTCTTTCCTTCCTTCCTTCCTTCCTTCCTTCCTTCCTTCCTTCCTTCCTTCCTTCCTTCCTTCCTTCCTTCCTTCCTTCCTTCCTTCCTCTCTCCCTCCTTCTTTTCTGTCATCCTTCATCCTCATCAGTGATCCAGAATGTAGAACTAAATTTTGCAAACAGCACTCTTTGCCATGTCTTTGGGATACTAGTTCTATACACCCTGGCCAGACCTCCAGTCGGACTGATGTTCTGGAATATGGCTTTTGGTTTCTAATCTCTAATCTAAACAAGAATAAGTCCATTTTGGGTTCTCCCAGGTGCCGAAAGAGTTACTGGAATTTGGCACTGACTTCAGTGTAAACCCCAGCTCTACCATGTGTAAGTTCAGTGATGGCGACAGAGAATAAGTTCATTAACCTCTTTCTGTCCTCATTTCCTCAAGTGAAAAATTGATAACAAGATACCTACCTTCCAGGGTTTTCATGAGAATGAATAAGAAAATGTAAGAGAAACTGCCTTTCAAATTGTGAAGTTCTGTTCTCATGAAAGTTGGGTGCGTTATTTCTAAACGCGGGATGTTCAGTCCTCTTATCTAAATTCCCCATCCCTCAGAGTACAATTGAGAAGACTTTTGCCACTTCCATTTCATTGTGTTGTTATAAAACTGTTTATTTTCCCAATGTCGCATTTATTTTCTCTCTCTTTGCTACTGCATAATTTCATTATCTGCCATACATAAATGTATTATGTAATTCTCTCAATATGTCATAGACTGTTTCTGTTTCTCTGCAGTATTACTTAAGTCCATAATACCTTTTATTAAATCCCCAAGGAATGTTACTGAGCAGCGGTTAAAGGACCCTCCTTTCCACTAAGTAAAATGCACTTAAATATTTGAAATGACACAACACACTGGAGAAAACATAGTGTGGAATTTTCCCATTGGCTTTATAAAACCACTTGAGATATTTGTTTATAACATCTTTGTCAGTCCAGAAGAATAATGCAGTCTTTCGGATAATACCAGAATGAATAAATTATATAAAATCAGCTAATGTTTATTGAGTACTTACTATATTCCAGGTACTATTCTAAACTCTGCTTGTATTAAGTCATTTAATCTTCACAACAGTCTGATAAAGGAGGTATATTTTTCATCCCCATTTTATGGTTGAGAAAACTGAAATTCAGAAAGCTTAACTGCTTTGCCCAGAGACACACAATAGGGTAGAAATCCAACTGCAAAGCACACCCCCCACACACTATTCTATAGGCTTAGGAAACTCAGTTTCCCCTTTAGCTTGGAGGAAACATACTTTTGTTGAATGCCTGAGGGTTTGGGAATTCTCTGTTCTGAACTTGTTTTTGACACTAACGTTAAACTAATTACTTCTTCTCTCTGGGACTAGGTTTCCTTATGGGCTAGATTTGGATGGTTGGAAGACATCATTAGTTTTTCATCTATTTCATGGAGGTCAAGAATCTGGGTGGGTGACACAAGGAGAGTGGAGGGTTCAGGGAAGATGATGCCTGAGCAAGTAGGACTCTGAACCCCTCTTCTTCATCAATCAGTGCACTTCTTGCTTGTATGTGGGGTGGGGGGTTGGAAAGGAGGAGGAAAGGAAGGAAAGAAGGAAAGAAAGGAGGAAGGAAATAGACATGAAATTAAAATCATACCATTTTTTATTAACCCATGCAAAAACAACATCATGCCATGGTTATTTCCCGTGTATGACATTTAATGTTCCATAACAGCTTGACTTCTAATGGCTATATAATATTTGAATGCATGAATATATCACCCTTTGCTTAACCATTCCCCTATTTTAAACATGTTTGTCACTTCTGATTTTTCATCATTCATCCATTTATTAAATTTTTATCATCAACTATCACTTATCAGGCATTAACACAAATAGGTATAGCCTGGATGTACTGATACATAAATTTTTGACATAACCACATATATTTGCTCCCACAATTATGTGGAAATTGTTACTTCGGGTCTTGTTTTTAATTGTTGGCTTTCTTTACTGAAAGAGAATCTGTTCTGGAAAGCTTGCTGCATTCAGATGATAGGTCAAGATGAACCTGTACAAATGTTAAGCTTAGCTGACAAAAGGAATATAGTTGGGGTTCTGGTCACACTGTCTCCCAAGATTGTAATTACAAAATTAATAGGCATTGTTTTGATTTTATATGCTACAAGCATCAAAAAATCTACTTTGTGAGCTACGGCCTCACAGGGATCATCTTGCAGCTATCGATTTACATGTTGCCTAGTTTAGAGCTGGATGAAGTCATAGAGAATGTCCATTTCAACCTGTCCAGCAAGATCTGAGAGGCAGCCCAGGCATAGCTGTAAGACTTGGTCCCGAAGACTCCCCTTGTAAATAATCTAGGAAAAAAATACAAATGTGTCATCATATAAAATGAATATAGCTGAGATTACGTGCTGCTTAAAGTTTATGTTTCATGATACAGACTATCACTGGTTGAAAAGACAATAAAGAAAAACCCAAACATAATTCCTTGTCTGGAAATGGAAGCCAGACAACTCAGCTTTGTAGATCCAAAAGGACCATGCAAGGTGGCAATTTTGAAGTGCCCCTTGAAGGCACAGTGCCAAGTCTGAAGTGAAACCTCAGAGTGATGTAGCATCCAGGGACCAAGCTACTTCTGCCTGTAGTCTTTGTGTCATGAAATGGTGATAATTTTCCCATGCCTCCTAATGTTCCTCTTCTCCCTGATGACTCTATGTTTAAGTGATAGTCATCTGTCTAGAAGCAGCCAGCTTTGTTTGTGTCCTAGGAAAGAAGATGTCTGGAAGAAACAAGAGTAGACCCCAAAGAGCTTAGGCATCCATAAGGACTATGAGAGGTTCTGTGGATAGAAAATATCATTAGTTTTCCTTCCCTTCTCCATATTACGTGTTTTTATCTCCTTCTCTTATAGTGAGAAAAGGGTAAGGAAATCTAAGTAGGAGGCTTCTATCTTTGAATGATTCCTTTTTTTATTTTTCTACTTCCTGAGGGATCATTTAATTCATTTTATGCCTCTGGAAAATACCAGAATTTCCTAATTCCTTCGAATACCTGGGTAGTTTACCTCTTCCAACCTCAGCTCATCATTACTCCACACTGAGTTATGTAATGATTTGATCATGTTGAGGAGTAATTCACCTTTGTTCTCACCTATGTTAAGACTGATTACAAATCCTCATAAAATACTCATTATACTACCAAAACTGTTCTTAAGAATAGACTGTTAGAGAAGAGGAATGCTGCCACTTGGAAGTGTAGGCTTCTGTCTAATTATGTGTAAATTATCTGAGTGGAATCTCAAATGTTTAGTGATAAACAGTTTTATGCTTCCCAGCAAAGTATCTAGTTTGTGTGGCAATATAATCAAAAGCAGCTTGTGTGCAGTGAATTGTAGATTGTATAACTCTGCATCCTTTTCAAGTTATTCTTATTGAAAGAAATGGGAATGTGTCTGCAGCCCTTTAAGAAAAGCAAATGTTGTATTCTGCATTTTTTTTTTAAAAAAAAGATAATTGATCCTTTGACTATACTGCTGTTCTGTTCTCAGAAGAAACATTACAAAGTTGGATTTCTTAAGAAATGCAATTAACTAACTTTTATTTAATGATTTTTTTTCTCAAGTTATTCATCCTGAAGGAATGATATCTGTTGGTTATTAACAAAGATGAGGATGGATTAATAAGAAGCAAAATTTCATGATATTCAACCCAATGCATATATTGTTATTCAGAGAAAATCCAATGTGGTTTGTATGCAGATGCCTCCTTCTTTAGAAAATATTTGCTGAAAGCCTCCCCTGTCTCCCACCCCATCTCCAGGTGGGATTGTTAAACCTTCTCTGAGCTACCAGAAGTATGCCATCCTAATAATCAAAACAAACTGGACACCAGTTAGTCAGAATGAGGCCTCAGCAATCAATGTAGTCATTGTAACCAATGTAATCTGGATGATCTTAAAAATCAGGTATAAAAGTCTCGAAGGTTATTACCTGTTGGCATTAACAGCAGTGTTCCATAAAAGCACAAGAAACTTGAGAGGTGTCTGCCTGGGTAGGTACCCATCCAAAAATCATAGTCTTGAGACTTCTTTAAGCAAAGAATGGCCAAGATATTTAATGACAATAGCACAAGGAAGCTAAGTCCAGAATAGAAAACATGATAATGCTGGTTAAGATAAAAAATCCCCACATCTTAGAGTTTCAGAATTCTTCACAGCTATTCTAGTTCTAGCAACATTCCTATTACAAGAAAAGATGACCACCTTGGGTGAAAGGGATGTGAAAGGCCAGTAGGAGAAAATGATTGGGGGGGGGGGGGGATGATATTAAAACAGATTAATATTTCAGTGAAAAGAAGCAAGAATTATTTGCTAGTTCCTTATTGGTGGTCAAAGTAGAATAATATTAGTGTTACATATCATGCAATTGATTGCATAGGTAGCTAAAAAGATTGCTTAATGTATTGATAGTGGTGTTTTGCTCTGCTTGGCTTCCAAAACCCTTAGATAAATTCCATGCACGTGAGTTTAAGTTGGAAATGGTTAATGTGATTATACTTGATATATTTATTCAACCAATTGCCCAGTTGTAAATGTGTGCCTCTTCGCATATCTTCTGATTGAATTTGCTAATTAGATATGTGTTCCATAATACTCAAAGGAAGATCAAACCTTTGTCAGTAGCTCTAGTAGGTTAATTCTTAAATTTATCCAAGATCAAAACATCTCCATAAAAATTCCTATGTATATTTGACATTTAAAAACCATGGGATGTTGGACATTTTGAAGCTAAACCACTGAGATGATTAACTAAATATACTTATTTACATTGTGTAGATCTGTCATATGTTAGCATATCCTTTTAAGGAAGCTCATTCATGCTTCCAGAGTTCATTAAAATTTATGACTATATAAATTCATGACTATTGAACATATTTGTTTCATGTTAATTTCTGTTGATCTACTTTCCTATTCTATATTCTCTATATTCAGTCTTTTCTCAGCTCTGCAGTTCATATAAGGAGGTCTAAAGGAATTTTATTTTTATTTCCTTTTTCATGATAGCATATTACAAATTGCCAACTCATGATATATTCACTTCAAACTTAAAGTATCATTTGTTTAAAAATGCAATAAAACCTGAAATGTACACTAATATTCCTTCTGAAGATTAAAGCTGCCAATAAATTACGTAGCTGGGCCAAGGCTATCTTGTTCTCAGCCTAAATCTACCTCATCGAAAGGGAATTATTCTGACTGGAGTTAGAGAGTGAAGGTAGTTCAATTGTTTTCTTCTTGCTTTTTGTTTCTTTTCTTTAAAGAAAAAAACATTCGATTATGGTTCTCTTAGGAACTAGATTTTAAAATGTGAATACTGACGAGGGACTGATAAAAAGTCCAATTTTCTCTGATTATAAAAATGACATAGGTTTCTGGAGACTCTTTCTTTCTTTTTAATATATATATTTTTTATTTCTTTTCTTTCTTTCTTTCCTTTTTTAAACATAGATCTTTGGCCATGGGGGACCCCGTGCTGAGCGCCTAACCTCTCTGTCTTACACAGAGGAAGCCTCAGTGTAATAGAAATAAATGCTGCATTTTCTCTATCTATAACATGTCACTTGGGCAAAGTGTTATAGTGTCTCTTTGGTAAAACTGAAATGCGGATTTCTCAGAAATGTCTTGTTTTCAGTTAATGATATTTTCTGTTTTTCACCAGGTGGTCTCTTTGGGAGTTTGTTGCTGAATTCATTTCTCTGTGCATACACCATGCTTTCTGTCATTCGTTTATTCAGCAGGCATTTACTGAATTCCTACCACACTCAGGCCTGAGCCGAGAGTTCGGGTTCAGTGGCCAACAAGTCCACCCGTTCCATGGTGCTTCCCGTCTTTGGGGTGAAGGGGCGTGATGATAATATGTCGTGGTAAGGGCATCCTGAGAGATTAAAGCACACTGTTATGGGAATAAAGAGGAGGGATGGTTTGAGACAGGGTGAACTGTAGGAGTCCAGTTGGCTAGGATTGGATACATTCTCTTAGCTTGTAGGCCAGGCATGACATAAGATGCGTCAGTTCATCCTAATGTCACCTGACCTGAAGCAGTGCTCCCCTAGAGAGGGCTCAGAGCTCATATTTCTCAAATGTGAAATCTCACAAGGAAAGACAACTTCTGGAAATGGTCAAGCTCTCTACCCCTACTTCAGAGCCATCCCCCAATGACACAAGAGCTGAAAAAGAAATTGATGATAGGCTCATCGTGGTCCCCACAGGGTACAAGCTTTGAGCACCAATGGGTCTGGTGAGAACAGATTCATGGCAGCCAATGAGCCCATATTAGCAGGTGCTGGTGTGTTTGCTGGCTCTAGGTTTGGCCCCACGTCAGCTGCTCTGACACTGTTTAGTTCTCTCTACAGTTGGTCCTCTACTCAGAACAGGATGTGCCTGCTGTGGAAAAAGAGCAGACATTAAAATCGAAGCCCTGAGTTTGACGTCTACGGATTTTCAATTGTCTGCAAAGTCAAAGAAAAACATAACATGTACCTGGACTTTACTTAGCTGCTCTCATAGTCCATCTATCCTTGCCTTCATTGTAAAATGAGCAAGCTCATGTTTTAGAGAACTTAGGCAACTCCCCCAGTTACATAAAGCAAGATTTAGGTGCCTCCCAGAATAGAGTCTTTCTGCTCTATCAATGTATCCTAAGACTATTAAGAATGAGTCATTCCTGACCCACTGGTTAAAGAAAACATGCACAGAATATGCACAATGTCCAAGGATGCCCCTGGGTCACTGCAGCTTTGACCGAAGAGAATCATAAGGTGGTGGCAGATAAGAGAGAGGCCCATGTACCTTTGATATCAGATCCTGTAACAAGAAGTGTGTATGAGATTGTCATGCAGCAAAGGCCACCATGGCTGTAGTTGAGGGTTGAGCCTGGGTGACGTGTCATTGGAGGCAGCCACCCTCTGAGGACCCCCCCTATGTAAGGACAGAGCAACTGAGGCAATTAGCTGGAATCCTAGAGCAGGATTCTTGATGAGGCACTGCTAACATTTGGGGCCAGATAGTACATTGTTATGTGCCTTGTTCATTGTAGTATGTTTGGCAAAATCCCCACTAGATGCCAGTAGCAACCCTTCCTCCTGGAGTCATAATATTATCAAATATCCCCTGGGGTACACAGTCACCACCATTTAAGAAACACGACCCTATGGCCATGTTCGCACTTACCACAGATAGACTGCATAGTGGCAGTGGCTTGAGGCCTCTTGAATCAATAGCACATCTATTTAATGAGCTTCTGCTTCTGGAATAGTTTAACATAGACTCAGGAGGCAGACAGATTGCTTTCTTTACCATGTGAGAGCCTTGTGACTTTGCACAAATCACTTACCTGCTCTGTGCTTCAGTCTTCTCTTCTACGAAAGGGGAATAATACCAATGCTAGTATATCCGTCCTAAGTTTGTGGTGGAAAAGGATTGCACCTGTGTACACACACAAACACACAGACCATTATATCAGCATTAACTCTTACTGCCATTTTGTATGCACGGTATCTGGTGTTGCTGGAAGACAAGGAAAATGTACAGCATACTCCTTTCTTCATGGGGCTTCTAAACTGGATGAGGAAATACTTTATAGACACAGAGAGCAAGATGCAAACACATCATTCCTAAACTGAATGAATGTAAGAGCAGAGATTATTGAGGGAAGCAGTTTTGTTTACAGTTTTGCTCACATTTGAATTGAGGAGACAGTCTTGATCTCCTTTTTTCAGGCTGAGATGGATTTCTGAAGATGGAAGACTGAATCTACCATCCCCACCCATTTTCTTTCCAGCATTCTTTCAGACTAACAGAAGAACAGTTAGATGATGTCATCTGGGGGGTTTCTTTTACACCTTCATGCCACAAATATTTGGTGAACACCAACTCATCGCAAGACATAGGATCTTAGGAATCATTTGATTGTAAGGATCAGAACCCATATAAACTTATCTCTATATAAGAAGCAAGAAGTAGTTCAGAAAATCCAGTTGCAGGAAATACAGGGAAATACAGATATATCAAAAGTCATCCAGTGGATTTTTCTTTTGGCTCTTGCTCCTGCATTCTCTCCCTGGAGCCTTCTGCTTTTTTTTTTTTTTTTTTTTTTTTTTTTTGCTTGATTATGCATTTTTGCTTTCTATACCTCTCTGTTTGTTCCTCTCTGTCCATTCATCTATTAATGCTTAGTCCAGCTTCCAGTTTTCTGTGTGGCCATCTTGCCTGGCTCCCAAATCTATCTCCTCAGTCTGCATACTCAAAATCCACTATTCCTGGGAGGGGGAGAACCTTACTGAACCAAGATAGATCAGTGCCCACCATGAGATCACACAGATGGGGTGATTTGGGGGAGATCACTAGGCAGGTAGGTAATGTTGCCTCCTCCGTGGTGGCAGGGGGGCTGGATTTGCTAAGAAAGTGATAAAGTAGAAGAAAATGATGTTTTCCCTCTGTGATGACTGGGGAAAGTCCTGGGTGTTCTTTACTTCCGTACCCCACATTGCCTCTCCCTGGACACAAATCACCACCCGCCCACGCACAGAAGCCATATCCTCATTCAATTTTCCTTAATTGCATCTTGTGAAAATAAGACTCTTCTTAATAGTGTTGCCTCCTAGGGCCACCTAGAACTTTCCAGAAGTGACAAAGGGTCTCCCCTGGCTTTTATCTGTATCTGCTCATCTCACCAGATCATCGCATCTAAGTCAGGTTTATTGAGGCATAATTTACATGCAGTAAAATTTGCCCTTTTTAGCATACAGTTCTGCAAGTTTTGAAAAATGCATATAGTGAGGTAAAAACCACCACGATCAAGATATGGAACATATTCATCATTCCAAAAAGTTCCCTTGGGCCTGTTTGTAGTCAGTCTCCAGCCCTAGCCCTGGAAAATTGCCAATCTCGTTTTTGTCTTTATAGTTCTACCTTTTCCCGAATGTCATATGAATGGAATCATAAGTAGGCAGCCTTTGAGTCTGATTTCCTTCTCTCAATATAATGGATTTCAGATTTATCCATGTGGTTGTATCTATCAATCGTTCATTTTTCCCTTTTACTGCTGAGTAGCATGCTAGGGTATGGATGCACTATGGTTTATCTACTCACCGGATGAAGGGCATCTGGATTGTTTCCAGTTTTTGGTGATTATGAAAAAATTGCTGCACAAATTCATGTACAGGTATTTCTGTGAATATAAATGTTTAGTTCTCTTGGGTGAGTTCCCAGAAGTGGTATTGCTGGGTCGAGCAGTATGTATATGTTTAACTTTATAAAGATATTTTTCAAAGGAAGCAGTGGACATAGAAGTAGTTTAGTGTTGAATTCTGGGTCTGACACTTCCTAGCTCTGCGACCTTGCATAGTTTCTCTGAGCCTCACTTGCCTTCAACAGAATAAACAGTAGAATAATAGCTCCTGCCCAAGATAAAGGCACTTGTTCTCTTGGTTATAGAGTTTCAAAATCGCCCCTCTTCTGTTGGTAACCACCTCCTTGTACTGGCTGTTCTGTCTTCTGTTGCCTGAGTATCAACATCCCTTTCTGCATCCCTGCCATACGCAGAGTTTCCTTTTCTGGAACATTTTTCTACCCGCCTTTCTCCTCACCAACACCTCCTTCTTAAGTTGCCCACAGAAATGCCACCTCTTCAGAAAAGTCTTCTCTCACTTTTAGTCTAAACCCAGCCCCTGGCTCTCTACAGTCTCCTTACTTTATTTATTTTTTTAGCATCCTGTTCTTTTCTTTTATCGCATTTACCACAACTTGCCTTAGGAAATGAACTGTGTAATTTGATTTTTAATTGGCATTTTTATTGAGATAATTGTAGATTTGCATGCAGTTGTAAGAAATAACAGAGTTTCCATTGTACTCTTTACCCAGTTTTCTCCAAGGATAACATTTGGTGAAATTACAGTACAATAGCACAACTAGGATATTGATGTTGGTATAATCCACTAATCATATTCAAATTTCCCCAGTTTTACTTGCATTAATTTGTGTGTGTATGGGGTGTATTTAGTTTCATACAGTTTTATCACATGTAGGTTTGTGTGTTCACCACCACAGTCAAGATACAGAAAAGTCCCATCATGACTGCATCTCTTCTGTGGCTCTTTTATCACTCAACCCACCACCCTCCCTGACCCCTCTAATCCTTAACTTCTGGCAAACACTAATCTTCTCTCCATTTCAAAAATTTAGACATTTCAAAAATGGAACCATATAGCACCTAATGTTTGGGGATTGATACAGTTCCCTGGAGACTCATCCAAATGGCCATGTATCAGTAGTTCATTCTTTTTCATTGCTGAGTACTATTTCATTGTATGGACGTACCACAATTTGTTTAACCATTGATCTGCTGCAGAACATCTGGACTGATTCTTACTTTTGGCCATTATTAAGAAAACTACTATGACCTTTCATGTGCAGATTTTTGTGTGAACATAAGTTTTCATTTCTCTAGGATGAATACTCAAGAGTGAAAATGCTAGGACTTTAGTTTTGTAAAAAAACAGTGGAATTGGTTTTTAAAATCTGTCTCTGCCAATAGACTTTAAGTTCTGTCAGGGTAAGTAGACTGAGTTTTGTTTGTTTCTTTGTTTGCTTGTGCATTTAATGACCATGTCCTGGGAACACTGCACAACCCTTGGAACATAATTGACCACTCTATAAATATTTATAGATGAGTTAAATAAGGAATGAATGAGTGAATGCATGAATAAAAATGTTGGCATCTTGATTAAATTAAATAATGTATGTAAATCATTTTCAGAATGCCTAGTATGGAGTAAGTTCTGCTATTAGATAAATGCTTTGAGCATCCTCACCATTATTGGGTATGATTTTGGCTCAGGATGACATGACTAAACTTTCTTATCCCTCTACCTTCACCATCACCCAAATGTCATATGGCATTACAGGATTCCAAAGGTCTGAGTTTGTGTTCACTTCATTTTCTTAAAGAACAGCCTGTTTTGTGAATATATCAAAGGTGGCAAGGTGGGAATTTGGGCTTCATGCTTTAAATGGAATTCTGCTTAAATAAATCAGCATGAAGCTACATGGTTACATTCTCTGCTGAACATGAGCACAGTCAATAAAGTATAGAAGCCTCTGGAATGTGAGGAGGTGTGACACTAAAGGGGTTAACCTTGTTCCAGGACCCTCATGGTCTTAGAGTGTGAAATAAATACTGGTACAACCAGTGGAGATAGCACAGTACTTAATAGAGAGAGAATATTAGTAATTCTCATTTGCCTGAGGAAAGTGCAGGTCTTCATAATGTCTTGATCTATGTATAAAGAGCTAGCAAAGACAAGCAGTCTTCCTAATAAAAATAGAAATGAGGTTTTCCCGACAAAAAATGCCACTGGAATGATGAGCTGTCACACAGGGTCTGGAGAGACGAGAAAGAAACTTCTTTGGTGACTATAATTAGGCTTACATGGAGAGTGGCAAGGCTTGGGAATGATGCCAGGATGCTCTGTCTCTTTCTAGAATCACCATCAGACTATATCTCTAAGGGGCTGAGATAAGGAGGAGGTCAAATCTGATTGCTGGTGGACCAAACCCCTGTTCCCCTCAGGCCATGGTGAACCTCTGACTTGGGGTACATTAAGGGAGGGGGTGTCTTTACTCTGTGACTTGGGCCACTTAAAAGGAAGAAGAGTATACTTTTTATGTTTCCTTACTATGAAAGTAGCCCATGTTCATAATACAAAACTTAGATAGATTAGCAATAAAAACAATAATAATTTAAAAAAAAAAATAATAAAATCTCTAATCTCAACATTTGGATGTTTCCTCAAAGTTTTGGATGTATCTAAGCAGATATATAGATGAAGATCTAGAAAAAGATAAATTTAGAAGTAAAATTATAGACAGATTTTACATATTGGAATATTACCAAGTAAGTAAGGATTTGTATGTTACTTCCCCCAATCTACATCATAGGCATTTTTCTGCTTCTGAAGAGATACGTTCCTATTTGTATTTTCAGAATTGGGGGACATAACCTCAATGGAATGGGTAGTAAATTAGTTGTTTGTATGGTTGAATGTCTGACCAGAAGCCAAAACAAATCTCATGATTTTTTGCTGGCTGAGATGCGTTTTATTCGTGCTCTGTGCAAGCAAAGAAGAAACACAGTAACCTAGGTCTCTTTCAGGCATTGGACCAAGGCCTGAGCTTTTTCTACTCTGGCCTGGGTTTCCAAACAACAGGAAGATCCTATGGTGATTTAAGGCACCCACAGGGGTCTCTGGAAAGCAGCATCCACCTGAATCATAGTTCAGGATCTTGTAATCCAATTTAACTTCTGGGAAAAGAAGCCACCCTCAGAGAACTTGTACATCAGTTCAGCTTCACTGACTTGAGTCAGGACCGCAGGTGTGTGAATGCAAGTAGATTATTTACTTTTGTTCACCCTTAGTTTACTTACCTGTAAAAATAGGAAGGGTCATATTCCTTTGCTTATTAGTTTGCTCAGAAGATGAAATGAGATAATGAATGTAAAACACTTAGCATAGTACCTAGCACAGAGCAAGTGCCCAATAATTCTTGGCTTGTTATTACTTTTTACAATATTTTTTGGAATTGTGTGCATCTTTGATAGGACATTGGCTATGCAGGGGGAAAAACACTGTAGTGGTTTGGCTGGTAAGAGGCAGGGGTTGGGGGTGTGTGGCGGGGGTTGGCTCAGCCTGCTGGTATTAGAGGAAATATCAGCACCCTGGAGGTTGGTGTCTTCACTAAAGAGGTCATAAAATATTTACATCCCCAGAATTACCCAGAACACTGGTGTCAGCTCCTGACTGCTGTATGAGAGAGCTTCCTTGGAGATGTCTGTGGCCCAGATATGAGGAGGGAAAGCAGGCGGAGTCAGAGTGATGACAGGTATTTCAATTGCTTCCTTGGCTGGAAGGACCAGAGTTAAGGGAGAATGGCAGGTTCATGAAGTAGTAATGGGCTTTCCTTAGAAAGATGAAAAGAATGACTTCCTTTCTTTCCAGCCCAAGAGAACGAGTCTGTCTTTCCCACAGAGGCCAATTTACATTGCCTTACCCTTGTGTTTGTGATCAACAATAGCCAGATCACCACTAATACCAATGTCAACACCATGGCCATCACCATCTTCTCATCATCACCATCACTACCATCACCATCACCACCACCACCACCACCACTACCATTGTCACCATCATCATCACCATCTCCACCATCACCATCACCATCACCGCCATCATCGTCATTACCACCATCACTACCACCACCACCGCCATCATTACCATCATCATTATCAACATCCTTGAAGCTAACAATTATCATGCACTTACTAGGTGCAAGAGTTTGCACTAAGCAATTTACAGGTATTATTCCATGTTTTCCAAATTCAGGCTTGTGAAAAAAAAGATATGCATGACTTTACTATTTGTAAATGGGGACCCCGGAAGTTTAAATAACTTGTCCAAAGTCACCCATCTAGTACGTAACAGACCCAACATTCAGAACAAGGAGGTCTGCCTCTCAGTCCTTACTATGAGCCACTTCACTTCAAGAGGGCAGGACAAAGTTTGAGTAAACTCAGTGGTCCCAAAACATGCTCTTTTAATTCTTATTACTTTTCCTCATGGGAGGATAATTTATAATCTGAGCCTCCCAGTGTCACATGGCAAACCAGTGGTTCTCAAATACATACGTACATTTATACCAGTAGAAACCCTTTTAGAAATAAATGTTACATGAAACTCCATTTATAAAAGAGATGAAAGGAACAGAATTAGAGATGAATTTTATAAATTCAAATATGAAAAATTTATTATAAAGCCAATCAGTGAGAAAATGAGGCTATTTTGATGACCAGCTATATTTGAAACTGGGAGTATGGATAACTGATATTGTTTTCAATTAGTCTCACAATTCAATTCACTTTAGTATTTTAATTTGTTGCATGATGTTGAGAAAATGTTGATTCACATGCTGATACAGAGTTGCAGAAGGTAATTCTTTTAACCAGATGACCTTAAAATAGCTGGTTATTCTGGATTGTAAGCTTCCTCTTCTGTCTTGTTAACAACTGTATCTGCAGGGCAAGTAACATCCTTGGTACAAAGAATACATTCAAGATGTAGCTGATGAGTGAGTGAATGAATTAACCAATTAGCAAATGAAATGGATCTCAGAAACATGGAAGTGGAGTAACTCATATTGTCATTTCTGAGTGTTCTCATTCATTCAACCAATATTTAACAAAGCATCTGCTACAATAAGCCAGGTGCTATTCTAAGGGGAAAAATAAAGTTCTCATGGAATGTGTGCATGCAGGCTGGGGTGGCAGAAGATAGAAAATAGACAAGAAAGTCACTATCAACGCTGGCTGTGCCATTTACAAGCAGAATGCTTATCTAACCTCTGAGTCTCAGCATCCTGGAAGGTAACATGGTATTTTCAGTATGTATCCAGCCCTGCTCCTGTGAAGAACAAACAGAAACACACAGAAGTGCTTATCATCTGCATCTTCATCTTGACATTGCAAAACATACAAAGATGCATGTTTCATTCTGTGGTTATTTAATTATGCACAGAGCATTCTGGGATTTGTACACTCCTATCATTAAAGCAGTTTTAGCAGAAGAACATATATCTGGAGATGTATGAATGTGCACTGGGCATAAGCAATTACAATACAAGGTTTGAGGTGACTAATTTTGGAAAAAGGGAGTTACACAGAAGAAGTGCCAGTTACCTTGCAAGGTAGAAGGCACAATACCAGGTTAAAGCATTTAATAATATATCCTAGCTGGTGGGATTTAGGGTCATTGATGTCTTCTGAGCTGAAGATTGACATGCTCGATTTTGGGGAATTTAAAATTTCTCTTTGGAATCAATGTAAAGTATGAATTGAGAGGAGCTGAGACAGAGAGCAAAGGAACCACTTAGAGAAGTATAGCTTTTGTCTGTTTGTTTTCCTTTTCAAATGTAGGCTAAATAGAATAACAGTGCTCCAGGAGAGCAGCAATGTAAAATCAGGAGAGGCTTCATGGTTGGGAAATTAGATAGTTAAAAGTGATACAATTTGGAAATCATTTGACTATTCAGAGAAGTAAAGGGATGTGTGAAGGGCAAATATTGAGATTTCAAGGTTAAGTAAATGGAAGGGAGGTGCTCCATTAACAAACAGGCAAGTCAGTAGAGGACAGCAGCATGTGCAAACACTTTGGGAGAATGTTAAAATAGCAGTGAGGATAGGACCTTGGTACTGACACAGGCAGGAGGCTGTTTGATGTTCATGATCATAGCCTGTGAGGAGAGGTCAGGGCTGGGAAGATGTGGTAAGGATTCACCCAGATTCTGCAGAGATTCTGATGCAGTGGCTTTCAACCATTGCTGCAAATCCTTCGCAGTTGTGTGAAGAGTACACAGCCAAGACTGAGTGCATCTATAGGAGCCTGTGTGTTTGGATTGTGCAAGGTGATGTTGATTGGAGTACAAGAGGTAAGAGACCTGACAAAGCACAAGATGATGCCACATGTGATCTTGTGTTAATGGAGCATGCATAAACTCTGCAATGCGTGTCCATAAGAGGGTCCAGCCATGCAAGTATTTATATTTTTCCCCTACGTACCACTGTGCTGAAAGATTTTCAAATTGTAATATCTGGCACCAGGTGAAGGAAATACTGTTCTTTTAACAGTGGGCACAAGAGGCCATCTTCTGAAGAGTGTAGTTTGGGTTTGGGAAAATGAATTGATGCAAACTTGGGTGAGAAAGTGATCGTCTCAAGGGTTCGGGGACTACTGATTCCAAACTTTCAAGGAGCAGGAAACATGGGATGAAGGGTGAAGATGTGAATTTATTCTCTTGCTCCCAGAGGGAAGGAGGAAGAGGAAAAGAAAGTATGACAGAGAAAGTCTGGAATCAGCAGAGTCTAATCCAAGTCAATGGTGCTAGAATAGCCAAACGTCATTTTCAGGGATGTCATACAGATCCTTCTAGAAACATGTTTCTAAAATGGGAATCATTTCTCCCACATGTCTACAAAACTCATACATGCCTTGTAGGGGTGGATGCCTTGTGGAACACGGTGAGGGGCTGAGTTTTATGTGCGGTCCTTATAGTGGAGCCCAGAGACTGCATATGAAGACATAAACTAGCAAGCCAGAAGAGATTGCGAAACTGTGAGGTGCCTGTAATTGTGAATTACAGTCTGAGGACTGAGACTTGGATTTCTGGAGATGTGTACTTGGTGAAATAAGATTTCATGAGATTTTCCGCCTAATATCTTACACATTTGCAACGTAACCTTCTATTTTGCAGACTAACCTGGTTTGTATGAGTCTTTACAACCTTCCTAACTCACCATCAACAATCACCAGCCTTTGAAAGTATGCACATAATGCCAGGGATGAAGAATCCCTGTGGTATCTCTTACCTGCATGCCAGGACAGGATCTCGAAAAGGCTGAGGTCAGAATGGATTGATTTGGAGCTTGAGATGTTAGAGGTGAAGTCACTTCTAGTCTGAGATTCTTGACGGCAACTCAGGTTGCATAAAGATAAGTATTTCTGAGGTCAAAGAACCTTGCAGCCAAACTTATTATAGAGGGAAAATAGAATCTTCTGCAGGCTTTGTTTGCCTTCAGATTTGCTTGAGTTCCATACAGAAAGTAGAAACACAGAGTGGGTGGGGTGTGGAGGCTTCCCAAAGTAGACCTCCTCACCCACGTGTTCATTAGGAGAAATCACCACTTAGCTGTTTTTGTCTCTGCCGCCTACCCTCTCTGGTCCCACGCTCTTACATTCTGTCCTGTGCACTGGAAACAGACTCCCACCCTCTCAAGTGCCAAACATTTTACTCTCCCTTAATGTCACCTCCTGGAACCTATTGTTTCAGGAAAGCTCCTATGGGAACTGAAGTACATTTCTTGCTCTGGGTATTTTTTAATTTGGGGGTTCTGCCTCGTGTGTCTTGGGTCTCTCCTGACAGGTGCCAGTTGGCTGCTCTGATAGAACATTGTCTCTGTAACTTGTCACTTTGGCCAGGGGTGGTAATCAGAAGAGACTGGCAAAAGAGAATGAAGGCAGGGTCTTTTCTTTTGAAAAGCTTAGAGTAGGTTGTGGATGGGGTAGGACTTAACTCCTCTTGAAAGCAAGTAGGAACTAGAAAGCCAGGAAATTTTTATCCTATTAAGTTAGGTGGCCAGGCTCAGTGATAGATTCCTGGAAGAGGAAAGCTTGTAGATGATTTGACATAGAATAATGCTTCAGAAAAGTGCTTGTTAGGTTTAGATATTGTAAACAATGATGAATAAAGTGATGGCCATGATGATGACAATGATTATGACAATGACGATTTTGTAAGCAGCTTATCTAATGCTGCTGCCATAGCACAATGATAGAAAGAATAATTTCCTTACTTTGTAGTTCAATAGATCTGAGTAAAAAGACTGTTTCCATTTCTTAACAGCAGGACAGGGTATATATGTCTGGCAGCCTCAGTTTCTTTTTATGTAAATTGGGGCTATTAAAAACTACCTTACAGGGTTTTGTAAGGATCAGAAAAAAAAATTAATTACCATCTGGCCAGAAGTAATTTTCTAACATGTGTTACCCTAGTCATCTTCAATAAAAAAAAAAAAAAAAGGAAAGGACTTGACCTGACATTTTGTGAGATACAGCTGTTGAAGAATTTACTTGACAAGGACTAATGTGTAGGTTCATGTTCCTTTCATTCATTAGCAAGGTTAAACAAATTTTGTACTCAGAAGACCAGGGGCAGAAAGGTGATGTCTATACATTTTTGTATAATGTCATGTCATTTAAAAACTCATTTCCAAAAAAAAAAAAAATTGCATTGGGATTTAGTCGTTCCATAAATGTATTGACTTTGTTCGTTTCCTTTATATAATATTTTGCAAAAGTGGAGGGATGTCTATTTTATCAACTGGTCAGGGACTGAAAGTAAAAATAATTCAACATAATAGTTCCTACCATGTATTGAACAGTTGTGAGATGACAGGCACCAATCTGAAGATGTATACGTATTACCTTATTTTATCTTTTAACAACTTCATTAGGAAGGCATAATTATCATTATTACCCAACGGAGAGAATGAAACTGAGGTTTTAAGAGCTTATAACTCAGTAGGCATTTAACAGCGGCTATCGATGTATGAGCCAGAGCCAGTTCTTCAAACTCAAGCAGTGATACTCCAAAAGGTGTCCTCCCCAATGTACAGTATATTGCATGCCCTGATATGAACCAAAAAGAGTTCCCAAATACCCCATCACAGCTACATATTTCAGATGGCCTTGAATGAGCAGGACTGTGTCACTGAGGAAAGTAAATAAACTCTGACAATTTAACAATTTCAATGCATCTGACCTTTATTAAGCCTCTCCAATGTGAAAGACATGCTGCTCTGTGGTTCAGGGAACTCAGAAATGAGAAGGATGTTTGGTTTGTGTTGCTTCAGTGAGTCTGTGCGGGTGAAGAGGGCAGTTATTTAGGCCTAATGAGTGTAACTTAATTGTTTTCAAGCATCCCACAATAGCAAACATGTATTGTTGATTCTTTGTGTGCCGGTGCCTGTGCTGAGAAGCCCTTCACTTCACTGTCTTGGTGATTTCCAAATGCTGATTCACAGACTCATCGGATTCCATAATGACATTTTCAACAGACTGCAGCTAAATGAGAAAATTAAGGGCAATTTAGTGAAAATTTTAATAGACCTAAATTTAATCAATTTGAAGGGCTGTCCTTTATTTGGAGATTATGTCCTTCTTAGCTTTTTACTTCTTGGTGTAAAATGCCCTTTCCTTTATGAAATGATGATGATAGCAGATGGTGTGTGCGAGTGTGTGCGTGTGTGTGAATGTACTAACTTGGCAAAAAATTTTAAAGTTGTTAATTTCATGCAGTCCCTCCACTGTTTTCAAATTTTTACTGTAATAGTCCATGGGTTAGGGGTGGGGAGCAGCTTGGGAGTCTGAGAATTATTGCAATTCTTTGAGGGAACTATTATTAGCCCCCTTTAACAGATGAAGAAATTGAGGTTCAGAGTAGTTAACTCACCTGCCAATGTTCGCATAACTTGCAAGTAGCAGATCTCAGATTTTAGTCTAGTTTGTGGATTTCTGTAGATCTGGGGCACCTTCATTATAGGCATACTGCTGCTTTTATAGCAGTGGGTTCCCTAGCCTACCTCTAGTCATGGATATGGGCCATACAGCTATTTTTAGAGTTCTGGGACTTTCTTTGGGGTACAGACTGAAATCTGCAATGGCTGTACAGATTTGTGGTATTGCCTGGAAGCTGGTTTGAGGCAGGTATGTTCCTCCCCTTGCAGAAATGCAGGAATCAAGAAGATCCTGTATGTGTGACTCTTCTCTCTGCCCTTGTGTCCTGTGTTTCTTCTCAACTTCAAAAATTTAACCAGTGTAGCTGTGTTTAGAGATAAATGCAGACATCCTGGTGACTGTGCTGGCATACAGCAGACCCACACTGTGGGGAAGGCATGCCCACAGTTCAGAAATCAAGCTTTCCCAAGCTTGCACTCTATGGGTGCATAGACCATAGCTGGTGAGACATCTGCAGTGGGAGAGATGAGGGTAAAGGTACCTTTCTTCTCCTTGAGCCTGAAGGAAAACAGGAAGGGAGTTTGGGCCACGGCTTGCAGGAACAAAAGAACAAACTTATTTTTTGTGTCTTCCTGATTTATACGCTAGGCCTGATGCAAAGATGAACGACCCCATCTTAGAGGTAGGTAATTGAGAATCAAACGCAGCTGGGTTTGCAAACCAATTGTATCCCTTATTTTCTACAGAAACACATGCCAGTTTCCTTCCTGGCAGTCTGTTTCTCAGCAGCCCTGGCACCTGAGAAAGTGGTGGGTCAAGGACCTGGAGACTTTGATTTTCATTTCTGAACAGATAAGCAGAAAACCTTGTCCCTGAAGAAGTTATGCTATAAACAGAAATAAGGTTCTAAGTTACCGAAATCCTGTATGGCTACCAAGGTACTGTGTATTTCTCTTTTTTTGTCGTGGATGTTCAATATCCTAAATATCACACCTCGAGAGTAGATTTAAGCAGGTTTTCATATACCAGGCAGGAAAATTTGCCACCATTATAAAGATTATTCCAGAGAAACGTGTAACCGAGGGTCGTTATAGTAACAATTGTGATAGTAGTTGTTGTTGCAATAACAATAATAATTGTTTCATTTTATTATATAACTAATGCACAAACATATTATGATATTCCAAGCAGCATAAATCTATATAGAGTAAAACTTGAAAATTCCCCACCCCCACCTTATTAACCTAGACATAAACACATTTACCGGTTTGATTTACCAGTTTGATCCTAGGCCCTTTTCTATGCATTCCATATGTTTGTATGAATATGTGTTTGTATTTCTGTACATATACACATGATTACATATAAAGAGATTATAGAGATTTGTTGATGTTGGGTTGGTTTGGTTTGGTTTTCACATATAGAATTTTATTGTATATACTCTGAAACTTCTTAGAGATCTTTCACAGAAATTCTCCCAAGGCACCACATATAGATGTCTCTCATTCTTTTTAATAGGTTCGTTGTATGCATGATCCATATTTTGTTTTAGTCATTCCTATTGCTTCTGATTACTTGCTATTACAAACAGTGCTTCAATGAATATCCTGATACATGTATCTCTGTACCCACCTCTAGTATTTTGGCAAGACAGATACTTAGAATTGGGATAGCCACCTTGAAATATATGCATATTTAAAATCTTGATAATGTGTGCCAAAATGTCATTTCCAGGACTGTACCAATTTTGGTTCCCACCATCTGTGTTTGAGATTACCTATTTCTCCACAACTACATCAATCTAGATGTCATTGGTGGGCATTTGATTTATTTAATTGGTCAATTTTATTTATTAGTTGATGTCAGTCTTATGAGCAAAAGATGATAGTAAACTGTTCTAAACAACCAAGATCATTTTGGAAAACTGCTTTTATAGTGGGAGCTGGTTGTGACCTGGGTATCGCCTGTACTTATGTTTCTATTCTTACAAGCATGGTTTATTTTTAGTCCTGGACTCACTGACAACCCACACATAGGCTAGAAAGCTAGAGAAGTTTGAGGGTTCTGTACACAGAAGCAGACTCTAATATCCAGCCTCAGTCCTGTCATTACATGCAAAGCACTTGTGGCCAAATGGTTAGAATTGGTTCTGTCCGAGACGCAGCCCTTTACTCAGAAAGAGGAACACTGTGCTCGTCTGAGTACTCAGCCTTGCGACTCAGTGCTGTGAGAATGCTTTGCCTGGAGAACGGTGTCTGAGAAATGGCGGTTCTGCAAGATAGCTCATAGGGAGCATCAGGGGTGAGACCTCATTCTAGAGGCCAAGGGGCCAGCTTAACACATGCAGAGCTAAAAACAAAATCCAGAAGCCTTGTATTCCTTGAGCAGAAAGAGACATAAGAGGTCTTTGGTCCAAATTCTTGTTGTACGTATCCATCCATCCATCCAATTCAGTATTTTCTAAGTGCATACTATACAAATGCCAGGCACTGTGTGAAACCCTGCATGTCCTGTAATCAAAGCTGCAAGTGAGAATCTTTCCAAAGTTTGGTCATTAGACGTCCCAAATTTCCCACTGCTACTCTCATTGGATTGACCCAAGAGAGTTTCAGCATTTATATATTAGACAAATCACAGGCTTGGCAATCAGATTGGAAGGGGTAGGGGTGCAAGGGATCTTACTGAAAGCTGAGGCTGTGTTTTTCAGGGTAAACACCCTTTTTAGATAGCATTTGCTGCAACGCTGGTTTTCCTAATCCTCTGATCCTGTTCTGCTTCTTATTTTTTCCACAGCACACATCACGTTCCATCATGCTGTATAATTTACTTATTTCTTATCATTATTGTTTATTTGCTGCCTTCCCCCCCACACACTAGCAAGTAAGCTCTACGATGTCAGGAATTTTTGTTTGCCCGCCTCCACTGATACAGCCCCTGGGACTAGAAGAGTGCCTGGAATGAGGTCAATACTAACTAAATATTATACAAGTATTTGAACAAGTAAGTGAATCAAAGTGCTGCAGACAAAGTTTTCTCAGCACCACACTTTCCCGAGTGAGCCTGCAGACAAAGTTTTCTAAGGATGCTTTCATTCTTACTTTACTGAACACTAAGAATACGTAGCTGCTCATATTATAATTTGGGACTGAGAATAAAATATTTCTAAGCCACATCTTGACATTGCCACTGAGCTAACCCAAGTGTAGATAATTACAGCTAAAATCAAGAAGTCCTTCTTTCTGTCCAACCAGAGTCTTTCTTGCTTTGAGGCATGGCAACTCCCATAGAAAGTATCCTTTAATGAAATGTCTTCTATTTTGACAGCCTTAGGAAGTTATAATAAGCAATTATGAAAGAGAGAAAAGAAAAATAATGTCATTTCTTCATTTAAATAGATGGCAAATTTGGAGGAAGAAAAAGTTACAAGTACTACTGTGTGGGTCAGATTAAAACTTGGGCAGTAGCTTCTGCCTAAGGAAGTTTCATTTGAAGATGGCATTATTCATTGCTAGTTCTCCTGTACGTTTTTGGCTTCCTATAGTGTATGTAAAACCATTCAGTTAAGGGTCCTTGAAAGGCAGGCAGCGTGGCCCTGGAATGAACACACTTTACATACACCCAAGTGATATTGAATGTCCAGGGATTCTTTGTATAGAGAGACAGAGTATTTTCTTTCCCCACTTCTCCTGTTTATTGATGTAGAAGAATCATGCTGGAGCCAGTGAAATTGATGTGTTTCTTTCCTAGTCTCTGTTGAGATTTACTATCCCTACATGTTACCTAAAAGGCTGGCAAAGTTTTGTCACCGAGTGAGCAATAGTTGTAGAAATGGTGCTACCATTTTATTTGGGGTCATTGGATGTTCTGTTCCTGATTAATGTGTGCTAATATTATCAACGATACTGTGCGTGCTTTTTTGTCGGTGCTGTGTTTATGGGAATTGTACTTATTTCTGTCTGCGACTGCATTTGCACACACTTGTGAAGGGATGTTCCAGCTTTGTTGTCCAGAGAACAGAGCCTGGATCCAAATAATTTTGACACGAGTTTAGATGGTCCGAATCCCATTGTTCTACTTTGCAGATTTCCAATGTGCCTGACTATGAAGACCTAAGTTTAAGGGAAAGTCTAAGCCATTATCGAAAAGTGGCTATATAGGAATCCAATCACCACTGAAGATTTTCAACTTTGGAGAGAAAACGGACTGGAAAACCTGTGTTAGCTCAGTACAGACAAGAGTAGTTATTGGTTCTTTACATAATGTATTTGTTTTTCATTAAACCATTCAGATAAGGTCTTATTAAAGTGCCATGTGTTATTTATCGTGTTTCTTATGAAAATGGGCTGACGGGAAAATTCTGTCCTCTTCTTGGGGCATTTGCAGGCTTTTCCAATGTCAGCAAGAAAAAAAGTAAAAATAAAAACAGAAGAAAAGCAGGGTGAATCTTCGTCAGTAGTAAATAGCTTGAGGCAAAAGGAACAGATAGGAGAGAGGAAGGATTGGAAAGGCAGGATCTTTGGCCTTTTATTCCATCTGTGTTTTGTGAAATGACTTTCTCTTTGATTTTGTGAATTGCAAAATAAATAAATATAAGACAGGTAGAATGTAAGGAAAGAAAGTAAAGAGGAACTCACTTTATTTGTAAATCAGAGCTTGTCTGAAAAATGTGATTTCTGAGATGACATATAGCAAGAATTTTTCATACTAATCACTGCTACCCCACTCCCCAAAAGCAGCACAAAATACTATCCTTTACTTTTTCAATCCCCCATACCAACTTCTTCTCAGGATTAAAGGGTTAACCATGAGACTTTGTCCCTACTAAATTGATGAAAAGTGAGAGCGCCAGGGTGATTGGAGGGACAGGTTTTGCAAGGTGAAAAGTAGAAAGAAACAGTTTGGTTGGTGTTTTGCATCTTGAGGACTTTATAGATATTGATGACATTTCAAAACAGAACAACGGAAAATAGAGCTGTGGAATAATTAATTTCCTTTTCTTCAGAAGCATTTTGCTTAGCCTGAAAAGTGAGTTGGGCCCTGTGAGCTGATGGCTCAATTCAGAAGCTGTCATTTGGCTGACAGTGTTGGGGTGAGCCTTACAGATGGGTCAGTGGGATGCCCCTGGTGGCCAGTCCCAGGGTTCTGCCCTAAATGTTCTTTTGTGAGAGAGCACCATCCCCTCTCAGGTGCCGCTCTGTCCTGCAGGGTATTGACAAGTCCTCAGCAAGGTTTCTTTCAGGGAACCCAACAATTGAAAAAGATGCTGTTCAGACAGCTGTCCTTTTGCTCTGCAAATTAAAAAAAAAAAGAAAGAAAGAAAGAAAGAAAAACCAATCATTGGGTCAAAATTTATATTAAAAAATATGGCTACGATTCCTGATCATGATTTTACTGCTGCCAAGAATGTGTTTGCTTTTTTTTTTTTTCCTTATAGGGACCAAGGACGAGTTAGAATCTTAATATTTTCTTTTGATTTGCAGATCACATCCTATTTTATTGCATAAAGACTAACGAAATCTACTAATGAATAATTATCACTTCATAAAATAAAGGGGAGGGGGAGACCCGCCTGCAAGAGCAGAATGTTAATTTGGCCAAGGAGGGCCGGCCAGGCTAGAAAAATAAATAAATAAACCATTGTAATTTGCTTTCTGCAGCCCACGGAGTCATCTCTTATCAGACATGGACTTCGCCACCCGATGCACTTATAATTTGAGAAGAGCAGGGATTCTAGGCTGGGAGAAGCCCCCTTGCATTTACCCCGAGCTGGCGTGTTTTGCACGCCAGCCTAGGCGGTTTCTCACTGAGCGGCTCCGGCTCGGGGCTGCTTCGCTGTGCTCGGGGCTGCCCGACCAGCCAAGGCGAGGCGCAGAGAGCAAGCTGCGGCCGGAACGCCTCGGGGTGCACCGCCGCCTGCGCTGCCCGGCGCTCGCTGCGGGCGCAGAAACCCCGTTGCCTCCCGCGCCCTCAGCCCCAGCTCCCCAGCCTAGCCCCTAGAGTCTCAGCACTCCAGCTTCTATACGAGGGGGAATCCCTTTCCCGCACTTATTGGCCGACGAGTCGGGCAAACAAACCGCCACCAACATCCCCCACTCTGGGTCCCAGCTGGGCAGTCGCGTTAACTGTCCAGCTCGCCGAGATGCTGGCGACGTGGGGCACTCGCTCGCTCGCTTGCTCACCCGCCCCGCGGAGCATTTGAGCACACACTATTTAAATTTGGTGAGTCGGTTAAAAAAAAAAAAAGAAAGCAAAAGGAGGAAAAGGGGAAAAAAAAAAAAAAAAAACCAACACAAAACCCTGCCCCTGGACCCATTTGACAAATGAGGAGACACGCAGCTTCGGCACCAACGGAGTGAGCCTCAGTGTGAGTCCAAATCTCTCTCTCTCTCTCTCTCTCTCTCTCTCTCCCCCCCCTCCCTCTCTCTCGCCCCCCCCCCCCTTTCTATTCCGCGTCTTCGCGAGGGCATCTCATCCCCTCTGCCTTTCAGAGAAGTTGCCTTGGCTTGGCCTTGTAACCTTCACGGGGGCATGGGGTGGGAGGCACCTTCCACTTTCAGGGGGATCAGAAGGCAGGCCTAACAATCCAGAAAAGCCGTAGGGCTGCGAAGGAAAACAACTAGTTTCCTGGACCTCGCAAGTGTCCTAGCTGGAGGCAGATGAAAGCTGGGCTCTAGCAAGCCAGTAGGCTCGGAGGAGGGACTCGCGGGGTGCGCTGGGGGGAGGGGAGGGGAGAGAGAGAAGAGAGAGAAAGAGAGAGCCACCGGTGTTTGACTTAGATAATAAGCAAAATTTAAAAAAAAAAAAAAAAAAAAATTAGCGACCAGGCAAAGAGCAACGCGATTGCATGCGAGCGTCCCCACTCGGGTTCGGCGGGCGCCAGAGAGACACCATGCAGCACCCTCTGACGGGAGCCACCTGCGTGGCTCTCCCCAACGTGGGCATGTGTCCCCAGCTCTCGTGTGCCTTGACTTTTATGTACTTACAGCAGGTAAGGCGCGCGTCTTCGCTGGGTGGCTGCTTCCCGGGGCTCGGCCAGACTCGGTACCCGCGTCTGTGGGCTTGGGGAGGGGGCGCGTGCGTTGGACGGGAGGGGTGGATCGGAGTCCCCCATCCTCCGTGGAGCTCGGACACCCCGCGTCGAGCTGTTTTTGCACCTGTCTGAATACTTGGACCGCCTGATTCCCGGCCTGGGTACCGGGAGTTTGAAATAGAAAACTGCTTTTTCCTCACTGTTGTTTCTCGCGTGCCCGTGCGTCCAGTGGCGACCTAAGACCCTTTGATGCTCAGAGTTTGGATCTTTGTGGAGGCATTCCTGTGCCTGTAGTTTTAATTCAGCTGATTTAATAGGGGATGAGAAAAGAGAGAGAGAGAGAGAGAGAGAGAGAGAGAGTGTGTGTGTGTGTGTGTGTGAAGTATTTTTGTTTTCTTAAGTTTGTCTGTGTTGTGCTATATTCAGTCCGCATGGGATCGGAGCGTTTGGATTTCTGGAGCTGTCAGCCCCAGAATCTGCCTTCAAACTCGCTGGCACTGCTGTGATGAAGGTGAGCTGAGTGGTTTAGGATGCTGCCTTTGTTGCATGTGGAAAGGTGTTTGTTTATCTGTTCCTTTGTCCCCCATCCCCCTTAGTGGTCTTGCTGAAGGAGCCTGTTTTATTTTCCATTCAGTGTACATTTCAAAATCTCAGTGCATTACTGTCTGTCTCTGGGTGTTTCCCCGGGACGCTCTCTGTCGCTGTCTTTCCCTCTTTACTAAGAAGGTTGCTGTCTGAGTTGGTTCCTGGGCTTGGGAAATGGCTCAATACTGTCTTGTGGGCTGACAGGCCAGTTCTCTGTCATTGAGCAGGGACCATGGTTGTGAATTGGCAGGTTAAGAAGGGTTTTGTCGTGCAGATGGAAAACCTTTTCCCTTCCCAAGATCTCCATCCTGTACTATAAAGAGTTTACAATGATTGTAGTCATTTTGTCTGTGTTTCCATTGATTCTCCAAAAGAGTACCTTTCCTTCAAATTCATTCAAATTCATTCAAACCTAACTTAATTTGCAAGAGTTGAGAGGGGTCTCCTTCCCCAAAGATTCTCACTTTCAATCTGTGTTATAGGAATATATAGTCATAAAATGTCAGGATTCTGTTTTAAACGTTTGGGTAATTTGTTATCAAGTTGATTGCCTCCAGAAAATATTTCTTTAGGCGTATTTTCTGTTGCAAGTCTTTTCGAAAACAGCCCTAGAAAAAAATCATCTTAGGAACAAATTGGTTTATCCATGTAAATGTTGTTTTATTTCATTTCTCATTAAGTAAATTGTGCCAGGAAACATTTCCCAAGAGCGTATTGATAACATATTATATGATTTATCTGCTTCTACCATTTCTGCGACTTTGCTGTGTGTGTGTAAGAGTGTGAGTGTGTTTTACACCAGTTACCCACCAGAAGAGCATCCTAGCGAGCATTTCCACAGATGCTAAGCCTCAGTTGGATTTAATCAAATTGTTAATATGAGTTGCTCTTTTACCTCCTACATTCACTTCATTCGTGTTATGTATTAATCTATTTGAACAGCGTTACCTAACAAGTAGAATGCTGTAGGTATTCGATGTTGTCACAGTTTCTTTGTGTGTTATTTTTATTTATTTATTTATTTTTTGTGATACATCCATGTTTCCACTTTCTAGATTGTTAAACTGGTTTGCTTACGTAGGCACAACTTAGGAAAGAACACACTGATTTTGAGTGAGAGGTTATTCTTGCAGTGAAAAGGACAACCATATAGGATAAACATAAAGGTTCTCAGCATCTTCCAGGAAGCCTCTCCCATGAGGAAAACACCCTTGCTCTGGAAAGGAAACGTTAGCAGCCACAACAAATGTTTAGAAATGACTCAATCAGCATTGTGGTTCCATATGAAGATAGACGGAGGGTTGGTTTTGAAATATGCCTTGGAATGTACCCCACTCTTGAAAGGACTTGTAATGCTTCAGTGAAATCATTTATAATGTGATGCTGTGACATGGTGTTGGAAAGATGTGTGTGTGTGTGTGTGTGTGTGAGTGTGTGTGTGTGAGTGTGTGTGTGTTTATTTTCTCTGAGTTTCACTAAATGCCTGAAGTATAGTGTAGGCAGACATTTATTTTTGCCTGTCATTCAGAATCAGGTTTTCTGGCCATTCCTTTTCCCCTTCCTGAAGGTTCGTTATCAGGGTGGGAGAGATATACCTTGGGGTCATTTCTACTGGCCATTATTGTCATGATCGTTTGTGTAGAAGTCTCATGTCATTGCTTTAATTTAGCAGTCCAGACAATCAGATGATTAAGAGTGTGAAGCAGTTCACTCTAATCTCTGTAAACTACTTACCGATGCAATCTATGTGTTTGACCCATACATCACCACTATATTTTTTTTATCTGCTATTAATCTATAGCTATTATTGTATATCTGTCTAATTTTGATATACACAGGGCTAGGCTGTACTCTCAAAGTAAGGTGATCAAATGGATAAATCAAACATTTATGATAAATAACACCTTCACTGGAAACATTTTATTATTATTTAGAAATAAGCTTATTTCAGAAGTGTTTGTCATTCATATCACCAATCACATAAGAAAATAATTAAAACACAACTATCTTATTTCTGAGCATTTATTGTTCTGTTTTTATAAATGTGCAAACTCTGATCAGGGCCCACTGAGTCTTCTCTGAAATATATTTTCCTGGAATAAAGTTTCATATGGTACTTATTCCTTATCCAATATCTAAGGAAAATTACTTCATCATATGCTTTCTTTGCCTCAGCACTAACATCCAACATTTCTTCCTAAATTCTTCCAGATTTGTCCTTAAGACAACTCACAAAAACAAAAATCCATCAGGATGCCTCAGCATCCCAGTTTACTCTAAATGACCAAGTGAAAATGATGTATAACCCTTTAGCTACAAATAACTTATTTATTCAGGCCAGTGAAGTGGTGGCTTTGGTGTTAACATTATTTGACTTAATCCCCTTTCGTTTATTTATATTTGCCAATAACTTTCGTTTAGATAGATGTTTTCCTACAGTTACAATTTATTTATTTTTTCTCCTCTTTCTTAACATCGAAGATTGTACTACAGTTTGGAGCTGCAAGATGGGATGTTAAATAGTGCTTTTGGCATCTAGATATTGGATCCAATGATGTCATCATGTGTGTCTATACACATGCACACACACACACACACTCACACTTCTGGTATATAGCATGTATTTTGTGGTTGTAGACCACTTTTGGATAAAAGGAACAAGTGATCATTGGAGCAGCTGGCTTCAATCTTGCTGTTCAGAGAAAGTCCCTGTTTCAACCTTCGTTCTTGATACACTGAGGTATCTTTACTTCGTGTCTTCTTTGATGGTGAATCTTCTTCTCACAACTAAACTTCAAACCTACGTGTCTCCAATACAGAATCTTCCCAGAATTCCAAGTGGGTACCCATTTAGACATTCTTGCTTTGAGGGAAAATTCTGAATACAAATTCCAAATTGGGGGGTTCCTACGAACCAGATCAAAAGAGAACCTATTTTGTTTTTCTTGTAGAGAGTAATAGAAAACAACCAAATGCACACATATACACACACACACACACACACACACATAACATGAAAGTCTAGAGATACTGAGTCACAGAAGGCAAACCAAAGAACATCCATCTCATGGTAAGGTCCAGTGAAGGTATAGACAGGATGGACCACAATGTTTGTTTTATGATGCAAACTGCATGTTATATTCCCCCCAGTGCTGTGTTTTACACTGAGTTTTAACTTCCCAGAAGAGGATCAGAAGCAAATTAACTTCATTTTCCCTTTTCCTAAGCCACCATCTGTGTCTCCCATTACCGTTCTAAGGAAGCTTCTTATCCATCAGGTCCTATTTACTCAGAACCTTTTTATCAGCCTACATTTAAGAACAAGTCAAATGCCTAAAATTCACATTAAAGAGGGGGAAAGGGGGCCTCCAAAGTGGACCGTGCCACTGTCAATATCTGAAGATTGGTAATTTTTCCCACTTAATGATGATCCATGTGGTTTGTTTTAAGTAGTGAAGTGGTTTGTACAAAGGGTAATTTCTGGTAAATGAAGCCATTGCTCACTGTGGACATCTTCAGATCGAAAGCAATTGAACTGAAACCTGCATATCAACCCTTTCTGTCTTTAATTAGAAAGTGATTCTCAGTGCGGAGAGGCACCCGGATAGATGGGCTCTCCCCCTAAGTCTGAAGGAGGGGGGATTGCCCCCATGTACAAGCTGCGGTTATAAATTTGGGAAACATTAGGTAGGCCGTAACAATTACGGCTGTGCAGAAAAGTTCAATTCTCACTGCAGTTACTTACCTTGTGTTACTCAGTCTGATGATTTATAGGGGGCCAAATGGCATTTTATCACATTCTTTCTTCTTGGCTTAATCCCGTGTTGATTTATTAGATAGTGCTGTGGATTGGGGTAGTCAATAGTGTCAATAACGCAGAAAAGAATTAGGATAGATTATCTTCATGTCTGAATTGTTTAAGGAATTTAAGTAGCTCATATAAGCACATTTCCAAGCCTAGGTGGTTGTCTGCTGGAACACAGGTTTCTCTGTCTCTTTCTAGAGAGATCTTATGTCATAGATTGGTTCATTAATTCCTTGTTTCTCTGATCTTTTCCAATTACCTGGAGAAGGCATGAATTGTTATGCTATCAGCCAGATAAGACCACATTCCAGGTGAGCTGGGATTCATCTAGGCTTCCCCCATTTCAGGAACCTCTGGAAGGATGGACATTGCGGACATCAGCCTCGTTCTCTCCTGTGGACTACGGAGTGCCTTGGATTGCCTCAGCTTTAAAATTACTTAATCCGATGTTCACTTGTGAAAATTGTGAGCATCTGTGCATCCACAGACCGAAGCCTCATGCCATTCCGCTGCTCTGCCTGCCATTTCATGGCGGTTTCTGTGTCAGAACATGCAACCTGAGCTTCTGTCTTTGCCCGGGTGGGAAAACCCATGTTATTAGTGCTCATACACCATCTGTTTTTCTTACAGCTGGCCCTTGAGTGATTGTCCAGTAGCTGATGGACTGAGGGTAGACACTCCTTTTTAGGGTTTTCTGATTCATTGAACCAGGCTTTCTGCCCCCAAGAGGAAACATAATGCTTGTTTATTCATATTGGCTGGGTAAAAACAGTGTCGTTTGTCAGACAAATAATAGTCTTCTGGAAGAAAAAGAAATTGCAGTGTTGTAAACAAAATCAGGCTGGTGCGTCTGTGCCTTGTGGGGCTGGGTGAAGAGCTGGAGGTGTCACCCTTTGGATGAGGCAGAGCTGACAAGTGTGGCTGTAATTGTCCCATCTGCAGCGACCTTTTAAATGAATGGGGAGAGGTGTCCCCCTGTGCTGTTTCATTCAATTAAGAAAAGCAAAGAAAGTTTCATTCATCAATAAAGTTTTCTATTTCCGGGTGCAACCCAAGAGAACTTTGCACGGCTGAGCATTGGCCTGTGGCTGTCAGCATGATGTGGTTTGCCTCATCTGGCCCTATTGAGAGGGGCTGTGTCAAATAGGGTCAGCTCTCAGGCACAATAGCTCCAGAGGGCCCTGGCTCCGGCCCTTCAACCATGCTGAGCTCAAGCAAGCCGGGGAAATGAGCAACACACTGCAGGCTTCCCCTGCAGGTAGAAACTGCTGGAGAGGGGGCTTTCTGAAGGATCCCCAAATTCATTCCCTGACCCTGGCATAGGTTAGGAAAGAGCTGATAAGGTTGAAATGTCCTGGCTCCTGAAAAGATCTGGGGAAAGGGAATTTTGCTGCTATTTCTGATCTTTCTGGCATATTGCAGTACTAGCTGATTGGTCCTGGCTGAAAAAGAGCAGAAGACAACTCCTTGCTATTGCCTGGGATCCCAGTTCTGATCCTTCTATTGTGAATTTACATTTCTTATATTTCTCATGTGCGTGTCAGTTGACAGAGTACTATTGGATTGCTATGCTTTTTCTGACCTGTGAGATTGTAAGCAGCGTGTCACACAGACACCTCCATTCTGTTTCTTATTCTACCCACCATGCCTAGAATAAAGTCTGTTATGTAGCAGTTGTTTGATTAAAAAAAAAAAAATTGAGGAATGAATGATTGAATACATACATATGTTTGGACATTCTAGAGCCTTTAAGCAAACTGAGGCAGTGATTGCCACCCATTTTTACATATATATAATTACTGATTCTATCATTTATTCATTCTTTCATTTGGCCATGCCATACATTGATTCCAGTCATTGTGAATATTTCAGCAAATAAGTTAGGAAAAGTTGCTGCCATCATGGAGCTGACAGTCCAATAAAAGAAAATAGATGTGGCAAAAGTAAATGATTCAAGAAGATAGTTTCAGATTGTGGGGAGTTCTGTGCAGGAAGTAAAGAAGATGATGGGATAAAAGATAAGTGGGATGCTAGCTGTCTTTGGGCTTTATCAGGGCAGGTCTCAGTAAGAAGGGGGTGGTTTTCCTGTTCTGAAGTTAAGGGAGCTTTAGGCATATGAAGAGAGGAGAAAGGTGTTCTAGGAGTGGGAAGAGCAAGTGCATAAATCTAGTGTGCAAAAGAGGGCATACAAGGCTCAGAGGTATATGGAGACAGGAATTGGTGGAAATAGGTCCCATGCTGGGTGTTTTAGTCTCTGTGAATAGGGTGTGGGCTTTCTCTTGTGCTCCAGTGTCATATTGAAATGAAGGGGGTAGAAAGGAGAAAGGGTGGAAAAGAATTCATCATGATCAAATGAATGAAAACCATCCCAGAGTTGTGGAGAATCCCATGGGACATTTGGAACCAGGTGTGAGGGTAAGGAGTGGCAAGAGGGTTTTGATCAAAATCATAGAGAACAGCACTAGTCCAGGAGGACCGAGAGTCCTGTTGATATCTTTTGTCCTGATTTCATCAAAGGTGCTTACACAATGAGCTTATGAAGGTGAAAATAATGAAGGTGGTCCAATATTTCTCAAACTTCAGGCATTTAAGCATCCCTTTTAAAATGTTGCCAATCTACTCATTACCACAGTTGATATCTACTTATTTTTTAATTGACATATTTTAAACTTAAAAGTAGACTTGCCCAAACCAAAAAAAAAAAAAAAAAGCTGTAATAACACAACAGTGATATTTTCCCAGTATACATGACAATACATAGTTATTCATTCACATGTTTGTTTATTCCTACCATATTTATTGAACTACTATTAGGTGCCAGCTGTTCTTCTAGACTATTCCAGTAAGCAAAGCAAAGGCCTCTGTCCTCATGGATAGTCCATTAAATTGTTCATCTGTGTGCCATCGATATAGCACCATGCTTTGGAAAACATTGGATTTCCTGGGAATCCTTTGGCACATCTAGTCTCGAATTGTGTATTCCTCCTCCCTAAACAATTTGCAGTGTTTATACCTCGCCTCTCCTTCCCTCTGCCAGAGCAGCAGCAGCAGCCCCGAGTCCACAGTAAAGGAAGATAGCCATGTATTTAATGCCTATAGCACATGGAGGGCGGGGCGGAAGGGTGGGGCGTTCTACTGTGGTCTCTACGACTCAGCCAAGTGCTAGCTGGGAAGTAGTCTTACACTGTTTTGATCCTATTCCTTATGCTATATTTAAACACACAGAATCAAAATTAGGAAGTGCAACAGGAATGAAGAGCATTCAGAAGGTAGTGTGTTCCAAGGATGTAATGACTTCTTTTCCCCTCTGCAGATGTGAAACAAAATACAGGCAACTGCAGAGTTTAAGTGCCTCAGATTCCCCAGGACTGATGAGTAAGTGCACAAAAGCTTAAGTCTTAATGAGCCTTTTCTTTTTTGGCATTTGATGTGTGCTCAGGCTTCACCTCCAGGACTAGATTCCCCTGATTAAAAACCAGAGCAAATATCCTGTCTTCCCTTCGGTAGATCTGCTTTCTATTGCTCGGCCTGAATCCAGGCATGAGTTGAGCTCTGCTCTTATGGAAGCCCGAGAGCTGAGAGATTTACCCCCTGGATGAGTCTTTCATCAGCAGTGAGCATTATTGGCATCTAAAAACAGAAGGAACAGTGAGGCCTACATATTGCAGTATCCAACTGAACATCTCAAGTGTCTTACAAAATTCAGATGAGAAACCTACATCTATTTAGAGCCAGTTGGTGTCAGCTCTCCCCAAAGCATAGTTTTTTTTAAAAAAATGGTGCCTCTGGAGTTTTATATAAGACAGAAGTCATGAGCTGAAAGCTTAATACCAACTCTGTTATGCAATTGGCTAATCCAACTGAATTGACCACAACACTTTATTTGATTTGGGGTCTTAATTGCTTCTTCAAAAGAATAGAGATAAGAATAACCACTTCATACTGTTCTTTGTGAGATTACGTAAGATATGGGTGGAAACACTTAGCTCAGCACCTGGGACAGAGTGAGCAGCCAACAGATGTTTGTTAAAGAAATGAATGAATGAATGGTTGTGTTAAAAAAAAAGTCAGATCTGTTCATTGAAACTGGACATAAACTTTTTGTTTCCATTTCTCCAAATCAACCTGATAAATGCACCTGTGGCCTATAGAGGACACAGACACAAGGAATTTGGAGGTCTCACTCAGGTTTCTTGCTCCCGCCTGCCTGTTTTGGGTGTCTTCTATCACTTGCCCCTGAGAGCTGTCAGTCTTGCTGGTGTTGTAGGATTGTAATATGGCTGCACGGCTCAATTAATGCTCAGTGGCAGGAGGAGGGAAAATAAAAATTGTCTTGCTCTTGTCAGTAGCAAAGTTATTTACTTTCAAAAGCTGACAGAATCACACTGCAGGGGCTTCATTTATTTCCATGCAGAATGTCATTATTCTGTAATGCAGGGGACTTGGGCGCACATTGAAGTTTATTCCCATAAGCTTTAATATGGCAGGTGTGTACTAATGTGTAGATTGTCACCCGGGAGAGTTCAGGGGAGCCCTCCTGGGCCTTGGTAGTGCCTGGGTGCTTGGCGCTGATGCTTGGGCCAATGCCCCCTGTTTCAGAATGGACTGTTAGAGCTGACACCCGCGTTTTCAGGCCCTGGATCTGTCCTATGAGCAGAAGCATGTTCTGTGCTCCATGATCATTTGTCCTCTTTAATCTGAAGCAAAAGAACGAGGTGTAAGACTCCTAGTTCCACATCACTCTTCATCTCGGCCGTGCCTGGAATTTCTGGAAACACAAATGCTCCTCCTGAAAAGGGCTTTGCTTTGGATCTATCTATTGTCTCTACCTAAACCTTCTGACAGGTTCTCTCATCCAAATAATCTGTATAAAACTATGCAATATTTTTGCCTTTTCTTCTTTTTTCCTTTTTTTTTTTTTTTCCTCCTAAGAGTTGGCAGTGAGCAGTTAAAAAAGAAAAATGTTGGGTAGAGAAATTCTCTATTCTTTTTGTTGCAACAGCAGAACCTTCCACTGGGGGTCTCCATTTAGAACGTGTGCCTCAAGATCCTTGAGGACTTTCTTCTTTTCTCTCTCTCTCTCTGTCTCTCTCTGTCTCTCTCTCTCTCTCTCTCTCCTCCCCCCCCTTTTGGTTTCATTCAAAAAATGAGTCTCTTTCCATAAGCAGCAGAAGATGCCGCTTCTAAAACCATTTAGGTAACCAGAGAATCCAGCCATCCTCAACAACGATAAGGATAATAATAAAATAATTAAATTAATTAAATAGTCAGTAACTTTTATGGAGTACTATGTGACAAGCACACGACTAAGCACTTTCACATGGATTACCACATTTAATCCCACACAAAAGGCCTCCAGGGAGTTGATTTAAGGGCTTCATCATTAGAGGCAGAACCTGAGGCACAGGTGGGAGAGCTGGTATTTCAAACCAGACACTCTTGTGCCAGAACCGACACTTATAACCACTGTTCTACACTATCCTCTGGTCCTTCCCATCTCTGCACAGGCTTCTGGCTGGTTCTGCTTTATTTACTGAGATCTATTTAAAAGCAGCTCCACTTAACTGAGTGGTCCTTCTCTTTTCTCTTAAAGGCAACACTTGCCAAAAAAGGAAAGAGTTCAGGAGACCTTTCCACTTTGAAGCTATTCCCGATTTTATTTTTAATGATTATGGTTATCTATCGTTTAATGAATGACACCGCACCATGAGGCTGTTGGGCTGGGGAAGGAGGCAGGAGAAGAAAAAAGAAGGCGGCTGGTGGGAAACGTCAGCACTGAGAATGATGGAGTGTGTTTCTCCACAGCCAATTCCGTTCCCCAAATCCCTGTTGTGCTGAGGAGCTCTCCACCTAACAGAGGAAATGCAGTCACTGCCTGGCCCCGTATTAATGATTTATACACCCTGCACCACGGCTTTTGTTCACTTGAGGGGCTGGGTCGTGTTAATAAAGGAATTTCAGGGAGTGGGCCCTGGCTTGTCGTGTTGTTTTTGCTCAATGCAGTGAAGGTTGCTTCATAAATCAAAAGAATTTAGTGCTTTACAACCTTTCTGAGCTCAGAGATTGTGGGCGCGTTTCTGTGCGTGTGCGTGTGTGTTTAATCAGATTCACTTAGGGACATTTTCATTGCCTTTCTCTAAAGAATGAATAGAGGGGATGTGATCTATCTTAGGTGTTTCAGGGTTGATTGGTTTGTTTCACACTGGCATTACGGCCTTATTTGTTTCCCATTTGGTGTTTATGCTTTATAGTGTTGTCTATGAAAATGGGCTGACACTATTTTATTAGCATAAAGAGATGCAGATCACATTAGAGTCCCCCTTCCTTCCATATCATCAAAAACAACAGACACGAGAGAAGGCGAGTTTACTGTAAGCTGAATCACTGTTCCTTCACTACAAGTCAACGCGGGCTTCATGTGCTCTTTAAACAATGGGGTTTTTGAGGCTTTTAAAAATTATTATCATTTTTATTATACATCGAGAAAGAACTGTGCTTGGGGACATTTATTTTCTGGATTGAGAATTCTGGGTCTAGGAAACTTTCTTCTGTTGAGCAAGCCATAGAACACTTTGATTTATTCTCATCTTTTTTTTTTCTAATTGGAATCAAAAATTGGTATAATCATGTAATTTATTTGGAGTTCTCAATTTCTCTTTTCAAGATATCTGCAGAGAAGTAAAGCTCTTTTTTTTTTTTTTTTTTGGATTACACTTGTGTTCTCTTAATTATATCATGAGTTTCATTTTGTGTGTGGTTATATTTCTCTCCCTTATAGAACTGAGAACTGAAAACTAACACAAGCCTGAAAGCCTGAATAGGAGTTTTAGGGGAAAAGCAGAATGATTAGAAAATTAGAACGATACTTTAAATATTCTATTCAACAGGATTATTTTTGTAAGAGATGACATCTTGATTTTAGGACAGGCTCTTGACTTAAAAAACAGATAGATAAGGCTTTTAGGAAATGAACATGTCAATTTAATAGAACTCCTAAATAAATGCATGAAATAAGTGTAAAGACAGATGAATAAAGTCATACCCCACCCCCACCCAACCAGGGCTTGAATTCCTTTTATCAGTGTGAAAGTTTTAGCTAACTGGTACTTATTAACGTTTATGCTAGTGAAAAAATAAAAATGTTCTTTCAAATCCATCCAGTGTGCTAGTCAGTGGTAATGACATTAAAACAAATATTCAGTGGAAAAGACTGCCTTTGACAATATTGTCTTCCTGAAAAGAAGAGGGGAAAGGATGTACATATTTATATAAGTAAATAAAGAACATTACAAAAATTTTTCATTGTGAGCAATATGATACAGCATTTTGTACTAAGAAAGCAGGTGTCCAGCAAATGCAGTTTACATTTGTATTGTACTGATTTTTGTGTTTGCATTTGTCCTTTATTATGTGAATCCATGAGTGTCTCATTGTCTTTAATTATGTCTACGAGGCACAAGACAGCAGTCAACATCTGCTCTATTGTTTACTTGGTTTACATATAGCTTTGATGGGTTATTAAACAATCTATTTTTCAAACCCAAAATAGAGAAACCAGCCGAACCCATATTATGGCATTTTGTAAAGACCCATTATGCAATTAGCACTTGGGATTTGTGCAAAGCTGGTGACTCACCGAAATAAACATCCCTTTATTCTGACAGCACATTTTGGCTTTGTAAAAAGTATCAATTTTCAAATAAAATAAAATAAAGTAAAATCGCATTTTCTCCATAATTATGTAGCAAGCCAAGAAAATGATGTGTTCACTGGAGGGATGGATTCCTCACCTTTTGTATCAGAAAAAGAGCAACTTTTCAAAATAATGATGTCTTTAGTTTAAGCCAGCAATTATTGTATTACATAAGACAACTATCTGTTTATGCATAAGACAGAGAGTTTATATGATACTATTAGAGGAGAGAAATGCCTTGTTTTTAACCATTTGTCTATAGTTCCTAACACTGCATGATCTATTTATGAAAGACTTACCTAGTCATCTGTAGCAAAGCATGTGAAGTCCATATGATTAAATCATTTCAAACCTCATCCTTTCACTTAAGTCAGTGGTTAATAATTAATTCACTCACTCATTCATTCAGCACATGTTTGTTTAGCCTCTGCACTGTCTCAGAAATTGGGTTAGTCACTGAGGATACATAGACAAAGAAACCAACTTTGTTTTCCTCTATGGATGTTACAAGTGAGTTGGGGAGACAGGCAAAAGGCAAGCGATCGTGATGTTACTGTATATCAGGAGTTGTGATAAATGCTCTAAAAGAAAAGAAGAGGGGTCGACCGGTAAAAGAAAGGGTTGCATTCAGGGGAGAGGGAAGCTCTCTTTGAAGAAGTGACTTGAAGCTGGGATGAAGTAGGAGGTGGGCAGACAGGTGGGCATTGGGGTGAAAGAGACCACAACTACTGAGACAAAAAGTATGTGTAATGACTGTCCCATGCCTAGGTGTTCTCAAGGAGCCTAGAGTACAGGAAGAGAAGAGAAGAGGGCCTGAGAGGGGCTGGAAACCACAGGGGTTTAGAAGCACTGATATAGAGGTTGGATTTTATCCCAAGAGGAATAAAAGGCCATAAATAAATAAATATATAACACTAAGGGGTTTTAATCAGGAATATGATCATTTCTAGCCTTTTAAAAAGAGCAGTTTGGCTGTTCTTCAGAGAATAGGAGAAGGATGAAGTTGAAGGTGTGGGTCAGGGCTCATATAGGAGGCCCAATGCAATAATTTGGGTGTTAGATGACAGTCGTTTGGAGTTGGAGTTGATGGAAGCCTGACATTCAACCCCAAAGCTGATGTGGAGCCCAAAGGCAAGAAAATGCCATACTCTGGAGGCATATATCAGTGGGCTTTGGTGAGGATGGTCAGGAGGCACTGACCCGGGCTGCAGGGGCTTCATCAAAGAGAATTACAGGCCAATTTCAGCATTCCCCAGGCCAAAGCTCCCTGAGTGTGAACCAGCTAGAGCTCAGAATTTCAGTGGCTGATCTTGCACATTGTTTGGGAGCAGAGTCACCATCCACCAAGTTCTACCTCAGCATGGCAGAGTGATCTTACACATCTTAGCAATAGACTTCTAATATAGCAGGTGAGGAGTGGGGAGCCTGCGTGAAGAAATGTCCAGCCTCCAACTGCTACCTCCGGTCGGGGGAGCAAGGGGTTAAATGCATTTCCATCGGAGTCAGGCCATCAGGCAGAACTGGCTTTGAACCTGAAACACATTATAGGTCTTACAGACCTCTGACTAGTTATGTGGGCATATTTCTTAACCTCTTTGAAGCTGAGTTTCCACATTTGTGAAACAGAGGTCATTATAGGCTCAGTAGCAAAGCATTATTAGGATTGCAGCTTGAGATAGTTTGTATGGTAAAGTACCCAGCAAATGGAAAGAGCTCAATAAATACTTTTACTTTTGGTGCTGGTGGTGGTGGGTGGTGGAGATGATGGTGTTGGTGATGATGGTGGTGCTGGTGGAGATGGTGGTATTGGTGGTGATGGTGGTGCTGGTGGAGATGGTGGTGTTGGTGGTGCTGGTGGAGATGGTGGTGCTGGTGATGATGGTGGTGCTGGTGGAGATGGTGGTGTTGGTGATGATGGTGGTACTGGTGGAGATGGTGGTATTAGTGATGATGGTGGTGCTTGTGGAGATGGTGGTATTGGTGGTGATGGTGGTGCTTGTGGAGATGGTGGTGCTGGTGATGATGGTGGTGCTGGTGGAGATGGTGGTGTTGGTGATATTGGTGGTGCTGGTGGTACAGGTGGTGGTGCTGTAGTGCTGGGGAAGTTCATGTAGTAGTAATGTTGTAATGATGGAGTTGCAGATGGTGATTAAGTTGGAAGTGGTAGAGGTGATGCTGGTGGAGGAGGTGACAACAGCATGGTATTGGTGCTGGTGGTGCTGGTGGTGCTGGTGTGGTGATGATAATGTTTGGTGATGCTGATTAGAATGCATCATGGTAGAATAGTTTCACCCACGAGTAGCTGGATTCAGATGTGACCCTAGTCTGCCACTTACCATCTGTTTGCCTTTGGGCAAATTATTTCATCTTCCTATGTTTTAATATTCTCATCTGTAAAATGGGGATGATGATATTTTTTGTAGGTCACTGAAGACTATGTGAATTGATATTTGTAAAAAAAGGTTAGAACAGCGTTTGTTCTTATAAACAAACTCTCAAGCAAACATAGAGAATGTTTGTTAAATAAAGTGCTTGAACAGATTACAGCCTTAAAAAAAAATGTACCTAGTGGCTTCTGGTCTGCTTCTTTATACTTGATTTTGCTTTTTACAGTGGGCAGGAAAGGCTGTCTTCCCTTTCCCTCCACCGCCAGACCCACCCCGGTCTTTCCATGTGTTCTGCGTAGAACAGGTGTGTGGTGAGCCGGAGTTCTGGCAGAGTTCAACATGAAAAAGACTCCCAGTAATTATAAAAATAACAACGAGGGCTGCTTAGCAAGGTAGGCAGAAGAGCACACCACTAGCCAGAATGATAAACAGTGCCTGCAAATGTTAGGTCCCAGTGGGAGTATGGGAACATATGGGGATAAACCACACTCAAGTTGGGCATCATTGGTAAGTTTTAGGTGGTTAAAGCAGAAAACTCTAGTGCCAAGTTGCTTCTTTTTTTTTTTTTTTTTCATTCTTTTTTAATCCTAATTTTAAATCCTTCAGTTCCCTTTTGTCTCTTTGTTCTATTTTGGTTCCAAAAGGAACATTCATCTTTGAGGCTAGCCACGGAGTCTCCAAAGAAGTGAGGGCTGTATGGTAATCCTAAAACAAATGGCCATGCTGGAATCTGTGAATTTCCATGTTGAACTGTATTCAATATTATTGGGGGAGATGCGAATGAACACAGTAAATATTTTATGGAATGCTGACGTGTTAAGTTCAGACCTGTGATCAGTGGGTGTGTGGAAAAATTAGTACCTAACCAGCCCAATCAGTTTACAAGCATTTGTGGAAGGGGCAGTCAATTCTCTCTGCCAAAGATTATTTAAAAAGATGTGGACTGTGGTAAGTTCATTTTAGGTCAGTGTTTGTATGTCTGGGTCTGAATATAGTTTGGAAATTGTACAATCTGCTTGGCATGGCTCTGCAGCAGCGGGATTTCTCTGGAAGGATATTTTGGAATTCTTGTTCACGGCCCATAGAGCTTTTCCTGGGACTCAGAAAAGTTTTCTGCACAGAGGCAGTATTTATAACGTGGTCACCTGAGTGCTGGTGACAGCTCCTTAGTAGATTTCTAGGATTCTTTAATTAGCAAACAGATCAACATCCGTGATCACACACAGTGTGCAGAAGAAAGGAAACACGCTTTGGAATCAGATGGATATGGCTTTGACTACTGGCCCTCCCACTCAGACAGCCACAAATGGTATAAACTCTCTGAATTTCAATACCCTCATCTATAGAATGGGGCTATTATGAGTGCCAGCACCATGCGGTTGTTAGAGCATTAAATGAGTTAAAGTCATTAAGTTGCTTAGTATTGTGATTGGCTCATAGTTAGTTCTATAAGTTTTAAAAAAGCAAGCAAAAGGTATCTCCTATGCCTTCCTTTTATGCATGGGTGTATATGTGTATGTACTACTCTTATATCACTTTTGTATATGTGTACCCGAATCTATTAGTTGTAAGGGAAAGAAACCCACCTAAAACTACCTTAAGCAGGGGCCGACCCCGTGGCGCACTCAGTGCGGCGCTGGGAGCACAGCAGCGCCTCCGCCACGGGTTCGGATCCTATATAGGGATAACCGGTGCGCTCACTGGCTGAGCGCGGTACGGCGGTCACAAAAAAAGACAAAAAAAAAAAAAAAAAAACTACGTTAAGCAAAAATGGGAATTTATTGATTCATGAAAATGGGATAGTTGTGGGTCAACCAGTGGTAAGTAAATCATTATTTAAATGCCAGCATTTTAGTTTAGATGTGAACAGTGGACTAAAAATGGACTCAAGCCCAGGGACTATTTTAAGTGCATTGCTGGATTATTTAGAGAACTCCCCACAACAATTCTGTGAAGATAGCATTATTGACCCCAATTAATTGAGGTTCAGAGAGGTTAAGGAACTTGCCCAAGGCAACACAGCCAGGAATTTTCAAAGCCAGCGTTTGATCTAAACTTGATATAGTTCCAATACCTGATTTCTCAGCCAATATGATACTTTGCTATTATAATAAAACATAAGCTTGGTTTTATTAGTAAATTGGAGACCAGAAGAAACGTATTTTTTAAAAAACGTTTTTCCTGGAGTGGCAGCATGGCAGGGGATAATGATTCTGACTCTGGAGCCAGGTTCACCATCAAGCTGTGTGATATTGGGCAAGTTACTTAACTTCTCTGTGCCTCAGTTTTCATATCAGTAGTATGGGAATAGTAACATGACTTACCTCATGGGGTTGTTATGAAGATTAAATGAGTTAATACACAAACAAGTTAGAAGGCATTTGGCAAATAATAAATGGCTTATATGGTCTGTTAAAAACTACTTAAAAATAGATCGTAATTTAAGAGTCAGAAAGGAAATGAGGTCACTCAGGGTGGTACCTCTTCCGATGTCCCCAGAGTGTCCCAGAAGGACACTGCTAATCTTGGAAGCTGAAAATCCCACCTGTCAGAGGCTCTCTGTTGCCACCAGCTGCCTGGTCATGACACTGTGGAGAAACCATCTTGCAGTGGTCAGCCCCTTGGCTAATCCTCTCAGATAAGCAGCTCAGCTGCACAGCTTGGCTCTGGGTCCCTCGCACCTCTGTCTTGTCTGTGAGACCAGACTGTAGAGTCTCTGAAAACACAAGTTTATTTCCCTTCTACTATTGATCCCAGTGCTGTGTTTGGTGGGCTCCCCGTGATGCCTAATACTAGCTCATTGGTGTGAAAGTGTCTGTTTCCTGGCCTGAAGCTGGAGATAAAAGCTTGTAGAGAAAGAAACCATATCCTATTCTAAGGTGAGCACTTGCTATTGGACAAGAAGGCTAAAGATGTGTTTTTGGAATTCTTAGTGGCTGACTTGGTTTTACAACATGGAATGCTTTAGCACCTCCTCAAGTTCTACAGTATGGAATACCTTAGCATCTTTTTGCCGTCTCAAAAACCTGCCCCCTGCCAGGCTGTGGTGAGAGTCCCCTGAGTGATAGGTACATACCCTCAAAGTCTCAGTGCTGCTTATCATGTCAACATGATTTTGCATGATAACAGCAATCTGAACTGTTAATATGAGCCTGACTTAAGGGATTTTGACTTTATCCATGCTTGTTCTTTATAAAAAGTACAGCACATACTGGCCACATACTTGAAAATCCCATAAAGATTCCGAGATCCCATTGAATCTCCAGAGTCAACAAATAAATTTCAAATGGGCCATCAACTCACTGCAATGATATGGAAAATTCTGTGTTATGTGCAGCTTTCTGGGATGAGGGCACAATTCTCAGAGTGGTCCATGCATCAAAACTAAGAATAATCAAGCCATTGCTTCCCCCTCAGAAAAGGCATTAATATGGGTAAAAGCCAAGAACAAGCCAACCCTGGAGGTGGGGATGATAGTTCAGCATCACAAAGAAAGGTCAAGGAGATAGTCTCTTCAGCCTGGATCTCCCCTAGATCCCTCTTCTTGGATTCCTTCACCATTTTCCACTTCTATGGTTACTTTTTCCTGGTGTTTCCCATGATTAGCCCATTTCCATACGCCTTGGACTTGCTCTTTTGTGGGAGGCATTTCCTCACTTCCTGAAGAAGTGAAGTGGGTCAGCTCTTCTCTGGGGTCTGACATCTTCTCCTGCTCTCTCTACTGTCTTTGTTTGGTATTCCTTTGCCTCTATTGGCTACTTGAGTGGTTAAGATTGAGTGAGGGGTGGAGAGTACAAAGGATAAACAGGTCACTTGGCTTGGGTTTAGTCCAGACCAATCTTTCTCAGAATATGTCAATGGGTGTTACATGACAAAAAAGGGCTTCTCACAGAAGCTGGCAAGAGGGGTTTCTGCAGCCTCTCTCAATTAAAGGTACAGCTATGCCATTGACTAGCTATATTGCCTTGGCCAATTCACTTCCCCTCTCAGTGCCTCAATTTTCTTGTCAGTAGTGTAATACATTTAACAAAATCTACCACAATGGAATGTGGTCATAGGAATGTAGAGAGGACAAACTGAAATAACAGATATGATGAAATTAGTGCAGCGTCTGGCAAATAGTAAGCATGGAATAAATGGTAGCAACTGTGGTAATGATGAAGAAGTAAGAGGAAAGAAAGAAGTGAAAAAGTAAGGAGCCTGGCATAGGGCCTGACACATGATGAATTCTCAGTGGCCAGATGGTCAAATAGATAGCACAATTGATGGGTGGGTGGATGGATGGATGAGTGGATGGATGGATAAGTAGATGGATATATGGATGAGTGGATGGATGAGTGGGTATATGTATGTATGTATGGACAGATGGGTGGTTGGTTGCTAGTCATTAAATCAGTTTTGGAAAATCTGAAACAAACAAGGTCAAACGGTTCTTTTTTTCTTTATAGGACTTCTCAGGTGCATTTATATGCTAATAGTCATCATGAATCCCCAAGAGGGAGAGCAAGCTGAATTTCTCCAACTTATTTGACCATGGGATTCTTTTTTTCAGTGAAGCATCAAGTGAGACTTCTATCACGCACAGTATGTTTTGGGAGAAAATGATGTACGTAGAGATCAGATGGTTCAGCCAATTCAGCAACTGCATGGGGTTTGGACAGAAAAGCTCAATTACCAGTCCTGGCCTCTGTGTCCAGCTCCTACAGGGACCTGCAGCAAAGAAGGCAGAAGATATGGGGAGGGCACACAGGATAGTCTTGCGGAACAGCTGATTATTCATCCCTCATTCTGAGAGTCCTCAGGGCGTATTTGTTTGCCTCAGGCAAGGTCAACACATTCTCAAACCCAGTTGCCATTCATCCCCAGACAGGTCAGAGGTTGGTTCCTGAAGCATTGTTGATCTCAGCAGAGATGATGTGCAGGGTTGATATTCTTAGATTTGCTCATTCAGCCGGTCAGTCTGGCTTTCAGAGGAGAATCAGGTCAAGAAGTGCTTAATGAACCAAGAGGAGCATGGTGCTGCCTGTACCACTGGAGGTTCAAATTTCTAATGATAATCAGCAGCCTCCTCACTTACAAGACCTACTGGAATTTTCTTAGTGCATCTTCATAACCATTTTTGGAGGTGGGGCAATACTACTGGGTAGGGTGACCCAGGGTCCTGGATTCTTTGGGTTACTCTTGTTTCAAAGACACCATCTCCGTCATCCCCATAAGCCATCAATTGAGCTTGAAATTCTAATATTTTGGTTTCAAAACTATACTTTTCACGTACAGAAGCCACATAGATATCCTTTTGTTAGCTCCTGTGTCTTAATTTTTGGTTTGGAACATGGAAGGAGGAAGTAAGCTCTTAAACAAAAAAGCTCTTCACAGGTTGCATTTGTAAAGCGTTATTTTATTTAACCAATTAGTGGTTGAAGGGAGGAAGAGTTTTGCTATCCCAGGCTTGATCTTCCAAATCAGCTGTTGCAAATTCTGTCGTCACTATGACAACTACCAGTACCCATTTACTGAGTGTCTGAGCCAGTCCCTCAGCTAGAAACTTTAGTGTATTGTTCTTATTTAAATCTATAGACCATGATTTGTAATTAGTAATGACATTCTTATTTTACAGATAATAAATCTAAGGCACAGGGAGGTTAAGTAATGTGCCCAAGAACATACAGCTAGTAATTGGTGGGAACTAGTCTTTTAATATGGGAAATGTGGATCACTGTTAACTCAACTACTATTCTATGGTGTTTTTAATGAGGGAGTCTGGCATCGCAGAAGTGCCGGGCGGTGAGAGAATAGTAATGCCACAAAAATAACTTATGTTTATCGTGGGCTTGTCATTCCAGAAGATCTTTCCATGTACCATTCATTTGCATATGTTAACTGAAAGCTATCCATAAGAGGAGCTGGGGATGCAGATTCCCTTCCCTGCATATGGTTTTCCTGGTTGGATTGGTCTTCCACTGAAGATTCCAGTGGGAGTGTTTATACTTGGGGAGGGGCTGGCTGATGGCCCAGTATGTCCTACCCACAGTCTGTGGAAGCTTGTCCTACAGAAGATTGCCCCTTGTCAGACATCAATTTGATGCTGTTGTGACTCAGGTGCCATGATGACAGCCCTGTTAAAGTTAGCATCCCCTCCTCCTGGGAATTCACCTTCCATCCTTGGCATTCAGGACTACAAACATTATGTAGTATCTCAGGGGATCTTTTTTTTTTTTTTGAGGTTTATACTAGGTGAAGCTTTTCTATGCTGTATCCTTATCTATACCACATGGAATTTGAATGCATTTCTTGGGGTGAGTGGCATTGACCAATGTTGATTCAAGCAGCTATCGTAATGTGGTCATTTGTGATGATCTAGCAGGTGTCAGGGGCATGTCATCAGGAAACCTGCCTCTTTGTAACTGACAAGGCACACCTTTTGCTGTTTAACCTTGAACAAGCCACTTGACCTCTCTGAGCTTCCATCTTATCCCACATGTGACAGGTAGTTCTCCAGTATTAATTGAGCATTTGCTCTATGCCCAGTGCTGGGAGAAAGTCAGGGAAAAAAGAATGATCGAGGAGGAGGTGGAGGAGATAAAACAGAAGCATACCTGGATGAGAACACCAGCCAGGTCTGCACCATTCTGCAACCAAACACTGCTGATGTTTTGGGATCTTAGTTGAATAGATCGTGACCTGGGAAAGGTAGTAAGGCTGTCTGGAGGAACTAGCATGTAGCTGCTTTTTGAATGAAGGGAGTAAATTGCAGAAGGAAAGCTCCAACAGAGACATCATTTTGGGGTGTCAGAGGGACACTGAGAAGGACACCTGATATGAGGACCACAGAGGTTAGAAAACAATTTTGCACAGGTACTTTAAAGACATTCTGAAGAAAGAAACAAAATAAACTAGCACTTTTTGGACACCCTCCAAGTACCAGGAACACCCACATATGGCATGATATTTCATTGCTCACACACCTGTGAGAAGATACAGGTGTTGTCCCATTTTACCCTTGATGATGAGAGATCAGGAGTGAGATCAGGAGTGAGCACGTCATCCCCAATTAGACTTTCCAAAGGGTGACAGAGCCAAGATCCAAGCCTGGCGTCTCCAACTTTGGAACTCATGCTTTTCCTGCTGTGCCATGATGTGCCCAGGTCACTTCAGATGACCTCAGAGATACAGGTAACTCTCAATTATCTGGGGGCCCCTTTCAGCCTCTCCATGTTACTCACCCATTTTAAGTCCATCATTTTGGGAGAGTTCATTGGTCTTGTCACTGTTTTTGTCATTGGGTGACCAAGAATGAGCAACATGCTTTTTTTTCTAAGTCAGTCTGTCTTCTTGCAGGTGTAATCACATTTACAGGAGAATGACAGAATGGTAACAGTCCTTGAACTATGTGCAATGCTAAAATGACCCCATGGCAAAGGTAGTTCTGCCTGGGGCCGTGGGGAAAGCTTTGCAGAAAACGTGAAATTTGATGTAGGCCAGCAAGGTTGAACAGGAAAGAAGGAAGGAAGAGAGGGAGGGAGGGAGGGAAGGAGATTAATTTCTGCATAGCAGGCAATTTTGAACAGAAACTTGGATTCATAGATGTGTTTGGCAACTTGCCAGTGTGGTTTGCACAAAAGAATGATTTGTCAAAAGAAGGACAGTGTGTATTAGAGGATGAATTTGGGCAGGTAAAAGTGAGGAATATTGTGAAGGGCCTTGAATAATGTAGGAAAGCCTCTGTTACTCAACTTTGTCTGGAAACAGGTGGTGTGAGTCATTAAATAATCTGTATAAACTCGTAGTATGAGACAAACATGGTCAATCTCCAAAAGTTAAGAAATGTAATTCCTATTAAACCTATCTAACAACTAGATCAGGGAAACACCTGTTTTATGCTTTGTGTTTTGTTTTGTTTTAATGGTCAGCACATGGCAATTGACACCCAACTTCTTTCTAGGAAGCAGGCAAAATATAGTGGAATGGGTCTCACGGAGAGCTCCTGACCTGTAGACAAGGCGGTTCTTTCACAGAAATTGAGTGGTTGTTGGTACAAGAAAATGTGGTCCAACATGCCCAGATCTTCCAGTTACACAAGAGACGTTGTAAATCTAAATTTACATGAAATGCCTCCGTTTAAAAATATCAGCCCTTCTTCATGCTGTGCAGACAAATCACCATCATTCTCATCAAATCCAGTCTGTGAACTGGATATAGTCCCTAAGGCTGCAGTTGGCTCTTTTAGCTAACAGAATCCATGGGGCAGGAATTGGTCTTCTCTGGTTGCTCCCGCTCTCCCACCCTCCAGCCAGCACTTCTGTTTCTGTCTTCTTTTCTTCTCTTACATGGACGTCTAAAGTTTGGGTGGAATTGTCTAAACTCAGAAGGGCTGGTGGTGGGCAGAATGGTCCTCATGTTAGCTCTTAAGATCTGGGGAAGGAGATGTAGTATCTGGAAACTGGAGAGAAAACACTTTGATCTAGGAAGGGAAAAGAGGGGTTAATAACTAAGAGGTATGTGTTATCATGGAAAGGGGTAAAGAAGGGAGATTTTTCTTATTCTTTTTCTTTTCTTTTCTTTTCTTTTTTTTTTTTAAGGAGGAGGGATGAAATTGACCTAGCTAAATCTAAATCTGGTTAAGGGAAAAAAAAAAAAAAGAAAGAAAGAAAGAAAGAAAAGAAAAGAAAACTTTTATACACAGGGAAGATCATCAGAATTGGTACCAATGAAAACAGGAAATGTACAAAGTGAGTGAGCAAGCAGAAAGGGGAAAAAAGGAGTACGTGTCTGCCATCATATTGAAATCTGATTTCCTGGATACAATGTATGCTGTCGGTGAGGGGTCAGCAAACCACAGGCTCTGAGCCAGACCTGCCCCATTGCCTATTTTTGTATGACCCTCGAACTAAGAACGTTTTAACACTTTCAAAAGGTTGAAAAAAATAAAAGAAGAACTTTTTATAACATGTAAAAATTATAGGAAATTCAAGTTTCAGCATCCATTTAATAACGTATCATTGGAATACAGCCATGGTCATTCATTCTCATATTATCAATAGATGCTTGATAACAACACATGGCTGTTCATTTGAATTCAGCATGATTTGGAGGTCTGCCTGTGTTTACAGGCCACTACCAGACTGCTTCACCTCTCCTTTCCCCTTGTTATTTTATTCAACATTTTTATTATTTTAAGTTTCTGCAATATACGTGAGCTTAATACCACACCCTGTGTTGTATAGAGGTATTAGTCCATTTTCTGTTGCTTATAACAGAATACTTGAAACTGGGTAATTTTTAAAAACATGATATTTATTTCTTACAGTTTTGGAATCTAGAAAGTCCAAGATCCAGGGGGCACATCTGGTGAGAGCCACCTTCTTTTGGTGGTGACTCTCTACAGTAACGCGTGGTGTCACATGGCAAGAACGGCATGAGCAAAAGAGACTAACCTCACCTGCTCTCCTTATAAAGCCATCAGAACCACACCCATGACAACCCATTAAACCATCAACCCATTACTCCATAAATGCATCAACCCATTCACAATGGTATAGTCCTTGCAATCCAATCACCTCTTAAAGGCCCCACCTTCTACCATCATATTGGAGGTTAAGTTCTAACCCCATTTTGGGGGTTTGTTCCAACATGAGCTTGGGGGAACAGTCAAAGCCCAGCAGTAGCCATCCATTTACAACAAGCTATGTGTGCCAGCCACTGGGGAGTGGAACTATACAGAGTGCAGTGTCTACCTCCTAGTATAGAATGCAAGAAGAAAGAATCACAGCTTAGCAATCCTAGGTACTTCCCATTTGGGGAAACAGAACTCATGATAGAAAAAGAGGTTTTGTTTAGTGGCTGTTATTTATTTATGTTTTATTATTAGGGTTTAGAACAAGAACACATTCATTACTATTTCAAAAATATAAGTACTGCAATACATAAATAGAAAATAGAAAATCAGAAACAGAGAAAATGTGAGCAACAGTGGTTGGGGACTAGAGGTGGTAGGACAGAAAGATACGGCTACCAATATGTAGGCAATGAGGGCCAACAGAACAGACACAGGTAAGCCTTTTATTTGACACTGAACTTCTTGGCAGTCAAAATGAAAAGGATCACAAAACAATTAGCCCTTATTTTCAGAGTGGGTAAAGAAGATGCTCATTACTCAGAAGCAGCAAAAGCTTTTGTATCGTGGTGTTTTAAAAAAGAAGAAAGGAAATATCCTCCGCATAGGCTATAGCTATCTATCTGTATGTCCCATATGCAATATATTTCTCATTGCCATCTGAGAGAAATCATCAGGTTCTGTAATAAGAACATTGTATATACGAGGGTACTTCAAACAGTTCATGGAAAGATTTTTATTATCTTTTAATTCTATTTTCCCAGTATATTTTTGAAGTGTATATATACTCTTATACTACTCATATTTTTCATCAAGAGTGCTCCAGTGAGCAAAGGTACAGGAGTGTTTTGGAAACTGCAGAGTTACATAAATACAATGATTATTACTATATATACATTATATATGTATAACACATAGTATAAGTATAGTATACAGTATATGTGTATCTATACACCCTCTCTATATATACTATATATGGTACAACATGTTATTAGTATTGAATCATTACTATATACACTTGTTACATAAATACAATGGATCATTACTATATTATATATGTATATACTATATATAGTACTATATATTATTAGTATTAGATCATTACTATATACACTTGTTACATAAATACAATGGATCATTACTATATTAGACATATGTTTTGCTGTATATAGTACTACATATTATTAGTAATAGATCATTACTGTATATATACTCATATATAGTAGCTGCAGTTTCTAAAACACTCCCATAAATTTGCTCATTGGAGAGCTCTTGGTGAAGTGTAAGTGGATTTTGTTACCTCTATTCTATTCTCAGGAAACAAGAGTCTACATGTGTAAATTTCTGGCCTAAGTGACTGAATTAAGTTTCCTGCCTCCTGGTCCAGTGGTCTTTCTACTTTATGACACTAGAGAGACATAATTCAGCCTGACCCAGGCCTTGCCTAAGTAATGAATAGCTCTCCCCTCCTATCATTACTGAAGGGAAGTGAACTAGAAAAACACGTCTGTCTCACAGCGATGCTTCTTTCCTCACTGGTAACTCCTCAAAAAAACGGTGTTGGAAGTCATAGTCAGAAGCTAAAGTTAGAAGCAGTATCAGGCTGTTGAGTAAGAGGGGTCAGCTTGCAGCTGTTACGAGAGCTTTCCGAATTGTACAACGTAGCCCCTTTGATGCCTGAGAATCAATTACAGAGAAACCTTGTCAAGATGGCCAAAATTCAGCCTTAAATAATTGAATTCGCTGCCAAACCTTGTCCACTGTCATTATCTAGAAATGTAATTATGCAGCTAAATCAAGCAACTAAAATTAGTGTAGTGTAAAAACACCTTGGCTATCTAAAAGTGGAGGAATTGACATTTGGATTTAGAAAAATCCAATAGTTGAATATGTTTGGCACTGTGTTGAAGCTCTCCCAGTTTCGACAAAATCTATATCATGTGTCCTGTTTAAAGTAAGAGGTGGAATGTGTCAAGAGGATTGAAGGTGATTTTCAATGATCTCTGGGCCTTAGGAATTATTTAAGTGGGCTCGCTTTATCAGAATTTGCTGTTATTGCTCTCACAATTGTGAAAACCTAAACACAGCCATATGCTTTCCTGCTATGAAGATTAGAAGAGTGAAAATCTGAATTTTATCTGAGCCTTCAGTCTGAAGTCAAATATGTGTCTCTACCAACCGTAAAAGAGAAGAACAGGAGACATTTGATAAAAATGGCTAATAGCCCCCTGTATCGAACACATCATGATATGGTATAAATAACTGTATTTACTTATCACACAACCTAATGTGGCAGAGACTGTTATTATCTCAGTTTTCCAAATGAAGAAACTAGAGTTCAGAGAGTCTAAGTACTTTGACCAAGATCACATATCTAATGAAGAGGACACTCAAGTTAGCATAATTCGAATTCATATAGTCCCTAAGGAATTCACCTACTACTATGTAACAACATATTCTAAAAAATCACTTGGGTATTTTCAAACACCAGGAAGATTTCAAATATTTGCCTGAATGTATTTCTTATCCATAGTTTTGGTGCACATTAGATACGCCTTTAAACTGTGGGAACAGGTAGACAGTTCTTTTTAATTTATTGCATATTAATATATCGCAGTTAAAAACTCAAAAATGTCTTTAAAAATACAAAAAAAAGCATATGAAGTTTTACTACAAAATGAAGTACAGTAATGAATATAGTGTCATGGTTAGGAATCAGGCTCTGGAATGCGTTTGCAGCTCAGCGCTTCCTCTGACAAGTTGTACAACCATGAGAAAACCACTTAACTCGTGTGAGCCTGTTTTCCCATTGGTTACATGAAACTGATGACAATAGTACCAACTTCAGAGAGTTGTTGTGCGAATGAAATTACATAACACATGTAAATAATTTAACTCAGTCTCTGTGCATAGCACACACTGAGCAAATATTAGCTAGTAGTATTATTGTATTATTTACAAATTGCCCCTTTAAAATTGAAATCAGAAAGAGACTATACTGAACACATTCTTAGTTTCTTTTTGACCATTACCAAAGACTGCCCACGTTAACCTACTCCATTTGTTTTAAGTGGAAGCTGATAATCATATTAGTTTACATTTCTCAATTTTTCTCTCTAAAAATTCCATGGAGACCCCATCCCTTGTCTTTTAGCTAAGTTCATCAGTACGAGCCCATATCTCATAGCCTGATTCCCTCTGTCACTCATCCATCTCTTTCTCTCTCTCTCTCTCTCTCTCTCTCTGAGAACTAAATTAATGAAGAGTATTTGGTTAGTCATGTTAGGCAAGCTATTCCCAAAATAGCACATTCCATTTTGGTAGCTTCAACTTTGCAGCTGCTGTGTCTCTTGGTTGTCTGGGAAGAAAACTTTCACATTAAGAGTTGCTGATGCGGATTTTCTTTCTTTCCCCTTTCTGCGTTGATGAGTGCCTGGCTCCTGACAGAAGCGATTTGGCTCTCGGCTCTGTAGTTCAGAAGAGGCTGGGTCTATAGATTTTCCCCTAACTCTCCATTGATGTGTTGAGCTTCCGAGGGAATAATACCTTTGCTGAAGTCATGTTGGCGTCTCAAGGAGTCCTCCTTCACCCTTACGGCGTGCCCATGATCGTGCCAGCAGCCCCCTACTTCCCTGGACTGATTCAGGTAATTCAAGACCTGTGCCAGCAAGCAACTTAACTCCAGAGCGTTCAGAGTAATAATTGGAATTTTTATGGTTGAGAAAGCAAACACTTTTAATACAGGAAAAAGCCCTCGCGTAGTCAGTGAGAAGACAGTAGGAAATCAAAAAGATGGATCACCCTAATCTGTCTATTGACATCTCTCATGGCTGAATAAATGGTGTAGTTGAGCTATATTTGCTTGTATTGATCTGGCTACTGTTTAACATTCATGCCTTTCCCTCAGGAGGTTGACCACAGGGCAAAGGAATTTGCTCGACTCCCCAGCTTTCTGAGGGACTCAGTCTCCCAGAACAGATCATGAAGCCAAGTAACTTATCAATGAGGTGACTCGGTGAAGAGCTTTAATGTGGGAAATGGAAGGAACATGAAATATGCATTAAGTCATAGGACGCCTCCATGTGGGTTGTCTATTTTCAGAGAAGGTTAGTTCCCCCCACCTGACTTTGAGTGGTGGCACTGAGGCAAGAAGGAACACTCTATTGATGGTTAATTTATGAAGTTCAGAGATTATTCTACGAATCCTGCACCAGCTGTTTACATCTTAGTGATGGCAAGAAAGTTGGGGATTGGAATATGTGTTGGTTTTACTTTGAAGGCTATTAATTCTTTGCAGAGAGGATCATCTACCTCTAAGAAATTTGGTACCTTTGTTATTTTTTTCTTCCCTTATCATAAGTTTGTATGTGTAAGTAAGCATTGGCTTCTGGGTACCTGGCTGAAGTTCTCTGTGGAAAGCTAACATCCCAGGCATCACAGGAAAGCCACGTGGCTTTTTGTTGTGGCACTTTGTGTTTTGAGGATCACCATCCCTTCATAATAAATTCTGCATCTCGTTTCTGCAAAAGAGGGAAACTAAGTGTGTTCAGTATGTCCTTGAACCTTTACTTCTGGGGCTCAGCCCCCCACATTTAAAAATTCTACAGTATCATACATCAATTTCTGGGAAAGATTCTGGTCAAACTTTTTTTATCCTTTTCTGATTGTTGCTGTTACATTTTGTTAATTGTAAGAACCGGGGTGATAAGAGCCATGTAGAGATGACTCCAAATAGCAAGAAAACATTTCTATCATACCAGATTGATGGTTGATGCTCAATTTGGAGGCTTTTTTCTATATTACTGATTATAAATAAATGGGCCACCTGGAGAATGGTCCTTAGCAACATGGGGATTGTTGCATCTTTCCTGGCATACACAGGCCGGTGTGGCAACATTGCCACGTCTGAAGTAGGATTCAGGGGTAAATTGGAAAGTAACAGGCCTTTTGCTTCTATTGGAAACTTGGGGTGAAGGTCGGCTGTTGGAATTTCGTCAGACCCTCTGCTGCCCCATCTGATAAATAATTACAAGCAAATCATGCCTTTCACTCTATGCTGATTGATGCTGAAATTGCTTTTGAAAGTTCTCATAAGTTCCTGTTATAGATTAAGTGCCGGTGTAGGAAAAATAACGGCACCCACTGAAATGGGTGAATGTAATCAGATTTAATGGACTCGAGAGCTTGTTGGGAATTAAATAACTATTGATTTGCTGGAATGTTGCTGTCATTACAAAATGCCACTCTGGACATATTACTCCAGTGATAGATGGGGAGATGCAGGGGCCAGCTGAGAAATTGGGGAGGCCCTGTTTCTTCCTCCTTTGAAGAGCATTGGAAAAACATATCCAGTTACTTTTGGAAGGCACAAGTGATTTTACTTGCAAATCCTACCCTGATCATACTTTGTTTTCCCACGTGACATCTCTGGTAACTAGTTACCCAGAACTTAGGAAAGCAGTTTAGTGAGGAACCCCCAGAACTGCTGCTGTGATATATTTCATTTTCTTCCTCTCCCACCCCTGTGGAACACACGGAAAGGCTATGCCTAGAGAGAGACTAGCTTTATTTCCAGTTTACTGAGACAGGACATGTTATTTACCCTTTGGCATCAAGAAACTGAAATCACCCTGCTGCAGTAATATTTGCAAGGGTCAGAAAGGCAATGCAAAAGGGGAAAAAATTTCTAACACACGTTCCCTTTTCAGGGACTGCTTCTGATGCCAGCTGCCCTGCATCCCAGCAGACTCTACCTGCCTGCTTACCAATCCCTTGACCTTGTGGGTTTTTTACCCACTCAAGATGCAAGGAATTTCTTATAGGGAATTAAGGTGCCACCCTAAGAATGTCAACAGCAAAACATTTAAAAATGATCCAATATAAAGAGTGCATACTCCATCATTGGTGGTAATTTCCCTGTGACTGGAGATGCTGAAACAGAGCATGGTGGCCATTGGGAAGGATTGATGTATCAGAATTAGAGATCACCTGTGAAGGTCTTTCCAATCTCAAGAGCCAGTAATTATATAGCAGAAGAGCTTCCTTTTCATAGTACTTTCAAGCACCACCTCTTTTTTTTTTTTTATTAAGAACAGCATTGCTCTGTTTTAGTCTACTCAATTAAAGAGAAAATAAATAATTTACCAGTCATTTGCTCACCGGGCTTTAAGAAAGCACCTACCTAATCCTGTAAAGACAGTGGATGGTGGCATTTCCTGATAATTCTAGGGAAGTTACTCATACAGAATCTTTTGTTCCAGGATTAGATTCAATAATTACCATCAACCCCACTCTCCATCCTCTACGAAAGTCAGAATCTTTATCATATTGGATGCCCTGAACTCATTATTTTATGTACAAATGAACTCATTATTTTATATCTAAACTTGGTGAATATATAGCCAATTTGATAGTTTTTCCTTCTAGCCCTGTACAGAATTACAGAATGACTATGTAGGATTGAGCTGAACCAGTTTTACTGTTTCATGGACAACTGGATGCAGAAGAGAAGAGAAAAAGAGCAGTATTACCAAACCCATTGTATAAACATTGTTTTCTTTCCCCATGGTATGGATCCCAATCTTGGTATCTTTGGGTAAGAACCAGTGAATATTTCTATTGAACCTCTTTTCTTATTTCTGAATTTCCATCAAAATCTTGAATGATCAGTGAATTATCTGACCTGGTAACAATGGAGGTCAAATCAATTGCCAAAGTCAGTCTTGAGTCCAGCAGCTATTAAGAGGACTTACCCAAGCCATGGACTATGGTCACACAATCAGAACAATAGCTTTGTAACTGATTGGTCTGTTTGGTTAGTGTTTGGGTCTCATAAGCCCTTGCCTGGGTTGCAGATTTGGACCTGCACCCCTCAATCTAGCTCTCTGCCTCACAGATATGCACTTTGAGGAGACATGGCGAGATCATTCTCCCTATTGGACAAATCACTCCTATCTCATCCAAGTCTTACAGATGATGGGTCAGAAGACTATTTTCCTGGATGGAGGAAACAGCCATATTCACCTCACCACATGTTTCTTTGTTTAGTTACCCATTCACTACACACTTATTTTATATCAGGCGATATGCTAGGCACCCAGAAAACAACAATGACAGTCTTAGCCAGTGACCTGTGGGTTCACAGCCCAGTGCAAGAAACAGTAGATAAACCCAAAGCTATAATACCACACTAAATGTACCAGGAGGAAATGAGAGATAACAATTATCAAGTACTTGTTATGTGCCAGGCACTGTGCTAAACAGATACATTATATCAATTTATTTTTACAATAACCCTAATGAAGTTGGATAGTATTGGCTCACCACCCTTTGTCTGTAATTCTAAATTCCAAAGAGCTCTGAAAAATCAATTTTTTTTTGAAGGTTGGCACAACATCTCATTTGGGAACAAAACTTGACCTGAAATGATGTGCAGCTATTTATACACTGTCTTTATCCCAGTTAAGTGAATATTCATATATTTTGCTGTGGGAATATTTATGTGTTTGATTTCAGGGTGTTGTTCCAGACCCTGCTGAGAGTTTTTCACAATCAGTGTTTCCACTGAAATACGTTTTTGAAAAAGAGAAACAGAAAAATTTTCATTTCAAAATACAGGTGACCCCAAGAGTCTCAGGTTAAGAGGTCATAGTCATGCATTATGACTGCCCTTTCACACATGGACAACCAAAATGTGAAACCTACATTTATAGAAAGGTAACTAGCCCAAAGTCACGAAGAATATCAGTAATAGAGCTGAGATTTAGGGTGGATTTCTTAGACCAGAGCCTTCTCTCTTAACCACCAATGTACAGTTGAGGTTGATGTATACATGCAGTGGTGAATATAAAAACATAGGAAAAGGAGAAGCCAGATGCTTCTTGGAGTTGGGAAGAAGGTGGCTTAAAGGTAAAGAGGTGACATCTGAGTTGAGCTGTGAAGCATCAGTAGACATTCACAGGACAATATAGGAGAAAGATCTTCTTAGCAAAGCAGAGAACTTGGGTGAATTCATAGTATCAGTTTGAAATGTTGAGATACAGCCTCAGTATCATTCCCAACCCATTGGGTCTGTGGGATTTGACAATGTTTAAACATAGGTTGCAAAAGTGAAAAGACATAAGTCAAAAGGATCTGGGAGAAATCTCAGAAATGGGACTGGTAAGCACTGAGTGTCTGCCTGATCCATATAGAAGTGAACCCCATAAAACCCTTCTATGAATCTAGCAGGTGAATATTTAATATCCTGGATTCGTGTCCCATTTGCCCTTTGCCATCCATTCTCTCTTGGACAGTAAGCTCTCTGAAGGATGAGTGTTTTACAACTTAAACAGAGATAGACAGCTGCAGGAAAATGCTGATTAATGCCTCTCTGATGTGGATTGTTATGGTATAAGCAAACCCTTCACTCTATGTTTTGAGGCAAAACCAGTATTACTGAATTTGATGACATATATTATGAGAGATCTGCATACAGGTATGTAGTGACCCTGGGAATTACTGCACTGCTGGTTTTGACAATGAGCAGAGAGTAACCATCCCTACAGACAAGTAGAGAAATGTACAGGGAACCTGTAAATAATTTGGATAAATTTCTGGTTGAACTTTAAAAAAACCCGTTTTGCTCTCTTGCTGTTAGAGCCATTTTCAGATCATGATATTGTTGCCCTGTGATGTTAGATGTTATCTACATGTTTGCAGAGTCCGTCGATGGGGAAAGACATCAGAATGTACGCCCAATATAAATGCCGGTGGTGTCATTTACTGTGGGGCTGTTCCATCTTAGTCACTGAGTGACTTTTCTGTACTGGCAAAGAGGCCATGTCAACAGCAGACTAAATTAAAGAGTCAGGGAGGTGGCAGAGAAAATTTGGAGTCAAAGAGGTCCAGGTTGATATATTGGCTCTGGCATTTACTAAGCGTGTGGCCTTGGGCTTGTCAATTAACCTCACGGAGCCCCAGTTTCCTCAGCTACAAAATGAAAGCAGGAATTTAGCTTACAAAGTCATTGTGAGCTTTCAGTGCGATTCATCATTTCTTTATCCAGTAATTATTTATTGGGCACCTACTGTGTGCCAGGCTGTGAACTAGGAGTGGGTGATGAGGCAGAATAGAAATAGAACACACATGAGATCGCTTCCAACAGGAAGCTTACGATATAAGATGTGGGAAAGGTCTAGCATATATATACGAGGGTACTTCAAGAAGTGGGAAACTAGAATTAAAAGATAACGCTAATCTTTCCATGAACTTTTTGAAGCACACACACATACACACACACAGTGTTTATTCTGTATTTATTTAGAGACCCAGAGAGGGAGAAGATAGGTGGTTATTAAGAACTATTTTTTTTTTCTGCAAGTGACAAAATATAAGTTATATTGGTTGGGGGGGGGGGGAGCATTCAATCCAGCTTCAGGCACAGGAGAATTCAGAGGCCCTGACAACCCAAGGGCTGTCTTTCTCCACCACCCCACAGTGGTTGCCTTACTTGATCTCATTCACAATCACATTGTGCACAAAATGGTGAAAAAGATGGTTCCCAGCAACTTTAGGCTCATACCCTGCCTTTTCTTAGAAAGTCTCTTCCCCAACTATTCCAGCAAAAATTACAGATTGCATTCTCCTTAGATGATCTTGCAGTCCATGCTCATCCCCGAACCAATCATCTCGGCTCTGTCCACTTTAGAACTGGAGGGCATGGTCAGCCCCAAGTGGGCTGTGTGGACCGTGAGTAGAGAACAAATCAGGGTCTTGCTACTAACCTAAGGTGCTAGATAGGTGAAAACCAGGCTCTCATGACCAACAACAGTAATAGTTGCAGTGATTACAAACATCAGAACACGTTCTTTCTCTCCCAAACTCTGTACACACTGTTCCCAGGAAGAAAGTGGTGGGCTTCTGGTCTTTATCCTGATCACTGTTGCCATCGATCATATTCACCAGGCAATGGTACTGCCTTCCAGTTCATCTGGCTTCTTCATTCATGATATTTATCAAAGGCAGATATTGCAATTTCTCTCAACACCTTCTCACCTACACTGATGACAGTAATGTCTCCCGCTAGGGTATATCCCGGGAATTTTCACTCTCTTACAGATCAGACTATCATAATCTTGGGTTTCTCAGATCATGCAACCATATCACTTCTCTTTATATTAGTAACACATAAATAAATATATAAAGAAAGAAAAAAAAGAAAGCCTTTGGTTATTGAGTTTGACATAACGTGGACCTTCCATCATTCCAAAGCACCGGAGACGCTAGCCACTTGCCCCTTTCTGTTTTCTAGAAATGCACATTTTTTAAATTAAGAGATTAAAGGGACACTGTCAATCTCTTCTGATTAATATCAGTCCTATAAAAAGGATGTGTTTCTGCAGCAGCCATCTGTCATTTTGATCATTTTAAAGGCATGCTATATCAGCAAGTATGCTTTTTATACTACATTGGCACAGGGGAAGGACGGTTGGAAGACCTGCGGATTTCACACTCTGCTTTGCTGATTTGGTGTTCAGCAATCTGAGCCTTTGATGGTGAGGCAGAGCCCCCTCCCTGTCTTTTAAAGGTTGTTTTGGGTAAGTGCTTTCCCTGGGTGATTTATGATGGAGATACTCACCCCTATTTATGTTTCGCTCCTGTCCAAAGATAGACCTATCACACATGCATCCCACCAGCATGCAAGGAGCCCGTATGTCCACTTGATTAACTGCTGAGCCCTATGAGGTGTCCAGAAACATTGAACTCAGTCCTCTGAAGGTCTTTTCCTCTGGGCAACTGAGACTGTTGTCTTCGGTAATGGCCAGTTTCTCAATTGAGCATTTCAGGCTTGTAAAAGTAGGAGGCAAAGGCTCCGTGAAACTCATTCATTCATTAAAATAATTATGTTTGGTTCATGGGTTCCATACTGGGTTCTCTTCTAAGCTCTGGAAACATTGAGATAACTAAGGCCCCGTCTCTGTCCTCAGAGGTGCAGAGAGGGTCATGTCATTGGCAGAAAGGTCAGAAGTTAAACATGATGCTTGAAGGTTGAACTCTTTAGTCTCTACCCCATCACCCGACTCAGTATGTCTTTCCGGCTGTTGGTGGCCTGGACACTCAAGACAGGTTTATCTACAGTCCCAGGAAGATGACCTCCTATAGACAGGTCCTCCATCCTTTGCAAATGAGAGTGTTTCTGGTACATTCCAGGGGACAAAGTTTTTATTTTTGAGGTAGAAGAATGACAGCACGAGCTCTGTCCTTCAAGGAGTAACCACCTCTGCCCCCACCTGACCTTCTTGCCTTGCACCTGACTTAGGTTAAAGCAGTAGAGTTCAGCATGTCCACTGCTGTGGGAAAAGGTGGCCTCCTTTGGCCATTCCTTCTCTTCTGCTCTCTAATTCGCATTGATTTCTAGGGGTGGGGAAGATTTGGGGACCAAAGAGGTAGATTTCTTATGCATTCCACATTATTCTCAGAAACTACTTTCTGAAGAACTATTTCTTCTCATTTCATGAGGCAGCACAGTTAAGCAAAAAGAGAACAGGATTTAGAGCTGGGAAACCTGAGTCTGGCCATGACTCTCTCTGTGTGACATTGGGCGAGTTGCTTGACTTCTCTGATCCTCCACTTCCTCATCTTTAAAATGGGAGTAATACCGCATATACTCTGCCTCCCAAGGTCACTGTCAGGATTAAAAGGGTTTAAAAATGACCACAGCTGGGGCGTTTGCAGTACAGTTATGATGTCAGCCCTAATGCGTAGGGCTATGCTTACTGCTCAGACAGATTTGAGTTGGTATCTCAGCTCCTGTGTGATATAGGGCTTCGCCTTTCTGAGCTTTCATTCTCTCTCTTGACAGTGAGGGACAGTCCCATCTACTTCAAAAGAGAGCCCTGATGATTTGGTGTGCACCTGCTCATTGGAGGCACTCCATACCTGGTGGCCCACGTTGCTGTTCTCATGGTTTGTTTGTGATTTCTAGAACTGCTGTACTGTTGGGGGCACACTTGCATCTTTCTGTTGCCATTCTTGATGGAGATTTCTGGTGATCAAGTACACATGTGTTTGATGTAGCTGGAGAGTGTAGGGATACAATCAGGGAGTGCTGTGAAGGAAAGAGGAATATACTGCCGTGGAGTTTGACATCCTTAGCCATGGCCTTGGGTGGTGTGAGGCCCACCATCCCTTCCCTTCACCAATAGCCTGGGAAGCTGGAGCTGATAGACTTGCATGAAGGTGGGCTTGTAGGTCTCAGTGATGTTGAATCTTTGCCCAAATCCTTGTCCACTCACTCCAGCAGAACATGCTGGGAATGAAACTGGAGCTGGGTGGGAGGAGTGGGGAGGGGGCACTTGGTAAGGGGAAGAAAGGCACCTCCCCTCCCTTCCATGTGGTCACAGCCTTCTGGTGACAGACTCTTTGGGACCACCCACACCCCTGTTCCATGAAGCTCCTGGCACACTGTGGGCGCTTAATAAATGTTAAATAATAAGAATAGCTCCCATCTGTCAGTGCCCGGTGACAGGGAGGATGTGTGCGTGCCGACTGGCACTGGCCAGCTTGTGGGGAGCCTTCAGGGGAAAAACTGCAGCTCCGAGTCAATTTGAGGTCCTGCTGCATTAAGGTGTTCATGCAACCAGCCGGGGATTGAGTCCGGGCATGTGCATTAACAGCGCAGTGCTCATGCAGAAGACCAGACCAACTACATGAGAGTCACAGGGAGCAGGGCCTACAGCTTCGTGTGTCTGACAGGGGGCTAGATTTGTTGAGGTTTAAAAGGGGCAAAGGATCTGCCCTCAGAGCAGATGGTGTCATAAGTTCATACTTCCATCATTTTCTTGGAAGAAAATGCCTACTGGGGCTTTTCACATTTAGTTACAATAACAACAGCAGCAGCTGCTTATTTGTAGTACTTACTGTGTACCAGGCATCGGAAAAAAAAAAAAAAAAAACAGGCTAACGGGAGGCAGTGTGGTATAGGGGTGTGGGCTCTGAAGCAGATTCCCTGGTCCATTGCCTGCCTCACCACTACGTGCCTCCACCTGTGTGACCTCGGCCACCACCTATTACCTGTGTGACCTTGGACCTTCTCTGGGCAACATTCACTTGTTGGGTAGTGGTTAAAGGAACCAAGTCATATAAAGACCATAGCATAGCACCTGGCACATAGAAAGTTTTCAACAAACATATTTGCAAGTTTTTTTCCAGGGGCATGGCAACACCACCACAACCAACACCAACATCAACTGCATAATAGTGGCAATACCAAGTGTTTACTGTATACGGAAGCCAATACTGCATCTTGGCTAAGAGCATAAGCCCTTGAGCCAGACTGCCTGGGTTCATCTCAGCTTTGCCTTCTTTGGGAAGTTGCTAAACCACTCTGTAGTGCAATTTTCTCATCTGTAAAATGGCCAGATTAAAAGCCCTAAATTCAAGATTTAGTATCTTCCTCTATAGGATGGAGAAAATACCAGAGTGGTTTTTCAGGATCAAATGAATTAATACTCATGAAGCACTTATAATGTTGTCTGGCATATAGTAAGGGCTCAAAATAAGATAGAAATAATAACTATTATCATATAATTATTACATATTTTATATTATTTATGTATTATACATGTATAATGGCATGTACTATATGTAACATATAATTATAAACACACAAAATGCATCTTACTATATAGAATTGTATAATGTAATATACAATTCTATATAATAATGGGAACTTATTTTGCAATGAGTACAGAGTTTATGTTTAGGATCACAAAAACGTTTTGGAAATGGATAGATGTCATGATCATACATAATTGTGAGTGTAATTAATTCCATGGAACTGTATGTTTAAAAATGGTTAAAATGTCAAATCTTATGTTATGTATATTTTGCTACAATAAAAAATAGTAATGTAATTATATATAATGTAAAATAATTATATTACTCTTATTATTATTTCTACTATTGATACTGATACATCTGCTAGTCACTGCATTGGGTATTTTTCCTAAAATATTTCTACCATTTTGAACCATCCTGGAAAGACTAATTTTAAAAGGAAACTGAAGTTCAGCAGTGTGGAATCATTTTTAGTATATGTGCTGCCGAAGCGAGCACTGGCAGTGTGGAATCATGTGTCTTCGTTCTCACGACTGGGGAATGGTAGACTGGCCCAGGCAGCAGGGCTCTGCACCGAACCTGTCCTTCTAAGGACTGTGCTGTTCTGCTATGGGTTCGATGCCATAGCCCCATCCTGCATGGGGGAATGGCTGTGCCTCTCACCCGTATGACCTACTCTGAGCAGAAGGCTAACATGATTTTGTGCTGCTGTCGTGTCTGATCGGTTTTTCTCCTTCAGTCTCACAGCTGGCTGTCAGGAGGTCGTGTTCCCAGTGGAAGCCTCCTTCCCCAGGGAGAAGATCAAAAGTGAGAGGTGGGATAGTGACAAAGGGCAAGGAGGGGACTGTTGGGACTTAGTTCTTGCGTCTTTATCTGCAAGAACTTCTTTTCAGTTATCAGTGTCTAAACCTCCTGGAAATGCACTTTCTGTTTTCCCTTTAAACACAAATCAAGCAACGTTACCAACACACATTCTCTGTCAAACATGTCAGTTACTCCAGGGGCTACGGACAGCTTGCAAGCGATGTCTCCTATTGTTACCATGGTGGTGTGTTGTTTCTCCCTTCAACAGCTCTGCATTTGTTCTGGTGAGAAGTATAAACACTGAGGTGCCTGCTCTCTGACAGGTTTTGACAGAAAATGTGAAATTGACATAGACCATCCGATGACCATCTTCATAAGGTGGAATCCTGGGGCTTTATAGAGACCTGTATTTGCCTGTAGCATTTTCTAGGAATTTGGGTGGGGGCTTAAGGACTCTAATGAGCTGGGCTTTGCTTCACACCTGGTGTTTTGGCAGACGGTTCCCACTGTGACTTAGCCGAGGGACTTGGCACAGCTTGCCAGAGGGCCTAAGATTTATGTGGGCACCCAGCAGATGTTGGATGCGTTTACCCATCATACAGAACACCAGTCATCAGTAGTGGAGTCTCGTCCCTATCTACATTGTAAGGGACCGGAGCTCCCTCGTGCCGCATTGTTAACGGAGAAGTGTAGGGATGGATAAAAAGCATTCCATTGCTGAGGGTAATGCAGAGCATATGGAATTCTTATCTGTCCAGACAGTTGTGGGATTTGGGTTAGAGATGCTGTCTGCATGTGTGTTTTCTTTAGTGTTTGGTTCTAGCAAGTCGGGGCCTCACTAAGGAACATTTTGTAAAATTCTCTCCTGGAGATGGAGAGGACACGTTTGTGACATCTCTGCTTTCTGGCTCCCCCACTTCCTCACGTGCTGCGCATTGGTTCTAAACTCCCAAGCATGGATATATTCAAGCCCCTTCCCACTCTGCATAGAATGCTCCTCTGCCCTCTTAGTTTACTTTGTAGGGATCTTGTTGCTGATGCACTGTGATATATTTCGAGTGTCCTATGTGGCCCAAGAGTACCTAATTCATACAAGCCTTTAGGTTTAGATCTGCTCCAATATCAGAGATAAGTTGAGTTGAGGACTGTTTCGCTTTGCTTTCTGTGGGTTGCATGAGGACACATGATCTGCACCATTTTGAATGTCAAGAAGCCGAAGATGATTCTTGAATGTGTGTGTTTTTGTTGAGATCCCTTTAGCTGAAGGAACAGGACTCAATCCTGGTTAGCTTAAAAAAAAACTATGGGAGGGGAGTTGTTTATATTTTTACTATTTTTTGAGGTGTACGCATAAACAATTGAACTTAAAAGATAAAAAAAAATCAAGCCAAGGAAAGGACAGAAAGTAGGGCAGCCTAAGGACCTCAGCAGGCAGGATTCATAGACATTCTTTCCAGGTGAGTGGATCTCAACCAGGGGTGATTTTGGCCTTGTAGAGGTATTTGGCAATGTCTAGATAAGTTTTTTGGTTGCCATAACTGGAGGGGGATTTCTACTGGAATCCTACAATGCACAGGACAGTTGGAACTGTCCAGAAATATCCAGAGTTAACTTGCTGATGGTATCAGTCATGCCAACTTTGATAAACCTTTCTCAAGGCTGTTGCACCACAGTGACTCATCTACAAAGACCACCAGTTTCTACATGTCTCCATTCAAATTTCAGATTCCCAGAAAACAGTCTGTTGGAACCAACCCATTTTGTGTCTCCATCTTTGGATCAATGAACTATGTCTCAGACCCCCATGCACTGGGAACCCATTTGGAGCATTGCTGAGCAGTCCTTTAAAAGGTGGAGTGGGATGAGAATCATGATGAACCATTAACTATCCCAAGAAATTTGCCTTAAATCCCTCACTGTTTCCCACCCATGGCTAAGACCCAGTCGAGCAAGTGTTTTTCACATGGAGCTCTCTGCCCACAGGTAGAAAGTCCCACCATGGTGCCAGTCTTAACAAGCAGACAATTGCTTATTAAGTTTGGTCTGTGATTTAAGCTCATTGCCTCCTTTTTTGATTTCTTTTCAGCAGAAAACATTTTTTAAAAATTGTTGCTTACTTTTCTTACTACAAAATTAATGGGATACATACAATAAGTTTTGGAAATCATAAAAGCAGAAGCAAATATACAGAGATGTACACACATAAACCATAACCCACCACCCAGAAATAATCACTACAAATCACTGTATATATCTCAAGTCTTTTTTGGACATATATATGTTGTTTCCCCAAAAAGTTCTCATACTCTGATCCTATACATAAAATTTGTATCTCTTGCAGCCAGCTGTTCTTTTTTTTTTTAAACAAAAAGATTTTAAAAACACAATCAATGATTTTTCTTCAGCTTATGAATATCCTATTTGTTAGATCCATAAAGACGAGGGTGATATCTTAAACAAAAAGCATATCCTGTGTCCTCACCACCTGCCTCTGCTTGTCCCTTTTCTTCAGCAATGATAAGGTAGGAGCTGATATCTGAAGTAAATGGAACATCAAAAACCAAGAGTGTTTAAGTCAGATGGGAAGGGGGAAGGGGATGGAAAAGACAAAGAAGAGGAATCACCCAAACAATCTCAGGAACTGGAGAATCACTCAAGAGAAAAGCTTAGGTGGATTGGCTTCAGTCAACCACGTGGGTGCATTCTGCGTCCACATTTCCTTCTAAGTTTGATGATATGGGGACAATGAAAGATATGATTCCCTTTGAGGAAAAGAAAAACCTCATGACCACCAAAGGGGCGTGGGTTCTCGGAACACAAAACTGCCTCTTAGATACCTGCAGTGGATCATGCTCATTTTGGAACTTAAACTTGGTTGAATAACCATGCTGCTCAAGGGATCAGGATATCTTCCTGGCAGCCTTCTATCAGGAGCTGAGACTGGGAGACAGACCCAATTTGCTCTGTCAGCCCTCATCATTCGTGTCTGAGGATTTCTCTTGCAAACCAAACGCACATCTAAGGCACAAGATCAGTTTTCAATTTAAATGACTTTGCTTTCTCTCTTAAAAACTAAATCCTCCCCCTAATTCCCTTAAGTCCTCAAAGTATAACATTTTCCCTTTATAGATTGGAGAAAGAAGTCACGGACTGGGCTTGCTGCTGGTATTAAAGAGGAGGTCTGCCAACCAGCCCTTGTTGAAATGTGCACAGAAAATTTAAAAGATGTTTTTCCCAATCAGTAGCTTACCAGTTAATGTTCTTTCCTTTACATCTCTTTATCTGACCCTCAGAATCAAAACAAGGGAGATGAGGTCCCATACACACTCAAGAGGCCGTGGAGGGGTTGGTTTGGAAATTCAGGTGGCTGTAGCTTGGTTTCCATATGCACTCATTGATTTAGTAAATATTTATTCAAAATTCAGTGCGTGCTAGACAATAGGGTTGCAGGTGTGAATAAGAACACTTATATTCTAATAGAAAAAAAGCAGGCACATAACCAGGAGAACATCGGGTGGTGTCAAGTGCTAGGAAGAAAATAAAATAGGTTACATGATAGCGACAGAGAGGGTTATTTTAGATAGATGAAGGAGGAATTTGAGCTCAGATCTGATTGACAAGTAGGGGCCAGCTGTGTAAAGACCTGGTGTAGGGGTGAGAGTTCCAAGCAGAGGGACCATGCAAAAGCCATAAGGTGGTATAAGAGGGATATGTTTGCAAAATAACAAGGACAGTCTGTGTGACTAGGACATATTGGGTAAAGGGGAAAGAGGTAAGACATAAAGTCAGACAAGCAGTCAGCAGCTAGATAAATTTTGCCTTCTAGGACACTGCAGGGAGTTTAGATTTTGGCCTAAGAGAGATGGAAAACCCCTACAGAGTTTCAAATAGGGTAATGCCATGATCTGATTTTGTATTTTTAAAGGATTCCTCTGGAAGCTAGATGGAGGATGGACAAATGTCTTTAGTGGAACAAGATGGGAAACAGAGGACAGTTAGTGCATACCTAGGTGAAGACTGCCAACACCATGCTATCTATGGTTGGCTGGTAAACACCCATACCCTATACCACCATTTCTTTGAACTTCATTGACTAGAGAATCCTGTCTCAAAAGGAGAGAATGTTTCAGGGTATGGGGCACATGGAAAAGCACAATGTTTGTGGAAAGAGAGGTAGAGGACTGGGGATTATAAAAGTGTGTCTGTGTCTGTGTCTGAGGATCTGATGTCTTGTGTTGCTTCAGGGGAGTGCAGCATGTGTGTTTAATTGTTAATGACCCAAAAATGTGTCTAAGGGCTCGGAGCAAACCTGCTGGAGCATGGTGGATCAGTCTTGGGTGCTTTATTAAGTCTTGCCGTACTAAAGCTGTGAGTAACATCTGGTGAGCCATGTGCTCATGGACTGGGTTTTCCATCACAGGACAGTTCCATCTTAGGGCTGGCTGATTTTCCTTATATTTTATTTTAGCAGAAGTAGGGAAGGGCCTGGAGACTGAATCTCTCACTTTTGTCATTTGTGACAATGGGGGACAACTCGAGAATCATGATTCAGACAGACCTCCGCAGTTCCAGAGCCAGCCTTACTCACTACGGGCTTTGACTTGAATAGGTTATTTTACCTCTTTGAGCCTCTGTTTACTGATGTGTAAAACAGAGTGAAACTTCTGTATGTCAAAGGGTAGTAGAAAACATTATTATGTAGCGACCGATTAATTCATTCCTTTGATAACTCTTAAAACATGCATCGAGCACCTGCTGCATGCAAGGCATGAAGGACAACATTCGGAGCACCATGACCAAGAAGTCAGGTAAGATGCCCTCCTTAATGGAACTTGTATTCTTGTGGGGAAAAGAGACAAAACAAAGAATATAACAACTGTAGTGACACATAGGTGGATTCAATACAGATGCTAGTGAGTGCTATGAAGAGAATAACGTAAGAGGGAAGAAAGAGTTAGTGATGATGAGGGTGATCCTAATACTTTACCCTTGAGTTCACATCCTATGTTGTCTCGAGACCCTCTTCCACCAGCTCACTCCTCTTTTCTTAGCTTCCTGCATTTGTCTTGGAGGCACCTGCTACTTTATTCTTTCATGCCTGAAATACACATGTCAACAGGGAGCAGCTGACTTACTGTGGAGCAGAGAATGTGCTTTTCCAGAGTTTGGGAGCCACCTGTTTCTGGAGTGCCATGGAAACGCACATTCCGTCACTTGATCTTCAGGCCCAGGCAGGGAATTTACAGCTGTCGGCAGCTGTCTTTTCTGATCTGCTGCCGAGGAGGTTCCAACCCCAGGAAAAGCCCACTGTGAACCTCACCAGTGACCTTGAACTGAGAAAGAAAGAGGGGCTTTTGCAGAGTGATTCGTGGGGTTGGGTATTTGACTTGGGGTGGCTGGGAATTTCCCCTGAAACTATATGTCAAACTGTGAGCATATGGTCTTGCAATGGAAAGGTTTGTAAATTCCCATGGATTGTCAAAGCACCCCATGGCGTAAACATACTTAAGAATCTCTCCTCCAGAAACAGCCATGACTTTGTGGCTTTGTGGCTCCTGGGTGGAAAACGTCTTTCAGCTTTTCCAAGGAGGTCAACTGGACACTGCAGTTCAGTGTAACCTAAATCTTTGCATATGTCCCCAAACAAGACAGAAAGAACTGGCCCTGTACCCTGACTCTTGACCAGATGACTGAGAAGGAGGGGACTGAAGGTTGTATTTTCTGTTCTCAGAAATTGTACCGCACCATCCTGGATGGAGTGGTATGCTGTCCTGGGAGTATGCAGTGCTTCCCTTTTACAAGTGAACATCAGCTGTAGATGTGGAGTGGATGTGGAATGCATATGTGGAATGAACCAAATGTTTGCTTCAGGCTGCTCATCTCTGCTGTTTGGTCACCTTGTTGTTTCAGGACCCTTTATGCCCAAACCCTAAAGAGGAGTAAGGCGGGAAGAGAGTTATAAAGAAAACCACGTGGTGTGGTCCTTCTCCAGGATGAGAATCATCCTGGCCCTGCCTGCAAAAACTGGCTGAGAGATACTTCTAAATGTCCCATGCAGTTCTGCAAAAAATCCTAGCAGGAGTTCTGAAGATCTGTTCAGGTCTGCTCCTGAATGTGCCTTAATGAGTATACCACACCACTTTTGCATGTGACTTCAGGTCTATGAAAGGACCCCATAACAGGACCTCAAAGCCCTGTCTTTGACCACAGTTTCCTAAACTTCAGACACTCAAATGTTTTGCAGCACTATTACTACTATATAATCAATATTTTATTTAAATTGATTCAGTTTTTACAACTAATTTGAATTGTTTCACAAAAGGAAGATTTTCACCTCTAATTTAACAGGATGTTTGCTGTCACTGGGCATAAATAAAAGTTATCTATGAAAAATACATTGATTACACCAACTAGAATGGTGGCAAATAAAATGATGGGCAGTAACAAGTATTGGTGAGGATGTGGAGAAATCAGAACCTGCATACATTGCTGGAATGTAAAAATATCTCAGCCACTTTGGAAAACAGGTTAGTAGTTCCTCAAAATATTACACATGGATTTATCATATGACCCTGCAATTCCACTCCTAGGTATATACACAAGAGAACTGAAAACATATGTCCACATAAAACTTGTGCACAAATGTTTATAGCAGCATTATTCATAATAGCCAAATGATGGAAACAACCTACATGTCTACCAACTAATGAAGGAACACAAAATGATATAGCATGTAATGAAATATTATTCACCATAAAATGGAAAGACGTATTAACTCATGGTATAGCATGAATGAACCCCGAAAGTGAGAGAAGCTAGACACAACAGGTGACATATTGTAGGATTCCATTCATATAAAATGTTCAAAATGAGCAATCCTGTAGTGACAGTGAGTAGACTCATGGTTGCCAGGGGCAGAGGGGAGAGAGAAAATGGGGAGTGACTGTTTAATGGGTATAAGGTTTCTTTCTGGGGTGATGAAAATGTTCTGAAATTAGATAGTGGCGATAGTTGCACAACTTTGTGAATATATTAAGAAACGCTGAATTGTACACTTTGAAAGTGTGAATTTAATGGAATATAAATTATATCTTAATTTTAAAATACATTGAAAACAGAGCAAATTCTCCCTGTTACTGGTATTTGATGGTCTTTGCTGTGTTCAAGGCCTGTTCTCTCTTAGGAAAAAAAGAGATTGGAAAGTGTTAGAAAGGCATTGTTAAAGACAGGATAGCACCAGCTGAAACTCCTTCAAGAAATCCAAAATATGGAATGAGCTTGAAAAGGCAACTGCCTTCTAAAACCTTCTGACGTTATCTCTTCTACAACAAGTGAAACAAAATGCTTAGGATTTCATAATATTTTACTTACTTTTAATTGTGTCAGTCTTTGGTACCATTGACCATTAGGAAAGAAGGAGGATATTTTAGCTGGGGAAAATGGAACTCTCTAGAAACATGCTGTGCAATACAGGAGCCACTAGCTATATATCTCTGTTTAAGATTAAGCTAATTAAAATTAAATAGCATTAAAGACTTCACTATTGACATTTTCAGTGCTCAAGAGCCAAGTGTGATTTATGTTTACTGTATTGGACAGTATAGTATAGAAAATTTCATTCACTGCTAAAAGTTCTATTGGTCCATACTACTCTAGAAGATTGCATTAATTATGGTGCCATGTTGTGGTTTCTTCGCTCTCCTTTCCTTTACCCTCATTTAAGCAAATTTGGATGCTGAAACATGACACGTAATGATGATAATACAAAATGCACAGTTGATGATTGCACATGCTCTGTCCCTGGCAGTGTACTAAGCATTTAACATGCATTATCTCAGTTAATCCTCATAAATACTCTAGGAGGTATCTGCTGTTATCTCAGCTTTGGAGATGAGAAAATTGAGCATCAGAGAAGACATGACACTTGCTCTCAAATTTCGTTGAATGAGGAAGCCTGTTTTTGAATCTGAATCAATTCACTCTGTCTGCCTTGTCCTTTTAATCTTTATTTTTCAGTACGTGGAGCCTCTGGTTCAGATAGAAATATAAATCCCATCCCAGGCCCCAGCCAGGAATTCAGAGTCCCTCTTTCAAGATCTTTCAGCCCTTTTGCTCTTAAAATTTTAATGTAATGATTATGTTTCACCCCAAACAGTTTCAATAAATAAGAAAGCAGAGTAAAACATGTGAGTGTGCAGACTCTGCTCTTCCTGAACTCCTACTTTCTTCCCAGAGATAACAGAATGCTGCTTCATCTGAAATCCTCCCATACCTTCCCTATGTAATTACATCATAGCCATGTGTACATGAACACAATGCATGAGTTTTAAGTAAATGGTATCTCACCACCCTCATAGTGCTGTAATTTGCTTTTATTTATCTAACAGCATGTTTTGGCTATCTTTCCATTCAGTACCTATAGATCTACTACTCTATCTTTCCTAACAGACTGCACAAAACTCCATATATGGTCATACCATGATTTATTTGCCCTTCAGCAAATGGCTTTGCCAATTCTTACTCCCACAGAGAGGGTATGATAGACCAGTTTCCCTGCATCTCTGCCCAAAGTGGACATCATCAATCTGTTAAATTTTTACCAATCTGCTAGGTGATAATTTCTTTTCCTTTCAACCTTCAGGGTCATTTACACCTCCTTCCACCTGCTCTGCACATGCTTCTAGCTGCTGACAGCCAGAGGCATTCTGCCGGAGGCAAAATGAGGTCAAGGCCAATAAGAATATTTCCTTTCAGTGGGAGGGGGTATTTACTCAGGTAAATATGGTGCATGCAAGGAGTCTTGTTGGTTCGAAGGGTCAATATGTTCATCCAAGCACTTATTCATAAGAAGGCTATCAGGCACTGATTCAATGCCAGGCGTAGTTTTAGGCACTGAGAATACAGCACTCAATAGTGAGTGAAGGCCCCTGTTCTTATGAGACTTAGGTTCTAATGGGCAGGATGGAGGCAGACCAACAGACACATCGTCCTTACAGGGATAAAAAATAAACTGGAATAAGAGGGATGCTCTGTGACCCATCACACGTAGGTAGTCAGGTAAAGCCTCTCTGAGCAAGTGACACTTAAGAAGAAAACGGAATGCAGGAAGGAACATCCCGCCAAGAAGGACCAGAGATTGGAGTGTTCAAAGGAAGCCAGGATGGCTGGAGCTGTGTGATAAAGGAAGAGAGTGGTAGGAAACGATGCCGGGATATAGGCAGGGGGCCAGGTGAGCCCAGGCCCCACACAGCATGATGATGAGTTTGGGTTTGAATCGGTGTGTGATGAGAGGCCACTGGAAAGTTTTAAGAAGGGCAGCAGCACAATATAGTTTATTCTGTGAGCTCTAAGTTAACAGCGTTTGAAGTTTGGAGTTTATGAATGCTTTGCTTTTTAAATAATGCAAATGCATTGAAGAAGAGTCAGAGGTTCTCCTAGGGCTGCTATCACTTGTGTTCTGCAGAGTCTTCTTGCAGGTTGGAGGGAAGGGTTTGGAGCCATGTTTAGTGGACTTAGAAGCACACATAGCCCCCTGCCTGCAGTATCTGGGTCACAGCTTATAATGAAAGCATAGCAAGAGCCGATAGCAAGGTTGACACAGTGGAAAGCATATTGGGACCAAGTCTTGGGGCTTCAAATTTCTCTTCTCTGCATGAATGCTGAAGGCCTCTCAGTGCACGATCTTTCCTACCAGGAGAAAGAGTTTTGGCTCAGGAATTCAGGGACCTGTCTTGGAACATTCTGCATCCAAGTAAATAAGTTTTCTCCAAATGGTGCCATGATCAGAGATATGGAAGGAAGCCCTGTGGTCAAGGTGTCGGGGCCAGCATTTAGGAACACAAGCATTTTGGGTTCTGCAGGCATACACACTGTTTTGAAATTAGCCCGAATGGAGTAGGCGAGAGAAACAAAAAGTCTCTTGGACCAATAAGAGAAAAAAAAAAAAAACATTTCATGGTTATTGTCATTATACTCCCAGTTTTCATGACAAGTAATATTTTAAATAGAGAAATTGTTGATTTAAAAAAAGTATTCCAGTGAATCAGCAGCACTGATAGAGCCCAATTGAGGGCAGAGGGTGGTGGACTGGAGGTACTGCAGAGTGGTACCATCTTGGTTTTTCCCACTCTCTTTGGCCATACTTTGTTGCCCTACAAATCTCCTGATAGTCACTGATGGAAGGACTGAAATCCACCCACCTCCATCTCTTTCACACTTGTCTTCATTGTTCTGCCATATGAACTTTGACCCCTGCTAAGGGTCATATGTGTACCACAAAAGTTCATGTATTGGAAACTTGATCTCCCCTGTAACGATGTTAAGAGAGTGGGAAATCTTAAAGGTGGGGCCTTTAAGAGGTGATTAAATTGTGAGGACTGAGTCCTTGTGAATGGATTAATCCATTCATGGAGTAACAGGCATGGTTCTGGTGGCTTTATAAGGAGAGCCAGTGAGGTTAAATCTCTCTTGCTTGGCCCATTTCTCTCACCATGTGACACCGTGGTCACCACGGTACGCTGTAGAGAGTCTCACCCAGAAGAAAACCCTCACCAGATGTGTGCCCTGGGCCTTAGACTTCCCAGCCTCCAAAACTAAAAAATAAATTTTGATTCTTTATAGATTACCCAGGTTCAGGTATTCTGTGATTAGCAATGGAAATGGATGAATACAATCCCAAAATATGCATTTGTGCATTTGACCTGTGTTCCTGGGCTCTGAACCAAGCCTGGCACCTTGTTTCTGAGCCATTTTCTGTCTCTCATATGGGATTTCTATGCAGTCCTAGTATTGCACCATCACTCTTCTTGCCTGGCTAGGCTGCTTTACAGGAAAACAGAGGTGTTTCTTATGGCCAAGTGGTACTTAAACCACCTTATTTTGAGATGAATTTGGCAGACTCCACCAATGCAAATTTCTCCTCCTAATACTTTCTTATTCTCCTGTAAGCCTTCTACTCCATTCATAGTGAGAGATGTTCTCAGCCTACTTTTAGTTCCACTTTAATTTTTACCCCCTGGCAATCTGGGAGCAGGATTTGCTGTTGTAGCAAAACACATTTCATTTTTATTTTTACTGTCTCTGTCTTAATAGTGAGGTCTGCCTTCATCCACTTGAGAATCACATTATCTTGCATGTGGGCTAATAAATAGTGCAGTCAGAGACCTCAACTCATCCAGCCTTGTATAAGTAGAACATTTAATAGGCTGATCTTCAATAGATAATTTATAAGACTTACACTTCTTATTGATTAACTTTCATAACTCACTCCAGAAAATAAATTATATATCTGTTCTTATCACATTGGATATGCACAAACGTCCTGGGAGGGTTGATAAACCTTTGGAAGAATACAGAGCCAGGTCAGCCTCCTCTACACAGAAACCATGACAGAGCATGGCAATGGTCTCGCCAGTGAAAGGGGCAGGTGATAGTGACATCAAAGCAAGTAATTGGCAAACTATTTGATAAATAATGACAAATAATTCTCTAATTAGCTCTTCTACTTTTCCAAGGAAACTAAGACTTCTCTTAAATCCTTTTTTTTATAGCTAGAGAATAGTCAAAGGCAGCAGGTAGCACAGCAACATTAATATGACAAAGCCCAGAAAGTGGCAGAGGAGGGTTTTGTGTGCATAAGTTGACATACCTGAGATAACTGGGTTTCTAAGGATAAGACGTGAGACAATTCTGCCATTGACTCCTATTTCTTTATTCTTTTTTTTGTTGTTACTATTGAAACATAGTTGATTGTACATATCTGTGGGGTACAGAGTTGAGTTTCAGTACCTGTGTACAATATGTGATGCTCAAATCAGAGTAATTAATATGTTCAACATCATACAATGTAATTGGTTTTTGTGGCCCTTTACCAATCTCTATTGCTTAGAATTTCAGATCCACAACACCAAACAAAACCTTTTTTTCCTTTGAATAGAAAACTAGACTAATTATGGTTTTTGAATGAGAAATGTAAGGTTGGTTGAGCTCTGTGCTGCCTCCACCTCCCTTCAACTTTGATTCCCATGGGAATTGCTAATGAAGGAATAGCCATCTGATGGAGTTTGGATGTGTTGTCCCCTCCAAAACTCATGTGGAAATTTGATCCCCAATGTGACAGTGTTGGAAACTGATTGAGTCATGGGGACGGATCCCTTATGAACGGATTGATGCTCTCCCTGGGGGAAGGGGGATTAATGAGTGAGTTCTCACTCAATTAGTTCCTGCGAGAGCTCGTTGCTTAAAAGGACCCTGGCACTTTCTCTCTCTCTCTTGCTTCCTCTCACCATGTGATCTGCTTGTACCTGCCGGCTGCCTGCCACTTTTCTGCCATGAGTAGAAACAGCCTGAAGCTCATGCCAGATGCAACTGTCCAGGAGTCGTAAGCCAAATAAACCGTTCTTGTTTATAAATCATTCAGTCTCAGGTATTTCTGTATAGCAACACAAAACGGACTAAAACACCATCTAAGGAATTGCAGGAAAACTTGTGTCGAATGCCCAGGCTTGAGTCTAGTTCCAGGTCATCCGTGTGCTTCCTGGGTGACCTTTGGGAAGCCTTGGAACCTCTCTGAGCCTTAGTTTCTGGTCTTGACCTCATAAGATTGTTTTGAGATTTAAATGAGGTAGCATATGTAAAGTGCTTATCGTGTAGTAAGTGCCCTCTATATGCTAGCTATTCATGTGTGTCTGTGTGTATGTCACTAAGGAAAGCATTAGCCTTTATTAAATAACTAGATACTTGCTACTACTCTTTATGGAACTTGATGCATAAGGTTGCCCAGGAAAGGAGAAGTAATTTGATGGGAAACAGTTACCTGCTTTTTGAAGCATCTATCTCTGTGTCCTAATTTGGGGCTTCCTTGTGAAACGACTATTTGCTTTCAGTGTCCACAACTTCTTGCTATCAGTGGCATGTCTGTCCATCAGAAATCTCAACATTGTTTTGTTGAACCTCGAATTCAACGGCTCTGAAAAATCATCTTTTTGTATGCCATGTAGTCTTTATATAATTGGGACACCTTAAATATTCCCCTACATGTGATGATAATGTAATACAACCAACAGACAGATGGACAGAACTTTTATTTCTTTATATATTATTTAATACACCACATATATTCTATATTTTAGATGCTTCACACTACATAGCATGGTATTATGTCGAGCATTAACTGTAGTTAATCTAGAAATATTAGCCTGTTTTGTGGGTGAAGATTTCTCAGGTTGATAGGAGTAAATGGGAAGTCAGGGGATTGTTACAAGAGAGTCAGAATGTGTCAGAGGTTAGCCAGACTGTGGCCAACTAACAACAGTGTCCCTGAGAAGATCTGAGTCTTTGGCTCTGCTTCTTCCTATATATATAATGAAGTGGTCTACTGTGTGTGTGTGTGTGTGTGTGTGTGTGTGTGTGTGTGTGTGTGTGTGTGTGTGTGTGTGTGTGTGCGCACGCATGTGGGGAGAATGAGAAAAGCCCTAACTCACATCACCTGTTCTAGCTACAACCATCCCAGTATCAGAAAATCCAGGAAGGCTAAATATTGCCCAGGAAGGAAGCACAGGCCTGTGCACAGGGAACTGACTTGGTCTGAAGGACTTTTCCTGCAGGCTACAGCAAGGCAAAGGAATTAGCCCTCCCCACGATGCAGAATGTCTCTTCACTGTTTGGAAAGCCTCTGTTCCCAGATTCATCATAAATCTTCTCTGGGTGATGCTGTAGACACACTGCCAACATCCCACACTCAAGCTTCCTTTTTTTCCTACCTATATTGGCCAAGTCCCTTCTATTCACGTACCCTTTCTTCAGATGGTGCCATTAATTAGGCTTCCACATTCCAGCCTTACTACCCAGAGATTTCCCAGGTCACCTTGAAGTCTTTGAGTAGATGTTTACAGTCCCTTAATTTATCCTCACCCATGGAGAGTCACATCCACTGGGTATGAAGTTCTCTTCTTTCATTCCAAGGACAACCTCAGTCCCCAGCCTGTAGGTGCCAACATTAGAAAGAATGAATGAAAACCAAACAAAGAAGCTGGCTTTCTGGCTAGAGGGACATTTGCAATCTATCCACCTGCTGGGGGATTCTGGACCACAGCTGAAGAAGACCAAATATCCAGGGATGGAAAGACCCCACCTTCCTCCCCCTGGAAGCCCTCTTTCCAGGTCTCAGCTCCTAACCTCCATATAAACCTGTGCAGAGAGGCCAGCTTGGCTTTAGACAGGTTCTGGGCTCAAAACATTTGCTTGTGTCGTTGCACATTTTTTAGCAGTTCCATCTTGCTGGGTCTGCCCGTAACAGCAGTGGAGCTTCTAGGCAGCACTTGGAGGAGGCCTAAATTGACTTAGAAAGCTTTGCATTAAGCAGATGTTTACTCTTAGGGAAGATTAAAAACATTTTGCATCAAAGAACAAGGCAGTGGCACTTCCGCAAATGGTTTCTTGTGCTTGACAAAGACTCACCCCATCCCCTGCTTGACACTTCCCTGCTCCTTGCTAAGGAGAAATCCAGGTTGGACCAGGTGAGTTCGAGAGAGGCAGGTGGCAAAGATGAGAATATTTCCTTTGCAGCTGCTCCCAGCTCACTTTCTACTTATAAGAATAACTAAAGCAACCAAAACACATGGGAGCCACCTTCACACACCAAATGGAGGTGGGAGATGATGGAAGGGATGGATGCCTGATGGGATCATGCCATGTTCTGGCCTGACAACGTGTGAGAACACAAAGAAGCCTGTGACATGCTCATAAAAGTAGTAGAAACACATACAGACTCCAGAGGCTGCATTGGAAGGAAAACTGTGTGTGTGTATATTTCATAATGTACAACTTAAGAACCGAGATATGGGAATCAGATGCATATGGAATTAATTTCTAACTCAGCTATGCACTTGCTGTGTGACCTTGGATAGGTCACTCAGCCTCTCTGAACCTTTGTTTCCTAATTTGTGAAAAAAAGGGTAAGACCCATATGGAGTGTTTCCTGAGGCTTAAGCAAGATGCCTTGTCAATCACCCAGCCTGGGGCCTGACAGATGGTTGAGATCAGTTGGATGTGCTGATGATGGTGGTTACTGCTGCTGTTGCTGCTGTTATTGCTGTTGTCATTGTTGCTATTTTTATCATGAGAGAGTTTGGCAGAGACAGAAGCACAGAGTAGGCTGCGGTCAGATTCGATCCTGACTTCGTGGGCTCTGGACTCCTTGTCTGCTGTGATACTGGGGGGAACCTTTAAATTAATATATCAAGCTATGGAGAAATCCTATGTCCAGCCTAACTATCTATGTGTTACCTATAAGGGGCGAGACTCAATGACTTCTACAGCCCCAAAGAGTAAAACACATTGAATTCCAGCACCATGACCATGAGTAGCCAATGAAATGAGCAGTTAGAACAGTGTCTGGCCTGGACTAAATTCTTACATGAGGTCGCCCTTGGAGCTAGTGAAAAAAAATAAAGACAGGACTCTTAGGCCTCTCAGCCTGGCAAAGTGCCTGGCATAAAAATGGGTCGCATGGCTTTTAAAGCTGTGTGCTGAGCAGCTGGAGAAAGGTCACCATGAGTTCATAGGACCTTTAAACACACTGGGACTTAAAGCCATTGGATCCCTTTTGCTGGCACCATTTAAGTTGTTTTGTTGGAGGACAAAACCTTTTTGCTTAAGGCTAAGTACATTTTATGGATCATTTAATGACTCTTCCATAGAGGTTTGAGTAGCTGTGTTTTGGTTTCAGGAGCCCGAATAAGTGCCCGGAACCCCCCTGTCCTTCTTGTTATTTATTATCTGTGTGGAGGGGGAGGGACAGGGCCAGTTAGCACATGTCGGCTTCTGGGTTTCATTGTTGACACTCAGCAGAAGTGAGAGGAGGCATATGGCCTTCCTGGTATCTCGCAGAGAGGAAAAGAGGACATTTGAGGGGAAATATTTTTGGACAGGAAGACAGAGCAAGATTGTATTTGTAGGTATAATGGAAAAGTAGAACAGCTAGTCAGCTTTGGGACTCCCAAGTCCTATTAAAGCCCACATCTTTTTAAAGCATTTTAAAGATTAAGAATCCACCTCTCGCTGTCTGTTAGAAATTGTGGGGTTCAGGAATCTATGACAGCTTATGTCTGATGAGCTGTGTCAGTGACATCAGTGCCTTGGGATGATCTGGGCTAGTGGCTTTCCCATCTTCTAAGTGGTTGGCTTCCAGGAAAGAAAGAGCCCTTTTAAGTATGAGACCTGTTTATCTTGCAATTACTATTGAGAAAGAACCTTGGAATTAAATGTAGGTTATTGAATTTGAGTTTTTTTAATAGAAAACATTTGACTATATCATGGTGCTATTTCATGGATCTTGAGATGCCAGCATGTTTTGCATTTAATGTTTCAGTTGGCCATTCTTGAGAGTATAAGATTGGGTTTCCGGGTTTCAGGTACTACTAGAAATCTACTTTGACTACTTTTGGTAAGGGAGAGCTGTGGGATACCGGAAGATATTGAGTATCTCACACAATATTAGGAAGGCTGAAGAACGGGACTTGAGGCAGGGGCAGGTATCAAAAAGAGAATTATTCAGCCACTGGTGGTTGGCTCTAGAATGAGTGTTCTTTCTTCTATTTAAATGATGCTCTTCCATCATTCCATCTCTCTAATTAAAATTTAGAGTCCTGGGGCAGCACATACTTCCTAGTTGTGTTCTTACTGTAAGAGATTCTGCTGGAAGAAGTCTGAAGAGTCCTTTGGAGCTCCCCTAGTGAGGGCACCACACTTGTTTTTCTGCTCCCAAATGAGGAAAATGCCGTTCTGTAAAAGGATGTCACAATGCTGCTAGGAAGGTACAACAGATACAACTGAATGTGTCTATTAGATGCCAAGCATGCTGACTGATAATGTATTAGAACAGACCTGCAATGGGCAGAATGACTCTCTTTTTTCACTTACATATAAACTTTTATATAAAGTTCAAAAATAGTCAGAATAAACTAAATTATTTATGGATGCATACATAGATGGAGAACCTAAAGAAACACCAGAATGACTCTTATGGGGACTCTATCTATCTATCTATCTGTCTGTTGTCTGTCTATCTGCCTGCCTGCCTGTCTATCCATCCCAGGGCAATACATGTACAATCTCATGATGGATTATGTTTCAAGACCAGTGTCATGAGTATGAGGGACCTTTTTTCCTCTTTGTAACCATAACATCTTTGTGAGATATAAATGTCACCAGAAACAAGAGAAATAGATGATACACTCCACATGGTAATAAATATATGAAGAACCTTGCCAGATATTTTCTTAGCAAGGAAGAATTTAGAGTTTATCCAAGCCTGAAAGCCTAAATTTGTGCTCATCTTTTTTAGAATCTCAATCTATGCACCAAACCATTGCCATAGCTAGGTGGGGCAAAATAACCTTGTTGATTATTAATGTTGAATTGCTGCATTGAAATTCTTTTAGTGTGGTGATTCTCAACTGGGAGTGATTTTTTCCACAGGAGACATGTGGCAATATGGGGAGACATTTTTGGTTGTCACAACTGGGTGGGGGGATACTTCTGGCATCTAGTGAGTAGAGGCCAGGTATACTGCTAAACATCCTGTAATGCACAGGACAACCCCCCAACAAAGAATTCTAGCACCCAAATTATCATGAGTGCAGAGATTGAGAATCCCTATTTTAGTATAAGAAATGTCAATGCCACCCAAATCAATGTATGCAAAGGGATGACTCTATTAGGAAGACACAAATTTATCTCATGTGATCGCAGACAGGGTATCAGGGACTCAGGGAAACTAGTAGAACCATAAGACTCTCCCTCCATGTCTCCTTTTTCGTGTGTCAGTTTCACTTCCACAAACCAGCTTCCTGCACATGGTGGGAAATATGGCTGCTAATAGCTACTGAGACTCTTGGTTTTGAGATCAGAGGAGGATTGAGTCTTTTCCACCGTTCTGTGTAGAAGCTCCCAGGGAAGATTTTGATTGGCCTGGCTTAGGTCAGGTGTTCAGCATTGAGCCAATCAGCTATGGCCTGGGTGCAGGGCTGGGTCATGTGACATAGACATGGCCACTGACTCTCTATGCATAGATAGAGAGGCCTTTTCCAGGAAAATCAGGATTATTTTGAGCCAGGCTGCCACCCCCATTGGTGTCTACTTCAATTGCATGTTCTCTTTTTGCCAGGACATTTGTAAATCCAACATTGTTTCCAGCAGAGCTGTTTTGGAGAATGTCACTTAGACATTGCCAGATTGTTGAGCACCTTGGCTGAAATCACAAAGCCATGAGCACCTGGAGAGGAAATGTAGGCTGCGCATGTTTCCAGGGAAGCTGGGCCCTGACATTTATGGCTGAACTAAGTTGAGCCTTGAAAAATCATCTGGCCCAGGCTTCTGCCTCCAGACCTGTGAATTTATAAACCTTCCAAGGCGGACAGGCTATCCAGGCACAGCCTTAGAATGGTTTCTGTCATCACTCCCTGTCTGACCACGATGGTTGCCTTAGTCTGCTTGTGTTCCTATTTGATATGTTTGTTGTGGTATATTTTAAACTCTGGTCAGTTTCTCTGATGATATTGATAGTTTTCTCTATTTTTTCCTACTTAGATGAAATTTGTCAAGCCTGCATTGTGCTAAGCCCTATTAAAATGGTGCCAGAGACCCAATTATGGCAGCTACAAAGGCATTCAAGAGTAAGCACAGAAAAACACATAAAGGGATTAAAGATCAAAAATGGAATTCTAGTGAAAGTACATTAGGAGACATCAGGCAGAGAAAAATGAAAGAATTAGACTATGAAGAACAAAGCCACATAGAGCTTTTTGGATGTCCTTACTTCTCATCACCCCCACAAACATTTAATACTGAGCATGTTTACTCTTTTAAAAATGAAATGAAATGATCGATTGCACCTTTGTCAGGTGGACGTGTTTTTAAAGTCTGGTGTGAAAAGAATTGCAGATGGGATTTCTGGCTTGACTTTTTCTTTTTTTTTTTTTTCTTCCTCGTTGGTCTTAAACAATATGGTGTCAGTGAATCATGAAATCCTGCTGGTGAGCACATTTACTGAGTGTAGAGAAATGCTCCTGGGCTGGGTGGTGTTGGCAGTGACACCCTGGGGAGTGGCTAAGGCCCCCAGCCCCCATTTTACTCTTTGCAGAGATGAGGCTGAAAGTTATGAAGTGTACACTTGAGGTTTGTTGTTTTGAGATAAAGAGTTGCAGTTCAGTTTGTAGTCCTCACCACGGTGGCCCTGAAAAAGGCTTGTTACAATAGAGCTGCACAGACCCAGGTGTACATCCGACATTTGGCAAGTCTTTCTTTCTCTGGTCTCTCTCACTTCCATGGATTCTTCTTATAAATCCTTATTCAAATGTTTTATTTACCCTCAGTTGCTTGTAATGAAAATGTATATGTGACCTCATATGAAAGAAAAGTGACATGTCCTCTTCCTGGATCATCAGGAAGTGTCTTTTGTGGGTTTGTGTTGTGGAATTAATAGAAGAGACAGAAATCTCAGCTTGCAATAGTCTCTAACTCCACACTTGGATGTCCACATAATTCCTTGTAAGTACATCAGCCAGTGTGTTGGGAACGATGGAGAAACAGAGAATAAATATCCCATCGCCTGTGTTTTATCTAAAGGGGGCAGCTTCTGCTGAGGTGTAGTCATTTTCTCCATGTAGTCGTGCAGGATCTGTGTTACCAGCTTTTCTGATATTCCAAAAGTAAACAAACAAAAAAAAAATCCAGATTTTCATAAGAATATTCATCATGATAGTGTGTGTGTGTGTGTGTGTGTGTGTGTGTGTGTGTGTGTGTGTCTGTACAGTCATCCCTTAGAATCGGTGGGGGATTGGTTTCAGGACCCCCCACAGATACCAAAATCCACAGGTGTTCGAGTCCCTTATAATGTGGTGTAGTATTTGCATATAACCTATGCACATCCTCCTATATACATTAAATCATTTCTAGATTACTTATAATACCTAACATAATGTAAATGCTACATAAATAGTTGTTATACTGTATTGTTTAGGGGATATGGACAAGAAAATAAGTCTGTACATGTTCAGTATAGACACAATTTTTTTTCCGAATATTTTTGATCCTCGGTTGGTTGAATCCATGGATGCCAAACCAATGGATATGGAGCCCTAACTGTACACACACACATACAAATATATATATATACACATACACACATATTACACATAACTAAACACATCATTAGGCCAAAGGTCACCAGTTTGTAATCTCTACTTTAAAGAGAGAAGAAAGACCATTAAGTATTTTCCAACTTGATATTACATCAGTTTTTCCCCCATTTATCTTGAGAAGACCATTTTTGGAAAGATTAAGCGTTACCAGGAAAACATCATCATTCATTAAGAGGCTTTATATACTTTAAAAGGTTTTATGAAAGTGTCAAAACACCATTAATTTTAATTCACTTTTTTAAAAAATGGAGCATGTGCCCTACTATAGTTAGGGAATTGACGGTGAGAAGAGAAAGTTGGACAGTTACATTCAGATTAAGCCAACAAAAAAAGTACATCCTAAGGACCCAGGAGGCTTCACTCAACCTTATGGAGTGAGAAGAGTGGCGAATCTTTCTTTTTCCCATTGCAAAGAACCTGGACTGAGGAGCAGGGGCCTAGTGATCCTCCTGGCTTGAGCATTGTTTACCTGTGCAACTGCCCATGAGCCCATTTAAGAGAACTGCCCTCCTGGCCCTCATCTTATTAGGAAGGCTTTTCCTAATATAAATAAGGACTTTCAAGCATTAAATGATGGGATAGCATTTGTGAAAATCTAGAGCAGCGCTGTCCAGTTAGTATGGCAGCCACTAGCCATGTGTAGCTATTTAAATTTAAATTAGTTGAAATTAAATAAAATTTAAAAATCAGATCCTTAGTCTCATTTAGCATATTTCAAATGTTCAACAGCCTCACGTGACTGTGGCAATTGTATCGACAGTGCAGATACAGAATATTTCCATCACGGCAGAGCGTTCTATGGACTGTAGTGATTATATCAGCATAGAGTGTGATGATGATTTTAGGCGGCTGCAGCAATCCTTCAGAGCAGTAAGGAAATTAGAGACAGAGTCATTTTTATACCTTCTTCCTCAGGATTCAAACAGGAGAAGTTGTGAGCTTTGGAATCAAATGTAAGTTCAAATCCCACCTCTGCCTCTACTTTGCTTTATGACTTTGTTGGGTTGCTTTCAGCTGAGCTTTTTCATCTTTATCAAATGGGGTTAATAAACTACATTGTGAAAGTCTGTGGGAAAATAAGATAAGTCTGTGTAAGCCATGCAGAGCCCTTATCCTTAATATCCACCCAATAGGCAATGTATAGATAGTCCAGAAATGCTACACTCTTTCACTCCCAAGTTTTAAAAATGAATTTTTACTGGGAAGACCTAATTAGCTAATGAGCTGAGGCAGGCATAGCTACTATGGGAGCTGGGCATCACACTATTTAATACTCTCAAGTACAGCAACCACGGTTGGCAGCCATTCTCTACCAATTAGTAGTTGTGTGTGACTTTAGGCCATTTATTTCACCTCTCTAAGACTCAGGTTATGGTGAAGATCAAACGAGAGAAGAACTTAACATGGAGCTTCATGCACGGAAAGCTCTCAACGTAATAACATAATAATATAATGATGATCAGTTGTCAATAATAATAATAATAATATAATGCTGATACACTCATATGATGATATAGAAAATAGCGTAGTGGTTGTGGAAGTTAAAAAATGAAGGTGGAAGAAAAAGAAGGAGGAAGGTTTTCACAAGTGAAGCATGAATTGGAGAACCCCATCCATCCTAACTCATAGTCTGCCTAATATCACGCTTGCCACCCACACCCAGCCTAACCAGAAAAAGCAAACGCACCCAAATGAACAGAAACCACAATGTTTCCGCAGCTCTGAGAGTCTGACCAGGTCTTCCAGAGGAAGCCCAAAGCCCCCCTCTTGCGTGCCTCGTCCAGCTTTTCTGCAAAGTGGAGGCCCCAGCAAGAAGCAAAGGCGGACAGATGGTGTCCCGCAGTCTCTCCCTGAAGCCCTTTCATCTCTCCTCTCGCTATTAATTCATCTGTTTGGATGGATACATTCACGCATGGAACCAAGATGAATAATAATGAGGTTTTTAATAACTGCCTGCATTTGCATTCCTAGTTACTCTTTACATGGTTCTAGCTGATTAAAATGAATCATTTACATAATTAACATATGGTTATAGTGTTGGCTTTAATATGCTGATTATCTCAATACTTTTGTCTGGAGTCAATTGGATTCTAACTGTAACAATTGTTTGAAGTGAGACTAGTTTATTCCTGGGAGGATGGAGGGGATATTTTGCTGTGGTGCCTGATTAGCAATAGCACAACTCTCCTACAAGCTTGTTGTGTTTCTGTTTTGTAATGTGATGGAAAACTCAGTAAATAATAATAATAATAATTGCAATTAGCATAGTAGCTCCCATTTATTCTGTGACTGCAGCTTTCACTTCCATTATCTCCAATCCTTGCAGCCACTCTGCAAAGTAGAAGGTATCATCCCCACTTTACAGAGGCAGAAACCGAGGCTCAGAAAAGTTGCAAGGTTTGCTTGAAACCACAGTGCTGTTATATGACCGAGCTGTGAACTGTCCTCGGTACTCCTCACCCCAGAATCCATACTTTTTAATTACAGTGTCTCAAGCTCGGCGCTGTTGACATTTTCAACCGTGGCACTTTTGACTATTGCCAGAAGATTTTTTGTTGTCAGGGGCTGGCCTGTGCATAGTAGGATGTTTAGCAGCATCCCTGGCCTCTATCAAAATATCTCCAGACATTGCCAAATGTCCCTGGGGTGGCGGGGGAGGCAGGGATTGCATTGGTTGAGAACTACTGCTTTTGGTTACCATCTTTCTGTATATTAAGACAAAATACTAACAAGCAGACACGTTGTCTAGCCTGGTCTACTGGTGATGAGTACCTAGTTGTGCATGACCATGGTAGCAGTAATGCCACCATATTTGGATAGTATTTGGCAGTAGATTGTGTTGTGTGTGACTCCACCCACCTGATTTAGAATGTTCTAATTATATCTACCGGGAATCACCATACTTCTTAATCAAAGGCATCTTTGCCTTTTATCAGTTCTAATCTCTCTCTCTCTCTCTCTTTCTCTCTTCCTCAAACCCTTTAACTTCTCTAAAGGGCATGCTTGATATTTTTAGATGTGTTGCTTTGCTGCACTCACAGTGCGCATTTCAGGATACCATTTTCTCATTAGCAGATCCTGGGCACGGGTGCCATCAGCTATGATCTGATTATCTTGCTAGCTCACATTGAATTTGAAAGGGCCTTGTAAAAGAGTGGCCAATTTTCCTGTTTGGGTACCTGAGGTTTTGGAATGTGAGTGCTTTCTGAACATTCATGCATATTGGAAACACATTTTGGCTAATTGCGGGACTGTTGTCCGCAATTAGTCTGTGGTAGGCATGATTAATTGCAAAGAACAGCGACATTTATGCATAAAATGCTTGAGGTCAAAAAGAAATGGAGAGAAATGGTGACTGCAGCAACGGTATGAGGAATACTAATACATGGTGAGCCCAGAAGCAAACCCCCAACAGGGGAATTTCTGCATCAGCAGGATAGGTATTTTATTGGGACAGATGTCTGTATTTTTGACTTGCCTGTATTTTGTTCTCTTCTCTTCCTAAAATATTTAGTTTTATGCAGGTTTTATGAAGCTTTTCTGATGTTTTGATAAATGCCAAGGTCTACCTTGTTCCTCTGCCCTTCTCGCACCCGAATCTCACCCCATCACTTGAAGCTCATAATTTACTTCTTTAGCATAACATTTGTGCATTATATGCTTCCCGTGAAGAATCAAAAAGCAAACAAATGCACTACAATTCCACCACCTAGGCCAACCAGTAAACTTTTTTTAAAATTTAATTTAAAGTGGAACATGCCCATGATTAATAATTCAAATGGCCCCAACACTAGCCAAGGTAAAGGAAAAATAAAGCTCATCTTTGAATCTCAGTTCTAACTAAAACTAATCACTAGGAATGGCCATTGGGAGAGGGGAGAAGACAACGATATGTGTACATATATACGTATGATAGGTATATGTATGTACAGATATATTTTGTTTTTACAAAAAAAAAAATCAGACTATATGCCCTGTTTCACTTCTACCTTGCTTTACTTTACTTAATAATGTGTCATGAACACTGCTTTAATTGTCTTCCACTATGTGCTTGTGACACACCTTATTTAAACAGTTTCCTTAACGGACTCAATTTTTTTACTATTATAAACACTAATACTACACACATGTACACGTGAGTTACCTGTTCAGAAACAGGTATATAAATGAAATATAGCTATAAGGACCTTGGTTAATTTTTACAGTCATGTTAATTTTTTAGCAGTGTGACTGCTGGGTCAAAAAATCAGTATCTCATAACTTACTTTTCAAAGGTGTCATTCAAAACTTACCTCCTACTACTTGTATATATAATGCTACTCAGTTCACATCACTTTCTAAACATTGGTACAGACATCCTACTTAAAGTACTTAAAAAGGAAAAAAAATGCATGTATTGAGCACATACTATTCAGAGATTTATTAATCTTTGCCTTGACTTCTTTTTTTTTTTTTTTTTTTTTTGTCTTTTTCATGACCAGCACTCAGCCAGTGAGTGCACCGGCCATTCCTATATAGGATCCGAGCCCGAGGCGGGAGCGTTGCCGTGCTCCCAGCGCCGCACTTTCCCGAGTGCGCCACGGGCTCGGCCCTGCCTTGACTTCTGACTGTATATTAGGTCCAGTGTACTGTGTTGAAGACAGAACCTTGGAGCTGGAGTTGATGAGAAGATGAGTAACCACTTAACACTCCCAGGCCCATGATAAAGGGATTATCTAGGGTCTGGCAGTCTTGAAATGAGGCACTGTTCACTCTTTAGGAGAATCAGGCAGCTACCTAGCCTGGGTCAGGCATCTGAGTTGTGTCTTTGTGACACTATTTTGCTTGAAGTTCTCTTTATGACTCTTTTTTTGTTTTGCTGCCCAAGTTAAAGTTCCCTGAGGGCAGGGCCCATATACAGAAAGAGAATTCACATCTCCTATCAACTCTGATTGATTAGCAGTGGCTGCTGGGAGCTTTGTTTGGAGGACCATGTCTGACTCAGGAAGCAGGAGTCTCAGAAGTGATTAGCAATATCTGTTGTGGGCACTGAATGAGGGAAGAGCAGCCTGCATACCAGGTATTCTTTTTCCATTCTTCTATAATAAAGGAGGTTATTAAGCGTGGTTATTTGGAGTTTACAGATAACTTTGATATCAACATCTGAAAGCAACTTTATGGGAAAAGGAGAAGACAGGAAAGGAGGGAGGGAGAGAAGGAGGAGAGATTAGAAGGGGTGAGGGAGAGGGAGAAAGAAGAGAGGAGGAGAGAGGGAGAAGAAGAGAAACTCGAAAATATAAAGTATCTTACTTCTAGGTTGCTTTTTATTTGAACTTTTCCATATTTTTGAAATTTACTACTGGATACATGTGCTGCATTTTAAATTAGAAAAGTAATAATAAGATAAAAATAAAGACAGTCTTGAGCAAAGATACAGATACTATTAAAAGGCAGAATAATCCCGGGCTGGGGGATGGAAGGCTGTTCTGCGTTTTTTCTGCATTTTCTTGGTTTTGTGAGACCACTAAGTGATGTGCATTCTCTCGCAGCAGAATGGATGGTGTTAATCTCCAGTCCTTTTGTAATAAATGCTGGACTGTGAACAGCAATGGCCAAAAGAGAGTGCCCGGGCAAACCTTAATCTTTAATAAGGTGCACAGCTAGTCTATAACTGTCAGACATGACAGAGGAACCAGGCCTTCTGCTTTCTGGCTCAGAATATGAAACGGGGTTCAACCTGCATCGGCCGCAGGAGTTCAGCTTTTTGCTCTGATCAGGGCGAAGCCACAAGGCCCTGTACTTTGGGTCCTTGGTGCATTCACAATGCAGCTTTTTTCAAGGAAATGGACACATTTTGAAGAAGCTCAGGTTCATGTGAAATAGAGTTTAGGTAATTCTGATTCCACTCAAATCTTGGCTTATAACTAGGCCCCCGTAGCAGCCCTTTGCAATGAAACTATATCACTTTTGAAGCTTAGCAGATGGGGATTGTCATAAATGATATTTTAGTCACAGATATGAGCCATAAAACTTGAAAGATAAAGTATCTTTCTGAGACACACATGGAGAGGCAGATACAGACCCAGATAGGCCATGATCTTTTCTGCAGCTCTGTTGGCGTGGAAGGGCCACTGATAGGCGTTTTATTGCAATCTCTGCAGTTCACAAATGATACGGGATAGTGGGAAGGGTATGGAACCTGAATTTGGGGGAACAGACAGAGCTGGGTTTCAATACAGGGACTGACCTATAGAATCAGATTTCTTATCATTTTCTAAGCCTCGGTGTTTTCCCTGTAGAAGGGGAATAATGGCATGTCCTTCTTAAGGTGGTTGGCATGGTGTTGGACACAATATAGATAACCATTAAATAAATATTCCTGTCTGTCCTCCATGCAACATTCTCCTCAAATGGCTGTGTTGCTTATTTCTAGTTATGCTGGATTATTGTGCTGAGTTGAATAATTCATTAGAGCTTGGGTTCTGAGATATGGTGGAACTTTATCCAGCAGACGCTAGCCTTAAGCCAATATGTATATTAATGCTTTTTACTCAAGGAATATACCTGGCTTTTACTGACCCCAGCCCCACCTCCACGTTATTGCTGTCACATTAACCTGACAGGAAGATTAGTTTGTATGAAACCAAAGGGGTGATTGTCATGTCCAAATAAAAAATAAAAATTAAAGAAAAAACAAAAAACTATGGGAATCTTCTAGAAATGCCTAAACATTCCCTCTTTTTTCTCCAGCACATACTCAGTCACGTTCTTGTGCTCTCAGCAATTTTTTAATGACTTTACACAGTACCAACATATCCAGAAGATCTCTAGTTACTGCTGTGAAGTTGTGTCCATCTGATCTCAGACAACTGAGCATTTTGAAATAGCCGATCATTACATGCTTTTTATTCCATCCAAAACGTATCTTCTCTATACTCTGATAGCACTTGTGTTGGAAAGTCTTAGCATTCACAAATGTAGGCTGGGTCATTTAAATTCACACGTATGATATCTGTATTGATGCAAAGAGATGTATAGATATTCTCAAGTTATGCCTATGTGGCTTTGTTAGAGTAGATATGTATACATGGTTGTTTAAGAAGGAGAACATTTTTTTTTTTTTGCATTTTATTTTATTTATTTATTTATTTATTTATTTATTTATTTATTTATTTATTATTTTTTTAAATTTTATTTTGTCGATATACATTGTGGTTGATTATTGTTGCCCCTTACCAAAACCTCCCTCCCTCCTCTCTCTCCTCCCTCCCCCCCAACAAAGAAAGAACATTTTTGATTTCTGTTATGTTTCAGACATTATGCCAGACATTTTGCATGTATTATTCTATTTAATCTATTCAATAACCTTGTGAGATTAATATCATTATCCTTACCCTAAGATAAAGACTCTGAAGCTCAGAGAAGTAAAATTGATTCTATGGCCAAATTGCTAACTACTAAATGACATAGTCTGTATTCAAAGTCAGTACTGCCTCATTCCAAGACTTTTTCTATTATCCCATCTTTTCAGTCTCAAGGCACTATAAGTCTAATATATTTTGATTCTGATAATTTCTTTTTAGAGTAAATGCAAACAAAATATCTAGGTGCCCCATTTTGCTGGTATGAGTACACAGGTGTACCACTGATTAGTGGCCATTGAATCCCTACCCCATAAAAGTGAGACTGAATTGAGCTTTTATATGATAAGAGAGTTTTCTTTAGAGTCAGATGTTTTGAGTGTGTTCAGCCAGAATTGCATACAATTTACAAATTTGTTCATACCTTTCTTAATCCTTCAGTTCCTTCCAGAAGGTAAACAGTTCCTAGAATGAACAGTAACTGAAAATCATTCTGGTTTAAAATTTTGTATTCCTTGTTGATCTGGTAAAGTTTGTCCTGAGAGCACCTTGTCTATAAATAAATACAGCAACAAATAAAATGAATGCTTTCTCTTGATTCCTCTCTTACTCTTCTGTCTCCTCATGCTTTAATTAATCATTATTAACAGACTTTGTAATCATGACATTAGCAACATTTGTTATCATTTGGTGCTACTTTGGACAAATATTCTCTGTTGAAAGATACTTTGCCAAGAGAAGACCTTGTGCACCTGTCCTGGCTTAAGTGCAAAGTCAAGGGTAAGCATTTTGTAGGTGGAACCCAGAGCTAGAGCCATTAGTAGGCCATCCACCCATCCCACAAGCTAGGGAATAGGATCCTGTGCTAGAGACTCAGACATAAAGTTTGGTTTTAATTTTCATTGTTGTAAAAAAGTGCATTGCAAAAAACAGATTGTACATTTCTAAGACATTTCTCTGAAATAATGTGAGATAGTGTAAATATTTAGAAAGCAAGGTATCATTGCATTTTGGGAACATGTATATAAGTGTTGGGGAGGTACATCAATATATACGTTGATGGGGTACAATGAAAGCTATTTTAGAAGAAATTCTGATAAGCAGAGCATTATATTGGCACCTACTGGCTCTTAATGCCACCCTATTAGCAACCCAGCTTTATTAAAATTCCTCGAATGTGTTCCGTGTGAAATCATTTTATTTCAAATCACTAATATATGGCTCAACACTGCATCCCCTCTGAGGTGACCCAAGACTTCCATTCCCATTTTACAGATGAGCATGGGAGATAAGAACAGGTTAAGTGATTTTTGCCTGAGGTCAAACATGCTGGGAGAAAGATTAGGAATTGGTGGGTGCTCACCACGGCTCTGTATCTGCGATAAGTCCCTAAATTCAAATTTTCCAAGCTCAGAGTTTTCTGGGTTAGACCTCTAGCTAACTACCAGGGGACGTCATGTTATGTAATTAATTACAACTATAATTATCTTGGTTTCTGGGTCATTTAAAGATCATCAGTGCATTTTGTTTTCATGGTTCATGCAGCAAAGGAATTTTTTTTTCTAAAGTACAAGTATAATCAATCCAGTTCTTAGACTCTTAAATAACAGGAAAGCTAAAACATCAATGCAAAAACTGAGTTTATCTTGGTTGATATGCCTTGCACCAAAGACTGGGTAGAACTTAGAACCACTGAAAGTAACAGTTGTCCTTCTTGGAAAATAAACTTTCCCACTAGAGTCTGAGATCCCTGGGAGGGGCCAGGTGTGAGGAGTACCCAGTGCTTAAACACATGCTGTGTGAATGACTGGCCTAGTCCATGAAATAGACATAGCTGGTATTCTTTTCTGTCCCTAGGCATCATGTCATTGCTTAGAAAAGCAGTGATTTTCATAGATCCTTATAAAAGTTTCTACAGAAGTGATGGAAGATATAAATGTTTACAGTTAAAGAACTTTCAAGTTACACTTTATTTTTCATATCTCACTGAAGATAACCTTGTATTCAGGGAATTACCATTTAGATTGGTTAAATAAAGTTATGTATAATGAAATCAATAAACTACTAGTTAAAAAAAATGTTTGACTTTGTTCTATTCCGCTCATGGAGAATTCCATAACGGGAGGGGCTCTTGTACATATCAATTACCCCAGTGGCTCCTGGGCCAAATGACAATGGGACACAAGAAGCCAGCATAACGCAAGTGAAGTGGTGGCACACATTTAAGTGCTGAGCATGTGGCAGTTCTATCTGTAGTTGTTTGAGGAACCTCCGTACCATTTTCCATTATGGCTGCACCAATTTACAGTCCCACCAACAGTGTAGGAAGGTTCCCTTTTCTCCACATCCTCACCAGCATTTGTTATTCTCTGTCTTTTTGATAGTAGCCAGTGTAACTGGAGTGAGATGATATCTCAGTGTGGTTTTGGTTTGCATTTCCTGGAGGCTAAGTGACGTTGAGCATTTTTTCATGTGTCTGTTGACCATTCATATAGCTTCCTTTGAGACGTGACTTTTTACTTCCTTTGCCCATTTTTTAATCTAGTTATTTGTTTTCTTGCTGTTTAGTTGTTGGAGTTCCTTGTATATTCTGGATATTAGTCCTTTGTCGGATGCATTGTTTGCAAATATTATCTCCCACTCTGTAGGTTGTCTTTTCACTCTGTTAACTGTGTATTTTGCTGTGCAGAAGCACCAGACATCTCATTCACAGGAACGAGACCTGTTTACATTCTTTACATGTCACTATAGGTGACACACAGGAAGAGTTTCTGAAGGATCATTTCATCATTAAGATGTATTGAATATGACAGCTTGGCTTGCAAATCAATCATTTGGGGGGAAATACTGTAGTAAATAGCCTAAGGAGGATATAAACCTCTTTGCCCTGGAATCTCTATTTGCAGAGCAGGAAAAAAACATTTTAGAATGGTCTGTAGTATTATTCTTGATTAGTAGAACTTTATAGAACTTACGAAAAGATTCCTTAATTTATTCATGTATTTATTAATTTATTCCACATATATGACAAAGGGGACAAAGGAAGTGTAGAGATGGTGATGAGGCTTCCATCTTTCAGGTTCAAAACTTTAGAGAATTGGAATATGTTGTTTGCACATTGCCAGACCTTAAAAAATCAAGTGTACTGGAGTCTTTGACAAGGACAAGGTTTAGTAGTGGTGGCTGAGTACAAATTCCTTCCACAATTTCTGTCTTCTAAGCCTTCTGAGTAGGCTGGTACTTGTGTAACATTTCTCTCTTGGGTGGTTTTCCAACTGAAAGTGTCATTTTTACCAAACTAGTTGCAGCTCCAGCCTAGGTATGCATTTAACCTGGGACATGATGGTGACAGAAGCATTAGGCTCATTGTCTGTATACTTTTTCCATGAGGAGTGCTTGGTACAAGTGCAGTTTTGACCACCTCACTATAGCCTTTTATTTCTCAGGCATTTTCTCTCTCACTGCACATGCCATCCCCTGGTGAGCTCTTTGCTTCTTCTCTCCATGGCTGATTGGTACACGGACACGTGTTGGGCAAGCTGCTCAACCAGCCTCACTCCTGGCTATTTCTCTTGCAGGGCATGAAAGGACTCTTCAAAGTAGTGGGATGGTGTATTCTTAAGTGGCAGTAGCAAAGGACTTCTGTGGATTAGCATTATCCCACAACAAGGCACAATAAAGGGGCAGACAGAACTCAGAAAAATCCCACCACCAACATTTAGAATCCAGTGGACCATGAGCTAGGTAACTACTCGCTCAACTCAGTTGCCTCATCTGCAAAATGGAATTATTAACAAAAGTGTAGCCCTGAGTATGCTCCTGGCCCATCACAAGTATTGAGTAAATGACAGTCAATGTTGTTGTTAACAGTGGCTGCAGTCGTAAGCTCTCCTTCTCTTTAGGGCAAAGGGGAGTGTTTGGAAGAGAAAATGAACTGAGACTGAATGAGGTTAGGCTTTTCCTATTTCACCGTAAAACTACAGAGTTTCAACAGCAACTGTGTCATGCCTCTTCTTATCAAAAATGCATCTTATTTTTAGGTGATTTTAAAATAATAGAAGTAATACCTGATCAAGCAAGAAAAATCAGAAATAGCCTAATTAGAAAAAATAAGAAAATAGAATAATTTTGTGCTATGGAATACTATAAAGCAGTGGAAATAAGTGAATTAGAGCTACATATAACAAGAAGAATGTCTCTTGCCAATATGACCTGGGTGAAAAATGCAAGGTAGAAAAGATAATTTACTCGAAATTTTAAAACATGCAATAGTTTTAGTAGATGCTGTTGAGAAAGGCATGCATATGTGGACATATAGACAAAAAAAGAAAACTCAAAATTCAGGATAGTTATGGCTGTAGAGGTGAGAGAGAGGGATACATTTCAGGAGGGTTTCAGACAGGGGATTCAGCCACACTAAAATGTTTTAATATTTAAGCTGGGTAGTGACTACATGAACATATTTGTGTTTTTCTGTTCATATGTTTTGGTATATCTGAACTGTATCATGGTATATTTTTAAAGTAACACATGCTCTGAATTTTAAAAAATGCCATATTTATGACATAGTTCTATAAACTAAAAGTAAAAGTCTTTCTCTCCATTCATCCTTTTCTCCTCTGTCCCATCATTTAATAATTGTTAGCACATATTTTTCTGGATATTTTCTGTGCACATTCAAAACATACACCTTTAGAACATATATACGTATAATGATCCATGACTTTCTGTCACCACTTAAAGATAGTGTGTAAACCTTTCAGTGTCAGTACATATAAATTATCTACCTTGATCTTAATAACATCTGCCTAGTAATCATATTTCTATGTACTGTAATTTGTTTAAACAGTTCCCCTACTGACAGACATGTGTATTAAAAAAATAAAAAAACAACACACCACACACAAAAACAGTATTTACAAACCTGCGCTGCATTCAATTCAAATGCTGTGGTTCCAGCTCACACCGGCATCCAAGAGTTTTGTCTTCACTAGGACATAGACATTTCATCAAACTGTTTTTGTTTTCATCTGAGTGTTCAGTCACTGTGTAGCCACAGCTAGAAATTCGTTCTCTAGGGGGAAAAAAGTAATAATACAACTTAGAATCCCCAACAAGAAATCTAGGCTTAAATGGAAGCAGGTGTCTCCTCCCACTTGCCAGCTTCCTTTTCCAAGATGTTAGTAATTTTCAAGAATCATAGGCATTATAAATGTCCTAGCTAAAGTGTGAAGGGGAAATAGAGAGACAGAACAGAATTCTGAAAGTGAGGTTTTGAATTTCCAGACTTCCCAGTGGAAACAGACAGTTTGGTATGCCCGATGACCTTTCTTGCTTGAAATATTTTCTTGGTATTTTCTCTACCTGACTATTTAACATTTAGGTTGTGGTTTAGGGATACTTTCTGGATGTCTTGCTTTCAAAGAAGCCTTTGTATTTTGGCTTCTTCTTTGCATTTTGGACACAGATAGTTTGTGCTGCCTGAACTTCTCCTCTGTTAACTCCTTACACCAGACTCTCATCTCAGGCTGTCCATCAGAGGGGCTGAGATCCCCTCAAACCCAAATACAAGTGGAAGTCATTATGGGCCCTGAATTTCCCTATTTTCTCTCCTGCCCCTCTTCCTTTTCAACTCTTATGATTGCTTTATTATGCAATAATGTATATAACTTTAGGAAAAGTTGCAAAATACAATAAGCAATTAGGAAAAAAATCCATATCTGAAATAAAAAATCTTTAAACACATAAACGTAACTACTACTCTTCATTTTTGAAATTCTTGATTGTTTTTTCAATGACATACAATGCTTGTAAATTAGACTACAAAAATGGGTTTATAGTATATACTTTGCTTAGTAATTTCTGTTTTAGCCACAAGATGATATATAAAAAGAATGTTCCATTCCATTAAACTTACAATGTTTTTGTTTGTTTGTTTTTTTAACATCTTCACAGTATTCTATCACATGAATATACTATAAATAGGGAAAGTGGCTTTTGGTTTCAATCTCTCTTCTTTTTCACTGTTATACCTTATTTGGGGGGTTGCTTTCATTTTTTTCTAATATCTATTATATTTAGTAAATAAACATAAGATGGCCTTGGGATTTGCAGATAATGGACCCGCTTTTCCTCCAACAACTAACATAGACATTTACGTACTGCATTTACTATTTGTATGAGGGTTTCTCAACCTTGGCAGTATTGACACTTTGGGATAATTCTCTGTTATGGGGGCTGTCCTGTGCATTGTTGGGTGTTTAGTGGCATCTCTGGCCTCTACATACTAGGTGCCAGTTGTAATCCCCCCACCATGGTGACACCCCAAAATGTCTTTAGACATCACTACATGTCCTCTGGGGTTCAAAATTTTCCCCCTTTGAGAATCACTGCTTTTAAGTAATTGGGTCTTTGAGCTGTCTAAAGGATGATCTTTTCTTGTAGCACTTATAAATCAATAGGAAGTTGGTTCTGGGTTAGCGCCTAAAATAAAATTCCACCTATTCTGAGAAAACAATATATTTGAGTGGGGACTAATTACCTCTTTTTTATTTCAAGTGACAAAAACCAATATATCACACTTAGCCACTATGAAAACTCCATTTCAGTAAACTAATTAAACTAATCCTATCTCAACTCATTATTCTAAGTTCTGCTAAATATTTTAACACTTTAGATTTATTTTATTCCATAAATTATATCATATTTAAAGCTATGCACAGCCCTCAAGAGTTTATTTTAGAGTTTTAAAAATGTGACTTTAAGCTTTATCTGGAATGTATATTTTTCATATCTTTCCTAGCTAGTCATTCACCTTAATTATGACTAATTATTAAAAATGATATATGACTTTAATTAAACGAAAGTGCTTGGCTTCTTGTTAGCACTTATTAAACACTGACAACGTTACAAAGATAATGCAGCAGAGGAAACAGCATAACTCACCAAACTGATTCCATTTTCTTGCTGTAAGCCAGTGGAGATACACATTTTAAGAGACTGATTAATTCACAAGATGGCAAGAAAAGTGTTTTTCATAGTTGTAAGGAATTAAAGTCTGTGTCCATCCTGGATTCATTTTCTAACAGAGGATGGCCACATAATTAAAAGGTTAATACACATCCCGCTATTTGTACTTATGTTCCAAAGCCAGCATACATTAAATAGAAATTTAGCCCAAGTGCTTCCTGGAGAAGCCAAGAGGAATAATGCCTAAGTACCACTTCAGAGTAAATTGCTCTCTACTTAAAAGACGTGTAATGCAATTAAATCGAGGAGCTGTACACTGCCTAAATCGAGTAAGTTTAGTTTAGATATTTGTCTTTAGACATCTCCCTGTAAAGGGTTCCACATTGAAGAGAAAAGAAGGGACATCTAGCCAATGAGCTGTTCATTAGACTTGACATATGGTAAACAAAGCCAGAAAATGCCTAAGAAGTGCAATTTTTTTTTTTTTTTGGCATCTAAAGAAAAACAAATGATATATTCAAGTTGATCTTAGGATAGCTGTGGTTAGGTAAGTTTCTCTCTCATTCCGGCAGGTGTTCTTGGTCCAGTTTCTTGTTCTGTGATTAGTTCAAGACTGCCAATTCTTACTTAAAAAATCCAACAACACTGGCATGCATTTTTTAAAATAGTATGACTTTTCTACCTGGACAGAATCAGATCCCTTGGGGGAGGAAAAAATGCTGATGGCAAATATGTAAGGGGCATCATTTTAAGTGTTTGGGGGTCATGGACCCTTGACGCTGAAATAATCTCTACAATTATCTGAGTTTTATGCTAGCCAGGACCAAAGTGCCAACTGAATTAATGAACTTGTAATTCATCTTTTGAGTTTCCAGTGAGCATCGGTAAGTACTTTCCCTGACATATTGGCTTCATGATTCCCCATTTCTAATTATATGTTCTGAAAACCATTTCATATTTGAGGGCTGACAATATGACACTATCAAGAGTAAAAAAATTCAAGAGTAATACTTAATATTAATCTAGAATTGCTTTGAGATTTTATCCTGTATATTAAACCCTTATTCAATTTATACTCATATTCAGATCCAAATGACAGCTTACAAAGCATGTTAGTTATAGTATCCCAAGTAAGAAAAACATTAATATAAATAGTGAAAATATATAGAGAGAAAGATATATAGAGAAAATATAGGGAGAGAAAGATACATGTATTTATCGGAAAAGCAGGAAAAAGAGGGCAGTCTTTTCGGTGTTCCTGACAGAAACTTCAATATCCAAAACAAGGAGGAAATATGCTTTGGGCTCAACAGGCACCTGCAATATTTGGACCATTGCAAAAACATGGCCCTCCTGGTATTTTAGTTCCTGAATTTAGAGTTGGAGGCAAAAATGAAGAGCTGCATGTTGCAATAGGTTTTGGTGTCAGATGCAACTGAGTTTGAACGATATCTCTGCTACTCTGCCTGTGGAACCTTGGGAACCATCATTTATCTATCTGGATTTTATTTTTTTCCCATGGGAAAAAAAATAAGATGAGAGATAGAGGGACTATGGAGTAAAGTCTGGAATTAGTGGAGAAAAAATAAGATGAATAAGATTACCCTGGACTCATAACCTAGACTTAGGAAGACTTGTCACAAGTAGAGACCTGAGTAAGTCAGGGTGATTTTCTTGTTTGCTCAACAAATATATATCAAATGCCGACTCTTCTCAGCCACTGGGGATTTGGTGGTAAACAGGGTACACACAATGCTGCTCTCATGGAGCTCACATTCTACTTAAGGGGACGCAGGCAATAAGTAACTGCATAAATAAAGAAGATAATGGTTAGTGACAGATGCTAGTCAGATGATTAAAATAGAAAGTGGTGTGGTGTTCAAGGAAGGCCCTTATGAAAATGTAAAATTTAAGCTGAGCTCCCAATGACAATTGATGCCAAAACACAGAAAAGACATCCTAGGAAAATGTCCTAAGAGGGGAGGAACTTTGCAATGTTTGAGGGATGAAAAGATTCCCAGAAAATGGGAAATGACAAAAGAGAGTTCTGACAAATGGGCACAGACCAGATCACATAGGGATTGGTTATTCTTGGTAAGGAATTCGTGTCTTATATAAATTGCAATGCAGGGATTTGAATTTTATAAAGACAACTTTGCTGTGTGAAGCATTGACCAGTGGGACTCAGGAGAGGAAGCTGGGACAGCAATTAGGAAGCTGTCTAGGGGTCCAGGCAAGGGTACTGGTGGTTAGGATATGGTGGTCCTGAATTATTAGATGTTGATGGAAATGAAAGCAGCATTATGGAAGAACAACAAGCAGAGTGAATGGATACCTACGCTCCCATGTTTATTGCAGCTGTATTTACATCACCCAAGAGTTGGAGCCAACCTAATTGTCCATCATCAGACGACTGGATAAGGAAAATGTGATGTATTTGCACAATGGAATACTACTCTGCCATTAAAAAGAATGAAATACTGCTATTCTCAGCAATGTGGATGAACTTAGAGGAAATTATATTAAGTGAAATAAGCCAGGTGCAGAAAGAGAAATACTGCATGTCCTCGCTCATAAGAGGGAGCTAGTAATAAATAAATAAATAAATAAACAAACAAAACAAATAAATAAATAAGAAAGAAAGAAAGATCTAGCAATACACAATAATACACTGAACTTTCAAAAGAAGAGAACAGAACTGAGGTTACCAGACATGGGAAAGGGGGAGGGAGATGGTGAAAAAGAGAAATTGGTAAAGGGCCGCCATGAAAATCAATTACATCGTGTATTGTTGAGTATCCTAATTATCCTGATTTGAACATCACATATTGCACACAGGTGTTGATATTCAATATTGTACCCTACAGATATGTACAGTCAACTATTTTCCAATTAAAAAAAAAAAACAGGCAGAGCTGTGGAAATGGAGTCAAAGAGATAAAGAGCAGAAAAAAAGACTGTGGTGAAGAGATCGGAGCTTGGTGCGGTGGTGTCATGGACAACAGTGGAGAAATCACAAATAGTAGGCGTTGGAAAGAGCCGGAATCACCTTTAAGAAGTACTAGGAGAAATTTGAAAGGTGATGGTTATCAGTTGAGGTGGAAGATAGATTATGTGGTGGTCATCTCAGTTAGGCATTGAAACTTGCTTTCAAAACCTGTATCTGGTTTTAATTTCTAGAGAGAGATGCAACTGATAGGTGAGGCCTCACTCAATATGTGGGCTTATTGTGCTGGGTGTTATAGTGTGTGTCAGACTTTGAACTTTTCAGTTCTTGCCACACCCCAAACAAGGCATTGTGAGGGCACTTGGGACTCTCTACAGAATTGTACACAATTAACCAGGGACCTCTCCGTAAAATTCATCAGCACTCTTGCTAAAAGAGACATCAGGGATCATGTCTTTCATTTTTCAGAGGAGGAAAACAAAGCTCAGAGGGACATGTGACATGTCTAATATCACAAATTGAATTAGAAATAAGGCAGGGTTTGAATCTGCCCAGGCCCAGGACAGGGTGCTCTCCCTCACACCACACTGCCTCCTCTAGCTGACAGCTGGTGTGTAGGAAGGACAGGAGCTGGCTTTCTCAGGTTGCAGAGGGAGCAAGATTCCATCCCTCCTTCATCCCCTAAAGCAAAATCGCTCAAAGTGCACATCCTGGATCAATTTTAACAAATACATTGAGGATGCCTGTTAAAATGTAGCTCCCTGTCCTACACCAAATCAGTAGAGTCAGTATTACTAGGTTCTGGAACTTAGGAGTCTTCATTTCATCATGCCCTCAGGTCATTCTGACATTCTCTCAAGTTTTAAATGGACTTCCTCATTTTCCATAGAGTCCCATAAAGAGGACTTATGATAGTATATAACGTAATCTTTGCTGAAAATGTTTGCTCCATGAATTTATCATTAATTAACTAGTGAATTTATCACTAAGTAATGAAACTATTCATTTAAAATAAACCCATCACCCATGACTTTATGATCTCCAACCTGCTAAACATGGCAACCCACATCTATCCTACCAGGCAGGCCAATGTACTCTGCAGGTATCCTCTCTGCAGGGTGGGTTTGGCACCCCGCTGGCCATCCACTGGCCAAGGGACTTTGGGATATTAACAAAGAGGCATGTATTACCACTCAGTAAACATTTCCATCTCTCCCTTGCCTGGACTTGCTCTCAGTTCTGGAAACTCGTTGGCTGGGAATGGGCCATGTCTCATAATGTTACGTGGCAGGGCTCTGATGCTTATGCATTGGTCTTCATGTGATACTTCAATCAAGGACTGGTAAATGACTCTAGATTTGAAGGCCATGTAACCAAGGTGGTTTAGATTTCTCAGGTCACCATTCCAACATTCATCCAGCAGCCCATGGTGAGGAATGACAAAAGAAATATAGAGAAGAATGGAGTGGGGGTGCTATAGAACCAAGAGACAATGGAGAGCAGAAAGAAGGAGATGCAGGCAGTTTTCTGAATGCTTGCCATATACCATTGTGCAAAGCACCCAGCATGCGTTATTTTGCTAAATTAGTATAGACTTGGTAATAATCCTATGATGTATGGTCTGTTATTATCCCCATTTTATGGGTAAGAAAACTGAAGCCTAGGTATTTGCCTAATGGTATACAGCTCATAAAGAGAGGAGCTGGAATTGCGAATTCCAGGGGTGAGGCCGTTTGTCGCTATGCCATGCTGACATGATATTCATTTGTATATTCCCATCTTCTGGATGCATAGATCTACAATAGCTCTCAGAAGAGTATCTCCATGGTTCTCGGTTTCTATCAAAATTGCACGTTTGCTGTCACGAAGAGAGTGGTGCATTGATCCCAAACAGTGATGTAAACGTATACCTTGAGAGAGGCTCTTGGAGTGTATGGTCAAACACAATGGAAACTGTTATGTGTTTGCAAGAAAGAGGGTGGGATGCTACAAGGTCTTCAGCACAGGGTGCCATTAGGAGAGGTGTCTGTGATTGCTGTCGTGGAGCACATCATGCCTCAACTCCAGGCCTCCTCACAATCTGACAAGCAGCAAAGCCCCTCATCTTTTTTTTTTTTTTCTTTTCTGGTACAAAGAGCGAACCCCAGACCGTGGTGTTATCAGCACCACACTCTAACCAACTGAGCTACGCAGCCAGCCCTATCTTCTGAATACTGAAGAAAGCCGGGGACATGTCAGGCTTTGCCATCAGCTTAGGAGGGCTCTGGAATCCCTTGATTGTTTTAACATGCTAATTTCATGAGCTTTGTTTTTGTGTTCTCTTTGACATCTTATTTTCTCCTCTATTTTTATGCCATTGTTGTAAGAAAGAAAGCATCCCAGACCTTAAGAGCTAATATCTCAATTCTTTAGCTATCATGGAAAAAAAAAGAGTACAGCAAACAAAACAAAATACTATATATATATATAGAGAGAGAGAGTCTCTATTATTTAAAAGTAACCAAAAAAGTTTGTATTGCTTTTTATCAAGATTGATAAATGCAATCAGTCTTTATCTTATTAGGAGGATGATAGTCTCAAAATCTAAAAGGGCAAGCAAGTGATCCCAGATGGTATAGAGCTAGAAGAGAAGAACCCTGCCTGTATTAGTCTGTTTTGTGTTGCTATAACAGAATTACCTGAGCCTGGGTAATTTATAAAGAAGAGAGGTTTATTTGGCTTACGATTCTGGGACAGCTGCATCTGGCACGGGCCTCAGGCTGCTTCTAGTCGTGGCGGAAAGCGGCAGGCAGCCAGCGGGTACAAGCAGATCACACAACGAGAGGAAGCAAGAGAGAGAGAGAGAAGGTGCCAGGGTCTTTTTAAGCAACTAGCTCTTGCGGGAACTAATAGAGTGAGAACTCACCCATTAATCCCCCCTCCCCCAGGGAGAGTATTAATCCATTCATGAGGGATCCAACCCCATGACTCAATCAGTTTCCAACACTGCCACATTGGGGATCAAATTTCCATATGAGTTTTGGAAGGGACAGCACATCCAAACTCCATCACTGCCATTCTTGGAAAGTTCTACAAAAAACACAAGTTAGCAGTGATTCTGCGCTCAATATCCATGTTATGTTTGGGAACAGCCTCAGATGAAAGTGGCACCTCTTTCTGGGGGAACTCTGAGATTGTTTAGATTCTGAATGCAAGTGGTAATGAGATGACATATGTGAAAGCAATTTTAAACTGACAAACATTGTATCAACATCATTATTGCTGGGATATATAATTCAGAATTGGTAGAGTGAAGTGCATGAAGCATGGGCTTTGGAATTCACTAAATCTTGGTTTAAATTCTACCTCTACTCTTTAGTATCTGCAGAGGATAACTGTTTTTACCCCCGTGAGCTTAAGTGCCCTCAACTGTAAAAGAAATCGTCCTCACCTCATATAGTTCTGGGAAGGACAAAATGGGATAATCCATATAGAGAGCTTAGTTCAGTGCTCGATACAGAGTAAGTGCTTAAAGAATAGCTTTCACACTGGGGTGCAAGTGCTTCGCAAAGCCTGAATGAATTTTAGTACTGGCACTATGCAATGCATGCAATGCAGCATTATTTTTTGATAAATTAAAAGTTGGTCTAACTTGCATGAAATATTGCTTAGGGTGTACTTACTTCCCCTAAAGGTTGGCTCTTGATCTTTCTTCTAGACTCCAGGGGCAAAAATACCATTGCTTAACCTTGTGAACAACTCTGGAAGATCCTTAGACAATGGCTTGCTATAGCCAAATCCTGGAGTGAGGCAAGACACTGCCTAAATAAAAGATCATGGGCAGAATTGTCATCCAAACACGTTGCGACGCTAGAGAGAAATTCAGAAGATAATCTAGCCAGAGTTTTCAAAATGTACAATAGCAGGTTGGTTCAGCCATGATGCCACTACCATTTTCCAAATAAGAAAATGGGAGCTTAGAAAAGCTAAGTGATGTTCCCATAACCATAAAGATAATAAATCCCAAGTAACAGGACTTGACCCAAGTCAGTGTGACACCCAAAATCATCCTTTTAACTATGACATGTTGAGACTTGGAATCAAAAGACTTGGGTTTAAGTTTCCTCTTGTGGGGTCCTTATTCACACCTCTTGACCTCTCAGAACCTTGCTTCTCTCATCTATGAAGAAGAATACCTTCTTCACAAAATTGTAAAGATGTGATGAGAAAATGCACCTAAAATACCTTTGTACATCATAAAGATTACTCAAATGTAAGGTGCCATGTTTTGCATTATTACCCATCAATAGACCATTTTTGGATTGTATTCTGGATTGAGATTTATAACTTTGGCAACTTTTGCTGTAGAGAATCAATATGATGTCTCTAACGAGGAATTAGTGGTTAAAAGAACTGACAATCCATTTAGAGATTTGTTTTTCTCGGTAGCAAGCAATGATAACGTTTTCTTTCAATTTATAAGAATATGTGTGTGCTTAAGGGAAGACAGATTCCAACAATCAGGTTATTTGTTGTGATTTGTACGCCCTGGGATATGGAGAGTAAAGGGAAATGTAAGAAAATTGTAAATTTGGAATAAAAAGTTCCAGTGAGGAGGATTGTTTTACTACCTCCCTTCCATTGCATGGCTAGGAACAGGGACCTTCCTGGAGGGCCTTGGGTCTTGCCAGCTCCCTCTTTTGCAGGCTCATTGTCTGTCCTCATTGTGGCTGCTTCTTCTGCTCCTGGTCCTTCAGAACATACCTCCTATCCTCAGTGGACGTTTTGAACTACTTCTGTGAAAGTTAATCCAAGATGAGATTTTGGATAGGGGAGCGTGCCCAGGCACATGACTGCCCCACCTCAGTTCCATATAGGTGTTGATCTTGTGGCACAGATTTAATAGGCCAGTCCCTTTATAAAAATAGCATTTGCGATGTCCCTCTAACTGTGCCTGTTGAGTTGTGTTCCCTGGTTTGTAAAAGGGGGATCCTCATGGAGATGGAGGGAAGAAGTTTGGGTTTCATGAGCCCCAAGAACACAGATGTAGGGACAGGTGTGCACCCCTCATCTCATGTTCTTCCATTCACATTACAGAATCTCTGCTGTGATCTCTCCACCCGGACTTCCTTTTCTCCTTTCTCTCCCTTCTTTGCCTAGTGAATCCCCATGTATGCTTTTGAGCCTCTTTCCTTGTCCCTTCATCAAGGAAAATGTCCTTGACCTCTCTGGCATGGTCATGCACCTGTACTCTATAATTTCAGAACCTCAGGTACCTTCCTTTGTCACTTGCATCTTAATTTCAGGTTTATATCTTTCAATGTAGTGATTTGATTCATGACTATGTTTCCCATAGGACTGTAAACACCCCATAATAAGAACGATATGTGGTTTTGCTTTCTGTGCGTCCGCTGCACATACATGCCTTATACGCAGGTACTTCAAAAAGTCTGTGGAAAAATAGAATTAAAAAAATAATAATACAAATCTTTCCATGAACTTTTTGAAGTACCCTCATATAGGAGGCTTTTGACAATGACTGAATGGACATGTGAGTGAATGAATGAATGAATGAGTGAGTTACTCGACCAACCTGTCAGGGTACCTTTTCTTTTAGGTAGGCTCTGATCCCTGATATAAGGAACAAGGATATGAATTTGTGTGAGCTTACTCACTGCATCCATTGCAGTTTAAACAGTTCACATTGCTTTTTTACAACTGTATTTAGACCTCTGCCAGTGTGTCACGTTTTCATGGAAGCCCTCCCTGAATCCTGCCGGCTAGACTAGTTCCCCTGTAATCCCCTTTTATAAGCACCTTGTATTTCCCTTCAAAGCACTTCCCAAAATTATAATGAAATGCATGTTTGTATTTGGACAATGGCTTATTTCTTTTTTTGTTACTATTAGCATATTAAGTATTACAAATCATAATGTTTCTTTATGCTCTTTACCTGACTTATCACTCCCCAATCCCCCTCCCTCCCTCTTCCCCATCTCTGGTATCCTTATGTTTGTTCTGTCCTTCTGAAAGTTCAATGTATTATTGTGGTCTTTTCTTCCTTCCTTTTTTCCTTTTTTTCCCCCTTCGTTTGTTCCTTCCTTCCTTCCTTCCTTCTTAGCACCCAGTTATGAGTGAGAACATGTGGTATTTCTCTTCCTGTATCTAGCTTATTTCACTCAACATAATTTTGTCCAGGCTCATCCATGTTGCTGCAAATGACAGAATTTCATTCTTTTTTATGGCTGAGTAATATTCCATTGTATATACACCACATTCTCCTTATCCAGTTGTCCGTTGATGGACATTTAGGTTGGTTCCATATTTTGGCTGACAATGGCCTGTTTCTTCCACTCAGGAGTAATAGCTACTTGAGGAAATGCTTTGGGTCTGTCTTGATCATCAGTAAGTGTCCAGCTCCTAGGCAGGACTTCACAAATGGTTGTTGAATAAAATTGTAAAACACAGACACTCTTTATGGTCCTACCAGAGCCACTGACTCTGAAGGGAGATATTTAGGGTCAAGAGACAAAGGGGACACACATTTTCATATTTCCTCGCCTCCTATGGAGTGTGAAGAGCCTCCTCTCTCTGGGCTAGGTCTGGAGCCTCTTTCTTATAATATCCCATAGGTTAAGATGACTAGGTTATAAAGCCCCACTAAAACTAAAGTAAGCCCAAGACATTTTGATTATATCAAGAAAATGAAAAGTTCACAAGTAGTTCTGCCTACCATCAGTTGGGGCTGAACTACGGTTTAAACAGTCACAAATAGCAGTCTCTCCCTTTCCATTGCTTAGCTGGGCTCTCTTTGGGGTTAGGATTAGATGTCTTGGGGGGGGTTGGTGTCTTGGTTGTTGTTGTTTTTGTTAGACATAGTTTCTTTTTTTTTTTTTTTTTTTTTTGTTTGTTTTTATATTTTTTTCTTTATTTTTTATTTTTTTTTTTAAATTTTATTTTGTCGATATACATTGTAGCTGATTAATGCTCCCCATCACCAAAACCTCCCTCCCTTCTCCCTCCCCCCCTCCCCCCCAACCATGTCCTTTCTGTTTGTTTGTTGTATCAACTTCAAATAATTGTGGTTGTTATATCTTCTTCCCCCCCCCCCAGTTTGTGTGTGTATGTGTGTATGTGTGTGTGTGAATTTATATATTAATTTTTAGCTCCCACCAATAAGTGAGAACATGTGGTATTTCTCTTTCTGTGCCTGACTTGTTTCACTTAATATAATTCTCTCGAGGTCCATCCATGTTGTTGCAAATGGCAGTATTTCATTCGTTTTTATAGCTGAGTAGTATTCCATTGTGTAGATGTACCACATTTTCCGTATCCACTCATCTGATGATGGGCATTTGGGCTGGTTCCAACTCTTGGCTATTGTAAAGAGTGCTGCGATGAACATTGGGGAACAGGTATACCTTCGACTTGATGATTTCCATTCCTCTGGGTATATTCCCAACAGTGGGATGGCTGGGTCGTATGGTAGATCTATTTGCAATTGTTTAAGGAACCTCCATACCATTTTCCATAGAGGCTGCACCATTTTGCAGTCCCACCAACAATGTATGAGAGTTCCTTTTTCTCCGCAGCCTCGCCAGCATTTATCGTTCATAGTCTTTTGGATTTTAGCCATCCTAACTGGGGTTAGATGGTATCTCAATGTGGTTTTGATTTGCATTTCCCGGATGCTGAGTGATGTTGAGCATTTTTTCATATGTCTGTTGGCCATTTGGATATCTTCCTTAGAGAAATGCCTACTTAGCTCTTTTGCCCATTTTTTAATTGGGTTGCTTGTTTTCTTCTTGTAAAGTTGTTTGAGTTCCTTATATATTCTGGATATTAATCCTTTGTCAGATGTATATTTTGCAAATATTTTCTCCCACTCTGTTGGTTGTCTTTTAACTCTGTTAATTGTTTCTTTTGCTGTGCAGAAGCTTTTTAGTTTGATATAATCCCATTTGTTTATTTTTCCTTTGGTTGCCCGTGCTTTTGGGGTCGTATTCATGAAGTCTGTGCCCAGTCCTATTTCCTGAAGTGTTTCCCCTATGTTTTCTTTAAGAAGTTTTATTGTCTCAGGGTGTATATTTAAATCCTTAATCCATTTTGAGTTGATTTTAGTATATGGTGAGAGGTATGGATCTAGTTTCATTCTCCTGCATATGGATATCCAGTTATCCCAGCACCACTTGCTGAAGAGGCAGTCCCTTCCCCAGTGAATAGGCTTGGTGCCTTTGTCAAAGATCAGATGGCAGTAAGTGTGAGGGTTGATTTCTGGATTCTCTATTCTATTCCATTGGTCAGTGTGTCTGTTTTTATGCCAGTACCATACTGTTTTGGTTATTATAGCTTTGTAGTATAGCTTAAAGTCAGGTAGTGTTATGCCTCCAGCTTTATTTTTTTTGCTGAGCATTGCTTTGGCTATTCGTGGTCTTTTATTGTTCCATATAAATGTCTGAATAGTTTTTTCCATTTCTGAGAAAAATGTCTTTGGAATTTTGATGGGGATTGCATTGAATTTGTATATCACTTTGGGTAGTATGGACATTTTCACTATGTTGATTCTTCCAATCCAAGAGCATGGGATATCTTTCCATCTTCTTGTATCCTCTCTAATTTCTCTCAGCAGTGGTTTGTAGTTCTCATTATAGAGATTTTTCACCTCCTTGGTTAACTCAATTCCTAAGTATTTTATTTTTTTGGTGGCTATTGTAAATGGGCAGGCTTTCTTGATTTCTCCTTCTGCATGTTCACTATTGGAGAAAAGAAATGCTACTGATTTTTGTGTGTTGATTTTGTATCCTGCTACTGTGCTGAAATCATTTATCAATTCCAACAGTTTTTTTGTAGAGGTTTTAGGCTGTTCGATATATAGGATCATGTCATCTGCAAACAGGGACAGTTTGACTTCATCTTTTCCAATCTGGATGCCCTTTATTTCCTTCTCTTCTCTGATTGCTCTGGCTAGTACTTCCAACACTATGTTGAATAGGAGTGGTGAGAGTGGGCATCCTTGTCTAGTGCCTGTTCTTAAAGGAAAAGCTTTCAGCTTTTCCCCATTCAGGATGATATTGGCAGTGGGTTTGGCATATATGGCTTTAATTATGTTGAGATACTTTCCCTCTATACCTAACTTATAGAGGGTCTTTGTCATGAATGAGTGCTGAACTTTATCAAATGCTTTTTCAGCATCTATCGAGATGATCATATGGTCCTTGTGTTTGAGTTTATTAATATGGTGTATCACATTTATTGATTTGCGTATGTTGAACCAACCTTGCATCCCTGGGATGAATCCCACTTGATCGTGATGAATAATTTTTCGTATGTGTTGCTGTATTCTGTTTGCTAGTATTTTAGTGAGGATTTTTGCATCTATATTCATCAAGGATATCGGCCTGTAGTTTTCTTTTTTGGTTATATCTTTACCTGGTTTTGGTATCAGGATGATGTTTGCTTCATAGAATGAGTTTGGGAGATTTGCATCCGTTTCAATCTTTTGGAATAGTTTGTAAAGAATCGGTGTCAATTCCTCTTTGAATGTTTGATAAAATTCTGCTGTGAATCCATCTGGTCCTGGGCTTTTCTTTGTTGGGAGCCTTCTGATAACAGCTTCAATCTCCTTTATTGTTATTGGTCTGTTCAAATTTTCTACGTCTTCACGGTTCAGTTTTGGGAGCTTGTGTGTGTCCAGAAATTTATCCATTTCCTCCAGATTTTCAAATTTGTTGGCGTATAGTTGTTTATAGTAGTCTCGAATGATTCCTTGTATTTCAGATGAATCAGTTGTAATATCGCCTTTTTCATTTCTAATTTTTGTTATTTGAGTCTTCTCTCTTCTTTTTTTTGTTAGCCATGCTAATGGTTTGTCAATTTTATTTATCTTTTCAAAAAACCAACTTTTTGATTCGTTGATCTTTTGAATTGTTTTTTGGTTTTCAATTTCATTCAGTTCTGCTCTGATCTTAATGATTTCTTTCCGTCTGCTAACTTTAGGATTGGATTGTTCTTGTTTTTCTAGTTCTTTAAGGTGAAGTGTTAGGTTGTTCACTTGCCATCTTTCCATTCTTCTGAAGTGAGCATTTAATGCAATAAATTTTCCCCTCAATACTGCTTTTGCAGTATCCCACAGGTTTTGGTATGATGTATCATTGTTTTCATTAGTTTCAATAAACTTTTTGATTTCCTGCTTGATTTCTTCTTGGACCCATATGTCATTAAGTAGAATGCTGTTTAATTTCCATGTGTTTGTATAGTTTCCAGAGTTTTGTTTGTTATTAATTTCTAGTTTTAATCCATTGTGGTCTGAGAAGATACATGGGATAATTCCAATTTTTTTGAATTTATTGAGACTTGATTTGTGACCTAATATGTGATCTATCTTGGAGAATGATCCATGTGCTGATGAGAAGAATGAATATTCTGAGGTTGTTGGGTGGAATGTTCTGTAGATATCTGCCAATTCCAATTGGTCTAGAGTCTTGTTTAGATCTTGTGTTTCTCTACTGATTCTTTGCCTAGATGATCTGTCTAATATTGACAGTGGAGTGTTCAGGTCCCCTGCTATTATGGTATTAGTGTCTATTTCCTTCTTTAGGTCTAATAGAGTTTGTTTTATAAATCTGGCTGCTCCAACATTGGGTGCGTACATATTTATGATTGTTATGTCTTCTTGATGGATCAGTCCTTTTATCATTAAGTAGTGTCCCTCATTGTCTCTTTTTATGGTTTTTAGTTTAAAGTCTATTTTGTCAGATATAAGAATAGCCACTCCAGCTCGTTTTTCTTTTCTGTTTGCATGGTAAATCTTTTTCCATCCTTTTACTCTTAGTCTGTGTGAATCTTTATGGGTGAGGTGGGTCTCTTGTAGGCAGCATATAGTTGGGTCCTGCTTTTTGATCCAGTCAGCCAGTCTGTGTCTTTTAATTGGGGAATTTAAGCCTTTAACATTAAGAGTTGTTATTGAAAGGTGTTGATTTATTCTTAGCATTTTATTGGTTGTTTGGTTGTCTTAGGTGTCTTTTGTTCCTTGCTTTCTGATTTACTGTTTGGTTTCTTTGTTTGTTGGTTCCTTAGGTTGTAGATAGTGTTTTTGTTAGCTTGTTTTCTCTTCATGAATGCCATTTTTATTGTACTAGCGGGTTTAGATTTTTCTTAGGTTTTTATGGCAGTGGTAGTTATTTTTCAGGAACCAAACCCAGTACTCCCTTGAGGATTTCTTGTAAGGGTGGTCTTGTGGTAGTGAACTCCCGCAGTTTTTGTTTGTCTGAGAAATATACTATTTGCCCCTCATTTCGGAAGGATAGCCTTGCAGGGTAGAGTATTCTTGGCTGGCAATCTTTGTCTTTTAGTATTTTGAAAATATCATCCCATTCCTTTCTAGCTTTTAGGGTTTGTGATGAAAAGTCTGATGTTAACCTGATTGGGGCTCCCTTATAGGTGATTTGACGCTTCTCTCTTGCAGCTTTTAAGATTCTCTCTTTGTCTCTGAGTTTTGCCAATTTGACTATGACATGTCTTGGAGAAGGCCTTTTTGGGTTGAATACGTTTGGAGATCGTTGAGCTTCCTGGATCTGAAGATCTGTGATTTTTCCTATACCTGGGAAGTTTTCTGCCACTATTTTGTTGAATATGTTTTCAATGGAATCTCCATTTTCCTCCCCTTCTGGAATACCCATGACTCGGATATTTGAGCGCTTGAGGTTGTCTGATATCTCTCTCAGATTTTCTTCCATGTCCTTGATTCTTTTTTCTTTCTTTTTGTCTGCTTGTGTTATTTCAAACAGCCCATCTTCAAGTTCAGAGGTTCTCTCTTCAACTTCGACAAGCCTGCTGGTTAAACTCTCCGTTGTGTTTTTTATTTCGCTGAATAACTTCTTCAGTTCAGCAAGTTCTGCTACATTTTTTTTCAGGACATTGATTTCCTTGTATATTTCCTCTTTCAGATCCTGTATACTTTTCCTCATTTCATCATGATGTCTAGCTGAGTTTTCTTGTATCTCATTCAGTTTCCTTAGAATTATCACTCGAAATTCCTTATCAGTTATTTCAAGGGCTTCTTGTTCTATAGGATCTAGAGTATGAGATTTATTAACTTTTGGTGGTGTACTTTCTTGATTTTTTGTATTTCTGGTGTCTTTTTTTTTGGTGTTTATTCATTGTGGCAGGGGGTTTCACAGTCCACCGGTTTAAGACTAATGACTAACTAGGATGTTGCTGTGGTTGCCAATTTGGTATGGCTCCCGCCGTGACTGCTCAGTTGGCCTCTAGTGTCTTGTGTGTGTGGTTGCCTCGGGTCTTGGGCTTCTCCGGGGATCCACCTTTCTGGTCAGCTTGTACTCTGCTGGGCTGGTGGATCACGTACCACAGGGTGTGTGATCTCTGTTGAGCTTTCACTTTCTGTACAGGACTTCTCCCCGTTCAGTGTGCTCTGGCCCAGGCTGTTAGATCGTGCAGTGGCGACCCCACCGGGTGTGTGGTTTCTGTCGAGTCTCCGCCTCCCTGGCCGCACATCTCCCCCCTCTGTGCACACTGTGCTGGGTTGGGGCGTGTCTTCTGCACCCCTCGTCTATCAGCTGGGCCTTCAAGACCCTGCTCAGCACCGCCTCGCCCAGGAAGTCTACCAGGTTTCTGCTAGGCACAGACGACCAGTCTCTCTGGGTGCCTTTGTAGCACTGTGTAGATCTTTCTCGGGTCTTGTTCACCTTTGTATCCCCCCGGTATAAACCGAGTCTAGTGCCCGCCTGTAGCCTGCTCTCCGGCAGGTTCAAGCAGACCTGGGACCTCTCCTACCACACTATTCCCAACCAGAAATTCGTTAGGCTTTTTTCCAAACTGGTGGTCGCAGAGATGGTATCTGCCTCCCAGTAACAGGAAGTTTACCGGGGCCGGAGTCCAGGGTGTGGTGGAGTGACAGTCGGCCCGCCCGTACTTCCTAGCCCTCCCAAAACTGGTCGGGACGCCCCACACCCCCAGCCCTGCCAGAGAACCGTGGAGGGAGTGGGAGAGGAGGTCGGCCCGCAGGGTCCGGAAAGCCCCGCGCCAGGCCAAGCAAATGGGCTCAGTGATGGCCGAGCAGGGCGGAGCTGCCCGCACCTGGGAAAATGGAGGCAGCACCGGGGCAGTGAGTGGCCTGGTGGTGCAGGCGGGGAGCCGCGTGGGCATCCACCCCCCGAACAGAGCTTTGCCAGGGATCACTCACAGTGCTGTGCCAGGTCGGGCGCTCGCTCTGTCTCTGGTTTGTTGCCTTCCGTGTTCTCGGCGCTGCCGCCTCGGGCTGTTCAGTCGCGGCGCCGCTCGGGCGCTCCCAGGAGTCTTCTTTAATGCCGGCCTGAAACCTCGAATCCTGGATAGGGCAGCTGGCCGCCTTCAGTGCGGCCCCAGCCTCCGGGATCCTGGCTGCATCCACAGCAGCCCTGGCGCCATGTTCCCTGTTTCAAGACTCACTTTTGCAGCTAAGAATCAGTTCTTTTCCTGCTCCACACTTCAAAGCTGTTGCCTGTAAATGAGGCAGCCTCTCCTGCCGGGGGCAAAGTGGCGTTGAGCCCCCACGACCGGCCAGCAGCAGCAGTCCTCCCTTAAGAGATGGCCAGAGAAAGGTCCACAAGTTTCCCGGCTGCCTGAGGCCCAGTGGCCACCTTTTCCACCTCAGCTACTCCGCGCCAGCCGCGGCAGCCGCCGCCATCTTGAAACTCGTTAGACATAGTTTCTTGCATCCAGTCGATGATTCTGAGATCTGACAGAAATGCCTGGTGGTGGGTGGGGTAGGGGCTGACTCACACATGTAACCTTACACCTTAACTCTATATGAAGGATGATAGAGTCTTTGATTGGCAAGACTTTCATCACTTCTTGTTCAGCTCTGGAGGTCAATTAATATAAGTTTTCATCAGCATCTTCAGTGGATCTAAAATCTGACTATTATATTCAAGTGTATATTCATAAGATTATACTTTTTATATACATTTATATATAATTTTCCTACCCCCATCTGTCTTAGGTCAGATTCCCTAGGGGTAATGACTGAGATGGAGATTTGTGTGCAAGTGGTTGCTTAGAAGGATGCTCTCAGGATAAACCTATGGAAGCAGAGGTAAAGAAGAAATAGGGCAGAAGAAGACCAATAGGAAAAGGAATAGTTTTGGGGGGAACCTAGCCTCAGCCTGATCCTGTTGGGCACTCCAGATTATTAATTGTACCACATATTTCACCCAGAGTCTTATCCCCACCCGCTTCCATTAATCTGTCTTTGGCCATAGGGTGTCCCCCAGGAAGGGGTGGTAGCCCACTACACTCTACCCCAACCCTTACTCCAAGCATCTCTGGCTAAAGTGAATCCTGTCAACCACACTCAACCCTTCAGAGAAGAATTCAGGTTATGAACAGTTAGCAGCCACCACCTGCACCAGCTAGGAGATAATTCACCAAGCTGGGAAGGATTGCTAAGATACCAGCTTTAAAGAATCATAGAATAAGAAAGAAATCTGAAATCAGAGGGATTGCTTTATACATAATAACCTCTGTTTGTATTTTTTGGTTAGTTCCAAATATGCACAGTTCCCTCTGTCTCTGTCTTCTGCCTAAGCCTCCTGTTTACGTACCCTGATGGCCATAAGGGCTACAGCATTCTATTAAGGAGACTTCAACATCTAAGAAAGATTTACTATAGAAAGGGTTGGCATAGGAGGCAAACAATTATGTCTTTAGATGCACAAGGAATGAAATTAACCTTCACCTCCATTGCCTTACATTTCCACTTATCCATCCCCTGCAGGGTCCAGGGTCATGGCCTCCTGAGTCTCCCTCCAATGGGGGCTAGTCTAGGCTCTGGGTCCTTGACTGCCTCCCTTTTCAGCTTACTTATTAGGCAGTTTCAGGGGCCACTGCTAGGTTTTTGTGTGCCAAGCTTGCAATGTGAGCGATAGCAGACTGAATTTCCCCTTGTAGTTCTTGGGAAGGCAAGTCACTTCTCTCTCTATCTGATGTAAATGGTCTGATCCCCGCTTCAGGCTCATCCACGATTCCTCTGGCACAGTGTTTTTCAATACGTCCAAGATCTGCCCTCCCCACCCCCCTCGCCGTCTCCAGGAGCCTTCACGTCTGCGGACACATAAATAAGTCTGTATGTACCCGTGTGAGAATATATAGCCATCATGGTACTGTGTAGGCGTGTGTACGTGCTGAGGAAATGTAATAGACTGTGGTTGTGTGTTTGGAGGTGTATAATAAGTTTGCTGCAGACTAGGGGGGAAAATGGAGCTATTTGTTGATTCAAACCAATTTTTTCTTTCCTCTTGAGTTAGTACCCAATCTGTAGCTAAGAAGTGCTGACTACAGCATATTTCCGAGTGTAGATTTTTTCCCCCCTGACAGCCAAGACCTAACTCTTGCCTGATCTATGTAGCTGCATTGTTCAAATTACAAAGCTTTAGGTGACAGAACTGCTCTATTTTCTGGGAGCCCCCAACACACCTGTCATCAGATAGAAGCAAGAATGCAGAAGTCATCACTTTACTTAGAAACACAGCAGATGATTGAAATTATTTCTTACTACTAATTCCCCTTTTAGTGGAGATAAGCCGCTTTGTTCAGCTGTAAATGAAACATTAGGGTATTAACTGTAGAGTCAGAAGTATTGGGGAAGCTAAGATTTTATCTGCAGTAGGAACATTTTGGGCAATAAATTGTTTTGTTGGACAGAATACTAAATCTCTTGAGGTACAAAGAAGCAGAGCTCATTAAGGAGAATGCTTAAAGCAGAAAAAAAAAGGTGAGACAAAAGCTTATTACCTTTGTTGTGGGGATTGAGGGGGTGTTTGCCGGTTCTCATGTATATGTAGCATGGAAGAATTATGCGTTACAGTTATTAAATAGATGTGTCTATAGACTTGCAAAAGCTCTATGAATATGTCCAAGGGACAAATACATTTCTGAAATATCAATAGCAATCTGCAATAAGTTATGAATTTTGGAGTTCATATTTATCCTCAAAGACTGGGTTTTTGTTTCCTGTGGGTGAGATTTTCCTGTCTCTTTGCCACATCCTTCAGATTAATCGGCTGGCATGGATACATAAATGTTTGTAATAGAGAAGAGTAAGCGCCAGGGTTATCCAAAATATTGTCGCAAAATACACACCTAAATTAAGATAATTATGTGTTGGGAGCATCCATCAGCAGGGCTTGGCAGGGAGGGAGCTTTTCTGTGATGGAGAGAGGCTTTTGCTAGGGCACTAGAGTTGTCGTGAATGATGGGTTCTGGAAACCCCAGGTGCTCTCAGCTTGTAAGTGTCAGGGGAGGGGCACAAGGGCTGCTTTTTTGCCAATAACTAGGGTGAAGAGGATGAGTGAAAGAAGACAGTGCTGTCTTTTCCCCAGACTTAGCAACCCTTCGCTGTGTCTCCAGGAGCAAGGCTACAGCTCTCTACTGGTCTGTACTTGTTGCTAGTTCTAGCCTTTGGGAGGAAGACGGCCCCCAAACTGTTGCACCTGAGAAATTTAGATGGAGAACAGTGTAAATGGACATGCCTCAGTTGCAGGCAGATTAGAATTTAGTGAGAGCAGTTTCAGGGCTATGGATTTTTTTCTTATTTTTTTCTTCCTGAGTGATTCAGGGTATCTTCTTACCGAATCCTACCTGAAGGTTTTCATTCCTGTCTCTGCATTTCCCTTCATGTCCCAATTCTTAGGTGGATGCCCAGGACACAGCCACCAGGAGCAGAGCTTAGGCACTCTGAGTTCTCATTCTGGACATACCATTATTTCAAGCTCAATGTGTCCCCTTGCTCGGTTCTTTCTGTATAAACAAGGACAACACTTCTCAAAGCATAGCAGGAAGGTAAAAGTAGAAAAATAAAAAACAGAAAACACATAACATACAGATTCATGTGAGTTTGGGGAAAACATGAGGCCTGACTTACTTTGAGAAAACTCAGTATATGAAAAATAACTGATTTTAAAAATAAGTAAATAAATGGTTATTACTTTAATTAAAAGTGTACTGAATTGTAAGATCTCCCACAAAAAATGGTACCCTCTTTATCTTCTGTCTATGGTGCTAAATGGAGTGCCAGGAAGAGATTCTTGAACTAGTAAGATAGAATTGTGTATATTGCATTTAAATCTGGTATGAATTTAAAATGTGATTCAAATCACAAGGCATTTAACGTGTTATTCATTTTGCAAGTGACTTTTCAGGACCACTTATCTGCAGCCTGTAGGACACCAGCCTGTCACCATAGCTTACAGGAGTAACAGGCACCGAGTTAATTCCTGATAACTGTCACATAGAGGGCATCTTGCATTCTCTTGAGACAAGTAGACACATAAATATATGTAGAAGTAAATAGAGCCCAGTGGTGACAGAGGGGTCTCTGCCTTGTATGAAATTTGAAGTTGGTACCAAAGAGTAAGAGCCATGAATGGAAAGAGACTAAAATCAGTATTTTTCAATGTGGTATCACAAGTATTAAGACTTTACCATCAGACCTTACGGTGAGTGATTCAAAACTAAAGTGACATTTACATGGAGAGACCATCCTGGCACCCTGGAATGATTTTTACATATATATCCACCCCCATTTTTGGCCCTTATAGTTTAAGGAATACATTTATGGGGATAGGAAAACAGTGTCAAGAGTTCTGGGTTCGAGTCTTGTCCATGTCGCAAGCTACATAATCTTGAATAAACCTGTTAGTCTATTTGAGACTCAGTTTTCTCATCTGTAAAATGACATGATGAAATGACCCAATTTTTTAGGCCCCACTGGGCTCTAAAATTTCTCAGCTCAATGAACAATGAAAGCTTTATTTTATGAACTGCCGTGGCACCTGAGCGTTTTTCCTTGTGATCTTCAGTGGATGAATTCACATTCTAAGAGCCTCTGTTTGCAGATTTAACTTCCCCCAGCGGTTCCATTCATGAGTACTTGATAAAGAGTATGCTCCAGCAGAATTCCACATAAAAGAAGGTAATGCCTTCTGTGGACCCATTTTAAACAAGCTAGAGCACTGGTGGGGGATGTCCCAGATACTCAAGCTTGAAGTATTGTCATCGTTGACTATTGAAGTGGAAGGAGAGTAGGATTGAATCCTGCGTGCTTTTCTTTCCCTTTAAGTAAGTGCTGACACTTAGAAAATTCTTAAGCTTGCTGGACCTCAGTTTTTCATCTGTAAAATGGGGACAGAGAATTATCTCAATGTTACAGAAATTTTGGAGCTGACAGTGAAAGTGAAGGGTTTAATTAATATCTACAATGTTAAGGAATCCCCATATATGGAGGCCATTATTATAGCTATTATTATATTAATTTGGGAATAAGGGTCAATGGTTGAATTTTCTGTAGAGTCCAGAGGGGAGGACAGATCTTGACAAACTCATAGCCATTCTGAGTAGCTTACCCAGGTATTGGCTCTTCAAACCCCTATATGCCATATGCCACCTTTGGATCTCTATATTCCTAAGGAGCTTCCTGGGAAAGAAATTCTTTATTTTTTCAGGAGCTAGCCAGAGAGTAAATTGTTAGCTTGAAATATACTGATGTTGAATGAAATTTGTATGGTGAAATTTAGCTGTGGCCAGTGAGCTCCTGCAGTCAGTAACGTGTGCTAAGCCTGAAGCCAAGTCCCAGCTCTGTCCCTGTGTGGCCAGAGGCCAGATAATCCCACCCCTGGAGAAGGTAATCCTGAGATTATCCTGGGGCTACCATAATAAATTACCTCAAACTTGGTAGCTTTAACCAGTAGAAATGTATCCTCACAATTCTGAAGTCCAAAATCAGGTTAGCAGGACTGGTTCCGTATAGACACTTGGAGGGAAAATCCATTCTGTGCCTTGCTCCTAGCTTCTGGTGGCTTTTGACAATCCTCAATAATTTTTGTCTTGTAGATGCTTCATTCTGATATCTGTGTTATCTTTACGTGGTATTCTTCTCAGTGTCTTCTCCTCTTCTGCTCTTATAAGGATTTGTCAATGAAGGTAGAGCTCACCCAAATTCAGAATGATCTCATATCAAGATCTATAACTAACTTACTTCTGTAAAGACCCTTTCTCCCAATGAGGTCACAGTCTCAGGTACTAGGGGTTAAGACTTGGAAATAGCTTTTGGGGAGGACATAAATCAATCCATTACCACTGTATTGGGAAGCATCCTTGCATGGTGCTTTGGGTTAAATGTGTCCCCCAAAAGTTCATGTTTTGGAAACTTGGTCTTCATTGTAAAACTGTTAAGAGGGTGGGAAATCCAGTTTTGGTATTTGAAAGATGGGGTCTTTCATAGGTGATTGGATCATGTAGACTTTGCCCTTGTGAATGGGTTGATGCATTCAGAGAATAATAGGTGTGGTTCTGATGGCTTTATAAGGAAATTGAGTGAAAAGGCTAGCTCTCTCCTTCTCAGCCCATTATAGCCATGTGATATCTTGAGTTGCTGTAGAGAGTCACCCCACCAGGAAAGCCTTCACCAGGCGTGTTCTCTGGACCTTGGACTTCCAAGTCTCCAAAACTGTAAAGAATGTTTCATTTATTTGTACATTACCCAGCTTCAGGTATTCTGTTCTAAGCAACAGAAAGAGACTAATACACGTGGAGCCAACTCATTAGACCATTCAAGAATGTTTACATAATAAAAGGAACTAACATATTCTGTGGGCATTTACAATGTGCCAGGCATTGTGCAAATTGATTGTAAGCCTCATCTTTTTTTATTTATCTCATACTCTGAGCAGTTATGCCTGAAGTTCTTCAATTTTGTCATGCATAAGAATTTCCTGGGATTATTAAAACGACACCTTCCCCCAAGCCTCATCTTTCAGAAGTTCTGATCCTGTAGGTGTGGGGGAAGGGCGAGGATCTGTATTTAAAAATAACTGCATTATGTAATTCTACCCCCTCTCTCCTCCCACTGAACCCATCTTTTAGGTAATTGCAATCTCACCACAGGATCTAGCAGACATATTCAGATTATCCCTGAATAGAGCCCAAGTTGCTTTTATTTTTCTCTTTTTGTTCTTTCTTTCTTTTTTTAATCTTTAGCTCCCTGGCTTGCAGCTTTCCCCCGTAACAGATCCCTTTCCTGGTTGCACAAGAGCACATATTGTATTATTGTCCACCTGCAGGAGGAAATTTGGGAAGGATGGTATTGCTCCCAGCCTCTTCCTGCATTTGAGTCTGCTTGCTCTTCAAGCTTTTTGTGGTTTTCCACTTGAATGACACCCACAGAGCTAGGGGCAGAAAAATCCTTCAGCAAAGCACAGTGGACGAGCCACAGTCCTGCAATAATCCAGTCAATTAAAAATTGATTTTAGTTCCCAGCAGCATGGTGGTGATGTCATGAGGAGTCTGCGTCTACCCTGCCATGGGCACACATGCCCGTTAAGTGATATATAGGGGATCTTCTGACATAGCAGAAAGCAGTGCAGTGATGATCTTTGCTGCTGAAGAAGCAAAATTGAACTGTCACATACTACCATCGCATTTTATTTTTAATATGTTGCCCTGCCAACCTTGGAACCATGTGTGAAACCCGGGAATGTGAAAGGACGAAAGTATGAAATCTGGCCCTGTGCAATTGATTTATCCAAAATACAGCCCCAAGACATCCCAGGAGAATTTGCCTGAATAGAGAGAACATGCATTGGTGTTAGAAAATCAAGAAGACGTAAGCTGCCTGATGAAGTTATTTCTTAAAATTTTATCTTTAGTGCATTTATTTTTAATCATACTGTAACTGGCATAAATCTATTCTCTCTGTGAAACAAACCAAGCTGTACATAAATATGCAGAACTATAGAGAGTGAAAGGTGAGGATTTCCAAATTTCGAATAGCCTTCAAATCTGATTGCTTTCCTTGGGGAGGTAACCTTTGTAAGTAATTAGCAGTTGTTCCAGATTACTCACTAATAAACGTTCAAGCTCAATTTAAAATGTTGGCAGGTGTTTTGGTGAAACCATAAGCAGGTTGTTGGACTGATAAATGGATAGCCAGACATACTGGTAGACAGGGAGACAAATTAGATAGATTAAAAAACAGAAAAATATATACATAGAAGAATACATTTGGAATCCAAATGTCTGGCAGGGTAGTGTAGACTTTTCTGTTCTCTCTTTGTGTGATACTGGCAATTGGCAAATTCATTTTTTAACTTCTTTGGACATAACTTTTATTATCGATAAAGTGGGGGAAACGATATCCTTGTCGCTGCTTCCAGAATTGAGGATGACAGTGAGATAATGGTAAAATGTATTTGAAAATGTTGTAGACTCATCAGACATTGGCACAGCCAGGAGGTCTAACATACCCAGCTTCCTTCACATGTTACAACCTAGCACAGGAGGCCAAAAGAGTTTCTGAATTGCATAACGGAAACTCGATTGTCCTGTAAAAATGGCTCCTGAGAAATTTCATATCCAAGTTCAAGTCACATCTCAATGAGGTTAACTCTCACAGAGAGAGAGATTATGTGTTAATAATAGATCAAGCATGTACCAGGTGGGTGTTCTTTTCCTTTTCTTTAAAAAGTTATTTTTGTTTTCATTTTTTAAAATATGTTTTAAAGATGCTGAAGACACAACAATCACAATTCCTTGAACGTGTTAAGACAAGTGAACAGATATGATGTTGATGGGTGGGAGGGGGGAGAGGAAGGGAGGAAGGAGGAATTGGTAAAGGGACACGAAAATCAACTATATTGTATATTGATAAAATAATTTTTTTTCTAGCCCTCAGCCATTGAGACACCCCCAGCCCTTGAGTCTCCCCAATGGAAGTCCCAGACATTATGGAGTAGACACAAGCTGTCCCTATTATGCCCTTTCCAAATTCCTGACCCACAGAACCTGTGACAAAATAAATCATGGTTGCTTGAAAAAAAAAAAAGAAAAAAAAAAGATGCTGAATATCATATTCCACATGGTCAGATGGTATACTAAGGGTTTAATTAAAATGTGGAATGGATTTTTGCCAAATTGAAAAATACGTATGCTATATTTCACAACTCTATCTGTGGTGAGCAACTCTTTGAAAATATACTTAAAAATTCACTGAGTCTTATCTGAAGACTAACCTGTAAGAGAGGATCAACTAACTTATTCAGTCCTGGACATTGTTAAGTGCCCTGAAAGTGGTGGTTAATAATTTTCTTTTGAAATGAAAAATCGTGAGCATGTTCCTGAGATCCATTATCAATCTTTAATAATTGCAGATTAAGGCGTTGTCTTTTGATACAACTGAATATCATCTTTAAAAAGTGGACTTCAACAAAATTTTAAAAAAATACTAATACCCCATCTTTCCACATTTGAGAATTTCTACCACGGGACAGGAGAATATATAGATTCCTTGATGCTCATAGGGGGTCATGGTTGGCAGCAGACTTCAAAGTACCTGAACTTTAGTTGTAAAACGATGTTATTCCTTGGTTTCCAAAATTTTATGCATAATTTGAATATGAGTGGCTTGCAATGCTAAGTATGTGAGGCTCCCTTCTGTTAATTATAGTATTTCAGAGGAGCTTAATTGAACAGCCACTGGCACGCATTATGGTAAATATTTCATATAATGTGAGTTTGGAAAGAAGGGAGCCCCCTCTCAAGAATCTTATTAGATAGGATAGTATAACTTCGAATCTCAGCATTAACAGCAGGGGCAGCTTAACTGTAGAAAGTAGTCTTTCTTGGATTTGATGCTACAAAAGTACACACCATGGTCCATAGAAGCAGGGGGACTTGGAGGTAATTCCAGAAACATTGCAGAAAATTTGCAAATCTGATCTTGAAGGAAATGGTGAGCCTGGATGTCATGACACAATTTTGGTATGAAATGGGACTCGATTTTCCTTGGATTATCTGAACATTTCTATTTCTTCTTCAGCTTTATTGAGGTATAATTGACAAACAGGAACCGTATATATTTAAGGTGTACAACTTGATGTTTTGATGAGTGCATACACTGTGAAGAAATGATAGCACTGAATCCAATGAACATATCCATCACCTCCGTAGTTACTTTTTGTGTGTGTTTGAAAACACTTAAGATCTACTTGTAGTCTGCATGCTGTACATTAGATCTCTAGAATTCATCCATCTTGCATTACCAAAACTTCGTACTCTTTGATTAATATCTCTTCATTTCCTCCTCCCTTCACCCCTGGCAACTACCATTCTGCTCTTTGCTATTTTATGTTCCATATATAAGTGAGATCATACAGTATTTGTCTTTCTGTCTCTGGCTTATTTATGTTATCATAATGTCCTCCAGGTTCCTCCATGTTGTTGCAAATGTAAGGATTTTCTTCTTTTAATGGCTGAATAATACTGCATTTTCTTTATTCATTCATGTGTTGCCAGACATTTAGATTGTCTCCCTATCTTGGCTCTTGTGAATAATGCTGCAGTGAACATGTTATTGCAGATATCTCTTTGAGATCCTGATTTAATTTCCTTTGGATATTTACCCAGTAGTGGTATTGTTGGATCATATGGTAGTTCTATTTTTAATTTTTTGAGGAATTTCCATACTGTTTTCCATGAAGGCTTTACCAATTTACATTCCCACCAACAGTACACGCTTTCTCCCTATCCTTGCCAGCACTTGTTATATTTTGTCTTTTTGATAATAGCTATTCTAACAGGTGTAAGGTGATGTTTCATTGTGGCTTAGATTTGCATTTCCCTAATGGTTAGTGATGTTGAGCATCTTTTTATGTACCTGTTGGCCATTTGTATATCTGACCATGTCTTAACTCCCCTCCCCATTTGACCAGGTAGAACTAACTTCTAGAAAAGGTTTTCTCAGTCATTGACTGAAACGCACATTTTGAGAAGCTCCCAAATAATTCTCCAGGCACTTCTAAAAGTTGCCCAATTGATGACATTGATTGTGTAAATGTTAAATGAATGTGAGCATCAGATATATAATACTGCCCCATGTTTATGCTATGTTAGGTCTTTTTAAGAAGCATTAACGTGTCTTATCTCTTACCGGCAATGGTAGTTTGAATTAAATAGTTTAAAAAGGCAAGTGGTATTTGCCTCCTTTTGGCAGATAAGAAAAACACAAAGAGATGGGAATTTGATGTCACCTTGCAGATCATTGACCTTACAGGGACAGACCCCCAAACTTCTGACATAATAGTGATAACTTCTAGAGGCAAATGATTATGGCTCTGGTAACATTTACTAGATGGCAGGCACTGTGTGAAGCAGTTGACATGCATGACCTCCACAGAGAGGTGCTGTTATCATTTCTGCTTTAAAATTAAGGAAATAAAGGCTTAAAGATTGTAAATATCTTGCACAGGAGTGACCAAGACCTAAACCTCAGAAGGCAGCTCATCTCCCCAGCATGCCGCACTGCCTCCTTTGGTCATATGGAGTGAGTATATGGATTTTAAGAGAATGTCTTTCCATAAAGCTAGGTGCGCTTTTTAATTTCCCAACTCTCTCCTGCCAAATCCTTATCAGGGAGAATCCACAATAGGTTAGCATTTCTTTCTCACCGATGCAGAAACGGATGTGAGCTATCCTGGAATGGAGAGTGGATTGGGAGAGGGTGTGGCAGCCAGAACAGAGTTCCTGAGTCAATACATTTCATTCCCAGTGTGTAGACATTTGAATGTTGGTCCCCCTTTCTCATCTGTACTCCACTGTGTAAAGATGACCCTGTTCTGCAGCTGGAAAGATGCCTGCCCAGCCTCAAAGGGTATCATTTCAGATAACCCATAAAAGTGTGTTTGTAAAGCTGAACAGTGCACACTTGCTAGGTTGCAAGGTAATCATTGGGAGCTTTCTGGGCACATTGCAGAGAAAAACCTCCAGTGAGGATGCTGTTGCAATTTATTTCCTCATCCTAGCAAGAAAGCTCTTGACGATTCAGCAGTGTTTGTTTTCTGCTTGGTAAAGTAGAAAGGATAACAGCAGAAATTAGCATGGCACAGAGTTGATGCCAGCCCAGAGGTGGGGCTTCTCATGGTACCCCCCTGCCTCAATGTTTGCCTCTGGAAAGCCTTCAGCTGTGATGAGATTAGCAGTTGCAGCAGCTCACGCCAAAGCGCTGTGCAGTATTTTCCCTGTTCCACCAGGTGTTGCCAGAGAACATTGAGCAGAGCCGAGCTCCAGGCGAAGTGTGTTCGCAGCTGCTCTGGAACTTGCGGGCTGCTCCAAAGGCAGCAATTAAATGAGTTATGCTGACTTGAACAGCCCTCTTCCTTGCACATTTAAATATGCCTCCTGTGTCTGCCTCATGCCTCACATTTCAAATCAACACATTGTGATGCACGTTTGGGTCTGCCCACACATTCTCACATCTGAGGAAGGTGACCAAGCAAGTTGTGGTGGTCCAGGTTTCCAAACCCTATCCCAGAAGCACCTGTGGCCAGCCTTCATTTTTACCAGGAAATGGACAGTCCCCTTGGATGACACACAGGAAATTCTTGCTGCTATTTTTTTTGGTTTTTCACTCTTCTGTACCTGGAGTGATAAAGTTACAGTCCTAGGTGAGGGATTCTCAGCCAGGTGTGATTGTGTATCTTGGGCTCATTTGACCATGTCCAGAGACATATTTTGGTTGTCACAACTAGAGAGTTGAGGATGGATGCTACTGATATCTAGTAGATAAATTTAGGGATGCTGCAAAATATCCTGTAATGTACAGGGCAGATGCTCATTCCAAAGGATGATCTGGTCCAAAATGGTAATAGCGCTAAATGTGAGAAACCCCACACTAGACATGCAGGCTTTATTGATAACATTATTGCATTCACCAAAATACAAATTGGGCAGTCTTATAAACTGTTGTTTTTCCAGAAGAGCTCCTCTATATCATGACACTTAAACATTATGCCTTGCCAGGGTAACAGGCCCACAAAGGAGTGAAAAAGAGATGATGAATGTTGCGGGCCTACTCTGTTCCAAATACATTGCTCACATTGCTTTTAATCCTTACAGAAATAATGTTGAGGGTGGGATTATTGCACTTCATTATAGAAAAGGAAACTGAGGCCCAGAGAGCTTGCTTTTTTCTTAGGGTCATCTGCCTGCTAAGTGCAGGAGCCTGGTTTTGAGATCAGATCCAATGTCTTCAGGATCACTGTTTTTTTCACTGTTTCAGCATTGCCCCAGAGAATGGATGTGGGTTCCCCCACAAAAAACAAACAAACAAACAAAAACCCACTTTCAAATCTTTTGATCTTTTGAGTGAACATTAAAGTAGAGAGAGACACAAAATACTTAGAAAGATAACATAAAAATTTTCCAAAATAGTTGCAAAGTGGCCATTCAGCCAGGTGGTAAGTTATTGCTTAACACCTACTGTGTCAGTTTCCTATTGCTGCTGTCACAAATTACCACATATTTAATGGCTTAAAACAATACAAACTTACTCTTTCATAGTTCTAGAGGCCAAAAATCCAAGATGGGGCTTAACTGGGCTAAAATCAAGGTGTCTGCATGGCTATTTCTTCTGGAAACTCTAAGGGAGAATTTGTTTCTTGTTTTTCTAGCTTATAGAGGCCGCCCACATTCCTTGACTCGTGTCCCCTTCATCCACCTTCAAAGCTAGGGGTATAGCATCTTCAAATCTCTCTCTGACTCTACCTCTGTGGTCATATCTCCTCTGATCTGTTAAGGACCCTAGTGACTGCACTGGGCCCTTCCAGATAATCCAGGACACTGTCTCCATCTCAAGAACCTCAACAAAATCACATTTGCAGAGTCCCTTTTGCCAGTTAAGGTGGGGATTTGGGTGTGGGTATCTTTGGGAGAAGGACATTATTCTGCCTACCACATCTACTTTATGGCTGCCACTGCTAGAGATACTGTAAATAAAGTAGAAAGACATAGAATTTTGTTTTCAAGGGACTTATATCACATATGTGTGTGTGTGTCTGTGTATGTGTGAGAGAAAGAGAGATTGAGAGAGAGAGAGAGATATGCAGAGAAGGATGGTTCAGAAAAGAAATCATGGTACTAATAATAAGCACTCAAGGGCAGGTATGATTATTACGAATTGCATCCTTAATCTTTGTATCCTCAGAGGCTACTATGGTGCCTGGTGTATGGTATAGCAATGGCTCAGTTTGTGTTCCATGCATTAGTTTTTCTAAAAAATGTGAAAACCAAGTTGAATAGAAATGAGAGGGTATTTCAAAAAGTTCAGGTAAAGATTTGTATTATCTTCCAATTCTATTTTTCCATGAACTTTTTGAAATACCTTTATACAGAAGAAAAGCTGCATACTATAGCAGCCCAAATATGACAACATACCCACTGTATTAATGGCTAATATTCATTTTAGTACAATGCTAATTGATATACACATAATGACCTAGAGACTGTACCAGTATTCAGAGAGTCTTCCACATCCTCACAGATTCAGTCTCTTCAGTTAAGCTCTCATATTGAACAGGTGTTTATATGTCACCAGCGGTGGGCAAACTAGGACCTTTGGGCCGAATCAGGCCTTCAGAGTGTTCTCCTAAACAGAGTTTTATTGGAACACAGTCATGCACATTTATTTACAAATTGTCGGTGGTTGCTTTTGTGCTGCAATGGCGGGTGGAATAAATGCAACAGAATAATTGCAACAACTCCTAAACTATTCACTCTCTGACCCTTTACGGAAAACAGTCGGATGCTGGCAACTTCCCCTAGTGACGACAGAAAAAGTTTGATTAACCAGAACACACCACTCTCTGACTACCCTGGATGTCAGACTGTACACATTCTTTGAATTATAGTTTTTGTAGCAACCTCTTAATGATCTTACCACAAATAATGAAAGTCTCAAGTTAATTGATTCAGGCAACCACATTGTTTAGGTGTTTTTCCAGCTATTTTTAGTGAGACGTATTGTGCTTCACCATGGTGACTTGTAGATGACAGTAAAGCAGAGGACATTTTAATGAAGTGACTGTAGTTGTTTTGAAATTTAAAAAAAAAATTAAAATGTGTCTTCTGAAGGAAGTCACACACGGCAAAAATTTCGACTGTTACTACGTTGAGATGAATGGAAGTAAACAGCACATCTCCAAAAATATCCCATAAATACCTTACATTATAATGATCTGCTTGATCTGCTGAAGAGAAGTAACTAATTCCTGACTTTTTTGCCTCTCCAGACTGCCCATAGATTGTACTGAGTGTGGAGATCGCTGTTTCTGATAACTAACTTGATAATCTAATTTAGTAAGGCTTTATCTCGGTCTAGGGAGGCAATCAAGGTTGCTATCTCCTAGAGCAAGTTTCTCCGCCATTGACATTTTCGGCCAGATAGAACCATTCTTCATTGTAGGTTGCTGTCCTGTGCATTGCAAGATATTGAACAGCACCTCTGCCTCTGCCTACTCAATGCCAGTAGCACCCCCCAGCCATTGTGACAACCAAAAATGTCTTCAGACATGGCCAAATGTCCCTGTAGGAAGGGGGCCAAAAGAGCTCCCAGTTGTGAACTGTTATTCTAAAGGAGTGGTTTTGGAGATGCTTAGCATCTTTTATGTAAATCAATGTTTGTTGATATCCCAAATGAACTTTTCCTTGTCCCCCCCCCCCCACTTCTTCCCCTCCTTCCTCCTGGGCTGGGCTTTTCTGAATTTCTAAATGCACTGCAAAGAGGAGATTGCCTTGAACTCCTCCAGCTTCACCTGATAACCCTGAGCTGCGTTGTCACTCTAAGGCAGATCAGCAGAACCCAGCTTGTGATCAGGTTCTGGGAGCTGGAGGACCTCTGCGTCTTGTGCTGCTGTGATCACAGAGCTGGAGAATGAGTGTCTCTCTGATGTGGTCTTATCAGGCTGAGCCTAATGTCAACCCTGTTAGAGGAGCTTTGTCCGATCTGCCTGTAGCTTTGTTCTGAACCGTTCAGTAACAGTTCACTGGAGCAGAAAGAGCAGTGTGAATTGATATTATAAACCCCCATGCCTGTTTTATTCATTGTGGAGCCAACAGAATATAGCACAAGTATTTATTTTTAGTGGTTAGAGAATGGCATTTCTTCCCCCGTCCTCATTGAGGCAGAATGCAGACAACGGAGAAAACAACACAAGGATCCTTCGGAACACAATTTTGTCGAAAAGCTAATGCCAATTGTTTCTTGTTTCCATATCTTACACTGTCCTAAGCAGTATATGTGTGTGCACTGAATATGTATGTGTGCATAATATATATTACACTCATTTGGATGGTCTTCATAAAGAGTCATGGGCTATTGAACGTAATTCAATCACCATGGGCCAGGCAGTCTCTTTCTGGCTGTTCCCTTGACCCCCTTCCCTCCCCGATTTCATTGAAAGTTAGATTTTCTAGAAAAATTCACAAAACATCATCGTGTTTCATTCATTCTTTGCTCCTGGGTATTCCTTGCTGAAGGTCAGGAACTGTGAAATTTCTCTTTAGTCCCATTACTTTGATACAGCACAGGCTGGGCAATGAAGAAGATGAAGTGTGAAAAAATGGAGTCACGGCAATGTCTTAAATGGCAGGAGGGGTCCACTCAAGGAGGCTGGGTTAGAAATGAGGGATGCACCGCCTGTTGTCTCAGCTGACATTTCTGTAGCAGTGAGACCAATGGGAGGACCAGGACACAGCTGGATGGCTCCAATTCCAGGGTCACTTTAGTTACAGCTAAAGCTGCATCTTCTATTGGTGTCTTTGATGATGATGAGGGTAGTAACAGATTGAACCATATGGCATTGCTGGCATTTGACAATTGCTAATCTACATAAATTTCACTTTCATATGGTTCAACTTAGTAATTGTAAAAATAATAACTAATCTGTACTGGGTGATTGCTGTAGTCCAGGCACAGTGCTATAATCACTGAACACCCCTTGGTTCATTGGACCCATGCAACTACTCTCTGTGGGAGATATTGTTATTATGCCTACCCACTCCCATTTGTCAAATGAGGACACTGAGCTGTGGGAATGACTGGCCCTGCCCAAGGCAACTAAGTAGCAAAGCTGGGATTAAAACACAGGAGATCATGACTACAGTCTATTCTGTTAACCCCTATCCTACTCTCTTGGTGGGAGAATCGTTTTAGACAGATGTTCATCATTTTCATCAGGCTTCGAGAAAATGAGGTGTTTTTCACTTGTTTGTTTGTTTGTTTTTATTTGTGTGTGAGTCCCCCTAATTAGGAGGAGTATTAATTGGCCCCAGAGATCAGCTCACCATCTAGTAATGGGCTAGTTGCCATCAAATCGGAATTTTTTAAATGGCCAACCAACAACTTTACCTTGAGGGTTAGGTGTTAAGCAACAGCAGTCGTATCTTATCCTGATAAGCTTAGCCAAAACTCCACATTAGTTTTCCTGATAATTTATAAAATTCCAATTTTAAAATCATCTTTCTCTCAATTACATTTCATCTTTCAGAGAGGAAACAGAGCCTTGACAGTCTTAGCAAAGATGCTGAACATGTGAAAATAAGAAGTACTGATAAAAAATGAAATAACTGTTGCCTTCCTCACCCAAATACATAACCCCAGTCTAATCATGTTGAAAACATCAGACAAATCTCTACCGAGGGGCATCCTTCAAAATATATGACCAATACACTATCAAGGGGATCAAAAACAGGGAGCTTTAAGAAACCGTCAAAGCCAAGACACCTAAATGTTGTGTGGTATTTTGGATGGGAGCCTGAAGCCAAAAAAGGACATTAGGTGAAATTAAGGAAATCTGAGTAAAGTATAGACTTTAGTTAATAATAATGTATTAATATTGGTTCCTTATTTGTGAAAAATGTACTATATCACTATGTTAATAATAAGGGAAATCAAGTGCTCAGTACATGGAAATTTTTATACTACCTTCACAACATTTCGATGACTCTGAAACTATTCTAAAATAAAAGTTTTATTTTACAAAAAGAAGGAAAAGCCATAAGCACACACAAAAAATATGGAATAGACAAAATTTTTCTTGGTCTTCTCACTCAGTTATGAAAAATATTCTATTTTAGATTTTCATGGTATTAATGAAGCTATTAAAGGTTTGGAAAAGTCCCATAGTAAACAATATCAACAAATTTGTATCATTTACTTTAACCTAGCTCTTCTCAAACTGACTTAGTCATGGTCTCTTTTTATTTGAAAAACAGCTGCAGGAAATGAAATGTAGGTGATGAGCCTCCCTGATTATGAGACCCTTGTTAGCACCCATTTTTCCCAGGAAGCACTGCTGAGCCATCACTACTCTGCCCAGATGCTTATAGTGACTTTTTACTGCCTCGACATGAATTTTCACCTTTAAAATCTATTTATCTCCCCTGGCCATCCTACCCCATCTGATACCCCCCTCTCATCCTACTCTTCCTCTGGAGCAGTGGGTTCTACCCTTCCCTGGAGAGCTTGTTAAAACCCAGATAACTGGCTCCAACCCCCAGAGTTCCTGATTCAGTGTGTGTGGGATGGGGACTGGAAAATTTGCATTTCTCACAAGATTCCAGGTGATGCAATACTGCTGGCCTGGGGACCACACTTTGAAACCACCAAGGTCCCCTCACTGTAGTCATGAGGTTGCATTCCTCTGTAGATTCTAGGCTTTGACCAAACCCATGCTTTTACTTTTGCTGATTCTGTGCACTAGTAGTCTAATATCTAAAATAAATCTCAATGAAGTATTCTTTGGTGGGTGTGGCATTCATAAATGCACAGGATTCAAATAGGAAATGGGAAATAATTTGTTTAAGAGTACAGTTTAACAAAATGAGTATTTTCTTTATAGCTGCCTAGAGCTGGGTCCCAGGGTCCGCTCCATAATTTCAGTAGCTAAGTGACCGGAGACACATCTCATAAAGCCCATGAATTTGATTTCTCTACTGTAAAATGGGAATGATCATATTCTCCTCTTCAACTCTTATGACAATTATTTGGGATTGCACATACCAATATGCACAGAGATTGACACATTGTAGCAACTCAATAATAATTACTTTTCTGACTCCAGAAATGTGGTGTTCAGATGTTGGTGATCACAAACACCTGCAAAGTTTGTGGAAATGCAAAGTTTCAAACCTTGAGTCTGGAGATTCTAACTTATCAAATCTGAGGATGAGATGAGAATCTGTACATTTAATAAGCAAATTCAGATGATCCCAATTCAAGTGGTATACCAGCAATCCGTCCATTTATTATTCACTTACTCAGTTATTCAATGAGTGTTTCTCATGAGCTTTCCTGTGCCAGGTGGGATTTTAGGTGCTAGGACTATAGCAATGGGTAAAATGGATCTTCACCCTCATGGAGCTGACATGAAATGCATGCTATACAAATAACTCAATAGTGAATGAAGGTGGAGTAAAAGTAGAGTAATAAGATAGAGATTGACGGTCAAAGGTCTTTTTAAGAAGATGACTTTAACACAGACTGGATAAAGGAAGAAAAACAAAATAAACTTCAATTCAAATTTGGCTCTCTTAATGTGAGTCATACAATTTAATACAGGTTTATTGTAGTCATCTTTAGTGTTTTGTTTGTTTGTTTTAGTAGAAAAGTCTGATTTCCCAATCAATATGGTAGACCTTGATGAAGATCTACTTTCAACATACTATAGCTTTAGCAAGCTTTTCCACATCTCAAGGATAATTCTCAGTATTTTTGAATTACTATTTCTAATCCCCATAACAACCTCTGCAAGGGAAGGAGTATCATCCCAATATTATAGATGAGGGGAAACTTGAAGAAATTACATGGTCACATAGTAAATGGCCAAGGCTGGCTTTTCTCACTATAGCTGACAGCCTCTGATGTATAAAAATGCAGACTTTATTCATATCCAAAGTCCTTAATGGTACCAGCTATACTGTCATAGTTCTCTTAACCAATTCTTTTGTTACCATTTTTTTTATATTTGTTATTTTGCCATGCCCAGTGGTTTATGATCCTGGCTATACATTCAAATCTTTTGGGCATGGGGACTGGACATCTGGGGTTTTAAAATCTTCTCAGGTGAATCTGGTGTGCACCCAATATCAGGTACCACTGGCTAGCATTAGAATCCAAGATTAATAAATATTTTCTGGCTGTATAGCCAATTGGAGCTCTGGTTCAGAGTGCAGATCCAGAGGGTAGCTGAGTGCCAATGCACTTGAAGTACATGATCATCAGAGTGATAAATGTCTCAGAAATAAGACACAGAACAACCCATTGAGCAGGCAGACAGAATGGTATCATGATCATCAGAGTGATAAATGTCTCCAAAATAAGAGACAGAACAGCGCATTGAGCAGGCAGATAGAATGGTGTATAAACACAGGTCCTGGAGTCCAAACCGGGATTGAAACCCGGCTCTCTTTTCTGGCTCTGTGATTTTGGGTGATTCACTAAACTATGTGACACACCTAACATCATTAAAATTACAGAAGCTTCCCAACATTGTGTTCTCTATTCTCTCTTAAAAACACCACTCTCATGTTAATTAGCTAGATTTAGTCATTACACAATGTATATATACTTGAAAACATCATGTGGTATTCAATAAATACATACCATCTTATCTGTTCATTTAAAAAGTAACAATTAAAAAAAACCCCTAAAATTAGCAAAGCTGTCAGAAATCCTTGAACAACAACAACAGCAAAACAACAACCAAAACACAAAAAACTCCCACCCTCAACCAGAGAGTACTAGTTGAATCCCAAGAAGACAAGAAAAGTGCCACAATTTCTTCTCCACCCAGTTATGACTGTATTACTTTTCCAGTGCAGGAAAACATAAGAAAATAAGAGTATTAAAAAAAAAAATCTTTCCAGGCCTTTCTTTCCAAAGTTATTCAACTCCAAATTTAGCATCCTCTCCCGGGAAAAACAGAACTGTCCTTTTTACGCATTTGCTGTGATAACTTTGGACACAGTAATGCTTGCTATAAATCTTGGGTTGGTAGTGATTTAGGAAAAGAAAAAAAAAATCAAATGAAACTTAAAACTGTCTTCTTTCTTTTTACCTGAACCTTGTCCCTGCAGAGATGGTCTCCCCTCTAACATGCAGAGTCCCCAAACCTCTTCCTTCTCTCTTTACCCTTTCTTTCTTATCAAACTCCCAATCTAAAACAATTGCTCCCACTTTGTATTCCATGTAGCTGTAATATTCGCCCAGCGATGAGCTCCATTCAGCAGTTTGTTAACCGAAATGGGAAGTGACAGATTCAATAAAAGGAAATCTCTGTGCCAAGGAAACAGATACTATTTCTCCCCTTGTTCTTGCTCTTTCTCTGTCTCTCAGACTACTTTGTGCCCAGAATCTAGAGACTCTGAGTTTACGAACACGCCAAAGCTTCCTATTGATCCATGTCCAACTAATTTGATCAGAATAGAGACTTTTATTCCCTGTTGTTCCTCTCAGTAGTGCTTAGCTGATGTGCTTGATCACCCGGAAGTCGCCCCCAACCTCTGTTGATTGTTAGGAGGGAAGAAAGGATGGACAAGAACCATCCATGCTGTGGTGGGGAGTGGCATCCTGTAGATAAGATGGGGCAATTATAAATGAATGAAGGTTGGGGATGGATGAAGATCCCTTCCTGAAGACAGCCTTCTTGTCTTTGGCAATGACATTTTGGAAAGCACCCACGATTACCATTCATTGAAAATCAGAGGAACCCTATGGCAATGGGTGCATTTTTAATCTCTGAAAAAATACTAAAGAGTAAAAGGCAACTCAGATTTTAGACATGCTTTTATTTATCCACATGTATTTGGACATTAGTTGTAAATAATAATGGCCTTGATGACACTGAAAGTAATAACTATGGTGTATTAAACCCCTGCTAAATGCAGATAGGGCAGATAACATGAGCATCACCTTTTTTGGTCTTGCAAGAATAGCCCATATTATCTCATTTAATCCCCATAACAACCCTTTGGAAAAGGCATGATTATTATCCACATTTTATAGCAGAAAATTGGGGCTTACAGAAGTAACGTGTCCAAGGACTCATGGCTAGCAGGTAGAGAGACCCTGGGAATCCTGTACTTGTGCTTTTCTTAAAACTTTATATTTTTTAAGTTTTAAGAAAAGTGCAAGTTTAGGTTTCTTCACCCCCTTCAGTTGCTCTGTCATCACCCACCTTCCTTTTGCTGCAGAAGTATTGGGCTGGAAATTCTGAGTTAGATACACAATTGATTCCAGGTGCAGCCTATACATCTACCTCCCCTACTGCCCAATACCACCACCCTCACACCAAGGGCAGGCTCAGATGTCATTATGTGGGAATTCTCTATGAGATTTTCAACTCCCATTTGGTCACTGGAGGCCAAGGTATTTACTATCACTCTCTGCCCATCATCCTCTCCACCCATCCCCATCCCCCTGAACCCCCAGACCAACCGAGGTCAATTAGCCATGCTAAGCCTGAGGTTAAGAGGACTGGCTTCAGCGATCAATCAATAATTTCATCCCAGAAGCCTCCATGCCCCAAACTGGTTAAAAAGTGATTGCAAAAGGAGAGGTTTGTCACAGGTAAACCTGGTCTTCCAGAGTATACCAGAAGGGATTATGTGTTGTCTATGGGTGGGTGGGGAGTTTCATGTCCAATTTTTACAGGGTGAAGCATCTCCTAAGATCTTATGTGGCAAACAGCCTTGACTCATGCCCCTGCTCCATTGTATGGAGAAACCTCATCAAATGAAATGACCATTGCCTTTTAAGAGAATGAGTCAGGCCTCCCAGATGTAAATCACACTTTATGCATCTCTGCCCAAAACAACTCTTTCATTTCCCTGCTTCTGTATCTGATGCCATTCAGATCAGTGCCTGTGAGTGGTCAGGATACACTGGGTAAAAAACACCAAGACTGCATTTGGCCACACTGTCCTTTGCCACAGACATTATTAGATTACATTGGATCTTGGATGTTGGAGAGTCTTTACACCCTTATTCTTGAAAGACCAGAAAAGGTGATGTTCATGTTATCTGCCCTGTACACTTAATGTTCTCATTCTCTCTCTCCCTCTCTTCCTCTGTTTGTCTCTCTTTCTCTCCCTGTAAATTAAGATATAGACTCTTCCAGAGCCCCTGAACCAGCCTTGCTAAGTGTTGCTTTGATCATATCTTCAGTCTAATTAGAAGCTCTCTTGCCCCCCCACTAGGTGATATGCCTCCCCAATCTTCACCTCAATGAGTCTCACCTTGGCTGGGTATCCAATACATATGGGGAAATATTCAATTTCGAGAGCCCCTCATTCTCTCATCTGAATTTAAGGAAGACCCCCCCCCCACTTGTCAGTGTTGGGAAGGCAGAACCTCGCTCTCTCCTTGCCTCAGTGCATGCGGCACCTTTAGTGGGCAGATTGTACTGTGCCTTGCCAGGCCCGCATGGCTTTAGTTTTCCTGCATACTTGAATAATACATCTGATTACCATGGCAAATGTTATGGCGTATGCGAACTTGGACCTCCTTCCTAATTAACTGATGATAACAGAGCCCTCTGCCCTTTCCCCTCTCTGCAGCCATCACGGACATGACAGTTCTTTTATCTTTCTTCAAAATTGACTTGTTCTCCCGACCCTCCAGCAGCTCCTGTTTTGTCTGTTTACCTCTCATGCCTTTGCGAGACTGTTAATTTTCCGTGGCACCTCCTATCTGCTTGTAATTAGCACATCGAACACTGAAGGAATAGTTCTGCTTTTTGCAGATGCCTAATGGAGGCATGTTTTTTTTCTGCACTAATTATACCACTATATTTTAGCAATCCTCATTGACCTAAAAGGATCTCTCTCTCTCTCTCCCTCTCTCTCTCTCTCCCTCTCTCTCTCTCTCCCTCTCTCTCTCTCTCTCTCTCTCTCTCTCTCTTCTTTTGGTTGGAATAACAAGTAGTTTTGGAATCCAGTTTGGGCAGAAGAGAATGAAATCATTACTGATACATGTTGTCAGTGTTTCTTTTCATAGCCTTTAAAGTTACAAATGAGGGTACATTTGTTGTCAGCCTTCCTGTCCAGCGTTTGACAACTCTTTGTTAGATGTAGGTAATATATGCTTTGGATATATGATTTCCCTCAAATCTAAATATTCTGCCTTGGTAATTATACAAATGGGCACATGACCTATTCCATAGGGTGTGGAAATCCTCAGCTGATTGTAAGTAGCCTCCCATCCTATTAGACTTTAAGGAAGCTAAGCCATCGCCTCTTCCAAGCATGAGACATGGAATCTATTTATCATCTTACGCTTAGCCTAAGATTTAAGCTGTAATGAATACTGGCTCAAAGACATTGAGGTATAAGAAGGAGGTTGGTAGTAACAGCAACAAAAACAGGAGCAAAAAGAGCAGCTTTTGTGAAGGACTCCGGCTGGAATAATGATGATAGAATTGTCTAAATCGATACATCTCTTGTCAGACGCATGTCTGATGTTTGAATCAACCAGGCCTTTTCTGCAAGAGCTTTCCTCAAGAATATTGAATTATTTATTATTTGTATCTTTTTTTTTTTTTTCGTTCTCTTTCTGATGATTTTTCTTTTCTCTCTGACTTAGTAAAATTTGTTTTTCATGCTGCCAGGTTCAATGTTGTCTACTCTTTGATAAATAGCAGTAATTGGGCATATAGCAGAAGTCATGTACAAATGTATGACTTCAATTACATCTAGAGCATTTTCTGTTTATATTGATCCTTTTTTTCCTTATGAGATCTGTTCTCTATAGTCCATAGTGCTGAGTATTTTAAAGAATTATTTTTTGTCCATGTGTGCTGGCATGCTCTCTCGAACCTATGTATCCTTTTGAAAAATGTGGTCCTGCCATTTATCAGGCTGGACAGGCTTGGAAGAGGAAAATGTGAAGCCTTCACCTGGTGAACTCTCCTAGGCTCTCTTCCCCTGCCTTGTCTTGTGGCTGTGCTGTTTCTGTAGCTGGTTTTCCTTCTTCAAGGCAGTGCCAGGACAGGGAAGGCAATTTTATTGACCAGAAAAGGTGTGTAATAAAAATTACAAAGCACCATTTCTGTTTTTTTTTTTTTAAAGAAGGAAAATAAAATGAAGAAGACACAATAAAAAGAGAGAGAAAGATGAGGCGGGGGGAAGAGAGAAAGATGGAAGGAAGGGAGGGAGAGAGTGAAATCTGTACTGTAATTGAAGCTTAAGATAATATAGTTCTTAGACACAAATTGTTTCTTACTTTATCTAACTATCTCCTGTTTGTGATTCTTAAAACGCATGTATTCGTAGTATATTTATTTGCCAGCTTATTGGATACTGTCACATAAATGACTGTCTATACTCATACACCTATTTCCAAGGTTAAATACCAACCTGAGTGTTTGGTGATAATAGCTTGGGTATTATCAGTGACATTTCCTAGGCACAACCAAGTTTTCTAAGGCAGAAATCTGATGTCTGACAATGTCAAAGTCACTGCCCTGAGTGAACTGAACTTACAAGTTGGAGAAATGAAAGGTAGTGGGAGAAGCCTACTGAGGCGCTAAATTGGTCACAGCTTCCAGAGATGGTAGGCACATGCAATGTCCAACATCACATTTCCAGTGGCCTGGAGGTGGCCTTCACCAAAGGACAGCCATACTAATAACAATGCCACGTTGCTCTTTCTGTGGCTCTGGGTTTCTGTGCATTGTCAGCACTTTACAGAGAAGCAAAATATGACGGGACACTGAATTATAATTTTTTAAGGGCATGCAGATAAAGGGTGTTGATTTTTAAAACCTTTTAGAAGGCAAGTGAGTACTTAAATGGCATTTTCAGGTAGGGTGTGTACACATGTTGTTGTATGTCATGCACAGTCCCTAAATCCATATCTGTCCCGTTTTATTCAGAGGGAGAAAGTAAAATAAAAACCTTCAGAGTATCTAAGTGGTAAAGGAATCACACTCTCAGTTATTATGCTGTAGGTGATGACGCTAGGACTTAAAGAGACAAAGAGAAATTGAGGTTGCTTTAGCTGAGCCAGTGACTCTGGACCACACCATACTTCTGTGTGTGTGTTGCCTGTGTGTGCGTGTCTGTGTGTGTGTGCCTCTGTGCATGTGTATGCCTGCAAGTGAGAAGCACTTTGATAACACTGCCTCTGCCATCAGTAGGTTGTTAGGCATGGCACTCAGAAACAAACCCTATTGTTTTAGATTCCCTTTTATATCATGTAAGTGTCTATACCATGCCACCCACACAGGAGAGCAAGTGAGCTGTGAAATATATTCATTGTTAGAGTACTGGGGAAATGGCGGCAAGCAATTGGAGGTAATAATGTCCGACAGGCAAGGGAGGCCGCCAACATTACCTGCATTATTTCGGTTGCCTTTTTCATTATAGGTTCGGGAAATAGGCTGCAATTCGATTATGGCATGATTTGGGGTGAAATTGCTTGCGCTCCCTGACCCCGTCACTGGGGGATCAAATGAGAAGTCAGCTCAAATAAAGTTTATAGTGCATTAACTGGACGGAGCAGTGCCTTACCCACCGAGCACGATTTTTCATCTTCCAGGGGTTTGTAGCTGCAGCCCAGATATGTCTGTACCTTAAGGCACAGGGAGGATTGGCTGAGATGTATAGGAGTGAGAGGAGGCGGCCAATGGTGTTCAAATCCCTCCCCTCCCATGTGCAGCGCTGAGTTCCTCTGCAGCTTGGGTGAAGCAGTGTGATTAATAACACGAATGGAACCTGCTTGTTGGATTATTAATTTCTCATCCCCTTTGCCTTATTATTTTTTTCTTTGCACATATTCCTAATGCTTTTCCTGCTGCCTTTTTTCTCTTTGCCTTCTGCAAAGCCTTTCCATCCTTCCTTTTCCCTCCTGTGGCCCACCCTCTTGCCCATGGAGTTAACCACTAGCACTTGACACTGACACCTGCCATCCAACCTCCTGCCGGCTGGCTTCACACCAGGGGTGAGTTTATCTCTTCCCATTGGGCATTCTGTCCAGAGAAAGAGACAGAGAGGGAGAGAGGGAGGGAGGGGGGAGAGAGAGAGAGAGACAGAGGAAGAGAGAGAGAGACAGACAGAGAGAGACAGAGAGAGGGAGACAGAGAGAGAGGGAGAGAAAGAGAGAGACAGAGAGAGGGAGAGAAAGAGAGAGAGAGAGACATTGAGAGAGAGAGAGACAGAGAAAGAGAGACAGAAAGAGAGAGACAGAGAGACAGAGAGAGAGGGAGAGAGAGACAGAGAGACAGAGAGAGAGGGAGAGAGAGAGACATTGAGAGAGAGAGAGAGAGAGAATAGGAATATGGATCCTGGGGAGTATGATCCCTGCTGTATTTTAAGCACAGGGCTGGCCTTCTGTTAAGAGTGACCTCAAAACCAAGATCAATTCATTGGGCAACTGTATCTCACCCTACCCCAGCTGCTGCATGGAGAAATATCGTTTCTCTTAGTTAACTAATTACATCTCTTATCGCTAGTTCTAGACACAAAGAGTGCACATTGCAAGAAAGAAAAAAGAAAGAGAGAGAAATAATGACAGGTAATTGCATGGCTGTCATACTAAAAGGTATTTGCTACCCGAGTCTCATCTGACAGCAGACTTGTGGAATGGAGTAAGGGGGAGGTTTAGGAGGTTTTGGGGGTGACTTATGAGTTGAGAGTACTTTGCATCTAAACTTCTATCACCGTCTGTCCCTTTGACTTGCCAGTCATTCCTTCATGCTGTTGGAAAGGAGTGTTTCATCCTGACTGAGCACAGGCGGATGGTCTGGAGTTGTGGCTTGTGCTGTTTATGGGATTTGGAGGACTCTGGGTTTTGATTCGCTGATATGCTCATGTGTCAGTTTGGTACAAAAGGAACAGAGGAGGCAGCTGGCTGCTCCTCCGCATTCTGTGTTGCATGGCTCTGCCAGGGTCTCTCCCCACCTGTCTTGGAGGATTTCTTTTTCCCTCTCCAAATCTCTCTTCTCCTGGAAATCAGCATGATTAAATAGCAGAAGGGTGGGGAAAGTGATAGGCAGTATGTACTCGAGCTGTCTTTGCCCCCATGTCCACTTTTCTGAAAGAAACCTTTTGTTTTAATCCCAAGAAATCCACCTTTTCTGAATATTACCTTAAAGAACCAAAAAGTTAATAGGATGAAGAACTAAAGGCATTTGACATTAATTGTTCTCTTTATTTATATAACTTAAGCACAAGGCACAAAAATATCTTCCATACTGGTTATTCTTTTGGTTTATTCTGAACCTCCTTTTTTTGTTTTCTTTTAAGCCCTTGGAGCTTCTTAAGCAATGAATTTTGAGGGAAAATACTTATGCTATGATATAGTGACTTCAGTAGCAGTATTCTGTCACTTTTTTTTGAAGAAATGCACAAATAGAACAGATGTGAATTTTATTCCTGCAATTTACAATTGAATATGTTTTATAAAATATAGGATTACTAATAGGGCCTTAATGTTTACATAATACACACCCACAAGGTACATATGGACAAGGTGTTTATTTTACCTGTTCTATAGCACCTAGCATAAGAAGGAAATGAAAGTACCTGTGGAAGGGGACAAAATTTCAACTTTGAGAGTTTGGGACCATAGTATTATCCTAAAACAAAACAAAGAGAACAAGCAAACAAAAAACAGTGCCAGTTGGAGCCCTAGGTTATCAACTTGAAATTCCAATTAATTTTTCTTCAGATTCTGGGCCTCCTCTGGAAATAATACCAATGAGGTAAAATTTAGAGAAAAAAATAAGACAGGTTATGCTCAAAAGCTGATAGAATGCTTAGAAGTGTAGACACTAAAAAGAATGTTATTTGACATAGAGATGGTACAAATATGATAAAAATTTTTATCATTATTATTTTGAAGTAAAAAGGGGAACTTTTTATTTATTTATTTTTTGACTGGTAAGGGGATCACAACCCTTGGCTCAGTGTTGTCCGCACCACGCTCAGCCAGTGAGCGCACCGGCCATCCCTGTATAGGATCCAAACCCGTGGCCTCGGCGCTCCCAGCACCTCACTCTTCCAAGTGAGCCACGGGGATGACCCAAAAAGGGGAACTTTTTAAAAATCTTAATGCATTGTCTATAGCAAGTATGGATTTTTTATTATTAATTATCTTCAGAGAAAGTTTTATACTTCTGGGAAATTATCTCATTTGGGCTTTTAGAGAAAAAAATGTAAAAATTATGTTTTGAAGTAGATTTTTGCTGTAGTGTGCTAAAATTCTAACATTGTTTAGTACTTTCTTTAGAACGTGCAGATTTACAAAACAGATTTAGTAAGAGAAGTGGGGTTTACATTTTTTCCAGTATGACATTTTGTAAACCTGCAAGGGGGAAAAGTCATATTTGGTGAGTTATCGCTGAGCTGGCTTCCACCTGCTGCCAGCCTTCTCATCTTTATTTCTTCCTTCACCTGCCTTCCTTCGTTTTCCCTTCCAGTGTATCGTATAATAGGAAATTTCCTCAAAACCTCTTTCTACTTGAGACATTTCAAAGGATAAGAGCCCTTCTTTGAAGGACTTAAAATTGCATTTATATCTGAATGAATCGTGTCGATTTTACATATCAGTTTATTTCTGGGGGTCTCCTTTGTTTTCAAGTTGTGGAGTGCTTCTTCTGAAATGACATGGATACCTCTCGTTCATTCTGTTACCAAACTTCTCCAGTTAAATGTGTGAAAATAATGCACTTGTGAAGCCCTGAGAATGAGCTTTGAAAATAGCAGTTATCCTACCTGGGCAAAAGCTCCAAACTTTGAAAAATGACCACCCCCCACATACACCTTTTTTTAAATCCAGCCTCCCTTAGGGAAAGAAAGGATCCCCATCCAGCATGTTTTTTTTTCCCCAGGACTGTTGTGTAACAGTTCTTAAAATACTGCCTTGTTAATTTGTTTCTATTTTACATAGGCATTATGCAAACAGTAATAAGCAAAATATATCTTTTTTCCCCCATAAAGCTTCCTCCCAGATTCTCCTCCATGTTTACAGAAATATGCTCTATTCATGAGCTCAGATCAATTGTTTATGCACATGGGTGTTCATTTTTTCAAGGAGGCGGCATCTGGGCCTCGGATGTCAGGAGAGACCCGTTGAGGCAAAGAGCTATTAATAGCAGGGCTTATCTCATTTAGAGGAGTAATCATTTTAATATGCTCCAGAAAAAGCCAGCGTGCAGCTCTTGGCCCACCCTCACTTAGGCAAGGTCTACACCCTCCAAAGGCAAACACAGCCGAAAAGAGCTCTTAAAGAAGTGATTACAGAGTCATGATTGCTCTACAAATTGAGTCTTTTTCCTGCTTGACAGTGATCCTGGCATCGTCTCCTCACTTAATCCTCGCTAGCAATTTGCCTATAGTTGCAGCTAACAAGAGGTGATTAGAGGGGAGTTGCCAGACTCCACTTAGTGCCCAGCTCTGGGGGCACCATGGGCACAGGCTACCGAATCAGGCCTGTTTTCCTATTAACTCACCAGCTCTTAGTTAATGATAGTTTCCAAGCGCCAGCGTGCGTTCCTGAGCAGCCTTGGTGTTTGGCTCCCCGGGCCTCTAGGAAGACCAGGAAAGAGAGGAGGAAGGCTGATTGTTCTTCAAACCAAATAGATACTCCAAGAGAGGGTCTCTCACAACCAAGTCAGGTGCTTGCTGTGCTGTGTGGCCGTCTTGGTATTAGGGGCTGTGGGTTGGCCGAGAGGGGGTATAACATGTTGCATATTTCACCTGTCCTCTGGAAAAACCTGAGAATAGCAATAAGACAGGTTAAAAGCTAGAGGGAAGCAGAGCCTGCAGACGCTGTCCTGCACCTACAGAGGTGTGAACAGAAGCAGGCTGAGTATGGGCTAGGTCCCTGCAGGGCTTGTTAAACTTCAGTGTTTCTGATTCAGCAGGACTGGGGGTGGAGCCAGAATTTTAACAAATTCCCAAGAGATGCTTATGCTGCTAGTCTAGAGTCACACCTTGAGAACCACTGATGAAGTTTCACAGGCATGGTCTTTGCTCACTGTGGAATATACCCTTCACTATGGCTCCCCATTATCTTCAGGAAAAAAGTCTCCAATATTTAACTGACTTCTGAGTCCCTTTATAAACTGGCCACTCCTCCTCCAATCTTATTTCCTCCTGCCCAAGGTAATTTAAATGTCTTTTTACATTCCAAAAATTTTCCTCCCTACCATGTCCTCATCTGGAAAATTCTTACCCATCTTTTAATTTTTGCTCAAGTATCACCTCTTTTGGGAGGTCCCAGATGTGTTTGTCATTCCCTCCTAATCTGAGTCCCCATAGCTCCTTATATACACTTGTCTGGTGATATGTATTGTTGTAGGATGGTGTCCATGTGTCTTCTCCCTAATGTCACAGATCTCTTTTATGTATCTTATTTCTCCAACATGTAGCATTGTGCCTGACACGATGTGTCATTGCACAGTACGTTTTTCATCGAATACAATATTGCATGAGACAAATCTGACTTATGAGAATTAATATCTCATGGTTAAGATCAAATTTTGAAGTCAGATAACCTGTTTTTGAATGGTCATACAATTATGTATGTTGCCTTTTTTTTTTTTCTTTTTTGCCTAGAGGGCAATTTACTTCCCCTCTCTGAGACTCAATCTTACCCGTTTTTATAATGGAAATAATAACAGTGATGATAGCAATCATAGAAGTAGCAGTGGTCGTAGTATGATAATGCCACTACTTCCTTTGCATGTAGATAATAAAATGCACAGCATAATGCCGGCACTTAGCAAAAACTCAGTACATGGAAGGGTTTATATTCTTTTTCTGGTCCTACTGTGAGACAGCTACACTGGAGGAATGATGATCTGTCCTGTGAAAATAAGCCTGTGGAAGTGGAGAAAACACCACTCAGGGGCTCTAGGGACATTAAGAAGAGGGATGATTTTGGCATCTCTTGATGTGCACGTTATGAATACAACTTTGTGAACTGGAGTAACTGGCAGGAGAACTTCCAGTGGACAGAGGGAAAACTGCACACCCTCTCACGTTGCCCCCTGCCCTGGTCACCCATCCCCAGCTATCCTGGCATCTTTCTCCTTCTGGGGCATTCTGGGACCTCAAGGTCTTTGCATGAGCCATTCTGTCACTCCTTTCCTCACCCCTTTATTCATTGGCTGTTGATTTAAATGTCACATCCTGTAAGAAGCCCACCTGTCAGAGGTGGTCACCACCCAGCCAGCTTTTATCCTCCCTGCCAGCACTCTGTACTTTTCTCTCCTAACACTCATAGCAGCCTGCAGTGATTATATATGCATTGAACCTTTCTTTCTCTTAACTCCACAATAAGCTTCATGAAGTCAGGAGGTCCTTCCTTCATATGTCCTCTCTTATACTCAGAACTTAGTACAGTGGGACATATAGTAGGTGAGCAGAAAATAGTCACTAAATGGGTGAACACATGAAGGGAGAAACTGATCAAAGCTGCCATGTGACTGTGTGGGACAAAGCTAAAGACAGATAATATGTCTTTTATCCCTTTGGAAATTGAAAATGTCTGTTGTTGGAAAAAGGACATGAATAGAGTATCGGTCAGGCATTTCTCTTCTGTCCTTCCCTACACCCTATTCTTGCCCTAACCTCATACTTTTTTCCTTTCATACTTCATTAGTTCAACTAATACTGATTAAGACATAATATGTGTTGGACATTCTTCTAAAAGCAGGAGAATTTATCAGTAAACAAAATAGCAAAAAGCTCTGCCCCAGTGGAACTTACGATACAGTGTTGCATTTACCTACATACTCCTCCCCCTACCCCATTACACATGAGCTTTTCTTGGCCAAAGCCCATTTGTCATCATTGTTTTGTCTCAGCTCCTAACATGATTCTTTACAAAGAGGAAGTGCTCACAAGAAGTTGGCTGAATGAATGGATTCTTTATATTGTTCTACTTTCCTTCCACTAATGCTATAATCCAACCAAGTGAGCTCATCATTAACCTACCACACTTAAAAATAAATAATGTTCTGTAGGCTCGCTGTAAATATTCCAGCCTCATGCATTTGCCCATAGTCATTCACTGTTTGGAAAGGAGTTTATCGTTTTGTTTTGTTGTGGTAGTGGTTATTTATCCATTCCCCAAAAGAAAGCTGCAGCTTCTCATTATTGAGAATATTTCCAAATGACTTCTCACTTGAATTAAAAATGGCACCAAGTCATTCTGCGTCTCATTAACAGTTGACAGCATGACATGGTATAGGACAATGGACTTCAAGTTCAGTGGGGTCCACATTTGAACTCTGGCCCACTTGTTAGCTGAAGACTCATGTGCCAGTCACTTAACCTTCTCAGTCTGAGCTCCTTTATTTCTAGGAAGGGGGTAATAATGGGGCTGGGTTGTCATGAGCAATAAATACGTGTATGGTGAATCTGGGAACAAACTGGACATAGGGATATGCCAAAGAATATTAGTTTTCTTGTTTCTTGGATTCAGATAAATAGCAGTACATGTGCTTGAATCTATGTTGTGGGGGAGGGTTTCCTTTCACCATCATCAGACAGGTGTCTGAGCCCACCCATGGTCCTTTAGAGTACACCAAAGGTCCAGGCAGGCCCAGGCTTTTCATAACAGCATCCCCCCAGCACAAGTGGACATCGACTGGTCATCTGCTCTGTGTCATGCATGGTGCTGCTGTTTCACATGATTATCTGATTTCATCCCTTCCGTTAACTCTAACATAGGATCTTATTTGTTATATACATTTTTTTTTTCAAATTCTGGTAAAATGCACATAACCTAAAATTTACCATTAGGGACATTTAGCAGCCACCATCACTATCTAGCTTCAGAACATTTTCATAACCCCAGAAGGAAACCCTATATCCATTAATCAGCCACTCTCCATTCCCTTCGATCCTTAGCCTCTGGCAAAAGCCAGAGAACAAAGAGATAGAGTGGTTAAGTGGTCTGCTTTAGACCCACATTAAGTGGTAGAGCTGGTATTTGAGACCAGGAAGTCTGCCGTCCTGGTACAAAGCTTAACCGCTAAGCTTATTAACTCCCCATTAGAGACCTTTCCCCCACCACCCAATTCACACTATCTTTGCAGGGGGTTGTTTTTAGTTAACAGAAAAGATAACTTTCTCTGAGGCCTCATTAGAGGATTCCTACCATTCAAACCAGTGGTAAGCCTGTGTCACCTGAAGTCCCCTCTCACTTGTCCTATACTCAGCCCACTGGAAAGGAGAGTGTCACTCAGCAGTAAGGGGACATGAGTCCTCAGACCCCAGTGAGAGGTCCCCACAGTGTGTTGGTCCTCAAGGAAATTGTCAGCTTGTTTGGGATGTCTGCTGGTACCCACTCTTTCACCTGAGGCAGAAATGTCGCTGTCAGACTTTTCTTATTTTGAGTTATTGTCTTAAAGGTGGGATGTAACTCCCAAGGTAGGATAGAATTCTGGGAGAGAGATGAACTTTGGAAATCTTGTAAAAGTCTCTCCATGAATAACTTCCAGAGTAAAAGCTCATCCGTTACCCTACTCACCTTTAATCTTCAGAAAAAAAATTAGGATCCCAAGCCCAGAGGAGAGAAATTTTGTGGATTCAACTAATGATTCTGTATTATCTACTGAGACTGTTCGGGGTAAGAGTCACCCAGGGTATATTGCACCTTAAAGAAATAGGATTCCTTGTCTTAGAACAGGGGTGCACGAGTTTTCTTTTTTTTTTTTCTTTTTCCTTTTTTTTTTTTTTTTTTTTTTTTTAACTGAACCACATAGTAACTATCTTAGGCTTTGCAGGCCCTCTGGTCTCTGTCACAACTACACATCTCTGCCGTCTTAGTGTGAATACAGCCATAGACGACAAATGAGTATGGCTGTGTTCCAGTAACATTTTCTTTACCCAAATGGGGGGTGGGCTGAATTTCTCCCACTGGCCATAGTTTGAGATCCCTGTCCCATGTCAGCTAAGTCCCTATTCTGTGAAGTACGGAACTTCCCCAGGATTTCTGCTGATTCCTAGAACTGCTGCTCTTCTGCCTTCTCTGTCCCTTTCCAGCCTTTGAATTTCCATTCATGGTCATCTCTGTTTTCAGGCAACATCATTGCATAACCAGCAGTTTTGTGGCAATTTCACCAGAGAATCCAATCTCTAAAGTAACACGATCAGTGTAGAAGAATTCTCCGCAATTTCTGTGCAGGGCTATGGGGAAAGTTTACATTTCATAGCTCTCAGCAAACAGCATGCAGAAATCCACATAGTCATTCTTGTTTTCCCCAAATTTATCCTCAGGTAACCATGTAGGTGAGGCTGTGGGGGTGGGTGTGCCAATATACCTCCCTCAACAAAGTACCCAATCTTTCTGGTTCCTCTCTTCTTCTGGGACTTCCCAGGGAATTTCAAATTCCTGTTCTCTTAGTATGCAGAAGAGTTTCTTGCCTCCTCTAAGCTGGACACCAGTGATCAGAGAGGCCCTTAAATAGGGGGAGCAGTGGTGGTTGAGGGCCCAGTCCTACTTTAGACACTCAGCTCTTACCCAGGCATTCTCCACAATAAAGACAGTACACTCCCTAAAAGGAATTTTGGCTAATGCTTTTTCCCCCCTCTCCATCTCATCATATGAAGATGGCATAGCCTTTGTTCCTGGGAACTGAAAGTGTAATATGAGAAAGATGCTTCATTTAAATCAGCTATAAGTAGTGGAATAAATGCACAGTGCTCTGCTGGAGCATGACAGAGGCAGCATCTGAGTATTAAGGGGTTCACGTGATGTAGGTGAAATGTGTCTGACCACACATGTTTGAAGAGTTGTCTGGGAGAAGGATTATCAATTTAGTTTCTACAATAGCAGAGATAGATAATTCGCCAATCCCTTCATCCATCTGTACATCCACACATCCATCCATCTATTCATCCACATATCCATCCATCCATCCATCCATCCATCCATCCATCCATCCAACCATCCATCCATTCTAAAAATATTTATCACCTGTGTATGCCATGGATGGAGCCAAGTGACAAGGAGAAAAAAGTAAATGAGGCTAGTTCTAACAGAGCTCAGAGAAGTGTGGTAGACAGATATGTTAGATGATTAATTATAAACTGAAGAGATAAGTGGAATTTTGGACAGGGTATTTATGAGAGTGTGGAGAATGAACAATTAATTCTGTTGGAAGCTGCTCTTGGAGCGGTCAAGGCTGAATGATCATAAAGATGCAAAAAGGTATAAATCAGGTAAAAAGGAAGAAAGATCACGAATGCCCTTGGCAAAGGAGCACTGGAGCAAAATGCCATAAGCCAGGTAAGACCGCAGGAGACCACTGACATGTGGTGTTGTAGGACATGAAACAGGAGATGGACCTGGGAAATAAGTCAGGGACTGGAACATGAGGGCCAGCTTCTCTTTCTGGACTGCACACTTCAGAGGCCCTAGGGAGCCCCTACAGTTCAGTATTTTTAATAAATGTTTTATTTTAGAATAGTTTTAGACTTATAGAGAAGTTGCCAAGGTAGTACAGAGAGTTCCCATCTACCCTGCATCTACTTTGCCCTATTGTTAACACCTTACATTGATATGGCACATTTATCACAAGCATTGAACCAATACTGATGTATCATTGTCCATATTTTATTCCAATTTCTTTAGTTTTTACCTTGTTCTAGGATCACATTACATTAGTCATCATGTCTCCTTAGTACCCTCTGGTCTGTGACTATTTCTTAGACTTTCCTTGTTTTTAATGACCTGGAGGGTTTTGAGGAGCACTGATCAGGTGTTTTGTAGAATGTTTGGGTGGTTTGTCTGATGGTGAGGCTGGGGTTGTAGGTTTGGAGAGAAATACTGCAGAGATCAAGTATCCCTCTCATCACATCCTATCAATGGTACATATTGTCAAAATGACTCATCACTACGGAGGTTCATCTTGATCTTCTGGCTGAGGTAGAGTCTATCAGGTTTTTCCACTGTAAAGTGTCTCTTTTCTCCCTTTCACTACTGAACTCTTTGAAAAGAAATCACTATGAGCAGCCCATTCTTAAGGGGTGGGGAGATAATCTTTTCAGCAGAGATTTTTAAGCAAAGGAGGGATATTTATGGACCATTGGGTGGAAAATGCAAGGAGAAATATTGCAAGCCAACCTGAAAGAGAATTTGGCTCACTACCATGAAAAGTGCCTACCCCTGCAAGCTGTTTGGTTGTGGGTTTTAGCATTTGGGTGGGTTCGGGTGCAAAGCTAAGCAAGGTTCTTTAAAGGTCTCCACCATTCAGGCAAAAATCACAGCCACAAAGCCAGATCTTCTCTGAAAGAAATAGAGGGTTTCATTCTTCCATGCATTAGGTTGGGTCGTAACTTTAGGAATTGCCCCATTAATGTGTGAGTCTGTGTGTGTTTCCCTATGGAAATGACCAAAGAAGGCAACGCTTGCTGGAGTCCTTCAACATCACTGCAGCAAATCATTTATTTTATCCCACTGCAACCTCTTTTCTTCTCTCTGACCTGTGGTCTTCAGTTACTTTTCCAGGGAGGGTGGTGCCTGACCTCTCCTGAACATCATGGAAACTTCTCCCCACATATACAAACAACTCTGTAGATGAGAGTGGAACTCAAGACAGCCTTTTCAGAGTGCAAATTGGCAGTACTTTTACAATCTCAGATGCTCCTATCTTTTGACCAAGCAATATATATATTTTTTTCAGTGGAATTATTCTATTCTTTTAATTTAAAAAAAAATTTATTACAATGGATCATGAACATCTTTCCTATGAGTGGATGTCTGTTATTTCCAGTTTATTTTTCCACCTTCTTTATTTCTATCCCAAAGTACTGTGGTAGGCAAACTTGAACAAATATGCTTGAACAATATGTGTGTGGCTTTGTGTCAGATATTTTACAAGAAGTAGAGTTGCCTGTTTAAGGGTTACAAGCATTTGAAATTTGGGTAATGTCCATCAGATCTCTTTCCAAAACAGCTGGGTGAATGGGCTTTCACAACATGGTACAGTAGCACTGCATTATGCCTCTTCCTTTCAACCCTGCAAGGGAGGCATGAGCATTCCCATTTTAAAGATGAAGCAACTGAGCCTCAGTGAGGTTAAAAGACTGGCCCTGGGTTAACTCTTTCTGCTCCATCAGGCTCTCAAGGAGCACTCAGGAATCTGTTGGATGACAAGACGTGAGCTCCACCTCCTGGTCCCCAACCTCTAGTCTCAGTGAGATATCTAAAAACTTATCTGGTCTCCTTGTTGGGAGCCTCTCACCACATCATAAAATCTCACGATACCAAAAAAGAAGCCTTCGAGGAGATGCACACAGTACTCTCATTTGCCATAGGACCCGTTTAATCTGCATTAAGATACTGTGCTAAAATTTTCCAAGTTCATAATCCTGAAACAAATGCACTACCCTCAACTGTGCCGGAATTTAATTATCTTTTCCCCCCTCCTTTTCTGTTATATTAAATTAGTGTTCTTCTCCAAATAGGCAGCTCCCACTTTGGGGTTGAGAGGGGAGTTCTTGCCCATCCAGTCTGGAGAAAATGAGTCCTGCGTCTGTAGCGGAGTGAATCCTGGGCTCTCTGGTGTCAGATTTTGTAGAAAGGATGTTAAGAGAGACAAAAGGACACTGTCGGCGTGTTATTAATGTTAAAAATTGTTGACGTTCCATGCAGTGTGTTTTTCTAATTAGAGCCAAGCTGCAGAGTACTATTTCCATAATCAACATGGGAACAGAAACTCAGCAAAATTTCATGTATTTGCAATGAAACTGCTCCCCGGCAACATAAAAATGGCTTTTATAACATAAAGGCTGTAATTAGAATAAGTCAAATCAGTTGGAAACGATTAAGGCCAGAGTAGGCAAAGCTGCCTTCTAAATATTTGTCTGGAGATTAGCCTACTCTTGCAGCCCTGAGAAGCATCTTTGATTTACTTCTACTGCTCAACATGGCAAAGATAATCTTGCAGAAGGCAAATGAACACAGATTTAGATGTGCTGGCCAGCCTTTTCTGAGATTTGACAGGAGGCAGCCCATTGGAAACGAAGTCAGAAAAAAAATGAATATAAGGTCACATTAGACAAATGGCTTTAAAAAAAAAAAAAAAGAACACTGCGATCATCAATTTAAATTATTTTAAAATGTGCTAGGTCTTTGAAGCTTTTAGGATGCACTTTAAAAGTCCACGTGGAATAATTCCCTGCATGTCAATGCGACAGTTGATGCGCGTCTCATTGTATTTAAAATTATAGTTCTGAGATGGGATTTGCTACACGCTGCTTGTCTGACATCAGCTATTAAAATACAAGTAAATCTTGGCAGGTAGAAATTTAAAGAAGAAAAGATTATATAAGAAAAATCAGAATTGTTAATATTAATTTACTAAACAGGGGACACTGGTTACAGAGAGTTCTTCATGTCCTTTAATACGATGCCGATATGAGGAAAGACTTATTCTTACCGGGAATGGAGATGCAGGTTATGAATGGGATGGGAAGGGTAAAAAGTGCTACTATGGACTTCAGCCCATGGTTTGCATCACTGGACGCTGGAGTGACCAGGATGACAGGGCAGGATCCTAAAAGGAACATTTGGACTAGCAGTTTAGCACTATGCTGGGATGGCCAGCATAGGGGTAGGGAATCCAGCAGAGAGGACAGGAAATAACTGCTCTTGAAACAGGGTTGGAACATGCACGGAATTTTGCTTTCCTTAGGAAGGGCATAATTCCTCTTGACAGACTCCTGCTCATTTGTAAACCCTTCAGAATCCCAAACTTCTGTGCGTGCCTGCATTTAGCCATTGAAAATATAATCAGCCTAATGCATTCTCTTACTGAATTTTAAACCAGCCCATTAAAACTCCTTTAACGTGCTAAAGTCAGCTTCAGAGAGGGTTTCCATTTCATCTTTATTGAGCTGAGGCTATGGTCCGCTCTCCCCTTGCGCCACGGTGAGCTCCTGTCAATAATTCAATAGCGTAGCCTTGATGGGCCAAGCCCAACCTAGACTTTCAACCGAGCCAAGCAGCTTGTCAAAGCCTGATGCGCTGTCAATGGCCGACTGATCTATACTGCATGAATCCCCCCTCAGCTCTTGATGTGTCCCTGGGAATAAAAAGAAAGCCATTTCAGAAGTCAGCCCAGTGAGAAGCACCTGTTTGTAGAGAATCTTTAATGAGGGCAAGTCGCACTGTGCTGGAGTAGAGTTCGGTGGAAGCCACTGCACTTTGGTTGAGCCAGCACGAGGTCTCTCTGTGTGTGCCCAGGGCGTGGGGAGGAACACGTTCATGGTGCTGGAGGCCTGATGTCCTTGTCCTTCGGGTTAACTCTCCTTTATGCAGGCCTTTGTGCTGCGCTTGTTTTCACCGTTGTGGGAGACCTTGAACTCACAGATCCCGTTGAAGGAGCAAAAGATACCAATCACATGGTCATGCCACAGCCGGGCCTTACCCACATCTCCGGTGGCAGCAATTTGAAACTTCATGTTCATGTCTTCATAGAACATCATGAGTCTGTGCTGGCTAAAGGATTCCCTGAAAGGCAGTTAAGAAATACAGCCTCACCTCTGTTTTCGGATGAAGGAAAAGACATCCATTTCCTCTAAAAAGAAAACAAATTGTTTGTATTCTTCTACTCTGGGCATGATTTTTAACCCAGAATCATCCCCTTTGCCCCTGCCGTCTGTAAGCCTTGGAAGTTGGCATAAATGAGACTTGCAAATATCTCCCCTAGAAGAAAGGCAACTAGAAGAGCACTTAATCCATGTTTTAAATGCAAAATATCTTGAGACCCAATGCTGTTCAGTTTCCCAAAGATAAATTTTAGCTGGATTAAATAACTGTTTTAAAGGCACTGTTCAAGCAAGTGCTGTCTCATTTGTGACTGTATCTGCATTGCTAATGGTCATGTCTTTTCCTCATGCATACTCTTTGCTGAATATCCACCCCCAAATTTACAGATTTCTTGCTTGTCAAATTGGGGTGGGGTTTGTGAAAGAGGTGTCAATAATATAAATGGGAAAAGAGAAATGGCAATGTGTTAAGAACTCATAGAAAACAGTTGCACTAGAATAGGTTGGTGGTGAAGGCTCCTGCATTCCTTAATTACAAAACAAGTGAATCATTTCTGATAAGGGAAATCATACCACTGTGGCCTCTGGTCTCCTCAAATATGCTGCAGAGAGTTTGTTTTGCCCAAGGCATGGCATATTGGGGTGGGAGGAGAAGGACATGGTAAATTAACACTGTGAGAAAGCAAGATTGTTTCTGAAGTGGGGGGAAGTGAGGGAAAGTGGGTAGAAAATGAGTATGGTGGTTTTGGGGAAGGAACTCTCTCCTAAGTGCATTACATCTGAAGGTCCCCAGCCCTGATAGATGACTGCTAAGGCTCACGGAGGCGTGGAAGCCGGAGTGACCATTAGGCAGTAAATGTCTTAGCTGGACCAGTGAATCCTCAGGCTTCTAGATAATTAGGGCTTAGAGATCTTGTCATGATTTTCATATTTTTAATATGGAGGGATACTTAATTAACTCGTTCAGTAATTTATTTTTAGCTTTACATCTTTTGCTCAATGTCTCAGGTGAACACACAAAACAATACTGATAAAGTAGAGCTTCTCTATTTGGGGCTGGGGAGGAGAGAGGAAGGAAGGAAAACCCCTTCCTCTCTATTCTCCACCTTTAGCAGCCCCCAAGTGGGTTGCAAAGAACCCTCAGGGTCCAGCATGGCCCAGTATGCCAACCTCTGATCCAGTGCAGCTTATGAGAGATATAGAGGAAGTGACCTGTCCTGTACCCATGAGATGGGGCTTATACCAGGGCTGTCCGGCGTACCATCTGCCCAGGACACCAGCCCCTCTTTTGTTCAATGAAGCCTAACTCATTAGGGAATTGATGCTGTGTATGTATGACTTGATTCCACTTCTGGAAACTCTGTTAGGCTAATAATCTGAGATGGTTCAATCCTTTTGGAAACTATAAGACCTACCTAATAAAGTTTGTTTTTAAAGGATGAGAAGCATAGTGTTTTGCTCTGAGACATTAGTCCTCACTTGTCAGAAGAGCAGAGAAAGGCCTGTTGGAGTTCACCAATGTGCCCATGTACCAGGTGGTGGGAGAACTGAGACTATATCTAAGTCCCTCCTAATTTAGTATCATTGTCTTACATCAGGTGTTATAAATCTGAAATTTACACTTTTGTTTTATTCGTACAGTTGTTTTCGCTTTCTTTCGGTTACTAGCTGCCCACATTTAAATATAAAAAGATTTCACTTCAAATGCTTATTTCCAGCTTCTTGTGCAAAATCAGACTATCTGGCATACGAGGCAACTTCGCTATATTTCAAGCCATCAGCTGGAGTTCTGTAGCATCTGCATGGGTCAGTGGGGCATGAGCTCCCCAGCTCCAGTTCAACAAGGGCTTTGTTACTCGGTATTGACCTTGACCCACCCTGCTTAATTATCCACTGACCACCACAGGTATTTCAGTTTGCAGAGCTCTCCTCCCGCCCCTCCAAAAATAGACTTGCCCAAGACACTGGCAACCTGGAAGCTTTGCAGCTGCATTGGGGCTGCCTGATTTTTTGCCACCATGTTGAAGATTGCAATAGCTCTTTCTCAGCACAAATGAGTGTTTTCCCTAGTTCATGTAGAGAATGGCATCCCTGGCACATAGCAGAAAACATCTGGTAATGAATCCATTAGGCAGGCTGTTGCTCAGGCTCCAAGAGCCCAAGGGTCTGAGTGCTGGCTTGAACATGACGCATGAATGGAACCCAAAAGGTTTTACCTTTTGGCCTTTGTTCTGCCAGAGTTCTGCTTTGGTCCTTAGAGCTTCTGTGACTGCTCCAATGCCAGGTGTTATCCTCAGTCATCCCCCGGTGAGAAGCTGGCCAGCTTTCAGGATTCCATCCCCAACTTTCTCTACCACACCGCCCTCTCCCAGTACAGCTCTCCTGATGCACACAAAGAAGAAGACAGAGACTGTCTTTGGCAGATGCAAGGAGCGGCATTTGTCGAACCCTGGGCCCTGCAACTCTGCAAACAGACCTGCACACTCTACAGAATCATTAGAAGCCCTGTGTCTGAGGGCTCAAGGAGGTTGGGCAGGAAGGCAAGAGTGAATAGAAATGAGGAGGCCCGCAAACTGCTTTTGCCCAAGGGCTGGTTTTAATGAGCCTGTCCCTAATGAGTTGTCCCTGCAACTAGCTTCAGGCCTAAACAGATGAGGCAGGGATTCTGCTAAATTTTTGATAGGATTTGCACTGGTTTTACGAGAAGGCAAGCAGTAGAGAGTGCAAAGTTGGGTCATGAATCTTTTACGAGGGTAGATGGTTGTCCATCTTGTCAACCGGAACTGGAAAGACCTGGTTGCTAATAGAAACCTTGGCCTCAGCCTTCTGTAGTCACCCACCAGATCAGCTTATTTGGCCAGGGTGGCTGGGTGATTTGTTTTTTCTGATTCAAGACTCAGCCCATGGCCTCCAAGAAGAATTCATCTTAAAGCTCCATCAAGGAGATGACTTGAGTCATTGCCTTCACCTGACTGATGATGTTTTGTGGAACTCTAGCCGTACTGAGGATTTACACATTTCTCCCATGTTGCTCTGGGAAGAGAACTCCACTAAACACTTTAATTAACGTCCTTTTTTCTTTAGGCCACCCATTCATATCAAAATCACAGACTGTACCCTTCTATCGCATGAGAAAACTCAGACCAGGGGTAAAATGTCTCTTTTGATTCATAGGGAGATGTTTCTAATATCTGTCAATTCTGAGACTGAGTGATACAAGAGATTTTATATATTAGCATCATTTTTTTTTTTCAGATATGAAAAGCTGCCAACAAATATATTTCTCCAGTTTGATTCATCTACCAGGAGGCAATTTTCTTGGTGGCTTAGAAGGTTACAGAAAACGCTTAATCAGCGGCCTTTGCTGTGCTGAGTGGACTACTGTCCCCTCCCCCTCCTACCTCACACACTCTCTTTCACATTAATCATGTAATTGATTTAATAAGCTCTGGCTTCAAGAGCTCCCTCACCCCTGTTTCTTTTCAACCTCCTTCTTCTCCTCATATGTTTTCCAGTTCAGCATCTGACAGGTAGGCTAAAGCCATTGAAAGGTGCCAAGCGCAAAATCCAACAACCTCGTTTGTATAATAAATATCCTCATCTTATATTACTGTGGCTCTTTTAAACTTATTTTTCTAAGCCAGTTCATTAACAAGATTTAAGTGTAGTAAAATGTATGCTATATTTTTGTAAATCTCCATCTGGATATCTATATATTTCCATATATATCTATATTTCACAAGCTTGAACACATTTTACGTGTGATATCTTATTTGAACCTCTCAAAAACTAAAAAACCAAGAATTAGCCAGAAGAGACCTATTTAATAAACAAGAACACTGAAATACACACAGAGAAACTACTTACTCAAGACCTTGTAACTAGTTCGTTATGCACATGGGGTGAAAATTTTGGATTTCAGACTTTCTACAATATGATGATTTTGTATTCCTTTTTTGCTTGAGGCATTCCTTTCTCTGGGTTGAACCAAAAGCTATTCATATATTTCTTAAAGAGAAACTCCCAGTGTGTCTATGAGAAAATAGTTGGTGTTGTGTTCTGTGATAAGATATGCTAATATATATTGAAGTTACACAAGACCATATATGTGCAAAACACTTGATGAATTACATAAGGCTAAACTAACATTAGCTGGAGTTATTAGTTCAGATTATAATTATACAAATGTTCAGTGTTAGGGCTTGTGGAAATGGCCCCGTAGGAGTTTAAACACGCAGGTGTCAATGTTCTATCCTCTCTTTTGATGGGTTATCCAGGAAAGGTGGGTATGATCTGGCTCATATAGATTCCACGGGATTGGGGCAGAGTCATTATTGTGAGGACATGTACATACTCAAAAGTTACTTATCTAGATTCTAGATTCTAGAGGAAGGGCTCCAGTGAATGATGCCCATGGCAATATTGGGAACAGAGGACAGAATCAAAGGAAATCAAAAGCAGCTGTATAAATAATGAAGACATTTGGTAAAAAATTCTTCTGACTGGGTTCTGATTGGTCCAGATAGGCTTTTTACTCTTAGTCCTGGCTTGTACTTGAAGGGTTTGGGTGATTGAAGAGAGTGACTCCCCATAAAAGTTTACCATGAATTCTGAGTGTCAACAAATCCATAATCTTGGTGTGACATATGAGGAACCTTTTCTAACTCTTATTGCTGCCTGACTTTGATGTTTTCTTACAGGAATAAGAAAGAGTAAAGGTACTTTGCTCTTGTCAACTGTCAAAAGCCTTGTCAACTGGAGTTGTTATTTGAAAAACGTGCTGGGGAGGGAGGGGATTGCCCCTTGTAAAGGGATAAGCATGTGCCTGGGCAGTTCACAAGGTTTAAACAAAGGGAAGATTTTAGTATTAGTGCCAGTATTAGTATGAGTATAATGAACAGTGGGAAAAAAATTAATAACAGAAAGAAAAAGTGATGCCATATTATTAGTGCTTTATTATGAATAGAACTTCTGTAATCTTAGCTTATTAGCAACAAAATTCCCCAATTCTCTTCTCTCACTAATCTGGAGGCCCAAAGGTCTCTGGTATCCCTCTGCATCAGCTCCATTAGAGAAAATGAAAGCAGGAATCACAATATTTGCCCCGGATCTGCATAATTAGGTCAAGCTTTTGAGAGACGAAGAGGCTCATCAAATGAAACTCTCAAAGTGCATTTGATACAGCATCAAATAGTAGTGACGGGTCCATAAATCAAGTGATTGTGGCCATCTGATTCAGCATGTAGAATGTCCCCTCCCTAGAAAACTCATCCCCGTGAAGTCCTTCACAGAATACAAAGAGCATTTCCCTCTGGTTCCTTAGAAATTCAGAATGCAAGGAGACCTACCTGGTACTACAGTTCTTTTTCCTGTCTTTTCACATAAGGTCACCTTTGAAGATGCCCAAAGACTGACAGACCAAAAGTGCTTGGTGTACAACAACAAATATTTATTTAACAATTATCTCAGTATTCACTCATAGGAGTGGGTTAATAAATATTTGTTGGATGAATACTCTCAATTGGTTGGTGAATATTTTCCATTTTAATTTAGCTATGAAGGCTTATTTTCCTACCTACATCTTTCCTTTTCTTGCCCTCCCAGGAGTCAGGAATTCACTCATTCTAATCTCAGCTTGGGTGAACAATTTGTGGTCTTGCTAAAGCCACTTTCCTCCTTTGCTACTCCATCTTGTCTGAAATCTGGGTTAACTGGGACTTAACTCCTTGTCAAAGATGCTGTGCGAAATGACTAATTAACACCAGAGAAGGAGACGACATTGTCATTGACAAATAGGGCTTTTAGAAACCAGCAGTTCTCCTGGAAATGTTTGCCCAGCCCTTGAGTCTCCCTAGACTAATGTGAATTTAGAAGAAGGAGGGCCTTTGTCATTCCCTCTGTGATTGAGTTGCTTGTCACCTGAATTTGTAAACTCAGGTGTCACTTTATTCATGCTGTTCTGGGATAGAAAATTGTGTGACTCTAACTCTAGAAGTTTAGAAGGAATAGAACAATGAGACCCTGTTTTTGTAGAATAACTAGACAAAAATTTTTGGCAAGTTTCCCCTTATTGGGTGGGCTGAGTACATGTGCTTGTAGCTGAATTATATCCCAATGAGGTTAGATGGAGAAGGAAGATTAGGGAGAGATGATTGATGTTTATTGCATTTCAACCCTACACTAAGCACTGAGCAGACATAGTCTGACTAGTTTTCCAAATTAGTCTTTCTCCAGGCCACTCCTGGACATGGCCATGACCATGTCTTTCTTTATATCAGAAACCTCCATAACCCCCTGGTGGGCAATCCCACAGAGCAAACTCCAGAAACTCTAGAATTCTTCTCCTAGCAAACAAGTCCCTCCTTTGCCAAATTAAGCTCACATTTTTATATTTCCCAAGCAGAGATGGATCTAGGTTTTATGAAATGTGAGATTTACACAATTTGGGGGCCCTCTTGAAGAGAGAGATACAAAATTACTAGTGCAAAGTTAGCTGTAGCCATGGAAACACATCACCATAAGTGATGGTCTCTGAAGGTTAAGCTCCACCACCTTCTCATTTTCTACTTCTGTCCCCAAATGAAATTGCAGTGATGAAGCTGATTATATGAAGTGATCATGAACTGTACTCCAAACTCTACCTTGGATTTACAACTGTTTCTCTCTATGACTGTGCCTCAGTTGGACTAATTTTCTCACTATCTTCCTCCCTTGTTAAAAAATTAAGTATTGATTAAGAGCCAAGTCTAATGAGAGCTAAATCATCTGTTCAAGGTCATCATGCTTCTTAGGAGGAAGCAAGAGTGGAATGTAGTTGAACTGACCTAGCTTCAACAGCTCTCTCAATTTGTGTTCTATGGATTACCTGTATCAGCATCACCTGGGAGGGGCCTGCAGGCAGCTTGTTACACAGATGGCTTCCTACGTCCCTTCAGAACTACTGAATTAGAGTCTCTGGGGTTGGGACACACGTATTTCATTTTTAAGAACTGCTCACCTCCCATGATTCTGAAGCCCACACCAGTTTGAAAGCTACTGCTCTCAGGGCCACAGAAAGCCACTCTTAAAGATGTGACATTTACTCGAGGTTTAAAGGATAAATGGAAGTCACCAAGTAAATTAGTTTCCTAAGGCTTTCTTAACATATTACTACCAATGGAGCAGTTTAAAATAACATAAACTTATTCTCTCAGTTCTGGAAGCTAGAAGTCTGAAATCAAGGTGTAGGCAGGTTTGGCTTCTTCTGAGAGCTCTGGAGGCGGATCTGCTCTGTACCTCTTTCTTGGTTTCTGGTGGTTGCTAGCAATCCATGGTGTCCCTTGGTTTTTAGCTACATTTGTTCAATCCCTCACCTCCATCTTCACATGTCCTTGTTCCTTCTCTGTGTGTCTATCTAAACATGACCTTCTTAGAAGGACTCCAGTCATTAGATTTAGGTCCCACCCTAATGCAATATGACCTCATCTTGATTAATTACATTGGCAAATACCCTACTTTACAATAAGGTCACAGGTAGACATGAATTTTGGAGGGGGACATACTCTTCAACCCAGTAGAAGAAGCAAAGGTGGTAAGAGGGGAAGAAGGCCATTGAAAACAGACAGATGAACTCAGAACCAATTAAAAGCTCAAAAAATTGACTGGAAGGACAGATGGTTGTTTTCCCAGATGTTCTAACACTCCAGAATGGCTTCTTGTGGCAATTCCTGGTCTGGAGAAAGAGAACTTAATGTATGTGTGAAGGACATTTCCATAGCTCGGATGGGCAGACTGTGACTGTGTAATGCAGCAGGAGTCTTAAGGGAAGGATGCCTGAGATATTGATCAGAAGGCAAAAAGAGATATATAACAGTGCAAGGAAGATCAATTTGCCAGTCCTCAGGGTTTGCATAAAATTTTTGAAGGATACCCTGAGCCAGGAGAGTCCTGAGCCAAACATTTGGAAAGATAATCTAAGATGAATCTGGAAGTGGCAGATATTTGTAGACTGAAAAAAAAAAGTAATCTAGAGGTTTGGAGACTGTCCTAGAGGTCTTCATTCTATCTCCCTGGCCCGCTCAGAGCTCAGAAAGAGCTGACTGTTATGGAAATCATGGAAACTCCATACTTTAGGGAAGATTCCATATTTCTGGAGTCAAATGTGGAGCCTCTCCACTTCACGCTTACTGAAGATCACAGGAATGATCAGCCATAGGGCTTTCTTTTTATCTCTTGATCCACCTGTGCTTGATGCTGTGTGTCTATACATTGTTGTTTTTTTCTGCCTGGGTGCTCTTTGCCCAGATTTTGTAGGACTGAGTCCTTCTTAGTTACCCACCAGGATTCACTAAAGTGTCCTTTGTCAAGATGAAATGCATCCCTGAGTCATGATCTATAATATGATCTATTAGATTAGTTTGGAGTTTGCTGTGTTCCTAAGTTACTCTGTTTATTTGTTTACCTGTTTAGCACCATCTCTTCCACTCACCCTCATTAGACTTGAAATCTCTATGAGAGTCAGGCCTGTGTGTCCCTGGTGCCTAAGACAGTGCCTGGTACATAGCCGGTTCTTGGCAATTATTTGTCATATGGATACTTTTAGCTGGAAAAAAAAAGAAGTGAGTTTCTTAACTTTTTTTCCTTTAGCAAGTGAAAACCCTGCCTCTGTGCCATGAAAAGAAATGCTTTGGGGAGGGGTTGTTCCGATGATATCCAAAACTAAACTATAAGGGGCATGAAGGCATTTGAGAAGAAACACTATTAAAAATATGTGAGCAGTGAGAAATGCAGAATTGTATCTCTGGCTGCAATATAAGGGCAGTGAAACATCAGAGAGAGGAGAAAAAAACACTACAGGAGGGGCATGTGGGGAGAGAGCCTTGAGGAGAAAAAAACACTACAGGAGGGGCATGTGGGGAGAGAGCCTTGTAGGAGCTTTTCTGGGTGTGGATTTCAGACCCTGTCATCATAGTCACCGATGTGTAGGATGGTGATGAAAGATGGAAGAGGAAAAATGGACAGCAGAGATTATTGTGTTTGGAGAACACTGAAGGAGCTATCTGAAGGGGGTGGGGGATGAAGGAAGGAAGGAAAGAAGAGGGAGTGAGGGAGGGAGAGAAAGGAGGAAGGAAGGAAGACAATCTAAAGAGTAAATAAAGGGAAAGAATTATAGAGAGCAACTTCAAAAAGAAGGGGCAGTGGAGAACGGATCCTGCACCACTGAGAATGCTAACTCCATAAGGACCTGAAGACAACCTACCTTAGGCTGCAGATGAAGAAGCTGTGTTCCAGGGAGCCTGAATGTGCATTTTAAGGTGAAAAAGGGAATTGCTGGCATGTCTGGGCTCGATGCTTATCCCCAGACCCCTCCCCTCTTTCACTTTTCCTGGATTTAAAGTAGGGAGAAGGGCATTGGCATCTATGAATCGCCTACTGGGTGCCAGGCACAGATGTGAAGGCTTACATCTTCAGGCTGTTGGAGTGGGTGTTGAGGTGGGGAGAATGGCAATCCAGCTAGCCCTTGGAGAAACTCAATGACAGCAGGAAGATGCAGGGAGGGGTCTGGTGAGACGGATGACATCCGATGGAGTCTGTCCTCAGCAGTGAGAACGGGTGGGTTTCAGGGCATATATCCAGAGTGTGGTTTGTTAGCTCAAAGGCCAGCCAGGAAATTGGCCTCTCTATGTGAAGCAGAGAAGTGACTGCTTCAATCACTGTTTTGATTAGATAAGACCTGGGCTTGGCTTCTGAGTAGTAAACTCAGAGGCTGTTGGGAGTCCCTGGGTGACAAGAAGGAGATTGGTGTGCCAGGAAGGACAGGCTGAGGGTGAGGGTACCAGAGGGAGAAAGATCATGCAGAGAAAGCAGTCACCTTCTTGGGAGATGAAGATGCACACTCTGAGTGTGGGGACATCTCATTTATAGGATTTCTAGGGAGACTTTTTGGATGGGACCTCATATATTCAAATTATACTGAATTCAATTCTATGAGCTTCTGATCTGCACTATCTGCACTTTTTCTGCACGAATTATGCAGGGGATGTCTTAAAAGCATGGTTCTTTTTTGCACTGAATGTAAATAGTCATTTTGTTTGACTGCGATAGTTTAGGAACCTGGAGAGGACGGGAAGTCCTGGTCTCTCCACCTGGCTGGTTGAGATAATGTTTGCTTGGGTGGGATGATTTTTCTATGCATCTTGAGCCTGAGGCCATCATGGAAGCCCATCCTAGTGCAACTTACAAGCAATGGTGGAGGAGACACCGACTCTGGATTCATTCTTCTTGCTTGCTCTAGGAGTCTAGCTTTTAAATTCTAAGTGTGTTTAGATTTGACCATGCTAATAATTTGAAATTAAGCCTTCCTGCCTTTGACTGAGTTGTTGACTTTCCTTCCCATCTTCTCTTTCTGAGATAAAAGCTCCCAGCACCATTCTGGGGAAGGAAACTTTTATTTCCCGTCTTGCTGAAGCAGGACCAAATCTGCATCTGCTTCAGCTGAGACCACTGGCCAGCTCACCTCCCAATTCCCTAATCTAATCTCTGTCAGTGGGGTTTGCAGGGGTTCATTTAAGCAGGAGAGACTGTGCTATAATTGTTACATGTGCCAGCAATGATCTGTACCATCTGAGTATGGTGAGTGGGCTGGGTGAGGAGAGGGAAAGAAACAGGGAGAAAGAGAGGCTAGTACTTCCACAGAGAAAATTTTATTCTATTACCAAAGCAATATAATTCAAGAGTGGCTGCAGAGCAATTGGAGACCAAGGAATGGAGTTGAGATGCAATGTAGTTATAGAAAAATGTCAAGATATAATGAAACAGGGGAACAGCACTACTTTATGATACAGCCAAGTTACAGGCAGGTGGCAGCTGTAAATATGTATACAAATAACAATATGGATGAAATGTCAAGCCATCCAGCTGGCTGGGTTAAAGCACTTTAGTATTATCCTATTTAAGGTAACAATGTAACTTGACAATTTCCACAAAAGTACATCATTTGAGAATGAATCGGCTTGCATAAGTGTGTAAGTAATCTGAATTGCACTAAGATTTTAGAACAACACAGGGTGTTGGTATGTCTCCCATTTGCCTTGAATGGCCAATTGTTCCTATTACATGAAGTTACATTGGTTCTCTGGCATTGGGATGCAAATGTTTGTTTTTCCTGTCACAGAAGGTACTGTCACTCTATTATCAATAACACACAAAATAAATAAATTGTCTATGCCCAGATGGGGAGGGGGTCTTACCTATGGAAAGGCGTGGATCAATATTTATTCACTCATGAAATGTATCAAGCACTATTGAGGATGCTGAGGATTCAAAAGTGAGCAAAACGATGTCTAGTCTCAGACTTCATGGATCTTAAAGTCTAGTGGGAAAAAAAAGACCTGAATGAAATAATCCAAAAAATTAAATTTGAAATTGCAATAGGGATACATGCTACATGTTTCGATTTGGTTGGTCAAGAATGCCTTCCCAAAGGAAGGGATGCTGGAGTTGAGATCAAAGAGTGGAAACAGAGATGAGCATTCCAGGCAGTGACACTGGCATGTTCAAAGAGCCTGTGGTAGGCAGGACATTCGTAAGTATAAGGGATGGAAGAGGTCATTGTCCCGATAGTGGAGTGGGTAAGTTGGAGAGTGGTCCAAGGACATGAAGGCAGAGGCAGCCATACAGGGTCTTTCAGAACATGATAAGTTATGACTTTATCCTAAGAATAAGGGTCTATTGAAGGGTATTAAGCAGTGTAGCCATGGGACTGGGGCTAGCCTCTGAAGAGCTTCTGTGTTTATATAGCAGTGATCCAGGAGCACCAGGAAGAAAAAAGCTGCTTTGCTGAACAAGCACCACATATGTTTTCATAAATACATTATGAGCAGACAGTTTATACCAAGCACTGTTCAAGGCACTGAGGATGCATAAGGGCCTGACAGCATCCTTGACCTTGAGAAATTCACTGGCTGCGGAGGCAGAAGTCATACTGACTGATGATTTAGGTGTCGAGCACTCTGATGAAGTTACAAAGCACAGAGGAGCACCTGCAGGCTTAGGGATCACTCTCCTAGAGTCTGTGTCCTCTGAACAGAGTCTTTGAAGAAGGGTAGATGTTGTCCTGGCAAAGAAGGGTGAAGGAAGGGTTGGTGTCCTGTCTGGGAGAATAAAAAAGCCACAATCAAAGGCAAGTAAAGATCTCCAGGATCGGTAGACAGAATTCTGGTGAAGCAGAGGGGGTGGACCTTTTTGACCTGTGTCTTGCTGGAGTCTCCTAAAACTGTATCATATCCATGGAAGATAGTGTCCCGGGTTATTAAGTTAAACTCATTTTATCCTTGCCCTTCACCCTATTTTGTATGTGTGTCATAGGCTCTTATAGATATGATCGCGTTGGGTTCATAAAACATATATTTCCCATGCATGTGAGAAAGTGTGAAATGAAGCCGCCTTTTGGAGTATACCCTCTGCCTTAATGCAGAAAGGAAAGCTACACAGAGACACATGGCGTCAACTGGAATGGGTTTTTGCGTCAGCCTAAATCCAGCCCTCTTTTGACCTACACATTTTTACCCCGAACACATGCAATTGCCAGTCTGTGTTTGCTCTCCTTTTTGAACTTCTCCTGACCTGCTGGGTCCTGCAGAATTCCTCAGGACAAGGATGGACCCAGGACAGTTATATCAGGTACCACAGTGTGATAGAAGGATTATCAGAGTCCTCAAACCACACTCTCTGCGTGTGGTCAACCCGCGAACAATGTATTTACTCATAATGAAGTCCATATTTCCATGATTTGCTCATGGGCCTGTCATTCATTCAACCATTAGTTGTCAGGTATGTCGGACAAGGAATTTGAATAAGACAATTATACTTTTTGCCGTCTTAGAGCTTGCAAATGTAGCTGGAATAGAATATCATTAGGAGTAGTTAGATATTGATTAGAAGTTTTCTTTTCTGGGCCCCAGAACTCAACAAATGCTTAGGTTCTAGTTAAAATGCTTTTTTTTTTTTTTTTCTTTATAACATCCAAATATGCTTTCCTTGGGTACTTCACCAACTTCATATTCAAATATTTCACATTCCAAAGGTTTTGTTCCTCCTCAGCTCTTTGGAGTGTGTGTGTGTGTGTGTGTGTGTGTGTGTGTGTGTGTGTGTGTGTGTGTGTGCGCGCGTGTGTGTGCATTTCTATTCAGCTTTGTTTTCTCTGCAAGAATTTAACAGACCCCAGAGGTGTTTGCAAGGAAATATTAAATATTTACACAGATATGGGCATTTTGTTGGGATGATGTGAGAAATCATATTTACACTTTAATAAATGACAATCACTAACCTTATTTAAACTTATTATAGGCCAGTGTGGAGTTTAAGATTTATTCTCTCCTTTTGTCCTTACACCATTATGTAAATACTATTAACATCTTCTTTTCAGAAATGTCAATTTGAATCCCTTTTATTAAGGGCAAGTCCAGCTTGATGCACGTGACACCTGCACAGTCGCACAGGGCCCAGGCTTTGAAGGGCTCCACATGTGGTCAAATGCTGTACTTGGAGTTCTTCATAATTTTTGAACAAGGGGCCCCACTTTTCCTTTTGACCCAGCCCTAGAAATTGTGTTGCCAGGTCTGATTAAGGTGCAGAAGCAGGGCTCTGTGGAGGGTCAATCTAACCACAAAGTCTGTCCTGTTAACAGTTCCCCCTCCCCATATTGCATATTGAGGAAGGTCCTCTTTTATAGAAATCCCGAAGGTACTTGCTTCAGTCTCCAGGCTGTGGGGGAATTCTCAGTGTGAAGTGAATCACCTTTTAATGTATAGTCGTTCAAGTCCATCTGCTATGTTGATATGTCACTTGTTTTATGGGCCTGGATTAATTCCAAAGTAAACACAAAGCACTCAGCTGAAAAGCTGTAAACACAAGACACGACGTGCATCTCCAACTCAGAGCATCGTTTGCCAAGGTCCCTGGTCCCTCTGTGCTTTATCCTATTTGTCGTAACAAAATCTTTGTGTAATCTGCGTTGAGCTGTCATTTCCAAATTGATTTTAAGATTTGCAAGCAATGCACCTCCACAAAGATTTTGCCTTCCTTGCCTGTGTCTGCATCACTGGATGGGCATCTGGGATGCTCACCTTCCTGAGCCTGCTGGGTGACCATTGGTTCACCACATATGGCTATCTGCTCAAGGGGGCCCGCAGTGATAGTGGGGGTGGAAATCTATGCCAGGTCTTCTGTTGAAGCCCTGAGCCCTGGTGCAGGGCTCCATCAGCCTGGAGAAAGGTGCATGTTTTGGTTGTTCATCCACTAGGAGGGGATGCCTTTTTATAATTCCAACAGTGGTGCCACAAATGCAAGCAGTAGCTCCGCATACCCAGGAGGTCATGCAACAGACTGTTGTATCCTCAAATAGCAAATGCTATCTTCAGATCTGTGGCCTGGACCCTGAGCCTCCTGACAACGGTGACTTGGTTCTTAATTCCAGAATGACAATTTTAAAATTAGATTTTGTTTGTCAATCTCACTTTTATGGCATTAGCATTGCATGAGTAACACACACACACACACACGCACGCGCGCACACACACTCCACTCATGTATAAATATACCCCATTGTGCATTTTTCCCTCTTGTTTAATTAAATAGAAACATGGTTGGTCTCCTCATGCTATGACCTTTGGAAAGTCGCTGGAGCTCTCTGGGCCTCTGTTTCTTCCTCTTCAACCTGTTTCTGATTAAGGACATTCTTTTGAGGTGTTTTCAATTGCAGGGATCAGATCCTCTTTGCCTGGTTTGAGGGATTTAGCTCTGTGTCCCTCATTCTTTGAGCTTGGCAGGTTCCTTCTCAGTCCTCCTAGTGACATTTGAAAGCAGCCTTCTTGCCTGCAGTCTGGGTGGCCCTCCTTATGAACACATAGCCTCCCACCAAGCAGCCAAAATAATCCTTTAAAAAACCCATCAGTGGTATAGATCAACATTTTTGCTATGCAGAAATAGCTTCATCACCCCTCCCCCAACCTTCTTATGTCCAGCCAAGCAGATACTTCTCAGTTCCTACAACAGTCATGATCTTTCCACCACAGGACATTTTTATATGCTGTCCCTTGGAGTGCTATGCTCCCCAGGCCCCACCCTAGTCCTTGTCTGGCTCCTGTATTTGACCTTCCTCAGCTCAGACATCACTTCTCTAGGGATATACTTTCTGATTAACCCTCCAAATCAGAACAAGATTCCATGTTCTACACTTTAACTAATTTTTTGTACTTTCCTTCATGGTGTGCACCACATGTCACTTCTGCCAAACCAGATGTGTTACAAAGGCAGGGACCTTGTGTCTTTAGAGCCCTAGGGCATGACCATGGCTTGCAAGGGCCATCTTCTAGTGATCACAATGCAGAAATTGTCTGATAGTGTGGCTTTCCACCTATCCCTTGGGGTCATTCAGTATACTCTCTGCCCAGCTGCTCATTTCCCCACGGTGTCCTGGAACACCCATTCCTCAAATCTCCCCTTGTCCATCTTCTGAGAAAGACAGAGAATGTCTAATACTCAGGTTTCCAAGTAGACTAAAAATTCGCCCTGCCTCTATTTGCTATTTTTAAAAATTCTGTTTTACTATTGCTTTGTTTCTGTCATTGTTAAGAGAAAAGACACTGAACTTCTCTGGCCTGCTTCCCTAATACTTTTCCACTTTTTTATTGACTCCTTTGTCATTCCTTAAACATAGCACAAATACACTCTCCTTGAGGTATTTTCAACCACTGTGTTTTATTCCTCGAATGAAATTTCTTCAAGTTCTTGTCTACTTCACATCCTCACCTACCTCTCAGTTTGGCTCATATGTCATCCTTTCAGACAGGACATCCTTGACCTCTCCATTAAAATCAGAGCCTTCCTCACTCCCGTGCATGTATTTATCTCCCCCGCCTGTATCGCTTTTGCTGTAACACTTATCATATCACATACTTTTTTATTTATTTGTTTTTGTCTGTCTCTCTCCACTAGCATGTAAGCTTCACCAGGGTAGATATTTTAGTCTGTTTTGTTTGTTGCTGTGCCCCTGGAGTGCCTGTCACACAGTAGGAATTTATTAAATATTTGTTAAATGATTAAACCAGTGGATGGATGGATGGATGGATGGATGGATGGATGGATGGATGGATGGATGGATGGATGTGTGGGTGGGTGGATGAGTGGATGGATGGATGGACGGATGGATGGATGGATGGATGGATGGATGGATGGATGGGTGGATGGATGGGTGGATGGATGGGTGGGTGGGTGGAAGGATAAAAGGATGAATTTGGCCTTGGGTTTTAATATCAGTAATAATCTCTGGTTTCTGAACCTTAGGTTTTGGGATGGACACCAATAATCATTATACTTCGAGACAAGCTTTCTGGAGAAAGTCCAGAGATCCCTTTATTTTACGTGGCATGGGCAATTACCTTGCACTTGTAATTTTGTACAAAAATACACTTGGCTCTGTTTTTTCTTCTTTCTCTGGCAAGTTGAAAATTATGATTGAAGTAAGAATTTCCAAAAACCTGTTGGGGTGGAAGAAGATATAAAAACCAAGCCACAGATCATAGTACATTTCACATTGCCAGATTAAAGCACTGCATCTAGCGCATGGAACAATTTAAAATTTCAGCTGTTAATTGGGAAAGTTACTGATATGGCAGCCATTCAGCTTGGATTTGGGGGGATAGTTCTAGTTTCAAATATTCTACTATGTTGTGTCTTTAAATCATGGAAATGACCTAGAATTTGCAATATTTTGGCACTCCAAATTATGGCTTGCACCTGGAAATAGTACCAAAAAATCTTTCCCAAATGCAGTTTGGTTTGGAAAATATAATCAGCATAGTTTTGTGACTTAACTTTTAATCTAGTCCATCTTTTAAACTCCTACTGGCCACAATATATACACATTCAATATTATTTTTATACACCCACTGAATGGCTTTTGTATGCAACTGGCAACTCATTAAAAGGAGAATACCTGTTCAAATGGTTTATTGGATAGTTTTGGCAGCAAATAATTGAAAACTGAAATAAAAGCAGTTTAAACAAAAGGAGCATATATGATTGCACTTAAGGATTCTGTGGTGAGACAGTTCTAGAGTTAGCTAATTCAGATAATTCAGCAATTCAAAACTGTCAGTAAGGTTTCAGGTTTTTCCTATATTTCTGCTATGCCAGTCTCATTGTGTTTGCTTATCCCCTTAGGCAGATACCCTTCATAGTCCCAAGATAACTGCCATTGCTCCAGGCATCACATAGTGATGGAAATAACCAGAAAAACAAAACAACAACAACAACAACAACAACAAAAAACCCACCAGGAAATACCCCTGTTGGATTTTCCTTCTTAGTAAACACTCCCTAGCATCCCACTCATCTCTCCCAGAGACTTCTAGTGACATCTCATTGGCCAGATTATATCATTTTCCTTAATCTCTTAGCAAAAGCGGTGAGATTTTCCACAACTGACTTAGAGCAGTGATTCTCAAACTCGAATGTTCTTCAGATTCATCAGGATGCTTGACAAAACACAGAATGCTGGGTCCCACCCACAGAGTTTCTGATTTGGTGTGTCTGAAGTGGGGCCTGGGATTCTGCATGTTTTACAAGTTCCCAGATGATACTGATGCTGCTGGTCCCAAAACCACAATTTGAGACCCATACACATAGAGTAATCAAATTTTATTCCCTTGGCATCGGGGAGAAGCTCAGTCCCCTTGAAAGGCATGAAGTCAGAAGGTGAGTGAAATATTTCTCAGCCATGAAACTAACTGTTGTTGAGTTAGCCAACAATGATGGACACAACTGACATCTTACAGCAATAACACGATGTTTCATGTGGTTCCTGAGAATTAACTGAGGTTGAACTTGGATTTGGAGCCTCTGTTATGTCTAAATGTGGATCTGCTGCCATCCAAGGACTTCTAGCTCACGTTCAACTCAACACTGTATTTCCATTTCATTTGTTTGTTTTTGCATTTCCAAGAGCCGTTAGTTTCATTTGAACTCACTTTGGGTTGAACAGGTGTTCTTGGAAGATGGTGTGATAATCCACATCCAACAGCTGAGAAATCTGGGGCTCACAGTGGTTAAGTTCACCTAAGTCCTCATAAGTAGTGAGTGCTGGTGTTATAACTTAAAGCCATGTTGTCTTACACCTCTTTGCAAGCTTCTGAGATCTGGGGAATTGCAGGCATTTTGCAGTTTCTGCAAGGGCTCTCAGTATTACCTGATACTGGGTACCCCCTCCAGAGAGCTTCCTGCTCCTATTTGTTCTTCTCATTAGATTTTTCAGCCTCCTGTGAGGTGGATGGATGTCAAGGAGGATTAAGGAAGGAAATGTGATTATTTTCTCCACTTGCATGCCTGAGGACAGGCCAGTGAGCTGTGAGCAGAGCAGAACTGCAGAAATCTCTCGGGCTGTCTTCTTGGTGTTTGGCCTGATAAGCCAGGGAAGCTGTCACCTACGTGAGGTTGTGGAAGGCTCTCCTGCAGCCTTCTGAGGGAAGCAGCTGGTCTCAAAGCGAGTTTTCCATACTTACATGATTGCATTCATTGCTGTATTCATGGCTGCTTTAACAAGACTGCGAATTTAGCAGGATAAAAGAACACCCAATTGTTATCTCGTGGTTCTGTTTTTTAGAAGTCCAAATTCAGCATGGCTAAACCGAGTCCTTTGCTTAGAGACTCACAAGGCTGAAACGAAGAAGTTAGTAGGGCTATGTTACTTTCTGGAGGCTCTTTGAAGGAACCCACTTCTAAGCTAACTCAGGTTGGTCTAACCCAGTGCCTAGCAGTGGTAAGTGGTAAGAGTTCCTCATTCCCTCACTGGCTATCAGCTGGGAGATGCTCCTTGCTCCTGGAAGCTGTCTGCATTCTTCCTCCTGCTTTCTGTATGTCCTGCCTCCCTCTGGCAACAACCATCAAGTTCCTTTCTGCTTTGAATCTCTGCAAGTTCTTCTTCGGCCACATCTGGCTGACTCTAGCTGGACAAAGCTTTCCACTTTTAAGGGCTCATGTAATTAGACTGGCTCCCCCCCAGATAATTCAGAATAATCTCCTTATCTCAAGACCAGTAAACTTAATTACATCTGCAAAGTGTCTGTATTAGTCTGTTTGGGCTTCTCTAATAGAGTACCATAATCTGGTGATTTATAGACAACAGAAAATCATTTATCACAGTTCTGGAGGCTCAGAAGTCCAAGATCAAGGCAGATTTAGTGTCTGATAAGGACCTGCTTCCTGGTTGATAGAGGTGTTTCTTGCTGTGTGCTCACATGTGGAAGGGACTAGCTACCTCTCTGGTGTGCCTTTTATAAAGGCACTGATCCCAATCATGAGGGTGGACCTAATCACCTCCCAAAGGCCCCACCTTCTGATACTTTCATCTAGGATTTCCATATATGAATTTGGCAGGTGGGGACACAAACACTCAAACCATAGTGGTTCCTTTTGCCATGCCAGATAGCATATTTACAGGTTCCAGAGATTCGGCCATAGACACCTTTGAGGTCCCATTATGCCCACCACAGTGATCTCACAACAATGATAAGTGTTGATAGACATTGCCCTAATAATGACAACAACTAAGATTTAAAGAATGTTATTATATGCCAAACACTGTGATAGGTGCTTTGGATTGACTGGATCATTTAATCCTCATCACAAAACAACCAAGCAGGCACTATTATTATTCTCATTTTACATATTTAAAATAATGCTGAAACATAGAATATGTCAGCCTCTTGTCCTGAGTTGCTCAGAAGGTAGGTGTAAAGCTGAGACCCTACACAGGGAGTCTGATTCCACAGCCTCAGCTGTTAATCCTTAATGTTTCCCAGCCCAAATCATTCTTTCCTTTGTGCTACCTTTATGATCTGCCACTCCCTTTCTGTGCCCACTGGGCTCTGATTTCTTTGAAGGTAGGACTACATTATTCATCCAGTACGTGCCACTGAACAGCACGTGCTGGTGCTCAATGAACAGTGATTGTAGGTATACCTGTGCAGATATCTATAATGGTGAACAGTTTAGGCACTGGGTCTTACCCAGTAGGAGTGCGTGGCATTACTTAGTCACGTCCAGACACGCAGTGAAATGTTCAATGTTGAGTCAGCTATTGGATACTGACTCTGTTTTCCAAAAGAAGATCACAGGAGCTTATAAAACACTCACATCCAAGGTAAAACAAGGCATGAGACACTGGAAGATGGTGACAACATGTAAAAATGAATGAAGAAGACTTTGAAAATAATGATGGAATGGCATTTCCAACAATCTCACCTATTTCAGGGATACATATAAGCAGGGAATGCCAAAAATGTTGTTCAGAATGCCTGAGGGATTGGTACTCTATTTCTTCTTCTGTTAAATGAGGCAATATCCTAATCTATTCCAGGTATAATGAGACCCCTGCCCATCTCCTACCCCAGTGTTCACTAAACTACAGCCACAGTGGTTTCCTTTCCATTTCTTGAGAACCCCAAGCTATTTCTCATCTCAGGGCCTTTGCATACCTTGTTCTTTTCACTTGAAATCTTTCTTTTGACATTCTTCGCAAACCTAGCTCAATCTTTTCAACTAACTCTCAGTTGATGTGTCACAACCTCAGAGAATCCTTCTCTGTCAACCCTAATTGAAGTAAAAACTCATTCCAACTTGCAATTAATTGATTTTTTTGCCTGCATTCTCATGTTGGGTAGGATCCTCTAAGAGTCTGTAAGCTCCATGAGGGCAGGGACCCTGCCTGTCTGCTTTGATCTCTGTATCAATGCATCATCTGGGAAAGAGCACATAGGAAGCTAAATGGATGTTTTGGAATGACTTATGAATAGCAGCATCATCTCTACTTTCCTATAAGAAGGCTTGTGCATAGCTTCACACATACTCTGTTTCTACCTCTGTAGGATGTTTGTGTCAGCTGAACAAAATAAGACAATAATAATAGTGGTGGTAATACTTAAGTGCTTTCAAGATTTGTCAGGAATATTTTTTTTTCTGCCTTTATCAAGCCAGCCTGTATAGTGGATTCTCAAAATATGCCCTGGGGATCAACTGCTTCTGAGTCTGTGGGAGCATTTATAAATGCAGATTTGTGGGTATTCTCTACACTGGTGAATCAGAATCACTGATGCTGGGCCCCAGCAATATACATTTGCTACAGGTAACCCAGGTGATCCTCATGCACATTGGGTGTTAGAATAAGTGATGTAGAGTGATTAATGTTAACTGTTATCTGTCTGTAAATATATCCTCTTGCCCAACAAAACCATCTCTTGGTGCTCCCGCAAGCAGTTTTGTTATTTAAAAGAATGACAGACTGGATAACGAGAAGCAGGCTTCACTCCAACAGATCTCATTGTTCCGTGTTTAAGTAGAAAATATATCAGCTCACATTTGGATCCTGAGCTGAGGTTTGAGTAAACCTGCTCAGAGACTTTCTCCAGGTTTAGCTAGCCCTGGGGCTGTGCACAGGGGAAAAGATGTCTGGTTTTAGTTAGCAGTGAACACTGTCTGGGTCAGCAATAGGATTCAACTGCCAAAAAGCTAGCACAGTTGTAATTTGCATCTAATAAAAGCAGGATTTATAGAACAAGAATCCTAACAGCTCTGCTCCGCAGTAGTGCAGATAGAGATAATGCCATCACTTTCCACGACTTACCAGACCTATATTATCTAACAATGACAATAAAGGTTACATTAAGTGAGTGCTTATTTTGTGCTAGGTGAACCCTTCTAACTGCCTTATCTCATTTAATTCACACCCTCAGGGCAGGTACTGGTGTTTCCATTTTATGGATAAGAAAAGAGGGGTTTAGTTTAAGGTAGTAACCTCAGGTCATAGGGTGGCAGGGAGAGCTCAGATGTGAAATTTTCTTTAGCTCTAACTCTCCTGTCTTCATCTGAGCGTCATCAGAAATATAGGGCCTGGATTATTAGGGAAGTCTTATTGCTTTAGATCCCAGCTCTGTGCTCACTAGCTGAACATCTTTAGCAACTCATACGCCTTCAGAATCTCAGTTTCCACATCTGTAAAATGGAAACAGCAATACTTACCTGCACAAGTTGTTAAATGATAGTGGGTCAAACATCCACATAACATATGGGCAAAGGTGCTCAATCAAGGGAGCTGGGTTATTATTCCCAGCTGGTCTGATGTTTCATGGAGTGCTAAATTGGGGACACCACATTTCCAGAGGTATGAGAATGAGTTGAAGCAGGAAGAGACCAAGATGGTGGAATGACCAGAAATGATGCCCAAGGACTGGAGGATCTGAGGCTCTTTAGCTCCAGAAGACATTCATCCAATCAAAACATAGTTACAAACAACCACCTTGCTCCAGGGTTGATGTTAGGCACTTGGAAAACAGAAGTAAACAAAGCAGATAGGGCCCTTGTCTCTGAGTAGCTTTGCCATAGTTAGCAAACAATGCATATAAATATGTACATAATTTTAAGTTCTGACGTGAAGGATAAATAGCATGCATCTAACAGAGGTAACCGATGGAGTATCTCCTAAAGAGGAAGTCAGAGTTCTTCAAGTCCCTAAGTACTAGAACAAGAATCCTGACCTAGGCACATAACAATGAGAACTTTTTAATGATTCCCCTGTGATTTGTTAGGCTACCTCACGTTGTAGAACAAATGCTAAATAGAGACCACTGCTGGGTATGGCTGTTACAGAGGACCTTCTTCATCCCAAGTCTTATAGATTTCACGATCTCTACATAGGGTCAACCCCTGACTCTGGAGATTTTCTGTGTCTGCCTCCGACAGTTTTCTTAAAAACAATGCACTTTGAAGAATGAGGATGATGGGATTTAACAATCACAGTGGTAGAAAAACCCCAAATGCCCAGAGAGGACATTCAACCTCTAGGATGTTAGAGAAAGCAGTATAATATAATGGGTGAGGACATGGATTTTGGAATCAAATAAATGTTGGTTCAAATCCCAGCTCTGCTATTTACTAGCTTTGGGAGCTTGGGCGAGATAATTCAACTGTAAAAACATGTTATGGTAGTAATAGTGACCTTGCTCGGATGTTTGAGGATTAAATGAGATTGTGTACTTACAGGAAAGTGGAGATAGGAACTAGCGTCTGTCTACGATCCCACTCCATGTCCTTTCCTTAGGCACACACAGCCTCCTACCTATTCCCAACACATCCCTTTGAGAACCACTTTTGTCCTGCCTGACTTCAATCTGTAGAGAGTCCTCCTTTGTTTCCTGAGAGCTCAATCTATAGCTCAAGTAATGAGCCTGTTCCAATTCAGTCCAAGAACTCTGGTCATTGAACTTGACTTGGTGTGTCCATAATTTGTACATTTTGGATAGTAGGTTATTGCTAAGAGGGAAAACCTTTAGCTGAATCCAATACACTCCCAGCAAGCAAAGCAGAAGGAAAATGCCTAATTCCGGCTTGTTAGCCGTTGAGCTTCTGAGAATAGAATCAGCTTAGCTGCTTGCAAATAAGTGAGCATCACAGAACTTGGTTGAGCTGGCAAGAAGGTAACAAGCTGTGTATGAAAACCCTGGGATTAAATCTCCACAGCAAAATTGCTTGGTGCACAGGATCAAAAGAGCTGCCTGGGGAGAGAGACAATGAGCGAGCTCCCTTCTACACACCCGCCCGACCTTTACCATTAGGAACACCCCAAAGAGCGTACGCTCTGGCGCCCTGTCAAAAAATAAGGCTGTGCTTTAGATTATAATTAAAACAATAAATTCTTCTCCCCTGCATGTATCCCGATTAGATTGTTGACACTGTGTCAAGCTGTTAGGGAGATAAACTCATGCTGCTACTGTGCTCACCACACCGCTTATGTTTGAGTCACTTGGAGGGTGTTTTTTTTTTTTTCATGACAACTTGCAAATATCACATTGGAGTTTTTTTCCCCTTCTATTTCTCTATCAAGTTATTAACATTGATATGCATGGAACTTTCAGGGTGTGAGCACTTTCATCTTGGTGTGTGATGTAGGTTCCAGCATGAACTGTTTAGGAATCCAGGGAACTTGTTTGTCTGTAAAAATGCCAGATGACGTGTGCGTGCTTAGGATATTTTTAAGTTTCCCAAAGATAGGTTGTCATAAACTGTGGCAACTGGTGTCAGGCCTGCCCCTGAGCAGGGATTACAGAAGTTCTCTGGCTACTCTCTTGTTTCTTTAAACGTGATGAACAAACCTTTTCTTATGGTGGGTCCCGCTGGTTCCCAAGCCACAGTCAAGGGCGAGAGGTTGCTAGGATCCTAGATTCCCAACCAAATAAACTGACTCAGCAATTTGGGGCCTTGGAACCATGGTTCCAGGCAGACCAAGTAATTTTCAGTTCCTGAGCCTAACAGACTATTTGTCTCAGACCTTGGTATAGAAAGTTCCCTCTCTGGAAGAGACCTTACCACACGCCACACTCCTGAGCAAACTCCAGCTTGTCCTTCACATCTCAGCTGACATGTCACTTCCTCCATGAAGCATTTTTTCATAATAAACATTTTATTTTGGAATACAGTAGTTTTAGATTTACAGAAAAGTTGTAAATATAGTACTGAGTTCTCATATACCCATACCCAGTTTCCCGTATCTTTATACCTTACTTTATTATGGTACATCTGTCACAACTAATGATATGAATTTGAAATTAAAATTTACCATTTTAATCATTTTTTTAGAGTAGAGTTCAGTGGCACTTAGTATATTCACATTGCTGTGCAACAATCACCCTCATCCATCTCTATGTCTTTTTCGTCTTGCAAAACTGAAACTCTGTCCCCATTCAACACTAACTCTCCATTTTCTCTTTCCCTAGCCCTTGGCAACCACCATTCTACTTTCTGTCTCTGTGAACTTGACTACTCTAAGTACCTCATATAAATGGAATCATGCAGTATTTGCCTTTTTGTAACTGACTTATTTCACTTGGCATAATGTCCTCAAGGTTTATCCATGTTGTAGCATGTGTCAGAATTTCCTTCCTTTTTAAGACTGGATACCATTCAATTGTATGTACAGACCACATTTTGTTTACCTGTTCATCTGTCCATTGACATTTGAGTTGTTTCCACCTTTTGGTAATTGTGAATAATGCTGCCACCAGACCCAAGTATTTAATACAGGCACACCCTGGGGTCACCTCTATCACAGAGCTTATCTCACCAAGTGTAAGAGCTTATTTCCCTGTCTGCCTCTCATCCTAGACTTTCACCTTGAGTGTAGGTACCATGTCACCATGTTCATGTTCACCAGTGTTTCCTCATGATGTAGGAGAGAGCCTGGCTCAAGTGATAGACTGGTAGTATGGACGGACGGATGAGTGGATGGATAAATGGATGGATGGGTGAATGGATGGACAAGTGAATGAATGGATGGATGAGTGGGTGGGTGGTTAGATAAATGGATGAATACATGAATGGGTGGGTAGATGAATGGTTGATTGGATGGACGGATAGCTGTTTGGTTGGATAGGTGGATGGACGGGTGGGTGGTTGGGTGGATGGATGGGTGGACGGATAGATGGATAGATGGATGGACAGAAGAATGAGGATATCAAGAGGATGCACCTAAACAGATTCCTCAAGGAACAGAATTTGATTTCTACTCTTAAACCCAATGGCTGAACATGTGATTTTAAATAAGAACCCAGGACAAAGAGAACATACAGGCTTAAACCAGCATAGAGCACAGAGCTAGACTGGAGCCAAGGGTGGGGTGAAATGGCATACTTTACTTTCCTTTTTACTCAAAAATAATTTTACTCAATGTTTTAGTAAAATAATATAAATCAGTGAAAATCTCGTCCACAATCCTAGTGCCAAGATGGACCCTATTGAATAAGTTTAAAAATAGTTCACAGAGAATTCATAGGGGAAAGGAAGGGATAAAATGAGAATTTTAAATATTCTCTGTACAATGATAACCACAGTAACTACGTTTTGCATGTTAATAATCATTCTTGGAGGAATTTTTCATAATTGGTGAGTATGCACCTGCCATACTCTTTTTAAAGGATTTCTGTTCATCCTTTGCACAAAGGTATCTTTTAGCTGCTTCTCGCTGAGGAGGATGTTTAGATTTTGGCTATTACCAAAGAACTACAGTGTCTTGGAGGCTTTGTGAGTATACCCATGTGATAAAATTATTTTAAGGAAAACTATTGGGAAAAATTTTTTAAAGTACACATACTTTTGAATTTTGGTAGATGTTGCCAGATGCCCCTCCCAAAGATTTGAACCAGTTTATGTTGCTGTCAGTCATGTTAATGTGATTAAAAGACATAAGGTTTGAGCATATAGTCCAGTTTACTTCTGAACTTTACTGGAACATTTCAAGGAGTGGATCACAGTGTTTTTTAATTTATAATAAATTCTGTAAAGGGATGGAGATAGTTCCTTTATCCATGAGCTATGCACATTAGATCAAAAAAGAGGAGAATCCAGAAATGTTGAACTCAAACATGATTTGAGGGTCTGTCCATTTTCTTTCCCTCAATGGATGTATTTAAAGTAGAAGAGACAGGAGAGGTTAAGACCTTCAGTCTTCTTCCCTTAAGAATGATGTGTGATTCTCTACTGTCTGCAAGCTCCCAGGTCTGACCCACAGATCGGCTGTCACTAATGCTGGTAAGAAGTGTCACTGGTTTGGCATGCCCTAATTCCATGGCATTTCCTGCTTCCATGGGTCAAATGTCAGCCCCGTTCAGTGTAGTCTGAAGAAGCTGATGAAAAGGGGTTCAGGGCTGTATCTTCTGTAGAGTACAGATGAGGCAGCAGTAGAAAAACATCAAAAATACTTCAGCTTATGTATAACACAACTTAACTGCTATGCCTGGCATCTCACTTCAACATATCCTGCCTGATATTTGTCATAAAATAATTTAAAAGTATATACCATGTTTATAACTCTTTTGTCTCCATTGTACAATGGGAGACAAGTAGTTTCTCTTTTAGAGAGAGAATTATATAGATATAGATATAGATACGGTATAGATATACATAATTTTTCTCCTCTAGGTTAAAATTTGGTAGGCTAGTGCTCTACAAAATTTCAGCCTAAATACATGATACTGTTGGCAGAGGGAATCTATGTGAGCCACATAAACTTTCTATTAACAGTAGTACCCTTTGCCACTGCTTCACTTGATTCTTTATAGGTTAACTCATTTGGAAGTCAATTTTCTCCATTGCTGCTGCATTGTATGTCTGGAAACCAGTTTTATGAAACTTGGAGAGAAAATATTACGTTATTTTGATATAAAATACTTTATTTTAGAATATTGCATTTATGCAGTACACAATGCAGACATGCAATAGGGTTTACTATGAAATGCCTCCTTCTCCTCCTCTCCCCAGCAATTTGGTTCTTCTCCCCAGAGGCCCCACCCTTGCAGTTTTTATGCATTAGTTGACAGATAGTCAATTAATATACAAGCATATTCACATAAATAGTACCATGAGGTCTCATTACATTAGAACCAAGTCCAGGGCAATAGCAGATATGTTTCATTAAAAATAAAAGGCACAGAAAGGAATACTTGTTTTACAGAGTTTATTAGATTAAAATATTACAAAAAATGCTAGAATGATAGGATAAGTCCATGGAAATGGTGGCACTTCTCTTAAGTATATATTGATTTACTTAGAGCAAGTGCAATATTCATATCACAGGCTTGGAGGTCTAAAAAGGAGACATGGATTTGGCTATGTCTTTCACTAGCTGTGTGACTTTAGCAAGCTCTGAATGCCTCTTAAGCTCATATTCCTTATCCTCAAAGGGGAGAAGAATGCCTCTGTCTGAGGGCTGGTGTAAAAGATGAATAAAATAAGATGTAAAAGATCTGAAACTTAGTTGAGATGAAACTAAATGAAAGTTGAAACCAATGAAAGTAATTTGCTGATTCTCCTCTTTGCCTCCTCATGTTATGATTTCTTAGGACAACTCCTCAAACAGTAATATCTCTGTGCTCTGCATGGCTAAATTTGATGGCTTAGAGAGAGAGGACCTTATGCAATCCAAGGGTAGTTTCTTCTGATTTATTCGTGTTTGCCTTCCCCTCCCACACTTCGTTGCTGTGTTCCTCCATGAATGTGGACATTCGTCCTTGTTGCAAAATTGCTTTCTTCCTACATAATTCCAATGATTAAAGGGACAGTGATTCTAGGAAATATGCAAAGTGTCCAAGCATCTTCAGCTTTCAAACTTTTTCTAACCACCTCCCCACCCCCAGCACCTCTGAACTATCTATTAACTGGCAATTACTTGAGATGTTACTTAGAAATCAATATCGTCTTTTCATTAAAAACAGCCTCCCCCATCTCTCCCTGCTGCTATGCTGCAGAATAAAAGGCCTCTTCTCACCTCTTTGAGTTCCCTACTGCCCTTCAACTTCACCGTGAAGGTGATCTATTCATGCAGCCAATGCTTTACGGTTAGGGGTGGGTTCTCCTCTTAGGCAAATTGAATGGGATTTGGCAGTGCACCAGATGACCCATGACCACCCTAATATCAAAGAGACTGGCTCTAGGGCCACACTGGCTTCACCCCTGATTACTTGTGTGACTTTGGTTAAGTTATTAATACTTTACTTTTCCAGTCTTGATTTTCACTTCTGTAAAATGGGCATGTAGTAGAAATGGACCCACCCCAGAAATGGATTTCTGGTGAGGATTGGAGAAGATGATGAGTGAAAAGCATTTAGCATAAGGGTTCTAATAATTTATTATTCTCTGTGTGTCAGTCATTACTGTTCATGCCATTTTTATTTATTTATTTATTTATTTTGTAATTATACATGTTATTGGGGTACAGTTTGTTGTTTCAATACAGGCATGTATTGTATGATCCAATCGGAAGAATTAGCATATCTATCACTTAAACATTTATCATTTCTTTGTGGCTATAACATTCAAGATCCTCTTTTTTGGCTGTCTTGAAATATACAATACAATATCATCAGCTTTAGTCACCCTAGAGCACCAGAACTTATTCTTCCTATCTAACTGGAACTTTGAAACTTTGTACCAGTCTACCAACCTTTTCCCATCCCTCTCTATCCCTTCCTCTTCCCTGTCTCTGGTAACCGCTATTCTATTCTCTCTTTTTTTTAATTTATTTTTTTTATTAATTGGCCCATGATAATTGTTTATATTTATTGAGCACGATGTGATATTTGGGTACATTTATACAGTGTGCAATGATCAAATCAGGGTGTTTAGAATATCCATGACCTAAAACATCTGTCACCTCTTTGTGCTGGAAACAAAACATCTATTGTTGGATGACCTGATAAGGAAAATGTGCTATACATACACAATGGAATACTATACTACTCTGCAATAAAAAAGAAAAAAGAAATACTGCCATTCACAGCAACATGGACGTCCTTAGAGAAAATCATCTTAAGTGTAAAAAACCAGGCACAGAAAGTGGGAGCTAAAAAATAAAGGAAGGAAGGGAGGGAGGGAGGGGGGAGGGAGGGAGGGAAAGAAAAAATAAAGAAAAGAAAGAAAGTAAAAGCAATTGCAATAATACCTTGAACTTTCAAAAGGAGAGAACAGAATTGAGGGTACTGGGAGTGAGAAAGGGGGAGTGGGGTTAAGATAAGAATTGGTAAAGGGCCACAAAAAATGATTACACTGTATAATGTTGAATATACTAATTATCCTGATTTGAGTAGCACATGTTGCACACAGGTATGATACTTAACTCTGTATCCCACAGATATGTACAATCAACTATGTTACAATAAAAAACAAAAACCACAACACAAAATCCTCTCAATTAGCTGCTTGAAGTTATACAGTAATTAGTTGTTGACTGTAGTCTCCCTGTATTGCTACAGAACACTAGATCTTTAGTTAGATGAATCCACTCATCCATTTCCTCTCATATGTTCATCTGGTATTTTTGGAGCACCTGCACTGTTATGATAAGCTACCATCTTCCCCTGTGATTCCTGCATGTCCGAGGTTTTTACTCCGAGTGGTTTCCACATGTTCCAGGTGTTTGCAGCAGGGAGAGGTTGTTCACTAGCCAGGGAATCCTTTGAGAGTTTCTAAGAACTTAGATGAGACAGATGGGTGCCTCTTTAAAGACCCTGGGCTCCTCTCAAGGGGCTGTGCTTTATGTGGTGACCCAGGTGGTGGTCTCTGTGTTCCTTTCTGCCATTTTCTGTTGACTCTCACAAACTCGGGAGGAAGATTACTAGAGAAAAAAAGGGAAGATTGTGTAGTTACAGTTTTCAGTACTGGGGCTACTATATAGATTTGTATGATGCCTCATGGATGAGCACTAGAGATGTGGCTAAGATCATGTTTCTGGATTCTGAGCCCTTGGTTATAATCCTGGCTTTGCTGCTAACCACCTGAGTGACTTTGGACAACTCCTTGAACCTATCTGGCCTTTTTTCCTTCATGAGAATGATAATTGGATTGTCCTAAGGCATTAGATAGGCTAATAGATCACCCGAAATATATTGTGTATACATTTTGGTAGTAGCTTATACAGTCATGGGGTAGCATTTACTGAGTGCTTAATGTATCCTAGGAACTGGGCTGAGAACTTCATGACAGAAATCCAGCCACAGTGTGGTAACTCATGGGAGAAACTCCAGAGTCAGAATGTTTGAGTAGGAATCTTCACTCCCACAATTGTGGTCTTAATCAATCTCCTTACCCCTCTCTTTTCTTCAGATCCTTCATCTGTAATATGCAAAGATCCAATGAGATGATGTAGGTAAAATATTTTGAAGACTGCCTGACACATATAGATCACGTAGCAAGTGTTGCTTATTCTTACCATATTAAGCATCACAACTGTTAGATGTTATAACTTCCCCAGGTTCATACAACTCATAACATGCAGGAAACAAACTTGATTCGATATTGTCAATTCCTATGCAGGAGTAGGAGATAAATGAGCAATATTTTGAAAATAAAGTCTTCCTCATCTCCAAGGGAGAGTGATGCCCAGTTGTCCCCAGAAATGTCACCTTTGGGGCACATCCTATAAACTATACAAAATTAAATCCCTCACTTCATTTTCCCAGCAAGACCCCTCTGAAGCATTACTCTGTCCCCCTGCAAATCTGAACCATGGAGGCAAGGGGATGTCAGTAGGATTTGGTCTCCCCACAAAATCCCTGCAAAGATGTATGAGGCTGCATATAAATTGCATTGAATTGGCTAGCGTTGCTTTTATGCTGAATATCAGCGAAAAGTATGAAATGGAGATTACATTTTCAATTCTGGCTTTTTTCCCAAAGCTCTGCAGAGATGCCCTCATACCCCCATTCATCACAGCAGAATTCATTGGGGTGGAATCCGAGACTCTTCCTTGCCGGGAAGTGTATCCGACCCTTGCTGTCAGAATGGAACAGTGGGTAACAAGCTCCTTAACAGCTAGTTCCTTTATTCCCCTTCCCCCAAATCTCTGCCTTTTTCTCACTACTTTTTGTTCTTAAGATCTATCGCACATGAGGATCACAAAACCACAGCCACAAAAAAGTGGCATTCCCGTGGATGCTAAAATTGGTATATCTGTCTCTTGGGTTGTTCAGGGCAGAAATAAGACATTGATGCAAATGTGGTTCATCCACCAGCAGTGAGAAACATGCCTATTACTTCTTTCTGAAATACAAATATTCATACTAGCTATTTCCGCTTCTATCCCCAAATAGCCCTAAATCATTGTCAGTACATCAGCTCCAGCTTGGGTCTTTGAAAAGAGTGTTTCCCACTGGAGGGTGGGGGGTGCTTATGCATCTGGCTTTATATCAGCATTAGCTTCAATATTTCAACAGCCCTTTCCTGCCCACACTCCTTGCCTCTCCCTCCTGCCCCCTAAACATGATTGCCTCGCTGGCTCCCCAAAGAGAAAATGTGCTAAGTGAACTTGACAGATTCCAGGCTGGCTCCATATGGCAAGGCCTGAGTTACATGTTCCTAGGATCCCCAAGCTGCTCTCACCTTATTAAGATGGCAGTAACTGCATGCAAGTTAAGTTCACTGCATTGGTTTTAATTCTTTGGACCCTGGAGACCAGCCTCAAACTTCAAGGTAGAATTGGATGCAGCATTATCCACTGCAAATGTGACCTTTCCTTTCCCTTCCCATAATCACACAGCTGGGAGGAAAATGGGTGAAAAATGGACCTAGAGCTCAGAAAAATCTTTGGAAAATGCAGAGGTTAGAGTGCTTTCTTAGGGCTGGCAGTGGGATCTAACAAAGACATCTAAGCACTGTGCTGTTGTTGTTTATTGCTTGGTCTGAACTGTCTGAACCTTTGGACTCCCACACATAATCCAGACTTCAACTTTGATTTATAAGCATATAATTTGAACTCCTCCCTGTCCCTACACTGTTTGAAAGCCATGGAGAAAACAAACTCCAGATCAAATAAGCGCATTTCAAATGGATGAGCCCTTGCAACCCAGTGATTAAGGGCTGGAGTTGAATCCTACACTTTTTAAATAATAGGAATCTGTTAAAATGAGTCTGTAAAAGAGAGTTTTTGATGGTTTTTCACTTTACCCAGAATATATAGAAAATTTTGCTACCTTTATATAATGTAGCTTTCTGTATCCTAACAGAACTGTAGTTGTGTAGCACGGAGAAGAGAATACTAACAGGCAGAGAGGAACCTTCTTCAAATAGCTGAAAGGGTTACAGGAAGAAGAGAGACAGAACTCACTCCAGGTGGCCCAAGGGAAAAAATACATCCAAAGGGAAGGTTTTTTTTAAGGGGGTGGGAGGTGAGAGGAAAGTTAGAGAAATGATGTAGCAACCAGAGCTGCTGGAAAGTGCGGAAGCGTTTGTGGTGGGGGTGGGGCTTGCAGTAGACAGAGAATGTCCCTTGTGGGATGTCTAAAGTTCCTTTTAATCCTGAGGTTCCTGATTCTGGGCATTGGCACACCCACAGTAAGATCATTTCTGATGTAAGTTGAGTTGATCATAATTATACATGATTCCGGTGATTTCAGAAGTCATTTTTTGCCAGCTCTTCATTGAATGCAACAGAAACCTCAACCTCTGAATATTAGGGAATTGAATCGGTTTGCATTTCTTTTAGCTAAAAGTAACCAAAAACTGTTGACAATTATTACTGTATTTATTTGTGTCCTACGTTCTAAGTAAATAGATCCTATCTAAATGACAAAGATACCCTGAGGATTTTGATAACCTTCTTTGCATGGTGAACACATCTCTGGAACCAACACCTTAGAACAAACAGCTCCATGTTATATCAAGAAGTCAAGGTGAGGTTTGCTATCATTTACTTGATGCCTGTGACATGTCATGCATTGTGTTATCATCTTCGCATATGCCACCGTGCAAGAGTCAAGAGAGTGAAGAGAGGGATGTGAAGTCCAATGTAGGACTTCACTCAGGTAGTAGTGGGAAAAGTTGTTTCAAACCCAGATACTTGACTCTCCCACGCTTGCCCTTTCTTTGGCTCCAACCTGGGCCAAGACACTTTAAGCCATGCCACTGTTCATGGGAAAGGATTCGAGAGTCTCCTCCCTTCTGGGTGAAGATAGCCAGGCAGGCCTGGGGGGTGAAGCATGAAACAGGCTCCATGCATTTGACGACAGCTGAGAAATGAGAGGATGTACCTCTCTTCTTTTGTTCCACCCCAGATCCAGCCTACATGGGCAACTATAGCTCAGATTTCTTTAATGTTGTAATATCATCAGCTCCAACTTCTTCCCAACACACCAGATTTCTAACAGAGCTCTACGTGAGAAGCCTTCCCCAGAACAGCCCTCAATAATTCACTTTCATAATAGACATTTTTGGCTTTGATTGGGGTTTTATCAGAGCTCCCTCCCTCCCCAATTCGTGCCAGCAACAGGGATTAAATTATATGAGGATGCTGATGCTGGAGCTTGGTCAGAAGTGAGGCTGATGTGCAGGTACCAGTGACAGTCTGATGTTGTTCCTCTGATGTTGAGGTGTCTGCTCAGTAAACACCTGCCTTTTGCTTGTGTATTCAAAGGGATTCTTTATTGTGTTCTTGAGGACAGACAGACTGTCTCAGGTCTTTGACTACTTAAGACTGTGTATCTTGGGAAAGCCACAGAAACTCTCCAAGTTCCAGTTTTCTGAACTGGAATTCATCTTGTGGGAATTTTCATCTTGTCCTGTCTACCATGCTGGGTTTTTGTAAAACAACACGGTTTCATGGCTGTTGAAAGGAATTTGGGGCACAACAGATCTGAAATCCAGTCCTTCTTTTCTGACTTCTGTCAACCTCAGTTTTCCTATCTGTAAATTGGGGCTAGTAATACTAACCTTATACTGGTCAGAGGATTAAGAGAAATAATCCCTAGTACATAGCAGGTGCTAAGCAAATGTTCATCTCATTTCCACAAATGAGAAAGTGAGTATCATAGTCCTTTAGGAAAAATAAGTGGGATAGAAATATTAGCTCTTTGTTCTCATTATCACCAGCTCTTTTTTTTTGTTTGTTTTTCTTTTTTTCAACTCCTCTGCTATTTACTTCTTGAAAGCTGCAAGCTCTTTCCATTACTCCTTGTTTCAAGCACAGATTCATTTTCAGCTGTGGATTCCCTCTTGCCTGAAGGCCTTGGTGCCGCATGAGCAAGTTCAGCGGTTCAGTGCTGAGAGCTGTGTGTGGAGCTGGAAGCGCAGGCCACTTTCTGCTGCTGAGAAATCCTCTTCCCTCCGAGGGCACAGGCGTGCCTGCAAGGGGATGTGGGAAACCATTTGTGAGAAGTCGTAATTAATGATCTGCTGGTCTTGGCACTTACCGAAGAGGCAGAAAGCTGCCGGGAATTGGAGCAGCCTCTTGGATAAAAGTTGTCCTCCTGGGCTGCTTCTCTCTGAAGGGAAATGACAGATCCTGAGAGGTGGGGCAGGAGGAGACTTGGGTGCCACTGTCTCTGCAGCTTTCAGGGATGTCGCCCATATGCTGAGCATGCAGATATCGGAGTCATGCGGGCAAAGAACCCTAGCTCTTGAGACAAAACATCCTGGGCTTGAATTCTAGCTCTGCCTCTTACTCTTCGGCATCTGGGCATGCTACTTTACTCTCTGAGCCTCAGTTTTGTAAAATGGGAATAGTACCACATACTCTGCAAAGATGTTTGGATTAGAAATATAATAATATGCATGAACTATTGCCCACAAATCAGTTGGTACAATGTCTACACATAGCAAGGACTAGTCATGGTCATGACAGCAACAAGCTCTCCTGCTTTATAGTAATAACATTAATATTTTGTTGCATCTACCCCATTGTGTCAAAGGGATGGTTACGTGATCTAATATATGCAAAACTCTTGGCATGGTGCCTGCACATTGCATTGTAAGAGCTCAAAGAATGTCAGCTAAGATCATTGTCATTAATTCCACCTTTACACCAGCTCTGCAAAGTGCATTAGGTAAGGGTTATAGCCCCACCTTACAGGTAAGAAAAATGAGACTCAAAGAGGCTTGTCCAGTCCACACAGCCATAGCTGGCTTCAGGGCCAGCAGCAGCCCGAAGTTCTCCTTGTACCTCTTCAGCTCCTGTACAATTTCCCTCCAGTTCTTTTTCTTTTCCTTTAAATCAAGAATCAGCTACCAGCATTGCTTATCTCTTCCATTTGATTGCCTGGGATTTGTTTGGAGAAGCAGTCATTAAAGATAATGCCTAGCCTCCAGGGACACAAGTTCTGGATCTTCTTTCCTAGAGAACCAGAAGGAAGAAGATTCTGCGATAGCCCCCTCTTGACAGGGAGAGGCTCCCCTGCTTGGAGTTAGAACCCACAGTGATGAAGGAATTTTCCTTCCTGGGAGTATTTGCTTATGTTCTTGGATGTGCCGGTAAGCCCCTGCCTACCCACCTCTATGCAAATGAGTCCTCCCACAAGCTCAGGATGTTCTGTCCCCAAATCCTAAACGCCATGTATGAGAAATGGGGTTGGCTGTTGCAGAAACTAGACCTGAGAGGGGGGGACAGGTTTTGCCTGTGATGATTTCCTTGTAGACATTATCCTGGGTTGAAAAAGACGTTCTCCTGGATATGAGATCTGATAATGTGCTTGCCACTGTAAGTTGGACTTCCCAAGTCATGAACCCAGGCCCCTCATCTTGGAACACAGTGAGAGAAAGGGGAAGCCAGCCCTGTACTAAAAGTTGCTAACCTCTTACTCACCTTTCTTGAGTTAGAGGAACTGAGTGCCTCCAACTATAAAAGGGCTGTGTTGTGATTCTAGAAGCAGTGCACAGCATTTATTAATCATCTGCAATGTGTCTGCAGGAATAGACTTGTCAAACTATTTTGAGTCCCTCCTGGACACTGTGAGATACTTTAAGTAAAGTGGGGCAGTGCTTAGGTTGTTGACTAAGAACATGGACTTTAGAATCTGGCAGATCTGACATGGTATCCCAGCTCAATCTTACTGAACCTGTAGACTTGGGCAAGTTATTTATCTTCTGCATTTCCCTCATTTGTAATAGAAGGGCAGTGGTGTATGTCTTGTGAAAATAAAAGCATATTAGCAAGTGCTTATTAGATAGAGTGTCTTGTACCTAATAAGCACTCAGGAAATGGTAGACACTGTGTTCTGTGTCATTAACATCCAGACCCTGCCTATGACGCCAACTTAGTTACCTGCATATGTACTTCCTGAGCGTGCAGGTTTGGGTTAAAGATGTAGGAAAGACCATGGTCTTATGGGAGTGACTGGTATTAGGATATTTGTTTATTGGCTTACAGGTTGGGAACTATTGATATTCTAAAAAAGGGTTTTCAGAGTTGAGTATAAGTCCAAATACCCAGGAAAACAGGTAACTGGGGCCATATGGTTGTGTACTCAGGGTTAAGAACCAGGACTGGGAGTAAATAAAATACTTTTCATTCTGTGAAATTCTACTTTAACTGGTTTGCAGTGGAGGCTGCACATCAGTTATTTTTATAATCAAGTTACTATTTACATACAATAAAATTCACTCATTAGTGTACAGTTTGAATTTTGGTGATTGGATACAATTTTACCACCTCCACTTCAGTTCCTTCGTCCTAAAAAGTTTTCTTATGCCCATTTTCAGTCTATCCTGCACCCACTCCTAATCTTTGCTTCCTGTGCCTGCCCTTGGGAATTTCATGCAAATGGAATCAGACTGTACACAGTATTTTGTGTTTGACTCCTTAACTCAGTATACTGCTTTCGAGATTCATCCGTGATGTAGTGTGTGTTAACATTTTGTTCTTTTTCATCACTATGTTGTATTCCATGGTGGGCATATGCCACAATCTACTTATCCATTTACCAGTTAATTGACATGTATTTCCAGTTTGGGGCTATTATGAATGCTACGGAATTTGAGTACATCTTTACGTGGATGCCTTTTCATTTTTCTTGGGTAAATCCTTCAAAGTGGAACTGCTGAGTAACATGGTAAGTGTAGGTTTAACATCAAAAGATACCACTATAATGTTTTCCAAAGAGACTGTACTATTTTACATTCCCACCAGCACTGTGGCATTGAGTATTTTTTTAAAACAGTTCCCAGGACTCCCTATTATATCCATCGAGTATTGAGACCCTCTGGACTCTGATTTTTCTAGTTTGATGGCCACGCTTGGATTCTCAGATATATGAGTATTGTTACTATCAGGATAGTGGAAAAGACATTTGTCCCAACCCATATGTTCAGAATTGCTCATGACTATTGAGGAATGAGATACTGTCTGGATTTCTACAACAGAGTCGCATTTTTATGTCCTGCATAGCAAAATTTGTATGCAGGCTTAAGTTTCCTAGCATTAATCCATCTTTCTTTTTAATAATAGAGGGTTCACCCTGGATATATAAAGAAAAGTTTGAGTCACTCATGTAGGAAAGTGTTTCTACCCACTGTAGACACATTAGTTCATGCAAAGAACATGTATGTTCACGGAGCTGCATGTGATGTTGTATTACAGCTGTAATGACTTTTTATCTATGCATGCATGTGCACACACAAAGGCACAGCCATGTGTGCAGTGTTTCCCTCACCATTTTTCAAGGCAGACTGTGCCGTGATTCTTTAATGTTTTGCCTGGCTACGCACTGTTGCTTGTATATTTCTGCAAGACATTCTACCATCTTCTGCACTTCGCTGGTGCTTTCATCTTCTCCTTGCTGAATTACAAATGGATTAACATGCTTAATAGGTTTCCCTTGAATCCAACTGGATGCATTAGCCTCCACGTGTATTTTTTTTCTTTTTTAGATTTAAAACATGACAGGAAATGAGGTGAATGAACTGAGGACCTATGTCTTGGGGTGAAGCAGCTCTCAGCCCCAAAATGGGATGTCCCCACACCCCCAGACAAGGGCCACCACCTCAGTATTATAAGGAGAGGTTTAAATAGAAGATAGCTCTATGTGAACATGTGTCTAACTGATATCCACTTTCTTATCATATAAAATATGTTGTTTTATATATACTATATATGAAGTACACATAAAATGTTCCCCAACTTTCCCATATCTGAATATTAAACCTCTTGGCTATCACCTGTGGCTCCCTCAATCAGTCTGGTTCTTAATGTATGGATACATAATGGCAAGTATGAGCATGTACCAAATCTGGCCCACCACCTAGGTTTGTAAATAAAGTTTTATTGTCACACAGCCAGGCCCATTCATTTACATATTCTTCATGGATGCTTTCTAGGTACAAGTGTGGAGTTGAGTTGTGGCATCAGAAATTTATGCCCCACAAAGTGGAAAGTGTTTCTTATCTGGCTCTTTTGAGAAAAAAATTGCTGATCCCTGCTCTGTGGTGTCACTTAATGTATTTGCAATTTCACTGGACTGGCTGTGTGTCACTGTGTGTCTCTTTTCTAAGCAGGCAGTTATGTTTGTCCAATTAATCTTGAGCCAGTCACTTACGGTCTCTGAGTTTCATGTCCGCATCCATAACTTGGGCATAATAATAGCATCTCCCCCATACAGTGGGTTAAGGATTTGGGGGGTGGAGAAAACAGTTGAAGCCCCTGGCACGCACAGTGTCCAACTCACATAAGATGAGCTCATTGAATGGCTGCAGGTACTGATAGAAGGTGTCCATCATGTCCTGGGTGGTATCTCCTGCTATTACAGTACAAAGGCTAAGAAACAAGTCATTAAGCTGAGGCCTAGGAGGCCAGACAGAGATCCCGGTCTGTTACGAAGAGACACACCATGCAAGAGTCGAGGTTCCAACAACAAGGCCCCTGGCTATCCTTTCAGTTTTATCTGCCCCATGTCTTTGTTCTGTATCCATGCTGTCTGCAGTCATTTCAAACACACTCTCCACTTCAACACATTTGAACTTACAGTTCCCTATGCCTGAAATTATTTTCCCCAAGATATCCACATGGCTCATGCCTTTCCTGACTCCTTTATCTCAACTAGCAGCCCCCAACACTCTCTGGCTCCATGCCTTGTCCTCATCATATTTATAGGTCATTGTATTTTATATCGATGTGTTTATATGTCAGTTTCCTATCTCCTATACTAAAGGGCACTCCCTATGCAGTTCGGTAATTTATCTTGTTATATACCCAGCAAAGAGAACTTTGCCTGGCATGAAATAGGGGAATAATAAATATTGGTTGAATAAATGAATGTATGGATGAACATTCCCCAAAATGAGAATTTCTTTCAGTGTTTCAGCATTCTCACTTGCCATGTCTCTCTCTCGCCCTTTCCATGCACAGACAAGAGCACACAAAAATCCACTCCCACTCCCATTCACACACATGAAAACACACACGCAGGCCAAAGACTGCACACACACACACCTTTGTGCACACACACGCCCTCAGACCTCTCCATGCAGACACACTCTCCTGAGCAATCTGGACTCAGCTTATAAAAGGGCCTCTTCATCCACAACTCAGACAACCTAACAGCCTCTTCAGTATGATTCTGATAGCTTTATTGGAGAGGTCCTGGGCCAAAAAAAAGCTGCAGCTTAATGAAGGCCATTTAACAGTCAATCTCAATTCCAAGAAAAAGCAAATCTTTATTACTAGCATCCAATAATTTCTGTTTGGGGATTCCCACCCTTGGAATGGATTTTTTTTTATTCCAGGTCTCTTTTCTAATTAACCCTGGAGCCTAGATTACAAGAACCTGGCCTTGTGAATAGAGAAGGCACCTGGGTGGAAGTAAACACTGGAGGTGATGTTTAATTAAAGAGAAGCTGTTACAGGGAAGAGTCCTGAGCAGACTGTGGTTGGTGCTAATCCTCTTGCCTTGCTCCTGTGTCCCTGCGTGATTGTGATTGATGAGCTGGTCCCTCTCACGTCTTCATCTGCAGCATGTTCTAATACCTGCAGGCAGAAGGGGCTCCAGCTCTCAGCACATGCACTTAGCCTAATTTAGTTCTAGGCTGATGAAAGGGACAGCCTTTTTCTCTCTCCATCTTTTTCTCCTCATCCTTTCTCTGCTTTATTAGGTAGATAGGTAGATATATAGGTGATAGATATAAATACTGAAGATATGCAACTATATACAGATATATATGGATCTTTATCTATCTATCTGTTATTCTGTTATTCCATCTACCTACCCACCTATGTATCTATGTATCTACCTTTATAAATCTTGCTGAGGAACTCAGAGTCTCTCTCCATGTCTATGTCTGTTTTTGTCTCTGTTTTCCTCACTCTGTCCAGATCTCTCTGTTAATCTGCCTGTGTCTATCTCTGTCTTACCATTTGTCCTTTTGTCTCTCATAGGGCTGCCTTATGAGGTATTAGGGAACCTCTAACTGAAATCTTTCTTTTTTATTTAGCAGTATTAATGTTTGAGTAATTTAGAAGCTATCTTTGCTAAGCATCTACTAAATGCCAGAATTGCCTAAAGTGACTTTTGACAATTAACAATTGTTTGTATAATAAAAAACTTTTATTAATCTCTTAATATGTGCCAGGTCTTAATGCTAAGCACTTTATGTACCCAATCCCATTTAAACTTCAAAATAATTTTTCATAGCAGCTACTCTAACTGTTCCCATTTTGGAGATTAAAAACCTGAGGTTTAGAGAGAGAAGTATGCATATTTTCTTTAATGTATATTTTAGCACACTAAGACTTTATTTTCAGCTCTGAGTGATGCATATATATTGGTCCTAAAGGCAAAATGAATTGCCCAAGGTCAGAGAGTTTAAAGAGTAAAATGCTTGGGATCTTACTCCAGATGTATCTCCCTCCAAAATGCTCTTTTGAATGGAAGAGAAGGAAGGTTGTGTCTCCTGTTGTTTCTCTGTTTTCTCTCCCTTATAAATCTGTGTCCTGGTTGCACTTAGTGAACATCTTTGACACACAACCAAGGGGCCAGCTTCTGAATGCAGGAGGCTACAAAACTTTTGACAGTCTTCTGAGCCAAAATAAATTGGCAGAAATGTCTGATTTGACTTTTTCTCCTTCTTCAAGGCAGATGCTTTTCTCATTAGTGAGGAAAGAATGACACTCTGTCTCTAACAGCTCAGACATTCATAATAGCCGTGTAGTTTCTGATCTTGGAACCGCTAGCTGTGACGGGCTCTATCCCTGGTGAGATTAGGTTTGCAGTCTCTATTGGAACTTGTAGTCACTCCCCAGAGCAGATTGGTCTATGATTCTGGCTTTACATTGTGCAGTTTAAATTCTTTTAGCTAGCCATGCTGTCTTCTTAATTAGAGGGGTTGAGTTTGACGTGGAAGGAATCAATGAAGAACCTACACTCTCCATTTTTGTGGATCAATGGGGGAAAATTAAAATAGGTTGTACTATGACTTTTCAAGTCCGGGATGAACTTGGGTTAGTAAATTCTACTTTGGAGGAGGAACCATAAGCAGGAAAACAGGATGAAACTATGGTCTATACTAGTTGTAAGTCCACGTTCAACTCTGGTTGAAGGTAGGTTTTTGATAGCCTTCGGTAAACCTGAAAGTGTTCATGATCTATTAGGTTTGGTGGAACAAGCTTTTCCACATCTCAAATAAATAAATAGATAAATAAAAATAAATAAATAAATAAATAAAACAAAAAACCGTAATGAATATAATCAAATCCCACCTTCCTGCAGAAATAGCTCCTCTTTTTATTCTTAGATTGTTTTTCTGTGACATCAGGGCATCTTTACCATCCTTAGAACTTGTAGTAACTTAGACCATTTCAGTGCCTTATTTTCTTGTGGAGCCTAGAAACTAATACTGAAAATCTCTTGATCATCCCATACTTGGAAAAGTCTAAGAGCTGTCATTGGTCTAGAGATCCATCAACTCTGGATTCTGAAGAGACAAAGAAATGGCCCACACTTCTGAAATAAAGTCATCAGCCATCTAATTGTGCTGAGATACTCGAATCATGAAATTTGTTTTGTAACCAGTTCCTGAACCACCCACCTACCCATCTCTGCTTTTTTGGTAATATCCTGACCCTTTTCTTAGGTTCTTATCTATGCCAGCACTCCCTATCTGTGACTTCTGGTTGTCTCTAAATCCTTCACTTCTGCCTGCTTCTACATGTCATCTTGTTCTTTGTCTTGATTTGATTTGATATCCTAGTAAGGGACTCTTCTTGGGTTTTCTTTAAAATCAGTTTGCTCAAGAGATGTGCAGCCATTGAAAGCAGATGCCACACCTGAGGGTTCAGTCAGACACACTGAACATCAGCCAGACTGGTGGTGTGATCCAGATGATTTTCAGAATTCCTTTGAGAGATCACATCACTCTTCCCTCCAGATCTGGATTCAAGGCAAGATTTTGAATGCTCTCTCTCTCTTTCTCTCTCTGAGTTCTTTGCTTTATGTAATATTAACATACCTCTATTGGTCTCTTTATTTTTAACAGGTAAAGTAACACTTGTGGTCTGTGGTCCACTAAGGCCTTGTTCTGTTCCATCTCCAAAGTGACACAACCTAACAGGCCTTTTATCCAAAGTGTTTATGTTTATTCATTTTTGAAATAAAAAATTGAATATCATTGTTCCTTTCTTAACATAGACTTCAGAAAGAATTTGAATTTCAGTAATTCACAGCTTTGCTGGCCAATCTTCCATATCTGGTTAATTTTCATTACACAACTCCTGCGTGTCTCATCTTTGTCTGAAATGGATGCATGCAGTCTATGTCACTGTTGTCTAGTCTAAGAAAACTTTACCTGGTTCACCTCTTTTAGTTTCCCAGCATTTGAACCCTATGTTCAATGCTTGTATATTACGGAATCAGCTCAATTTTCAGCATCAAACTTACCATGCCAAAAGGTGGAAAAAGGCTGTCCAATAAACTAATTACTTAGCATGATTTTGTCTGAATTCTGCATTTGGCATTCTCAACATGATATAAGGGGGCATTAAACTCAGTTCCTTAAGATTTATTCACCAATCAGAACACTGTAAAATTTCAAGTAAAAGAAAAGTAATTAACAGAGAGGAAGGACTAAGCAAGTCTTTGTGTTTCTGTCCTTGGTGCTGAATCCTTGGGTCAACTTCCCTGCCTTAGTAAATGTAATGATGTGATTGTACTTAAATGACTATGTGACAAGGGATCAGACATTTCTCTATAGTCATCTACTAATATCATTTCCCAGGACTGTAGATGCTATTGGTGACATAATACAAACTGACTGTCACTACCACTGCCCTGTCCCATATGACAGACACTAGCCACATGTGGCTATTTACATTGTTTTAAAATAAATAAAATTAAAATTCAGTTCCCCAGTCACACTGCCTGCCCTTCAGGTGCTCAATAGACACAAGTGCCTAGTGTTTACTGTATTAGCACAGATATCAAATATTTCTATTATCTTAGAAGGTTCTATTAGACAGTGTTTTCCTAGAATACCATAATTGCAGTAGACTCTGTAATGCCCCCAAATATACCCACATCTTATTTGTTGAAATCTGTGAGCATTACTTCATAAGGCAAGAGAGACTTTACAGATGGCCCAATAGAATCACAACAGTCCTTAGAAGAGGGAGGCAGAAGTGTCACAGTCAGAGTTAGGGCAATGCAATGACAGAAGCAGAGATTGGCATGATGCATTTTGAGGTTGGAGAAAGAGACCACAAGGCAAGGAGGATTCAGGCAGCCACTAGACGCTGAAAAAGGCAAGGAAACATGAACCCTTCAGAGCCTCCAGAACCTGACTCAATTCAATGAAACTGATTTTGGATTTCTGGCCTCCAGAACTGTAAGAGAATAAATTTGTGCTTCATAAGCCACCAGTTGTGTGAAAATTTGTTACAACAATAGGAAACTGATAGAACCATCAAGATCATCATTGTCATCATTTCACTCATTCTTACTTTTGATTTGGTTTCTTGTTAGTTTGCCTTCTCTTCAAATAGAGTCAAAACAATTCCTTAGATATTTGAAGAATAAAGCTCATAAGCAATGACACTTTTTTTTTCATTTGAGATATTCATTGGCTCATGAATGATTTCTTCTCTGAGAGTGGGTAACTGAGGCATAAATAGTATGTCATGAGTTAGCAGTGTCAATGAGGGAGGGGGGACTGTGATACATCAGGTGAGAAGAGGTCATCCACACAACCTTGCTTTCTGATTTATTGAACTGGGGGGGGTGACCATTGCAATACTAGTTTTGAGCACTGTGTCCAGGTGAGACTGGCATTGCTGAAGACACAGATGAACATCCCATTAAGTACTTTTAGGGAACCAGAACCAAAGTTCAGTCCAAGACTCTGAAGGCACAGTTCAGGGAGAGCTTTTCTTCCCTTCCTACCACTGGGGGCTAGTTTTTTTATTTTCCAAGCCCACTGCACAGCTGTGGGTGTGATGAGTCAAACTTATTCTCTGCTCCTTCAACCTGCTCCTTTCCTTTCAGGCTGAGTTTGGATAGATTATTTTTTTCTGGAAAATTCTCCTCTACCCACTGTACACTGTCACCCAAATCATTCCTCTTTAAAAAAATAACAATAATATTAGCACAGATATGATGATTATTATAACAAATATATAGTGAATGCTTATTTTGTTAAGCACAGTGACAGGAAATTTATATGCACTACCTAACATTTTACAAATAGCCCTATAAAAGGTATGCTATTAGAATCTCCATTATAATAGAGAGAAGCAAAACCACAATGAGCTGCTTCCTCTAGGTCATACACCTAGTAAGAGGAAAAGCCAGAATTTGAACAGCAGGTCTTCTGACTGTAAAGATGACTTGCATTCCAGAACTCAGCAGAAGGTTCCATTTCCCAGACTCTGAGCTCCTTGATATCAGGAACTGTGTTATCTTCTTTTATGTTTTCTCTCTTGTCCCCTCAAAGAACCTAGACTCTTTTTATGGAAAACCAACAGAATCTCATTGAAATTGCTCGTTTAAATTTATTTTTGAATCCTCTAGATTCTTAATAAGGGCTGCCATACATAGGAGAGGCCAAAAAAGACAACATCCCAGAGAAATCCCATAGAACGTGGTTTAGTGGGAAGTCATCAGGCTGGGTTTATATTCTTATTAGCAGTGTGTCAGTGAACAAGCCATTACCTCTATTCTGAGACTCAGTATTCTCAGCTTTTAAATGGGGATAGTAATATCTAACTAGAGTCCGTGTGAGGATTTAGTAAGAGAATGGGTGTAAGTCAGGGTATATAAAGGGCTTCATCTGTGGTCATCATCACCACCATCATCAGCAGCATTATTTTTCTACATCCCAGAGTGTGGATTCAAGTACTTGTCCATATTTAATGTTCATAGTAGGTTTTAGTTTCCATGAATGTATATCTATTCCAACAGATCAACTTTTAAGAAAGGTTTTTGGTTTTATTTTTAAATTTGACCACTTTAGTGTTCTCATAGGAAAGATTACAGAATACAAAATCAGTTTCCTTATTTCATGTAATTGCTCCAAATAGCATCTTCTTTTAGGGGAAAAAAAGTCACTAGAATCCTTTTGGAATAAAAGTTTTAAAATATTTATTCTGCATTAGACACGGTAGAGGTTGAAAAAGTTAAGCTTAATGCCATCTATACTCTTATTGACACAAACAAATCCTTTTGAGAGGAAGTCTCTGATTCCACCTGTCCTTCCTTCATCTACGCCCTGCCTGGTCATTTCTCTCACGGATGAGTACGGTGATTTTTGCTGTTCCCTCCATGTCTCCACCCTTTCCTGTCTCCAGTCCATCAGCCACTTCGGGGCCAGAGTGGTCTTTCTAAAACTCAAATCTGACCGTGACATTCTTGTTCCTGGAACTCCTCAGTGGCCTGCCATTACTTAGAGGATCAAGTTCAAACTACTTTTTGTGACATTTCCTGTTTCTTTTCATATGCCTTGACCTTATTTTCTAACTCCAATTCCTGCTAAATCCCCATCACACATATACTCCAGCCATATAATCCTATTCCCTGTGTTCTTTTATGCCCTGATGCTCCTGCGCATGCTTTTCCTTTCCTGTGGATTTCCTCCTAACTCACTCCAACTTCTTCTTAAGTTTCATCTCCATCATTAAATCCTTCAAGAAGCATTTGATACTTCCCTTCTCTGAATTGCAAGCCTTCCTTTCTGTCCCTGTAATAATTTGTGCTTAGAAAATCCATGACATTTTCTTTGATCAATGATTTTCCTGTATTTCTTCTCTTTATCCAGATTTTAATCTTCATTTTAGTAGGGACTGTTTTCTCATCTCTGAATGTATTTTATATTGATGCAAAAGTAAATGTTTATTCTGAAGCTACCAGGGGCCAGGCACGGTAGATAAAAGGATCCCTAGTACATCTCTCAGTGCCTAAAACATAGAGAAGACATGCATTTTAAGTGAATGAATGGATGGATGAAAGAATGCACAACATCTTACCATGTGTCTGTGAGACTTAAAAAGTAACTAGTTTATTTATAACCAAATCTGATGGATAACCTTGCAGAAGAATATCTAACTCAGAATGTCTGCTGATGCCTTAAGCATCCTGCATACTGGAGCATGTTTAAGGGCTCTTCTCTGACCTCACACACAGCAGATGTATTAGCTCTGTAGGTTATTTGTAGAGAGTTTGTTTCATCTTTGCAGAAATCTGCCCAGTATAAATATTAGTCAGTTGGTTTCACACAGAGTTAAAACAAGCTTTTAAAAGCCTTTTACCTCTCCTGTCCTCAGACAGGTACTTTAGACAGATTCTCAGAGCCTTGGGAGCTTTGTAAGATTTGGTAAAGTAAAAGTTATGTTCTGTTCAGAAGAGATCTTCTATGAAGGCTATCTCAGAGTTGGTGCTACAAATGTACAGAAAGGGTCAAATAAAATGAAGGATTTTAAGATGATAAAGGTGGGATGAGAAGGTTGTACAAGAATCAAGCTTCTCCGTTTTGCATGCATGTCCATGCCACCATTTCTAAAGATGTCCCCCTCTGTTGCCAAGATGGTAGTTTGGTATTGTCAAGGAGCAGGGGCTTCAAATTTGAATAGCCTTTGTTCGATCCCAACTCTGCTAATCAGCTATACAGTGGTAAACACAAATCAAACCCAGGCTCTGTGACACTGATACCAATGCGTATAACTAGCACCATCCAACTAAAATATCACGTGGACCACAGATAGGAGCCACATTGGTATTTTTCAAAATTTTCTAGTAGCCACATTAAGCAAAGTAAAAGGACACAGGTGAATTTAATTTCAATATTTTGTTCAATATATCCCAATATATAACTAAAACTACATTATTAGACCTCTATATCCAAAGTAATTGAAATAAAACTATTAAAGATATATTTTGCATTCTTTTCCTTGTACTATGTCTCTGAAATCCTGTGTACAGTTTACACTTAAAGCACACCTCATTTCAAACCTATCACATTTCAACTGCTCAGTGACCACACATGACTAGTGGCTACCAGATTAGGACAGCTGAATGAAACAAGAGTGCTTGAGCAGATCTCACAAGTTCTTAAACTGCTCCAATGAGATTAAAATATCTGCTTCACAGAGAGCAAATGAAATCACATGAAAATTGTCATGTGCTCCAACTCTCTTATCTTAAATGTAAACAACAGAAGAAGATGACAAGATGTTACAGCATCATTAGCTGGCTTGCTTGGTGGTTGTGTTTCTATCAGTGGACCTCAAACTCCATGAAGCAGGGAGTGACTTTGCTCAGCTCTAGGTCTCCAGTGACCAGTTCGTATTAGGTGGATCAGCTTTCTAGTGCAACCATCACAAAGAACTACAGACTGGGTGGCTTCAGCCACAGAAATGTATTGACTCACGGTTCTGGAGACCAGAAGTCTGAGATCAAGGTGCAGGCAGGGATGGGTCCTTCTGAGGACTGTGAGGGAGAATCTGTCCCATGCCTCTCTCCTAGCTTCTGATGGGTTTCTAGCAATCTTTGGCAACTCTTGGCTTGTAGAAGCATTACCCCAACCTCTTCCTTCATCTTCACATAGACTTTTGCCTGTGCACATATCTATGTCCAAATTTCCCCTTTTTATAAGACATAGTGATATCAGATTAGAGGCCCACATTGCTTCCTACTCAGGTATGACCTCACCTTAACTAATTACATCTGCAATGACCTTGTTCGCAAATGAGGTCACATTCTGAGATACTAGGGGCTAGAACTTGAACATTTGAATTTGAGGGTGTAATAATTCAACGTGTAATAGTGGGTGTTCAGTAAACTTAAGTTAGACACATGAACAAATAATAATTGAATATAAAGAGAATCTTTTAGCTACACTGAGTGGGTTCCAAAAATATTCAGTTCTTTCTGACGAAGACAGTCATGGTTAAAAATCAAGTAAGGAAAACCAGTTAAGGAAGGGGATGAACGCTGCCGATAGGCAGTTACACTCTGCAAATCACATGTGACACAATCACACTTGAAAACATATAGAGGCTGTTCTTTGACGGCCTTTTGAAGTAAACATATTTAATTTCCCTCAGCCTCAGTTTTCTTAGCTGTAGCTGCCTTAGAGTTGTTCAGACAAATTAACTAGAATGTCTTAAGTTGCACACAATTATTTGGCCAGACTTCAACACCATCAGCATCTGAATAAAATTGCTCACTGCTATGCCAGCTTTCCTCTTACCTACCCATAAGGCAAAAATTTCCCATATGTCCAAAAACCTATTGTTTTCCTTGGATCCACTTTGACGTTTTATACAAAACCTCTTCTTCCTTAAGTCAATTTGATCCTGCTCTACCCCAAACTGTGCCACCCACTCAGCTCAGCTTTCCATCGGGCAGGTTACCTTAAAAGACTCCACATCCTTGCTACAGAAAAATAATATTTATATACTGATCAAACATATGTAAAGAATATGAGATTCTCCAGTCTTGAGTGGTACATTGGCTCGTGTATGGGCTTAGAGACCCTCATGTTGGGATAGAGACAGTTACTGAACTTGGCTCTTCTCTTGGAAAGATGAAGCTCTTTAGTTTCCATCCCTCTAAACATCCTTTTTGTAAAAAGTAAGAACATCAGTACTGGTGTGCTTATGCTTGGTTGGATTGTAGTGAGTTTGTAAGGGCAATGAAGATTTATTTCTCCTATGTTCTGATGAGAGGTCTAGGCACGTTGTGTTTCAATTGTCACAATGTCCATTTTCTGTGTTTTGTTGTTGTGGTGGTGGTGGTGGTGGTGTTTGTTGTTGTTTTTATTCTCCATGTAAAAGTTGATGAGATAGGAATTCAGGGAACTCAGAAATGCATCATGCAACTAAGCTAGACTTTTGATATAGCTAGACTTGTTGGGTCATATGAACGGAAAACCTAGGAAACCGTTTGATGCAATGGAAATATATCTTGTGTTCAAATCCCAGCTAGAACATTTATGACTGTGTGAACTTGGGCATGCCACCGAGTTACCTGGGTCTCAGCTTCCTCATCGGTTACGTGGGCATGAACGATCTCCATTCCGCCTATCTTCCAATAATGCATGTGAGGCTCAAATAGATACTGTGTAAATATTCCGAGTAAGCTTTATATCCTATCCTTGGCTGAGCTATTGTGATGATGGTGATTGAGAAGATAATGATCCTCTGTCCTGTTGACTTACTGACCTCCTGTTTCCTCTGTTTATTTCTTCTGTCTCAAGCATTGAATTGCTTCAGGTGGAAAGGTAATGGTAATGTCATGGGTGTTGTTTAAATTATCATCTTCCTCTCTCTTCTTACATTTCCTCTTTCTTCCCTTAACTAGCTTCATCCTTGCATGTTCCAGTGTTCCATTTACTTTTTGATTTAACTAAAATGTGTTGATCATACACTCTGTGCGTGCCATTCTGTTAGTACTGGGCATACGGTGCTCTTTAAGACAGACCTGGGTCTTTGCCCTCGTGAGCCTTGCAATCCAGTAGTCACCAGGTCTCTAGCTCAGCCCTATATTTTTTAGGTTCCTGTCGTTCCAAAAATATCCTCCTTGCCTTTTTTTACTTTTACTTTTTTTCCCCCATTGATTCTGCCATTCTGGATACGAGATATTTCCTCCTACTTTAACGTTGTTATAGCTTTCCCACATATTTCACCACCCAGCTATATCTCTCCACCCAGCTCTTTCTTACTTGCCCTTCAACTCTCACCTTAGAAATCAGTTCTTCTGGGCCGAGCCCGTGGCGCACTCGGGAGAGTGCGGCGCTGGGAGTGCGGCAACGCTCCCGCCGCGGGTTCGGATCCTATATAGGAATGACCAGTGCACTCACTGGCTGAGTGCCGGTCACAAAAAAAAAAAAGAAAGAAAGAAAGAAATCAGTTCTTCTGGAAAGCCTTTCTTGATAAGCCCTGTAGTTCTTTATATTTCTCTTCTCAAGGAACATATACCATTGCACTGTAAATCCTTGGACTATCCTGTGACTCCTACCAGCCGGTAGCTATGGGGACACCTGGTCCATGTCTATCTTGTTCACCACTGTAGTCCCCCAAAACTAGGACAGTATCTTTCATCCAGAAGGTGCTCAACACTTAACTGCTGAAACAATTGCCTGAATATCATGTTCTTGCCTCTTTGAATAGTTCATTGCTCTTGCTTTCTGGCACTCTCTTCTAATTTCATTTCTTCCAAGTCCAGCCATAATTCATTTTATGACAACCTTTCTTTTTGAGCTGGCAAACTATTAGAGACTAAAACTTATGCAACACACAATGATAGACAAGGTCATATTTTATCATCTTTGCCTGTTGCAGTAACCAGATTAGACATCCTTCTACAAGGGAGGTGAATACAGGCCAACTGATATTTATCATGTCAAACACTTATTACAAAATCTGGAGGAAAAAGAGGGGAACATTAAAGATGTGTCGATGCATAAGACAAATATTTGCCCTTAAGAAGCTTACAATCTGAGTTTTGTGTGAAGAAATCGGATAATTAAAAATACACTCAAATATTTGGTTTTGTAAGTTCCTTATGAACCATGTGGTGGTGGTAGGTGTTGCTTTTTAAGTCACTGTGTCTTGTTTCCTCAAAGCCATGGGGCTGTTTAGGCTGTGTTTAGATATCTAGCTTTGGGAAGGAGCTGAATAATAATAATAAGGAATGTAGAGTACTGGCAGTGGGGCATAAACTTTCCTGATAGAAAAAATTAAAACGTGGTATGAGAAAAGATGATTCTAAATGGATACATGTACAAGACAATGGTGTCTACTTCTTCACTGATTTGTATCAAGAATGTGTACCTATCACTTTGCTAGAACATTTCATTATCTGAAACAATATCTCAATGGGGAGAGCATGTGATTCTCTTTTTAGCAGTATGACTTAATGCTCCCAATTTTCCAAATCTAGTGACAGACCTTTGGTGACATTCTTAGTGCGATGCTTTAGTCAGCAACATGCACAGAGCACTTCTATCCCTCTAGGCTACTTGGTTCTCTGCGTGTGTGTAGTGACCTTCTCTCTTACAAAGAAAGTTGTATCACACCAAATCTATCAATTTTCCACTTTAGAAGCAGACAGAGAATCCTCTGGATGGCTGTGATGGAATAGGTAACACAACAATATTATCCCAAATCATATCTGCAGGGTAACTGTAAGCAAGCTATTTAAGGGGACAGAATTCATCCCTTTTCTTTTGTGGATTTAGCTAAAGGTAGCAGTATTAGCAATGGTGCAAGCCATTTAAATTCATCTTAAATATGAATTTGACACTGATGTTACCCTGGTGGTGGTAGTAAGAATGTTTCCTCTTCCTTTCTTTAGAAAAAAGTGGGCTGGTGAAAGGAGATGAATTGTGAAAGTCTGTTCACAACTGAAGTTTACTCCATACTCAGGAGATGAAGAATCCTTACTGAATTATAATTTAAAATGCATTTGTCTGTTCCTTGCCTTATGAAAACAGTTTTTGCCAATGTTTATTTGCATGGTTTGATTTTCTGCTTATCTACCCGTCTGTCTGCACGACTATATTTGTGAGAATGGTGGGCAGCTCCAGCTGTCATCAGGGATAGGTGGCAATGGTGACGATGCGATATACTGATAACAAAATCCTAACAACGGCTGACCCTTCAGTGTACTGACTCTCCTTGTGTTTATGGCAATGCCCAGTGGTGGTCATATAATTTCAATTTTCTGGTTTTGACAGTACATTATAGTCATGCAAGAGGTGACCACTGGGGACAATGGATGAAGAGTACATAAGACCTCCCTTCACATTTTTTGAAATGTTCTGTGAATCTATAATTCTTTGAAAGTTAAAAATTAAAAATAAGATTAGGTTCTGGGGTCAGAAATGGATTGGTACAAACTTTACCACGCACCCTTGGGGTGGGCTCAGGGAATTTGCTTAGCCTCTCAAAGCCTCTCATCTATAAAATGAAGATAATGTTTGTGGCTACATCGTGGAGCTGTGGGTTGTGTTGAGGGAGTTGCATTTACAGAACATTTAGGGCAGAGGCAAGTACATGTGGGAGCCCTTCTAATTGCATTATTGATATTATCAGTAATGTCATCAGTAACATCATCATCATCATCATTAACATTATTAACCTACCTAGTTTGGGGGATAGCAGGAATAAGGTCCCATGCCTTTTTGGTAAACTCTACCTTTGCCCACAATATGTCAGGGAAATTTGTCAAAATTTCTCAAAAATATTTTGTGGTTGAATTTTCCCACCATCACTCTTACAAATATCACCTCTCATCTTAGGCCATAAAAAGATCAATTATAGATAATGAGAAGGACCTCAGTTTTGGAGAAAGACCTGGATTCAAGGTCTGGATCTGCACTCACTAGCTTTAAGACCTTTTGATTCCTTATCTGTGAAGTGGGAGTTCTAAAAATAAGCTTACTGAACTTGTATAGCTCCTGTGGAGATGATGTTAGATAACGTATATAAAGTGACTAACATTGTCTGATACATAGAAGGTACTCAATGAATAACAACTGCTCTGGCTGTTACGTTGTATTGATAACAGACAATAACAAGGCATTTGCAGCTAGTTCATCACATAGACAGGTGGAGTTCTATGCGGCATGGCTTTCCAACAAGAAACATTCAGTATTCTCATGGGAGCACTTTTTTCAGCAATGCAGAGAAACAGTGCATGGTTTTGACCTTGTTCTCAGTGTCCTGAGATGCTGATTGAGTTGGAGAATGTCTCAGTGATAGTAGGGATAAAGGGACTAGCTTGAGATTCACTTTTATCCAACAAAACATTTTGACTGCTTCTGTGTACATGTGCACATTTGTGCATCAGACACTCAGATGCTTGTGGCAACAGTGATGAAAAACACATCAGAGGAGGCTTCTGTACTCATGGAGTTTACACTCTAGTTGGAGACAGACATCAAAATGTGCATATAATGTTGAACTTTGACATGGCTCTTAAAGGACAAAGCAGGGTCCTCTGAGACCCTGAGGCAAAGGTGGGCTTATTGAGAAAACCCATCTCCTAAGTGCCTGATGCTGTTGGCTGTTAACTTCACATGCTCCTGAGGCTGCTAATTTTTTATGAGACAAGTGCATTTATTTCCCTTTGGAAATATCACCTCAGAAGCAACCATATCCAGGTCCCTGATTTGTACAAAGTGTCATAAATATTTGATTGTCACGAACTTTTAAGGAGTTGAGAAAAACAACCTCTACGTTGCCTTCTGTAACTCCAAATGGAAAATCAGGATGGAACATTTTGCAAACATGACACCTCATCGTTGTAAAGCCTGCCGCCCACCCAGCTGGTGCGTGTTTCTGGGGCTGGTGTTTGTCAGCTGTGGCATGATGGCTTCCATCTTTTCTCTCTGTGCTTCCCTGTCAAGGCCAGGCAAGTGCAGTAACACAGATTACTTTCACTAGAATCTGTGACATGGATTCTTGTTATCTTTGTTATTTGTTTGTTTTTGTGAATTGTGGCCTCAGGATAACTACAGAGTTCTTTGTTCAAGAGATGCTCTTCTGTAAGCTGGCATGGTTAAGGGATCTCAGGTTTGTGTGTTTACCTAAATGAGGTCCTATTTTAATTTATCTCCAGCTATTTAAGAATATAGAACATAGGAATGTGACAGATTTGGGTAATTACTACTTATTAGTTGTGTTAATATAAGCAAGTAACTCCATCTCCTTTGAAAAAGAGAATAACTGTATGTACCGTATCAGTAGGCAATGCTGCTTTGTTGAATTTTGTATCCTCAGTGCTTAAAACAATGATTAGTATACAGTTGGTGCTCAAGAAAAGGTTTCTCACCATCATCATCGCCATCACCATCATTATCATCAACACCATCTCCATTTCTATCTCAGTATGGAGTCAGTAACAGGAATTCTTTGACAAGACCAGATCAGGTTAAAATTCTGGTTCTCCTGCTTACTAATGTACCGGTTCCCATATATGAGGGCACTTCACAAAGTTCGTGGAAAGATTCACGTTATCTTTCAGTTCTATTTTTCTGTGAACTTTTTCAAGCACCCTTGTATTGGGAACTATTTTTTCACTTGTTTAAGCACCTCACTTTTCTTATCTGTGAAAGGGACCATCATGTCTACCTCATGGGGGACACTGTGAGTGTTAATAGCCAGACATAACAAGAGGTGAGAGTCCAACGCACCTTACTTCTCCCTGCATTCTCCAGAGGAGAATTTCCCTGGACTTCATGGGGAACCAATTTTATGCCCACAATGAGACATGAGGGCTTATAGAACTTTCTAGATTATAAAACACATTCCTGCCGATTTTCTCCCTACAGCATCATAAGAGTGTCACTGGGAAAAAGAGTATGTATCAGTATTTATATTTTATAAATAAGGAAACAGAGGCACATGAAGGTTAAATGACTTGCCAATAATTCCATCATTATGCTCCTGATTTCTCATTATGAGACTCTGACTCTACAGTCACAGTATTAAAAGATTAGCTGGTAACAAACCAGAAATTCCCTAACATAGTGTTTTTTATTTCCTTTATTTTAACTGCAATCCATGAAAGATTTTACGTTGCAACCCAATTCACCTAAGTAAAGGCTTCAGGAAATAATACTAACTGTTCTATACTTTTCCCACGTAATATAGTTTATTTCACTTAAAGGATGTTGGTGTGATGACACTTGGGGCACATTTTGACAGTTCTCATGTCTGAATCCCACCCTCAGAGATTCTGAGCAGTAGATCTGGGGCACAGCCCTGGCATCTGATTTTTTATAAAACAATACCCAAGTAACTCGCCCCACTGATTAAGAACCAATGTCCTATTGAATCTCTCTAATTGTTTGCACCCAAAACTCTTTTCTATATTTAGGTTGTTTGTTAGTGAGTATTTTTTCTATCATTCCCTAGAATGTTAGCACTTTCACCAAGAAATTTGTTTGTCTTGGTCTCTTTCCCAAGTTGAAGGACAGCAGTTTGGCTTTTCAGTAATCACTGAGGACAAGGAGATTATGACTCATGAGAATATTTGCTGTCCCCACATAGTGAGCTGGAGTCTTACAAGGAAGGACCTCTGGTCCTCTGTGGTTATGCAGTTTAGAGAGGGAAGCTGGCACATCTCCTTAAGGAACCTGAAAGGACTGCTTGTTTCAACCCTGACTACCTGCTGCATTGGAGATATCCCCAGGGTGTGATTGCAAGTAGAAATGTAAGCATGGCACAAGTACTGTTTACCCAGATTTTCTCTCCAACCTTGGGGAGATGGGAATTTTTTTAAAAAATCACCCAGGGGCTACCTGAACTGGTACCTGCAGGAAAACCATCAGGAAGGTTGAATTCTTCCAGGCAGCCTCTTCTGCCCTCACCTCCTCCTCTGTTATACAATTTAATTACAAGTTTAATCACCTCAGATAACCCATCCATTCCCTCCAGTCTTGCAAGATCTCTCTTCTCCTAGCAAGGAGTCTCAGAGATAAGCAGCTGTCCGTGGCCAGGGTGGATTGGACTCTTAAAACCTCTCCCTCAATGAGTGGCAAGAAACACATGACCAAATAAAAACTGAAATTGTTTTGACAGTTCACTCTGATTGTTGTCGTTTTAATAATAAAGGAAGAACAAAGTATTGACAGCTTTAAATAAAGAGGCTGCATTTGGCTCTGAGGTGGGGTTTCACTGGGGAATTTTTTGTACAAGGTTTTATTTTTGCTCATTGGGAGAGGAAAAACAGTAAGCAAGGAAGAGGGAAAAGTTTTTAAAAAGGAGAAAGCAAGACTCCTATACTTTTCCTTCATAGCGTTGATCACCGTTGGGATTTAGCGGTCATCTGTGGGTTTCTTTCTTGAACTCCTGCTGCCGTGCTTAACTACAAGATCTATAGGGAAGGGTCAGGTTGGGATTTCTTTTGCTATTTCACTGAATGTGAATGAATGAATTCGTTTATACAATGCCTACTATAAGCCAGGCCTCTTGTGTGTTTCCTTTCCTGTAATTTGATCCTCACAATGACACTGAAAAGTCACTCATCATTGTCCCCATGAAACTGAAGCAAAAAGTATTGGAACAACTTGTCTAAGATCACACAGCTAGTCGGCAAAGGAGCTGGATTTCAAAATCTCCTAAGTAATCATCAGCTACAGTATTTTAAGATCATTTCATAGTTAACCACAGTTTTACTATAAATTCTTTCTCTCTGATATCCTCACAGTATTTTTTTTATTTACCTATGGCCATCTCTCTCTCTCTCTCTCTCTCTCTCTCTCTCTCTCTCTCTCTCTCTCTCTCGGCATTCTTCATCACTAATCTATATCTTCTCCTGCTACCCCAATATATTCCCCCACCCCTCTTTTAAAAAAAAATAAGGTAGTAGTAAGCTCCTTGGTGGATTTTAAACTTGGCATACCATATATTTAGTTTAGTAATGAAAAATTCCAGCTCCAGGCAATGCACAGACTAGCATTTCTAATGTTTTTTAAACAGCTATTAATGTAGTCAAATGCCGTGGGTTTTTTTTTTTTCTTTTTCCTTCCCTCCTCCTCTATATAATCATCTGCTCAGTGGTGCACTCTGAAACTGAGAGCAGGAACCAGAGGAGGAGCGAGCTGTGATTGATGGGCGAGGCCCTGTTTGCAGAAAGAGTCCCATCTGGGGTTGGTTTAGGGAGCAGTCAGATGTTGAGGGGGAGGTCAGCCAGGCGGCCTCAGCCCCCCTCCATCGACACCCAGATCATCCACCCATCGCACGGCGTGTACACCCTCGCTCCTAATTGAGGCTTGCATTGGGCAGATGCTTTGTGGTGTGGGACTAGAACAGCTGCTAAGTTTATGGAGGAGAAAGGAAGCAGGATGGTACAGCAGGTATTTTTTTTTCCATTTAATTTTTCACTCAAAACTATGATTTGAATTAAGCTGAAGCCTTTCCTTGTGTTAAGCCTGTGTTCTCTGCAGTACGTAGTTTGCTTGAATCATGCCCGAGGAAAAAAGGAAAGGAGAGGAGTCTCAGTGGAGAGAGAGAGAGAGAGTGTGTGTGTGTGTGTGTGTGTGTGTGTGTGTGTGTGTGTGCACTTTCTGCTTGATGTGTGGAACTGAGCTGGTCTCAGAACCAGTAGGTTAATAGTGTAATTTTGCATTTTTCTTCTTTGTTTCAGTGCCCCTGGGGCGTGATGCAGATTAACTCATTTTAGTTCAGCAGAAGAGGATTTCTCTGAATATGCGCAATTTCTTGCCAGAGAAGTAGAGTAGACCATGCCACTAAACTAAAGTAAAACAAACTGTCAGCAACATTGAAAACTGCAGGCAATCACCAAGCATGGATATTTTCCTCAAGCCAGTCCTTGTTGGGGGTTGAGGTGGTCCTGTTGCAGGAGTCACTGATTTCCTTGGCTGTGTGGGTAGACACAATTGGCTGGCTTATTAGGTCTTCACAATTCCCTGTGCATTTCTTCATTATAAGGACTATGTTTAGGCCAGAAGAGGTTTTTCAGGGCCAGAAATAGACTGGGGACAAATAAATTTGAGAAGCAAAAGGGCAGGGGCACTAAAGAAGTTAGACTGTAAAGCTGGGGGCGTGTACACGCACAGGTGCACACACAGGAAAATACTTGATTATTCGAAAGTCCACCTTGGCAGCTGTGAAAGCAGGTGCTTTTGCCTCTCTGTTAAGGTAGTTACATTGAAAAGAATAGACCCATTTTGTGCTCTGCCACGTAAAGACTATTTCTTTGTTGAAAATGTGGTTTGCATTAGATTTTGAGCCAAAATATTCTGCAAAGTCTAACAGGCTACACCCTTTGTTCTCTTAGTAGTTTCCCCAAACTACTTGATTAAGTCACACTGGGCAATGAATGGGAGAAGGGGGATGTCTGAAAATAAAAGACTTGGATTTTTCTCTTGACTGTCTCCTGAGCCCACCTCAGAAAGAAAAGTAAGGGTGCAGTATGTTTCAGTAATCAAGGAAATTCTCTTTCATCAGAGGAGTGGCTCTCTGAAGGTATGTACACAACAGAGTCGACACACTATGCTAACAGTTAGATTATAGTGTTTGTCTTTAAAATAGCAATAATATCCTGGCTATTTCATGCTTCAGTAAAATATTTAAATTGAAATGACTTTTTTTTTTGCATTTAGGAATCAGACTTGGTTACATTTTAATAATCCTTTTGCTCTCAGTGAGCGGAGTGAAATCTACCCATTGGGGTGTCTTGGCTAATGACGGGGTTGCACATTATTATGCTGTTGTTGAGTTGTCCTAAATTGACCGAGAGTTTTGGTGTATGAGGAAAAGGAAATTTCTTTTGCATCTATCCTAATAAATGTTCTTTTTTTCAAGCTTCTACTCAGTTCTGTAGTGCCAACAGTGGGTTTTAAAATATGAGATCTTGTCTTCCCCCCACTCCCCATTTGTGCATTTAGCAGCAGCCCAAGAAAGTCCAGGCACTGAAAATTAAGTGTGCAAAAGCTCTTCAAGCATTGTGTACAAAAGCTCTTCAGGCACTTACTGGATGATGTGAGGGACACTTGTAAGACTGAGTCACCCTCCCCATCAACTACAGACACCCACAAGCACCCTGACTTTGCAAACATCAGAATCCCTCTGCTCATTCCACGTATTTAGGGGAAGGTGGAGGTTTGACACTAGAGTAGAAGAAAGAAGGCAGCTTCTGCAAATGAGGGAATGTCTAGCCAGAATGCTCCAAATAATTTTGCCCGTCCCTGTCACCTACATGAAGTTGGCTTCAGCTTTCAACCAGGAGCCTGTTCATGTGCCAGGATTTGCCGTGACCAGGAGTGGAAAGGGTGCCCTTAATGTTGATGTATTTTTCCAGAAAATACATTTCAGCCAAGTTAAGAATCCAGAAACATCACTAGGAAGGAAACGAAGACATCTCAGAAGCCATCTGAAGGTGAAAAATAATTCCATAGGAAGTACAATGATCTTAATTAAATATTAGCTGTAATTAGCCTAAAGTGCAAATGTTGGGAATAGTAATTAGGGTCTCTCTGGAATGGCTGTCAGTGTTAATAAGTAACTGTAGGGGGTCCCACCAACATCTGTTTGGAAACTCCAGGTACAGGATGAAATCTAGAGCTTCCTGTATCTGGATGTTCACAGTAGGCTCCTTAACTACTATTGGCGCAGCCCCTAGAGTGCGATGCCCTGTGTTTGCCAGAATGACACAAATCTTGGTACAGGTGGGTGGTTTTCCCTGGTTCTGTGACACCTACAGTTGGCCCTTGCCTTTCCTCGGTTCACCTCAGAGCATTCTGAAGCCAGGCCTCAGGCTTGAGATGGTACAGAGGCTTCCCAGGGTGTGTCCTACCTCTTGCCAAGGGCCACCCACCTAATTTGGCAAATGAAAATGCTGGTGCCTGACTTCCCTACAGGGGCAACACACCAACAGGTGGAAAACAGGTCTTGGGGCCATGGTGTATGTGATAGAGAGGGTTTGTTTATTTAAAAATGAGAACCAACTTCCCCACCAGGTTGTTCTCTTGCCAGATGGGAGATGCCTTGGTGCAGGATAGATACAGATTTTTGATTCAACTCCTGGCTTCCCTAAGAACTACCTGTGGCTGTGACCTTGCATAATTATTTCCCAGTTCTGGGCGGGAGCATTGTCGACTACAAAGTAAAGTGGGATTAGAGATGCCATGCATGCAAGGAAGGGATACTAGACCTCGCCACTGTTAACATTTGGAGCTGGATAATCCTTTGGAGGTGGGGGGGCTGTCCTGTACACTAGAGGGTGTTTAGCAGCATCTCTGGTCTCCACCCACTAGATACCAGTAGCACATCCTCCCTCAGTTGTGACAACTGAAAATGTCTCCAGTTATCGCCTAATGTCCCCTGGGTTGCAGTGATGTCTGTTTAACAATTACTGATGGAAAGCACCCAGCACAGTGCCCAGCACTCACTAAGTGGTCTGCTGAGCACAGGCAAGGAGAAAGGGGCTGCGTTTCTTATGGAGCATAGAAGTCTGAAGTTGTCACGGATCTTTGAAGCCCACTTCTGCTTGGCTTAAAGCCTGTGTGTGTCCACATGTGTGTCTACAAATCAAAGATCTGGTGACGGAGGGCAAATTCCAAAAGAAATTCTGACTCACTCTTTTTGTACTATCCTTAACACTGCCCATCTTCAAGATGAGCTGAGATCGCCCCTCCTTATTTTAGATGGAATACACACCCTTTCTCTCTCTTCCTGCTTCACTGACAGCTATATTTTCTGCCTAAGCTATTTATGCAATGATGGCTTCTTAACTTGTGTCCCCATATCTAATTATATTCTGCCTTAGTCATGAGAAAACTTTTTTCTGCAAAGGACCAAATAGTAAATAGTTTAGGATTTGTGGGCCATGCAGTCTCTGTCACAACTATTCAACTCTACTGTTATAGCACAAAAGCAGCCATAGGCAATAAGTCAACAAATGAGAATGGCTGTGTCCCAATAAAACTTTATTGACAAATAAAAGCAGTGGGCCAGATTTGCTGCCTGAGTCATTTGCCATTTCCTCTCCTACTCACCCCACCCCACTAATCTCCTACTGCCAGATTAAGCTTTATAGAGCCCAGAGTTCATTTTTCAGGCATATATTCATTTAGCAAATTATTATCAATGTCTGCCTTGCAGTTAGCAGGCTGCTGGTTCCTGGAGATGGAACAGGAAATGAATCACAGCACCCCAGACTCTGGGAGCTCACAGACAAATAAACAGGCAGCAACAGTGCTTGGGGTTATGTGACATGTGACCACAACCTTTGGTAGAGCATCGAAGATGGGCAACTGACCCAGTTTAAGAGTCAAGGAAGGCTTTCTGGAGGAGGCAGCTTTTGATCTTGACCTGAATAAGGACAAGACAGGCAAGGGAGTAGGGGAGCCTTTCCAAGCAGAGGGGGACAGTGAACGTGAAGACTCGATAGGGTTGACAAAATGGAACTCTACTTCTCCCTTAAGTGATCATAGGCTTCCTGAGGGCCAAGCCCTTCTTCTGATAGAGAGAGAGCTAGCAGGGAGATCCTAGCAGAGAGCCCTTGCTTTTTTGCCGGAGCTTGTGGGACTGATTCCCTCTTCCTGAGATTACCCCACAGTAATGAAAGGCCACCTGTGTTGCTGGGGAAAGCACTCATATTTTCTGGTGGAGGTAGAGGAGGGAACCCTTCGTCTTTGTGTGACCGTGTCTGTATCATTTGTTGCTTATGTGATCATTATGCACTCCCTATGAGGCCACACCTGGAGTTTTCACAAATCTATCTTTCAGTCCAGAAATGGGTCAGATGGAAGGTCAGAGAGACTGAAACAGACCTTTGGCCAGAAGCCGATTGTGACACAACAAATTTCCCTTTGGACAGTTCTCAAGATCTCAGCATTTCTGGGTCTTCTCATCAGCCATAGAAAAGTGTCATTGCTATGGAATATGTTCTTTGAATAGCCCAGGAAAAGAAGAAGAGGGTGGTTGAGTTATAAAGCAACAGAGGACTTTTTTTCTTTTTTGTATTAGTCAATGTCCTTTTGGTAGTTAAGTAACAGAAAAGCTAGCAAGAAAAAATACAACAAAGGGTACAAAGTTTCAGTTTTACAAGATGAATAAATTCTGGGGATCTAAGTACAGCAAGAGAATGGTAGTTAAAAATATTATATCGTATACTTGAAATGTGCTAAGATGACAGATCTTAAATTAAATCTCACCACACATGCGCGCACACGCAAATGGTAACTATATAGAGGTTTTAGATATGTTAATTAGCTGAAATGTTGTGATCATTTCACAACACATACATCTACCAAAACATTAAGTTATGTACCTTAAATACATACCATTTTTACATTAATAATATCTCAATAAAGCTGTTAAAAAGTAAGACATTTCCTGACTTGTGTAATTAAAACAAGCAGGGGTGCTACTAACTGCAGGTAAAGCTGGATCCAAGTTTTCAAATGATGTCACCAGGCCTCAGTTGAAACCTTTCTGTTTCTCAATTTCATGGCTCCATGTTCCCCTGGGTTGGCTTCACCTGTAGGCAGGTCGTCTTCAAGTGGCAGTTCTTGGCAGCTTCAGGCTTAGATTATTTTTGCAGCTGCCAATCACAGTGGAAAGAAAACTTCTTCCTCCAAGCTGAAGCAAAATTCCAGAGTAACTAGGACTCTGTGCAATGACTAGGGCTTACCTTACTAACTGGTTCACTAGTTAGATGGGCATGAACCAAATCTCTGTGATTGTGATAGCGGAACCTTCTGATTGCCCAGGCTGGGGTCACATGACTGTAGCTAGCAGTAACCAGAGGCTATATTCAGCTACATCTGCACCATGAGGCCAAAAGCAGGAGTGTCCCCCAAAAGGAAACAGGGGTGTTCTCCTTGTAGAAGCTGATAGGCAATGACAATAAATGCCCTCTGTGATTTCCCAAGGACAGACAGGGTTAACAATTCATATATAGCGATCCAGCCTTGGCATAGGCAGACACTCCACAGCCTCAAAATCTAGGGAGAAATGTTAGAGAGAGAGAGAGAGAGAGAGAGAGAGAGAGAGAAACATTTGTGCATTTTTGTTTCTAGTGGCACAGACATTTGGAGACATTAGTCTGGAGGAGGAAAGAGCCTGATGGGAATGTTTTCACTTGTAAAATGTTTTAAACTTATCCTAAGCTTAGCTCTCCTCAAAGTGTCATCTTTAACATTCTAATTAAGGTCTCCTCCAAACAAACGCACCAGCTCTGTGTGCAACTCTGAGAACAAAGTCCCCCCCACCTCCAGCCCCGTGTCATCCTGTTTTTGCTGAGCTCAGGTTGCTTTAGCACAAAAGGTTCTCAAATGTTGGTGGCGGGTACAGAGGAGATGTGAGCCCATTATACGAGGGCTTAGGTCATATTTAATTGACCACAGACAATAGGAGAGGTGGCTATTTGGTGTGCTTAATTCCTAAGCTTTTTTTCTCCCTCTCTCTCTCTCTTTCTTACCCTGCAATCCCATGTCTTGAGACCATGGAAAATTCGAACCTCTGGTTTACAGTTTCTTATGCCTTCTCTCTCTCTCTCTCTCTCTCTCTCTCTCTCTCTCTGTGTGTGTGTGTGTGTGTGTGTGTGTGTGCACGTGCGCACATAGGGTGGGAGAGTTTTGAGGGTGGAGGTGGAGAGAGAGAGAGATGTTTCCTGAAACGGAAGCATTTGAATTCAAGTTTTTCTTTTTTTAATTCTTTTGCCTTGACAGTAATTATCATACTGCCTGTTTTGCCTAGATCTGAAGGGTGAATTGTTATATAATACTCTGTGCTTATAAAAAAATAAATAAAATAAACCAAGGGGTTAAGGGGGAGAGGGATTGACTAATGAGGCTGAGCGTAAAGTCCAACATTTTGCAGAAATGCTTAAAATGGGAATATCACAGAGGACCGTTGTTGACCAAATTAGGCCCTGAATTTTTATTAGCTGCTTTATATTGGCGCTGGGAACACACACACACACACACACACACACACACACACACACACACACACACACACACACACACACACTCGCCTCACAGACATTGGGACCAGTAAAAGGACCCTCCCCCATCCCATTATGTGAGCCAAGTCACATAAAACTTTGATTAAATTCAAATGCTTATATGAACCTTCTCTCCTCTCAAGAACACACACATTCAATTTAATCTCTCTCGGCACTTTAAGTATCAAATCAAGGTTCTGCTGTCACTGTACACAACTAAATGCTCACAACTTCCAAAACGGGAATGAAATAAGAAGGATTTGCCAGAAAAACCCCATCCAGCAGGACAGTCTTTGAATATTAGGCTGGGTGACTTGGGGAAAGTGACCTCATCTTTCTGAGCCTCAGTTTCTGCATCTGTAAAATGGGGGTAAATGATGGTTCCTATTTTCTTGTAGGGTCTGGTGAAGATGACCTGGGATTGGTCCGTCAGAAGCTAGTAGCACTACGCTGGCACCTTTAAAGTGTCCGAGGAACAGGAATCCTTGGGTGTGGGGGGAAGGTTCTGCTTGCTGCTGCTCATGGATTTATCTTCCTCTCCCGCGTTTGATTTTTCAGGGTAATCAAGAAGCAGCAGCCGCCCCTGACACGATGGCCCAGCCTTACGCTTCGGCCCAGTTCGCTCCCCCTCAGAACGGCATCCCCGCGGAATACACGGCCCCTCACCCCCACCCCGCGCCAGAGTACACGGGCCAGACCACCGTCCCCGAGCACACGTTAAACCTGTACCCTCCCGCCCAGTCGCACTCCGAGCAGAGCGCCGCGGACACGAGCGCGCAGACCGTCTCCGGCACCGCCACAGTAAGTGGGCGCTTTCCCCTGGGGCTCGGCGGGTGCTCTCCAAGGGGGGCAGGTGCCCCCTAGCCCTGGGAATGACAGCGGGTCTCACCTCCATCCACCGAGGGACTCTAGCGAGCAAAGCAACGCCTGAGCCCGTCATCATACCAGCTTACCTAAGTTACCTGATCCACCTGCATCCTTTCCTATTATTGATTCAAATCAACGCATATTTCATGAACTGCATGTATGTGTAAAGGCAAGCATTCGTGTCTTTTCTAGTTCTGTAGTTTTGCTGTTCCAGAATGTCATCCTTATGAATTCTTTTTTTAAAAAGTTTTAATGGCCTTTACATACCATAAAATTCACCTGTTTTAAGTGAACAATCACTGATTTTTAGAATATTTACAGAGTTGTGCAACCATCTCCAAAAACTAATTTTGGAGCATTTCCATCACCCTAAAAACAAATCTTGTAGCTGCCCATTTGCAGCTACTCCACATTCCCACTCCAAACCTCTGAGTTCAGCTTCTTTAACTTCGCCTAATGCTTTGAGAGTCATCCACGATGTCGTGTATATGCTTCTTTTTTGTTGCTGGGACATAGAGTAGGGAGACGTGTGGACTACAAGGGGTGGCACAAGAGAATTTTGGTGGGTAAGGGAACTGTTCTGTATCTTTATACATCAAGAAGAGTGGATTTCATTGCATTCAAATGGATGAAAAACAATCAAGCAAACAAACAAAAGACCATTTTATTACCACCATAAAAGAAAACTAGTGTTATTGGCCATTAATCAACGATAACCTAAACAAAAATAATTATATCAAAATTACACAATGTTCGTTTGTGTACTGCCTAAAATAAACGTGTATACCACAGGACCTATAGGGACTGCATTCAAGAAAACTTGTTCTGCAGGATTTTTTAGAAGATTGGGCACATGGAGCGTCTAGTCTAGAACATTCTGTAGGTGCAGGCAATTGTGCCTTTCCCCCCAGTCCTCTAGCCTCTGGAAAACCAGTATTTGTGAAAAAGTTTGTGAGTTTGAAGTGTGATACATCTCCTGTAGTAAAAGCAACTGTTGACCAACTTTGCTACTTGTTACCTTGTTCATTTGGAGGATAATTTCGGAGATTTTAAAAATCAATATACACTTTGAAATTTTCTTTTGTTTTTCTCCCTTTTTTATTTATTGTGGTAAAATACATGTAACATAAAATTTACCATTTTAACTGTTTCAGCATACACAATTCAGTAGCATTTAGTACATTCACAGTGTAGTGCAACCATTATCTAGCTCTAGAATATTTCCATCACCCCAAAGGAAACCCCATACCCATTAAGCAGATACTCCCCCTTTCCCCTCCCCCATTCCCTGTCAACCACCTGTCTGCTTTCTGGTATGGATTTGCCTTTTCTGCATATTTCATAAAAATGGAATTCTAAAATATATGGCCTTTTATGTCTGGCTTCTTTCACTTAGCATAATGTTGTCAATGTTTATTCATGTTGAATATTCCTTTGTATAGATAGACCACATTTTGTTTATCCATTCATCCACCAATGGACATTTGGGTTCTACCTTTTAGCTGTTGTGAACAGTGCTGCTGTTGCCTTTTTGTATTCGTCTGCTATACCTCAGGTATGGGCTCATTAAATGGGTTTGCTGGTTTAGCAGGTGATTTTTGTTGTGTTAGTGACCAGGCGATTAACAGATTGTAGCGAACAGATCGTTGTTTATGGTTGGTTGGTTATTTTGTGTAAATCAACAGTGGTAGGACCAGGATAGGTTGTTTTTGGAATAAAAAATGCTCCAATCAGACATTATCTATTAAGCTAACTACTGTGAAAGTTTCATTCATTCATTCATTCATTTACAAATATTTATTAAGAGTCTACTAGGGTCAGGAATCATACTCAGTGGTGTGGTTGAACCAAGCAGACATGATCTTTCTCTCTTGTAACTTAGTATGAGAGGCAGAGTGAGCATGTGACAAACAGCTCTAGAACTACAAGTTATGATACATGCTCTTAAGGAAAATACAGGTGCCATGGGAAGATAAAAAACAGGGGTTCTACCTGCAAATGGGTAGTCTGGGAACATTTCTTCAAGGAGATGATATTTAAGGCAAGAAAACAATGTTCTCCAGTCAAAGAGGACATCAAAGTCAATGGTCCAGAGGTTGAAAACAGCCTGGCTCAAAAGAAGCCAGTGTGTTTAGGGCACAGTGAAGGGAATTTGGGGGTACAGTGGCAAATGATTTGAGCAATCATCAAGGATTATATATCCTGCAGGCTTGGTGGGTCAGTAAGAGGTTGGAAATCCATGTTAGGAACAATGGGAGCTCACTGAAAAGATTTAAGCCAGAAGAGTTATAAAATGAGATTTAAAAAGAAAGGGTTAATGATGCCTCGTGTAAAGGAAATCCTAATCCAATTGGAGAGCTGTGATGCTCAACGTCCTTGCCCTGTAAACAGAACACTTTAGACATCAACACAGTTTAATTTAAATAGCATGTTGGGTGTCCACAGTGCCCCAGGCACTGCCGTGAGATAAAACAGTGCACAGATAAGCTTTCTTCCCTTGGAGAGATTTTGGTCCACTAGAGAATATAGGATCTGTGTTCTGTTAATTATAATAATGGGCCAAGTTCTGGGGTATGGATTTTCAAGGCTTTAATGTACTATGATGATGACAGGAGAAAACACTTTTGGAGACATCTACCTCAAAATCGTGGTCAGAGGGTTATACATAAGAGAGTGTTCTGGTTATGAGTAACAGAAAATTCAGCCAGAAAAGTATTGACTCATAGGACAGAAGGTCCAGGAGGTGGGTTGATGTTAGACATGGCCTGGTTCTTGGCACACATCCATCAGATTTCAACAGCATCTATCCCTGGCTTTACTTCCTTGCACTCACCTCTGTTCTCTGGCTCTGTCCCTGCAAGTTCGACCTTTTGTCATCCCAACCCACAGCCCAGTGAAAGGCTCTGGGATTCATCCCATGCAAGCCCTGGGAATGCCTCTCTTTCCCTGGCTTAAATGGCACTATCTTCATTAAGTGGCTGAAACTGGGATTGGGTGTCTCAGCCCTGGGCCACTGAGTCACTCCATACCCAAATACATGGAATAAGGACCGTTGCAACAGAGTCAATGATAAGGGGCCTTCAGAACAACTCCTTAAAGGTACCACATGGACAGAAACTGGTCAGAGAAACTGTATGGAGAGACAGTTGTCTGGAGAGGCTTGAATTGATATGTTTGACAAGTGTAGAGAGTAAAGAAGAGGATGAGGAGAGAGCATCAGAAAGCTCCCCAGTGTTGGGGTTTGGAGAAAAAGGAGCTATTTTATGAGGAATAAATGGGGTATTCAGATTGGGGTTGAACCAGGTGAGTGTGGGCCATGGAAGCCTGGAGGGTGTCTGCTGAGAAGACATTATTGAAGCTGGCAGTTTGGACATTGCCGAAGACCCAGGAGAAAGCAGTTTTGTTAGAGTGCTGGGGAGAGGTGCCAGGGAGCCAGGAGTCAGGGAATAAGTGGAGTGTATTGGAGTTGTGTACACTGCCCATCATACACATTTGGAATGAAGAGGAAAAAGAAAAGGTAGCAGCTAAGAAGCAAAGAGGTCAGAGAATGCAGTTTGTAGGATAGTTGATTTAGGTTCACTGACTGATGCAGGAAAGAAAGTGACAAAGTGTTGCAGAGAAAATGAAAAAAGAAAAGGACCAAGGCTGTTCAGATAGGGAGCAGGTAGTCTAGGAAAGGAGTACTTGAAGTTTTTAAAATATATTGACATATGATTGCTGTATAATAAACTGTGCAGATTGAAAATGTACAATTTAAGTTTTTACAAATGTACATACATGTGGAACCATTACTGCTATCAAGAAAATGAACATATTCATTATCCCCAAAGTTTTCTTTTGCCCTTTCATAATCTTTCCCTCCCCATCCTTTGCCTTATTCCCAGGCAACCAACTGATCTGCTTTCACTATAGCTTAGTTTGGGGTTTTTAGAATTTTATTTCAATAAATCAAACATCATGTGCTTTTTTTGGTCTGGCTTCTTTCACTCAGCATGATTGAGTTTAGATTCATCCATATTGTTGTATGTGTCACAGCTCACTCCTTTTCGTTGCTGAGTAATATTCCATTGCATGGATATGCCACGATTTGTCTCTCTGTTTACCAGTGCATGAGTGTTTGGGTTGTTTTCCATTTTGGGCTGGTCACTAAAAATAAAGCTGCTGTGAACATTTGGAACCACTTTAATTTTGAAGCAGAAGAGAAGGAAGATTAACTGTGTGAGGACAGAGAGAAATCTTGAAGTCAAGTGTTAACATGAGGAGTTCACTCTACATTGCCTCCATTTTCTTATGTAGGAAGGTGCTTTCATCTACTGACGAAGAGTGAGAAATGTTTGGAAACAAGGAAAGGATTCTGGAACTTGGGCAAGCATGTCAGGAGTCTGCCTCAGACAGTTCCTGGGGTTTCTGAATGTCAGTGGGTGCCTGAATTTGGAGAATATGAACGTGTGGTGAAGCTGGTTAGCTGACTTCTTTGTCCTCTTCAGCAACGTTAAAGAGGGTTTTAAAGGAAAGATAGTCATTATACGCTGGAGCTGGTGAGCTTTGTGGCTAATCCTGAAGGAAGTTTTGGAACTTATATTCTTAATTGGTGCTGGGGAAGTACAGGAATCATAAGAGGGACCATCTTGTCTTCTGCTACACATGATTACATACATATACTTATCTCTTTGGTCAAAAAGGAAGAGGCTTCGGCTATCCATGACCTACTTTTAGTTGTCATTTTCTTCTCTGGATCAGGAGAACATTGTCTATGATGTATTTACTTTCTCATTGTCTCTGCCTCTTCATCCATTTACGGAGTGTCCCTTTTCTTCACTCCAGGTTCTGAATTTCCTATGAAAGGAATTTAACCTCAAAGTAAGACATAATCATGGTATTCCCAATCCTAGATACATGGTCCTGTGTTAGCACCAAAGTTGGTAGAACACCTAAGTCATTTCCCACAGGATAGTGTTGTACTTGGAATAGCTCTGTCTTTTGACATATGTATCCATGGTGCTTAATGTCATTCTAAGGCCATTGTAGAGGCCATTATTTCTTGAGAAACTAACTGGATTTGGGTAAGAGAAAACACTCATCCATCTGGTGGGCTCCAGGAACATCTAATATATGCACATGATTTAACACAAAGTGCAGAATCTGTAAAAAGGAAGCAGACTTCACCCAGGGCTCCCAACCAGAGCTAAGTAAAATACAGACAGAAAACACTTACCAGGTCATCCTTTTACTTCCCCAAGGACTGAGATGAGTCCCTGCAGGACATTTTTTCTGCTGAATTTCTATTTAATGTAAGCCTCCAAACACATCATGGATCACTGTGCTGACAGAGCCAATACTGTATTGTATTCGATACTGCTCCTGACAAGGTATTTTACTCTTGACATATTATAATTAGGGATTTGCAAGTGGTGAATTCTCCATGTATCTCCAATAGCAACTTAACTTCTATTTTTAACACCTCTGCAGTTTGTTTAAACGTCTCCCACCACTTTCTCACTAGCACTGAGCCCTAATGGGAGAAAGAATGTAGGTACAAGAGCTAAGTCCCCGAGCCCTGGGCTCTATTGACAGGGAGAAGAGTGGTTGAAGGTTCTTTAGCCTCAACTGCTTCCTGCTGGAGTGTTAACTGTGTCTCCACATTTTGTTAAGACTGAGGAACGTAAGATATTGGTTGGTGATGGTAGCTTTTTCTTAACCCTTTACATGCTAGCTGATTTTGAAACCAGTTAAATAGCTAAAGTATGGGGAAAATGTGCTCAGTGCATTCATTTTTGTTAACTAGCTATTATTATTATTATTATCATTATTAAAATAACTCAGGCTTGTTGTTAAAAAAAAGTCAAATGTTACAAAAGGATATGAAATGAAAACTAAAATTTTCTAATACCCACAACCCCAGGTCTTAGTCTCCATGCCAGAAACAACAGTTACCAATCTCTCATATTTCCTTCCAGAAGTGTTTTATGCAAACATATGTGTGCTTCTCTGTCTCTATTGCTATCAATATCACTATTGATGTCCTTCCGATATCACTGTCTCTATCTCTCTATCATCTGTCTCTAATTCAATCTTTATATCTTCTAACTTCTCACTAGTTCCATTCTCAAAATAAAAGAACTGAAATCTACTAAGTACCCACTCTGGTACCCTTTATATCTGGGAGATCATTTTATTTTTTGTTTTGGCAGCTGGCTGGTATGGGGATCCAAATCCTTGACCTTGGTGTTGCAGTACTGTGCTCTAACCAAGTGAGCTAACCAGTGAGCAACCCGGGAGATCATCTTGTATCACAGTTTGAGATCCTACTCATTCATTTTCATGTCTGTCTGTGCATTCCTACATACGGAGGTATCTCACTGCTAGAATCTAGAATGTTTCTGGGATTCATCTTGTGCTGCTGTTATTCTCAGTCAGGCCACAGTGAAGAACTAGATGCCAGTCTTGCTGTCCATTTCTGTGTGTCTCTGTGTGTGAATAGTTAAAAGGTGCATGGATTTAAGACATGGACATTGATCAATTACCCTACAGTGAGCCTGAACCAATTTGCACCCCCATGGGCAGTACCTGAGAAGGCCTGCTGCCCACAGCCTTGCCCAACATGGTGTACCAGCCAACTCTTGACTCATGGTCATTCTGACTCTGTGTGCTTGGGTGTGGCTCTTTCTCTCTTCGACAAAAGAAAGTATTATAGGATTTGTCTGGAGTCAGGGAGAAGAAAAAATAAAGTGTACTATTACTGATAAAGTGCTGCTATCTTACACAGATCATGCTAGGTACTCTTTCAATCCTCATCCTGCTTTGTTCTCACACTAAACCTTTTTTTTTTTTTTTTTTTTAATTTTATTTTGTCAATATACATTGTGGCTGATTATTGCTCCCCATCACCAAAACCTCCCTCCTTTCTCCCTCCCCCCACCCAACAATGTCCTTTCTGTTTGCTTGTCGTATCAACTTCAAGTAATAGTGGTTGTTATATCTTCTCCCCCCCCCCCTTTTTTTTTTTGTGTGTGTGTGTGTGTGTGTGTGTGTGTGAATTTATATATTAATTTTTAGCTCCCACCAATAAGTGAGAACATGTGGTATTTCTCTTTCTGTGCCTGACTCGTTTCACTTAATATAATTCTCTCAAGGTCCATCCATGTTGTTGCAAATGGCAGTATTTCATTCGTTTTTATAGCTGAGTAGTATTCCATTGTGTAGATGTACCACATTTTCCGTATCCACTCATCTGATGTTGGGCATTTGGGCTGGTTCCAACTCTTGGCTATTGTAAAGAGTGCTGCGATGAACATTGGGGAACAGGTATACCTTCGATTTGATGATTTCCATTCCTCTGGGTATATTCCCAATTTAAATGGCATTAATACCCACATTTTACGCTGGGGGAAGTAAAGGGACAAAGAGCCTAAGACGTCATGAGTTTGGAAGTAGTATAGTTGAGATTCTCGCACATGTCCCCCTGATGGGTGTCAATATCAGACTCTTACCCCAATCTGCAGTTGTCCTCTGCAGGGTCTCTTGGCAGATGGTTTAGAAGACCAGTGCCTGAAGCCAGAGCAATAGATCTAGAGTTCTCCCCAAGGCTAGTTTCTTTATCCCTGCTGTCTAATTGAGATAAGAGAACATGGCTCTGGATTCACCAAGATTTGACCCTCTGTTCCACCACTTACAAGCTGAAGAATCTCAAGCTGGTCATTGGACCCTTCCTCCACCATGTCCTCCTCCTTCCTCTTCCCTCTGCACAACCACCAGACGATGGGTTACTGAACACAGAGAGTTCCTTTCCTTTGTGGAGGACTTTAGCTTCACATACTTACGCTGAAAGTTTGGCAAAATCATTGAAGGATGCCATGTCTAAAAATAAGGTGAGGAGCTACATAAAAATGGGAAGTAGGGAATAATAGTCTCAAAAAAATAATTTTTATTCAGTAAGTGTCAGACTATGTTCTAAGCACTTTATGTGCACAATCTCAAGTAATCTTGAGCTTCCCCACCAAAAAAAAAAAAAAAAAAGTGTTTATGAAGTGTTATCACCCCATGTATAGATGCAGAATCTGAGGCAAGTAACTTAGTGAAGGTCATTGTTGCCAATAAGTAGAAGCTAGAGGTCAAAACCAGGCATATCAGACTCAAGACCGAAATTCTTAAGGGCTAGAAGCCCAGAAGGCATTCCCCAGGCATGCCTGGGCACACACTGGACTCCTCTGAATGGACTGCTGTTGCAGAAAGGAATGCTTTGCGTGGGAAGGACACACTTCACCCTGCAAGGGGCCCCAACAGACCCGAATATTTTCAATATCACAGACTTAGAGTGTGCTCTTGTTTGAGACCTGTGCCTTGAGCAAACTCCAATAACATGTTTCGGTGGCTTCAAAATTGTCTTTTCAGATGACAGTGTGGCTGAGCTGTTTTGTCAACACCAGTTCTATTTTCCTAAGAATCACATTTAACTTAAGGACACAGGTACAGTCTCTTGTTTCCTCCTCAGCCTAAGTGTTATGCTTCTGTCTCCTGCTTTGGAAAAAAAGGCCCATAGCTTTCAGGATAAATTAAAGGCTGTCATTACTCAATGCCAGGGCCATTTGGCTTTTCTAAAACTCCTGCTTATCAAAGAGTGTCCAGTCCTGGTGGGCCAGAAGACATGGCTGAGCCCAACTTAGGATAAGTCTGAGGGGAGCAGGCAGAGCTCTGAGCATCAAAGACTGTGTGTCTAAGGTGCTTTCGTAGAACTGGGCTTCAGCCTTGGATTCGGGCAAAACTGAAGGTCCTCATGACAGATCAGGACAAAATGGCACTGGATAAACATTCTCAGTCATTATCAGGAGAAGCAGAATGGAAACTAGATAAAGAGTTCAGAGTTCCTGTTCCAGTTCTGACTCAAAGTGGAATCACAGGCACATTTCATAACCTTGTGACAAGTTTTGTGTGTAATCCCAAGGATATTTTGCTTTGGCTAAATGAGTAAAACTCAGGTATGTTCTGAGGCTTTGATTTAATGTTTCTTTGGGGGCACTTTACTGACATATTTCTAGTGCAAGTCTTGCACCATCTGGAAAGTTTCATCTTGACTTTCTCTTCATTTGGTGCTTTGTGCTTATTCATGCCTGTATTCGTTGTCATCAATTTACCCTTTCAGGATGACTAAGCAGTCTCTATTTTTGATTAAGATGTTAATCTCTGAGCAAGAATTAACACAGGGTAATTTTAAGTCATTGGGGGTAATGATTGGATAATTTGAAGATGAAGTGGGCTGTCCAAGAGCTGTCCAAAGGACTGATTTAGGTTTTTGCAAAACCTGATTGCCACTACATAGTTCATAGCCTCATTAGGCAGTTTTGTTGCCTTTGTTTGTTTGTTTTTAAATGAACTTAGGAGCAGGCATCATTTTGTGGACAGTATTTGAGTCCCTCATTAGCCAGTCATCAGTTCATGCCATTAACTCACGGCCCTACATTTTTAGGTTTATAATGACTTCATATAAATTCTGTGCTTTTTGAAGACGTTGGCTACTCTCTGCTACCAGAAGATTTGGGAATAGTTCAATCTTCTGATTCAATCTTGGAGTGTTACAGTTGGAAGTAACTGAAGAATTCACCTAGTCTAATCTTATTGTACAGATCTTAAAAGATCACATAAGTTAGGGGTTCAAAACTCAAATACTTACAGGTCTAGGCAAGTAATGTGTGCTTGAAAGAGATCAGTTAATGGTAGAGACATAGGTAAAATAAATAATTAATTTTTCCATTAATATAGGAGTGGTAAAATCACAGGCATGATGCCATGTGACCCTTTGGTGGGGACCCTGTTATAGTTCAGAGGACACATGGTCTGTCCACAGGAAGTGGTTCCCTATTAGTCCATCCAATCGCTGCCATTATGGATTTCTAACCCACTATTGTAATATCTTTTTTTTTTTTTTCCTCTAGAGTAAGCAGCAGTTTGGATTTTTATGCGTTCTCTTGTTCACTCCTGTTTCACTCATTTTTATCTGGCCGGCCTCTGAAGATACTGAGTTTATAACTCCTGATTTAATCTTGGGACTCTAATCTTTTTTTTTTTTTTTATAATAAAAGATAAAATTAGGAACTTTAACCCTTCCAGGGAGATGGTATTTCAGGTGTGTACAAAAGACATCTTGTGTGCTTCAGCGTGACAGTGCAGAGGTTTATAGATTATTAGAGATTGAAATGACCATCTGGTCACCTGCTTCATTTATGAATGGTGCTGAGGCTCAGAGAGGGAGAGTGACCTCCCTGAGTCACACAGTGTCACAGCAGAAACCAGAATAGGCAAGTCCTAAAAGAAAATTCCCACTGCACCTTGTCCCACCCTGTGTATTCTATTTGCTTTGACCATCCTTTTTATGTTTTCTGTATTTTGTAGCAGTCTTCAAAATTTGTTTACCCAGGCTTACAAAGCCTGATGACACTGCTTTTAGGAGCATGTCAAGCTATACAATTCAAGGCTCCATTTCTCTTTGATATTCTATTTTGGTTTCTAGCCAGAGATTTCAGTCACTAGTGGGCCTTATTCCCACAAAGGCTTCCAGACTTCTAAAAAGAGTTGTTATTTTATCTAGTTCTCTCATACTGATCTCCATGCTTCTGTCAATGGGGCTGCATGAATTCAGTAGTGTATGCATTTCTGCTAGCTCCAGTCCCAGTCACTCCTGGATCAGGACACTCTAACTAGGGAAACTGGATTTCTACATTTACATCTTTGAAGAATATGGAGACTGTCAAATTGTCAAGTGATAGCCTTTGATGTAGAGCTAGGTCCGAGTCACCGCATAAGCTCTGTAGGAGCTCAAAAGCTAGATTTTTCCTCCTGTAGAAGAGTAACAAGATTTTCATGAATCAGGTGAGCCATGCAGCATGTAGATCCCATGGAGATTCTCATGGGCTCTCTGACTTCTGGGCTCCAGAGAGGTTATTACCACCTGACATCAGGAACAGAATGTACCCGTGCTTGAGGACCTGACTTTTATGCAATCTCCTCATCCTTGGGATGAAAGCTACATGGGCAAGTTTGTTCTCTAATAAACCAAGGTTTTCAGACTGTACAGCTCAAAACAAACCAGGCCATGAGGTCCAGTGTGATTTAAAGGCATAAGTGTTGCAGACTTGTTTTGGAAGTGAAAAGGCAGTTTTCTTGTTTAAAAAAAAAAAAATGGGAGAGTAGCAAATTATACAATTCAAAGAGTACAGGCTGCTCTGGTCTTTTAAAAGGAGGAAATGTCAATGTGCATCCTAATCAGCAGGCGAGAAAAACAAATAGAAACTGTTTGGGCTGAAAGGAAAAAAATAAAAGAGGAAGAAACTATCCTTGACTGATAATGTGTGGATAACAATAACTAGCATTTGGTGAGCTCATACTAACCACCTGGTGCAGTGGTGCTACAAGCTTTATTTGCCTGATTTGAGTAACTCTTCATAGCACCCAGAGGAGGAGAGTACCGTAATTAACCCTTTGTTGTCTAGGTGAAAAAACCAGAGCATAGAGAAATAAAGGAGATTGCCCAAGGTCACGAAGCTAAGGGCCAAGCTGGGATTTAAAGGCACAAGGGGCCACTCTCTTACCCAGTCCTTGCTGGGTCTTCCACGAGCCATTCACTACACAGAACATTTTTTTCACATAACCCATCATGGTATAGGTGTTATGATGCCAATATTACAGGCAAGGAAACTGAGGTGCAGGTGTTCAGTAAATGCAAACATTGGCCTGGAGGATTCCAAACCCCATGTTGTGTGATTTCCCCATCAGAAGTAGTTTGTTTTCCCTACATGGCATTCCCTGCTGACTATGATAATCATGATAATAGAGCAGACACATATCTGAATAGTCTTTTTCCACATAATTCTGTGTAGTTCTAAACTGCCTCAACTTACACAACCAAACACACACAAACACACACGCACTTCTCCCATCCCCAGCGCACCCACCTCCTCCCCCAGTGGCATCCAGCAGCCCCACAGAATGAAAAGGTCTTCAGACCCCTTGGCAAGCTGACTACAGGAAGCCTGGATTTCCCGGAGAAACTTGCTACAAGGAAATCGCTAATTATAACCCAAATTGTATTTGACTTCTGCATCTTTGCTTCACATTGTAACACTATAATTTAAATAGATTGTTCCCTGGCCTTTTTTAGGGGGAGAAATTAACTACCATTTTTTCTAAGAAAAGCAGTGGTGGCGGCAGTGCTCTAATGACAGGAGGTGGCTCTGGTCCCCCCTTTTCCCTCTAATTGGCTTGCAAGTGGGAGTCAGGTTAGCAATTATGTGAGGAGTTGCCTGGGGTTCCAGGCAGTGTCTCCAGGTGACATTCATCTGGTGGCTACACAAAAGGGAGTGAGAGGACGGAGTGGGGCGGGCTTAGGGGGATGAGCCTGAGAGTCTCCTTGACTACTCCAGGAGATGGAAATTTGGGGATAAGAGTAGGGTATGTCAGCCTTTGCATTTGGGGACTCCTCTCTTCTTTGGAGTCACAGAAGCTCTTGAAAGGGAAGACTGGAAGGGACCTGGTAGAAGGTGGGGAAGAGGAGCTGGGAGCCCCCCCACCCCCACTCCAGGTTCAGCTATTGATGGGACCTAGTGCCCCTCACCAGTCCTTCTTTTTTTCTCTCCAGCCTTCTCCAGGCCTTTAGTATCAGCATAAGTAGGTAGGCCAGGAGTTGAGAAACTATGGCCCACAGGCCAACTCTGGCCTGCTACATGTTTTTGTCAGTAAAGTTTTATTGGAGCACAGCTATGCCAATTGGTTCATGTGTTATTTATGGCTGCTTTTTCTTTATGACAGCAGAGCTGAGTAATTGCAACAGAGATATATGGCCCACAAGTCTGAAAATATAATATTTACTGTTTGACCCTCAATGGAAAAAGTTTGCCCACTTGTAATCTAGGCTAAAGTTTACATATGATTGGCCTGCCAGCTTTGTTCAGATCTTAGGCCTGTTTGATTAGACTCACAAATGAAATTAATTACCTACATTTCAATATGAGAGGTTTCACAATATAAGTTGGCTTTGATTAAAAAATGAAAAAAAAAAAAAAAACCCTCTAGCAAAGCATGTCAAGGATGTGCTAATGTTGAGGACTGCCTGTTCCTCAAAGTCTTAACCACAGTCGCCACCACTCCCTATAGCATTTCACTGAGCCTTGAACTCGCCTTCACAGGCATTTGAGTTTGATACCTGCTGCAGGTCCTCTGGGTCTTCTGGGTTATTTTTTAGTACAATTTTTCCGACTTCTCACCTGACCAATGAATGACAACTTTTTTTTTTTTTCATTCTTCCCCTTTCATCAAACTGGACTTCCATGTGGAACTCTGGAAAGAAAAAAAAAAAAAAAAAAAAGAGTGTGTGTACTGCCAGAATTTAATGAATGCCAGAGTTGTTACATCAAAAATACATCGTCCCCTTCCACCTCCAAACTCACACCCACACCCACATTTACTGCCTGTTCTCTCAAGAAACTTTTGGAATTGAAACCTGTAGCATACTAAACTTGATTTAAATCAAATCAGGATTAATAAATGTTACATTCTCCTGAGGTCATAGAATAAATATTACAATTGTTGTTATTAATAGAGCAACCAATAATAGTGTTGGCCAATGTATTCATGATTTAAGCTCATTAATTCTAAACCTAATGGCCAGTAGTGGTAAGCCCATTTTACAGATAAGGAAAACAGAGGCTCAGAGAGGTTATGTAGATTGCCCTAAATTGTGCCACCAGGAAGCGATGGACATAGAACTCAAACCCAGTCCTGGCTGATGCCACTCTTTGTAATACACCATGACAACTCTTTAAACACATAGGGACAGACAATACAACAATGTCTGACTAACACAGGCAACTTATGCCCATCTGTGGAGCTGATACAATCATTTTTCCTGTAGCCAGAATAACTGATCCCAGGAAAAGCCTCTGAAGTCTTGGTTAGAACCAGGAAGGTCAATTTTTGGTAAAGTCATTAAAACATCTTTCATTGATCTCAGCAAATCTTCAGAGAATTTTTTTTTTTTTTTTTTTTTTTTTTTGTGACCGGTAAGGGGATCGCAACCCTCCTGTGCTCAGCCAGTGAGCGCACCAGCCATCCCTATACAGGATCCGAACCCGCGGCCGGAGCGCTGCTGCGCTCCCAGCGCCGCACTCTCCCGAGTGAGCCACGGGGTTGGCCCTTCAGAGAATTTTTTTTCCCACCAGTCTTAGCAGGCTCAGCAAGGGTGGACCTAAGGGAGGAGGGGGTGGAGTGGGAAATCACATATTTTCTTTTTAAAATAATGGTTCATTGGGTAGGAGAATACCCACTCACACCAAAGGGAAATCCCAGTGAACAGGATCCAGGATTCATGTGGCTCTTAATTTTAGAGTCTGTCCTGGGCTGCACAGGCATCTTGACTTACCATGATGCAGGTTTGTGGCTTTAGGAAGCCCTGTGATTTTCCTTCTCCAGCGTGGATATTGGATTCTGCCTGCTTTCTGAGGATTCACAGTATCCTAACACTGGGGCTAAGCCCTTGGTAATAACACTGTAGACACGAGGTAATTACGGATCTGTTACTTCCCAAGTTAGGCTAAGTGAACCTCTGATTATTATTCTGAGTATAATAGGAGCATAACTAACATTGAAGGTAAATTGTACTTCTCTCTTTTTTTAACCACTTTTATATTCCTTTGTGCATGGCTATGATGCTATGAAATCTCCTTAAATGTGATATTACTCAATATAATACAATAATAATGCATACACCTTAATGTATTGAATTACTTTGCAAACAGCCCTCCTGAAATTGAATTTCCCATCATTTCTCTGGGCCAGCTCAGGACTTCTGGGCTCTCAGGCCCTTTCTGTGGCTGGGAGCCTAGAGTCTGCCTTCACAGTCACTTAGGTTTTCATAGATGTGAGCAATTGGTCCACATTGTCTTTATTCATGGTAGGGATGGGGGCCAGCCAAGTTCCCAGACATCTTACTGAATGTTGCAGCTCAGAACTGCAAACAGCTTTTGGTACTTCAGCATAGTTTAGAAATGAACTGGATTAGATGGCATCAGGAAAGAAGCTAGCTAGATAGAAGAGAGGCCTTCCACACTGAGATTACATTCTGAAGTACTTGTAATTGCCTTTGCTGGAGATTCTACCAAACCTTTATTCTTTATAAACCCTTTCCTGACACCATCTCAAATCCACAGTCGGTCCTCCTTTTTATGCTATATGTGCCTTGAAAATTCATCCTTTGTGTGACATCCAACAGATACTTATTGAACACCTACCATGTGTCACACATGCATTATTAAATGCACATCTAACAATCTTAAAATAATTTAAAATTGATTTTGAGTCAAATAAAGGAATATATACCTGATTCTATGAGATGCATCATCCTGACCTTTTCTGGGGAAGTAAGAATTAGGAAATATTAGCTTCTGACATAATTTCACCCAGGCCCTTGTCCTTGGACCCATTTCAGCTATGGTGTTTGGGATGAACCCAGAGACTAACCAGACTGCTCAGTGTGGATTTCTGGTTGAATACAGCCTTTAGAAGCTTTGCATGGGAAAACAGTTCTGGAGAAATTAATTTCTGTGATACATAATGCATAAGGGAAAATCCCTGGTATTTTTAAACAGTGGAAATGAGAGGATCTGCCTTTTGGGCATTGATTCTGATTACATTTAGTTCAGAAAACATTTACCAGCACCTACTGTGTGCCAGGTTTGTAGTGGGAAACAGAGATGAGTCAGATGTTGTCCGTACCCAGGAAGAGTGAGAAACCGATGAAGGTTCTCTTTTGAGCGGTTGGCTCTGGGTTAGGCTTTGAGATTAGGAGGCAAGGACAGCTGTGAGAACTTCCCTGGAGGGTATCCTAGCAGGGCAGAACAAGGACACACCCAAGGATCACAGAGCAAGGGATTGCTGCAGAAGGGTATCCCCTGCCTGGACTTCAGCTGGATGGTTTTCTCCACTTGTCTTTCTCCCAGTCAATAAGATCTGTTCAAAGCCTTCTACTTTCCAGCCATGGTCTGTGCTCTCCAAGTGCCTCATTAGCTCCAGATGGTAATAGTAGCCACTACTTTTATGCTGCTATCCCTGTGATTACCATTATTATTACTGCTACAACTACCTCTACCTCACTGTTACCACTATTACTACTTATGGTGTTATTATTTTATTCAATAGTACATCCCACATTCAGAATTATTTGTTGGGTGCTTACTATATAACAGGGGGTGGAGATTCAGAAAAAAGCAAAAGCGGGCATGGTTTCTGCCCTTAGAGTGCTTATCTTATTATAAGAGAGACACTGAAACAAAGAAACAACATAACTAAATAGTTACAAATTGTAATGTTTGTCAGCTATGACTTGCTGCCTAACAAGCTACACCCAAACGCAGAGACTTAACACAACCACCACTGTATTTTCTTACAATTGTCTGCTTTAAGGATTTGGGTGAGGTTTGGCTGGACAGATCAGCTGGGTCCATTCACTGCTGGTGGCTGAGCTGGGCAGTAAGTTCAAGTTTCTCTCGGATGTCTGGAACTTGGTGCTTGTCTCTATGCCTGCCTCCTCCACTCACTAGCCTGGGCTAACTTGCAATATCCACACATTTATGTGGTGGCTGGATTCTGAAAGGGAAGGAATCAAGAAAGGAAAATGGAAGCCACGTATCTCGTAAAGCTTAGCATGGGCATTTGTTCTGTGCTACTTCTGCCTCAGCCTGTTGGTTAAATTAAGCCATAAGGTCATCCCAGATACAAGGAAAGGGGAAAAGACCCCGACTTTGACCAGGAGAACTGGCAAAGGATGTGTGGCCATCTTCAATCCACCACGATGTCTTTTGAAACAAACACATATTAGGTTGAGAAAGAGAATAATGAGGGAGGGACAGACATTAGGGCAGGGAAGCCTTCTCTGAGCCGGTGACAGTTGAGCCGTGCTCCGAAGGATGGGATAGAGTCGAGCCTGAGGAGACAGTGGGGACAGCATTCCAGGAAGATGGAAGAGCATGTGCAAGGCCACATGTCCCATCTCTCTGAAGTCCCAGTGCAGCTTTCCCCCACCCCCAACCAGGAGTCTCTTGTTGGAGGTGGCAGTAGGGGAGGGAATAAAGGGTGTGTTTTTGGACACGTGGGAAGCCCAGGAGAAACCCTGTCCTTGTTGCATTTTAGCTGTGTGATCTGAAGCAAGAGATATTATAGGAAATCTGCTGATCTCAGCAGATACCCCATATATGGCAACGATTTTTTTCTTTATGTATTTCCAAGTGGGATCATCCAAAGTACCACACTTAAGTTGATGACTTGCAGTCATCTACATAGTGTTGTTGCCACCAGGTACTGGTGATCAGGATGAGGTGGGATACAGAATGAGGACAATGAGACCATGTCCAGCCACATAGCACCAGGCAGAGTAGCCTATTGCTAACGACCAAGTCCATGATAGAGCACAGCTTGCTGCTTCTGTCTTCCCCAGTGCAGCTTTGGGTGGGGATTGGGAGATGAAAGGTGGGAGAGGACTATGTAGCAGAACTATAAGAATTTAGCATATGGATAGATGAGAAGAGACAAAAGCTTTGCTCCTTCCCCACACTGGTTTATTTCTCCTTTATAGAACAGGCAGCCCCTTTGAACTAGGCGTTCTTGGGCTCAAATCCCAGCACTGCCACTTATTCACTGTATGATTCTGGGAAAGCTGTTTAATCTCACTAAACCCTAAAGTGTAAAGATGCTCGTAAATTGTGGCTGCTTACAGCTACTTCTGTTATTATCATGTTATTATCATGATTGTTACTATGTTGCTGATCGGTTGTTATGGTCAGTGCTCAGAGAGGCAGGTGCCTGGTTGGTGATGGGGCTGTTCTAACCTCTGTTCCTTGTTTTCAGAGGTTCGCTTTGCCCATTTAGAGCTACCATTCATCTTGCACCCCAGGTTTGACATGTGGCTTCATCTCTTGTGCCTTTTTGTGTTCTCCAGACTTCGCTATCAGCTTCACTAGGAACTCGTTGGTGTCCAACTATGGCAATGTTTTCAGTAACTTGAGGTTCTTTAAGAAGAGGCCATATGACACCAGAGGGTGATGTGGCTAAGAAGGTGGGCTTCTGAACAGACGGCCGGGGTTCACTTCCAGGCTCCCTCTTGCAAAAGGATACTTCAAAACATTTGTGGAAAAATAGAATTGAAAGGTAACATGGATCTTTCCATGAGTCTGTTGCAGTGCCCATGAAAGACTTGGCAAGTGATGTTACTGCCCTGCGTTATTTATCATCAGCTATAAAACTAGGATAATCAATGCCCTTGTCTCAGAGGTGGTTCTGAGGGCAGCACAGGTCAGTGATGGCAAAGGTCATAGCCTAATGCCAGGCTTCCAGGACACATTCAATGATCACTGGTTGATTTGTCTCTGCTGTGTCCATGGTTGTTGTTATGGACACAAAAGATGCGTATAAATGGGCTCATGAGAGCCATGACCTCTTCAGACTTACTGTTAGTCCTTAGGCTTGACTCTTCTTCAAAGAGTGATTAGGTAGATCAATAATTAAACACCCATGAGATACTTTACAAAGGGATCTCATGTTGTCATCCCAGTATCTGTGTTAGGCTGCTAAGAATGTTTCCATTTTTCAGATTTAAAAAACTGAGGCCTAAAGAGGTCTTATAACTTGCCCTAAACCCCAGACTCCTTCAGCCAAGGCTGGATGCATACCCAACACCATTTACCTAAAAACACCATTTACCCCTCTATGTACAGCCTCTGCTCTATCTCTGAGGGACCTTCATTTGGAGACCAGGTTCATTCCATGGGTTGACTGACTGCCTCCCTCTGGTCTGGTGAGAGACAAATTAGACCCCTCCTTGCCCAAGACTCAGGATGTTAACTTTTAGAAGCAGCCCTCCCCCTCCACTGAGAAATCCAAGCCTCCAGCAGTTCTTAGAAGCCCCTTTTCACTCCTCCCCCCCCAAATGTTGCATATACCCTGAGCACAAAGACAATTCACCCTAATCACACAGAACACATATATAAGGACAGGTACAAAGAACTCTCATTGAGGTTCAAAAACAAGCCATCCAGCAAAACTGCGCAAGGTGCATTCCCTCGAAAGGAGAGTCTATCACTGACAGTTTTAAAAGGGAGCATTTACCTTTGTTGGGTGCAAGCTCGAGTTAAAGTCCCAGGCCTCTGTGTAGTGCATTTCTTTACTTGGATTTAACTCTAGAAGGAACCCCGCTGATATGAGGTTACTACTTGTTATCACACCATTCTGGATCAAAGGGTACCATTAGTGTTTGTTTTTTACCAGGGGCTTCTTTTTTTCCTCCTGACTGGTCTTCTACCTACATTCAATGTTCAATGTTGTTTCAGGTGTAGGTAGTACATGTCAATTTGCTCTGAAAATCCTGTTTATTCCACCTAAACTGTTCCGGATACTACAGTATTCATCTAGGTTTTGGGCTTTTCCTCTCATTGATTTCTGACTTTGAGGTTTTGTGATAACTTTGTGGGACTTCTCAAAAGCATTGGCCCATTGGAATGAAGAGCATGCGGCTGTTGCCATCCCCCCAACCATGTGGCCCTAGGGTCTGTCACTTTCTCTGAGTCTTGTTCTCTTCATTCAACAAGTGATTTTGTTGACTGTTGTGAAGATAAGGTGGAATAATATGAGGAATTGGGAGTGCTTAAGAAATCTCCCAGGCCATTTATAGAGTAGGTGCCTGCCAAGGTGTGTTGGGTAAACAGATACCCAATTTCCCAGCAAAGCAAAATCCCTAAGGGGCAGTGCTTCTGTTTGAGGTTGAAGAGCTGGACTTGGCCAATATCTCAGGTTTTCTTTCTCTCAGGACCTGCACTGGGAAGAAGTGTGGGTATTGCAGCTCTTTCAGGGATGCCTCTGAGCTACCTAGAGCAGAAGTTCCCCATTAGGAGTGGCAGATGAGATTTCAAGGATAAGCAATTTAACAAAGGCTGGAACCTAGAACATTCTGAACTTATTCCATTACCCACTTCAACCCTATGGAATACCAGGCCCAGAGAGAAATACACAGAGAAGACTGGCCAAAGTGGAGACCAAGCACTCCCTTTTAAACATCTAGGCAAGCAACAAATGTCCTCTGGTGTAGGGACCTATGAAAAGGATCTGGAGCATGTAACTCAGGCCTGAAGCCAGACATGTAGATTCCTCCTATCTCCTATCCTGGATTACCAGGGAATCCCAGCTTGACTTGCCCAAACATTTGCAAGCACAGAATAAGTAGAACTGGGTGGAAAGGGACAAAATAAGATGAAAAAAACAGGCAGAAAGAAAGGGAAGGCAAGAAGGGGGAGAAAAGCAGAGAGAGACAGAAATAAAGATAGAGATTCAGGGACAGAGAGAGAGAAGAATGTAGCTAGGCCTATCCCACACTTTCTGTCTTCCTAAAAACATAATATGATAAGCAGCAGGGAATGCACGTGGCATCCCTACTACAGGTGCTGACCTGTGAGGCTCAGTGGCTCTGTCCTCTATAGGCTGAGTCTCAGTGAACATTCCAGGTTCTGAACAATCACACAGGTAGTCACCCCTCCTCAGTAGACGGGATGTGGGGAGATAGAACAAACACCGTACTATTGCAGCACCCCTTCTCCTGCTGTCCCCAAACCCAGCCATGCATTGGAACCCCCCAGGGTTGGGGTTTAAGTGATGCAACTCCTGAGCTACTGAACATGAACCTTGGGGCATGGCCCCTGGGAGTCCAGTTTCAACACGTTCCTTAGGTGCATCCTACGAGGCCAACCTGACACGTAACTTCACACAAGGGTTTGGGAACCAGTGTTCAGTGACAGTCTCACAGCTCACTTAGACTGAACTCCAGGAGACGTTTGGGGTCTGATGTAAAATACGGGACATTTTACAGTCCTGGTAATGATAACAGTGATGACAGCAGCTGCCACTGCAGAGGACCCGTTAAGTTCCAGGCACTATCCCTAGTGTCATCTGATCTCAGGAACCCCTGGATAAAAATGTCTTTCCCACTTTCGGAGGAGACATGGAATCTCAGGGAAGTTCAGCGGTGTGAGTGCCCGTGATAACACAACAGCTGGTGGACGCAGTCTTAGGCACGTTGAAACTGAGAACCACTTCCTAAGGATTTCTAAACAACAATACTTTATTGAGTACCTGCTGTGCTGGGCAGTATCTATGTCTTCTAAGGTCTTTATTTCCATTTATCTTCTCAGTGACTTTATAAGGCAGAAGAGAATCCCCTCATTCTATGGAGTAGGAAAATGAGACTGAGAAATAGAACCCAAAGCTTACTCCTATGACTGGGCTTTGAGTTGCTACATTATATTTCTTCCCTCTGTCCTTTGGAGATGAAAGTTCTTGATAATGACTGCTTTAGGAGAATTACAACTAAGGGGAAGCAGATGTTGGATTCAGAGCAGCATGTGTCTGAACACTTGCTAGCTGTGCCCCCGGTTTGTAAAATGGGTTAGTACGATGTACTCAGTTGACTAGTGTTGCCCCAAATTTATGTCCATTGAGAACCCTAAAATGAGACCATATTTGAAAATAAAGTCTTTGAAGATGTCATTGAATGAAATGAGGTTATCCTGGATTAGAGTGGGCCCTAACTCCAATGAACAGTGTCCTTATAAGAAGACCATGTGTAGATATGAAGAGGGACGAAAGCCTTGTGACAGTAGAGGCAGAGATTGGTGTGATAGAGCTGCAAGCCAGGGAATGCCAAGGGTTGCCAGGTCCTGACAGCATCTAGGAAAAGATGAGAATGGATTCTCTCCTAGAGCCTTAGAGGGAGCATGGTTCAGCCAACACCTTGATCTTGACTTCCGGCCTCCAGAACTGTGAGAGAATGTGTATCTGTTGTTGCAGCCACCCAGTTTGTAGTAATATGTTACGGCAGTTCAAGGAAACTAGTACCATACAAGATATTTGTTTCTTGTATTTGTTTGCTTTACAGCACTTATTGCAACTTATGATAATTTTCTTTTTTGCTTTGCTTACTCATTCTGGTCCATCAGCCACATTAGGATATCAGTGCCATGTTGGATTTTGTCATCATCCCTGTATCCCTGATGCTTTACTAAAGTAGATGCTAAGTTACAATGTGTGGATTGCATGAAAGAATGAATGAATGAATAGAGCTGCGGTGAGGATTAAGCACAGTAACATAGTGAAATCACATCCAACAGTGTTTGGCCAAGAGCAGGCATACAAAATGAAACCTGTTATGATGATCGTCCGAGGCAGGAATGATCTTTTTTCTGGGACCCCTCTGCCTTGCCGAGAGCCAAGTTGAACTTGGGTAGTTACGTGGACTGGGAGAACACAGTTAAAGTAAATCTGTTTCTGCAGAGATTGACAGGTGAGAGCCCCTGCCCTCCCTTTCCTGAAACAGCAGTTTCCCTTTGAGACATGAAACTCATCAGCAAGAGGGGCAGGATCCAGGCAGTGGGGAGTGGGGGAGGTGGCGTTGTTTGCAGCCCCCTGGCCCCCTTGCTCACGGCCAGGCATCTGCCTTTACACTCTTCAGGAGACTTTGATCTCATCTCCTTGTCCAACAGATGCACATTAGTCGATAATTCTGGGAGACATCAAAACCCCAGCACCGACCCTCACTACCCCACCCTGCAGTTTCCACAAGCTGTGAGCCATGTTAATAGGCTGCAGACAGGACCATGCTGTGTGCTGGGGCTCAGGGTGTTACTGCTGCCTGTTTTACTGAACTCCAGCTTGGCCTCCCTTCTGTCTGCCTCTGACCCTGTGAGTTGAGAATTAAACCAATCACCCCGTGTGAAGAGTTGACCTACACAGTGACTGGATTTACTGATGGCTGCCTGAATTTTCCTGGCTGTTCTTTCCAGAGTCAGAGAGTGGAGAGCAAGGAACATGGACTCAGGAGCTAGAATACATGGTATTAGGTCTCAGCTCTACCATTCTGACACTGAGCTCATTTAAAAAACTAGTAAAATTAGCTACTGACCCTGCATTAGCCATCTCAAATCAGGAGACAAATACAACCTAATCCCTCATGACTCTGTTAAACTATGCAAATAACTCACATTCATTACAGGAAAGATAGAAAATCCAAATAAGCAGGTAATAATTACAACGATATTCACAATTATTGTATCACCTCATTGACTACCTGCTTGTCTATCCTTTGAGAGTTTTACACTCTTTTACAAAAAGTTTAAAAATAAAAATACAAAGATGACACTGCCACACTGTTCTGTGACTTGCTCTTTAAAAATATCATACATATCTTTCCAAGTCATTACATGTATTTTAACTTTCTTTTTCTCTGATGACCTTTTTCTGTTTCATTGTCTGGCATCGTTTGGATTGGATATAGTTTATTTAGCCAATCCTTTACAGTTAGACGCTTAGGTAGTTTCCCATTTTTCACTGTAACAAATATCACTATGATGAATTTTCTCTAGCCCAAGTCTCTGCACATTCTCATGATTGTTTCTGTAGGATAAATTCCCAGAAGTAGAACTGCTGGGTCAAAGAGTAAAAATGCACATTTTTAAGGCTTTTGATAGTCAGATAAAACTAAAAAATCACCCTCCAAAATGATCCTACCAATTTAAACTCCCACCAAGACTGCAAGGAAGTGCCCTGTCTCCCGCACTTGTGTCTGTACCAAGCAAGCACTATCTCAGAGTGATTTAAAATGCCTGAAAAAAGGAGTGATAATGGTTTCTAAACAGCACTGGCTAAAACACAGATGCTGCATATTGGCTTTCAGCTTGATAAATACTTTCTTATAAGGTCATAAATATTGGTGGTACCAAAGGTTAATGTAGTGTGTAGTGCTGTAAAATCCAGCAGGCAACCTGCTAGATCATAATGATGCATTAGCACCTTTCAGTATGAACTGTGATGACTTACAAAGTCTGTTTATAAGTGGCCACTAACTCAACAAGTGCATAATTGTGTCAGTTGGCACCACCGTATCTGCAAACATCATTTATTAAGTGACCACCTTGCCTTCTGTCATATGCCAAAAATGAAAAGAAGAAAAGAAAAGAAAATGATGAGTGAATGTGACTATATGTACTTAATCCCTTTTGCAAGCTAAGAATACTTAAAAGACTGATTTAATTTATTGAATAAAAAAACAAAGCAAATAATCCTTTTCATATATTAACAGTGAATTTACCACATGGCTGTCAGTGTTAGAATCAGAATCAAGGCAGACATGACAAATAGATATACCATTAGAAGGCAAGTGCATTTAGAAATTAGACTTTTACATTAGTTTGCTTGTGTTTTGCAGCTTGCAATTCAGGTACCTTGCTTGTTCCATTTTTTTTGCAGGTGGAAAAAGGTTTCATAGTTCTTTGCTGTTGCTCTTCGATTGGCTACTATGACATTGAAAGCTGTTATTGTGATTAACGAATGTGAAGGTTGTGTGTATTCTAAAGCAGAAGAGTAATCTATCCTGGGAGGAGACACAACAGAATGAATGAAACCATCAGCCGTGTGCCCACTGGGCTTTGCTCTTTTGGTGATGGAGCAAATCCCAGGCATTATGGACAGACTTTACTAAGCCCATCTCACACACCCATGTGTTATGGATTGCTGTAAAAAAACATACTCTGCAAAACAGAAAGAAGCTGGATGTGTGCTTTTTGAGAAATTTATTCCATTCATTATCAGTGACTATTCACCATGTAAAATATTCTGAAACAAATCAAGCTCTTCATATTTTCTCTGTGTGTCTCTCTCTTCCTGCCTTTGTGCCTGTGTCTCTCTGTCTCTGTCTCTCTCTGTCTCTCTCTTTCTCTTAGCTGTTAGTTTTTTAAACAATTTTTAAACCTGGCACTGAGCATGGGAATATAAAGGTGAATGAAACACATTCCATGAACTTGAGGATCCATCCCGTCTAGTGCTATAGACCAATGCAAACAGTGATCACAGGGATGAGCAGGACTTTGTGGGAGCTCAGACAAGTGAGGCACAAAAATGTCCTCTCTCTAGCCAGTTTCTGCTCCTGTTCATCCGTATCTCCCATCACCTGATACATCCCAAGGAGAGGAGACAGCTTGGCTCTGTGGTTTCCTCTGCACTTGATGTTGTCATGTTCACTTCTACCTTGAGTCGTCAGCCTGGCTGCAGACTTGCAGAACGCAGAGACAAAATTCCTGTCATGATGGCATATCCATGCCACACTACATATTAGGAGCCCACTTAATTATGAATTAAGTATTTGCTATTAAGAACCCACTTCTCTGGATTGCTAAGGATCAGGGAACAAAACGAAGGAAAATTCACCATCACAGAACTTACATTCCAGGATGCTGTTTTAGTTTCTTTCTGTTGCTTATAACAGAATATCTGAAACTGGGTAATTTATTAAAAAATGAAATTTGATATCATTTGGAGTCTGGGAAGCCCATGATCCAGGGAGCACATCTAGTGAAGGCCTTCTTCTTGTTGAGAACTCTACAGAGTCCCATGGTGAAATAGGGTGTCCCATGGTGAGAATGGGCTGAGCAAGAGAGAGCTAACCTTCTCACTCAATCTCCTTATAAAGCCATCAGAACCACAACCATTACTCCTTGAATGGATCAATCCATGCACAATGGCCCAGTCCTCACAATCTAATCACCTCTTAAAGAACCTACCTTTCAATCACCATAATTGGATTTCCCACCCTCTTAACACTGTAACAATGGAGATCAAATTTCTAATACAAGAACTTTTGGGGGACACACTGGAATCACAGCAGAGTCCAAACAAATACTTCAAAATGATTGCTAGAGTGGATAGTTACACAGGAGACACAGACAAGAGCGGTGCTGCTGCATAAAATAGGGTGGATAGGGAGGACTCCCTGAAGACATGACATTGGAGCTGATGCCTAAGCATGGGAGGGATCCATTGTGAGGAACAGTGGAAGGAAGAGGTTTCAGGGAGAGGAACCAACATACCTCAGTTCTTGAGGTGGGAAACACCCTGGTTGCATTTGAGGAAGAAAACAAACACCCAACACCTACAACTTAACTAGCCCCTAGTTTGGAACCACTATTATGGCTGCTGAGTGTTGTAAAAAATATGAATAAGCAAAGAAGTACTTGAAATGAACTTGTTAAGGGGTGGGGGCCTTGCTAGCCAAGCGAGGAGCTTAGTTTTAATTCTAAGGTCCAGGGGAAGCTACCAGAGAGTTTTGAAGCCGTCAGAGTGCATTTCTCTTGGGTGGGCTCCTCCATAGTCTGTTTTTGGCTGTGCTGAGGAATCCACTGAAGTGCCAGGGAAAACAAGTTGGTTTCTGGGCTTCCCTTGTCCATGAAGGTTAATTTGGCAATACAAATATCTGCTCCCAGGCTACAGAGATGGCTCTTACGACGCCCAGAGGGGGGACTTTATGATCTGAGAGCCCTTGGAATGTTTGTAGCTGCAGAGCCGTGCTGTCCCATTGAATGTCTGTTCCATTTTTAATGAGGAGCCTGGAGGCACTGTATAAATAAAACAGCCGAATTATTAAATTATCACTCTGCAGGGCATCTTATATTAGTCCTAATTAAATGATGCTTTTCATATTAACAAACAGCTCTTAAAAAGGATTCCCATTTTTAATTCTGACCTAAAAGAAGTAGGAAGCCTTAGAAATTTCTGGAATATGCACCATGCCTCCAGACTCACCAGAAAGTACTGGTGGTCAGTTTTCAGAAATTGTCCTGAATTTTAAAATTCTGTTATTACAATAACTACCCCCTACAACCAAACTCAGCAATACTTTTGGGATTTTCATCCAAACAAGAAATACTATGGGACTTATGTTTACACCGCTGTCTTAAATGACTTAAAAAAATGATCAACAGATAAGTAACAGTAGTTTCAGACACCGGACAACATGAAGCACTGAGAAAGAGCAAATAAATGACATGAGCCCTAAAGTGGCCCCAGGTCACCACGTGGAGAGGGTTTTCAAGCCACAAGGGACCCAAATACAGAATATTTAGGGAGAACTTGATGGGTACCAGCCACTAAATGCCAGGTAAAGTAGTGATTGAATCAGGCAAGAGCTCTGTCCTGCTGAGCTTACATAGTTTTGAGAGAAACAGTCAGCCAGTCACTAAGTAAGTAAATAGGAGTAATTTTAGAATGCGAGGAATGTTCCAAAAAGGGCAATGTTGTGGCCAGAGGAATGGGTAGGAGTTACTATCACTAGGTCAGTGGGCTGCCAGGGGCTGTTTGAACAGGCTGGTAAAAGCCAATTGTGAGCATTTCTTCTCAAGTCTCTGTTTAGCGAGATCACACCGGTAGCTTGAAATAGGCCATGAAGAGATATTTACACCACAGAAATTGGCAGGGCTTTTTTAAAAAAAAACCAATATGCTATTGGATGGTGGGATCAGGAAAAGTTCTATAAAGAAGTGGCATTTCTGTCCTGACATGAGGATGAAAATAGAGCCCGTCATTCATGTGACAAGCCTAAGAGGAATATTCCAGCAGAGGAAACAGCATGTGCAAAGGCCCTGCATTCACATCCTCTCTGATGTTCATGGCAGAGGTTTCACCCTTCCCTACAATCCATAATGAGATTTCTGCTCCACCTGTGTGTCAGCTATTTTAGCCTATCTCCCTCCCCAACTTTTTTATTCTAATGTCAGCACAGTAGAGAATATCTTTATGCAGTCATCATACCTTGATCCTTATATTTTATTTCCAGACTATCTTCTCTTTTCTGAGTCTGTATTTTTCCCCCCAGTGGAATTTTACGACTTATTCCCAGGTATGCTTCTTTATTTCCATGTCAGTCAGAGCTTTGGTCAGTAGTTATAGTTTCTTATATAATCCACAGAATCTGTGGCATTCTTTTGCAATTAGAGGACATTTAAAAATAAAAGCAAAAACAGGGTACCCATTTAACATCTAGGGGTGTAGGTCTTCAGCATTGGAAGGGGAAAAAACTTCAGAAGACTTTTTCTGAAAGCATTTCTTGAGCACCAAGATGTCTTCAGAGAAGTTGCAGAAGTGAGCCTCATGGAGTGGCTTGAGTGAACCAATGTCCCCAGTGCCATCAGGCCAATGTTCATGGATAATGATACTTGTATGGCAGAATCTTAAGTGAACTTAACTCACTTCTTAAGACACACTGCAGAAGCAGAGAAAAGAAATCCATATAGCTCATGACCCTGAAGATTTATGTTTCAAGCATTTTCAAGGCCCTTTTTTTCTTTCTTTTACCATGACCTATTTACCATTCTCAGACATCCTCTGGCATATCACTTCATGCTCTCAGTAAGCAAATAAGATATTCCAGAACGAACAAGTTGTGTGCTCACCCCTTCCTTTCGTCCTTTCTTCCTTCTTGAATCTTCCAATGTCTCCAATTTTTAATGAGAAGTAATAAAATCTTTCATGACAATTAAAAATGAGTGTTAGACAACAGGACTGTAGGTATTACTGAACACGGCTGTATACTCACAAGAGAGAGGGGAAGCCTGTAGCAAAGTCACAGCTGAAATGAAGACCTCCAAGTGGCCCCTGCACTTGGAGGACACACAACTCATTCCAGAAGGTATTGTTCAGTGTAACCGAGATGAAGCTATGTCATAACCTCGGCTGCAAGTGAATTCTACGATGGGATGGAGTTGGCAGACCCCATCCATGTGTTTGGGCAATCACAACCCAATCTTGATGAATTCACAAGTCATGGAGGCTAGTTTTGGAGCTGAGAAGAGACAAGACTTTTAGCAGATTGTGACATCCAACCTCAGCTATGTCTAGGCTGCCAGCCTGGGAGGTGCTTTAGAAGAGTTCAGTTCTGCTCAAAAGCCATTAGCGTATGCTAGGCTTTGGGAATAAAAAAATAGAAGAACAACCCAGATCCTGTTCTGTCAGAGCCCACACTTTAGCCGGACTGATGGGAAAATTAAGAGTTTCAACTTAACATGGTGTATTCTAAGATAGACCTAGAAGCAGCAGTGAAAGAAACTCAGAAAAAAATCTGTAGTCATCCCAGGAACAGTTAATTGCCAACTACTGTCTCCAAGTACTGTACTAAATGCTTTCCATGAATTATTTTATTTTATCCTCACAGCAATCCTATATTTTAAGCACTCTTAAGTAAAACTTCATTTTATTGACCAGCAACCTGAGCACAGAGAGGTTAGCTAGCACACACGAGGATGCACAGTATGTAGTAAGAAAAAGATTCAGACTAAGGAAATCAAATTCTTGAGCTCAGCCTCATAATCATTAGCTATTCTATCATTTGGAGTAACACAGATTTAGCCTCTCTAAATCTCAGTTGTCTTATCAGAAATGTGGGGATTTTCACTGCATACCGATTCTAAACATGAGCAGCTGACTCTGAACTACAATGAATTCAGATGAGTGATTCAGGCACATTTACCCTCTACCCTTTTTTTAAAAAAGGCACACAATACATATAACTTAGCCCCAATTTGCAACCATTTTTATGGATGCTGAGAGCTCTTATTTTTTTTTCCCTTTCTTGTATAAAGCCAAATACATAATATCAAACCTGTAATTTTGGCCATGTTATCACCACATTCTAACTAAGTAAGCTTATTAGTTCAGATAATTAAGAAAATAGAAGTTGAAAATACTTGGTTATTAGGCAGAAAGGACTGATAAATCTAAGGTGTTGGAACAATTAACATTTGCAGGAATAAAAGTCAAGTAGAACACTTAGGAAATGAATATTATGTTTATTATTTAGCATTTACATAGCATCTTGTATTTATAAAATGCCTGATAATTGTTTTTGGCCATCTCTTTGGTATAACTCTGATAAAAAGACATTTGCTGTTCTTGCAGGTAGTGTGAGGGGAGTTTTAGTAGAAGCCTATTACATTATAATTCAAGTAATCTTCCCATCCTCTTGCCCTCAACTCAGATTTAAGTAGAGAAAGAAAACACCTGGAAATCCTGCTAAACATGTCATTTTCTTTGTTAAAAGCCCTCCCATGATTCCCCATTTCTGGTAAAGTAAAAGCCAAAATCCTGGAAATGCAACTTGATATCCTGGATTGGGTCCTGAGACAGAAAAAGGACATTAGAAGAAAAGCTGGGGAAATTTGAATAAAGACCCTAGTTTAGTTAATAGTAATATACCAGCATTAACTTCTGAATTTTCAAAAATGCACATGGTTGGGTAAGATGTTAGCATTAGGGGAAGGTGGGAGAAGGGTGTATGAGAACTCTCTGTACTATATTTGCAAATTTCCTGTAAATCTAAAATTATTTCAAAAATAAAAAAAGGTTTAAAAAAAGCACAAATTCCTAAGCAGCCTAAAAAGACCTACATGACTCCGTCCTACTCTCTCTTATATCTTCAGTGTCATCTGCTATTCTCTTCCCCTTGAACAATCTGCACGAGCCTCAGGCTTCCTTGTTTTCCCACCCCAGGACCATTGCACTGACTGTGTGACTGCACCATTATTGCTTGTGCTATCCCCATGGCTCACTCTTCTTTGTCAAATTTTGACTCAAATGTCACCTTTTTAAAACCATCAATTGAAAATTCCAATCCCCTCCCAGCACCCCCAAGATCATTTGCTCCTGTTCAGTATTTCATCTCATGGTCCTTACACTTCTAACATATTTCATGGTCTTCTTGTTTATTATGCTCTGGCTTGTCTTTCTCCTTCCCCACTAGAATTTGTATTCCCTAAAAGGAGAGATTTTTACCTACTTCCATTACTATGCATTTCTAGCACCTGGAATTGTACCTAGCACATAGTTAGTGCTTGATGAACATTTGTTGAACCTAAATATTAAATTCTAAGTGAAAAAGAAGAAAGCAGTATTTGCTGAGAGCTTTGATAACCAGGACATCATACTAAGCACTCTAAATTATCTAGAGTTTGTGGAATCCTGTGGTTACCTAAAATTTAAGTTTTATTACCATGATTTATTAGGCTCTGAAAAGTCCCAAGTTTTACCCAAGGTCACACAGCTCTTCAGTCGAACATGAGAGCCAGGATCCAAACCTGGATCTTCTGTTGCTGTATCTAGCTCTGTTTCTTTTGACACCACATTGTCTGCCAGGATTATATGTTTTCCCATAGCATAATTCATCAAGTCAATTGTTCATATAACTTGGACCTTTTTTCTTGGATGGTGATACTATCCAAGATAAATGTATGGAACATATTATTAATCTCAATGGTCAGAGTTAGCTCCGGAATATTGTGATGTTTTCAAGAGTAATTCAGTATGAAACTTCTACCTTGAATTTTCCCTTCATGGGCCTAGTTTTGTTTTCAGCTTCATCAATCTCTCATGGATAAGAAGATTCATTCCCAAGAAGGCTGTGTGACATTTTGGGGGAGAACGCTGGCTTAAAAGCCCAGCACCTTAGTTCTGGGACCTGCTGCAGGGACCTCTTCCTGAGCTTTAGTTTCCTCATCTATAAAAAGGGCAAAATTTTAGCACCAACTTCAGAGAGGTGTCATAACGGTAAGTTATATAATTCAATGTATTATTATGCACATTGTGGTATGCAGTGCTATTATTGTTTGAATATACTTGTTTAGATGGAAGGAGTTGAAATAGACATTAAGGTTTTTGTTTTCTGGAACCTTCTTATTTTTAGATTACTAGGTCAGTTTAATATCCATCAACTATTTCCATGATTTCAAAGGATTTGTCTCAAATGCCTTTGTTAACAACAACTACAACACCACCACCATCACCATCATCATGGCCATCATGAAACAAACACCTATCAGTTATTGGCTATATCCTTTTTTAAAAATTTTGATTAATACATTGTAATTATACACACTTATGGGATACAGTCAATGTTTTGATACATGTATATGTTGTATAAAAATCACGTTAAGGGCTGGCCCATGGCTCACTTGGGAGAGCGTGGTGCTGACAACACCAAGTCAAGGGTTAAGATCCCCTTACCAGCTATCTTTAAAAAAAAAAAAAAATCACGTTAGTATAGTTAATGTATCATGACCTCATACATTTATTTCTTTGTGCCAAAAACAATCAAAAGCTTCTCCTCTAGCTATTACATAATATGCAAAACTTAACTGTTAACCATAGTCACCCTACTGTGCAACAGAACACCAGAACTTACCCTTCTTATCTAGTTAAGTTTTGTACCCATTGGCCAACCTCTCCATTTCCCCTCCCTACTTACTTTTTTTCTTCTTACTTTACTTTTTTTCTTCCTACTTTACTTTTTTTACTATCAGTCTGCAAGCAGGTATTTAAAAACCCATTTCACAGATGAGGGAACTGAGGTTTCATGGAAGTGAAGTAGTTTGCCTAATGTTACACTGACGTCATGAGGCCAGGTCTGGAACTGAGGCATTACTCATTTTATAGAGTAGGCTTTCAGCAGTACTTGGCCCTACCCCAGTGCCAAGGAAAATTTTAAATCAACTGGCAAAATGACTAGAATACAACTCCTCCACGGACTAGGTTTTTCTAAATCTTTGTCAGCATTTTCTTAAACTGTGGCCCAGAAACCACTTTTAATAGAATTTTTCTTGTATGCTTGTTACAAATGCATATAGCTGGTTCCACCCAGTGATGTGCTGGTAAGTGTTTAATGTGGGGAGCTGAATGCTAACTTAGCTGGGGAGGGCTCAGGAGACCGATGTGAAGCATTTGCCAGTTTCCATGGGTCAGTACTCCACATCATGGCCAATTGCAAGCTACCAATGTCTCATCACTGAAGACACAGTTCGGGAAAGATGAGCAGGAGTAGTCCATTATACAGTATTTCCACCTCACAGGTACAATAAACAGAAAAGAGGAAAAAAGAAAAAAACCTTCAAGAACATAGATGATAGCAAAATGTAGTAAAATAGGAAGTGATGATTTTTGAATACTTATTACCTTTTTTATATACATTATTTAATTGTGGGTTTATGCAGTTTAATTTTTTATTAAAGGTTGTGTTTAACAACAAGCTCACAAAATTTCTGACAAGTTAATAATCATCTCTCCAGCACTCCGCCAATTACTCCAGACTGACAAAAATCAGCACTGAAAAGGCTGGAACCCTGGAATCTGCATTTCTAAAAGAGACCCAGGTGATTCTGGTGTATATTCAAATTACTAAGCCAGCACCATAAGCCATTTTAAGAGAACATGTGAAATAAGTGTACCAAAATACCATATAATATGATAAACATCTGAAAGATGTAGATGGGATTTATATTCCTAGCAAATGCTCGTGGGTATTTATATTAAATGAACCCCACTGTTAGTTTCTTAAAAGAGTTTTTTCTTTCTTTTTTTAAATTGAACAAAAATATTCCAAAGTTTTATTTTATTATATTTTACCCTTCAGTGAGGAGTGGTTGCTCTCTGTTAAAGAAGAAGGCGGTAATCCTATTTCTCTTGCAGCCAGCACAAGAGGGAGGTTCAGAGGTCTTTCCTGAAAGGTTTAGGCAAAGATAACAAAGTGTCGGGGAAAGCTACAGGGCAGGGCTGAATGGAAAAGTAGGTTTGTAATCTCAAATTCAATATAAAAGATCGAAAGCGTCACATCATCAGAGTCAGCGGTGAGCCTCTCCATCAGAATGTTATATGTGCCATGGAATTCAACATTGTGATTGTATTATGATATATACATTATACATCTCTCCCTCTCTCTCCCTCTCTCTTTCTCTCTCTGCCTCTGTCTTTCTCTTTCTTTGTCTTTATATATACCTTCATAGAAAATAGAACACTTCCAAGGTCCATAAGGAAGTCTTGCTTGACTTCAACCAGAGAAACTATTTGAAACATCACCTGCTTCCAACCCCCACACCATCCACCTTAAAAATATAAAAGTCTTGTCCTGCATAGACGTTTTAAATCAGGGAGAAAGCATGGCCCCCAAATCAAATACACAAGAGATCCAATCCAAGGCTTGGGATTTGTCCTCTAAATGATGATTTTGCTTTTGAAGGTGGATATGGAGGATAAAGAATGGATATCCGTGGCTAGTGTTTAGTGCATGCTCATGCAATGCCAGAAGGCATGAGCTTCTTTGCATACATTAGTTACACATTTAATCCACCCTCTGCCCCTCAGTTCTTTGGATCTTATCCAGTGACACTGAAGGTAGTCAATATTCTTTGAATGAATAGATCCACAAATTCCTGTGTCCAAGTTGTGGAAAGCAAAGCGTAGAGGGGTGAAGTTAACATGTCTAAGGTCAAATAGCTGAAAGTTGGAGGATCCAGTCCCAGATTCCTTCTCAGTCCAGACACATAAACTCATGCCATTGCTTCCCTAGATATAAGGCAGTAGCTGTTCAAATGTTGGAGCATTTTGTGATTGTATTATGCTATATACATTATACATCTCTCTCTGTCTGTCTCTCTCTTTCTCTCTTTTTTCTCTTTATATATATATATATCCTCACAGAAAACTCATGAGGATTATTTAAAAGGCTTTTTCGTGGGTCCATAATATTATGAATGGGTAGTTCTGGAGTGGGGCCCAGAATTCTTCATTTTCAACAAGCTTCCCCAGGTGACTTAGATAGAGGTGTTGGAAGGCAATACCTGAAGATAGTCTGATGTACTATGAGTACATGTGAATCTCTCTACACCTCCAACTGTAGGCAAATCTGTTCATCTTTCAGACCGCAAAACCTGCATCTTGCTAAAGGCGACCAAGAACCTCTTAATGAGGGTGGGCCCCCTCACCCCACCCACCCTCCTGAGTCTCTGAACCTTGAATTTTTAGACCTGCAAGGCCACCAAATTCAGTGCCTTCCTTCGTTCAGGTGCAGTAAATTTCATCCCACAAATATGACACAGTGAAAAATTGACAGAAGAAGTTGGGCTTGAATATAAGTCTCCTTAATTGAAGGACCCCATTGACTAAAAGGCTTGTAGTTGCCACATTGGTTTTCATATTGCCCAATCTTGCTTTTTATGTAGAGTATCCCAGAAAAATGGAAATTGTTGACTGTATATGCATAAAACCTTGACATAGGCCACGTGCTTTCTGGAACATAGTCTCATTTGTTTTTCTGTGACCCTAGAGGGGGCAGGTGTTGTCACTCCTTTTTCAAAAACAAAGAAATAGAGACTTAGGGAGAGTAAGAGACTTGTCCAAGGTCACACAGCATCATGTCTGCCACCCAAATATTACCAACTCAATTCTCGCCCTCTTCTCATTAGAGCCATGAATGACATAATTGCATTAAAGATGACCCCAGGACTACTGGATGTTTTTCTTTCTTCATTTTTAGAGCTGGACTTTTAGAGCACCAAAAGATTTTCTTGTACGCTTTGCTAATGTACTACTGTTGAGTTTCTAGATGAATAAGACTTTCTCCAAGAGATTTTCTATATTCCCCTCTGGCTGAATTATGTATCCAAATGGCATTCAATCAGAGAACTCACCCATTTTCTTTTAATTGTATGGTTTATCCTTTTTCTCCCCTACAGAACTAGGAACTCCCTGAGGGCTCAGGGTGTATCTCATTCTTCCTTTATCCTTCACTCACGTGTAGCAGATGTTCTTTATACAAGCAGGATCTCTTTAAATGGTAGCTGAGTGGGTTACAGAGTAATTTGTTCCTCTAAGAATAAACATGGGAAACTATGGCCCACAGGCCAAATCTGACCCACTATTTGTTTATATAAATAAAGTTTTATTGGAACACAGCCACATTTATGGTTTGTTTGTTTACACATCACCTATGGTGCTTTTATGTGCAACAGAGGCTGCATGGCCCACAAACTATTCACTCTATGGCCCTTTAAGAAACAGTTTATTGTCCCTGTCTAAGTAAAGAGCAAATTAGAAAGAAAATGCAGGCATTTCTGTTTTCAGAGTATATTTCTTAGTGTTTCCATTTCCTAACATATACTTACTCCCCTCCCACCCACCAGTGCAGGAAATTTGGAACTCAGAAATAACATGAATCATGTCAGTTTGCAGAAATTGTGTACTTTATGTGACAGGATTCTTTGATTGTTGAATTTATGTGAATAGACATATCAATGTTCACAGAAAAATGATATCTACATGTCTCAGTGTATCCTGGAAAAAAATCAGTAGTCCTAGAACAAAACCCTTGGAACCCTCATCTCTTTGAAGCATTCATACAAAGAAAGACACAATTAGTACAGAAAATCTAGGGATGATCGCTGAGATCAGTTCCATCCTAAATTCATCACCCATTTTCTGCAATTGCATTGTGCTTTTGGAAGTTTTCTTAGGTCTGGAAAATTAGAATAATGTATAGAATTGCCACTTGGCTAGTTTAAATCTTGAATAATATGTTAGGACGGAAATCTTTGAGCTAGGTAACATTGAGGCTTCAATACAAAATATCAATATTGTTTTTCTTTATTTTTTGGTTATGAATATTCATGAGATACAAAGCTGATTGTCACCCATTTTGCCCAAGATGTGAAGGCCAGATTCATACCGGCAGTATGCCCATTACCACAAACTGCATTTGTACACTGTGTCCCCCACCCAATTATTCCCAACCTCCCTCCACCTCGCCCTTTCCTCCCCCCCCCCACTCCACTTTGTAGCCCAGGGAATGTTCCCTTCCTCTGTAAGACCAACGCACTACTGTGGTCTTCCTTTCCTTCCTTCTTTCTCTATGAGCTCCCACTTATGAGTGAGGATGTGTGGTATTTATCCCTCTGTGCTTTGCTTATTTCACTCAATATAAGTTTCTCCAGGCTCATCCTTGTTTTTTTTTTTTTTTTTTTTTAATTGATATTTAGGTTGGCCTCAATTTCTGAGTGGGACAGAGAATTAAAGAAAACCAGAAGGTCAATGTGGGGTTAGGAGAAAGCTGTAAGAGTCACCACTGGAAAGGGGATATCATTGGCTGTGTCTTATCTGGGGATTTATAAAGATGGAGGCTTGTTGGTATCACCCAAAGCAACAAGATGGGAGAGAGCTGTCATGAAGACTGCATGAGGGCATCTGCCACCTGTTCCTGTGGTTCCTCTGGCTTGTGAGAGAGTCTGAAGTTAGAGGACAGGGCAGGACTTCTAAAGCTGTCCAGGAATCCCAATGCTGACAGAGGGGGATACCCACCTAAAAGGAGGGTTGGAAACATTGACCACTGACAGCAGCCTTGAACACATAGGACCCTGGGCCATAATGGAAGTTGATAGGGGATAGCTAATCACTGTCCTAAGTGACCCAGGCATGCTACCCCAACAAACTCCATCACATCTACACAAGTCATTAGTGGTGCCTGGGCCCCAGCACAATGAGAGAGAAAGCAGAGGGGCGCTTTTCACCACCAGGAAGCATCCAGTTTCTTTTTTTTTTTTTTTTTTTTTTTAAAAGATGACCGGTAAGGGGATCTTAACCCTTGACTTGGTGTTGTCAGCACCACGCTCACCCAGTGAGCAACCGGCCATCCCTATATGGGATCCGAACCCGTGGCCTTGGTGTTATCAGCACCACACTCTCCCGAGTGAGCCACGGGCCGGCCCAGGAAGCATCCAGTTTCATGAGATGTCTCTATCTCCTTGGGCCCTTCTCCTAGCCCCTAAAGAAGCAAAGCCCAATAGGGAAAGAAAGAGGAAGGTCTAGAGGTGACCATCATCCTACTGATCCTGCAAACTGCCAGAGCGTTTGGAGTAAAGAGCCAGAGAATGCCCTCTGCCTACTGCTGGTCCACTGAGCCACAGGTCTGTAGTGGTAAGGCAAGATGTTGAATCTCATTGATCTGGAAACTTTAAAATGGACTGGCCTGAGCTTTAATAACCAAGTAAACAGAAAGCTGTTGCATCTTCTTTAGATGTCATTAAGGGATTTGATCCAGGGGATTGCAATGTTGGGCTCTCAAGTCCTCTGCCACTCTGCTTCCCATGGGCTAACTGAGCATGCTGAAGAAGCTCTCAGCCCCTCTGAATCCCAGTTCCTTTATCATAAAGTGGGCACAATGATAGAATTTTCCTGTCTGAGTCATTGGGTAACACAATGAAACATAATGTTTGCAGAGAGTTTAACAATGTTTATTAAGTGGCAACCAGGTATCAGGCACTGTGGTAGATGCTGATCATAATAATAATCATGGGTCAGGAATTATCTTAAGCACTTATGGGTATTGACTGATTTGGGTAAGTGCTAATAGTATTCCTATTTTCTAGGTAAAAGAAATGAGGCCTAGAGAGGTTAAGTATCTTGCTCAAGGACACAGAGCTAGGAAGTAGTGGAGCTGGAACTCAAACCCAGATAGTGTGATCCCCAAATCCATAAATGTTTATTGTTATTGTTATTGTTTTTATATTTTGAACTTCTTGTTTCTGGAAATAAAAAGCAAAACTTTGGAACATGGAGAAGTGGAGAAAGAGTACTTTCTCCAGTCTTGTCACTCTGCCCTCTGATAAGTAGACACCAATCTCCAACCCTGCCTGATATATAGTAGGTGCTCAAAAAATATATTTGGAATGATTGAATGAGTGAGCACCTGCTTCAAACACAGTGAAATCCCTATTCCCAAGTGTCTGTGGGCTTGCTTCAGAGACACTGCTATGGCCCAAATTGTGCCCCTCTTCTAAATTCATATGTTGAAACCCTAACCCTCCAATGTGATGGTATCGGAGGTGGGAATTTTGTCAGGTAATTGACTTTAGATAAGGTCATGAGGGTGGAACCCCCATGTGGGGATTAGTGTACTTATGAGAGGAGTAAGAGATACCGAAACTGTTGTCTCTCTGCCATGTGAGGACATAGCAAGAAGGCGTCTATCTGAAAGCCGGGATGAGAGCCTCACGAGGAACTGAATCTGTCCACACGCTGATCTTGGACTTCAGCCTCCAGAACTAAAAAATAAATATTGTTTAAGTCACACAGTATATGGTATTTTGTTATAGCAGCCCGAGAAGACTAATACAGACACCTTGACAGCCCGTCTCCTTTACTGATGTGTTAAATATCTGGACCCTTGCATGCTTATCCTATTTTTCCAATGATTAAAAAAAAAGGGGGAAAGGAATTTGGAGTCAGCCCCTCTCTGTCCTCCAGCCCTTCTCCTTTCAGAGGAATTTCATCATTCAGGTAGAGCATTGAATGTACTGGAGTTGAGAAAAATTGATGTATTTCTTAAATCTGGCTGTGGAGGAATCAGCACCACTGAGCTAGGAATGAGGCATTAACTACATCCAAAGCTGCGTGATTAACTTATTTGTTTGTTACAGAGCTAAAATGGAAAAGCAGGAAGCTGGGAGAATCTGCACGATGCCCATTTTGAAGTAGGATTGTAAGAAAACCTGAAATGTGGGTTTTAATTCACATTCCTCAGGCTTACCATTATTATTATTTTTAATGGAAAATAACTTTTCACAATCTTGCTTCATTTTAAAGGGAGACTGTGCAATATTGCCTAATGCAGGGTGTGAAGTTGATGTAGCACAGGTGATTTTCTCCCCCTGTTCTTCGGTTCTTTGTACACATTCAATATAGTTACATTTTTGCTTAGAACGTATATATTTTCCCCCTGAACTTTTCTCGATTGCTTTTTTATCAGGTTTACAAATCAAATCAAATAGGTATATTGCAGAGCTCTGTGATATTATTTTCTGAGCTTATAGTACAATGTATTGAATTATGCCAGCCCGTGCTCTGCCCCGGCTATTCTCTGCAGATTGAGAGAGAGGAACCGTGGACCCCGTAAATTCACTCGGCACCCAGCATTACTGGCTAAATCAAGACTGCTATTCAGGCTGCAAGAAGAGAAAGAGCAAGTGTTTGTTACACAAATCAATTTGGTTCAAAGTACATCGTAGTGAGTGCTCAACCATCGCTCACATAATATTGTCAACTTAATCAAATAATGCCTCAAAGACACTCAGAAGCTTTTCTCTCAGAAAAATAACTTGATTGGTGGAAGAGGGAGAAGCAGCTGGCTATTCAAAAGTACACTTTTTATTTATCACTGTGAAGAGTTTTGTGCGTGGAGGGAAGGAAGCCTGCAGGAGAGAAAAGATGCTAAATATCGAATAGGCTGACTGTAGGGCAAATCATGCTTCATTAGCATTCATTCTTGAGTGTTGGGTTTCCATACCTGGATGGCACAATTGGAAATGGTCATGGCAAAAGAAAAAGCTGAGCCCGAAGAGGTTGCCCTGAATGATCCAGTAAAAATTTGCTGAGTGCCTATATGTGCCACAATAGAGGGCTTTAAAAATGCATTTAAAATAGTGTTTATCATTCAGCTGTTCATACTCTGGTAGGATAGAGAGGTATGTAAGCTCAGCATGGTTTTCTTCTCAGTCCTCTATCCCAGACCCATTAGCCAGTTCCACACTTTGCTTTTAAACTGCCAGTGAATGGCAGCATTCAGCACTATAGCCAGCAATCCTTTGTCTCAACTCGGATAGGGAAGAAGCACATAGCCTTTCATAGTGGTCCCTATCCATGTCTGTGGTGCATGGGTGTCTCTGTATACTGCAGGGAGCTTGTAAATTTCCTGAAATTGAATGCAAACTGCAGGTGTATGTGAGCCTTTTCCCCCATAGAGTGGGTCCACACGTTCTATAAAACCTTCAATGCATCCTTGAACACAGAAACAGGTAAAAATCTTGTATTTACAGGGTAAAGGGAAATACCTCCAAATAACAACAGTAATGATGATAGCAACAAGTCACAGCAACAAGTCACCCTAAAAAATCTTGTATTTACAGGGTAAAGGGAAATACCACCAATTAACAACAACAATAATGATAGCGACAAGTCACAGCTCTACCCTTAGTGGAACCAACTGCCTGAGAGGCCTGTCCTTTGTGTGATAGATATTATCTTTAATTCTTACAACACCAACCAAGGAAGGTGTGAATATCCCAAATTTATTTCATTTAAAAACAATGTTACTTGAAACTTAGATACACAGAGTTGACTTAATCACATTTCTCCTTTCGAAAGACACTATAGCACCATCGTTGTTCAAGGACAGACTCTTTCTCTCTCTTTCTTTTCCACAACTTTCCTCCCTTTTAACCCATTTTCCACTCTCACTTTCCTGACCCACAACACACCATGGCTCTAAAGCAGCGCTGTACAGTAGAACTTCCTGCAATGATGGAAATATTCCGGACCTGGGCTTCTAGTGAGGGAGTGTGGTAGTTTTCTGTTGCTGCCATGACCACACACTTAGTGGCTCGAACAGCACAGAGGTATTATGTTATGGTTCTGGAGGTCAGCAGTCTGACTTGGGTATCATCAGACTAAAAAGGATTACAGCAGGCAGGATTACATTTCTTTCTATAGGCTCTTGATCCATTTTCTTGCCTTTTCTGGTTCCCAAAGGCCCCCTCCTTATTCGGCTTATGATCTCCTTCCTCCATCTTCAAAGCCGGTGATGGAGGGTTGTGTCCTTCTTAAATCACATCTCTCTGACACGGGCTGGTCTTCTCTTCCACTCCACTGGCTTCTTCCTACCACTTCTAAGGATCCTTAGAAGGGTCCTTTATGAATACATTGGGCCCACACAGGGAATCCAGGATAATCTCTTTATTTTATGGTCAGGTGATTAGCAACTTTAATATCAGCAACGTTAATACCTCTTTGTCATGTAAAGTAACCTATTCACAGGTTCTTGGGATTAGGACATCAATATCATTAAGGCTCCATTATTTTCCTACCACAGGGAGCCACCAGCGACCTGGTCCCTTAAACACTTGGAATATGGCTAGTGTGACTGAAGAACTGAGTTTTTAATTTGATTCAACTTTAATTTAAATGTAAGCACTGATAATTTGATTCAGTTACAGAAACATTTGAAGTGTGTTTCCAAAACCTTGGGTATTCAACTGTCAATTTTTCAAAGCCTAAATACAGACCAAGAAAATTTAGTGTCCATATTTAGATGATGAGCTATTAGTGTATAATGTACATTAGATTTAAAGATTTAAGACAAAAACCAAGAATATAAAATACATTTTACATTGATGGCACATTGAAATAATATTTTTAGATGAATTGGGGCATTATTAATATATTATTTAAATTAATTTCACGTCTCTTTTTACTTTTTTTAAATGTGGCTTCTCAAAATTCTAAAATTACATATATTGCTCACATTTTATTTTTATCTAAACTAGTTTATCAGTATCCTTGAGCTATATCTAGCGCTGTGTTATGAGTACATTAATTTCCATTAAATATAAATCTTAAATTATTTTTAAAATTCACCAAATATAATTTGGTACAGTTCTTGTTTTATTTTGAATTGTTGTCCTCTCTCTCTCCTGAGTATTGTACTTCAAAATCTCTAATTTTTGTCTATTCTGATGTCTGTTGACAACTTCACTATATACTCACTGAATACGCATTGACTATATTTTACTCTCTAGGACCCTAGGGCCACAGACCACCCTGTGATGGAAAATTTTTATCCCAACTTGCAGCTAAGTAAGCTGAGTCTCAGAAGGCTTTAAGTACAGTCATGTGCCATGTAACAATGTGTTGGTCAAGGATGGACTATATAAGACAGTGATCCCATACAATTATAATGGAGCTGAAAAATTCTTATCGCCTAGTGACATTGCAGTCATTGTAACATGGTAGTGCAACACAATACCTTTTCCGTGTTTGGATATGTTTAGATACACAAATACCATTGTGTTACAATTGCCTACAGTATCAATACAGTAACTTGCTATACAGATTTGTAGCCTAGGACCAATAAGCTATACCATACATCCTAGGTAGGTAATAGGCTACACCATCTAGCTTTGTGTAAGTATACTCTACAATGTTCACATAATGACAAAATTGCCTAACGTTGCATTTCTCAGAGCCTATCCCTGTCATTCAGCGATTCATGACTGCAGCTGACTAATACATGATGGAACTAGGGTTTTAACCCAGAGATATCTAGCCATAAATATCTTTTACCTGTTCTTCTAGTCCCAGTTACCTAGTCATCACCAAGAGGTGCCACACAGGTAGACTCAACAATGTCCACATAAGCTCAGAAAAAGGAAACTAGGGTGGGGACAGAATTTGAAAGGCGCATATTTCTACAAGACTATGCGTATTCTCTCAAACAGTCATTCCTGGATTGGTCGATATCAAAATCCAATTTCACCAGGATTAGCCTTAAGTTGCTCAGAGCTATTCATTGAATTAGGAACGATTATAGCAGAGGGAGCCCCGCAGTTCTTTATTAAGGTCTTTGTGGAAGCACTAAGTGATCTTCAGGAGATTAAAGTGCCGGTGGTGTTTTCTTAACATTTATAGCCTGCACCGATACCTGGGGAGTTTGTTTATTAAGAAAAATTCTGTGGCAAACATCCCACTGTCTAATAGGGGCTTTGCGCTGGGCTAGAGGAGAAGCTGGCATCATGGTCCTAATGAGCTTATTTGGGAACCTCTGCCAAGCGCTGCTTGGAAACCCACCTCTTGAGGTTAATGGACTTCCCATCCACGTAGGGTCCTGCAGCCTTTTCTGCACATTGAGGAGGCTGCATCTCAGAGTTGTACACATCCGTGGCCTTAGAAATAAAGAACAAAAGCTGACGGTTAGTAATACTCTGAATAATAATAATGATGATGATAATGCCTCCTCTTTATTCATTTATACCATAGATATGTACTGAGAACTCCCCTTGTGCTCCAAATCAGCAATTTCAATTGGAGCAATTTGAATTTGAAACTCAGAAGACATTTTTGGTTGTTGCAACTCAGGAGTAGGCTACTAGCATCTGGTGGGTGGAGGTCAGGGATGCTGCTAAGCATCCTCCAGTGAACAGGATGCTCTCCCCTTCCCCCCTTCATCAAAGAATGAACCATCCCAAAATATCAATAATGCCAACACTGTGAAACCCTGCTGCAGTGGTAGGGTAAGACAGTGAATGGAGAAGCCACAGTCTCTGCTGTCATGGAGTTACATTCAGGGGCGGGGGTTGAGGCAGGCAATGCACCAATTCACAGAAGCGTATAATATAAGGGTGAAAAGGGGTATGTGCTATGGCAAAATCAGCAGGCAAGGAGAGAGGGAATGCTGAGCTGAGCTGTTGTAGATAACGGGGCCAGTGAAGGTCACTCTGATGGGTGGCATCTGGGCAGAGACCTTATCGGCAAGAGGGAGAGTCACATGGATGTCTGGAGAAAGAGTCTTCCAGGCAAAGGGAATGACAAGTGCAAAGACTGAAGAGGGATCCTGCAGAGTGTTGTACAAGGAAAAGCAAAGAGGCTAATGAGATAGAAGGGGGAAATGAGGGCAGGTGAGCGGAGAGGTGGTCAGGGCCAGAGCACCTGAAGCTCATAAGCCATGGTGAGGGCCAGATTGGAGGCTTCTGCAAGGGAGATGTCCCAGCCAGTTTTGTGAATTTCCTCAATTTCCTCCAATCTCTGAGTAGACCAATGTTCATTTGCTGGGTTGCTATAAATCCCCTTGTGATCTCCCACATATGGACATGAGGTGCATTTTCAATTCAGGTGGATCCCACTTTGGAGCAAAAATAATAACTTACATATATAAAAAAAAAAAAAGACATGGATGAATCAAGAGTTCTTTCAGTGATTAATTCCCACTGATCCTTGACAGGGACCAGCCTTGGGGAATACAATTTCAAATCCAGTAGTCCCAGCCCTTCAGGAATACACATTCTAGATGGTTGGTTCTTTTAGCAAGTTTCCTAGCTTTTTCACAGTTTTTTTTATCCTTAGAAATTTTACTCTGTGTTTTTGCCACAAATTCCAATGAACCTTTCACAGATGCTACGACTACTTAGGAATTTGTGTGCAGCACAGTGGTAGGCACTGGGAATCCACGGACAGGGTCCTTGTCCTGGAGGGTTGATGGCCTTTCAAGAGGTTGATGAAGTGCTTCTCAGCCTGACCAAAGGGCATCATTGCCACCAAGACCAAGTTCAGAAAAGTAGTCTCGGAGACAGAGAAAGATAAGTACCGCATGTTCTCACTCATATGTGTGAGTTTAAACTATAAATAAACTGAACTTTCAGAAGTAGAAAGTACACAATCAACTTTGTTACAGTAAAAATAAATTTAAAAAATTTAAAAAAGAAGTAGAGAGTAGAATTGTGGTTACTAGAGGCTGGGAAGGGGAGTGTGAGTAGAGAAATAAGTTTTAGTGGTGTACAGTAGTGCTAGGCATCTATAGTTAACAATAACTTATTGTATGTTCTCAAATGGCAAGAAGAGAGGAGCTCAAATGTTCTCATCACAAAGAAATCATATATTTTTGTGAGGATGAATTTGCTAACTACCCTAACGTGATCATCATACATTGTGTACTTGTATTAAAATATAACTTTGTGCCCCATAAATATGAACAATCAATATTTGTCCATTAATAAATAAATAACTTCCTAAGAAAAAAATTTAAAAATAGAAAAGAAAAGTAGTCTAGGAGACTGGGCTGTCTAATGAAAACCTCTGGTCTACTCTGTGTTTGGAGTCCTCATTAAAGTGACCCTTGCTGACAGATGGGATTCTGGAAGGGACATTCTTCCTTCTTCTGGACCTGGTTCGAGGGCAGCTCTCCCAAGAGCCTCATGCTGCCTGAAATGGTAGAAAACGCACCCACTACTTAATAACAGGTATTTGTACCAGATGCACTTTTGGTTTGTCTGTTTAGCAGGAGACTGTAGTGGATTGAATAGTGGCCTCTGAAAAATATGTTCATGTTCTAACCTCCATAAACTCTGCATGAATGTGACCTTATTTGGAAAAAAAAAAAAGGTCTTTGTAGATATAATTTAAGTTAAGGATCTCAAGACAGATCACCCTGAATTTAAGGTGGTTCTAAATGCAACAACTAGTGTCCTTATAAGAAGAGAAAAGCAGAAGAAGATTTGAGTCTGAGACACAAAGTGGGAAGAAGGCCATGCAAAGATGAAAACAGAGATTGACGCCTCCCAACCTTAGGCCAGGAATGCCTGAAGCAACCAGAAGCTGTAGGGACCACGTGTGACCGTCCCCCAGAGCCTCCTGAAGGAGAGCAGAAGCGAAGCAGTCCCTGCCAGCCTCTTTTTTTTTTAATTTATTTTTATTTTTATTTTTTTGTCTTTTTTGTGACCGGCCGCACCGCGCTCAGCCAGTGAGCGCACCAGCCATCCTTATATAGGATCCGAACCCGCGGCGCGATGGGAGCGCCGCTGCACTCCCAGCGCTGCACTCTCCCGAGTGCGCCACGGGGCCGGCCCCTGCCAGCCTCTTTATTTTCAATTTCTGGGCTCTGCAACAGTGAGAGAATAAAGTTCTGTTGCTTTCAGCCACCAAGTTTTGGTCATTTGTCAGGAAACAAAACACAGAGACTTAAAACACAGGCTTATTCTAAATGGGCTTTCCCAGAAAGTTTCCAGAAAAGGGGGAAGAGAAAGAGCTCGGGTCAGTGTCAGCACTAAGAATGATGACACTGCGGTGCCTCAGGCTCTGTGGTAGTTGCTCCGTATGCCTCCTTCTGCATTTTGTCTGTGCCACAAGCCTATGAGCTTGCTACTGTCATCATCCTCTTACAGATGAGGAAACTGAGGCTCAGACAGGTCAAGTGACGGCATAAGTAATAGAGATGGGCTCACACAAAGATCTGTGCGATTCAGAAACCCTGGTTCTTTGTGCTAATTACACCCATAAACAGGCATGCTCGGTTTGAAAGAGATTTTGTTCGTTCTCAACCTTTGTGTCCTGACACTTTTCTTCCTTTTCCACAGACCCACAGTGGTCTGAAACATTTTGGGTTTATTTTGCATATTATGTGTTTTCTTTAAAAATTACTTTTAACACACAGGTATTGCCACATCACAATTTATGGGCATTTTTGTATATGCGCACACTACAAAATGATTAATTGAGCGTTGTATGTTTTTATCAAAGGACACAACGCAAAGATTTCTCCGAAGTCCTGTTTGACTAGAGATGATTAATTTTAGTTTTCACATGAGCGGCATAATGTTATTAATCATTTAATATGTTTAATCATAATCTCTGTAATTCCTAATTAGGTTTATTAAACTGAAACATCCAGCAGTTGTGCACACATCCAAATCTAAGTCTTTTTCTTAGGATGAGAAGGAGCTCATTTTAATTTTGCATTTAAACAGCAACTTCTAATCGGATGGGGAAAAATGGACTGGAAGCTAGAGTCTTAGCAGGTGCTTCTGCAAATTTAGCGTCTTGTAGTAGAGTACTAAAACCCTTTACCCTTCTGAAAAGTGACAATCTCACGATTCAAGGTCACTTGCGTGTTGTGGACATGGAACCAAACGTCGTATTACCAGCACAGAAAACATAGTTCCTGCTCTGTTTCAGTCTCAGTGTTATAATATTGTTCTCCCTCTGTTACTTGAAGATGTCAAAGCTGATCGTTCATTCATTCATTCTTTAGTTTATGCAAGCACCCCTTATTCATTCTTTCATTTAGTCAATGAGCCTGCCAGCCACTAAGCAGATATTCATCATTCTTGCCCTGTGCTGGTCACATCACCCTCCTGCTGTTATCCTTAAGTGGCTTCTCATAGCATGTAGGATGAAGTTCAGACTCCTGCTTTGAACACAGGATGCTTTGTGACCCAGCCCCCTGCCTGCCACTGTAATCTGCTTTCCTTCATACATGCCCTTCTGACCATCGGCGCTAAAATCCACATACACTCCCCTGAATCCAGAACATCATTTCATATCTCTGCATCTTTGCACAGGTTTTGCCCTCTCTTGGTACAGTGTCAGCAACAGCCTTCCTCACCTCATCTCTTAGACATCTTCCACTTAAAATGTAACAACTGAAGAACTGGCAAGCCTTGCTGATCCTGTAACTGTGCTGTGTATTCCTGATTTAAAGTTGCCTAGCTCTTTGTGATTTACTCTCATCCCATCACTTAACAGTCTGTATTACAATTCTCTTTTTCTACCTCTTTCTCTTCCACTAAACTGGGAACTGCATGTGATTTGGAGGACTGACCAGCAGATAGCAGTTTCTCAGTAAGATGTCTTTAACAAGCAAATGAGAACTTTTTCATCATGTTTCCTAAGAGCAGTTCACTCTGCTCTTTTGACATCTTTTTAAATCACCATCACTCTAAAAAATTCATGACTTTCCATTTATTGAATGTATTCCATGTGCCAAAAACTCTGCCAGGGTGGTAAACATTATTGCATTCAATCTTCACAAAGCCTGTAAGGTGTGAACTTTTATTGTTTCTCACTTTCCAGTTAAGAAAATTATCATTACCTCCTTCCTGTTTACTCCAACAGAATAGCAAAAAATGACTAGGTACATTGTTGTTGTTATCATCATGACATTGCATTTGAAAGTTGAAGAAGTCATCTGGGGGCTTTTGGTACCACATCAGCTCAGAAGAATGGTGTACCAGTTACATGAAGATCTTGACTTCAGAATACAATTCAGGGTATGTTAGTAAGGAGAATGCTAATGAACTCTTCCAGTAAATACCAGGGCTGATGAGAAAGTTGTTAATTATGCCCATGTTATTTGGGTGTTTATTTTATATTTCAATTTGTAAGATTGCCTCCTTCTCTAAGTCTTTATTATTTTACACCTGGCTGCCTGCATTGATAGTTTTGTCCCAGTTATATGCTTCTAAATTGCTTACAAATGGGTGAGGATGATTTCTTGCTCATGAATTTATAGGCTTAGTGGTAAGCCTACTACATCATAGTGACAAAGCAGCAGGTGTCTGACGCGGATGGCCTGCCTCTACTGCCACCTACAGGCAGCATGTGCTAATTGCAGAAAAAATATTTTAAAATGAAGTACTCAAATGTTAAAACTCTAGGACTAAGAATATAGAAATGGCTATAATGATACCATATGTTACTGTGATTTTTCTCCTAGTTTCTGACTATATATGGTGTCAATGTTATATCATGTTACCCAGGCTTTTTCTGGCGATGTGTGGGTGGGAGGAGGTGGAGTAATGAATTCTGCTTATAATGTTACATTGTCTACACCAACATCATTCAGCAGAACTTTCTGCAGGGATGGAAATGTTCTATGTCTGCATTGTCCAATATGGAAGCACTAGCTACATGTGGATATTGAATACTTGAAATGCAGTGAATGCAAACAAACTAAATTTTGCGTACTATTCAACTTTATTTCACTTAAATTTAAATAGTCACACGTGGTCAACTATTGTGCACAGCACAGGTTTATATGCTTAAGAAACTAAAAGTCAAGAGCTTAAAAAAATAAGTCAATCAGCTGATTACTTGGAATTCAGAATGCCAAAGAGCCTTTTCAAATTTTTCTTACTGCATCTATTAATATTTTATTTTACATCTCAGTCATTACATAGGCATATCTCAAGGTTCTGAACAGCATCAGTTAAGGAATATACTCTCCTTCTTTGATTGATTTTTACCCTCTTCTTGATAAGGTTTTCACTCCCTATTCCCACCCTCTAACACCTCCTAGCACCCTTTTCTAACTTTATTTTTCTCCATAGTGCTTATTTCCTTCTTCCAACTCTATATTTATTTATTAATGGGTTCTATTATCTGTCTTCCCCTAGGAGGATTACGCTCCATGCTGTTAAGGATTTTGTCTGCTTTACCCACCGCTGAATCCCAGATCCATGATGCACACCCAGTAGATGCTCAAAAAATATTTGTTGAGTGAATGAATGAATGAATGACTCAGCAGTTTCTTCCCTTTCCTTCTTCCTTTGTTCTGGTCTTTCCCCACCGTTCAGGGGAAGAGCACATATGTTGGAACAGAGCATTTGGGTCCACTCAGAGCCTCTTTGCTCTCTTCTTCTTCTGTTAGCAGACAGATGATGCAGCACCCACGGATGGCCAGCCCCAGACACAACCTTCCGAAAACACGGAAAACAAGTCCCAGCCCAAGCGGCTGCATGTCTCCAACATACCCTTCAGGTTCCGGGATCCAGATCTGCGACAAATGTTTGGTGTAAGTATTGCCTTTCTTCTCTGCAGTGCCCACTCTGGGGGACCCAGAGTCTTCCCTTCTCATGTAAGTTCTCGGTATTTACAATACCCAGGTGAGATGTGGGGAAAAGGCACTTTAGGGCCTAATCTGTGGGTATATTGTAGCTAGGAACTCTATGGTTTTAATATAAATTTATCTGCATATTATCACCATGTTTCCACTTTGCCAAATGGTCTTTTTCTAATAAGTAAATTGAATATCCAATGGAAATTTAACTCCTAGATTACCCACTGTTGAAAAAAGCCCACTGATATTCCCAAATCCAGAGGCCTGAGACCCCATGTTATAGCTAAAATAAACCTTATGAGTCATCTTGGTTCTGCTTTCTATGACAGTTGCCATATTATCCAGAAGAGTGACTCATGACATATTCCTGCATTTCCTGCTCTTTCCCAGGCACTGTGCATTTAGATTTCAGATGTAGCTGCAGAGAAAAATTAGTTCTGCATAATGCTTAGTTTTAAAAAACAAACAAGAAAAAAATCCCTACCAATTTCTGAGTCTGACTTGATTCCTGCAACACGCATTCTCCTGGAGTCAGAGACAAGGATTCAGAGGTACTTTGATGTTATATGCCGCAGAGGATGGCCTTGCCCAGGCACCGTCGTGAAACATAGAGCAGAACAGAGGCCACCACGAACCCCCAGAAAAGAAGTGATAGTGATGGCTCCTCCCAGGGCATGGTGACCTTGATTCTTTTTCTGGAAGATATCTATATTATTCACCAGGGAAGTGATGAGTTTGCCACTTCTCTGGGCTCAGTTCCATCAAACGACAAAGCAATGACAGGACTTAGAGATCATTCGTTTTTGCAGATATAGTCAGGCTGTTTGTCCATGACATCCGGGCAATGTAGCAAGTATCTGTGGAATCAATGAAAATAACTACATCCTTAACATTTAACTTGGAGCAAAGGTGGGCTGCTTGGAGACACTTGTTCTAAGAGTTTGTGAATGGATGCATATATTACAAAAGGACTAAGAGATGTCTACATTGAATGTTTCATTCTGAGCAAAATTGGTATCATTCTTCATTTGAAAAGGGATGTTTGTTACTTAAGGGCTCTGTGATCAGGGGGTGAGCATTACACCTTTTATTTAACACATAGGATGCTTATCAAGTATGCATCTGACACAAAAGCAGAACAAGCATCCTAATATTTAAGATACCCAGACTTGAATCCTGACATTTCAGAAGAAAAGGTCAGCTTTTGCACTTTTATCTCTCTCATTTGGTAATAACCTTGAGTCCAGCCCTCTAACTCTTGCAGAACAGAGATACCCTCGGGCACTTTCAGGTCAAAGATGACTTTGAAAAGTGCAGAGCGTTCAAAGTTAGAGTCGAGGTTAAGTGTGTGTAAAGCAGTGAGCCCCAGCTTGAATGATGGGCAGCCAGAGGAATTATATTCTCTTTGCCATGTCAGGTTAGGAAGATGTCTTGCTCTTCAGTCTATCTTTCCTCATCAAGTGTCGTTGTGATGTTGACTTTGAATTTTGTCCCCTTAATGACCACCGTGGTGCTCTTTCACAGAGTGTCATTCATTGCAGAACACCCCAATCCTCACCCTTACAGGTGGTCTTCTTGCCCTGGTTTTCTTGATTATCTTGAAAATTACCAGAGGCTACAATGCAAAGTCAGAGAGGTATTCAAAATATTCATAGCTACATAGCTAGATATCACAGAGCAGGGATTCTGCTTGCACTAATACCTGAACCTCTCTATTCTTAGAAGGGTGGGTTGATGGCATGGAGTTTATACTAAAAGTTTATACCAAAAGTTTATGTTACCTGTGATCAAATCTTGATCAAAATTTACTGATTTCAGAGCCACTTTCTTTTTTAAAATCAAAATCTTCAAGTAAGTGAGAAGATGCCAATTTGACGAGACGGTAGATATACTTAGTATCCGTCAATTAGGAAAGTGCAGCATACATTCAGTAGGACTAAAATTAATTTTGTTCATCACAAACAGCATCGGTGTTTATTTAAAAAGTATGCAAGATTTTTTTGTAGGTTTTGTTCATAAAAATTATCAGGCACATGCAGATTCATGGACCCCTCGCAATAACTCTGAGGCCTCTGTAGTTTGCAACCACTGTTCTAAATAAGTGGAATTTAAACACTAAAAATCTGTTTCTCCTGGCCAAACATTGGTGGTTGCAAAGCCGTTCTTGTTATGTGATACATTTAGTAGCATGACTTACATTGAAAGGCATCTGTAAATATCCTGATTGGCTCTCCACACTGGAGTTTAAGGAATTTAACATGGTTTTCTCTTTCAGGTCATACGTACTATAAAAAACTACATTTTAATCCCAATTAAGTATTTCTCAAATCATTTGGACCTGAGACGTCTTCTCTCCTTTTGGTGCTATATTCTTTGTCCCCTCACTTTAGCAGGGGCTACAATAAGGACAATTACAAAGAAAAACACTCACAGAGATCCTTGTGCATTTTTTCCTTTTTCTCTTTAGTTAAATATGGGCATGGGAATATCAAAGTCAAATGCAAAACAAGACAAAAAAAGCAACCGTGTTTTTCAAACTGCCTAAAACTTGGCAGTGTTCATGACAATTTGTGTAACCATTAGTAATTCGACCATGACGTTGCAACTGTCTACTCGTTATCATCGGTGTCTCGTATTTTATTTCTAATCTGTGGCTTCAGCACTTCTTCATTGGGATTGGTGTCTTTTTAAAACATGAGTTGAAGTGCGGGTGAATGGATCTATTAGATATCAAGAGCATTGATTCAAGATGTTTCACTGGAAGGGATGTTGATCCAGGCCTTTGCTTCTTTCTTCTTGAGCTCTGTCTTCATGTTAGGAATCCTGCCTGAGTGTGCATTTCCATTACATTTGAATTCTTGATGATCCCATGAAAGGAATATATAGATTTCCACCAAATTAATTGCAATGTATTGCTCCTGAATAGAATGTTTAATTTAACCTAATATTTAATATTTAAACCTTTCTGGGTTTTAGGTGAGAGAAGTGGGTTATAATACATCCAGACCTCTGATACAACACATGCCATTATCGAATTTTTTCAGGAATAGTTGTCTCACATTTGCACAATACCCTTGTTGATGTCGCAGCCTTGCTTTTGTTATCAAAATACAGACACTCTGGGCAGGACAATGATCTACTCAAGTCGCTTTATTGGCTAGAAAAACAGATCATGTGACTTTCAGCAAATGCAAAAGAAGATTCCATGATCACTTTTTAGTAATAAAATAGAGGTGGGCTTGTGTGTAGCTTCGATGTGAATGCAAAATTCCTACCTGATGTTTTGGGTAATGAAGCTATTTGGGGAGGACCTAGCATGGTGCCTCCTATTTCTGCATTCCAAACATGAAGCCAACAGTGAGAAAAGCTGGAATGCTGCCGTTTCTCAGCCTCTATACACACTCTTTGATCTAACCTTTACTTTCATGTTTTATGATGTATCCGTTGAATATCCTTCGCAGATTTTCAGAGAAATATTATTTGATCCGAGAATGTCTAAAAATGCTTGGTACATATTTGCCCAAGTGCGTGCCTATGCGCTTCTGGATTTTGTTCTTGATACAGCTATCGAGATACCTTGTGTAGAGCTGAGGTGTCGTTGAACGCTGCTGAAGTTGCTGTTGAGCTATAACAAATGCTGGTTATGTTTGCGAATGAGTCGTGTCTATTTAAATTGAAAAAGTGCCAGCTGTGTTTACATCATTAGCACCAAACTTCCCAATTAAACTGTTGATACTATAAATATAGTACTCAACTGTCTTAGGAATGGGACTTACATCAGCATTCTTCTTAGGGCTTGTTTCACTGGCTTGGAGAACCATCACCCTAACGTCAACTGCCAAAGAAGCAAACATTTGAGACCATTTCAGGGCATATGGTGTCATTGTTTCATTTAGGGAATGACACATGCTAAGATTGCTTTTTGATTGGTTCTGTCTCAACCAGATCTTATTTTAAAGGAAGTGTTTTTGTGTTGACTGCTTAGAGAACGTTCTGTAGATGACATTTGCTTCATGATTTTAGAAGAAATCCTTTTCAAGCTTCTCTTTCCATAAATATACGTACTTATAGGCTCTTAAGGCTGAAATAAATATAATAGCATTTCTGTAGACTGACTATTCTAAGGTGGCTGTATTAAAATTACTGCTTCACAAAGCCAGAAGAATCTTTACTATAAAATTCAGTTCACTTGTAAATGGCAAAAACTTTATTTTCCAAATCTGAAAATTTTCTTCTTCTATTTTTAATGATTTTTCTTTGACCAAAACTAGGGTAATGAAAATGCCCTATGAAAAAATATTCTCTTCACCAAAAGAATATTTGAGTGCCCACAAAATGCAGGGTGAGTTAGCTGCACATCTTTTGGTATTTCCATTGTACGTACTAGCAATATATCCCTTCCGTCTCCTCTCCTGGTTGAGCCTTCTCTTCTTGGTTTCCTCCTATCCTTCTACTTCTCTGTGAAATAGAGAAGTCTTTCTGTCCAACAAGAAAAATGTAAGTCTGTGATCCTCTTGCTGGGTAAGGTACATATCCTGAGGAATGAGCAGATTTCTACAGTGTGGAATGACAAGCTTTGGGTTACTTTATCCCATAGTCAGAAGTGTTTTTATCTCAAGGTTTTGAGCTACTTATTTTCAAATGACTTATGCATATATTTTTCTGTCTTTCCAAGGAAGGTAGATTTCTCTGTATGTTCCAGAGGACAGGATCTGTATAGTCTAAATTTTTTTTCTTAGTAAAACTCTCTTGACGTTCACTCTCCTGCTCTCCTGATACTCTATGACTGAAGTACTGTGATCAGGCGAGCTGCCCCAGCTTCTCTGTGTTCTGATTGTTTTCTTTCTATCCTGCCCTCCCCACCCCCAATCACTTTGTCCTCTGCTACACAGAGGCATGCTTAATTTTCTCCCCCCAGGAAAGAAAAAGAAAATGTAGAATCTCCTAGGGTGATAACAAAGTATGCAATTAAAATCCAGAATGAAAAAGCAAATGGAACAGGACAGCTGAAAATAAAGGAAAGAGAAGATGTAAAGATTTATTTATGATGTTCTGTTTATTTTTTTAATCACCAAATTGGGCATTTGCTCTCATTTTGCAGTAAGGTAAAATTTTCATCTTATCTTCCCTGGGCCACATTTTACATGATTTTACATCATTCCCTCCTGCCTGCACTTACATAGTACAGACCATACTCAAAAAATGCCCAAACTACTTTATGTGATCTAAGAAAACCAAAAGGATTCCAAAGTCAGGGAAAAGGATCTTAGAATATGAGATGCTTCTAGTCCGCCATCTAGTTCTAGATGCTTCAGAGCCCACGTTCTTTTCTATAAAGTGTGAATCAAGAATTACTAGATGTGTATTTCTCATTAGATCTGCCAGATTAAAAAAAAAAAAGACACAATGGTTGAATTTGAATTTCAGATGAACTACAAATATTTTATTAAGTACGTCCCAAGTATGGTGTAGGATACACTTATCCTGAAAAATCTGCAATTTATGTTTGACTGGGCATCTATATTTCATTTGGTTACTCAATTTACTTGTAATCTGAAACTTTGTTTCTGGACTTTTTATAAAACTTATTCATGCTAATTGTTTAAAACCTATTTGTTTAGTAATATAGAGAATCATCTTGAGAGAAGTACATTTCAGCCTGAGGACTGATCACAATTATGCTGATATCTTGATTATGATGGTGCCTGGGTAGTGGAGCTTGCCTTTATATTTGTAGTTTATTTATCTCTTACAGTCTGGCTGCTCCTGGCTTGTATGTGAGCTAGGGGTCAAAACCCTCAACATCATATTCTAGTTGGACATGTTATTATCACATCTCACTTTATCAAGGATGTTTCTCCCAGTGGCTAGTGCAATAGCACAAGAGGTTCATTGTATATACTAGCCATTTTAAATCTTTGCTTATCAGTGCCTGGGAAAGTAATCATGCTCATATAAAGAAAGGAAAATAGAATTAATTTCTTGATTAATAGTTTGTACCAGGCCCTGACAGTCCACCTCACCTGATGGGATATGCTAAATAAGGAGATAATATGCGTGGTTATATTTTCTCTTGTTTGAAACACATCATTCAATAGTAGAACAACATAAATGTATATCCTTAAGATTAAAAGAGAAAAAATAATTCTGATTTGGGAACAAATTACAAGTGTATATAATATGATTTATTCCACTTCTCTTCTTGCTTATAAAATATTTCCATTTCTTTGCAGCAATTTGGTAAAATCTTAGATGTTGAAATTATTTTTAATGAGCGAGGCTCAAAGGTAAGCAACTTAATTCACTTTAGAATTGTTTAGCTTATTTTAAAATGTTTGTTGTGAATCAGGGGAAACAACTGCACTGTTTTAATCAGTATATTATGAAAATGTACTTCAGTGGGACTCCCTGTAGAGATCACCTCCAGTTTCCAAAATGGTGGGAATTGTATTGAGTTCAGTTTAAAATGTATAAGGGGATAATTTTAAATTGCTGTTATATTTATATAGATAGATAGATAGATAGGTAGATAGATAGATCAAGTTTCCAAAGGGAAATTACCAATGCTTAAAAAAATAATGATGTTGCTACATTTTTGTTTTTCAGTGATAATTATGTTCTTTATATTAAAAAGTGAGTTGATAGTCTCATGAGCAGGTAAATATGTGATTATTCTGTATTAATAAAGTGCAGTTATTTTCCTGGGTTGTAGGGGACAAAGTCTCATATACACCAACCTTTTGAATGTACCTTTATTCATTAGTGTGTTTACCAATCCATATTTTGCAATTTGCCATTGCTTTGGGTTTGTTTTTTCTAGGAAACCAATTTATGAATAAATTTTCCTAGACCTAACAAAAGTCAGGGTCTATATGGAAAGGCTCCAACACCTTCGAAATAAAATATGTTGGAAGGAGAAAAAAAAAAAAACTTTTCCAAAGTATCCTCAACACCAGTAGTTGTCCAAGTATGGTCCCAGACTAGCAGGATCAGCATCTCCTGGGAAAGTGCTAGAAATGCAAATTCTCAGGCTTCACCCCAGACCTACAATGTGTGTTTTAACAAACCTTCCAGGACTGTGCTTAAAGTTATAAACAGAGTCTTTCTTTTTCAGACAAATGCCAAACCTTCACCTGAATGCAAAATACCCTCTGCCCATTAGTGTTTTGTAGCAGCTGTTGTTCTCAAAGCGCCCTCTTTCTACCTGCACCCTCAGTAAATTCAAGAGCTCCAGGAAAATCTCCCTGGAGGAAAACAACACATTAGGCATATCAGCAGACCCTGAGTAGGTAACGGAATAATCTTGCACAAGGAGAGGGATATTGGCCTTAGCGACCAGAAGGTGAACACTTCCAATATCTCTACTTTGTTTTCTGACTACCATTCCCCAGGTTGTCAGGGACTTTAAGATTCCTTGTGAAAGTGGATGTGGAGATACAGAAAAATACTGGTTTTGGCCCTATAACTTTCCTTATGCAGACAATTTAGGACACAGTTATCCAGGAGGGTTATTCAGCAGTACTGGTTTTATTAAATGTGTCACAGACTATAGTGCCCGCTCTCTTGTGTATATGACTGCTTTCTCCCATGAAAGAATCATTTGAATTCACTATTCCTTGGACAGTCTGCCCTTCCTCCCTCCTAAGTGGATTTATTATTAACTGAATAGGACAATAGTGATTAAAATAAAGGAAGAAAATTCCAGCATTTTCTCCTCCATGCCCAAAATGATGATGTGATCATCCAGATGAGTAAAAAAAATCAATCCATTATACTCTGCAGTTCTGCTCTATCAGGAACCTTGTCATTCTTCTATGACTTCAGATATTTTACAGCCATTCTTGCAATATGTCAATACTTTGACCTCAAGGTTGGGGGGAAATAAGTTAACTCTCTTTCTGCTTCCTGTATGAAAATCATTACAGGGACTACTTCTATACCTGCAAAGCGAAGTGCATTAAGAGAAAATGTGCCCAGCCCAATCTCATTCACTCAGGCCTGATGAATTCTTGGCAAAATTGTACAGTTGACCCAGAACATGGAACATTGGCCAACTCTTCTAACCCTGAGTCTGTCTATAACACCACTGCCATTAGAGGTTTTTTGCTTGTTTTTAAAATTTACATTGAATTTATATTTTGTTCTGCAACTTTTGCCAGTTGAAGAAAGCTATTTAATTCCTTCTGAGAGCTGCTTTGGGACATTAGAAGAATATCATTTGCTATTTTGAAAGTACAATGGTGGTGCTATTTTTAAGATTTCTTCCGTCATTCCCATGATTAGTCTATCTCTGGGGGCTTCCGAAAAAAGACCATTTAAGTTTGCCACATCCAGAGGCTGTCTTTGTTAAGCTAGCTCCTTTTCTTTCTTTCTTTTTTTTCCCCTTATTTTTTGGACTAGAAAACATCCAAAATAGCCTCTCTCAGTGGGTACACTCCCTCTGAAAGAACTTGTCTTGCAGGTGTTGGAGCTGACTGTTTAGGGACCGCTGGAACATCACTGAGATGGTCCAGTTGGGAACTGCTAAATGGGGGCAGCGGCTCACATGGGTTATTTTTCATACTTGACATTCTCATTTATGGAAAAGGGCCTTATTTAGAAGAGCATTTCCATTTTAATAGTTGAGAAACCTAAACCAGTGTTATGACCTCATTTACATCATTTGGTGCTAGACAGACAGCCAGGAAATGGGTGGGCACTTAAGAGCTGTGAACTCACCTGCTGGCCACTAATTCCCATGGCAATCCCTGACACAGGACGACACCCAATGCTGTGTGTGTGTGTGTGTGTGTGTGTGTGTGTGTGTGTGTGTGTGCGCGCGTGCGCACAATTATGCATGTACATATACACCTGTACTTACAAAGGCAGTATCTATATTATTCTGAGGATGTATATCCATAAGTATATATGGATAGCAAGTATACAGGAAAATCACATTTTAAAAAGATACACCAGACTCTAAAAATGAGAATTAGATAGCATTTAGAGGTGTGCGATGCTATAATTCATTTTTTTTTCTTTTAGGAGATTTTGAACCATTTTATTTACTCTGAAATGATCTTTTTGGAGGACACAACCAGATACAGCTACTCTCTATACCTAAGAAATGCACACTTCAGTCTTAGATTCAGTAGATGTCTATAAGTATTGGTTGCATTTCAGGTGAATCAACTGGGAGGGAGACAGAAATGCTTCATGTCCTCATAGGTTTTCTTGAGTACAAGAGGGATAGACCATGAGGATGGATAAAGTGTGCTGTGTTCTACAGTGGCAGAGGAGGCTGCTGAAAGCAAACAGATGGATACTGTTAGAAAGTGGGAGGGCTTCCGGAAAGAAGGGGCATTTAAGCTGAGAGTGAAAGATGAACTTCGAAGTTACCAGGGAGGGGAAGAAGGGATGTCTTACAGGGAGAAGGGGTTGCTTGTACAAATGTCACTGGAAAGAAGTGTTGATGTGAGGCTCTCAGTCCCTTAGGAAAATGAATCTTCAGACGCTTCTCAACAGTTTCCCTCTTATAAATGTAAGCTCTCTGCACCAGAAACTAGAAGACTTGATTTTTTATGTATATATAATATGAAAAATCAGAGCATTCATCTATTCAGGGTGCTTCAGAGCCTTTATTTAAGATATACAATGGTGTATTTGCGTGAATGCAAAAAAAGAAGATATCACTTAAAAATACCAAAGACCAAAAAAGAAAAATAACTAGGATGCCGGAAGGTCAGAATGTATGATTTACAAAAAGATTTTGAAATCAGCAGGTCATGCTGGTCTGGTGGTCCATTTTCAGGTTACCTTTATCTCGCCTGTTGATCATGGGGTGGCACAGGCCACAGATTTCTTTCCTCCAGTAGCACTGTGCCTTCTCTCAGCTCCACCCCTCTGTAAAGGGAAACACTGAGAAGATGTGTCTTTCTCCCACAGTCAGAGGGTATGTGATTCCCCTTTGTGTAGCCCTCCCTGCACTTTTGATTTTTTCATACACATCAGTATTGTGCTAGTTCTAAGCTCTTCACGCCAACTCCAGAATATGCTAAAATACAAATATTTGTAATCTTTTGAAAAACTGCAAGTTGCTGTTTCCTTGAGATAAGGTTCTGACCAGGAGGCAGGTCAAAAGAATCAACCTTAGCCCCTGCTTTCAAAGTTGCCTAGCACCTGTGCTTGATAGGGAGGGCACCCAACAGTAGAGAGGCCAGGGAAAGGTCTTTCTGGTTGTGGTGCAGCTCCCCAGATGAGAAGTCTGATAATCTTCTGACCCAGGGAAGCCATATCACCTCTTGTCTCAGGGGGAGAATTGTCCAATGAAACAAGTAGGAAAGTCTGTTTGGTATTCTGAGGACTCTTTCTGGAGCAAGCTCTTCCTGAACCCAACTTTTTGCCAAATTTCAACTAGTCATCTCAGCAGTTGGAAATGAAGAGTATTGAGTAGCTCAAAATAAAAGAAAAATGTAGCAGAAAGTAATGATTATAAGAAGAAGAATAAAAATAATCAATATATTCTCTTTGCTTAAAAACAAAGTGAGACCTTCAGAATAGATCGGGGCTTTTCCTTTTTAGTTCATGCACTTTCCTTGAGATTCAAAATATATTTCTGTCTACACCTTCTTCTCTACTTGGTGTATGTAACACTGATTTCAGGTCTGTAGGTTTGCCTTGGGTACAAACATGAAAGATGAAAACAAGATTCTTTAGGATAACTGTTGGGCAGTTAGGTTGAGTTCAGTCTCACCCAGGTATGTTTTTGCCATCACTGTGGTAATATGACTGCTAGTCCCCATAGACAGAAGTGATGCTGCTTCACCCTAAATCTTTAAGATGGAGGCTATGGATTTTCTATTCTTGACTCAAGAGAGAATGCAAATCCAGAGACCTAGTTTCCTTTATTACCTCTTATATTAGTTTGTTTCTGTTGCTTATAACAAAACACCTGAAACTCGGTAATGTATAAAGAAATGAAATTTATTTCTTACAGTTTCAAAGTCTGGGAAGTCCAAAGTCCAGGGGACACATCTGGTGAGGGTCTTTTTGTTGGTGGTGACTCTCTACAGCAACACAGGGCATCACATGGTGAATGGACTAAGCGTGAGAGAGCTAACCTGCTCACTCGCTGTCCTTATACATCCACCAGAACCATGCCCATGACCACTCATTAAACCATCAATGGATTAATCCATTCAGAAGGGTACAGTCCTCACAATCTAATTGCCTATTAAAGGCCCACCTTTTGATTACCACAATAGGATTACCACCTTCTCAATACTGTTACAATGTAGATTAAGTTTCCAATACATGAAGCTTTGGGAGACACATTTAACCTACAGCACCTCTTAAATGTAAGGCATGGATATTGATTCTAGGGAGTTAGGCTTATAGGGAAAGAAGAGAACATTGCTAAGAAGTCTCAGGCATGTGATTTTGGCTGTACCCTTACATCAAATCTCCAAATGACTGAGTTGGATAGATATTATCCTCAAAAACTCACTCTGTTCCATAGGTTGGTTACTCTATAGAAACCAGTAATATAAAATTCTACTTATTACAAAGAACCAAAACTTTCTTTTGATAGTGTATTGATATGGGAGGTAATGGAAATCCAGATGCTGGGTCACACAGGTAATGTTTTAGGCAAACACATTTCTGGGCTCCACTCTGGGATTCTGATCCAGTAGATACGGAACAGGGCCCTGGAATCTAAATATCTAATGTGCTCCCCCGTTCCTCTTGCTGAGCAGTTAAGTTTGGGACCCACAGGCCAAGAAATATATGTTAGTCAGTTTCTGTTGCTTACAACAGAATACCTTAAACTGGATAAATTATATAAAGGAATGAAATTTTTTTCTTACAGTTTTGGATGCTGAGAAGTCCAAACATACCATATCTGGTGACGGGCTTGGTGGTGGTGGCTCTACAATGATGTAGGGAATCACATGGAAAAATGACTGAGTGTGCGAGAGAGAAAACTCCTCACCTTACTCTTCTTATAAAGCCATCAAAACCACACCCATTACTCCATGAGTGAGTGGATCAATCCATTCACAAGGGTATAGTCCTCACAATTTAATCACCTCTTAAAGGCTCTACCTATCAATCAGCATAATAGGATTTCCCACCCTATTAACTCTATCACAGGGGGGATTAAGTTTCTAATATATAAAACTTTGGGGGACACATTCAACCCAAATCAGGATAGAACCATCAATTAGAGCAAAATCTCCAAGTACTTTCTTTTTGCCTTTGAAGAGCAATTATTTCAAAACTATTCAGTTAGCAAGTATATTTGAGTACCCAATAAGGTCATATGGTGTATGTAAGACTGTATTAGTCCATTTTCGTGTTTCTGTGACAGAATACCTGAAACTGGCTAATTTTGTAAAGAACAGAGGTTTATTTGGCTTCTGATTCTGGGACAGCTGTATCTGGCATGGGCCTCAGGCTGCTTTTACTCATGGCAGAAAGCAGCAGGTAGCCGACGGGTACAAGCAGATCACATGGCAAGAGGAAGCAAGAGAGAGCAAAGGAGGTGCCAGGGTCCTATAAACAACCAGCTCTCATGGGAACTAATAAAGCCTAGAGAACTCACTCACTACCCTCACCCCCCAGGGAGAGCATTAATCCATTAGTGAGGGATCCGCCCCCATGACTCAAACAGCTTCCAACACCACCACACTGGAGATCAGATTTCCACATGAGTTTTGAGGGGACAACACATCCAAACTCTATCAAAGACTAAGCAGGACACTTGTGTTATGGAGCATGTAATCTTATATTAATCAAATAATTCAGGCTTATCCATGTCACAGATCTTCACTATGGGAATGATTATGAAAGGTAATTCAGTCCAATCCTCCCAGGTAAAGAAACTTAATATTTCTCTTTCTATAGAATCCTGACAAATAATCATCTATCCTTGCTTAAATACATTCATATAAAGTTATCTGTCAGCCATCCTCTTGGGCAACATCTTGTAAATATCCTTAGATTTGGAAGTCACAATAGGGACCCCATGTGGGATTGGGAGTTAACACCAGTTGATTATGACTACCACTTATTTGTAATTACTGTGTATTTTATTAATAAAACTGAATGTTATAGTGCCCCAACAAAACTTAAAACTAACATTTACCTTTATGTAAGGTTTTGCCCAACATAAAATGAAGTCCCAATGTACTGCATTATTTCACCCAGTTTGTACAGTGAAAACCAGAAAGAGCTGGACAAATTTACACTGAAATTGTTTAAAAGGTTGGTGTATATTTCCAAACAACATGTAAAAATATTTTTAGGGGTTTTAAAAATAATGTGTCGTATTTTCTGTACTCTTCTTAGGCAGTGTCAGTGAAGACAAAAGGTAGATTTTGACAATATAAAATTTAGTGGGATTGTTTATTGAGGCTGAAATAAAAAGCAAAATGTACCCATGATGAAGTAAAGGGTATATTTGTTAGCCATCAGTAAAGGAGGAAGTGCTCAGAGTGAATATAATATAACAAATTATATTCTGTTAACAAGGCTTCTTTATTTTGCTATCTGTTGATATGGCAAGTGAATAGAAGCACAACGTCTTAGAACTTTATAATATATATATACACATTTCCCTTTTTGCTTAATAAAGTAGTTTGGAAGTTGTCAAATTCAGAAGCATGTATATTATTTGGGGGGTGGAGAAAGTATTAATGCAGAAACATTACTTGAATTGTTTGCATTATTAATCAATTGAAGTTTATTTCTATTCATTTCATGTGATTTTTTTGTTTGTTTAGTAGATCAAAGAATTTAAAGATTTATTATAAAAAAAGGTCTTTCCTTTTTTTAGGCTTTTTTGTTTTTGTTTTTGAGAAGTAAAGGCTGTAGAATTGACAAGTTCGAATAACCCTAAAATTGCATGAAGAAGAGATGTTCTTAAACCACACGGCATGACTCTGTAGGCAATGTTAGAGGATTTTGGCATTCATTGTTGAAATTCCGTGCACACCTTTTGTTTTATTTATTTTTAATCTGCATGTCAAGAAAGTGGTTCCCTTTTTTTCTCGTTATTTCATTTTATTCTCTGTGAAGACACTGTACATTTATTTTGAACTCATGTTCTTTTCTTTAGATTTATTTTCTTCCGTAGTGACATTTAGAAAGGTATTTTTGGTATCAGTCTTTGAATTCTTCAGGGGTTACAGCTAACTGGTGACAGAAAAAAAAGATCTCGTTCACATTTGTCGCTTAATTATTGCACATTTTAGTACTCTTATAATTTCTCTAATTTGCATGTTACAGAACTGAAGCCAGGACAAGAAGTAGAGATTAAAGCGAGAGAACGTTACAAAGTGGTCGTTGACTGAAATAATAATCTGCATGTTGTTTTCCCTTCTCCCTCCTGCATGCAGGGATTTGGTTTCGTAACTTTCGAAAATAGTGCCGATGCCGACAGGGCGAGGGAGAAATTACACGGCACCGTGGTAGAGGGCCGTAAAATCGAGGTGCATGTCCAAAATATTTTCCTTTTCATCTTTTTTATAAATGTCTGCTTCACGCTCATTCGTTGTTCCAGATGCATTATTGGCGTCTCGTATGTGATCCTACTCCCTTCTCATTGTTTATATATATATATATATATTTATATATAAAAAGGAAAACTGGCCTTACTTTTTTTTTCTAATTTTATTTTATTACGTTACTGTTATTACTGCTGAAAGGTGGATGGCAAAAGTGAGACAAAAGAAAGGTTAATCGGAAAGTTTCTTTCTTTTTATTATTTTCCATGTTTTATAATCAACGGGTGCAGTAGCTTCCGAAGAGTAGACAGTGTTACAAACCAAACAAGATACAGAACAGTTTCTTTTTCTTTTCCTTTCCACTTCAGGGTTGAAGAGGGATCCACAGTGGTTTGCAAATTGAACCAAATGGTGAAGAAATAGCACTAGAGAGACTTGTCTTTAAATAAAATTAAAAAAAAAAAAAAATGAGGTCTTTGTCATTAAACATTTTATTCTTTTTTTTTTTTTTTTAAGAAAAAAAGCCATTTTGAATTTTTGTGTTCTTTTGATAATAAAGTGAATAACTGAACAGGAGTTCCTGATGAATATCTGGCCCCTGTTCATTGGAAACATAAAAATACCAAATTTCTGATACTCGAGTCTGCTATTTGTACCACTGGGATCTCCCTCAACATAGCCACAGGGTCATATTTGTTTAAAAAAAAAATTTTTTTTAAGTACCAGTTAAAAATGCTTTAGTCTTTGGAGTAAGATGTTGCATATTTTACCTTTCATTTTCCCCCTTCGACGATAACGCTTAGGCCCCTCACCAAACTCTCAGTAACCATGGTAACTGTATACAAACCCATGCTGGCGATGGCGGTGAATGGTAAGTGGTGAAGTCCATCTGCCGTTTCACGTATTTAGTGCTGATATATCTATATACCTATATATATACCACGTGAATTTTTTTGACTTGTTGTATTAAGTTTTCTTGATGCTCTATTTTTTTGGATATTGGTACGCCTGTAATTGAGTGTACGTTCTAAGCTAGCCTGGGAGGCACTGACTGGATTGAGTTATGACCGGTGCACATCTTACTCAGATTGTTAACTCCATATTGTGTTAAACAATGCACCCTCTCTTTTATCCTTCTGTTAGCTGTGACTTTAAAGCTTGAATGATTCTGTTAATTCTTGCGATGTAAAAGGCTCTTGTTCCAAGTGTTGAATGCTAGATGTTGCTTTCCTGATGATTCTTCCCTCCTAAAGTATTGCACACGGCTAAACCTGTTTGTCCCTTTTTTTTCTTTTTTTGACATTTACGTTCCCTTGTACCTTGTCTTTTCCCTCTTCTATTCCACTGCATGTTCCTTCATATGAACTTTATTTTATGTTTTAAAAAAATATTTATTGTTTCTGTGTTACCATGGAGTACACGCATGCTTTTAAATCTTCAATTATGCAGTATCTTTTAATTTGCTTTTACTGTCTCTTTATTAAACTTTTAAATGATATGACATTGCTTTATTGAAATGATTTGTAAGTTAAAATGGTTATGAAGTAAATGTAATTATAAAAAAAAATGTATGATTTTGTTATGCACCTACTGCCTTTTATAAATTAAAATGCATTTTAGTTTTTAGTTTGTTTTTTTTTAATAAGTAATTACAGTCATAATGCATGCAACTAATTGAAATGTGGGCTGGCCCTGGAATATGTGCTCACTTGAGTTTTCTATGTACATAGGTAAATAATGCCACAGCACGTGTAATGACAAATAAAAAGACTGTCAACCCTTATACAAATGGTAAGTAGAGGTTTTTTATGAAAAATCCTCTCTACCCCTGAATCTATTAAGTAATTTAAGTGGGGAATCTGTTTCAACAAGGTATGTTTGCCTCAGCACGGACACTGCATCCTTGCTGTTGGCCTGCTATAGTGAACCACCTAAATCAATGGGTAATTTTCACAACAAAGGCAAATTTAGTTTTCAGGTTAAGTGTGCATGTCCATCATCCCATCTAGTAAAACTCCTATTGGGGATTGAGCTGCAGTAGTTCTCTGGGGACTTATTGGATAATTTAACTTGTTATCACAATAAGTTGAGAGGAAGATGGAGACTTTGTTCGTTGATTTGGTTCTTTTACCACCATCTCACTAATCGTTCTTGGAAGTATGACCACATAATTGGGTTGCCCAGTGCCATTTCAGTCCAGGTAAGGATGTTGCTGTGTATTGCAGACCCCTTCAGGACAATGCTTTTCCGCCCTTACTAATCAAAAAGACTTTTCAAACCTCCCCATAAAAAAAAATTCACATATATGAGGGCACTTCAGAAAGTTCATGTAAAGGTTCATGTTGTCTTTCAATTCTGTTTTTCCACAAACTTTCTGAAGTACCCTCATATATGAGGAGTTATTAAAAATGTTCAAACATTTTGATTTTTAAATTTTTCTCAAGATAAATATCTCTTCAGATATATAGGGGGGAAATCTACTGCTATGCTAAGCACATGCTTAATTGTACCAAAAGTTAAAAAGAAAGGAATGCAGTAAGTTAAAGTATATCCACTTAGTAGAATATTAAACCCATTAAGATGAGAGAGATGAAGACTATGAAGGGCCCCAAAATGAACTTAAAAATTTTTAGATTATAAAAAAATATGTGTATAGCATGATTTCAACTAAGTGGTGGTAGTAATTATACCAAAATGCTAATGATTGAGTTGATTTGCAAGACTGGAAGATATTTTTTCTTTGATTTCTAGGTTTTCAAAAATAATATAATTTTATTACTATCAAAAGGAAAAATACATGGAAAAATATATAAAGTTCTAATTACACATGAAATGTGGAAATAAAGACTTATTTAAAAAAGAATTTTAAAAAGCATTATAAACAAAGCTAAAATATATTTTGAATAACACCACTGCCAACTTGATTTCTAACTTCCCCTGAGAGGAAGCCTCTGTTAATGATTATTTTCTATAGTTTTATTTTGCAAGAATAAAATTCTGCCATTTGGAGCAACTTGGATGAACTTAGATAAAATTATGTTAAGTGAAAGAAGCCAGGCACAGAAAGAGAAATGTCCTCACTCATAAGTGGGAGGTAAAAAAAGTAAGAAAGGTAGATGATCACACTAATATTTTGAACTTTCAAAAATAGAGAACAGAACTGAGGTTAGCAGAGGTGGGAACGGGGGTAGGGGAAGGAGGGTTAGCAAGAAATTGGTAAAGGGCCACAAAAATGATTACATTATGTAATGCTGAATGTACTAATTATCTTGATATGAGCAACATATATTGCACATAAGTATTGATATTCAGATACATAGAATCAATTGTTTCAATAAAAATTAATTAATTAATTAAAATATAGTTTTATTTTGCATTTTCATGAATATATGTGTAGTAGTGTATATTTATCATATTCAGGGTATTATGTACATGTTTCTTAAATAAATGTTACCTTGATGTACATGTCATTTTTAATTGGCTTTTATACATCAGTATGGAGTTATTTCAATGTTAATATATACATATCAAACAAATTCTTTTTAATGGTTGCATAATATTCTATAAAATGGATATAGGGTTTATTAAGAACCTCAATACTGGTTGATAGTTTTTGTTTTATTGTTATAAACAATAGTATTAGCACTGGATAGTTTTGGTTTTTTTTCTCTCTCTTCTGCTAATGGCTACCAATTTGACAAAGTCAGTTATTCTTAATTTAAAAAGGGGCACCATTAAACACGGGTATAACCTCAATATAATAGGGCTGCAAGTTGAAAGACTACAATAATTATTTATTCTGCAACCATTCTCCCCAGCTCCAACAGCCCAAGACATACCCTGAAACAGTATAAACAATTTGCCCAACAGACTTTGAATGCCCAGTGCTGAAATGAAGCAAACCTCTGATTTATGTGTCATGAAGCCTTTCTACTTGGGTAGAAATAATAGCTCTGCAACTTTCCACAGTTAATACGTGATGACATCGATCTGACTATTGGACATTTTCTTTAATTATGAAATAGCAATTGTGTGTGTGTGTTTGTGTACACACATGACAGGCCTAAGTGAGCTTCTGTGAACATACATAGGTGCTCATGTGTGCTGTCTGAGTGTGTAAATGAAGCAAGAAAATCCAAGATTATCTCCTTTAAACTATATGTATGCATTTTTTTTTTTTTTAAAGAGTTATTGGGCTGGCCGGTTAACTCACTTGGTTAGAGCATGGTGCTGATAACACTGAGGCTGAGGGTTTGGATCCCCATACTGGCCAGCCACCAAAAATAAATAAATAAATAATTGAAAAATAAATTTAAAAAATAAAGAGTTATTGATCTATGCCATACCCAGGGATTAAAAAACAGACCTGTAGGATTTTTAGACAAAATTGGAAGCCCATTTGTAAATAGCCAGCATTTCTAGAACACTGACTGTGCATGCATATGTGAAGCATTTTAAATGCACTGTACCCCAACGAAGTCCTGCAAAAAGGACATCATCATCCCTATTTTTAAGATGCTAAACTGAGCCTAGATGAGATGAAGTAATTAATGAAGACTTTTTTTAATTATGAGGTGACAGAAGCTTGTGGCCACATGTGTGTGTGTATCAGGCATTCCTTCCCCTGTCATCTTACAGAAATGTATTCAAATGGCAACTGTCTGTAATAACAACAACAACAAAATATTAAATGTGCAGCTTTGTGCTCCTGCCACATGTTGGCAAAAACACCCCATGTCCCATTCCTGGTGGCCATGCATTCTTTGTTTGTGGGAATAAGAAGTGTTGGTTTCTCATCCATGTACCTGAAAAGGGACACTGAGTATTATTCCTGTCACACATAATGAGTTGGCAGCTAAGGGATAGATGGACAGTCACAGTAGAACTGATTTAAAAAATAAATATGTATCCTAGTTATACAGGCAGTAGCTTCTACTGAGGAAATGATGAATACCTTTGGTATTCAAAGAAAATTTGTTTTCAAAGCTTTTCCAAGTTGTAACTCATGAGTATCACCCCTGCAGATAAAATTTCCCATTAATTGCAATGCAATATAGCTGAACAAATGTGGGGCCGTTTCAAATCCTTAACAAGAGGATATGACTATGGTAAAAGAGGGTAAGTCAGGACCCAGAAAGTCATGTTGCAATGAGAAAATTAAGCAATTGGTGAGGTTCGCTCATTAACTAGGTAATTCATTCACATAAACCATAGAAATTATGCTTCAGCAAAATTATGCATTACTAAAGTCACCAAATTTTGAGGTTGTATCTTCAAATGGTTAAATATAGCTATTAGTGCCAGCATCATATTCATGCATTGCTTTGATTAGGTGTCCAACAAAAGTTTTAACATCTGCAAGTTTCCAGTGATGAATTTAACAGGGCCTTAAATGCAGTGAGATACTTGTCTAAGAGATTGTACTCTAGAGACCACACAGTTAATAACATCATGGAGGATGTGGATTCCATTTCCAGGACCTTTAAACGTGGATACAGGATAAGAGGATACTATAGAGTACAATATAGGCTTCTGGACATTCTACCCACCAGAAAGCTCCACAAAGAAGGAATCGGGCTATTTCTTTCTTGCTGTTTCTCCCAAGGACACCCACCTGCACTGAGAAGTTGGGGTTTACTCTCTTCTTTGGAGATCAAATATTGGATCTGCAAACCAAGTTGAGAGCTGGTTTGAAAGGGATTTCCTGGGTGTTGGGGAAGCATGGGTGTTAGACGTGGCTCTTTTGTTTTATTAGAGATCTTAGGAAAGATGAAAAGTGAACACAAATATCCACGACTACACAGAGAGGCAGACCGTGTTCCCAGTATCAGCTCTGTCATTCACTGGCCATTGAGCTGTATGCACATTGTTTAAACTCACCACACTCCAACTTTCCTCAAGTGGAAACTGTACATATAATGGGAACTGTACATCATAAGAATTTGTGATAATAATAGGAGACAAAGTACTCAACACAATAGTCTGTATACAAAATGTCCTAATTTTTTCTTCCATTTGTAGCACAGTATTATTTAATTGCACAGTAATCTCAACATTAAATGATCACCCTGTTCCTTTTTTGTTATAGATAGTAAGTTGAATTTCCTGATAAACACTAGTTTAAGAATCAAATATTCTGATGCTAACAAAAGCTGAGCAGATAATATAAATAAGCAAACAAAGAGGATTTGAGAAAGTCAGTCCTTTTAGGACAGTCTTTGGTTTTCTTACTGGGTAAAGCAACATCTCTCTACAGAAGAAAAAACAGCATAAGATAACAATAATAGATTGCAGATGTCCGACCTTCAAACAAGGCACAATAGAGAGTGGTGGTGACTGTGACTAACTTGGGAGTTCATGTGATAGCACCTGGTCACCTCTAGTAAATCTGTCCATGGGGATTCTTAACTTAAAGTTGCCATTTCTATGAATGTTTCAAGAGAACCAGAAATCCTGTCATTTGCCTGAAATCTAAATGTTGGCAATGAATGCATGTGACTAGAAAACATACTAAAGGAGTAGGCTGGCTGGTTATCTCAGTGGTTAGAGTGTGGTATGATAACATCAAGGTCCACAGGGCTCAATCCCTATACCAGCCAGCCACCAAAAAAGCCCAAAACAAAACAAAATAAAATTCTGAATGAACCAGAACAAAACACATCTGCACACAATACACAACTAGCTTCTTTTTGTTTTGGCATTTGGGCGTAGCCTCGTGCACCATTTCAGCTATCGGGTCTCTGGCATCCTTAGTGCATGTCTTTAAAAAGCATCTATATGCAGTTTTTGAAACCCCTGCAGTGTATTTAAGGGTCCTCTCCGGAATATGTTTCTTTGATATCCAAGTTGGCAAAGCCCTAGAGAAGGCATGTGTTCATTTCCTGTGTGTGCACATTCAGACTTGTCTTTTAACAGCCAATATAGCAGTAGTTAACACTGGGGATCTTGGACAGCATCTCTGAAGAAGGCTGACATGTGAGCTTTGACAAGCTAAATTTGGGGAGAGGAGTGCATCCCCTCAAGGTTCAACCACAGTCTGGTCTCTCTAAACTGCTCATGTGTCTGATATAGAGCGAGACCCTTATGTGCCTGGTCTCTCCTCCAATGCCTGGTCGTATGGGGAACCCTGGGAGGCTGGGAGCGGTGGGCTTTATCAGCTGTGCTCCTTTTGTTGTAAGCCTCATTGTTCGGTTTAATGTCCTTGATCAAAATCTCTGAATTTGTAAGGCCTGGGGACGTACACAAACTGCCTAAGAAATTAAAAATTGGATCATTTTGTCCATCTTCCTGACAGTGCAGGCTCATATCTTCAGCAGGGTTATCCCAAGGGTCTCTTCCAGGTACCAGAAGGAGTCATAGGGACTGTGGTCAATTTGCATGTGATTTGCATACATTTACATAAGCCTTGTGAGCTCTGTGTAAGTCTGAGTGGAGGTGATTTTCAAAAGCTGGATTCTTATTGCCTTTCCCTGGAAGACAGTCATCCTTAACAGGATCTTTCTTCATTAGATGGATAGCGTGTACCAGAAAACAGGTCACTGGAGTTGAGAAAGAGACAAAATCCTAGCCAAAGAGAATAAGTTCATTAGGAAAAGCTCTATATTCCTTCATTTTTTTTTTTTTTTTTTTTTTTTAGTAAAACCAAATAAATATTTATGGAACAACTACTATTTGCCAAACACAGTTTTAGGTGTTGGGAATTCATGTTGGACTGCAGTCCTGCCCTCTTTACTGTTAATTTTAGTGGCGGAGAATGGTTATAAAAAACAATTAAGAACAAAAGAAGAAAGAAAGAGGATAAATCCAGATAGTGTTAACAACTATGCAGAAAATAAAACTGGGAATTGAACCAAAAAGGAAGCAGGAAAGTAACATTAAGTGGCATGTTCTGGGAAGACATCAGAGACCTAAATAATATCAAGTTTGAGAAGAGCTGGGGAGAGTTCTTCAAGCACAGGGAGCAGTGGATACAAAAAACCCTTGATCTAGAATGGTCTTTGGTAGTTTTATACTGATGGAAAAGGTCAGTGTCACTGTAGCTTGCAGAGAAGGGGACAGTGCTACAAAATAAAGGACCAGGGTTAGGTTGGGTTGGCTTATAGACCAAGGTAAGAGATTTGTGTTTATCCTAAGTTCAGAAGGAAGCTATTAAATTCTGAGTAGCAGAACGATGTAGCTGATTTACTTTTTAAAAATCGCTTCGGCCATTATGAACAGAATGGATGGGGAGGGAGGGAGGAAGGAAAAAGGAGTGAGAGGAGAGGGTGAAAGTTGGGTGTTTTCTGTGGGACTTGTCCGGGCAAGAGGTAGGAATCTCTCACTCTAGGATGGTAACAGTGCAGAAGGAGGGAAGAACTTTTTGAAGTTTAATCAATAGGATTTCCTAATGGATTCCACATGGGGTATGAGAAAAAGAGACATATCAAAAAACTATTGAGTAAGAATTTTATTTTGAGCAACTGAGTGGCTGGAGATGACATTTGCTGAAGATGGAAGACTTGGTGAGCAACAGGTCTCAGGAGTGGTGGAGGAGCAGAAGCTGGGTGTTCACACCTGCCCTGCGGTTCAGAAAGACCTTTGTTTTTTCTATGGTGGGAATGGGACGGCCTTGTTTAGGAGAAAGGATCAGGGATGGGAAGAAAGGTAATACCTACACTGATGCTCTCATAATGACCTGAGCAGTCTCATTGTATTTTGTGGCTCAGATTCCCAGTTGGTTTCCTGTAGAAGAAACCTTATCAATCATTTCTCTCAGTTAATGCTTATAGACATGAGATGGCATGGATCTCCTGATGAAGGAGAGTATCAAGTAAATTTCTGTTACTTTCATTTTGGGAGAAAGTTCTTTGTGGGCAAACTTAGAAAACTGATAGGTAATTGGTAGATGATGGATAGATGGGTGTATAGATAGGTAGGTAAATAGATAGATAGTAGATAATATATGATAAATGGATAGATGGGTGATAGGTACGTAGATAGATAAATAAACAGGCAGTAGATGAAAGATAAGTAGATAGATGATACGTAGATTATAGATAAATAGATGATAAATAAATAGATGGACAAATGATGATAGATAGATGGATACAGACAGGTAAATAGATATGATGACAGATAGACGGATAGATAGACAGACAGATGGATAGATTTCTTGGTCCATGAAAATGGAGAAGATAAAGGCAGATGAGAGAAATATGATTACTAGCCAGTCTCAGATGCCTTTGAGAAATCTGTTTCTCTGAGAAAATGAAAGGCCATTGGCACAATTTACGATCTTTGAGAGCTTCATCGCAGTTACTTGACAGGTACACATTCAGAGAATGTTGTGCCGCAGCTTTGTAGGCAAAAGGAAGGATTTAAGGGACATAACAAGGATCTGCACAAGAAATAAAACCTAAGCTGAAGAACGTCAAAGAGACCCCATCTCCACTATCAATAAAAGGATGTAAGACAGGGACCAGAAGGAGGAAGAAAAGGAATAATAATTTAATAATTATTCATTTAATGTTACTACATAGAAGTTTAGTTCACAAATTCTAGATTTCTGTGAAGGACTAGAAAGACAGAGAACAATAAACATGTTTGCAGCTTTATTTTCAGTCAGTTTGCTCTATTTTTTCCTAGACACCAAATGACACAAAATGTGCACATTAGTCCCCATGTCCTCAGGAATTGGGCATTTTCTTTTTTAGGAAGCAGCAAAATTTTGATTAGTCAAAATGAAGTCATTTTCCACATTCCTAAAACGTATTCTAAAGTGTCTAGGGTAATTTTTATTTTTTATATCACTATAGAAATTCCTATTAGGCAAGATATGATTAATACAAGAGAGGAAGATATGAAGTTTCAGAAATCGTTAAGGCAATAGGTCCCAGAATTTTATGTTTCTTTCTGTAGATCTAAAATGGGACCTAGAAATTGCCCATTAATATACATCTCATGTAATCTAAGTATAACATTTTGAAAAACCTTGTCGTAAGATCATCCTGGGGCTGTATTTTTCAAGTTGAGGGTAGCCTATTCAAGTTAGAACTGAAAGTTCTTAGGAACAGAACATTCTTAGAAAGTTCTGGAAAGTTCTGTATCTCAGTACATCCAAGGGCCTATCTATTAAGATAACGAGCCTCTGTCTTAGTGAATCTCAGGAACACCTGTCGGCTGTTCTTAGAGGTACATCACTTAGATCAGGAGTCACACCTGTCCCTTCTGGGAAAACCTCAGAAAGATCTCATTGTCGGAAATACCTTCTCTCACATTCAAACTTTTACCATGGCCTTTTCTTGGGAAAACTTATTTAAAAACCTCTGGTATTTGACCCTCTGCCTAAGGACACAAAGACAAGTGTACACACCTGCCTTCCTCTGTCTTTCAAGAATTCTACAATGGATGTTTTCATACAGACTTAGCAGCAGGAGCAGGAAACAATCACAAAACCCTAAAATTGTTCTTTGGGGATTGTTCCCTAAATAATTCCCAATGAGTCTGTAATGTACTTCCCAATTTGTGAATATTCTTATATGCTCTTTACTTGAGTAAACATTTCTAAATGGCCAGGATTCATTTTACAGAAAGCTCTTCTTCCAGAACATTTGGAAAACTACAGGATTCTCTTAATCTCATATACAGGTTATTTGAAAGTTACCTTAAATATCATGCATTGATTAAGAATTTTTATGGTTCCTAAATGCATTAAAATGCACTCCACACTAAAACTCTATGTGATAAAGTATCATTTTCTTTGGTATTTAAAAAGCACTTTGGAATTCTCTGGTATCCCTTGGTCATAATTAGGAATGAAAATTGTCAGAGTATGTTGCAGTTAAGAATTTTATTTATGCGAGCTTTCAAATTTGTGTGAACTTAATTCAAAGGGACATGAGATGGATTATCTAGCAGATATATGAAATAAAACAGAATATTGAAATTATTGTAATGGCTCTAGAAAATATTGGTATGGTAGAAAACTGATTACAACATCATTTTCAAAAGGTTCAGCAGTAGTTTCCATTCCATTAACTTGAATTGGCAGAAAATAAAAGAAAAGGATAAATCCATTTTCTTATGTATAGTTTTCAAATATTTTTTATGCATGCCCAAACCGTATATCCTTTACATTTTAAAATACAAAAAAAAAAAAAGATACTTCAACCCATTTGATTTGCAGTTAATTTGCAATGATATAAAGTTGTTGAATCAAATGTGATCATAATGTCTTTTATGTTTGTTTTAAGGCTGGAAATTGAACCCAGTTGTGGGTGCAGTCTACAGTCCAGAATTCTATGCAGGTAAAGAGTTTCTCTTTGCACGATGTCTTTTTGGTCTGTTCTAAATGTGCTTTGCCTGCCAATAGAGAATGGGTTTAGTAAAATAATCTGAACCAAGTGAATCCCTATCCTAACAAGTTCTGAATGATTTCTTTGGGCAAAACCAAGAGTGTTTAAAACCCTTTAAAAACAAAAGGGAAATCATGTAAGTCACATGGTGGGGTAGGCATGGAGCCTACCCCATGATGTTTCACATTGATTTTGCCTTAAAAAAGCATTGAGGCTTTGTTCAATAGCATATTGAACAAATAGAGAGCTGTTCACACTCATTTTCTTTCAATGTGCCTGAATGTGTCTTTACATTTCCATCTGGGGTTGCATTTTCTTTTCACTGGCAAAGTAGAGAGTTGGATTAATTATTCCAATAATGTGGCAGTGATTTAGAATTGCCAAGAGAAGGCCTATTTAGAAAACTAGAAAAAAATCCACTTTCTTTCCCCATTTGTCAATTTCCCTTAGCAATTCCATTTCTCTCTACTTTGCCTTCAAGGATATGTCTCTCTCCTCACCCCTTCCCGGCCTAAGCACCAACTACCCTTTAATTGGGAAATCTACTCCCTGAGAAAACTTGGTTACTAAATTTTGGGAGAGTTTAACCCAGTAGCACAGTGACTGAGATTTCATGTCTCCTTGTGCTCAGCTTGGCCTGTCACTGCTGCCTGTTGCTTCTTGAGCAAGGCTGCATTGAACATATAGAACCTTAGTAGTAGATTTTCCACATGGATATTGAAAAGAAGTCTTCCTTTGATGTGGCTCTTGCTTTTTAATAAGAAGAAATAAATAACCAGTTGATCTAGAGCCACTTTTTCAAGTGGTGATCTCTTGATGGTAAGTTGTGTCCCTTACTTTATTTCTTCCTGGGGTGCCTACCTTCCTTCATTTTCCTGACTCTAAGCATTGACCCTAGTGTATGAGATAGGAACATAGAAAACATAGCTACTCTAGCACCAGTCTGATAAAAATAAAAAAATAAAAAAATTTGTTTACTCTCGAAGGCTCAGTAGGATAGCTGAGTTCTGGATTTTAGGCAGGCAATGTTAACAGTTGTGTTTCATGTGTGAGTTTTACTGAGAGCCTGGGTTAAGCCCAGGAATTCTACCACTGCAAAATAGCTGTGTTGAGTCTTGGGAGTTGGGGGGAGGGAGAGACTTCACTAGAAAGCTTTCCATGATTACATTGTGAATCCCACCTGATGAGAGGATACACAGCAGGGTGAAGAACATGGAAACTGTGCTCAGATAGCCCAGGTTTAAACCCTGGCTTCCCTACTCACCAGCAGTGTGACTCTGGGCAAGTTACTTAACGTCTCTGTGCCTCAGTTTCTTCATCTGTTAAATGAGGATAATGACGATAACAAACTCATAGGTGTTTATTGGAATTCAATATACAAAGAGTAATTGGTGCGCAGCCAGCACTATACCAACGTTTGTTAAATAAAGGTGAATAAGTTAATGTTTCACCTCTCTGCCAGAGGGGGAAAATTAGCCGGGAGCTGATTCTGCTAAATTCTGAGAATACTATTAGACTAAGAGGTTTTTTGTTTTTTTTTTCTTATTTCATGAGAGGCCTAGTTGTTTAGTGTTAGCATGTGCATTTAGGGGGAGTTAATTTCAGGAACCAGGGACATGGCAATCCGTTCTGGGGTCACACAGAACTCAGCAGGTATTACTGGGGTACATTATTGTCCAAAGCTGCAGAGAAATAAAATCCCCCAAATGGTGAAAGAGAATAGTCAAACAGAAGCTTCCATGGGTCTGTGGGTACTGCCTGTGGAGCTCAGGGGCTGGAATAAAGAGGCGGAAGATTCTCCCTGTGCATGCATGTGTGTGTGCATACACCTGTGTGCATGACTTTTCCACAACACAATGGGGTCAAGTTTAAGAAGCAAGTAGTCTTCCCTGTGGCGAGGTGGGGTATAGATGTGGGACTTGTGTTGGAGTGGAGAAAGTGCATTTTCTGGTCCTGTGCAATGTAGTTGCTGGCCATTGTTAGTTCTATCAGCCAGGAAGACACCCTGTATCTCCTTTACCTGTACTTTCCAGCGCATGTGCATATCTGTAGGTGTTTAAGAGGACATTAAGACAGGGGAAACAATGCAGACTGACTTGTACATACAAGACTAAATAAGCATAACTTTTAGAGTACTAGAGCAACAATTCAAATTAGTCCAGGGTCCAGCCTCAGAAATTAGATGATCAGGCTATTGGAAGAGAATACATTATAATAAGAGCTAATATTTACTGAATACTTTCTGTGGGCCAGGCATTGTTCAAAGCACTTTCCATAAATTAATGTATTTAATTCTCATAACACGTTTCCACATGAGGAAACTAAGGTACAAAAAGTTTGTATCACTGGTCTAAGATTTCACAGCTAGTCAGAAGCAGGCCAGATTTTGAAATCAGGCTTCAATTTTCCTGGAGCCTGTGTTCTTAAGAACTGGATTATACCGTTTTCTATTTTTTTTATAAATATTAAAAGCCACAGTTCCTATGAACTGTGCCCTATGATCATGCTACATACAGCTCTGTATCCAAGCCACTCAAATTGAAAAAAAGAAGTAACATAATCCTTCTGGATTATCCCAGCCACCCCCACCATATTCAAATGTGTTAACTGGTTGTGTCAGGGAAACCTTTAAGGAGCCCGAACAACCAAAAAATTATCTCAATGAACTGTTCTAATATTCTTAAGTTTATAGAAATGAGGCATGGAAAAGTTAAGTATTCCTTGAGAAATACGAATATCTGTATTTTGTGCTGCCCATGTCTGGATTATTCCAAATAACCAGATGCTTTCTCTTTTCTCCTATATATTTATGTATGTAGGTAGAGTTCATGATACTCATAAATGAGGGGAAATATTATTGCAATGTCAACACTCCCGAGCAGTTTCTTTGAAATATTTGAAGACCCACAAACACTGAGAATCCAGCTAGCTTAAATCAAAAGTTTCAGGCATCTGTATCTATGACATGGATATAAGCAAAGATATAGATGTAGAATGTATTCATTTCTATATCCAGGTATAATTATTAATATCATCCATCTACATATGACTAAGAATTTATGAGGCATTTTAAATGTCCCCAGCTGTAAAAATAGTCTGGATTTATCTTGTGATTTTGAGTGTCTCTCAAAGCTGAAGTGAAGACCTTGTCATTGATTTGCTTTCGATATTTAGTAAGCCCACCCTATATCTGCCTAAGATAGAATGCCAGACTTATTAGTCATTTCTCCATATAAGATTTTGTACTAATGACAAATTTCATAATATTTCCATAGTATAATTATTGATTTTTCTGAAACTTATGCCAAATTAACAGCCCAGCCTCCAGTTGTCAGGCATGAAAAGTTCACATATTTGTAAATTAAAATCAATATTTTCAATCTCTGCTAAAGGTAATTTTCCTAATTTAGTGGACTTTTCCCTAACATTTATTTTCTCTTTTAATTATAAAATGGCAAGTTATTGATTTTCATATATAACCTTTTGACGCCCTGAGTGAATTTTTATTGCAAACGTGGGGTGGGGGTGGGGAGAACATTTGCACTTCTTAATGAGGACCTTTAATTACCGGCTCAACAGTATTAATTTGCTTTGATAAATTATGACTTTCGCTCTCCCTCACACAGACACACATTCCAGGTGAAGCATTAGAAAGCTGTTATGAAAAGCATTCATTTTGTTTTTTTTTTAATTCTTATCAAGTTGTACCTGTAAGAACACTTTTAAATGCTTATTCAATACCAGTCTCCAGAGCACATATACATAAATCAGCCTATCCCATGAACACATATAAATCTCCAAACACCGGTGAGTGTTTTCCTATAAAGCTAAACAGCATTGATTATTTTCTTTGAGTCTAATCATCTTCAGACTCCTTGAGGCTTATTCTCAAGACAAACAATTAGTCAATTAAAAAGAAGTCCAGGTGTATATTGAAGACTTTGGCCAGTGTTTATGGCCAGACCATTTTAAATAAAACTGAAGGCGCTAAATAGAAGTAGAATATCTATAAATATGTGCTCCCAGTAGCCTGCCTCAAGTTATTTAGCCTAATTAGAAATACCTTTTCCAAGAATCTGGATGAAGAGGCCTCAGAGGGTGTTCTTACACTTTCCCTGTCAGTGTGAGCAGTTCCCTTTTCTTCTCATAAAAATATATTTTTTTAAAAAGTAGTGTCTTTTAGAGATAATCATGGGATCTAGCCAACAAAACTGTTGACTTAAAGCACCTTTAATCTTCATAAATAAGTAAAACGAAATAAAAATAAATAACAGAAGGTTACACAAACGTGTCAGCATGGTACTGACGAATGGCAAATTTATCTGTTTCTCAATTGCCAGTAAGACACACACTGCACTGCTCACCCACGTTGTATATCATATCTGCCAACTCATTTCTGTGATTAAATATTCCATCAGTGGGACTATGAGACAGCAAAGCTTAACAAGATTCGTAAGACGTACCACTTGAACACACATAACTCACTTCCATAGAGGGAGAGCACCCCGCCTGCAAAGGAAAATTGGAATTGAGTTAAATGACTCCATGAGACATGATCAAGAGGGAAAGGAAAAGATCTTCTAGGGGAACGCAGAGCTAAGACAGAGTGAGGTCCCGATGACAAGAGACATACAGTTAAAGTCAAAAGTAGAGAGAGGCAGAGCAAATCAGCTTAAAAACCTTGAAGACAATGATGAACAACAGTCCTGATGATACTACTACTATTAGCAGGTTTGGGGGGAAAGAAGGGAGTCGGAATATATAATATATCCCTCCTGAAAATAAAAATTTGTAGCTTTGAGAGAAAAAAAAGCAAAAAACAAAGAACAGGCACTAAAAGAAAGTTATAAGGAGTTATAAGGGTTATAATGGTTATAAGGAGGATCAGATGAGATCGTGGCTGTGAGAGAACTCCACAGACTGTAAAGGTTATAGAAATATAAAAGATGAGTGTGATCACCAAAGTCACCCCGATTGATTACGTACATGTCGGAAAGAACCTGACCATACACCACATGACTTGATACCAGGCTAGATGCCGTGAAAGTGGATTGGGACCTCAATATAAAGTTTAAAAATGAATAGGATGGATATAGCACTCTGTGGTTGCTTATCTCAAAAGGGCAGCTGTACTTGACCTTGGATTACCCATCCAAAGGTATTGGTTTTCTGTGGGCATTTGGCCACTGTGAACCATGATTCACTTCAGAATTGAGTCAAAAGAGGGGACCTATAGGACTCCTTCCCAGTTTCTCCACCCACTTCCACCTCCTTGAGTCCATTACTGTTAAGAGAATGATTTTTAGTGGCTCTTTTGGATGAACTTCTTTCCAATTCCCTTCTTGCCATTTGGATACAAAAGGGTCTGGGAGAAGTAAGATTGTCCAGAACTCGTGATAACGATGGTCCCTGACACTCATTTGTTTTATTTTATTTGGATTTGGATGGGTCTCAGCATGATTTTGCCACAATCCTAGGTTCAAAGCATGCCCTGTTTTGGATTATGACCTTTGCAATCTGAAAGAACGCAGCATGTGTGAGTAAAGTACCTCCTACCACCCAAGCCCCTCAAAGCAGCAGATAGCCAGGTGCCCCTCTTGGCTCTAACATTTTCCCACACCCACCCAGAAAACCAGCCTAGCCTAGACTCAAAGCGACGGCCCTAAGGAGGAGTTCCTCCCGAGCAGTGACCTTTGGCTCCATGATGTTTTGTATAATTTACACATCTGCCATATTAAAATGCAGTGCACTTCAGTGACCTGGAACAGGAGAGTCCAGATTTAAGTCCCCAAGCAAGGATTTTCAGCCTGGAAATGTTCCACTTCAAAGAGTTTATCTTGTACATCTGTTTACCTTTTCCTCTCCTTTTGGTTGCCATTCACTCTGCCTCTCTCCTCTCCTCCCCCCATCTGTCTTATCAGATTTTATTCCATCCCTGCCCACATTTGGCCTTAATTTTTATCTGCATCCTTCCATGTCCCACGGAGGGAATGCAGCTCATCTTTGATGGAGCCTGTGGTGTTTTTTGATCTTCAAATAGCATCAGTACTTGCTTATATGCTAAAAACTGCATTTTCTAAATAAATTTGTTCTCTTTCTATTGCATGGGAAGTCTGTCAAGGAATGCTTCCCCCACAGCAGGGAGTGGCAGGACAGTCTTTTTACCAGACGCCCCACCTCTAGGCTACAGGAGGAGGATGAGGTTTGAATATTCTGAATAAATTTCATAGGGCAAGTTTTTGGCTACCATTATCCATTTATTGAAAAACTCAAAACATCAACAACAAGCCAAGTCTGGGCACTGACTCTGTGCCAAGTACTGTGCTGAACACATTGCAGCTCCCCAAATCCTCATGAAAATGCTAGTCCATTATCTTTATTATAGAAATCAGGAAGCCAAGGCTTCATGGAGAGTTTACCTCATTCCCTAAATCACAGAACTAGCATGGGAGAAATCTGGTTATTATATGAAGGCCTTTTCTCCTAACTTTAAAGCCCATGTTTTTCACCACCTTGCTATGCAGATTCTTCAGTAGGAGTAGACCAGGGCGTAATCTCAATGGCTTCTATTCATTAGGTCACAGAATGTAATAATAATTAATAAAAATATATTCATACTGAATATTACCTGCTGCATGCCAAACTCCATGTTTGCATATGTGTATGTAGATTAAAACTTCACAAGATAAGTGTCATTCTCTTCATTTTGCAGGTAAATTAGAATTCAGGTAAATTAGAAATTCAGTGAAATTAAATTGCCCAAAGTTGCTGACTTCCAAAGTTAAGGAGTAGGTCCAACCCTGTGCCTTTGTGATTCTCAAGTGCATCCCTTCCTTCTTAAATTTTACCTCTCACAAATGCTTTAGTTAACCCAGTATCCTGGATTGGTAATTCTTAACTGGGGCAGATTTTTCTCCCAGGAGAATTTGGCAATTTATGAAGGCATTTTTCATTTTTACATCTCGGAGAGGGGAGATTTCACTGCTGATGCCTAGTAGGTGGGGACCAGGGATGCTGCAAAACATCCTGCAAAGCACAGGACCATCCCCCACCATGAAGAATTATCTGTATCCAAATGTCAATCGTGCTGAGATTGAGAAAATTTTCCCTAATAGAAGCACACTATTAAATATCACATATGCTCTGAATACCTTAACAATGCTCATGCCCTACTAATTGCTACCACTAATGATGTATGAACAGCTGTAGTTATCAATGGCAGTCAAAGAATTTAAACAGAGATATCCATCCAAATGTTTTTTCTTCTGGGCATTCAATTGTGATTTTTGAGTCCAGAAGGGGAAAGCATAAACTTTGATTTTACACTGAACAGCTGTGTCAGGGGTCTCCAAGACCACCCTCAAGCACCGTGATTGACTAGCAGGACTCACAGGACTCAGAAAGTCTGTTGATTCACAGTTATGGCTTATTACAGCAAAAGGATACAGATTTAAAAATCAGCAAAGGGGAAAATTGCATGAGTAAAGTTTAGAAGTAACCAGGCAAAAGCTTCCCGGTGTTCTCTCGCAGTGGAGTTGCACAGATGTGCCTCATTTTCCCAGGAATGGTGTGTGATACACACACACAGCATTGTCAACCAGAGATGATCACCTGAGTCTTGGACTCGTAACACAGGCATGCTGTACCTGCAGGAGTGGGCTCCTCTCTCAGACCACAACCCCCCAAAGCAAAAACAGGCATCCACCATAAATCACATTGTTACCATAAACTATCTCATCAAACTGGTACCATGTGGTTCAGGGCCTCAGGCATATAAAAACCCTCTTATCAGGAAGAATATTCCAAGGGCTCACAGCTCATCTCCCAGGAGCTGGCCAAGGGCCAGACCTAAAAACAAGCCTTGTTTGGAAATGTACAGGGTTTAAAAACAGGATCAGGCCCATTTAGTTAATCCCCTTCTGCATGACAGCTAAGAAACTCTGAAGATTCCTAGCTCTGAATATATAGCCACAGTGTTAATGACTTGTCTAATGAGTTGCTTGATTCTAGGGAAAAGATCCAATCAAATTTAGTTAGGAAAGAGAAAAGAATGTGTGTCTTTTTAACTTAGAGCAGAGGTCAGCAAACTTTGGTACAGTATCAGATACGTACACATTCTCAACTTTGCAATTTGTACGGTCCCTGTTGCAACTACTCACACCTGCAATAGTAGTGCAAAAGTAGCTATAGGCAATACATAAATGAATAGGCAAGGCTGTGTTCTAATAAAACTTCAAGGACACCAGAATTTAAATTTTATATAATTTTCATGTGTCACAAAATAGTTATTGTCTTATGCAAAAGCCATTCTCAGTTTATGGGCTGTACAAAAACATCAGCCCTACTTGTTGAGCCTGGTTTTGAAGTCCAGATTTAATAAACACAAAGCCATCAGTTTAAGTCCTGGGAAGTTGTTTTTGTTTTTGTTTCCCATGGGGGTTTTTTGCACTGTTTTAGCAGTTCTACACTGCGTAAACCCATAACCTTAGCTGGCTGTCACACCACATTGTGTGATGTTCAATAAGGAAAGGCCAAAGAAAGAGACCGTGTGTACATTCCCACGTGTCACTCACTTCTAGTAATTCATCCTTTCAGGCAGAGTTAGAGTGCTGAGAGCTAGGCCCTGTGCTAGAAGCTGAAGTAGCAGAGGGAAACCTAGGCCTTTGCTCCAGAAATCAACAGGGTAGTGCAGGATGCAAAACTTATAAACTCGGTTTGTGGTAAATGATGACACCTGCCCTAGAACAAAACAGTAAAAACCCTTTCTTCAATAGGAATCAAATAAGTGGTGTAAATTGGGCTTTGAAGGATAAGTAAGAGTTCACTTGGAAGAGAGTGAAGAAAGATCATTGTAGGGGTAAAGTGAGGAGGTTGACAGAGTCCCAAGGTGTTTCTCAACTTTTATCTTTAGAATCCATTGAGGAACGTGAAAAATAAAAAATTTTTTTATTTGATGTGAATTTCTGAGACAAGTTTCTTCCAAAGGTTGAGAAATATCAATCTGTTGAGATCAGAGGGTACTTTCTAGAGAAGAGTTGCAAAAGACCTGAAAAGACCTTCTAGAGAAGTGTTGCAAAAGACACATTAAAGAATCTGAATTCTGTAATTTATCCTTTGAGTGGTAAGCAGCCATTGAAAGCTGTGTTAAAAATAATAATAATAAAACAAACAAGCAAAAATGTCAAGTTAGCACCCATATCTACACTCAAAACAAATGACAGTCTTAACATAAGGGCTGTTACTAACATATGGGTTAAGCCCTAAAGAGCTGAAAGGTGTGGAACCATAACACCAATTGCTTAGCAATTTTCCAGATTGTGTTCTTGATACTGAACTAGTGCCCAACAAGATAGCTGTTGTCAAACTTGTTTCCTGGCTTTGTCTAAATCTTTTCCTAGGAAAGCAAATGACCAAAGATTTTAAACATGAGGTGATTTGATTTTTTAAGAATATTTTGACTCATGTTACCATTCGATTACAAACCGTTTAGTTCTGAAGATTTTCTGCTTCCCATTTTTTGCATTATTTACACAATGTATAGTTTATGTTGTTTGCCCATCCAATTAAGTTGTTGTATAAATAGAGACAAATGGGCCAAATATTGTTTAATACCCTTTATGTTAATTATATGTAGATACTCATTCTCCAAATATAAAACAAAGCTGTCCCGTTGTCTTTTGAAAATGTGGTGTTGAAGAATCAACTCACAAATGACTAAATCCCACTTACAGTAACTGCATTGATGACAGTTAATGCATTTCTAGAACTTCTGTGGAACTGTTACAACCCATTACAGTCGAAATATTGGTTTATGAAAAATTAATAAAGCCAGGGGAAAATGGAATTCAGCATCTGCATTAGCTATTTACACCAAAAGAATCAGTCAGAATTAATTATGCTGGATGCTACATTCTAATGGGTTTTTCATTAAACTGTATACCATTATGGAAACTAAATAAGGATTATTCAAAGGATAATGTCAATGGCTGTTATTTTTTTGAGAGATTAAATTAGCTAATGGGTTATACATTTAAATCTGACGCTAAGGTTAATCAATGTACACTTATTAACTGTATTAAACCCAGTATCCTTTTAAAACATGAACACCCCATTATCACTGATATTTTCTCTGGAAAAAAAATCATATTTATTTGTATCGTTCTAGTGTTTGATGTACATATTATATTGTAAAGCTTGAAACCCTCTATATTAGTTCTCTGTTGTTTCTGAAGATAATTTTCACCAGCTGAAATATTGCTTGCTTTCCATCCATAGCAGAGAGAGAGAGAGAGTGTGTGTGTGTGTGTGTTTGTGTGCTGTGGGAGGCATACTTAAACAACTTTATCCGATTACTCTTTGAGAGATTCAAAAGTGAAGTATATTTTCGACTCTCACCAAAAGAGTGGGGTCAGGATTTTGAACCTAATCTGGGAAGGCTTAGGAAAGCAATTCAAGATGAATCTCTACCTTGATTGCACAAATATATCCAGTCCCTTGTAAAATGGAGTTCTGTAATAGTATGTGAGATATAAAAGAGGGGGCAATAGGGAAGCCTCTCTAGACAGCTTTTTAGACTTTTATAGCATCTTAGAGGCCCTTCTTCCCAAGAAGATGACAGAAAGAGGGAGTGAAGAAGGCCTTCTGGGTTCTTTGCAGAGAATTGTAAACCCCACTGATTTCAGCTAAAGCACAATTTCCAATTTATTTTTTCTCCTAAGCAGAGTTTGCAAACGAAAATGTCTTTTAAACTAGGCTGTGAGATAAATAATTGAAATGTGGCAAATTGCAAGGGACATGTCTCAAATATAGCGAGTAGTTACTTTTCACCATTATCCAGGACTGCCCTGACAGCTGAATGCAGATCCATGTGGCCCAATCTCCTGATTGCTCATGAGAAGCCAGGCATGTCTTATCACCTTAAATCTCCCAAAATTCAAGTGTTTGCAATTAATTCCCAATCTTGCTATTAATTCTATTATGTTTAGCATTATGTTAGTGGTCAACAAAGCAGTTTGGTAGTTATTAATTTGCTACCCCTTTCTTAAAGGAACAAGGGAACAAAAAATGTCTCTAATGTGTCCTAGTTTGAGACTCCCAGTAATAATAATTACCATTTCCATTATTATTATCATTATTATTATTATTATTTATTACTATTATTATTGAGATTACTTATTGATTATCTACTATTAGCCAAATCCTTTCATATAGTAATTCTAATCCTTACAATAATTCTTGATAAAGTATATATTTCTGTCCCTATTTTACAGATGTAAAAACTGAGGCTCAGAGATGTTCAAAGATCTGCCAAAGGTCAATAACTTAGTCAGTGAGTCCAGAAAACAAAACTAAGTTTAGAAGTTTCCAAAGCCTCTGCTTTCTCAACTACACTATAGAACCTCAAGAGTTCACTGTTTCTCCTCTCTGTGTTTTCTTCCTCTGTCTTATTTAAATTTTGTAAGTAGAATTTTCTTATCTATGGAGGATACCTTCTGCCCAGAGGCTTCCTTGGTTGGATTTAAAAACCCTATCACAGATTCTCAAACATGATCAGTAGGTTCTGGCTAACATCTTTAGCCTGGAAGAATCCGTGTTTCCACCCAGAAGGCAGCTTCAGAATTCTTAGATGTGGCTTAGTTGCAAGGGGGATGGCAGATATTGATCATTCCCATGTTGGAGAGCGTGTTTAATCAACTCAGGACCAATTATCACCATTGATAAGCAGGTGCAGCTTTCTGAGAGAGTCTGACCTGTGGAGTCAGACCAAGCTGGCTCAAATTTCAGTTTTTTTCTCGTATTTTATTCTCTCTGAGCTTTAATTTCCTCTTGGGTTTGATAAGGAAAAAAATTATTAATCATGAAGAGCATACCTAGTATAGTACCTGAAACCCGTAGCTTCCTTAATGGTCACTCTCATTAGTACTCGTATTAGCTGTGCTTGAGAATGCCTATGTAGTCTCTAGTATTTCACTATTGTCAGCAGCAACTGCATCCCTTGGAAGCTTATTAGAAAAGCTGAATCTCCGGCCCCACCTCAACCTACTAGATGAGAATCTGCATTTTTAAAAGATTCCCAGGTGATTCAGAGCATAACAGAATTTGAGTATGCCCCTTATCTATATATTGATTCTCATAACCTTGCAAGGCCAAACACCTTAGTAGATAAAACTTATTTCCATTGTTTTTGTTGTGGCTGAACTGCTAGATCCTTACAATTAGTCTATGGAACAATTTTTCCAATGGTTTCATTGTTTTGAACAAAAACGAATTCAAAAGGATTTGGGGGAAAATAGTAAAAAAATGTCTTTTAGAAATTTTTGGTTGTTTTTAACAAAAGAAGTGAAACTAAATTTTTGGCAACTATCAATAAAATAATACCCTCTGAAATATTTAGTGACAGCTTCCTGACAAAATGCTAACGGTGCACTGAGAGACAGTTATTGTTAGTGTTGTTGCAAACCATGAAGGGACATTAGAACATGGGCCGGCAAACTTTTTTTTTCTGGAAAGGGACAGACAGTAAATAGTTTAGCTTTTGCAGGCCATAAGGTACTCAGCTCTGTCCTTATAGCACAAACGCTGCCACACATTGTATGTAAATAAATGAATGTGGCTGTGTTTCAATAAAACTATATTTATAGACACTGGCACTTGAGTTTTGTATAGATTTCACTGGCAGCCAAGTGTTATTCTTCTACTGATTTTTTTCAAACATTTAAAAATGTGAAAACCATTCTTAGCTCACAGGCCATGCAATAATAGGAGGTGGGCAGGATTTGGCAGAATTTGACCAAAATACGGTAGATGGATGACAATTGATTTAGCCTTATAACCATGGCTCCAGGAATCTGGCTGGTATGATTTGTATTCACCGTCACAAGATCTGTGTGACCTTAGGCAAGATTCTAAAGCGCTCTCTGTCTCAGTATTCTCATCTGTGAAATGGGTGTAATAACAGTACCTGTCTTCCAAAGTTGTTAAGAGTAGGTGATAATTCAAGTTAAAAGTTGAACAGTTCTCAGGTATTCAGTATGAAATTTTTGGAATTGTTATTGTTATGTTTACTATCATATTGAGTTAATTAATTTTTTTCTTTCAAAGCCACTATTAGCCTAAGTTTTGGAGGCAGGAGAATAAGAGAACAGTAAACTTTCTTCCTGATTATTTGTTGTTTAAAAGTTAATAAATAAATAATCAGGACAAAAGTTGCACAGAGACTCTTTGTACTATTCTTGCAAATTTTTTTATAAGTCTAAAATCATGTCGAAATAAAAAGAGAAAAAAATAAGAAGTGATGTACTTCTTTTGAATATTATGAAAATCAAAACTTACAAAATAAATTAGAGGAAGGGATTATTTACACTATAGACAGATTCGCTTCAGGGCTCCTTTAAATATGGAAATCCCTTGGTACAATTAAAACATGATTTGATTTATAAGCATTAAATGTACATTCAACATTTTCCTGCAACATGTGTGCTTAAATGGAAATATCTTTGTCCTTAAAGAGAAGCTCATCTTTCAGGCCTAGTATAAAAGCATTAGGTATTAACTATAAAAATACTAATATATGGGTTAGCTTAATTCTAGTCTGATGTTCAAAATGGGTAACTGCAAAAAGCATCCACAGCTCACTGGGGCTTTGGATAAATTTTGGATAAATTTGTCAATTGAAAATGATATCCTCCAGTGGCAGGGACTCGTGGCAACTTCCCAGGACTCTAAGTCTAGCAGAAGTTGGGGGCTTGTGTAACACTTCATAGGGGACCTCACGTATTGTGCCTTATTGATCTCAAGGGAGGGTTCATTACAAGGTAGGTATGTATATTAGTCTGCTCGGGCTGCCGTTAACAAAGTACCATAGACTGGATGGCTTAAACAACAGAAATTTATTTTCTCCCAGTTCTGGAGGCTGAAAGTTTGAGATCAAGGTGTCAGCAGGGTTGGTTTCTTCTGAGGCCAATTCTTGACATGTAGATGCCATCTTCTCCCTGAGTCTTCACATGGCCTTCCTTCTGTGTGTATCTGTGTCATAATCTCTTCTCCTAAGGACACCAGTCATATCAGATTAGGGCCCACCCTAATGGCCTCATTTTAACTTAATTATGTCTTTAAAGACCCTGTCTCCAAATAAAGTTATACTCTTAGGTACTGGCGGTGAGGACTTCAAAGTATGAATTTTCAGGGGATACAATTCAAACCCTAACAGTAGGGCAGGAATGTGTATGTCTTTTTCTGGATGGGAAACCAAGAGTGAATTCTTTAGGGTTATACAATGCCGATTTTTGCCCTTTTTTTACCAGCCTCCCTCCAAAGAGTTTGACAGAGTAGCTAGGGCTAAAATGAGTTAATTTTTTTGTTCAAATTGCTACAAAGCAAAGACAAAATCTGTCACTGTACAAAGTGGTAAAGACAAAAAATAAATAAGTTCTTTCATTTTGTCCACAGAAGTACTCAGGACAAATATATTTGGCCATTTTTAATTTTCTCCCAAATATTTGGAGATGACCTTAGCCTTGGGTTTCTCGAAGTATATTCATGCAGCACCAGAATCACCTGGTTTGCTGATTAGAAATGCAGTTTTCTGAACAGCTGAATCTTTCTTGTTAAGGGTGGGGCATCATTTACCATTTCTCCAGGTGACTCAAACTAGCATAATGGCTTGAGATCCTCTGATTTAATGAAGGGAATACCTCATGGCCTTGAGATTTGGGGAACTGACTCTTCAGCTCTTCTCAAAGTCTGGTCACTCCACGATTCAGGAATTTGTTAGAAATGCAAGTGCTCTGGCTCCACCCAAGACCTAATGAGTCAGAAACTCCTGGGGTGGGGCAAGCCATCTGTGTTTAGCAAGTCCTCCCTGGATTCTGATGATGCCAGTGACAATGAGGAACTACGATGGGGGATTGCAAGCCTTGTGTTATTGCCACCTCCCTTGTTAAATTGCTGTTCCCATAAAAAAGAAGTTGGGTTTCTGTTTCAGCAGAGTGTTCATTTCTCACCAGTTCATGGCTCGTTCTTTCCATTGTGATTGTTTTCCTACTTTTATTCTCATTTTTTTAAGAAGCTTTTTAAAAAATCATTCTACAGCAATGGAAGCAGGCGGGGAGTCATTGATAGAGTGAGTAATAGTTTAGAAACCCAAATAGCTCGTTTTTTAAATCTAGAATTTGCCTCTGATTTTCAATAAAGACATCATTATTCTGTGTCTCTTTTTTCCCCACCTGTATAGAAGAACTAATACTAACTGACCCTTCTTATTAGGGAGGAGCAATGCAGGGTAGACATTCTTTGGCAAATAATGAATAAAACTTTTTATTTCTTATCAAAACATTATTTCTAGCATTGATCACTATTATGATTGAAAAATTTTAGTGATGACAGCAATCTATTGCACAAGTATAGAATCAAACTTTTTGCCATAGTGTTAATAGTTATATCTAATAAAAAATATTTTAAAATAACTTCTTAATTTTATTTATTTTAGCAAGCAGTATAACTAATCATGCAAGCTGAGGTTTGGGGTGCTATTCAGAATTATCCCCCCCCTTTTTTTTCTTGTGTATATATGTGCTACTGGGCTTGAGTACTGAAAGGGATGGCGTATTAGTCCATTTCTGTTGCTTATAACAAAAGACATGGAACTGGGTGATTTATAAGAAACCAAAATTATTGCTTACAGTTTCTGAGCCTGGAAAGTCCAAAGTCCAGGGAACACATCTTGTGAAAGCCTTGGTGGGGCAGAGTATCCCATTGCAAAAAATGTCAGAGCGGAGAGAATGAGAAACCAATCTCCTCATTCATTCTCCTTTTAAAGTCCTCCAAATCATGTCCATGATCACCATTTTTAATCCATTCACTACTGCACAGTCCTACAATCTAATCACCTCTTCAAGGCTCCACCTTTCAATCACCACAATAGGATTTACCACCTCTTGACAATCAGAGTGGGGGCCAAGTTTCTAATACATAAAAATGGGGTACACAGTTCAAGCTTCAGTGAGTTTTGGGGGGACATAATTCAATCCACTACAGATGGCATATTGTCCTATTGAAAAGCACATGGAGTTCAGCAGATGTGCTCCAGTGCCCAGCACAGTGCCTGGCACATAGTAGACACCAGTAAACATCTGATGAATAAGTGATGATGCTCCTAGCCCTATCTTCTCCTAGCTGAGCTCTAGAGACAGAGGAACTATGCTCTGCACATGGTCTCTGGCTCACACTCAGCCACTGGCCTGTAGGATTTTCTCTCAGCACTCCTTCCAGTAGCAGGTCTCTCACTAAAAACCGGACTGCAGCAGAGAGCTCTGTGTTCATGCAACTCTGGATCAGCACACAGCAGAGGTTTGTCAACGTACTGGCAACACATGACACACACACAGAACCTTACAGAACTGGTGCCAGAATTCCCATAGAATCTTAGATATTTTATAAAGTTTTATTGTTGTTGTGTTCTTTGTGTCTTTCTTTGTTTATTGCATTTCAATAGAGATAAGAACTTTCTTATCCAAATTGTTTAGCCCATCTTAATATTGGGCTAACAAAGTGCATTGGCCACTCCCAGTTGCCAGGCAGTTGCAATGTTCCTTTGACATTTTTTCCTCTTTTTTGCAATCCAGAAATTATAGGAAAAGGCCTAATCAATCACCACCACACTGGCTTGGAGCTGTGCCCATTTGATACTGAAACAAAAGGGGTGGACATGCAAAATAGCCTTTGTTTTCTTCCTTCTCATCCTTCTTTCTCATTTTATTTCTCAAAAGTGTAACAAGGGTGCCTATCAGAAACCCTTTGGTTTCTCTCTTGGGTTGCTTCCTGCCAGGTTGCTGGGCCCATGGGGACAGGAAGATGCATGAAACATGATTCTCGACCTCTTGGCGTTAAGATCATCAATGTTAAGACACTGAAATAGATCATTACAGTACACTCTAGAAAAGCAGAGGAAGGAAGCATGAGCCTGGCCAGGTAGAGGCAAATAGAACAGGTTTCTTGGAGGAGAAGACAAAGCTAAGTCCAGAAGAGAGTTATCTGGGAGGAAGGAAAGGCTTCCTGTGGGGAGAAGACGCAGACTGTGCAGAGGCATGGAGCTGTGCAACTGCACTCTTGTTCCAGTTGGTTTGAATCCAGTTTCCTCACCTTAATGTTGACAGCAAAGCAAAAAGTTTAGACACCTTTCTCCTTCCTGTCTGTGGTAGGAAACATCCCTTCTGGTCTTCTCCCTGCACCTTCTGGGGCGAGGAATGATCCTCTACACTGCAGGGAGTCTCCAGGTGAGCCCAAAGTGTTTTGATGCCCCTCTGAGACATCGACCTTGGCTTGTCTTCCTCAGCTGAAGAATTTCACATCCTGCTTGAGAGTGACTGTGTGGACATCCTTCCAGGATTTGGAATGCTGACCATCCTGGCACTAGTGTGTCATAAGCTTTAGATAAGGCTCTGATTATTCCCAGATTGAAGTCTGTCACATGGAGCCCAGTTGCTGCCATCAACAGTCCAGGAAATGGATTACTAGGCTGCCCAGGTTTCCTGTTACACTGGATGAGTCAACCTTAAAAGAACCAGGAAAGAGGAGAAAACAAGTGAATCACTTAGATATAGCTTGTAAATATATTTGAACTTTAGGCATGCGAATTCCCAGTTGTATACGACAGGAAGAAGAAGGCATCCTCAAGACAAGTTGTTTGGAAAAGCACTATTTTTAGCAAAGAAAATAGAAATGGAGAATTCTTTAAAAATATATTATGATTCAATCATATTCATTAATCCCACTGAGGGCCAGGTACTTGCTAGGTTCTGGGGATAAAAAGATGAATCTGATTTGACTGTGCCCCAGGGGGATTCTGTAGCTAAGACCAATATGTAAATAGAAAATTGTAATACAGCATGACAAAGGATCTACCAGCGGGATTTTTTTTAAAGTATGATAAGAGCATAGAAGAGGGAGTAATTAATTCACTCCTGGGGACAGGGAAGAGAGGAGGTCACTTTTAAACTATGCAGAAGAGAGACAGGGGAAGCCACTTTTTTCTTAAGTTGAACCACATGAAAGTGCTAACATTCAACTACATTTGTCATAAAAGATTAATTTCATATAGTTTAACCTAACACTAGGAGCAAGAATGGCATGGAGGTTTCATTTCCTCCACCAACTCTAATCAAATGGTAGTAATTGTCTGGTAGCTGTGTTAAGAATGATTCTGAGGGTTCCAGGCCAATAGGAAAGGATAATATTGAAACTGATTACTGATATATGTCCTGGCTAAGGAAAGGGGAGATAGTGGTACAGACTGAACCTATTTGCCATCCTTAAATTGTAAGGATTTTAATAAGCAAAGGCACAGTAGCCTAAGAAGTATGGGATGTCACCATGTTTGTAGACTAAGGATCATGGTAGTTGGAAATAGATGGTTTATGGGTTGGGTGTGGGAACAGATAGAAGACTAAGTCCAGGGGACTCATCAAAATGCTGGGTCAATACTGTATTGGGAAGTGCTTTGAACGAACTTGTAAACACTTCATACTGCTGTTTGCACCCTATTATCTATCTGACTTACTTTTTTAAACAAACACACATTACCTGCCCCAGCCCAAAAAATGCATGGAGGTTAAAGTGTTCTTCTCTGCTACTTTGTTTTTGTTGAATTCAAAGCCTGCTTTTAAGAAAAGGTCGCAAAGTACTAAGGAAACATACTGTAAACATTTTGCAAATTAAATTGGAGGACGTTTTTAGGGAAAATAAAAACCAGGCCCTATGATGGCATGGATTTTGTTTTACAAAGGTCGAAATCATTGTATAAAGGTTTATTTTATTTTATTTTATTTATTATTACTAAGGCGCTTCCAAAGAAGTTATTTCAGCCCAGTTTCTCAAGATCCACAACATTAAAAAAAAAAAAAATTAGGAAAGCTTTATTATTCCCTGCCAGGGTTTAGCTTTCTAGACAAAATCTGTGTTGTGTCCCAATGGAATTCTATAAATTGCACTGGGAATATTGAAAATTGACCAACAGGTTTTAACTATAAGATAATGAAATATCCTTCTGGATGTGTTTTTGCTACAATTAGATTACTTTTTGAAAGCTAGGCACCCCAAGAAAGTTCAGATCTCATTTTTAAAGTGGTTTTTAACCAGGGAGGGAGTGGTTTTCAGCAGGAGAGAATGGCGGAAGAGCTTTCTCTTTGAAATGCACCTGCCGGAGTTCACCCTAGAAGATTCTGATTTGGTAGCTCTCAATATATTTTGTAGAAACATTAATTTTTCTTTAAGATTTCTAACAATGAACAAAATTATACAGACGATCTCTGCAGGATCACACTTGAACTCTTATTTATAAAGAGTACTTATGGCAGGGGGTTACGGAAAGTCTTTATAGGTGGGTAGCTTGCCTCCTGCTGGTTGATTTTAGACCCAAACCTCTATCATCTGGGGTTTTATTTGTTTGCTATTAATCCCCATTACTATGCCAATTACCTGCTATAATTGGAAATGCCCACTGAGGGCGAATTAGACCATATGAAGGCTCATCTTCTATGTTGTGATAAATTGTTTTCAAATGAAGTAGAAAGAAGAAAACTTTCAGTTTAGCAAAGATGCCCACCCAGACTCTTAATATATTTACTACTAAGAGAAGGTCAGTTAATTTTGCTCTCATATCTAGGGCTATTTTGGGGGGCAAGGGGGAGCAACTCTTTTAAAGCCATAAGCATGGGAAGCGGGAGTAAATGTGAAAAAGACCAGGGGCATTTCTTCAGGTAAGACTTGTGTCCACAGGGTAGTTCTCCTTGTGAAAGACTGAATGGAGCTGTTAGACCTGGTGATTAAGGAAGGGCAAGATGGATCAGGAATTTTAATAAAATTGTTGTTTTACCTGAAAATAATGTCCAGAATCTAGACAGGCATAGGGAACAGAGGGTGGAAATGGAATCTGAAAAAGCCTTCTCAGTGTTCCTCCTGTGATCCATCTATTTTGGCCAGCTACCTGAAGGATGGTGATTTGCAGGTCAGGAGAGAACACCTTTAGAATTGCGCCTGGTTGCAGTGCCTTAATGGCACGATGTGGCAGTTCCTCTCTGTTTGGCAGAACCCCACTCACTTTGGAAGTTTTAACTCCCCTTTTGTTGACCTGGAGGAAGATAGAAAAGAACTGTAGAACCACTCCCCAGGACAAATCTTCAGGGATAAGGGATTTGCTGTCCCCGGAGGTGCGGTTATAAGGTAGGCTTATTTTCATGGGAGATTGCTTCCCAGTTGTGGTGGTGACAGGGAATATGAAAACAAACTGGGATGGTTGACCTTAGCCTGCCAGGGAAGTGACCAGAAACCTCAAAATTCTCTAATTCTTTTCAAAGTCTTTGAGTTTGGGCTTTGCAGCAGCAGGAGAATAAAATTGATACCCCGAAGGTTCCCGACCCTGGTCATACCTGGATTGGGTGGTTATTCCAACCATGTCATAGATTGAGGAAGTATCTCAGAACTCCACCATTCCTCCCTCTGTAAAATTCCATTTTTCAGGGATCAGCATAGTGCCCTTTGTTTTAAATCAGGTGCAGACAAGTCATCCCTGCAATGCAGCTGCAGTCTGCAAGGTTAGTTAAGCAGCCTCTCTCCAGCTGGAAGGAAGGTAGAGCGCTTTAGGGAAGAAACCAGAAACACAGGAGACAAAAGTGGTTTCACCCAGTGTCCAGTGTAGGTCCAAGATGGGTCATGAGGATGGCAGAAGTTGCATTTATTTCTTTCCTGCCTCACTTCTGTTCTTCCTCCAAAGAACTGATTCAGAAGGACTAAAGTTTAAGAAGAGGAAACGTTTTCTATAAACCTATCAACTCTAGGGCTTACCATTTATTGAGCGATTATTTATGTGACAGCCCCTCCCTACCTTGGGCATACCTCTAGTCACACAATTTACAACCCTTCCTGGAGGTAGGTATTTTCCATATGAGAATGCTGAGGCACAGAGAGGTACAGTGACTGTCCAAGATCACGCAGCAAAGTGGTGTTTGAGTCAGGCATACTATCAAGTTCTCTCTGATATTTCTAGAGTTCCCTTTTGAGTATGCCATGCTGCTTCCATTCCTGATCTGAAACTGTGTCCTGGGGCAGCCAGACCCTGCTACTCAAACCCCATGCGAAAAGTCATGACGTGCTTGATGGGTGGGGGGAGGGGAGCAGGGTGGGCTTCCACCGATTCCCTTTGGCTAAGGCAGGGGGCATCCTTGGGTGTCCCCATCATGCGCTCTGGGATGTGGCTGTGTTTTCATTTCTCTGCCTTTCTCATTTGCCTTGCTGTGATCTCTCAGGTGTAGTGTGCCTGTTCCCAAACCGGATACCATCTTTCTCTCTCTTTCGTAGGCACGGTGCTGTTGTGCCAGGCAAACCAGGAGGGATCTTCCATGTACAGTGCCCCCAGTTCACTTGTATATACTTCCGCAAGTAAGCCCACTGCTGTGGCTCTCTTTTTGTTTTGTGACCTAAATCTGAGTCCCATCACCTTCCCTGCCATGTAAGTTCTCCCCCCTCTCCCTCCATCCCACTCTCTCTTGTGGCCCTCTATGAGGTAAAGCTGATTTTCATAAGCATGTCTCTGTTTCCCCTGTTGCCCCAGTATCTGAATCCCTCTGCTCATTACCATCCACATCTAAATCCTCACTTCCAAGATGTCCCAGCCATTTTTTGTTAGACCTGTCAGGATTGGGTCCAGTGGATGGGACGTGGGCTTTAGGTTGGCGGGAAGGGTTATGGGAGGGGGGAAGCTATAGCTCATTGCCTGCCTTCTATCACAGCTTTGCAAATTAATATAAAATAATTTAAATAAAATAAAACATGCAGGCCATCCAAATGGCATCCTAGCCTAGCAAAGATGCTTGATTGGAACTCTTGAGCACAATTGTCTTACTATGGAGAATATTACCAGCCTGTGGCTAGTGACTTATTTGCAAGGCTGTTCTTTTTTTTTCGCTGTGTGATTCCACTGAGGAAGAGGAGAAGAAAGAAAAATGTGGCACTTTGCTATTTAACTTGGGGGGAGGGGGAGGGCAACAATAAAGAATGGTCTTTTAAAAAGTAGGAGCACTTGTCTGGTCAAGGACAAATTGCATATATGACATGAGGGTGGGCCCATAAGATTTCAGTGGCTATACCATATAGCCTAGGTATATTATCTAGGCTTGTGTAAGTATACTCTATGATGTTTGCACAACGATTTATCAGGACATATCACCATTGTTAATCAATGCATGACTGTACATAAAAATCAGCATCAAGTGCTGGAGGAAGGAGAACAAAAATAAATATAGAAGGTAGATCACAGTGTTGACTTGGAAGAACCAAACATTCCTCTGCCTGGAATAGATGCTCTGGGGTGAAGAGTGCCCCATCCCCACCCCAATTCTGAGAGCAGGTTGAAGAATTAAAGCTCCAATGATTCCATCATGGTCTCCCAGGTGGTTTGCCCCCCGCCTCAAACAGTCTCTCAGCCACATCTGAGACTTTATCATCTATTTCGTACAGTGTGTGTAACTCCTATGAAATTCCCATAACTGCCAAACAAAACCTCATTAGGGTCAGTGCTCAAAAGTGAGTCTGAGGTCCTGGGGGTGGGGGTGGGGGGTGAGAACTGCTTCTGAGACTAGCTGGAGAAGGGAGGGGGGAGGGGAGTAGAGGTACTGGGATCGTGATGATCAAAGAGAGAGAGACAGAGGAGAATCCTCCCCGTTGTGCCCAAATCAAGCATCTCCTTCCCAAAAAGTGAGGCTGAGACAAAGCAGACTCCTTGCTGTGGGGACAAAGGTTATCAGCAGTCACAGGGGGCCAAAAATTTAATGATACAATAAGCCCAAAGGTTACTGAAGTCTCCAAGAGGTTAAGGCAGCCAGTTGCTTCTGCCATCCAGAATATAATCTTCAGTAGCAGTTTTGGCATTAATTAAATGCAGTGTATCTTTCTGTGGCCCCCCAAGAAGCCAAACCATACTGGCAAGAAGTGGATCTTTCTGAATTTATGAAAATTGGCCCACTTGGGCCAGTGTAAACATGTGTGCATGTCTCTCCTAGAATTATGATGCTACTGCCCATTTTCACATGCTCAGCCTTGTTTATTCCTCTCAAAACCGGCACCAGGTAAGTATCATAATGCTTGCTTTACAGCTGAGGAAGTGGAGGGCACAGAGAAGTGGAGTAATTCACCCAGGATCACACTGCTAGTATGTGATAGATTTGTTTTTTGAACCTGCGGAAATTGTTCAACCTTCAGCTGCCTTTCTGGGTCCATTTGGCTCTAAATCCTGCCATTGTTCTATTTTCCTCCCCTTCCTTCTTCTCTATAAATAGTATTTTCTGAAGTAGAGTTGTTGTACCAAAATTCACCATAGGGTTGAGTCCCAGATTATTCTTTCATTTTTTTTCTCTGACATTGCTGTCTTATAGAACCATCTGGGATGAAATCTTCCTGTATCTGTACTGTCCCACAACTGTGCTGATGATACCTTTATTTTATTTTATTTTATTATGTTACATTAATTAGCCACATGGGGCTATGTTTACCATAGTGGAAAGTATGGCTCTATATGATCATAAGACCTATTTATATTTCAGTTTTGTTACAGAAGTGAACAAAACAACTGAACTCCAAAACAGTGCTACTTTGTATCAGGATAGCTATTTTATAGCAACCTGGAGAAAGTGTGTGTCCTACATATCAGGCATGGAAATATTTCACACATCATCCATGATAAAATAGCTGAAGCATACAGAGGAAATAAAATAACCCAAAACAGAGGTTAGTTATTCAGATTGGCAAGCTCATACAGTGTTTTGTAGTGATGATCATAGGCCAAACCCAGTCCACAGCCTGTTTTGGAAGGCTTATGGACTAACAACGGTTTTTAGATTTTCCAAGGATTGTAAAAACAAACAGAACAAAAACAAAGAGTATGTGATGGAGACATAGGTGACTAAAATATTGACAATCTGCTCTCTTTGAAGAAAAAGTGTGCCAATCTCTTATTTAAAGGGTCCATTTTATTATCAAAAATGCAAAGTGGCCATATCACTTCACTGTATATAATTGCACTTTTTTTCAAAGTTTTACAGTAAAAATTTATAATTACAGAAACCGCATAATGTATCTAACATCCTTCATTTTTAAATTACATTGAGTCATATTACCTATGCATTATTCATCTTATTATTTTCACTTGTTATGCATTCTTTGTGAAAATATGTTAATGACTTCATATTCTATTGTTTATGTTACATTTTAATCTATCTCCATTGTTAAATCTTTAGGTTCACAGTCATTTCTCCAAAAATATTAAACAAAATAAATGCCCTTTTATATAGCAGTTTTAAAGAAAACAGTTAATAGCTAATCCTACTACCCCATGAGAATACACAAAAAAGCCTAGTATTTAACAGTAAGAATCTGCACTTGTCAATCCCTTAAGCAGTGGTAATCAGATCAGCAAGCTCACATAGTATTTTGTGGTGGTGACCAACTCTGAGACCTCCCTTTCTCCAGCTGGGTAGCCAAAGGGGCCTTAGATTATTTCCATCTTGAGGCTGTGCGATGATACTGGGTGGAAAGTTTATCTGTACATCCCTAAGATACATTGCTGAACCTTCCTTTCTACCTTACAGCTTTTTGGCCCAGGCTATTTGCAATTAATTGGCTTCTTTGCAACATCTACTAAGGTTTTATTTCCCAGACTATGAGGCATATTCTAGTACAAAGCCACATCCTATTTCCTTAAACAATTCAGCCACCATGCCAATGGTCAGTTATTGTATACGCACACACTCTGCGGCATACGCATGGTCACCCAGATCCCTCTCCTCCCTCCAGGTCTGATTTGCACAGAGCTGAGATTCTCGTCCACGTCGTTGTCTTTGACATCTGATAGGCACAGCATTTTATCTCTGCGAATCCAACTGTCTTCCTCAAAGTTGAGGCTCCCTTCCTTCTCAGCAGTCTTCTATGATACGCTTGCTTTTTTAACTTGAAAATGCATGTTTCTCATTTCTATCTAACAGGTGTGCTCCTGATAAAAGGTGTGTGTAAATTACAGTTTTGTAAATTGGATCCTATGTGTCTACTGACTTGCAAAATTACTTCTGAGTTTTGTTTTGTTTGTTTTTTATTTCCCCCCTCCACAGATCTCTTTAACTGGCCTTGCATGTTTTGGACTTAAATAGTTCCTCTTCCTAGCCAAATAGCTTATCATCTGTAAATAACACCCTTAAATGCAGTAGGGGAGATGCTTTTTAAAGGAACCCTGCTGAATTAGTCTATAATGAAAATAATTCCTACTGAAATTATCTGTTTTTTAAGATGCATTTTTGCATAATTTTTCCCTCTTAAGTGAATCATCGTAGTAATATGACCCAGGATACATAAAAGTATTAAGAGAAAGATTTTCACTCATGACTTTATAACAATACAACCTAACCCAATAGATTCCCCCATCTGACCCCAACTGAACCCAGTTTCTTTCCTCATCCCTGAACTTTATGCTGGTTTGAAACCTAGTTCCTACTGTATCATGGGATATCACCCATCATCTTACATGTCCTGATCAATAACTCTCATCCAATGCATAAAATGGGCCTACTTTCTATCAAGCTTAAATTACATTGGAGCAAAACTCCAGGGAATTAGGTAAGACCACCTTGTACAAAATGCAAAATGTTTACTATTAATATTTTTAAACAGGCTTCGGGTAGCAAACAATACAACCCCTCCACAGAGAGGTTTGGTGAAAGTGGGGCAGGGCTGGGGGCTTGCTGCCCACCCCACCTTGAGGACCAGTGGTCTGTGGGCTCCTCTTGTCCAGGGGGAAAGCACTAGGTATATTATCGTCAGCACTGTTTACGTACACTGAATGCTTAACATCAAAATCAGCTTCGGGCAGAAATAAGAAGGTAAGGAACACCGTTTTCAAATTAAAAACACAGCTTACATTTTTGTTAGTTGAAATATCAGGAGGTAAATCATTGGTTTTATGAATGGGAAAGTCTATTTCTGATTCAGATTGGCAAAGGCAGCTGTTGCTGATCCTTATTTACATATGAAGTAGATGTTTCCAGAAGCAGGTAAATGTTATCATCTTCGTTTTGTTTTCTTCACAATTTTATGAATAGATTTTAAATTACAAAAGTAACATGCTCATTGTAATTGGTAAAGCATGCAAATAAATACATACATGCACACACTCACACACACAGAAGATTGTAATGATATGGTAATAATATCCCCACTTTATCCAATAACACGTATCATTGAAATAACCCGTACGAACTCCCAGTAATTATCTTTCCACAACATCTTCATATTAATTCAAAGAATATACACGTGTGTGATGGGCAGGAGGAGGTGGGGCGAGGAGAAGGGAGTGGTAGGGGGATTTGGTAGTTTGACTTTACACAGAGAGGAGTATACACGTACATATTATGTTCACCTTACAGATATTAAGCATATTTAGTTTCAATTCATAATACACGTGATCATCTCCCTTTAAGCCTTTTTGCTATTTTCATGCTGTTCCATGGTGTGGATGGCTCACAGTGGGTTCGATCATTCTCTATCCATAGTCATTCAAGCTACTTCTTTTTATATCCCTTCCATAAAAGCCATAGTAAAAATCTTTGCACCTCCCCTTATATACCAGTGCTTCTTATTCTATACCTTCATTCCCAAACATGGGATTTCAGTTCCATCCCAACATTCTTGCCAGCAATGACATGTTTTTGCTCTCTTTAATTTTATAAATTGGACAGGTGAAAAATTACACCTCAGTCTGTTCTAGTTAGCATTTTCCCTTCTCCTGTTAATGAACGTCATCTTTCCATGTTTAATTGTCATTTAGACTCTACTTCTTGTGAATTTCTCAAACAGCTTCCCACTTCTGAGTTTTTCTTGTTTTATTGTTAATTCACAATATTGACAATATTTGTTAAGTGAGTGATATTTGTTTATTATGAGTGATATTTGTTTATTATGGAGAATAACCTGTGAATAGTATATATGTTACATACCCTTTTCCTATTTTGGACATTTGACTTTGCTTACATTCCACTCTATATTTTTAATTATATAGGCAAATATATGTCTTTTGTTGCTGTTGTTATCAGCCTTACATATGATTTTAGATAACAAAATACCTGTCCGAAGAAAATTTTGTTTAATGTTGTCTTAGTCTGCTTGGGCTGCTGTAACAACAAAATATCACACACCGGGTGGCTTAATCAGACATTTATTTCTCACAGTTCTAGAGCCTGGAATTCTGATATCAGGGTACCAGCATGATTGAGTTCTGGTGAGGGCTCTCTTGCTGACTTGCACAGGGCCACCTTCTCCCTGTGTCCTTACATGGCAAGGAAAGCAAGTAAGCTCTCTGGTGTCTTTTCACCTAAGGGCACTAATCCCATTGTAAGGGCCACACCCTCAGGACCTCATCTACACCTGATCTCTCAAAGGCCACATCTCCAAATACCATCACATTGGGAGTTATGGCATCAACATATCAATCTGAGGGGAGGGGACACAATTTAGTCCATAACAAGCCCCTTGATACAAGGGTGCCAGTTTTATTTGTCAAGAGCTAGAAAAGCATTTTCCAGAAAAAATTTCCATGCAGTTCCATATGCTTATCAATGCAATGACTGTATTTTATTCACAGTTACATGAAAACCACAGCTAAATGTTAGATCCATGTCAGGACAGATCCTAAAGTTTATCAAAGATGAATGTTAATTTCCCCTGAAATTTTCACCTCTGACACCAAACCCACCTCAAAAAACAATCTGATATCACAGGCAAATGCTTGAGAACCTAAACGTTATCAAAATGCAAAATTGTTTCCTCATTTATTCACTTCTGTGAAACTCAAGGGCAAATGGTAATGGCATGGTTTTAATTGATATATTGATTGCAGATTGTATGGAAGTAATTGTGTGGAATTCATAAAACAATGATTTAGGTGGCAGAAACATACATAAATCAGGCCTACACTATTGCACTTTGAGGTAATTGATAGCACTTCCATTGGTTTCTGTAATTAAAGTAAGGGACTAAATTAATTTACAGCTTCCTCATTTTTCTGCCCAATAAAGAGAATGTCAGCAGACAGTGCATGTACAGGTCATAGTGTTACTGATACATTGGTTTAAGGAACTGTGTCTTCTTTCTCTCTTGCTCCTGATTGCTTCCAAGATGACTTTTTCTAACGTTTTCTGGAGGGGTTGCTTAAAATAAAAATAATAGTGCCAGAACTAGCATGAACTACAGAGGAGCTCAATTAAGACAAAATTCAAAGAGGTGCCAAAAAACTCAATAATCCTGATACATAAAATTTTAATGCAACATTGTAAAAAATCAAAATACATGGAAAAAGATCTATGATGACCAAAATATTGAAAGTTTCCATAAAGATAGGATGGGTATTATTCATTTTTCCTTTTGCAGCCTCAGGATCCAATATGGCTCAGAGCAGCACTTCTTTATTTAAATTTTGATAGTCTGCTCATTATAGATTTGAAAAAAAAATTTAATCATTGTGCAGCACATGCACAAATTAAAACAGCACACTCTATCTCACAAATATGTATGAGTAAATGTTAAAATAAGAGAAAAACTAAAAATAAAAAAAAATAATTTGGTTTTTCTAAAAAATTGAATTAAAACATGATTTATCTTGATTACTGAGTTTTTTCATGTCCTTCCCTCCACCCCACTCCCCACTTAAGTTTTGCACCCAAGGTGCATACCGAACTGGCCTTACCCTAGTTCCAGCCCTGAATTATGGTGATGGTGATAATAATAATAACAGTAAGTAATATTCGTTGAGCACTTACTATATGTTAGGCTTTCTGCTAAGCCCTGCGGATGAGCTTTCTCACTTAATCTTTACCAAAACTATGAAATAGGAAGAATTATTATGCCATCTTTTCTCATGAAGAAATTTAGGCTTACAGAGAGTAAGGAACCTGTCTGAGGTCACCCAGCTAGACTGACTTTGAGCCCAGCTTATTTGAATCCCAAGCCTTCCCTCTTAATTGTTCCCTAAACTTGCACCCCAGAGGGTAGCAACACACCTGCTGCTGGGCTCCTAGAAATACGTGAGCAGGGAATGGTCAGGCAAAACCTCTGAGCACCTGTCCAGCATCTCTGTTTGGGCTAACGTTGTGTTTTCTCCTCTTCACCCCATGATTTCTGGAAAGATAGTATTTCCCTATCTCATGTGTCTGGCCAGGGGTTTGCAGTTTTTTTTTAAGGCCAGATTTATTTTTAAATTCACTGGCCTTCTGTGTTGTAACTACTCACTTCTGCTGTCATACCTTGAAAGTAGCCATGGACTACTATACGTGTAGCCATAGACAAACCTATACATAAATGCATAGGTGTGGCTGTGTTCCAATAAGACTATATTTACAAAAACAGTCTGCAAGCCAGATTTGGTCCAAGGGCCATAGTTTAGCAACCTCTTTGTCAGGGCATCATTCTCATTTGAAAGGGCAGGACACTGCAACTGGCTACTTGGGGGTGGAGGTAAAAAGGAGACTTCTTTTAAATGTGAACCCTCATGTACCTTTTGTATTTCCACCTTTTTTTCACACAATAAAACAGATATGGTAAGGTAAATACATAAAAAGAATACCTTTTTCCTAGTACTTACTAAATTAAAGTATATACGTAAATTTGATCTAGATACAATGAATCAATTGTTAGTTTTGGTGTCACAATAAATAACAAAGAAACAAATATGGGTTTGGGGGCTCCACTCTGGTGCTGTTGGCCTCTCTAAGGTCTGCCTCAGTTTCCCTGGACAAAATGTTGAGACCCCATCAACCTACCCAGTATCCCACATCCTCTGCCAGGGCTTTTCCTGTTTTCTTCCTTACATTTCCAACAATGCTGGCTCTGGACTGTCTCCTTCCAATCAGGGAATCAGACACTGCCTCTCTTTCTGTGTCGATGGCTCTGCATTCTGGTGGCAGCATGCCTGTGTCCCCTTTGTCATTTTCTCGGAAATAATTTTTTCCATTCTTTACTCATTTTTTCAATTCTTTGATTAGGGAGGGAGTTGAAAATGCATTCCTTCATTTAACCAATCTTTATCAAATCCCTTCTGTACACCAGGTGCCATTCTATGTACTGCTGCTGTGCCATAAACAAGATATGCACAAGTTGGTCTCTGCCGTACCTACATTCTTTTGGGGGAGGGCATACACTAGAGAGATATATAATGCTAATGTTTCAGAATTTCAGATGCATTACTCGTAAGGATCTTTGGGAGGTGATACCCGAGGGGAGATTCCTCTACAATTAATACTACCACTTGGATGCCTCTCAGTAGAATTAAATATCACTCTATTCACCATCATTCAGTACTATGGACAGACACATTTGGCTCCTGAGATCCTATTTCCTTCATTGAATCCATGGATTGAGAGGCTATGAGACACCTACTGTGTGCCATGCTCTGCTGTTGTCTCAATCCTAGTGCATGCCTGATTTAATAAACAGTGATGGTCCACAGTTGGATGTGCTATCAAGCTACCAACCACCAATGACGAACTGCAGGAACCATTTTTATCCATCCCTGAAGTACCAACCACCTCTTTGCTTGGCTCCATCTTCCTTGTTTTCCTCATGGCCCAGCACAGCTCTGATTTATTAACGAGTGATTGTTAAGAGGATTGTACCAGCTCTTACGTTCAGAACAGTTTCATTTATATTTTCGATCCCCACCACCACCACAAGTCTTTCCTAGACATCTGTGGTTACTTTGGCTGAGTCATTATCATGGTCCACGTGTAGTTGTAGTTGCTGCTTTGTTCACTTAAAAAAAAAATTCAAGAAAATAATAATAATAAAACACCCACCTGCTGAACACCCCCAGTTGCTTAAGGGAAGGATCTGCAAAAAAGCCACATTTCAGTCAGCTGCTATCTGGCTTTCTCGGTGCTTTGGTTATTAATCTCAATGCAGAATGGCGGCTTTTGTCTTTTTCACATGGGGGGCTCACTTCTGTAAAAGACTGCCAATTGCAAAAACTCCCATCCCATGGTGTGCCCCCAAACATCTTATTTGTCTTGATATTTCTTTCACAGAAATACATATGACAGATAAGGAGTCACTAGAGGATATGTTTGCTTTGTGTCAGACAGATATTAAAACAATAAACTACGTTGCCCTGGGATTCTGGCGCATACGCAGCCAGAGAACAAGGCTAAGATGAGATGTTTCCGAAAGGCAGCGAGGCAGTTGTTCTGGGGGAATTCCCTGGAAACCCCAAGTCCTGTGATAGCATTGACAGAAAGTATATTTTAACGCTCACGTTTTCTTAAGAGGATGAACTAGCTGGTGCAGCTCCCAGATTTAACTCCTTGACAATGCCCACCTTCCTCAGGCTCCAGCAGAGGCGAGAGAGCAATCCTTCAATAGTTTGATAAGCTTATTTTGAGAGTTCATTTTTTAAAGCACTCATCTGCACTTCGTTTGCTTTCCCAAACTAACATGGATTTAAAATGGAAAAAAAAGAAAAAAGAACCTCTTCTACGTTCAGAGCTCTGAACACGAAAGTTGCAGGGGCCAAAGATAAGATCCTGCTTGGTTCCTGGAATATAGAGGACAAGTTTATGCAATGAAACCAGTGTTCATTCCTGGGAGACCCGGCTTTCCAAATTGAGCCAAGCCCTTTCTGAGTTTGCAGAGCTGGGAGTGAGCAGCATAGAGTAGCAAAAGAGTGTCCAGTGGCGCTCGTGTAATTGCAGGGTTGCAGTAGGGATTCTTGGTGCTTCTTGGATAGAAGTGTGTCCAACCACAGAAGTGGCTCCCTCCCCTTGCCTGATTGCTCTTCAAAAACAGATCGCCCCACTTGGTGCAGAGATGTATGAAAAGAAACTGAACTTGACTCCCATTGAAGAGCCTGGCATTGTTAATTTAAACACTTGCTTCTCTAAGAATGCCAAAAACACCATTTTCTTAAATCATATTTTCGTTTATATAAAAGAACTGTCATGCCAAAAGCGATTTATTGCTCCTGGAGAACTTGGAGGCAGTGTTAAGTAAATGCAATTTCAGGATCCAAATAATATGCCACATATTTTAGCTCTGTCTCCTTGGATTTTGTTTGCTTGCAACATAAGCTCTTGACACCTAATTTCTTTTTATGTAAAAACAAACAGGCAAACATATGAGAACCACCATATGTGTTGTGAATGGCATAACAGGCCGTAGGTATACATCATCCCATCCTTACTATTTGCTACAGATCTAAGAAACATTTCCAAAAGATTATTTTTGGCTGGCAAATCCTAGTCCTCACTATTGGGTTTACAAATTTCTCCTTGAGCTACAGTGTGACTTAGTGAAAGGATGTGGATCCAGGCTGAGCTGGGAGCACGTTATCATGGTACCACAGCAATGTGACCCTGGCCAAGTCTTTGTCATATAAATAGTTATGAATACCTACCTCCCCATTAACATTAAATGAGATTGCTTGTGTAAAGAGACTTTCAGCCTGCTGGAGGCATGACAACTTTTCAAAGAAATGGCTCCTCCTTCCCTTTTCTTCTTAGAAGCCATCTTCTCCATGATTTTTGAAAATTGACTAAAGAAACTGGTTTGGAAGATTTATATTAGTCCAGTGGCTGGACAGCTGGACCATTTCTAAATGGTATTCCTTGAGTTTGTTCTCTATGGGGACGTCAGTGGTTCCAGCTCAGATATCAGGCAGGTGATGTCTAGATTCAGATGGCACCTGTCCTCCAGGTTTGCTTTGGGTGTTAATCAAAGGATCAGGACTTCTTTCTTTAAGTCTGAAAGCCAATGCATGAAAGCAGATGGCCTCAACACCAACAGACCAGCTATCCCTAAAGCAGTGATGGCTTGAAATGGGATGAAAAATGGATTTGCATCATGTCCCCATCCCCTGAGCCACTGCCAAGCCCCTCTTGGGGCCTCCTGTTCAGGAGCTCCAGCAGCTCTAAAGAACTATGGGAAATTCAGCCCAGCATAAGGAAGCTAATTTATCTCACTTGCCCTGTTTCCTACCTGAGGAGGCAATTCACCAAGCTTGATGTTTTAGCCAGCTGTTAGATAGATCACGAATGATTTAACAATTGAAGCTTTATTGTGTATATGCACTGGATAAAGTAATTATTTATATAAATTTTTTTTTCATGACTGCCTAGAAAAAAAATAACCAACTAAATTGACACTGGTACAGGTTTTGTCAAATGAATAGATGATGGCAAATTGCTTCATCTAAATTAAAATAGATCTCTGCATCTCAGGGTTTAGTCTGCCTACAATACTCCTTCGAATGACAGAAAGCACCTTTGCAAATGCCTTCTGCGGTCCTGCCAAGTTAAACACTTCCAAGATTGAGATTCATTCTTGTTTTGCTGAATGAAATGTTGCAAAAATCCTGCCGGGGGCCCGGGGGTGGGGGCGGTTATTGTCAATAGCTGGGAGTAGACAGATCACAAATACCTCTTCTGCACAGTAAAAGCGTATCACTACATCCAGCAGCCATGTCATCTGCCACATGTCTGTGGGATTAATCTGACCATTTGTAACCTGGGAGGAATGAGACAGCAGCTAACTTCAGGAGGTAAGCAGAAGTAGTGTGAGGAGTGGCAATTAGTTACAACCAAGGCTGCCGTCTTCACTCAACACTCAACGTCGCAAAGACCTTAAATGATCAGAGAATATCCATGTGCGTGAGTGGTGCATGCAGGTTTTATTGTTGCTTTTTGAATTTGTTTTTTAAGTTAGGGAACCTTTCTGCTTTAGAAACACCAGACTCACTACTCAGAGTAAACCCCAGTGTATTCATTTATCATTTTTTCCCTAGATGACACATTTCTTTTATTTTTAAGGAAGAGGTTTATTTCAAAAGAATTTGGGAGTAAAACGATATTGGATAACAATGTTAACAAATTGGTTGTATACAGAAAAAAAAAATACAACACCTCAAAATGTTATGAAAGTTTCTTATTCATACTTCCAAAACTGATATAAGTATTTTTATTCCAATACTCCAAATTCAAAATTTCTAGTTGAATTTAGTCATAAGGAGCTCATTATTTTGAGAGCAGTTAGATTTCAGGATAGAACAGTGGCCTCCGCTAATACCACGCTAGTGTAACCCTGACCACTATGGCTCAAATAGTCCATATGCACAATTTTTGGATTGTGTATGACCCACTGGCTTACATCCAGATGTGGAGTTACATGCCAGTGGGGAAGGAAAACAGCTTGCCTTTGGGCTCTTTATCAGGAACATAAATCAGCAGTGATCCCTATGGCTTGCTTCCAATTAGCAGAAAAGGAGCAAAGCCTTTCCAGGTGTCTTGAAATCTCAAAACACAAATACATAGCAGAAGAAATCACACACACACACACACACACGCACACGCACACACGCACACCCTGCAACATTTTCCCCCAACCCCCAATGAGGAGCATATTGAGATCTCTGGGAGGCTTGTCAACAGATTCCTCTGCAAATTAACCCAGTCCATGATAGATTGAGGCTGGCTGTCTCAGATGCAGTGTGGATCTGGCGAGACCATGTAGCAGATTGTATGAGTGATATGAGGGAAGCCAATTTGAGAGACTCTAAGGAACATGGATAGAGTAGAAGCAGAAAGGTTTTTTTCCAAAGCTAACTGGGGATACCTTTGTGTTGGGTGATAGGTAAGATCATAGGCTCTTGTGTCAGGCTGCCTGAGTTCACATAATTGGGCACATACCTAAGCTGTGCTATACCTTCATTTCCTCTCTAGGAGAGTGAGGTTAGCAATAGTCCTGGTTCCTATGGTTTTGTGAAGAGTTAGTGGACTAATGTGTGGGTCAGACAATCAACAAGTGTTAGTAAATGCTGGCTGTTATCATTATGCAGCTGAATCTCCTCTATCCAATAATGGATTATAGGAAATTGGAATTTTGTCAACTGTAATCACATCTCGGCTTGGATTGCTGCAGTTATCACTGCCTGAGTTTTTAGACAGGTGAAGTCCAGAATCCCTCATCATTAACATCATCACTAACCTAGAGTTTCTTGTAGAATATTTATCCATCATAAGCAGCATCTTAGCAACTGTTACAAGTTCAAGGACCACTACCCATTCTCCTCTGTAACTGAACTACTATGGCATTCTAAGTTTATCTGACAATAGAATGAACATGCATTTTAATGATTCCCTTGTGCCAGGTTATCTTCTTGTGCTGGAGACACAGTAGTGACAAAAGATATAGTCCTTAGGGCATCCCAACACAGAGATGTGTCATGAAGTTGAAATCAAACGAAGTGATAAAAAACAGATAAGTGTAGAGGGAAAAAAAGCAACAGGGTAATATAATGGTGACATTTGTGGGGGTCAGAATATAGGAAATAAGATCAAGAAATAAGGACCTTGGAGGAGGTAATGTTTGAACCAATATTTAGGAATCAAGTTAACTTTTAGAGACTGGAGAAAGGAGAAAGAACCCATAAAAGAACTGAGAAGCAGAGTTAAGTGAGGCTGAAGAAAAATGAGACATTTTAGCCTCCCGAAGTCCAGCCGAAGTAGAGATTTAGATCAATAGATTCAACTTGGGCAATCAGGCCAGTAGAGTGTCCCTGTCTTTTTTTTCCCTTCACAAATGTGCATTTCCCTCCAAGTTCAAGTTCTTACTAATTCCCTCAATGCATCCTAATCAGACCTATAACAGCCTAGAAACTTCTGGCTAATTTGGATTTGACTAAAACTTTTGTACCATGACGTTATATAAAGAGATTCAATTATGGTGCGCAGTGTTTTGTGAGTAACTACCGCCCATAAAAAGTTAATTAATCAGGGCTGTGTCAATTTCCTTGTGCCATGTCAATTTGCTGCAAGGTAATTAATCACTAATCACCCACCAAGCAGCAGGCCGAGGGACAATCCACGAACCATTTATTGTCTTTCCCCAAATAAATGGCACACACAGCCAGGAAGAAACACAACTTGCTTTTCATGGTATTTTTATCGACACTTTTGCATGTTGTAATAGACTGCAGCAACAAGCAGCTGCAGTTCAATGGAATATGAATATTAAAGAAACAAATGAGCGGAGATTTATAGGACATTGCATTTCTGTTATGTCAGTTTTGAGATTAAACCAAGCAAATGAACAGTGAAAAATTACTCTTCCATGTGGAGAATGGTGATTAGGCTTGTACATTAATTAGAAATTTTTGTTTTCCTATTCAATGCATTTCAAATGAGGATGTCCTATAAGGAACTGTTTGTCCAAAATGTAGATTTATTCACTTCTAAACAGCAGTATTTAATATCAACATAATTTTATACTGAAACAAGAGTTGATCCCAAATGTGTGTTTCAGGGATAAATATATGTGAATATGTGAACCAGAGATTCCACAAATTAAGTGGCTCTTTTGGTCTTTCTGTAAATGACTGAAAGGAGAGAGCCCTCCACCCCTTTTTTTCCCCAAACCCTGAAATTATTGGATTTTTTAAAATTGAAAGCTTTTCCATTTTTGTTCTGACCGAGAACTTAAATAAGATCAATTGTATTAAATTTTACATTGAACGCCATTTAAAGAGAGTGACCTAGTTGTGTGTAAACCCTGTGTTAAAAACCAATTTGATGTACTTTTATTTGAGATTCGTTTTGAAAAAAGGAGCAAACATTTTTTGCCATTTGGAAAAATAATCAGATTTTTTGACTGTTGATCATAATGTTTATCGCACAACACCATGCTCCTGAAATTGCTGCTCCATGAGCTATGGCTGGCTGTTTATCTCCCCTCAGTATGTTACCTATTATGCCACTTCTTAATTTATGGTCCAGCATGTAGAATGGGAGTTCCCCCAAGGGGAATCCTGCAAAAATGTGAACCTGCTGTTGAAAGCACATCTGCACCCCCTGGAATCGTGTAAGTGATTATTTCCTACAATAAATTACCCACAGCCCAATTCAACCTCCAAATTAAGGTGAACATCTCTCAATTTTGAAACCTTCAAAGAGTGGGGAAAGGTGGCATTATGGAGCAAAGAGAGAGGGGGAGTGGGACAAAGAGAGAGCCCCTCTTCCATTCTGTCAGTACACCTTTTGCGGGGCATCTGGCAAGCTCCTGCAAATTCAAACCAGCACACAAATGCCCATTAAAGCGGTTGTGTATTTTTATGGCTTTGATGCAGAATCTGCCCCCCTATTGGGTTTTGCATCTGCTACTCTTCCATTTCTCCCAGAGCTCTAAAACTTTAATATGCAGTTTATAACCCTCAAGTATTTTCCACTGGTTTTGTGTTTCTTCTCTTGGGATTTCTGGGCTGGTACGATGATCTCATTTGTGTTTATTTTCCAAGATAAGCATTGTGTTCAAAAAAGAGACAGAGGAGAAGAAGACGCACTAGTCACTGTAAATACACTGAATGCAGATCTCATTTGATGTGGGAGGTGGGGGTCTTCGTCTTTGAGGGGAAAAAGGCAGTAAGCAGTTGACACTTTGGTAAATGGCCCATTTTGCTGGTTGATACACCCACACATCTTCCGATTAAAATGTTGATTTGCTTTGATACTTGAGCAGATCACAGCATGCCTCTTGTTAGATCCCTGAAGTTTCCATTTCATTGAGTTCCATGGTTTGAAACTCCTTATTCCCAAGATCTGAGATGGTTACTCCACTAACCTCCCCCAATTCTGCTTTGGATATAAATCTCGCTGACGAGTGAGAGTGCGTAGGCTGAGGATGTTGATTCGTCAACAAGATGTGCAATTGCTATTTGCTCCAAAAGCTCTTGCCCTGTTTTTGTTGCAAGAAATTCATTTTTAGCTTATGAGCTAAATCCAATTTTCCTTGCAGTGATACCAGATTTTTCACTTTGATTCATGCTGGATAAGGTTTAAGAGAGAACCTTTCCAGTATAATGAAGCTATGGGTTTTCCCTCCCATGTCTCCTTCGTGCCAAGAACTCAGGATTTATACTATGTCCACAAATAGACCTGAATTCTTTCTGTTGTTCCTCAGTGATGGTCTGTTTACCTGTTTATTAACCTGAAGGTCAACTAGAAAGAAGTCGAACTCCACTCTCGAGGTTCAGAAATGCCTATAATGTGGTGTCTTTTTTTCCCCCTAACATTGTTCTTTAATTAACAAAGAGGCAGTTAAAAAATATTACTCAGGGTGACAGGTTTATGACTTTTACTTCAACATTGCTTTACTCCATTCCAGAAATGGAGAGGACATTGTTTTTCCCTTTGCTGTTCTGCATTGGATTGATTAAATATTTATTGCCTTCTTAATGGATCCAAACTCCTGAACTGGGTTACTGATAGACATGACAACTTTCACTCAACAAAAGATAAGTGTCATGCCACAAAGTAAACATATGATTAAGATATTTTCTTGCTATATGTTTGAAGGATAAAACCATTTTGGTCTTGTTTAATGTGTATCTGAATCATCTGTCCAGGTAATTGCTTCAAATACACATTTAACCATATTCCAGCATCTATAAGTCACCACACCTGGTAGGCAAGTAAGAGAAATATATTTCTTTCCATCCCAGGTTGAGTCTAAAGGAAGTTTGACAAATAGTGTGTGCTTTTTTATTTATTTATATTTATTATTTATTTATTTATTTATTTATTTATTTACTTATTTTTTGTGCTTGAAATTGACCCTTTGTTGTGGTGGCATGAGAAAAGAGCCAATCTGTCCTAAACCAACCACTGGGGGGAAAATCTTCTAATAGATATGAGGAGAAACACAGAAGACACAGCTACAAATCAGATAAGTTTGGGATTATAAAAGGGGTTATTTTCTGTTGTTTCTTTTTGCACACATTTATTGTTTCCTGGGACCAATGTTATCAGAGAATATTGTCTGGTACTATTTGGAGGAAGAAATGTGACTGAATACATCTTAATAGGTATCACCTGTCTGGGGGAAATGTTTGAGTCCTGCTTTTTCCCAAAACAAGAAACAGTTTTAAACTCTGACACTGTGCTGCAATAAAAGTGAATTGAAGTGAATTGAAGGCTCTGATAATTCCGAGTACAACACATTTGTTCAAGCAATCTTCTCTACCATTGGAATCACAAATATTCTGAGTCTGGTTGCATTTTCTGGGCCAATCCCACACCTACAAGCATAGAGGTAGACAGTGTCTTTCTAGAAATCATGACTGAGATCCAGTTTTGCTGCTTGCACACTGCTTATCTGCAAATTCTGGGGAGGCCACTTTGTATACAGTGCAGCGTTATAAAAGGTGAACAGGGAAGAGGAGCGGGGTCTCATCTCTCGGAAGGAAGGAGACATTTCAACCCTGTACCTCATAGATATGTACAATCAGTTATGTTTCAATAAAAAAAAGAAGGAATGCAATGAACATTGGTTAACCACTGACAAGGCCTCCAGGTGCAGGGTTAGGCACCTAATACCTGCTCCATGTGGGGCACTCGTCTAAATCAATGAGCGGAACAGGTGGAGATCACTGCCTTCAAGGATCTTGTGTTCTGGCACTGGTGAGAGCCCTTCTTCATTTCTGTGATCAAAGCTACTTTGTTTTTATGTGCAGTGGGGGAGGATTGGGGCAGCCTTCTTCAAAAGGAAGTTTGAAAGAAAAAAATGGAAGGAAGGAGGAAAATGAAGGAAGGAAAGAATGAAAGGAGCAAAGAAGAAGAGAGGGAAAGAAGGAAGGAAATAAAGGGAAGGAGGGAGAAAGGACAGGATGGAAGAGAGGGAGAAAAGGAAGGAAGGAAGGAAATAAAGGGAAGGAGGGAGAAAGGACAGGATGGAAGAGAGGGAGAAAAGGAAGGAAGGAAGGAAGGAAGGAAGGAAGGAAGGAAGGAAGGAAGGAAGGAAGGAAGGAAGGAAGGAAGGAAGGAAGGAAGGAAGGACAGACAAGAGGGAGAGAGAAAGGAAGGGGCAAGGATAGGCAGGTAAAAAGGTAACTAAGATAGAAAGAAGGAAAGAAATGCTCACTGATGAGGATGACTAACTAGAGACTCCACGAAAGGACCCCTTGACCATCTCAAACTTAACAAGAAAGATAAAGTCAAAAAATCCATCCACCTGGGAGACTTGAATATTCTATACACTTTGTCCGTGAAGCCTCTGCCCCAAACATAATCTGTGGAATCTCCTTGTTTTGCCTAAGGGTTCCTGGCCTCCCAGGAAGATGGCATTTAAGCCAGGAGTCAATTTGTTATCCTTCCTGTGTTCCTGTACCAAAATAAGAATTCCTCTAATGTGCCCTGCTTGGAGCAGCCCAAAGAGCCTCATAGGAAGACCTGTAAATACCTCATCCTGCATCAGGAAAGATTTGTTCCCTGTAACAAAGGGTACGAAATGGAATCTTGGCTCTTCACTTTTAACAGCATGGGCTCCCCTCGCTCTGCTGCGGAGCTTCTGTTTCATGTTCTATCTCAACATCTAAATCCTCCAAGAATTATTGTAAAACCTGCTTGTCGCTGAGAGGGATCTTGTCGAGCTGGCACGGCACTGTAGCCAGTGATAATGAATGGGTCAGCATAATTACCATGTTTCTTCACACAGGCAGCCAGCTGCTCTGCCAGATTGTGAATTTTTCATTTTCTTTATTTCAAAATCCGGGGTGTTCCTATGAAAACTTAATATTTGAACTGTGGCAACGTAGATACTGAGTCAAAGGCATTCTTACTCATTTTCTCCCCAGTCCTGAAATAAGTGTCTCCTGTCTCATTACTTCTGGGCTTTTATGAAATTAGGATTTACCTGCTTTCCCCATGAAGATCCACACCTTTCTGCAATTTTAAGCATGTTAGTTGAAATGTGATCCAGCTAAATTCAGGTGCTAGAGGCTGGCAAGAGAGTTAAATAAAACTGCATGATTTGCCTTTAACAACAACTTAAAAAAATAAAAATAACCTTTAGAGTCTTCTCAAATACAAACAGAAATATAGAATTATTCTGGCTTGGTTCTACAAATCTGGCAGTTTATCCATTGTGAGAGAAAGTTGTGGCAGAATCCATAAAACAAGATAACTGTTGGACATTCAAAAACACACGCAGAATTCCAGATAGAAATACGCAATTAGTCTTCACTTCAGATTCAAGGGTTTTATTCCAGCCCATACAATTCCATGGGGTGGTATGGAATTGGGAATGGCTTCTGTGGGAAACCCCACCCATGCCTTCCCCCTCTCCCTCCTCCTGCCATGTAGACACACATATAGTCTGTCCATGGGTGTGGGTATTATTCTTAGACCTCCAGGGTCACCACATAGCCACCCTCCCCAGCCTCCTAGAGAGCAGGCAGTGAGTCCCCTGGGGTCTCTTGTGCACACTTTCTTTTTCCTTCCAACTCCCTTTTTTGCCTTTTTTGTTCCTTGCACAACCCTCACCTGGGTCTGTGCATGAGTGTATGTGGAAAGGACTCTGGAAGGGCCGGGAAGACATGGAGTGAAATGCTCCTACTGCTGAAGGTGGAGGTAGGAAGGGACAAAGCCCCTCTTGGCAGTGTTGGATACAAGGTGAAGACAACTTTAACATGTGTGAACTGCAACAGACTGAGAGGTTAGGTGTTCCGCAGAAGTCTGGGAAAGGGAGGTGTAGGTGTGCTGGGTCAACTAAGTCAAGGAGCTTCCTTTGCTGCAAGTCTTTCTGAGCCTTTCTGATGCTCTTCTGGGACAGCCGCTTCCTAAATGCGTTTTCCCAGAAAAGCACCCTCTCTATGAAATGGGTTTGGGAAACACTGCCTGCTGCTTAGTGGGATGGAGCAAGCATGGGCAGCCCAGTGAAGTCACTGGGAGGTTCAGAGAAGCAAAAGGAGCTTGAAGGCAGAAGTGGTTTCCAGAAGGTTCCGTGGGTCCTGCTGAGTTAGGATTTGCATGTGATGTTGGAAAGACATTTCAGGTAGAAGGCAAAAAAAATAATTATCGGAGATCTCGGGGAATTATCAGGCTTAATTACTCTTCTGACTCCTCAGAAAGTCGTCCTGCTTAGAGAATTATTCCCCAGGAAACAAAACTCGCCCACACTCTTTTTAAGAGGTGAGTTCCCAGAGTTCTCTGTATGTAATTATGGTGGCTGTGTTTGCTTTTAAAAGCTACACAGGAGGTTAGGAGCTTATAAGGTGTTGGTAAGGATCTATTTCTTGGGGAATGTGGGGTTTGTACATTCATGATGTATGTCTGTAGGAATACTTCAACTAAAAGTTTTTAACAAGAACTGTATGCCCTAAAGGGAAATGCGGAAAATAAATAAAAATGGAAAGGGGGAGAAGCTAAGAATAAAAAACTAACACTTACTCATGCAGCTCTGCTCCAGAGATAACTACCAGCATGTGGGAATATGTGTGTATATGTATGTACAAATATGCACACAGATATAAATATGTAAATAAGCATGCACACACATATACACACATGCGCATATGTATATTGTGCACTCTGATGCACATATACATACATGTAAAGGTTCTTCAAAAAGTTCATGGAAAGACTACATTATCCTTTTTTTTTTTTTTTTTTTTGGCTGCTGACCCACAAGGGGATCTGAACCCTTGACCTTGGCTTTATAACACTGAGCTCTAACCAACTGATCTGATAGGCCAACTCCATATTATTTTTTAATTCTATTTTCCCTGAACTTTTTGAGATATCCTCGTATACACACACACACACACACACACACAGATTGATATATATGCACCTGATATATATGCATATGATTTATGATATATGCAGATACATAATGATTGAAACGACATTGCACATACATCTTGCAATCTACCTTTTTAAAAATTTGTTTGTGCAGTTAGCTTTTCTCCTGTCATTAAAAATTCTCTGTAAATGTTGGTCATTTATCCTATTCTCCGGGGCAGAGGGACCAATGTCTTGATTAGCTCATCCTGGAATCCGACTTTGGCCTCTGCGCTGCGATCAGTCCGATGTTTTTGCTTCCTGATTACTGCGAGGCGGTGGGGGGAGGGGGGTCCTGCCTCGGCCCTGCGGGGACGAGGGTCCTCAGGCGGGTCCCTCCACGGCAGGTGTGCGTCTGATGGCCTGCGCTCTGCTCTCTCCTCTCGCCCCGCAGTGCCCGGCTTCCCGTATCCAGCTGCCACCGCAGCGGCCGCCTACCGAGGGGCGCATCTGCGAGGCCGCGGCCGCACCGTGTACAACACCTTCAGAGCCGCGGCTCCCCCGCCCCCGATCCCGGCCTACGGCGGGTAAGTGGGGCAGCCTCCCAGGCGGGCCTCCTTGCACCAGTCCTCCCTCTCTCCCCTCCCAGAGGCACGGAGCTGCTTGCGAGCGCATGCTGGTCTTCACTGCCCCACCAGAACCGCCCTAGCATGCAGCCCGGTGCGCGCCTGCCGTGGAGCACCTTGCAAAGAGTATTGAAAAATGAGTGTAATTTGTCCTGTCATGGTTGGTGCCTTTAAGCATTCTACATGTCACATGTTGTTATGTAAATTCTCTTTGAGACTGAATGCTGGAGAACAGAGAAATGGTTACAGCCAAAGATGTAGTTCTGATGATTGCAAGCATCTGGTTGTTAAGGAGGTTGGACCACGTTTGCCCCTTGAATTCCTTCAGGGAGGGACGTGGGGTATTCATACATAAAAATCACCGGGGTGGTCTTGCTTCCTTCCCCAAAGACATCTTGTGCTTCAAGGTTTATGAACCTTTGCCTGAGAAGAGAAAATTAGGTGTTGAGCCCAAGGCAAACATTCAGAGTTCAATGAGATTGGAATTAAGATGTGTTGTGGTTGCATTTTCCAAAGTGGCATTTGTGTTTCTTTCTCCTCTGAGGGGGTGGGAAATGCAAATTGATCTGTTTCCTGTTGCCGGTTTGGTCCTTCTGTGCATGGCCTTTGCTATGGAATATCAAGGAATGGTGGTGGTTGCTCAAAAAAGATGGTGCTGGTGTGGTGGGTGGCAGTCCTGAAGTTACTGCTCTCTCTGCCCTTCTGTTAGGGATCCTGGTAGAACATTCCTGCACCCCTGGGGTCAGAGAAAGAGGGATACCTCTAAAGCAGTGGTTCTATACCAGGAGACATTTGCAAGGTCTAGAGACATATTTGGTTGTCACAACAAGAGTGGAGAGGTGCAATAGCATCTACTGGGGGGAGTCCAGAATGCTGCTAAACTTCCTACAATGCACAGGACAGTCCCTCCACCACAAAGAGTTATCAGGCTCAAAATGTCAATCATGCCGTAGTTGAGAAACCTTGCTCTATGTAAATCTCAGCTGTATCCTAGAGTGTATGACATGACTCTTCCCTGGCTAGTGACTGACTTTCTGCTCTGTAAAAAAGTATGGCTGCATTCAGGGCTGTGTGAAAAGGGTCAAACACTACTTTTATAGCTCTCTTACTTATAAGTCTTTTAGAAAGTCTGAATCAACCTAGACCATCTCTCTATTATACTGATGACAAAGGGAAACACCCTTTTTTCCCATTATTTATTTATATCTCACCCATTCCAAAATAAAGCATTTGAAATGTTTCAACAATAAATACAATAAAACAGAATTTGGAATATAAAGAGATAAAACTAGGGGAAATCATCAAGAAGGGAAATAAAGGCAAAGAAATAAGACAATGCCCATCTAGTTTCTTGTGTAGTTAGTAGAGTTGGGTCAACTCTGAGCTTCTCTTAGAGGTCAAAACAACAGCAAAAAAAAAAAAAGAAAAAAAATTTTTTTCTTAAAAGAAAGTCGATAATAACAAACCAAGGACAAATTGGCACTCAATTCTCCCTACCCCTTCAAAAATGTATCTGCATGTCCTAAGTCTTATGTATCTGACAGTGGGATATAAGGACTCATTGATAGTACAATCTTCATCTCCAACCCCTCAGTTTTGGGCCCATTTTATAGATCAAGAGATGCAGAAATAAAGATTTGATATTCCCATGGTCATATAATGAGTTATGAAGGTAAAAAGACTAAATTACCCTCTGGGTCCATGTAATTACTAAAGCAAGATTTATAAGCCATAAATGCAAAATTGCACATTTATACCACATCAGTTTGTCTGAAAATCATTGTTATCTCAGTATTTGGTAATTGTAGCTTTTTGGTATATATACTCTCAGTATCTCACTACTATATTAAACAGAAGAAAAAAACATTAAAGTAAAATTATATGGCTTATCCTCACATGAATGATTTATAAAAATCTCAGAATAACACACCTGCTGTAAAATTGAAATTTGCTAACTTATAATGAATGGAATAACCATGCATAACTAATTAATATCATGTTTGCCAGGGACAGACACAGGCATTTCCAAATGGAGAATCAATGTGTTTGTGACTACCTAGGATGGGATTTGATTTTGATATTCCAGTCATATTTGTCATTATTTTGGCTATATTGGTGCATCATGCCTCTTTGCGGACAATATTATGGCTAGAATTCTGAAACCATGCTTAAAAGTAAAATAGAATTCTCAACAGAGAGGCAGTAGGAGTGGCAGAGGGTGGGGGTGGCAGGTGTTCATGTCTGGAAGAATCTATAAGAGCAAAGTGCTGAGTGAAAAGGTGGAAACTCAGCTGGTTTCCTGGGTGTTTCAGTGGATTACAAACTGACCTGAGTGCATTGGCGCAGAATGAAAAAGTTTGAACGCAGCATCTTAAACAAAGATTTCCTTTTTCCTCTGTAGTGTTTAGCTTAGGCTACAGGAGATGGCAGTGGGCCATCTCCTCTTCAAAAGGAAAAGAACAGTGTAGGACACAGAGCAGGGACTGGCTGGAGGAGAGAGAGCCCCGATCTTGTGTGGAGTAGAAGCAAGTAACAAAGAGGTTGGAAACTCACTCCTGTTTCCAGGAGGTGACATCATCACGATTCAGGTGGTCCAGAGATAGCGTGGATTTCCTCTAGCCTTTTGTCTTCAGAGTCCTGTGGAGGAAGATTTCTAGGTTTGACTGGCATCTTTATTCCAGTCCAGTTCAGCTCAGCACCCCAGTACTTAGCACTGTGATGCTTTGTGCACTGCTGCACTCTAAGGATACAGAGACAAAGGCACCTTTGGAGGAATTTCTTCTGGTTGGGGAAGGGGTGACATACAAGCTAGCAGTTTAAATTAACGTGATAGGTGATAAGGTGGGGTGTTGTGTGAGCACCATGGAAGTGTCGTTAGCTTAGCTTGGGTATTGAGAGAAGACTTCCCAGGAGAGAAGAAATATGGGATACACTTAAGTCCAGTCATTTCCTAAATTGTCACGTTAAGATCTCATTCTGTAATTACCCACTACACCCAGTGATCCCCATCTTTTCTAAGATGTCGCCTAGCAAACTGCATTTGTCAAGGAAGGATTTATTTATTTTTTCCTGTTGTCACCAATCAAAGGTAAATCTAGCTGCCAACGTAAACCTCTGTTCTTCATGAAGTATCCAGTATGAATCTATAGTTTTACTAAAATCTGAACCCAAAATGTGTCATTTATCCTAGATCAGTGTGTGGTTTCCATATCTTTCTCCCCTGGGAGACCGAAAAAATATATATTTTGCAGAACCTCCATGTCTACATTTGTGGAACCTTGGGTGACTGTTAGAAATATCCAACATCAAGATAGTCACACAGGAAGATTCACTGAGGGTGCACTTACACTCATCTCTTTCCTTTTATTGATTCGACTTTTTTTTTTTCCTTCATGTTCTGATATTTTCTGAAGCCCCTCCATGCTGGAACATTGGTTATGTAAAGTTCTTATTCTATTTTTTTTTTCTTATTCTATTTTTTTCTCTCATGTGCCTAAATAGAAATGTGTTGGTACATTAATGCATGATTATTTCTCCAGGGGCTGGGACCCTACTGTGGACTGTGGAGGGATCATAGGAACAAGTAGAAAATTTTATACCTCGCCAGCCAACTCCCTATTGAGTGCCAACATGAGGAAACTGGGCAATGAGTTGGCAAGTAGTGTCTACACAGTCTACAGGACTTCTACAGTCCTAGAAAGATGTGGACTTTGGAGCAGATGAGCATATTCTCTCTCATACTAACCTGGATAGCTTATTTAACCTCTATAGATACAGTTTCCTTAACAGGAGAGTGAAGAATGCTCCTAACCCCATAGGGTTGATAGAGGGTGAACTAGGGAGATCCATGTAAGATTACAGCTAAGTAAGGTCCATGCTATGACATGTGCATAGTGAACTATAGCTACCGCTGATGAGTTTGATGTTGTTATTGACTGTTTACCAGCACCTATACACTTTCTAAACATCCCCTTTTGCTGTGCTGAGTACATGAGCAGATCTTATGTCTCTCCCTCTATGCATTATTTACCTCTTTGCTGAGGGGCACCTGCAGTTCACAGAATTCCATTTCTCCCAAGCCACAGAGATGATTTTGGACAGAGGCACTGCAATTGTTCATGGAATGCATAGATTATAAATAAAATATATCTACTGAACACTCTCAGAGAGAGCTGAATAGATAAGGTTTTCGTATTTCTCCTTGCATTTGATTCTGGAGTAAATTTTGATAGAGAAGTCACAATGTCCAGTCTATCTTCCTATGACTCATATTTGAGAGAAATTACCTATTGGGTAATTCCCATTTAAGGGAGCTTGTAGGCTGAGGATCTGAGGATTAAGATGGCAGATAGAAGCACTGGAGAAAGGCCCAGCAGACTCAGTACAGCATCTGTATTAGAAGACAGCAGGTAAACCCCAAGTCCCTCCTAGAGGAACCCCATGAGACTGTCCTCACCAAATTCTTGTTCTTAATTAATTAGTTAATTATTAAATAGTTACTTACCAAGTGCCTATGATGTACCATGCATAGTGCATTGGGATACAATAAGGTGCTCTGATGCAGCACCATAGGAGATTATTATTATTTTTTAATCTAAGCCTAAGCATCTGGCATCAGCTATAGCATTTTGTTCTTGGTTTTCTGGCTATCTTTGAGCAGTATGTTCTGCCCATTCTCAGGTAATTAATTATGACACATCTGTGTACAGCTTCCCAAAGTTACCTTGAAAAGTATTTTTAGGAAACTCTTTGCTATTTTGGGTATAAGAAATAAGGTAATATCCCAGGAGAAAACTTCTTAATGTTGGCCAGTGCAAAAATAGAACCCAGAAGCAGATCCTTTGGGGATGTTTTCAGGTTAGGTCCTAAAAATCCTCTGACACCAATCTCTGGGACTGTGTGTGTAAATCCTTCTGTATATAAATCATCCATGCTTTCTGGTTTTACTTCCTAAATGTCTAATCCTTAACCTGTTTTATCTGATGCTCAGAAACTTTATTAATACAAACACTAGGAACTAATGTTATCATTATTCATTCTCAGAATACTTTCCAGAATCCTCTCTGGGTTTTTTTTGCTTTATTTTGCAGGGATGTATGTGATTTCTTATTCAAATTTTTAGCCAGTTTTAAATTGTAACCAAAAAGGACTCTGGTGAATTTATAGACAAACACCATAAATTAGTGTTTCTTAAAGCTTTATTATTATTATTATTATATTTTTTTGGTTGGGGTGGGGAGTAGTGGGATTTCACAGATGCCTTTGATAATTTGATTAAAAATATGAATTTTCCATAAGGAAATCTTTGTGTAGAGACACACAGACACACACAATTCTATACAAATAGCAATGAGTTCATGGACCCACCCGATATCCTCAAAAACAGCTATATTTGAACACATTAAAAAATTTAATTTATTTTCCAGTTGGAAGGGGCAGCAGGGTAGAGTAGTTTTAAATAGCCTTTCCTCCAGGAATATATTTGATGTTGGTATATATTATGTCACAAAAACAGATTGTATAGTTTGGGACATCCAATACTTTCATTCATTCCTTGTTTTTTTTTTTTTCTCCTGAGTAAACTAATTTGCAGTATTGCAATCATTTCCTGCCTGCATTCATCCAAATATTTAACTACTGCTACTGCTATTACTTTTCTAAGAAAATGAGATGTGCATTTGCATTATGTTCTTGCAAAAGAATATCGCATTCCAAAGTGATTGACAAGTGATACAATTACCTTTGCATAGCTAGACAGACCATCTCTACATTAAAATAGGACTGCACCTGTTCAATACGAGACAGCAACTCCCTTCTCTGGTGACTGTGCTGTGGTTAATTTATCTATAGCCGCCTCCTAGAGATGAACCCTGTCCTTCCCTTTTGTATCTGATATCTCAAGTGCACCTATTGGATGAGGCTTTACAAAGTACTTGAACACATTCTTGGAAACTAGATTGAGACTTTGTGTAAGAGCTTTTCTACATCCAGCTCCTCCTTTAGAATAAGACCTAGGAGGTGGACCTTCAGTTTTGTATCAAATGTAAAGTAAATTAACCCTTGTGGGGATGGGGGATGTTCCATAGAGCAAAAATTCTCTTAGTCTTCAGACCAGCAGCATCAACATCATCTGTTACTTGTCAGAAATAAAAATTCTTAGACCTTCTCTTCCAGATCTATTGAATCAGATCCTTTGGGCTGGACATTGGGCCCAGCCACCTGTGTTTCGGCAAGTCCTCTAGGTAATGCTGATGCCCACTTAAGTTTGCCCACCACTGCCTGCCATAGTAATTAAGAGTACAGGCTTTAGATCCAAACTACCTGGACTAGAATCCCAGCTAAGTTAATAACTAGCTCTCTTTGTTTCAGTTTCTTCATTTCTAAAGAGGTGATGATAATATTGTCCATCTCACAGGGGGATTATGAGGATTCCATGGGATAAGGAACACACAATGCTCAGACTAGGGACTGACCCGTAGTGATTGCTCTATAAATGTGAGTAGTAGGAGTAATGGTGCTTGTGCCCTTGCTAGTAACTTAGGAGAAAAACACATAGCATTTTGGTAACACCAGCAGCCAGTAAGTGGCTTCATTTCACACTGCCAACAAGGACAACCATATCGTCTCCTGGTTTATTTTATTTTATTTTATTTTTAATGCATTTTTATTTTTGTTTGTATATTTCTTTGGCAGCCGGATGGTGAGGGGATCCAAACCCTTGACCTTGATGTTATTAGCACACTCTAAGCAAGTGAGCTAACTGGCCAGCCCTGGCTCCTTGTTTTTTAGATTCATCATGAAGGTAGATTGCCCACCTTGTCCTTCATTTCTCTCCAAAACGTGCATGTGTTGCACTGACTGAAAACGAGCAATCCTTTCATATGTGGTTTATAATAGCAGCTAGAGTTCTTGACGTCCTTTCTCCATGAAGCCACCACATTCTGGTGAGCTTCTGAAGACCCTAAAGCTTGAACGTATGCCCTTTCTCTCAGCACTCCAAGGAGCCGGGCACCTTCCAGCCACGGGGCTTTGCCTCGGCTGTTCCCTTTGTCCTACCTGCTCTTCCCTCCTCTCTACCCGGCTACGGCTTTGAGACTTCTGTGCTGTGTGCTCAGCCTCCTCATCTCTGTTGTTAGCCCTGCCTCCTCCCAGCACATATTCAGGGCACCTCCATTCCTCTCTTCTGTAGCACCTATCACGGCTGCAATTTTACACTGATATATGTGGCTTTGTGACTGTGTGCCTCACTCCCTGTAAACTCTGGAGGGCAGGTTTACTGGGGGGGGGAGGTCTTGCTCGCTCTGTTCCCCATATCTTGGCATAGTGGTCGGGGATATAGTAAACCTTTCAATCACAGAGAAGTGGTATTCATCATTCAGTTTGTGTGAGCTTGTCAAAAGGAGGAGGCTCCATCACAATTTTTATTTGGTTCAACATCTCATAAATGTAGAATGTCAGAATTCCCAAAATAATTTTCCCTGGCCCAAGGCAGAGGGCAAAGGATGTTGTCGAGGTTATCCTACTCAGCAAAGACTTCCCAAAGGCAAACATCAGGCCATGTTCTTATCTTACTTCTGGGAGTTATTGGTACAAATAGGCTTGACATGGTAGCACGTGACAGGCCACAGTGCACCATAACTTGTCACGGTGGAAGAACTCAGCCTCAGCCATGTCAGGTGGCTCCACTCCTAGTTTACACCATGTGCCCACTGGAAGAGCCCCAAAGCCTAGGTTGGGCTCCTCTCTCCACGATTCACAGAAGAATGAAGACAGATGAAGTTCCATCTGGAAAAATTTAGAAGAAGGCATTGTTTTCCATATTTAAATATATATATAAGTATCTGGTTAAAAATAGTCATAATTTGATCACACCTGTAACTTTAAGCCCAGTCTCTTGTCCAGGTCTCCTAACTCAGGATCAAGTTTTTGATCTAATTCCTCTTGTCCTCCTCCATTGGCAATAGCCATTGATAAATAACCAAATCAGAGACCAACCTGAGACAGCAGGATCCCTCCTTCTGGTCCATTATTGAATTCTACGTGGAGTTGATAAAGAAATGACTCTGTGTCACCTTCTGCCACCTCTTAATGCCCAATGTCTCCTTTTAAATATAGGCACTATTCACTCAACAAGTGGTTTTTGTGCATCTTCCATGTACAAAGGAATGTGTCAGGCATTAAGTGGGATAGAATATTGAATAAGCCACTGGATACAACTTTAAAGGCAAAATGAGCCACATACACAAATACCTTTAATAAGGGGAGGAAATTGGTGAGTGGCCCAGATAAGGATCTGAAAAAGTGATATTGGTGTTCGCAGGTGGGAGAAATAACTTAGCTTCAGGTGGGCATTGGCTTACAGAGCTGGTGACATTTAGTTAGAGATACAGCATTAGCATGTAGCTCATCACTTTGCAAGTATGACCTCACTAAATCCTCCCTTGAGGCGGCCACTTGCTGACCTCTTTTCCCATTTTACAGATGAGTAAGTGAAGCTCAGATATCTTAAATAATTTGCTCAAAGACACAGAGCTATTGGCTTCAGAGGCTGCAATTTAACTCAAATACCCATGCATTTCCCATTTAACTTGGCCCCTGAATGGTGATCTATCTTCCTTTAGATGAGGATACTGGGAGAAAAGGCACTCATAGCACAAGGAACAGCATGCGCAAAGGCACAATGGCATGAACGAATGGGACAGAAACTGTTTGTTATGGCTAAATGATCAGTGCTGTGGTTTGGGGCCCAGACTAAATATTTGCTGCTCACCTCTGTTTCATCAGATCTGTTCCAAGTCCTGTGGGCAGAGGTTGACCCTGCCTTCTGACCCCCAACAGACACTACCTTTAATGTTGGGAATGTTGAAAGAGAATTCAAAGCATAGCTCAGGATGCTGCGCACCTTGGTATCCTGGATTAGGGTTTTATGCTGCTTGACAAGTGCCCTCGTGAACTTGTAGCCCTCTCGGATCAAAATGAACAACGGCTAAGAGCTCTTGCTACCGACCTCCTTCACCTCACCACATTTTAAAGGATAATGGTACTTGGGTTTAGTCAATCAACTTCGAAAAGCTCTGAGAAGCACACTACAATGTTCTCCAGCAAACCAGTGTCACTGCCGTGTGTGTGTGAGTGTGTGTGTGCACGTGTGTGTGCGTGTGCGTGTGTGTGTGTGTGTGTTGTTGTAAAGTGCCTTCCCTTGGCTCAATGTGCTTGGCTTACATGTGGGTCCGCTCTGCCACTGAAACCCGCTGAAATCCTTTGGTAATCAAAGTTGTGCTTTTATTAGAACCCGGGCTTCATTCAATGGTGGGGCTCACTGGTCTTTTGCCAAAATCATAAATCATCTAGAAACTCCATGGAAAGGTTATCAAGGAAGGTTATTAATAGCAGCCACCATCCTCTGAAAAACACATGTTTAGAAACATGTGTTTTTATATTCAAGATATCCTGTGATCTTCACAAAAGCCCATGAGGTGTGCAGGCTACATATAATCCTCATTAAGTCCATTTTAATGCTTGGGAAATTTAAGTCAATTTCTCAGGATCACATGAGCTTCTTTTCCTGGCTGTTTCACTCAAAGTATACTAAGAAACTTCTGGAGAAGTCCCAGGTCATTTCCCTTCCTCCCCCTTTGAAATTTCTTCTTTCTGGGATGATGACTGTATGGGTGATCCGAGAGCTACTGTGGGGTTGAGTTTGTTCAGTCGTAATGGGAGGCTTTACTTAGTCTGGATACAATTTATATGAATATACACACAGATATACACATGCACATACCTATGTACATATGAGTACACACACATACATATACGCATATACACACATGTACATTCATACACACATGCACACACATGCATTCGTACACATGGGCATGATATAATCACATACATATATGCATTCCTATACACGTGTACATACTAATACACATATGTGTGTGTACAAAATACACTTGTACATACATGCATACATATATGCGCACAAAGCACACACATATACACAAACACATACATATATTCTTGTACACACTCGAGATATTCTCCTACATTTATGATAAAAGAGTGGCACACAGAATTACCAAATATAACACTACACTCTAAAAATATATAGAAGCAGATTTCTAAAACTATTTGGGTTCCCCAGCTCCCCTAAGGCCATTCAGCTATAATTCACATGGAAAATGCTATAATCTTTATCTCTACCCTTACAATCATATTTTTAAACAGATGTTTTGTTTCTTGTGGGGTTTTTTGGTGGGAGGAGAGAGAGCTATGTGGCTTGACTGCAAACTCTGACCTTTTAAGATGCTCATGTGTGTCTAGACCACTTCAAATAAACCTCAGTCCTCTTTGCATTTCAAATCTGTGTGTTTCCACACCCCCTCCTGAGAGAGTGGGAAGTTGGGTACCCAGCACACCTCCACGTCCTAATTCTGGGCCAACACCAAACCCCAGCCTAATTTTCTCGGTTTGATCACCTGCTGTCGTCTCCAACCTCCTTAATCAATGTGAACACTATCCTCGGTTCCTGTGTTTCGGATCTTGTGACCAGACTAACCTCGCCCATGCAGGGGTGGTGTGTCTGCATGGGGAAATGCACTAATATGGATGTTTTTCTTTGTGTGTGCACCCTTGCAGTGTTGTTTACCAGGATGGATTTTATGGTGCAGACATTTATGTAAGTATTCATTAACGTGCATGCTGTCCTTGTTTCTTCCCGGAGTCATTCTTTTTACAAGTTTGCTGCTAACGCCTCTCCTCGACATGGTCAATTTCCTCTTCCTAGACTATAGGAAAGAGAATCCAGTGGACTTGCTGTTTAGTTGAGTGGAATTAACTTCTTGATCAACTTCAGAATAATTGCAACTCCCCCCACAAAAAATGTGACATATCTTTCATGTCAAATTAAAGACCCCATCCCACCCCCAAAGAAAATGTCTCTAAAGTTTTCAATATGGTCTGTTTGCTCTCAGTATAACATTTAGGATAACAGCTGTGGTTACCAGCTGCAGAGAGTTAAAAGATATTTTCATGGCTGATGTTTTTGATGCTTTCCTTATAAATATAATTATTTATTTATCACAACAGCCCTAGAAAGTCTCTCTATCTCTTTGTCTCTCTGGACATGGATTATTTGAACAAGAAACATGTTCTAATTCTCCTAACAAAGTGTATGTCAACTTGAGCATTAAGCACTTATATTCTTTAACCTTTTATTCCCTCTGTTTCCACAAAATAGGTACCTGACTTAAAATTGTTTGCTAAAGGGTAACAATTCATTAAACTTTTCATTTTTAGAAAAGAGTAGTATACTTCTCATGATGGCGACCATAATTAAATGTACCTACATTGATCTTAGAGGTAGTTATTCACCCCTGTTAGGATGTGAGCATCGGTGTCATAAAAATGACTTAGAATAAACACAACTTAAAATAAGTGGGCAGTATCAGGGGGTATTCTCTAAATCACATATTTTTTTTGTTGTCATTGTTAAAACTTTACTCAAAGAAGTCCATAGAATCATATTTGTTGTTTAATAGACTAGACAACCAAAAGAAAAATAAAACCATAGTTTTTGTCAAATTGATATTATTTACTAGATAATGATAAAGGCGCTGGTTATTTAATTTGATTCCTTTTCAACTTCAAATTGCTACAATTTTGAGGCATAGTATGAATCTCCATCAATGATGGATTTAGTTGAGTTCCATTGTTATTACATCAAGTACTTGTACAATACTCTGTGGGTTAGTATTTTTTTTCCATAATAAAATGATTGTCTTTCACTCACTCAGTGAACAATTGATTTCTCTTTTTCGTGTAATTTAAGCCACTCCTCCTCATGTCCTCTTATGCCAGACTTTCAGTTCATGCCATTTTAAATGGTGAGGCAGGCTGTGGCTGAGCAATTTGGAGCTCATTATGTCCTCAAATACCTGGCTAACCCAAACATCAGTCCGCACCCTCCATCTCCATATAACGTGTGGGTAGATTCTGCAAATGGAAGGACCTAGAACCATAGTTGGAATAGTTGAATTTAGGGATTTTTGTTTTCTTTTTAAACTTGGGAAATTGAAGGAAGTAGACAATGGATGGAGACTTTTAAAAGAAATCCACCAAAAAGAAAACTATCTTCATTAACACCCACCCAAGGGGGAAAAAATGTGAATGTTCTTGAGCCTAGTTAAAAATAAAAATTTTTAAAAATTATAATTTAGCTATTATTTATTGAGTATCTGCCTTTCTGTGCTGCAGTTTCTTCATATGTAAAAATGATAATAATTCATCGAATCATTCATTTGTGGTCTCCTATGTATATTTCAAATCGGTATCTTGTCCTTGTCTCATAGATTTGTGTGTAGCAGAAAGGAGAAGCTGCCTGAAGACAGGGGCTGTAGGGATTTTACAAATTAGAAAAAAAGAATGGACTAGAGAAATTGACAGTGTGTGTCTGTATTGATTGGGGCATGAGGCTGCATCAGAAAATGCACAGAGCAAGGCAAATAGAGAAAAAAAGGTCGATTTAGGAGAGGGGAATGTGCCAGAATCTAGACTAAGTGGAAAGAGAAATTCCATTTAGGGAGGAAAGCCACAAAAATGTATCTTTGTGCTTTTAGTTCCTTTAGGAGCTTTTATGTCCCACAAATTTATTATGATTGCGTGAAGCCCACTCAGCCCAATGGTGCAGCTCCCAAAGCTATCTGGGTGAGGTTTACATGAAGGTCCAGCATTTCCCTAACTCTGGTGTCTAGGTTTAGAAAAGAGTTTCTCTCTCAGTTTTCAACCTGAAAACTGTTCCTCTCTCAGTTTTCAAGCCACTCCTACTAGCCAAATAATTTATGTGTCATTTTCCCACTGATTATATCATAATGATCATAAGATTTTTCAAGGGGCATTCAGTTCCAAATATGCAATTAGGTGACAGAAAAAACTTACTGAAATATTATTTTAGAGTTTGCCCAGCACATGTTTCTGTCCTGTCTCCAAAAAGGTCACTAGGATCTTGCAGATCTTCCTGAATATTTTGCTCTGGGAAAGACAACGACTTTGGCATATTGCTGCTGGGGTGTGTGTGTAGGACTGTAATAAACGAGACAATGAGACCACCCGCCTCTGCAGCAGAACAAGCACTAGTGGATGGCCTTAAGTTCACTGAAGGGAAAGAAATACTACGAGTATTTCCTGTACTCTAGCATTCACAGAGCAAGATTCATCTTAGTTAGAAGCATATTGTAATCTTGAACATAACTTTTTCAAGCCTCTACCCCTTTCCCTTGAGATACTAGCATGTTCTGATGAATGATAATGTCCCCAGTGTTCCATTTCTAAAGAGATGATGGTTAAAGAGATTAAAAAGGCAAGGGGAGGCAACTCTCAGATTCTTCCCCCTGAAATCATACTGCACCCCAGTGTATATCAGAGCAATTCATCAACAACTATAATAGCATGTACTCCAGAACTACTGCCCTTTTCTAGGTACCCTGTTCTCTCCCTTCCCCTCTCTTGAGTCTCTGAGGACTTTCCATCCCTACCACCTGACGTTGGAGCCCCCTGGGCTTGCCTGAACACATAGAATTTGAAAGATCTGCATGATTGCTGCAGCTGGCAAGCCACAACCTCCTATCTAAGATTACCTCCTGCTTAAATTTTTCAGAGAAGAGAGAATTAAGGGCAGAGGGCCCTGATATTGCCAAGGGGGGCCATCTTGTTATGAGATGTTGTGGGCCAGAAACTAAGGTAAAAACCAAGGCAGCTCCTCATTGAGCAAACAAAAGTTTCTTATTTGGACCTGAGCCCTGCAGGAAAACCACTGCCTCCAGTCTCAATGGAGATACTGAGGCACAGTGTGGATGGCTGCTCTTCAGAGAGATGACATAGGGTGTTCTGAGTTGGAAAGGAATGTAGGAAAGGTCATTACCTGAGTCTCTCCTCCCTGAGAATGTCACACACACACACACACACACACACACACACACACACACAGAGAGAGAGATAAGACTTGGATTTTCATAACTGGCATATCGAATGTACAAGCTCACTATTATTACTGTGTGGTGCATATTTAAACAAATTCATTTTCGTCAAAAAGTGGGTGAAGTTAAAGGAAATAAGTCAGTGATAGTAGATGTGATACAAACTATTTGAAAGTTGCTGTAGAAAGATTAAGTTTTTTCTAGACCTACAAAGCCATCTGTTATATTGAGGGATGAAGCTATAGATCTCATGATGCCAGAAATTGACCAAGGAACAAAAAATAAGTGTGCTTAACTGAATGTAACCAAGACACTTGTTGGTCGACCCTCTCAAGGAGAGATGGAAGAATATGGAATTTGATCAAAAGATAACTTTTTGAATTGTATAACTAATGATATTGAAAGTGGAGAGACAGAAGAAAATTATATTAGAACTATAAAACAAGAATTGAAAAATTATCAGTAGAAATTGGAGTGAGAGGGTGGGGTGCTGAGCAGTGGGAAAAATGGAAGAAAAGAGAGAGAGAGCGGATCTAAAATACAAGCGTTAACTTTGTTCCTTTTATTAGGAATGCTCTAAGCTTAATAGCATTAGATGCAACCTAGGGTTTCCTAGCAAATGTGTCTCCAGGTTCCAGTGCATTTGTACACCATTCCTTAATTCTGTTATAACAAGTTTCAGGTTGACACCTTGGCTAAAGACAGTTATTTCTGAATTCATGTCACTCTGCCATCCATATATCTTAAAACAAAGAGGTGTCCTCATTTCACCGATGTTTGTGCTCAGGAATAAGAAGTGTCAATAGCTTCAGGAACATGCAAAGCTGGAAAGTAGGAATTCTCCAAATAAAAACCCCAAAACTTTATTCCTGAGACACTGTTTTTGGTGTGAGCCAACTGAGGGTCAGCACTAGGCTGCCTGTCCTCAGTCACCAAGGTGGAGGTGTGTTGGGGGGGGGCATGGTGGCAACAGTCCATCAAGAATAGAAGTGTCTGCTATGGGAGAGACATTATAAGCATTACCTTACCTCCTCCTTACCACAGCCCCATAAAAGAGAAATCTCATTACCTCCATTTTTGTTCCAGAGGAGGAAACATTTTTTTCAGAAAAGAGACAATTTGTCCAGAAACCTTCACTGACATTGGGATTTGAGCCCGCATGATCTGGCTTCAGGGTTCAACATGTAAGCACTGAGCCCACAGACTAAAGTTGTCGCCCTTGTACCGTAAAATTTGAGAAATGCAATGGAGAAAAGGAAAGAAGTGTAAGGAGTGAGGGAATGATGGAGTGAATCATGGAGTGGGCAGGCCACTGGAGAATAATATCTGTACTTGAAACATTCACATAGCAATGACAACTCAGAGAGGGAGAGAGAGAGGAATAATATCTTTGACAGGCGTAGCTCCACAAGCTTAAGATTTTAATTTAAAGAAGAAGGTTAAGTAAAACTAAATGAGAAAGAAAAGCAAGAGGATATAAGAAAAAATTATATATGTGTGTGTGTGTATGTATATACACACATAATTTTATATACATACATGTATATATGCACACACACACGTACACTATTATATAGTTTATACAAACATATCTATATATACTTTTATAGAGCAGGTCCCTAAATCCCTTAAAATGTTCAACTCCCTTGATGTCTGCCCTGGAACTGAAGAATTTCACTTCAGATTCAAAACACTCACATGAAAGATTAGCCTTACCCATGAATAACTCTCATATCCAGAAATTGTTTCCCAGCCTGTACAAAGATTCTACTAAGTCCTCGTCAATGTTAGGTTTGAATGAACTGATGACATGTTAATGACATGTATATTAACAGTAGCTTTTTTAGACACACAAATACATAAGTCTTCTAAGAGTCATGCATATTAAAAGTGGCATTGGTAGCTTCAGTAAGATTCATGAACTCACGAAATGCCATTTTGCTCTTTGTGTTGTTTGTTGAAATTAATTTAAAAAGTAAAGGTCTTGATGCAGTTATGGTTGCTACTGTGGTTTTGTCTTAACTGCCTCAATAATTAGGCATCAAAGTCCTCAGGTATTCCAGAGAGTTCCAGTCACAAGATAAAGAGATACATTTGAAATAGTTAATTTGGAACTGTTGGAATATTCTTTGAAAGGTAAGAAGCCGTGAAATTATCTTTTTGTCTTCTTTAAAAATAAACACAGGTAATATCACAAATAAAGTTAGTGTGGTTTGATCCCCACCTCCACCTTCTTTGATATTCTGTTACAGAGATTTGCAACTGAAAGTGTCTGGTAATGCTCGATTCCTCTTTTGATTTGCTGCGTCACTCCCAAGTCTTTGTAAAGTGAAAAAAAAGCAAACTTGTAAATGAATTGCTCTGGAATTTCTGTCTGACTGATGCATTTTCTTTTATTTATTTCATTTTTGCATTGAAAACATTACATTTCTGTTTCCTTATAGAGTAGTGTATCAAGAGCCTGTGTATGGCAATAAATTGCTGCAGGTATGAAATCTCGACTGGTGGAAAATCATCACGATGATTGGGGGTTTGATGTGAAATCTTTACTAACAAGACAACTTTGGGGATGGGGAAATGTTCTCTAACAAAGAAGGAGAAAAGACTTAACTGAATTTTCCAGTTTTAATGTGAATCCTTCTAGAAGAGTGATGGTCATCTCTTTATCTTCTGATATGTCCACTGATCAGGTTGAGGCAGTTCCTTGCAAATATTAGGGCTGTTCTCATGACTGATTTTAGTTGGCCGTGGCCATAAACTTTGCTGGATTGTGAGTGTATCAACATGGAGGTCTAGCTTGGCTATTAATTTTTTTTGCTTAAAGTGTATCCAGACTCAATCAATATAAATTCAGTGAGAGAATTAGAGGGTTTCATTGAACCAATTATCTGGGTAATTTTTTTAGTGGGTTCCTGGAGTCAGCTGGAATGGTTAAATCAAAAATCTCTTACACATCCAGCAAGAAGGGTCAGCATGGCTGACATCTGACTTAACCCTCCCTGGTTTCAACACAGCTGGTCAGAAATGTATTTCACTCCTATTGCTAGCTTTCCAACCTATTGCTGCTGGAGCAACCCCCAAATGAACAAATTTGCAGGAAGAAAACATAGTCAACACATCTGTGTAGTATAGCTGGCTGAGAATCTCCAAATTTGGTCTATAACGAACATTACAACTGTGGAATAAAATGAAAGATGAATGTGAAACTGAAGGTGATTAATGGGAGTTTTATTACATGGGTTTTCCTATGTCCTACAATTCCCATTTTTATTCATTATTAAGTCAATTAACAAAGTCTTTTTTTTTTCTTTTAGCATGAGAATTGATCAAGTCTTAATAAAAAACAAATATGATGGATATGAAAAGGGGCACTTGGACCTAAGAGAGGGCAAAATAGTTAAAATTCTTGAGATTAACTTTTGTTGTCATATATTTCAAGAAAACTGGATTTTCACTGCCACACTTCCAAAACAGCTGAATGTATAATGCAGATAAATGAGAGCATCATGATTTATATTTAGTTTTTCATTTTATAAATGTTCCGTCAACGTTACAGTAAATAAAATTAGATTTGTATGTATTCTGATACACCTGTTTTGCATAAAGTGACACCAGACCCTCAGATATTCTCAGAAAAAAAGGAAGCCTCTGTCTGTGGTTAAGCCCATTACAACTTTCGTATGTGCTTAAGCTGAAGGGTCCACATGCAATCACATACATATTACAGCTCTACTATGATCATGTCCTCACCAGCACACAAAGGTTTCACCTCTCTTTCTAACTTATTCATTACTTGGTTATTGCAAGACCTTTTTGCATAATTGTAAAGTGCAAACTTTGATACCCATTCTTGATACCCATTCTCAGACTTCTCCGAGATGCCTCAGATATCCTCAATGTTCATCAATTTTGTGTTAAGAAATCTCCCAAATGGAGGAACTGGTTTTATTTTGTTTAACCCAGCATTTCCCAAACCTGTTTAGTTCTGGATACTTTCCTTTCTCTACCAATATTCGTATCCCACCAAGTTCAATTATGAAAATGCTTTATTAGAGCATCATCCGAGGTCCTTAATGGATAACTAGGCCATGGGACTTATAGAGGTTTCCCTACCAAAGGAACCTTTTCTGTCCATGCCAGTGGATATCTTCAATGGCCGCATTAGGTGGTGGTGGCGGTGGAAGTCCATCTTAGGGGGGATCCATAGTGGTCATTTAAAATGTATTTTTATATAAAGTCACATTTATATTCCACTGTGAAAAATTAGTATGTTTTATGAATGGGGGTGTAAAACTGTTGTGCCTGTCATCCCCTTTTCCTTTTCTTGTGGGAAGAATCTGATTGTCAATAACACATTTTTGTCATAAGGTCTGGGAGCACCAGGTTCAATGTGAACACAGGCTGGTGACAGCAAAAGGAAATGAGTGCTCCTTTTTCTGACATTACCCCAGAACCCTGCAGAAGTTCTGGCTATGAGCAGCGAGCTGCAAAATAAGGAGCAATAAAATTGATTAGAGTCACCTGTTAGAAAGGAAAATTAAAGCAATTTGTATTTTTTGATCATTTTACAGTATATGCACACATACACTAAGTTAATCCACAACTCTGTCATTCCCCTAATATGGACTTCACACAGAAGAAAAATAGCAAAGGAAGAGAGTGCAATATATAAAGGTGGAGGTCTCAAGCCACCTAATTCACTTTCCCCAATTACTACATTTCAGGGATCACATAGACTTGTACTATGTGCAGTAGTGTAGCCACCAACCCCATGTGGCTGTCTACATTTAAATTCAAATTAACTAAAAGAAAATAAATTAGAATTTCAGTTAGTTGCACTAACCATATTCCAAATGTTCAATAATCACTTATGACAAGTGGCCCCCATACTGGACAGCACAGATACATTACATTTCCATCATCGCCAAGTAGTCCACTGGACAGTAACAAGACGACTCATCTAATTCAAAATCTCTCCACTGGCTCTAAAGACTTTTGCAAACTGTGACCTCAACTCCTCAATCAGGAATAAGTGTAAACAAATTCCTAAATAACAAAGACAAACGTCAGGGTATTGACCACCTGTGCCTGTCTCATAGAAACACACACTTATTTTCTAGAAATGGCCAAGACATGTACAAATATGGAGAGTAGAGGTCATTCCCAAACCTTCGTAGGTGACCACATCTGTTGTGCAGAAGGACCCCAGGTGTACACACCTGTATTTTATGTTGCTACTATAAAAATCAACCTAGTAGTCAGTGAGGTTCATTTTTGTTATATAAGTTCTCCCCTTTTATCAGACTTGCTACCTACTTTTACTGAAACTACTACAGAAGTTTGGGGAGATGTGCACAGTTCAAACCAAGAGGGTTTGCAAATGGGTCATTGCTAGAAATCTTTGCTGGGACCAAATGCACAGTCACCAAATCATGATTTACATGGCACCTGATACAAACTCGTTTTTTGTTTTTGTTGTTCTAGGAGAGAGAGAAAAATCTCTCTCTCTTCTCTCTCTCTCTCTCTCTCTCTCTCTCTCTCTCACACACACACACACACACACACACACACACACACACACACTTTTTCTCCACTCAGTACTTTCAGGCAGTTGCAGCTAGTTCTCGTCCCTTCCTACCTCATTAAGATTAATATGCATACCTGCACACCTCTGTCATTCTGTGTGCATCATAATAGCTAAGATGATGGGCAAGCAGTTTTTAAAAAAATGGCTCCAAAAATCTGGTGACCTGATTTCTCCTCAGCCTCTCATTCTGTATCTTGAACTCAGTGCTGGTATGACAATTGATTTGGTTTTGCAACCCCTCAGCACACGTAATGAGTTTCCCCATTCCTAATAAGAGAACATGGTGTTTGGAACACTAAAACCTCTCTCTCTCTTTTTTATCATCTACATTGTTCGTCAAAAAAGACTTTTTAAATTTTTTTTAAACTGGCTCCAAATTGTTGATGATTATCTTTCAGGATGTCTTGGATGTATCTTCTCCGGGGCTGATTCAAAAAACAAAATTATTTAAGGATAAACTGGCCTTTTTGAATTGCGATGCAAGAGATAGCAGATATACTCTGAAAATTAGCCATGGTGGGGAGGCAGTACAAACAAATTGTTTAGACCAGTCTACCTACATTCTGAAAGATGCTTTTTGTAGTTTCTCTGCTTCATCTATTTCCTATCCTACAACTTAGTGTCCCCCTGTACATGAGGCCACATGTAATGAGCCCCTCCCACTTGGGATTTTGCTGATAGATACCCCCTGACACACCGTTCTGTCCTGCATTGCTCCTTTTTGGTGAAGAGGAAAAACCTTCCTCCAGAGGATTATGAAACTATGTATTCTAATTAGAACCTGAACGGCCCTTGTGTTATCAGTGGAAACTGGATCCTGTTTGTTAATTGTGCTGAGATCATACACCACAGTGTTTGATGTATTGCTGTGGTCCATTGAGCAAGAAGCTCTGTTATTTTCACAGTTTGATAATTAATGCTCCACTGAACACGATTTTCTTCCTTTCTTTTTTTTTTTTTTTTTGAATATGTCCATTTGTTTGTCCTCTTTGCTTAATTGAACAATTGCAATTATCGGTACATGCAACTAAATGTTAATTATTTTTCTTTTCATATTTTTCTCTCTCTTAATGATTTTATTTTCAAATTAGAAAACTTTATCATGTTTTCCACACCAAATAAATTCCACCATCTGAACTAGTGTGACACATAGCAGCGTGCTCTCTTTAGCCAAAAGAACAGGATTTTTAAGATGTGTTCACCATTCGTTTTTGTAATACTTATGTGACATTTAGAAAGCAAAAGATAGTCTTTTTCAATGGTGTTAGTGGTTAAATGACCGCATATACAAGATATTACTAATAAACTCTCAATCAAAAGGTTATCTGATTTTTTAAATGAATACAAAGGTAAGACAGGAGAGCATGAGCTTGATACTTTTTATTTTGTAAGGAAATAATCAAAGATCATTTGAATGCAACTTAAGTTAATATCTAATAAGGAAAAGTAAAGCATAATCAATTTTGAAAATCTGGAAAGTTCAGCAAAGTATAAAGAGTGTTTAAATTATGTCCCATAATGCTCCCTACCCCAAGACAATCACCATTAACATTTAGTTATGTTTCCTTCAGAGGGTATATGGGTTCTCCCTTTGGGATGTGCTTACAACTGCTAACCTTTAACATTCAGCTGGGGTTGGTATTCTACCTGGCATCTCTCTAGTGTGTTTTGTCCTTCTGCTTTGATACTAAGCTTTCATTAACCACAACTTTAGATTGGTAGATTTGAGTAACTGCTCTTCTGCTGTGATCTTACCACTAGGCATCATCCTGAATTGGGCTCCTCCGAGTACCTAAGTCAAATTTCCTCTTGTGTTGTAGGGTGGTTATGCTGCATACCGCTACGCCCAGCCTACCCCCGCCACTGCCGCTGCCTACAGTGACAGGTAAGGGTCTTCCTTCTAGTGTTTGGCAACTACTTGGAAATTAGCTTAGTTGGTGGGAGAAATTCTCGTCTGGTCTTGGTGAAAATGCATGTCTGCTGGGGAGGCAGTACCCACAATGTTAGTTCCCAGGGTGAAGGTCAATGCAAGGCCACATAGAGGCTGAAGGATGAAGCCTAGTTCATTCTAAACTCCTTTCCCTCTTTCCTAAGACATAAAGAAAAGGATACGTTTTGTCCCCGTATAGTTGTTTTTCAGATCTCTTGTTCCTATGACAACACACCTTGTGCACACACACACACCCCTATGCACACACATGTACACTCCCTGTACCCCGTTCCTGTGGTCTTCCATGTAAGACCATGGTTTCATCTAACTCATAGGAAGAAAAACAGAAGATGATCCTGTAGGTTTAACTCAATTTCAAGCACCTTATTTCCCTTTTTACAACTTTCTATACCCAGTAAAACATTCCCTCCATTGAATTTTTAAATCCAAAATAAAGGAATAGGGGAGTGTATCTGGTGTTCATAAGGAGATTCATTGACTCATTCTTTTTGGCTATGCTCAGTGTCCAGTCCTACAAATATAAGTCACCTTTCCTTTGTAATGCACCCACATATGAAGACTGGCAGTGGAAGGGACTGAAGTGTGTTTGAGAAGTGTAGAAGTCAGAATGGATGGGCCAGGAGTTGGGGGAGGGTTTTATGACCCAGGCTTCACTGATGAGTTGGTTCCTGAAACAGCAAGCCATAGCTATTTCTGTACGGGTGCCTGGAAAAAAGAAAGTATGTGTTTCCATATTGAATGCAACTCCTTGGCTCTGTTTTCTGAGGATCTAAATGTGAATGTTCAGATGCTCTGCATGCACAAATGTCATTGAGGGTGCTTATTCTGGTAGTGACTCCTTTACTTTAAAATATATGTTTCATGAATAAAACAATAATGGTAACAATTTGCATGTATGGCTGAGGCATGCTGGGTCAGACAGGTAAGCAGGCGATGACGGATTGGACCCCTGAATGGGAGGTGTCAGCAACCACTGGTTCTCCTACCTGGCCTGTTGTGATTTAGTTCCTACCTCGGTTTGCTGTGGTGTGCTTTCTCCGCAGTTCCATTCCATTTCTCACTAGATGTGTTGTTAGCTCGTTGTAGCTACAGAATTCTTCTGCAACATGATAAAGCAAAATAAATCCTGAACCCTAAAAGCTGCGCTTTGAAATTCCCATGCATAAATGTGTAACAAATGGCTCTTTGGCATGATAGAGTTGAGATCTGCTGTGTGGTTATATGTAGGTATTATTATTATTATTTTTTTATAAACAGCCATAACAAGTTCTTAAGGCTATAGAGAGCCTTCAAAGAAATCCAAACGATTGTCAAGACACCATTATAAATAGGTAAATTACCCAGTTACCCAGTAATTAGTTGCCAAGATGCAAAATATGTTTCATGTAAATTGTTATCTTCAATACATTTTGACACTGGATTAGGAAAATAGAGAGGGTCAATAACACTAATAAAAATGATGACAGTCGAAATACTCAAGATCATTCTGCAAATGAAAAGGCTTAATGCTATTAAATTCTCCACACTGAAGACCCACACAGTCTCATTTGTAATGTGGTTCACAGCTATAACCCTTAATTATTTTTATGAAAATATCTCTAGATGCTAAATTCTCAAACATCCACTTTGTATACAATTATAATCATAGTAACTTTAGCCTGCTGTATAATTATAAGAATCTGAAACGGATTTATTTCTTTGAATGTTTATCTTCCTTTTCAGTATAAGTGCATGCATCCCCAAGTTGAAAAAAGGCTAATTACAAAGATGTAATTTAAATTGCCTTCTTCAATGAGACCAATCTAGACATTTGAAAAAAAAATAAACAATGTTTAATACTATTCTTGGATAGAATTACTTGAGAATCTGGCCAACTCTGCTTGCATTCATCTAAAAGTTAAGTTAAAATTTTCTGCATTTTGGTACACCATATGTGCACATATATGTATAAAATCTGTTATTTTAATATTATTAAGATTTATGGTTGGCCACACAACCTACTGAAAAAATGTCCTCATACTTGGATTGGCAAACCTTTAGTAACTCCACAATTTCCACAATTCCCACTTTAGTGTAACAGTTTCAGTTGAAGAAACAAACTAACTATACTCTTGTCCATGTAATTGGCCTCTTGTTGTTCATTAGAGAAATTTGCACAATAAGTCTTCTTGGTTGCTGTGGAAATTGATTACTAGCCCTATTTAACTTTATTATAAGCAAGACACTTGCCACATATGGAATTATTCATTGAGATAAATCCAGTAATAGGTAAATTACCAGAAAACAATCTTTAAGATGATGTTTCTGGTTTGATTCATAATGTGTCTCTATTAAGTGCTGGTATTTTCTTGTATTCTTAGTACACAGATATACAGAAGGAAGACCCTTTTATAGAAGACACATATTTGTGGGAAAATGTGAAATTATCAGAATAGCTTTTGACGATAGATTAAAGATGTCAACTATCATGAATTCACCTCAAGGCCATAGAATAATAAATTATTTTTACACCATGACAGGATAATATCAGTAGTGATAAGCTCTTAGTTCCTCTTCTCTACAAGGCAGGCAAGATGACAAAGAGAAATACTTCTTATCAAAAAGAAACCCCTTCAATTAAATTAGCAGGAATTGAGAATGTTTTGGTAATACTCACTGGTTGCCAATTTGATCCGAAGAGAAACTGGAGCAAACTTTCCCTGTAATCATGAGATTCACTCTTCAGGCGTATTGAAAGCAAAAGATGTTCAATGTCCCCAGCTGGTAGAATTTTACCTTTCATCAGCACAAATTAAGCCCTCATCAAATTAAAGATTCAGGGACCTTTGAAAGATATTGAACTTCCGTAACCTCAGGACTGTCCAGAAGGTCCTTGATGGGTACCTTGCAATTCCCTGCCCATCATCATCTTGGTTAAATGATCACATGGTGATTATCTTGGAGCAGCCTGAGAGTCTCTGAATGTTGACCTCCAGAATGAAGACCATCTGGTGTGGGCAGAGATTTCCCCAAAAGAAAAAGACCTGACTGGACTAGGTAATTTTATAGTCTCATTGACGAATTTAATGGAGATAGGTGATCATCTTTTCTTGGCATTTAGGAAACATTTGGTAAGCACTTGACCTCACCAAATCTTTATTTTTAATCTCACTTTGATTTATGGAGAGCCAACTGTCTAAACTCTTGTCAAAGGATATTGTTTTCTGAGCTTGAACCAATCAAAGCATGGCAGTGGGGCCTTCGGTCATCTGGTCATTGCATGCTAGTTGGTGTTGCTGATGTGTCTGTGATACGTTCTGGATTTGACAGGCCCATCACATTAGCTCGATGAATGGCTTGCTTGAATTAAGCCTGGGGGCAGGCTTCTCTTTATGGATTGGCTCTTGGTTTCTTTGTATATTATGAATTGGTCATTGTTGCATCTTCAAGCAAACTGGGAGGTGGGGAGGGGAAAGAATCCCTGTTCAATGAATTGTGCCACAAATATTTGGGAAAATATGTATGATGTGTACATAGCTTTGATGAAAATGTTATCTCTCCAGAAAGATGGACATTTGTCATGCTTGTCCTGCTTGCTGACACTCTTAACATTTCCTAATGATCAGTGCATGAAAACGGTCCTCCACATTAGGGCAGAAAGGAGCGAGCTATAGACCAGCTGTACAAGAAAGCAATACAGAGTGTTTCACTTTGAAATTTCATAACAATCCCATTGCACTGATAGTTACCGGGGGCCATTTCTTCTTTCACGTAAAACATGCATTTTCTTTAAAGATCCCCGAATGCCAAGAAGCTTGTGACCTACAATGATAGCACCAGGCTACACAGGCATCCCTAGATGGAGTGAAATAGACTGAAACAACAGGGTTTTGTTTGTTTTATGTTATAATTCTTTTGTTTGTTTACTTTTTGAGAGCTTAAGGTTTTACTGCCAACACAGTATTAGACTGTACCATATGAAACTGATATTTCTGTCTGACAAAAAATGATGGGATATTGGCAAATCCGTGTAGCTCAACTTAATACAAATCCAAATAAAATGCCGTAATATCAATTATCTTGCTCTTTGTGCACACACACACGCACGCACACACACACGCACGCACGCACACACGCACGCACACACACACGCACCTGTGCCTTAGGGCCTCACAAATGAGTATCTAAAAGAGTAATTAAAAGAGCATTAAAAGAGTATTTAGGTTAATCTTAATACACAGAGGCCAGGACTTGTCAAGTTCAGGCAGTAACAAGCCACGTGATAGAACAACCTTTAAATCTGACATGCATAACCTAAGAATAAAAGTATCTATTTCAGAGGAAAATAGTGTTTCGGTGTTATAACTCAATAGAGATACGTAGGCATATCTTTAGATTCATGGAGGATTTGATTTACTTTTACTTAAAATCATACAGATGATAGAGATAGATCTATTGATAGATACATACATACATACAAACACAGAAATACATACAGGCATAGCTGGGTGGATGGATGGACGGATGGGTAGAAAGAGATAGATAAGAGGAAAATAGGTACATAGCTGCATGGGTGAATAAGTGGAAAGAAAGAAACAGGAGAGAAAAAGAGAAAGAAAGAAAGAAAAAAAGGAAGAGATTGTCTCTCTGCTCTCTCATAATGTTTCATCATAAGCTAAACTACAGAAAATAGAGCTAAATCCTTATGTACAACCTTAGTTCACACTAAACTGAAAAAAATAAAGGAATTTGAGTTGATATCCATTAGTGCAGGCTACTCCCTGTCTGTTTTAGGACTTTCTATTTCCTCGACTCAGATTAAATAATAGAGAAATGCTGTCGTTAAAATAGACAGGCAAATAATTGCATTTAAAATGATAAGCCATTTTATTTGGAGTTCTTGTCAAATGCTATATACTAAAAATTAAGGGTTTGTCAGCATATAAAGCATATGAGCATCACGAATGGAAATATTAATTTACCATTTAAGAGTCTTTTTTTTTTTTGGTAGAAAGGTTAATTTTTTAAAAAACTGTACTTTACAGACTCAATGATTGTACTTTTTTTTTTTCCATGTGGTTGGATATGGAAGTTTCATCTATCGATAATGTGAAACCATTATCGAGGGTAGACAGTGCAAAGCAGACAAAAGAGGGAAGTTTCACGGCTTTCCCTGTTCCTCTTATCTGAACCAAGTCCAATAAAGGTTGAAACTATTTCGTGCTGAAAAGCAGTAGCAAGCCCTTGTACTTATTTTTTTGCAAAGCATACAAGGAGAGATCTCAAGATCGTATCTTAGTGCTTTGTTTAAAGCCATATCTCCCAAGGCCAGTTCAAGACCTGGTGACTGTCTTCAGTGATGTATTTACTAGTTCACCAAGACAGGAGGAGTACACAGACAATGTGATATGGTTGTCAACTCCCTTTACTGGGGAACACTAGGATTTATCCTTTCTCCCTTCTTACACACTGTTGAAAAGAGCTTTCCATTTACAAAATGATGGCAATAGCAAGTGGTAGCTTTTTTTTTTTTCTTTTATATCCATCCCATTTTGTTTTTAATGTTACTTGGCAAAATAAACATTGGCAGCTCTATGCTAGACTCCCTATTAAATTTTATTTACATTTTAAATCTTTTTTGAGAATTCAACTGCTGGAAAAATTTAGTGAGAGCATTATAGAACTTGGTGATGTCAAGGATGGTATCCTCAGACCAACAAGGAACTGAGGGTATATTCATGGAGGTTCAGAGGGGATAGAAGAGTGTCCATGGTGTTTTCCCAGTGGAGATGAGGATCAAGGAGCAGGAAGAAGTCATTGTGGGTTTAGATTCTAGAATATTGAGTGAAAACGTAGCAGCAAGCAGGAGCCATCCCTCTGTACCCTTTTTGGATAGTGCTTTGTTGAAGTTGTTCTTATTTTTAGTGTTTTAAAAATCTTTTTGTTCCTTTCACTCATCTTGATGAGCTCTCCTGGGTTCTGCAATTTAAAAAAAGATGCTCTGTCAAGTTGTAATAGGAATGGAATGTAGCAGAGATGAGTCACTAATGTCTGTATATTCATATCCTTCTGTGCCCCAGTGCCTAGAAAAGCAAGTCGGTTTTTATTAGAACTCCCAGTTGAAATACATATATTCTTATTTTTATTTTTCCTTTTTAAAAAAAATTTAAGTTCACTTTCTAACAGATTCAGTTGCTTTTTCATTGACTCAGAGCCCCCTCAGGAAGAGAAAGCAAAGTTAATTGTTCTAAGCAGCTTTAGGATAAGTAGAAAGAAACAGGTGTTGCCTGTGAGATTCCCATTTGAAGGCATGTATGCCAGACAAAAATAAACTCTTTAATAAAACTTGCAATATATATGACAGTGCTCATTTTTAAATGGTTCTGATTGGGCATTCTCCAAAAAAAAAAAAAAATAATTACTAAGAAAACTGTATTTTCTTCTGACCTCCTCTGTTGATTGTCACTGATTTCGTTTGATAACAATCGAGATGGCTGAAAGAGTGAAGAAGTGGTGTATATCTCTTGATAGTAGCATCACTGTGATTACTGAAAATGGGGTTTGTGGATGCCAAGCTCTTAGTGCCGTGAACTAATATGGCTGTTACTGGTAGATGGATTTCCTGAGTTTTTCTTTTCTCTTATTTTTGATTTATAGACAACATGCACGCACGCGTGCGCGTTAAAAAGTGCTCAAGTTTTTGTTTCAAGAACTAATTGTCTTTGATCCATAATCTATAATGGCTTCTTAACAACTGTTATGCACTATTGGATGAATATGTAATTAAAGCAGTTAAAGAAAAGAACCAATCCTATAATAGTCAACAGACTGCACCAGCAAGGATTTGGGGAGATATTAAAGGAAATTTCAAACCCAATAGACCATATCTGTCACAGCCGTATGGGTAGACACTTTTGCCTTGACAAGACAGGTGTAACAACTCCTTTGGTCATGTCATGGCCTAATTACACACTATTCAGTTTGCAGATCATTGACTTGATAGGCCACAAAAAAGCAAATAAACCCTATCTTTTAAGTAGCGTCCTTAGGGCCTTTCAGCTGTGAAGGGTTTACAGACAGGTTGAGAAGGCCTGATGCTTTCTAGAGGTAGGTCAGACACCTTTGATGAGAACATGTATGCAAAGTCCTCTGGATGAGCCATTTCCATTGCAAATAAAGAACTTACCTCATAGAAGACAGTAATTCAATAAATTAGACGAAGACAACACACACAAGATCTAATCTTAGCTCATGAAGCATTTATGGATGTGGCAATAAAAGTTAAAATCCTTTACTTCTTTACCTTTTTTTGTTTCTACGTGTGTTTTTGGTTTGTTTTTTGGTTGTTTTTTTTTTTTTTTTTTTTTTTGTCTCTAGATGGTATGCTCTAGATGCTATCTTTTGGGGTAAAATGAAATTTTTCACTAAAGTTCTCTAGCATTTCCTTTAAAGTTATCAGAGCAAATTTTGACTCTATACCTGTGAACTCAAACTGAATTATTTTCCAGAAGAACTGATTTCTATTTAAATGTGGCCTCTAAGTTGTTTCCATATTTGGGCATAGTATAGGCATGTGAACAGTCACTGGACAGAAATAAGTGACTTCTTATGCTTTTCTCCCTGGTGTGAATCACAATGATTGATTCCTCTGGAATTAGACTCTCCTTAAAAACTGCAGTGCATTTTATATTTAATTAACATAAAAAACATTTAGAAGAGGAAGCACTATCAGGATTTTGGGGGTGAAAGTTTGGTTGGTGAGAACTAGAGAGAGTCTCTACAAGGAACAACTAACTAGTCAATCTTGTCATTGTTTTCTAGGCTCATTCTTGCTGCAATATGATGTGTGAGTGTTTAAATAGATTAACAGATTTGGGGAAATTAAAACATAATCAAAGCCAAACATCCTTGATCCTTAATTATCTTAATCATTTGGATTGGAATGCTTTGGCCCAATATTGCGGAAATATACCACACATCTGATAACCTGATTCAGAGGTTCCCATTACTTTTGCACCCTGGAGTTCTTTCACAAAGAAAACCATGATTGTTAGATGCCTCTAGCATCCTCTCAATCCTTGTCTCCTTTCATGGTTCCAATTCTATAATTTAAAATTTTAGACTGCATTAAAAGATAAGGGATTAGATTACTTCTCCATTTCTACATCGTTAGAGGGTTTGTGGGCTACTTCTACTAAATATTCACTAAGGTAGTGTGATGGAGACACTTTAAAAATTTGTCCTGGACAATATAAGTTCCACTGCTTTTCCAGAATGATAGTTTCCCCACTATTCTTTTTATTGTTTTCTTCAATTTCTCTCTCTCAAACTTAAAACAAAACAAACAACAGGGAAAAAAGTGATTATTTTGTTGTGAAATTTCAAGTTTTGAGAGGATCACTAAAAAAGTCCTTGCTATGCAAAGTGTGGGCTCCAGACCAATAGCATTAGCTCCATTAGGAGCTTATGAGAATGTGGAATCATATCCCACCCCACCCCTGCCCTGCTGAATCAGAACCTGTACTTTCTAGATCCCAAAGTGCTTTATATGAAGTTTTAGACACATGGCCTTAGAGGACAAGCTTCAATTCTTTCCCCACATGCAGTAAATAATGTAAACACAGGGGTTTTCCTCCACTAACCTTGAAGGATATAAAAAGATTTGTCTTTGTAAATTATTGGATTGTTACAATCTCCTCCCCACTCTCCCTTCTTCAGTGAGAAAGGAAGAGTTGTCAATGGTTGGGTGTTCCTCAAAATCTATTCTGTTGTGACTCCTTCTTTAGGTAGCCTAGGGACACAATGAATCCCTTTCTGTACCGAAAAGTCGCACGGGTAGAGAAAGTGATTTCGTGCTAATATCTTGTCATTGACTGCGTAATAGCTTCACACTAATATAAAATGTACCCATGAAAAGTTCCATCTGATTTCTCTTAACTTCATCGAGCCTCAGTGTTCTCATACACTATGTAGGGGGGATCATACCAATTAGAATCAGAAACAGATGAAGAACATCAACATTTTATAGACTGAAAGAGGAGGTGCGAATTATCAATAGCTCAATTTCTGATTGACAGATATTTTATTAGAGTGTATGTTCTCATTTGTAAGCTTTGAATATATAAAAGTAGGAGCAAGCAAATTACATTAAATTTATTTAAACATGAAATTCATTTTTAGACGAGGCAACCTCTAAGACCCACTATAACACTAACATTCTGGGAACCTGTGCCTTGCCCAGCAGCCCAGGACTTACACCTGGCTGTGTCAGGATTTGAAACATTGTACTGATTCTTTGATTTATATATGCATTAGCACGTCTTTGCTTTTCACATATAGAATATTATCACAGATTTAGATTTAGACTGAGGCTTGATTCTCAGCTGAGTTACTTGCTGCATGAAATAATGTGGGAAAACTAATTTAACTACTTGTCAAGTGCCTCATCTACAAAGTGGGAGCAATAGGTGATCATTGCCTCACTGGGGTGTTGTGAGAATAAATTGTGGTCATGAACAGAAAGCTCTTCAAAACAGCCTGACACTTAGTAGCACTCAGAGTATTACTATTATTATTATTATTATTATTATTATTATTATTATTATTACTATCAGCATCACGAAACTATCAGGGTATTTTGTTTTGTTCTTGAATCAAAAATGAGTTTCCTATGGAAAAAGGTTTTATGAGTTAAAAGAATTTTTGATTTTGTTTTTGTTTTAAAATCTTGACTTCCACCCTAGAAATATAAAAATAGGCAAAAGAAGTTGAGAACCTTGGTATTAAATAGCCTATTCTTCCTGTTCATTCTTCTCCTTTGGATTTTTTTTTTTTTCTTTTTTCTACCTGTGAAGCAACTCAGGCTACCAGGGACACAGCATCATGAAGAAATGATCAGTTCTCCCAGTGTAAACTCAGCCCCCAAACTATCACTGCTTTAGATTTTCTTTGTAAAATCAGTTGACTTCCCTCTTTGGAGGAGGGAAGAGATGACTTTGTATTCCTTCGTGAGTCTACACAGCCAAAACATAATAAATGCCAATGTTTTTCCCCTGACAAAGTGACTTCACATTCATTTTCTCATTAAATCTACATAAAAAGGTCTAGAAGGAGCTTACGCTATTTTTATCCCCATTTTCCAAATTAGGAAACTGAGGCTAAGAAAGGTGAAATTATTTTTCTAGCTGAACACAGCTTCTACAGGGCAGGGCATGGCTTCCAGATTCACTGTTAGTTTTGTTTCATCTGAGCCTAGAAAAGAAGTACAGTGGGTAATGGGAACAATGTTAAATGATGGAGGAACTAAAATTACAAAAGTGGACTGTTCTCAAGGTCCCCAGGTAATGGAGATGAGCTTGGATTTGAATTTCCAAAACTCAGAGCTTTTTGGTAGAATATTTAAATTAGGGGCAGATCCACAGCCCTTATCTCCTTATGCACTTAAACCATTTTATGTATGCAATGTTAGCAATAGAGTCCATGTCTGAATTAAATGTTTTTAAATGTATTTTAATGTATTCCCCCCTTTTAAAAAAGAGATCAATGTAGATCCTTTTAGAGCTTTCTACAGTTAATCTGTGTGTTTATTTACTTGCTTGTTTATCTCATTCTACTATTTGTCACAGCCTATTGAAGTATATACTATACAATACAAAATATAAATAAAAATAACACAGGGCAGGAAAAAAATATGAGTTTCAATGGAGTTTATACCATTCTAGAATAGAGAATTAGAACTGGATGTGTCAAGGGAGGTAAAATACTGATCACAAACAAGAAAGCCCCCCTTCTAGGTGATACAACTGAGATATAAATTAAATTATGAACTTGCAGACAAGCAAGCCCTATATAGATATTCCACAGTGAGTTAAAGATCATGAGCTCAACATCATATCCCTGAGGCTTAGCTCAGTGCCTAGCGCATGGCAAGCCCCTCATTAACCATCTGAGGATGAATAAATGATGTGAGTGAGTGATTTGGTAAAGTCAGCAATAAGAATTTTAATAGGTGCACCTTATTTCTGTGTGTTATGTTTAATATTCAGAAAACACTCATGGCTGGATTCTGTATGGTCCCTCCAGCAACAAGAATAACCTGATTATTGTGAATTTCCATCTCAGTTTTACATGTATGAAGGGAAGCATCCTGGTAAGCATAGTTATAAAATAATTACTGATTATAAGTAATATATTAAATAATTATTAGTATATATTATCATTATCAGTATTTAAGATATTAATAATTATTAAATGTTGAAATCAACACTAGCACAATTTACTTTGAACCCAGAAGACACAATTCTCTATTTCCTGCAGAGGCTGGACACAGTTGTTCAGAGAAGCATTCATACAGTGAGATATGAGTTCTCAGTGCTGCCTGACATTAGAATCACCTAAGGAGTTTTTCAGACTTACCCATCCATGGTAACTGCTTTCAAAGATTCTGACTTAAGTGAATGGGAAATGGTCCTGGTCACTGGTCCTAGCTGATTTTTTTTTAACTTAAAAAAGTTTCTAGCTGAGGAATCAGGGTTGAGAACCTCTATAACTACCTTATAACAAGTAGATGCCCCAGAACCTACACACAGAATTAATTTTACTTTTTAACAATACTATCTTGGGGTGTTTTGGCTGCCATCTGCCAGGCCAGAAGACCAACTTTTCAGGCTGTAGGAATTTTCTATTAAATGTCCTTGGAGGGGGGTTAAATACGTATCAGTGTGTGTGCGTGCGTGCGTGCGTGCGTGCGTGTGTGTGTTTTAGATTAAATATTCATAGCATTGGATACAAGAAGAAGCTTGCTATGAGTGATACTGACCCGTAGTTTTATTTAACAATAGCAATATAACAGAATTAAGAGGACATAGAATGACAAGTGACCAGGATCTTTAACAATAAAACTTAAAACCAGTATTATTTGATGGGGAAAAGTTTACTGTCTGGCTCCCATCTGCCTATGCCAAAAGTTCACTCTGTGACTTGATACCCAGTTTCTCACACCCCTTCCAGAAATACAGGCTGGTTACTATTTTAATTTGATGCTTAGAAGTCAGCCATGGGTGATTTTTAGAAGAAATAAAATTGGAGAGAGATGAAATGTAGCCTAAGGGAAAAAAAAGTGATATAAAAGGATGATATATGGCAGTCCATAGGACTAATTTAAATGTACCATCAGCTAAGTCAGATCTAGAGTCTAGATGGTAGGTCTATGAAACCCATCTTAAAACATAAAGAAGTCTGGTGATATAAGAATAAAAAAAGGAAGACTGTGCTGTATGCCATTTTATCATCTAAAGTTGTTGTTAAAGCAGAATATATTTATAATTATCTCTCTCAAGCTTAAATTATATCATACTCAAAGAGGAATCCACAGACTCTATTATTTTGTCTCAGAGGAACTAAAAATTCAGAACAATATTAACATATTATTCTATAGGGACAGCACACTCAATTGCTGATTGAATATCATATCCCTAAGGAAATAACCCTGAGCAGAGCCTTAAAAAGTGAGTAAAAGCTGGGGTCTTGAGCCAAGCCAACTGCATCCACATTTTACCTTCGCTATGTAACAGCTTACATGACCTTTCTGTGCCTCAGTTTCCTCATGAGGGAGACTCACATATGTATACAGATGGGGATAGTGAGAGAGGTGGCAAGAAAAAAATTAAATGAATTAATACATAGGTATGACACTTGGCATGGATACATGCTCAGTCAGTGTCAGATGGTAACCTTTGTAGTCAGTGTTCCAAAGAGTCAAGAGAAATGTATGCTTCTCTCTTGTGCTCAATAATTTCCTACTTCTTTATTTTTTCTTGGACTAATAATTCTTTTTTCTTCCACAAAATCTTCCCATGTCAAACCATCTTCCTAGGAATTATGGGCTTTGAAGGAGATTTCTCAGAAAGGTATCCCAAACTTCTCCATAGTGAGGAGAAGCTGGGGTCATGATTCCCTGACAGAGGCACCCACTACCTAGAACACATGAGAATAGTGTCCCCTTGAGCTAGTGAATAGCCAGGCCTGGGTTCCTGTTAAATGTATGAATTTCCTGACCTCTCTCCAGAAATTCTGATTGTGATTAGAGTTAAATCCAGAAATCTGTATTTCCATTTTTCCTTCTGAGTCTCCATCTAATTCTATCTTTACCAATTCTTTCACCACAAACTCCTTTCTATTTTCTACCTCTCCTACTCCAGAGTTTTTAAAACTTCTCATGAGTAATTTTTCCAATATTACTCCTGAAGATAAGAATTACCTAGAATGCTTGTTAAAAATACAGATTTCTGGGTTTCAAACCTGGCCACCCAAATCAGATCTTGAGTAAACCCAGAGGAGAGGGTTAAAATAAGAGTGTCAGGTGAGAAATCAAATACAGAAAGTATGACCTTGTAGTCACTGTAGACCAGCTTCTCTTTCAAAATGAGGTTTCAAGTCAGTTCCCTTAGAAGGCAGCTAGAAACTAGAAGTAACCATTCCTGGACAATGCATCAAGTCTCTGTGATTGCATTTTCAAAGCCTTCATAGCTAGTTGCCCTGGAGTCTACCATGGTGACAAAATAGAAGTTGCAAAAAGAAGCAAATGTTGCAGGGGATTCAATGATTCAACTCCCTTGCCACTCCACATTTGTACCATACCCACTGCTTCTCAGCTGTGGCCACATATTAGAATCATCACCTGTGGAGCATTTTTTCCTAAAGTACCTCTTTTCAGGTCCTACCCCAGATCAAGTAAACCAGAACCCACAGGAGTGGGACCCTACCACTAGCTCTCTTTTAACCTCTCTCTATAAATCTAAGGAGTAGCCAAGATTTTGCCACACTCAGAATCATCTGGAAGTCTTTAGAAACTACTGATGACTGAGACCCACTTACAGAGATTCTCATTTAATTGGTCTTGGATGTAGGCTGGCCACCAGAAATTTTAGAAGTGTTTTCAATATAGAGCCAAGGCTAACTACAGACAGTCCTCGTCTTAATGATGGTTTGACTTGATTTTCCAACTTTACAATGGGGTTATTGGGTTATTAAATGCTTTTTTGAATTAAAGATATTTTTGACTTACATTGGGTTTATCGGGATGGAACCCCATGGTAGTCCAGGCACATATATACTCACACAGACTTATATATTATTATTATCATTATCATCATCATCCAGATTTTATTATCTATAACCCAGAAACAAACCAGTTTGTTGAAATTCAGGTACATTTTGAAGTTTAAATCCTTGGGTCTGTATTGAGAGTGGAGAGTAGACTAGGGTTAGCGTAAGGAGACAGACCCTGGTACCAGCCTTTCTTCTCCTCCTGAGAGGTGGCTCCTCTGTCCACACTGCATTCATTGCTCTGGTCATTTAATTTTTTCTGAACTTGTTTGGGGGTAGCAGCCTTTTCAACTACATCGGTAATCTTTGGTCATATCTCCTTGGTCATTTGGGGTAAATGGTTTCACAGAGAGGGCCACAGAAAATCCACATATGGGTTGGCTAAATAGATCATTTGTCTTAAAGTTCAAGGTGGGAAAAACATTACATAATAATGACATAACCTAGTGGATATGGACACCAACATGAAACCTACCCCTTATAACTAACTCTACTGGATTCTTCTCTTGGCCCAATATGAGGGCCCCCCTCACTAGTTTCTGATCTGGTAGACACTTCCTATTGATGGCACATATACAATTGATGAGACCATAGTTCAGAGGGAGGGGTGATCCCGCAGATTCTTCAGGGAATGAATGAGCTCTATAGAAAGGCACTTTTATGGGGCCGAGCCCGTGGCGCACTTGGGAGAGTGCAGCACTGGGAGCCCGGCGACGCTCCCACCACGGGTTCGGATCCTATATGGGAATGGCCGGTGCACTCACTGGCTGAGTGCTGGTCACGAAAAAGACAAAAAAAAAAAAAAGGTACTTTTATGACACTTTATGGGGACCTTCCTGGTACGTAATAGATTTCTTATGTGGATTAAAAATAAAACAAAATAGTACATAATTGATACATCCAACTGGGTATCTTTTCTTAAAAAAAATTTTTGTAACTCCTTTTGGCACTGCTGCAGAGTTCATGGGAAATGAGGAAAAGTCGAAGATATTCTTTTGAATATCACTACTGGTGATAATTCTTTATGCTTTGAGGTAGATTTGATTTCTGTCAGAAGTCATCTAAGTAAATTTGTTTGAAGAGGGTGAGTTATCAAAGGAGGGGTAGTTTCCTTTGTTGAGAAACTTGCTCAGGAATCATAAAGACTCAGTGGGGAAAATGTCAAAATCATAGGTTACCAAAAATAAAATAAAATAAAATAAAACAAGGAAAGAAGGAAGGAAGGAAGGGAATGGAGAAAACTGTTAACTTTTTTTTTTTAGTGTTAAATGCACAGTGTCAAAAAAGAGTATGGTGAATGACACCATCATATTGTATATTTTATAAAATTCTGAAAGAATTTTTAAAAAGGTTGAATTTCTTTATAATCATACTTGTAGGTTGCATTTTTAAAGTTTTCCCTATTCATTCAATCATCATTTGTATTTGTGTGGATTGCCTCCAATGGCTTTCCTCGTGTCTAACACGCTGGACAGTTCCTTAGGAAGCTGCAGAAGTGTAGTAGAAGCTAGAATGTCTTCTAGGATTAGGGAGTATAAACCGGATAGAGCTGCCTAACTAATTAAGCCCCCTCCTAAATATGCGAATGCCTGCTCCAAAGAACTTGCCCCTTTGGATAAACCAGGTTGCCATTCTTAGTTATGGTAGTGTTCTTCTTGTGAGCATTCTGTAATAAAGATCCTTCCAAATGCTTCTTTGAATATCATACCTGTTACTAGAAGTACCTGTGTCTTACTGCCCCTTGAGAGTAATTCAAAGGTGAGTAAGTAAAAACAAGGATTCAACCAAAATATCTCCTTTATTTTTAGAGATATTAATTTTATTACTCCTCAAACCTAGGGAATTGGACTCCGGATATTCATGGGATTCAAAAACTCTGTGTCAAAACACAAAGAGAGCAAAAATTTAATAAAATTAACTTTTATTGTTTTAAGAAAGGTGATAAATGAACTTAGCTGTTACTTTTATGTGGAAGAAAAACATTTAAAAAATCCTATTCTCAGAGTATGTAAAAATTTTTTTTAGATTTCACCATTGTAGAAATTATGAGAGTTTTTAACTGAATGCTAAATACTAGAGAATATTCAAATGATAGCTCTACATTCCAGGGGGTGCAGTAAAACTTCTTTAAGATGTTTTAAGAAATGTGTATCATTAGATACTTTTTTGATGCATTGAAATATTTAAACAAAACCAATCACGCTAAGACCAAAAAAAAAAAAATGCACTTATCTTAATTTTTGATGATTCATACATATAGCAAAATGGGAACCCAAAACCTCTCTATTGCTGCTTTTGAGGCATTTAAGAGCCTAGCCAATTTCATTGGGACATTTTTATAATCTGTCTGACATAGACAGTCTTGTTTCTAGAGAAATAAACAGTATGTCTGAATTAGAACACATTACATTGTGGAAATATAATTGAAAACATCTTAAGAGAGTTTTATCGTCTTTCTGGATTTATTAAACCAAAGTAAAATTGCATTTTCTATTTTTATTTTCTTTGTAATGCTGCATCATTAAAAACAATTTGGCAAGATAGAGTTAATTTCAATTGATGAGTGCCCTTACCTTCTTTATATAGCAAGCCTTAGTTTGATGAGGAAATTATCATCCATAACCTGACACCTATAAAATTCTCTTCTGAAATGACAGCATTTCTTTTTCTTTCCATTAAAAAATATATATATATTATACTATAATAATAAAGTCTGGAATGTTTTGATTTTTCCTAGCTAGCTGTAGTATACTTTTTTTTCCCTACTAGATAATCTATAATTTTTTAAAAATGCAATCGCCTTTTAGCATAGAAATCCATGTAAGTGCAGTTTAAAATGCTCTAGCCTTAGAAACATATCTTGGCATGATGTTTTGGTAGCACATAGTATTAATATTCTGTACAACAGCTTGTACATGGTCCATATTCTGACATCACCGTGATTTCGTTTAAGAGGTTCCCGCATGCCTATTTCATGATCTTTCTAAACTCTCTAAGCCCTGAGGTACATCAACACATTTCCTTGCAACATCCATTCAAATGCAGCACCCTTCCCACCCCTCATCTGTACACATCAAACCAATTGGCAAAGAGCACATTTCCCCCTGAGCGAGCAGTATTGTGAATTTTATCTTCTCTTCCAGAAATCAGTTCGTCTTCGTTGCAGCAGATGAAATTTCTTGTAACACCTCTGCAGGTAACAAACATTGCTACTTCTTGATGCATCCACCCAAGTCTCAGTATCCTTTTTTTTTTTTTTTTTTTTCTTCTTCACACGCTGCAGTTGGTCACTCTAGAAAGTTTAGTTAAAAAAAAAAAAAGACTATATATATCTGAAGCCTTTAGGCTCTGGTGTATAAAAGACATTAGGCTGTATAAAAAGACATTTGCTAACTTTGATGTTTTGTTTCTGGTTTTATTAATTCATGGTCCAGCAAAAGTAAGACTGTGTTGAATGAATCCACAATAAAATCTCACAATATAATCAGTGCTCTTATGGTAAAATACTGAACAGAGGAGAGTAGGGACACAGATGTGTGACTCCCATGTTTTTTGACGTATTATATCTGGGTTAGCAGAGATTAATATGTGATTTATTGGGGATCTGTACGGAATATTATAGGCCCTAAGAGACTGAATCTATAAAGCTAGAAGCATTAGGAAATATAATTATCTCTGTCTTGTAAGAAGGAGATCTTCATTCTATTAGCTGAAGATTCTCTATTTCCTTTCTTTTAATACATATCTCAAGTAGCAAGACTTAGAGAGACAAAGTCTTCTGTTTTTGAAACTGGGACATTGGCAAATGAAAATCGCATGATGTGTCCATCAATATAACTCCTGTCTTTTTGCTTTGATGTGGTTCAGAACAATTAAATTTGGACTTTCATTAGCATGGAATTTCTTGATTAAATGCCAATTTAGGTGAGTGCCTCAACTAATACCAGATTTCTTTCTTTCTTTCTTTCTTTTTTGTTGTTTTTGTTTTAAGCCTAAACTATGACCACACAATTACTAGGAAATCTTGCCAACGTATTGCTTTTAGGCAATGAGGGAGGACATTACGGCTTATCCTCATATAGTTAAGCATGCCATGACCTTCCAAAACATACATTAACCTGAACCTTACTAATAGACATTCGTCTGTTATGTCATCTTTTATCAATGGAGCAGTAAAGAAAGTCTTATTTGCTAATGCTTTACTCCCTATTTAGAGTCTTTGGTGAGAGTGAATGAAAGGAAGGACAGAGAGCTAGAAACATGCTCCCAGTCCTCTCTATTCTTAGAGGCAGGGCCACTGAAAACTCTGCATCAGTTTCATTTATGTAGTTGTTCTCAGCATTTTTAATGGTTTAAAGTCTTACCCTGTTAGTTTAAAGGGTATGCATGCTCATATTTTGAAGCAATGACTTACTCTATTTCTATAAAACCCCTTTGATAAAGGCCATGCTGTTTTCTTCTCTCAATCCCTAGCTTCAAAGATCTCTGCTTCTCACTGTGAGGTGGTGACATCTTGACACTTCACTAATGCCTAGTAGTAGAACATCGATCATTAATTGTGTTGCTGGGAATGGCAGGAGAATGTTCCTGGGGTACAAGAGTTGTTTAATATTTTCAGAGTCTTAAGAAAATGGAGCATGCAACTGAAGGGGAAACTTCTTGGGATGGGTGTAGGGGTGGGGAAGAATGTTGGTTTAAAATGTTAATAGGTGTCGTTTGTGGATATGCTGATATTCCAGAGCTTCCACCTTCCCTGTTAAACCTTGTTCATGCTCCAGTGTGTCTTAGGTTATATTTTGACATCAGAGATTAAACATTGAAAAGTTACAACACCAAAGGTAGATATTGATTTTATCCTATGATTTAACAAACCCTGCAATGTAAGCAAGTGATCCACATACAATATTCCTAAAAGAAGTGACAGATAATGAAAGTTTGCATGAGTTTGGCGAGTGTTTCCGCCTACCTGATCTAATTTAGAATGGCTGCTCAGTAAAATTTTAAAGAATTGCTATTGATCACATTTCAAATTGGGAGAGATATCCCTGTTGCTTTGATGGCTTATTAATAATATGTTGCATGCTTCATAAGGTTCCATTTGAACTCTGAATTTTGAATCAAGCGTAAAAAAGGAGACACCCATACCAATCAAGTGTTAGATTTATCTCCCAGCCAGTCCACCCTCCTCATAGAGTGAATATGAAAAATCAGAACTGGTCAGCCAACAAAGGTCATGACTCATGGTTTCAATGAAAGACTTCTGGGGCATCAACTCCTTTATGCTTCAAAAATCCAGTAAACGCACATTCTACAGAGCACAGCTGTTGTGATCTCTCACCTCCTTATGCAGAACAACACTCCATAGGGCAGGTCTACTGAATCCTCATAACTACTAGATATCAGAGTCTGATATCTAGAGTCTGATATCTAGAACAAAAGGCAAGTTCTCTCTTTTTAAGTGGAGAAAAGAATCAACAATATGCTTAAAATCTCAGTTTGTAGAGCCTGATTGATTTTATAACTGCAATTCTTATAAAGATGTTTTCTCACAATACCAACTATGGTGGAAGAGCCAGCCAGACACAGTTTTGTCTGTGGCTTAGGACAGTGATGGTGATATGCAAATCAATCATTAAACAGTAGCAACAGCAGCACTTCAGGATTTTTCATTCAGGTCCCCAAGGAAAAGTGATGACTTTTTGTTGGGTCTCTTATGAAGGATACAAAAATGCCTATTCTGCTTTTGCTAGCCATATAGAATAAATGTTTTACATTAGCAGGTGTGGTCTATGAGACTCTCTTTATAAGGACCTTTATTTTCTTACTCAGTGGTTCCAAGATGGTATTAGGTGTTTTGTTTTTATTTTGTTTGGGTAGCTCCTGAAAGACATGCCCTAACTTGGGTGTCACTGAAGACTGGCCTTTTAACAACAGGGCAGAACACCACCTAGTGTCTTCACCTTGCACATTGGAATAGTTTCTCATGCTGTAACATCAAAAACCTTAAATGAGTTGGATTCTGCAAGAGTTGGGAAAAGAGTGAAAATGATTTTTCCTTCTCTTTGGACTAGAGGTCTCCCTGCTTCTGTGAGTTGTTATAACCTTCCTAGGATGGGCTAGTGATTGTAGTAGCGATAAAAGATGGTTTTTGTATGAGAATGGACATTGAAAAGCAAGTTACTTATTTCAGTGGGTACTTGGAAATTCCATTCAGTTGATTATTATCTATTGAGTCATTGCTATGTGTCAGGAACTATTCTAAGATCTGGAGACATAACATTAAATAAGCCAGAAAAAGCCCTTCATCAAAGAGCCTCCATTCCAGTGGAGAGCAGATCCTAAACCATGTATATGAACAAGCATATAATATATTTGCATATAAAGTTATGCAATAGCTATAATGAATCAAAAAGCAGGGGAGGAGATAGGGAACAAGGTGCAATGCTACTTTAGATTCAGAGATCAGAGAAGGACTCTCTGAAGGGGTGACATTTGAGTAGAGAAGTGAAAGCATGAGCCAGATATGTAATTGTGGAATTGAGAGTTCTTCAGATTGAATGAGCAGCAAGTGCAAAGGCCCTGTGGTTGAACCATGCTTGAGCTTTCCAGGGCTAAGACATCCAGTGTGGCCAGAGCATATATATGAGTGCAGGTGAGTATTTTAGAGATAATATCAGGAAAGTAGTGACAGTCAGAGCAATAACTTAAAGGCCACAAAATATATTTGGAATTTTATTTTAAGTGTTATAGGAAGGCATTGGATTGTGGGCTGTGATCTGACTTATTTTTAAAAATGATCAGTGAGACTGCTTTGTGGGGACCAGACTGTAATATGGCAAGAGCAGAAGAAAGGGCACCAATTGGGAAATTATCCAAAGAGAGGTAATAATAGTGTGGGTTAGTGCAATGGCTGTGGGATTGCTGAGAAGCAGTTTTCTGTGAGCTGCATTTTGATGGGACAGCAAAGGGGATATGCTCACAAGTTAGAAATTTACAAGGTCCAGTCTGTGGTAAATGCACACCCCTTCCACTTGCAGTAAGGGTAGATACTTATTTCGATGGAGTGTCAAGGTTTTGGTCCTTGTGTAAAGCAAGCTCTTTATCCCTGCAGTAATTGTCCCCTGCATGGGCTTTGCTAAATTCTCCAGGGTGTACTAATAACTTGCGGCCATGTGTTAAGCTGGCAAGTATGATAAATTACGTGTGTGTGTGTGTGTGTGTGTCTATGTATATATGGGGGACCCTCAAAAAGTTCATGGAAAGATTCATATTATTTTTTAATTCTATTTTTCCATGAACTTTTCGACATATCCTCTTATATATACAGGCATATGTAATTTATCACAGCAGTTCAGTGTGGTAGATGTTATCACCATCCTCATTTTGGAGATTAAAAAGAAAAAAATAACATGCACTCAGGCCCAGAGAAGTTTGGCAACTTGCCCACAGTCACACTGGAGTCCATCTGATGCCAAAGCTCTTTCTACTGGGTCACGTGTCCTTATATGTTCCTTTTACCTTGACCTTGGAACACGGACCTGCTGCCTCCAGATGGAATTCCCCTGCTTTCTCCAGCTGTTCTGTCTTGCTCCTAGAAAACTGTTGTTTGTGAGTTGGAGGATGTAGTTGTTAAAATCTTGAAAGGACCCAAAGGCACTCTGTGGTTCTCTAGTGGTTGTTCCATGGGGAGTTTATTTAACCTGACCCATTCACTTCAGGCAGCAGGTATATGTTGACTGTCCAGTGTGCTGGGTGCTGGTTTAGGTGTGGGAATTGAGGGATGAAGGAAGTGGGTGCTAGGTCAGGGAGCGTGTTGTGCGTTGAAGGAGATGAAAGTTCAAAGGCAAAGTGTGTTCTAGGTCAATCGCCAAACATCTTTTTTGCTGAAAGTCAGTGGCTGAAAATTAACTAACAGAATAACTTATTCCCTAAAACCTACCAGACAGTTGAAACTAGTCATTTTTGCTACAGGGTCTGAGGAGGAAGGCTCCTAGCTCTCCCACATGCCCGAGTGTGTGTAGGCACGTGTGTGTGTGTGTGTGTGTGTGTGTGTGTGTGTGTGTGTGTGTGTGTGTGTGTGTTGAGGAGGTGCGGGCAGAGGCTGGGACCCTCTGCAGCAGCAAGACCTGTGCCTTCCACCATGCCAGGACCCATCAGAGAAGTATGAGAAGCCAACCAGGGGCACGGTCTCAGTTCCTAAAAAATATGGGCCATAGTCAGGTGGGGAAGGGTGGAATTCTATAAAAAAGCGTTGGTCAAGTGAACACATCTGCAAAAGCTCCTGAAACCGTTCTCTGTGGGACAGGTTGCTATATAGTTTACCAATCCATTATTGGAAATGACATTTGGTAAATTCAGGGACACAATGGGGGTGTCACCATCCCCTTCTGTCTTTGGATCCCCACCTGCACCCACATGCAGCTGCATTAAAACATTAGATAATAGTTTGAAAAAATTTCCACATTGGCCGTTCCTTTAATTGATCCTTCAGCAAGTTTCAGCTGCTTGTCTTCCCTACATTTTGGTGATTTGATTATTCAGCAAAGTTGTCATGCAGCAAATTGATTTGTGGTTAATTGGTCTGTTTCCAATAGTGTGTGATATGTATTATAATAGGAGAGGTGCAGGATGCCCAGGGAGCACAGAAGCAAAGGAACTTGGTAATAATAACAATTGCATCTATTGAGAGCTTACTGTGTATGGGGCATTGTTACATGCAGTAACAATACTGTATGGAAATAAAATGTCCTTATCAGTTTACTTGTGAAAATTAAAGGTCTCTAGATAGCTCTGAATTAGGCTGAGTAGGAGAGTGCTACATCGGTGCAGAATTTTTTACAAAATGGAAAATAAGTTTTAAAAACTGCAGTAAGAAATATAAAAAATACTAAAAAACAGAAAGAGAACAGTGGTTATCAAATTATAGAGATGTGCATGAAAATCACCTGCAGAACTTGTAACAAGTGAAAGTCCATTTGTTCTCCCCTCCCCCTGCCCCTGAGATTCCAATTCAAAGGTTCGGAGAGGAAGCCTGAAAGTCTGCACTCTGACATGTTCCCCTAGATAATCCCAATAGAGGAGTCCTCAGCTCGTACCGTGGGCAACACCGACTGAACCATCAGGAATCTGTTCTATTTCAATGGGAAGGACAGTGTCATGATAAGATTTGCTGGAGTTGTATTCTCCAAGTTGCCACTCTCCACATGTGGTCCTTGAGCCCTTGAAATATGGCTAGTCCACGTAGAGATGAGTTGTAAGCGTAAAATACACATTGAATGACAAACACATAGCACAAAAATTATGTAAAATACTTTATGAGTAATTCTATGTGAATTACACATTGAAGTGATAATGGTTTAAATATACTGGGATAAGTAAAAATATAAACATGAATCTGGTGTTTGTTTTTACTTTTTAAAATGTGACTACAATAAAATTTAAAATATCATGTGTGGCCTGCATTGGGACTTTCATTATATTTCTATCAGACAGTGCAGGTTGCGAGCCACATTTTCATTCATTTTGCTCAAATGAATATTGAAAGGGTTTATGTGCCCCCAAGAACTGGCCTGTTGGAGATGAGGGATGCTCACCTGGACTTGACATTGGCAGTATGTCTTGACTTTACATTTTAATTTTTTCCCTGAGTGAGAGTATAGCATGTGTGTTTGTGTGTGTGTGTGCTGCTGAAGAACATTCCTTGGGGTTCAGGACCCAGAACCGACTTCTTTCTCACCCTTTGTTAACTCTCAGCATCTTTGGTCTGCTTGCATGGGGCAAGACTTCAGATGCTCAACCCAGTTTAGGGGTAGCTCTGACACATGTACTCCAGGGGCTCCACTTTAGTGCTCAGTGATCCCAAATGGACTAGAGAGGACAATTCCCCTCAATTTCAATCAACAACTGACACTTGTTTGGTTACAAACTAGCTAGTAACCAGAAACACTCATTCCACTTTCACTACAGCCCTGTACAGTCAGGAGGCACCATTATTATCTCCGTTCATGGAAGGAGAAACTTGCTCAGAGAGAACTTTCTGAGATTACTTAGCAAGGAAGTAGCAGAGGTAGGATTTGAGGCCAGGACTTCTGACCCTGATGAATCCTTAGCTACTGTTCAACCCGGCTTCTCTACAGGAGTACTGAAGATCTGAGGTGAGAAGGGATACAAATGCCTTGTCAGCCCCCATGTGAATTAAACTGTAGCTAGAGTGCCATGGTGATTTTTAGCATGATAGGAAATTCTTGTGATTTTGGTAGAGCAGTAGTAGACACAAAGAAAGTGAAACAATATCTAAGAGGAGAATGGCCTTGGGCTTTATGTTAACGAGCATGTGGCTATGGCTTCTTTATTGGAGGGGGCATTCCAGAGTCAAGGAACTGAATGGCCAAAAACAGGACTTATTGTGTCTTCTCAGCTCCCAAAGAGTGGCTGCTACTCTGCTCTGATGAATCCAGAATCAAGATTCTTACCTCAAATCTGCTCTGTTGTATTCAAAATAGGAAGATGTTTTGAAGTGCATTGAGAGGACATAGGAAGGATGATACCATCAGATTTGCCATGAGTATATGGTCTGATCCTCTTAGATTCTATAGGTGTTGTATTTATGTATGCAGCTGTGTACACAGTTCAGATGTGTGACAGGTGTCTATCTGCAAGAGCACATTCTATGTCTTCTCATGTAAAGATTGAGGGCGGGGAATCTGATGAAGCTGAAAAATGGGTAAGGTGACTTCTGAAGATGATCACTTTAGAGCCAAGTTAAGGAAGTGACAGCAATAGAATTCAGAAATGTCCAAGCCAAGTAAAGATGGCTCCATATTAATCTTAAAAAATTTCTTCCATTTCTATGTATGTCTTTCTTGGAGGTTTTGCTCCATTTGGATCTGTTTTCTTTTCATTTCAAGTTATGGGAATGGTCCAGTTCCTCTAACTTATGTATCTTGAGAAGCTTTTAGAATATGAAGTCCTGATCACTCACATGGTCTATAAATGTATGTCATTGCCCAGATTCAAAGTAGGAGAAGCAGAAGCAAGATTGCCAAGGGATCTATCAGAAGCCTTCTGCCTCTTTCAGGACTGTAGGAGTATATTTTGTTTTGCTGCATTTTTATTTAGTGATGAGTATGGAATGGCTGAGTTGGAAAGCATAAATTCCCATGACACTTTATGCTTGAAAATGGATTGTTTTGTAGTTAGATCAAGCAAGGAAGAAGGTCATCTTCTTCCTTTTTCTAACTGATGTTGACTGTGGCTCCTTTCCAGCCACTGAGAATTGCTGAGGAGAGGATTTTACCCAAACACAGAGAAGGCTTGATCTGGAACATGTGTTCCAGCAGTGTTCCCTCTGGATGGGGGGAAAAGCAACAATGTATCCATAAGTGTACCAGCAACAATGCAAACCAAAGTGTTTTCTTTAAAACGTCATTTGGTTTCCATTTGCAAAGGTCCTCAAAACTCAAAAAAATGAGGATGGTGAAATAGGATGAGTGTCTGGGATGAAAATCACTTATTCCTGGGTACAGGATAACATCCTATGTCTCCCTTCTCACTGGGTGCCCCAGACAGCCCTGACCAGGGTGCATGCTGGAACCATTCAATGGGACTTGTTGCGGCCCAGACCACAGCTGATGCTCTACAGGAAAGTGTAAGAGAATATTCCCTAACTAAACCATGGCAGCTGTCCAAGGAGAAGGCTGTTAGAACCACTGGACCGTGGGTCAGTACCCTGCTGGCATACTGTGTCATGAGTGTGTGACATGCATGAATTTATTTTCCCAAATACATTACAGACTATATCTTAGTATGTGAGGTACATGAGTACATATAGTACATCAGCACATATCTTAGTATCATAACCCGCTCTTATAACAAAGGTGGTACTGTAGCCCCCAATGGCATTTCAGAAACTGGGGACCACTCACTGATCCCAATGGGATATCCCATTTTGAATGCATACTCTGCAGCTCTTTTCTGTGGGGTACAGGCACAAACCTACGCACTTTCTTGCTGCAATTGAGCTGTCAGAGACATCTATACCACCTTGAGAACTTCATGTGAGGGGCAAGTATATTTTACTTGTCTTTCTGCCCCACAGTGATTCTCCCAGCTGTCTCTGGGACAGAAGGCATGGGGAGGTGATGCTAAATAAGTAATAAAAGCTCCCCGGGGCATAAAGGATCTTAATGAAATGAAATATATAGAGTGAAATATGAGGGTAACTCAAAAAGTTCATGGAGAGATTCATATTATCATATAATTCAATTTTATCACAAACATTTTTAAGAACCCTTGTATAGAGAGTGAAATTAATTAGTGTCTTACTATGCCCCTGTAAGAAAGTCACATAACTATTAATGCCCTGGTGTGGGTTACCAATATGGGCTCTTTGTATTTCATTAGCATCCAGCTTGTTTCAGCTAGATTTAGAAGATGTTAATAGCAATATTTACATTTCTCAGTAGAGTTGACAAAGCACTTTAACAAACACAGATTCACATTTCCCATTCTACAGGCAGCATACTTATTTGTTTCTTCTCCAACATAACCTTAAGTTTAAGTATAGCAATTTAAACTATATCTACAATTCAAAAATTAGATAGATCTTGAGCCCAAAAGCATCCGTAATTTGATTGGTAGAGTTACATGTGATTGTAGTACAATAGACTTTTCAATTGCTGCATTGGTGCATTTCTGTTGCTTATAACAGAATACCTGAAACTGGGTACTTTATAAAGAAATAAAATTTATTTCTTACAGTTTGGAGACCAGGAAGTTCAAGGTCCAGGGAATACATCTGGTGAGGGCTTTCTTGGTGAGAACTCTCTACAGGGTCCCTTGGTGACCGGCCTATCACATGGCTAATGGGTTATAAAGCCATAATAACCATACCCATGACCACCCATTAAACCACCCATTAAACCACCCATGGATTAATCCATTCATGAGGGTACAGTCCTCACAATATAATTACCTCTTAAAGGCCCCACCTTTCAATTACCATAATAATTTCCCACCCTCTTAATACAGTTACAGTGACGATTAATTTCCAATACATGAACTTTTGGAGGACACAATCAACCCATAGCAGTTGCTTCTACAGATCAAAAGTCTGGGGAGGAACGATAGATTGGTTTGTGAAATTCCGTGTAAGAACCCTTGTATCATAATCTGTATCTACAGATGGCTTTAAAATGTATTCAGTTCCTTTTCATGCACTTTATCTGTGAATTCAGAAGAGCTCGAACAGAACAATACCATTTTATGAGTGAGGAAAATGAGGCTCAGAGACAGTGATTTGCCTGAGTCCTGGGAGCAAGGACATTGCAAAGACAGAACTCGAATGTGGATCTACTTGCCCCAAGTCTTTGGCTCTCCCCGTGCCTTGGTTGCCTCCTGGTTTTAGCTTGTTGCTGAGGTCTCCTGATAGTTGCCAGCTGAGGTAAACTAGCCAGCAAAGCAATTATCTTTTGTTTCTTTGTTTAGTTTTCCCCTAAAGGATTTTGATGATCTTTATGGCACCTTGGTCAGTGTTTTGTGAACTCTCAGGGGCGATGTGAAAGTACACACTCTGTATTCTTAGAATTTCCACAAACTTTTCTTCTGAACATCTTGTAGGGTTTTGAATGTCTCCACGAGCAGCCAACCTAGAGTCTTCAGAAAGCATCTGTGAAAGAATCTTTCTACCGATAGATTCTATTGATAGCATCATAATTATGTATACAAGTTCTCCCCAGACCTTACTTCTCTCCTGTCTATTCCTCCCTCTAGCTTCCTTTACTCATGCAGTGCCAGTGGTCTGGCCCTTGTTCACCTGCGTGGTGGCAGGTGCTGTGCTAGATCCTAGGGATGAGGAGATGGACAAAATAGAGCCCCGTGGGGCTGTCAGTCCAGGAGAGGGAAAGGGAAACAATCAGGTGCAGAGGCAAATAAACAAAATTATTAGAGATGTGCTGTGTGACATGAAGGAGTAAGGATAAGGTTGAAAAGTGTCCATAAGAAAGGGTGGTCAGAGAAGGAGGCATCTCTTTGGGGAGATGACATTTGATCTGAGACATAAAGAATAAAATAAGCAGTCCGGGTGGAGGATGAGCAAGTGCCAGGGCCGTATGAAGAGTGACTATTAATGAGGCCAGTGTGGCTGGAGGGCAGTAAGCAAGAGGTAGAGGGGAGTAAGATAAAGATTGAAAGAGGGGCAGCACCACTCATACAAGTTTGGATTTTATTCTAGAATCAATGGAAAAACCATTCAAATGTTTTAAGCAAAAAAGTGATAGGATTAGATTACATAGATTTATATTTAACTAGATAGAAAGGCAGATGATAGATGAATGGATGAATGGAAGGATGGACAGAGGGATGGACAGATAGACAAGCAGATGGATAGATGGATTACAGAGCTTTGAGAGATTTGATTAATGGAAATCGCTGTTGATTTGAAGGGGCGAAAGTTGAATGTGAGACAAGATTTAAGGCTGCTGTGGAGTTGGTTTTGATGAATTACCAGTGACTTCTTTTAGGGTGGTGAACAGGTGCATGGATTTCATCTGAAATTGCTGATGGATGGGATGTGGGGACATGGAGAGCATTATGATCTGTTTGCACGACTGCCTACTTCGGCCAGATGTGGAGGATGACCTTGTCACAGGTCAGGTCCTGACATAGTGGTCCTAAGACATTTTCCCATTGTGCCCCTCAAGGTCCCTGGGAATTGCAGCTCTCTCTTAGGGCTGTGCCCAGCCGGCTCTGAGGACACCAGGTTGCTGACGTGCCTGGCATGTCTGCTGCAAATGTAGTGCTGGAGTCCACATCTTCCCTAACGACCTTGTGTCTAAATTGTCATGTCACACAAGGGCGTGTTTAGAAATTAGCATTTGAAAAGAAGCCTCCTTGCTTTCAGTTTGAGCTGACATGGTCCCTTTTCCTCTGTGGAAATGAAATTTATTAATCATCATAAAACCATCGGATTCTGAAGGTAGAGGTCACCCTGAGGAGAAAAGAGCCTGCTCATTTGTGAGGAATAGTTCGGTGCTGCTGTATTTTTCTTCTGCCTTGGAAGAGAATACTGCCAAATTGTTACCTTGGGTTTTCCACAAAGGTTGAAACTATGCCCTGTATTACAGCCCAATGAGGATTTGCCATTAAAGTAAGCGGTAGAAAAAGGTGGGAGCTACATTCTCATTAAATATATTCAGACTACAAATATGTTGTCTCTAAAAAGAGGACATTTTGCTGTAGTAAAACTATTCCCCAAGTTAAAAAAAAACAATTTTAAATTTAAAAAATTTTTAATTGCCCTGAATTTGCATCTTCACACTTGTTTTGAAGGAATACTTAATAAATTCCTGAGGATTTTCTGTTTGCCTTTACTGTTTATGTTCTGTTCATACAACAAGCTTTGCCAGGTGAAAGAGCATTAAAAGTAGTCCTATTAACAGGTTTTTCTCTAGGCCGGTGACAGACTTTATTTTCTCATGAAGTGAAAATCAATGCCAAAGTATATCATTTTCTTTTACCACTGTTAGTATCTACCTCTAGTTATGTGAGCAGAGTCTTAGGTCTTCTGAGTGACCTCCGTGAATACATGATTTTTTTCAAAAACTTCATCATTCTTCTTGTTTTAACACACCCTCTGCCTTAGCCTTACATCTGTTTTTACTGCAGAGAGAAGAATAATCTTTGATTAAAGGCCATTTTTGGTAAGCAAACAGACTGAAAGGGGTCCCAAGGCATGAAAAGCAGGAGAGCATTGACTGTTCATTTCACAGAGAGAAAAGAAACATCCGCTCATGCCCCTGCTTTGGAGGATCTGGAGGATGCTGTGTGTTGAAGCTGAAAGCCTCATCTAGGTGCTTTGAGCTCAGTGCTCTTTGAAACAGGCAAAAGGAGCTTGGAAGTTAGGCCATGCCAAATCAGAACTTTTTATCATCGTTATCCCCCCCCACTCCCCCCGTTGGGAACAGAACTTGGAATCTAACAGTTAGAAGGTCTTCTATTAGGTTTCTGTCACCTTCCTAGACTCCATGGTGTGAGCCAGCAAGTCAGCCCCATCCAATACATGCTTATGAAAGAAGATTGGAAGAAAAGTGGGGTAAAGATAGGGAAGTAAAGGGATAAAGTCATGCAAATTAGGCTTCAAGGGATGTGCTTAAGGTTGACAGTGCAGACAAACCATTTCTTCCTGCTTTGTTCCTTTATTTTTAAAAAAACAATGTCAGAGTCTAAAGCTGTTGAAACCCCATACAGATCCCAGCTAGTGGCTGGTGTACCCATCCCCTGAATGCTGAGTTCTGATTACTAATGCACCTGTTCCCTTCTCCAGAAAATTGCCCTCTGCCAAAGGCAGCCACTTGAACTTGGAGGTGAATCCCCCATCCCCCAGGAAAGTACATGGGTATTAAAAAGCCAATTCACTTGCCCTCAGGTGGGACCAACTCTGGGGCACAGCTCTGAGGGTCTGGTTGAAGCTAGTCTTCATCCCAGACCGGATCTTTGCTTCTTTTCTCTTACTCTGACTTGCTTGCTTCTCTCCCCCTCTTGAGAGAACTCAATAAATCACTTGCAGAAGAATTTCCATTTCAGGCTCTGCTTCCAGGAAACCTAGCCTAAGACTGCATCTCAGCTTTGACCAGTATCAAAATAGCAATGTGCATACTATTTCCAAGAAGATATCTGGCAGGTCAAACAAGCAAGGGCATGTACATTGTGAAAATGAGCATGGGAGTTGTCCTGAGAGATTCAAGGATCAGCTCTGACTCTGTCCACCTATGTTACCTTGAGCAAGTGACTTAACTTCTGTGAACCCTAATTTCTGCTTTGTTGCAATGTTCAGTTCCAGACACTTAGTAGGCATCTAATGCATCTCATTTCCATCTTTTTCACTTTTACTCTATAGCCTGTGCTGGAAGTGATGGCAGTGGAAGGAGGAGGATGGTAGAGAGAGAAAAAACTCAAAGTTGAAGAAATGATACTAAGAAATATTGTTTTGAATGCCTCCTTTTCCAGAACCTTGCCACAGATGGATGAGATAGAAGTTTTGGGATGATAAGATCAAAGTCAAATCAGGCTCCAATTCTTGAGTGGGGATGGGACCGGGGGTCCCCCAGACTCTTCAAGAATGCTTCCAATCAACTCTATTTGCTCTTCCCATTCTAAGATATTGGACGCTATCTGCGCAGACAGGTTCACCTCACCCTTTCTCATCCACACTATCTCGCTTGATTGGTGAGAGCTAAATCAAGACAAAAAGACAATCTCTCTTGAGTGTTAACATATCCTCTGTGGTGGGGGTGCTGGGCATCTTAAAACCACCCTTTCAAATTGTTTTTTCTTGCCTCCCTCAATCTCCAGGATAGTCACATGAGCAGGATAGAAACAGTATTATGAGAGAGAGGTATATGTGTGTGTGTGTGTGTGTGTGTGTGTACATATATGTATATATTAAAACATATCAATATAACCAGCCGTGTTAAATGGACAAAAGAATGCATTACCTGTAGAAGGACTTTTCTCATGTTATATGGCAGAATGGAATATGATTCATATTTCAAGATGAGTAGGGCCCCTCCATGCTGTCTTGGTATTTTGTAGTTTATGGCTGCTATTATTACTTTGTAATTGTGTATTGTGGATTAATCTTCACCCCTGTTTTCCTTTCAGTTACGGACGAGTTTATGCTGCCGACCCCTACCACCACACACTTGCTCCAGCCCCCACCTACGGCGTTGGTGCCATGGTGAGTACCAATTCCACCTTGTCCTCACTTTTTCCTGTCTCCCTTTCCTTCCCCCAGCTGGGACCTTAGTATATATGGGTTGACGGTTGACGTCCTCTCACTTTCCCTTAATTGAATTTGTCTCTTGTGCTAACAGCAGCTAAAATGCCACATTAATCCTCCCAGTAAACTTGATAAATGTCTTAATTTCTTGGCAATGTAGTGCATGTAAGTTATTATATTTCTAATTTTGCAAGTCTCACCTAGCGGAGCACTTACCTTAATGGAATAATTAGTCATTTTGATAATTAAATCCATCACTAACAGAATGCAGTGTCAATGCAGAACTTTTTTTTTCTTTTTTTTTTCCCTCCCTTGCTGCTCATTTACATAGCCCCAAGGTTCCAGCCCCAGCACAGACTTCAGAGGAGCTAAGCTGCACACTTCCAGGCCTCTGCTGTCAGGCAGCTGAGAATCTGACTGCCTCTCCTCCCCTATTACAATTCATGTTTAAAGTCATAGTCGCCCAGGAAAGAAAATAGAGAGAGGGGCACACTTTGTGTGTGTGCCTAGTACCTAAGAAATTAGAAAGAATCAGTTGGGTTTGGGGGTTGTCTTTTGTTTTGGGGGGTCTGCTTTTTTTTGTTTTGGGAGGGGTGGGGGAGGGCAAAAATGGGAGGGGAGGGTGGGGTGAATTTGCCTGTACTTGTTCAAACTTCTATGCACTAAAACTCTTGAGTACAGTAAGACGTTCCCATCACGTAAGAGCGTATGCAATCATTACAAAGCTTTGGCATGCAGTTTTCTGCTTGGATCAAGAATATCAGTCCTTATCTAAAAATAAATCCCCATAGGCATTCATTTGAATCACCAAAACTTTTATAAAAAGGAAACAGTTAAGTGCCACCTCATAGCCATTTAAAGCTATGGCCAGACAATTCACCAGACCTTGGTCATAGACATTCAACCATGATTTGAAAACATATTATTTTGCACAAGCTTAATTTCATCAAGCAGTTCATCTCTACATCTCCCCTCTCAAGATCAGATTCCATACAGATTGCTGAGCCAAGTCAAGTAAGGAGTAGATTTAAATTTTCATCCTGATTTTGCATTAAACATCTCTGCTTCAACACCTAGTTAACTTGAAGAATGTGTTCGAAAGGAGAGTTAAATTACTACATTCAGTAAATCCTCTAAATTCAAACTTGAGTGTAGATTGAACTTTCCCCAAGGAAACATAGCATTAATTAATCAATCAAAGAAACAAACAAAACAAGACATTGGAAATCCTTCAATTGTCTAGTTTGTATCAGAGTCCTTTTAGCAACTAAAAGGACTGGCTGATAGAATTAGATTTTACAGAGATTTTGTTTATAAGGAACTATTTGGGGGAGCTTAGGACTGGCCCTATCTTTAGTTCTCCAAGAATGAGTTGGGATGGGTAGGGGGTGCCTCCATTTTGGTTGGTTTTGAGTGTCTATTTTTCACATTAGTCTTTTTGATGATCCACATGTTGCAAAAGGAAAATGTAAAAAACACACCCCTCAAATTGCTTTGTTTCAGAATGCTTTTGCACCCTTGACTGATGCCAAGACTAGGAGCCATGCTGATGATGTGGGTCTCGTTCTTTCTTCATTGCAGGCTAGTATATACCGAGGGGGATACAACCGTTTTGCTCCATACTAAATGACAAAACCATAAAAACCTTCCAATGTGGGGAGAAAGGAAGCTTTCCGAGGCCTGGGTATTGCAATACATGCAGTAGTGCATCATTTTAGCAACTCTAAAAAAATAGAATAAAAATTAAAAAGAGGAAAAAAATTACATTTTTTATCTTATACCTCAGATATTTTGTTCTGTGTATTTTAATATTGTGGGTCTTTAATTTCTGAAGGTTCCGTAGTTTGGTTGCTGGCTGTAGGAGTTTTTGTGGTTGATCTAGAGAGATGCTAGATATGAATAAAAACTGGTTTAGGGCCATATCCAGAGTGCTATATCATGTAAATGAATTATATATGCTGAATATTAAGCTTCTGGGGTTATCAGCTGTTTGGAAAGAGTATAAGTGACTTCGGTAGTCATTTTTTTCTGCATCTGCATTATTTTATTTTGTGAAAGGGAAGGGTGGGAACGGCTTAGGGGATTGGAACTGGGGTTTGGCTGAAGGAAAAAAATATATAGAAAATATAGTAACTGATGAATCCAAACGATCCACTGCACCAACGTTCATATATCCAATGGTTCTAAGTTACTCATTGCCAATTCAAGCCAAAGGTTCTGTTGTAAAGGGGGTGCCTCTAGTAGCACTTGTGCAGTTGAGTTGAATAAAGTTGTGCAAACCCACCCTTTAAACCATTCCACCTGGCAGTATTCAGCTTCTTAACCAGCCGCTAGTTATTTAGGCAAAAACTGCTAGTTAGGCTATCAACAAGCATTCTTTTTATATTTCTTCCAGTATAATAAATTATTGATATCATTGCTGACTTTTATATTATGGGAGGGAAAAAATAACATTAATAAAAAGGTGATAAAAAGCACTGTTTCTATTTTTTTCTTTTTTTCCAAAAAAAAAAAGAAAGTAATAAAAACTTAAATTCTTTGTACCAGTTAAAAAAAAAATGTATAAAATTTACATCTGTGCAGTGGAGTTGTTAAGTTCTAGAAACAGTCTATGAGCTTTAGTTTTAGCCTAGTAGAACAACTGTTAGAGACAGACGTATAATTTTTATGGAATTACATGATAATCATATTCGGATTTATAGAAGCATTTTACAAGTATTGCAATCATTGAGTAGAGATAATTAGGGTATTTTCATCAGCTTGGTACTTTTTGAAACACTGACTGCGTTGTGTAAGCAATCTGCAATTTTTCAGTCCGTGAGAACCTGCCCTTCCATTTCTCCCCAAACCCAAGGACTATCTCAGACCAGTTTCTTCAGCTCCATCTCCAAGGCCCAGGACACTTGTCAGAAGGAAGCAAAAAAAAGTAGGTCCACTTTATCCCTGAAGAACGAAGTCCCCTGACCCCTTCTCAAATGCAGGGCCAGAGTGACACAGCCGAAAAATTGCAGTTTGTCTGTACTACTTCTGTTTGAACTCTTTCCATGTTGTCCTGTTTACAAGTTAACCTAAGTTGGGGTATCCGTCATGGGTCTTCCTGTTTTTGTATTTAATACAAACAGCAGCAAGCTGTCCCAAGTAGTTTTGCTGCCCTAGTTAAATCCTCATGTACACAGTGCAGGCCCTATGGCGTGCACTTTAGTAAGGTATCGACTCACCGCTGTGAACCTGCCAATCCGCTGTAACAACTCTGCTTTAAAACAAAACCAAACAAAACTTATAAAAAAAAAAAAGTGTTTGTGATCCAGCTTTCTCTTGTCATCCTATGTGCATGCCGTAAGATCAGTTGGATATTAAACCATCAATAAAGTTTCACAAAATTTGAAAACAAAGTTTCTGTAGCTTCGATATCCAAGACAGATCACAGTTGTCTTGAACAGAGAGAAAGGGGGGAAACTGCTTAGCAGCCAAAAGCAAACAAAATGTTCTTTTCACCAGACTTATTTGGGTGGGTGAGGGGAGGGGCAGAGGGGTGTTTTCTAGCATCACTAAGACATTTTCATCCCCCACCTGGAAAACATGTTATGAAAATGGGTGCCTGGTTGATGTTATTAAAGGAAACAATTTATTAAAATGAGGTGGCATCCTAGCCCAGAGGGGAGAAAGTTAGTAGGAACAGGGGGCTTAGGAGAATAAAAGGATTTCTCCCAATTGCCTCAGATTTCAAAATCCAGAAGTTGCATTGTGTTTGGAATCACAAACATAGAATTCTTACCGTGTTGGTTAAAGTAAAATTTATTTGCAGTTTTGATTTTCATCAGGAAGCTGTACTTTCCCCCATGGTCGTATGTAGTTTCAATAAAAATCATTTAGAGCAGGTGGGTGCCAACCGATGTTGCAGAATCTTTTGTCTAGGCACTCCTCCAAGATGCCAATAAGTCATTTAAAAATGTATGTCAGAGATGTAAACAAACATTTTGGATTTTTTTAAACAGTATTTATTTGGAATGTTTTCATTTATCTAAATAACTATTGCTATTATGAATTATGGAACAAAAAATGATTAATATCATGTGTGGCATATAGTGACTTCTTAACACACATCACGCAATCTGCAAACCCAGAAAATGTGTATATCTGTCTTTAGAAATTAGTGTTTATATCACTTACAGTGGTTTGTGAATAAAGAAAACTGGTTTGTAATATCAAAAAATAAAAGCTTAGTCTGAAAAGGTACATGTGAGTTTGTGTCCTGAGTCCTTTTGCTTCTGTGGGTTTCCTCAGAGGGTAGATTCTACGTTTATCTACACATGTGATTGCACTGCTGCCCACCAGGGGGCGTGGGTTGATGCTGGCCAATGAGCAATAGGCTGCCTTGGCCACTGGTAGACCAGATGCCTCCTGCAGGTGCCTGGTTTCTTCAGTTCAGAGTGTTTTCCTTCTTCATTCATCTTTCCAAAGAAGACAGTGGAACTAACCACAGATGTTTAAGAAAGAAACTAAACTAAGCTTAGCTATTCCCCAGCATGGAAATGTCAGTCTGGTTTCAAACAAAATAACAAAACTGTGCATTTCAAATGAAACGTAAGCTCGAGTTATTAATACAACTTTTGGGGAGGACTTGCATGAGGAAGATGAAAAAATAGGAATAGGTGCTAGAATTTACATTTACTGAGTGCTTACTGTGAACCTAGAATCCTGCTCTGGCTCTTGTGTTCCTTCTTTCATTTAATCATCTAAGAATCCCATCAGAGTTGAACTACCTAACCCACGCAGTTACTTAACAGTATCTTAACCCTATCTTATTTCATAACTGTCTTAATATTCCTATCAAATGGGTACACATGTAAAGATTAGAAGAAAAGTGGGGTCTGGAAGCAGATATTCTGGGTTTGCATCCTCATTCTGTTCCTTGCCACCCACAAACCAAAGCACTGTGCATTTGTCTCCTCATCTGTAGTTCAGTATGATAATAGCACCTACCTCTTAATATCGTTACACAAAAAGTATAAAACAATGTGAAGTTCTTGCAGCAGTACTTCATAGCTTGTAAGCTGTTATTATTTACAGATGAAGCAACTGAGTCACCAAGAGGTTAATTTATCTGAGGTCACACTGAACAAGTGACAAGACTAGGATTCCAGATCTTTCCACATCACAGGTGGTCGTAATAGCATGAATTATACCATTTCAAATATATGAAATAGTCCCTTCTTTGTAAATTCTTCATATACAAGACCATGAAGGTTATAATCAACTTGTATTGCCCTATGACAATGGGTTTTTAAAGCTAGCATTACCTTTATTTTATAAATGAAGAAAATAAGGATCCGATACATCATATAATTTGTCTAAAGTAAAATCTAGCATCTGTTGGAAGCAGGCTCCACATGAAGATCTGTCTGACCCTGAAGGTTGTTCCCTCTTCCAAAAATTCTGCTCTATTATGGGTGATGATGCTGATGGTGGTAGAGGTAGTTAGGTTAAACCAGGGCTTTTAGAATTTTCCTTACAACATACTCACAGGTAAGGATATATTAATTAAAACAAAGAAGGCACTAGATTTATCCCGGCAGGTGGCAAGAGGGAGGTAATTGTCTTGCAAAATACCGGTTTATAACTGAGAGTCTTCTCCACTAAATATGAGGATTATGTGTTGATGGCAAAAACAGTAATTTACATTAGAATGTCCCCAAAAGCAGGCTCTTCTCTAAAATGGAGACAAGCATATAAATTTCATGTGAAATGTAAAGAAAATTAAAACAATGTAAGAATTGAAGAAATTTCTTAAAAGACTAGACAATGGATGGAAATGTTTCACATCCCTCTCCAGTCCTCCACCTGGAGCATGGGCAGAGATGAGAAAATAACCCCAAGGGAAGCCAGCATGTGATGTATACGCTTTGTGTAGAAACAGAAGCTGTTATTTTTCTGTGGACAATGCCTGAGAGGTAGATATAGCCTCATTCCACCTATAATGTATTTCTTAAAACAATGTTTTAATTAAACAGTAAAGCCTTCTCCATGTAAAAAAATAAAATAAAATAAACCATTACAGATACATCTCAAGTAGCTTGGGCCACTATCTCAATCCCAATTTTCCACTCAACACTCTATTATTTCTGATGTAATCTGAAGGCTGTTTCTACTTCCTGGGAGGTAGACATTTTTAAAACAAATCCCTTTACTGCTGTGACAGTGTCCCTCCAATGTATGATCTACAGACTTTCTTTCTTAGACATATACGGTGAGCTTGTTGAAAAAGTATATTCCTGGACTCCTCTGCTTTCAGCACTCCCGAAGTTAAGGACCATGATCAAATGAGAGGTACAGTCTTTCAGTGAACTTCATGATTGTGTTCACGCTTGATTCTCACTGCAGCTCCAACCCTTATAATGTCAGGAGAGGTGATGAATGTGTGTGTGCATGCATATGCATGTGTATGTGTGGGCTGTGTGTGCATATATACTCACAAGCGTGTACCTACATGTACCTAGACTGCTGTGCTTATTTTCAACTTGTGTCATGACAGCCTGTGATTATTTTTTCACTGATGAAATCAAGAATTAGGACTGAAAATAATATTCTCACAAGGGAAGAAATAAGACAGTCATTTTTGCTGGAAAACTTACAAAGACTTTTTCTTGGTTCTTTTGTTTTTTATTTATAGTGGATAACACACATGCACATATACATGTACAAATATATATTATATATTTGGGAAATTTGTATGTAAATTCACAAGGTGCCATATTTTCTGGAGGGTATAATATTCTCATTGTGCACTTGACCAGAATTCAGCCTGATGCTTGATATGGGATCAAGGGCCAGATCATCTCACAGCCCAAAGCAGGGTTCTTCAATACATGGATAAACCATGGTTTCTCATCACTGCTATTTGCAGTACTAGGAGATGTAGATTAGGGTTGAACAGGAACAGTTGGACTCTTGGTACTTTTGAAAGTAAGCAAACAGCTGATCGGACTTATCTCACTTAATCCTCACAACCTGGCAAGGCAAGTATCATTACTGCTCTGATCTACCCATAAGGAATCAGAGGCTTAAGCAAGGTGGGTGATATGCCCAGGGTATCTGGCTATTAAGAGGTGGAGCTGAGTCATGATCATCAGCTGTCTGACTCTAACATTTTTGCTGCTATCTGTTAGATGATGCTTACCATATACCCTGGTACTTAATCCTTGCAATGGCCCAGGTAGGGAATTTGCCACATGTCACAAAGCTTACAAGCATTGGAGGTAGGAGCCAAACCCAGTGTTCTTTCCTTGACTGCACTCTACACTCGGAGGTCCAGCTTTAATAACTTCCTAGTGAGCTCTGGTTTGAATAGTGGGATATCAGGAGAGCCCCAGAGTCTACCTTTGAGAGTGCAGACCACTCCTCACGTGATTATTCCTCATGAAGCCAAGCATGTGCCTACGACTTTGACATCCAAGATCTCTGACTGAAATAGACAGATAGTGTGTTGTCCGAATGAAGCAAAAAGTCAGTGAGAGCAGAGAATTCCCCAGGCTCTAAAAAAAAAAAAAAAAAAAAGGAGAAAAAATAATAGCTGCAGGTAGAAAATAAAAAAGCAGAAACCCGAGAAGTAGGGTAATGGTGGTGCTGTGGGCAGGTGACGGTTGAGAGAATGCAAATTGGCAGCTCATCAGCATGCAGACTACAGCAAACCTTAAAAGGAAAGTTAAACCCCTCTGCCTCCCCTCCCCAAATCTGCCTTAAAGCAGACAGCAACTGCGGGCCAGCGAAGGAAACCCTCATGCTCACATCTGGAAAGTCAAACTTTCTGCAACCACACCAGGAAGTTGTCTAGAACTGAAAACCAGGTCAGAGGCTCAGCACACAACTCGACTTTTATCTCCCCCAAACACTCCTAGTCAGCACTGGAGGAACTGCTGCTCAGCTGGAAGGGGCTGTCAGCATAACTGGCTGGCTGCTGCTTTTCCCTTTTTTATTTCCCTAAACTGTGAGACTAGATGATGTATTGTTCTCCCTTCTATTGCCATTTTTCAAAGACCTGTTCTTTTCTCACCCTAAAGACTGTGTGTGTGTGCATGCGCGTGTGTGTGCACGAGAGAGAGAGAGAGACGTGCTTTATGAGAAAATGAAGTAAGAATGGGGAGGAAACCCCCACAAAATTTTCAATGTTTGTTGAAACATTCAAATACTAAAATGCAAAATTTTTTGTGCCCTGATTGGTGGAAGAACAACATAAAATCATCCTTTTTTAAAGTCTTTCTTCCATCACTTAAAAGCGAAGCAAAATAACTCATTTAGGCTAGTAGAAAGACAATAGGTACTTGCTATTTCCACTAAGCCATCAAAGACTTAGAATGGAAAAACAGAGGCAGAATTTAGTGGTTAGAGGTCTTTTTACTTTTTCTTTTTTTTTTTTAAATAACAAAAATGTTATAGATAAACTGGAGTTGGGATTCTGCCTCTGCTGTCTTCTATCTTCTTCCTAGCTGCGTTATCTTAGGCAATTTAATTAGCCTCTCTGGGGCTCAGTTTTTAAATTAGCAAAACGCCTCATCAGGTTTTGGTGAGAATTCAGCGAGGTTGTGCAACACTGAGGGTTTTGGTTCTGGAAAAGCCATTCACCCGCCAATTGGGGGAAAAAAAATCAAACCCCATGTTAAAAAGTGAAAAACTGGATTTTATAACTCAGTTCCAGGTATTTTGTTATAAGAAACAGAAACAGACTAATACAAGTTCTTTATAAATTACCCAGTTCCAGGTATTCTAAGCAACAGGAAGATACTAATATACCTTCCTTCCTTCCTTCCTTTCCTTTAGATTTTCTAGGCATGATGGTTTTGAGTGACCATACATCTACAAAATGACTTTTTTGGGGCTCTTTCTTGTCTCAGCCAATGAGATTAAAACATCTCTGTCCAAAAAACCTGCCCCCAAAGCAAATATCTCTCAACTCAACACCTGGAACTTAGTAATTTGTGAGAAAGTGAAATTTATTGCTTAGAGTTTCAGAGGCTGGGAAGTCCAAAGTCCAGGGAACACATCTGGTCTTCTTTGGGGGTGACTCTACAGCAATGCAGGGGTCTCATATGGCAGGAAATGGTAGAGCAGAGAAAGAGAGACTCTCACATGCTCTCCTTTTAAAGCCCTCAGAACCACACCACTGACCACCATTATTAATCCATTCACTATGGCACAGTCCTACAATCTAATCACTTCTTCAAGGTCCCACCTTTCAACTACCATAATAGGATTTCCCAACCTCAATTGTTACTGTGGGAATTAAGCTTCTAATATATGAATGTTGGGAGACACGATTTAATCAACCCACAGTGGAAATGAAATTTGTTTCTTATAGTTTTGGAGCCTGGGAAGTCCAAGTTCCAGGGAACACATCTGGTGAGGGCCACCTTCCCAGTGGGGTGACTCTCCACAGCAACTCAGGTTATCACATGGAGAGAATGGGCTGAACAAGAGAGAACTAACTTTCTCACTCACTCTCATCAGAACCATGCCCATTACTCCATGAATGGATCAATCCATTTACTTAAGGGCACAGTCTTCACAATTCAATTACCTCTAAAAGGCCCCACCTTTCAAATGCCATAGTTAGAATTCCTGCCCTCTTGACACTATTACAGTGGGGGTCAAGTTCCCAACACATGAGCTTTTGGTGGACACATTTAACCCACAGCAGAAGGAAGGAAGGAAGGGAGAGAGGGAGGCAGGCAGAAAACGAGGAAGAAAAAAAGGAAAGCTGGAGAACTCTCTTCCCACTGGTTATCTGATATTACAGATTTGAAAGTTTCATGATTTACTTCTCTGGAGATCTTCACATGGACTTGTTACATTTTAGTTTTTTAGCTCATGTTTGTTTGTTTTGCTTTTGTTTTTGTTCTGTTTTTCTTAGCCTTGCTTTCTCTGGTATAGATTCCCTCATGCTTTAACCTGGCACTGTCCGACAGAAATATAATGCAAGTTACATATGTAATTTTAAATCATCGAGAACACATGTCCAAAAAAGTAAAAAGAAATAGGTAAAATTAACTTTAATAATATATTTTACTTAACTAAGTATACCAAAAATATTATCCTTTCAACATGCTATTAATATAAAAATATGTGAAAGACATTTTATATTATCTTTTTCATATTAAGTCTTCAGTATATGGTGTGAATTTCATACTCACAGCACATCTCAGTTTGGACCAGCCACATTTCAAGGGTTCAAAAGCCACATGTAGCTTGGAGCTCCCTCACTGGACAGCACAGCTTCAGACCATTAGCCATCATTTCTCTAAATCTAAGCCTCAGGAGTGAGACCCCAACAATTCAGGCTTATCCCTTAAGTGATGTTGACATCCCACTGGCTTTGTCACTGTGATTATACAGATGAGTCTGGTAAAGACTTGTCTTCTGCCTCGCATACTGCTCAGAAAGGCAGACACAGGCTCACTTTCAACAACAGCCATCCTCTAAGGAAGCCAGCCACTCATTTATCTTACTTCTAGTTGTTGCCACTGATGCTGAGATTCTTGAAAAATAACTCAGTACATACTAAAAGTTTGTCTTTGGGGGATCATATTGGTCAAGCCAGCAAATTCTAAGTCCCAAAGGAGGCAGACTATGAATGTGGCTCAATCAAAGAGGGTGATTTGAGAGGAGCAGTTTTAGCAGGACTACTCCCTTACCAACCTACCCCCAACACCCAAAGGGTAGGAGCCCTGTCCCTTGTTCTTTTAGTCATCCACAATGCTCCACTCTGCCCCAAAGTGCTGAGCGTTAGGGATACCAACATAGGACAGGAAGTATGGTTAGAGCGAAACATGGCAAATGTGCCTGATATACCCTTATGTGGCCACATCACCCTTGAGTACTAATGTCTAATGCTGTAAAACAAATCAAACATACTTAGCAATTTAAAACACAGGTTTATGATCACACAATTTCCAGGGGTCAGAAGTCCAGATGTGGGTTAGTTGGTTCCTATGCACAGGATCTCCCCAGCTGACATTAAGGTGCTGGCTAGAGCTATGATTCTTATCTGACACTTGAGATTGTCTTCCAGGCTTATCAAGGTTGGGAGTAGAATTTAGATCTTTGTGGAGGCAGAACTGAGGTCCCTTTTTTTTGTTTTTTTTTGTTTTTTGCTAGCTGTCAACTGGTGACTGCTCTCAGCTCTTAAAAGCCACCAATAGTTCCTTTCCATGTGGCCCCTGTAGGAAGTTTACTTCAGTGTTTTACAACATGTATGTTTGCCTTCTTCCTGGTGAGCAGATGTGTTTCTCTTGAATTTCTTCACCTTCTTTTAAAGGTTTCTCTGATTAGGTCAGGCCCACCCAGGATACTTTCCCTTTGGATTAACTTGAAGTCAATTGATGGTAACCTATTACTCCTATGGAGGGAGTGGTATCTCACCACAGTCACAGGCTCCTCCCACACCTGGGAGGAGGAGATTATGCAGAGCACATACACCAGGGAGCAGGAATCTTGGAGACCACCTTAGTATCCTGCCCACATCACCTTGTAAATCTGCTTGTTAATGTCAACAATGCAAAAAGCATCAACATCTTTGCGATAAGAATCACTGTACTCAAATTCTGACTTTTCAAGATAGACATCACCATCTGCCTTTTCTGGATAAGAAAACCAAGACTCAGAGAAGTGAGAATGAGAGGCACAGCTCCAAGAAGTTGGTGGAGCCAGATGAGAAGCTTCGTCTTTTTCAACAGCAAAGCCTTGGAAGTGCCCCCCACCCCATGCCATGTTGCACTGTCACTATGGTAGTGTTCCCAGGACTTTCCTAATGGACTACCTGACCCTTAGACACATCACAAACATAATCCCTTGTATTAGTTATCTATCATTGCATAACAAATTACCCCCAATTATAGCAGCATGAGATAACAAACTACTATTTCACAGTCCCTGTGGGTCAGGAATCCAGGTGGCTCCAGGTATCTCATGAGGCTGCAATGTCAGTGTTGGTCAGGTCTGCAGTCATCTCAAGGGTAGGCTGGGGAATGATCCATTTCCTCGCCCACTCACAAGGTTATTAGCAGGACTCAGTTCCTTGTAAACTATTTGGCCAAAGGCCTGAGTCTCTGGCTGGCTGTCGCTCAGAGGCTTTCCTCAGTTCCTAGCCATAGCAACTGATCCACGGGACAGTTTGCTTCATTACCAAGAACAAGTGAAAAGAGCTAGCAAACGATGCCACATATTTTATAGCCTACACTCACAACCTATCTCCTATTGCTCCTGTCCTATTCTATTCTAAGAAGAATGTTAGTAGATCCAGCCCACACTCAGGGGAAAGGGATTACACAAGTGTATAAATACCAGAAAGCAGGGGCTGCAGGGACATTGGGTGTATTTAAGAAGCTGCCTACCACAGTCACCAATAGCTGAACTGGTCTCAGTTAATGCAGGATCATCAGCATTTTGAGGGCCCCCAGGACTTCTATTTTCCCTTTTTCTTAATGCATTATGCAGTTTTATTATAAAACCATGCTGGACATACTGAAATAAAATTAAGTGAAGCAACTGCAGAAACCCTTCCATTGCAAAGTGCTATGTAGGAGAGTCATAAAATGTCTTGATTCCCAGTTCGACAACCAAACTTTGCTCAGGGTGATAAACTCAGGCAGGAGGAGAAAGCTAAGCAGATGACTTTGATTATTACAATCCCAGCCAACCTACACAGTCCAGTAGAGTAAACCCAACCATGTCCCAGTTCTAAGTTCCTTCTGGGTAGCAATGTTGATGGGTACAACACGTTAGACATGGAGTATTCAGTTTGTTTCTAATGACCTCTACTAAAATCAATAAATGCCCAGATTAACCCTTTCATTCATAATCCAAATTTTGCTCTTCATGATCTCATCTTTCATTTGTTCCACAAAGTTCTTCCAAACTCCTCCCTAGAACTTCCTCAGAGAATTTCTATCCCATCTCTAAAGAGTTTTGTTTCATTTTTATAAGGCTTTTCTCTTATAACTTTCATCGAAGGGGTCACCACTGTTGGAGGAAGTATGATTGTGTCACGAGCAGTTGAGATTATGCTGGAACCGCGAATCTACACGATCAGATGGTGTTCTTGGTTCCCTGACCCCTGTGGTCCCAACCAACACACATTTTACCATCCCCTTCTTCCTTCTATTTGTCTGGACACTGTTCTGATGACCTGTACATTTTCATCTGACTTAATTCTACTGTTTCTGAAAGCTAACCTTTAGACTTTCCACTTCTTACCTAAAGATTCCCTTTCTGATCAATACCTCCCACTCAATATCTTACCCAGCAGATTCTTAGTACATCAAAGATGAGAGAGCTTAAGGCAGTTCTTTCCCACTCCCCACTTCAAAATGTGGTCCATGGATTGTCTGCATCTGAATCACCTGGAAAGCCTGTTAACAAGGAGGATCTCTGAGTCCTTCACAGACCTTTGGAATTTGAGTAGCTAGTGTTGATTCCAAGTGATTTGTATGCAGCCTAAAATCTGAGATACAGTGCCTTAGATCTCACCTACTGAAACAGATACTCAAAATTGGCCACACATTAGAATCAAGTGGCAGGCTTTTACCCCATATCCATGCCTGATCTTCATTCACGGAGGTTCTGATCTAATTGATCTGGGTGAGTCACAGCCACACTCTATAAACTATTTCTATTCCATCCTCATTTTACATATGAGAAAGTTGAGGCTCAAGAAGGTAAAACAATCTGCCCAAGTAGTTAGCTAAAAAAAATCAGGACTTGAATCCAGCTCTACAGGATTTGAGTCTATACTCTTTTTTTAATTTCATTTTTATTATTAATTGACAATAATCATATAATTTTATGGGGTACATGTGATGTTTCAGTACATTTTGCTATGGGTTAAACGTGTCCCCCAAAAGTTCATGTGTTGGAAACTTAATCTCCATTGTAACAGTGTGAAGAGGCTGGGAAATCCTATTATGGTAATTGAAAGGTGTGGACTTCAAGAGGTGATTAGATTTTGAGGACCATACCCTCGTGAATGGATGGTTTAATGGGTGGTCATAGTGTGATCCTGATGGCTTTATCAGGAGAGTGTTTGAGGAGCTTAGCTCGCCCTTTCTCAGCCCATTCTCACCGCATGATACCCTGCCACACTGTAGAAGAAGGCCCCCACCAGATGCACCCTCTGCGCCATAGACTTCCCAGTCTCCGAAAGTGTAAGGAATAAATTCCATTTCTTTATTAATTACCCAGTTTCAGGTATTCCTTGTTATAGGCAACAGAAATGGACAAGTACACATGTATACATGTGGAATGAGCAAATCAGTCTAATTAACATATTCATCACCTCACATACCATTTTTTGTCTCGATAACACTTAAGACCCACTCTTTTAACAATTTTGAAGTATACAATACACCTTGCTGTGCAATACCTCATGAGAAATTATTCCTCCTGTCTAACTGAAACTTTGTACCCTTTAACCAACATCTCCTCTTTCACCCCTGCCCCCCATCCCCACCCCAGTCTCTGATAACCACCATTCCACTCTCTACTTCTATGAGTTTGAATTTTTACAATCCATATATAAGTGAGCATGTGATATTTGTCTTTCTGTGCCTGGCTTACTTCACTTAGCCTCAGAGTGAAGACGCAACCCACAGATTGGGTAAAAATATTTATAAATCACACATTTGAGATAAGGGGCTCATATCCAAAATATGCAAGGAATGTAAACTACTCAATAACAACAACATCAACAAATAACCCTATTTTAAAAAATGCTTTAAAGAGCTGCACAGACATTTCTCAGAAACAGACATGCAAAACGTCAATAGATATATTTTTTTAAAAAAAAAGAAAAAAAGCACAACCTCACTAATCATCAGGAAAATGCAAATTAAACCACAATGAGATATCACCTCACACCTCTCAGAATGGCTATTATAAAAAAGATAAAAGATGAGTGTTTGTGAGGAAGTGGAGAAAGGGGAACCCTTGGGTGCTGTTGGTAGGAATGTAAATTAGTACAGCCATTGTGAAAAACAGCATAGAGTTTCCTCAGAAAACTAAAAGTAGAATTACCATATGATCCAGCAATCCCACTTTTGGGTATATAGCCAAAGGAGTTGAAGTTGGTATGTCAAAGAAATATCTGCACTCCCATGTTCATCCCAGTATTATTTACAATAGGCAAGATATGGAAACAACCTAAGTTCCCATCAACAAATAAATGGACTAAAAAGAAAAAAAAAAAGGCGGTATATATACACAATGGAGTATTATCCAGCCTTAAAAAAGAATGAAATTTTGTCATTTGCAACACAGATGAATCCAAAACCTGTACTCTTCTACTGCCCTATGAGATGAGTCCAATGCTTAAAGGTACTTTCTAATCTCCAAGAGAACTCACATGTTGGGGGAGCTAAAGTAGTAAGAATTAAAAGGTAGAACATGATTTCCCTACTGCAGTCAGTATTTCTTCCATACTCAGATTCATCATAGGAAAGACTATGTTATATTAGTGCAGATTCATTCATTCATTCATTTATATTAGTGCAACTAATATATTCCATGTGGAATATAACTAATACAACATAATATAATGTTATGGAATATGCTACTAATATAATAATATGATACTAATATAACATATTCCATAGCATTTCCATATGTTATATTAGCTGCAGAGACAGAAACCTAACTCAAATTGGCTCAGTAATGACAACAAAGGTGGGAAGAAGGGATTTATTAGGCCCTAAGTTTAGGCATGCCTGATTCCACAAGTATGCAATTTTATCAGAGGTCTCTCTTTCCTCCTCTCTCAGCTGTTTCACATTTATGTTTCATCCTCATTTTTTTTTTTTTTTCCCCTACTTCAAATTGGCTCCTTCCATTTTCTGGGGTAGTTTCCATTTGGCAACCTTGAACCTACATTGCTTCAGCTTAGAAAACCCAGCTAAATAAATAGCTTCTTTCACACTGGGACCACGTAGTAAAGACCTATCCTATGCTAGGGAAGGATTCTGACTGACCCGCCTTGAACCAATCACTGTGCCTGATACGAGAAAGGTGCTCTGATTAGCCGGGTTTGGATCAATGTCATCATAGAGATGACCACCGGTATCACAGAAGATACGAGATGCTCTGCCACGAAATAGGGGAGGAAGTTCTTCAAAAAGTTCACAGAAAGATTCTTATTAACTTTCAATTCTAGTTTCCATGAACTTTTTGAAGGACCCTCGTAGCATCGCCAAAAAAGGAAAATGTCCCTGAGTGGGTGAAAACTACAGGCGCATGTGTACTGTAGTCCATGATCTTGAATTCCAGCCCGGGGCTAGGTGGCATCCTCAAAATGAAAACGTCTTCCCAGCTGTGAAGTGAGTAATACTATAATATTTCATATCCTCCTCAACCTTTTCTCTTCCACGTCTGTGCTCAGTGGCACATGTTAAGCTGCTAGAATTGGGAAAGAAACATGGTAAGACTCCAAAGCATAGTTGAAATTTAATTTTCTCAACATAACCATGACCATAGCCATTAAGAGTAAGTATTCTCCCCATCTGGGAAAGTGCTAAGCTAATTTTTGAAACCTTGGAGAAATGAAGACCACAGACATCGCCCATCCTGAAATTGCTCTTTTTTAGTTTGGCCACCTGCTGAGCTAATGACCCACTGACTGGGTTTTAGGCTTTTGAAAGCTGAGTTCTAACATCAAACTTTCATCTCAGCGATAGCAGCCTGTCTCTAATGAATTTTTTATTTGTTTACTCATTGCTTCGCTGGGATATAAAAGTAGCACTCATCTTTTTAATATTAAAAATAAAACCTTAAATCAGGGCCTAATCCAATGCCAAACTGTTTAAATTCACTACATCCAAGACGGTTTCCCTTCTGGAGAAATCACTCTCTGAAATAAAGGAAGATGATACTGTGGGGGAAAGAGTGACATGCCATATGTATGTTCTTCTCCTTCTCTTTAATCCTTGTGTGAGTATAGAGGTAAATTATTCATGTCAAGCTGTGTGCTGTATATCATATGAGTTACAGAATCACATCCTCTAAAGGCTGTGCCCCTTTCTCATGAGGGGCAGACCTCTAAGACTTCACATCACTCTTCTGTCTGCACTGTAAACCTGCTCTGTTTGCTCTCAGAGGTTTAGAAACATCAAGAGGAGAAAGAGCCATGCAGAGAAGTGTGGAGTGAGGGTGTCCAGGTGTCACTCAAGGGAAGAAGTGCACCTCGAGGATGCTCAGAGGGCAGCTGGACCTCTTGGTGTTGTTTACTTGTCTTCCATACATGCACTGGGAAAAATAAAATACAGTAAATAAGATACAACTGGGTGTGGAAAGAGCCAGGATGTGGAATTGACTATAGCGACAGAAAGCAGAGTGGTGTTGAACTCAGGCCAGGGTGAAGATGCCAGGGGATGAGGGGGTTAATCAAGAGAGGGGCTACAGAGGGACACCAGGAATCCCTCAGGGTTGTTAAACATGTTCACAATGTTGATTTGTGATAGTTTCAGTTGTATGAACATAGGTTAGACTCATGAAATTGTATGCTTGGTATGCAGTATATTTCATGTCAGTTATACAGTACACCAATAAATCTGTAAACACACACACACACACAGGATCTGGAGTCATAGTGACTGGTCTTTGAGTCCCAACTCTGCACTTATTAGCCATATAACAGTGAATAAGTAACTTTATCTTCTGATAAGTTTCCTTATCAGAAAATGGGGATAATAATTATTTCATGGAGTTGTTCTGAAAATCGATGAGGTACTGAAAATCCTAGTATGAACCTTAGTGTTTACACAAAGAAGCTGTTATGGGTTGAATTGTGTCCCCCCAAGATTCATGTATTAATCTCCACTGTACCAGTGCTCGGGGTGGGATATCCTATTATGGCAATTTGAAGGTAATGTCTTTAAGAAGTGATTAGACTGTGAGGACCATGCCCTAGTGAATGGACTGATCCATTCATGGAGTGATAAGTTGATGGCTTAATGGTGGTCATAGGTGGCTTTACAAGGAGAGCCAGGGAGAAGGTTACCTCCCTCTTGCTCAAGCCATTCACCATGTGACATTCTGTGCTGTTCTAAAGAGTCACCACCCACCAACAAGGCTCTCACCAGAAGTGTTCCCAGAACTATTGGGCTTCCCAGCCTCTGCAACTATAAGGAATACATTTTATTTCTCTATAAATTATCCGGTTTCAGGTATTTTGTTATAAGCAACAGAGATGGACTAATACAGAAGTATTCAATAAACCATTGGTTTGTTATTGCTCTCTCTGTCTTTCTCTTTCTCCTTCCTCCCCTATCCACCATAACTTACATATATTTCCTCACATTTCTGCTGAGGATGCTTTTCATTGTATCACTCCAGTTTCCTAAAAGTTCAAGGATATTCTAATAATGCAAAACCATGCCTGTTAACCCTGACAGATGGCAGGTTGGCTGTAAATATCCCCATGCATTGTATACATCACTGATTTATTTAATCTTTTGGAAGTTCTACAGTGTGGCATTAAACACATGCCCCTATTCTGAATCTGATCCATCTCATAAAAGTCTTCATAAGAATGGTATTTGCTTCCCAGAATGTCCCAGGGGCAGGCTTTTTATAGAATCTGATTATACTACCTTCATTCATGCACAAATATGCTGTTTTCTAAAAATCCCACAAAGTGGTTTACTAAATAGGGCATCTTGAAATGATTGCTCACTCTGTTTGAAATGAAAATTTGTATATAAATAATAATGTATTCACCTGGCACTGATTTTATTAAGATCTGCTAGAACAATCTATGCCAAGTTCAACTGGATTCAAGAAGCATATATACAGGTTCAAGAAAGGTATTTTGGAGTCTAACAAATCAGATATTAAATCCAGACTCTCCCACTACATCCCTGAGGGGACCCTGGGGACAGCATTTCTCAGGTGACTATGGGGAAGACACCTAACATTCATGAACATAAGTACTAAGGGTTAAATGTGTCCCCCCAAAATTTGTGTATTAGAAACTTGACTCCCATTGTAACAGTGTTTAAGAGGGTGAAAACCCTATTAATGTATTTGAAAGGTACGGCCTTTAAGAGGTGACTGGATTGTAAGGACTGTGCCCTCATAAATGGATTAATCCATTCGTAAACAAGTTATTATGGGTACTGATGGCTTTAAAGCCATCAGTGGTTCTGATGGCTTTAAAAGGAGAGTGAGTGTGAAGGTTTACTGTCTCTTGCTCAGCCCATTCTCACCATGTGACACCCTATGTCACTGTAAAGAGTCACCACCAAGAAGGAGGCCCTTACCATATGTGTGTCCTGGACCTTGGACATCCCAGCCTCTAAACTGTAGGAATCATTTCTTTATAAATTACCCAGTTTCAGATATTCTGTTACAAGCAACAGAAATTGACTAATCCACTAAGTTTCCTTCTGTGATAAAATGGGGAAGATAACAGAACCTATCAGGCTGTGGTGAGAATTAGATCGTATACCCCTATTTTTAGGTTAAAAATGCTATTCCGCTGCTGAAGGATGCAGATCTACTTCACACACTTTCACTGGCATGCCCTCCCTGCTCCTGCAGGAGTGAGACCAGGGACCAGTCTCAATCTGGGGACACACATCCATGGGCTCCTTTTTTCAAAATATGCCATCAGTGTGCTCTGCCACTGCAAAAGCACTTCCCAAGGAGTCCTGCCCAAGTGACATCACAGGTGGCTGGAAAAATGCCTGTTCTCAGCAAGGCCCCACTTTGCACCTCCAGATGTTGTGATAGAAGCATGCCAGGGTGACTGCAGCAGGACCCAGCTGGAGAGCATGGGCCAAGAAGCCCCTCAGGGAAAACAAGAAGCTTCTCCTTCTATTCTCTTCTTCCTTTTATTTCAGAAGGAATCTCTTGTGATTATGTGCTTACGGTGGTGGTGACCCCCCACTGGCAAATTTCAGACCTTCACTGTCCTATCACCGTGTGTTAGGCCAGAATGACCATGATTGGCTGAAAAAGACGACTCTTGAAATACTGACTTTAATGTTGTGTATATGTCCTTAGATGAGACTCTCACCTATTTTCTACAAGTGCCTATTTATTGTTTTCACAAACTGTGATGGGTGATAATTGGATTTGTAATCTTATCTGGATCCAAGCAAGGCACATGCTTCTGAGTCTCATTGATCATGTTTCTAATCCTGACTCTGCTACGACATTCCTGGAGGAACCTGGGATTGACACCTCCCATTCACAACCTAAGTTTCCTCACATGATAAAATGGAATAAATAAGGCTCCATACCTCCACAGGTTAGGAAGAGAGTAAAATGGCACAATAAATAAAGTTCTTAGCATTATAGTTCACACACAAGCAGGGTTCAAGAAACCCTATTGTTGTTACTGCTGTCATTATTTTTGTTCCAGATTTCTGCGCCTAATTCTACAGCTGTCATGATTATTTTTGTTCCAGATAGTGTTCTACAGATAAATTTGGGTTGGGATGGGAATGGGTATCTCCAACAGGAAGGAGACAGTCTTGACATCTGTGCCTTCAGAAAGGAGAAGCAGGTGGAAGAATTTTGAGTTGTCTAGCTCATTGGATATGTACATTTTTTTCTGGCTCCCTGGCATGGCTCTCCACTGGGATGTTCTCCTACTGACAAATCTCCAAATGCAATAGGGAAAAAACTGAGAGAAAAAGAAAAAAACATTGTACTGTTGCTGAAAAAAAAAAAATGAAAGACTTAATCAGAATCCTGGAGGCACTTCAGAAGCAATGTAATCAAATCACATCTTTGCTTGAGAATCAGAGTATTTGGGATGTACTGTAGGCTGGGTAGGTGAGTGTGGGGACAGAGAAAAACACCATGTAACACGTAGAGCTTTGTGTATCTTGTCAGTTTCATGTCTCATGTTCAGCACACTCTTAAAACTCAGGGCAGTGCATTTTTCTGAGCCTCTCTGCTTGGCTGCAAATCAAATGGAATGGTACCTCCTGCCACTGCACAGCTAAATGATGAGGAGAAAAGTTATGTAACCTCCCCACATCTGATATGCCACTTGCCTCGCTATGACTCAGTTTACATATCTGAAAAATAGGGATAATATTGATACCTACCTCATAAGGTTGTTTAGAGAAGTAAATGAGACTCTGCATAAGGATAGTTGTATTGTGCTTGACACGAACTGTGTCTAGTATGCTGCAACAATTATCTTTATCAGAAGGAATAATTATCATGCAACTCACATGATAACCAATTTCTCAGAATCCATTTTGATGAGACTCTCATAGGGACTGAGCCAAAATTTAGAATGAAAAGTACAAATTTTATAAATTGCCCAAAGATATTTTGTTATTTTCCCTAAATTGCCCAAAGACATTTTGTTATTTTACTGATGTATAAATAAAACCCAAAATGTTTCTCTGTGTGTGTGCCAGAGAGAGAGAGAGAGATTTTTCACATGAAATGGACATATTTGAACTAAACTCAACCTAAATAATTTCCAAAATTCCTAGTCAAATCAATTACCATATCCTAGAATCAAACTCAAACTGGATATTCAGTTCAGTTTCTAATTTCTTGACCTGATATAATTTTCTCAAGTCTACTTTACATATTAAGAATCAAAATTTTTAAAAAAATATGAAACTGACAAACAATTAAACAAGCAAAGTTCTCTGTCAGTTTCCTTTCAAATGAACCTAATGGTAATTTTACCAGATGACACCTTGTAACCCTAGACTTAGGAATATTCATTCATTCGATAATATTTTGTCAATTAAGAGCCTACAATTAAAGGTCTAACATGATGCACATACCTTAAGTGATCTGGCCCTACTCAATCCCTGACATCCTCGCTCATGAGTCTCAGGATTTCTCTATACCAAATAATAACTCGATTTACCAAATGTTCCAAGTCTTATTTTTTACCCATGTGCCCACTTTCCTTTGCTTACACATTCTTACACTTGTCAAATTCTCAACTTTGAACTATTCAAAAGAGACTACTTTAAGTGATTCAAATAGAGGTGGAAGACTGGATTCAGCTGACGTGACTCAGGAATCACCTGAGCCTGGTATCTCCCCCAGTCAAAGCTGGTGGAGTTTTATACGGTGGAGTCAACAAAGTGGTAAGTGATACATGTCTCCAGGCCTCATTCAGCTCTGTTATGGTTTTCATCTTTAACTTCCATGAAAATTGTAGTTGGAATGGTTGGGAGGCTGTTCCGGTTTTTCATGCCTCTTGCTCAGGATCATCAGCAATCCCATCCTGATGACTCTCCTAACAGTGCTTTAGAGAGAGATCTTGCAAGCCTTCTTCATGGTTATGTCCTCACATGGCCTTCCCAAGTATATGTGGGTCGGGGGGAGAGAGAATCAGAGCATCTCCTGTCTGTTCATCTATTTTTCTTTTTAGAAAAGCATTAATCCTATCATGAGGCTTCACCCTAAAGACCTTATCTGGTCCTAATCTCATCCCAAAGGCCCCACCTCTGGGGATTAGGGATTCAACACATGAATTTGTGGGGGGTGGGGCACATTCAGTCCATAGCACGGATTGTTTATAGTAGTTTTATCTGTACCAATCCAAAATTAGAAATAGCCCATCAATGATGGATGAATATTATGGAGATCTACATACAATGGAATACTACATGGCAATAAAAAGATACAAGCAACTGGTGCCAAAACAAGGACGATTCTCAAAAGTATATTAAGTAAAAGAAGCTACGCAATAAAGAGTACATACAGCATGATCTCATGTATATTAAGTTTTTACAACAGGCAAATTCCATCTATGGTGATAGAAATCACGTCAATGGTCTCTTTGGAGTGTGGGTTTGTGGGTGACAGGGACTGACCAAGAAGGCAAATGAGAAATCCCCACACTAAACTGGGTCCCAGAGCTTGTAGAAGATTTAGGGCTCTATTCATACCCAGGAGGACTTATTTGGCTCTGAGTATGCACCATAAAAATTAGAATTAGAAAAAAGCAATGCTATTTTCACACTTTAGTTACAAGACAAACTTTTCCAAAATGACACAACTCATTAACTAAGGATATTTCTCAGTAGATTTGCTATATTAAAAAGGTATTGTGTCTACTATGGTAATCAGCTATGTTGTGCTAAAACTCCACGTAGGTTAATTAAATGCATTACTTGCCAAAAGGAATGTGATGTATATACACCACCCAAGACACACATACAACATAGCCTTATAATAATAAAAGGGTGTAAATTACCGAAAGTCTTCTCTTATAGAGCCAAATGCTTTTTTAGTTCTCGGCTACATGATTTTAAACAGAACTGAATGAAATGATCCTTTAACAGCCGAGTCAAACACTTCTGCAAATAACAGCACAATGACCTGCTTGTGTCTCTGGGTCTGAAAGCACTTGAGGTGTCTGGCACTAGGGAGAACATTTGCTTTAGATTTTAGTTTTAGCCTGGAATTGTAGAAATGAATCTGTCACCTGCCCTCACGGTCTGTCAAAGAAAAACATGAAATGGAAGTCCAAAATAAAATCTTTGTACACACCGACCCCCCAACCCTCAGTATCTAGGGCAAATACTTATGATATGAGTTTAAAAGACCATAAGAGCAAGAACAAAGGTCACTAATTATTCCCTACTGTCCTCCGCTCACCACCACTCCACCCCCACCCTGAGAAAAAAGATTGATCATGTATTGGGATAGCCAAGGACTGTCTTAAGAAATAACCCTGCCCCCTCACTCCAGGTGCACAGGGAGAAGACCACAGAGATTATGCTGGGCAGGGCAGGAGCACCTGCCTTCCTTTGTCACTTCCAAGGTTCATGACTTCGGACAAGCTAGCTAATCTCCCTCTGTGCCCATTTTCTCATTTCTAAATGAGAGCTGCAGTGAGGATCACATAAGTAAATATGTGTAACGTGCTCAGAACTGCCTGGCACAAAATGCTGTGAAGTTGTGAGCTTCAGCAGTCCCCTACGCCTTAGCTTCCCCATCTGTTCAATGACCTGCATGGGCTCTAAGAAACCTTCCAGCTCCAACACGGTGGTGCCATTTGAACAATTATTGCAAACTTTCCCGCAGGCTAACCACCCCCTCCTCCCCACCTCATCCTGATTCTGGTGTTCATGTCTACAGGAGTGTGCTTCTCTAAGTGGAATGTCATTCTGGCCACTTCCAGAATATAGCTGTCCTCGTTTACTTATTGTGGGAAGCAGTATGCATTGTGTTTAGGAACATGCACGTTGGAGCAGGACAGACCTGCATTCATTTACCAGCTTTGTCACTTACCAAGTGACTTTAGGAGAATGTCTTCAAGCTTCAGGTTCCCCTTTGGTGTGATGGAGGTAAAAGTAGCTCCAGCATTAGGGCGTTGTTGTAAGGATTACATTTGATGTGTGTGAATGTATAAAATACTTAGCACCATGCATTTTAAGCATTCTATAAATGATTAAAATTAAATGGTAGTAGTGCTAGTATCATTGCCAAAAGAAGTAGGTGTTCACTCATTCAGGACAGAAATGAAAACATAGATATAGTAGAAAGTATAAATACTGATGCTTAAAAGGATGACATAATGGAATGAAGTGGAGCTAAATTGAATTGGGTTTGAATCCACTTCTGGCTATGTGATCTTGGGCAAGTTTTTCTGAGCTCAGTTTCTCTATTTGCAAAATTGGTGCAATGCCACATACTTTGAGCATCAAATAGGCATTGAGTGCTTTGTATACAGAAGGCATGGACTACATGGAAACTACTGTTCTGTATAGTGCTTGTCTCAGGGAAGTACTACAGCTCTCTGTTGTCAGTCTCTATGCTAGACAGGATATGGTGTTTCCATTTGGGAACGTCTTCCTGGCATAGAGATGTTACTGGTTCTAAGGAATCCACTGACATCAATGCAAAGCAAGAACAGGAAACACTGACAGGTAGAGTCAAAGATTGACATTTCTCAAACTGGAACAGGAGAGCATAGGAGAGAAGGATTATGAGCAAGTCAATTAGTCTTCCTGGTTGTTTTAGCCACGTTATAAAGTTATGTTCATCGCCCCGTCTGGCTGTTAATAACAAGTCATTCTTGAAAGTAAAATAAGCACTAAAAGTTTACATACATGGTATATGCAAATATAATGAGTGGTGTTCCAAGAAACAGCAAATGTGGGAGCAAAACAAGTCATTAAGTAGTCAATTTCAATATGCAATTCTGTGGGGTACTGTTAATCTTGCTAGGAAATACAAACATTACATATTCAAATACCCTCCAATAATGTTCCCTTGTGTATTCCAGTGTTTGAAGATTCATTGTAGGCTATAGTAGTTTATAAAGCAAAATAGACAGATAGAAAGATAGACATAGATATTCATCACTTAAAAAGGAAACAACGGGGGCAATAAGGCAATAATGGCCAGCTTGAAGATACTTTTAGATTCTCTAAAGAATTCAACCAACATCATTGCAAAATGTTAGGCATTTTTCTGTGTTTGGACCATTTATCACAAAACAAAGATCAGGATATTATATTTAGTAATAAATGTTTTGTACTTTAAAATTTCAACTTAATAATAATTTTTAAACAGTAAATCTTCATAGAATAATCTTTCCATTTTTATAGTGATTTTTATTTGGAATTTATTTTTGTTAATATTTTCTGTAATCAAATCGCTATATCAGGTAGATATGATTCTTACATATGACTGAAATATCAAATCTTGTCATAATAGATAGGTTCATAATCATAACAAATCACACTTTTTTTGTTATAGAAAACCTTTACTATAAAACATTGACTATAACCCTATCACAGAAAAAAATATATTCACTTTTTATCATATGGTCATACATTATTATTTTAAAAACACATAAATCATTGATTGTTATACAACGTACAGAATACCTTTTGGTACGGAGACTTGCTGAGGATTCCCATGAATTCCATCTTCTTAGTTTCAAATCCTGGAGATGAATATCTGTCAGGAACATGGAAACACTAGTGGGATTAAGTCACACTTTCACCTAACAAGTGTTTGTTCTGCGCAAGCTAGATTGTATTTGGTTAGTACACAGCATTCAGTTTGATGGTAGAGACAGACATTAAACAAATAAATGTAAAAATAAGTCTGTAGTTAAAAATTATGCTGTGTCTTGGTCTGTTTTGTGCTGCTGTAACAAAATACCTGAGACTGGGTAATTTATAATGAACAGAAATGTATTGGCTCATGGTTCTGGAGGATGAACAGTCCAAGATCAAGTGGCTGGCATCTGGTGAGGGCTTTCTTGCTGCATCATCCCATGGAAGAAGGGCAAAGAGAGAGCAAGAGAGGAACAAAAAGGGGCTGAACTTGTCCTTTTATAAGGGACTCACTCCTGTAATAATAGCATTCACTTCATGCGCGAAGACAGATCCCTCACAGCCTGATCACTTCTTAAAGTGACAATGGCAATTAAATTTCAACATGAGTTTGGGAGGGGATGAACTTGCAGACCATAGCATGCTGGATGTCTGTAGGAAAAACTGTGATGAGGATCACAGCTTGGTTCACAAATATTCCCAGTGATTGAATCTGTACTGCCTTCTCCCCTTCTTTGAAGGGATGGCTCTGTCATGAGGGTCACGTGGGAGCTGCAGACTCCGCCTTTCCCCCTTTAGTAACTGGTGGCCGCAACACCTCACACAAACTGAAAAATGAGGACATTTCATCCTCCCTACCTAAGTGGGTCAGAGCACGGACATGTGACCCAAGCAAGGGGCTCACAGTCTTTTTCTGAGGCTTTGGGAGCTGGAGTTGGGAAAGAATCTCCTTTCCTTTTACGTTTGCAAAAAATACAGCTAAGAGCTCAGTGGTATAGTACCTGTGGTTCCAGCTCAAGGAGGAAGCTTGTTTGAGAGAATAAGGGTTCCTACAGAGAGATATGAATGAACAAAGAGCAAATCTCAGTGATATTTTATTCCCTGTGTCCTCTCCCCCCTCCCCTATTACAGGAGCTGCTCAGTCTTCCTTTAACTGATTCTAGACAGAGTTAAGTTTCTGCCAACCAGAATATTCTTTACTAATACAGAGTGACTTAAGAGGAAACATCATGACGCTATGAGAGAGAATCATAAGGATTAGGTAACTCTTTAGGAGCTCACATTCATTGGAAAAGAAAGACAAACAGGTAATGATGAAATAACGTGATGTGTGTTTCTGATGATGTAAACCCAGGTCGTGTGAGAAGACTCAGGAGCACACCTATCAGGTACAACCTCTCACTCTGGGCTTTGTTTCCAGATACAGAGCACCAGCTGTGCTCTAGCACTGGGGAGACAAATCCCTAATTTCATTCAATTCTTCCTTATTTGGGGTCAGGGGACCTCAGAGAAGAGTTTCTGAGCCTTGAAGGATGAATACACGTGAGTAAGACCTTCGAGACTTGCAACAGCACGGGTAAATGTGTGGACATGTGACACAGCCTCTCTGTATGTCCCTAGGAGCCATCCTGGGCACAAAGGGCAAGGCCTGGGGGTGCAGAAATAGAGCCAAGAATGCCGAGTGGAGACCCACATTTGACCTGGTCTCCTGCTCACTCAGGATCAACTGGTTTCAAGGTGGCCACTTAGCGAGCTGAGCAAGCCTGGCTTCTCTGTGAACAGCTCGGCTGCCCAAACCAAACGGAAAACAAAGCAGATCTTCGTGCGCTTGCTTAATGGGAAACATGAGCCATCTGTGAGTGTTTCTTCTAGTTCATTTGCTTCATTGGCAAGTGTTGAACAGTGCCGTAAAGATCCAGAGAAATTATGGAGATGGGTATTAACATTAAAATCAGAATACAATTAGAACATTTCACCACATAATTGTTTGGCAGGGTCTGCGAGTGAGCAGAGGATTTCCAGCTTTGTGATTTATTGGTCACAGGTTGTCTGACTCTTTAGAACCTCCAGGGCCAGAAACACATTCTGGGGGGTTGCCCCTGAAATGACAATACAATTGGACCATGGTTAGAAGTTGACACCGTCTTTGTCTGATTCCTGGCAACCCTTCTCCAAGCTGCTGGATCAGTATCACAAAAGCCAACCACAGCACTGTCCAGATGAACGGAAAGTGTAGAGAAGCATGAGAAACCTTTGTGCTGCATTCTCATGTCTTTGTCTGACAAAGTGTACCATGTTTGCTTGTAATTAGCACTCCAACAGACGTCAGAGAAAACGACTAATCAAGGACATGGCCCACAGTGCTTTGTAAGTAAACACCATATTGCAATAGACATGCAATTAATTACACAACACTCCAATTAAACATGTTCAAAAGGAAAATGGGGGTGGGAATAAGGTATCAGAACCACACTGCCAAAATCCTTCCTATTTTTTTTTTTTTTTCCTGTAAGAAATAATAATGACTCAACTCTTGAATATCACCAAGCTGTTTCCAGGCATCTCTTGGCTTCAGGCCTGCAGCTGCTACCGTTTCTGGGAAGTTTTAAAGTTTTAGTTGAATATATATATATTCCAAACCTAATGTCTTCCTTGGCAATTGAAGCGTATATTGTTGGAGGTTCTGTTCTCATTTCCTCTTACCAGGCCAGTGTCCCATCCACTGCTATTGCAGATTCTGTTCATTGCTGACATCTGTACTCTTCCGTGGAGGGCAACCTTGTCAGGCAGGAACCACCTCCTTAGGTGGTTAGAAGATTATGCACACCTCTCCACTGGGGGGATCCTAACCAGTGCTGATGGATATGGCTATACACCAGCCCAGCCCCCTTTCTGGGTGGAAGACTCTGTGGTGTAATCAACACTCCAGAGATCTCCATGGGATCGGGCTGTAGCTAGACTTCCCAGGAAAGCACATATTTGCTTAATTTTTTGCCCTGCCCTTGTGTTCTTTTCTCACTCATTCACAGGTTTCTCCTGAGTTCCCTCATTCAAAAAACCACTTGCTCAGAAAGAAAAATATACTTAAGTATACGTTTCTATACTTAAGTTGGGTCTGTATTGCCTTCTCCCCTCCCTTGAGGTGGTGACTCTGTCATGGTGGTCAAATGGGAGCTGCTGGTCCCCACCTCCCCCCCTACAGTGACGGATGACCTGCTTAATGCAACTTAAGACGACGACCATATCTTAAAATTGAGGTCTGAACTAAGTATGAGATACTTTTGTTTTGCTTTTTAACAATGGTGAGCATTTGAGAAATGTACCACAGAGCCAGCCAACAGTTGGTTAGAGTGTGGTGCTGATAACACCAAGGTCCAGGCTTCCTTGTACCAGCCAGTCATCAAAAAATAAATCAATAAAATTAAAATTAAAAAATTAGAAATGCACCACAAAGTGAGTGTTTTTCTGGCTGGTTGCATCCACTGGGCCTGGACGGTGAAGGGTATTCGGAGGAAGAGATGTTTGCACTGAGCTGGGAAAACCTGAGAGGTTTCAGAGGAAAAATACAACAAAGTAGGGGATGCAGGAATGCAGCTTTTGAGGACAGTGATCATCTCAACTAAGCAAGTATTTATTGAGCACTTACTCTGACAGACACTTGGGAAACAGACGTTAAAAATGCAATTGTGCCCCTGAGGAAGTGTACTGTGTACTGAGGTAAATAAATACACAAAGAATCAAAATGACAACAGCATTTATTGAGCACCTACTGTATGCCACATACTACATGTTTGTAAGGCACATTTACTTCTTATAAGAATGCTATGGAGTGATTCATGTTATTGCCACTTTGCAAATGAAAAAAAAAAATGCTTAAGAAGGTTAAGCCACTTTTCCAATGTCACTCAACTAACAACTGATGGAAATGTGGCAATCAGCAGCCCTGGAAGGTTTATTAACAAGGCAAAGGCAAGATTACATGAGGCATAGGGAGGTTCCATGAGAAAAAAGAGGGCCTCACCACTCTAAGTCCCATGAGCAAGAAAGGAGACCCAGAAGAGGACAGAAGCATTTCACTGTTTAATATCCAAACTGGCACACATCACTGATAAGCCAAAGACATTGGCAAAGATTGTCTGCTTCGCTTTCAATGTTAAAGTCTCGTTGCTTCTACTGGGAAAACTAATAACATAACAAATGAAACTATTGTTCAGTTTCATTAAAAATAAATCTGATAAGATGGGCAGAATTGAATTAACCAATCTCAATAGAGTTTTCGTTATTGGAGCAAACGGAATATTCACACTAATAGAATAAGTCCTGGTTCATTTTGGCTGGACTGAGCAGCTCCTTGCTATAGATTTGGTTCCAGCCTTTGGCTCTGGGCATCCTTACAGTAATGTTGGTATTAGCAGGTCAGCGTAATGGATCAGCATGCTAGATCTGGCGAGAGTGCTGAATGGATCAGCATGACAGATGCAGGGGCCTCCGTTGCCGTTGGCAGACAAGAACTGTCCTCCCTCCAAGGAAGTGCGATTTAGGACCCTATAGCTTGCAAGAGAGCAATGGCTCTTGTTTCAGAGAGGGTGAGGTTGGGCTAGAATCCTGTGGTGGGCTGCTCTTGGAGTCAGGGATGGGGAAAACAGACATTCAGCATGCCTGCTTGTTTTGGCTGGCTCCAGCTGAGGTTAGTGCCAGCAATATTTCTATTCCTTTGCACTGGCTGAAGTTCAAAGGCTCTAGATTGAACAGCAAAGGGAAGCATGCAGGTATTTTTGTGGATACACACACACACACACACACACACACACACACACACGTGCACACAGGGACATACCCATTTGCATCATTTCCCGAAAAAAGGGACTTCACACAGTTTATGAATTATACACAAGAAACACAAGATGGAAAAAATGAAGACATTGAGATCAAATATAGAATGGAGTAAAGATATAATATTGCAAGATTACTAAAAGTATATTTCTAATTCTGTGGCTGAATCATGTAGAGGTAGGCTGTAAATTTTGCTCTGAGCCCACTAGTGAACATAGAATATATCCATTTTTTTTCTGGTCCTATTGACTAGAGAATTTTTTTGCATACCAATCAAAAGGAAACTAAACAAAAGTACTAATAAATGAATGAAGGAAGGAATAAGCAAGTGATGTATCATAGATGGAGGAGACATTAAAAGTCATGTTGTCTGACACCCTCTGCTGATTTCACTGCTTGAAATCCTCCTTCCAATATATCTTCTGTCAGCATAAAGCCAAGGGTGTGGTGCTTCCTGTTTCTTGAGACAATCTCTGCTCTGAACTTCTTAATTTTATTGAGGTGCAATGCTGTCATTGCAGCAACAGAGTTGGGGTGGGAGTGAGTGTAAAGAAGAAATACAGACTTTATGCTCAAGCCTTAGTTCAAATTGTGCCTTTGCTACTCTACAGCTGAGTGATCATGGGGAGTGGTTTCACCTCTCTGAGCCCCAGTTTCCCCATCTGTGAAATGAAGGTCTTAGCAGTCATTAAGCAGAGTAGCCACAAGGATTAGATAAGAGTCTAGTTGCATGAAGATAAGAAATGTGGATTTATTCCTTCAACTCACTCATAACATGTTAATTCAAAATACACATACTACTTCTTGGCACTAAAAACATAGCAATAAAAAAGGCAGGCCAGGCTCCTACCCTACTAGAGCTACCAGTATATCCAACCATCTGTTCTGTCTGATTATATTCATATCATTCATCCACATACAGAAACCTCACACAAATTTATTATCTAGCTCGCCTCTACAATGAGAGCAGCTAGATATCACCTTTTAATTCTGATACTCTGGTCTGAATCTGACAGATCTTCTGTTTATACCTTTTTAGTCGGGAGCTAAACTCAAGGCAACAGAGAACAAACTAGTTGGGTTGTCTGGGCATCTTATTGTATAAAGACTTGATCTCACATTATCTCTTCATCATTTCATTGGGCATTTACCTTCTCAATTTCACTATTGGCAAATAGGGCAAAATAAGCATTTTAATTTTTGTAATTTAGTCCCAGGCAGCCAAGAGGGTAGCTGCTACATTGAAGTTTCTTTTAATAATTAAAAAGGAAAGAAAAGAGACATGACCAGATGGGTCAACAGGATAAGAAAGTACATCTTCCCTGGTTGTTTAAAGACATAAGACAAATACTTGCCATGAGAACCTGTCTGGTTATTTAAGGATTAAACTTAAGTTGTGCATGCATGATACCTAAGTGAAAGAATAAACTTCTGCTAAAGTTAAATGTAATGTCGACAAGTATTCAATTTTCAGTATATTTTCCTATTTGTTTTGTACTTTAGAACTGACACATTTGCAGCCAGGGAAAGGACCATGCATGGAAGTGGGAATACATATAATCATGATGATGGTGGTGATGGTTAAGTGACAACTGTAAAGTTAATAAAAGCCACTATTTATTGAATGTATTATATATGCAGAGGTCCACACTGAAAACTTTATGTTCTCTACAGTGTTCAGTCTTCTTTACTAACCCTTTGAGGAAAGCACCAGTATGATTACATTCATGTTACAGATGAGAAAGCTGATTCAAAAGCAGTTTAAAAAGCAGAGATTTGAGCTTCTACACTCATTTCCAACGTAGAGCTTACCATTGGTCCACTTCAGGACCTTGGATAGGTCACTAATTCGTGTGAACATTGGTTTACCCGTAGATAAAAAGAATTTGAGTCATCATATGGTTAAAGTCTCGTCACCCATGATATTTAAAGATTTAGAGTTTCTTTCAACTTGTGTGATGCAATTTTGGGGGGCTGTCACTACACTTACACTTTTTAGTAATTCAGATCAGAGTGATCATTAGATGTTAAGAAACAATCCAATACTTAAAAATTTGGATTTCTTTACCATGTAGAGAAGCATGTGGGGTGGGGTGCTGTTTTCTGATATAAGTCACCATTTTGAGTTAAAGAAAAAAAAAGCCTAGATTTTTGCAAGATCTGACGAATACAGTTAGATCAGGAAGAAACCAAAACCTGACTTCTTAAGACCCAAGCTTAAGCTACACTTAAAATATGTCCTTTACTAACTCATATCCACATTGGTTTTGGATGAGTTTGCAGGTTTTATTTCTGAGCTTGAACTAAATTGTAAATGGCTTGGTGGCTTCCAGAAACAAATCATTGAATCTCTCTCTTTTGCTCTTGTTCTTTCTTAAATGCACCTGTGTTGCTTTCTTGCTTGTATCTCTTTGGTTTTGAGACTATGACTTTCAAAGTTGCTGGAAATAATCACTGCATTCCTCTCACATGGAGGAATCAAAAGCAAATATAAACTGCTCTCTCAGCTCACTTCTAAATCTAAGCAGACCCAACTGCTGTTAGGTATTGCTTTGTTATGCTGTTAAGATTCAACATCTCTTTGAATGGAATAAACAAGAAAAAACCTCAAGTGGTGTGCTACTGCTAAAACATTACTGAGCTGGCAAAATTCATAAACTAGTATTTCAAAATAGCCCCTAGCACATGTCATTTTCAGAAATCTGTACTCCCTGTCACTATTTCCTTTCTCAGACCATCTGTAAATTATACCATGTCTTTCTTCTCCACAAGAAATTTGTCTTTCTGGAAGATTAATCAGAAAAAAATAGAAAGCAACTGCAGTATTGATTAATTACTATAGAGGAAGTGCTACTTTAGCACCTCAGAGTATGCGGTTTGGGGTTACATAGGTCAAATATGGGAGGTTGATATAAAAAGGAAGAAAAAAAAGGGAGCTATTACATCCCAGCTAAGATAACAACAGACATGTATTTCTTACAGTTCTGGATGCTGGAAGTTCAAGATCAAAGTGCTAGCATGGTGGGGTTCCTGGTGAGGTTTCACAGATAGCTGCCTTCTAGCTGTATCCTCACATGGCAGAGAGAGAGAGAGAGAACATCATGGGGGTTCAACCCCCATGAACTTATTTAAACCTAATTACCTCCCCAAGCCTCCACTACCTAATACCGTAACCTTGGAGATTAGGGCTTCAGCCTGTGAATTTTGGAGGGACACAAACATTTAGTCCATATCATCAGGTTAAGTATAACCCTCCCACAGTTTCCTACACCATCTGTGTAGTGAAAATAGATTAGTCTACCTCTTCAGAAGAGCATCCCCAGTATTTGTGGGGCTACTTCTATTCTTGGAGAACCACGGTGAACAACCACCCTATCCTACACAGTTGGCTGGTCCAGAGGCCTGAACCAATTGGGGCTGATTAGAATTGTTCCCCAGGATTTTTCAAAAGGGACTGAGGAAGGAATTGAGCATCTTTCCAGGAGTAGCAGCAGAGGATCATAAGATTCAGAAACTATCAAGAGGCATATTTTTCTGCATGGGGAAGAGACCTATTTGAAGGGAAAGATTGAAAGCAACATACAGAGGTACATTCACTCTTTGATTAAGTCATTCAATCAATGATATTTTCCCCACTACTCTATGCTAGACATTGTGCTGACTCTGAAGATAGATAATGCCTGCATTAGGCTAAATAATGTCGCCGCTCCTAGACCTCCCCACCCAAAAAATGCCATATCTGAATCCCCAGAACTTGTAAGTATCACCATATATGGCAAAAGGGACTTTGCAGATGTGATTACATTGAAGATCTTTGGATGGGAAGATTATCTCGGTTTACCCAAATAGACCCAACATATCACAGGAGTTCTTATAAGACAGGTTCAGAGTCAGAAAGATTTGAAGATGCTACTTTGCTGGCTTTGAAGATGGTGAAGTAGTCACAAGCCAAAGAATGTGGGTGGCCTCAACACTGGAAAAGGCAAGGGAACCAATTTTCCCTTAGAGATTCCAGAGGAACTCAGCCCTGCCAAGACCTTGATTTTAGCCCTGTAAGACTCATTTCAGCCTTTTGGCTTCCAGAACTTTAAGAGAATATATTTGTGTTGTGTTAAGCCACTCATCATGTGCTAATTTGTTAGAGCAGCAACAGAAAACCAAAAAAAGAAGAGTTTTCTGCCCAAGAACCACGTACATTCTATACTTGGGGAGACAAGCTGTACATTTGTAAAAAACAAAATAATAGAATTTCAGAAAATGATAAGCAGAAATAAGAGATGGAGAAAGTAAGAGCCCCTGGTTCCAGCTGACCCCCAGGCTCAGCTGTTTACCTGTAGCTATTCGACAATATCCCAGTATCCTTTAATAAATCTCATTTTCCCATAAGTTTTCTCCAGTTGAATTTCTATTCCTGTCAAATGATAGAGTCCTGCCTAATATAATCTGCATTTATGGTTCCGTAGGGGCTGTGATGCTGCTGTGATGACCCTGAGGCGGTTTCTCAAGTCTTTATGATGTTTACTGCCTTTACAGGAAAATGTGATTTTCCAATGTAGAAACATTTTCAGCAGCAAGGATGTTCTGTGTAATCCTGTGCAGCAGTTCCACTAAGTAAACCCTTTATGCCTTGAGCAAGCTAGTTAATCAAAATTCTAACTCATTCATTCTTTCTGGTCCATTTCTGGTGTTCATTGAATGCCCACTATGTTCCAGGCCCTGGGAAGATGACAATAAACAGTCAAGGTTCCACACAAGACTTAGTAAGAGAGATTTTACTTAAAGAATCTATTACAGTCAGGTGTGATAATACTAATAATTAATGCTTATGATCACGTTCTATGTGCTAGCCAATGTCCTAAGCTATCAAAATGCCTGATGTGTTGTAATGGTTATGAATACCCTACTCAGTAGGGAGCATCATTATCACTAGTATACAAATGTGGAAACTGAAGCAGAGTTAAGAAATATGCCCTGCTGGTAAGTGGTGGTATCAGGCTTTGCTTCCAGGCTCCAGAACCTGGAGTACTTACTGCAGCCTGCAATCTTTGATTGGGGGAAAATAGGGAGCCCCAGATGCATACAATAAGAAGCAACTTGGGAGGCAAAATAACAGGAAGAAGGGACAATGGGTTTGAGTTTTTCTGGCTGATTAAGAATTAATAGGGTGGGTAGAGGTGGAGTTTCAGGCAGAGGAAAGCTACAGGGAGGAGCTCACGGGCAGAGCTGAATGGAATTTGACTGTTTAAGCAAGAGTCGGAGGAATAGGAAGGACCCTGGTTATGATGAGCTCTGTATTCCAGGCTAAGGGATGCTACTTCTGCCACTTCTGCCCTTGACCCTAATACCTTTGTCGGTGGCTCTGGTCATGTGCCTCACTCTTGCTAATCATTTTCTCAGCACCTTGTTCCTGGCAGGTGTCTGATTATCCTCCTACCTAGTGTGTGTGTGTGTGTGTGTGTGTGTGTGTGTGTGTGTGTGTGTGTGTGTGTGTGTGTGTGTGTGTGTGTGTAGGGGTGCGTGTGTGTAGGGGTGCAGCTCTGCCTTCCCTGCCAGGCTGATTGCTTGCTGTGGAAACACAATTCCTGTTGCCACAAGTTACAAAAATCCAACTGGGGAAGAACAAGAGTGAATCTAAGATACCATATGGGGTTGTCATGAGTCTCTTTTGCCATCTTTCACCTTAATGGTATTCTCATGCTCCCTTTTCATGTTTCCATGTCCGGATAAGGGCTGTTCCATTGGGCTTCCTTGCTTACTAGCTTTCTCTATTCATTGATTTATCCATGCAGTCATTCAACAAACATTTAGTGAGCAAACATCCCTATGATATGGATACTGTAATATTTAAGGACACGGAGATCAATAATATACAACCCTTGCTCTCAAAGAGTTCATTATCTATGGGGAAAGAAAAGAATATGAAGATTATTAATTAACAACATGACATGAGGGGCCATGGGAGCAGAGAGGAGATTCTAAGATTTCAGCAAGGAGTTAATAAGCTACTGTCTCTTAGCTTCAAAACTACCCTTTTATACTCTGTTTTGTGACACTGAGGCTGGACAAACCACATTTCTGCTTTGCCAAATGGCTTCCTGTTAGGCTTTGCAGATGGGAGTTCTAGAGGGAGTCTGAAAAGCTGGAGGACGAAGAAGGGACCTGCTCCTGCCTGTTAGGTTGCTATTGGCTGCTTCTTTGTTTTCTGTTTCTGTCTGCATCACCCCAGCCCTTCTTCTTTGCTCTGGCTGCAGCAGTTTGTTCCAGTAGCAGCAATTGATTCCAGTTTTTAGTTTCTCTAGGACTCAGAGAACCAGCCTTATTATGCCTCCTCAGAGACATAAGCCCCAGCTGGCCAGTGCCCCCTCCTCAGATAAGAGGGGGACCCTCTTCTCAGCTCAGAGACTTTAGTACCAGCCAAAAAGTGCCCTCAGACAGAGATCTGAGTCCCACCTCAGCAGGACCCCTCCTTCAAGACTTTAAATTTTAATAATTCCAACCTCTTCCCTGTTTTCCCCCAGCCCTAGGGGTGGTAACTGATTTCTACCTGTGATAGTTCAGTGTTCTTTTTGCCTTTTTAGTTCAATACCTAGTTAATAATTCTTTATATTAAATTCTCTCCGTTAAGATATCTGGTGTGGATTCTGTTTCTTGACTAAGCCCTCACTGATCCAGAGTCCTCAAGGATAATTAGATACTCCAAGCATGGAGAATAGTTCAAGCCAACACTTAAAGGAGAGAGGGAAGTTAATATGTACAATGAAAACTTTTGTTTGGGTCCAAAAAGATTTTATTCCATTTTGACCAAACTGTCTTCCAAATAGCAAGAGGTTCCCACTCTTCATATGTGATACATGAGAAAAATGATAATATTTATACAGCACCCTGGGTTAAATAAATGAAGTTGCTTTTATCCACAGGTGAATTTCATGAGATCTATAGTGGCTTTAGGTCCCACCCCTCCGCTCTCAGGGGATTTCTATCTCAGCACCCTGGATGGGCACTCCTGTAGCAATTTTATTGATAAGATCTCAAGGTGGAAAAACCTTCCATGAGGAGTGTATGTGTATTTGTGTGTAAAACTTCAGGAATAAGACAACTTTATGGCCTCACAATTGAAACTGGGGAACAGACCCCGATTTTCCCTGGCTATTTCCCTGACCCCCATCAGAGTGGGCCTCAGCTAGAGGAAGGGACAGATAGCTAAAGAAAAACTGCTTGACCAGGCAAGACAGGCTGGATTCCTATGAGTAGCAATAAGATAAGAGTAGAGTTGATTAAACACAAATTTCCTTAGGCTAAGACTTGATTTAGAGGGCAGGATGTTTGCTCCCCAAGTAAATGCCTGATGGCTTAGGATAACATCTGTAATGCCAACCTCCAGTTGTCTTTGCAGATAACAGATAAATACAAGCCCACTTTGAAGTCTGTGCACCCGGCAGACTCGGGGAAGACAAGGGTCACCTTAAGTAATTTCACCAACCTCACTGCTGACCAATCAGACTCACACATGACTCCTGGGACCCCCCACTCGTTATTTTGCTTGATAAATGCTCATAATTGTAAGTGGTTGGGGAGCCTGGGATCTTAGATCTCCTTTAGCTACCACGGGCTCCTTTGAATGGCCATCCAAGTAAATGCTAATCCTTAATACCGTAAACTTTGGTGTGAGAGAATTTTTAGACATTTGGGCAGAGGATGAGAGACCCCTCTTAGTTTGGTTATGCAATCCCGATAAAGACCTTAGAGATGATCCTATCCAGGGTCCCCCTTTTGCTCAAGAAAAAATGTAGGCTTTTAGGAGAAAAGAGACCTACCTAAAGTCATAAGCCACCCAGTTTGTGGTAGGGCAACACTAGGAAACTAATACAGTTATAATTTAACAAAACAACAACAAAAACAAATGTCAATGAGGATATGCAGAAATTGGAACCTTTGTAAATTGCTAGTGGAAATCTAAAATAGTGCAAATTCTCTGAAAAACGGGCAGTTCCTCAATAGAGTAAACACAGAATTACAATATGATACAACAACTCCACCAGCAATTCCAACCTTACCCAAATAGATATATACCCCAAAGAACTGAAAACAGAATTCAAACAAAAACCTATTTATGGAAGTTCACAGCCACACTCCTCACCATTGCCAAAGGGAAGAAACAACCCTAATGTTCATATATCGATGAACAGAAAAACAAAATGTGGTTCATCCATACGATGTACATTGTATGGATATTATTCAGCCACAAAAAGAAATATAATACTGATGCATGCTCTGAAACATAAATGAACCTCAAAAACATTATGCTAAATAAAAGAAGACAGATACAAAAGGTGACATATTGTATGGTATCCAGAATAGGCAAATCCATAAAGACAGAAAGCGGATTAATGGTGCCAGAGGTTGATGGGAGGGGGAAAGGGAGAGAGACTGCTAAGTGGTATGGAGTTTCCTTTCAGGGTAATAAAAATGTTTTAAATCTAGATAGAGGTGATGGTTGCACATCGTTGTGAACGCACTAAAGGCTAGTGAATTGTACACTTTTAAATGATTAATTTTATGCTGTATAAATTTTACCTCAATACTCAAAAAGAAAAAAAAAGATGGTTGAGGTTTAGGAAAGCATGATAGCAATAAGGAAACTATGATTAAATCTTGACAGGATGATAGATTGGAGAAAGAAGACAAGATTAAAGACAGTAAGAACACACCACTTCTGTAATCTAAGGTGGGAAATAGATGCCGTGGAATAAAGCTACAGCAGTAAGAACAGAAATAAATTAATTAATTTAAAGATTCAAGACAAAATCATTAGGAGAAGCAGTTATACTATAGTTACTAAAATTTGGGGTTGACATTAATGTATTTTTGTCTCACCTCTACTATTTACCAGCTCCATAGACCTCTGCCTCTATTTCCTTATGTAAAAAACAATTGAAATCATTGTTATGGATACATCTTCTGTGGGTTCCAAGGTACCCTAGAAAAGAAGTCATGAGATTTCACAGGAAAGATTAATGAGATGTCTCCAAGAAGCACATTTTGACCCCGGTTTTTGAAGATGGCCCAAGTTGCTAACATCATGTTTTCTGGCATTCAGAAAAAAACACATCTTCAGAAATTTCTATAATGTGTCAGACTTTCAGCATTTTACACTTGAAGATGCCAGGGTGTCTTAATTTTGTCCACTGGAGGGTAAATAAGTCTGCAACTGATTCAGAGCCTGTAGGCTGGAAGGAATGGGATGACTTAAATTGGTTAAATGCATTAAGAGAAGGAAGAATGTCAAATTTCATGCAGATGTTTGGGAATTCAAACCACTCTGCCCTAAAATAACTGTCAAGTTCCTAGCAGTGAAAGTGGTAAAACATTGCTCCTTCTTGGAAGACTTTTAGTTGTCTGTTTGTTCACACTTTGTGGAGGAGGTGAGAGGATGGATGTAGGTGTCAGTCTGGAATAGGCTAAATTTGTGGTGTCCATGGCATACCCAGGTGGAGGTGTCCAGCTGGCATTTGGACACCTCCAAATTAAATTAAATCACATGGATTCAAATACAGTCATGCACAGTATAGAGATGTTTAGGTCACGATGGACCATATGTAGGACAGTGATCCCGTAAGATTATAATGGAGCTGAAAAATTCCTATTGCCCAGTGACGTCACGGGCATCATGACATCATAGTGCAATGCATTACTCACGTTTGTGGTGGTGCCGGCTAGAATCAATAGACTCTAGCATGTAGTCTAGGTATGTAGTAGGCTATACCATCTAGCCTTGTTTCGGTACACACTATGATATTCACACAATGATCAAATCGCCTAAGGATGCCTTTCTCGGAACATATCCCTGTTGTTAAGCAACACATGACTCTACACGCGAGTTTAAAAGACAATCCAGGGCAGAACCCATAAATCATGTACGATGCAGGTAAAAGGGAATCAGTGAAGGAAATTCGAAGGAAGTAAGGAGATCTGGCTGGATGAGTAAAGAAGAGTAACCACGGAAACCATGTGTTATGTGAACCAAGAGAGGAGAGAACGTTAAGAAGGCAAGAAACTGGACAGCCCTAGCAGGTCTGCGTCCTCCTGTACCTCGTTCAGTGCCTCTCATCCCATTCACTGTTAATGAAAATTGTAAAAGCAAGTCAAATATATTGGGAAGAAAAAAATAAAATCAGAATTGCATGAAAGGATGTTAATGTGGGAAGCAGGAAAATGAAACGTCTGGAGGGAAACACAATTCCAAAACCGTTGGCTACTCCAGCTAAACTAGTAATCATATTTCTTGCAATTCTGCAGTAGCTTAACAAGTGAAGTTTAAGCTCTGCATTTTAATAAAAAGCCATTTGCTTTTTTAAAGGGAAGAAAAGAAAGGAAAGAAAAACATCTTGGCCTCACTCTATGCAGCCCTTTCTCCTAGTTTTTTTTTTTTTTTTTTTCGGAGAAGAAGCCTGGGAAATTGGATTTTGAGTGTTGAGGACACAGTTCAAAAGTTTCCAAACCTGGTATGCCACTTTGCTGGGGAAGGATAATGGGGTCGAATTGCTGCGGCAGCTGAAGAAGTCTCACAATTGAATTGAATCAACTTTAGACAACAGGATTTTAACTGTGACTTGAAAATAGAATGTTGCAAATCGCATGGAGGGTGAACTTTTCAGCCTCTCCATTCCTGACACATTTCCATAGAAACCCTTTAAGCTGAAGGGCGCAGACCTCCACTACCTTTTTTCCAATGAGAATTCATTTTAATAATGGTCCAGGCCCATGGGTTTGTGTTTCCAGACAGCAGAACTGCTTCGGCTCTAGTGACACTTTGGCTGACATACGTTTTTTTAAAGTAAAAAATAAAATACATAAATATAAAGCAAATAACCAGCATGCAAGTACATTCTTCTGGAATAGGGTATAATCAACTCTAAGACTTCAGCAGTGGGTAGGGCTTCCGGCCATCCACTCAGGGGGTCTGGAGGCTTATATAAATGGGGAAATTGATTCTGAGAAAATGAAACCAGAGATTCCTTCAGTCATATTCAGAGCATACTGGGGTATTTTTTGTGGCTGTTATTTGTTTGTTTGTTTTGATTTTTAATAATAAAGCAAAAAATAATTTATTTGGGTTTTCCCGGTTCATGTATTTTCAGGAACCACCTGCAGGAAAATTGATTTATGCGCTCTTTTGGGTTGAAAACAAAACAAAACAAAACTCATAGAGATGGTATTGGTTATGGCCCCTTTGGAGTTTATTTATTTAGGATTTAGCTAACCATAAGCGGGATAACGTTCTGTTGAACAATGGAAAGAGCACAACTGAATTTGGAGTTAGAAAACGTTCTTACTCAGGACCTTTGCAAGTTAGGTGTTTCTCTCTCCCCTCTCTCTCTCTCTCTCTCTCCCCCCCCCCCTCTCTCTCTCCTCTCTCTCTCCTCTCTCTCCTCTCTCTCCCCCCTCTCTCTCTCTCTCTCTCCTCTCTCTCCCCTCTCTGTCTCCTCTCTCTCTTCTCTCTCTCTCCCTCTCTCTCTTCTCTCTCTCTCCCTCTCTCTCCTTCTCTCTCCTCTCTCTCTCTCTCTCACTAATTCTGACTCATTTAGGATAAGTACAAGGCCTGATACCACTTTTTCTAAAATTTTCTGTGACTCACCAATTAATTTCTTTTTAAAAATTTTCTTAAAGTATTTAATTGACAAATAAAAATTGTGTATATTCAAGGTGAACAGTATGATGATTTGACATACATATACATTGTGCACTAATCACCACAATCAAATTCATTAACACATTCATCACCACCCTTAGTTACCATTTGTGTGTGTGCATATGTGGTGAGGACATTTAGAATCAGCTCTCTTATAAAATTTCAAATAAACAATGCAGTATTATTAACAATAGTTATCACGTTGTACATTAGTAGATCCCCAGATTCATCTTATAACTGACAGTTTGTACCCTGTGACTAACACTTTCCGTTACCCCAGCCCCTGACAATCACCATTCTACTCTCTGTTTCTATGAGTTCAACACTTTTTAGATTCCACATGTAAGTGAGATCATGTAGTATATGCCTTTCTGTGTCTAGTTTATTTCACTTTGCATAATGTACTCCAGGTTCATTTATGTTGACACGAATGATAGAATTTCCTTGTTTTTTAAGGTTGAACCTTCCCTTGTGTATATATATATACAGCACATTGTCTTTATGTATTTATTCACTCATTGATGGACACTTAGGTTGTTTCTCTAACTTGGCTGTAATGAGTAACACTATAGTGAATTTTGAGGGGCAGATATCTACTTGAGGTATTGATTCCAACACCTTTGGATATATACTCAAAAGTGGGATTGCTGGATGGTATTTTAGTCTTATTTTTAATTTGTTGTGAAACCTCCATTTGGTTTCCACAATGGCTGTACTACTTTACACCACCTCCCCAACAGTATGCAAGGGTTCCATTTCTCCATAGCTTCGCCAACACTTATCTCTTGTCTTTGTGATAATAGCCATCTTAACAGGTGGGAGGTGGTTTCTCCTTGTGGTTTTGATTTGCATTTTTCCTGGCAATTAGTGATATTGAGCAGCTTGTCATACACCTGTTGGCCACCTGTATTTCTTCTTTGGAGAAATGTTTATTCAGTTCTTTCGCCCCTGCACTTCCCCTTTATAGCACTGATTGCAGTCTACAACAGCATATTTGTCATTATTTGTTTATATGTGTCTTAAAATCTCCTTGAGGGCAATGACTATACTTCTTTTGACCACCAATAGATCCTTACTATATCCCCAATGCCTGATATATAGTAGATGTCTGATATATATAAATCCATTATCTGTGACCTTGGACAAGTTAAATTACCTCTTAATTTTCCAGTCTGTAAATTGGGTATAATACTGTTTAGTCTGCAGTTGAATCTGATGGTAATAGCAAATGAATGTATCATACACACACATTCAAGTTGTGCTTATTTAAAAAGACTTTACCATGCCCTTTTATATTATGTGTCTTATTTTACCTGACATAGTAGAGGAATGCCTGCAAAATGGCAAAGAAGAAAATATGACCCATAATCATTTTTTTCTGATTCAGAGATAATCACTGATTATTTTTAAGCCAGTGAGCTTGTGACAATTTGTTACAGCAGCAGTGGGAAACTAATACAGGCCTCTTCAAATTGGTCACATTTTTCTCTTTTAGTTATAAAAATTATGGAAAAGATGGCTAATGGATAAAGAGAATGTCATTTACATAATTTCTTAGAGAATTGGTGAAATAATTCAAATTTCATAATCCCATTTGACTTTCTCTTTCCCCAGGTATTACATTGGTATTAATGGAAAAAGGTGAGTTGTTATTTTTTTAACATCAAAGTATTCCATTTCTGGGGTAGTATTCAGCAAAAGCCATGGGATGTAATTAGAGGTGACAGGTTTTTTCCTCCTAAAAGAATTACTATCTCGTCTGATGTCAGCTGCTCCTAGGCACTGCAACCTATTTACAGTCCTCCCTTCCCCCACCCTCATTTTACCTTTATCACAGTTCTGGGCTCAATAGATATATAAAACATTAAGAACCCTTTTGATCTTTCTTTTTAAAAAAATAAAATAAAATTTTCCTTTGTTCCTAGAATGGAAAGAGACTGAGCTAGTGAGAGAGAGAGAAAGAGATGGGCAATAGACTTTCTGCAATATTTTGCAGCTCAAGGGGTCAGGGACCATTACTGGGAAATGCAAAGATTCAGGTCTGCTGAAATATGTCACTTCACTTTGAAAGACTGTGCTCCAGGATAAATGTCCTCTTGCCTTTGACTTTCATGGCTGGAGTCTCTCACCTAGGTCTATGGAGGGAGCATGGGCTCCAAAGGCCTTTGCAGGAAGTGGCAAACAGGTCAAGTTTGGAAAGGTGAAGGAGAGGAAGAGAGGGATTTGGAACGGAAAGAGACAATGTGGCTTTGGATTTTGTCTTGTCTAACTTCAGAGACTTAAATGGGGTCCGTGTCCCAATTATAATAAGGAAGAGTTTGCTTTTGATTTTTTTGTGTTTCTTTGTTTTCTTTTTCTTTTTTTCTTTTGCCTTCTATTGGTGCATGTGGCAAAAGCAAGGAACGGCATTCCTGTCTGGGAGAAAGGAACAGAATTTAGGGTAAGGATGTTGGCAGGGCCAGTGTTTGGCCAGGTTCTTATAAGTTCTGAGCTCTGCATGAAATTAAACATGAGTAGAGTTAAACCAGTGTAAACTATAACCCTGTGTGCTGAGGAAGGTAATAAACCTCTTGCTCAGGAAAATATACCTTTTATCTATGACAAGTCAAATAAATTAAAGAATGCCCAAGTTGTTACAAATTCTTTCCTTGGTCCAGGAGGAAAGCATCCTTTCCTTCGTCCAGGAAGAAATTCTGATCACTATATTCTCTGCATTGTAAAGGTACACTATTTTACTTAATTCATTCAGGTAAAACATAAGCTCTATCCCCTGTTTCCAAACTCTGCTACTAGGAGGATCCTGGGGCAACAAAATTAAGGAGTCAATTTGCTGGCAGAAAACCTTACTCCCATTCCTCTCAGTGAGAAGTCTGTTTACAGACTGTAAAATGGCACTAGTTTGCAAAAATTTCTGAGTCATCTACACCCAGCTAATAACCACACACCCATATGATGGAGAGAAGTGGAAAGGATCCCCCCAGGAAAGGCAGGTTTAGGTTGAATTTTGACTCTTTTCTCTGAAAAAAACTCTTCTACTGAAATTCTATCCCCTGACTACCTTAATGTCCATACAATAAATTGAAAGAGCAAAACAAATACTAAACGAAGACAAAAGCCTAGATTCTAAATTTTATCTGCCTGATAATGAGAAACATACTCTTCACCTTTTTTCCACCTATACCCCATTTATAGAGGCTTATAACAGGTTCTGAGCCTGAAGGTATTTTTTTTTAACCATCCTAATTCAATTAGCTGGCAATAAAAAGAACAAAGGAAAGCCATTATGCAAATATATGGCCATGCAAAGTCAGAAATTGGGGTCAGGAGGTGGAGGATGGGAAAAATAAAGATGGGGAGAAATGTTTTCTTGTCAGAGTTCATCCCTGTTCTATTGTAATATTAATTTTTGGAATGATTATTGATATTCAAAGTCAACATGCTAGATCACCAGTCTTATCTCCCACATTCCAGCTGTGCTGAGTAATACATTTCCTTAAAGGACACCTCTGCTTTTTTTGCTTTTAGATCTAGACCAGGAATTGGCAAACATATTTTATAAAGGGCCAGAAAGTAAATATTTTAGGCTTTTCGGGTCAGACGATGTTTATCACAACTACACTTTCCTGCCACATAGTGGGAAAGCTGCCATAAGAAATATGTAAACAAATGGGCACCAATAATAGTTCATTTAGATACTGGCATTTATGTTTCATAAAATGTTCATGTATAGTAAATTTTTTTTTCTTTTGGTTTTCTTTTAACTATTCTTAGCTCATGAGCAGTCCAAACATAAGCATTGTGTGGATTTTGCTTACTCCTCTGTGTAACCCTGTTACTCTAAGTGTGGTCCATGGACCAGCTGCCCCAGCATCACGCAGGAGATTTTTACAAAAGCAGAGCCTGCCTTTAACCAAGGTCCCCCAGGTGATGCACATTACAGGTAGAGCTGTAGTACTCCCGACAAAGGTTTCCCAGTTTGACCCTATCAGAAACATCAAAGAGCCTTGTTTAAAAAGCAGCTATCCAAACCCCTCCCCTGGACATTCTGATGCAGAGTATTTGGGGTGGGGATCAGGAACTTATTAGCAAGTTCTTTGGTGGGTTCTTATAAATATCTAAGTTGCCGGACTGCATTTTGACAAAGCTCCCTGGAGAAGCCAGTCCATGGTGTTCTTTGTTTCCTTCTATAACCTGCACAGATCCAGGAAAGCAAAGGTGTTTAAACACAAACATTGTTGTGTAAACTAGAAAGAGCAGAGAGCAGTTTCTTTGATTTGCAACCTTCTGACCACAAGTGCCTGCTCTTGCCACCCCAAAAGGAGGTGCCAGAACCAGTGTGGCTGCCAGAGCTAATCTGTAACCTTCCTGATCATTCTGGACTTCCCTGGCCCCTCCCCATCATGCCCCTCTTCATCACAACCTGCAGAGAACTCAGAATAGATTATCCAGAGACTTGGTAAAAGTGGGTGAGCATCCCTGGACTCCAAATAAGTGCAACTAGAACCCCCAGGAAGGGGAAACATTGTAGGAAAAATAGAGAATGAGAAAGGGGGGAGGAGAGATAGAGCGAGATGGCCTCACCCTTGCTTTGAAATAGCTTCTAACAATGAACCACATCTGGTTTTCATAAGCACCGATACCAGGTGTAATACATTCTGTGAACAATCACCTCTGGTTGATGGAGTGGAATATGGCACATTATCAAGAATAAATGAGACAAAATATTCCAATTACAGACTCATCCTACTTCTCTCTGTCTCAAGCCAAGTGTTTGTCTCAATTGTTCAAGCTACAAATTACCCCTATGCTAGAAAGGGACTGCCGAGTGGGCAAACACCGAGGCTTCTACTTAGAAAAAGATTGTTGATTTTATTTCCATTGGAGAGTTTGTGTTTAGGGAAATGAGGTGGCTTAAGCATCTTCTTTCCCCACAAGGATATACAACATTGGGTGGAAATATCCCAGATTTGGCCACTAATAGAGAGATTCAGAGGACATTAACATAGACATAAGCCTGTCTTAGGAGTAATATGGAAATTGCAACCTTATTTTATTTATTGGAGATCAAAAGTATCCGTGGCCTAATTAGGAAACTGGCTAAATAAATTATGGAATATCAATAAGAGAGACTAAGCAACCAAAGTAAAGTTTTTAAAGAATGTTGAATAACACAGGGAAAATGGTCACAGTAAAATAAAAATAATAGCACTGTCAATAAAAACAGCTCCCAGTGATTGAATCCTTGCTATGTGCCAGGCACTCCGTTAAACACTGTACATGCATTACAGCATATAATTCACAACAGCCCTAGGAGGCAGCTGAAATTTCCCTAAATTTTCAGAAGGTTAAGTAACTGGCCCAAGATCAAACACCCAGTGGGTGGTGGTCGAACCAGGAATCAGATTCAGGCTTGTTTGATTCTAGAATAATGGCCTTTAATCCTTATATAATAGTCCCGATTTCACTTTCAATGAATTTAAAACAAATAAAAAAAGATGGGAACAGTGGTTGTTTCTGGGTGGTAGGATTAAAGATGATTTTCTGTTTTTGTTTTTGTTTTTTCCTTGACTTTCCAAATTTTCTACATTCTTTTCTACATACATATTCTTCAGTGAACATGTAATTCTTTCATCATCTGAAACAGAATCAGAAAAAAAATAATCTCAGTTGAAAATATTTAATTTCTGTGAATTTATATTTTCCGTCTTCGATTGTCTTACAGCAATTTGTAGTTTCAGCCCATCAATTTGACAGACTGGAAAATAACTGATGTCTTTTAAAATATTTTAAAATATGTATAAACAATTCTACCAGTTGTAACTGTTGTCGTTTTTATACACTAAGGCAAATGGGTCATATTTGGTTGATTCTCCAGTAGAAAAGACAGATTTGGGGACCCACCTAACTCTGGGCCATACATGGAACACACAAGTTTAGTTCTCAATGGTGTTTAGCCTTTCAGCCTGGGGTACTTACCGGGGAGTATAGCAAGGTGGTGTATGGGGAGAATGGGATGTAATGACTTTTTGATCACCTGTCACGAGGGTCATGGCCAAGACTTCTCTTACAAAAGACAGGTGATCAAGATAAAAAGCATAACAAATTTATTTAACAAAGTTTTATATGAGACAGGAGACTTCAGAAGTAAAGATCCAAAGACCCAGGGAAAACTGTGTATTTTTATGCTTAAGTTTGATGAAGAATAGATAGCTGTGTAGAAATGTGGTTGGGCAAAAAGGGTTTGGCCTAACGGTATTAGACTAAAGGGGGAAATACAGCAAGGCTTGTTCAGATTCTTCTTGGCCTCTCTGTGTAGCATCTCTTTCCTCTACATGTAAGACAAGACACCTGTCACATGAGGATCTTTAAGGGAGAAGGGGAAAAGGTTAGAAGTGACCTTTCCAAGTTTTATGGCTGGCTTTGGAAAAGAGGAGTTTTAGTTTCTATGACTCATTTTTGGAGAGAGGAATGCTGGTTTCTATGAATCACTTAAGGGATTGCAGAGAAAAAGGGATGGGAGACAAGAGGTCCAGAGAAGGTCAGAAAGACCTTGCTCCTGAGGCCCTTCCAAACTCCTTCAGTTCAATGTACTCAGCATGCCAAGGTCTGTACTTTGGAGCATAACATTCTGAGCCTTGACAGTGGTTAAGCTGTGGGCTCTAGGACAAGGATACCTATGTTGATATACCAATTGGGTGATTTTGAGCATGTTTTTAAAAATTTCTGAGCCTCTGTTTTTTCAATTATTATCTATCTAATAAGATTGTTTGGAAGGTTAAATGGGTTCATACTGTACAGACTGGTTGCATAGAAGGTGGGGAATAAGTGATGGAACATCATCATCCTCCTTATCATTAGAAGCCTGGTGGAGGGAGACGGGGGTTGCTCCATCTGGGCTCAGTAAGCAGATATCCTTTCTTCTTCTACCAAGAATGGGTTGTCCACCTACTCCACGCCAGGCCCAGTGTGGAGGGCATCAGATGAAGAGTGCATCGAGAGTCAGGAAGGCAACCATGTGCAGTAGGGCTATGATAGACAGGAAGACACCCAACCCAGAGCAGGAGAAAGTGGCATTTGACTTTTTCGTGACCGGTACTCAGCCAGTGAGTGCACCGGCCATTCCTATAATAGGATCCGAACCCGCGGCGGGAGCGTCACTGCCCTCCCAGTGCCGCACTCTCCCGAGTGCGCCACGGGCTCGGCCCAGGAGAAAGTGGCATTTGAGAAGGCTTCCCATAGGGTGACATCTAAGCTGATAATACTTGAAGCATGACTATGATTCCATGTAAGAAGAGGGAGACCATAGCTATTCTGGGTGAGAGAACAGTATTTGTGGAGGCTCAAAAGTGTTGCTTACCAGAATAGATCTGGATAAACATTACAGGGCAGATAATGGCATGAGCCAAAGGTGTTCTGGGCAAGGGTAAGAGATGAACCTAGAGAGAACAGCTAAGGCCAGATGGAATGTGGACCAAGTCCTAGATACAAGGGTTAGACATTATCATGGACAGAAAGGGGAGCCCTGAATTGTCTCAGTTTAGGAATGACAAAATGATTGTCTGGAAGACTGTGCTGGTGACCACACAGACCACATAGCTCCCCTGTTTCATGAATTTGCTTTTGTGTCTACTGCCAGGCAAGAGCCATTCTTAGTTGTAAGAGACAGAGGAGTTCAGGCTGGAAATCCTGACACTATTGGCTTGCATTTAGGCATTCAGTGAATCTCCCTGGGCTTCAGTTTCCTCATCTGAAAATGAGAATAATTCCTTTGGAGCATCCTGCACACTGGAGCAGGGAATTGTGTAAAACAGAGCACAAGTTTTCTCTCCAGACTAGCTTGAACTCTTATCCTGGTTTACCCCCAAACTATTTGTCCAGCCTTGGACATGTGCCTTAAACTCTCTGAGCCTCAGTCTCTCATTGGGAATTCATAACAGTTCCTGTAAGGGATAGTCAGTGTGGGCATTAAACGAGAGAAAACCCATGCTTGTTTCACTCAGTGTTGAGATTTTACACAACACATTACAAATATCATTAGTATTGTTGTTACTATTATTACACACTAAACTATTCTGTACAAATGTGGCATTGCTCCTTCTACATAGGCAATACTGATTAAAATATTTAATACAATTAAAGTGCATGTCTGTCAGGTTCATTCATAATAAAAAGGCACTTATTTTCCCCTTCTTACTACGGGCTCAATGTGAGCTTTTTAACAGATCATTCATGCATTCGCTTAATCATTCAATCCCACTGTATTGAACCTGATATACCTGGAATTACATTAGGTTCTGAGGGTATGGTGATAGATTACATAGAACTATTACTTACAAAATAGAATGTGTTTAATGGGTTATATCATGCATTCTCAGTGGTGCCAATATTTCTCCCAAGAAAGTGAAAATTGCTTCTAAAGGGAACAATCTCAAATATGACAAGGTATTCCTACCCTTCCAAAGCACCACAGTATGTAAACAGATATACAATGTATATGTGGCATCAAAATTAAAAATCCCTATTCATTATTCACAAATGGTAGAAACATGCCAAATGTCCATCAATAGACAAATGGATAAACAAAATGTGGTCCATCCATACAATGGATTATTATTCAGCCATAAAAAGGAATGAAGCACTGATCCATGCTACAGCATGGATGCACCTTGAAAACATTGTGCTAAGTGGAAAAGCCAGACACAAAGGCCACATATTGTATGAGTCTCTTTATGTGAAACGTTCAGAATAGGCAAATCTGTAGAGACAGAAAGCAGAGTGGTGGTTGCCAGGGGCAAAGGTGAGAGGGAAAGGGGGGTGACTGCTAATGGGCATGGGGCTGCCACTTGGGGTAATGCAAAAGTTCTGGAACTCAATAGTGGTTATGTTTGCACAACATCACAAATGTACTAAATGCCATTGAATGTATACTTTAAAATGGTTAAAATGGTAAATTTTATGTTATGTGTTTTTTACATAAAAACAAGAAAAATTAAAAAAGGTTTCTAAGTGGGGTGATAATGGAAAAAAATAAGTTGAGAAATGCTGGTTTAGATGGATGTGTAAACGGATGCACTCACAAAATGAACATCCTTTGCTTTTTTGCCACATGTTGAATGATTCTGATGCCCTAGAGAGAAGGGGGTCTCCATAAACCTTCATAAGTCTGGCAACAACTATTTAGTTGAAAGGTCTCTGTTACCACAGCTGATCCTGTCTGTCCTCTTGCACTGGGGTTGTAAGAGCCCAGAGTGTCATCCTAGAACACCGCAGATTTAGAACACCCGGTACTCTCCGTAAAGAGCAAGCGAGATCTGTATACGAGCTTATCAGGAAACCAGACCAAGTGGTTGGAGGCCAAGACAGAACTGGAGGTGGCATGGACCTCTGATGGCTGGGCTCAGCTTGTGAAAGCTGTGAGTTCTGAAGGACAAAAACAATCTAGATTGATAAAATCAGCTAGTCTTGCTAATTGCTCCAACTCACATCCTTTATCAACTTTATGGTATCTCTGTTCCCTTATGCAAGTTTATGTCTACGATTCACTTTCACCTGTATAACACAGCTCAAAAAATAGTTAGAACCTCCTTGGTGGGACCTTTGGAACAATTCCCCTTTTGGAAGCTTGCTCCCCTTCCTCCACATAAATGATATATTGTATTGAAAGTGTTCTGCTTATAATCCCTAGACATGTACTGTCTGATATGGTAGCTACTAGCTGCATCTGGCTATTTAAATTAAAATTAATTAAAATGAAATAAAATTTAAAAATTTAGTTTCACTGTCATACATGCCACATTTCAAAAGCTCGACAACAGGTGGCTAGTGGCTAAGGAAATTAGAGAGTACAGATATAAAACATCTTCGTCAGCATAGAAAATTCTATTGCTGCTCTAAATAGTTCCTGGAATGAGTTAAAGATGGTAGGACATAAATTCTAAATAGGTTGATACAAACCTCTTAAAATGCACACATTTAGTTTAAGCCTAAGTGCTGTGTTTGGATGGCAAGAGTGTGATGGCCTTGTGGTGATAGACTTTAGAAGGACTGATGGGTAAGTCATATATGGGCCCTAACTGCCTACTACTCTTGCAGGAGCTATGACCACATCCAGTAAACCCCATAAAAGAGGGGGGGGGGTCCCATGGCTAACTCTCTTGAGCAGCCTGAGGCAACAGAACGCACCTCTGGTGGAGATTATCATTTCTATCCTGGAATTCCTGGGGACCCTCTGGATGCTGGGGTAACAGTATCACGTCTCTTCTCTGACATCGATAAGCAATGAATTTGTAAGCACTGTGCTGGGACACATGGATTACAGGAACTGAGATTACACTGTACTTTAATTTTTTTAATTTTATTTTTTTATTGAAGTGTAATTGATTATACATATTTTGGGGGTACAACATTGACTACCATCCTCAGTGTACAACATATGTTGATCAAATCGATATTATTAGCATATTCATTATTACAAATCATAATTATTCTTCATGTCCCTTATCTAATCTCTCCCCATCCCCCTCCCCCCTCGCACCGCTAATAACCATAGATTTGTTCTCTCCTTCTGAAAAATTAAGATATAGAAACCAACATAGAAAGAAATCATGTGTTCCAGCAATTATACTCCTAGGTTATACCCAAGAGAAATTGAAACATGCATTTGTGCAAAAACCTGCATACCAGGTTCATACCAGGATTATTCAAAATAATCAAAAAGTGGAAAAAACCCCACAAATGTCCATCAAATAATGAATGGATGAATAAAATGTAGTGTATCCATACAGTGGAATATTATCCAGCCCTAAAAAGGAATGAAATACTGATCTATGCCACAATATGGATGAACCTTGAAAGCATTGTGCTAAGTGAAAGAAACCAGTCACAAAAGACCACGTTTGATTCCACCTATATGACATATCCAGAATAGACAAATCTAGAGATACTGAAAGTAGTTTAGTGGTTTCTAGGGGATGGGAAGAGTAGGGGGAAAGGGGTGCGACTACTAATGGTTGTTGATTCGGGGGGAGGGGTAATAAAAATGTTCTAAAATTGACTGCGGTGGTAGTTGCACAACTCTGTGAATATGCTAAAAGCCATTGAAGTATACATGTTAAGTAGGCAATTGTATAGCATGTGAGTACCTCTCAATAAAGCTGTGATTTAAAAAAAGGCAAAGTGCGTGTAATCTTGGGGACAATTTTTAAAAATTGTTAGGTCTTTGTTTCCTGCTTCGAAGCAAACAAACAAAAACAGAAAGTAAGTAAATATTAAATAAATATTTTATTGTTATTTTTTTAAAAGTTGGAAAGGAGGCCAAAATAAAACATTTCAGGAGGAAGACGATTAAAAGAAAGGATGCAGACATTCGGAGTTTCTGGAATCAAACAAAAATGGGGAAGTAATGTGAATATCTGTCTAATTGTAGCAGAGTGTTTACAAAAGAATGAGAAGGAAGGGGCTAAATTCCAGAAAGCCTTGATTGTCGGTAAGGAGATTTGTATTTTATCATGTTAGAAATGGAAACTCTGAAAATTTGGGGGACAGAGTAGTGTTTTGAAATACAAAATAAAAGCAGTGACAAGAAAAATGAATTGGAAGAAAATGTATACATTCCTTCCCTGTTTCAGAAATTGTTTTAGGCTGCTCACAGGATTAATAAGCCAACAAGAATTAAGAACTGGGTAAGAGAAGAAAGCAGAACAAAAGAGTGAGAAGAAAATACATGCTAAGACAATGTACTGTGTATTTAGACCCTCGCTGGCCGCTGATGGTGAACAAAGATGAACACAGCCTATTTAGAGTGTTCAGAACAAATAATCACATACCTCCACTATTATCTGATGAATGCTCTGGGTGAGGAGAGAGAAAGAGAAGGGGGTTCTAGAGTCAGAGAGAAATAGAGATGAGAAAAGAGTTACAATTACGATACACTGTTAAAGTCCACAATAAAGCAGAGGCATCAGTGATAGATAATAAACACAGAGAGATGGGTGATGATAGATAGATAGATAATAATTACAGATAGATAGCTGATAAGTACAAATAGAGAAATACAGAGAGATAGATGATAGATAATTACAGATAGATAGATAGATGATAGACTGATGGATAGATAGATGAGATAGCAGTTGAACAAAAATACGTCACTCTATGAAAACCAGTTTCACAATGCCCCCTGTGAGGGTCTCTTACCCCCATAAATCTACTTTGATCAAGGAATAAGAAGAAAAACAATAATGAAGCATATTAGGCAAGATACACTAGGCATGCTGAAGAGACAAACTAACCCAGAATCCCCATAGCCTAACAACAAATACTTATTTCCCACTCTTGCTCTGTGTTCCTCATGGTCAGTGGGGGACTTCTCTCTGGTCAATTCCTCAGAACCCAAATTCACAGAGATTCTACTATGTTATGATGCCATCATATCACCATGACTCCCAGGGTTCCACAATAGGAGAAAAAAGAGATTTAAGAACTCATGTCCATAAGTGGGACTGACAATGTCTTATTCCTGGATCTGAGTGGTAGATACATAGGTGTGTTCAGTTTGTGAAAAGAGAGGTATGAGGCCGGCCCGTGGCTCACTTGGTAGAGTGTGGTGCTGATAACACCAAGGCCACGGGTTTGGATCCTATATAGGGATGGCCGGTTTGCTCACTGGCTGAGCGTGGTGCTGACAACACCAAGCCAAGGGTTGAGATCCCCTTACCGGTCATCTTTTTTTTTAAAAAAAAAAAAAGAAAAGAAAAGAGAGGTATGCATTTACTACATGGGTACTTTTCTGTGTATGTATTATACTTCAATAATATTTTGAAGATATAAAAATATAGGAAAAAAAAAAAAAGAACTCATGTTCATTCCTAATGTCTTGGCCTGGAAGCGACCCACATTATTTCTGCTGGAAGCTCATTGGCCAGAATGGTCCACATGACCCTGACCTAACTGCAAGGGAAGCTGGGAAATGTAGAACACATGGGCTATAATAATAATAACAGTTAATATTTATTGAGTGGTTACTATGTACCAGGCACTGTTTTACATATGCTATTTAATTTCATCTTCTCCAAAGACTCTGAGAGGTAAGTAACTATTTCTATTGAAGTGGTAACTTAAATTTAAATAATGTATCCCACAAGGAAAGGACTGAACTGGGATTTGGTCCCACAATGCCCAGCTTTCAAGCCAATGCTCTTTTCCTGCTCTCTGACCTTACCTCTAACTCCCTGAAGTTCAATTTTCCGATGACACGAAAAATAGCTACAAATCTTTGAGACCTGAGGCCCACAGCTTTACTCCTCAGCTCCCTCTCTTGGGAAAGAATGAATCACACTGCCCCAGTTTTCTGAGTCTCCTCTTTTACCTGGACATCTAGGATTTTTTCAAGAAGAGGGTACTCTGCTGCTTTATTTTTACACTTGAGCAGCATACATTATTTAGTAGCAGAGTTTCAAAAACATTGAAATGACCCTTGTAAACACGGTTAAAATGTTTTCCTTTCAAAAGGCCCTGCTTCTCTTTGTAATGGTGGAATTTCAGGACGCAGAAGTAGTTTTCTCTTTTTTCCTTTGGTGCCAAATATATCTTAATTTTGTTTAACATGTAGTAAATATTTAGTTTTGCTCTCCCAGTGCTAAAAGACATTTATACAAGCTTTTGTGTTGCTTGGAAATTGTCGTGATAATTGGCTTTGTTTTCATAGAGATCAAGAGGGCTTCATGTTTCTTCTTCACTTAAGTTTCTTGTTTTGTCTTTAGTGAGTGCTTAAAAATTATCAAAAGTGTTTTTTTGTTTTTTTACGTGAATGCTTTGGATGTCTGAAATAAAACAAAAACTCATCTTAAGAAAGAGACTGTATAGGTGTTAGCTATCTTAAAATGCTGTTGCTTCCCTGCTTTTATTTACTCTTCCTCCTAAAAATAACAGAATATATTGCTGAAACAAATGTAGAAAACAGTTGTGTGCAGAATGAGAACCTAAGTTATTCATCCTTTGTTTTTTCAAAGACTACGTTGGGTGTGGGATAGGGAATGGATTAGAGTAAGATACATCTCTCTTCTGCTAGTTTCCAACACTTGTAGCAAAAGCTATATATGAACCCCAACAAGGCTCAGGTTGACATAACAAAACTTCTAGAAGAAGGTAGAAGCTGGAGTAATGGTGGATTACTTTCAATGGAGAAAGTATGAATATTATTTCAGAAAACTTATACATGTATGAGCATGATAGCTATCAATGCAATGAGAGATCATAGGAGAAGATACAGGCTGTTGAGTCACATACTAGTTTAAATCCTGACTCTCCTACTGACTTGCTCTGTGCCTCAATTTTCTCCATCAAACAATGAAGAGCTGGTAATTACTAGAGTGTTTCTCTTTGTTTCCTCCCTTCCTTCCTTCTCAGCATATGCCAAATATTTTTCTAGGTACCAGGGATACAGCAATAACCATAAAAACCAAAATACCTGCAATCACAGAGATTATTTGGACAGAAGTGAGCCAGTGAGCAAATTAATGAGAATAAAGGATATAATTTCAGATTATGATGAGTGCTACATCAAACATAAATTAAATTAATGAGATACTGAGGGATGGAGAAGTTGCTACTGTTGACCAGATGGCATGGTAAAACCTCTAGGGAGATGCAGTGTTTCAGCCAAGATCTGGGAGGTGAGAGAGGCCAGCAATGCAAAGACCTGGAGGAAGAGCATCCACATGGCAAGAATGACAAGAGTCCTTGAGGTGGGCACATGTTTGTGGCACTCAGCTGTAACAACCTCTGATCACGGTACAGAATTGTCTTAGAACCCAACTTTCTTGCTCTGTGTTCTTTCCGCTTTCCAGGCAGTATCCCATTTAAAGGTCCCTGTGGCCTGTGAAAGTGTCCACTCCATAGCAGTGGTCAGCTGTGGAGTCCCCAGAGCAATCTGCAGAGGATGGGCATGTGGTTTTGCTCCTCTTCATCAGGATGGTAGGGAGTCCCTCTCAATGAGCAGGAGTTTCTTGCTGCCAGCTCTTTAGGACAGGGAAGTCCCTAAGTTGCTGACAACTAGTACCAGGGACACTGAAAACAACAAACACCTGTTTCTACAAAACATTACTCTCCATGGTATGTGAATAAGGAGGAGGAATTTGAGATCTATTGGTCTGAGCACCTAGGCCATACTCCGGTTTGGAGGCACTTATAGCTTAGTGGCTAAGGACATGATCTCTGAATGTGGAACTTCAAATCCTGCTTCCATTAATGGACATCTGTGTGGCCCTGAGCTAGTTAATCAACTCTCCGTGCCTCAGTTTCCTCCTGCTCAACATAGGGATTATAATAGTTATATAGTAGCTACATACTATAGGGGATCTTTACATTCAATGAGACAATGAAAGTAAATTGCATAGCACAGTGCTTGGAACATAGTAAAGACACAATAAATATTGGTAGCTGTTATCATTTTATTCATCCTAAGAAGCAATGTGAGTCCAAATTTCGATCTCTCTTTTCTTCACTTCTTCCTTCCCCGCTTTCCACCCTTTTTTCTGTGTAACTATCAACGGTTGATTATTAAATATCTTTTGGCATCTCCCATTCCTTGTGTTTGATGTGGGGAATTCAGGGACAATGGAGAAATAGTCCAGGTGTATGGGGGTAGTGAAGTAAGATGTACTGAATGCACAATTGCTTGGTTGCTATCTGAGTGTTCTTGAATCACTGATTTAAAGGCTTCTTTGATATATAGTTCTTTTACATGCAAACTGGGAGAGTGAAATCTGTGCTAAAGGATTTAGTGAGGCTTAAGCCATGCTTTCACTAACTCACAGTTATATCCTCAGCACCTAACACAATGCCTGACTCACAGTAGTTACCAAGAAAAGGGGAGCCCAACACTTTCACCACCAACAACAAAAGCAAAATCATGATTCTCAGTCTAGAAATGCAATCTAGGAGGCAAGGTCAGAGAAAAACAGCTGCTGTCTTTGTGTGTGATTGTGAGATCCACCAACTACATGCACTATTTCCACAATTTGAATGAGCTGACATCTTCCCCTGTTTTGACTCTCTAGCACATTTTGTTTCTCCTTGACTATCCTTTCATTTATTTAACAAATATTTATTGAAGGCTTGTGTCAAATGCTGTGCTAGGTACTAGGGTTATAACAATAAATGAAAAGAGACATGGTCCTGGTCTCTTGGAGCTTTGAGTCCATTAGAGGACACAGACATTAAGCTAAGAATGATGCATCAATAAATAAAAATTGTGATGATTTTTTAGAGGAGAGGTTTTGACTAATGATAATGAGCATCATTTGAAGTGCTTGTTGGACATTTGCACATCTTTGGAGAAATCTCTATCCAAGTCCTTAACCCATTTTTTCATTGAGTTGTCTTTTTGTTGTTGAGTTGTAAAAGTTCTTTATATATTGTAAAGATGCTTATTGGTTGCAAATATTTTCTCCAGTACTACAGGTTACCTTCTCCTTTTCTTGATAGTGTCTTTCAAAAGGACTGAAGTACTAGTATATGCTGCAACACAGATGAATACTGAAAACAGTATGCTAAGTAAAAAGAGCCAGACATAAAAACTGTATGAAAATATAAGTGGACAGTTGCCAGGGACTGTAGGAGGGAGGAACAGGGAGTGAATGCTTAATGGCCATGGGGTTTCTTTCTGGGGTGGTAAAATTCTGGAACTAGACAGTAGTGATGGTTGCACAACATTATGAATGCCACTGAGCTGTCCACTTTAAAATGGTTAAAACGGTAAATTTTATGTGGTATGTGTTTTACCACAATAAAAATAGGAAAGTGTAAGACATGCTGAGAACATAAAAGGAGACCCAATTTAATCTGGTTATGGAGGAGTAAGCCTCCAGTAATAACGCTTGAGCTGTGAATAGCTAATTGTGTACTTGCTGAAGGGTCTTGAAGGAAGATCAAGAGCATGTTTTGGGGATGGCTGATGGAGAAGCAGGACTCTGTGTAGAAAGAATACCATGCACAGAGACCCCACTCCCTGCACTACTCACACTACAGTAGCAAGAGCCCTTTTTGAATCCTGTCCATGAGGCTCTGATCTTCCTGATGGCAGCACACCTGAGTGCTGCAAAGACAAAGAGTGAAGATCCTGTGGCCATTGCCACCACCATTTCTCCAATGATTATAATACAAGCAATAATAACCAAAATGGAGACACAGAAATAAACACTCATTAAGTGTTATAATACACACTATTCGTTTCTAGAGTTAATACCCCCCAAAAATACCTCAAGGTTATTATCCCCCACTTAAGTCAATCAATTAATTTTATTTTTCGTTATTTGTCATCACAATATATTTCAAACATAGCAAAGCGCATAGAACAATGTATTGCAATTACTCATGTATTGACATCCAGCTGTAACAAACGCTTGTTATGCCAGTTTAGAAATGAAATAGAAAAAAACAGAGATTCACTGGTTTCAGGATGCCTGGGGTGGGGAAGAGAACTTGACAGTCTATATCTTCTAAACCAAAGTGTTGTTTTTCAGGCTTGCAGAGTTGCGTAGACTTAAGCTGGACGGTGGCCATCAGAATTCAGTGTCCTCATCTGTGAAATGGAGATAATATTTCTCTTTCTATTAATCTCACATAGTAGTTGTGGGGGGGGGGGAGTACAGGGAGATCCCAGGGAACTTTCCTGTATGGAAACCATAAAGCACTCTGTTAATGAAGGGGTCACTGATGTTTACACGGTATTGAATATTCTCCTCCATACTGCCCTTCTGCTATCAGAAAGCAAATCTAATAATTCACTTTGCCCAGCATTGCTATGCAGATAAATATTTGCTAAATGCTTTAATGAAGATGATGGTCATTTGCCATGTAGAGACCTATTGGACTCTTCCCTGTACAATCCCAGTGTGAGTAGTGGAGCTCATTGCTATTATAAACCCACCTCCAAATTTCCTGAAGAAATAAAATGAATGGTAGCATGTGTCCTCAACTCCTGAGCCAGATCCTAACCAATCCTGAAACAACGCTTCCATTTTACTAATGCTTTGTGCCCTGGTAGATGCCCTCCATTGCCCGAAAATATGCAATCACTTAATTGCCATAGCAATCCTATTATATTACCATTACACAACGTCTAGTGGGGAAAGCTCAGAACATGTTATTACTGTTGAAAGGGACAATTTACTGGATTTCACTAAGTGCCATTGCTTCCCAAAAAATGAATCAAAATTACTTGATTATGCATGTCTCACTTTAATGTCCTGCTCAGAAAAATGACGGGAAGCTGCCACTGGTTGTCTAAGCTGCTTTCAACTAGGCTACTTTGTGGCCACTATGGAAAGGCTGAGTCTTGTCTGTCACTATCCCACTGAGTTTCCTCAATGTGTACTCTAAAGAGTCCACATGGTGTTGCTGGGTTGGGGTGCATTGAACATGTTCTGTTTGTAGAAGGCTCTCTGTCCACCAACTAATTTGGGGTGGAAACTTTCATAGGGAAACTTTAGTTCAAAGTAGTTTTGAATTCTAAAATGTTTCTTGTATTACAGAGGCAATATTACAAAAACACAGTCATATCTCAAACTCATAAAATTAAACTATCAAGCCAACCAAAGGCAAACATGAGTCACTGGTCAGAGGGAATGAAGATCAGTAAAAATGGATCAGATCCAATCCAGTCACGATCCTGGAAAACTAATGCCAAGCTCTGTGGGTCAGAACATAATCTTTATGCAGGAAGAACAGTACACATATATAACTTTTTTGCATACCAGTGTCTTTAATGTTACTTGGCAATGACCCCACTTGTCTCTCAGTCTGTTCCCCTGTTTTCCCAACACTAGAAATTGGAGCAGCAATAAAAATGAACTGCTTTTGAAGAGCCTCGCTGAGTTAAAAAAAAAAAAATGTGGTCTTGCCTTCTACTCTGTCCTTTCTTGATGAACGGCTAGCCATGTTGTTTAGATTTGGGTGGACAGGTCTGCCTTAAAGTGCCATAAAGCATAGTTGAAAGCCATTTGGGTAAATTGTGATTAACTACTTGTATGCAGAAAACTGTAAATCATTGAAAATAAATGCGAATAGCATCAGGACCCAGGATGCAGAAGCTTATAAGAGCAATGAAGTCTCCAAGCAGAGTAAAGAATTTGTACAAGCCTTTGATTCTCTCTGAGTTTTTTGAAAGAACAAAGAGGCTTCATATTTAATTTATAGTGTTATATAAGCTGATGTGTGTGTGTGTGTGTGTGAGAGAGAGAGAGAGAGAGAGAGAGAGAGAGAGAGAGAGAGAGTTTCCTAGCATAATCCTGATTCTGTTAGTTTAGATTTTTGCATTATGGAAGCAACTATTCTAGGATCTGAATACTCATACTAGACGGCTAAATTCAAGAGAGCAAAAGTATAGCAACAATTCTGCAGTGCTGTTGGCATTTCTCTTGCCTATAAAACCAATTTTAACTGCGCAAAACCCTCAGCACATTGCATTTGGGAAATGCAGAGGCTGCACATTAAGTTGTTATGAATAACTGCTGTTGGGATGGAATGAAATGGAAACAAATCTGCATTTTATTTGCACTCTCTCTGCAATCCCATGCCAGTCAGACAGCAGTTCTTTTTCCTGCAAAGCAACACAGCTGAAAAGGGTGAGTTTGGCTGGGAAGCATTACCATACTTTGATTTTTAGCCATGCAATCATTTGAAACAGTGGCTGTTCTTCTCTGACACTGGCCACTGAACATTATAATATAGATGGTTTGCTTCTATGGAATAAAATATAATCCAAGTCAAGTCTAATTTGACTCAGGCACATATCTAACTCTCCCCTTCTAATTCAGAGGCAATGAACCTAGGGTAAGAGCTGTCAGACTAGCCCATGAAACTGTGAATATTCCTTTGCTTAAGGAGCCATGAGAGTTACATTGGCTGATTTTAGCATTCTGCTTGTAACTTCCCAGCTATATACCTAAGTTGGAGGTAAGCCCTTTGACATTATCAGCATTCATAGTATGAAGTTGTAACATACTACGGAAGAGGATTACAATAATCCTAAATATTTGCTCAGTGATAAAAGAATGATCAAGAAAATCATAACAGAGCCTAGACTATTTACATAGCATTTTAAATGATGGTCATTACAGAGAATAACAAATGCCGATGAAGATGCAGAGAAAGGGGAAACTTTCCACAGTGTTCGTGGGACTGTAAATTAGTACAGCCATTATGGAAAGCAGTATGGAGGTTTCTCAGACAACTACAGATAGAACTACCATATGATACAGCAATCCCACTATTGGGTATTTACCCAAAGGAATGGAAATCATCATGTTGAAGAGATACCTGCACTCCCATGTTTATCACAGCTCTGTTTACAATAGCTAAGATATGGAACCAACCTAAATGTCCATCGTCGGATGACTGGATAAGGAAAATGTGGTATATATACACGATGGAATACTTCAAAACCATAAAAAAGAATGAAATTCTGTCATGCACAGCAACATGGATGAGCTTGGAGAAAATTATCTTAACTAAAATAAGCCAGGAACAGAAAGAGAAATACCACGTGTCCTCATAAGTGGGAGCTAAAAAATAAGAAAAAGAAAGAAAGAAAGAATCACAATAACACATTGAACTTTCAGAAGGAGAGAACAGAACTGTGGTTACTAGAGGTGGGAAAGGGGGAGGAGGAGGTGGAGTTAGCAAGAAATTGGTTAATGGACACAAAGAATGATTACATTTTGTATGATGAATGTGCTAATTATCCTGACCTGGTCATCACATATTGTACACAAATATTGATAGTCAAGTCTAAACCTCATAAATATGTATAATCAGTTATGTTTCAATAAAACAAGACATAACTTTAAGATTAAAAAAATAAAATGACGGTCATTAGATCATATACTAAAAATGAAAAAAAAGCTAAATGTGGCTGTCTGTGTAGTAACATTAAGGTAATATTCTTTTATACTTTTTCTTACCTTCTAACCACCCAATTTTTTATAACATGGGATGTCAGGAACCATGCTATTTTTATTATATTCCTAGGCACAAATAAAAAGTATGTTCCTCAGCCCCCTTGCCTCTAGTAAGACCATGTGACTAGTTTTGGTCAAAGGAACATATGAGCATCTGATTGACAGGAAAGAAAAATAAATGTTGCATTAAGCTACTGAGATTTGGGGTGGAGGAGGTTAAGTAGTTAGTGTTTCCTTACCTTGACTAATGCATGTGGTTGTTCCTTTAAAATGAGGGAGGGATGCTAGAGATGCAGGGGAAGGAGAAAGGGGGTTTGGAAAGGGATAGGTCAGGTAAAGGGCATAAAGAAATATCATGATTCATAACAATGAATATGCTAATAATAAAGAAAAAAATCATTTTTAAAAAATGAGGGGGGGCTGGCCAGTTAGCTCAGTTTGTTAGAGCATGGTGTTAATAACACCAAGGTCCAGTATTAGATCTCTGTACCAGCTGGCTTTCAAAAATAAAATAAAGTAAGGGAGAGTGACATTTTTGAAAACCATACTCAGAAAGTTGGATTATGAAGTAGAAGAAAAGTCCTCTTTTTAAAAACTGGATGACTGCTGTTAATAATAAAGCCAGCCACCACATATGGAATGCCTTGTGCTATGGCAGACCCTGGGCATACGTTCAGGTGATTATCATGACAACCCCACAAGAAGACATGATTATCCCATCCTAATGATGGGGAAACTCAGGACATGATAGAGAAGGTCAAGGTCAAGGTCAAGGTCATAAAAAACTAAGTAGAAATTTCAGAATTTTAACTCATGTGTGTCAGATACAAAAGCTGATATGCATCAGCTGAGACATGCAATGCCTAAATTTCTAGCCAATACAGGTTTTAAAAAAGAGAGAAAAAAGGTAATCACCGAATTGTTACATCTTGAACTTTCTGTATCATAGGCATTGTGTAAAATATTATGAAGCAAGAAACAAACAAAAAAGAAAACAAAAAAAACCGTTGTGTGGACCTTAAATATTTTAAGGACTATAGTCAGTGGAGGCAGGTTGGAACCTGGAGCCACAGATAGTATCGCACCTTTTCCCAGTTGCTTCTGCTGCTGCCTGGCTACTTCTCAGTTGTCTGAAAGCTGTTAATTTTATGAGTCATAGCTCAGCACATTCACCAGATGCTGGGTAGAACAACCGGTTTGAAGGAATTTTTATGCCATAGCAGGCAAGAAAGGGCCTCAGTTTGTATCTCAGCTCTACCACTTATCAGCTGTGTGAGCTTGGATCATAAGACTCCATCACCCTGTGCCTCTGTTTTCTCATCTGTAAAATAGGGGTGATGATAGTAATGACTTTATAAAATTGTTGTAAAGTACATGAACCATGGCTGGCATGTAGTAAGTGTGCATGTGTGTGTTTCTGCATTCTGTAAATATGGAGAAATTGAGCCAAAATCAGCTGTTCACACGTTTCCATCCTTTCCTTAATGTGGAGCTGGAAGATTGACTTGTCAAGGTTATTCTTGATGACTTAGACTTCTTCCTCTCTCCTCTCTTCAGTATGTCTGAGCATGTTGGCCTCCTGACTTCCAATCACAGGGATGAATATAGAGTCACCATTCAGATCTCAAGATTCAGCCTTGCCTTTTCCTGGGGTTCTAAAACTGGGGGTTTTAAGGCATGTGCTCAGATGTCATCTGAGTAACTCTTACAGCTCCCTTTGTGGAAAGCAGCTAACTGAGATGGCCCCCAATGACATTCACCTCCAACTATTTATGTCCTTGTGTAATCCTCTCTTCCTCCCCTACCCCAGCCACCCACCCACCCCTGAGTGTAGGCTGGACCCAAATACTGACTTCTATTGCATGGAATATGACAAAATGATGAGTGTCACTTCCAAGATTAGGTTACAAAGAGAGTGTGATCTCTATCTCAGCCAATTGTCATGTTTTGAGCTGCTTTATGGAGAGCCTACTTGGAACTGGAAGGAACTGGATCCTGCCAAGAACTATGTGAGTGAGAAAGAGGCCTTGCTCCTCCCCAGTCAAGACTTAAGATGAGACCTCAACCCCTGGCCAATACTCTCATTACAACTTGTAAGAACTGAGTAAGAGGACACAGCTTCGCTAACCCTTGATTCCTGACCCACAGAAACTGTAAGCAAATAAGCGTGGGTTGTTTAGAGTCTCCGGGTTTTGGATTAACTTGGTATGCAGCAATAGATAACCAACATACCCTTCTCTAATTGTTAGAGAATTCTGTTAAAGATTCTGAGAACCTAAGGGATAGCTGGCATCAGCAGCAAAAAGAAATTTGAGTCTCTGATATAGTACCATCACAATAGCACCCAAATCTCATTTCTAATAATTGTAACTGTGCTTGATAAAATCAGATTTCTCCAAGCACAGAAGATCTCTTTTGTCCCCAGCAATTAGAGAGAAAAGGATCACATGAATGTGATAATTAGTTAAATCCTACCTAAACCAAGTGCTATGTATGTTACAAATCTTTACTGTGCATTTATGTCATGTTTTATTATATATCTTTTTCTTTCATGAGGATGGTTACCATTTTCTAAGAACTTACTGTTTGTCAGTTTATTTATATATTAAATAGTTTAATTTTTATAAAACGCAGTGAAGTATTACTATTTTTTTCATTTTAGAGATGAGGATACTGGAGCTTGAGGGGAATAAGTCACTTACCACTCAGCCAGTAACTGGTGATAGTTGGATTAGACCCTAGGAATGTTCGATTTCAAAGCCTACTCCCTTTCCTCAACTCTAAGCTACCCTGAGGGCAGAAAACATGTCTTCATTTATCTTTCCCTTTCCAACAGCATATGGTCTATTTCCTGACACACAGTGGGTGCGAACATTAATAAAATATTTAACAAAGTTTAGAAAAAAAAGGAAAAAAAAATCCCAAAGTCTAATGTTGTATTGCCATATGTGGGTCAATTTATTTCTGTGAGCAGAGGAATGTTTTCATCTCCAACCCAAGGTACTGAGGCTGAAAATCTTTCAATTCTGTCTTCAAATTTGGTTCATTTCAGAAAAGAGCATTACTGGGTCATAATGGCCTTTTCTTCTGTAATATGTTTCAATAAAATAAAGAGATTTAGATACTGAAGAGAGATTTTCACAGAAAAAAGTTTTAAAAAACAAAGATGTAATTCCTGACTACCTTTCTGTTAGTCACATATTGAACTCCAACTCCTGGAATTCATTCATTCATTCATTCATTCCTCCCCCAGAGGGTGTCATCTGCTGGATCTCATCTCACTATTTAGATTTGTCAGAGAAACACAACAGTCTTTGATTATGACAAGCTCAGTCATGCTGGATGCACTTTGTTCTTTTACAGGATTTTCTCCTAAAACAAAATAATATTGCTAATTATGAAAATGATTATAAAATACAGAATCAAAACATTAAAAAAATCCTCTGTAATCCCCCAGTTTAAGATTAATAATAACTAATTAACATTTGGTTGTATTTCCTACCAGACTTTTCTGTGCATATTTTGCAAATATGATATGCTGTACATACTAATTTACAGCTTTTTCCTTACTTAATATGCATTGTTTACATTTTTATTTTATTAAATATTCTTCTACAATGACTTTCTTTGTCTGCAAAGTGTTCCACTCAATTGCTTTACAGTACTTTATTTAACCATAGCTTGGAGGTATTATTCTTAATGGTATTATTGTCATCATTATAATAAAATAAAATAAAATAAGGAGAAAGTGATGCTGGCAAAAGTGTGGGGAACTAAAATGCCTCCGAACTTTTACCTGGTTTGCTTCTTTTTCAGTAGTTTTCCAAATTACTTTTGGGTAGCTTGACACATCTTTAATTTAAGCCCTAATTATTGTATGTAATGCAGCTCACACCTGTGGTGATAATGCTTTTATTAGCATTAAAACTAAAGACATCAAAGAATCATATCAGGATAAAATGTCTATTTCTAATTTAATAGAATTGCAATTAAAGCAAATTTGATCTGAATGAAATCCCATCATAACTGGATATTTTATTCTGCACAGTGAGTGAAAAATATTCTCCCCTAAATTGAAGATTAATAACATGTTTTTAATGTTAAATGTAGCAATTCAAGCATTAGGTTGCAATTCAAGTTCAACATCACTGAACATTTTATAAACTTCACATTTTAACATCTCTGGGAAGCGCTCTGAGGTAAATGCATTAGCGTTAAATGCATTAATGTTATTTTTCTTTATAAATGAGCTTATAACAGTGTTGTTACCTGCATTTGAATATTTTAATGAAGGGATAATATGGGCAGAGAGTTCCATTTTCACAAGGTAATTGTTTCTTCCCTGAGTGGCAAAACTTGAGCAGAAAGTGGAATTTATCTCATTGAAATTCTATTATGGCTGCTTTGCTGTTGTTACATGTCAGAATCTCTCATTACCTGGGAACTGGGGCTTCTTGCTATAGCTCCTCTTTCCCACAGCATCCTGTCTTTTGCCCTCCTAGGGTGTAATCCTGTCCTCTGGCAAGTCACAGCAGCAGCAAACCTTTGGTATCTGGCCCTAGTACTCACTGGCTCAGCACTTACAATTTAGCTGGATGGAGAATTATGATTTAGATAAGTCCAGACCAGGTTGGTAATAAGTAATCCAAATTTGCAGTAGAACCTAAAATGAGGGAAAGGTATGTAATAGCTTTCAAATTACTCAAAGGATTTGTTCCTGTGGTAGCTCCATTGCAAAAAAAAAGGCCAAATTACCTCTTTCTCTGAATACACTCCATTTACAACATTACTTAGATTCTCTCAGCTAGAGGTGGAGTCTGTTTCTTCACTCCTTAAATCCTGAACCAGGTTGAATATTGGCTCAGTCATCACTAGCTGTGTGACTTTAAACAGCTTATTTAACTTTTATGTCTCACTGACATTATCTTTAAAATGGGGATTAACAGTACCTACCTAACAGAATTGTTGGGGTGATTAAATCAGTTAAAATATATGAAGTGATTAGAAACTTGAATGGCATATTGTCACTAAATAAATATGGAGGTATTTCAAAAAGTTCATGGAAAGATTCATATTATCTTTCAATACTATTTTTCCACAAACTTTTTGAAGTATGTTCATATAATTAATTGTTATTCATAATAATAAAGAGATACATGTCTTATAGGTATTTCTATAATCTAAGTAAAAAAGCCTTGCCCATAATATATATGGATTTCAGTTGACCTTTAGGATTAAGAATATGAGTATTTTTCTAAAAAAATAAATACAAAAATTTTCAGATGTCTACACCAGGAAAATAGCGTAATGAACCTGATTTACCAATCACTGAGATTCAACAATCACCAATACACAACCAATCTTGTTTTCCCTACCTTCACCCATTCCCCATTTTCTAGATTTTGTTGCAAATGCCAGATATCATATCATTTAATCTGTATTTCAGCATGTATCACTAAAACATATAATTTCCTTAAAAATAAATAACCACATTCCATTTTCACATTTAAAAATTAACAAAAATTCTAATATCATTGATTGCTCCAAAAATTTCCCCTCCATCCCCTCTATTTTCATTTTTTAATAAACAAGGCCATTTGTCATGTGAAATTTCACACAGTCCAAATTTTGCTGATCACATCTGCTTAGTGTTTTTCAAACTGCTTCTTTGTCTCCTGTGCTTCCTATAAATTTGTATTTAGATTTAGAAGTTTGGTGATATTATGTTCTACAGATATATACATATTTTGTCAAGGACATTTCACAGGTAACATTGTATACTTACACCTAAGGCACATGATGTCTGATTCTTTTTTTTTTCTTTGCAATAATCAACCGTTTATGATTATTGACTTGATCATTAATTAGATTTTTTAAATGAATAGTTTATTCTATTATGTCTTCTCCATTCACTGAGATATTCCTAAATGAAACATCTCGTTACAACTTCTTGCTTACCCTGAGATAAAGCATAGCACACTTTACACACTTACTACACCTAGTTAACAATATATTCAAGAGATAATTACATAGCAGCATATGGAGATATTTCTCTTCCTTTTTATTGCTGCATAGAACTCCATTGTGTGGATTTACATAGATAATTCAACCAGTTTCTCATTGATGAACATTTAGGTTGTTTGCTTTCAGTCTTTTGATACTACAAATAATGTCATAATGAATAGCTATGGGCATTGGATTTTTGTTTTTGTTTGTTTGTCTGTTATCATCAATGTTTATAGCCTGTAGCTTTCAGAGCTTTGTTGGAGACTGGAGAATGTTGTAGGGGATAAATCCAATTATGTGTGTCTTCACAGTAAAGGCAGAAGTATTCTCACGTTTATAGATTTTTATAATACCAGCTTCAGCTCTTCCAAGATTGCTAAATTCCACTGATATGTCAATGTAGTCATTTGCCCCTATGATGAGATTTTAAAAGTCTGGATTGTAAGAGGGAAAAGCATGTCATACAGCAAGTGAGTGAACCTCTTATACGTTAGCATCTGCTCTCTCTGGCTCTGCTTGTTTCTATTAAACATAGGATACAGGCTTTGCTTCTTCACTTAGAGAATTCCACAAAAGAAAGCCAATGGCAAGTACTGTTATTGAAAGTACACAGAAGATGAATAAGTCAGAGCAAGTCATGGGTCATGGGGAATCACTACATCGTATGGGGATAGATACAAACACAGTGATTTGTGAAGGTTTGGAAACATATCATTCACAAACGCCATGGACAACCTTGGCAGAATTTTTTAGTAGTCAGAAACCATGAGATCTTAGGATTGGAGGAAACAAAGATTTAGCAGTTCAGTGTAGCCCCTCACCTGGTGTATTTATCCTCAAACACATGGATCTGCTGTGTAAACACCTAGAGTGAAAGTGCATTCCCTGTGAGATATCTAAACAAAGTTCCTGCTCTTTTCTGAAGATTGAGTCCCTGCTCAAGGCTGTCACTTGATGGGACTGTATCTACCTCAGTAGCAATCTCATCTTCAAGGTTCATCTTAGTTGTTAAGTAGTTATTTGGCTGCTTAATAGCCAAAATGACTTTACTGAAAGGGACACTTAACACAGACAACAAGACCATCCTGCACATGAGGCTCTGCTGTGTATGCCTAGGCTGGAAGCCAAGGAGGAGAGTGAGAAATATGTGTTTTGGCTAGCATAGGTAACACTCTTAATATGAGGTTGAGACGAATATTCAAGGGGACCAAACATTGGTGAATGAATTTGTCATGTGTGAGTTCACATCTGTTAAACCATGTTACAAAATAGAACGGATAAACAGTACGAGACTCTGGACAGCAAATTATCTTTATGAGCATATGCTATTTTTCATATGGTTTAATATTACTACTCCTGACAATACTAATAGCTACCGGTTATTGAGTCTCTACTTTTGACAAGAGTTTAAAATGAAATCCATCCAAACCATTCTGCAAGGATGCTCATATTGGTTCCATTTTACAGATGAGGGAAATTAAAAATTTGCCTGAATTTAGAGTTAGAGATTCAGTCTAATTCTCTTTGACTCCCAAATCCCTTTTCTCCAATGTTTAATGACCCTCTATACCATGGATTCGAATTTACCCCCCCCATAAGTTGACGTTTAAGCAATTAGATTTGTAACCCTAAACTAGGTAAGAGGCTTCCATTATACCTGGCTGGATCTCATCAGTAGGCTGTCAACAGACAACTGAAAAAGCAGGTAATATTGCCTTCAGTACACTCATAGCATTTTTTTGCAAAAAGATTGCACTTAATTAAATACTTTGCCTGTGTTTTGATTTTTAATTTTCTCCTCTAACAACATTATGCACCATTTACAGCAAGTTCAAATCAATATGACATCTTAGTACCTGTTAAATGTCTTGGCAACTAGATTTCATTGTTATCAAATTACTTGGCATTTAATAAACACATTCCCACCTTGAATCAGGGAGTGCCAGAGAAGTGAGTTTCCTCACCCACATCCTTTCTGTCTTTCTTAACAATGCTTAGCAGTATAGGTGCTAACTGACTTCCGTGTATACTCTTTCCAACTAAACATGACCCTGTTCTATTTGCCATTTTTGTGTCTCATTTTGCATAATGAGAAATCAACACAGAAAAGTCCTCTCTGCCACACAGCTCTGTTCCACATGATTTTTTGTTGTTGTTGTTACTTAGTCTATGGAAATTATTCACTTCATGGCTTACAATAAAGTGTGAAAATAATTTCAGTTCCTATATTGGTCTTAGCCACCCGCTTTTTCTTCTTGAATTTGGCTTTCCTTAATTCCTTTTCCTCACCTGATAGTCTTCTCAAGGTTCTTTTTAAAGACATCTTTATGTAGAACAAACTTTCTTTCTCTCTCATTTTTTTTCCCTACTTCTAAATATTTAAAAACAAGCCTGCATATAACAGAGATTAGTTAGGAAGCAAAGTTACCAGCAACTACTTTCACTGTGGCTTTTATCTTTAGAAGTTTAAAATTTATTATTTATTGAGATGCACCATTGAAATGGGATGTTGAATTGAGGATTTTTGCTTTAAGCATAAACTCGGCTTTTGTCAGGTGTCAACCTCAATTCTAGTATTAGCCAGTGTAAACTAAACAAACTTGAGAAAAGAACTTTCCATTCTTGGGCCTCAATTAGTACCTATTTAAAATGGGATTTGGGTAGAAAAAGAGCCGTGATTTTTCCCTGGTTCTCCCCTGGAGTGATTTTATGTTCTCCAGCAATAAATAAAATCTGCATTTATAGTGAGTAATACAAGTGGTTAACCACAACTTAAGAACACTGTCTTGATGGCCTCTAAGTTCCCCTCCTATCTGCAAGTCTGTGAGCACATTGTTTTGTAAGAAAAGAGGAGCCACAAAAGATCCCAGCACACTTGCAAAGACAAACAACAAAAGAAAGAGGAGTAACTCAGCCAACCACAAAACGTATTGTGGTATGTTAGGTTAGCTCTAGCTTTCCTGTAGAAGATTGATCTTCAGCTACAAAAACTGCTTACATACCATGGACAGAGTAATCCCCCCCACACACACACACACCACTACTGAATATCTGAGAAACACCTCTTCAACAAGGATGTTGATCAAATTTGTCCAAATTGTAGTGACAATAGCTAAAGTTTATTCAATACTGACTACATCAATTGGCAAATCACTTGACATCTCTGTGTTCATTTTTTCATATACGAACTAGGACAAATGACAACACCTACAGCATAGGCTTCTTAATAGGATTAAACAAGTTGATATATATATATGTAATGCTTCAGATTTCAGCTATTATCATTATTATATTTATTTATTTATTATTATTATTTATTTTATTGTGAATATTCATGAGATACAATGCTGACTGTCACCCCTCGTGGCATGAGGTGAGGGCCAGATTCATATCAGCAGCATACCCACCACCAGAAATTGCTTTTGTACCCCATGTCCCCCACCCAGTTATCCCCACCTCCTACCCCCGTCTCCCATTCCTCCCTACTCCACTTTGTAGCCCAAGGAATGTTCTTTCCCCACTACTGTGGTCTTTCTTTCCTTCCTTCTTTCTCTCTTAGCTCCCACATATGAGTGAGCACATGCGGTCTTTATCCCTCTGTGCTTTGTTTATTTCACTTAACATAAGTTTCTCCAGGTTCATCCATGTTGTTGCAAATGGGAGTATTTCATTCTTTTTTATGGCAGAGTAGTATTCCATGGTGTATATATACTACAGTTTCCTTATCCAATCATCCATTGATGGACGTTTAGGTTGGTTCCATGTCTTGGCTGTTGTAAACAGAGCTGCAATGAACATGGGAGTGCAGATATCCCTTTGACATGATCATTTCCATTCCTCTGGGTATATACCCAGAATTGGGATTGCTGGATCATATGGAGGATCTAATTATTTGAGAAACCTCCATACTGTTTTCCATAGTGGTTGTAGTAATTTACAGTCCCACTAACACTGTAGGAGAGTTCCCTTCTCTCCACACCCTGGCCAGCATTTGTTATTCACTGCCTTTTTGATCATAGTCAGTCTAACTGGGGCGAGGTAGTATCTCAATGTAGTTTTAATTTGCATTTCCCTGATGACTATTGATGTTGAGCATTTTTTCACATACCTGTTGGCCATTTGTATGTCTTCCTTGGAAATTGTTATATTTTTTTAAAAAACATTTCATGTAAGAAAATTGACAAACTCAGAGCTCTCACTTGAAATCTCATATTCTTTTCACCTCATTGCAGTGCAGATACATGCAGAAGATATGGGTTTTCTTCTTCTTTCACTGTTCCCATTGTGATGGCTGGGAGTTGTGGAAGCATGTGGTTTAGTGGCTGGATTTATCCTCCAGTGAGCCAACAGCTGAACTGGCAGAGAGTTCCATGGAAGCCATAGGATTTTCATCACTCAGAGACCCCCAATCTCATTTAATCAGATTTATTGATCATTAGATTAAGAAGTTTAAGCATCACTCTGCCATAAAAAAAGAATGAAATACTCCCATTTGCAGAAACATGGATGAACCTGAAGAAACTTAGGTTAAGTGAAATAAGCAAAGCACTGAGGGGTAAATACCACATGTGCTCAGTCATATGTGGGAGCTAAGAGAGAAAGGAAGGAAGGAAAGAAAGACCACAGTAGTGCTGTGATCCAACAGAGGGAGGGAACATGCCTAGGGCTACAAAGCATAGTTGGGGGGGAGCAGGGGCGGGGGAGGGAAGCTGGGGGATAATTGGGTGTGGACAGAAGGTACAAAAGTAATTTCTGGTAAGGGATATGCCCCCAGTATGAATCTGGCCCTCACGTCATGGGCAGGAGGGGTGACAATTAGCTTTGTATCTCATGAATATTCGTAATAAATAAAAATTAATTAATTAATAAAAAAAGAAGTTTAAGCATCAATGGATGGTAAAATGCTTTATTCTGTTCTGCCAAAGACCAAAAATGCCCCTCTCTCCCCGCTCTCTACTCCAGAAAAAGTATTGGTATAGCTTAGCAGCACATCCAGAGGCCAGCTGGTCTTCTCTGCAGTGTTCTCTCCACCCCCACAATTCCAGGAAGTTCTCACATAAATCAAACCTGAGAGTAGCTCATTGATTTCTATATGTAAAGAAATTCAGTAAAAGGGGATTTGAGGATAATTCTAATATAACCTGTTTTGCTATCTATAAAGTCAACTGATGCTTCAATGTTTCTTTTACTCACAAATCAATTTTTTTCTATCCGAAAGAAATAAAAGTATTTGTCACCGTTCTTTGATTCCTCAAACATTGACTCGGTCCTTGTTAAGTGTGTATGATGATACACTGATAGAGACACCCCTAATCTCAAAGTACTCACCTTCCAGGAGAGAAGACCAACAAGCAATCAATCCATCAGAATAACAGGCGAAGAAAGATTATAGCAAACATTCACTGAGCATCTGTTTTTCACCCATCTCTGTTAAGAGCCATTGTGTACATAACAAGATGTTAAACGTAGCTTTGTCTTATTCTTAGATGAAGGTTTGATGCAAGAAGTGTCATGATTCCCACATTCCAAGTTGAGGTTTTTGACCCAATTGACATGTATAGAGCAACTGCGGAGTAAACACTCTATCCTGGCACACAAGAAACATTTACAATACAAGTAATAATGCACTGGCCATAAAGCAAGCATCACTAAATTCCAAATAATTGGTGTTATACAGATTATACAGATTTTTCAAACTGCAATGTAATTAATTTAGAAATCTGTTACCAAAGATAACTAAAATAAATAGGTTTAATTCTTTTAAAGATTACTTCTAAACTTATGTACAGATAGTAATATCATATTATAATCATATAATATTATATTATAACCATATATATAAAATAAATAAGCAGTGAATCTAACGTAAGAAGTGAGGTAAAAGAATAAACCTAAAGGAGATAGAAAAGGAGGAGACAATGAAGATAAAAGCAGAAATTAGAGAAATAGGAAAGAAAATTACCATAGAGAAGATCACAAAGGCAAAAATTGAGTTTTTTTTTAGCAAGATTAGTAAAATCGACAAAACCCCTGCAAAACTGATTGTCGCAAGTACATAATATTAGATATAAAAAGAAAAGAGACATTGCTACAGATTCAAGAGATGTTTTCTATGCTGTTATTTGGGAAGAAAGTGACCACCCCTAGGAAGGGAAAGGCTGAGGGTTCAGGTGCAGAGGGAGAATTTCTCTTCACTATAAACTCTTTTCCACTAAATATGTGCATCCTCTATTACAAAGTAGAGTTAATAAAAGAAGATTTGCCTAAATGCAAGTTTTACAAATACCATCTGCATGGTGATTTTCCCTTTATAACTGTGTGAAGGTGGAGCATTTCGACTGATCCTCACAACGACCCTCCCAGATAAGTTTCATGATGTCCATTTTGTAAGAGATAAAATGAAGGTGTAGAAAGCAAAACACATAGCTAAAAGTAGAAAACGAGGACTGACTTTTTAAAAACTGTTTTTAACCTTTAATTAAGAAAATTTTAAATGTACAAAAGAGTTTTTAAAAATTGTATGTGCCGCCTAGATTCTACAGTTTTCCCGAAATTGCTTTATCATACAGCTAGAAGACAAAATTTTGAACTTATATATTATGAGGTGTAAATTTCAGACTCGTTCTATCACACCCAAACAGAAAGATTTACTATGAGTAAGGTCTTTGTGCTTGTTATAAAGTCAGCTGTTTCCAAATGGTTCTTTCAGAAGTACAAAGAGTAGTCAGCCTCTCTGGAATGTGTATATGTCTCCTAAAGTGAGGATTTTGAAAGTTGCCCTGGTCCTTTCACTATTTCTGTTCTGCATATTGGTCATCATATGTAACAGTTAGGTTGTTCCTCCCTGTCCTTGGTCACACTTCCAGCCAGCTTCGTCCTTTTCTTTTCCTCCCATTTATTCTGCATCTCTTTCCAGAAATTAGGAAAATTTCCTCTGCTCACTGAATTCTGAAAATGCAAACAGCAGGTTAGACCAAACAAAAAAGACTGACAACATTCAAATGCCTTTGTCATTACCATTTAATGTCTCAGGATTCAGTTGTGATTATATTCTTATGACATTATTTCTATATATTCTTGAAACATATGTAGGCTATTTTCGTCTACAACTAAACAATGTCTATGCTTCTTCTATTGTTTTAATTGGCAATATTTTCCAAACTTATAGATACTGCTGTTTTTTTCCCCCAAGTTTCTCTCATGGGTAATGTTTATTAACATTAATCTTATCATTCATTAGGCATTTATTGAATGTCTACTACAAGTTAGCCACTGTAGTAAGCATTACAGTTATAGCTTTGAACTAAAAAAGGAGGGGGATTACTGTCTGAAAAATTAATTTGCTATCAACTTTTTTAAAAAAGTTAAATTTTAACTTATACATTGTAATTGTATGTACTTATGGTGTGCAACCTGATGTTTTGATACATATATATGTTGTATAATAATTGGATCAGGGTAGTTAATGTATCAATCACCTTATGCATTTATCATTTCTTTGTGGCAAAAACATTCAAAGGCCTCTCTTCTGGCTATTATGCAATATGCAAAACTTAATTGTTAAAAATAGTCACCCTACTGTGCAATAGAACATCAGAACTTATTCTTCCTATATAATTGTAGTTTTGCACCCATTGGCCAAGCTCTCTTTCCCCCCAGTCTCTGGTAACCACTTTCATAAGTTAGGATTCACATATTTCAGAGGAGAAAAATGTAGCTCAGAGAAGTCAAAAACTAGTCCAAGATGACCTTATTAGCAGCAATCAGAGCTGAGATTGAACTCAGAGCAAACTACCTCTAAACTCCAAAATTTCTCAATGACACACAAATGCTTTTTACACTGCCCTGAAAGTTAACTCCAAGGGTCAAGTTAAACCAAACATCATTTGGAAAAGGACAAACAGAGCCATAGCCTCTCTCTATGGCCCTTGAGCTGAAAGTGGGTTTTTTTTTTTAGTTTTTTTTTTTTTTTATGTGTTTAAAGTGTTGTAAAAGAGCAGCAACAACAACAACAATAACAAAAAAGAAAATGCAAACAGACACATATGTGACACTGCAGAGCGCAAAATATTTACTACCTGGCCCTTTCCAGGAAAAGTTTTCAGACCCCTGACTTGGTATTATCTGAAGCAATTCATTCAATTTTAGTTATTTTTTCTGTTGTGTGTCCATTTGATTGTTGTTTTATAACATGGCTCATGTGCTTTAGAAATCACCACCACCATCGATTATTCCACCCACTGTTTCATGAGTAAATAAATATCCTCTCTCAGCATTCCTTGGGAAGTTGGCTTCACATATTGTTATAGTTCCTGACGAGAAGACAGGGTGATCAGAGGTAGAGTGGATGAAAAGGAAAAGCATGCTGTTTGTTTAAAGCACCACCACCAGCTAATGGAATTTGCCTTTCTCCAGTTATTGAAATCTGTATGGGAGAGGGGCGGTTTGATGGAATCAGCACTTTCAGAGTCATCGACAGCCACTAAAATGAAAAAATGCACCAAACCTTGAGTTTCAGCAGGCTATCGACTTAATATAGATTGTGTCGGGATGAGAAATATTGCGCAGTGTGCAGTTTGCATGTACCATCATCTCATTAAAGACTTTACAATGGATAACACAGTGGGCCTGTTTCTCCCCAGCTCCCAGCTGAGCGAATCAGTCATGCAAGGGGTAATAATAGACCATTTCGTGGCACTTTGAAGGAAACTGCCATAATTCAGCATGAAAAGCTGCTTTGATTATTATTTACAAAAATAAAGCCTGCCTCTGCCTATAAGCACTTTGCTTCCCTGTAGCTTGCCATTCCCAGCTCTGTCTCCTTATGGGTGACCCACGCAGGGAGATATAAACAAATAGCAGCTTCCCAGCCTCCACCTGCCAGCTGCCCGATTATTTAATTACAGTTTTCTAGCTTCAACACTTCGCCCTTACCTGGGAATGTAAGTGAAATGTGTCAGAAATAAAGAAATAAATTACAAGCTAAATCAATAGGAAAGAACTGCACAAATTGGCATCATGGTGGATATCTGTTTATCCAAAGGCTTTCAAAGTCATTTAGACCTTCAACGAAGAAAAAAAAAAGAAGACAAGACTAAGGTAAGTTGGAGAGGTAGTGGAAACACAAGGGAGATGTCTATTTGCAGACAGGCCCGACCTATTGCTGTCTTGGCTTCATAAGGAGCCCCTGAGGTTAGCCTTCACGCAACGAAAGCGCCAAGACGTGCTTCCTAAGTGGAAAATTTAAAAGTAATTTTTCACCTTGAGAGAGAGGTTCCCTTCTGTTTAATGCTTACTCAGGCAAGACAACAGATCTCACAAACAAACAAATTGGAGGCACTTCTGCCAAAACTCCACTCAGACAGAAAAGAAGATGAGAGAGAAGGACCTCTCCTGTTTGGCTCGAGCTTGGAGGAGGGCCGGGGTGAAGATTTTTTGTGCTTAGCTCAGACATTAACAGCAGCCTGCCCTAATGTCCCAAAGGCATTTTGATGATTATTTTTATAGATGAAACAGGACTGAAATGTTAAATGTATGCACATGTATATGCCTGCATGCTTTCAATACCTTTAATTTCTACTTATGAGATGTGAAAGATTTGGAATGTAGATACAGTATCTCTCCCCAAAATATAGTGCATTGGTTGGGAAATATTTATCTCTAACAGAAAAAAAAAAAGAAAAGAAAAGAAAAAGAACTCAATCTGACTGGAAGCAATGACAATACCAACTGGGAAGACTGGCTGTAATTCTGCACTTGTCACTGACTTCAGGTAATTCAGGAATTCAGTTTTATCAGTGTCTCTTCTCTCCTTCACTCCCTTCTTCTCTCATCTCCTCTAGTCCTTTCCTGTCCTCTACCCACCTCAGGGTCTCACTCTATCTTGACTTTTCTCTCTTGTGCTTTAAAAGGGTTTCTACACGAGCCCAGAATAGAGTTCTGGGCTTACATTATCAGAATTTAGGGTCCCGAAGGAGAGAAAGAGCTTCTTTCTCTAAATAGCATTAGCTAAACCCCCAGGGAGGCTTGGTGATTCACTATTTGGGTCAAAGTTATATTTTCTGAGCATTTATTGTGGTGCTGAGGATGAATACTATAGGGCAGGTTAATAATGTCCACATCATAAAGCAACTATGAGATGAAATGAGGTTAAAGCAGTAAAACAGTCAGCACAAAGTATAACTTAAGGTGAGAAAATCCATGTCTCATATACATTACATCAATTTGGGGACCATTAGACCTTTTTTCCCCCACTAATTAGAGTGACCAACTGTCCTGGCTTGCCTATGGCTGAGCGGTTTCATGGGGGATGGCCGTTTAGTAATAAAACACAGACGGACCCAGGCAAACCATCCCAGTTTGTCCAGGACTCAGGTATATCCTCGGATTCAGGACTTTCAGTACTAACACCGGGATAGTTCTGAGCAAACCGGGCTGGTCATTTGCCACTAATTTATATTTCCTGGATTTTCCCTCTTTCTTCTGGATCATTGAGTGCTATTATGAAGAATATCTACCCTTTTCTCTTGACATGAGAATAATGGTAAAGTTTTATTTAGGAAAACCAAGCTCCAAAATAAATCCTGTTTTATAAAATCGTTAATCCCCTAGGGGACCTTTTCACACACGTCTTTAAAGAACACCTGCGTGTGCTATTCACACATGCCTTTCTCCTGAAGTGGTATATCAATAATACTGTCATCAATTTCAAGTTTTGACATTGCATAGATCAATACCAAATTAAAATCACATGGTAGTTATAATTGCTACATTCTTAGGAATATGTATGTATTTTTAAATCAGAAGAAACATTTACCAAAGGATATTTTAGGATATATTTTAGACATCATATGTTTAAGGGCCTTAATATTTTCATAAAACTCAAATTCAAAGTGTAAATAAAAATTTTTAAATGCTGTTATATCTACTGTTTGGAAAATATCACCACCTTGAAATGGCACATAACACTGTTATCCAATAAAGAAAAAGGGATGGGATAAGAGAGGAAGAGAAAGGGGGGTGAAAGGACGAGTCGACACCAGTTGACGATCCACCGGAGAGAGCCCGTTTATTAGGCAGCACACACACACATATATAGGGCTTTAAGGGGAAAGCTGATTGGCTTAAAATACAATCCCTACTTAGCATACCGCATGGGGTTTGGGGGGAGCTGATTGGTGTGTAATTCGCGCCGGCGGGAAGGAGAATATGGAAGAGAAGGGCAACCAGTGCCATGATGGGGTGTGGCCGAGAAGGGCTTATGTGATCGGGTGTGATCCCTTGGGGCATTTGGGTCCCTACAGGGGGAAAAGAAAAAGAAAGAGTAAGAATAAGAAGAAAAAAATGAAGAAATCAGGGAGGAATATAAGAGGGAAAGAGGAAGAAAATAAGAAAAGAGAAAGGAAGGAGTGAAGAGAAATGGGAAACAGAAAAGAAAAGATGTCAGAAGAGGAGAGGGAGAGAGAGAATCCCTCAGGTTTCTTTTTACACAAAACTCTAGGGAACATCCACTTGCATTAAGATAATATTTACTCATTAATTATATTATGTTCTCTTTTTAGAAGTTATAATTTAAATTTTTTATTCGTAATATTTTAACTTTTACTTATACATAGTTGTGGGGTTCAGTGTGTCATTTCAATACATGCAAGTACTGCACAATGATTCACTTAGGGAAGACAGCATACTTTTGTACCCGTCAGTCCACCCCTTATCCTCCCTCCACCCCCACCCATACCCCCACCCCACCTCTGGTAACCACTCCATTATTCTACTTTCTACTTCTATGAGAATCACATTTTTCTTTTCTTTTTAAAGAGTACTCATACGAGTGATATCATTTGGTATGTGTCTTTCTGTGCCTGACTTAATTCACTTAACATGATGGTTTCCAGTTCCATTTATGTTGTTGTAACTGATAAAATATCCTTTTCTTTTTAATAGTTGAGTAGTATTCCATTGTGAATATATACCACAGCATTTTTATTCGTTCATCCATTGATGGACATTTAGGTTGATTCCACCTTTTGGCGATTGTGAATAGTGCTGCGATGAACATGGGAGCGAGGTGTCTTTTCTACATATTGATTTCATTTCCTTTGGGTATATACCTAGTAGTGGGACAGCTGGATTGTAGGGTAGATTTATTTTTAGTACTCTGAGGAACCCCCATACTGTTTTCCACAGTGGCTGTACCAATTTATATTCCCTTGAGCAATGTAGGAGAGTTCCTTTTTCTCTGCATCCTCACCAACATTTGTTATTTTCTGTCTCGTTGACAATAGTCATTCTAATTGGAGTGATATGATATCTCATTGTGGTTTTAACTTGCATTTCCCTGATGATTAGTGATGTTAAGCATTGTAAGGAAGACACAAGTACCTGTTGGCCATTTGTTTGTCTTCCCTTAGAGAAGTGTCTGTTCAGGTCCTTTGTTTATTTTTTAATTGGGTTGTTTGGGTTTTTGTTTGGGTTTTTTTTTTTTTTTTTTTTTTTTTTTTGCTGTTGAGTTGTTTGAGTTCCTTATGTATTCTGGATATTAGCCCCTTGTCAGATGCAAAATTTGCAAACTTTCTCCTATTCTGTAGGTTGTTTCTTCATTTTGTGGATGGTGTCACTTCTGTGAAGAAACTTTTTACTTTGATGTAGTCCCATTTATGTATTTTTGCTTTAGTTGCCTGTGCCTTTGTAGTCTCACTCAAAAAAGTGCTGCCCACTCCCATTTTATGTAGCATTTTCCCCATGTTTTCTTCTAATAGTTCCATGCTTTGGGGTCTTAAATTTCAGTCTGTCATCCATTCTGAGTTGATTTTTGTGTACGATGAGAGATAGGGGTCTAGTTTTAATCTTACACATGTAGATATCCAGTATTCTCAGCACCATTTATTGATGAGGCTATACTTTCCCCATCGTATACTTTTGGCAACTTTTTCAAAAATCAGTAGGCTATAAATGTGTGGGTTTATCTTGGGTTCTCTATTCTAATCCATTGGTCAAGCTGTCTGATTTTATGCCATTATCATGCTATTTTGGTTACCATAGATTTACGGTATATTTTGAAGTCAGGAAGTATGATGCTTCCAACTTCATTCTTTTTGTTCAAGATTGTTTTAGATAGATGGGATCTTTTGTGGTTCCATACAAATTTTAACATAGTTTTTTCTATTTCTGTGAAGAATGTCATTGGTATTTTGATAGGGATTGCACTGAATTTGTAGATTGCTTTGGGTTACATGGCCATTTTGTTTAATAATTATTCCAACCCACAAACATGGGATATCTTTCCAATTATTTGTGTTCTCTTCAATTTTTTTCACTGATGTTTTATAGTTTTAACTGTAGGAGACTTCACCCCCTTGGTTAAATTTAGTCTTAAGGATTTCATTTTGTTGGTAGCTACTGTGAATTACCTTCTTGATTTTGATTTCTTCTGCTAGTTTGTTATTGGTGTATAGGAAGGCTATCAATTTTTATGTGTTGATTTCATATTCTGACACTTTTCTGAATTCATTTATTAGTCCTCGTAATTTTCTAGTGGAGTCTTTAGGGTTTTCAATGTGTATTATAAAGTCATCTGCAAATAAGGATAGTTTGACTTCCTCCTTTCTGTTTTGAATGTCCTTTATTGCTTTCTTTTGCCTTATTGCACTGGCTAGAACTTCCAATCCAATGTTGAATAAGAGTGGGGAAAGTGAGCATCTTTGTCTTGTTCCACATCTTTGAAGAAACACCTCCAATTTTTGTCCATCTAGTATGATATCAGCTGTGGGTTTGTTAGATATGGAGTTTATTGTGTTGAGGTACATTCCTTCTATACTTAATTTGTTGAGTGTTTTTATCATGAATCAGTGTTGGATTTTATCAGATGCTTTTGCTGCATCTATTGAAATGATCATATTTTTTTTCCTTCATTCTGTTGATGTGCTGTATCACATTTATAAATTTGTGCATGTTGAACCATCCTTGCATTCCTGGGATGAATCCCAGCTGAATGTGGTGTATGATCTTTTTAATATGTTGTTGGATTCTGTTTGCCAGAATTGGAATCAGTTTTTTAAATGTTTGGTAGAATTTGGCAGTGAAGCCACCTGGTCCTAATGTTTTCCTTGTTGGAAGAATTTTTATTACTGGTTCAATCTCATATCTCATTATTGGTCTGTTTAGGTTTTCTAATTCTTCTTGATTCAACTTTGGTAAGTTGCATGTGTCTAGGAATTTATCCATTTCTTTTAGGTTTTCCAGTTTATTCACATATAGTTGTTCACAATAGTCTCTTATAATCCTTTTTATTTCTGTGATATCAGTTGTAATGCCTCCTTTTAACATTTGCAATTTTATTTATTTGAGTCTTCTCTTTTTTCTTTATTAGTCTAGCTAAAGGTTTATCAATTTTCTTTATCTTTTTGAAAAACCAACTCTTTGTTTCATTGATCTTTTGTATTTCTTTTAAATCTCTAATTCATTTATTTCTGCTCTGATCCTTGTTATTTCCCTCCTTCTACTGATTTTTAGTTTAGTTTGTTCTTGTTTTTCTAGCTCCTTGAGGTGTAATGTTAGGTTGTTGATTTTTAGTCTTCTTTTTTGATGTAGACAATTATTGTTATAAGCTTCCCTCTTAGAACTGACTTCACCATATCCCACAGGTTCTGGTATGTTGTGTTTTCATTTTCATTTGTCTCCAGGAAGTTTTTTATAATTTCCTTTCTGATTTCTTCTATGATCCATTTTGTTTTGTAATTTAAATTTCTTAATGAAATCTGGGGGATGCCTTTATTCCATCAATAGAAACATCATCTATTTAGAGGAGAAGAGTAGAAATAATTCTATTTAGAAAAAGGTATTTTAAAAGTCAAAATTTTCAGATATTTATAATAATGAAATATTGCAAACTGTCCAAATGTATAAAAATCAGGTAAAATTATATTTCATATTTCCAATCCATAACTCTTACAGAGCTTTTAATAATATTAATGAAAAACATTGATGTACCATATCCCTGACTTTCATCCTGTGATGCTGCTGCAGTGCTTTGAGGGAGAGCAATCATATTTTGACCATGAGGATGAAAGCCTCATTCTAAAAAAGCATAAAAGAAATATAGAATTAACCCTGTTCCTGATGACTCTGGGGATATGATATATGAGGGTACTTCAACAGAATGAAGAAAAGTTTTGCATTATCTTTTAATTCTATTTTTCCACTAACTTTTTGAAGTACCCTCATATTAGTCCAGGACTGCCCAAACCCAAACATCTTGTTACATAGTAAAAATAAATTCTGTCTTCCACTTTTCTAAACATGAGAGCATAACAAGGTCTAACCTTAACTCCTACAGTACTGTAAACAAGAAAACTATAATGTGCATATGTGTACGTATGTCTTGAACATATCTCAATTATGTTCAGATGTCAGACAATAGATTGCACAGGTCTGGGATCCTTCACAGAAGGGAAGAATATGAGTTGAATTATAGCTTTCTCCATGGTGGGAATATCCAGATCATAGGCACAGGAAGAAGCAAACCAGAGAAATCCCAATGGAGGGGACAAAGATCAACAAACATTTGAGGAGGCTGATGAACCTTAAAGTTGTACGCAACACCCTTGGAAAGAAGGGAACCATGTGGGAAAAAAAGCCACAAATCTGCACAGGGATCCTTTGGGTCTTTGCTGAACTAGAGGCCACATATGCATAGGGGAAAACCCACAAGATTATAGAAATAAAAACAGGGCAATTTTAAGCAAAACAATTCTCAGATATGACAAAGGATGGAAAGATGTTTGAGCTTTGATCAGAGAATATCGAGTATCTTTGGGTATTATTGTGGGGCATTCAGTGGAGACTAGAAAGATCATGACAGTAATAAAGCTGAAGTATCTCTAAGGTTAAGATTTTCCATGATTTGTCCCAGAAAAGCTGGACCACAAAACAAGTCTCAACAAATTTAAAGGGATTTCAATCATAAAGAAACTGCTCCCTAACCACAATGGAATTAAGTTATAAATTAATAGCAAAAAAGATATTTGGAAAATGCCCAAATATTTGGAAATTAATCAGCAGAGTTTGTATTAATTCATGAGTCATGACAACACAGCTTATCCCACAGCTTATTGTGGGATGCAGTTTAAGTAGTGTTCAGGGGTAAATATACAGTTTTATATTATTATATTATGGAAGAAGAAAGATCTTAGCTTCCTTCTTAAGAAGGAAGAAAAAGAAGAGCACACTGAACCCAAAGTAGGTGGAAGCCTTGAGGAAAATGCCAAAAATAAGAGCAGAAATCAACGAAATTACAAGCAAGACAAATGATAGGGAGAAACAATAAAATGAAGATCTGGCTCTTTGAAAAACATGACTAAAATTGATTAAACTTTTAGCTAGACTAATTAAGAAAAAAAGCGATGAGGAACAAATTACTAACACCAGAGATAGGGAAAAAATGTACTGAAGATCCTACTGAAATAAAAATATATACTAAGAAAATATTGTGAACAACTCTGTGCCTATAAATTTCACAGCTCAGATGAAATGAATATTCCTTGAAAGACACAAAACTTTTCTAAGAGGAATGAAAAATATCAATAGTCCTATCTCTATTCAAGAAGTTAGATTCATAATTAATAATTTCTCACAAAGAAAACCCCTGATTCAGAGAGCTTCCCTGGTGAATACTACAAAGCATTTACGGAAGAAATAATGCTGACTATAAACTTTCTTTTTTTCAGAAAATAAAGTAGAAGGGAACACTTTCCAATTCATTCTAGGAGGTGACCATTAACTTCATATAAATTAAGAGGAAAAAACAATAGACAAATAGCCATCATAAACATAGATCCAAAAATCCTTCACAAAATTTCAGCAAATTAAATGCAGCAATACACAAAAGTATAATTCATTATGATTAAGCGTGTTTTTATCACAAGAATACACGATAGCATAGACATTCAAAATTTACTCAGTGTATTTCATCATATGATCATCTCAATAGATGCATAAAAGCATTTGGCAAAATTCTGTATTTACTCATAATAAAAGAAAACTGTTAAAAAACTATGAATAATAGATTTCCTCAACTTTGTAAAGTCTATCTAAAAACAAGCAAACATATACAGCTAACATTGTACTTAATGGTGAAATATTTAATTTTCCCCTAAGATTTTGAACAAGGAAAGGGTGCTTATTCTCTTAAGTTACAGTCAACACTGAAACGAAGTAATAAAAGGCATACAGAGTTGGAAGGAGTAAGTTAAACTGTTTATTCACAGGCAACATGATCATGTATGCAGACTCTCAAGATACTACAAAAGACCTATGCAGCCTTTATGGAAAATGGTATGGAGGTTCCTCAAACAATCACAGATAGACCTACCATATGACCCAGCTATCCCACTGCTGGGAATATACCCAATGGGAATGGAAACCATCATGTGGAAGGGATACCTGCACTCCCATGTTTATTGCAGCACTCTTTAGAATAGCTAAGACCTGGAACCAGCCCAAATGTCCATCATTGGATGAGTGGATAAGGAAACTGTGGTTTATCTATACAATGGAATACTACTCTGCTGTAAAAGAGAATGAAATACTGCCATTCACAGCAACATGAATGGACTTAGAATGAATTATATTAAGTGAAATAAGCCAGGCACAGAAAGAGAAATACCACATGCTATCACTTATATGTAGGAGCTAATAAAAATAAATAAATAAATATGCAAACAGATAAATGGGGGCAAAGAGACACAAGAATCAATAATTCCTTGAACTTGTTAAAATAAGTGAACAGATATGATGTTGATGGGGGGAGAGGGAGGAGGGAAAAGGAAGAATTGGTAAAGGGACACCAAAATCATCTACACTGTATATTGATAAAAAAAAAAAAAATTCCCCAGGTGATTACCCAATGCTCCTGAGTGCCAGGACCCAGCATTTGAAAAAAACAAAAACAAAAACAAAATCCTAATAAACGATTTTAACAGGATCACATAATACAAGGCTAATATGTAAAAATCAATTTCCAATTTTTTCTATATATTAGCAATGATAAGTGGAAATTTAAAAATACAATTTACAACATTAACCATAACATAGGAAGTATTAAAGAAATATGAGATAACACTACACCTATTAGAACGGCAAACATCCAAAATATTGACAATGCCAAAAACTGGCGAGGACGTGGAACACTAAGAACTCTCATTCACTGCCGGTGGAAATGCAAAATGGGAGAGCCATTATAGTGTTATATTTAACAGTATAAAGGAATGTGCTATCAAACCATGAAAAGACATGGAAGAAATTTTAATGCATACTGCTAAGTGAAAGAATCCAGTCTAAAAAGTCTTTATACTATATGATTCCTACTGTATAGCATTCTAGAAAGGAAAAAACCATGGAGACAGTAAAAGGATCAGTGGTTGCCAAGGGTTAGGGGATAGAAGTGATGAATATTAGGTGGAGCACAGAGGATTTTTAGGGCAGTGAAATTACTCTGTATGATATGGTGGATACATGGCATTGTCCATTTGTCCAAACCCATAGAATGTACAACCCCAAGAGTGAGTCCTATTGTAAACTATGGACTTTGGGTGATCATGATGTGTCCAGGTAGGTTCATTGACTGTAATACATGTACCACTCTGGTGGGGGACATTGTGAGTACGCAGGGACAAAAGGTATATAGAATCTCTGTACTTTCTGCTCAATTTTGCTGTGAACCTAAAACTTCTCTAAAATAAAGTTCTATTAAAATATAAATTATTAAGGGATATATTTGACCTAATATGATTAAGACCTTAAGACTTTTACTGTGAAAGCAGCAAAACATAGCCAAGAGAAATTAAAAACAAACAAATGGAGAAAACTACTAGTTTCATCAACTGGAACACTCAATATTGTAATAGCATCACTGATTCTCAAGTTCATCTATAAATTCAATGATATCACAACCCCAGGCCTGGTAGGATTTTTCATAGAAATTGACAAGCTGCTTCTAAAACTTAGGCAGAAATTCAAAGGAGATAGATTAGCCTGGACAATTCTGGAAATGAGGAACAGAGCTGAAGGATTTATACTACCTAGCCTTACTGTTAAGCTACAGTAATTGAATCAGTAAATAGAAATAGAAAATAGAATACAAATAGGCATAAAGATAAGTATATAGGTGAATGGAACCAAACAGAGCATCCATAGATATAGTGCATGTCAAATGATTTTCAACAAATGTATTGAGGTAATTCCATGTGGGAAAGGGTAATCATTTCAATAGATGTTGCTGGAACAACTGGATATCCATATGGAAAAAAATGAACTACACCCTATATAAAAATTAACTAAAAGTGAATCATACACAACCTAAAAGCTAACATTATACACTTTCTAAGAGAAAAATTTGATGACCTCAGTGTTGACAAGATTTCTTAGAACACAAAACACATAAAATATAAATGAAAAACAATGATAAATTGGATGTAATCAAAATTAAAATCTTATTTTTTTAATAGACACTGTTAATAGCATGAAAAGGCAAGACACAAATGGAGAGAAAATATTTGAAATGTATATTTCTGACATATAGTATACATGTGGTAGAAGATATATGTATATACAGATATATAGAGGCATGATATATAATATATCATAACATATATATTATATAAAATACACAATGTATGATATTATATATTATATATAGATATTTATAAGATTTGACACATTACCAGAGAAGATATAAAAATGAGCAACAAACACATGAGGGACGGTCAACATCATTAGCTATCAGAGAAATAAAAACTCAAAGCACAATAAAATACCATTAAATACCAATTAGAATGATGAAAATTAAAAAGACTGCTGATACCAATTGTTGACAAGGATACAGGGTAACTGGAACTCCCAAGGAATGTAAAATGGTACAACACTTGGGAAATAGTTTTGAGGCTTCTTATAAAATTAAACAAACTCATCAGTTGACTCAACAATTCCACTCCAGGAAATTCATCAAAAATAAATGAAAACATATGTTCACACAAAGACTTGCTTATGAAAATGTTCATAGCACCATTACTCATGGCACACTAAAACTAGAAACAGCCCAATGATCCAGCAGCAGGTGAGTGGATTATCAAATGGGGTATGTCCATGCAGTGGAGTACTACACAGCTATGAAAATGGAAGAAACTACTGACAAACACAAAAATATCAAAACATTATGCTGAATGAAAGAATCAAGAAAGACACAAAAGACTACAACTAAACAAATTTATATGAAACACTGAAGCAAACAAATGAACAGACAGAAAGATCAGTCATTGCCTGAGGCTGGAGGTGAGGATGGGGGAGTTTCCTGAGCAAAATCCCAGTGGAATTTTTCTGGTCATAAAAATGTGTACAAATTTATTGTGGTGGTGGTTACCTGCTTCTATGTATTTGGCAGAAGTCATGAAATGTAAGCTTAAGATAGGTGCATTTTATGTATGCAAGTTCCATCTCAAAGTTGATTTAAAATTACATGGAGAGTGATGACTCAGCAAAACATAGTAAAACAGAACAGGAAACATAGAAAATTTGATTTCATCTTTTGTAGTAAACACACACACACACACACACACACACACACACACACACACACACACACACACACACACACACACACACACACACACACACACACACACACACACACACACACACACACTTAGGCTTAAGACTGAAAAAATCCAGAACAAAGTATTAAGTTGTTGTGTATGGGTGGCAGGATATAAAAAATTCTTATTTCCTTTAAAACTTTTCTTATTTTTGTTTCCTACCAAAAAAAAAATGATGTTGGTTTCATTATTTGAAATAATAATAGAATTGTTTTATTTTCACTTATCATGATTATGTCATAACATTTCATGTTAATAGTTAACTTTAAGTGCCTGGTTATTTTGGGATGACCCTAGTCAACAATTTGACTTCCTAAAGTTAAAAATCCCTCCTTTTTCTGTTGTTTGTGGTGTGATGTATCAAGTTATGCTGTGTTTTAAGTCATGATCTGGGTCTTTCCATAAGTTTTCTTCACGTAGTCAAGAAATACAGTCTTAACTCAAAACATAACTATTTGTATCATTATCTTCAGACAGAAAAAAGAAAAATAAAGCAAAATACAAGTACACATATTTAGGTATGTGTGCAAAACCGAGTAAGCACTATGCTTGAAAAAGTAGAATTAATTCATAATGCGTAGGCACCACATAAGCAATTTAAAATAATTGAATAAGCAATAGGCATTCTTTTGGAGGAATGTCCTGAGCTCATTATCTTTTTACTATTTATTATCCTCATTACATAGGAGTCACTTCATCAATAGCACTTTAGGCTGAACTTTAAATACTGGAATAGTAAATATAATTCCATTATCCCCAGTACCCTAATGTCTTTTCCATCTTGAGTTCTCCTGTGTCCAGTATGACACTTTGTGCTGATTTGTAGTGAAAAAAGGTAATACATATTTAGTGCTAGTTAAACCCAAGCACTGTTCTAAACACTTCACGTATATTGATTCATTTAATCTTCATAACCACATTATAGAGCAGGTATAATTGTACCATCATTATGCCCATTTTACATTTTATTCCTTGACTTCTTACTCAGTTTGGAGAGCTGATACCCTACCTAATTGCTTGGCCTTGGATTCAATATGTTGACCTCAAAACCCATCTTCTTTTCATTTTACTATTTGACCACCTGAAAACAACCATGGTAAGAGAATTTACAGTAGTGGAATTCATATTCAATGGGAAAAATTGGGCTTAAATTAAAAATTGTTAAAAGTAGTATTAAAAAGTGTGACACCTCATCTCTGAATCCCTTGAAATATTGGGTGGAGGTCGAAGGCTGAGTCCCATAACTTTTATTGGATGGGAAGTTAAATATGAATTTATTTAAATATTAAAGAATAGCAGTTGGCCCCCCTGTATAACTGGGGGACTTAGGGATGCATCACTCCTGTCACTAAGAAAGGTAAAGGGCCCTGTCACCTAGACCTCTACTATGACCACCTGACTTCTGGAATGCTAGACACAGTCTCTGAATTGAGCAATTTGGGCTTTAATCAGCTTCAGCTTTCTGCCATCTTCTCAGCTTGAATGATTCAGCTTATAACTGTCTCTTTTCTCATTATGCTATAATTTCAGATATAGCTTCTTCACCTTGTCTTAGTTTATATGGATTTCCCTGACCCCACCCAGGGAGGGGGAGAGAAGTGTAAAGAGATATTTTTCAGAAGAAAACTCAAGGTGCTTATGGGTGCATATAAGAAGAGTGCATTACTTTGAAACTGAGGGTTCAGAGAATGATTTCTCCAGGTGACAACATCTGAAATGAGTTTTAAAAATGTGCATAAATCAAAAGAAGAGGAGAAGAAAGAGAAAGTGAGAACCAGGCAGAGAGAACCACATGGACAAGGCCCAGGGGAAATAAACATCACAGTGTATTTGGGGACCTGAAATTTCATTCACCTGCCTGGGGGTAGCCTAAATTCGTGGGGAGAGATGAGGCAGAAGCGGGAGTGGGATCTAGATCGTGAAAAGCCTTGTGCCCTTCGACCTGAATCCTTAGCTACTGGAGACGGAAACACTGTGAGCACTAGTTTTCCAAACAAGCCCTGTCCTGATCATCTCTGGGGAGATGTCTCTAACATAGCAGGTCTGCGTATGCAGCCAGATTTGAAAAGCTTTTCCTTCATGTTTCTTGATAAAGAAGGTTTTGAAACATCACTCACTACATTAAAATGCTTTCTTAGCTTTGGGGGACTGAAAGCATTTTTATTATGTTCCAACATTATTTATCCTTCCTGTACACAAGAGCGGAAAGCAGAAATCCAAACAGAAAAATCCTTCTAATGTCTAAAACACAGAGTTCATCCATTTGTCTGCTGTTGCAAAGGTAGAGAGATTTAAAAAAAGGGGGAGGGGGCTGGTGTCTGCCCCCCACCTTCCCAGGATGTATGCGGCAATGAAGACAACTCTCAGGGACTTCGAATTAGGCCCTTATTCTCACCCAGATTCTGAAACTGCTTTTCAACAGGATCCATTCTAGACCTGCCTTCCTCTAAGAAGCCCCATCGATTGTGGTCATGTTGTCTGCAAGCTCATCCAAGGACAATCTTTTATCAGAAGGAAAATCATCTCATAGGTGCAGCCATTAGTGTCGGTTGGACATTCATTTGCAGGAAATATATGAATTCTTATTTTTTGATAATGGAAATGAATTTTTGTCAAAAGTACCCAAATTGCCTTGTGACAGAATCTTAACCTAAATCAACTTAAGATAACCTCAGTTAAATCAATATTTTTCAGACTAACTCAGGGTGGTTCCTATGGCTGCATATATATTACAAAAGGTATTTTTTAACACCATTTAGGGGAGGAGATTTTTGTTGCTTATTTATCATGATTTATCTACACTAGAATTTGCTGGGATGGACTTTGTTACTACTGGTGCCAGTTGTATGCATCTATTTCAACTGGAAATTGAGCTGTAAATATCTTCCATCTAATTCCCAGTGACTTTGTCTCTTGATTGTCCCAAAGTTGATGCCTCTTTGAGTCTAACATCTGCTTTCCAGCTCTTTCTGCTCTTCTCTAAGGCACCACAGCAAGCTCCGTAGGCTTCTCTCACATGCCCTGGTGCTTTTTCTACTCTACTGATGCTAGATGAGGCCATCAGACCTACCTCTGTGTGAGGCCTATTACCTCCCTGAGTTTCACCCAGGGAATAATACCCACATCTTCGCTCCTTTCCTCCCTCCCTCTGGAAGTTTTTCATTCCACAAGTGGATTTGTTGACCTGTGGGAGGAAACAGAGTGCAGGAAGCTTCCTCACAGTAGTCTCTAACTCTAATTGGATCTGTTCCCTCTCTTTTAGAAATCTTAGTTGCTTAGTATGGAGATAGTTTTTCCCCTCAGTTCCTTAACATTATCATGTGTATTTAAGGTTCTTATTTCTTCGTTCATTTCTTCATCCATTCATTCATTCTCCACTCCCATTTTTCCTCCTACAACCAGCCATTGTATGTGGTTATTGTGTGCATTTTGATTTGTACATTTTCTTACAAAATGCATACAAATGTTTTGCACACATGCATTTTAAATTATTTAAAGGCTTTGGTTATAGTCTTAATTTTGTCGATAGTGTTCTTCATTGAACAGAAATCCTTTGCCTTCCTATCTATCTCTCCTTTTGTCAGTCTTGGGAAATCTAGTTTAATTTAGGTAGGAGAAAATAAACTGGACAATTTAATTCTGAATACTTTAGAACAAAATCCCAATATTTTTTCTCTATGACCTTCCTCTCCTCAGGCAGTAGAGGCCTGGCTACTTTGAATGGAGGGAATAGAAACAATGAGAGAACATTAATTTTAGAAAACGAAACCTCAGAAGTTAAAACCTTAAAGAACTATCTTACCACATGACCAATGCACAATCACAAATATACATGGATTCCAGCATCTTCCAGACTTTTCATCCCAGAGCATCAATTTCATTAGCCAACCTTTCTCTTCCTTACTTGACCACATTTCATAGTATGATGTAGCGTTGACTATTTTACTCTGATGAAAGGCTTTCCCATATGAAAGTCTAGCATCTTAATCAATTGGGACATGAATGTTTCCAATTCCTGTTAGTGTCAGATTTGCAGACAATCCCTTGAGTAACTTCCTCAAAGGGAACTTAAAGGAACACTTGTGTGTTGATTTTCACTAATCTCATTTTCGTTGGATTTCTAACTTGCTCCTATGCTCCTGAGTACCAATAATAATGGCACTGTAGTGTTAAAACAAAAAGGCACAGACTTGGGAATAAGACAAATCTAGGTCCTAAACTAGGTGCTGCACCTTACTAACTGAGTCCTTTCCCCTCACTGAGCTCTTTTCCTCAATAATGAATTATAGGTGATAATTCAAAGTACTGTAGTGATGGTTACATGAAATAATAGATGTAACACATTTAACACAGTACCTGGCACACAGTAACAGATGAGTGTTAACACTTGTTTGTCGGTCTTGGGAAATCTAATTTAGTTTGGGCAGGAGAAAATAAACTGGACAATTTAATTCTGATTTTTTTCTAATAATTTGCTTTATTATTCAATGGCCCAAGTTTTACCCACCTCATTGATATGTACCTCCTTTTTGCAGGAAATGTAATAGTGTGAGAATCTAGTGTATTGAGTGACATTTTTCCAATCCAGATAGAAAAATGGCCTTCTTTTAAGGAAGGGCCTTTACCTACAGAACAGCTTTAAAATATCGTGCCAGACACCGCAAGCAATTCTAACATGAAGTCTGAGATGTCGAGAAAACCTTGGCAGGGCTATTTCTCTGGGGGCTCTAGAGGATTCGAACAGGTGCACAGTCTTGACCTTACATAGCAACAGCACGATTTTTCTCAAGCATGAAGCATGACTGCACACTTTGTATAAGACCTGGAGGCCGTGGCCCTGGGAAATTGGAAGCTTGGAAAATAAGCATTCAGAAGGCGAAAATGCTTCATCTGGTTACTAAAGGAGTAGGGAGAAATGCTTGCCAGGAATAAAGCCTTCCACAATCCACTTGGATATGCTTAGAGTATCCACCAATGTATCCTTGGCTTGATCTAATTGTATCACCTTCGGGAATAGGAGGGTCTTATTATCATCATAGACATCTGCTGATTCTGATGGAGGCTTAAGGGGGATATAGGTGAGGGTAGTTTTTTCCCTGATAATATTTTTAAAAAGCTCAAATAGAAACAAGAAAATGTAGAGATATGTAAAGAAGGAAAGAATCTTTCATAATCCACCTCACCATACCACCAAAGAGAAACAGTTACTGACATTGATAATATTCTGTTGTGTGCATACTCTCTCTCCTTCTCTCTCCTTTCCTCCATTCATTTATACATTTTAACAACTTTATCAAGGTATATTTACATACTATGAAGTCACCTTTTAAAATTGTGCAGTTCAATGACTTTTAGTAAATTTACTGAGTTTTGCAACTATCCAGTTGCAAATCCATAATCCAGTTTCAGAGCATTTTCGTCTCCCCAATAAGATTCTTCAAGTCCATGTACAGTTAATTCCCACCTCCATCCCAGCTTCAGGTAACCACTGATCTACTTTCTATCTCTACAGATCAGTCTTTCATGATGAATTTCATATGAGTTGAGTCATACAGTAATATGTGGTCTTTCACGTCGACTTCTTTTACTACATGTAATATTATTTTCATCCATGTTGTATCATGTATCAGAATTTCATTCCTTTTTGTGGTTAAATAATATTCCACCATATGACAATACCATATTTTGTTTATCAGGTGACCCACTGATAGACATTAAGGTTGTTTCAAATCTGGGGTTATTATAAGTTACACTACTAAGAATATTTAGATCACATGAGCACCATTCTTTTTAAAGCAAAGTCCTGCATGGGATAAACAAGCTTACTGGCCGATTAGCTGGAAATGTTTTTTGTGTATCTAAAAATGTCTTCTCATTCTTGCCTGGCCTGGAGTCTGGAATCCATCCCCATGTCAATTTTCTGAGCCACTTACAATGTGTTGATCTAGGAGAAGAAAGACCTGGAATCCAATAGTCAGTGGAATAATACTGTACAACCTGAAAGAAGGAGTAATTGATAGAAGGAAAGAAGAATCTTGAGTTGCAGCAGAAGAAATACTATATAGAGCCCTCGTTTGCTGAGAGGCCACACGGCACAATGACTAACAGCATGGTCACTGGAGTCAGCTCTGGGTCTGAGTTCTGGCTTCTATAATATCTATGTAAATTCATTCCTCTTAGTTCCTTCTCTCTGGTGTCATTTCTTTATTTGTGTGATGGAGGAAATAGTATTACTCTCCTCACATGGTTGTTTTATAGATAAAATGACATAAAGAATATATAATGCTTACTTCATATGAACAAATAAGAAATGCCAGCTAAATATCTCCCAGTCCACTCTGCAGCAAAGTGGTCTTTCTAAACACAATTTTATCTACTGTATCTCTACTCAAAACTTTCTTCTTGGTTTACATTTATTAAAAAAAAAGACACATTAAGAGAATAAAAATGCAAGCCAAAGACTTGGAAAAGATATTTGTAAAAAGGCATCTGACAAAGAACATGTCTGCAATCTATGAAGAACTTCTATGAATCTGTAAGATGAAAATCATAACAGGACACCCAGTCAAAAGTGGACAAACTATTCAAACGAACATGTCACAAAATAGGATATCATAATGGCTAGTAAACACATAAAAAGATGTTCAACGTCATTAGCCATCAAATAAAAACAAGTTATCACCATAAAAAGATGTTACCGTATACCCACCAGAATAGCTGAATTTTAAAAGGACAGACAATACTGAGTACTGATAAGATCGTTGAACAACTGAAATCCTTTCATATTGCTGGTACGGATGTGCAGTGATGTAACCACTTTGGAAAATTGTTTGAAAGTACCTACTAAAGCTAAGCATACCCTCTGATACAACAATTTCACTCCTGGGTTTATATTCAACAGAAATAAGCACTGATATCCTCCAAAAGATGTGTACAAGAATACTTATCACAGCTTTACTTATAAAGTCCAAAACTATTAATAACCCTAATGCTCATCAGCCTTAGAATGTGCTGGAAAAATTTTGATGCATTAAACAATTGGATGTTACACAGCAATAAAATGAATAAAACTTAATGCAACAAAAATATTATCACACAAAATATTGAATAAAAGAAGTCAGACACAAAAATGTACATATTGCATTATCCCATATATGAAGTTCAAAAGTAGGAAAACATAATATTTAGTGGAGGAGTAGCCTTGGGGGGATATTGACTAATATAGAGCAAAAATAAATAGCTGGAATTGTCCCATGTACTGATATAGGTGCTATTTCCATGTATCTGTATACAGATACACCAACTAATCAAACTGTGCACTTAGATTAAACACTTTACTGTATCTAAGCTGCATCTCACTTTTTAAAAAGTGTGCTTTTTGTGTGACATATTAGCTTTTCATGAGCTCTTACTTCCCTCAGTGCTCACATTTTGTTATACTAACCCGTAAGTCCCTGAACATACCAGGTACTACCTCACTGTCGGGATTTTGAATATTCTATTACCTCCTCACTTTAAGCCTAGAGCGATGCTTCATAATCTTCAGGTGCCTCTTCAGACATCATTACCTTCCAGGATCATCTCTTTGTCACCCTTTCCCAAGACTGCATTAGTCATGTGTGCCTTGTTTTTGCCCTCACAGCATTGAATATTACTTTTCATTCAATCTGAATCAAAATTGCCCTTGTCTATCTAGTATATCTGTCTCCTATGAGATTGTGAGGTCCTTAAGGGCAGGGGCCCCCTCTGGTTCTCAGCTGAGCCTCAGCCTACAGTACATGGCCAGGTGCTTTGCAGGGGTACAATCAATGCTGGTTGGATTGCATTCTGAATCTCTCCTTTCAAAAACAAAGATGTAACATCAGAAGCCCGGATTTTTCTCCTCCCAAGAGTGTTGATGTTTATAGGGCTTTTGCTAATGCTACTCTGACATGTTCTTTGCGCGGGGCCTGTTGGAAAATTAGATCAGGTGGCTTCCTCACTGTAACATGTGACACTTTTCTAATTAGGGCAATGTTTAATTTACTGTCTCATGGCTTTTTGAATAAATATAAATTGTCATACTAAAGTGACAGGTGTAAAACCCAGGATGGCTGTGTTAGAGAGGTTAATCTGCTGTTAATCAAATCAGTTCTGCTTGACTTTCTCCCGGGGAGTGAGAGATAATGGCCCTGTTTAACTGGAGATTAGCCAGCTTTTGGCTGGAAATCCCTTAGGGTTCACCTGAGCCTCCTTGTGTCTTGTGGAGAATGAAGATATTCAAATGTGTCCATAATTAAAGTTGGCCCCTTCTCTCCTTCTTTGGTATCTCATGATGTAAAAACTCTTTCCACTGGGCCTTTCCATTAACCAGAAGAGTTTTTCTCTAAATCCTGTTAGTTCTGGAAGATTCTGGAATATTACTAAAGGGCCCTCCCAAATACTAAATTCCTGCCAGAAACAGAGTTGACTCTCTCAATTTCCATTGCTGCTCATCACAGCAAAGCTGGATCAGTCATTGCATAATGGAGGGGCCTGATCTTCTTCTTGATGTGACCCCATGAAAGTTATCTCTGGTCTAGTAAGACAGGGGCTCTAGCCAGAGTCAGCAAAGCAGTTGGTACAAACAACTGTAAAACTGAGACACATAAATAGTGTTGATTTGGAGTCTAGGAGACTAAGTAAGGTCTGGGGCAGTGTATTAGTCCATTTCTGTTGCTTGTAACAGAATACCTGAAACTGGGTAATTTATAAAGAAAGAAAATTTATTTCTTACAGTTTCAGAGGCTGGGAAGTTTGAAGTCCAGGGAATGCATCTGCTGAGGGCTCTCTTGGTGGGTGGTGTCTTTCTACAGTGATGCAGGGTGTCATATGGTGAGGAATGGCATGAACAAGAGAAAGCTAACCTGCTCACTCACTTCCTTATAAAGCCATCAGAACCATGCCCATCACTACCCATTAAACCATCAACTTATTACTCAATGAATTGATCAATCCATTCACTAGGACATGGTCCTCACAATCTAATCACCTCTCAAAGGCCCCACCTTTCAATTATTATAATAAGATTTCTCATCCTCAGCACTTACAGTGGGGATTGATACATGAACCTTTGGGGAACACAGTTCAACCCATTGCAGGTAGTGCCAAGACTACATCATGGCTTCAGTCCTGTTAGGGCTAGGAGAACAGCCTTGCTTTGTAACCTCAAGGATTTGCAGCCTCAAGAGCACTGGGGTTCTTATGAACAGTTCTAATGAACTATTGTTCATTACAGGCCCCAGACCTAAGCATATGCACCACGATCTGTGGCTTTGCAGGCAGCAAGGCAAAACAGATACAGATGAAAAGAAATCCCCTGCTCTGGGACTCCTAGAGTTATCTTAGGAAGATTTTGGAGGGGTTGGCCATTTCATTATGCAAGTAGGGGAAGAACAAACAAAATTTAAATCGTTACCACTCATTTGAACCCTCCATTAAAGAAAAGTGGCATAGTGACTTGACTGAGTACAACAGAGTCAGAGTACTGGATTCAAATCTCAGCTTACTACACAAGTTATGTGGCTGTGGGCAAGCCACTGAACCATTCTGAATCTCAGTACTCTCATATGTAAAATAAGGTTGCTGTGATTAAATGAGATGGCATGCATAATGCACTTAAAACTGCCTGGTTATAAAGTCACTAAATAATTAATGATCAAATAAAGTCACTAAATACTATCACAATTATTATCCCCATCATTATTATCACAATTTTTACCATTATTACTATCACCTGCATCATCATCATTATCATCATCATCATCATCATCATCACCATCATCAACACAATCACTGTCATCATCACCATCACGATCACCAACATCATCACCACCATCATCACCACCATCATCATCACCATTGTCATTGTCATCACCATTATCATCACCACCACCACTAGCATCAGCATCATCACTATTATCATTGCCATCACTGTCATCATCACAATCACCATCGTTATCACCACTGTCATCAGTATTAGTACCTGTAGAATGATAAAGATTGAGGGAATTAAAATTACATTGGCATTTTCACCTCCACTTTATAGGTGAGGAAAGCACTGATCAGAATTAGAGGCTTGCCTGAGATCACACAGTTAATCAGAGCTAGGGCTAGATTTAAACCTAGTTCTTTTCATGTACCAGAAATCCATTGTTCCTTCCAAAAGAGTTAATACAGAGCAAAGAGCATTTGAAACAGGTGACTGAACAACAGTAAATACTGTAGGATTATATATCTCATTAATTTAAGATGTGACATTATCACATAATCAGTTGGCTTCAAAAGTAAGAGCATGTTCCTAATTACTGGTATTTTGAGATTTTTTTTTCTACATATAGATTAATGATGTAATAAGAACGGACTTGTTCACTTACATCTTTCCAAACAGCATTATACTGTTAATCTCCCCTGTGACCCTGAATTGTCTCTGGATTTTGGAGAAGCACAACAATGTATCCACTTATTTTCCCGTAACTCACCCAGCGTGTGAAACAAATAACTAGGCTGACATGTCTGAAGTGCTGTGTCGTGGGCAAAACAAGGAGAAAAGACAGTCTTGCTCTTCTATTTATGGACTATAAACCCTTTACAGTGGCATTGATGAAGGGTTTATAGTCAGTACACAAGCTGGTTACACCATAAATTGTAATGTTATATGATAAACTGGGACTTTATAGCAGTAGTAGATATCAAAGAAAAAAATGAGTTGGAGTCTGAAAGGATCTATCATTGAACATATTCACTGCAAGTTTAAATATTCAAGCTTGTTTTTGTCTTCATTTCATTCAAGCATTGGATAATTCATGTTCTTCTGAGTGGAGATTTATAGATTTACCTAGACATCAACTATATAAAAAAACAAAACAAAACACAAAACCAGAAGGCACCATGAATGGTGAATGGCAGAGTCATGACGTGGATAAGAAATAGAAGAGAAAGAACACTGAATTATTCAAGCATTTGGGCTTTCTATTTTTACACTGGCAGATGACAGGTGAGGCTTCCCCTCAGTTTAGAGCTTGCTAATATGGTAGTGTTGTAAGACATCCTGGTTACTATTTCGAGAAAGGGAAAATATTTACAAGGGAAATGTGTTGAATATAACTAAATTGCATCTAGTTTACATTAAAGCTAAAAGCAGTAAAATGTCAACAAATGTTAATTTCCTGGCCTCTCTAATGGGCACACACTCTTTCAGCTTCCAATTCTGTCCTTATTCATTATGGAACCAAAATTGCTAATATTTACTTATTACTTATTTATATTTTCATTTGAAAGTAAAAATAAGCTCATTTGCCATAATAACAGCTTAATATTTCCAGTGCTAAGAAACTGTCTTAAAACATTTCTATTAATGGCCTCTCAGAAGAAGAGATCCAAGAGTTCTTACTTTTTGCATATGGAATACGAGGGAAGTATCATTAACTTAGAACATCATCATCATTCACTTTGGTGCTTAGTTAGTGCTCTGGAAAAGAAGTTGTCTTGAATTCATAGAGGAGAGGAATAGCTTGATATCGGCAGAGGGATAAAACCAAACTGCTAAGGAGAGTTAATGAGAGCTAAAAGAACTCATTTCAGAATCTAGGGGTTTAATCTCACATCCCTTTTTGCAAGCCTGAGATGACTTGGAATTGATCTGCTAAAAGGTCCCAAGTAACTTGGCCAGAGACTGAAGGAAGTTATCTGCTCTGAGCTAGGAGGCCCAATTCCTCTAATTAAGTCTAGTTAAGATCTTTCCCTTCCACAGGCTGTAAGCTGGAGAACACCTCCCTCTGCCTTGGCGCAATTATCTGACTTCTCTATCAACAAGCATTTAGAAGATTATTCATCCTTTTGTCCACAATGATCCCTCCTAATTCATATCAGTACTAAAAGACAAAACCTCCTAGCTTGCCTGGGACTTTGGGACTTCCTGGGATATGGAACTTTAAATTTTAAATCCAGTGATGCTAGGGGTCAGATGTGTCCCCCAAAAGCTTATGTATTGGAAGCTTGATCTCTATTGTAACAGTGTTAAGAGGGTGGGAAATCCTATTACGGGACTTGAAAGGTGGAAACTTCAAGAGGTGATTAGATTGTGAGGACTGTGCCCTTGTGAATGGATTGATCCATTCATGGAGTAATGGGTGTGTTTCTGATGGCTTTCTAAGGAGGCGGAGTGAGCAGGTCAGCTCTCTTGCTCAGCCCATTCTTACCATGTGACACCCTGAACTGTTGTAGAAGGCCCTCACCAGACGTAGCCCCCTGGATCTTGGACTTCCCAGCCTCCAAAACTGTAAGAAATAAATTTCATTTCTTTGTAAGTCACCCTGTTTCAGGTATTCTGATATAAGCAACAGAAATGGACTGATAACAAATGAAATCCCAACAAGCCAGGATGTGCAGGTTACACTAATGATCCTGAATTACTGAATATAAGATCCTGAATATAAGAGTGGCTGAGAAAGAGAAATTGAATGGGCAGCCATACAAGGATGGGTGAGGCTGAGAGGAAAGAATTCGGGAGTGATAAAGACGGAAGAGTCATCTGTGAAGGGGTGAGGCTGGGGGAGAAGTATAAACATCTAACTGATAGGGTATACAGCAAGGAAGGGAAATTAATATCACCTTCTATGACTATTCCGATCGACTAGAAATGGTTGCCTGGAGTTATGTGTTGGGAACTATTCTGAGGCTACTTAACAAAAGAAACATGAATAATAAACTTCATGGAGGGAAAGAAAATGATTTCAACAAGTGCACTACTTAATAACCTGACACGACTGAAAAGAGGAAGAGGAGACAGAGAGAGAGAAAGAGAGAGACAAGCAGGGATTCTGACTAAGAATCAGAGGCAATTGTCATTTAAAACAATTTAAAATTAATTTTAAAAAATCTTACTCAATAAACTAGAAGTCATCACAGCCAATGAAGACAAATGAGAAAGCACACAAGACTTGGTTATAAATAACGATTTTTCTATGCATAAATATATTCTAAACAAATAACACTGTTTATACTATTTGCCAACCTATTTCTTTTGTCTGTCTCATTTTGTTCAAAAGACTATATTTCGAGAAAAATCTCTGTCATTAAATGCTATTCTACAGCTTTATTGCAGATGGCTGCAGAGTGTATTATTACATAGAATATGCCCAAATTTTGCTTAACAGCTCTCTTATTGTTAGACATCTGATTGCTAATATTCACCCATTTTTGACCTACAAGCATGGCAGTTTCACACGGCCCAACTTAACACATTTGCTGCTACCCCAACCTAATAAAATACCTAGTACAAAAATAATGGCAACGTGCATTCTTGTAGCTAAGGTTTATACACTTCCATGGTACTTTCCTTAGGAGAAATTCCTGAAAGTGGACTTGCAAACTCTAAAGATGAATTCTAATCCTGAGGAAGAAACATCAGATTTTAGCACTGAAAGTTATCTGCTAGTTCAACCAGCCTTCACTGGAAAAGGAGAATCTGTCCCCGAGGTTTGATAATTTGTTGAGAGCTGGGACACACTAACAGAGCACCATAAATAGCACCTTCCAAATTCACCTCTTTAAAAAAGCACCTGATCTTCTTGCCAAAGATACAGACCTGATGAAGGTGAACATGGATATTTGTGTTAACCTTTGGAGAATGGAGTCAAGTAGCAAGGGCCTGGTTTTATCAATCTGTAGATGCTGGATCAGAATAATGTTCCTCCAACTGCAAGCAACTGTTCATACTCCATTTTTATCAACTAATTATTTATTTCTTAAATTACATTTGTTACTTAACTTATAGTACAGAAAGTACATAACAAGGCCTCTAAATTATTTCACTATTTTCATTTAAATAAATGCATCCCAAAATACAATTTTTACATCAAAGTCTAAAAACAATTTTTTTCTCATGTATATTTAAACTTTTTAAAAAGTTTATCCATAGACCTCCAAAAATCATCCTGTTTATCAATGATAAATGGCACATTCTGGGAAACACTATCCTCAAAGATTTTCTATTCTGAGGTCTCTTTTAATTCTAGTTTATAAGAGAAATAAAATCTGATAAGCTTGTTTGTTTTTCACAAAACCGCATACTAGAGGTGTTGAGAATTGAACTGTAGTTACAGTAATCGCCTTGGAGTCTTCTCCAGCTTGGCAAAGCTCGTCCTGCCCAAGGGTAAAGTGTTGTTAGTAGTTGTGCCTTGCTGTGGCTCTCTTTAGCCTTTGCCAAGAACCCACCCATTTGTTAATCCCTTTCGTTTTCATTGTCTTAAACCGTCACTCAGGCAGGTCAGGTGTGAGCTGCATTTCACAAATGAGAAAGTTGAGACCATGAAAGTTTGACAGCCTGTCCATGTTCACCCAGAAAACTTGTTATGGAACTAAGAGAGCAAGTCATGTTTCTCTACAATAGTATTGTGTACCTTATTAAAGAGCAGTGGGACAATCAGATGGCTTATCATCCAGGAAGGTCTTTATTCTTTTCTTGTAAATGACAATATCCTTCACCTGCTTCATTCTGCTCTCTTGGTTTCTATCACTCAGGTGACACTCGATTTGTCCTGCTGAGGTTTTTCTTTTTAAGTCAGTGGCTCTGAATGTGTGTTAGAAATCATGTGTGGTACCTTTAAAATATACTAAATCCTCAGCACACTCCCAGATATGTAAATTTGATTGATTGGGATGGTGTCTTGAAATTGGTGTTTAGAAACATAAATACACCAAGTGACTCTAATATGCATTCTGGTTTGAGAACTGCTGCTAAACCAGCATTAACATCACCTAGGATCTTCTTAGAAATTTAGAATCCCAATTGCTTCTCACCCTTCACAATCACCCTTCGCATCTGCATTTGAACAAGGCTTGGAAATCAAACAGCCTCCGTACTTGTAGTGTGATCTTGGGTGAGTGACTTAACCTCAGTGAACTTCACAATGTTCTTAGAAAAATAAAATTATGTGTGCAAATTGACTAGTGCATGATAGGAACTCAGAGAATATGTTTGGATACTTTTGTGTGATCTTGAGAAAACATGTTGAAATCTGTGGGCCTCTGTTTTTCTCATTTGTAAAATGGGGACAACAGTGGTGGAAATGTCTCAGGATTAAATGAAAAAACATAGCTAATGTGTCCAGCAGGACACCTGGCACTTGAAAAATGCTCAGTAAAGGTTTGCTATATTCGTCATTAACATCATCATTACCTCCTTCCATTTATTGCGTATGTACTTTGAGTGGTCTTGACTTAGTAATTTTGGCCTAGAAAAAAAAAAAAAGTGAAGCCCTCATTGCTGCTTCTTTTTTCTGTTTTTCCTTCCCATTTAGCCCCTGATTGGTTAAGTTATATTTTCTTTGTTTCACTCTTTTCTCTGATAAACCTACAAAACATCACCCTCACTCCATTCAGATATCACATTATTATTGTGTTTTTAATGATCATCTCCCCCAGTTTCTGGCATGAGGAGCTAAGTGGGATTTCAATAGGGAAATCATCTTGGTGATATGCCAAGATTTTAATCACCAGGAATGAACCAGCTGTTGTTGAGGGCACCAGAAACACACGCCTGGAAAGCAGGTGAAAATGACACTATTCCACTTAGTTACACAAAGTGAGGTGTGGGGGGACTGAGCCAAAGTGCGCAAGTCGAGTTTAGAGATGAAAGATGCCAGAAAACCCCGTCTATTGGAGACTTCCACCTCCAAGCCGCAAGATCTCGCCTGAGGCAGCTGCCTAACCTATTAGACTGCATTCTGTAGCATGCATTTTTTCCTGAACGAATACTCCTCAGTTTTGGATCTATGGCTTTAAAAAAAAAAAAAAAAAAAAAAAAAAAAAAAAAAAAAAAAAAAAAGACATTTCCCAAAGAACAAATTAGCTATCAGCTTCCCTCCCCCATCCTCGCCCCACCCAGAGTTGAAGCATCACTTTCCAGCCGCTCTCTCCTGCACAGAATTACCCAATTATCTTCTAAATTATAAAAGGGAAATCTTCCCCACCAACTGTTCGTGGCAGAGCCAGGATGCGCAGTGTTGCAAAACTGTAGCAAAAAAATGTAAACAAAAGAATCCCACGGAACAGGGGGCAAGCTGTCCACAGACGCCAATCCCAGCAGCTTCCATCAAAAGCGGAATTGCTTCCCCAATAAGTGGAGCCAGTGCAACTAATAAACTCAGGCGCTAATTGCTGGCTGCAGATGTATTAACTGAAGCAAACGCGATGCCGGCAACCATTAATTATCTAATGAGGCCAGCAGTCTTCTGATGAGGTGGGGGCTGATTAAATATTAAAGGATGGCATATGGAAAGTGCCAGGAACAAAAGATTTCAATCTGGGGGAAAAAAAGAAGAAAAAGAATCCTTTTTTCTTTCCTTCTTTCCTTGCTTCTTTTCTCTCTCTCTCTTTCTCTCTCTCCTACACACACACTCTCTCTTTTTAAAGACAAGAGCCATCCCTGTGTCTGAGAAAGGTAATTAAAGTCCCATTGCTAGCACAAGTCTCAAAGTGACTTCACTGAAATCTGACTTCTGAAGCTGTAGCGCAGATGAAAAGGTTTCACGTTAAAAGGGGGTGACAAAAACATTCCGATGTAAAAGCAGTTGCCTCTTTGTTTAACCCTTAGAGCAGGGGTGAGTACCTGCTGTTTAGCTATATCTCCTACTTTTCATCTGGTGGAAGTGAACTTCCCCTCTGAATCAAACCATGAGGCAAGTTCGCAGTGGGGAGGTTCCCCGTAGAAGCTGTTCCCATCTTGGTCTTCAAGCTTCTCTTCTGAAGGTTTGCATATTAAATCATAACAAAGAGTTACCCTCTACAGGACACTAACAATGAGCCTGGCACACTGCTCAGCACTTGACATAGGTAATCTCATTTAATTCACAAAATAACCTACAAGATAGGTAGTTACTCTCCTTATGCCAAAGGCAAGACATTTGGAGCTCAGAGGGGTAAAGTGACTTGCTCAAAGTCTCGCAGCTAGTGAGGAGCAGATCTGAGATTTAAATCCAGGATGTCTGTTTTAATGTCTTAGCTCTAACCATTGCACTACATGGCCCCCCAAATAAGGCAGTTTAATGATCAAGTGATGAATGAAACATTTCTTATATGACACCCGCTTCTAGTAGAAAAGCAGGGAACAGATTTGAGTGGTTTTCTGGCTGTCCCTTGGGAAGGTGTTAGTCTCACTTTTCAAGAATAACTAGAAAGCAACTTTTTAAAAGTTGTACCTAATCCCAGGGAAGATTTGGAGTAACCAGGCATTTGGTTTTCCAGGTTTGAAAGATTTGCTAGGGGTGGACAGGACTTGCAGAGCTAAAACCAGGACAGTCCTAGGCCAATTGGGATGTTAGTCACCCTAGTAGATATGGATAAAAGTTTTTCTAGGTCCCCTTAGTTCAAAACCCAAGTTATGTTTGGGTGACATTTTTAACATATTTAAATAAAGTTTGTATTTAAGAGGGATACAATTGAGAGGTAGCAGGGATATAGCAGAAAGACAATATCCAGAGTGATTTGGATTATGATTCTAGATCTGCCCCTACCAACTGGTTAGTCATTTCCTCGTCTAGGTTTCAATTCTTCATCTAGAAATTGAAGTGTTTGATTAAGTGAAAGATCCCTACATTTTCTTGCAACTATAAATTGCTATGGGTCCAAAGGAGAAAAAGAGAGTATTCGAAGTGTAGTCTTCATGACAGTAACCAGCATTCATAGAGTACTTTATCTTTCATCATCCAGTTGGATTCTCATACAACCTTAAGGTATTTGAAAACTGTTGGTTATTGTACTGAGAAAAGTAACACACACTCATTTGGAGTTGTTATAGAAATAGTTATTAAACTGACCTTCATTAAAAATAAATTAAGGTGATAAAACCATAGACATTGTTCTCTTGCCCCTTCTAGTTATCAAGCATTACATACCTTCTGCATTTTAAGGAAGACAAGATATTTAAAAAAAAAATCCAGACTGAAAAGGAACTATTGCTTCTTTGTATTAGAGAGAAAAGTCTATATTTTCTTCAGATCAGATCTCTTCTTTTACCAAAATCTCTAGCCCAGCGTCCCCTAAAGTGTAATCCACAGCACACTGCCTCAGTGAGATGCTACAGAAAAGAGGAACAATGTATTATATCAAATACAAACACATGCAACAACATGGAAGAATCTCAAGACATTATGATGAGTGAAAGTAGATGCCATTTAAATAAAGTTTTAGAACAGGCAAAACTAGTCTATGCTGAGAAAAAAATGTAAATGGTGATTTTTGCTGCTGTGGTGGTGCCAAGAAAAACCAAATAAAACAGAAATGTGGTTTCCTGGGTGGGTGGATGGGTGGGTGTGAGTAGGAATTGACTGGAAAAGGGCTTTCAGAAACTTTCTGGGGTGATTAATTTGGGTCACACAGGTCAAAAATCATTGTTCGGTATCCTTAAATTTTGTGCATTTTGCATTATGTAGTTTTTACCTCAATTAAAACATAATGTAATATGTTTGTCTAGTTAATAATGTGCATGCTGAAGTGCTTATGTTCATAGAACACTAATGTGCTTCAATTTACTTTGAAATGGCTCCAGAATAAGATGGATTGATGGATAAGGGCATAGATAGATAGATAGACAGATAGATAGATACATAGATAAAATAAATACAGCAAAGTGTTAAAGTAGAATCCAGGTGGTGAGTTCACAGGTATTCACTGTATAATTCTTTCAATTTTTCAATTTGTTTGCACATTTCATAATAAAATATTGGGGAAAAATAAACAGAGCATAGTCTTCAAAAAGCTTCTATATTTAGGAAATGCTGCATGTAATTTATCTGTCACATCTTCCTCTTGGGGATGTTTAGAGCTTAGAAGCATATTAAAGGCATTAAGTCTTATAGTTAAAGCAAAACAAGTAAACTTTATTTAGCCTAGCATTTCCTAAAAATATTTGGTTATAAACCTCTTGGTTTTATTTATATTTTTGTTTGCATTGGTGGAGAATCTTTAGTTCTGTACTGCACTGTCAAGAATACTGTCGAGAATACATTTATACCTAGCATCAGGCAACCCGTAAGAACATATGTTCTTTAGAATATGTCAAATTATGTTTAGGATATGGTAATTATTAGAATTTGGGTTCTTTCCAAGTTGGGCAGAAATATTTTACATTTTAAATTAGAGTTTTCTTACCTGTAAATGTGTGAAATGGTCCCTTCCTTGCAGGAGTGTTGTGAGGAGTCAGTGAGGTAATTATGTAATTTGCCCAGCTGTTAAGAAGAGATAAATGAAGTCAATAAGCTTTCTTTGTTCATATTGTAAATATCTGAGCATTAAGTAGGATAAACAAAAGTAAGTCCGTATGCAAACATACAATAATGGAAAAGTCAAAAGAGCAGATATTCAGAGAAAAATGTTAAGTCCCAACAGAGAAAAGACAGTTAAGTAGAAATGACAATAAATAGAGTGCAGCCAGTTCAGTGAAGCTCCAAAGAAAATGGAGTGCTATCTTCCAATGCCCAAATGCCCATCAACAATAGAGTAGGTAAATAAACTGAGTCATATTCATGCAGTCAAATAATACACAGTAATGAAAATAGTGATTCACCGCTGTATACACAATATGGATGAATCTCACAAACTTAATTCTGAATGAAAGAAGTCAGAGACAAAAAGGCATACATATGATTATTTTATTTACATAAAGTACAAAATTAGACAAGGCTAATCTATGCTGTTAGAAATGCAAATATTCGTTATCATTGTTCCAGGCAGGATGGAAGTAATTGAGAAGGAGATGAGGGTTGCTTTGGGGTATTGGGAATGTCCTGCTTCTTGATCATTCAACTTTATACTCATAATCATTGCACTTACCTAGCTAGCTAGCTATAAAACTCCAATAAAAAATTAAGAGATTTGGAGACAGATCCAAAAGTGTTAATGTGCTAACAACTGGAATTCTAAAAGGATAAAAAGACACAGACTGAAGAGAAATATTGATCACAGAAATAAAAGAAGAAAACTAACTAAACTAAAGAAAAACACAAATTGTGAGATCAAAAGGACTCATATCTCCTCAGACAGGAAACACAATTTACAGACTTACATTAAATCCTAGTGAAATCTCAAAATCTCGAAGGTAAAAATAAATTTTTCACCCATTTTTGATTAAAGAAAAAAAAACAGACTACAAATATAGTACAGAGAATTATACAGGCATGTGATGTTTTACCTACCACATTTAATAACCTATGAGGAAAAAAGGATGAAAGTATTTTACAGCCAGCTAAAATACAACTCTTGTGAAGACTAGAGGAAATCATATTTGAAGAAGTTGGTTGAGGAAGTACTTTAACCAGAAGAAAATTAAATAAAAATACATATATCTAGATAGGGAAAGAAAAAGTTTACAATAAACAGAGGTAAGCAATGAATCTTGTAATATTATTATAATTATGCCTACTTGGCTTATAATACAATGACTGTGAATTATAATTAGTGCTTAGATAAGAATTCTCAAAACCGAAGTGCATACCTCTGTTCTGATGATCTGAAAAAAAATTAATGATACTCTTGAATAGAATTTCTAAATGATTGATCTAAACACAATGTGGGGGTTGAGAGTGTCCAGGGGTTTCAGAGTAAAGGATTTTAAAGGCTTGGAAGTGAAGAGTTGCTGGACAAGTAGAACGATTGTAGCATGGTGGGACACATGGTTAATTATTAAGCATTCAGTATGGTGTTTTAAAATACAGGCTTCAGTATGGCTGTTTGGAAGAGAAATGCTAGTGGTATGGAGCATCAGAGCAGCAATCCCAAATTTCTAAGAAGGATAAAAAGACAAAAATTGATTGCGTTATCCTGAGTCAAGGTTAGATGTTGTCCAAATCTTAGGGTATTGAGGTCGGCAGAAATGCAGGTGTATAGCAGGCATGTTGCAACATGTGGTGATGTCCCCTTGCTTTTGGTGGAGAGGAAGCATAGGAGGAAAACAGACATAATGAGAAAGAAGGAGTTCTTTTTTTTTTTTTTTGTCAAGAGGTGCAGTGAGTGGACCTTAGAGCACAAATTGCATTTTCCGAGAGGGAAGTTGCAAACATACCCGCCAGGCAGTCTGAGAAAGGCTACTGTGAAATAAAACCCAGCAACCCACAACCACAAATCCCTTCAGTGTGACCAAGTTGCTGAGAGGTTTTACTTGCAAAGAGGGTAATGTCACATTCTGGAAAGCACATCAACCCCAAAACTGATTTGCCTTAAGTGTAAGAACGATCCTTCCCCCAACTCCCATTTTATTTTTCTGATAATCCCCTCTTTATTATAATCTTCTTAATATCCATCTGTTACCCTTGAGGCTGCAGCTTCTTAAATTCAAATATCAGGCTATTTTTATCGCAGAAGAATATGTAAAGCAATAGAAAACAGTTTAATGGATTTTGGAGCCCGTGGCCCTCTTTAGCAACATTTCCATAATGAAATCCAGTCACAGGCATCCTTGTTGCTACAGTTGACTGTTCACAAAAATGAGGAGTGGATGTTTCCTTCTTGTGAGGTATCCCAGCAAAGCAGAGTGGGAGAGGCCCACCTCTGACAATACCCTGGTATTTTCCGATTATTCTCTGTTCTAGAGGATTTTGTCACCCTCCTTTGGACTCAGTGAAACTCAGAGGCATTTGGAAAATGTGTTTGTGTCTGAGTTCCATGGAATGAGAATGAAGGGTGGTTTTCACTGAGCAAAACCTAAGAAGGAGAATTCTTTTCCCTAGGAAATTACCATTACAAACAACACCGAGGTTAAAGATTTCAGGAGATAGTAATGGGAAAAGATGTGTTGCATAGGATGTGAAGGTCCTCTTCCTTGACTGCCATACTGCAGGACAAGTTAAATAAGTTGTTTTAAATTGACAAATCATGTCCTTGAATCTTGATATCATAACATAAAGGTACAGCAGAAAACTCATCTTCTAGGACCTGGGTCCCACAAGCAAATATTGCTTTGTAACAAAGTGCATAAGAAAACGTTCTCCTAAATTTTTAAAATCTGTAATCCCTCAGTCATAAACAAGATGATGCAAACTTGAGGGAGTGAAATAATTTGAACTGAGGTGCACATGCTACATTTGAGTTGTAGGAGTTTGCTGAAAGTTTTGTGATGTCTTTTGAAAGGACCGTTGGGTAATTTTTGCATATGCAGCTTGGCCCCTGTATGCCTGGTGGTCCTGAAGATCCATGATGAAACCCCATTGACTTCATAAATGAAGGAGGCCCCTGGCCCTCTTTCAGGACAGACTGATCCAAGAAGACAGTGACTCATGACTTGGGTGATTACTATTGAATCTCCAGGAAACTACCGGAAGAATTGTTGTCTTTCTGAGAAAGAACAGTCAAGAACGGAGGAATAACAAAAGCAGAAGCTGAAATAAATTGAGTTCTAATTGTGTGTTGTGGTAAGAGCATTTGACTGTTACCTCGTTGGTTTTTAAGTCAAGTCTAGGTTAATTTCTGTTACTATTCCCATTTTAAAGAAGAAAAAAACTGAGGCTCAGAGGGACTAATTTACATAGCCACGTTTTAATATTTTATCAAATGTTGGAACTTGTACTAAAACCAACACTGCCTGACTCCAAAACTAAGCTCTTAAAAATTCTACATTTTATTGCTGTCTTAGTGATGATCAAAATCTGACATCTTGTTCCCAAATGGTAAAACTGATATTCAATGAGAAATGACAGGAATTGCCTAAGGACATACTGACTTATTGGCAGTTGACATTGAAACCTTCATCTCTTGATAAAAATTATTCTCTGTAGATGTAAAAGAGTACACAGACGAGGTCAACTAGCCACTGGGAAATTGCACCCCACTGGAAGTGATCCCTACTAACTACTATATTAAAATTGGCTGCATTTCTCTCCAAACCTGCAGTATGGTTGAGTCAATCTATAGAGCTTGGTTTCCAAAACGAGAATGTGAAACAGTAGGGTGTATACTGACCTCCTTGGTCAACACCTTTTTTTCACTAAAACAGGCTCTGGATGGATGCAGAATTGGAAGCTGTCTAAATGGTGTCATTTGAGAGGTACCAGAAATGGCCTTGCCCCCTTCAAATTATCTTCTGCTGTCACTCAAAGTGTCTGCAAAGATGATTGGGTATTGCTCTTTTTAGTTAAAACATATTTATTCACGTATTCAGGAGTAATTATTTTATTTTATTTTTTATTATTTTTATTGTGGTAAAATACATATTACATAAAAGATACCATCCTAAACATTTTTAAGTGTACAAGTCAGTGGAATTAAATATATTCACACTGTTGTGCAACCGTCAGCACCATCCACCTGCAGAACTCTTTCCATCTTTCAAAACTGAAAGTACCCATTAAACGATAACTTCCCATTCCCACCTCCTCCAGCCCCTAGTAACCACCATTCTACTTCCTGTCTTTATGAATTTGACTACTCTAGGTACTTCATATGAGTGTAATCATACAGTATTTGTCCTTTTTTGGACTGGCTTATTTCGCTTGGCATAATGTCCTCAAGGTTCATCTATGTTATAGCTTGTGTTGGAATTTCCTTTCTTTTTAAGGCTGAACAATAACCCATCATATGTATGTACGGCATTTTGCCTATCCGTTCACCTATCAAGGTGGGTTACTTCCACTTTTTGGCTACTGTGAGTAATGCTACTATAAACATAGGTGTACAAATATATCTTTGAGAACCTGCTTGCAATTCTTTTGGGTGTATACCCAGTAGTGGATTACTAGAGTATATGAAAATTCTATTTTTACTTTTTTGAGGAATTGCCATACTGTTTTTCAATCATAATTTTGCACCAACAGGATACAGGGCTGAATGAGCCAGGAGCCTTCGAGAGAACAGGTTAGTTGGGGAAGCAGGCAAATATACACATGTAATGACAGTACGTTGGGATAAAAGTGGCAATAGAGGGCTGGCTGGGACTGCATAGGAGCTCTTAAGAAGGTGTGCTTAGCTCTACCCAGAGAGAGCAAGGGAGGCTCTCACAAGGTGCTGGCATTTGAAGTGAATCTTGAGTGTGTGTTCACTAAAGATGGGAGCTTTTTATCCTGAAGAAGAGAAGCCTTGGGACTCATGACTGTTGCCTTCAAGTCTCTGAAGAGCTATTACATAGAAGACTGAGCAGTTGTCTTCTGTGTAACCCTGATACGAAAGGGAGACAGACTTCAGATCAATAGAAGGATGAGATTGCCAAAAATTAGAGCTGTCCAGCACTAGCACAGGCTGTCAGAAGGTAGAGAGTTCCACGTCACATTTCCAATGACAACCTGTCAGACAATGGCAGGGAAGATTCATTCGGCAGTTAGGGTAGAATTGATGTTTTTTAAGGCCTCTTCCAACTTGTGGTTTCTATTATTCTAACACTGGTTCCATTAAAGCATCTCTTGAGATCCAAATTTATTATCATATTTTTCCCTCTTACAGTTAACTCTTACAGATATAGGTAGATGATAGCTACCTAGCTATACATACATGTATATAGTATATATATACATGAACACGTACATGAGGGTACTTCAAAAAGTTCATGGAAATATTTGTATTATTTTTTAATTCTATTTTTCCATGAACTTTTTGAAGTATCCTCATACACACACACACACACACACACACACACACACACATCAGGATGCATTTTTATGTGACCTATGGTACAACAGCTAATGTTCATGAAGCAATCTATTTTGTGCCAAGCATGTTTTATTTTATTTTATTCTTTTAATTTTCATATTAACCTTACGCATAGTATCATCAAACCTACCTCCCAGACTCAAAACCTATGGCAGAGAAGCTGAGTAATTTATCCAAGGTCACAGACTGATTGATTTTGCATTTGAACATAGATTCTCTGACCCTAGAGGCTGGACTCTATGCTAAACCCTATACTATACAATCTTTCTTTATTAAGCTGTTTTTTATAATGGTGAGTATATGCCATTATCTCATTAATTCTCTCCACAATTCTATGAGGCATATATTATAATATTTTTATTGAACGGGTGCAGAAATGGAAATTCAAAGTGGTCTACCAGCATGTTTGCAAGCCAGGAATTAAGGCCAGAACTCCTAATCCCACTGGCCAATATTATCAAATATTGATATCAAATACTTGAGCATCCTAAGAAGACAAATGGCATCTTGTTTGCCATTATTTCATTACAGCAGAATATAAAATATAAAATGACTTATATTAACTTTGTACAGATGTTCAGTTTTAACTCATACCACTTACCCACCCCACCCTGCCAAGAGAAACGTGTTCTTTGGAAGTTTTGTGTGCAGATGAATTGTAATTTAGCTGCCTTTTTTTCTCCCTAATGCATCACACACAAGGCATTGTAGAGGGCTTGGTCATAAAATGGAATTGTTTTATTTTTAATGTTTATTGCTGGAGAGGACCAAGTTGAACATCAAACACATGGGTCTCATGACTTTAATCAGGAGGAAACTTGCTAATAGATTTTTTTTTTTTTTTGTAACTTTAAATTTAACAACTTAACAACTTGGCAATTTAATTAACTTTTTAAACACAACATAAACCAGCCTGTGGGACTTTCTGCTGCCGTACTTAATTGTGGCAAATAGCCTAAGAAGTGGCAAGAAAAACAGATGAGACACCTTTATGCTGAAAGAGGCACCATCTGTAGTCACCAGCTATAATATTTTGTCACAATCCATCTCCAGGAAGTGTAACTCAAGACATTAAAATGACTCTCTGCTGGCTTTTCCTTTAGAGTTTAACAATGGCATCACAGCAACCATTAGGGGAAAATACTACTATAATTCCATAGTAGAATTTATTCAGGATGGTGAATTCTAGAGAGGTCATCCATATTAATTAATTCAACAAATATGTATTGGGTACTTACTATTGGAGTAATTTTAAGGAAGAAACAAACAGACAATATCCACATTTTCAAAGTACTTAAAGTCAAGGGGGAGAAGAGATGCATTAATTCAAGAAACAAAAACACAACACTTGCTCCCATTTTTTGAACATCATTATTACTGCTCTCTCAATATACACGTTATTCTCTCATTGAAACCAGGTAAACTTTATTATTCACCTGTCATTTGGAAAGAAAGGAGACAAACAGGAGTTACATGAATTTACTGAGGTCCCAGAGCTGTTACCTGATATGCAAACCTAATTTTACTCACCTGTAGCTAGTAAGCCAATGTTTGTTAAATTTGGATTATTTTCATTCCACCATTACCTCTGATGCCCTATCTGTGTATCACCCAAACTAGTATTTAATTTTTTTCTTACTGAAATTTAGTCTTATTTTCAGCAGCAAGGTGGTTTAGATTAATGGTTTGATTTAACCAATGTCATGTGGCTAGTTGAAACTGACCCACTATTCAGATTAGTGGCCTCAAAAACTCATATTCTTTGCCACTTTTTTCCATTTGCCTACTTAAAGGAAGTTGGGAATTTTAGAGCAAGAACTACTACTGTAAGAGCATTAGGAAATTTCTAGTTAGCTTTATGATTTCCGCATATTTATTGATTTTTTTCTCACTATTGTTTTTCTGTAGATACTGAAAGAAAAGCAAAACAAGGCTAAAGTGCTTATTTGGGGGAACTAGGAGGAAAGGCTGTGCTGGAGAGTCTTAATTATTCATTATGTAAAATTGGGAACAAAGACATGAAACACAATTTTCCAGAATCATACAGATAAAACACAGTTTGTCCAGCTGCAGGATCCATGGCTTTATGCTATACTTCTTGGGATAACCTCGCTCTCTCTGATGCATTACTTGTCACATGTCAATTTCTCCCATTAGAGTGAGTGTGCAGGCACGTGACACCTAGCAATATTTTTCTTCTCTGATTGTCAATCGTCCTGGAAAACATTGGTCAATTTTACTAAAAATAAAAATAAGCCTTATTCTCCCTAGAGTTGCTGGAGAATCATTTTATTAGTGATGGCCCTCCTTCCCTCACTTATAACAAACCAAACTTGTGGTGAATCAAGATTCCATTAATTATTCTGTCAAATAGGAACATGGCATAGCCATGACTCTGTAGCTCTTGTTCTTTTTGTTGTAACAATTAACTACTTGGAAATGCGGTTGTTTTTTTTTTCTACCAGTCAATTTTAATGACAATGCTGTATGGAATCTTGTCTGAAAATGGTGGGGACAAGTGGTTCAGAGATCAGAGTCTCTGCCCCGGATCCAATCCAAATGTCTCAGCTTTCTTTTATTTGTTCAGTTTCTAAGTAAATTAATTGTGTTGTCATTGTTATATCAGTATTTCATCTTAAATAATAAAGTTTGATGAGTACCCCCCTAACATGATTCTCTAATCTTCAAAGAAGTAGAAACTGATAGCCCAAGAGAGACAAATTGACTTGCCCAGGTTCACACAACACGGTGTTAAGCAAAGCTAGAACTTAGACTGAAAGATTCCGTAGCTTGGATCTACATTCTTCAGGTACATGATAATACTCTTGCGTAATCTACTTCAGGACAGGGAGAAAATAGGAACTTTCATCTGCATAGCCTATTTTTCTTTGACAGTGAGTCGATTTTATGCGTAAAATGAGAGGTTGTTGTTGATGGTCTCTGAGGTCCCACACAGCTCTAACATTCAGTAATTCTCTCTCTGAACTTTTCTTTTATTCCCCTGTGGTGTGTGAACGTAATGCACTGTGCTACAGTATGAGAAAAACTTTCAAAGTCTTAGTGGATCCTAAATAGACTCATTTAATCTACACGGGGATTTGAATCCTTACATAAGACATTTTACTTAATTAAGCCACATTCAGACATGAAAAAATCATGTTCATACAAACTTAAGGATCAGATTTACAACTACTGGGCACCTAGAGTCTCAATTAGCCACATCTTGGTTCCTGCTAAGAAAAGGTCACCAGATTTTTCAGTCTTTTAGTTACTTAAAATTCAAGTCAGCCAGCCCAACCATGGTCCAGTGATTAAAAGGAAACTTGCTTTATCATGAAGCCTCCATGGAGGAAGTAGGACTCATCCACTCGTCCAGCAAATATTCATCGAGTATCCAGCCACCTTGTATGTTGAACACAGAGGATATGCATTGATCGTAAAGACCAGTCTTCTTCCTGCCCTCTTGAATGTCGCAGTTTAATGAGGTTTCAGGAGACTAAATAGCAATGGAAGGGACTAAACTTGGTCATCTGGAAGCCTCAAATGAGAGAATTCTGAACCAAAGAGGCTGTCCTCCTTTCTTTTGTTATAGGAAGAGTAAAAAAGTGCTCTCTCTCTTAGGGGTACTTATACCTTTATCATTTTTATAAAAGAAATGCATGTTCATTATAAAAAATACTAAGCAAAATATACAAAAGAAAGCATTTGAAAATCACCTCATGTATTATCATCCTAAGGAACTATTATTAGTATCAGGTGAATATTATGGGTAAATACTTTTATGCATAAACACAGATTTAAGAATAAATAATCTAACATACCATTTTTTTTTTACCCAAAGAATAACATTTCATAGTACTTAGAGTTAAAAATAGAAAAACTGAAGTGAATTTGGAAGTATAGCTGAGTTTCAAATAAGTATTTCTTTATTGCAGAAGATATAATTTTCTGAGGTCTCTCTAATGTTAAGAAACTGTTACAAAAACATTAAGAAATTTGAATCATTATTATGTTTTAGACTACTTTTCCTTTTTAGATGATATCATTTGACTTTGCTATAAAAGATGAAGCTCTTAACACAAATGTATCCCAGCCTCATTTCTCCATAATTTCTGAATTGTTTAGTTATGTTACTATTAATTTTTACATTACCATGTATTATGGCATTTACATTTTGTTCTGTAACCATGATTTTCACAATTGCCAAATATTAGCACTAAAAAGAAATAGACACAGTGTTGAAATGCTTTTGGTCGCAATTTTTTTTAACTTCTCTTATAAATGCTGTCAAACATTTGCGAGTGACCGATCTGTGGATCTTGTTAAAATGCACATTATGATTCAGGAGATTTGCAGTGGGGCCTGATATTCTGCCTTTATTCCTAGGTGATGCCGATGAACCATGATTTTAGTAATGAGGGCTAATTTTCTTTAAAGATTTTCATTGCCTGAATTCTTTATGGAGACTTTCCATTTGTTGCCTTTAGAACAAACTAATTCCTTTGGCTGGAAACATTTCTGAATCACATTTGTATACTTATTGCTCCATTTTCTTCCAGTATCAAATATGATTTTAAAGAAATGTGAGACCAAACATAATTTTACTCTTTATAAATAATTTTCTTTGTCTTCTTAAAGACTTAGGAATAAAGTCATTCTAAAAGTCTTTAATGTTCAATAATGTAAAAAAAAAAAATGCCTCATACAGATCATTTGGTATCACCTTTCCTTGGAAAATGACGTGTCTCTGAGTTATATAGATTCAGTTCTATTTCATTTTGTTTTGCCATTTTAGAACATTTTTCTTGTATTACATCTTTGAAGACTTTTATTTTTCCTGTTTCATTTATTGACTTCTTTCCTAGAAGGACATTCATTCCCTTTATTTTAAATCATTGTTTGTCTCCTACAACTAATATCTTCCCATTGACTGCTAGAATATTTTGGAATTTTTATTTTTACCTGCATTTACCCAGTTTATATCAAGCCTTCCCTTTACATCAGATATTTATCTTTTAGTAGGGTCATTTCAGTTTCTTACTGTTCCTCATTTTTCCCCCCTTGCCTGTGCTATCTCTCATCTATATTTGCTATTTGTCATTTTATCTTGACTTTAAGTTTTTATAGTTTTTTTTAATTGTTCTAGTGAAGTTGAGCTATTATTTGAACATTTCTATAATTCCTGGCTTGTGATTGTATTGGGTATCCTCCAGGTTGGGCCTCTTTTTTCTTATCTTTTGCATCTATCTATATCATTCTCTTATTCCTCTCCTCCTAGCTTTACTTTGCAATTTTTTTTCATCTCCTTCATGCTTAGACAGACCTACCCAGGTCTTTTTTTTTGCTCTCATAACATGTAGATGATTTCTTGACTCCATTCCAACCATGGAAAAGACTGTAGACTGAGTCACAGCTTGCAGGCTGAGTATTAAATATTATGTCTGCTTTTTTTCTTGCAGCCTGAAGTCATGGATTAGGGGAAAGAGTTCACCTGAAGGAAAGTGCTTTCTTTGCTAGAAACAGTGCTCTGCATAGACTCTCAGATTTTGTTAAATGTCCTGGGCTCACCCCTTCATGGTCCAGGATGTATCCTATTTGCATGTGGAGATACATTCAGATGTATGTTCATCCTTGCATTCGTTTTCCTCATAAATGGTCATAGTCCTTTTTTGTTGCTTTTGTTTTACCCATTTCTTCCCAGAAACTCTTACTACATTTTTCCGCTCAAAAGAGGGACAAATTAAGGATCCCTTCTCAATTTGCTCCTCCCCAGATGTTTAGAGTATTAGTGAGAACTGTCCACCAGACAGCTGCTAGAGGGTCTCGATGGAGGCAAGCGTCAGTCACATCAGGATGCTGTCATTCAGGAAACCACTTTCTGGCACTTACAGCACTAAGTTGTGGTTTTACCTTGCTCCGATTCTTGATGTGAACACTTGATTACATTTTATCTTTCCATCATATTTTAGAAGAGGAAGGTTCTATCCAGAAGATTTAATCAACTGTTTTAAAATGAAAGATCCTCATCTCTTTGGAACATAATAATAATACTATTTGCTTGACATCCTGTCTTTCTCCCACTAGATATCCACAAAAGATACACTAGGTTAAACATCTCTAGCCCTCCTTTATCACTGAGCTCCATGCCCGTCTGAAAGACAGGTGCTTGCTGAATTAATAAAAGTAGGATGAAGAGAGATCTAGGTCTACTGAGGAGCTTTTATGCATCAGGCATGCCTTACTTCATTTAATTTTTACAAGGATCAATGTTGAGATGTTACTATTGCCATCTTCCAGATGAGGGTGCTGATTTGTATAAATAAATTGGAACCCTGAATACTATTGGTGGGAATGCATAATGGTGCAGCCACTATAAAAACAAACAAACAAACAAAAGTATAGAGGTTCCTCAAAGAATTAAAAATAGAACTAATGCATGATCAAGCAATCCCACTCCTGAGTATATATCCATATGAGCTAAAACCAGGATCTAGAAGAGCTATCTGCATTGCCACATTCATTACAAGATTATTCACAATAGTCAAGATACAGAAATAACCTAAATGTCCATTGGTGGATGAATGGGTAAAGAAAGTGTGGTGTATACATACAGTGGAATATTACTCAGCCTTAAAAAAGAAGGAAATATTGCCATATTCAACAACATGTATTAACCAGGGGGACATTATGCGATGTGAAATAATCCAGTCACAGAAGTACAAACACTGTGTGATTCCACTTATATGAAGATTCTGCAGTTGTCAAATTCATAGAAACAGAGATTAGAATGTTGATTGCCAGTGGCTAGGAAAGGGGAAAATGGGGAGTTACTGTTCCATAGGTATAAAGTTTCAGTTATGCAAGACGAATAAGTTCTAGAGATCTGGTGTACAACATAGTGCCTATAGTTAACAATACAGTATCGTGCATTAAATATTTTAAGAGCATAGATCTCATGTTAAGTGTTCTTACCACAAATAAAAGGCAGTGAAGGGGGCAAAAGGAAACTTTTGGAGGTGATAAATATGTGTATTTCCTTGATTGCAGTGATGGCTTCATGGGTGTATGCGTATGTCCAAACTCATCAAATTGTATACCTTATATTTGCGCAGTTTTTTAAATACCAATTCTACCTTAATGACGCTGTTAATAAATAACGAAAAGAGTGTTTGTGATTTGGTCAAGGTAAACTGAGTAATAGCAGAACTGGGGCTCAAATGCAGGTCAGTATGATGTCATGGCCTGTGTCCTTCCATTGACACACAGTCCTAGCAATGCGGGAAATGTGAAAACAGCCCAGGGGACCTCTTAGCTCATATATGATCTACTGAGTGGCCCGAGGATGAGATACATCCCACAGATGTTTGGCATGTCCTACACCATTTTTATTAAAAGATTCGTTGTCAGTTACAGAATAAGGATCTTTTACATGCACATCTGGGTTTCAGCATGTCTTAAGATATCAGAAATTCTGGCAGCATTGGTGGTGCAATCTTCACAGCAACAAGTGACAAGAACTGGATAGGACACGTGCATTCTGCAAGTCACCATGGCCCTCTCCTTCCAGGCATGCTCCTTTGCATGCCTGGCCTCTGTAGGTATGTGTTTGTAACCTTGACCTAAATGAAACTTGACCCAGGCTCTCTGCCCTCCCAGTCTGCTTAAGATGTGGTGGTTCATGGCTAGGAAAGCCATCAAGTCCTCAGGAGCCCCACTCCTGACTTAAACATGGTTACAGGAGGCCTCCTTGATACAAAACATTGTCTCTGAGGATACTTTGGGCCCTACCTCAGAGTCAGGGAAGGTTGCTTTATTCCTCTAAGACTTAATGCAGGCTCAGCAGGCTCCATAAAGACAGCGATCTAAGAGCGTGATTTGCAAATCCTTCAGGAGCAGCTTAGAGTTGAGTCTCTAGTCTCTAGGGATGGCCCCAGGAAAGATCAGCCTTGTGTGTGGTGAGTCTGTTTCCTCTCCAGGGAAAATGAATTAATGAGAGCCAAGAAGGTCTGTCCTCAGGGTCCAGTCGGGGCTTCTCCTGAGAAAGGGGCTGCCAGCTGCCTCCCATCAAGTCTAACAGACCCTCTGAGGGATTTGTTCCCAAAGAGCAATGAATATGAGTCGTTATCTAAACTATCACTGCTGGAAAAACATGCCTCCCTTTCCATCTCTCTGCTCAGTTGGGCTCTATTAGCTATGATCTGACTTGATTTTGCCAGGGGCAACCTTGCAACCCTGGAGTTTGCAGGTGAGGGTAGTCACATTTTACTATCCAAGGAAATCTCCTGTATAGCTTCTTAATTATAGAAATTTACTGGCTCTGGCCTGATGCCCATTGAGTAAGTCTGTGGTGGACTTTGCATGTTTAACAAACGACTCAGGTGTTTAATATGAATGGACTAGAGTTTGAAAAAACCATCTATGTAGAAATGTTCAGAAAAGGCAAAACTATAAAGACCAAAGCAGATTTGTGGTTGCCTGAGGCTGGGGGTGGACTCAGGGGGGTGATAAAAATGTTCTAACACTGGATTTTGGTCATGGTGGCACAACTGTATATATTAACTAAACTTCATCAGACTGTGTACTTAGAATGGGTAAAATTTATGGTATATAAATTAAATGTCAATAAAGCTGTTACACACACAGACACAGATATGCACACACACACGTACCTCTGAAGTAATAGTAATGTAATGATGTAATGAAAGAACAACATGAAAAATAATGGATGATGATAATGGTAGTGAATATAAAATGTTCAGATGCTGAGTCGAGTTCTTACATGTATTTTTCTTTATTTTTCATTCTTACCTCATGATATACAATCATCCTCTTTTTGCAGATGGGGAAACTGAGGCTTGAGAGTTTAAGTGATTTCCTCTTGGTGCACAGCTACACAGGGAAGAACTGGGATTTGAATACAGGCGGTCTTTTGCTAGGGATGTAGTCCCTGCTGATGGATTCGATCATTCAATTGGTCTGTCACACAAGGCTTAGAGTCCAATACAAGCAGGACGGAAGTCTGACTTTACAACTTCCAACTACCTAACCTGAGCACCTACCTACCTTGTCTCTCTAAGCCTCAGTTTTCACATCTGCACACTGAATACGATAGTACCTATCTCATAGGATTCTCAAAAGAAAGAATTAAATGAGATAAGATATGTAAAGTCTGGTACATAAGAAAGCTCTGTAATAAATGGAGATGTAGTTAAGTTAGACTATGTAGATCCCTTCACATAGGGGTTGGTGCTTTACATGACCTCAGTAAATATAAGCTAATATGTAACTCTACATATTGGAATTATTTGTTCATTTAACAATCACCTGAGCATTCACATCTGCTAAATACTAGGAGACTCACTGAATCAGATCTCACACAAACAGTAGGACATAACCCTGTTCTCCAGAAACAGGCATGTAAACTAATAACCATAATAGAATGTTTCAGTGCTTTGCAAGGTATAGCTGGTGATTTAATTGGCCCCTTCAATGGTGGCACAAAAATAGACATCATTGTTACACAGAGAGCTAGGACACGTCTTCACAAAGGAGCAGACGGTTGAGCAAAACTTTAAAGTGTGTATCTCTTTGTAGCTGACATCTACTGTTTTTGTGTTTCCAGCATCCACCCAAATCACAGGCATCGTCAAAGAAAATTTTTCCAGATTTGCAGTTCTGTAGAAATCTTGGTTTTCCTTCATCTGCAAGGCTGCCTTCTTTGTTTGGAGATCTTGGTGCTGCCCTCACTCCATCGTTTTCTTCATACAAATCCCTATGGCTCTATTCTAAGAGTGGAATTCTCCAAGTGGAAATATAGGACTGACTTCTTGGATGTCATCGCCAGTACCATTTACCCACTCCATGCTAACTTCCGGAAGCCGCCGTGCAAAATACGGCTTCTTGGGGACCCTGGGATCCAGCGTCCTGCCTCTGCATGTGAAATCTACATATCCCCTGTTGTGATGAAGCAGCCATTCGTGAAAAAGCTGTTCTCCTACCTGGAGTGTTATTTCACTCCTAGTACAACTAACAAAGTCAGGTATTTCTAAACTAATTTTGGTGGGTGGGGTTGTTTGAGTAACCTCTCCCTTTATTTTTCTTTTAAACTTCCAGAAATGCATAGCTTCTGGCAAAAACAGAGCGATACATCTTCCTTCCCTGAATTTTCCAATTTGGGGGTGAAAATCAGCCACAGGTGAAGTAGACATAGCAAGCTTCATTAGGGGCTAGCATGAGATGCAGCAACTCCAGAGATGCCTTGCTTCGGTCTTGCTTCGGTTTTAAATTGCAAAAGTTAAGGCAGCAACTTAGAAAATGTTTTTTTAAATTCTTAATAATGACTCTCTGCCTTCCTCAATCTGATTGAAAATAGATCAGCAGGAAAACACACCGAAGGCCAGAACCCCAGAACATTTTAATTCTCTAAAGCATTGACTTAGAGAAGAGAAAGAAAATTCTATGCGCATAGTCATTAGCAAAAGTACTCTGATACATACAGACTGACTTCTCCCAAGTGTCTCTGTCTCAAGTTTTATTCGACGAGAAGGGACTCTACTTTTTACATAGGCATGTGGTGATTTATAAAAAGTGTACGAAGATTACCTGATTCTTCATTCAGCTGGTATTCTTCCAATTGCCTTAATAGACCATAAAAATGGTAATGCCACAGTGAACTTTTAAATGCTCAGCTATTTAGCCCAGCAGCCGTCCTTGTTTAATAGTTTTGCTCATTTAGCATGTGCAATTTGTAACCAACTAAATCTAATTTTGAAGTAGGTTGGGGACGTTAAGGCACCTTTGGGAGTCCTGGGCACACCCTTTCGTGAACGGAACATCACTAATAGCTACCCGGATGCTCTGAGCACCTGTTAAAGGAGCTGGGTTCTCAGAATGGCTAATTAGTTTGGCTGTTTTTATATGACTTAAAATGTGAGGGTATTTTTGTTTTTGTTTTTTGTTTGTTTGTTTGTTTTTTGTTGCTTTTTCTGTTGTGAGGTTATTGGAGACATCCAAGGGAGCTGGATACACCAACATGTTTAACAATTCATACAAGCACTTAAGTATTTAAGTGCCTATCACTTACGTATTATTTGAATTGATTCTGGCAATCCCTTCCTCTTGGAATTAAGATATACCTTGAATTAAATACCAAATCTAAACTGACACTAAGAGGGTGGAGTGTGGGTTTATCCCTGTTAGAGGTTTCATGTCCCCTCTCCCAAAAAACAAAAAACAAAAAATATACATGCAATAAAATTGTAAATAGGGAAATTGGGGAAAATACATTTGATGGGGAGGGTGAGGTGAGGTGATGATTCAGTCCTTCAAAGAGTTTAGGCTTTCTTTATTCATAGAGTGACAGGAGAGCTATTGAAGGTGTCTGAGCACCAAAATACCAACCTGGTGGCTATGTGCTAGCTCATGTGGAGAGGGGAGTCTTGGAATACCAATCAGGAAGCACTTCTGGAAATGGAAAGGTGATGCCATAAGGTTTCAGCTGGAGTGGTGTTATCCAGAATGAAGGGAAAGGGGCAGGTACAAGAAGTATTAACCTGTGGTAGGCAGAATTCCAAGATGACTCCCCAGATTCCTACCCCCAACAACCGGTACTCTTATATAACCCTCTCCCCAGGAATGTGGGAGAGACCTGTGAATATAATGGGATATCAATCTTGTGACTAGGTTACTAATCAGGTGACTTTGAGGTAATAACAAAGGAGATTATATCAGGTGGGCATGACCTAATCAGGTATCCCTTCCAAAGAAAATGTGGCTTCATTGGGATTCCGGCTGTAGGTCTTGAGGAAGAAAGCAAACAGCCCTGCTGTGAATTGCCTATGGAGGGGGGAAGCCTCTGGAAGTTGAGGGCCTCAGTCCTACAACCACCAGGTACTGAATTCTCCTAACAATTGGTGAGCTTGGAAGAGGAACCCAGATTTCAGACCTGGCTGACACCTTGGTTTCAGCTTTGTGAAACCCCGAGCAGAGAGCCCAGCCACACCGTGTCCAGACTTCTGCCCTCCTTGACCATGAGATAATAAATGAGTGTTTTTAGCTGCTAAGTTTGTGGTGATATGTTAGGCAGCAACAGAAAACTAACACAAGGGCAAACTAACTAGGAGATGATCAGCCTAAAAGACTACATCTAAATTATAAAGCATAACTTTAAAAGATGCAAATGCAGTGAATCTAACTGTTGACAAAGTGTCCCCAAGCTTACTTTCCTGAATATATGTAACGTGTTTATAACTACTTTATTCAGTATCTTTCTGCCATGATGCTGGACAAGTGTTACATTGATGCACAATTACATTAAGGCTCATCTTCCTTCTCTTTGCCTACCTGCACTCTTCCATTGACCCTCAAGTAGATTATTTCAGATATTACAGTAATGATTAAGCCTGGTTGAACCAGACTCTATTCAAAATTTTGTATCATTGAAATCCAGTAAGGTTTTGCTCCACACATAAAGATATGCCTTGATACAGAAGAGGAGGTATTTACTGGGGAAAGAAGACTGACTAGCTTTCTGGGTTCTCATCATGTGGAATTTGCTTTGGTCAAATTTGCTGTGGCCACAGTCCAAAGTAGGAGTCTCTATCCTGAAAGTTCAGAAATTGTTTATTGTTAGTGCTGTAGGTAGGTTTGATCTGCAGCAGTTCTGGAGGTCTGGATCAGTGTTTGTTTTGAAAATGTTTGCAAAGGTGTGTATCTTAGAACACTTTTGGGAATGGGATGATTAAATGTGATAATTCCATGTAAGCCACTTAGAAGAATGTTGAACTTTGTCAAGTGCTCATTTTACAAATCTGTTAAGAGAAAGAGGAGGAAGTGGATCCATCCACACAGTGCACACATAGCAGGGGGATTCTCTAAGTGGGTGAGTGAATGAGTGAGTAAATGAATAAATGAAGAGGCATGGTGATAGCATTAGAATTCAATTTATGAAATAAACATGAGGACTAGAGTTGCCAAGTACTTTGGATAATTATTTTGGCCTGACTAAGGACGCTATAGGGGACGCCATGTCATTTCCAAGGGTTGCTTGGTAAGTGTGGGGAAGAGGAGGGCAGAGAGGAGTTTTTAAGCAGGGGGAAGAGAATTTTTTTGTTTTCTTTTCATACAGGAATTAACTGTTTCTGGTACCAATCTGTGACCTCCAGATACATCTATCATCACACTCAGGTTGAATTTTCCTGACCAAGCAGTTCCTTAGGTTGCTTTGCTAGTGTTCAGTCTCCTCGGTACAGGGTCTGGCTGGACACTAACAAACACTTGAGTCTGTAATTCTCCCTTTCTCAACCATCCCCAACTCCTTCTGAAGAACTTAGACTTTATCCCAGCATGTCGATTCCAGTCCAGTCTTGCAGGTTTTACCATCGTTCTTTTTGCTAGGCTGATGTTATATAATTGTTCTCTAATTCTCCATGTATCAATGTTATATTTTAAATCATATTGCCAGTCCCTTGCAGGAGGGTACAATTCAGATTTGCCATTTTGTCCTCTCTATAGAATAAATCACACAGATTGAATAGACCCAGTGAGATTCCACAGCCAAAGCCAAATGTATTTTGCCCAAAGTCATTCTAGACAAAAGACAATTCACAGACAGTGAAATGAATATTTTTCCTTGAGTTTTATGATCTGAAAGATTTATGAACCATGACCTCAAAAGCCTATTTATGTAGAAGAACGTCTTGATTTTTACATACTGAAGTATTTTGAAATGAACTGTCATGATGCCTGCAAATTAGTTCCACCTGGATCAGCAAAAAACACACATGCATATAAGAAAAGATAGGTATATATAAAGCAAATTTGGCCAACTTTTAGCAATTTTAGGTTCTGAGTGGTATGTATATGGGTGTTCACTGTACTGGCCTTTCAACATTTCTTTATGTTTGACAATTTTTTTTTCTTTTCTTTCATTTATTTATTTTTATTTTATTTTATTTTATTTTATTTTAACTTCTCAATATACATTGTAGTTGATTTTCATGTCCTTTTACCAGTTCCTCTCCCCCCCACACACTGTATCATATCTGTTCACTTACCTTAAGAAGTTCAAGAGATTTCTGTGATTGTTGTGTCTTCTCCCCCCCTCCCCCGCTTTATTTGTTTGTATATTTATTTATTTTTAGCTCCCACAAATAAGTGAAAACATCTAGTATTTCTCTTTCTGTGCCTGACTTGTTTCACTTAATATAATTCTCTCTAGGTCCATTCAGGTTGTTGTGAATGGAAGTATTTCATTCTTTTTCATAGCAGAATAGTATTCCATTGTGTAGATATACCACATTTTCCTTATCCACTGATCTGATGATGGACATTTGCACTGGTTCCAACTCTTAGCTATTGTAAAGAGTGCTGCGATGAACATTGGGGAACAGGTATATCTTCGACTTGATGATTTCCATTCCTCTGGGTATATTCCCAGCAGTGGGATAGCTGGGTCATATGGTAGATCTATCTGCAATTGTTTGAGGAACCTCCATACCATTTTCCTTAGAGGCTGCACCATTTTTCAGTCCCACTAACAATGTATGAGAGTTCCTTTTTCTCCGCAACCTCGCCAGCATTTATCATTCACAATCTTTCAGATATTAGCCATCCTAACTGGAGTGAGATGGTATCTCAGTGTGGTTTTGATTTGCATTTCCGGAATGCTGAGTGATGTTGAGCATTTTTTCATATGTCTGTTGGCTATTCATATATCTTCCTTTGAGAAATGCCTATTCAGCTCCTTTGCCCATTTTTTAATTGGGTTATTTGTTTTTTTGCTGTAAAGTTCTTTGAGTTCCTTGTATATTCTGGATATTAATCCTTTGTAAGATGTATATTTGGCAAATAATTTCTCCCATTCTGTTGGTTGTCTTTTCACTCTATGGATTGTTTCTTTTGCTCTGCAGAAGCTTTGTAGTTTGATATAAGCCCATTTGCTTATTTTCCCTTTGGTTGCCTGTGCTTTTGGGGTCATATTCATGAAGTCTGTACCCACTCCTACTTCCTGGAGTGTTTTGCTTATGTTTTCTTTAAGGATTTTTATTGTTTCAGGATGTATATTAAATTCTTTAATCCATTTTGAGTTGATTTTGCTATATGGTGGGAGGTACAGGTCCAGTTTCATTCTCCTACATATGAATATCCAGTTCTCCCAGAACCATTTGCTGAAGAGGCAGTCTCTTCCCCAGTATGTAGACTTGGTGCCTTTGTCAAAGATCAGATGGCTGTAGGTGTATGGGTTGATTTATGTGTTCTTTATTCTATTCCATTGATCTGTGTGTCTGTTTTTATGCCAGTACCATGCTATTTTGATTATTATAGCTTTGTAGTACAGTTGTAAGTCAGGTAGTGTTATGCCTCCAGCTTTATGTATTTATTTATTTATTTTTGCTCAGGATTGCTTTGGCTATGTGTGGTCTTTTGTTATTCCATATAAATGTTGGGATACATTTTTCCATTTCTGAGAAAAATGTCATTGGAATTTTGGTGGGGATTGCATTGAATCTGTAGATTACTTTGGGTAATGTGGACATTTTCACAATGTTAATTCTTCTGATCCAAGAGCATGGGATATCTTCCCATCTTCTTGTTTCCTCTCTAATTTCTCTCAAAAGTGGTTGGTAGTTCTCTTCATAGACATCTTTCACATCCTTAGTTAACTTTATTTCTAAGTATTTTACTTATCAGTTGCTATTGTAAATGGGCTAGCTTTCTTGATTTCTTTTTCTGCATGTTCACTGTTGGAGTATAGAAATGCTACTGATTTTTGTGTGTTGATTTTGTATCCTGCAACATTGCTGAAATCATTTATCACCTCTAAGAGTTTTTCCATAGAGGCTTTAGGCTGTTCAATATATAGGATCATAGCATCTGCAAACAGGGACAATTTGACTTCATCTTTTCCAATCTGGATGCCCTTTATTTCCTTCTCTTCTCTGATTGCTCTGGCTAGTACTTCCAACACTATGTTGAATAGGAGTGGTGAGAGTGGGCATCCTTGTCTAGTTCCAGTATCAGGATGATATTGGCAGTGGGCTTATCATATATGGCTTTAATTGTGTTGAGATACTTTCCATCAATACCTAACTTGTACAGAGTCTTTATCATGAATGAATGTTGAATTTTGTCAAGTGCTTTTTCAGCATTATAGTGATGATCATATGGCTTTTGTCTTTGCTTTTATTGATGTGGTGTATCACATTTATTGATATGCATATGTTGAACCAACCTTGCATCCCTGGGATGAATCCCACTTGATCATGGTGTATAATTTTGTGTATGTGTGGCTGTATTCTGTTACACAGTATTTTATTGAGTATTTTTGTTTCTATATTCATCAAGGATATTGGCCTGTAGTTTCCTATTTTTGATGTGTCTTTGTCTGTTTGGTTATCAGGGTGATGTTTGCTTCATAGAAAGAGTTTGGGAGAATGGCTTCTGTTTCAATCTTTTGGAATAGTTTGTAAAGAATTGGTATCAATTCCTTTTTGAAGGCTTGGTAGAACTCTGCAGTGAACCCATCCTGTCCTGGGCTTTTCTTTGTTGGGAGACTTCTGATAACAGCTTCAATCTTTTTTATTGTTATTGGTCTGTTAAGATTTTCTGTATCTTCTTGGCTCAGTTTTGGTAGTTTGTATATGCCCAGAAATGTATCCATTTCTTATGATTTTCAAATTTGTTGGCATTATAGTTGTTTATAGTAGTCTCTAATGATTCCTTGTATTTCAGGGGTATCAGTTGTAATATCACATTTTTCATTTCTAATTTTTGTTATTTGGGTCTTCTCTCTTCTTTTCTTAGTTAGCCTTGCTAATGGTTTGTCAATTTTATTTATCTTTTCAAAAAACCAACTTTTTGTTTCATTGATCTTTTGTATTTTTTTCAGGTTTCTATTTCATTTAGTTCTGCTCTGATCTTAATTATTTATTTCCATCTACTAACTTTGGGTTTGGATTGTTCTTGTTTTTCTAGTTCTTTCAAGTAAAGCATTAGGTTGTTTATTTGCCATCTTTCCATTCTTCTGAAGTAAGCGTTTAACGCAATAAAGTTCCTCCTTAGTACTGATTTGCAGTATCACACAGGTTTTAGTGTGATGTATCATTATTTTCATTAGTTTCAATAAATTTTTTATTTGCCTTTTTAATTTCTTCTTGGACCCATATGTCATTAAGTAGAATGTTGTTTAATTTCCATGTGTTTATATAGTTTCCAGAGTTTTGTTTGTTATTAATTTCTAATTTTAATCCATTGTGATCTGAAAAAAATACATGGAATAATTCCAGTCTTTTTGAATTTGTTGAGACTTGCTTTGTGACCTAACAGGTGATCTATCCTGGAGAATGTTCCATGTACTGATGAGAAGAATGAATATTCTGATGTTGTTGGATGGAATGCTCCATAGATATCTGCCAAGTCCAATTGGTCTAAAGTGTTGCTTAGATCTTGTGTTTCTCTATTGATTTTTTTGCTTAGATGATCTGTCCAACATTGAGAGTAGGGTGTTCAGGTCCCCTGCCATGATGGTGTTAGTGTCTATCTCATTCTTTAGATCTAATAGTGTTTGCTTTATAAATCTGGCTGCTCTGACATTGGGTGCATATATATTTATGATTGTTATGTCTTCTTGATGGATAGATCCTTTTATCATTATATAGTAGTCTTCTTTATCTCTTTTTATGGTTTTTGGTTTAAAGTATATCTTATCTGATATAAGAATAGCTATTCCAGCTGGTTTTTCATTTCTATTTGCATGGCATATCTTTTTCCATCCTTTCGCTCTTAGTCTATGTGTGTCTTTATAGATGAGGTGAGTCTCTTGAAAGCAGCATATTGTTGGGTCCATCTTTTTAATCCAGTCAGTCTGTGTCTTTGGAGTGGGGAATTTAATCCTTTTACATTACAGTTATTATTGAAAGGTGTTGATTTACTCCTAGCATTTCACTGATTTTTGTTTAGATGTCTTAAGTGTCTTTTGTTCCTTTCTTTCCAATTTTCTGTTTGTCTTCTATGTTTGTTGGTTTCTTGGGGTGATAGATAAACTATTTTTTCTCTTTATTTTTAGCATTTCTGTTTTACTGGTAGGTTTTGTTCTTTCTTGAGTATTCATGGTAGTAATGATTGTTTTTCAGGTAACAAATCCCTTGAGAATTTCTTGTAAGGCTGGTCCTATGGTAGTGAACTCCCACAGTTTTTGTTTATCTGAGAAATATACTATTTGTCCTTCATTTTAGAAGGATAGCCTTGCTGGGTACAGTATTCTTGTATGGGAATTTTTGTCCTTTAGCATTTTGAATATATCATCCCATTCTTTTCTGGCTTTTAGGGTTTATGACAAAAAGTCTGATGTTAGTCTGGTTGGGGCTTCCTTAGAGGTGACTTGCTGCTTCTCTCTTGCAGCTTTTAAGAGTCTCTCTTTGTCTTTGAGTTTTGCCAGTTTGACTATAACATCTCTTGGAGAGCACATGTCTTGGAATTTTTTAAATTCTTTTTTCTGGTCCACCTGTGTCAATTCAAACAGCCTGTCTTCAAGGTCAGAAATTCTCTCTTCTGCTTGTTCTAGCCTGTTGGTTAGACTCTCTGTTGTGTTTTTCATTCTGTTGAATGAATCCTTCAGCTCCACAAGCTTTGCTACATTCTTTTTCAGGGCATTGATTTCTTTGCACATTTCTTCTTTCAGGTCCTGTATATTTTTTCTCATTTCATTGTGTTGTCTGAGTTTTCTTGTACCTCATTTCATTTCCTTAGAATTTTTGCTCAAAATTCCTTGTCAGTCATTTCAAGGACTTCCTGTTGTATAGGATCTAGACTTAAGAGTTATTATTTTCCTTTGGTGGTGATGTACTTTCTTGATTGTTCATATTTCTGGTATCCTTCCTTTGGTGTTTAGTCATTGTGTCGGGGGTATCACAGTCCACTCATTCCACCCTGAAGTTTGGCCTGGATCCTGAAGGGACTGACAATTCTGGGCAGCAGGGACTAGCCTGGGCTGGAGGTCCCTTGGTGCCTGCCTGTTCTGGCATGGCTGACTCAGGGTGTGTGGGCTTGGCAGCTGTTGGGCCTTTCTGGGCAGCAGGGACTGGCCTGGGCTGGGGGGTCCCACAGTGCCTGCCTGTTCTGGCACAGCTGACTCAGGGCATGAGGGCCTGGCAGCTCTCAAGCCTTTCTCTCTGTTTGACAATTTTCTTAATAAAATGTTAAAAAGAAATTTCACCTGTGTTTTAATTCTATTTTATATACCCAAAGGTACATTTGCTTTCTTACGTTATTTTATTCTAAGATACTGACTCTAATGGCGTTGATGTGTAGAACATTTCTACTAGAGCATCCTTTTGTCATCCAGTTACATTATGAATTTCCTTCTCTTATTCCCTTATAACTGTTTTGTCTAACTCATTTTTCCTTAGAACATGAATTTGCTTTCTGCTTTTAATATAGTTTTGCATTTAACTAGAGTAGGCTTGCTTTGGCTGTTTCTTTTCACTGATGTCTTATTTAATAAATCAAAACCATCTCTGGCCTCTGAGATTAAGCCTAGCCAATACTCAATTTCTCATTAGGAGGGGAATGTCTGTAACTTTCCCCCTGCTAGGCTGCCACAAAATAACTTTGTATTTAGTGAAAGTGGCCTAGAAGTTACAGGGAATTAGATCCAACTCAATTTGGCTCACTTTGATCCAATCCTCTTAACATAATTTTCAAGTGTTTGACCCAATCAGGATCATGAAGTGGAAAATTTGAGAAAAACTGATCACCAAAGTTTTTTTTTTTTTTCCTTTTAAAAAAAATCAAAAGAACTATTGGAAGATGTTTAAAGAAATGACACTGCATGGGGGATATCACAATGTGTGAGAAAAGACACTTCAGCATCAACCAACCAGAAAGACACCTAGGTGTTACTCTACCGAGAGGACACACTTAAACAGGCAGAAGGACATGAACCCCACAGAGAGAAATAGAAAGAAGCTAATCGCAGTGTTAGCAACTTGCTTCTCAGAAGCACTTCTTATCTGAGCCTGTCTGCATTAACCTTTTTGAGGTTGACAATGATGGCATTAGGTCCCCTCAAGTTAGTGGGGTCTTATCATTGAGAAAGACCTTGACCAGAGGATGTTCCAATGAGGTTTTTGCTGACTCATGTAATTATCATAACAATATTGTGAGGTTAATGGAATTATCCTCAAGTTGAAGGTGCAGAAACTGAGGCTCAGAGATTTGAGTAATTCACTTAATGACACACAGCTGGACTTTCACATTAGTCTTTTGGACTTCCAGAGTCTGAGCTCTTGGTCATAAAAAGGGAAATTAGAGACCATATACTCCAAACCTGCTCTTCCTTCCTTCCCTCCCTCCCTTCCTACTTTCTTTCCTTCCTACCTTCCTTCTTCTTAACATGCAACGCATTATTATAGGCTTAAGAGGCACATGAATAAAAGAAATAAAAATCCTTGTTCTCATGCAACTCACATTCTTGGGGCTCATAAGTGCTATTAAATAATAATAATAATAATAATAAAAGGACAGAGTAAGCAGTCAGGCATGCTGGGGGCGTGGAGTTGCAAATTTCAATACTGGGTCTCAGTAGCAACCAGTGTAAAGGTCCTGTAGCTGAGGCTGATGGGTTCTTTTTTGAAGAACAACATGGAGCCCACTGTGCCTGAAACGGGTGGAGCAAGGGGGAAGAATGGCAGGAGTGGAGGCTAGAGGGGCAAGTGGACGTTGGATCTTGTAGGGATTTTACTCTAAGTAAAACCCATTGTGTGGGTTTAAGTCATAATGACAAGACTGATATATTTTCAGAGGATGCTCTGGTTGTTGTGTTGAGAATAGATGGTTGTAGGTCAAGCGCAGAACCAAGCAGACCAGTTAGAAAGCCACTAGACAAATCAGGACAATAGAGATGCTTGTAGCTCACTTTGAGATGGAGGCAGTTATGGCAGAGAAAATTGCCCAGAATTTGGGTATGTTTTGAAGGTAGGGCCAAAAGAATTTCTCAACACATGGGAAGTAGAGTGTGAAAATAATCAAGGAGTGGAGCTCGACTCTGAGGATTGGGTCTATATATCTGGAAGGATGCAGCAACCATCCATTGAGATGGGGAAGCTATTGTAGTTCATTTGGGGAATGGGAGCAGTGTGTAAAAAGTTAAGTTTTGGACATCTTGATTTTAAGATATCTATCAGATATCTGAATGCAGAGGCCTATAGTTTAGGATAAGGTTCTGAGCTGTATAAATGTATTCAAGTTACTGGGATAGAGATAACATAAAAGCTTTGATAGGTGAGCAGCCAGCCTTTGCCTAACTACCTTCTATAATGTGAAACTCATCGTTTTATAGCATTATTTTTCTCTCTCTCTGTTAGACATTATTTCTCTCTAGGTATTTTTTACAATGAGGACCTCTTCATCCTGTTTGCTTTTCTTGAATTTTCTTTTTAAAATTGATACATACAATCTTCCTTCAGTATCCATGGAGGATTGGTTCCAGGATCTCCCATGGATACCAAACTCTGTGGATGCTCAAGTCCCTGATATAAAATGGCATAGTGTCATAAACTTCACCCTTTGAAAGTGTGTGATTCAGTGTTTTTAATACGAAGTACCTCAAAAAGTTCATAGAAAGATTTGTATTATCTTTTAATTCTATTTTCTGCAAACTTTTTGAATATCTTCTTATCTTCACCAGATTTGCAACCATTATCACTATCTAATTCCAGAACATTTTTACCATTCCCAAAAGGAAGGCTGTACTCAACAGCCGTCACCTTCCATTTCTCTCCTTCTCACTCCCCAGCAAATATTGATCTTTCTGTCTCTATAGATTTGCCTATTGTGGACATTTCATATAAATGGAATCACACAGTATGTGGTCCTTGTGTCTGGCTTCACTCAGCATAATGTGTTCAAGGTGCCTCCGTGTTGGAGCATGTGTCAGTACTTCATCCTTTTTATCGGTAAATAATGCTCATTGAAGACATAGCCCACATTTTTGATTATCTGTTCATCAATTGATGGGTGTTGGGGGTTGATTGTACTTTTCAGCTGTTATGAATCATGCTGCTCTGAGCATGCATGTAAAAGTTCTTATGTTTTTAACTCTCTTGGGTATATATATGTAGGAATGAGATTGCTGGATCAACTGTGACTGTATGTTTAACTTTTTGAGAAACTGCCAGGCTGATTTCCACAGCAGCTGTACTATTTTACATTCCTACCAACAGTGCATAAGGGTTCCAGTTTCTCCATATTCCTGCGAAGATTTGTATCTGTGTGTCCTTTTGATTGTAGCCATCTTGGTGGGTGGGAGTGAAGTGGTATACCATTGTGATTTTGATTTGCATTTCCCTAATGACTAATGATGTGGAGCATCTGTTCATGTGCTTATTAGTCATTTGTATATCTTCTTTGGACATGTGCCTATTCAAGTCCTTTGGTGAATTTTTAATTGGGTTATTTAACTTTTACTGTTGAGATTTATGAGTTCTTTATAGATTCATATCAGATATATGATTTGTAAATATTTTCTTTCATTCTGTGGCTTTTCTTTCCACTTTCTTATTAAGGACTATTAATATCCTTTGGTGCACAAGTTTTTAATTTTAATCAAATCCAATTGATTTATTTTTCAAGAAGATATACAATTATGGTTTCTTCTAAGGGATTTATAGTTTCAGCTCTTACATTTAGGGTCTTTGATACATTTTGAGTTATTTTTTGTATATGGTATAAGATGGGGGCCCAAATTCATTCTCTTGCATGTGGATATCCAATTATCCAAGCACCATTGTTGCAAAGACTATTCTTTCCCTAATGAATGGTTTTGGCACATTTGTCAAAAATTCTCAGAATTTACTTTTATAGGTTCTTTCAAATTCCTTATTTAGTAGCAGAGGTATATATAGCAGATACATTTTTTTGTTTGAACACAGCAAGCAATATACATATATTTGTATATGTATATATATGTGTGTATAGATATTAATTTCAATCTAATTTTTTTAAAAACCATGATCTTTTGGATATATACCATTAAAAAAGATGAAACTCCAACCTTGTAGCTGTAGCTATTTGAGATTTGTGGATAAAACTAAAGATGGGCAAAATGGTTTGGGTCACGGTACATTCAATATGGTAGTTATTAAATTAATTCTGCACTATAATTGCTCATCTTCTAATGGAACTCACTCATATCTGCCCTTTTACAGCAATCTCTCCCTGATATTGCTATAAAAACTTGTTGAAAAGGAGTATGAGTTAGCCCAGCAGAAATATCAACTGCTGCAATTGAAAGATAAATCTAGCATTAAAAAGCAGGCTGGAGGAAGGCACGGGGAAGGGAAACCCTGGCCCCTCTGGGTCTGTTTGGTCCAGTAGATGAATCTTGTCTTTATTTTAATATATCAGAACTGGAAGAACTTTAAGATGATCTTTTCTCCAGTTTTACTCATCTGAGAAGACTGGGGCTCTGAGAAGGAGGAGTAGGCAGCAAAATGAAAATGAAAAAATGAAAGAACGTGGAAGCTGGCGTGACACAGACCTGACTTTGAATCTCAGTCCCATCATTTTACTTATCTCCATGACTTTGGTCAAGTGACCTTACTTACCTAAACTTGTGTTTGTCTATTAGTAAAATGACATGATGATACTTTCATTTCAGATCTGTTAGGATTATGAACAAAATATGTTCAGTGCCTAACTTAATAGAGGACACAGAAGAAGCACCCCAAACAAAGGTGGTGTTATTATTTTCATTGTGACTTAATTCCCACAAGACCTTTACATAGATGCCTGCAAGTCCCTTCCAGCTCCACCTTCTTTCCTTCTTTCTCATTCATCTCCCCTCTTCCTCCACCTCACTGAGCTATCTTCGCCCAGCTATTACTTTTTCCTTATACCTGTTCTTTTGAAAGGAGCCTTCCAGTCAGTGGGTGGAGATTTCCTAGACATCAGCCCCTCTCATGAATACAGATCATGACAGTACCCCATGACCTATGAGGGCTGAGAAACGGGGGAGCAGAGGAGGATTACAAGAAAAGAGGAAGGAAACAGGGAATCTGTTGGTGCTAGGTCAGAACAAAGACATGAAGTAGCAGAGAATCACATCCTACAACATAATCGTCAGGCGTCGGGAAGTTGGGAGGCCCCCACCAGCATTCTAGAAGGTGACAGGGCAGGGGACACTTTCAGGCAGAAAATGCTTTTCACAGAGTGCCTTTGGATTATGTTTCAGAACATGGCATTAACTGTGGTGGTGATAAATGTTCTTTTAAACCTACGAGACATTTATCAGCTCAGCACTCAGACCCTTCAGGTAATGCAAAGAGCGAGCATTCACTGGAAACATGAAATATGGGCCAGTTCACCATCCACTAACTAGAATGTTTCATCTGATAATCACTCTGGAGCAAGATTTATTTTTGTTTTCACAAACATCTTTTTAATTTAAATTAGATTTAAGGGATCCTCTCTTTCCATCATCTGACTTTCTAGAGCTTAGCATTTGCCGGAATCTTTTTTTTCATTAACCCTTTCATCATCATCTTCCAATCAAGTGTTTCTGAAAAGAAAATCGTATGTGGAGCTGAACAACTATTATTAACTCCCCTGGAAGTTTGGGCTGATGGTATGTCTGGGGGAACTTGGGCTGAAAATTCTTTAACTAAGGGAATTACGAAGAAGTCTGTCTAGAATTACAAATTTCATTTTCCCCATCATTGTGCCAGCTGTCTTTGACTTGTGTTGCAAAGCTCGGCTTGGGCATTGCTTCTACAGGGAAACCATTTTTATTTGTTTGTTTCTGCCCACTCGACCCAGACAGAATCATATCCTCCCTCTGCCTTCCCCTCACTGCACTCTGTTACTATTCGATGAAGACGTCATCCCCTTCTTCCACAGTCCTTTTCTCACAGGGTCATCACCGGCATGACCTCCAAGTACGTCGACACCAGGAAGTTTCTCTCAGAGTTGAATCCCCTCGCCTTTGCTAGGGCGTGGCACACAGCAGACACTCCCTAAGCACTTGGTGAATGAATGAAGTAATCTTTCTGTGTGTGGTATGTGTGTTTGGATCCTAACTGAGAAAGAAAGGCAGCCAGGAGACAAGCAGGCAGGCGAGAAGGAAGGAAAGCGGAAAAGAAAAAGGAAACTGCGTCCCATGACAAACCTAATTGAACACCATTTTCAAGATAATGAGAAAAGACTCAAAGAGAAACTTTAAAGGGTAAAGAATCTTTAAGGGAGGAAACAAAATCGCGTTCCATTGACAGGCTGACAAATCCTAGAAATAGATTCCTTTCTTTGTTAATGTGTAGAAGGTTTACTTAATATATCCCCCCTCCCACACATCTCCTTCTAGGTTTTTGAATAGTCTTTTCATCTTTTTCAATTTCCTTAAAACAGCTTTAATATGACAATACCTGTAAATTTAACTCTCTCTCTCTCTCTCTCTCTCACACACACACACACACAATTCCCACTACTCTATTCCCTTTCTTCTTAAACGTAAACAATGTCTTTGTTCTTCATCAAATTTGCTGAAGTATTATGTATCTTGGACGGCCCAATTTGGAATTCCACATAGGATTGTATTTATTTGTGTTTGCTAGATAACAATGATCTAACATTGGGATAGAACTCTTCAGAGAAGACTTCCACTGTTTCTCTTACTCTGTCCAGGGATTTACTAGGTAAGGTATATTCAAATACACTGCAACATCCTCTCTGATTGCCAGCAATATCCATGGGCCCTATTTCTATTTATTTCTAGAATGACTGCATCTCTGTATAGCTTCAGAATCAGATGCACATGTAGTGTCAAATAGCGTTTTGATTTGGCACTAGTCAGGAAAGCAGTAGTCCCCAGAAGTGAGTTTGATATTTTTTAAAATTTTTCATTCAGGTTAACCAAAACTTACTGAAATTTGGTATGGTGCTGGGCAATGTGCTAAGTGCCAGGTGTCCACAGATTTGTAATGCCAAAGGGTGGCTCTGTAGGGACGTGAGTTGAGCTACTCTTACCCCCTCGATATCTAGATTAGCTCCCTATGCAAAATCATTCCAAATGAACACACCCTCTAATATTTAAAAAGAAAACATAGTTCTTGCTATGGAAACCACAGCTTTAAGATAATTCCCTCCGGCAATTCTTCCTGTCGGACAGGCATCTTTAAATACCTCATGTGCAGAAATTCAGGGGCCACTCTTGAGCACACATGTTAAACCACTATACCTGGCCTCAAGGAGTGAAACAGATACTTTTAATGGCTGTGGGACAACTATACTGCCCAAGCTTTATAATCACACAGAGGGATCTTCAGCCCCATCTGCTAGTTAAGAAAAGCTTTCCTGGAGAAGCTTATGGATTTCAATGTACAATCTATGTGTACAGGTTTCAGTCATTATGTACCTCCATCATGCATTATAAAATGGAGGACCCTTGTATGACCCATCTGAATGACTGTGGCATCCTCATTTTGGACAAAATTTTCTGTTCCCACTGCAATCCATACACATTTCTAGATTTTCTCCCTTTGGAGCATTTTGCCCTTCTTCCCAAAATACCCTCAACCTGGAATAATTCTTTATATCTATGTTCAATGGCTTGTCTCCGCTTCCGCTATTACAAATTAGTGGACCTGTCTCATCCAATTCTGCTTCCACCCACCTCCCATCTCATTTGCTCCTGTCGGTGTTGAGCAAAAGAACCCAATGCCAAATTTTTATCAACTGTGCTAAATGAGATTAAATAGGATCAAGAATAAGGCTAACAAACTGTAATAGTCATTTTCTTGCTTCCTTCTCTTTTTGGAGGGAGGGTTTGGAAATGAGATAGGAAGGCCTTACTTAATTCCTTGGGGCATTCTACATTTATGCGCATGTCAAAAAGCTTTGTTTCTAAACTGTCTCTTAGTTTGGAACTGAAGTTGGGTCATTAGGGTCATGCTCATCCAAAGCATGAAGACTTAGAGGGTTAAGCCCCAAATAACCCCAGTGCCAGCAAGGGCATCTGAGATATTTGTCTTGCTAAAAACAGCTCCATGCTGAATTTGCAGAAAGGTTTAATTTCTCCTCCAAAGCTCTGAACAAGGTTATTAAGAGGCCCTTTCAAGTTCTCCCTCTGGGAAGTTCTACAAATAGCTGCACTAAAAGGAAGAAGGAAGAAGTACTAAAGGTTTTGGAACTCAGGCTGGGCACCCTCGAGTAGCCCCAGGCTTTAACCAGGCAACCTTGATGTAGAAGCAGTCACATGCAGGGAAAGTCAGAGGCCTGAAGATTTTCAGCAAAGCCCATTTGTGACTGGCTGACTACCAAGGAGTGCCCTGTGCAGGAGATTGAAAAAAAGGCTGATTTCCAAGAAAAAGTGTGATTTAGTTTAGAATAAAGATGGGTTCATCAGAAAATATTTTATGGTAATTGCCAAAGGGATGTTGCTTTCTCAAGGCGAACATACATACCATAGAACTTTTTGATGTGATGTCACATGTGCTACCTTAAAGTGCTCTGAGTTGTTGGCACGCATGCTTTGTTTGGAATGTGTGAGTTATTGTAGGAGCCCTTACCAAGAAAGTAACAAATAGGTGGGCAGCATGGTGTATGAAAAGGTAATTGAACTGAGACCTAGATCTAATTTTGTACTGATTCGTTGAGTCACCTCAGAGAATTCCCTTCCTTTCTCTGCATAAGTGAGAGGGGATGGCAAATAATCTCATCTCATAGGTCAACTCCTATGGTGTTGGTACTATGTTGGGAAGGATTCTGAGGCCGTATCCTCTCTCTTCAAGAAATAATTATGCAACTGTTTTGCTGTGGTTTGTCATGGCCATGGGAAAACAGGGTTAGTGGCACATCTCTTTAATTTTCTATCCCTGGAGAAGATTATAACATCTCTTTTAGATGGAAAATTCTGTTATTCTAAACTCCTGATTATTTTTCTTGATGCTTGAGACTAAATAATTATTTTTAACCCCTCCCAATCATTTAAAATATTACCCTAAGTAATTATCTACAAAGAATACAGGATTACATCCTGTTGAAGTAATGCCGTCTTTTCTAAGAGCAGGACTGACGCCACTTAAGATAGCCCCTCCATTGTGTGAAAGTTAGGCGGGAAAGTGGGGGTGGGAGGAGCTCTGCTAACTGCAAAATTAGCTCATGTACTGTTGGCTTGCTTGCGTTGGCTAATACCTCTTGGTGCGGTGATCGGGCGACTGAGTTGCCATGCTTGCAGCTTTAAAAACTGAGAACAAAGACGGTTTGGGGCCGCACCTTGAATTGGCTGGTGTGGTCCGGCTGCTGGAAATAAAAATCTTTTTCTCTTTTTCTATATCGGTCTCCAAGGGTGTTTTTTTCTCCTGACGCCTATAACACTGTCATTTGCAGCAACATGGATAGACTTGGAGGACATTATGTTAAGTGAAGTGAGGCAGGCAGAGAAAGACAAATACTACATGACCTCACTGATTTGTGGAATCTAAAAAACAAAAAAGTTGATATTACAGAGGCAGATAGTAGAACAGTGGTTACAAAAGACGGGGTGGGGGTGGATGAACAGGGAGAGATTGCCCAACAGGTACAAAATTTTATTAGATAGGAGGAATAAGTCCTGCTGTTCTATTGGACAGTAAGGTGACTGGTTAACAGTTAAGTTTTGCATATTACATAATAGCCAGAGGAGAAGCTTTTTAATGTTCTCACCACAAAGAAATAATAAATGCATGAAGTGATTGATACTTCAACTAACCTGACTGGATTATTATACAACATATACATCCGAACATCAGAATGTACCCCATAAGTGTGTATAATTACAATGTGTCAATTAAAATAAAAACATATATATATAGAATTACAGACTCTGTTTTTAGGGATCAAAACTCAAAATATGTATAAATCACAGAGGCTACATTTCATTTGCCAAGGGTCTCAGCTTCCCTCCACTGTGCGTTCTGGTAAGTGGATGCTGCCACACATTGATAAACTACAGCGTGTGGAGTCACTGCCCCTCCACTCTGCTTGTGTTTTTCTTCCTCCCTCGGCCCCGATCATGTTGTTCCTTTCTGAGAGTCTGTAGCTCCCACAGATGCTGGGAAACCAGTCTGAGCAGCTGAAGAGTTCCTGGGGCAGGGTTTTGATCAAAGCCGGTGGCTTTTCAGTTCATTGTGTTCTCTTCAGTGAAGCTGTCACTGTTCTTTTTCCTTCATGTCTTTTAAAGGAAGTACTTCTTTGCACAGCAATTCAATTCAACAAACACTTTCTAGTGTCAATTGTGAATAACTCCCTGTGCTAAGGTGCAAGAGAAAAATAAAGATGAGCAAGACATAGTCTGTGTCCTTGAAGGGGGTCACAAGTTAGTGAGGAAGATAGACTTGGACACAACTAATGGCAATAAAAATCTGGCTGTGATAAGTACTTTAAAAGAGGTATTTGAAGACAGAACACTGTGGGAGAATGGAGCAGAGAAAACATGTTCTGGATGAGTAGGCTTTGGGTACATTTCTAGAGATGCCATTTGATTTTGGCAGTGAAGGATGAATGTTAGGAGGAAAGGAGGGGTATTTTCCAGTGATAGTAGGCAACATGTGCAAAAATATGAAGGGTAAGATGGGCATGGTGTATCCAAAGAACAAGAAATGAATTGTTTAGGTTGGCTGGGATGTGGCCTATTTGTAACAGCAGTGAAGATAGTGTGGAGATTTACATCAGAATGAGAATTTGGGGGGCCTTAAATAACATTCTGACTCACTTCAATTTGTAAAATAGATAGTGAAAACCTAATACTTATAGACACAATGCTGAGGTGGGAGGATGACACAGAGGGTCTCTGCTCTCAAGAGCATGCAGTAAAGGAGGCTCCCATACAAAGTGCTAATCACAATACAATGTGATACATTCTTTAATGCAGATATATATAGAGGAGTATTATAGCAAATATCCAATATCCAGAGAGGAGTAAAGAAAAAGTATTGATGAAGAAGTGAGAGACAAGAAGGAAGATTATTTCAGGCACTGTGAAAAGCATAAAGACTTGGAATCATGATAGATCATTGCACATCTGGGGAATTGTGATAAATTTAATGTAGCCAAAATATTGACTAAATCGGGGGTAGGGCAAGCGATGAAAGTTACGGCTGAAAAGTGTGTGGCTGAGTGTAAATAAATGAAAAAAAGGAACACTTAACTTGTTAAAAACTGAATTGTAAATTTTAAAAATTGCAATGGAGTATTTAATCATGTAATATTAAGTGCCCATTTTAAGTGGTCCATGATTTGTAGTGTATAATCATCCCTCTACATATATTACTCCTTATAATTTTAAGGTCAATTAATTTTCCACTTTGAATTAAGGAGCCATATGCAGGGAATATATATGTAACAAATTGAATATTTTATCTCTACTATAGAAAACTTTTGTGATCTGGGCCAGCACTGTTCAATAGGACTTACTGTGATGATGTATGTGTTCTATAGTGTGTTATCCGATATGGCACCCACAAGGCACATGTGGTTTTGGATTACTTGAAATGTGGCTGGTATAACTGAGAAACAATGTTTTATTGTACTTAATGTTACTTGATCTAAATTTAAATGTGGATACCTATGTGGCTAGTGCCTATCCTATTGGATAGCATTGGTCTAGACAAAGAAAGTATATGAAAATCTGAGATACGAAGTTTGATAGAAATATATTATTTAGAGCACCATTGTAATATTAGACAAGTGAGACAACTTATTGAAAGGGACTATGTCAAGTAGGAATGACATTAACACCTACTTTCTTGAAGTCCTGAAATCTGGTAGATGGACAGAGAAAGACAGCCTAGGAATTCTCTTTTCCCAGAGTTGCCTTCTAGTTAGAATTGTTGAAAGAGCCAAGTCAAACGGAGGAGGAATTTGAAAGTAGTAGAAATAAAACAGCAAATTTTAAGACAATTCTAACTCAAACCTTAATGCAATTGTATTGACCTTTGATGGAATAATCTTCTCTCTCACATTCCAGAATATATGAGGAATAAAAACCTGTACCTGAAATGAACATATCTTACTTTTGACTATCCAGCATTCCTTTCCCATTTTTCTTGTGGGAGGACCAAGCTAAACAGCTTTGAGGACCTGCCATTTCCACATTCTGTGTCATACTGAAGGAGCTTTAAATCTCAAACAATGGGCTTGATGGTCTAGGACTGCTCAATAAAAATACTTTAACAACCAGGACTCAATGGTTGATTCAGGGACAAAGTAAATAAGCCAATTAGAGGCTTCCCAGAAACCCTTTATCGATACTAGATTTTTCTGTGAAACTAAAAGCTAAAAATATCATAAATTTGGAGTTTTCAATGATCATCTTGCTGTTTGTCTAAGAAAGGAGCCAAGCTGAGGCAGAAGTAGGAACACAGAAAGTCCTGAAAGTAGAGTTCAAATCTCTATATCCAGCTGTTCCTGAATTTCTTGATATACCCCTGGGAATTCCTAGTATGTGAACTAATCAATTTCCTCTTTTTTTCAGAACTTGGTTTGAGTTGGGTTTCTGTCATTTGCAACCAGAAACTTTTGTGAATATATTGGCCAACAAAAGTACAGTTCTCAAAATTTGATCTGTCAAATTAAATCTAAATATTTGCCTTTGATGGATGGATGAAACGATGGTTTTAGTTAGTAATGGAGGATTTTGAAGCAGAGTAATTTTTTCTTATTATTTTAGTGAGTAGTAAAAAAAAAATTAAACTTGGAATTTCCCAATATTTGGCAACTACCATATAAATGATGTTGAAATAAAGTAGTCCAGGAGTATGCCATCTTCTTTAAAACTCCTAAAATCCAAACACGGAGTCATTCTCCATAATTATGACCACACTAATGTCATCACTCTTATACCACTGACACATGGAAGAATTTAATTTTGAAATAGGAGTTATGGTCAGTGTTTGCCATTTTGATAGACAACTATCAGCTGTCTTGTCAGCCTTTTCTTCGTTTGCTCATCTACCCATGTTGGGGAGAAGAAGAGGAGTCCTAAAAACACTACCATAAGGCATTCCAGGTGATTGGCACCCATCTTGGGAATGGATGAAACACCCCCCTTAGACTGGAGATTTCCACACCTGGTCTGTGAATTGTCAAATACACCATGAGGTCCTGTTTTAGTCCATTTGTGTTGCTATAACAGAAATACCTGAGACTGGGTAATTTATAAAGGAAAGAGGTTTATTTGGCTTACAATTCTGGGACAGCTACATCTGGCATGGGCCTCAGGCTGCTCCTACTCATGGCAGAAAGTGGCAGGCAGCCAGCGGGTACAAGCAGATCACATGGTGAGAGGAAGCAAGAGAGAGAGAGAGAAGGTGCCAGGGTCTTTTTAAGCAATGAGCTCTCACGGGAACTAATAGAGTGAGAACTCACTCATTACTCCCCTCACCCCCAGGGAGAGAATTAATCATTCGTGAGGGATCCGCCCCATGACTCAAACAGTTTCCAACACTGCCACATTGGGGATCAAATTTCCACATCAGTTTTGTAGGGGATAACACATCCAAACTCCATCAGGTCCTCAAAGTAAACAAACAACCCCAAGTGAAACTTGATCCAAAATTATCTATAGATCAATGTAGTTATCTACTAAGATCAACTATCAAAAAATTCATGACATTTGCAAAATGTGAATACAGTTGCTTGATGAGAACAGGAGAAATGATGGAGTTGTGAGAGAGCCACAGAACATTGTGATAAAAATAATTAAGAATGTGGGGCACTCAAGGATGATGACCAGGTTTTTGGCCTGAGCAACTGAGTACAATGTTCATCATCAGGGCTTTGAGATGGACATAGCTGGAGAGAGAGGGAGAAATGAGAGAGAGAGACAGAGAGACAGAGAGAAAGAGACAGAGAGAGAGAGGAGAGAGACAGAGAAAAGAGAGAGGCGGGGGGAAAGGATAGGGAAGGGAATGCAAGGGAAGAGAGATATCAAGTTGTATGATGGGGATGATAGATGGCATTTAATGAGAGGAGAAAAATCACATAATAAAAGGTTAAATATAACAGCAAAGGAATCAAAAATAAATCTTATGAACATGGCTGTTTGGAAACAGAGAAGACAGTACTTTCTCTGGACATTAGGTTGAAGAGAGGTGTTTTAGATATGTAAAGATCCAGAATTAGTAATCACTGCAATGGTGATATAGAATGTGAGTTCTAGAATCAAAATGAGTGAAAATCTGGACTCCACTATTTATCTGTGCCTTAAGCAGAGGATCTCAGCTGGGGCAATTGTGTCCTCTAAGGGACATGTGGCAATATCTGGAGACATTTTAATTATCACTACCAGAGAAGGTGATGCTACTGAAATCTAGCCTGCAGAGGCCAGAGATGCTGAAAAACATCCTATAATGCAAAGGGTAGCCACCACCCACAACAAAGAATGATTCAGCCCCAAAATTCCAATAGTGCTGAGATGGAGAAACCCTGTCACAATAGGAATCTTACTTATCTTTTATTTTTTTATTTTAAAATTTGATTGTACATATTTGTGGGATACAGTGTGTTGCTTCAATCCATTGTATTGTATAATGATTCACTTAGAGTAAATAGCATATTCATCCCCTGAACATTTATCTTTTCTTTCTGGAGATTCCAATTAAGATCCTCCTTTCCAGTGTGGACCTGAACCCCTTCCCCAACACTTAAATATTAACTGACTAGCTTTTCTGCTTCTGTAATTAGCTTGCACAAGGTTTTACAAGCCCCTGTGGGTGGGACTTTCTGGTAAGGGCAGATAAAGGACTTCTCAAACTGCCCAAAGTTCACCCAGTTCCAGGAAGGGCCTAACCACACAAGGGGTGGGCTGTTGGGCAATTCCCCAGTTCCTCATCTGTATACCACCCCACTGAAAGCCACCAATGAATTTAAAAGTCACCTCAGGTGACCAATAAGCTGTATACAACTCATCCTGTTGCCAAAGTCTGCCTACCAAACTGTATAAAATGTGCTTGCGTTAAGAGCTCAAGGCCGCTTCTCTCCTGAAGACAGAGCGACCCCAGCATGCTGGAATAAAAACCTCTTGCTTGATTGCAACGATCTCTGTCTCCTGGTCTTTGAGAGATGAGCCTTCCCAACAAGTAAGATTCACGCTTTCAGGCCAGTCTTACAGCAGCTATTTAGGAATGCAAGGATGGCTCAACATACACAAATCACTAAATGTGCTATATCACATCAAGAAAATGAAGGGAAAAAACATATAATCATTTCAATAAACACAGAAAATGCATTTGATAAAATCTAAAACCCTTTCATGATAAAAAAAAAATCTCAACAAATTAGATGTAGAAGGAATGTACTTCAACACAATAAAGCCATATACAACAAACCCATAGCTAATATAATAATGAATGGACAAAAGCTGAAGGCTTTTCCTCTATCATCTGGAACAAGACAAGAATGTCCACTTTCCCCATTCTTACTCAAAGTAGAACTGGAAGTTCTAGCCAGAGCAATAAGTCAGGAGAAAGCAATAAAGGGCATCCAAATTGAAAAGAAGGAAGTCAAACTATCCCTATTTGCATATGACATGAGCTTATGCATAGAAAACCCTAAAGACTCCACCAAAAAACTACTGGAACTAATAAATGAATTCAGTAAAGTGGTAGCCTAAAAAATCAACATACAAAAATCAACAGCTTTCCTATACATCAACAACAAAATATCTGAGAAAGAAATCAAGAAAGTAATCCCATTCATAGTAGCTACCAAAAAAAAAAAAAAAAAAAAAAGAAAGAAAAGAAAAGAAAAAAAACAAAACACCTAGTAGTAAAGGTAACCAAAGATGTGAAAGATCTCTACAATAAAAATTATAAAGCATTGGTGAAAGAAATTGAATAAGACACAAATAAATAAAAAGATATGCTGTGGTCATGGTTGGAAGAATTAACATCATCAAAATGTCCATATTACCTCCCAAAATCTACACATTCAATGCAATCCCCATCAAAATACCAATGACATTCTTCACAGAAATAGAAAACAACAATGTTAGAATTTGTGTGGAACCATAAAAGACCCTGTACAGCTAAAGCAAACTTGAACAAAAAGAGCAAAGCTGGAGGCATCACACTACCTGACTTCAAAGTATACTATAAAGCTATGGTAACACAAACAGCATGGTGCTGGCATAAAAGCAAACAAATAGACCCATGGAACAGAATAGAGAGCCCAGAAATAAACCCATGCATTTACAGCCAACTGATTTTTGACAAAGGTGCAAGAATATACATTTAGGAAAGGACAGTCTTTTCAATAAATGGTGCTGGGAAAACTGTATATCCACTAAATAAGATTAAAACTAGAGCCCATCTCTCACTGTACACAAAAATCAACTCAAAATGCATTAAAGACTTAAATTTAAGACCTGAAATTATGCAACTATTACAAGAAAACATCAGGGAAATGCTACATGATACTGGAGCAGACAGTGCTTTTTAGAATAAGAACGGGAAACTTTTGTAAGCTCCTTAGAACTAGGTTCCCTCACCTATAAAGGAAGAATAATACCTGCTTCTTGGGCATTTGGGGATTTCATGAGCTAATATGTGCAAAGTGCATGGTGTTAGCAAATCCTCAGGAACATCATCATTGTTGTTGTTTTTATCATTGTGAGTGATGGACCAAGATATTGGCTAAGACAGGATCTAAGGGCAGGGTTTTACACTAGTCAGAAAGAGAATGGCTTTAGGGGTTATGTGTCAGGGCCTTTGATTCTTCAGTGCTCCTTTGTGGAGAGCAATCGGGGAAGGGGGAAGAAAGAAGACTGCCTTTA